>NC_062249.1:5979050-8962326 GCF_905475465.1 Pieris napi | reverse complement strand
GATTAAAAATAACATTAGACTGTTAACAATTTTAGCATTAAATATTTTCCTCTAAATGAGGAACATGTATGACATGATGACAAAAGATCAAAATTTTGTTTTCCCAGGAATCGAATTCGGCAGATCGGAGAATCTAAGCCAAAGCAACGTGACTAAAGGCGTTATTTTGTGTAGGTAACAATCAGAATTTCAATAGAAATTAATTCGGATAAATAAATAACATCTTATATTGGGTGATTATTTTGTCTATCAATAGTATGGGATAATAATAAAAAATAAGACATAATAAATACAATTTTTCTAAAGTTAATAGAAAATAAGCATTTATCGTTATAAAAATAAGTTTATCACCTGTATCGCATAATCATCGTACACAGGACCGATCGGCACGACACACACTTGTCTAGGACTGAGCCAGAAGGGCCACTTGCCCGCGTACGACTCGCTCAGGATCGCTATCATTCTCTCCACAGAGCCGAGAATGGCTCGATGGATTATCACCGGTCGCTTCTTTTCACCAGTTTCACTATAAATTAAAAAAAAAAACAATTTTACTTATTATTTAAAATTAGAATTAAACTCATTCTTCTTGAAGGTTGGCGATCATCATGGCTAGTTTAATTATAGATGCCGTGCTTCTAAACAATGACTTGGTGCTTTGACCAAACCTACTCATAACCAGATTTAACTCGTAACTAATACTCATATTCAAATCCAATTATTTTAATATGAATAAAACTTAATCAAGTTTACACTGAAAATTATATTGAAATAAGAGAAAATATAAAAAAGAAAATTTACATTTCAATTATTTATTTTAATTTAAATTAAACAATTTTAAAAACTGTTAAAATTTATATTATAAGACTAAACTTAAAATATATACAGTAGTAACATACCTGACATATGTCAAGTTGAATCTCTCCGGTAGTTGGAAGTCAAGTTGTATGGTAGCACATTGGTGTGACCGTCTTAGTGCATCTTGTATTGTTATATCAATTTTGGGACCATAAAACGCGCCATCTCCTGGGTTTAATTGCCATGGCTTGCCAAATTTGTTCAAAGAATCTTCTAGAGCCTGGAAAAGAAGATTAGAAAAAATTAAAATACTACCTTAAGGAAGCAATTTAAATAAAACTTTAAGTGTTGCAATGTTTTAAAAAAAGATTTTGATAAGAATTTTTTGCTTTTAATAGAATAGTTTCCTATATCGTTTTTCACTTTATATTGTGAATTGTGAACAGTAAAATAAGGTTTATTATTATTATATAGTTATCTATTATTGTTACAACCAAACTTTGGATCAAGTTATAATAAGAAATTTAAATCGAAATTTAAATATTTACATTTTATACATACATTTATATTAAGTTATTTGCCAAAAATTTTTTATAATTTCCAGATGAAGGTATGAATATAATATAATATATATATATATTGACATAGGGTCAAGTAGCGAACTTATAACACACAGTCAAACTGTGTCACAGAAACATCAAGAACTTACCTTTTCAGCTTGATTCCAGGCCTCAAGATCTCCCAAATACTTCTCAGGTCTAGTTGATAGCTTCAATTGGAATGTAAAACCAAAGTTAGTGTAAACATGCTCCAAGAAGTTTAGACATCCCATCTGAAAAGTAAAATAGAGTATTATAGCAAATTATGTGTTTTCTAATTAAATTTACGAATTTACAACAACACAACAAAATTTTTTAATTATTGAAGTTATACTTCTTTAGGCGCGTTATGAAAAATTGGTGAGAGTGAAATTTTACGATGCGCGCGCACCGTGACACAAAATTATCAGTATGAAATTTTTAAACCAGACGGGCGCCGAGCGCGCGCGAATAATATATGTACTAAATATTAAATATTATTAAATTATTAACGTTTATTATTTATTATTTTACTTAATATTAAAAAAAATAAAGAAAGCCAGAGAAGAATAACTTCTTACGCGCGTACATAAGTACACGTATCCTTTTTTTTTATCCCTACACATACATACATACCATTACTTTATTTGTGGTACGTACGATATAAACGCGAATTTGTAACATTATTTAACTTGATGTTTTGAGTAATTTTCATCAAAGGCAAGAAATTTCCACAAAGTTGAAAATATATAAAGCTACATATGTTAGCAAAGAGCTATATGAAAGATTTGACGAGAAACCAATAAGCTGAATCTATTGCTGCGAAGTTGGTATTTACAATATTGGCAGATTATATCAAAAGTCAAAATCAAAAAGTCAAAAAAAGTATATATTTATGAAATGCTTCTAATTTTAAATTTAGTGCCAGTTCTCAAATCAAGGGCGTAGAACGGAAAAGAAGAACTGGCAATAAACTCTCCGCCACTCTTTTTATATCATTTATTTATTTATTAACAGCTCAATGGCCAAACTTAAGACTAAAAACAATAAAATACAATTAAGATTTACAAAATTTACAGTACACCCTCTTATCCCCTCCAGGTACACTCTGAAACCACAGTATACCACCCCCATAAGCTTCCCAAACAGATCGCTCTCCGGTGAAGAGTCGCGAAACCCATTAAGTAGTGAGAGTAACGAAGATCATATATCATCCCCAAGCCCCATCGGGACATCACTTACCATCTCCTGTTCGATATGCTGTGAAGTACAGAATATATGAGCATCGTCTTGTTGGAAACGTCTGACTCGAGTTAGCCCCGTGAGGGCGCCACTGAGCTCATTCCTGTGAAGCACGCCGAAGTCTGCGAGCCGCAATGGAAGTTCACGCCAGGAACGGACTCGGTTGTCGAAAATAAGACTGTAAATTAATAATATTTCTTTAGATAACACTATTTATTGGATAATTTACACAACCAGACGTTTTTAATCTAGATTCCAAATTCAAAATATCTAATAAATTTTCGTTCACGATGAAGATGTAGTATGTAAATCATAGACTAAACCTAAATCTCATCGAATTTCAAGTAAAATTTATTTTTCATCGCCGGTTTTATATCAGAGTCGGAGACTTTGATCGTATAAGAATATTTTAAGCAAACTAATTTGAGCTAAAGCAGTTTTTGCAGCGCCACTATGTGGAACCAGCTGAAACTGAACTAAAATATTTCCAAAACCAAATCGAAGAGCGAGCCCTCTGGCAAAGTTAGTGTCTATGGGCGGCGGTATTACTTAACATCTGATAAACCTGCCTGAACATGCCCGTTTGCCGTTAATTTACTCAGTAAAGTAAATAATCGAAATTTATTAATATTAAGTATTAAGACTGTCTAACCAATATGACGTAACTATGGTGTCAACCTAAACAAAGGCAATTTAGCACTATTGCCACCTCAAATCTCACAATGGTTCACTTTCCGCATAGACTCTAGAATATAATTTTTCTGATGTGTTTCTAGTAGCTTAATCAATTAATTAAATTTTTATATTATCTTAGAAACTGTTCTATATTGATTCGTAAAATCATGTTGTTTTATCAAAGAAATAATCGCAAAGCTTGAAGAGGGCTGAATCAATAGGAGCTTTTTTTTAAATTTATCCTTGAACTCCAAGGAAGATTATTATGCAGGACAAAATTGCATGGCAACACTTAAAAACCGGATTTTAAAAAAGTCCTATTTTTATTATTATATATTATAGTATTAAATATTTAAATCTAGATATAATTATTTTCACAACATACCAATGTCCTGGACAGTTCATGGGTTTCAACGCAAATGTTTCCTTTTCAACATCAAATGAAAACATGTTCTCGGCGTAATGGGCCCAATGACCGGAAGTCTGCCACAATTTGGCATTGTACATATTCGGGGTTACCACTTCTTGGAAACCGCGAACCCTAAACACAAATAAATTCAATCAGTGTCTACAATATAAAGTATCGAATTCGAAATGTTTCTCAATTCTATAATAATAGAATACAGTCAAAACCGTTTACGACGACATACTTTAGAACAGCATACCGGTTACATTGACCAAAATCAAAGGTCCCGGCTGAATTCTATTGTATTAGGTACTTAATAACAACGTCATCGGTTTTTACGAACAATATGTGTAGTCCCTTCGATGTCGTTATAACAGATTTTGACTGTATTCACTTTGAGAATTACTTTATTTTAAATAATATAGAAGACGTTTTTTATAACTCGCCACAGAGAGCTTGAACAAATTATGACAATACAAATTTAATTATGAGTGAGACTAACATTTAAAAGCTATCAGACATAAGAAAAGTTAAGTTAGTAAAAGCATCTTTTATGAATAAATTAGATGTTATTTAACAAGTTTCACATCAATATTTGAGGAATTCCAAAAATTTACTAAGGGTAACATTTTATTTACAAAAATGATGAATTTAACATCAGATACAGATACCGGCAAACATCTTGAACCAATTTCCTTGCCTGCACAGAAGCAATTTTTAGGTATCACTGTGGGGGGGCGTGTCGATCGCGTGATTGGTAAATCAGGTGACGTTTGTGTCCCGCGCTGCGCAAACATTCCCCCACTCCCTTGTTTAATGTTCAAGATGTTTGCCGGTATCTGTATGTAAACACAATTTGACAGAAAGGGTAGTTAAAAGATGCAATTAGACAGATTTCATTTTTATGAACGGGTTAAACATCATGCAATGTAAATAAGAAAATACCTATATTGTTCTCTTATAAAGTTAACCAATATGTTATAAATGTGAGCTCCACGGGGCTGGAAGAAACAGGAGCCTGGAGACAGCTCATGGAAGAAGTACAATTCTTGTTCCTGAAAAATACATTTATATTTTAACTTTCAACTTCAACCTTGCTAACATTAAAATCTTGGAAAAGTCAATTAAGTTTGGCAAAAAAATATTAATCAAACATTAATTTTATTTAGTTTCTATTTACTAAAATTAAAAGTTTTAGATTAAGGTTTACCGCTTCATAACGTTCCACTTATATAAAAATATTAAAGATTTTTCTTATGACATTTAGGTAATTGTAAGTTTAAGATAACACCATATTAATTGTAAAAGTTTTGCAATTAATACTGTGTATTTAATAATAAAAAATGCTCACCCTGCCAATTTTACGGTGATCCCTCTTAGCAGCTTCCTCCTGTATAACTTCCCATTCCTTAAGCTGTTTTGGCTCTGGGAAGGAAACTCCATACATTCGCTGAAGTGATTCTGCCTCTGATTTACCCTCCCAGTAGGTTGCTGAGTTCTATAAAAGTCCAGTATCACTATTTAAATACAAATAATACGCCTAGTAATTTTTAAAGTTAATTTAAAAGCATTTGAGAACAGTGAAACAGTAAATCATCAAGTAGCTTGGGAAGGTTTTCTTGCTTTATTTATTCAAGGTTTATTTGCTCAGCTGTTTATTGCAAAATAGAAAGAATGTGATTTCCAAGGAAAATTTATCTATTTATTTATTTATAAAAGCTTGCCAACGTTCAGCACACTGATACATTGATAAAAGAAAAATAAAATACAATTTTTAATGTGTCAAGCACTTACAGACAAACGTAGCATATAAGAAATAATAAAAAGAAATTAAGCAAAACAATAATATAATTTAAATTATATATAATATATAATATTTAAACGAAAATCGATCTTAAAGTGTAAGGGGAGCAACTATGGATATCCAGATCCAGCTTGTTTAACAGAATGCTCAATCTGGACATTGGTGAATTTTGGCCAAAACGCGTTCTCCGGAGAGGAGGGACAAATGGAATGATGGGATGTCTGGGATATCTACTGGGTACATTGTTTGTTAAAAGATTGAGGCAATCTACCTGATTATTAGGTATCTTAATGGCAAACAATACATCAATTAATTTTCTGCGATTCTCCAGTGACAACAACTTGAAGTGTGCCAGCCTGGTTTCGTATGTTGGCAACCTTTTTTTTTCGAGATGCCACTGGAGAAAAGCAGATGCCATAGGAATCTTTTTTCTAGGTAATCAAAGAATTGATGAAGTGGGTCATGTACTGTACACGAACAAAAAATAATAAAGAAAGGTTTGCAAAAAATGTGTATGTCCTGCAACAGGGACTGACGGTTCTTCATTGATCAATCATACATACCTTAGTAACTTTAAAGGCTTTAACTTTTCCAGTGTGTCGAACATGAGGTCCTCTGCACAAATCAATAAGTGGGCCACATCTGTACACAGTAGTTTTTGGTGTATTCACTTTTTCTTTTAAAATTCTAACTTTGAAAGGATTGTAGTCAAACATCTCTAGTAATTGATCCTTTGTTAGTTCTAATCGCTCAAAAGGCTGCTTTTCTTTTGCTATCTTTTTTACGAGGCCTTCTACACATGGGTAGTCAGTAGAGGATATCTGGAATATAATAAAATGTGGTAATAATACTCCCATATAAAGACTAAATAACTTAATAATAAAAATCAAAACCGTTAAATTTCTTTTGGAATGGGAGTTAATAAAAGTATAACATTGTTTCTTTCTTTCTTCTAAATATATGAATGATTACATTACCATTATTGCGTTGAAATTATTAAACCAACCATTACACTTACGAGTTTTGAGTGAGACTTATAATACTTTATGCTATATGGTAGGGGAGCCCACGATGCTAAATGGGGATTTACTCGAGCGTCGTAGAAACCTATTGGGATGCAAAGCTTAGATAAAAAGAAGAAAAAAATGTTATATGATAAATTCCTTTTCATCGGTGGGGAAAGCGGCTATAGATAGTTAAATATGTAAAAAAAAACTGTTGCATGGACATCCTCGAGCGCGTCAGATATTGATAGTATCTATGCCCTACGTATTTTTAATAATGTACGTATGTTAATCTGATCGTTTGCATGATGCGGGTGGTTGTATTTAAGGGTTGAAAATTAAAAAAAAAAAAAATTTATCGAGCGCGTCAGATTTTCTAAGGGAGTGTTAAGTGCACCAAAAAAAAGCTCTCATTCACTAATCTGACGATTTCGATGGGACGCAAACCCACAGCCATTTTCTTAATTTGCAAAAAAAAAATCGCAATTTTGAAATACTCAAGCGCGTCAGATTAAGATATATGTGGTTCATCTTTATGTTCTAAACGTACTGTCTCATAATCTGACGATTATCTAGAGGGATTCGCCTGATCTGACAAAAAAAAAATAGAAAAACGGTTCACCTAAAGGGCCATCCCTGCAACTTCCCGCTAATTCCATTCCTGGGCGCTTAAAATTGATATTTTGAGCTCGCTGAGTTCAAAGAAATAACATTTCTATGCATTTGAGCTCTCCCAGCTCGAAAGTCTGATAGAAGTTTCATAGAACACTATTTTTGGAATTTTCAAACCGCAATAACTTTTGAATGGATCAAGCAATTTTCACGCGGTTGGCGGCATTCGACGCAGTTTTATCATCCTCATAAGTAATTTTGCAATTTTAATTGATCGAACCACAAATTTCGGAGTAATCCCGAAAAAACACTTTTTCGGGTTTCTTTCGTGTACGATATCTCTCGAACGAATCAACCGCTTTTGACCAGCTTGGTGGCGATCGACGTGGTTTTTTAAGCTCAAAGGCGGATTAGTTTTTGAAGTTGATCGATAAAGAAACCACTTTAAAAAAAAATATTTCTTATTTTTTTAAGATTTTTCAAAATTTCTCGAATCGGTTCAAATTCACAGGAAATGTAATTTTGAGGGAAATATTTAGAACGCCGTTTAGTAGATTCCGATCGGTTTAAGGAAATGTAGGCATCACGCAGCTGCACGCATTTAACTTTATCGACGAATTTTTGTTATTTCGGCTTGCGGAAATCGTCAGATTATATATTTTTCATTATTCTTGAATTATTTCCTTCAAAATAAAAAAAAAATTAGCTACGCTCGAGAATGTCGAGATGACGTTTTTTTTTTACAACTTTGTTGCCCTCCCCTTTTTTTCCGTCACTCTCAAATTGTCAGATTAGTGGAATATACACTTTTTAGGATGTAATTAACTCACCCTACCTTAATCTGACGCGCTCGGGAATTTCTGATGGTCAATTTTTTTTTACTAAACTGATCCTGTCTCCTTCACGTGCGGCCTTATATATGGGCCTCATATTTTGTGGAGGTACTTAACCGGGTACAAGGTATCCCCCTATATATTAATCTGCCGCGCTTTAGTAAATCCCGAAATCCCCTCTTGGGCTCCCCTACCAATATGTATCCTATGCTATTCTAGTGCATACATTGTTTTCAGTTAAAAACTTACCCCTTTCTCTGGATAGAACATATCATAATAAAATCCTTCTTCAATTGGTGGCCCATAGCATAGGCAACCTCCATATATCTAAAAAAGTAAGATACATAAATAATTTGTAAATTCTTGTAATGAACTCAACCCAACAATTATGCTTTTTTTGTAAAAGGAATAATTATTCACTATAAAGTTTAATTTGCATTTTACAATACATTAAAATATTACTGTTACAGACAGGAGAAGCAAGAATTCTCTAGCTATATGTTATCTTTATATATATAATTCTTCTGTGAATGTGTATGTCACTGAACTTCTCTCAAACGACTAGACCGATTTTGATGAAATTTTTTGTGTGTGTTCAAGGGGATCTGGGAATGGTTTAGATTCACAAATCAGCCCGCCAGATGGCGCTGCAGTCGGTACTTTCATACTTTGCTTTACTAATTGCTTGAAATATCATGCAGGACAACGTCTGTCGGGTCCACTAGTATTTATTATGCATACCCTTTCCATGGCTTCACCAAGCATATGTGCTGATGAATGCCAAAAGACAGCCTGAGCATCAGTGTTGTCCCATCTAAGGAGCTCCAATTTGCAGTCACCTTCTAGAGGTCTATCTAAGTCCCATAATACACCATTCACTCTGGCTATTATTGTAGAATCTGCTAGTCCTTGGCTGAAAAATAATTGCTATTATTAAAATTATTATTTTTATTGTATTGTTGAAACACCTAAAACTTATCCTGATACAGTTTTAATTTTAATTATTTACAATATGATAGTTTATTTACACTGCTTTAAATCTAAATCTGACTTTGAAATGTATAACAAGATCTTATTAAGGGACAAACAAACATGAAATCAATATACATAATATGCTATCAAATACTTAAGGACACCAGAAATATTATGAGGGTTGTAAGTGCACTGCAGGCCCTAGAAGTACTAAAATTTTAATCAAATTTATTGAATATTTATAATTTTTTCTGGTTAATGACACTGATGCATATCATAAATACTTACTATTTATTCCAAAACTCGCTTTGTGAGCAAACAAGGTGAAAAATTATTTAAGTTGCCAATGGTTACTATATTATTGTGTTAAGCAAAATAGCAATTTCATCAGTTGCTATTAACTTATATAGCAAATAAAAAGCATAACATAACATGCATATGCAATTTGTATAGGTCATGTTTACATTGAAATAATGGAAAAATAAATTGTTATGTTTAATAGAATATCAAATTTAATAGTGCACACTTTTAGCCGCAACAACAGCATTCTAATGAAGCTTAGATAAAGATTTAGAGTGAAGTAAGAATATAAATAATAATAGGAATATGTTAGCAATGATTATTTCTTAGAATAAAAAATTTTAATAATGTTTTTTAATTTATTATTATTGAAGTTTATAAAACTGATTCAGTTCTTTTTCTGTTTAATCCACTATCAACACAACTAAATAATAAATCTAAATTTATAAATTAAAGAAAACATTACGCTATTCTGATCTACTTACATTCTCTAAATGATAAAACACTTACCTGATCCCTTTAGCTACATCATAAGGTGTTGTCTTCCAAGCCTTTGCTTCCACAGTTTTACCATCAGGTAGAGTAACCACAACACTCATATCCGGCTTTGAAGCAAGATCCTGTTCATATTCAGCTTTAAATTTGTCCCACAGATCTAACCTCTTCTGTATGTACTCTGGCCATGGATTCATTTCAGAAACTCCGCCTGGCGTTTCTTCTTTCTTTTTCTTTTCTTTCATGGCTTTTGCTTTAGACTAAAAAAAAGGATGCTTATTTCATATTTTATTGGGCATAAAAATAACAACTATAAGATCAAATTTTCTTAATTATTTCAAATATTGATTAATATTTCCATGGCAAGGGCCGAAATATCGCAGCGATACATTATTGCATGTTATTGGTTATTTCTCTGATGACGAGTCATGTCGTCATCATATCTTGAAAATAAAAGTTTAAATAAGAAATAATATATATTTAAATAAATAATTGTGTTAGGTAGTAGTACGTTGTGGGTAATTAATATATTTTCTTTCAACATTTCGTTCAACTTTCTTTAATTTTTGGAGTTTATAGGATTACAGACCCATGTGGCGTAGCTCTCTTTGAAGCGCACCACGCAAGCCTTACGTATATTGACCAACTTTAGCATCGCAATTCAAACTTTTGTGTAGTACATTTATCACTCTAAATACATTAAAATATATTAAATTCCTGCCTTTTCCTTTAGATTTATATTTTCTACACCAGCAACTACCGCATCACCCATATTGTTCGTTGTTAACTGACAGTGACGGGAACGATCAACGATTACGAACTACGACTGGCGTTGACACTTCCTTACTTGGTTGTTTAATGTCTAGTAAATTGTTATTGAATGAATACTTTTATAAAAATTAAAAACAGATATTAAAAGATAATCGCCTGCCAGAATTACTCACTAACTTTAAACCTTTCATTACAAAAATGATTCCTTATAGACCAGTGCCGATAATTTTTGAAACCAAAAATTTTTCATTTTGATCATATTCCCCTGCTTTTCTAATGGGTTTCATCCTACTGTAATTTTTTTCACTTTTTATTATTTTTAAAGGCTATCTGCACTGGTCTATTATTGTCATAAATTATTATAAATGTTTAAAACACCTTGGAATGTAAATAATTTAAATAATGTGAAATTATTATAAATTTATATTTGTTTAGTTTTGTAAACGTATACTTACAGCAAAAAGCGAACCTTGCAATTTTAGTGTTTAGTTATTTAGTATGAGATTTGATTAAAAGTACTGTGTCATGCGTTCCTGATAATACTTGCCTTATGGCCGATTTACATTATCTTAGTGTTTAGGAGAGTGCTTTAGTACAACTTGAAAGGCAAGTTCTTTAGCGTAGCGTTTACATGTTTCAACTAAAGTACTATCCTAAAGCACTCTCCTAAACACTAAGGTAATGTAAATCGGCCTTTATGTACACTGTGAATATAACAGAAAAACACATCCTGTCAAATCAAATTTAAGGTGTAGGTACTTATAATAACCATTAAGTTTGAATATGAAAAATTAAGAGTAAAAAGTAGGTACGTCAATTTTTTTCAATTTGCTAACAATATAAAATGTGAATATTTTGCATAGTTAGATTACCATATTATAGTTCAAATTAAATGTTAAAAAAATAATGTAGGATATCATGTCACTTCAAAGATCTCGTCCAATGGACACTCTTCAAAGAATTGTGTCGTCATTCAAGCATTTTGAAAAGAAATTGGATAAACTACAAGATGATGTTAATTTTCAAGGTCATACATTAACTGAACTTCGTGTCATGGTTGCCAATCTTTCCGGCGGCATATTAAACGGCGAAGGTAAGCCAGCGGAAACCACTAAACATTCTGCAAACAAAACAACTGCCGTCCAGCCAGATATTATAATCAGTGATAAGTTATTAAAAACCAAGAGAAAGAATGCTCCACCACCATTTATTTCCAAAATTCAAACAAAAAGTTACCACGGACCGAAGTATGGATCCAAAACTTCTAAAGATGTGCCTTTTATAAATAAAATGCCGTCTAGTCCTAAAACCGGAAAAAGAAATTCGAGGCAAAGAAAAGCCGATTCTCCGCGCAAAACTACTACATTGCGAGGTCAGAAGGAAATTGTACACAAGCGCAGCAAGTTACCACGTGTTTTGACTTAATTTTTTTATTATTCGAAAACAAAAGTGCTGTAACTAATATGAAATATAATAACTTATTTTGTAACAACGATGCCATTATTTTTTTTTAATAATTTTATTCACAATTATTTCAAGGAAGAGTATAAAAACTGACACTACGATACCATACAAAATAAAATACAATACTGGTCGCATATTTAGGAGGCCAACACTCGAAAACGCTGTTATTCTATTGGTACACTTCGGCTTTGGAATAATCATGCGGCCATGGAGTGCAGACTGAATCCCAGATTCACGGATGCGTTTCAAACTGAAAAAAATATGGAAGATTGTAAAGGTTATATTTACACTGTATCTGATGAACACTTTTTGTTTAGGTTTGCTCTCTGAGTTTTACTTCTCTTAAAAATAGTTACCGACAACACTTCTTCCCGCGCGCGCGTTTTTCAAGCAAAGGTAAAATTAAATTGTTTGTTAGGGAAGTTTTGGGACGAAATTGTACGAAATTTTACGCCTTTAACTTAAACATTTGTTATTGTATAAGAACCCAACTTACGGGTAATAATTGGCTTGAATTGTTTACTTATTTATAAGTAATCTTACAGCTATCCATATTATAAAAGAAACCACAACAATATACAAAACCAAAACTATTATATTGATAAATAAAATATAGAAACAGAAAACATAAGTACCTAAGTAGGTACATTAATAGATTTAGAAAACCAAAAACTGAAACATTAAACAAACGGCAACATAATATTTAAAAAAAAAGTTACAACTGCTAAATAAAGTCAAAGACTTTCCGCTTGTTAAAATGTTCCCTCACCACATCCTCTTTGGTAAGGTGGAAAATATCAATATCTTCAAAATTTGTGTTAGCTAAAACCCGAAACATAAGCGAATTACGCAGATATTTCGTGTTCTTACGAGGCACATACGAAGGCACATAATATCTTGTCGCATACGGGAGAGAGTTTCTTAAATAAATTGACGACAAATATGGGCTATCTCGTCCATTAAGAATGGCATGCAAAAATAAGTTTAATGAATAACTAACGCTACTCTAAGCAGTTCCAAATATGGTGAATGTTTGTATATTGGGACCAAAGGATATCGTGCATTCATAAAGTCAACTTCCTTAAGGTCACATTTCTCCATCTCAAGAAATGTTTCCTCAGCGCGTCTGTAGATTGAATCTACTGTGGAGTGAAAGGCGAAGAAACCCTGAAAAAAAATTAAGGACGCCACTTCATCATGTAAAGTTAATATACCTATTGTTTTACTATAAAATGTAAACTTAATAAGCAATATTTAAAGCTATGAATATTAATCGTATTAAGGCAAAAAAAATATTATTATTATATATCACAATATATATATATAAATAAGTATTTATTAGATAGCCTAACGTTAATCAACATAAAAAATTTGTCGCGTTCCTAAACAAGACTGCTATGGTTACATATATAGACCACAGCGGTTTTCTAATGTTACATAGGCATATTGATTTTATTATATTATTCTGTAAAAAATAAATGAAAAAAGAACTTAACGCAAGTGAATATAATTACTTGTCTTATCTTCGCAACGCCTTCATATAGGTCATAGTAATGCGGTTTGCCTTTTGGGGGCTCTATCTTTTTTAAAAAGGCTGCTTTTACAGGATCGTTGAACATCTGAAATTAAATCGAAAAAGTATTAAATTATAATATGAAATTTAGAGTTCTTTAAGATAATAATGTCCCTTTTTAAGAAAGGGGAGATTTCGACACTCCCCACAACAAAAATCAGACAGATGTGACCGTGTGCTGCTTAGCCACACGGTCACATCTGTCTGATAGGCTAGGATGTAGGGGTCACGTAAAAAAAAGTGCTTACTCTAAAGACAAATCGGTTGTAGTCTGTGTCGATAGCACCAAGAGTTATGCCGGACTCTGATAGCTGTTCCAAAGTTCTAATGCCAGTGGAAGGTGCCTGTAGTAGTACCACGATGTTTGCGCAATACGCAGCGTATAACGCCATGAGGGCGGCGAAAATTACCCACAGCATTATGCGACCTGGAAATATAAAGTCAACAGATACAAAATGTTTTTCAAATAAAAATAAAACTTAATTACAAAGAAGAAGAGTTTGTTTTTTGCTTGAACACTTTCTAACTCGAGAACTAATTGTCCAAATAAAAAAATATTGGTTGTTTGTAAAGTAGGTTTACGATCGAGATGTTTACGTGATAACGTCTTATTGGTGATATAAGTTTTTGGGAAGTAAGGAATTAATGAAGATAACAATTTTTTCAAATTTTAAATTACATCTATCGTTTTATTCACACTTTTGATGATAAATTTCGGGTGTAAAATGACAAGTTTACTTATTCGACTATGATATACATTTTTCTTCATACATTCTCGGAATGACTGGCAGCGCTTGAGATGAGACGGGAGATCGGTCCGTCTCTCTCTCGTTATACCTGCGATCGAGCTCGTGAGGTTTTGGTGTGACACAAGTTTTTGAACATGTCACCCGACTAAAACGATTTTAAAGACGTTATCATGTCAAAATATTTTTATTTATCGGTGTGAACGCGGGTGTAGTCGCGGAGCACCGCAACGTGGATGTTATAACAATAATTAACTTTATTTAAAAGTGCGAGCGTACAAAGTACAGATGTCAGAAGTAAAACTTCTTTGGCAAACCAATATTTAAGTCTTGTCGATATTTATACAAAACTTTAGACCACCGAGACTTAGAGGGAGGGAAAAAGGAAAATATGTTAGGAATTTAATGAATTTAATTGTCATTAAAATATTAAAAGTGTCGAAATTTTAAAAAGAATAAATTTAATTTTTTTAGCTTATTTCATCGATATTAAAAACACGTGGCATTTTAATTTACAATTTGAGATTTCAAAAAATATTTTGCATAAAATATAAAATACTAATATTTCATAAATGCTCTTTACGAACTTTTAATTTTAAAAATAGAATTTCTATTAGTTAATTCACCCTTCTTACTCTCTCTCAATCGCTCTCCCTTTTCTTCGAAAAAACCTAAACCTAAACCTCATGCGCCTAAAGAAGTTTCACTTCAAAAATATTAATTCTAAATTTTTCATGGCTTTACTTTATGAAATGTTACCAAGTTGGCGAGTTAATATACCTGATAAGCCCTTTGGTTCCTTTGAACATCCTTGTTGGCTTAAAGCGCTCATCGTTAAAAGTAAGGCGTCACCCACACTGCCATCAAGTTGACTTGAATTCTGTAAGTAATAATTATGTTGACCACTAAAAAAGTTTTCAATTCTCTTAAAAAATTGATTACAAATTCTCATTTTTAACTTCATGTAAACTGTTGTAGGTAAACAACTTGTGTGTAATATTTGTGTTCTTCAACGTTTATCAAATAATGTACTTAAATGAAAATATGATATCACTAATTTTACACACACATCAATTATTATATAATTTCAAACTAGCACGTAAAAAATTAAACAAGCACCCACGAAAGAAATAACTAAAACTAAATAGAAACTTAAACATCATTAATTGCGTGATACGCAAAGTTACGGTAAGTAGGAAAATTATATATCAATATTTTCATCAATGTTAGTAATTCTTCTTCTTCTTTCTTTTTTTAGACAATTCACACCAATTAAGTTGTAATAGCGAGATAGCCTATTCACTGGACCATAGATCATGTGCTAGGGCTTATTACTTGTTGGTAAGATCTGAGTGAGTGTCTATTGAAAAAATACCATAACAATATATTTATTTTTAACTTCAGTTTTCTCGATAGGTAAATGGACCAAAACTAAAATATTTTTCAATTCGAAAAAGTAGTTTCAGAGATTGCCGCATTCAACCAAATAACGTTTTTAATTTTAAAATATTGGAATATTGGTTAGATTTGACAACTTTCTCATAATTATCCTAGAGTTTCAAATAAATAACCTTGTTCGAAACTTTTAAGTACGTTCACAGTGATGTGATTTTCTCTAGTAATAACATACCACGCCGATCCTCTTCACCTCCCATTTACTAGCGAAGTATACAGAAACAGTAGCCAGTACCGTGGAAAATGCTATAGCCACCCATACCGTTATCGAAAACGGCATGGCGAAGACATTAGCTAGATATGAGAGTGGCGGCTGACGGAATATAAATTTCACTTTGAACTGCGCAATTGAATCTGTGAAAACTACGATTTCCAAGCGTTTTGAGTTAGCGACGCAATTGGTACCTGCAGAAAAACCAATACAATATACTAATGTTAATTCAATTCAAAATCATTTATTCATATAGGTAACACAATGTACACTTATGAACGTCAAAAAATAAATACATATGAAATGCTTCTAATTTTACATTAACTGCCAGTTCTCAAATCAAGGGTGTAGAACGGAAGATAATGGCAATAAACTCCCCGCCACTCTTTTTAATGACATTTTTTTCAATGACAGTTAAGTACGATTTCCTTAGTTTAATCTATATGAACGATTGATAGGGTTAAAATTAAACAATCAAATAAGACTATCAGTAAACCTATAATTTGATATGTTCATTGGTATTGCCGCCATTTGCTTTGCTCTTTGCAGCAGTCATTTTATGCCAATTGCATTCTGATAAACAATAAACTACAAGCTCCCACCTTTTCAGAATGCCAAATCATAAAATGACTGCTTCACGACTGATTTGAGAGCGACTGCCGATACGAAAACCGCTGTGTGAGTTCGAAAAATGAGTTACAGAATCGCAGGGCTGGTAGTAAATGTAAATTTAGAATCAATTTAACATCTTTTCTGTTGACGTTCATAAGTGTACTAAACCAATATGAATAAAGTTATTTTGATAATGAGTTTGACATGTACCTAAATCAGCTCTGCCAATCCGAAGATCATTGATCATTCCTGACCATTGCCCGTCTTTGATATAACCCCATCTGTAGCTGAAGATGTACCGAGGTGTCGCATTTAACATTTCAAATGCCATTCGAACGTGGCTCCAACATATTTTTGCAAAAGGGTCATACTGAAGGAGCCTAAAGAATAAATATTAACTAAAAAGTGTAACAATAGGAATAGCACTGAGTGGTAAAGTTTTTGATATCCCGAGTTATTTTAGAATGAGACTTTTTCTTATTATAGAAAGAGATATAAATAGACTGTCGAATGTTTGTGATATTAAAAGTGATTGAATATTAAAAATAAACTCGTACTTAATACTAAAAGGATTTAACTAAAGTAAATGAGTGGCGCTACAACTTTTTTTAAGTCTGGGCCTCAGATTTCTGTATCTGTTTAATGATAATTTGTAAATCTAATAGGCAAGTAGGTGATCAGCCTCCTGTGCCTAACACAGGCGTCGACTTTTTGGGTCTAAGGCAAGCCGGTTTACTCACGATTCCTTCACCGTTCGAGCGAATTTTAAATGCACACATAGAAAGAAGCTCCATTGTTGCACAGCCGGGGATCAAACCTACAACCTCAGGGATGAAAGTCACACGCTGAAGCCATTAGGCCAACACTGCTAACTATAAATATTTGCCGTCATAAAATAATCACATATTAATTTTGTAGGGGATTGTTTATCAAATTTTTTACAACCAATAAAGGAATTTACTCTTTTCTTATATAGTTAAGAGGATTATAAATTTGCCGTCAAAAGTATTAAAACTTACATTCTATCCTCTCTTGGCAAATGATAAATAGTAGTGTTGCTCTCCTGTATTACATTTGACATTGTCAAAGGATGACCCATTATATCCTTTCTTCTCCAATACAACTCTCTTCGAGGTCTTGAGTCCTGCAGGCTGCCGTCATAAATACCACGAGGATGTGAGTACGTAGATCCATTCGGTGATGGCTTGTGCACTGTATTGAATCCATATAATAAATGCTTGGTTAAAGTTACTCAATAAATAAGCGAACAGTGTTGGCCTAGTGGCTTCAGCGTGCGACTCTCATCCCTGAGGTCGTAGGTTCGATCCCCGACTATGCACTAATGGACTTTCTTACTATGTGCGGATTTAACATTCGCTCGAACGGTGAAGGAAAACATCGTGAGGAAACCGGCTTGCCTTAGACCCAAAAAGTCGAGGGCGTGCGTCAGGCACAGAAGGTATCAAAATATCATTTCTGTGTCAAACAGATACAGAAATCTGAGGCCTACATTTAAAAAGGTTGATTATATTTTTTAAGTTACTTAATATTTTTTGCAAGTAGGGTATTTCAAAAGAAATTGTAAGTACCTTCATTTTTATGAAAAAAATTTCACAGCTTATAATAAACAAATACTTACGTTCAGTAAGCAAAAATATATTTCCTTTTCGTTCGGCCAATACAAAGTCACTATCAGCTAGCAGCGGCAAATCGAGAAGACGCTTCTTGATCGATTCTCCGTTTTCGTTTGTCCTATTATTCATGTCGTCATAAAGGACCAACCACCGGTACGGAAATCTTAGAAGACTTGTAATCTATATGTTAATAGGGAGATTTTTTATATTTTTATGTAAGGAACACGGCAGGAGGCTCACCTGATGTTAATTGATATCGCCGCCCATAGACACACATTGCCAGGAGGCTCGCAAATGCGTTGCTGGCCTTTTAAGAAATACTCTCTTTTCTTGAAGGATTTAGGGTCCCTGTTCGGTTCTAGGGTCGAATTTGTTCGGAAATACTTAGTGGGCAGCTGGTTCCACATAGTGGTGGTGCACGGCAAAAATTGCGAAACGCTCAGTTGCGAAACGACGGACGTCGAGGTGATACGGATAGTATTTTGTATTCTGCCTTGACGTGCGATGATGAAACTCAGCTGCAGGTATTAGTCCGAACAACTGCTCTGAACACCTTCCATGGCAAATGCGGTATTTGTACCAAAGTGACTGAGTCTCTGAACTTTCACAACCCTTCAAAAGGCGTCTCTAAAGGTGGCGGCTGTTGGGGAGGCAATCATTTTTATTTTCAATTTTATTGTTATTTTTAAAGGAATAAACCTACTGACAACAACTCGGGCAATTATTATTTATCTTCTAAGTTTTAATTAGTCTGCGTATTAATTTATACATTACATACAAAATGTATGTGCTATTTAGTTATAAATATTTAAATACATGAAAGTTCATCTTACTTTAAAAGACTGTTCTGCATCAGGACAGTTTAAATCATTTAAGAACAGCAAATTATGGTCTTGACGTGTACCACGCGGTTCCATTGTTGAAGAAACTCGACAACCCACCTTACCAAGCTCTTTATGTAAACGAATTTGTGCTGCTGTTGAGAGATATTTAGAGATTTTTACATAACACAGTTTTTATTTTAATTACGCATACATACAATGCGCGCGAAATAATTATGCAAGGCATTACTACGCCTCTACCTTCTTTAATATAAACTCTCTTTACGAGCTAAGGCTGTATATTTTGCTCACTCAGGCGTTCTTAGTTTTATAAGCGTGGCGATTTCCTAAATCGTCGGAGTTACGCCCCGAGAGTACAGACGTAGGCAGTCTCTTCAACTGTTACTTTGCATTGATTCGTTTCATAGCAATTAACATTTCTCTATTTCGCTTATACATATTCTATTCTTGTACGCGAGTGGCTAATATAGCGTGAAACTAAAATCCTATATTATTTAAAACACCCCGATGATCCAGGAACCGTCCACTCAATATAAGCTGCATATAAATATTGAATAAATAAATAACATTTTGTAAATTTGCATTATTCTCTGAAGATTAAGCAAAATATTTTACGGCTGAATTGTTTGGACGGTTATTTTCGTTAGTGACAATAGAGTGATAGAAAATCTAAAATTTTGTTATACAATGTGTATACAATTTTAAATAGGTGTTACCTTTCTTCCAACATAAATTACAGTGTACAATCGTCGGTGTCCACTCGTTAGCAACATAGCTTCGAATCATATTAATTGTATTTGTATCCGTGCCATAAACAATAGTATTTTGTAATAATATAAAAGGTATAACAAGCTTCATAGTGGCCTTTCAAAACTTACAGAAATGAACCCAAAAGACAGGTACGACTATTTAAACCTATAAGGTTTAAGTTGGCAAACTTAATTATATCGTAAGTCCTTTAATTAACCGAATTATACTAAAGTTCTGTATGCACAGGTTTCATAAATTGATTACTCGATGGAATATAAGGATGTGTTATAATGGTGTTAAATGCTTAAAATCCCTTTTATATTTATATGGTGAAAAGTCATCATTATCATTCTTTGTCTACGCGAAGGATTGCAATGACATATTAAAAAAAATAATTATACTATAGCACAAACAAACAATACAACATCGTAGTTTTATTACTGATTGAATTCTTTGAATTCTTCCTACGAAAATTATTCTTGTGATAAACTCAAGAATAATCCAAACGAACGACCATAGAGTCCAAATTGATGCAGTAAAACCTATTTTTAATCTATATTATTTTCCAACCTTCCGTTGTTTTTCTATACTATGATTCATGCTGTAAAATTTGATTTCTAATATGTTTTAAGGATAATTATGTTAATAAAAATACATAAGGAGATCTCAGAAATGATTTTAAATTAAACTTCATTATTCAAAACGTATTTATTATTACCTAATACTAAATTTTGTTATACACATAGGTTTATTGAAATTACAGAATAATAAAACAGCACGAAACTCACGAAATTGTTCTGTAAACATTAAATTAATAGCCTATAATTTATTTCTGAAAACCAACATTAGTAGAATAAAGGATTGTTAAAATATAGTTTTGTATAATATTTTACCTTAAACACACTTTTTATATTTAATAAGTACATATAACTATTTTTGCTTTATTACCCTTCGATTTCTAGCGTCCATTCTGAAAAAGAAAGTATATTATGTGTTATAAAATAGCCTAGATAACATAAACTATTTTTTACGCATTAGGCATACACGATTAGGAATTATATATATATATATAATTCATGCATGTCAATCATATGATTTTTAGCTAGGCGGTTTTACGCTAAACTTCCCTTCCCTAATAATCTATATATATAAAAATGAATTGCTGTTCGTTAGTCTCGCTAAAACTCGAGAACGGCTGGACCGATTTGGCTAATTGTGATATTGAAATATTTGTGGAAGATCAGGAAAGGTTTAAACGGTGTGAAACGTAAATAACAGTTAAAGAAACATACTAAAAACGACAATTGAATTTTCCAAAAAAACTATTCTTAGTTGGGAAATTTGTTATTATATAAAAAATGTTATTGTAGATGCTTTCAGAAATATGTGTTTCATAGTATTAGTATGTAGTATGCTATATGAGGTCTGATCTCTTTGGTCTGTTTCACAAGCTTTGACACAAATATATGTTGGTGAACATTTCTGGATGCATTAGTTAACTTGGCATTTGTAAAGCTGTTTAAAAACATCTAAAAATAGACAAATATATATATTATATATGAACAGTAAAGCTCTACTGCCTGTCATTGGTATTAGGTTCAGTAAAACTGTTAGTAGATGACAAACTCATAGAAAGCATGGGGCATTAAAATATAAGAAATACTTACAGTCTCTTATACATTATTTCCAGCACGAGCACAGCTGGTGCCAGCAACATTCCGTATAGTGTGGTGATAATAGCTGGATACATGTCACTGAAGCCGACGCTGCTAAATGCGGAAATGGTTCCCGAACAATGTGGCTTTCCAACATGCAGGCGATGGTGTATGGCGGCTTGTACACCAGTCTCTCGGATTTTGATGAAGCTAGAGATTTTTACTTTATTTTATAGAAAACGAGTTGTCTTTGGTGTTATTAGGTTTCATCTGTGTTATTTCGGCCATAGCGCGAAATCATATTGCCTTACTTAAGTGCAAAGCCTTCAAGAAACCTGAATAATCTGGAGGGCTCCGGTTGGGATAATCTCAAACCAGCGATCTCTAACAAGCGAACCCAGTAAGGAAAAATTTGCAGTGGGGAAAGTGCAAGAATTGCGAAACTATGCAAATATATTAGAAATAATATACTAGCGAAAGTAATATGCATAATTAATTTCGAAACAATTGATATCATCGTTTTTTGTTTTAACTTTGAAGAATCATTGAAGACATACGAAGCTAAATGTAATTCAGATTTATAGTTTTTAGTAGGCCTCAGATTTCTAAATCTGTTTCATGAATATGAATGAATATCTGTGTCAATCTAAAAGGCAACTAGGTGATCAGGCTCCTGTGCCTGTCACATGCCATCGAATTTTTGGGTTTTAAACAAGCCGGTTTCTTCACGATGGTTTCCTTCACCGTTTATCATAGAAAGATAGTCCATTGGTGCACAGCCGGGGATCGAACCTACGACCTCGGGAATGAGAGTCGCACGCTGCAGTGTTATCCTAGGGGATTCCTGCTACACTGCTATTTATAAGGGTAATCCCATAGTTAATCACTAGCAGATCAGTTGTTACGTCGATTTATATCAATTATACCTACCGATAAAGGTAAAATTTTATTTAGTTTTTTTCAAACTTACTTGATTTTAAACAAGTCCTTGTATGGCGATCGCTTCTGGCCGGGAACCCATGGATCGATTTCATTAATATAATCGATTTCAACAAGATCACATTTCTCGTCTTCTTTATATGTTTCTTGAATTAATCTATATCCAGGATTCAGCTCCATGTGGAATGCAAAAAGACCCTTAAAATAGAGAAAGCTATTTTTTTATACGGTCTCGATTCGTTTATTTACGCAAATATAGAAAGTAGAGAAAGAAAGCGATTAAGAAATGTGAGAGTAAAAATTATAAACAAATGCAATATGCGTCCAATGTAGATATTAAATGAAACAGATGTTAAGTGGTCACCTCTATTGAAGAAAAACATTTTCATTAATATAAACATTATTTACGCATTAAGCAATAGTAAAGTGATTGAATACTTTAATTAAAAATGTCTATTTTCTTTATTAGGTACATTCGAAAAGATATAAAACAATAAATTCTAAACAGAAATTAATAAAGGCTATTTTTAATCAATATTATTTTCCAACCTTCCGTATTCTTTCTACACCATCTTTCATGCTGTAAAAGTTTGGTTTCCTTCCCTTGGGTGCGATTTTCTTGTCGTAGATTGCTTTTCTGATAGGATCGTTCAGTTTCTGTGAAACAATGGTTATTGGTATTGCTTTTGGTCAACAAATACGTTTGTATTATGAAAAATTTACGAAAGAATTATCATTGATAATTTAATTACAAGTCAAATTTAAACTTAAACAATGGTACTTTAACATTTTGGAATGCAATAAATACCACACAATTTACAAATATTAAAAGTAATAATGTAGCAGAATATGTATCAATTGGGCTGTTTGCGTAGTTGGTGATATTATTATTAAATTAATATGATTTTTAGTTAGCCCTAACCTTCAAAAGACTCGTGTATAAATTTGACAACTGTCGTACTAATATAATATGAGAAGATGAAGATGGTGAGATTATGAGAAAAGGAACTTTTTTTTGTTTAAAAAAATTGATAAAAAGGAAGTCCTTGTGTTAATAAACCATTGGTTTTTATCGAAAAAAGTACTGGCTTAGCAAGCAACGTGGACAATATAGACAAGAATGAATATAGAGAAATGTGCAATATTCTTTATACAAGTATTCTGTACATAAAGTTATTCATAATGAGGAAAATAATCTTCAAGTATCTTGATTCACGAAGAATCGTAGTTTTAACGATGTCACGTATTACATGTTTATTCAAATGATGTTTGTCTTAAAACGTGAAAACCTTTTTATCAATAAGTCATAATTGTTTAATTGTTGTGAATGTTTTCTATTATCTTACGTATCAATTGTGATTCTCAAAGAAAACTGTAAAAATCTATTCAAATTAGTATCATATTTATATATTGAGTTCCAATAATGAAAAAGACACAATCTTTAATATATTGCCCCTATAGCTTAAGGCCTAGAACGGAGTTTGTAGTAATTCTGGTGTGTCATACAAACGGTTGCTTACCTGAAACCTACAAAATAAATCAGTCTAAATAAAAATGTCTTTATTCGTACAAGCATTACTATTGTTCGATTTGGATATTTTAAGTAAAAGAAACATGTGTCGTGTTCCCAGCTCTTCCATAGCAGCATTTAATTGTCCTTACTCACTATGTTCAGATGTGTTACTATTTTTTTAATTATTTTAAGAAGTTACAAATGAAACATTTATCTCACTGCCGGCTTTTAACAGATAGATGACTTTTTTAGTTAAGTAGAATTAGACTGATATATTTTGTATCATTGAGGGTTTTAAAACCATCTTTTAATAAATCGATTCATGGTGTTCTTTTTCCTACAGAATATACAAAACTATTTTATTATGTATCAATTTAAACTGATGAAACGTGGACTATTTCAAACACGTCATCAGAACTTCCTTTATTAAAACGGACATAAAATAACGCATACCTTAAAGAAATAACGATTGTATTCAAAGTCACTTGCTCCCAGCTTCAACGGTGAGCTTAGAAGATCAGGTAGACTCCTCACAGATGAACTTGGAGCTCGTAGCAGCACAACTATATTGGCACAGTATGCTGAGTAGAGAATTGTTAATGCGACGAACAAAAGTAATGTGACACAACGTCCTGGAACAAGATTTGTAACTTGGGCTGGTAATCAAATGGTCTGTTTGTGTAATTATTTATGTAAGGATACATATTACGTGTTAAGGGATAGTCGAGAGTAGAATAATCATTTTTGAAGTGAAACTTCTTTATCGCCGTATGGGAGAAATTTTGTAGCAGGTTACGCGCCATGTTGCTTTTTGAAGTCAAACTTCTTTATCGGCGTTGGAAAAAAATTTACACACATTTGTCACATTTTTGTCCCTACCACGGTTGATCCGAAGAGATTCGAAGCCATTAGTAACAAAAATATATAATAACGATAACAATGATAGTAATACTAATAATTCTATTACAATTAATGAAATTCTGTAATAATCTTAGTACTACATAGTAGTACAGTAATAAGTTAAAATGAAATAATTGTATTTGTATTCATGTCTATGATAATAAAAGCCTTTTGTTAAACTTTATCTAATTTAACTTTATTTAACCAATTTCTGTAAAGTTGCATATAGTAGATCATTTTTCGAAAAATAAGGTCATAAAGAAGTTTCACTTCTTACGTGTGTACACCTAGTACACGCACACATTTTTTATAACAATAATTGATTCCTAAAAGTAATGTTTTGATCTAAACAAAAGATTTGCAGATTACTTCGTTAGTAATTGCTTATTGCATATGCTTCCGAGTTCTATTAGTGGCTGGTAGGTTCGCAGTACTTGCAGCTATAGACGTTATTGTTCTATTTGATGGTACATCATACAGTACACCAGCGGTGAGCGGTGTCTTCTATCCTGCCTTCTTAAGGCCAAACTATTAAGGTTTTAAATCATTAAGTATTAATTTTGCTTGTTTTTATAGTTTTGCATTACACTAAAGGTAAAACTGTTTTTTAACGATCTACAAGCCAGAAGCCATTGTTTAATGAACGTTATAAATCGTTTTCTTAGGCATTACATACGTTTACTTACCTGCAGCGTATCTCGGTTCAAGGGTACATCCTTGCTGCAGTACAGCGCCAATGATTAATATAAGAACATCAGCCCAGGATCCATTTAACTGCATTGGGTGCTGTAATTATCGTAACGTTAATTTTAATGGTCATAACACGCTTATAGATATGGTTAATTTCTTTAATACAATATTTATATTCTAACACACACTAGGACATAGTAGAGTATAAAGTCCTGCTCCTGCTACCATTTTCCTGAGGATACTTGCCTTGTTATTTGGCAAAAAACCGCAACATGCCCTTTCCCTGTTGCAAGATGACTTTGATGCTTTAATTAAATGGTGCCATGATGCTAAATTGGTAATCAACGCTAGCAAGACCAAATTGATAGTAATAAAATATCCCTATATATATTATATATATTGACGAGTATACCTAAGAATATTTAGGCATTGTAGAATAATTACAATTTACAATCTATGAACAAGTTCGACAGTCGCTTCTCAAGGAAAACTTTTTCGACTCTGCCCTGAGAAGCAGAAAATAAATAAAATAAATGTTATTCAAGTTTACCACATAATCTATAATACTACATATATTCTACGGTATATATTACAAACTCTTTTTATAAAAAGACAAGAGAATGAGAAGGATCAATGCTTTCATTAAAATTGATCAGCACACTATCGAATATATCCAGTTCCGGATAAGTACCTACTGTTTGTGTTTAATCCATTATAATTAAGTTAAAGTGTTAATAAAAGGAAGTAACTTACCATAGCCACAGTAGCCTCCCATTTCGAGGCTATATATAAGAAGAGTGCACAGCTCAGCACACATACTACAATTGCCATCCACACAGCACCCGTAAAAGGAAGAGTGAAGATATTCTGAAGTAATGATAGAGGAGGTTCACGAAACACAAAGCGAACTGCCGTTGAACCCACCATAGCGATGTAGTCAACCACTTTCATACGCTCTTGGGTGAATATTGTTAATGTACCTGCAAAAAATACAACTCGACATGATATTGACGTTCGAACTGTAACTAGTGTCGTACACACAAACTACGTACGTTTTATAAAAAATGGCCTATAAAGACTGGTATTTTTCTTGCAAGAATTGTGACCTCCGATTTTTGGATGTGGTTCTTAATAATTTTTCTTTATTTCAATTTAGTGCCTAAACCACGCCGTTAATTTTTATACCGGCTTATATGTATGTGTCGCAGCCAACTAGATTAATTAGTCGTTCAATTAACAGCCATCTTTACTAAACATCGCCGTTTAACTAGCGGCCTGAATTATTTTCAGCCGTAGCATTTGTTACAACATTTTATATAATGGCTGGCTAATGCTTAGGCCATTCGTATGATCATGTGACAGAAATAAAAATCTGAAATATCTGACATAAGAAACTCTTTATTTAACATGTAATTTTAGTGTTCTTACGCTTACTCTTAGTGTTACTACACTATTCCATACAATGTTTCATTAAACTTTGGAAAACGTCATCAATTTGTTGAATGCCGTTTGACCGCTTTGAGTAGATGGCAGAAAGTGGAACTAATCAACAAGATAGGCAAGTAATGAAACGTCATCGATTCAAGTCTAGCTGTTTGATTCAACGTCAGGATATCATTCAGGCCGCTAGTTGAACGGCGCTTTTTAGTAAAGAGACTAGGCTATTAATTGAACGGCTAACTAAGCAAGTTGGCTACGACATATGCGTTAATATGAAAATCTAATGGCGCTAACACAGCCCTGCGATTCTGTAACTCACTTTTCGAACTCACACAGTGGATAAACAATAAACTACAAGCTCCCACCTTTTCAGAATGCCAAATCATAAAATGACTGCTTCACGACAGATTTGAGAGCGACCGCCGATGCGAAAACTGCTGTGTGAGTTCGAAAAGTGAGTTACAGAATCGCAGGGCAGCTCAAACATTTTATCAAAAACGCGTAGAAATTCGATTGGTGTATATTGTTCGTTGTTTAGAAAATCATTAGTAAAAGTTACCGAGATCTGCTTCCTTTTTAAGGAGGTGATCCACTATTCCTTGCCAGTTTCCATTCTTATCCTTGTATCCCCAGGTGGGTGTGAAAATCAGGCGTTCGGTTGCATTCAGCATCTCAAAGCAAATCTTGACAACCATGTAACTCATTTTTGTTATAGAATCTTGGTGTAAGTATCTGCCAAATTAATAAATATTTATTTTAACCTAATTAAAGCATTCTACGAGACAAGGGTCATGAGATTTTCTTCTACTTTAGTTCTGTACTATGTGTAGATATATTTTATAAGTAACAGTAAATAATCAAATAAATAACTACATAACCAAACTTTTTTAAAACGTATCCTTCATTAAAAAAATATGTAATTTCGCTTTTGTTATTTTCGGAGTAGAGATTCTTGGGCTTAATTAAATATTTAATTAGCGCCTGATAGTGGTCTACCGTTACCGGACACCTCAGAGCTGGCATCTTCCTCTCTTAAGGAATTAGTATCATATTATGCAGCGAGGAAAAGCTGCCAGCTTTATATGTAGGTATGTATATAGCTACTCTGCCAAAGGGACGAGTTTTAATAATAATATATAGACCACTTCCATTTAGTCTTCCAGTTAGATCCAAAAAAATATAATCGATTTTAAAACAAATGGTGACTTTCACCAGTATAATACGCGAAATAGAACTAATTTGAGTGTACGACCAACCAGGCTCCAAAAGATAAACCACTCCTTATATGGAAATTGTATTCGTTTTTACAAAAAACTCCCAAGCGAAATTAGAGATTATCACGAAATAAATTCAAAGCCCTCGTTAAACGGAAATGTATCAATAAAGCGTTTTATAAATTTGAGGAATATTTAAATGATCCCAATCCTTGGGATTGATTTGCTCCAGTTCAAACAATTTGTATGATAATACTTGGCGATTAAAAATAGTGGCGGAAAGTTTCTTGCCAGTTCTTCTTACCCGCCTTACGGCCTTGACTTGCAAACTGGTAGTAAATGTAAATTTACAATTAATTTAACTTGAGAGTTCAAAAGTGTACTTGGTTACCCACTTGAATAAAGATATTTTGAGTTTGAGTTTGAGTTAGATGTAAATGGGTTTGTTACTCCGCAAATGTTTATTTAGTTTAGTAATTCCTGATACGCTACACGCTGGGTTGGACTCAAACGCCGATATTCCCGGCGTTGTAGCCTAGCTCCATTGAAATCAAATAACATAGGAAGGTAGTTATGGACCTATATATAATGCAGAACAGAGATATTACTGTTAATAAATAATGGTACGTTTTTTTACTTACAGCCTGTCATCCAAATGCTGTTTTGTATTGTTACTATCGGTGATAACATTCGCCATTGTGAGAGGGTATTGTCGTAAATTACTCCGTCTTCTTGATAATATTTTAACGTCTCTATCATTGTTTATAATTTCAAACGCCAAATCTTTTCGAATTCTATTTTCATCTTTGTCATTTTCGTAAATAATTAAAGATTTATTAAAATTTAATTCTGTTCTGGCAGTCCGCCATTCGCCTCTAGTCGAAAGAATTACTTCCGAATTATCTCGTATTTTGTAAGCTGTAACGTTTGAAATCATAAATATTTATGGTTCCCAAAATAAACAGTTTATATGCGAAACTTCCCTGGTATATAATTTGTAGATTTAAGTTGATTGTAATTGATATATTCTAATATATTTGGCATAAATTATAGAAGCAAAGGAAGGTAGCCTGCTTTGAAACTCTTGATATCAGACGAGCTCAATCTTTTAATTTATTTAAAAATCTTGTTACTGATCATTTATCTTCTGCCTCGTAATTAACTACTTATATACATTAATTGTGACTCATTAACCATTGGATTAGCTTTTACATTTTTGTTTATGTTATTATTTTATTTTTAGATTTTACTTTATTTTGGTTATAGTTAGTGTTAAATGTTATGTTATGTTCTTATTTGTTAATATTTTATGCATTTCTTGTACTTTACCCTCTGCAGGTGTTAGATACTACTACTATACAAAGCTTCCCTGGAATAAATGGATTGATGATAAGGCCGCCGTTGCCTAACTTATGTAATCTGTTTTTTTTAATATATGTTTTTGTTTAAGGTAACGAAGTGTAAATAAATAAGATAGGTGAGAATAGATAAACCAATATGCGCTAGTATTGCTAAACTATGCAGTTGCAGCGAAGTTTTGGGTAAAGTGTTAAAAATGCTAAAGGTAACTTTTGTTATGTTAAGTATGTGTGTATACATAATTCTACATCAGTAATTCGTAGGTACATTTTTTTAGAATTAGATAATAAACAAATCTGTTTATAAAGAAAAGGTTTGTGCATATGCTAAAGAAAACTAATCAAGTAATCATAATGTTTACCTTCAATGAAAACTGTTGAATCGAAGCCAATATTAGCAATTACTACATCACTGTTGAGTGGCATATCTAGCTGATCCAATACATCAAAGTTGTTTCCTTCTGTGTTTAAAAGAAGCCATCTGTATGGTGATTTGAAGTATCCTTGTACGCTGGCCTATTAAAAAAATTCAAACAGGCCCATTATTAAAAGATGACGGGTAATTATAATAGTCTATCACCATATATCCTGTTCTTCCTATCTGAAATTAGACATTGCATATCGAAGTTCATTAACATTATTTATATTACGAATGTGAGTTCGACTTCGAACATATAAACTAGCTTATATAAGTGGGTGCCTTTGTAACAGAAATATAATAAACAACTAGCGAAGCCGATATACCTTGTCTTGCATGATATTTCAAGCGATCAGGATATTAAACAAAGTATGAAATATCGACTGCAGCGCCATCTGCCTGGCTGATTTGTGAATCTAAACCATCCAGGACGCCACCCAAACGCATACAAAAAAAATCATTCAAATCGGTCCAGCCGTTTAAGATGAGTTCAGTGACATACACACGTACATTGGAAAAATATATATACATACATTACAATGTAAATTTATATATAGCGTAGTGAATTAGGAATCTTTTATATCTACGGTAACAATCTACAATAGATAGAATGTTCTTAATAACGAAACCAAAGAAGGAAAAGAATACTTACTATATTAATTATTAAACAATAAATACTGAGAGATAACTCAAAATATTACTTATTAAGAAGTCGTTTTACAACTTTTAATTAAGTATGCATTACCCTTATTAAAAACAAATTTGTTTTCTGACACGATAGATCGGCTAATATTAGAATGTTGTGCGCAAAATATTCGCTTCTATTTGGTTGTAACGAATAGCCAACGTTGATGTTAACATCGAACATAAATTTACTAAGCATCTTGATTTCGGCTGAAAAATTAATGGTTTATTTAAAATGAATTATTTGTATTATATCAGAAAATCGTAAATACGGTATAAAGTGACACAATTCCATTGTTTGTGTTATAAAAGGTTGAGGGTAGGGTACTCCCTATCTAAAGATTTGAACGAACGATGATTATTGTATTTGACGTTGTGGATTAATTATAAATTGTTAATGAAATTATATTTTATTTGTATTTTTCTTCTTTGTAAGGGCTTTGGGAAATAACCTCATAAGGTGTACCATCTAAATAAAATATAAAGACTGAGAGATAATTCTAGGTACTTAATAGGAAAACAATTTATTTATATGGTCTAAATTACCACATAAAAAGGTTCGGTAGGATCCAAAAATCCCCCAATTTATTATTAATTTAAGATAAGTTTAGTTTTATTTGAATAATTATAAAGACTACTTATATATATATATATATTTCAAAGACAATTCACACCAATTGACCTAGTCCCATGCTAAGCTGGTGAAGCTTGTGTTATGGGTACTAGGCAACGGATATACATACATATTATAGATAGACATTTAAATACATATTTAAACACCCAAGACCTAAGCACAACACCAAATGCTCATTACGTCGATAGTCGTCTAAGCCGGGGATCGAACCCGGGACCCATGGATTCGCAGTCAGGGTTACTAACCACTAGACCAATGAGTCGTCATACTTATTTGTTGTTCTTTTTGTCTATTTTAATAATATACAATTAACCCATGGTAGTGTGTTCAACACGCAATTCGCTTAGATCTTAATCAGGAAATCTTTATGAAAAAAAAAAGAAAAGCATTCGCTATCCCCGTGTGATACATAGGCCACCTATGGCTCTTCACACTACTGTAACTTCTGTTTTATAAAAAAGTTGAAATAAAGCAGCTGCTGCCCATTAAGGCAAACCCCAAAAGACTATTAAAGTTCCCTTTATATACTATCTCGAAATACACAACACATACAATTTTTCCAACACGATATTGGAATCAGAACAGATGTTGCTTTTCCTTCAGATACCACAAATGAGCCAATAATATTAAATACACTACGATCTAACCCATAAATAAAATTTAACCCGGTTAAGAAAAGAATATTCATGAAATTCATGTTTGAGACAAACGTTAAGAACTGATTTTGAAATAAAAATACTGTTGGTAATTTTTGTTTGTTGCATAAATTGTCGAGTAAAAAACCTGATACATTTTTCATTGTAAAGGTATAGTTATGAGGAAAAGTGAATTGTTTTTTTTTATACTTTCATCTAACCTATAGTTTTAAAGCAACTATTAAAACATTTCATTGATATTGTCACCAACTCCAAAAAACATATCAGCGGGAACTTTGGACCTATCCTAGTATAAACATGGCGAATTACATAAAACGCTATGTTTTACAAATTCTTACAACGGCGCAGCCAGAGCGTGCTTGGGCCTCCTTGTAACCTCCTCCAGCAGTTACTTATTTTGTTTCTTATGAAACAAAGCTCTTTTTTTTTGCAAAACTCACCCATACTAACGTGTTTATTGCACTTTAATGCGAAATTACAAAATTATGATAATTAATCATAATAATGACGATGAATTCGATGTACGTGATTACGATCTATTGTTTACGTCTTGAGAAAAACCAGTATAAAATCATATGATTTAAATAATTACAAACATATCGCTGTAATATTTTCTTTATCGTTTTAATTGTCTTTTATCGTTAACAATACAACGGCCTTGGAGCCCGGAATCGCTCATAATAATTAACATATACTCAATACGACTTAACGAAAATCAATTTATTTAAACATATACTATACTTCTAGGAAATGTTGTTATAACTTAGAACTGGTTTCCTTATATTATACATATGTGGGTAGATATATATCGTTGGAAGAATGAATGATTTTTTAATATCTAAATATAGTTTTTTCGCGCTTAACATATTGCACACGCACATACAAAGTATCGGAGATGAATTAATAAATAGTGTAAACATGAATTGTGGATACGACTGTACCTAACATAGAGCATTCCGTTTGGGCGCAGCCTAATGATAGGGTTGTCAAAAGCATTACGAGCACTTAACATGTCATTACGATTTACTGAGACAAATTACTTACAATATTTTAGAAATACCCGCTTCATGGCTTTGAAGTTTACCTTAAATATACATATTACTATAATTTGAATTTCACAGTGAAACGAAGTACCTACATATATATATAGGTAGTAGGTAGCCTAGTACATAATTTAAAAAAAATACCCATATACATATCATATTAGGACAGACATACTTTTGAATATTGTCTCCGGTCCCGAGAGTCTCCATTAACGATACGGTGGGATACATCGGAGTCGTGTGCTAGTGGGAATAGATTACCCGCCTCTCCAGATGCTTGGTGTGAGTCGAGTCCCACATATCCGTAGCCTAAAGCGGAGAATGCGCATTTTCACCTCGGTTATTAAAATCAAAGGTGTATCAGTTAGTATCCGATGCCTGCGAAAGTATTGTTATTATATCGCTGGTAACAACATTATCATCATGGAATTACCATGGGTCAGTTGATAAACGTCTAATTTATAACAAAAAATACTTTTTTGTTCGGTTCGGTTTTGACGGTGACGTGAGGGATAAGGGGTACGGGGGTATTATCTATGAATCGGGGAAATTCGAATCTCCAAAACGAATAAGGAAATAATATCGTGAACGTAATAATGCGGCACTAATCTGTTAAGATTATTATAAAAAAAATGTTTTACTTCAATAATATTCCATTCAATAGACACATAATTTTAATGATAAAGTTACGTACGTACGTATGTAACCTAAGTTTTAAAATTCAAAATAAAACAAACAAACTGTTAAAAACATCTGTCTTTTAATTAAAGGGGCTAACAGGAATTCCAATGTAAAAAAATAATGAATATTGCAGTCATGGATGTCATAACTCTTCTCAGAATTATGAATCTTTGTGGGTCATGGCGGCACTTTGCCCATATACAGACCGGTGTTGTGTTTGTATAGACAATATTTAGTAACTCCTAATTACTTGAAGCTAAATTTTATATTCCTTACTGGTGGTAGTTTTGATTTGCGTTTCCTTGACTATCTAATTGTTGATATACTTATAATACTAAATTACAGTCAAAATCTGTTATAACTACATTGAAAATTCTCGATCATTCCATTTTTGACAAGACATGCGTGAAGTGTGCACACAAGTGTAATTAACGATAAGTTATAATTTTATTAGATCAATTTCCTTAGTATGTATCTTTACTTATGTTGTTTTGGTTAGTACAGCTAAAAGGCTTTCTACCGAAACACAGTTTTTTAAACCAGTATGGTCCTCCCCATTGGTTATTGTTTATGTATAACTAAATAATCTAAACTAAATTAATGAATAAATAAAAAATGTATTAAGAGTGTACCAATTCCTGAAAGGCCGGCAACGCACTCGCGAGCCCTCTGGCATTGAGTGTCCATGGGCGGGCGGTATCACTTAACATCAGGTGAGCCTCCTGCCCGTTTGCCCCCCGTTCTATAAAAAAAAAAAAATTGGTTGTTTGTAAAGTAGGTTTACGATCGAGATGTTTACGTGATAACGTCTTATTGGTGATATAAGTTTTTGGGAAGTAAGGAATTAATGAAGATAACAATTTTTTCAAATTTTAAATTACATCTATCGTTTTATTCACACTTTTGATGATAAATTTCGGGTGTAAAATGACAAGTTTACTTATTCGACTATGATATACATTTTTCTTCATACATTCACGGAATGACTGGCAGCGCTCGAGATGAGACGGGAGATCGGTCCGTCTCTCTCTCGTTATACCTGCGATCGCGCTCGTGAGGTTTTGGTGTGACACAAGTTTCTGAACATGTCACCCGACTAAAACGATTTTAAAGACGTTATCACGTCAAAAATGCCGGATGACAGAACTCCAAGGACCTTACTGAACTCACAACCCGGTGGCAAGAGAAAACTCGGTAGACCGAGGCTGCGTTGGTGGGATGGAGTTGTCAAGGACCTTGAAACAATAGAGTGTACTTGAGGAGGCTAAGGTTCACAAGGGGCTGTATTGATGATGATGATAATAAAGCTTTATTAAAGTCTAATGATGGCCTTACACCCAAAAGACGTTTTTTACGTTATAAAATAAATACTGTTTCTTTATTCTTAAACAAAGTATATGCCTCAATCAGCCATTATTTTTTTATTGCCACATCGTTGTCAAATAAAGAAACGAGAAAAACATTATTTATCTAATTGAGGTTAATATAAGTTTATTAAAAGGCTGTGTTAATTTTAGCTACATTTTAAACGAGTGTGCTGTAATAAAAATGATTCATTGATCTGTGGTAACATTAATTAAAAAATGCTAATCACAAGTTGACAACCCTGGCTTAAAAACTATTTCGCACTTCGATGTGTCATAGATAATATTCATTTTGATGTTAACACATTTTAACAGTTAATTAATTTGTTACACTTTCTATACGATTTTTCCAGTTTCAAACATATAAAGGAGGGGCCTCATAGCCTAGCGGTCTTATTAAGTGACAGCTAGGTGAGGGGTACTGGGTTCGAGGGCAAGTTTTAATTTAATTCAAATTTGTTCTCGGCCTTTGGGAGGGTTGTGAGGTACCGGGCGAGTGCCTAAACCGTACATGGAGGACACGGTCGAATTTATAAAGACAAGCACGAATTATAAAAAATCCTATACTTGACGCTGGCTAATGCATAAATCGTGCCAGAGCTATAAAAAAAAAGAATAATTCGAAACAGAATAATTTTGAGACATCACATTTAAAGATTTTGATAGGTTCCACTACGCCACTTTTCATAAAACGCTTTTTATTAAAGTTATGATTGAAACTTTGATAATTATGATTAATTGTTCTTTGATAATGTCACTATAATTCATAAAAAATTGAAAATTATTTTTTATAAATAACGATTAATGAAAAACTTAAGTTGGGCCCGTATAGTACAAAAAATTATGTAGTTATGTATTAGTAATTTTATCCGATGAGTTTTTAGTATCCGATTAATCCGCAAATAATTCCTTGTAACTGCAGTTTTTGGCAATATAAGGATCTACTATATATATATTGGATCAAATACGAATTGTTATTCAACAATTCTAAACAGTTGTTATGAAACTGACCTGTTTTTTTGTCATAGAAAGGTACCCGAATTGGGCAACGTTTGAAGCCTAACTTCTTAAAATTTGGACACTTTTCTAAATAGTACGAGTTAACTGTAGAAGAAAGATTGGGTGATGCGCGGCAAAATGTGCGAGGCGCAAATATGTTTACCGTGTTATTATTGTCCTTTTTCTTTCGGTAACCGCTGGAGAATTTCATTTTGAGAAATTAGCATTTTTGTATGGCAATAGTTTTAACTTGCCATTTTCAAGCAAATAGTTGGGAAACTACACTGGAGAAAAACTACTACACTGTAGATAATATATTATAATACAATTAAGGATAAAGTAAAAGGCAGGAGATTTTAGTTGTAAACGGAACATGTTGTAATTGTAAGGAGAAATTAGTATTTAAAATATGATTTTACTCAATACCTGAGTTTAGCCCTTATGCGATTTATTATAGACCGGTTTCGATTCTGTCGATTTAGTTGGAGGGTTCAGCAAGCTCATCTACGAAGAACACTGAACTATTTATTTATTTCGTAATCCTACAGCTAACATAAATTATATAATAATAAACAGTTACACTGAAAATATAGCCAGAGATGGAATACATAATACATTTAAAACTTTACAAAAGGAAACAAAGAAATAAAAATACTTAATACAATTAACTAAATGGTACCTAATTTGGCTGTGTTGTGTAATGGTGTAAAAGTGAGGGTAAGTACGTGAAGGTGTGTATGTGCAGGTGATTTTGCGCTATGGATATTCTTAATACTCCTTTTAACCATATTCCTCGATAGCTTAAACAAGTCAAGGCTTAAATATAGGTCGTTGTATTAGTCCGGGAGGTAGCGTTGCAAATGCGAAAGTCATAGTAAGCCGGCTGATATTAACATCGATAGTTGATCTTATATGACTAATAAGTAAACCGACCGTCAGCTGCTCAAGTAGCGGTGGGTGCGGGTGTAGGAGGCTGCGAAAGAGGTAAAAAAAAATAAAAAAATAAAGTAATAGTACGCTGGCTGAAACTTGTTCCATGAATAGTTGATGTCATACTGAGCAAAAAAGAAATCATCAGCTGCATCGTGGAGGGGGGATTATGCGTCAGCTGCCCGCATGCACTTGTGAAAAAAAACATTTAAAAAAAAAGTTATAATACTCCGAATGAAATTTAACTCCGTGATTCTATAAAAAATATAGAGTACGAAAACAACAATCAGCTGTTTATGTAGCGGTGGAAAGACCGTCAGCTGACCCAGTCAAGATTTAAAATTTTGGAGCATTGCTGTCAGGCTGTTCGCTTTCAAACACATATTTTGCGATACATTCTGGCCGTGCTTGAACCCATAGCATGACTTTCGGGCTACCTAAACCTCTCCCCCTAAAATTTCAAAGCAGCATCAGCCTGGTGAATCTTTGTCGTACACAATCAGTTTCGGTTCTCCTCGTTGAACGAACGGACCTTGGGAACCGATTTGTGCTCTGCGTTGCCAGGTTTCCATGCCCTCACAGGCTGTGATTTTATTCCCGCATTTTACAGGAAAGAACAAAAAGCCTTTACAATTGTTGCGAAAATCACAGGCATATATGCAAGCGTTGGGGGATATCGCAACTATTCCGAGTCGTGAATTAGACAAGGTCTTCATAACGATTGAAGAATTAGTTTGTCGCTTGTACGGGTTTAAATCGATAAACAATGTCGTTCGAGAAAAATTATCAAATCAATGAGAAAAACGGCGTGCTCAAGTGGAAAAGCCGTATCGACGGGGCGATCTTCTCACCATGCAAATCCGAGCTACGCCAGCATTTACTGCGCACGTCATACATAGCGCACCTTTGGAGCCATGCTCACCTTCAAGATCCATCTCAATTATCTCCCACGGACTAGGGATGGGAAGAAAACGACGACAAATATGTCTTCAAATGGTTCGAAGGAGATCAAGTACCCCTATCAGTCACCAGTATAACGGATAGCAGCGACAATATTGGCGGTATGGAATTTTTGTCGGTGACACATTCTTTGAGCTTTCTAGTAGCCTAATTTTGATAATTTACATGGTCATTTACAGATGACGGTGAAGAGAATCGAGGTCAAGAACTCGATCAAGAAGAACAGAACGATTTCCTGCAGGACAGTTCGGCCGATGATTCGTCAGACAACGATGATGATAGCGATACCATCGACAACGAATAACTTATGCGATCTTTTTATTTCTATATTTCGATTTTGTTTATATCACCCTTCATTTTATTTTGCCTTCATTTCATTTTACACTCGATTTTATTTCATCTTGTGCATTTTGTTACGAATAAAACGAGACAAAAATATATCGAGAAAGATTCTGTGCATTTCTAGAATAATCTTTACCTTTACTGCGTCAGCTGACGGTCTTTCCACCGCTATACACGCAGCTGATTGTTATTTTCGTACTTTGAATTATTTAAACGATCACGTAGTCCAATTTCATCCGGCGTACTATGACTTTATTTCACGTGATTTTATTACAAGTTCATGCGAGCAGCTGACGCATAATCCCCCCTTCACGATGCAGCTGACGATTTTTTTTTTGCTCAGTATGACATCAACTATTTACGGAAAAAGTTTCAAGCAGCGTACTATTACTTAATTTTTTATTTTTTTTTACTTCTTTCGCAACCTCCCAATTCCACACCCACCGCAGGTGCGCCAGCTGACGCTTGATTCAGTTATAAGTATTTCGAGATAAATAGTAAAAGAAGGAAAATAGTCGGCGTAAAATCACTGCCGAAAATGCAACGCTACCTCCCGGACTATATGTCCGGGCTGCGCGATACAAAACTGAGTTTTTTGCATATTTAGTGTTGATGTGAGGAACATGAAACAAAGCACGATTAAGAGTCTGGTAGGCAGGAACAAGGAACGGAAGTTTTTCTAGAAGGGAGCTGCAATTAATTTTATTTGAGATGATGTCATGCAGTAGCAATAAATCATATTATCATTTAAACACAAGAAACAATACAAAATATTAAACAAATGGGTGAAAATATTCCGATAACTATGTATTAAGTTATATATAGTTCGGTCCCAATACATATCTATTAATCATTGAACCGATATTTATCATCACTACAATTATCTTTGACATGAACAATTAGCCTATCAAGTCAAATTGAATTGCAGATAATAAACATTGTTTATTATTTATGTAATAGTAGTGGTAAGGCACAGCGCAATATTTAATAAATTATTGGCAAACATTAATTGAATTATTAGCCATGAGAAAATCGAATTAAATACTAAATAAAAAAGTGTAGGTAACTAATATGAGTCGTAGATTATTCTTATTGTCACCATAGAGTATGTTATTAATATAAACGAGCCAACAATTCAATAACTAACTTTTTATCGGCATTTTTACACGAACCGCTATAGTGTCCCAATTCTTAAAAGGTCGGCAATAAACTCGCAAGGCGATGATTTAACATCAGGTAAACCTCCTGCCCGTTAGTAACTGTTCTATAAACAAAGAGACAACTACTTTTAGTATCCTAAAGCTACATTGTTAATGATTCCGTCCCTCTAAAGATACGGGCAAAAGAGATTCACGGGTTATCCCATGATTCTCTTTTGCCAGTTCTTTTTGAAGTGAAACTTCTTTAGGCTCATGCGGGTAAAATTTTTGAAAAACGTCACGAAGATGTGGAGCGTTTTTGTCGAAGAAAAGGGTGACAGCGATTGAGACCGATTGAGAGAGAGAGTGAGAAGGGTGAATTACTTTATAGAAATTTACTTTTAATATTTTAATGACAATTAAATTCATTAAATTCCTAACATATCTTCCTTTTTCCCTCCCTCTAAGCCTCGGGAATCTAAAGTTTTAGATTTGTATAAATATGAAAAAGAGTTAAAAATTAGTTTTCCAAAGAAGTTTCACTTCTGACATGTGTACTTTGTACGCACGCTTTTTTTTAGTTTGATTTTAATAAGAATAACAAAGATCGCAAAGCTAATTAAATACAGAATATTGTTACCATTTTATTTTGTTGTACCTCTACTGCTAATTGAAAATTTAATTAATTAGTTAATTTATATTTGCCATTGAAAGCTGTAAAAACCATTTGTAAAAATCATTAATGAAATCACAAGAACCATTGTTCAATGGAAGTGTATAAGGAAAGTGAATTTAGGTCACATTATTGTTTTCTTCGAAATGACGCGTAAATCGCTACGTAATTTTATGAAACACGTTGTTAATTGGTACAAGGACTGGAGTTCGATAAAAATATTCAACAAAATGGTGGTTTGTTCTCTTATACAATTCATTTATTTTTTTCAAAAACATCACTAAAACGAAAATTTATTCATATAGGTAACACAATGTACACTTATGAACGTCGAATAAGAAATATACATTAAATGCTTCTAATTTTACATTTACTGCCAGTTCTCAAACCAAGGGCGTAGAACAGAAGAGAACTAGCAATAAACTCTCCGCCACTCGGAATGACACCTATGAATTACATCTAGTGACCTTTTGAATATATTTTACATCCAAAGCAAGACTACATTTATTAAAAGAAGTTCTTAATTACCCTTAGTAAAAGATGTAATTAGCCCAGTATCCTGTGCAACCTAAATCTACATCCGGTTGAATTGCCAGGATTCAAATCCAGAAACTCCAACTAAGCCACGTTTTCTCACTAAACCGCAGAAGCTCTACATTACTCGGTTAAAGGATAGAAAACAACATCTAATTCTTGCGATAGGGTTATCAATACCGACTGCTAGCAAGCCATTTTCCTTATGTTATTCACAAATTGACCAATTTTAACTTTAAATTGTCTAAGCAATAAACGCGTTCACGAGTCACGATTTTAAAATCTGTAGTCATTTACACTGTCTAGACTTTGACAATAGAATTATCAAAATGACCGCGTAATTTTTATATATTGTAACAAATTTATAGATATAATTACACTAGCTGACCGGGCAAACGTCGTTTTTCCATGTATATCATTTATAATAAAAAAATAGGGGTTGATCGTAGAGGGGTGAAAGTTAGGGGTTGTATGTATTTTTTAATGCTGAATCATAAAAAAATTGAAAAAAATATTTAAAAATAAAAAAAAATATTTAGGGGTGGACTCTTAACATTTAGGGGCATGAAAAATAGATGTTGTCCGACTCTGAGACATACCCATCATGCACACAAAATTTCATGAGAATCGGTCGAGTCGTTTCGGAGGAGTTTAACCACAAACACCGCGACACGAGAATTTTATATATTAGAAAATAATGTTGTTATCATGTAATAATATATTATGTAATATGTGTTTCTATGACGTTGACCAAGTCGTCAATCTATTTATTTAACAATATTGATATGGTTACTATAAGGTGTTTTTAGTTAACTAACTACTTAATAGCTTAAGACGGAAAGACCATTAAGTAGGGACTGAATAAGTAAACCGACTTCGTATTACATCCATTTCACAACTTTTTACGGTAGAAGAGTATTGAAACTATTTTTTACAAGTTATGTTTATGATGGCATCTCATTACTTAAATAATCCTACTTGTGTTTTTTTCCGGTAACTTCTTTCTCAAAAATTTGGCAACCCATTTTATGTAATCCTCTATATTTTTATGTGTTTAAAAAATTTATTTATACAGTTGGTGTATCTGGAAAATTTTCTACATTTGAGCTCATAAGTCTGCTAGAAATGCCTTAAAGTTTTGATGATCGCTCAGTGAGTGAGTGACAAAATTAAGAAATTGACAAAAAAATTGAATGAAATTACTTTTATTAAATTCAGTCTTCTACTTTTCTCTACAACGAAGTTATCGATGGGGCCGACAATGGCCTGAACTGTTTCGAGAAAAGGATGGTAGGGCCGTGCTGCTTTTTAGCTCAACTTAGCACTACCGTGCCCCAGATATAAAAAAAACATAAAATGTTACTTTATTTAAAAAAAAAATTTTTTTACGTATTATCACGTTATTCTTAATACTTAAAGCCATATTTGGAAACTTATGCCAGACTCAATAATCCTAAATATTATTTCCATGTATATTATTATTTACATTATTATGTATAGTATGTCACTGGCCTATGTATGTAATAAGTTAATTATTTAAATATGTTCGACGACCTGGTGGACAGAAAAACTGTGTCCAGTTTGTGTTTCCACCACACCAACTACTTTCTATTTAAGATCATGTATATGATAAATAAATAAAAATAAAATAAATAATGCATATTTATAAAATAATTCAGTGCCATAACGATGCTTTAATTAAAGTACCGTCATAATTCATCATATCAGCTATTCAATTTGATAGAAACAGACTATCGTATGTAAAAAAATCGTCAAAATAAATTACTTTGATAGATTTGATTTAAATTTAACATCTTTGTCACGTACAGGAATATCTGATATATCCGCGTAAAAATAAGCATTACTATATGTATTTGATAATTAATCCATTATGCATGCATAGAAGCGATTGATGAATGATAATTATAAGTTTGTAGACATCATTTGATTACTGACATATAATTATGTATTTCTGCTTTATGAACTACTGTTCAATGTGTGAATATATTATATAGGAAGGCTATGCTGAACTATTCGGATATATTTGAGGTCATAATCCACTAGTAACCAGTTACCAAACATAAGAATAATAATTCATCTTGTGAAAATGGAGTAAACTTTGACTTTTACTATAATCTTAATACATATATATAAATCTCGTGTCACAATGTTTGTCCTCAATGGACTCCTAAACTACCGAACCGATATCAATCAAATTTGCACACCATGTGCAGTTCGATCCAACTTGAGAGATAGGATAGTTTAAATCTCAAATTATAGTCGCAATTTTAATTTATTGCAAATATTCGTTTATTATTTGATAAAATTCTAACAGATGGCGCTGTGTTAAACAACGTTTTACATAAGCTATCTTCCTTTCACATAAGTTCTCCTACCGTTTCCCTTGAATAGTTTGCTACTATGTAATATAACAAAAACCTTAGCCACAGCAACGCTTGGCCGGTCTACTAGTAGGGCTATAGGATTCTTGTAGCAATAGGTCACTATATATGCCATTGATATGTAATGCATGTTCAAAGGCTGAATCATCAGTCTGTGACCAAAGACATTGGTATGGCTGTAAAATAAAAAATAAATTTTTAGTTAGTAACCACAGACCATACATACATATAGTCAAAATAAACACTAATATATAATTCAGGTTTTGCACATTTAATGTTTAGTTGTTTAGTCTATTTTATGTCCTAGGAGACTACGCGAATCGCTCACGCTAGTTGAAGATCTAGAACAAATAACACTAAGTCATGGCTAAATATAATATGTTCACTCCCGTTCGCGCGATTTGTTTGTTTAATGTTACATGTCATATACTAATTGGCTTTATAAATAATATAGAAACTTCTGATGCGTTGTCCAGAATCATTTCCGCATCTGATTTATATATGATATGACAGAATTTACAATAGTTGCAGTATTCATTAGCTATTTTCCTATCATATTTTTGCCGGTATTTGGTAATAATACAAACTATTTATTTATTTATAAGCATATTCATATTATAAAAGAAAACAATTAAACAATATACAAAGCATAAACAGATTAAATAGATACACAAAATACACGAAACAGAAAACATAAGTACAGTAATAGATAAAAAAAGAACATTGAAACAACAACTTAATTTTTAAAGAAAAAACTAAATTATTAATACTGTTAAATAGAGTCAAATGCTTCCCGCTTCTTAAAATATTTGCTTACCCTCTTTGGCAAGTTGGAAAAAGTATGTATGGTAGTGTGGTATTCGAAGTACCCTACAAAGGTTACTTTTTCTTACATAAGCACACAGATAATAATATACTTGTAACATTTTCGTTTTGAGTGAAATTTTTGACGTTGCTGTGAATTTTTACTGTTTAGAAAATAAGGAAAAAAATAAAGGTGTTTTCGACCCAAAAAGGATGAGAATAAATTCTGTAGTGTTCGTAACTTAAGACTTACACAATTTATTCCTATAATTTTATAATTATTGTAATACCACAAATTTTAAATTACTAATCGGTAAATTATGAATTAATAAGTTACTCATTGCACTCACTGCGCATGCGTCGTGATATCCGTCTAGATCATCAGATTAATCATATTAAATTTCGTCGTCGATTAAAGAACTATTTAAATTAAAGAATTAAATTGTATAATTTCTGTTATGTTATCTATAGAGTTTAGCAGTGATGCTTTTTATGGAGCATTTTTATAAGCAAATTAAAACATTAGTTCGATCACAGGTAGTGTTGCCCAAATGCAAGACCAAGACGAGACTTAGGCCAGTCTTGGTATTGTCTTGCGTCAATACACCTGGTCTTGGTCTTGGTCTTGGTATTGCGCTCTCAGTCTTGGTCTTGGTCTTGATCTTGCAGCAAGAGTCTCGCAAGTCTCGCAAGACTTGCAAATACCTATTTGCCTATTGCTATTTGTGGGGTTTGCGGGCTATCCTGGAGCATTCACCAATGTATTGTACATCAACCAATAATAGCAGGCAGGCTACAGGCATTGTGTTGAGATTAGCAGATTTCATTACAGTGTGCGTAGGTACATTTTTTAGGCAATTTGTCGTACTCGTGACTGTCGCGCTTTGCTACGTAGGTACTGTCGTTAAAGTATGTGTAAGTAAGAAACGATGTAGGTACCTACTACAACAAAATTGTATTCCTTAGAAAAATAATCGTCGTACCTACACGACGATTATTTTTATTTATTTAGTAAATCATCGCTGAAGACAATAGTCGCTACTAGAGTAGGTACGATAGAAGTTGATAAACCGACACTGCAATTCTCGATGATTTTAAAACAAAATACGTAAAGCAATATGACGTCGCTCATATTTGGAGCTTTTCCACGTTTCAAGTTTGTTAAAATCACCCACTTCCAATTTTGCAGTGCAATGTCCTTTTAAAAGGTAATCTATATATATAAAAATGAAACCCGTTTTCCGTTGTCACGACATAACATGAAAACGGTTTGACCGATTTGTCTGATTTTTTTTAATAATATACCATGAAGTACGAAGATGGTTCTTACGGAGAAAAATTAAAATAAAATTGAGTGAATCAGTCTAAAAACAACACTTTTCTATATTCCCATACAAAATATTCGTAATAATACTTAAAAGTGAATTTGAACTTTAATACCATAGCATAAAGTTCAAGTGTTAATGGAGGGGTTCCGGGAAGGTAAATTTTTATTTTTTGACATAATGTATTTGTTGTCTTATCAATTTTCTTTTTTTATCTTACTAGCTAGACCGGTGTCCCGAATAGCAGAATAAGTATTTTAAACAAATAAAGAATCGACTGTTAGGCGGTACGATGTTCGCCAGGCCAGCTAGTAATAATATAAACTAGGTATATTTTTATTACTTACAACAATTTTTATAAAATCTACCTATCCTTACGACTACATTCTTCCTTGCGAGGACAACATAATCTATTTGCGTCCGTTCTGAGCACCCGGAAACTTATTTTATTTTTTAGAACATGGGCAGTGGCGGCGACCTTTGACATGAAAGCGACGGCGGCAACACAAAGTCTAGAAGCGGACTAAATTTTTACCTATTTTGGTGGGGTTGTCAATGTTGGCATTAGCACAGAAAAATAAAATTAAGTAAACACAACGTTTATCCACTTTTTAATAACTAGGTATCCACGATAGAATATTTTTTCTACTAATTTCCTAAGGGTCGATTCGACCAAACTTCAATTTATACACGAGTAACTATACCAAGAATAATCTATTCCATGATTTTAATCTCGAGTAAATCCATAGTCGTTTGTCCACGTAATCGATAGTATAATTGCGCTAGGAATAACAATACGCGAATAGCAATAAAATGGTGAACGAAAATACTCGGCAAATAAATGTTGTTCTACAACGGGACAGTGTAAGAGCATACATCATGTCAACTCGATTTTGCCGTATTATAGTGTGAAAAAGTAGCTTTTAACAGGTGTCAAACGACAACAAAAAGTTTTTATTTCTTGTTTGTTTGAGGCTTTCGTCTAAAAAGGAACTTCTGTTGAGCCCAGTTGAATTTCATTCTAATATTATAGAAAATAAAAAATCTAAAAATAAATAAATAAATACTAAATTGTTTAAACGTTTCATTATACAATGCCAGACTATTAATTTAGTGCGTTGCGTTGACTTGAAATTAAAACACAGAATACATATTTGTGAAATGACAGAAATCAGCTGATTGGACTGACTGACGCCATTAAATTATTCTAGGAATAGCTGTTATTCCGTGCGAAACGGCGGTATAGTTGCAATTCCCGAATAAGCCCACTATTCTTAGAATTTGTAGTTGGTAAAACGTAAAATTTATTTACTCTCGATTAACTGACGATTTATTCTAAGATTAAGATTTACTCTTGTTTGGTCGAATCGACCCTAAGTACTCAGTCTAAATATCTTTTTCATAATTTTTGTTTTTCAATAATATGTTGTGTGTAATTGAATGGTAAACTCTAAATCTTACTAGAGAGCTTTTTTAAAATAAACTTATTGAAAGCACTGACATGGCATATACACTTTTCAATCTTGCTGCTCACATTTTAGTACCTAGGTATCACTCACTATCTATCATTTACCGATATTAACAATGATTATTTCGAAATCAAAATATTCGCAATTCAATAGATGCAATACCTACTTAGTTATTAATTATCATCTCGCCCGACAGCTTTTAACGCTGTAGTGTTCGAATTCAAGCCAGTGTGAGAATGTATTTAAATAAAAAAAACTCAGAGCATTCAATTTATACCTACATACTGCTGGGACATCTTCAAGGTCATTTAATTTTATACTCCTATACCAACCCTACCAAAATAGGTAAAAATTTGTGTGCCTCTGTCCGTACTCTTTGTCGGCGAATGCGGCGCTCAGTGTCAAATGCTGTGTTACACTTGTTGCAAACCGCGGTGTCTTTGTCGGTAAATTATCAAATAAGTAGGTATTTAATACACCGACCGACCAACAGTTTATTCGCAGAACGTCACATTTCCCCAATCAACTTTGAACCTTAATTCTTTAGCGATAAACTTGAAAATCTGTTGAAGAAATTTGATAGATTGTAGTAGCTTGATGTGCTGGCGTCTGTACCATAGTATTGGCTGCCGTAGAAACTGTTACTAGACCTACTCGACTCGCTGTTAGTTTTAAATTTTGCTAAATAGAAGAATAATATAAACTTTGAAACATAAGTTTCACACCTACATGATGTTTATATAATTTTGTTAACTATAATTTTAAGCACATACCAACCTACGAGTACTAACTTTAGATCTGCACATTAGACATAAACAAGCATAACATATTATTATAGGTAGATACCTACAAGGTATGAACTTTGCTAGAATGTTATTAGGGAACAGATTTGTGAGTATTAACACGCTACCTACTTAATAAATTGTTGAAATATAATAAGTACTTACCTACCTAATCAATATACAATACGTTTCAGGGTGCTTTCAGACGAGCGGCACGTTGCCACTTACAAATACAACTGCAGCCCTTAGTTTAGTGTTATGATTTGTGATACCTACGGTTTTGATACTGGGGAACGTTTCTCAAAATCGGGATTGAAACCAAATACCTACTTAATAACGCCCAAATCTCAGTTTGTCTTAACTGCAAGACGCAAGAGTCTTGCAGGCTTAAGTATTGTCTTGCTCAAGTCTTGCAGGGTTCAGTCTTGGTATTGGTCTTGCTATAATAAGGCGGTCTTGGTATTGGTCTTGGTCTTGCAAAAACGCAAGAACAAGACCAAGACTGCAAGACCAAGACCGATTTTGGGCAACACTAATCACAGGCAAGAACTAACCAGTAACCTAACCTCACATAGGACAATAGGCAGTGAAGTTTAAGATTAAAATACCGATATTTACGAACAAAACAAAGATATTACTACAATCAAGTCATATAAAAAAGCCAAAATAAAAGAAAAAATAGTCCTAATTGCAAAACTTTTGTACCATCTTGAGGCTTCATACATGATACAACTGTTAAAAGACTATTTATAATAAACGCTTTTAGTATCCAATTAAATCAAATCGTGTTAATATTGAAATTAGCTAAAATAGACGTCATTACCTAAGCAGTAAGTTGTCCTAATTTTGCATAATAAGCCGGTTCGCAACTTTTATGGCTACGTTTAAAAATAACAGCGAATAAATTATGACATGCCGTCGTTTTTATTACAATAATTTTGAAAATTTTCGTATAACGGAATTCTTTATTTAAATATGCTGTCCCGCTCATTATGATGACGAAGGTAAGCGTAACTCGGCTTTTTGTATTCTATAGGAGTAAGGTAATAATAGGGTAAATAATTTTTATTTATTCCCACTTTAAACATTACGTATTCAATCTAGGACAACTAGAATTTTTTTTAATTACATTTTTGACATTACAACGTCTAATAAATCGATGAACGCCGGCTGCACGCACGAAAACGTATGACTCATTGTCCCGTTACGCTCATTGTACGCTTTTGTTATGACGTTGTCACGTTAAACTATCGTCCGTAAACTGACTTTACAGTCAATTTTTTTTGTCTTTTTGTGTGAATTGAATTTATTTTTTTCCGCTTATGGTAAGCATTACCTAGTCATCTGTGTAGTTTTAGGTCTATTTGACATAACAACATTTTTCCTTAACAATTTTTTCTTGTGTTTTTCACTTACTCTGTCAGGAGATGGCGAAATAAATTGTTCTAGTCAAATATAGTTTTTTTTTTTCATTTGCCTATGTCAGTAATTAAATGGTAGTGTGTATAACACTTTTCTTAATGTCAATAAGTATAATTATTAAACATTGTCATGAATAATAATGTCTTAAATAGTTAATTCGTATGCATATTCTTGATTGCAATGGACGAAATCACGCAGCCATCTTTGACTTAACCCCGATAACCAAACCAGTCGAACAGGATTTATTTGACTTTAGGGTATCTGGGAATACCTATGTGTTAATCATTATATAACAAAAAAATAAAGAGGACAATTATGTTTATCATTAAAAAATACAAGGAGGTTGTTTATTGAATAAGGTAAAGATCACGTAGTTTTTAAACTTTTTGGCTGTTTCAATATATTATATACTACTTTATTTTAAAAAGTTTGTGCCATATTTAACGTTATAATTTCGATGATGATTTCCTTATACATTGTAGGAACGGTAACCATGGTAACGTTCAATTAAACGGAAAAGGATTAATTAGAGATTTAATGTTTTAAACTTATTTACAGACGCAGTCGTACACAAAAGTTAGTGTAAATAAAAATTGGCGCAAGATGCTTGATCGATTCGCAATTTTTTTGTGTTCGTATTTTTATGGGCAAGATCTGTAAGGCTGCTTTCATCGTGATTCATGCTATGATTTTGTAAAAGCCGTACAAAATCGGTATTAATTACGATTGTCATCTATTTACGCGACTATCATAGAAACACTTAAAAAGTAAAATACTTTTTTCCATTCAATAATTAAAATTTTTTAGTACATTATGTATAAAAATAAAACACGGAAGTCATACTATCTGTTGTAATTAGAATACTGGCTGGAAATTTTATAAAACATTTGTGTCTAGTATATTATATTTTTAAAATTTAGCGGGAATTTTTTTTTTCTCCTTTATGGAACAATAACGTCATCGTCATATTAAATGAATCAACTCCAGTTTGTTTTGACTTTTCTATTATTTTTACTATTATAACTATCTGACAACGAAATCTCTTTTATTTTTATAGTAATTAATTCATCAAGTCTGACTTGTTTTTGTGCGTCTACGATTTCGCATAATTTTATTGAAATTATTATAATGATCCGTACTTTAAAATCGAATAAATAATAAACAGCGTATTTGACTTAAAATGTACACATTTTTCAATATTTTGTATGATCACTATTAAAACGAAAAATATATTTTAATACAAATCGTGGAATGCCATAATATCAGTGTAACGTTAGTTATATGAAAATAGAGGTGATAGAACTTTATGGCAGCATAAGAACAAAGTTAGACCAGCGAGCATCGTATAAGAATTTGCGATAGCATTAAAATAGTTTCAAAGAAGTCAATATTTGAGCTAGTGCCAAGTAATTTAGTCTAGGTTTTGAATTATTCTCTCTTATGAATATAACGCCAAATGTTTTTACTAGTAAGAAGAAGATAGAAATATATTTTTTAAGCCCAAAATGTATGTGTATTTAACAGTCAATATTTGAGTTAGCGCTAGTATTTTTTTTTCTTTTTTGTTTTTTTTTCAAGTATTGGTTTAATATTCAGCTTTTTAATGAATATAATAGGCATCACAGTTCTTTTGTTCATTCTTATTTATAAGGAAGACCTGGTGTATGAACACGTAGTTTTTTGGGTATGGGCCGGTTTTTAAAAGCACAGTCGGAATCCAAATGAGGTCGCATTCATCTGACACTGTTTTCTAACCGAAATCTACATAAAGTTTACAAAAAGTAAATAATTAAAATATATTAGTAACCTAAAATTTTGATAATACATAAACTCTAGAATTCAAATCATTTGGAAATATCTAAATATACTAACCTGCTGTCTTATAGTAATGACAATTAGTGAAGATCTTTTGTATTGTGAGATACACTTTCCTGACAAAGCTAGGCTGCATCTTATATACTAATTACAGAGTGTAGTATTCATAATTAAAGTTTGTTGTTTGGACACATACAAATGTTTGAATTGTAAAATAAAATCAAGAATGATCAATTTTAAAGAAATCATCATTAACTGCCTATCTCATACCTAATTTGTTTTGCTTGTATTTTTTTTTGCAAAAAATCACTAATACATATTTTTATTTTATTTTTGTTTTTTGTAATATTTATGGTTACCAAAATTGTCGTATATTTTAAAAAAGATAGCTTGTAGCATATACTCTAGAAATAGTATTATGTATAATGTAAACTTCGATAAATAAAAAAGAAATGTCAAACTTTATAGAGTAAACAGTTATTTGAATTCATTAGTTACTTAAATACGTCTTAATGACGATAAATCAACAATTTGCGGTAAATTTATCGTAACAAAATTTTAGTACAATGTCAAAACCAATTAATGGGGTCACCTATTCCTTATAATGTTTCCTTATTTTGTATTTTAGATACATGAGTTGTAAGAATGTAAATTGTACGTACTGTAGACACGAGGAATTACCGTAATATGAAATAAGCTGTTTTTGACACTTTTTATCTTACTTATTAGGAAGGTTTGTATAGGTAATAATTGGCCTATAATTGGCTTTTTTTATAGCACAGGGGTCAAACGGGCAGGAGGCTCACGTGATGTTAAGTGATACCTCTCGGTATCAGAGAGGTCTCGCGAGTGCACTGCCGGCCTTTGCCACAACATTATGTATTTAATCAATTCTAAAACTGGGCGTTGTATAGTTTATTTTATTCCAATAAAGTAGCTAAAAAATACCAGAAAACATTAATCTAATTAGATAACAAATATATTAATGGGACTAGATTCAGCTAAAAAAAATATGTAAAAGGAAGGTGTTATTGAAAGTAATCCGTAATTCCCAGAAGGTAATTACTTCAACTTTCTCCAGTTTAAACTAGATCTTGCGACATAGCAACGAAGCGGTCCTATGACTAATTAAGAAATATTTATTATTTTTTATTTAACTATTCTTTATGGCCTATATTAGTAATTACGAAGTATTTTATTTTTTCTATTTGACTATTCTTTAGGTTCTTTATTGGTAATTACGAAATGTTTTATTCTTTTTTATTTAACTATTATTTACGGCCTATATTAGTAATTAAGAAATATTAATTTATATTTCATTATATTTAATGTTTACCTTTTATTATTTGATTATTTAGGGCCTATAAAAAACACTGTGACTCGTTGATTTTTGGATGTAAGAAGTGCTGGATTTCGTCACGATGTTTTCCATCACAGACATGTGATTGCAGACAAAGAAAACTCTGTCAATACCCAGCCAGAGAACAACTTCTTCCATGACTGATTCATACAAATTCAATTCCCTAAATAATCATACAATTGAATTATCACGTAGTCCGAGGAAAGACCAGTTAGGCGTCACTTCAATGACATAATATGACGTGTTCTAAGTTCGACCTTTGGGAATTACTGTCTGTTTCTGTATAAATATTTATTAATAGGATGACACTGTAGGCGCCCGCACGTACGTCACTGTAGGGTGACCATAGATTTTGGAAAATGTAGTTTAAAATAAAATCTATTATGTGTTATTTGTATAATAAAACAAATGAGTACTGAGGATATTTAAAAATTGAATCACAAACCAGTTGTCTACAACAATACAGTAACTGAAATAAAACTAAACTAAATCTTAAATTAATTTAAATGAATAAATGTGGGCCACGCCGCGCCGTCTTGCGTCTAAGCACCGTCCCTTATTCCCCTTATTCCCTTCATCACGATGGTTTCATCACGACGATAATGGAGGAATGTTAAATTCCCCCTTGGAACGATTGCTCGGAATAAGGTAATTATTACATTATTATAATTTTGAAAGCGGTATAACTTTGTTCATTTTATCGACATTTCGATACTACACAATTTTACTGTTATTGTAATTGCACTACCAAATTTTATTCTCCACGATATACACAACAAAAGTAGTCAGTAGACATTAATAGCTAGAAATGTCCTCAATATTTCAGCAAACATATCCACCCTGCAAAGTTCAACTATGACTTGTTTCTCTTGATATATCCGACGCTTTTCGGCTCTTCGAGTCAGTTGCGCGCGCGCATCGAATTCAGTGCCATCGATTTAATTAAGACATTACGTGTTAGCGATACGTGAGTTGTGAATAAGTGATACATAATTTTAAAAGTAAGTATATAGTTACAAAAATTTACGGTTTGCAAAAATATTTCAAAATGCTATCAATAAATTATTAATTGGTCTAATTTATAAATATCCGGGGTCATTGTACTCTATATTTTTGTGAGAAATAGATTTAGTATATCAGATAACCTTCACGGGTTAAAATCTTCATTTAATCGGTTATCTTATGTTATTTTTGATAATTTACTATTGAACAAGTCAAATTTAATTCTTTATATATTATATAATATAAGTAAATGCTAGATTTTTAATCTTATTAGTGTTACGACAAATTCTTACCGTAAATAAGACAAGGCAAACAAATTTCTGTATACATGCAACGAATTGTTAATAAATAAAATCCTTAAGCAAAAGTATAGAAAAAATCATTTAAAAAGAATTTTGATATATAATTTATAAATTATTATTATATTTTTGTGTGTGTATAAACTAAAGTATGTTATACATTCACTATATTCATACAGCTAAAAATATCACACCATGACATGGTTTGGAAAAGCATATTTTCTTAAATCTAAATCTAATATTAAGATTAATGTTATTCTATAAAGGATTTGTACTATTTTCTCGTATTCATTTTTGCAATAAAAAATTGAGAATATAAACGGCTCAAATGTAAAAGGTTTTCCACAGATTTTGTTCCCTTTTGAGTAGAAACTGTTGGGCCATGTGGTTCAAGTGCACAGGCGCTATTTAAAGATTTAATATAATATAATAAAACAATTAAGTAGTAACACCTGGTAGATAGTACCGGTGATCCCAAAGCTGCCTTGCGATTCTGTAACTCACTTTTTGAACTCACACATCGGTTTTCACAGCGGCGGTCTCGCTCAAATCAGTCGTGAAGCAGTCATTTTATGATTTGGCATTCTGATAAGAAGGAAGCTTGTAGTTTATTGTTGAATCGCAAGGCTGGTGCTTTCTTCGCTCAACGAATAAGAATCACAATACAGCGAGGAATTGCTCCCAACATTAAACTGCCACAGGGACCAAACTTTTTAAATTTATTTAAATTTTATATTTATCAATATTAAATTACTGTTACTATGTAAGAATATTGTAAATACTGTATATCCGAATAATAATAACATATATTTAAATAATTAAAGCGATAACCTAAACCCACTTTGATTCATCTATTGTTACTTACATGTTGCAAAAACTGTAAAAACAATTATTTATTACAAAATATATTACAAAGAATATACAAATCATTGTTATAGTTCTTCGAATCAATTCATAGAATACATTTATGGTTATTTCAATCATTGTAATTGATTCATTCAAATGCAACGTAATATGACGTATTGTGTTATTAATAGTGCATACTAGATGAAAATACTCGTAGACTTATGTTAATATATTTTGTTCCGCAATATTGTTTGTTTGTACAATTTTGTCGCACTAACTACTTTTGAGCAATCCTGTTATATCACCTAGAGGTTTATAATCAAATATATATGTAAACTGTATGCAAAACTTGTATCTAGAATATAGCTTTCACGGCTATTAAATTTTCCAGTTCGAATTCCAAAATTTTGCAATAAATTATATATTAATACAGTACGTATCTCTCGCTTTTAATATGACATATTTATAGTTTGTAAGAATTCTGTTACTTAGCAATAGTAATTAAGTATAAAGCATGTTGTATTTGCCGATCAAAGGGTGTATAATCAGTATTTAGATTTTAGTGTTATTTTTGTGTTAAAAAAACTATTTGATAGATTTTTTTCATTTCTAAGGAATGGCAAATTTTTATGTTATCGCAGATAAAATAAAAAAAATGGAGCCCCTTCAAGTCGATGTCGTCCATTTTTATCCAAGGGAGAATGCACAACCACATAATACTGTCAAGTAAGTATTACATTAAAATCTTAAAGTTATTCACAAAGGTATTTAATTTTTTTTTTAAAGACAATTCACACCAATTGACCTAGTCCCATGCTAAGCTGGTGAAGCTTGTGTTATGGGTACTAGGCAACGGATATACATACATATTATAGATAGATATAAATACATATTTAAACACCCAAGACCTAAGAACAACACCAAATGCTCATCACATCGATGTTCGCCTCAGCCGGGGATCGAACCCGGGACCCATGGAATCGCAGTCAGGGGTACTAACCACTAGACCAATGAGTCGTCATATATGTACCTATTATTGTTTTCTTTTGCCATGTTATATTCCTACCTAATTGGCGGACCCATGAGACTTTCCATACAAAAGTCCCCTCGGGAGTTTTGAATATAATAAAATAGTTATTAAATTTATTTATAGAATAGTAGGAAATAAGAGTTTCAGATCTTTCGTAAAACAATATTATTTATTACAACGAATAATATTCTGAATTTCTTTCCTAGGTTTGAGGCAGTAAACGATGAAAACCCCACGAGCACAATTGTGCGGAGAGGTCAACCATTTAATGGAGTCATCAGATTCACGAGACCCTATGACGAAAACGACGATCTTATTCAATTCGTTTTTACTCTTGGTAAGTAAACTGAAGTATTTAGTATTAAAATTAATTTTATAGGCAAGTAGAACATGTCGTAGAATATTGGCGCTGTTTTCCTTCACTGTAGAAGCAAATTTAAGTGCGCACATTTCAATTCGAACCTCAGTATTGAAAGTCGTACGGTAAGCCTACCTACCTGGGGGTAGATAACGTTTTGGCGATTCAAAAAAAATATATTTTATGTTTAGTAAAAGTCTCTTGTCTAGTCTAGACTTTCGACAAATTTAAAAATTCAATAAACTTTCCCACTCTTTTTGTTGCCAAGACTCCATTGAGGTTTTTTGATAATCGTATCTGGAGATGCACTATCGAATGTAATCTGATATGAAATGATTTTAATGGCGCTTGAATAGTTTTTTTAATCAAAGATCTTACTTAAATTTCATGTTTTGCTTATCTTTTTCTAAAGTTCAACCTAACGTGATAACTATGGTCATTTTAGTGCGAAATTAAGAAAAAACATGCCTGACTCATTGTCATTATAAAGATCTTATGAATATAAACTTAAGTTGATTTTTATAACTAAACGATTCGTTGCGTGGTTTTCACAAATTGTAGTCAATTGTTTATTACTCGCAGACTCATCGCCAAAGAATTTATTAATATAGTAATAAATTTGTAATAATATGTAATAAATTTCACCTTAGACCGCTTTAATAAATACAGCATAGTTTAGATCTTTTGGTTTAAAAGTTTGCAAGGACAACGCGCTTTAAATGATCCTGACTCTTATTACTCAACAACGAATAGAAAAGCGTCGTTTTTTATTTTTTTTTATGACTGACTGACTGACTATGTAGTCGTCGGAGGTATTAAATAGCTTACGTCAATGGTATTGGTAACCCGGATGATTAAACACTACTAACTTTTAACAACTTTTTATATGACCTTTACAGCAAATCCCAAAAACATGCCTCTTAACCTAATGTTGAACATTATTTCCTTAAAATTCGTCTCTGTTACTTTTATGCCCATAGCTTTCTCAGTGTTATACCTGTCGTATCCATACATTGGACAGTCGGTCAGAACATGTAACAGCGTCTCTTCAGCTGTATCGCTACAAGGACAGGCAGCACATTGTCTAATCCAGAACCAGTAAAGATACGACAAGAATCTTCGTTGTTATTAAGAGTATTGCTGTTAGAAAATACTTAAGTGTCAATTTAATCTACAATCTTTTATAGACTTTATAAGTAATTCTTTTAGTAATAGTTTCTAAACTTATACCATACTTTACAGGTGACAAGCCTCTACAAGATACGATGGGATCCATGTTCTTGAAACGTGACGCTGTTCCAGACAAACACACATGGACCGCCAAGTTACTGGACGTTCAGGAAAACACTCTATCTTTTGAGGTTAGTCGTAATATTCTGGTCCAACCGAAAACTAAGAAATTAAGCACCCTTATCCCTAAGATAGCAGCCGTGTTGGCCTAGTGGTTTCAATGTGCGACTCTCATCCCTGGGGTCTCAGGTTCTATCCCCGGCTGTACACCTATGTGTTACTGTCTATATGCGCATTTAACACTCGCTCGTATGGTGAAGGAAAATATCGTAAGGAAACGGGCCTTAGACCCAAAAAATGTGTGTGTCGGGCACAGGAGGCTGATCACCTACTTGCTTAAATGATCATGAAACAGATACAGAATTCTGAGATCTACACCTAAAAGGTTTTAGCGCCATTGGTATGTATTTATATGTATCCCTAAGATACGATGTAAGTAATTAGTTTGAAAATGACAGTTGGTATTAAAAATAGATTTAATTGAAGACTTATTAAATAAAAAATATAAGATTCCTCCAATTATAATACTCGCATATATTACATATTAATTTAAAAACAACGTAATGTTTCATAATTGTAGAAATAGAAGGTAAAAGTTGAATTTCGTTTCATTAACTTTAGGTTTATTCGATTGAAAATCCTATGATAATCTTTCTAAATTTATAGATTAAAGTATAGGTCGGCTACTTATTTAAGAATCTTAGTGATGTTTTTGGACTTCGTAATAACTCGTTGTATTTTAATATTATATTAACATATAAATTTCAATCTTAATAAGACATTTATATTCTAATCTACTAGCTTATTTAATTATATTCAAAAATTTTGGCATAACTATTAAGGATTTGGTCTTCATACTTAAGCGCCATGATTGTAATAACAAAGCGTTTTGCATAATTATGGGCTCAAAATAATGTACCTATATCCCTATTCGGATATTATTAGCATAATCAAATGCCTGTCTAAAGCATTTGCATATTGATTATTATATTTTCTTGGGCGACAAATCGTGCGCGACTCCGTAGTGAAATCAACTTCCACGGGACACCTTAATCCAGACTACAATCAAACTAAATCAAATTTCATACGTAATGTCGTTTTGAAAAACAATCAACTGAACACTCAATTTTTTTTATAGAACAGGTGGCAGACGGGCACATGATATTAAGTGATACTGCCCATGGACACTCAATGGAGGGCTCGTGAGGGCGTTACTGGTCTTATCAACAGTTCGATATTTTCTTTATGCACATTTCATGAGACATGTTATTTTGAAAAATTTGTTATCATTCAAATATACATACCGATAAAGCCTACAAAGGACATATATATTAACTAGCCGATCCGGCAAACGTCGTTTTGCCATGTATATCATTTATAATAAAAAAATAGGGGTTGACCGTAGAGGGTTGAAAATTAGGGGTTGTATGTATTTTTTAATTCTGTAACATAAAAAAAATAAAAAATTTTTTTTTATCTATAAATAAAAAAATAAAAATTAGGGGTGGACTATCCTTAACATCTGGCGGGCTTATTTGTGAATCTAAACCATTCCCAGATCCCCTTGAACACACACAAAAAATTTCATCAAAATCGGTCCAGTCGTTTAGGAGGAGTTCAGTCACATACACACGCACACAAGAAATATATATATTAAGATTAGGGTAATTTAGGAACACTTAAAAACGTCAAAAATCAAGGGCATCAAACAACGAGAAGAGACGAGAAACAGGATACTCTTTTTTACGCAAACTATTTCAGTATATACTTGCTTTACAAACAACAATTTGTAGTAAGGGAAATCCATCGCATTCTTTAATATCTATTAACGATTACAATAATAAATATTATGATAATAGACTCCGAAACGTCTGTTATTTGTTACGACGAACCGGTTGGTGTTTGTTAAAATTATTAAATATTGATTCGTTCATTATAGTACTTATGACTATATCAACTTTGTAAGTTGTTATGATGAGTTTTGCTTTGAAAAGTCAACAAGTTTTGTTGGTTTTGTTAGATTTGATTAATCTGACTAAAAAATAAAAATACAATTATATCTAATGCTTTAACAAGGAACACTATAAAAACAGCTATTAATTTTTTTGGATGTATTTTTAGATTTAATTACGATGATTTTTGGTTTTATAATCCTGATTTTTTTATTAGTTTCGTATTATTTTCTATCAAAAGTAACGGAAGTTCCGTGTCATCTTTTAATAAAGTAATGTTTCGTCTCTATATGTGGGATTGAGTGGACGCTGTGATTAGAAGAGATAGTCAATTAGTCCCACGTTGTCAAGCGATTTTTTGGGCTTAATAAATCCACCATAGTTTTAAGTTATAGTTATCTATTGTAGTTTAGTAGTCTCAAATCTGCAAGTATGACAATTTGTTTGCATATATTATATCAATATTTTCAACACAAAAACGTCTCTTTAGATATCAACACCAGTAACATTACCAGTTGGTTCCTGGGCATTACGAGTTGTCACTAGAATGAAGAGCGCACCCGTCCGGGAGGTGTATGACTTTGACCAGGACTTATACATACTTTTCAACCCATGGATACCAGGTAATTAAATAAAAATCGTGAGTACAATTATTATAATCGTCTAGTTAATTTATTTAGCAAAAAACACTGTTAAAATTCACAGGTATTCCAAACAATAACGAAAATACTCATGGCTTTGGCCCGACCAATCTATTTGTGTTAGGTCAAAGTTAACTTTTTTATGTCAAAGTTAGGTCAAAGTTAACTTTTTTATGTCAAAGTTAGGTCAAAGTTAACTTTTTAAGTCAAAGTTAGGTCAAAGTTAACTTTTTTATGTCAACGTTAGGTCAAAGTTAACTTTTTAAGTCAAAGTTAGGTCAAAGTTAACTTTTTATGTCAAAGTTAACTTTTTTATGTCAAAGTTAGGTCAAAGTTAAGTTATTTTTTAGATAACACACAACAATTCATAAGACAATACATTTAGCCAGAAATTCGATCGAAAGTTCAATCTCAGACACACACTTCTGGCATCATGAGCTATAGTTTGGTAATTAATTTCGACTAAGTCCATGGGCCAAAATCCAACTTAGCCATCTGAATCTCATGTATATTGTAATAGATTGATCGTAACCCTAATTACAGATGACCAAACTTTCATGGAAGACACCGCTCTTCTTCAGGAGTACGTCTTAAATGACGTAGGCAAAGTGTGGGTTGGTCCCATTAAGACCACACGTGGTAAGCCGTGGCTATACGGACAATTCGATGCTGTGGTTCTGCCGGCATGTATGTTTATGCTTGACAGAGCCGAAATGCCGTTCCACCAGTGAGTATTTTTATGTTTCGACACGTCTTGAATATCTATTTATTATTTCTTCTTGATTCTTGCTGATGTATTTGCCGAGAACTATAATATCCATAACTAAGTAGGTACAATAGGTGCAACATATGCCTTGTAAATTACGAAAATATATAATGTAAGTTATAATATATACTGTAAAAATTATATCTAATAAATTCTATACATTATACATTGAAAACTAACCTTAACTGTAATATTATATATTTATGAGAACATAACACTGTTTAAAGGTAAATAGCAAGGAACCATCTAATCAAAATTTTTGAAAAAAGCATTGTTTATAGATTCGGAAAAACCAGCCATAGGCTATGGTTCAAGTTCATAAAAACTAAAAAAAGTTTTTAAGACCGAAAAATATTTACAATAAGCAATAAACTGTACAAACATTACCTGTCCACATCGTATCCTTAACTTTCGTACTAATTACTAACTGTCGTGAGACTGATCTAAAATTATCGTGATACATGTGCACTTTTTATTTTTCATGTATCCTTTTTTTAGTTTAATTTTTTGTTCCTGTTTAGTGTTAGTAATTTTTTTCGAAGTGGTTGCCTGGAAGAGATCGCTCGAAAGCGATAAGGCCGTCAGTTGCCCACCTTTTCATTTAATTATGTTCAATTTTTATTATGTTAATGCAACAAAGCGTTAATAAATAAATGAATAAAATAGAAAAAAAATCCTTTAAAAAAATAAAACCTACTCTAGTCTACTATCTATACTTAAAATTAATGTTGTTTAATTTTTATATCTATTTATATTTTTTCAAGACGCGGCGATCCAGTTAAAGTAGCTCGAGTTATATCCCGAATTGTTAACTCGAACGATGATGCTGGAGTTCTTGTGGGGCGTTGGGATGGCCAGTATGAAGATGGAACAGCTCCGTCTGAGTGGACTGGCTCTGTTGACATATTGGCGCAGTACTTGGAAACTCAGCAGGAAGTGCCGTATGGACAGTGCTGGGTGTTCGCTGGCGTTGTTACCACAGGTATACAATATACATAATTCAATGATATACAGACTATATGTTAGGTAAATTTCCATACATCTCGTATGTCTAGTATTATATCATTCAGCTGTTCTTCAACCCGCAAAGAAGTGACTATATAGTATAATATGTAAGGATTTAAAAATAAATTGAAGTACCTAACAACCGTAAATAACAATATATTATTTACACGCCGCATGTTATGAATCAAAATAAATATACTTTAAAAACGACTTAACCGACTCTGATGAAACTTGAACTATTCCCGAAGTTAAAATACTAGAACTTATTTATACGAAACGTTTAGTTAAGAAATTTGAGGACAAACTTTTAAATTCTTATTATTATAATTAAGGTTTTTTTTTCAAATCGTTATAATTTATTAACAATGATACAAATTCTGAAGTCTAGTTTTAAGTATTGCAATAGGATATAGGCCTCCTCCAACGCTTTCCAAACTTCCCTTGCTTGGGCTTGCCGTGTGCCATGTACACTTACATATTATACGAACTTTAGTACGCGTACAGATACCGGCAAACATCTTAAACAAATGTCCTTGCCTGCGCAGAAGTGAGTTTTAGGTATTACTGGGAGGGGGGCGGCGGGTAGTGGTGCGCGGCGGCTCGAGAGTGACGTGTCGATCGCGTGATTGGTAAATCAGTTGACGTTTGTGTCCCGCGATGCGCAAACTTTCCCCCACTTCCTTGTTTAATGCTCAAGAAGTTTGCCAATATCTGTACGGAAGCCTCAATTATGAACAAATTCTAGCAATATCCAATACAAGTCGAAGTTTTTCCCGATGTCCTTACCGAAAATGTGTCCAATTTAAAAAATGTCAAATCCTCAAATGGAACATCTCTTTTTCCACATCCCTCAATATAAATGACAGCAAGAAACGAGTAAAAAAGCTTTAGTCTAGACGTTTTAAATCAAAGTCTAGATATTTCAAGCAAGTCACGTAATTGATATTATCCTAAACCGCACGTAGTCTTTATAAATATTAATAAAGGATGTTTTGCGGAATTTAAGTGATAATAACCATACACAAACATTCACAGGCGACATATATGTAGATTATATGTTACTTAATGGCCTATTCGTTTTTATTGAATTCTTATGATAATATTTACCAAGAAATCTGTTTGTTTTTTTGACATTAAATTAAGTTGTTTAACAGTTTTCTTATACGAATACCGAAATCTGAGGCCCTTTAAATTTTTTAGCGCCTCTACTTTTTTTATCAAATAAATATAATTAATAACTAGTTTGAATATCGCGTATTTTTCATACAGATAGATGGACACAGCCAGGCGATTTCATCCCCACATTATTATTTTTTTTTTTTACTTAAATACATACAGTACTAATCCAATACGATAATATCGAGGAAAAATATATCCAATTATAATCAATATATCCTTCCATAGTATATGAAGTTTTATTACTCTAATAATTTGACAGTCTGCCGTGCCCTTGGAATCCCGTCCCGTGTGGTCTCCAACTTGGTGTCAGCTCACGACGCGAACAGCTCCCTTACTGTAGACAAATACTACACGGAGACCATGGAAGAGTTGGACTATGACCCCAATAACCCACAAGGAGCTGATTCAATCTGGAACTACCATGTATGGAACGACGTATGGATGGCGAGACCTGATCTTCCTCCAGGTACATGAATATTGCAGTTATAACATACTCTTATCCTTATAACATACAAAATGTTTGATAACCATTATAAATAAATAACTTATTATATGACATTATGATACTAATTCGTAATATCAGCGTATTTAATCAATTCAAAAGGGCATTTAATATACATATTAGAATGAGCCTAATTAACTAAAATTGGGATAGCTGTTGGCGACGCGTATCTCCTATATTTATATTATATTAAGTTTCTTATGTAAATAAAAATACATTTTTTGTAAAGATAAATAAAGTTCTTTAAACATATATTTGCATGCCTTTTTCTACATGGCTGATTGTGCGGTAAACGATTTATTTATTTTATTTAAAAACAAATACAGTGTTTTTTTAATAATATATCCACTTGAAAGATTGGGTATTAGGACCGATTTATTAGTTTTTCATAAGAGAGTTACTGTTGACACGAGGAGAGAAGTAAGAAAAGCTTATTACATACTTATAATAAGTGTTTTTTTTTAACAGTGCAGAAAAGATGATTTATATTTTTCTTAATTTAACATCGTAGGTTACGGCGGCTGGCAAGCCGTTGATGCAACTCCACAAGAGACTTCTTCTGGCATGTACCAGTGCGGTCCAGCACCGTTGGAAGCTATCAAGCAAGGAGTCATCGGTGTGGCCCATGATGTCGAGTTTATGCTTGCTTCAGTCAATGCTGACCTCATGCGGTGGAGACGAGACCCAGAGGCGGAAAGCGGCTTCTCAATGGTCGACACAAATAACTATCAGTAAGTAAACGTTAAATATTCATGTAGGTAACTAAAAGTATTTCATTCTTATAACCCTCAAAAATAGTAATTAATTAAATACTAGAGACTCTTGGGCCGTGAGGTTCAAGTGCACAGGCGCTAATTAAAGATATAAATTGGCGCCTGGTCTGTTACCGGTGACCCCAGAGCTGGTGCTTTCCTCGCTCAACGTATAAGTATAGCAAAACAGCGAAGAAATACTACCAGCGTTAAAGGTACACTGCCACAGGGACCAAACATTTTTAATTTGTTTTAATTTTTTATTTATTTATATTGTATTGAGTTTTATAACATGGGTTGAATATAAAGAATATACAGGTCCGGTATTATTTATTTCATAATCCTACAGCTAACAAACAATTACGTACACTAAAAATATAGCCAGAAATGGAATGCATAATATTTACCTATAAAAAGGTTTAAAAATTTACAAAAAAAATTAAATACATTTAACTAAGAGATACCTAATTTGGCTGTATTGTGTGATGGGGTAAAAGTGAGGGTAAGTACGTGAAGGTGGGTACGTGGGGTATGCTCATGATGCAGGTGATTTTGCGCTATGGATATTCTTAATATTCCATTTAACCGCGATAACTTAAACAAGTCAAGGCTTATTGGTCGTTGGATGTCCGGGCTGCAAGATACAAAACTGAAGATTTTAATAATAAAGACTTATACACACTTATATATTTTTTACTTATAGTATTGGTCGAATGGTTTTGACAAAGAAGCCATACGTGTTCGACCCTCTTGGTGATGCTGATAGACAAGACATCACAGGGGAATACAAACATAGAGAGGGTACGGCCAGCGAGCGATTGGCGCTCATGAATGGAGTCAGATACTCTGAGAGGGCTAAGAGGTGAGTTAATGTGAAAAATACGCAAAGTTTTTTCCATTAAACATTCTCATATTATACCTAAATTTGGAAGTTAACACCTCGATGAACATATGTGTCGAAAACCTGCTCTATGGTACTAATGTCGTATCGGACTCACAGTGGTATGAGAGTCATGAAATAGTGCTTACTTCGCAAGTCTCTTCCTCATTCCGTTTGGAGAACATTCTGTGAGAGAGTCAATATAAATTTCTATATAATAAAAAGGATTAATTTTCACAATATTCAATTGTTTATTTGGACTTCTTTACTTCAGAAACTCTATTTTTCGCGTGCTTTGGTCATGGGATCGGCACTGAGTTGTAGTTTATAATAAAGCATAACAATTAAATGCGTTATTATAGTCTTTTAAATAGCTTAATGACTTTTCAGACACTGGATTTATTATTTAAATTTTCATGTAAAAGATAGGCTTTCCTTCCATGCAGCAATCAAATCTTTAACCTCTAATCTCTATGTATACTTAAATGGTTATCTTTAATCAGGTACTATGCTGTGGCAGCAAGTCTTTCAAATGACATCAGCTTTAAACTAAGAGACATAGACACAGTGCCCATCGGAAAAGCTTTCAGAGTTACAATTGATATTGAAAATACTTCTGAAACTGAGGTAAGCTACATACACTTAATTATAAGCATATTATAAATTTATTCGAACAAAGTCGAACTAGTAGATAAATTTACAATTATAATTAATTAATAAGTTGTGCCTCGTAGGAACACGAATTACTTGCATAATTCGCTAATGTTTCAGGTTTTATCTATTACACAAATTATGAGGATTTTGATATTGTCGACCTCACCAAATAGGATTTGACGAAATATTTGAAGAGGCGGGAGGGCTTTGACTTTGTTTAGAAGTAACAATTTAGTTTTTTCTTTGAAATATTAGGTTGTTGTTGTATGTTAAATTTCAGTTTTCTTTTTTTCTTTTTGTATATTAATGTACTTGCTTATGTTTTCTGTTATATATATATTGTTTTAGCTGTAAGATTACAAATAAATTATTAAAGATAACGGACTGCTGTGTCCGGACGTGACACAGCAGGACTTAACAACCAACAGCGTAATAATTTTATCAAATAGATATTAGCAATAATCGTAGGCAATTTCATGGTCTATTATATTTAATTTGTTACGATTTGATGTTAACGATCATCGACGAAAATGCCTTACTTATTATGTTTTCGAAAAATACTACGAGGTATGATTATTATGTTACAGGGTCGTAATATAAAAGCTGCGCTAACAGCTAGCAGTGTGTACTACAATGGTGTCAAGTCTGATGTAGTCAAGAAAGTCGAAGGAAAGCTTTTCGTTGGACCTGGCAAAAGTAAGTTCTATTTGGTTTATACTGTCTATGCTTGTGGCGGCGTTCATGCGCCGGGTTGTCACTCTCCATAAAATATGGCGAGGGGCCAATGGCTGGCTAGCGTCATAATCGTGAACGGGTGCTACTTGTGGTGACTGGTCGGACTTGAATTCGTGTATGCGGGGATGTTACTTATTTCAACTATGTATTTGCGTGTTGTTCCCATGAGAATGTAAGTGGGTGCTCCTATTTCACCATGCCTACTGCTGATAGAGGACAAATCTTTGTTTTTTTTTTAATTATTAATTAACTATTAATTACTTAAATATGTCATGTGGAACATGCTTTAATGGTTACAGCTCCTTACTTTAATCGCTAACATTTTGTAAAACAAAAACTTGGCCATTAAAAAGAGCGAGTTAATCGCCAGTTCTTCTCGTCTGTTCGCCCTTGATTTTAAAACTGGGAGTAAATGTAAAATTAGAAGCATTTAATATGTATTTCTTTAAAGACGTTCATCAATGTACATTGTGTTACCTAAATTAATAAATTATTTTTAATTTATTCTTGATAGCATGCGATTAATTTATTATTAATAAATAAACAGATAGTTAAACACAAATTGGAAAATAACGTTTTTATTGATATTTCACCTTCTCATTTTAGTTAAACATAGAGGAAAGTGACCAAATATGGGATAGTATCCCTAATATGGAATACCCCTATTTCTCCCAAATGCAAACTCACATACTCATTAAACAATGATTTTCTGTCTCCTCTTACTTCCGTTTACGCGTACAAGTTGTCGCATGTCAGTTGAGCAAGAGCTTTCGTCATTATGACAGTTTTTTGTTTTGTCGCTACCGCATAACTTTCTAAGGTATGTTAAAAATACGTATTTTTCGTAAAGAAAGTGCACACAGTACTGATTTTATAGCTTTTAGAGACCGTTTAGACGTTCTTTTGTATGTTTTAGCGGTATTAGATGATATTACTTTCTTAAATATAAAAATCTGAATGTCATTTTGAAATCGTTGGAAAATCCAAATATGGACAGATCACAGTATCCAATTATGGACTATTCCATAATTGGTTCTCTGAAGTATCAGCTGACATGATGATTTTGTTAATTATATTTTTTTTAAATGTTTTACCAAAATGGCGGGCGTCAACTCAAAAACAAAGCGAAAAGAATGGATTCAGAGCATATGGCGGAAGTAATAAAATTAGTAAGAGAGAAACAAATGGGTTATTTAAAAGCTGGAAAATACTTTGATGTGTCAAGATCTACTTTGTTTTGATTATGTCAGAAAAACGAATTTTCTCCAGAACAAGCCGCAGCTACTACACTGGGAAAGAAAACTGTCGTGTTGGCAAAAAAAAAAGAAGTAAGAATGAGAAAATATCAAAAGGAAAAAACCAAAAGAGAAGACTAAGCCTAATTCAGATAATGAGGAGGTGATGCTATTTGATACTGACAGTGAACCCGATGCCTTGATAGGATATACAGCTCCAGAATCTGAAGATTCGGAGTGTATTTTCTGTGGTGTGCTGTTTTCGAATGATACTCATGGGGAAACCTGGATCAAGTATCTTCTGTGTGGACTCTGGGCATGTAATGATTGCGCTGTGCCAGAGTTTGATACCTGGATTTGTGACTTTTGTAAAAAAATTGTGTACCTTTCTATATTTTTACCAAGTTTCCAAAGAGTCTCGTGTATTTTAAGGTTAATTTTTGATAGTGTTTATAGTATTCCATATTTGGGGTACCTATTCCATATTTAGATACCTAAATCTTTATTTAGTTTCTTAAATTTTTTCTTACCTTAAACTAATCAATAAAACCTAAACTTATTACAAACTAAAGTGCAAATATATGATTGTTAATAATTACCACAAAAAGTTTTTTATTTATAACACTTGTGGAAATTATGCCTAAAAATCAAAATGGTATTCCATATTTGGTCACTCTCCTCTAATCACTGGGGCTTTCGACTTGGCGAGTCAGTGGTTAAATCGAGAATCCTCCCTTTAGGTTGTAATGTTCACCATCCTTCTCTACAAAACTCAAAGTACAATTTATAGTATACTGTATATATAGTTTATAGTTTCAATACTATAACTAGCTAAACATTTTTCAGATGAGCAAGTAAGCATATTGGTCCAGGCTGAGGACTATTTGCCGAAATTGGTTGAATACTGTAACATGAAGATATCAGCAATGGCCATCGTAGACGAGACCAAACAGTCCTGGGCTGATGATGACGACTTCCAAATCCTCAAACCCAATATCAACATAAAAGTACGTATTATTTGGAAACCAAAAGCAGTGTTGGCCTAGTGGCTTCAGCGTGAGAATCTCATACCTGAGGTCGTAGGTTCGATCCCCGGCTGTGCACCAATGGACTTTCTTTCAATGTGCGCATTTGACATTCCCTCGAACGGTGAAGGAAAGCATCGTGAGGAAACCGACATGTCTTAGACCCAAAAAGTCGACGACGTGTGTCAGGCAGTGGAGGCTGATCATCTACTTGCCTATTAGATTTAAAAATGATCATGAAACAGATTCAGAAATCTGAGGCCAAGACCTAAAGAGGTTGTAGCGCCACTGATTTATTTATTATTATTATTTGGAAACCAACGTAATAAAATCAGAATAAATCGGATTAGTGGTAAGGGATATGAGATTTAAAATAATCTAACGGTACAAATGAAATAAATCCTTCTTTGTAAAGTTAGGTAATATTTATTTATGACGAGTACAAATAAGGCTTAGAGTCGCTTACACATTTACTGAGTAACATTCAGAGTCGAGTCTCAGTGCTAAGTATAACTCCCGTATGACAATATCGTATTGGATTACAAACCCTTAATAAATCTACTAAGATTCAGGAAGTATGCGGAATTATTCCGCAATCTAGAACAATCTTTGTATCGATGCCATAATAACAGAATGCTAGTGATGTTTACAGCTTACGGTTAAAGGACTGGCTTCTGAACACATCTTACGCAGAGTTGGAGATGATACTGAGACCTAACACATTATACCTACACTCATTCACTCACATGCACTCACTGAAGCGTGTTACGCGTCGCGTGTGTAAATTTTTTTTTAAAACAATTTCAAAATTGTTATTGAAAAAGAAAACAATATTTTGTTACGGAATTAACTACCTATTAAGTTTCTTATTGGAGAGTTGGGAATTCAGACAGAGGAATTTTTTACTTAAATGGTTTCTGAAATAATCCATTTTTATAATGAATAAACACATTTTTATTTTATTTATATTATATACATTATTTCGCAATTAAAACGATACCGATTTTATATAAGTGCTTATTAATTAAAATATTACAGTTCAACGAAGACCTTATTATCAACCAGCCGACAACGATAGTGCTGTCGTTTGTCAATCCCCTGGACCGACCTTTAACGGGTGGTGAGTTCCGTTTGACGTCATCAGGCATCGCTGGACGGACCTTCAGAGTCAACGCAGCTGACGTACAACCTAAAGAAACACTGACAACCGAATTGCCTGTACAACCTAATGTGAGTATTGATATACTATATTATTCTGGTCGAGGTTTTGTATTAAAATTTTATATTTAATTCGAAATCGATAGTATTTTAATGAAAGTAAAAATATTTATTCATTCTGGTAACTTTGGTCACTAATAAAACATGAGAAAAAAAGAAATGAGAAAGGTTGAAATTAATAAAATAAAGTTTACTTTAGTAGAGCTAGGCTAGAGAGAAAATACGGCCGATATTGAGAAGCTTACTTGTTCACTCCGTGTCAATTATTGGTATCTCTCTTTAAGTAACAAAAATATATATCACTTACGTAGAAAAAAAAGTTGTACTGCTACGTAATAAAATGCTATGCTAAAGAGTGTTGGTGACTGACTAAAACTTGGGTTTACCGCTGACCATTTGTACATATAGTCTTATACTTATGAAAACTTAAGCGAGCAGAAGTGAGTTGGCTCGTCTTCTAATAATACAAAGGAACAGTTTAACGCCTCTCACTATCAATATCATTGTAAATAAATATCACTGAAAATGAATTAATTCTATGTGAATTTAATTTTGAAATAAATAAGACCAGCTAAGGTCGATTTTGGACTTCATGTTTCAAAAGTGCAGTGTATCAACAACTTTATATTTCTGTGTGTGATATGAAAATAAATGCACTTTTGTATTAATCATAATAAAAACTTTGGTTATAGAAACTTGGAAAGATAAACTTCGTCGCTACATTCAAATCTACAGAGCTTAAGGACATCAATGGAGCAGCAACAGCAGAGGTGTATGAAGGATGAATTATTACATGAAGAATCTTGAAACCATAAATATATAAGAAAGGATTATTATTTTTACGCTATAAGTATTTACGTAATGTAGATTATCGTTTATATCTGTCACAAATTGTTTTCGATTATTTTTAACTAATTGGCGGTTAACTATCTACACTAATGACATGTTTTACACCTAAAACAATGTGAATTGTCAATTTGACATTTGCCCTACCTTTTGGTTGTATATCACGTGGCGCGTAAATTCCAAACATGAATTATTCAGGATTTCTTTGACCATTTTGAATCGACAGCTTAAGTAAAAAAAACATTTTAAGTGCATACTTTAAACTTTAGATAGGCAATGAATGTCTCCTAATTATTTTTAAATATTGGACCATATGTCCCTCTATAAAGTTTAATAAGACCGCAAAAATCTGTACTCTTGCAAGTCCTGCCTTGCGATTCTGTAACTCACTTTTCGAACTCGCACAGCGGTTTTCGCAGCGGCGGTCGCGCTCAAATCAGTCGTGAAGCAGTCATTTTACGATTTGGCATTCTGATAACCAATAAACTACAAGCTCCCTCCTTATCCGCTGCGAAAACCGCTGTGCGAGTTCGAAAAGTGAGTTACAGAATCGCAGGGTTGGATTTTTATACAAATGAAAGATATTAAAAATATACTCATAGAATAAGTATAATTGAATGGCGATATGGTAGCTTTATTTTTCTACTCGTTTATAAATAAAACAATATTTATTAAAAACAGTGTTTATTAATTCCTAATCACTACACCGTTTACACATGACATTTTGTTCAATTCACATCATCCGAAACCAATAACACAAAATTTTATTGAAATTTTACAATATACCAACTTAGCTTAATACAATTAACGGACTTAATGTTACAATAATGTATTCAAGTATTATAAAACTGAGCAATAACTTACATAACGGTAAATAATGTACTTTATAAGCATACAGCTGGTAAGTGGCGACTAGCCTTGACTTGGTACGAATATGTTAACTTATTCTAAAAATATTAACTCCATTACCAATTTAATAAATATAAAATAATTTTACAAATTTGTTATACGTCCGCTTTTTTATATACATTTCGTTATTGCTATAAGTTTTCTATACAAAAGCGCATATGATTGTTCTTTTCCATAGCTTCTATGACTGTAAGTTACGGTTTGATATAGAACCCGGACGTAAAATTGTTCTTCTTTTTTAATTAAAAAAAAATGTAAATTTTTCACCAATAGATTTTTAAATATATAGAACGAATTATTTCGTTCGTACATAAACTATAGACCTCAAATAGTTATGTCTCGAGGACAAATATCTGCATAGATACAACAGGCAACATAGCAAGAGTCACAAATAAAAAAAAGTAAATCGATAGTTCTAGAACAAAACATTAAAAAAAATAGATTTCCTAGAAGGTGCATATATAAATCTAGTATGAACTGCGTTAGGGTGATATATCTTTATAGAATTTAAGCTCTTTGAGGTTTATAACTAAAATATGAACAATTTTATTCATAATTTATATACGCAAAAAAATCATTTAAATTTTAAAACGGCCCAGATATTTTTATAAATAGGTAATAATATTTATTATAATCCATTCTCACTGATATCAAAGGAACATTAGGACGGCAAATAAAACACATTGCGACCAAATTAGTTTTACTTAAAAACTAATAAAATATACAATTCATCGGATTGCAGCGCGGTTATTATGACAATTTCGTAATTATTGAAATTGAATCAATTTAATGTAGATAACTGCAAATTTTATAATAATATCTGTAATTTATTTTAACGTTATCTCCTGCCAAAAAAAAACATTATTTATTTCATATCGTCAGAAAGATTTCTTATAGAAACTATTTTGATAGAATACGTATACTGAAAAAAATTGTGTTGAGAAATTTTGAAGAGTTTTAAGACACTAACAAATAAAATAAAAAGTATGATAATACTTATTCATAATAATATTTATTATGTTTAAGCGACTGTAACACTTTGTAGGTTATGGAATAAATTTTTTTGCTCTTTATAAAATAGGCTTTCAAGTCAATGTCTTTTAAATGCTTAATTCATGTTTCCCGCCTTAATATCGAACTCGTTTGAAAAAAGTTTTTGGTTGAATCACAAATCTTTGTTGATAGCATTGACAGTAGACCAAAGACGAACAATAGAGAATCATAGAAATTTTAAAAATGAGACATTGCATGTAATATTCATTTGTATGAGCAGGACAAAGCTTGTTTATTTATCTGCCACCAATAATGGTGGCAGATAAATAGATTTACCTCTATTATTTGTCTATGGTGTTAAGAAAAAATCGGCCATTCCCTTAGTTCAAGTGGTCGCGCGTTTATGAACACAGTATTGCTTCTATTTATAATTACACCTTATTAATTTTTTTAGTGTGAGTTTGATCACATATTTGAGTTTACAGAATCTAATACTTCAGTAGTCTTTTGTCTCTTTCTGTCAAATTTTTTTACGCCATTAAAAGACTCGAGTACTTTAGTTAAAAAAGAGTAATACGATATTACTTTTATGAATGTTAGCTGTCAATTGTCAAAATGTTATATTGAAATGTTTTCTATTGTTTTACACTGCGCGTTTTATTTGAAGCACGCTTACGGTGCCAATACTGAACTAAACAGGCCTAAAGACTTAGTACACTTTCTCCTTACCGGTAACAACTTTTGCGTATTCCGTATAGAAACGCGGGAATATTTGTATCGCAAAATAGACTAGAGATAGATAGGCGATTATCGCCAAAGTGAGAATGAGATCGAACACGGCTGGTTTTACACTGAAAAAGAAAATTTTAGTCTTATTTAAAGCAACATATAAATAAACATTATATATACCTATTATACATAGTTATTTGAGGCTAAAAAAAAGTTTATATGATTTCAACCGGACCTAGGTTTTAACATTTTTTTTTGTAGAACAGGGGGCAAACCTCACCTAATGTTAAGTAATACCGCCGCCCATGGACACTCAATGCGAGTGTGTCGCCGGCCTTTTAAGACAAAGATTAATGGAGTTATAATTCTATTGATAAAAAAATCTAAAATCTATCCGGTAGTTTCATATAAAGATAGATTCTTATTTATAACAATCATATAGTAATATTAAAAATGTTTGTTGTATACTACTCACCTATAAACATATAATACAGCTTTGGTTGGTCCGTACAATGTGTACTCGGGTTCCCTTTTATCAACAACGTGAATCGAACTTGTGACCTCCATGTAACGAGACATTGCTCTTTCCAATGCAGCGTTTACACCTGTAATTGTAACATACATACATACAATTATATGAATTATGTAAAAAAAACTTTCCTTAATAATATTGATTGGAAATTTAATTATAAAAATGATTAGCAACTAAATAAAGCACAAAATAACGCTGTGTTGGACTAAAGCCGACGCATTTTAAACTGAGTCGTCGGGCAATAAATGTCACTGACAGTAGGAATGAGCACGCAATGCATCCCGTTATCGATACTTGCGCACGCACTCTTATCTAAAAACCTAATGTGTGTTACGTACAACCTAATAATACGTAACACGACACAGCCGTGTCCATAAAGCTGGCACACCCAATTTTTTTAATTAAAACTTTTAAAATTAAAATACAGAATTTACTGTGCAACGGGCATTATTTTCTTTTCCAAGCAACAATAATTTAAAAAAGAATTAGTGATATATATTGCCTATTTAAGGTAACGGTGAATTTATTTCTAGTTTTTAAGTTTTTTACTTACAAACATATTATTAATTATTTAGTCCTAAGCGTTCAAGTAAAACGTTTCGTGACCACCCAGTTACTTTTTTATACTTTAAAGTTACGATTATGTGGTGTAAAGTACTGAAAAGTCGAAAATAATATAAACAATAACGGGTAATTCAATGCCCGCCCCGCATCGTAACGTTTCACAAAATGACAACCCCCCCCCCCCCCCCCCCCCCAAATTCGTTACGTTATACTTGAACGCTCCCTAATCTGATTTAGACTAATTTTATAAAGGTCTCTTTAGATTGGGTCTCAAATAATAATTTTCAGATTTACTGACCTCCAGTACTAGCAGTGAGCAGATGAGGCGCCCGCGCCTGAGACGATAAGTATTTGTACCAACTGCGCACTGAAGCTTCATCTACGTTCTGAAAATATATCAATTTTTTTTTAATTTGGTTCATATGAACTGAAAAAAAAATGTTATTTTAAACCAGGCTTCAAAAATTTTGTTTGGTATCTGTCAAATATTCTGTAGAGTATTTGGTTAGTTTCGTTGGTCATTTTAAAAATCATGGATGATACGCGAATAATTCATATATTTTTATATAAAAAATAATAAATAAATCAGTGGCGCTACAACCTTCTTAGGTCTGGGCCTCAGATTTCTGTATTTATTTCATGCTCATTTGTCAATTAGATAAGCCTCGCCTGACACATGTCATCGACTTTTTGGGTCTAAGGCAAGCCAGTTTACTCAGGCTGTTTTTGTTCACCGTTCGAGCGAATGTTAAATGCGCACATAGAAAGTCCATTGGTGCACAGCCGGAGATCGAACCTACGACTTTACTATTGTTGTAACATATTTACTTTTTTTTATTTTTGTGTAAAAACATACCAAAGCCTCATCAAACATGGCCGAGTCCTCTCCACTAGTTTCATTCGTGACGTCATACACGTGAGAGGCCAGCGCACGCGCCGTAGTCCGTATATTTTCTACTAATGTGTCCATAGATGTTTCCCGGTATGTGTCTAGCAGGGACGATTTACGTGCCTCCTTGTGACTCTGGAAAAAAATATTTATCAATTATTAAAAATTTAATTAATAAAAACCTAATTATGTCCTATACGGCAAAGGTACTAAACTGATTTTGATGAAATTTTGAATGTACATGGATACGAAATTTAGTCTCCCAGAAATTTCTTATATATGTACTTGTATTTGGAAACCTGAAAAGACCATCATACAAAAAAATATCCCATTTCAATACTAAAGAACTCCTTTCGTCTCAAACAGACGTCATAACAGATGACTTTAGTTAATAAGTCATTTATTTTTTAAGGACCGTTTTCTTGAACATCATACTTTATCTAATTTTAATCTAGTTTCAAAACCGGTCTATCCATATTGTCTTTCTATATGATTTATTCAGTACAACGAGATAAGGTTTCGTGATAAATTAGAAGGTTTCAACGATCTTAAATGATTTGCAAAATTTGAATTAATTAATTATTGTCTGTACTCAGTTTACGGAGCTTCAGTGAACACGTGTCCGTCGTCAAGTAACGTGATTATGGCTTTGTTCAATACTACGGAGCTAGCAATGTTAGCTACTGCTTTAGACGAAGAAGAGCAGCATCAAGGAAAAAAAAGAAAATGGGTGCATGAAGCATGGAAATTCAGAGAGACGGAAGGAGAATTCAAGGGATTAATTAAAGATGAAAGATTTTTTTTTTTAATGATTAGACAATTCACACCAATTGACCTAGTCCAATGCTAAGCTGGTGAAGCTTGTGTTATGGGTACTAGGCAACGGATATACATACATATTATAGATAGATATACCTAACACATATAAATACATATTTAAACACCCAAGACCTGAGCACAACACCAAATGCTCATCACATCGATGTTTGTGTCAGCCGGGGATCGAACCCGGGACCCATGGATTACTACAGGGGTACTAACCACTAGACCAATAAGCCGTCGATTAAAAAATTAAAATATTTTGAATATTTTAAAATGTCAGAAAGCTGCTTCAATAAACAAAATGTAACAAATAATAACGCGGCGTCAGTGATCCGACAAAAAATATCGTTGTCAACGAATCGGTCCGAGATAGCCGGTGTCGGCACTGACACTAACAACTGACTTGCTTGGGAATTGCCTTAAACAATCAAATATATATTATTTGTGAGATACATTATTTTTATGTAATGGCAAATATTTGGCAAGTTTATATTTAAAACATACAAGATTTGTAATATTGATATGGTCACTATAAGATGTTTTTAGTTAGCTAATTACATAATAACTTAAAAGAAAAGATATCTTATTTATTATATCACAACTTTTAACGGTAAAAGACAGTTCTTTTCGAAGTTATACTTCTTTAGGTGCGTTATGAAAAATTGATGAGAGTGAAATTTACGATGCGCGCGCACCGTGACACAAAATGAAGTTGCCCACGGAAGATGCTACGGCATTGGACATAATTTAAAAACAATATTCGAATAATAATAAATATTTATTTAATTTTTCAAATGTATCTGAACTTTATTGACTTTAATTGACTCCTTTTCCAGTCTTTGATTATTTAATTGTAATTAATTATTTGCATGCAATCAAAAACTATTTTTAATAATTCTAAAGAACTTCTTACGCGCGTACACGCACCCTTTTTAGTTCGTTGCGAGGCTAGGTTTATTTAAAAGTTATGTTTTAGTTAAGTTAGTTTTAGTCATAAAACTAGATAAATCCATAACATACCTGCAAAGAACTTAATGTGAAGGCGGTCATCCGTCTAATACTGAATCGTTCGTGATGCCAGGCGAGTAATTCGTCAGCCAGGTTGATCTTCTTGTGAACGAAGGGCGCTGATAGACGAGACTTGATGGAATGTGCCGCGGTGCCGGGTTTAGGCGGCTTGGACACGTGCATTGTTAGTGGACCGGACGATATTGAGTCGAGGCACATTACAAATGAAACATCCTGAAAAATGTAAGAAATTTCAATTTTTAACTGTATTATGTGTCCAAAAATTTCTTTCCCGAAAGGAAAATTTTATCAAAATCAGTTCAGTCGTTATAAGATATGGGTATTAAGTTGTTGGTTGGTTATTTCTTTAAGTGAAACATCTTTAGGCGCATGAGGGTAAATTTTTTACGGATGAAACGCAATAATAATAATATTAGCGTCACGAAGATGTGCAGCGTTTTTGTCGAAGAAAAGGGAGAGAGCTATTGAGGCCGATTGAGAAAGAGTGAGAAGGGCGAATTATCTTATCGTAAATCTATTTTTAAATTAAAATTGGTAAAGAGAATTTATGAAATATTAGTATTTTATATTTTATGCAAAATAATTTATTGAAATCTCAAATGACGGATTGTAAATTAAAATGCCACGTGTTTTATTAGTAGTATAAATATGAACATGACTTAAAAATTTGTTTGCCAAAGTTTAACTTCTGACATGTGTACTTTGTACGCACTTTTTTTTAATTATTAAGAGTATTTCAAACACACAATTTTTATATATTGCCACTTAACAATACAAAAAAAAAAAAACATACAGATTCGAAAATACATGTGAGGTTTCATATAAAACATCACTAAATGCATAAATCGAAGTTCTTGTTTCAGAATAATTTAAAAGAGCTTTAAAAGCTCACAAAGCTAGCTATTTAATTTGCAAATGGTTATAATCGAATGTGTGGTTTTTCATCTATGAATTTCAAAGATGAATTTTTAATAAACTACTAAGCATTAACTGCAGAATATTATTAATAAAAAAAAATATTATACCTGCAATAACGACGAATCAGCTGTGTCCAAGTGCTCTTCAAGCCATTTTTTGGTCGTAAAATAATTAAGAGAATGTCCTGTTGACACCAACACAAAGAGAATAGAGGGACCACCACGCACTGCAGCACTGCCGTATAGACGTGAAAAAACACGTGCTAATTCCAGTAGTGCGACCACACCCGATGCGTTGGAATCAGCGCCGAAGGATAACTCCTGAAACAATTTTTTTTATAAGCAAATAAAAAATATTTGGCGTGCGATGCGTTCCGTCAAATGCCATTTCTCAGTTTGACAGTTGGTACATTATATTCTATAGAAAAATAATATGTTTAATTGTAGGTAACTATGATCTATAGTTATCACCACACATATTAGTTTCTGAGATTCGGGCATTGAAAATTTTCAACATTATAGTTCAAACATTTTCGAGACTTTTAAACCTAGGTTTAAATGTAGGTTTGATTAGGAATAAAATATTTTAATTTGCAAGATATAATAATTTTAATTGAAAATGAGATGTACATGTTTTTTATGCTATCTTACTGTACTGAACTTGCAGTCATTACAGTGACTGTTGTTTTGATACTATTTTTCTTTTTCTATAGCAAATATACATCTCATATATTATAAACCTAAAAATATAGCATCGCTGTTAACCAAGTACCGTTGTTAAAATTGCCACTCTTTATTTTTACGTTTATAGGAAAAACTTTAATAACATAACTTGAGGCCTTTTCCTTATAAGGCAAGAAAAAGCATAATTTAGAAAAATAGAATTGTTCCATAAAATGTTATGTTTAAACAGTAGTTAATTTTAGGAACTTTTACAATGGAAGAACACCATTTTAATTATATTTGTCTTAATTACATAGTTTCACCATCGCCAAAACACGTATATTGTATAGTAATTACTTACTGGAACAACACTCGAAGCATCATAATGAGCAGCAATCACTATAGTTTGGGAAGAGAGAGCTCGGCCAACTAACTTTCCATGCAGTGTTGTCGGTTTTGAGTCTAATTTCTGCACAGCTGATGTTGACACAACTGGAAATGAGATTATAATTTTTTCAATAAAATATAAACGAATCTGGTGTCTGAAAATTGACATTATACATCTGAAATAATAAAAAAATTAAGTATCATGAGAGAAGATCAGTGGTATCAACATACATTGATATTCCAAATGCCAACAATTTTTGGAAATGAAGTACCCGTAATGAGTAGTGAGAGATAATGACCTTAACCTAGATCTGAATAAAAAGTTAAATAAATAATATAATAAAAGCCTAAATAGTTTACTAATAATAACTACTATTAATAAATTTAGAAGCGATCTCTTATACCTTTGTGGTGTTAAACATTAAATAAAAAATGGTTTAAATCTATGTTAAAACAGATGCAAAAGTAAAACTGTGGAGGAAGTAGGTTTTCTATGGATAAATAACCCAATTAACAAACATAATTTTTGTCAAAATCAATATTTTTTTTTTATTTATTTCAGATTTATTTGTCACAATAACTCATTAATTAACAAGTACATTTGATTTACCTATCTGATATCCATTAGATGATACAGTATTAAACATTGCTTCAAGTGCAGTTCCAGACTTTTCATCAGTTATAAAGCTATGTTGTAGGTCTTTGATTATATACTCAAAGTCCGAAGTCCACTCGGCAAAGTAGACTGGCAAGTTAATCTCTTGTTGAGCCATAACTGCTTCTAGTAGATAAATGTGCTGAAAAAATAGTTTAATATTTTTTTATTATAGAGCATGCAATCCGTCTTCTGACTATAAGCAGATGAATTGTAGGATGATTTGCGGATGGAGATATTCCTCATTAGAAGTATCTACCATTATAATATTAGCTCGGTCAATGCTGCTGAGCTCCAGGGTTCTTCGTCTATTGAGTTGGTTTATATACTCCAGTAGGGTGAGAGTTTAATAATATAATGAAATTTGCAGATGTACTTTTGTTATCAGTTAAATATTATTCCATTTTTACTAGTAGGAATATTCAAAAGGTGTCTCGTAAGGTCTAACCATAAAATTTAAGTCAGGAATTAGCACTGAGTATGACACCTATCTGTTAAAATCTATATTGAAATGATGTTTCGAGATAGGGCAGCTATAGTTGCAACTTTGAATCTTACTACATATACTTTAATGATTTTTTTTATATAATTGGGTGAGTCCTTGATACTCAGAATTTTCATTAAATTATCTCCAGCATGATCTTAAACTAAAATTTTACTATTGTTCAGTGTGCTAGATTATACAGATCTGACACAAATTAATTATAAAATGGTGGACCTTTTTCTAATTCAAGATTTATAGGAACATAAAGCAGATATCTTCAGAACACTTTAAGAGTGAGATTTAGAGTTGAGACTAAGCACAAAATACTACTTTAATATATGAGAATCTTAATTAGATCTAAATTCAACTGTGAATCTTATCTAAATAATATATCAGGAATATGTAAAGCACAATATAACACTGTAGACCAATGTTAGAGGTTCGTGGTGGTGTATTGGTGAATATATCTTAATAACTTTTCCCTAACCCTAAATTTTTTGTAAAATAAATCTATAATAAATACTAACCTCTCTCTCATCATCGGTCAAAACAGTATCATTTTTAGGAAGCACAAGCAAGAGAGCACCAGCTTTGCTTCTGATGTCAATAAACTGCTCAATTGTGATGTCTTGGATTCTTGCTACAACACAATGACGAGAAGTACTCCATGAAGTGAGGGATCGGCCTTCCAGGTTGAAGCTTGCACTACGACATCCTTGAATAATTGTGTTTTTATTTAAATTAAAGCAAGTAAATGTTTTAAAAGTTACAAAATTATATTAAATTAGGTCTGTAAAAATTCTAAATTTATGGATAGATAGTATATTAAAGCTAATCATTTATATCAATTACATACTTTTAAACATCTACAGCATCTATTGACAACATCTAAGGTCTATAAAGTATTAGTTTAGTTTACTGAGTAGACTAAGCCTTTGCCTATAAAGGCCTTTACATTTCTTCATCTTAATAAAGCATCTGATAATGTTATCTAGTGCAAACTTGTCCTAAATTATCTGAGTAAATTGTAAAGATAAGGTTTGCAATGACAAGTCTTAATGTAAGTTATATATTTTTCTAAAACTTCTAAATTAAATTATTGAACAGAAAAGGCACCGCTCAATTATTATTCATTATAATTATGACATAACCTTCAATATAAGGGAATAATAAAAATGCTACAATTACATTTAAATCAATTTTCTTACCATGGGGCACTGTGTGAAGATCGTATTGTTGCATTCTATAGACGGAAAATTCATGAGAAGCGGCAACAGGATTGACCGGAGACATTATAATCAAAATTGGAAACATTACTAGTAAATAATATGGCAAATATCCCTTAAATATCTCATCAAATCCATCTGCTTGATCGAGCCACATTTTGAAGACTGGTGCAGGTGTCTTAGTAATGAAATTAATTCATAAAACCAATTTTTAATACAACAATCCAATTACACGAAACCTTACTCGTAAGTCGTGATATTTTAACTCGGTCAATGACACTTTTGTCTCTAGTACTCTCTAGTCTCTACCTGCCTAGAGTATAAACAAAATTATTATTCTATGTCTTTTGGCATAGCTAAAGTATTTTTAGAGCTATATAAACGATTTGTTTGTCTGGAGTCTGTGACAGAAGCGGTTTGTCAGGTATAGCCCATTAATAAATTTGTAAAATAATTATTAAATAAAAATAGTCACACGACCGAATATGACTTAATGACACTTCCGTACAGTTTCACTTGTCGTTAAAAGGTTAGATAGGTAGGACCCTAAGAAACTACATATTCATAATTTTTCCGTCCCTGTTTAAAAAAAAAGTAGGATGGTATAGTGTAACATTGTCTAGTAAAATAGAAAACGACGTAGTTTTAAAAAAGAAAGTGAAGATCTTTATGACTGCCCTTAATTTTTTTTTAGACATTTTAACGTCTTTAAAAACAACTTTGGTATTCTTGTGGATTGCAGCCACTAATGCAGCCTCGACTCGCTAATATTCGTGGCGAGGGCCTCGACGAGGCCTCTCGTGAGTCTGGAGCCTGCATTAGATCATCTGTATAAAGAAGTGGCCTAGATCGTTAATTTAAATGTGTAATGGCGTAGGGCCCAATTGCATGCTTTGTGGGACTCCAGATGTTACCTACCTATACCTACAGGTACATGGTTGAAATGTCTTTAATATTGAAAGTGCATAAAAGCGATTAGGCTATGCACTATGGTCGACGTTTTATATGCATTATTAATGTAAATAAGTATTCAATCAATATAATTAAAGTTAGTCTCCAATAATATACAATAAAAGTATCCATCGAGAACGGAATTACAGTTTTAAATCAATCATTCTTGTAAAGGCCTCTTAAGAGGTTAAGTACTCATAGAACGAGTTTATAACCAGTAACTATCGTCCTTTTCATGAAAGAAGTCCCCCAGACGCGGCGCTGCAATCGCATAACGTAATGTTGCCATTTATAAGTAAAAAATTTACCTATTTTATTTACATTTAGCAGATGTCATTTATCAAATAATATTATTTTCCGCATGTAAAAAGTTTGCATTTCTGTTATGTAAAAAGTATATTTTTATTTACTTATATTACCGGTGTTCTACCTACTTACAGGGAAAATATGAGAAAATAGGGTAAAGAAAAACAATACAATTTTTTATTCAGAGTTTTATTGCATAATAATTGTTGGGTTACAATTTTTTTCGAAGTACACGCCACTATTATACCTTCGTTTGTAATTCTTGTTACAGTTTTCTCTGACACACCTGCAATTAAATTATGAACAATTAAAAATAATAGTAACTTTAAGTTTATAATGCTTATCTAATATGTAATATATGTTTTAATTTCAGTTACCTAGCTTCATCACGTTATGTATTTATTCAATTTTGTGGCAAAAACGAATTTATATCATAAAAGTCCCATCAATACAGCAAAAATTTTTTTTTTTTTTTTTTTTTATATAATAGGGGGGCAAACGAGCTTGCGGGACGACCAAAAAGGGTAGTCCACGCAGCACATAGACACCCATTTTAGTGGGTGCGTTGCCGGCCTTTGAGGGAGGAGTAGGCTCGTTTTTTTAAAATTTGGAGGTCGTATCATTATTAAATGGCAACTCTAAAAAGTGCCCGTTATGGCGCCAACTCTCTTCCGAACATTGTTTAGTGGTATTAAAACACCTTGATTCTTATGTTCCGCTTCACAGAACTCTTTCACCTTTAATATCATTTCTCGAACCGAACTTTTTACAACTTTTGGCATTGTAATCAATCTTTAAAATGCACTAAGCTAGTTAAAAATTCACAAAAATACACCACAACAAACGAACTTGATAACATCGACGAATGACAACATTGCCGACCTGTCAAATTTAGTTCCAAAAATCACCGCGGGACTTCTTTCATGAAAAGCACTATAAGAGCGGGCCTCCGTCTTTTTTATTCTGTGAACGTGTATGGCTTCGGTCTCTTCGATGCACTTTATAGTATGTCGTCTATACTCTGTGGTAAATTCTGCACAGAAGCATTATAACTGTAATCATAGTCTATGTATCATGCATTACAAAGATCGTTGGCTCTACTTGATCTGTGGAAGATTGTAAAATCTTAATTTTGAAATTTGACATTGGCTTGTTGGTGCGGTATAAAGGCGCATTATCTAAAAAGTAAAAACTTTCTTTGAGAAGTTCTACTTGAAGTTGGTTCAAAAAGCCTTGTAAATAACTCTCTCGTTTTCGTTTTATTATAAAATATCTACGCCTAATCGACCTAAAAAAGACCTATTCAAATTAGAGGCAGCGTACCAGTTTATTCATGCACATAAATACATTAACGAAGAACCTTATGATAGCTAATAACACTTATAAATTTAATATTTATTTATACCGATTTCCAATTATGATTAGTTGATTATAGTCTACAATTTCTACTGACGACATTCAATTTCAATGTAATTCTTTTGATATCTGTGTCGCTAAAACTCATATTTACAATCGTAATCCATATTAAAACAACGGGATAGTTGCAGATCCCTGCTTGTTCATCTTTTACTTTATTGTACATTGGTTAAAGCCAAATTATAAGATTCTTAAACAAGACGATTTAACTATCAATTTTTTCTAATGCAAAATGTCCAATTAAATTATTAAGCAAGAGTATTTAGGTACCCCTTCTGTCCTTTGGATAATACTGCTTCATACAACATATAACATGGAATACAAAACAACTTGTGTTATATTTAGAAATTGTAGGTTCTATATCTATATAAGTAAAAATCAATTTATTAATATCTAGTAACAGCAGAATAAGTTGTAGTTTCCTCACTGGATTAATATGCTCTGTAATTGTTAATTACACATATAAAAACAGAAATCAAATATCTATTGGTTCTACCACACACATGCGACACAATTCGTATTCAGTTTGATCAATTACCTACAATCGAACGAAACGACCTCTCGTCTTTTAAAATTCCCATTGGACTCGTTTTAACAAGAATATAAATTCTGCAAATATATTTGGACTTTTATTATATATAAACATACCATTCACCTCTATAACCTGAATTAATAAAATTTTAATTACGTATTCACCTATAGAGCAGCTGTGAGGTAAACCGCGCGTATCTCATTAAAACCGAGCAAAACAATACAAACAGCACTCTCTACCCGTTAATTGTATGGAAAAACGAGATGCATATACTATCTATATCAGTATGAAAATGGCGCTACAACCTTTTAGGCCAGGGCCTCAGATTTCTGTATCTGTAATCCTGATCATTATTTTTTACAATAGGCTTGTAGGCGATCAATTTTTTGTGCCTGACATACGCCGTCGACACATTGGGTCATTCTTTAGGATGTTTTTCGTTAGTGTACGAGCAAGTGTTCAATACGCACATAGACAGAAAGTCCGTTGCTGCACAGCCGGGGTTGAACCCCCCTCGACCCCAGGGATGAGAGTTATACGTTTAATTACGTTACTACGCTCTATATCAGAATTCTTTTCCGAATTACTAATACGTGATACTAAAACTGCTTACTAGAATACACTAAATAAATCATGGAGTACCTACTTCTTTAGCTAAACCATCACCTTTAGCACTGTGTTATGTATATTCAGGAAGAAAGTTGTTCCAGAAAAGTGGTTTTAATTTTACTTAATTAAGAAAGCATCGTATTAATAGTAGTAGGATCAGTAATGATTTTTTTATCAGTCCAAAATTTCTAAGTACTCTTGTCACAATACATAGACCAAATACATTTATGTATTAATGCTATGGTAATTATTTAGAACCCGATAAATAATTGTCTTGTGGGGAAGAAAACCCCGGGCTTTAAGTAAGAACAGCCAGAACAGAAAAAACACGATTGTAGAATAAAAATAAAAACATATTTTGATTATTAAAATATGACATTATAATATCCAATAAAGCTCTTATGTGAGCAATAAATTTTATAACCGTAATAATTTATATCATAAACGAAAGGCAAACGACAACCCTGAGGTTATAATCCATCAAACCGTTTCAGATCATGAACAAAATAAGTAATGTTATGTTAATGCATTGCATACAAATATAAAAAAATCCGTTAAATTTGTTATAAAATATCAAAGTAATTGTATTTTTTAAGTTCACAGTTTTGTTAAGTAGTATATGTTACTTCCAAGGAGTAGCTCCTTTCCTAATATTATTGCTTGTGGCTTCCGCGAGTTCAACTCTGTCAATAAAGATGATAAATATTTATTACTTATGATGTTACTTAGATATAATTACATTGGGTAAAAATATAGAACAGCAATATAATAAGCTATAAAATATAGTTAACAAACTTAAAAACAATACTATTTGGTCACTCGCCGACGAATTAAAAGCCAAGTTATTGTAATAATAAATTCGTACTTTTCACTTCTCAATCATATTATACGCAATTCTGATACAAAAGAGCCGGCAATATTTTTAAAATTCAATGTGCTATGTAAAATAATTTATAAAAGATTTAAAATTAATGTTCTCTACCACAAACGATGATTATATTTGTAAAAAAACCGACTAAATAATATCAAAAAATATATTACAACTCGTACGAATAAAATTATTTAAAAGAACTTAACAATAACGAAATATATTTAAGCATTTGAATGAACAGCTAATGAAAAAGGTATAAATCCCCTGGGTTATTTAGACATAAAAGCTGAAATAAATTAAAGAGGCTACAAAAAAATCTATGAACATCTATAGATGCACAGTCTAAGAAGTACAGGTATAAATAGAAGAAAGCTGATATAATAGGCATGCAGTTCTGAAGCGAACGGGCAGCGACGGCGCGGCGCAGTGCAGGTCTATCGAGCGGTGCCTGGGTGCGGACTAGAGAGGGGACCAATCGATGTGTCGATGTTTTTATAATCGATTGTTGTCTATGGAACCATAGACAAATTTTTGCTTCGATAGTAGGTTGTGTAGCGTTGAATGCGAACAGCGCGGAAATCAGTATGTTTATAACATAATTAATGTACAACGAATAAGATTAAACATCAACTTTATTAATAGGCATTCATTTTATCTAAATAGTTAAGTTAATATACATTTAATTTGATCTAAATTTAACGGGCATTAATAAACTTCTTAGTTGTAATCTATTAATATTATTATAATAAATACAAAAAATTTTTTTTCATCAAATTATTATTCCTATTGTCACCATCCACGCAGCTGCTATTTAAACATCGATACTAAACTCGATTCCTGTATCGAATCTCCTCCCTAGTCACTGAAATCGCGTACGAAGTATCTTCAGTGTGGTCGGAGCGGCCGTCCGCGCGGCATGGGAGGCGCGCTGCTGCTGGCGCTGCTAGCGGCGGCGCGGGCAAATGAGACTAACCTCACCACCACCTCATTTCCTGATGAGGAGAAAGCTCCTCTTTTTCCCACTGACCTCTTCACCGAAGAGCAGCGACGTTCTGGAGCTGTCATCTTCCACATCATTGGCATGGGCTACATGTTCGTTGCTCTGGCCATAGTATGCGACGAGTTTTTCGTGCCAGCGTTAGACGTGATAATTGAGAGGCTCGCGATCCGCGACGATGTCGCCGGTGCTACGTTCATGGCAGCCGGAGGCTCCGCGCCCGAACTTTTCACCTCTATCATTGGAGTGTTCGTTTCTTTTGACGACGTCGGAATCGGGACGATTGTTGGATCCGCGGTCTTTAATATTCTCTTTGTAATCGGTGCTTGTGCGCTCTTTTCGCGCACTACACTTACCCTAACTTGGTGGCCGTTGTTCCGCGACTGCACCTTCTATTCGATCAGCCTCCTCGTGTTGATATACTGTTTCCGTGATAATGAAATCTACTGGCAAGAAGCGTTGGTGCTTTTCTCGTTGTATGGAGCGTACGTGTTATTCATGCGATGGAACCAGCCGGTGGAGAAGGCGCTGAAGAAGCTGATATATAAGAACAAGGTGACGAGAGTCAGGAGTACAGACCAGCTGATGCCCACGGTGAGCTCGCCCGCACAGCCCCGCATGCACCTCCCAATTGGTCCAATAATAGTTGTCATGAACGTTCGATACAATTACATGTTCATGCGCTTTTATTGTACTGTTGTAATCCAAATTAGGAAAAGATTAGAGCCTGAAGAAGCCTTTCATGTTTAGTGGCTATTTAGATCGATGTCGTGTTATCATTGTTATTTAGTATTATAGCTATTAGCATATGTAATTCAACGATTGCCTTTAATCTCACGCAGCCCTACAATATTAATCTATTCACGATATAAAACTTCTAACATATATATCTGATCTTTAAACTATAATAATAAATAATAGAGTAACAAATTACCATAAAGGTGTTTATATTATAAGGGGTGTTTGTTATGCGTTGTTATGGCTACTACTACGCCCTGTCTTGCCTCTTACATAACGTTAACGTGATCACGTGGGTATTTTTGCATTCAACTGATTAATGTCCCGTACTTTTATTGAAGTGGTTAAAAGGGTACCTTTTACGGTTGAGGTACGCCCATATAAGTTTATAAAAATTACAATCATCAATATTAGTATGCAAAATGACCAAGATATAAAATATTTTTCGTGGACTATTATATAAATACTCACATTTTCATATAAGTACGGCGTATGTGCAATATTGTACACACTATGAATTGAAATAGACTATGAATTACTTAGAATTACAAAACTTATTATTTAAAGTATTCATCCAAATCTTTAGTTATATTTTAAAAAATCCAGATTCTAGCGTTTAAAATTCACATTTAGCTCTTGCTATAATAAAGATATTAAACGTTTGAAAAGAGTTAAATGAATAAATTTTGCACATTAAGGTCACTACGAATCTTCGGGGCTACGTGGTTCTTCGAGCCTACGCCGTAGCGTTGGTTACGTAGCGTAATAGGGTAATGGCTTAAGCCTGGGCGTAATAGCCAAGCTATTAAAATGATGTATAGTACGGCTTAACACGGATTAACGCAGGTGAGGAGATTTTTAAAAAAGATTTTACTTAATTAATAAGCGACGTTATTTTGAAATAAATTTATTGCTGTTTTGATAAATATTCGCACTTTTAAAAAGGTACCGTAGGTTTCAATTACGTTGAATTAACTATGTAGTTACGTCAATAATACGATGTAGTTTTTTTTACTGAATATGTACATACTAATAAGCGACGTTATTTTGAAATAAATTTATTGCTGTTTTGATAAATATTCGCACTTTTAAAAAGGTACCGTAGGTTTCAATTACGTTGAATTGACTATGTAGTTACGTCAATAATACGATGTAGTTTTTTTTACTGAATATGTAAATATTTTTTTTATAGAACTGGAGGCTTACCTTCTGTTAAGTCCGCTGCCCATGGACACTTTCAATGCCTGAGGGCTCGCGAGGTCGTTGTCGGCCTTTAAGAATTGGTACGCTTAAGGATGCAATAATGGTTTAGGTTCCGTGCAAGTACGAAAAGTGTAAAAAAAATCATACTTTTTTCGACGTGTTTTATTCAAGTAGACACTTTAAAAAACCTATTTTAAAAGCCTTGCTTATAAAATTTAAGTACATAATTAAAAAACTAAACTGCCTTCATACCTATCAACTGGACAGGGAAAAAAATTAACTCCTTATTTACTAACACGCATGTTGTTAAAACTTAGATTGTTTCCCAAAAATATACCACATTCAAATAAATCATATATTGATATGAAACATCGTCTCAATTTGTACATTTACGAAATTTACTTGTTACGCCTAAACACATCATATTTAACATACTGGTCAGACTGATGAGTTCTATCAAAACTAAATATAAAATCGAGTACAGTAAAATATGCACTACTAGAAAGAACATCATTAAACATAATAAAAACTTAAAATGTGAATAACATTTGAAGCGCGCTTGTAGGTACGTCATCTCGCAATTAATGAAAAGCTGCGTTGCATTTGCGAGAATAAAAAACACATTTGAAATGTCACGAAGACAACTTTATCTGTAAAAAGGGAGAAAAATTAAAATAGTATAAAATCATCTGTTCTGAATAGAAACAATGAGAAATACAGATCATACAGAACTTAGTAGGGACTGTAAATCGCTAGTCGAAGTTAATCGTAATTAATTGCGCTCGCACTTGTTTATTTGGAAACATTTTTGTGATAATAGGAGTGTTGCTGTTAACAAGATCTATATGTTTTTTTTTTATAAAAATATAGTTAGTATTTACTTGGTAATGATAACGAACTACTGGACCGATTTCAAAATGGTTACCATTAGAATGCTATAATATCCCCGAGTAACGCTACATTCCAGAAATTAAAAAAAAATTTCCAGTGTCATATGTCTCATTCTTTAAAACATTGTTCCGTTTTTATATTAATTCCTAGTCACTGTGGTGCACAGCCAATTCAAAAACTGTCACGAAAACAGAAGTGACTTCGTTATAGAACAAATCTCATCGCCTTGTCAAAGTTGAAACATAAGTTCGTTATCGATTCTGGCCTCAACCGGCTATTAAGTGTGGCCGAGCTTGCAAATGGGCATAAATTCAACATTTGGCCAATGTTATTGAAAGTACCCAGGACCGTTTGGAAGATAGCCAGATTCTACATGACAGGATAATTTCGGTCTATATTTTTTAGTTCACAGAAGACGTGTTGCCAATACGGAAGTTTTTAATGAAGCTACTATGTCTATTATTTGTTGTTTATATATACTTATATACATACTAAGATGACCGTACCTTTTATATATCTTTTATGTTTATTCCATTGGCGTCAGACATATAATTAATAATGTATTGTTTTTAGTGAATACGTGAAATACACATTAAAATTACCAAGAATTAGAATAAATTTTTCATTAATTTCCTGTACAAATGCAGACGTATTTCGATCTTTTTTATGTCTTATTTATAACATGAAAGTTCTATCCATGTTAGGTACATTAATATTAATAAAAAAAGGGTCTTAGAATTGATTATATCGTAAAAAAAACACTAGCACTCCGGGAGTGCCGGCAGAAGTGAAAACTTCAATATTAACGTTGTGTTTAATTATAAGTATAAAAGTACTATCATTTATGAGGTAGCATACAATGTTTATTTATTGCGCTATCGTACACAAATATGACAATTTATAATATTATATCGTTATTTAAAAAACAAAAAATTATATAAATTATTATTATTATTATTAGTTATTTTTGTTTTTAAAGCCAAGTAAGAGTTTTTCATCTAGTAATTTATAAAGTACTTACTCATTTTCTTTCACTACTTCATCATCACTTTTTTCATTAATAGATTCACTTTGTTCGATTTCCATAATTTAAACAATTCACATTTACGAATACACAACAGTGTATTTACTACACAACAGTCAAGCAATCAGCTGTCACCATCCTTGGATACGCGTGGGACGCTGTACACTCAGGCACGGTAGAAAGAGTGGGAGATACTAGTTCCTCTCCCTTCCCCTCGATCTTACGCTTTTTCGATCAGCATCACGTGACCCTGACGCAAGTTTGAAAGTTTTTACCCATACAAAAAAGTGCTCAGCGCCGCTAAAGAAGTTTTCACTTCAAAAATGTTGAACTTGTACTACGACTGCGATATCGCGAAGTAAAATCTATTGAACGTCCGCAGTAATTTATAAAGATTTCGAGTGTTCTCGAATTTTGGTCCCTTTGTTCTTGAACTATGCCCTGATTCTTAACTGAAATTCCCAGTTTTTCAGTGAATAATGTGAATAAAATTTAGTTGCTTTGTATACTGAAGAAGAGGTTACCGTACATTTCGATACTAAAGTCTTTTCATTACTGTTTATTTTTTTACATAAGAGACAAAGTAGTATTTTATTGAATAGTATTGTAATTAATCAGATTTATTTCGAGATATAGTAATACATTATTTAAGTTGACTATATTTTTTTACAAAGCCAACCTCCAAAATAATTTTACTTTAAAACAATGATGATGATTTCTATCTAATACGCTCTTTTCTTTCTTAAGCTATACGTGGTTTAGTTTTACAAACCTATTATTCCTTTTTATCTTTCACAGCGATCAAGATATATTATAATGACGAGCGCTAAGGCCTTGTAATAAATCGATTAAATCATTCAAGATTAATGACATCCTCATTTATTTAATACGACCACCGCATTGACAATTTTAGATATAAGCTTTGTGTTCTTCAGCTGAAATTCAAAGGCAAGATTATGTCCGAATTAAGCCTTCATCTGTCAAAATTCGTTGATCATTTGACAGATGGGAGGGTTAGTTCGCGCCTAAACTTGTATTGTCGTTACTTAGGATTCTATGCAACACCAGGCCTTATCACTCTATAGTCTATACGTATACTAATCTTCTCTGTGGTTCAAAGATTTCGTTTTTCCTTGACACTATAATGGCTTAACTGACTGAAGCCTATTTTTCCAGCACCAGTCTGCCGCTCAAACTTTGGTGAGTTGTTGCCTCTTCTAAGCATCTTTTCTTTTCTATTTTTCTTCTTCAGCTTCTACTAAAGCTTCGGCTTGCTTACATTTGTAAAATGGTAAGTGTATATTGTATGATTTTTTCAATCTGCATTTTTATCGAGAATTAAAACTATATAGTACAACTGGTAGATACAAATTTGCTTTGTATAAGTAATATGTAATATAGCAATATATTCGACTACCAAAACTGCATGATATGCTTGTGCATTCATTTATGCAATTGAGAACACCTGCGCGGTGTTTACGCGTTAATAGGGGAGGGCAAAGCAATCACAGTAGCAACACCCAAAGTATAAAAAGCACGGCACAAAAAAGCATGTATTTATTACCCATTTTAAAATTATTATAATGAAGCACGTTCTAGGCTTGCTTCAATAATGGAAGCTATGATGAGGTAGGATTATCTATTGTTAAGTATTTATTATAACTATTAATTATAAATATGTCTTGATTTACGTATAATACAGCACGATTAGTAGCTATACGGCAGACCCAATTGATTTATGTAAATTTTAACTTCCTCAGAGGCTCTAGAAAGTAACATGAAAGTGAAATTTATTTTAAATGAATTATATTTATTTTATATCGTAATTTTTTAGAAACTGTACCCACAGTTTAACAAATGATATTCAATTGTTTGAATAAAACCGCAACCATTGTACTGTTGCATAATATACAAATGCTAAAAATGCTTACTATATTTATGCACCTTAATATTTCGTCGTATTTAGCAGTTTGAAGTTATACGATTTGGCGTATTGCCATTTTAAGATTCATATGAGGGAATATATCAAAGGCACGGCAATTTTGCGCTCTGATATGTTTGTAGCGAGATAAAACTTCTAAATCAAGTTGTTTTTGAACATTTCTATAACAAGTTTGATTCTACCTATAAAAGTTACCGATAACTTGGGAATTCTAGAACAAACTGCCCTGCGATTCTGTAACTCACTTCACACACTCTCAGCGCTGAGTTTTGCTGTCAAATCGTTCGTTTCGGTGTCATGTTACAATTTGGTATTCTGTTAAACAATAACCGCGACAAAAGCGCCGCTCAAATGAGATTGTTCACATTTGGAACTAAAATTTGGCACTGCTACACTTACGCTCCAAAATTGTTATATATATAAACATTAAGCTTTGTGAAATTGAACTTTGTTATTGTTACAGAAGGCCCGTTTCCACTTTTAAAGTTTAAACCTCTATTTCAAGAAATAAATGATGTAATCCATTAAAAAATACTTAATATAATATCTATAGATGGCGAAGAAAATGTAGGCACGAAACGACCAATTGGTTTCTCGGCGTTGGTTATTATCGCTTTTTTCCAATACTCAAGAAATTATATGGTATTGACGAAACCTAGAACATATGCTGCTGAGATGAACGAAGAGTCTAGTAAATACTAAATAGATGATCTAAGGTAAACATTTTGATTACTTTAGCATTAAAAATATAATTATTATCCTAGAACCAATTTTTCGATGCAGTCTTGATCATGTCTTGTCTCCAGCAGAGATAAGTCGAACAAAAAACGATAAATAAGATAGGTAAATATTGTAATATATTTGTATTTTTCTACTATACTAAAATTATAAATCTAATAATTTCAGAGATCCCCAAATGTTCAAAATTCCTGATAGAAAAATACATTCTGCCTTTGAAGAAGAAGAATATTACATTTGTATCATACAACAAGGCCCCTGGATATAAAAGGACACAATAGTGCAGACATTTTCAAATTATTGAATTTCGACTATCCTTCAATTTATAATAAATGATAACACACACAATACAATACAATTTCGGTTCCTATATTTTTATAAAATATATTGATATAACATTAAGGTTTTGGATAAAAACATTATTCTGCTTTACACAAGTATGAAATACCATCATTACATACATGATGGTTTAAGTACTTATTAAGCTTTTTTAAATTTATCGTTCATAACTATTACTTTTTACAAACTAATTAGAAAATATATTAAAATAAATATATTTGTCTACAAAATAAAGTAGATGTTATTGATTAGCTCTATGTGAGGCTGGGTTTTAATTAGTTTTTATTATACTTAAGTTTGTTTTACTGAAAGTTATTTTGTAGTGTGTTAAAAGTTTACTATAATCATTAAATTAAATGTTTAAGTTATTATATTGTTCTTTTATTCACCTATAAAGTAACATGGCTTATATATTTTTCATTTCGGCTTAGCTATGTATTTAACTCGGTTACTACGTTTTCTATAGGCAGTCATTAAATAAGTGGTAGATTTAATTAATCATTTTATTAATATAATATTATTAGATACAAAAAAAATATTATGAAGTACACAATTATCTTAAACACGGTAATACAATTTTTCATATAAAAATCATAGTTGTCCAAACTGCATTCAAAATAGATTAGTGGTCTCGGTTTAATATCTCTTCTTAACATTTCAATAATTGGTCATTTTCTTCCTCATTCTTGACAACTACCACTGATGGTTGTAATACAATGATTATCTGTTAAAATTGTAAATAGGGAAATGTGGTAGGTCACTGTACTGACACAATAATATTGCATAGCAATTTAATTATTGTAAAGTTAAGGTAAATAATAAAAAAAAACTTGCATAAAACACACAAAAACTTATATATGGGATATCTTTGTATTTCTAAGTAAAGTATCTTAAAAACATGTTTGATAATATTATAACTAAGCCAAATATTATTAAAAGTTTTATGGTAACAAGGCTTAGTAATTTCGCACAGTATTTGATTCAGTACTATGAATAAAAAAAATCTTGAGCAAACCTATATTTAGACTCAAAAATCCAAATCCAAGTATGTACTTTAAAAACAATTATTTATTAATGAAACAAATCCAAATATGTTTAGTGTTAAAGTGTAGTCAGCAGCAATAACTATCTTTTGATTGCTTCATTAAATAAGTTATGGCAATGTTGTTTCCAACATTTAAAATTAACGTTGATCACTTGAAATGGTATGAATTTGAGCAATTGAAAGCTTATATATTTGATCCAACATACCTAAAATGATTATTTATACTTGTATTCTGAAATCTGAACAATTAAATTAAATTCAACTTGATCAGTTAAAATTAATACTTCTTATATTTCATGAATGGAATTTGAAGTTAGGAAACCTAAAAATATTTTTTTATTTGACATTTTTAACCAACAATTTCATTATTCTTTACAATGTCGCTTCGATTTAACCTATTACATTTGACTTCAAATTTGCCATCAAACAAACAAACTTTGTTAACTGTTTTACTAGACACTACTTATTCCTATTTATTTACTATGATAGTTATTATATTTCTAAAATAGTTTTAATAGAATTCAGTTTTTATGAGTGTTAGTAAAAACATAGGTAATATTGTTGTTGTGTGTTTGACCTCTGAATCACTTAAAAAGGTTGCAATAGTAGTTTCATGGCATCTAAAAAGTACCAACACTTGCACTTACACAAATGAATAAATATATAAACACTAATTTTTCTTCTTTATAGATAGGTACCCTTTTATTTTATAATTACTCAACAAAATATTATATGAAAACATTGGTATTAACCTTGGTTACCTTTAGTAACATTTTGAAAATTTAAAACACCTATCCATCCTGTTTACTTTGAATCCGTAGCCCATTTGCTGAGAGAATCACTTTTAGCGTGACATCATCTTTTATCTTTTTGTTAAGATAATATTCTTAAATTTTTTACAATATATCCAGATGTTAGGTATCCCTTGTTTCGTGCTGAAACATAATTAATATTTTTAAGTTTCTGTCGCTCATATACACCACGGCTGGTCAGTTGTCGGGTAAATACGAAATATAAACTCTTAATTGGAAGTTATAAACAAAATACGTAATTTTGTTTTATTAAAAATATTTTGCTTATGTATGATGAAAATTTTGACAATTAACTCTTTTTATAAAATAATAACGCAGTAACAGCGCTCCCTTCGTCACTGACGTAATTTTTGGAATCTCATGGTATTCTGTTAAGAAATTTTACATTACGTCTTGATAAGTGGAGGGAGGTAACCTAGTGAGTTGTTGTCTATTAATATCGTGACAATTGACTCATTTTATTTTATAAAAAGAGTTAATTGTCAAAATTTTCATCATACATAAGCAAAATATTTTTAATAAAACAAAATTACGTATTTTGTTTATAACTTCCAATTAAGAGTTTATATTTCGTATTTACCCGACAACTGACCAGCCGTGGTGTATATGAGCGACAGAAACTTAAAAATATTAATTATGTTTCAGCACGAAACAAGGGATACCTAACATCTGGATATATTGTAAAACATTTAAGAATATTATCTTAACAAAAAGATAAAAGATGATGTCACGCTTAAAGTGATTCTCTCAGCAAATGGGCTACGGATTCAAAGTAAACAGGATGGATAGGTGTTTTAAATTTTCAAAATGTTACTAAAGGTAACCAAGGTTAATACCAATGTTTTCAGATAATATTTTGTTGAGTAATTATAAAATAAAAGGGTACCTATCTATAAAAAAGAAAAATTAGTGTTTATATATTTATTCATTTGTGTAAGTGCAAGTGTTGGTACTTTTTAGATGCCATGAAACTACTATTGCAACCTTTTTAAGTGATTCAGAGGTCAAACACACAACAACAATATTACCTATGTTTTTACTAACACTCATAAAAACTGAATTCTATTAAAACTATTTTAGGAATATAATAACTATCATAGTAAATAAATAGGAATAAGTAGTGTCTAGTAAAACAGTTAACAAAGTTTGTTTGTTTGATGGCAAATTTGAAGTCAAATGTAATAGGTTAAATCGAAGCGACATTGTAAAGAATAATGAAATTATTGGTTAAAAATGTCAAATAAAAAAATATTTTTAGGTTTCCTAACTTCAAATTCCATTCATGAAATATAAGAAGTATTAATTTTAACTGATGAAGTTGAATTTAATTTAATTGTTCAGATTTCAGAATACAAGTATAAATAATCATGTTAGGTATGTTGGATCAAATATATAAGCTTTCAATTGCTCAAATTCATACCATTTAGAGTGATCAACGTTAATTTTAAATGTTGGAAACAACATAGCCATAACTTATTTAATGAAGCAATCAAAAGATAGTTATTGCTGCTGACTACACTTTAAAACTAAACATACCCTTTATGGGTCTTGGATTTGTTTCATTAATAAATAATTGTTTTTAAAGTACATACTTGGATTTGGATTTTTGAGTCTAAATATAGGTTTGCTCAAGATTTTTTTTATTCATAGTACTGAATCAAATACTGTGCGAAATTACTAAGCCTTGTTACCATAAAACTTTTAATAATATTTGGCTTAGTTATAATATTATCAAACATGTTTTTAAGATACTTTACTTAGAAATACAAAGATATCCCATATATAAGTTTTTGTGTGTTTTATGCAAGTTTTTTTATTATTTACCTTAACTTTACAATAATTAAATTGCTATGCAATATTATTGTGTCAGTACAGTGACCTACCACATTTCCCTATTTACAATTTTAACAGATAATCATTGTATTACAGCCATCAGTGGTAGTTGTCAAGAATGAGGAAGAAAATGACCAATTATTGAAATGTTAAGAAGAGATATTAAACCGAGACCACTAATCTATTTTGAATGCAGTTTGGACAACTATGATTTTTATATGAAAAATTGTATTACCGTGTTTAAGATAATTGTGTACTTCATAATATTTTTTTTTGTATCTAATAATATTATATTAATAAAATGATTAATTAAATCTACCACTTATTTAATGACTGCCTATAGAAAACGTAGTAACCGAGTTAAATACATAGCTAAGCCGAAATGAAAAATATATAAGCCATGTTACTTTATAGGTGAATAAAAGAACAATATAATAACTTAAACATTTAATTTAATGATTATAGTAAACTTTTAACACACTACAAAATAACTTTCAGTAAAACAAACTTAAGTATAATAAAAACTAATTAAAACCCAGCCTCACATAGAGCTAATCAATAACATCTACTTTATTTTGTAGACAAATATATTTATTTTAATATATTTTCTAATTAGTTTGTAAAAAGTAATAGTTATGAACGATAAATTTAAAAAAGCTTAATAAGTACTTAAACCATCATGTATGTAATGATGGTATTTCATACTTGTGTAAAGCAGAATAATGTTTTTATCCAAAACCTTAATGTTATATCAATATATTTTATAAAAATATAGGAACCGAAATTGTACTGTGTTATCATTTATTATAAATTGAAGGATAAGTAGTCGAAATTCAATAATTTGAAAATGTCTGCACTATTGTGTCTTTTTATATCCAGGGGCCTTGTTGTATGATACAAATGTAATATTCTTCATCTTCAAAGGCAGAATGTATTTTTCTATCAGGAATTTTGAACATTTGGGGATCTCTGAAATTATTAGATTTATAATTTTAGTATAGTAGAAAAATACAAATATATTACAAAATTTACCTATCTTAACATATTTATCGTTTTCTGTTCGACTTATCTCTGCTGGAGACAAGATTTTTATATTTTTAATGCTAAAATAATCAAAATGTTTACCTTAGATCATCTATTTACTAGACTCTTCGTTCATCTCAGCAGCATATGTTCTAGGTTTCGTCAACATCATATAATTTCTTGAGTATTGGAAAAGAGCGATAGTAACCAACGCCGAGAAATCAATTGGTCGTTTCGTGCCTACATTTTCTTCGCCATCTATAGATATTATATTAAGAATTTTTTAGTGGTTTACATCATTTATTTCTTGAAATAGAGGTTTAAACTTTTAAAGTGGAAACGGGCCTTCTGTAACAATAACAAAGTTCTATTTCACGAAGCTTAATGTTTATATATATAATTTTTTCGTAAAATAATGCTGTATTATAAATATTATTTTATAAACATACCCCAAGATACATATAGATTGTCCTATGTTAGAATATTTTCACATAAAACAAGTTTTAACTTCGCTAAAAATGGCTAACTCACTGGTAAATGACGATTTCAGCGAGGGAAGAGCAACTTTTAATTTGACGTACAAAATGAACATTTAAATGAGTTGAGATGTCAAATGGCATTATCAGAATACCAAATACCAACCACTTTGGAGCGTAAGTGTAGCAGTGCCAAATTTTAGTTCCAAATTTGAACAATCTCATTTGAGCGGCGCTTTTGTCGCGGTTATTGTTTAACAGAATACCAAATTGTAACATGACACCGAAACGAACGATTTGACAGCAAAACTCAGCGCTGAGAGTGTGTGAAGCGAGTTACAGAATAGCAGGGCAGTTTATCTTTTTTTTAATATTATTAATTTTATTTCAAACGTCGACCATTTTGTTCTCTATTTTGTTTTATTAAAAATATTTTGTTTATGTATGATGAAAATTTTGACAATTAACTCTTTTTATAAAATAAAATGAGTCAATTGTCACGATATTAATAGACAACAACTCACTAGGTTACCTACCTCCACTTATCAAGACGTAATGTAAAATTTCTTAACAGAATACCATGAGATTTCAAAAATTACGTCAGTGACGAAGGGAGCGCTGTTACTGCGTAGTGGACTCACGGATTAACAGTGAGTTACAGAATCGCAGGGCTGTACTGAAGTTCGGACTTCGTTAAGCGATTTTCGCTTAAACATTTTCCAACCCAGTTAACACGTTAGAGTACGGATTTAAATATTTTTTTTTAAATCAGAACATAGTTCACTTGTAAAGGAATTTTTTCATTAGCTTAAGCATAAGAACTATACAGTTAATGTATAGTAATGAACTTGACTTGCACAAATAATGAAAAACTGGAAAAATATTTTTATAAAAAAAACTAGCTAACCACATACACACACGTTGTTTTGCCATGTATATTATTTCTAGGAAACATTTTTTAGTTGAATAAAAAAAACTATTTACAATAGTAAAAAATAGGGGTTGATCGTAGAGGGGTGTAAATTGTATGTATTGTTTGCTGTATCATAAAAAAATAAAAACAAAAAAAATTGGGTTAAAAGTAAAAAAAATATTATTGAAATTAACAGTAACAATGTATTTTTACAAGAAAACTATTATTATTGAATCTCAAGCAGAACAGTCGTTGTTTACCAATGTTAAAACATATAATATTCATGATCAATAGAGAACACAAGAACAGCCCTCAAAAACCCTATTTATCGAGAAATAAATAATCATAATAACCTAAACTAGAAAACTAGGGTATTAGTCAAACAACAAAATATTATTATATACTTAAAAACCTACCTTAAATTGAGGAAAAATTCAGTATAGTTTTCCACCAGTTATTTCTTTAATAATAAGTCATAGATCATAATCACGTCAGTTCAGTGAGCGTTATGGGCTCGGCATACCCAATTTTTGTTATCGCGGTTTCGATTTGACTAAAACGAATGCCCAATAAACAGGTTATTTAATATTTCATATAATTGGTCATGAACTTAGGCGTGTTGTTCGTAATGAGGTTTTGTTCTGTATTAGGCCTTACACAACTACCAACTTGATTTCCTATTCTAAAAGAGTACCGAGAGTTTTTTACGCCGGCTTTTTCTCTCGGCCTATACCCTCTGTGTTCTTTGCCGATGAGTAGGGATGCCTACAAATTCAAATTTAATGACGTGGGAATAAGTGATACATGTATCTTATGTTCCGTAATAAACTTTTTTTTTATTTTATTTCAACTGGTTCCCTCATAAAGCTGCTTATAAACACGCGATTTGTATAAAATGTAAGTGTGCATTTTGTTAAAATAGTGCGTAAAATATATAAGATTATACATAAAATATAATAAACCATTTAGGAATATCACTAATCATATATACCTTATACCTCAACCTCTGCTTGTTTTTAACGAGTGCAAACTCATCCAAATATAGGTAAACCGTAATTTTATGTCTTAAATAAAATATTACTAAAATATGTTACATTATTATGGAGATTTCAAGAGCCTCAATATATCACATATTTTATCTAAGAAAATATTTCTTAATAAAGGAATTAGATATAGAGCTTAAAATGTTTCAAATAGGTTTTAATACATGTATTTAATCAAATAATAAGTTAGTTTTCGCTCTACGACGTTTCATATTTATCAGGACTTATACCTTATTTAAAATTACTTTTATCCTATCTAAGAATTTGATTAGGGAATCAATCATACTCCCAAACCGGGAGCGCTCCAAATTACTTAGTGGATTTAGCGAGGGAAAATTAATCACATCGTATGAAAGGGATGACTCGTAACTTCTCACATTGTGTAGTCCATTTGGGTAGCATACCGGACTGTCTCTTTCCATCATTGTGGAAATGAAAGGGATAAAACAAAGAGCTTGTAGTGAATGTAAGTGCTTAATGTGCGAGAAATATATGTATTGTTTAAAAATATGTTTCAAAGTTGTAAAAATAATATGATTAGTAAAAGAGCTCGGAGGCTTGAGGCAAAAGTTATCTTCTTTCAAAATTGTCTTTCTTATAGAAATGTTTGTTTCCCCGGACCAGGGTGAAAAATGAAACTATGCATGACTTATCAAATGACATCTAAGAAAATAATAGTTTGTTAAATCACTTGGCTTTTGTATGCAATGATGTATATGTATAAAACTACGTTTACTTACAATATCAATGAAAACCATTTAAAATCTGCATAACCTTAATCTGATAAATGTTTTCAAAGAGGTTATCAGCCTTTAATATAATAGTATGAAAATATTCCAGTTATTTATAACATTCAGTTTAGGTCTTCTTAAAATTGATAGATCTGTGAATGGAATTGATAGAATATCTGGAATGCTTTGAAATAATATCTATTGATGGATGGCCGTGCGATGCCAAACATTCACAAAGGTTTTGTACAAGTATATAGATATGATAGGAACGTTTCAGTTTTTTTAAATACTGTTTATAGTAAGTGATACATTATTTAACTTTTTTGTATTTTAATAAGAAATTTACAATAAGTTTGCTGTTTTTCGTGACCCAGTTAGGATCTTTATCAATAAAATTGGTAAAAAATTAAGCCTTTTCAATAAAAATTAATACAACCTTTACCTAGGTTTTTAAATAACAATTACTTCTATGGATTATAGAATGGGTTTTCCGAAAAAATAATAAAATATTAGTAAATGTATTTCATACACCGTTACAACGTCATGTTAATCTAAATATCATCAAAATAAAACATACTTCAAATTAAATTAAGTATAAAACTATTTACCAACGTCAGTCCAACAAAATCGTGCTGGAAGGCGGCTAGGATTTTCAGGTCTAATATTTAATTGAGACGAAGACTGAAAACAACTAGGTAACTCTCCACGATCCATCTTTCTACTACTACCTTCCTCTATTTCTTCTTGATTTGGACTTAAAGTTCTAACTAGCTTGCTTTTCGTTTTTCTTGCTAGATGTATTTGTACCAATTCCTCTTCAGATGTGCTATCCCTTGTTATTACATCTTGTTCCAACTCTTCCAATTTCGATATTCTAGGCATCTTAGCACCGTCATTAAAAGATTCCAATTTTTTCTCTATCTTTTCTAATTTCTCTAAAATGATTTCAACTTTTTGCGATGTATTCTCGACCATATTTTGCCAACCAAAGTTTGTTGCGTCTGTATTATGTATCTCTTGTATGCATTCTCGTATGGCTTTAATCACTGGCGTTTTTATACTTTCACAGAGCAGGCTTTTGTCTTTCTCATTCATAAGATGTATTTTTATCTTAGCATCGCCGGTGGAATTTAAATTTTCTGCTAAAGCTTCAAACGATTCTGAAGCAATCATTTGGACATCGTTTTGTTTACATTTATGTAAGAATTTTTCCCTTTTTACGTTTCTTTTTTCTGATAAGTCAGATGATGAGCAATTTAAAGATCTGTTTTCTTGTATGTCATCTAAAGTGTTGTTATTTGATGAACGGCTGAGTGATTCACGGCCGCTACATAAATTACGAGATTTGGAAAGATCTGTTACGTCTTTTGTTTTTTGGTATGTTGCATTAGTTTCTTGGTCACAATTGCATTCAGTTTTCTTTCTTTTCTGGCATTTTTTTGTTTTTATTAAATAAAGAGGATCGGGGGAGGCATCGGTGTTTGGAGGTATCGTTAAAGGAATCAGGTCCTTGGCGAATTTAATGGTTTGTTCGACGAGTGGATCTTTATTGGGATTTATCAGCTTAGTTCTATACACAGATTCATGTTCTTCATGATTGAATTGTAAGCATTTATCTGATGTAGTGGTCAATTTAGGGTTTTCAACAGTATAAGGTACTAACTTTTTATGTATGTATACGACAGGGTTGTATGAATATGGATCACGTACATAATTTGAAAGATCAATTCCAGGGATGTCCGGTAATGGTTCCTTGGCTGTGAATAATAAAATGGTAAATAAATCTTAGATTCATCACATCAAAAATATAACTAAAACTTACTTAAATCGAAATCCATTCAGTTTTACTTCAATTTATATTCCAACACACAGTTAATGTTTTACAATATTTTATTTACTATAAAAATTGTCGTTAAAAACAGGCAATCGTTTTGTATGAATGATTAAAGTTTCTAATTGGATTATACAAGTATACAAACAATATGTTTATATTGATTGAGTAGCGGTGTCATTTCGATGACGTTAAGTCAAATTTTTCATAATCAACGTTGCCATTAACATTTTACGCGTAAGTTTAAATAGAAATAGATATTTATATAAATGTAAAAAATCTTTGCTGACCCTACATTCCTATTGTATTAGCAGTTGGGCTGTCAAATACGACACTAAGCAAAAATGCTAATTATTTTTCGAAAGTATCACGATGCACTGCCTAATTAATTACCAAAACCTTTTCTCATATACTACAAAGACTGCACGTCTTTGATGTTCCAAAAGAAGATACAATATGCAAATTTAACGTTTTATACAATAAACAAGCCTAATGCCTTAATTTAAAGTACGTATTAGCTTGAAGATGAGCCTCAGGGTAGATAGCATTTTCTTTGTGAGAAACGTCAGGAAATGTCGGCTCGACACAATCGCTTTACGCTTTTTACGAGAGAAATTTTGTTAATTCACTTTTTCCATGTTCTTTTTCTGGGTCAATGAAATGTGATGTTCATGTTTACCCGACGGCAAAAAGGTTTCGAAAATCCAACTGAATGCTACACTAAATTAACAGAGTAAAAATTCAATTTTCAAGTCCCGTAAATTACCAATGGGGCAGAAATATCAAATTCAAAATGATTTATTCATTTAGGTAACAATATACACTTATGATTGTCAATTAAGAAATAGATATTAAATGCTTCTAATTTAAATTTACTGCCAGTTCTCAAATCAAGGGCGCAGAACGGACGAGAAGATAGCAATGAACTCTGCGCCACTCTTTATAAGCTTTGTTTTACAAAATGTTTGTAAGGAGCTGCAATAATTACACCATGTTCCACATGACATCTTTAAGTAATCATCTATACTAATGAGAAAAAGAAAAATACTTCGACGCTAAGCAACTAGTAGCTTAGTAAGATATAACCAATCTGGTTGGAGTACCGGACAATTGTTCTGGATTGGCATAGAAGCTTACTATGACAATGACTAATAATACAAAGGAAATAATGTGTCTTTTCAACGATAGGGACAATTACGGGTCACTGTCTTGACAAACATCTCTTTGCATTTGGCGCAACAGATAGTCCCTTGTGCAGAGGCTGTTTCAGCGCAGAGGAATCAGTCATCCACGTAGTCTGAAATGCTGTGGCTTACCAATGAACAGAAATCCTCGGGGCAGTGAGGTCGCTTCGTGAACCTGTGAAATTTCCAGGAAACTTCTGGAGCTAGATGGGCTTAATTATCTAGGACTTAACGCACAACGGACCAAATGCGTCTAAGTGCGGAAATTGAGTCCACACTACATACCCAAATAACTTATTAAAGTAAAAATGAATCAAAAAATAATATTTTGACGTGATAACGTCTTTAAAATCGTTTTAGTCGGGTGACATGTTCAGAAACTTGTGTCACACCAAAACCTCACGAGCGCGATCGCAGGTATAACGAGAGAGAGACGGACCGATCTCCCGTCTCATCTCGAGCGCTGCCAGTCATTCCGTGAATGTATGAAGAAAAATGTATATCATAGTCGAATAAGTAAACTTGTCATTTTACACCCGAAATTTATCATCAAAAGTGTGAATAAAACGATAGATGTAATTTAAAATTTGAAAAAATTGTTATCTTCATTAATTCCTTACTTCCCAAAAACTTATATCACCAATAAGACGTTATCACGTAAACATCTCGATCGTAAACCTACTTTACAAACAACCAATATGTTTTTAACATGAATTGGTAATTAATCAACACTTATAGTCTCGCAAAAACATGAGAGATTCATCACGCAATCCGAGTGATAATTTCTCAAACAGATAAAATATGGTTGTGTACGTTTATTTAAACGAGATTTTAAAATAACAGAAAATTATTAATCTTTTAAATTGAATATTAAAAATATGTTGCATGCGGACATGAGTTTAGGTTAGTAATATATATATATATAATAGTATTATCTACAATAGTTATATTATGTATAATATATAATAGTTATTTGGTAATAATTTGTTCGTATAAATGAGTTTAGATACATGTTATTAATATCAGAATTTATTTATTCATATTGGCAACTATGTACACTTATGAACGTCAATATTTAAAAAAAGAAGATCTAAATAAAAATTACTACAAGTTCCAGTAAAAGCTGAGAACTGGTAAGAAACTCTGCGCCATTTTTATTAAAGACCTGGCATACCCTTCTGCGTCTATTTGCGTTCTATTTATTGACTTAAGATTTCCAACTCGACTCAAATATTATTTCGCCGAGTATGGACCCAAAACTTTCATATATATGTTTGCACCAACTAGGCCACAAACCGATATGTCATATTTAACCATGATATATTGACGCAATCTTAATACCGTAATTTAAAGTTTAAAACTATAATTAAAAACTAAAATGAATGAACATTCATGAATCAGCATCTCTACGATATATTTCATACTAAACGAAACTATTAAACGCCACGATAAAATTAATCTGAGTTTTATATTAGGATGTAATTCAGAAAAAATTGACGCAAATATTTCTGAACAAAATAGTGTTTATTGAAATCTTACGTATTACTTGCCGATATAGAGTTATATCATTAATGTTAAACATATTTCAAAGCTATCAAATGAAGTGTTTATGTTCAAGAATCGTGTTGGATTAAAAATGTATGAAATCGCACGTTTGCCGAGTTCGCTGGAATTATGTAAACGCCGACAGGTTTATGTAAACAACTGACGCGACGCTACACAAAGAACACTGGCTGTCTGCTTTTCGTTAGCTGTTATTTTTGGGCGCAAATTAATGTGACTTATCATTTCAATGTTCGCAGAATTTTTGCCTCGAATAAAGGTAAATAAATACAGCGAGTAATTACTGTATTGTTTATTTAGGTGCGTTATAAATAAATAAGTTAAATTTTATTTATATTGTCTATTGGTCTACTTGTTTTAACTAATTTTCACCAAACAAGGCAACTACAATTTTATAAAAGTAAAAAATCATTTATTCATATAGGTAACACAATGTACACTTATGAACGTCAAAAAAGAAATATACATTAAATGCTTATAATTTAACATGTACTGCCAGTTCTCAAATCAAGGGCGTAGAACGGAAGTGAAGAACTGGCAATAAACTCTCCGCCGCTCTTTTTGATCGCCAAGTTTATTATATATATCTATGGCACTTCGTAATACAACACGATAGGATTTGAGTAATTGAAAAAAAAATTCAATAAAAAACATAATAACAGGCAATCTTTGACTAGTGATACAAATGAAAATAAATACCAACGAAGAAGACCTTTATTTTAATGAAATATTCTCTCTTATAAAAAATATCAATCACAATAGCTGCCAGCCGTACATTTTCTATAAAAAGTGAATTTACCCACACCTGTTGTCTATACGAGTAATTAAATAAATAATTAATTAAAGTAACCGGCAATGATACAAATCATAAAATATTCTGAGCCGCGTTCCCACAGACTCACTCAGTATTGCCACACTTAAGAATCCCCAATATTTACGAAAAATACTTTCCATAATTCAGTGAGGGTTCAAATACAATAAAAAGAAGCAGATGACAGCATTGTCGCTGCAGAAATTGAATTAGAAATGTTGTGAGGGTTTACAATACATGGAAAATGTCTACAAGTACTCTTCGAGATCGGCCCTTGGCTTGCTACACGAAATTGTGTTATATCTCCTTTCAATAAGAGTACATTCCCCTTGCAAATACAACGGCCTACAATTGAAATGAGATGCTTCGGGCCAAAAGTTTGCGAAATGGGTCACCGTGATATCTCTTGTTCTATATATTTTTAGAAACTAGTTGAGGTGGAATTTAAATGGCTGCGAACCTCGGATAAATGCCTTTGTAGTACGGAACTCTAGTCAGAATTGTACGCGGCCTATTTTTTCTTGCTAATTTTTTTAATGTTTGTCCATGAAAAGATTCAATGTTTTATTTTCTGCTTACTACAGGAAATTACATTATAGCAATAAACTCCATAATATTACTCTTTTAATTATTAATCAAAATATTTATTTAATTTAATGCTGCCTACTCTTTACTTGAGCTTAATTTATAAAAAAATATATAATAAAACAAAATAGGTTTAAAATTTTCTGTCTACAAACCCCTAAATCGTCACCAAAACTGGCTATTGTGGTCATAAAGCCGAAAGTTAAATATTTATATTTCTGCAAGCCAATTATCTAAAGCACAGAATTTTTTTCAGTACTGTCTCATCTACCAAATATTTAATATAGTACTGTTTGCTATGCAAAGCCGGGGATCGAAGCCACTAGGCCAACTAGGTTCCTAAACCTTATTAAAGTAACCCGCGGTTAAAGCCAGAGTTTTGCGCATGCTGGAAAAATACAATAAAATAATTTATCATCATACAAATAATAATTGTTTTCTACTTATCGATTTTCAATTATTATTATGTAGGTTAAGAGTGTTGTAACCTAAATATATTAAAAATGTATCTTAGAAATTAGAACACTTAAAATGAATGTACACTTTTACTAAACAAAAGGTTTCAATTAACGGTTTACATATATCTTATGAGCATTACAACATTCACGTACATGAGAAAAACTAGTAACTTTTACTTTAATTGGGTATCTAGTAAAAAAAGTACAACAATAGACAAGAATTACAAGAATGACACTTATTCGATAAAAATACTACTAATTTTTTGTGGTATTTCAAAAATTTTGTGATGCGGAGAGATTATAACGCAGTCATTGGCCTGGTTTCTAGAACGTCTATAACCTTAATCTAGTATCAAGACCAAACCATGTTTTCCTTATAAAGTTGTTTACAAGTTCGCGAGGATATTATGGCTTGAGATACGAATTAGAATATGGACTAACATTACCTTGTAGGCTGAGCAAGTGTTACATTAAAAGTAGACGTAGCCTTGTAAGGATCAGGCGATAGGGCGTACCCTAACGCAGTTAGAATTATGAACTTTCATTATATAAAAGAGACTATAAGTTATCACGCAAACTATCAGATTGTTGGGGCGGCGCATTTCCTCAAGCTATTTTAGAAGCACTCCACTGAGGCCAGGTCAAGTATAACACGTTAGATATATTTCACAATAACCCACTTTTTTCTAGAGCATTTTTCAAAGATATTTCAATTAATTCAGCGTTTTTTGCATATAATCTTCGAATATATTTTCTTTATATTACGTAATTTTAGGTTACTAGCAAAAATTCAATTCCGAATTTCAGAGAGATTTATCTTATCGCTTTAAGATTTATTTTTCAATTTCGTCACCCGTTCGCTCTGGCTTTTATTACAAACAAGCGACATTTTGAAACGACGTGGCATTTCGTATCATTTGTAATAAACCTCTTGATGCCTCTTATTTGTATCGTATTTCTTAAAGAAATAAATACCTATAGGTATTAAATTGCATATCACGGAGCCGATAAAAGAAATAAACAATTAGGGTCATATAATTATATTTACGTTTTTATGATCAATAATAGGGATACGCTATCGTGATGGTAAACGAAGTCTAATATAACGTTGAATTAGTCAAGGCCCAATTTAAATAATACGAGTATTAAAGAACTACAAATGACCAAGAACACAGAGGTATAAATGGGAACAATTCATAGTTAAAAGTGATTCTTTCGAATTAATACGGACCATTTTTTTTAAATCCAATCATTTTTATAGACACATAAAGTGATTCTTTTTATTAATTATTAATAGGAATTTATTTCGTTTCTACTTCTCTTCTAAATTTTCTATTAACAATGATAACTTTATTTTCATGAGAACTTTGCCAATTACACGTCGCCATCGGACAGCAGTTTTAATTTAGTCTTCTGGGCTCATAATTAATTTTAAAGCCCTTTCAGTAACTTTATGATTTTGTGCATGTAATCTAATAAATCATAAACTAAGAATATAATAATGTAGGCGAATAAACGCACCGCAATTATTGTTCTGTGGGAGTCAAACCACTCCATTTAAAATTCGAACAAAGGCTTTATGGTGCTTGGCCATTAATACATTTAAACACTAAATTTCGCTCTTCTTTTCATAGAGAATAAACATAGACTGTGGTAATAAATCTATCGGGAATAGGTCAACCTTATAGCTTATGAGTAATGTCGTTAGTCCTTCTTTTGTTTATTTCCGAAGTTGAAATATATTTGCGTCTACCTACGAAACTACCAGTGGACAGTCTGGACTTACATAAGAATCTCTTCTATTCAGAGACTGGGTGAGCAATACCTTCTAAAACCACCTCGGTTAGTACATGATAGGTACGCGTTCGGGCTCCGGTCGCTCTTGCATTTTAGGGGTAGGAGGAACGATATTACTATCATTTAATAATTTAGGGAATTCAATTCTTTTTCTTTTTTGTAATCTGCCATGTATTATTTTTTACGCCTAGTAATAGTTATCAATATGATATTCTATTTACAAATATATAATTTGTTATATTAAAAAGATAGTAATTAATAATGTTTGTAAATACATATGACCTTCGATAACATTGAATTGCGGACTTATATCGGCTGTAGCGATAGCAAAAATACTTTTTTAAAACTAATACATATTATTTTATACGAAACTAAAAGAACATTTAGCTAAAGTTAGCTACGTTAAAAGTTAAACAAAAAATATTCTAAAGTAAGTAAACAAAGTTCTTATGAAAACACAAAAAGTCTAATTACGAAGTACTTTCGGAATGTGTTTGTTTTAACAAAAAGTAATTTTTGATGTCTTTTCGTGCTATATTGCTATTACTACTAGTGAATTATTCTTCTTTTGGTGTCGCTTCATTACTGGAGATAGGCTGTTAGTCTCATGAAGCGTGTCTTGTCCTATGCCAGATGCAGCAACTCTTCCGCAGTCACGAAACAGTTATGATTTTGTCTCTCTACTAACACACTGTATTTTAACCATCATAGCTTAACAATAGATATGTACTATATTTGGAAAGAAAACAAAACTGTCCGAACTTTATTTACACTTGCCGTGATTAACCTCCAGTGAATGTAGATTTTATCAGCACTATCATAAGTAGGAATAATGTAGGTACTAAGTTTTATTACATACAAATTTTGGATTTTGAAAAATCGATTACATGTCGCCTTTTAAAAATACGGTGGGGAAATGGGCATGTCTTAGATCGATTGTCGATGACAAAACCACATACAACCCTTTCAAACGAAAGTGAAATTACCTCTTTGTTTATACAAAGAATCAGTAAATACTGTTTTAACTATATTGTCTCCTTCAATCACAGCATAAACTCCATTTGCCAGAAAAAGATGACCGTAATGAAGTGAGTCTAATTGATTGTCTCGTGTTCAACGTGGGTGTTCTTTCCGACGAATTTGTTAAAGAATACAGATTGTCATATATAAAGATTCTGAATATAAAAATGCGCGCCACAGAGACGAAGATATGTGTCAAAGGAACAGATATACTGACGGGTGTACACATACAATTAGGCAATTTTTTTTCGTATGCCATGCCTAAGCAAATCTTTCTGATTTAGTATTCATTACATTCACACATGCCTTGACGCCATTTTAACAGTTATTACTCATAACATAGACAATAGATTAGTAGCATGATATAGAAAGAAATTATAGAAATTAGCTATCCCTAAAGTGCGGGCGAGCTCCAATTAAGTATAAGTTAAATTTAGCAATGTTTAAGTTACTTTAAGACTATAACATGATCCTACATATATACAAATGGATATATAGTTTTTTACAATGTCAATTCTATAGGTAAAGAACAAATATACTTACTTATATTAAATTGCCACAGTCTACATGATTAAAAAAATCAGTGGCGCTACATACTCAGTCTAGCATGTCTGAATCTATTTCATGATCATCCTGTGCCTGACATACACTGTTGACTTTTTGGGTGTACGACATGTCGGTTTCTTCACGATGTTTTCGTTCACCGTTCGAGCGAATGTTAAATGCGCACATAGAAAGAAAGTCCATTGGTGCATAGCCGGGGATCGAACCTCAGGGATGAGAATCGCACGCAGAAGCCACTAGGCCAACACTGCTCACACACAACATGATTAGCATTGAAAATAATATTATAGTCAAATTTAAATTTCAAGTAAGTAATATAAGATGAGCAGGGACAATTTTTGCATAAATTGCTTATTTTATACAAAACCACTATATCTTTACATATATTCTATCTTCCGATGTGTTTATGTTATGTTTCCTAATTGAAACATTACTCGTTATGATATATGATATGAATATCTAATAATATGTTTATGTAAATATAATATATATTTCAGCATTTTAAAATCATTAGAAGTCACTTGTAAAATGTTCATACCTAAAATTCTACACAAAAATACACAGAACCATAAAAACAGGCAAAAGCTAGGTAATGCTATTTCCCGAAGGTTAAATCGTTAATTATCTTGAAAACATTGAAAGTTTTAATTAAGCGCTTGATTCCGTTAAGTAACACTGTACAGGTATTGATTAAGGGCACTAGAGTGCTTGGGATTTAATTAATAATGAATCATTCAGTATTAAATACTATGTAAACTCTTTATATCGTCATTCATTTTAACGAGAACTCTATATAACGTAAAACGAGTTTAGATTATTTGTTGTTAAGAGGTTCAACACAAAACCCATACATATTTTTTTATAATGCAACAGCCATTCTCTATTACGAAGAAATATTTTCATATTTGGACATCAACAACATATGTAAGTGTTATTGTTTTTATAATCAGCTTACAAAACTAACCTTTTGAGGTGCCAAAATTTCTAAGAAATACACCCGAGATCATCAACAGCCGTCACGCCTTTGTTATTGGTAATTGCATATATGTGTTTAGAATAATTTACCTATTGATTGTAATAAAATTTGAAATTATTGTTTTGGTTAAATTTGGCTATTAATTCTCAACACTCCATATAACGCAATTCTCTATAACGAAAAAGAATGCTCGGTCATTTGAAATTCGTTATAAAGACTTTACACTGTATCATAATTGTCGTATTGTATTTAATGGTGTTGCTATCTGTATTGTTGCTTCCTTATCAAAACCGCATTTTAGATGATGCAGTTTTGAAGAAGCATTGTTCCAAGTCGGTAAGATTATTTTTAACATAAGTATTTTCATGCATTATTATATATACCAGTTCACTGAAGACAATATTAACTAGCTATTAAATTGTACTCAACCACTTTAAAAATGTTTTTTTAATGCAACAGAAGCAAAACGGAAGGCTCATCTGTTAAGTGATAGACACATTGCCAGAGGGCTCGCAAGTGCGTTGCCAGCTTTTTAAGAATTGGTACGCTCTTTTCTTGAAGGACCCTAAAAAACTAAATTAAAAACGCTCAGTTGTGGAACGACGGACGTCGAGGTGAAACGGGTGGAAATTCATATTCTGCCTCGACGTCCAATGATGAAACTCAGCAGCCTTGCGATTCTGTAACTCACTTTTCGAAGTCACACAGTCATTTTACGATTTGTGTGAGTTCGAAAAGTGAGTTACTGAATCGCAAGGCTGCTGAGTTTCATCATTGGACGTCTTCGAACTCACAGGTATAATGTGGTAGTTGTGATTTAATATAGCTATCAAATGAAGTCCATTAAAGCATAATTAATATATGACAAAAAAAAATATGTTTGCTGAGGCAGAATTATCCTTTATAGAATTATCCTGTGTGTGGGATTTCTTTTATGCGGCAATCTAATAGTTGAATCTATCTGAGGATGAAACCCAATTCGATTTGATTTTCTTACTCATTGCGCTGATAGATATTTGGGTCGCTATTGGGCATTACGTGGCAGAGTTATAAGCGTCTGCTGTCTTTTACAAGCCTTTGCACCCCAAAATTTTTTTTCTAGAAGAATTCACACACCTTTCTCTAGATGACGACTTAGGGTCCGTCAAAAAAGAGCGTAGCATTTCTTAAAAAGACTGGCAACGTAGTGGCGTGTTCTCTGGCATTAAGAGTGTCGATGGGCGGATCACTTAACATAAGGACATTCTGCCCGTTTGCCTCCTGTTCTATAAGAAATATGAAAGCAAGAAACTGCTCTTTTTACTTGTCACATTCTATTGTAACTTTTGGCAAGCATAACCATGACCGTTTTCTCAAGAGTTAGCCTAGTAGCTAAGCGCGCATCTCTCGAGCGCAGCGTAGAGACTTCAAAACCCGGCTATGTTCCAATTAATTTGCTTGCGCAATTAAGACAAGCTCATGCAATTAACGGCCAAAACCAATATGCAATCTCAATCCAATTTTAGCTGTCATAGACTGACAATTCAATCCATTTATAAAGAAAAGCATGCCAATATTCAATACATGGACTGAGATACCAATCTAATTATTCAACCAATCGTTCAGAGGGCGGATAAGAGATTGAAGATTGCCCTCTGTATGAAAATGAATGTTTACTCATGCCAACAACCTATCTGTCCATTTTGACAGTGCTTCGATTGGCCAAATCAATCTCGGATTGCTATCGGTGAAACTGGTATGATTTGGGTTTGGGATTTCGACCTAACTTAATATTCATTGGGAAAATTTATTCATCTTCGTCATCTTCCAGTTCTAGTGATAGTGATTTGGAAGTTTAAATGCAATTATCCGATTGGGATAGTAATTCTTAGGCTGGAAGAAGACAACGTACTTCTGTGCGAAGACATAAGAAGACAAGAATTTATTATATCCAGAGCCTGAATGACGCCGAATTCACATTTAGATTTAGGTTAACAAAAGAAGCTTTGGAGACACTTTTACACAAAGTGATGTCTATCATATATGACTTCTTGCAGGTTTCATCTTTTCATCAACTTTTGTAAAAAAAAATTAAATATTAGCTACAACCAAAAATATTTGTTACTATAGATACTACCTACTAACTCCACTTCAAAACCTCAAGACTCCAGCAGAACATCTTTATAACGAATCTCAAATACGAAGCAGAAATGTGGTGGAAAGGACATAATATGGTGTTTGGAAAAAATCGGTTCCCCAAAATCGGTTTGTCAAAAAAGGTTTTGCTTCAAGTATCTCGTGTACAAGCCGTGATAGTGGCATGTGCAGTGTTGCACAATATTGCTATTGATATGCGAGATGAACATTTTGAACTACTGCAACAAGTAGATGAACAAGCTGATGATATTGATCAAAGCGCAATTGACAACGTGGGAAATGCAAGTGTGCGAAGTAATCTTATAAGTGATTATTTTGCTTTATTACTATAATATTTTATAAATTACAACATTTTTGAGATAAATTAAATAAAAATTCAATGCTTTTATTTAAATAAAAATACAAATTTTTAATACAATACATCCTCGCTCCAGGCACAAAATCTATTATTTTTCTAATTTATTTAACAATATATTTTTTTCTATGGCCCATAATTCTCTTTTATGCTCTCTTCTTTTTCTTCCTCTTCAAATGCCCATTGCTTTCTCTTATTTAGAAGCTCTTCCTTTCAATTGACTTTCATTTCCTTCGACAGACAACAATATCATGTCTTTGACTTTTTCCTCGATAGGGGTAGCTGGAGGTAGAGCACTAGGAGTAAGAGGAGTAGCAGCACTAGGGCCACCTCCTGTACGATATGTTTCAGCATGTATCAAGGCAGACTTTTTTCTTGTAGCCCTCTTTAAGCTTTAGCACTGCGAAAGTTTACCCCACTTGTGCTATTAAACAGCGCCTCCAGCGTCTTCCAGCACCGCTCTTTCTCCTGCCAGGTGACTGAGTCACTCTTTTTATTTTCTAATATATTTTTATGGTCAGCAACAAGCGAAGTTAGAAGGTCAACTTCTTCCCGGCTGAAATTGACGCTTCTTTCACGTTTTTGCGTAGACATTTTTTTAAGTTAAAGAACCAACCTCGAATCACAAAAACAACATACACAAACTACTCAGAGAAAATTTATATTTGTAATAATATGTACTAAAATACTCAATAACCTAACAAACAAAAATACCATATGACAATGACAGCCCGTTTCATTACAAGTAATATTAAATGACCAACAAAAAGGTTAAGGTTCTATGTTTTTCTATAGAATTTTGTAACTTTATTTGTTCGTAACAAAAAAACAAACAAAACGTTGCATAGCTATTTGCTACTTTATCCATACATTGTGAAACAGACCCTAAGTCTTACTTATTTTATTTCGTTCCAAAAACAGCAAACTTTTGGTATGCTTGAACACAACATATTGCATTGAACGAAACGCGGTCGAGAGGCAAGGATCACGCAAAAGATTGCTGTCAATCTTTTGTCAAATAAACAATCGGATAGCAGAAATGTTTATTGGCATGCAGATTGGAGATCGGTCTTTAGATATGAATCAGTCCAAGATTGGTTATAATCAAAGATTGATGATACATTATTAATTTTGGCCGTAAGGTAATACGATCCTGAGGATACTGTCTTCAGACTAGAAAATGCGCCTGGACAGAATTGAAAGCCAAAATCTATCAACGTTTTTCTGTTTCTTTGCCGCAGAAAATCTCCAGATACATTCATACGATGTTCTCGACAGGTAAAATTTTATACAAGATCTTAAAGAGATCACCTCACCTCACCTATACTAATGCTTAGCATAATCTTATGAAGTTCCGAGCAGAAACGAGAGAAATTTTAAAGCTTTATTCTGCATAGTCAAACGTTTTCAGCGTTTTACGCGACTTTGCCAGCTTATTCAGATCTCTGTCATTTAAAAATTTTAAAGAATTTCTTAGCGTTTAGACGCAATTAATCTATGTTTTGAGAAAGAGAAAACAAAACAAATGAGGTCACTGTCTGTTTATGAGCATGATGGATTATCCTTCAGTGTGTTTTAAAACAATAGCTGTAACTGAAAACAAAATATTTCATTTATATAATTTATTTAAAATATTTCTCCTTCTTGGTCAATTTTAATAAACAGTAAAAGCCGGCTTATAGTGGGCCTTGGATCATCAAAATTCGGAAACCTTGATAAGTACAATAGAGTTCCAAATCTGCATCAAATCATCTTTGTTAGTGAAAATTGATCTCTTTTTTATTTTATATTTTAATATTCGCCTCTATATGTCTATGATAAAACTTATCAGAACCTCAATAAATTTGCCATGCTATTATATATTATTTTGATATTACTTTAAAATCGTTTAAATTGTAAATACGTCCTTATTGCCACGTGTTATGTTTTATTTTACAATGCACAAATATATTCTTAGTATGTCTCAATTAGTCGGTCACGATCTACCTACACGACTAGAAAAGTAAACAGTAAAAAGTTAATATGATATAAAACTCTAAGGGTCTGTTTCACAATGTACGGATAAGTTCTACATAAGTTCCAAATTAGCTATTTATTGCTTATTGGTAGGATAAACACTATTGTTGCGTTTCACGACTGTCTGATAGCTATTCGTCACATAAAGTCCATCATAAGTTATGAGTCCGATGAATGTCAAATAGCATGGCCCTTAAACTGGCCATAAGGTATCATAGAGAAAAATTAATACTTTCCATTCGTATTTACATTTAAATCGTTCCATAAACGTAGAACAAAACATAGGAAACAATTTCGCCCGGGGAAATATATTTGAGCGGAAGCAGCGGCCGTGAATGAAGTGAGCAATTTTATGCAACGATTACGTCATGGCGCTTGTAAAAATAACAAGCAATTGTGCTACTTAACTATTTAATCGGTTTATGTAACTGGAAAAATGTACATGAACTTATGAATATGAACATCACATTTATGTTGATTGAATGGGTATGGGGCTGATTCTGTTACAGAATATTATCTAGGATGTGATGGTGTCGACTAACACAAAACAACGGATATTTCAATCGGATTCACATATGGCGTTTGAGTCATGTATTTATACAATCTTTCAAATTATTTTTACTACATTTAGTAACCGATTTCTTCGCCGAAAAGTATTGGAACATCGTGTTATTATTCAAACCTTCAAAATTACGTTAAATTCAGACTAAGAAGGCATAAAAACTTAAATAAACAATCCGGTTGAAACATTAAATGTGGTGTATGTTTATTAAAATGAATCACGCATTTATTTCGTCTAATTTCAATTACAAACATATTACACCATAATTTTTTCATTAAGTAAATTTATTGAATATTATTTGTAAAATTTATTTCAATATTTGTATTAGAAAGCCTAGAACAGCCTGTATCGGGAGAATTTGTGGTGACTTTTGTGATAAATTAAATACTATACCAAATGGTTACGCAAAAAAGTACAATATTTCGCATTTACAAGCTTTTACCTCGTATTTTTATATTAAATATAGAAAGAAATATTTAAAATTTTAACGTATTTAATGCTCCCATTTTTATATTTTATAAAATAAAAAATGTGTATATTCAAACATATGAAAATACTGTGATCGAAAAACTACGGTCCGTACCAGAGTCGTCTGTTTCAGACACGTATAAAATGAAGATTAATTATCTATGTTTGAAATATAGCGGAGGCATTTACCGCCCAAGTTGACTAAAACTTATTTGTACCACAGATTCGTTCGTATTTACGAGAGTAGATGTTGCCATATATTACTAAAGTTTCACGTATATTACTAACGTATTTATCTATATATGGTATGGGAATGAATATCTATAATATTCATTCCCATACCCCTTCCAAAACGGATTGACCGATTCCTATGATTTTTTAATGTATATTCAGTAAGTCTAAGAATCGGCTATTATCTATCTTTCAAACCCCTAAGTGATAAGGGTTGTCCACCCAAAAAACAATTTTTTGTTTCGACAAATTTTTTTAATTTTATTTTTTTATGATACATCTTACAAAAATAAATACAACCCTTAATTTTCACCCCTCTGCAATTAACCCCTGTTTTTTATCATGGATAGTTATTTTTATTGATCTAAAAAAATGTTTCCTAGAAATAATATACATGGCAAAACGACGTTTGCCGGGTAAAATAGTATATTTATAATATGGTCTAGGGGTGCCATATAAAGACACAACATATAAATGTGTACTGGTTTACTAAGAAGAATAAAATAAAATGCATTTTATCACTCATAAGCAAGCGCTTGGTTCATTTTCCTTGTTTAGGTTCCCGTATTTATTATTCGTTCATTCCAGTATAACATTTTAAAATTCAAAAATCATAGTTATCGAATTGGGGTAATCTAAAATTTTAAATTAATTTGATAAATGAAAAATTGATTCTTAAGATGGGGCAAATCTACGCGCTTTTAAAATTGGAAGCATTTAATTTTTGTATTGACAATATAACTAAATGATTTTTAAATTCATACATCGTTAAAATGCATATTAATTTAAAATACGAATACTAAATGTAATAATGGTAAATAATATTAAATAAAAATACATCTACAAATGTCAACGTTGCTCCATCTCGCGTGTATCGCAGTAATTGCTTTTACACTGACGAGTCCGTAATTGAAATGACTGTACCACGTTAGTATTGCATACAGCGGAAACGCGTTAAACGAATATTTTAAAGAAAAAATGTAATGGATGCCTAATTACTGTCATAAGTTCATAAATGCTTTCATTAAAAGCATTGTTTATGTAATGTATGTTAATTAAAAAGAGAACTATTGAAACACCATGGTAAATAACTTTTAAATAATATAGTGTTTAATTAAAATAGCCTATAAAAATATATTATTAGACTTTTATTGTGTAAATTCTTGCGCAGGCACGATTCCAAAATTGTGAATCCGTGAATTTTATGTGATGATACTATTTATAACAAAACAAACTAATGACTTCTTGGCATCCCGTGTAGAAAGATTACGCTTGTATCATTTTAATCAGATAATAAATTGGGTTTAATTCCTACCTTCTAGACAAAAAAATATCTTGAATATTTCGAAAAGATCTACTAGTAACAAATTCTAAAGATTTGGATTAATTTAGTTCCGTTTATATTTATATATATTATTATTTGTTTAAGTATACTACTTTAAAATTTCATACAACATATGGCATGAGTCCGTGACTTATTGTGCTTGCAATAACAAGATCTACATATGTTCAATAGATGAAAGAGAGAGAGAAATGAAATTATTTTTATACTAATTCCAATTTTGAGTCCCGTATATTAATTATTTTGGCGTATCTTCTGTCTCCCGAGACTTACTTAGGTTTATTCTGTCCTTGTAGTTCTTCGTTTATCGCTTGTGTTGACCATATTTTTGTATGGAAAAGATAAGAGACACTTTCTTTGTCGTAAATAGATATTCTAATACACTTACGAGTAAATCGCATTAAAATATATTATTTTACATTTTCTTCAAAGTAGGATTAGAAGTTGTGGTAAACCACAGATTACTTGTGTCTTTGTTATAGATACTAAGTAGTCTTTTTGAACATAACTCTGCAACCTTTGAACTAAACCCTATAGTTTTGCTTTTTAACTTCACAATTATATGTTCATTTAATTTAAGTGTTGACTAAATGTCTCATGTGAGAATACAGCATCAAAATTACGTGGATTAGGTATTATGGATATCGTTGTTTATTCAAGAGTCATGGTTAATTACGACAAAAAATACTTTATATTTATAAACTATTTTAATTCACATACAAGTTTGCCTACATATGATTACATTAGTTACGTGAAACAAACTAAGACTACTAAAAATATCCACATGACGAAAAATCTTTTAATTGCCTTGTTAAATCACCACATGTACGATACGATAAAAAACATTTCGATTTAAACCGGCCGAAAATTGATTAATTTCAGCAAGTGTTATTGGCTATCGAGAAGATTGCTCTCCAACGAACGGGCAATTAATATGAGGCTTTTTAATACAAATCAGACCTGAACAAAAGAATTTTCAAGTTTGGTTTCGGTTTCAAGTTTCTTAATTGAAAATATTTTACTAAATAAATGTCAATTACTTATACAACACGGTCTCAGAAACGAAATAAATAAAATCAATAGAGCATTTATTCGAGAACTATAATTTTAAGTTTTATTTCTTATTCTTTTAAATAGTTTCATTAGTACACGACCTCCTACTAAATTATTCCATCATCCTCTCATCTTCGCTATTCTTTTCCAATATTTCCTCTGATGTATCTTTTATTTCATCTTAGGGTTTAAATTCAATTTGTGATTTCTATAGCTCATAAGATTGATATACAAAAAGTAATAAAGGCTTATTCAGTTTACGAATATTCTACACTGGTATTTATTTCATAAAACATTTTCTTCTTAAGTAAAATTTTCTTAAAATAATTGCACTGACAATGTTGCCATATACTTGAAAACTTTAGTATCTGCAGTGGCAACTCTCAAGCTCTGACATTTCGCTCAAGCACCGTTCTAGTTCATGTCCTGAATTCTAAATAAATAAGAAAAATAATATCATTTCTGTATACAACAGAATACCTCGTTGTTATAGTTTGAAATTATTCTCAGTTAAGGATATCTCAGATTAATTAGAAGCTGTTACTAGTCATTTAGTACCGAATAATTCCGAATTGGGACTTAGTGCAAAATATAACTCCTACATGTCAAAAGTCATTTTTAATAATATACATTGAAATAAATAACTAAACTTAACATAAACTAAAATATATCATTAAAAGGAGTCCCTTTAGGCAAGGTTCCGAAGATACTGGCAGCGTTCCCCTTTGAATCGCTAGACTAATTCTTTGTCCGAGGTAGCGGCCAGATCTTCGGTCTCCTGTGATGTCGACTAACCTTTTTGAAATTTCTTTAAAAAGCCTTAAAGCGCTAGGACCCCACGGACCAAGGGTCTCGACACCGAATGGGACAAAAACATATTCTGAGCCTAGACCCAGATAGTTTTTAATATTATATATGGGATACGTCTTTTTCCCGAAAGTGTCCTGACCTACCTCTCTCGCTTCACCCACTTTCATGATTCACTATGCTCATCCTAATGAATACATAATTGAGTCACAGTGCTAAATCTTGACTCTGAACTACCCTACGTAAACCTGATAGTTTTCAACCACGATTTGATTTTGTTCGATTTCTAAATCAATCACGAATGTCGAGTTGCAAGGTAAAATATTACCTACTATACATTTACGAAAGTTGCCGCTAAATTTAAAAAAATCCTTTTACTTCCTACTAATAGATGATGTAAATGTTGATTAAATGATTATACAAAGAACGAAATACAGGCGTTAATTTTAGTAGGAACCGCTTCGCAGGTATAAGTCTCCTCCATTTGTCTCTTAATTGTATAAAATTGAGTCTTAACAATGTATATATTGTGCTAGCTTTTGCCTGCTTATTGGTAGTAATAAACGACTAATTCATACTGATACATATCTGAACTGCATATACGTTGTTTATACAGGAGAGTCGGGATGGATGCTGAAATAATCCTAATATATATTGAATATTTAATAAAACTTACACATAGGCCACCAGTGGTCTGGCCACTTGAAAAATAACCCTTGAAGGTTACATCTGTAGCAGTGCGAAATTAAGTTGTCGCAAATTTTCACGGGTCATGGTAATACTGGTAATACTAACTAGTAATTACAATTAAACTTACAAATTCTCAATTTGTACCGATTCTCTAATTTAAACGGTCAATTTAGATCTTTATTAAACCTAGCAATTCAAACTGCTTCATTTGCTTTAAATGCGATCGATAAGCTTTATATAAATATCCGTTTTAATTTGAATCGGTACAAATCGAGATAGTGTCATGTTTAATGGTAGTTAATATTACCAAGACATGCTAAGAATGAATGATAAAAACCAATCCCAATACAATTATTAATAATTTCTCCACAGCACGGGAATGCAACGACATCGAGTGAGACATCAGTTGGTACAAACACAGCGACTGTTGCCACCCCTGGAACAAGCAAAGCGCCTCCGCCTGCAGCCAAGTTCCGGCATGGCCTCCTTCAGCTCATGATACATACCATCGATCCGATGCACGATGGTGAGTTAGGTACGCACCGCGCTTCGCTTTTCACTATTTTTCTAATCATAAGGGTCTGTTTATGCAAATTATAACAAGGACTATGATTAAGAAAACCTATTTATTACGAAATTAATTTTGTGATTCATAATAATAATGTTTCGTGCTGATTTAATAGAATTTTGTCGGTGTTATACAATGCAAAAATAGACATTATATATTTTTATATCTTATGCTACTTAACTATGTTACTTACGATTCTACAGTTGCAATATTTTTCCAAGTTATACAATGATACAAACATATGTTATAAATTATTGGAATGTAATCAATATTTAAAGAAATGTAAGTATTCAAAAGAACAACTCAGTTTTTATATATACGTATATTTCTATGAAACCTATAAACTTCATAGAGAAACTATCGCGATTATCTGGTTTCTACTCAAATAATGTTGCAACCCAATAAAAGAAAGGTTTAATACAAGAATTGCAAGTAACAAAAAGGAATATCTATTGAAATAATATAGAATATATAGATTTCAATAGGTATCAAGATACAAGGCCTAAAGTGTTTTAAACAGCTTTGAAACAAATGCAGTCTATGTGCTTTTTTTGTCTGTGATTAACATTACCTTAAGCTGTTAAAATAGTTCTATAAATAGACAAACATTTTAAGTTACTAATTAAAACGAGTAGGTAACCTTTGTTACATTTTAAATGCAATTTTTACTTTTGTAATTATGTCCATAGTCCAATAATGCTGGTATTAAAATAGTACAATATTCTGAAAATTACTAAATTAGACTTAAGTATTTGTATAAAAAAAGCAATTCCAAAGTATTCAGGGAAGGACGTTTGAATAGCTCAAAGACTGTAACACTTTGGCATTCAAAGAAAACGGTTTAAGAGCTTCTTTTGATTGCCATTCAAAAATATCGCCCGAGTAAAATGTTTCTATTGTTAGACTTCAATTGTCAGACTTGATCGTCGCTTATTTTATACGGTTCACACACACTGACATAAAATACCTTTATTTAAGTATATTCAGTATTCACACTACAGCTCGGTTGTATCCTAATACAGATAAAAATATACTGGTATTGGTCATTTGGTGGTAAACATTAACTGTCGCGTGAATATAGCAATGTATTGGGCACTCACCCTTAAAGCCTGTATTCACTTTTTATGCAGGTGATTAGTGATTAGAAAACAAGTGTGGACAGCGACTGATTAGTGATTAGTGCAGGTGATTAGTTGGCTTGGCGTAGTAAAGTGATTAGAAGCGTGTTCTATTTTTTGCGAGTGAACTGCGAGTAGTGACGTCGCGTGCGCCCCCCCCCCCCCTTCCCCTCACTCGCAGCGTGCCTGCCAAAACACGTCTGGACAGGCAGCAGGACTCTTCGGTCAACCTAGCAAAGTAATATTCCGTCGTATCTTCAGCAGCCAATTCCTTATAGAGCTGGTAGCTTCTATTAATCAATTTTCGAACCCATACTTTTCTTGTTCTTGCAAGTTCAACTTCCAAAACTTCTTCGGTTTCAGATAGCACCGCGTTTAACACTTTTTTCAGTACTTCAATTGCAAGCGCGCTTCTCGATGTTCGTCCTAACTTGCTGATCGACAGCTATCGACAACTGAATTAACTTAACAGGGTCACTGAACAAGAATCGGACACTACTTGCACTACACACCTGCACTAATAATCCTCAATTATTAATCACTTGCACTCGCACTAATCAAGGTGAATACAGGCCTTTAGTTCTCGTCAAAATAGGGTTAAAACTTCCTTTATTTCAATCAAAATCATCACTTTTCATTATAAAAGTTAAGTATCGCATCAACTAAGCAGTGTGTATTGTGTATGGTTACAATAATTACACAACCTATTACTTTTATTATAAAAAATCTTTCACTAACGCAACCTAAAATCTTAAAGGAAAGAATACACCGGATTAAAAGTTTATCATAATTGTAATACTAATTCGCTTACTATATAAAGTTTTATAATTCTTAATTCTGCTTAGATAAAACGGCAAATGAGAAATTAATTAAAACTTTCAAATACAATGGCGTGGCTTTCCGTGTTTTTATAAGGAATGTATGAATAGATTACCATATTGACTTGGAATCTTTGAATTGATTATGGTTAAGCTTATTCGGGATTTAGTAATTTAAAGTACTAAAGTTTAATATCCTTGTGTACTTTTTTTTACTGATTCCTGCGTTTGCCAGTTCATCGATAGAAGAAAGAAGCTGATACATGAAACGTTGTCGAAGAAATGTCTACGATTGAAAATTGGTACCAGCAAGATTATGAAACGCATGTATAGGGGTCAAACCTACACTTGTCTCTCTAAGAAAAAAATAATTGTTAAAAAGGAATAATTAGAACGTGCATCAAACTTCAAGTATTTCGCCGTATTGCGGATGTGTTATCGGGCTATAAGAGTCGTGGATTGCAATATTATCTGCAAACAAGTGCATTTGTTAGATACATAGGCTAGATAAATTTGAAAAACATAATAATTCGAAAGTACAAATACTAAAGGTAATTTATCAGCAGTAATATTTTCACTTTTCACTTGTCTCAAGCATGGACTTTTCCATTGTTCCATTACATTCATGATTTATGTCAAATTCTTCAGTTTCGATCTTTTTACATCATATCAATTATTCTATATAACTCGAGTTAAAACTATTTGTTACTAATGTTACATAGTGTTACTCATTATAATGAACTAATTTCACATGTAGTGAGTTGTTTCTCAACTGTAATTATGAAACACAACACTTTTAACCCATATTAATATTATATCTAAAGGCTGAACTCACTATGTCCTAGGATCATATGTTTTATCTTAGTTTAAACCCATATTTTGTGGTATTTTTTTACTTCTATTTGTCGTGAGTGTGAAAATAGAAAGACCAGAAATGTATAATGTATAACGAAAAGCATATCAATCGTGTGTTTGTACAAAAAATCTATCAAAAATGAGTCGGGCATAAAGTAATCCTAGCAATACAATTTTTTGTCCAAATCACATTTTTTATCCTATTTCAGTAACATTTTTGCAATATCTACTAGTTAACCCCTCTCGCTGATAAGCAAGTACACAGTTTGAGTACTTCAATAAATAATTGTGTTAAATTTACCTGTTACATCATGTAACAGTCCTCATTTATCGTTCAGTGTTTGAAACCCACTCGTGCTATATTTTTAATTGAGCAGGTACGCAAAAGACATCCTATTATATTACAAATTTTACTGAAAGCAAAATTAATTAATGTTCATTATATCTGATACGAAGTAGCGGACAACTTTGTGATAGAGCACAATGGAGCCATTGTGTTGGGATGAGCCTAACATTCACTATTAACATAGTCCAGATATGGTTACAATATTTTAATACGAAATAAAATAACTCTTGGGTCAATGAACCTTTTTTGATATGTATGTATCGTATATTGGTGCACTTGACAAGTCATTTATTAATATTTACAACGCAAAATCGTAACGGCATAGATACTAGCTATATTACAGGGAACTAGTTCCCAGAAAAAAGATACCAGCAAAGCAGTGGATTAGGTACGAGATAGGCACTTAACAATGCTTTCTTTTAAACTGATCAGCCCACTACCGAATTTATCCAGCTCCAAATAAATACTGTTTAATCCGTTATATTCGCGAAGATTTCCAAAGACAGATGCCAGAAGTTTGGTTCTTCCAGATTTACTACATTAATATAATGTTTTAATGTAGTCAATATATAAGTTACGAATAGGCCACTAACATCAAGGCACCTACTAAATTATTTCAAAGAAATGATTTTACTAGACACGAAATTAAGAATAAATGAAGAATTAAATTAACTCCGTTCTCCAATCAAACTGGACTACTAGGAAAAAAATATGCAGAAGTGATAAAAAAATTTAAATCTCCGTAAAGCATTTAAAATTTATTATATTACTAAAATATTTACTTCATCAAAATATTTATTATATTATTAACAATAAAAAGTACACAATGCAGAAATTCTATAGTGAATAGAACTTTAATTGAGAAAGGATGGCAGCTAGCCAGTTCTAGAGAAAATTTCTTAGCCGGCATTTCAATCTAGGTACAATGTTTCATAAAACAACGCTGACAATTAAAAAGGAACATTTTAGAAGCAGTAGAATAAAAATTAGTTTTATATAAATATTTCTCTGTGACAAACTAACAACAACTATGAAATGCTTATGTAATAAACAAGTATTTTAATTTCTTGGCTGTGTATCAAAATTAAAATGATAATAAAAACTAACAAAGGTATTCTTGGAATGTTAGCCGCGGTCTAAAACATGATTCTGAAGGCATACATCCATGTGCATCACAAATAATTTTAATTCATTACCATTATTAGATTTCTCATAAGAAATAGTTTTAGTAGCTCGGGAAATAAATTTCTACACCGTATATAACACAGCTACATAGGACACAAAAATACTTTATTTACGTGAGAAATACTTTTACTATTGAAATCGATGTTCCGTGAACTATGGAGACAGTATTCAGTAAAAAGTGTATTTCACGAGACGTGTGATGTGAAGTTTAAAGATAGAAAAGTAGAAAGAGTAGAATAGGTATTATTTATAATAAAAAAAACCATGGAGACAAGCCAATTAGTTTAATAAATCAAATAAATAAAGCAATCACAATATCTGGTGAAATCTGGTATTCATCGCTGTCCACTTGCAAATTCCCTAACGCACAAGTTTCCAAAGCAGTATTCAGAATTGTCCAATAATTTCATTGTAAGTTTGAAATTTGTCGTATTGAAATGTTTGCGTATCAACAAATGGTTGCTGATCGTTTCCGGGAAGTATGGAGTTAAACCGTATAAACGGTGTTTCCGTGAAGTCAATAAGAAGTTGTACATTATCACTATAAAAGATATAAATAAGACATTAAGATATATAAAGTTGAGATTAGTCATTGGAACATTCACATTTGACAATTGAATTAATATTATGATTTAATAAGACATTATTTGACATTTAAATATACAATTGAACCTGAAAAATGGTTTTAGTAAGTACAGCCTTGAGATTCTATAACTCACTTTTCGAACTCTCACAACGGCCGCGGCGGTCGCGCTCAAGTCAGTCGTGAAGCAGTCATTTTATGATTTGGCATTCTGAGCTTGTAGTTTATTGTTATTCAGAATGCCAAACCGCCGCTGCGAAAACCGCTGTGAGAGTTTAAAAAGTGTTATCGAATAGCAAGGCAGGCCTGTCTAAGGTCTCTTAGGGTTCGCTTTAGGCATTTTAACAGTCCCTTTCTTACGATCTAAGTGAAGCGTTGCTGCGCGTAATTGCCTGCATTCGACAAAAATGTTTTTGACTTAACAGTATAAGGGAGTCATTGTAGTAGTAATTTCATCCAACCTATGACGGTGAAAGTATATTTAGTCCATACTATTCTAGTTACACTATAACGATTTTAAACGAATAATCTAAGTACAGCGCGATAAACTCTTGTAATCTTCAAAGATTAATGAACCAATTTAATATTTACTGAATGACTTATATAACTGTTAGCTTTTAATGAACGGCTAAGCACGGCTGTTATTCTAATTATGCAATTTTATGCTTTTAATTTTAATACGTGTTAAAGTCACTAACAGAACTCATGACCTTCGTCCGAGAGCACTTAACAAAGCTGAGCTGCGCTTCGCAGAATTACAAGTGTGTGCTGTAACATGCTCCAGTAATATGAGCTTAAATAATTTTAACTAAATTTCAGGTCATCATTTCTGTTATTTTTTTTTAATTGATAAAAGCTTGCCAACGCTCTGCACACTGATACATTGGTAAAACAACCACAACAAAGAGATCATACAAATATTAATCACAACAATTTTTAACACCCAACTTCTATATCTAGTTATGACAGTTCCGTAATGTTTTTGTTTTTCTGGTATGTGAATCAAATATTGCACATAACAATGATGCAATATGTATAGCCACAAATTTAATTAAATTTTTTATGACTAACAACATTTAGCGGCATCACACACAAAAAAATATTTCGAAAAAGAAAATTAGTACATAATGTTATCGCTACTAGAATACCGTACACACTTCTGATATACACAATTTCATCATGTAACATTCATAATAAATATCAGTATGTAAATGTTTATTTTAGGTCACGAATTAAATAGAATGTAGTTGTGTATAGAGTGTAGCTACTTATGTGAAATGAAAATTCAGATTCTGAAAACAGATTATGCATTACTTTAAATATCTTAAGATATTCTTTGTTAAGAAAAATAAAGAAGAAAGCTTTTATATAATAGTGGGGCTAAAGTCAAGCCTGCCACAGAAACTTAGCCTCTATAGACCCAACGAACTATATTAAAATAATTACTGTCTTTAAACTTGAATGTTTATTCATCACGCCACTTGACCGTGGAAAATATAGGTCGCAAGTTCGTAAGTAGTGTTGCCAAAGAATATTTTTAAGCATAGATTTACGAAATTCAACAGTGAAATTGGCAAAACTACTAGAAGGCGTTGAATTTTGTTTTCGAAGTTTTTATAATAATTTGTGAATAAAAGTAAATTCTAGAAGCGACGAAAGCGACTGAATAGAGTTTGTAAAAATCTATTCAGTTTCTGTAATTATCTTTATTCGTATAATTGTTATGTCCTGAAGAGCCTTTCTATTACTGCCTTGCGATTATGTAACTCACTTTTCGAACTCTCACAGCGGTTTTCGCAGCGGCGGTCGCGCTTAAATCACCGTCTCAACATTATTATTATAAACATAAATGATTTAAGCACAGAGCTGCCTTTTCTGTTACCAGAGTATGGTTCTAATAAAGTAAATACCGTTAAGAGAATATTCTAGAATTTTATTCAATCAACGTGAATCGATATGGTAAATCGAATTTAACCGGGTATACGTTACCAGATAAGATCTTATTGAACTGATGCATCTCTGTGGCTATCGTTCGCACTGACAGCGGCGAAGTTTCACAAAGGCCCTAACATCAATTTATAAATATCGATGATCAGAAACTGTAACTTTGAATTCCAAATTTAAATAATTATGGAGTAGAATTCATACTTATAAGAATTTATTATAATTTATAAAATGGTTATTTGATTAGCTTCGTCTAAATTAAGATTATCCGAGAATCACTTTAAAAAAAATTAAGTTTAGATTAAAATGTTATCAATTACATATATTTTAAATTATGTTGAATGTCGAATTGAGACTTTTTCAATATATGTAACCATTCTTAAGTAATAATGACATACAATGTAAAATTGGCAACACGATTCTCCTCGTTTTGAGTAATGGTCGTAAAGCACGTAGTTGCCTTTTCTTAAATGTCAACACAATACTAAAAGACTAGTTACAGAGTTCCTAGATTGACCTCTGTACAAACTGCCAAATTACATTACGATATCTCAACGTGCTACGAGCGCTAATAACATATTCGTAGCACTCCTCTCTCGTAGAGGTTACGGTCTACAAGTACAAAGTACTGGCGGCTTGCCAAAAACCTTAGCAAAGCGTTGAAATGATGAAACTTATAATAGTTATTCCTTACTTTATCAACTATCAAGTGATCTTGAGCGTGTATTAAGAAATAACTAACGTTTTATAAAAGATATGTTTTAAATTAAACAACTTGCTGTATCATTGTTATAACTGTACTTATTAATCTGGTAATATGTGCCTTAAATGGTTTTTTACTCAGGTGTATAACGGTTTTACGGTTTAATGCTTAAAAATTGTAATATATGCAAAAATAACCTTAATGTATATATTCTCTATAGATAGAGATTTAAGCACGGTTTTTTTAAATATTAATATCTACATATTCACATACGCTCTCACGCACACACACGGATTTACATATTCATATACTCACGCATATTTAAGATATTTATGGGTTCGTAAATAAGATTTAAGTTAAGATTAGTTTTTCTTAAATATTCATTTTGTTTTATGAACTATGTACCACGACAGAGCTGTAGTATCGTCATAGTTTGGGGACTAGCTTCGGAACTATTTTGTGAGACATTATTTTTGTAATTATTTTAATAACGTTTATTATTATTATATTATTCGTAATACTTAATACGAAACCCTGGTGTTATCGAAAACGGTTCTGGAAATACGGTCTCGTTCGGCTGAATTGCGTGAAGTATTTCGGTAACGCACCAAGATAAGGCATAACGTCCGATATCGTTTCCTTTGACCTACTTCTTTAGACAAACGAATTCTTTGTTGTTTCATATTTTTATAGAAAGAAAAATGTTTCATTTTGACAGTTAATAAACGCTTTTATCGATGTTGTTGTAACGAACAAGTCTGATATGTGGCTAAACTATATTTATCTAAGATCCTGAATCAAGCAAATCTTTATATACTAATAACAGTCATAGTCGTTCGTTACTAGATCACAGTCACAGAGATCTTTGTCGAACTAATTTGTCCATGATAGGTCCAACTGGATGCTAATGCCTAACGCCGGTAAGAAAGCATAGTTTATTTAATTTTAACGTTAAATTTAGTGGCTTAAATGCCATATTTTTTACAAATGCAATTGTTAATCTATGATAAGAGTTAACTTAATGGATGATTGTGAAAACAAATTGAATAGGGTATCTTTTGATAAAACTATATTTTATTATCACTCGCATTTAAACCTTTCTTTACAAATAATTGACGAAAATTTTTTTATAAGTCTCAGACCTCAACTAATTGCACTCGCTTCACAATCTCTTACAATATTATTACTTTTAACACGATTAGCTTTCAGCAACACAGCTTTTAAGCACCAAAAATTTTTAATACAAATTCTATTACATTTTTTTATTCTATTTTGTATACCCTTAAACAATGTATACATGACATCAACTTTTTACGAATTTAATGCTTGCACAACTTTGTCAACACACGACAAAATGCAGTACTAAATATTTAAATATCCCATTTCTATATTGTCGTGAAATTTTTTTTTATAAAGCCAAACTAAATACTAATCCTACAATTGCAAAGAAAACAATCCTTTAAATTATACTTCAACATGTCCATCAAAATCGTTGGACAGAGTACATCCAAAGTCTCTAACAAAATTGATTCGTACAGGTAAAGTAGATGAGAAAGCCACGCAGCTACATGCAATAGCGTCGCTGAAAGTGCTTCTGGAGGCGACCAGGCCGACGGCGGGTGGTGCTGGGGCGATGGCGGCGAAGAACGCAGCAGCAACCGCTCAAGCGAAAGAAACCCCGCTGGACTTGCCCAATGGAGGCCTTGCGGATGTACAGTTAGATGTTATAGAAGAGGTAACGTTTATTTTTTTGTTATCTGTTTCTATGCGTACACACCGACATGTCTAAGACCCAAAAAGTCGACGGCGTGTGTCAGGCACAGGAGGCTGATCCTACTTGCCTATTTGGATTGAAAAATGATCATGAAACAGATTCAGAAATCTGAGGCCCAGAGCTAAAGAGGTTGTAGCGCCACTGATTTTTTTTTCTTTTTTTGTATGTTTAACTGTGTGTGTATGAGTGTATACTTAGTAGTAACAGGGTATTTAGTAAGTATACGTCGCAAAAGTAGTATACCTAGTTAATTATAATTTAGTCAAATGTGTGAATTATAAATAGATTTATGAGTCTACTAAAACACACTTTTTAATTAATAATTATTTATTTAAAAATATTTGATTGATATTACGATTGGCCATGGCCGAGTTAATCGTCAATTACTAAGTTGATATCGAAAATATCTCCAAGGTATTTTAATTAAATCAAAGTTCTAAAGTTTCTTTGACTTTAATGAAATAAGAAACAACTAACGAACATTGTTTTATAAAAAAAGCGAGCTTTCTTTGCTACAATTGCTTTTATTATTAATAGAGAATTTGATAACACAAACTTATTTAATAACAAATTGTCGATTCAATGGTAAAATATGATATGCAACTACTATTATTTAGTAAATAATTTTATTATTCTCATAAACAATTCAACTTTCGACCGTTATAAGAAAATTTAACTCGATTCTGTAGTTACAAATACACAAATTAGAAATATTTATAAAGATATAAATAACTAGCGACCCGCTACGGCTTCGCACGGGTGCAATGCTGATACTAAATACACTACAGAAAAACTGTGCGGCCGGCCGGTACCGCCGCAAACGCTACGTCCCGCAATTTTTAAATCTGTAATATCTTCGAAAATATTCACTTAAATCATACGGTGTAAAGGGCCATATAGATCTATATTAAATGAACAATGTATTCAAGGTATTTAATTGGTTAAGGATGCATGCTGTATTGGTAAAAATCGCTTCGAAAATTAGCCATTATTCGTCGTAAAAAGTAAATGACAAAAAAAGTTATTGTGGGTTATCCATAAGAGATAGACATATACCATCACTTTTCTGTAGACCTTTTCAATGTGTACAATACTTAGTACATTATTTTGATAAAACTCGTAGGGTTCAGCCTGCGTTTGCAATGTAAGCGGAAAAAATGTAATTATTTACGACATCACATTAGAAACCTCAAAAATAACAGTACTTCTCCACTATTTAATGGATGTTATTATACATATAAATCTTCCTCTTGAATCACTCTATCTATCAAAAAAAACCGCATCATAATCCGTTGTGTAGTTTCAAAGATTTAAGCATACAAAGGGACATAGGGACAGAGAAAGCGACTTTGTTTTATACTATGTAGTGAAGCACAAATCAATTAAAATATTTTATACAGCACTAAAAGAGTTAAACAGATTCATATTAGAGAATATTACACACAAAGCGTCTTTAAGAATGTAGTGAACAAAATTAAAATGTTTCGCTTCACACACTATACAACTAAGCATCCTACAAACGATCTCTTGGCCTGGATTCATATTTGACTTGCTTCTAATGTCTCTCGAGGTTCTACGATATATATATGTCACCGTAAAATTGTAAACACCGTTAGATTGTAATCTATCTCGCGAGATTATAAACTGTCGAAAGATTGTGAACCTCAACGAACTGCTTACAATTTAACGTATTATTATTCGGTAGTTATATGAAATTGTTGGAAAGTAAAATTAATCTGTAATTGACCAAAGAAGTTTGAATGATAACTAAGTTAGTGCAGTACAATCTACCGAATAATAATACGTTAAATTGTAAGCAGTAAGCTAAGGTTGACAATCTTTCGACAGTTTATAATCTAACGGTGTTTACAATTTTACGTTAACATATACATGAAATATCTCTGTATGCGACATTTGTACACTTCAGGCATTCACTCCCGGATTCTTCATCCATTAATTTTCTCGAGTTTTATTTTTATGTAAGTGAATTTTTACCTTACGTTTTAGTAACAATACTCGTTTAGTAATACACCATTAAAAGGTGGAATACAAAAAAACAGAGGTGTATGGCCTTTTAAGTCTGGGCCTCAGATTTCTGTATCTGTTTCGTGATATATTTTTTTATGATGATCAATCTTCTGTGTCTGACACACGCTGTCGACTTTATGGGTCTTAAACATGCCGGTTTCCTTACAATGTTCTCCTTTACCGTACAAGCGACTGTATAATGCGCACAAAGATTAGAAATCCATTAGTGCACAGCTGGGGTTTGAACCTACGACCTCAGGTAGCACAGTTGTGAGCGGTGATGTTAATTATTTCGACTATGTGTTTGCGTGTTGTTCCCAGGAGAATGTAAGTGCGTGCTCCTATTTCACCATGCCTCCTGCTGATAGAGGACAACTCTTTGTTTTTAATTTATTTTATTATTAATTATTACATAAGATGTCATGCGGAACATGGTATAATGCTTGCAGCTCCTTACAAACGTTGTGTAAAACAAAAAACTTGGCGATTAAAAACAGTGGCGGATAGTTTATTGCCTGTTCTTCTCTTCCGTTCTTCGCCCTTGATTTGAGAACTGGCAGTAAATGTAAAATTAGAAGCATTTAATGTATATTTATTTTTTGACGTTCATAAGTGTACATTGTTTTACCTACATGAATAAATGATTTTTGACTTTGATTTTGACTTTGTAAACATCAATAATTTTGTATATAATTATTAAATTTGAAAAAACTAACATCGTACACACATAGGTCCCATATAAATTATCAAAGCATTTTATTCCCACATAATATTTGGATTATCTAACCTTCCAAGCACGGCCATCATTTACAAGATCTTAAGATAAAGTTTCCAAGACATAGAACTTGTAATTAGCAAATAAATTTTAAGTTGTTGCTCAGTTATCTCTGCAGTTAAAGCGCTTGGCAAGACTAGTACAAGGTCACTCTGAATGTATGACACAGTTTATCACATATTTTGCATACATCTGCGTTAATTTTCCGCTAAAGTTTATTCAATATTAAATTATAGCGCTTTTGCAAATGCTACTGAAATATCATAAGCTTATTCAGGTTATGAAGTAATTCCTAATTCAAAATTTCAAAAAGATGATGTTTTTGAAAAAGTTATGAATATAACTTGGCAGTATATCCCATATTTATATAGCTTAATATACACTAGTATTATAAAGATAAAAATCTGTTCGCATTGAAAACTACTGGACTGATTTGAAAAATTCTTTCAGCATTAGAATCCCACGTTATCCCTGATGAACTAAGGCTATAGAATATTATGACTAAAGATACGAGTTCTGTATGAAAATACGATAGTGTACCGTGTGAAAAAGACCGAAAAAAATTCCTACGCTGCTTCCTAGCATACGCTTCGGAAAGTATTGACAAGACATCAAAATCTACAAAAAATTTTGCATGTAAAAGTATATTTACCGAGAAAAGGTTTAGGCTATAGAACATCGTGCTACGACTGAATTAATTCGAGTGGAACATAGAGCACAGCTAGTATAACTATAAAGCTGAGAGCACAGGAACAGGAAATAACCCAAAAGACTTACAGTGATTGTGAGGAATCGCTTAATTGCTTGTAAGATATAATCTTCGCCTCCATATCTCAAGCTTTCTATTATAATTAGAACTGAACTTTTAGAACTCGTGTGTTTGAATATCTTAAAAATCACTATGACCTTAATTAGGAGAGAGCATGGAAAATCAGTCAAGCGGAAAGGCATGTGTCAAGAAATTGACATCGACTGACTCGAATGATTCATTAGGAAGGCGAAAATCTTCTACTTCTACCATATCTCTTGTGTATTATTACGTACTAATTTTGTAGACAAATTCGCTAACAACATTTTTAGTAATAAATAATCTTGTTTTTAAAAACATACTGATCATAAGAATCTGCTATTGACAGACAAGATGGATAGCTTTCAATTAATTCGGTTAATTCGTGAAAAAAGATTTAAATACTGTTTTTATAACCAGTATTTTTTCAAAAAGTGGGAGTTTAAGTATAAATTCATCCGGAATCAGGGTAGTTTCCGCTCTAAGGGTTAAATTAAAAGGTTTTGTTGTAAGTTTTTTAAATTATTCTTTGTGTTACAGATAGGAGACTTAGAAGATGACACGACACCGCTAGACATGTCGTGGCCGTCGGGTTTCCGGAAACGACTGACGTATTTGTTGGTCGCACCAATTGTCTTCCCATTATGGATCACCCTCCCGGACACAAGGACGCCGAGAGGTAAATATATCAATCCTATCCAAGTATGTTATTCAGGGTCAGATTATTCTCAACCCTGAATTTAAAGGCTTAACTTAATTGTCTATTAGATTCTGTCTATGGTCAGAGACTAACTTTAAGAATCTAAAAGAGCCTAACCACCAAACAACCTATCAATGAAATGAAATGAAACCTATCAACCTAAATAAAAGTTGTTGCTGCTTGATATAATAAAAAAAATCAAACATTTTTTTTCGTGATGCAATGTGTTGCACATGATGTAATGTGTCTTGTCGAGAGCATGTTGGACTCGCTAATGTGCATACGTAAGGCAAAACACGGTAACAGCGTAGCCTTGTCCGCATCTCGCCACGCGATCAGTTGTTGAAGTCACGTCACAGAAAAGGGAGAAATGCTTGCTCTTATAACCAAATACAAATATAACCTACATTCGTAATTATTCTTAATTTAAAATAGTTTAATATACTCAGATTATCTGTAGAAACTTTCATCAGCCTATGGTGTAATTACGTAACATCACTTGTAACTAAGGTAAATTATGTCATAGCAACCCAATAGAGATAAAATCGTTTAAGCCATTATGTTGAACATAACTGCAGTAATAAGTGTTAACTATTCTATCCACACATTATATCGATGCCATTAATAACCATTTGCTCCAGATTGATCGTAATGCTTTATAGCTAACTAAACAGATTGTCAATTGTTATATCATGATAATGTTGCCACAGCCTATAAATACACGCGTCAGAGTTAAGTAATCGTTTATCAGCCATAACATACTTGAGAAGTTACCAATGACTTTTTAACGACGCAAATTTTGGTATCTACAGTCCTTGAGTTATGTCTTTTATTTAATTACAATAATTTATTGTTGTAACATGTGAAGGGGAGCATAATAGTTGCAGGTAATAAACATTAAAAAAAAAACCTTGGTGATTTCAAAGAGTGACGGAGTCTTTAATGCCAGTTTTCGCATTCTACGCCCTTGATTTGGCAGTAAATGTTAGACGCATAACTTAACGCAAACTAACTAGTGAATAAATTATATTTCGATTTTTTAAAAAGTCATTTTTCAACTATATCATGTACACTCAGTCCGGTAGTTTTCAGCACGAACCATATAAATAAACGATTTCAAGGCGTATAATTATCAATGTTTGGTCGTAATCCGCTTACTATTTAACCTTATATACTCTGTCTCTGTTAAGAGCTGTGGCGATGTGCGGTGATTATTTATGATCAAGTCAAAAAGCCATATAAAAACAAATGACAAACGCAGAACACGTTCCCAGGAATTAAGATACATCTCGCAAACACATAAGCCATATCAAACTGTCGCAATGTATTCCATAACGGTGTTATAGCCGGGATTCGATCGGAGTCTAATGCAATTAGCATTGGAGCATTCAGAGGCGATTAGGCACTGACAAGCTTCCATTACGCGCTACGAATTGGATTTAGCCTCCAATTGCTGTGTTTACAGCCTGCAACCTCTGACGATATTTTGCTATCTTTTACCACGTGTTATAGTAATGACTGATCAATTTATTTTATGCAGTTTGCGTGGCACATGTGGTATATGTATAGGTCCCTGTAAAACTATTACTAGTATTAATCGTAATATCGAGTATTAATAATAACTATAGTAATAATAGTAACTATACATTGATAAGGCAACACTACTTTAAGCACACGTTATTGATTTAATTTTATTATTTTAAATAATAACTATTAAAGTTTCGCGTGTGTCTAAATAGGCTTTGGGACGGTAATTTGGTTCATTTATTGGAAATAGATGTTTATTTTTCGTGTTAGGAAGACGACTATGGTTGACTTGAAAAAAAAAACTAGGGCGCCTCCACTTCTTTTTTGGGTTACAATGACAATGTATGTTCTATACAACGCTATTGTGTCTATGACACCGTCGATAACTCATATGATTAGATGAGCTCCTGCCCTTTTCTATAAAAATATTACACAAATACGTAAATTATTATCAGCATTTCAAAAAACGGTTTTAGCGGCTTAAATTGCGGTTCTTTATCGTTTTAACTATTTATAATTTTATAATGAGCACCCCAACTAATAAATTCAATTATTAACGTTACTGTTCAGCGTGTATTGTATTATGGGTGATACTCTCTCCAATACCGTATGGGGCCCTCTGAAAGTCAGCGTTGCTAGTGACAGTCCTTTTTGGTGGTTTTGTTTTTCTTTTTTGGCGTTAGCATCAATTATTAAACAATTGTTCTATCTTTCTTGCTATCCTCCAATGAAACGCGATGAATATTGTTTATTTCTACTACTGACTGTTTACCCTCTATTAAATTAATAAAACGTTTTTCTTTTCAGGGAAGACGCTATTCCCTATAACATTTATAGGGTCGATAGTGTGGATAGCATTTTTCTCCTACCTCATGGTGTGGTGGGCGAACATTGCGGGGGCGACGGCCCATGTGCCTCCCGAGGTGATGGGGCTCACGCTCCTCGCTGCGGGGACTTCTGTGCCTGACCTGATCACTTCGGTGATAGTCGCCAGGAAGGGCTTCGGGGATATGGCTGTGTCGAGCTCAGTTGGAAGCAATATCTTCGATGTCACTGTGGGGTGAGTATACAAGCTATTTAAGTAAAATATTGAAGGATAATCTAATATATAAAATTCTCGTGTCGCGGTGTTTGTAGTTAAACTCCTCCGAAACGGCTTGACCGATTCTCATGAAATTTTGTATGCATATTGGGTATGTCTGAGAATCGGACAACATCTATTTTTCATCCCGCTAAATGTTAAGGGTAGTCCACCCCTAAGTTTAACTTTTTAGATACTTTTTTTTATGATACAGCATTAAAAATACATACAACCCCTAATTTTCACCCCTCTACGATCAACCCCTATTTTTTATTATAAATGATATGTCTAGCTACTACCTAACTAGCTGTGCTGGCAAAATGAAGTTTGCCAGGACAGCTAGTTTCCTATAATAAAATAAAGACAAATAAAAAAATCGGGAAAATTTTCCTCTGGCGTCACGTTGATATAAATTAACGACGGCAATACATTCTATAACTAATTGAATTGTGTATCCGTTTACGACTAAGAGGTTAATCTTTGGTTTTTATACAGCTTTAGCGTATTAACGCAAGCGTTTTGAGCATTAGCTCGAATCAATGTCAAATGTGTGTTTAAACTATCCAGAAACAAACTCATACAAAATTCTCATCAGTACACGTTTTACACTTGCTTAAAAATATCGATTCTTACACTACTTCTGATGCCACTTTATTGCCACGTTGACTGTTAGCAACTTGATGTGCCGGGTATCTTGCGCTAGTCTAGAAAGTTCCTCGGTGGATGTGATGCCGGTCCACTCACTCCCGTACGTTCCGCAACCCTGACTTCTTCCTTCAACCAGCCCGTCTCTTGACTTGAATTTTTCCCATCTTACACTTAAATACCTAACTAATAAAGTTAATTAAGTGTAACATCCACATTAATACAAAGGCTAAAATTATAAAATAAAAATATGTTTATTATGGAACATAAGATACATGTATCACTTATTCCACGTCATTAAATTTGAATTTGTAGGCATCCCTACTCATCGGCAAAGAAGACAGAGGGTGTAGGCCGAGAGAAAAAGCCGGCGTAAAAAACTCTCGGTACTCTTACTATACCAACCCCTTAGCTGGTAAATATATTTTGAACATACCGAGAATTACCAGCATCTCTTCATCAAATCATTCTAATTTTTATTTTAGAATGAAGGCAGTACACACTTAAGTTAAGATTCAGCGATAAAGGTTAGGACAGACGCTAAAGAGTGACTTTTATTAGATTTTTTTATAAAGCAGGATTAGACTTCAGGTCTTCAAATAGAGTGTTGCCCATACAATCCTACAGAAACTACTCGTAGTCTAAGACGGGCTGATAAACGCCGCGATTCTAGAAAATATGCAATAATAAAATTCATATTTAGGTAATTACCTCGATAGCTAATTAAACCATCAAATTCAAAAGCTTTTTGTTAAATAAGTTATAAATTACAATCTATAGAAAAGCTTCAAAAGCTAATAGAAGCTGTTTTTCCCTGTCAACCTTCGGACATCATTGTAGCAATATCCGATTTAGTGGGGATTAATTTCAACTTTGTAAAACTTGTACAATATACTTAAATGTTTATAGATAAGTAATTTTGTACACAACCCCTCTTCAAATTATCAATGAGAAATCGACTTTAAGTCATGCACAGAAGGTTCTGATTCTTTTGGACACCGCCAAAGTTTAAATGTAGGAATCAAGTCCTTATACCAACTGGTTAAGGTCCACGTTGTGCTTGCAATATCGATCGGAAGTCTACAGACGATGTACAGACAAAAATAAAAGTGCATCCGCAAGGGATTGTCTGGAGAGTATTTTTTTATTCCGCTTGGATTCTAACGTTAAATATCTTTTAACGTATTTTTTTAATCCATAGAGATTTATGAGGCAGAAAAGACTAAGAGTTTTGAATGCAAAAGTTTTGAGAGAATGCTACTTTTAAGATTGCAATTGAGGTCACTGTAAAACCTAAATCTTCGAATGAAAATGTTTCGTGATGCAAAAAATAGAATGTAATTAAATAGTCAGTCGTTATTACTATTACAACGTTTTTGATAATATTGTAATAAATTTGTAATACACCCAAACAACGTTGTCAGTTTCTGAATAATATAGACTTTTCATACATTTTGTTTAATTTACTACGCGTATAATATTCCAAGTCTATGTGGGCTTCTGTTATGCTAAAATATACCCATGGAGCACGGCCGAAGTGATACAAATTCATTGCTAATATAATTATATATTTTTTCATATCACGTGTTTAGAGTACATGAGATTTATGGAAATACGCTTTCTGCCTTATCTGCAATTAACAATAACAATTATTCTTAACAAGCATACCGGCCAAGCGTTGCTGTGGATAGTTTTTGTTATATTACAAAGTAATAAACTATTCAAGGGAAACGGTAGGAGAACACTATACCTTATTGGTAGTTGTGCCATTAAATTGTAGATTATGTGAAACGTTAGTACTTAGCAACACAGCGCCATCTGTTAGAATTTTGACTGTCAAATAATAAACAAATATTTTACAATAAAATAATATTGCGGGTATAAATTGAGATGTAAGCTAGCGTATCTTTTAAGTTAGATCAAACTGCACACGGTGTACAAATTTGATTGAAATCGGTTCTGCCCTGCGATTCTGTAACTCACTTCACGAACTCACACAGCGGTTTTCGCATCGGCGGTCTCTCTCAAATCAGTCGTGAAGCAGTCATTTTATGATTTGGCATTCTGATAAACAATAAAGTACAAGCTCCCACCTTTTCAGAATGCCAAATCATAAAATGACTGCTTCACGACTGATTTGAGAGCGACCGCCGATGCGAAAACCGCTGTGTGAGTTCGTGAAGTGAGTTACAGAATCGCAGGGCTGTTGTTTAGGAGTCCATAATGTGACGCGTAATTTATATATATTAAGATTGTGCCTGTGTCATCAATAAGCCATCTTTAAGCTTTTAACAATAAGCAGTTTTTAACAATAAGACTGGCTTGGGGTTTATAGTTAACTATTCAAGGGAAACGGTTAGATAACTATAAACCCCAAGCCATCAATCACAATTTGATGAAATGCATAAAATAAATTTTATAGCGTTGCGGAAAGTGGTAGAATTCCATCTGAATTGTATGTTTTATTCCCGTCACAGCGGTTCGGTTCCTGACTTTAATCTTAACGGTATACGGTCTGTTTTGGGTATATTATATTTGAAACACGTGTGAGGATTTATGTGGCAGTTTATCTAGGAACAGCAGGTCTGCGGTAATGGTCATAATGTATTGCCGTGGTTAAACGTATTTTGTTGTGAATAAAGTGTAATGAACACAGTTATATGTCCTTGTATTCAATTAATAACGTCCGGGTTCCATATAAAACTGTGCATTCGTAATTGCTTGTTTTTTATACATGTGTAATATAACTAAAACTAGTAGTCAACGGGAATTGGGTATTACGAAACAACAAGTGTATCGGGTAGCTAGGAAACCTAACCTTTAAAATATAGTTAAAAATTCTCAAAATCTGCATTTTTTTATAGAATTTACATGAGTCATAGATAATGGTTTTTTTATGTAGTAATAGTTATAGAGAGTAACAGGCTGAATATATTCTCGTTGCTTAGCGTTTATTTCGCTGATAATTTTTCATAGACAATGTAGGATTTGAAAAAAATCCACTTTTTATTACATTTGGATACTACATTGACTAAATATTACGGCAACATTAAAAAAACAAATTTCATGTGTTTTAAATTTCAAATTAGTCAGTCCGTAAAGTGACGGATTTGATAGAAACGTGTGATTTTTCTAGAAAACTGTGTAATTTGATGTTATTATTTTTATTTTGTGTCAAAACAAACCCTTTTGTTTGCTTTTATGCCAATTTTCATAATAACAGAATATGAATTAAAATAGTTTTGACAAAAACTAACATGATTATATTAAAGTAAAGTATAGTAAAAAACCATTTAATCATATAGGTAACATAATTTACACTTATGACTCGTCAGTAAAGAAATACATATTAATGCTTCTAATTTTACATTTACTGCCAGTTCTCTTATCCAGGGCGTAGAACGGGAGAGAAGAACTGGCAATAAACTCTCCGCCACTCTTTTTAAGCGCCATTTTTTTTACACGACGTTTGTAAGCTGCAGCCATGTCACCATGTTCCACATGACATATCAAGGATAGTAGTTTTATTAGTTTAGGAAAAATGTCAAAATAAGTTTTTACGCTTTCGTAAATATAAAGTCCTCTAAAATCTTACACTAAGTCACGTGCCATAACTGGCATTTGTGGCTCTAATGTACCAGACACTTGCCCTTTGACGTAAAAACCTTAACATGAAACAAAGAACCTTGAACCGTCACTCTTGATCATGTCCCCTTGACATTTGCACACTCAGCGCTTTCCGCCGCTCTTTGGCTGCTCACGGAGATTAGAAAACTCTTCTCTAGCCAATTTCAAGTCTACTTATATAAGAAAATTCAATTTTGACACGAATTCGTTTCTTTCATTAAGTGATAGATAAGTTAAAGTGTCGACTTATACCGCTGACTTGGTCTACTTAGAATTCGGATAGAATGACTTTAATTCATTGTATTTTATAGGCTTTTATAATGGGCCAAAAGAACTATATGTAACTATGCAATCTTACATGAAAAGTCCATATATTTATAAGGTCGGCAACGCACTTGCGAGCCTGCTAGCAATGTGAGTGTCCATGGGCGGTATCAATTAACGTCAGATGAGCCTCCGTCCCGTTTGCTTCCTACTACATTAATAAAAAAAAGTATACTTATGTACGCGCGTAAGAAGTTATACTTCTTTGGCATTAATAAAAATAGTTTTTGATTGCATGCAAATAATTAATTACAATTAAATAATCAAAGACTGGAAAAGGAGTCATTATAGTCAATAGTATAATGAAAACACGTGTTTTATATGTAGAAACTCAAAGCATTTGGATAAATATTATAAATATAAATACACAGTGAACAGAGGCGGCGTGCGTGGCAACATGCGCCACTAACTTCATTCTGTTAATTGTGTGTCACGGTGCGCGCGCATCGTAAAATTTCACTCTTATAAATTTTTCATAACGCGCCTAAAGAAGTATAACTTCAAAAATTATTGGAATGGAATTCGCGTCATAGACCAGTGCCGATAATTTTTGAAACCAAAAAAAATTACAGTAGGATGAAACCCATTAGAAAAGCAGGGGAATATGATCAAAATGAAAGGAAAAATAAATTACGGTCGATCTGAGGTCGGGAAGGGGTAGGGGGGGGAGGTTTAAGGGTAAAAAACGGTTTATCTCGATTTCCGGCAAAACTAAAAGTCCTATCGAAGAAAGTTAAGTGGGAAAGTTGTAGGTAATAAAAAGATCTAAAACTTTTGTATTCACACATTTTTCACATAACCTCAAAATTGGTGTGAAAAATTCAAATACCAAGTTTTTGGTTTTTTATTTTTATCTTTTACAAAAATTTATTTTTTTAAACGAAATTTGGTGAAAACTTACCTTATTATGTCCCAAATATACTGTAATTTATTTGATTAAAAATATTTATTTTTTCACCTTATTTTGAATTAATATCGAAAAAACACCCTAATTTTCAATCGAAAATTCTGACGTCAAAATTTCAGCTTTTTTCAAAAAGTTGGTGTGCTTTCAGTTCGTTGATATCTCTACTTTCCTATGGTAAAAAAATATATATATATATTACCATAGTAAATCTTCTCAGAAAATGCAAAACATCGTATGCAGTAACGCCCAGACCCGTCATACCCTTCCCTACTTCTCTATGAAATACGAAAATTTTAGCTCATCTAAAGGCTAAAAATTTTTTTAAGGTCACTCAGGTATATATAAGTTATCTTAAAATAGTAATAAATAGGCATCTAATTATAATTTAAAGAAGATTCATAGAAAAGTAGGGAAGGGTATGACGGGTCTGGGCGTTACTGCATACGATGTTTTGCATTTTCTGAGAAGATTTACTATGGTAATATATATATATTTTTTTACCATAGGAAAGTAGAGATTTCAACGAACTGAAAGCACACCAACTTTTTGAAAAAAGCTGAAATTTTGACGTCAGAATTTTCGATTGAAAATTAGGGTGTTTTTTCGATATTAATTCAAAATAAAGTGAAAAAATAAATATTTTTAATCAAATAAATTACAGTATATTTGGGACATAATAAGGTAAGTTTTCACCAAATTTCGTTTAAAAAAATAAATTTTTGTAAAAGATAAAAATAAAAAACCAAAAACTTGGTTTTTTGAATTTTTCACACCAATTTTGAGGTTATTTGAAAAATGTGTGAATACAAAAGTTTTAGATCTTTTTATTACCTACAACTTTGCCATTTAACTTTCTTCGATAGGACTTTTAGTTTTGCCGGAAATCGAGATAAACCGTTTTTTACCCTTAAACCTCCCCCCCTACCCCTTCCCGACCTCAAATCGACCGTAATTTATTTTTCCTTTCATTTTGATCATATTCCCCTGCTTTTCTAATGGGTTTCATCCTACTGTAATTTTTTTCACTTTTTATTTATTTTGAAGGCTATCTGCACTGGTCTATCACTAAGGCATGGGTTTCAAGCACCACTTATAAATATTATTATTAATAATTAATAATATAAGTGTAGTGGGAATAAAGTAACATTATCATAGTTCACGACCACTGACGAATAATAACTGACTTGAGCATAAGACAGTGAAAGACATTTTAGTTTACCAATTGTTTAATATAACATTGTGGCATAATATAACACAGCATCCCTTTTACAGAGATAAAAAGCATTAAAAAGAAATATGAGCAAATTTTAAAATGGAAAAGACAATTATAATATTCTCCGCTTATTTTTATATAACCTTTGGCTCGGTTCCAAAGCCTCTATAGAACCTACTGTTCTTGCCACTAGGGTTGCCATTGATAGAAATGGTTCTGGCCTAAATAAATAACGACTTACGTAGGCACAAGCATTGCACTTTCCACAGTAGATTATGTATTATGAAACGTAATGATTTCACTAATTTTAAGTGCGTGCGAGGGTACGTTAAAACAAAATAGCTAGATAGAATAGCATTTTAGAAGAGTTTTAGTTAAAAGAATATGTTAATGTACATCTTGTCCGTAAACAGGCTGTTATGTATAACCCGACCAATCTAGTAAAATGTTTAACTCGTTCTTTAGATTTCATTAAAGGTTTTGACAACCCTACAGTGTCAGGGCTTTGTTGCTTTGTCAAAGTATGTCTTAACTTAACGTGAAAATGGCATTTGATTTTATTTATAAAGTAAGTTAATAACTATTTTCATGGTTTCCATAATAGATCGTTTCTCAAGCATTTTTATTGACCACGAAAAAGCTAAAAAGTTAAGTAAAAAAGTCTTGCGACCGCGTCACTGTAAAATTATAATTTAGTTTTATAACACTACACTATCATTATTCATTCTTTTAATAAATGAATCTTTTGTACCTATACGTAGTTTCTATTTATTATTTTTCAACAGACTGCGACCCCCTTTTAAAACAAACTTGACCGCCAAGGGTCGCAACCCCCGCTTGAGAATCGATGCCATAATATAACTATTTCCATATCTCAGTCATACAAGCGAGGCTAGTTTTATCATATCTATATATATAAAAATGAAACCCGTTTTCCGTTGTCACGACATAACATGAAAACGGCTTGACCGATTTGTCTGATTTTTTTAAATAATATACCTTGAAGTACGAGGATGGTTCTTACGGAGAAAAATTAAAAAAAAATGAGTGAAAAGGTCTAAAAACCACACTTTTCTACATTCCCATACAAAATATTCGTAATAATACTTAAAAGTCAATTTGAACTTTAATACCATAGCATAAAGTTCAAGTGTTAGTGGAGGGGTTCCGGGAAGGTAAATTTTTATTTTTTGACATAATGTATTTGTTGTCTTATCAATTTTCTTTTTTTATCTTACTAGCTAGACTGGTGTCCCGAATAGCAGAATAAGTATTTTAAACAAATAAAGAATCGACTGTTAGGCGGAACGATGTTCGCCAGGCCAGCTAGTGTTTTATGATTTTAATAATAACTTTACTTTAAACGTGCCCTAATTCCATTGCGTTGATTTTTTAGAAGACGTAACGCCCAGAAACTTAATGTTTTATGTTTCTTAGCTGAACATTCTAAGAGGCAACGAGAGATTTAACCATGACCGATATATCACCCAAGGTATCGTAGAACAAAACTTCTGTTAGTTTGCTACGAACATAATTTTTGACTTTCTCAAATGCAAGCGAATTTATTACATTATTCAATATATTGCTGATCACTGTCTAATTTCTGCGTAAATGTATTATTTCAATGTTAACTTTTAATATACGAGTTAGAATACTGAATTGAATTTGCTTATTTTATCTCTAAGCAGTTAATCTCTATTGGAAAGCAATTTAGATGTATGGTTCCCACAATTCCCACAGACCACATTACCTAAGGCAGTGAAAAGCACTAAGCTTAAATTATAATTGCGGTTCTATATGTATTTGACGCATCTGCAAGCTTATTTATAATAATTATACCATTATTCTGTCAACACTGATATCTTTTGTCATTGGGCAATGATTTTAATAAAACAAAATTACGTAGACTACCGATAACAAACAAAAAAACTTTCGCGTGATCTCTCTTATTAATAATTTAAATAGTACAATTTATTTCATGCATTTATTAAAGATACATAATTAACTAAACAAAAATCGTTTATTTTTTCATAAAACAATTGAAAGCAGAAGTTTTATAATTCACACGCTAACCTATATAAAGGAATCAATACGTCCCTAAAAGCTCCTTTTGTTGGACATAAATCAAGGAAAGTGGGGCAGAGAAATGTCTAATGGCCGCCAATTGTGACTTATATTTCACCTACATTTACGTTAAAGTACAATAAATAGGATGTAGTGATTTATAATATAACAAATACTTATATAATTTAGTCATAATTACTCTGTAATGTCAAACCACTTTATGAGTAAGACTCAGATCTAAGAACTGAAATACAGCCTTGCGATTCTGTAACTCACTTTTAGAACTCACACAGCGGTTTTCGCATCGGCGGTCGCTCTCAAGTCAGTCGTGAAGCAGTCATTTTATGACTTGGCATTCTGATACACAATAAACTACAAGCTCCCACCTTATCAGAATGCCAAATCATAAAATGACTGCTTCACGACTGACTTGAGAGCGACCGCCGATGCGAAAACCGCTGTGTGAGTTACAGAATCGCAAGGCAGGAGTCGTTATGTCGACTGAATCTTAGTATATGAAGCCTTAGATATCTGTATCATTGATTATTTTTCTTGGCAAGGGCTGGTGCCCTCTGTGCGTAACTCACGTCATTAATTTACGTGACATGCCTCACGATGTCTTCACGGTACAAGCATTTGTTAGTTGGGCGTAGAGAAAATCCATTGAGGTACAGCCAGTGTTAGAACGTACGACTTTGTGGTTAAAAGTTACTAATTGCTATCACGTTCACAAAACGTTGAAGTTTAGAACGGAATATGTTCTAAAACACACTAATTTTCATTCAAAAGTACTTTTCCTAGGAGACACGGTGCTTGAACAATTATTCATTTGTTCACGTCAATAATATTGATCTAACACATATAATAATTTAAGAACTTATACAATTTAAAACGCAATCATCTCTGATATAATAATAGAAGATAAATAAAAGAAACAAAATATTTTTAAATATGATTTTTTACGTTTATGAATACAGAGTAAGTAACTATACTTGTGTTTTACCACAGACAATTTTAAAAAAAGCACTACATATCATAAGCAGAATATTATACATTTGATACATGTATTGCCTTACATCATTTTACCTTTGTTTTTACTCGTTCCATTTTTAAATCGAATTTATTTAAGGAATTTATATTTTTAAAACTATAAGCTTTATTATAAGTACATAAGTTTAACCCGATGGTATTTTGTCCTTTACGAAACTTACTACGAGTAGATGTAATTGCCAAAGCTCAGCCTTTCTTTAGCCTGTTTTCGAATGTTACACGAAAGTTCAAAGTTAAGTAACATGGCGTGACCTTAGCGATAGTCGTAAATGATCCCCACACAGCCTTTTGATATTCATCTACGCAATTTAGGAACCTTGGCCCAAATGTGGGGTCAAGAAAATGCCAGAGGAAATAGTATGCGTGCCCTGGGCCGCTTTTCCTAATTTTAAACAAATATAACAATTAATCATTTTTCTTTTGTAGTTAGTTAACTGAGTTTTATTATTGGTTTATAGTAAAATATAGAAAGATCATATCGCGTATAATAATTTTTATAGTAAGAGACCATTATAATCATTATAATGGACACGATACGATTATTCCACGTTGTGGAGTAAAACGGTCCATGTTTATTTTCAGTGTATTTTACATTTGTTCACTACACAATTTTCAACAACAGAATGACAGGAAATGTCATATAAAAAAAATTAAATTTTCTTTAGTGCCAGTACTTTTGCGCCACCCATTATATTTCTTGTTTGACGTAAGTGTACATTGGGTTACCTATATGGATAAATGATTTTCGAATTTTGAATTTACACAAGATAGCACAATACTTATTAGTTATATTTATAGTTAATCATCAATTTGTTAGAGAATGTAAAATGGAAAAGGAAACGATGGAGTTCCATTTGATAGTAATTAATACATCTTTATTCCTTAGGTTTATTCAAACAAACTGAGACACGTGATGTGATACGTCATTACCTTGACAAATCATAAACACAGTTTTATTATAGGTTTCTCAAAGGCCGATTTTCAGTGTCTGATCAATCTTGACTTAAATTATTATCTTTATTCCAGGTTACCCCTCCCGTGGCTGTTGTATGGACTGATATACGGTACGCCGGTCCAGGTTAACTCCAAAGGCATGGTGTGTAGCATTGTGCTGCTGTTTGCTATGCTGCTATTCGTGATCCTGAGCATCGCGTGCTTCAGGTAAATTCAATTCATTTTAAATGAGAATAAATTATTCCTACAATATCATAATACATTTCGGTCATCATCATTGAACTAAAATAAAAAAATTAACGAATAAAAAAGTTTTTATGTAATTGTAAGTTATGTAAACTTGTCAACGGAAATCTGTCACATCAAGTTGACAGATAACTATTTGATAATATATGATACTAGCTGCCATGCTTCGCTGTGGCAGATTGTGATTGAATGGTTGAGAAATGAGAAACAAAACACAGAAAACATTTCATATAAGTTTAATTTTGCAATTCTTGTGGAATTAAATGTTACAAAAATAATAAAAACAAAAAACAATCCTTGATACGGATTATATATTATCATGCTAACTTTTCAGCTCGATCGGTGCAGAACTTTTTGAGTTTTTGAAGCGTACACAAACCAACATAACATTTATATATATATATAGATTATTACAAGCTAGGGGTTCGGGTAGAGTTGCCATACATGTCTTTTAGGTTTTATTTTATAATACATCTTTTAAACAAAACGCTTAAGAGAACAAAATGAATATGATTAGAACACAAATATTTGCCATAAAATCAGCTATTGTCACGTAGTAGTGATTCAACAAAAATCACTTTTTGTCACGGTGAATCACATATCTAATTTTGGTTTACGCGAATATTACTTATTATAAATCGACATGTAAAGCGCTCTTCAACAATCGTGATTAGGTAGAACTGCCGATAAATTTGTTTATATTTGTTAATTAAGTTTTATTTAAATGATTATATTTCTTTAATTATCATATTTTCATTAGGACGTTTAGGCCGACAGCGTTGCCATTAATATCTTTTCATATGAGCATTTTTGACGTGACAACGTCTTATAATTCGATGGAGCCGACTGCACGCACGAAAAAACATGACTCATGCGGCGTTACCTCGCTCTGAGGCGTTACCGCGCTCTGAGGCGTTCCATTTAAAATTGACATAATTGTATTTATGCGTACAAATAAATGTGACTTGATCAATTCAATTGTGATTTCCATTTACCTACTTCTCTATATCCATACAAAATACCTATCAAACAAATAATTTTTTTTTGAAAAAATGCAACCATCCCATCAATATTTTTTATGACGTTGTCACGTTCAACTATCGTCAGTAAACTTTACAGACAACCAATTTTTTATTTACTAATTAAGAGATTGTAAATATTAATATATATATTCCTCTTCTAGGTGGAAAATGAATAGAGGGCTGGGCTTCACGATGTTCCTACTGTATTTTGTCTTCGTCGCAGTGAGCCTTGGTCTGGAGTACGGGTATCTTCATTGTCCGAGCGAGTAAATAGTTGTATAAATGGCGGACTTATGACAAATGTAATTAGAACGATAGGTAGTGTAACAGTTTTTCAGAGTGTTTTGGTTTTAACTTATTTTAGTTTGGCTAGCTTTTAGTTGACATTGAAATCGTATTATGCAGGATTTTTCAAACAACGAGCCTTTCAATGAGATAGAAAGATCAATTTCAACTAAACTATCGCCTCTTGATCAAATATAGATGTCTATACCGTTTCGTAAGGGCTACGATATTAATTGTAGAAACGTAGACACTACGTAACGTCATATGTCTACGAGGCTTGCTAATAATGATGTCATAGCAATAGTCAACTTATCCGTAGCACATACCACCGTTGCTACGAAGCTACGAACTACGTCTACGAAACGTATACGATTCTAAGTTCTAGAGTTGTGTGCATCTATAGTTTTTTTTCTGCTTAAACGGTACAAAATCGCCTTTTTAAAAAAGTACTTTTAGTATTTAGTTGAATATTTGAAATTAAAATGCTCAACGAGAATCTATCATGTTAGAATAATTGGTTTGATATCATTGGAGTTTTGACGTATTCTGAAAGGTAACCAAAAAAATTTAAATGAATAATAAAGAGATCCAATTAATTATAAAAAGTCTTAAAATATTTATGATTTAACTGAAATAAGTGGTGTAAACGGATTTAATCTCAACAGTTTAGTTAATAACTTTATGTTTTAATATAATAATAAATTAAATCATACAACAGAATTTCCTTACGGTGCCTCTCGGAATATGGTCATCTTCTGTTTCTAATAAAAATAAACTTGACTACAACAAGTCTGAATAAAAGGGACTTAAGATCCGAATCCAAATACTTGTCAAAAAATCGTGGTTATACCCTATAACCACTGAGCCGACATTGATGAAACTTAAATATTTAACTCCAACAATATCTAATACAGGACTAACTCATAACTTCAGTCAGTTAAAAGTTTCAACTTTTTAGTCAGTTAAAATGCTGACATATTAAATTGCTATCAGGTCAAGTTTTATCAAATCTGAATTACAGTACCAAAACTGTGTCTGTTTATACTCCATAAGATTCGAAGATCTTATAGATATTACGCAATTATTTTTATTAGAAAGAGTTAGATGTAATATGTAGACTAGAAGATGTATTGCGTGCTTAATAAGTTAGCTTTAAATTAGTTCCAAAATAAAGTTTACACTTTACGATATTACGTTTATTTATTTTTGTAAAGATTTTGTACCTTTGTAAATCAACTGTTTGATGTTTTAATGTTGAAATGTATACATAATGTCATACATTTTCACTGTTTTGGATTTAATATTATACAAAGTAGGTAAAACATTGTTTTGAATGCACGGAAATAGTTTGTAAATACACTGTTTTGTAGAGAAGGGCGGGGCAAATTGAACGACTCAAAAAATTATTAATATCACAAAATATCAGAACGTGCCTGCATATTGCAAACCATATAACTTGAAAAATTCTTTGCTCCGCTTAGTGTTATTAGCAAATACGGTTTATTATTGGCTTGCGATCTTCAAAATCTAGAAACATCTTGTAAACCGTCCGTAGATTTCAATCTCAAGGGCCTGTATTCCCGAATCGAGATCGAATCGATCAAAACTAGTTGAGTTGTCTTTAATGATTTTGACAGTTGTCAAAACTTGAGATATGTTTTGGAATACGGGCCGTAGCTCAGTGGGGCTAATAGTATTAAAGCCCTAAGCCAGCCTTTAGGGCAACGTCTTAATTGTTGATGAAATAACAGATTTTAACGGTACATTTTATCGATCAGTTGTTGAATTCCCATCAAATTTTATATTGACAACCCGCCTTGAAATAGCAATAAATAGTATAGCGTAGTTAGTAATGTTTGTATTGTTAAGCTTTAACAATTCAAAATCGCTCAACACGCATTGCGTACGAACTTTCCTTTACATAATTATATAAACTGATTGGTAAAAGCGCACAAAAATGCATTTCAAGAATATCGATATAAATTATTTCTAAAAGTATAAAAGCGAATTATTTCCGGTCCTGCGTCTGATCTCTTTACAATAATAAATATTACCATCAATAACGTTAAATTATGACCGAGCAAATGATGTGTTATCATTAATTGAATCAGAAATCGTTACAATAAAAGATTAAAGATGGGTGTTTAAATTACCCCACATTGGCCCTATATCCCTAATATCAATTCAAAAATGAGATTGGCTGCCTTGACTCGCTTTTGAAGAGTTTTATATAATTTGAGAAACGAAAGTTTTTGCTGGTAAGAAGCGAACAAATCGAATAAGTATTAACATATCTAAGTACCGGGACAATCAGATACAATGATATTCTGTGATAAGGATATGCGCTTAATGACATATTACAAGTAAGTGAATAATTTGAGGCTCGTCTTTTTCACAAAATACATAGGAATATTGGATTTAATATTAGCCTTCTGTAGTACGCTTAGCGGTGCCACTTCCGGTCAAACAGTTGCACATTCATTACCATTCGTTGAGGATTGAGAGATGTTATTATCGAATCAACTGTACGACCTCGTCGTGGCCATTTCTATATATTATATTAAGATTTGAATAACTTTTTCTCTCCAAACATTTCGTATGACGTTGATAATATTATAAAAACAACATAGTGTTGTAGAGTGCTAAATTTAATTCTTGTCTTATTATGTATACTGGTCGGCACCTACGCGTGTACGTTGAATTCAAAGCCTAATTCCAATGCGACACGATTGTAAGCTACTCTAAATATATTCTAGCGAATTATATCTATCTCTTTATATAAATATTGATTAGAATCTGTAAAATAATATCCTTCCATTAAAACCTTATTTCTAGTTAACGTTAGATCAGAAACTAAAGGGTTCAAGCCATTAAACACCATATTAATCGCATCACTAGTAGCCAACGTTCATACTGCATTTGTTCAATTTTGAATAGTGGGGCGAGTGTTTTGACAGCTGATTTGGAATTCAAATATGGCCGATTGTTGATAATTTTTAAATGTCGGTGTTTGAATTTGGAATCATTTAGTTTGAAGAATACACGCTCATTCTGCAAGCACGGGCAAAGCTAGTGCCCATTATATCTCAGATTTGTTACAAATAGAATCTTTACAATTTGACAGTATGTAGCTATTTGATACCTATTACGAATAACAAATTAACCCTTCTACGTAGTGTAAGACTAGGCTTAAAGCTAAATTAAATTTAAACATGTTAACTACCTTACAGAAATTGAGGTACAATATTGATATTCAAGTAGAATTGTTACTAGAGTGATGATTTTTATATAAAATTATGAAATGGAAACGGTTATTAACCGTTTAATTTTTTTCGACCCAGTTCACTGTCGTATCTTGATTACTTGCCTAATTGACATAGTACATTCAAATAAGCTTTAAATGTGTGTCGAAAGAAATTATGCGGGTAGATTTTTTTCTGAGCTGACGCATCTCGATTCGAGTTAATTAACGTAATCAATTATTGTACTGTCGTAGTACAAGTTGTAGATTCTGATCTGATATTATATTTTTAATATCTAGAATTTTTGAAACAAAGTCTACAAACTTATCGAATCCATCTTAGTCCATAGTAGTTGTCTCTGCCACGCGTAATTTAATTTATCGTGTAAGTAATGTGTGACAGAGATAACTCTATACTAGACTGAAAAGTTTTCTCTTTAAAATTTCGATGTTTATTAATCACTGATTATGAGCCAGCATTCACTACCTAATTAGCTCCGGGTCTAGAAGCTCCTAGAAGGGTGATTGATTTGATCTCGCTTCCCTCGAGATAGACCAATTAAGATGGTCAACAGGAACGGGTGTTGAGAATGTAAAACCAAAAAAAAAAAAATTGCGTTTGATTATAATTGGACTTGCTTATGCCATGACGTATCTATGACTACATTGTTGACCAATGATGATCAAACGGAATGCGACATAGTTTTGCATTCTCTGATAAGTTTGTAGCTCCGTTCGACTTGCCTTTTGCCTCGAAGTCGGGATGACAGCGTAGATCGTTAATAGTGATATTATAACTTAAGTAAAAACTAAAAAATGTTATTGATTTTAAAAAGTAGATAAGAAATAGGTTTTCAACAGGACTGTTGTGGTCTACTGGGCTCTTGATGGACTTGTTTTGGTACGTTGGTGAATTTGGAATATTTTAACAGTATTATATTTTAAATGTAACGTTGTATATTATGATGGGTTAGAAAATGATACATAAATAAAAAAAAACATAATATTGGTGTATAGCCTTCATTATTAGCTAGAGCAAGCCAAATACGACTTTATAGTTCTGCTAAACACCTGAAGATTTGAAGCTACATTGAAGAACAACTGTACCATTTTCTAATTAACCATTGAATTTATATAAAGTAACATGTTAGTCAAGACCAATTTACAAGATTTTTTTAATAACATATAGTTAAATTCAATTAACCTGTAATCATTAACGTACGTATTCAAATTATTTCACATTGGTAATAAAATGGGAGTGTATAAGCGCCAAACTTTGACAAAGCAAAAACTTATTAAAATATTCATTGCGCTGTAATTGGTAACACGCTCATATTATTCACCAATTATTGAATTACAATTCTCTATCGTTATCCTTATCAAAGCTTCTATTAATTGTTATTGATTGATAGTAATTAAAATATGTTTAATCCTGAATCGTAGTAAAATTGGTTTGTACTTAGTATTTTTAATAAAATTGTTTGATGTACGCAAGAGCAGTGAGCGTCGTGTGGCGGCGGTATTATGAAAAATTACAATAAAAATAATAAAATAGTCAAACTGGTTTCATTCTAGCAACCTTTTACATTAATTTATTAAAAATAGTATTTTGTATGTTTTCATGATTTTCATTTCGCACTATTTAGATTATCCTATAGTCTTCTATTTTTACCTAGAGTTCTCTGAAAAATCTTTGTGACGATAAGACATCCCACAACAACGATTTTTGCTAATGAAAGCTAATTTTCACTACCTTATGCCTGGCGTGTACTTCACAATTGAGTCAAATGATATCAGATAAATACATAAATAATTATAAACGGTACTCATACAATCAATAAAACTCTTTATATCGATAAAATATTTATTTTTATACTTGAATTTTAAGTATACAAAAATTATATATTTAAGAGATATATTAAAGTAATTGCATATATAAAATTTGGAAATTTGAATTTTCTCATTATACATTGAATTAAATTTATAAGTAACATAACTTTTTAATAAATTAAATTTATTTGGTGTGACATGTGCACAAGACATGACATTATTCCTGTACTATTTTATTAATTGTGGAACCTTTATTTTCTGCCCAAATGAATGTAAACCTAAATATCATTAGGAACATTATTGAAGACTGAGAAGGTACCAATATTTTGTGTTGTGCTTAGAGTGCCAATTTTATGCTATTAATTTTTTTTTCATTTACACAAATACTACACATTTAATTAAAATTAATTTTACGCGTCAAAGCGCGAATCACATTTACATTTCTCGTTATTTCGAGTGCTTTGCATCTGTCTCTCAATTATAAACTGCTGACTAACATCGAGATAGTAGATTTTTTTTTTAAATATATAAAACTTATAGTAACTTTAGTACAAAAACTCTCAGCAGTACCTATATCTCGTATAACAGGATCGATACCATGGATAATGTTTGAGAATATTCAAGCAATTATTACAAGTAATTATTAAGGGCAAACTTAAGTACCTGGTTGTATTGGGCACCTCCGCGAACAACCTCCAGTTATTACGTAAGAGGCCATCTCCTACTCTGACATTTAGAAATCTTGACCATGAGTTTGCAATTCCAACCCCATAGTACCCAGGAATTATAGAAGTGTTAAACGAAGACGCGTTTTGCAAAATAAAAGAAAAGCCAGCAATGCTGCAATTGCTGCCCCAGCCAATATTGTGTCATCTCGCCTTGTTCCACTCGCTCGTTCCACCACGTTACTCTAAAAATCCATTCATAAAGAAACTTAATATGATTTAGCTATAGTGATGCTATGGAAACAATCTATTTAGCGTTTCATTTCTCTAACTCGACGTAAAAATAAATAAATATTGCAACTGTAATGTTTGGTTTTCTCCTGTTTATTATCGCTTATTAATTGTTTAATTATAATATTGTTGTGTATAAAACAATGTATTATGTAAGCTATTTTTTTTAAATATTGTTTACCTATTTATTTGTGTATTTACTTCCAAATACATAGTATTAAATTCATATGGTTAAGGCATATTTTATATAAGTATATTCAATTCATAAGTTTTCGCGTTTGGTCGTAGCTTTAATAATACTTCCAATTATTTCAATCAAGTTAGGTATTTTTGGACCACATGTCAACCTTGGCTCTATAAGTATAAGACAGATCATGTAATATGTATGTGTTATTAACAATATTTTTTTCTGTGTTTATTTTTTTTTGAATTGACTTTATTTTTAGATTTTCCACTTTCCTCCGTAGTCTGTAAGTACAAGAATTTATACTGTGGTGTGGCCCTTCAGATATCAAGGTTAGTGGTTTTATGGTGTTTGTGTACTTCTAGTTTTATAATGATTAAGCGATCATAAAAAATAGCTTACCCATCCTCCGTGTCTAATAGCCCAAGGTGTAGCGCATTGAGCTACATGTCTAGCAGCCCAATCTGCAGCTCTACACCAGCCCCCGACCTTCACCGCCCGCGCACAGACCTCGCATAGAAATGCAAGTACAAGTAGTGCCCTCTGCTCAGCGTGAACGCATGCCTGAAATTAAGAGTTACTTGACTAGATGATATCCTTATAGACTACGTCTCGAGCGGATTTAATAAGAGTGGCGGAGAGTTTCTTGCTAATATGGTTAAAAGGAGTATTATGAATATCCATAGCATCCATCTCATCATGAGCATACCCCACATACACACCTTCACGTACTTACCCTCACTTTTACACCATCACACAACACAGCCAAATTTGATACCACTTAGTTAAATGTATTGAATAATTATAACTGTTTGTTTCCTTATGTAAATTTTTGGACCTTTTTGTAGTTAAATGTTATGTATTCCATCTCTGGCTATATTTTCAGTGTAATTGTTGGATATTTTATATTTTTTGTTAGCTGTAGGATTACGAAAAAAAATTAATAAACTAGCAAACTCTTCTTGCTTGCTCTATGCCCTTGACTTGCGAACTGGAAGTAAAGGTAAATTTAAAATCAATTTAACATATTTTCCGTTGACGTTCATAGGTGTACTTGGTTACCTATATTAATAAAGTTATTTTAAGTTTGAGACTTAGTAACTCAAGAAAAAAAAATATTTGTATTGCATTACATTCTAATATTGTCATACATACATACAGACTAATACTAGAAGTAACGCATTGAAGTATATGCTGGTAACATACTATGTAAGATCCTATGCATGGGACGCAACGAGAGAAGGATTATTTTACTTTTTGTGTTGTGGTTTCGATGGTCACAGATAATAAGTAGTCAACTATGAAAAGCCAAATTATGAATCCTGACGCATGGATACTTATTTATGATTATAGATTTTCTATTAAATTACAAAATAATTCTTACAAACACCTATGAAATGTGGAAGATTTTTCTGGTTTTTAATTTTAACGCAAATTATCTGCCCTGCGATTCTATAACTCACTTTTCGAACTCACACAGCGGTTTTCGCATCGGCGGTCGCTCTCAGATCAGTCGTGAAGCAGTCATTTTATGATTTGGCATTCTGATAAACAATAAACTACAAGCTCCCACCTTTTCAGAAAGCCAAATCATATAATGACTGCTTCACGACTGATTTGAGAGCGACCGCCGATGCGAAAACCGCTGTGTGAGTTCGAAAAGTGAGTTACAGAATCGCAGGGCTGTACTAGGATTTGGATATCGAACCTATCCTTTATGTCTTAATTTTATGCTAACAGATGCACTTACTTGACACAACTCTTGCATAATATCTTCAAAGGCAACTTCGTCAAGACTTAATAAAGATATGTGTTCTGCTCTAGCTGCAAGTCTGGCACGTGCTTTGGTTTCTCTGAACCTTCTGGCCGCTTTTTCGAGAGCTCGCCAATCTCTCCAATACATCCACCAACCTCTGAATTGTTATACAATTGCTTATTATATTTACTTTAATATACATATGTACTGTAAATTATACAGGACAACATTAGGTAATCATATAAAAAGTTTTGAGAGTAAAATACAGCTTAGTTAACTAATATGGAATTTTTTGTGAAGATACTTAAAAAAAGGGTGCGTGTACGCGCATAAGAAGTTATACTTCTTTGGAATTGTTAAAAATAGTTTTTGATTGCATGCAAATAATTAATTACAATTAAATAATCAAAGACTGGAAAAGGAGTCATTATAGTCAATAAAGTTCAGTTTACATTTGAAAAATTAAATAAATAACTTCATTAAATATTTATTATTATTCTCTTACATTAAGTGTAACATAAATTCTATTATTATTCGAATGTTGTTTTAAAATTATGTCCAATGCCGTAGCATCTTTTGTGGGCAACTTCATTCTGTTAATTTTGTGTCACGGTGCGCGCGCATCGTAAAATTTCACTCTCATCAATTTTTCATAACGCGCCTAAAGAAGTATAACTTCAAAAAGGCAATGCTCCGTCCTACAGAACGGTAAACCATATACATTGTGTCCGTAAACTCTTAGTGCCCCACGCATGAATACACGCCTCAATGAAACAAAGTTAATAAAAATTATGTCTTTTGTAATTAAAGAACCAGCATAAGTATTAAATGAACCAAGTATTTTAATTTCATAATAAATTTGCGTGTTGTTCCCACGAGAATGTAAGTGCGTGCTCCTATTTCACCATGCTTCCTGCTCATAGAGGACAAATTGTTGTTTTTAATTTATTTTATTATTATCAATTAACTATTAATTACTTAAAATGTCATGGAACATGGTGTAATAGTTGCAGCTCCTTACAAACATTGTGTAAAACAAAAAAACTTGGCGATTAAAAAGAGTGGGGGAGGGTTTATTGCCAGTTCTTCTCTTCCGTTCTACTCCCTTGATTTGAGAACTGGCAGTAAAATTAGAAGCATTTAATATGTAATTATTTTTTGACGTTCATAAGTCTACATCGTGTTACCTATTTGAATAGATTTTCATTTGATTTAGTTAAAAGGATAGTAAAAAATATACCTTTGATCAGGATTAGCCGGCACCAACAAACAGGGCGGCGGCCTAAGTTCCTCCAGTCTTAAATGCTGCAGAAGCATCGCTCTGAACAGCCTTACTCCTCTTTCTTCTTCCTCACCCTCCACATAAGGTCCTCGCCAGTGGCCCTGGCAGTCATCTTGTCTCTCCTCATCAAGTGACACCTGTCGAAGTAGTGGTGCTCTGGGTGCTTCGTAATCGTCTAAAGGCTCGATACTGCATGCTGAAAAGCACAGTTAGTTTCTTGCAATATTATTTTAATTATATATTAATTAACTCCATTTTATATTTCAAATATTAATATTTTGGATTTAACTATTGCTAATGTTCCAATTGTGTTTATCTGATACCAGTAGGTACTGAATAACTATTTCAGTCGTTTAAATATAGCTTCAATGTGAATTAGAAGCCATATAATTTGAAATTAATTCAATTAGGTAGTAATAGTGTGAATATTGTAAGCTGTTGTGACGAATCGTTTACGAAGACGTGTGTTGGTTTAGTTATGAAACAATATTGTTACAACCGAAGCCAAAAAATACCGTAGAATAGTCTAGAATAGAATTATTTTTATAATTTTAATAAAACTTGGCAACTAACACTACACAAGCAAATCACGACTTTAAAGCTTTATTGTAGAATTTTTAAAATTAAAATAACAAAATATATGTTAACAAGTTCAATAAAGACTATTCTAACAGACTATCCCAAAAGAAAATTATATTAATAATGAAATATTAAATAATTATATAATATTATTACAACATTTAATATACAATGACATTAAGACAATTAATATGACATTAACACTTTAAACTGTAAACTTAATACTCGTAATCTTCGAGTGTATCGTTTTTGTAAAAATATATTATCAATAAGCCTACTTAGCCATATAAATTGAAACCATTATATAGAGGCAGTACAGAATGCTTCGATATATTGAGAAACACGTACCTGGTGATCTCGCGTATGGTGGAGTAAAATTCATGCTTTGTTCACAATTTAACTTATACTGGCTACATACACCTTGTGTCAGACGCTAAACACGACTGACCTTGGCTGTCGTGTCATGTTGTGTCCCTGACACAGATTCTGGCGCATGCGTACATCCATGAAGTTATCTACTCCATTAGCGTATGAAATTATCGATGGTTTCTTCCCGTTTCCTGGCTTACAGGAACACACATCTTGACTGGATGATTTATACTGATATCGACAGATATGTAGCGCGAGTATGTACTTCTTTACGTAATTTATTTCGCACGCCTTTGATAAATGAGCATTTTGAGTTGGGTTTTCATACCTACTCGTTTTACCAAACTTGGATAATTAAACATATAATTATAGAACGTAGAAAGTACTGATGTAATCATATTAATAAATATGTTCCCTTGGCTTAGGTCCTTGTGCAACAGTCTACAAGGATCATGAATTGCTCCTGAGCAAACAGTTACCAAACATAATAATAATATAGCCTATTTTGTTACATAATCACTCATATCTTATATATATATAATGAAAATGGTCTTCGTTTGAGGCTCAATCACGCCTAAACCACTGATCTTATCGACATGAAACTTTTTCATAGATGGTTTATGGCTATTTATTTATTAAATTCCAACGTTCCTTCATTTTTTTATTGCTGTTTTACTTTTATGAAAATTTATCCATACGGACTTCACCGCGGAAACATTCGGGGAGGCTTCCTAGAACCTCTAAACGTCAACATCTGTTAAAAACTCGATTTTCGAAATATTAAAAAGAAGAATAATAAAAATATGAAAAAAAATAAAATAATGAAACATAAAATTTATTTTAATTCGTCCAGCAAAGCGGGCGCGAAACGGCTAGTACAAGATATTAGCAGAAAGAAATAAAAATAAAATGTAGTAATATTAATATGGACCTGTGAAGAGATTACTACGTGTAGGAGAACAGGTAAAAATCTCCTCCAAGGCCTTCCACAAATACTTACATTTTTTATTATCTCCAGCCAGTAGAGAAGTACTCCTGTGTTATTTATTTCACGCACATTAGTCTGATAAATCGTTATTTGAAAATTGTCATACATTCAATTCTATTCGATTATATTGAATATAAAACTTGAGTCAAATCATAAGCAATGTAACTTCGAATAATGAATGAGTATTCAAAAAGTGACACAAACGAAGTACGTTTTGAAAAAGGAAAGTGTCTCAACAACAATTTTATCCTACTACCATTTTACCAGAGTACATTACCCCCACTACTCTTGTATGATACATGTCCCTTATGTCTGTCGAATCCCCGATAGACAACCATTTAATACCCGGAGCACAATTGGTTATCAGCTTGTTGTGCAAACCGGAAGAGCTATATTTGTCCAGATTACTGATAACTCAGTTACAAACTAACCAACGGACGGTTTAAATGTGGTTAATAACAATCGTTATGACAACGGTAGAATGAAGTTTAAAGATAAAAGAAAAAGCGATGAACGCTGTACACTGTCGATATTTGCGTGTGCTTGTGGTATCATTTCACTATTACTTCACACATATAGTTATGTATGGTGTGGTATAAACATTAATATTAAAAGTCTAATTGATTATGAGTTAGATGAAAGAATTAGGACGTATTTGAGTGATGTGGGTGAGACGCATAGGTTTAAGAGGGATGCTATGCTCGTAAGTAATGTTAGACAGTACAAATTTCTTTGAATAATATTTATGAATCAATTATTTGTTCAATAAGACAGCTTATAATCATGTTTTTATACAAAATACGCTTTGGCTCAAAGCACGGAACACGAATCAAAGATTCGTCATGTAATGTTTACGACGAAAATTAATTACTATCACATATTCAATTGTTTTTTTTGGTAACTAATCTAAATGTATAAAACAAAGTCGTGTTAGTTACACCACTTATAACTAAAGATCGCCTGGACCGATGTTAGTTATCTCTTTTTTGGTGGATTCTTCTCTGCTTCATATCAGATTAAGTATTAAAATATCGGATAAATTATCGAATAACAATAAATAAATTAGTTAATTTTACGAAGGCAAATCGCATGTGGTGCCATCTGGTGACAAAACTATTTCTATAAAAGAAACCTACCACTTTGTTCTTGCGCCGGATAACAAAACAAAAATGTTGCATATCAGAAAGTGCTTTAACATGCAGTATCGCAATATTGGCGGTAGAGAGAAGAGGCCTAATGTGAAAAACTGCCATTCTTGTTTCGCAATGGCAAGCAATAAAACATTTCTGTATTTTCTAATAAATTTGTATTATATTACCTTAATAAAATCCTAAATTTAGTTTAACTTAACGCGATATTATTAGACTGTTAGGCGGAACAAAGTTTGCCGGGTCGGTTAGTTTTGAATATAAAGTATGGTACAACTCAGCTACCAAAAACAATATATTAGTTAACGACTGATGAGAGCAATTACAGGCCTTTTTAAATTCTAATACAATGGTGAAGCTATTTAAACGTTTAACGTCTAATATAGCGGTAAGATTTAAAGACAGGATTCATTAAAATAGAAAAGTATTATTTCGTCTCTTTCTGTCAAATTATGTCTACGTTGTAATAAAAAGAGACAGATTAGTTAAAACTGTAATTATACAGATTTTTTACGAATTACAAATTTTCCAAGAAACCATCGCCAATCCAAGATGACAACACCGTAGCGCCGCATGTCGAATTCTTCAACCCCAAAATGCGACCAGAGCTAGAGGAGAAGGACGCTGCTGAGATGAAGAAAACGGGGGCAAAAGGCCCCGCTCCGGGAGGAGACACCTGGGTCTGGTTGACCAGCTACTCGAGAGTACCTGTAAGGGAATCTTGCTTTTACTTTCTGCTGAAGACAGTCATATTTATTTTTATGTGTCATATATTATTTGGTATTTATTTACGAGTAACTGTCGTTTCCGTCTGTATTTTAGTTGTTCAGTTGTTTTTTGTTATTTTGTCATTTGTTTTTTCTCTATAAAAATACACATGAAAACTTTCTGAAAACATTTTTCTGAAGTCAACTTATGCGTCGCCTTATATATCGTCATAGTCGTAGAATAGTGATAGATCTGACAAATAGTAAACTTTTAAAGGGCAGCCATTTCAAAATAATATATTCATGTTAGTTTTTGTCATAACTTTTTTAATTCATATTCTGTAATTATGAAAATTGGCATACAAGAAAACAAAAGGGTTTGTTTTGGAACAAAATAAAAATAACAACATTAAATTACACAGTTTTCTAGAAAAATCACGTGCTTCTATGAGCGCACCTATCGAATCCGTCACTTTACCGACTAATTAATTTGAAATTTAAAACAAATGGTTTTTTTTTAGTGTAGCTGTAATATTTAGTCAAAGTAGTATCCAAATATAATAAAAAATGGATTTTGGATTTTTTTCAAATCTGACATTGTTCTACGATCATGACGATATTATTATTACACGAATAAAGAAAATATTATAAGTCATGTGTACATATATTCATTATAAGTGTTTTATAGACGCTATATTCGAAAAATAAAAATGCAAACTTTCACACACTCAAGTCCTTTAATTCATTTATTTTAGTCCATGATTATTCGTTATATATATTAACAAAAATTTAAAATAACCTATTATATTTTTTAATCCCTAGAAGATGTGGGAAATAGAGATCTAATTTTAAAAGCCAGGTTTTAACTCGATTTTCAGTACAACGTCGTTCAAGGGTTTTGTAAAGCAACACAAGACTACTGTCCACCTGGAGTTCAGGGCCCCAAAGGTCCAAATGGAGAACCAGGACCAAAAGGAGACCGTGGAGACCCGGGATCAGCTGGAACTCCTGGTCGAGCCGGTGGCAGAGGTCCCGTCGGACCACCTGGCCCGAAAGGTATATGATAAGAGTATAAGTATAATGAACGTTTAAATCAGTAAATAATTTTACTAAGCGTATTTATCACAGTTGAAATTGGGGTCATAAAGTATGTTCAAAGATAATAAAATATACCTGTGGCTTGTCCCGACTTCGTATACACGTGGCAGTTTGTTTTATTTTAAATCAGGGATAATAAAGCATTATAATGTCAAATCAGCAGTTGAGTTTACTATTTTAAGATTACAAATCTTCTTTATGACATGAGCACAGATATATTATGTAATGACAAGACAATTAATAAATAACTTAGTTCTTGTCAAAATATTTAAACTGATTTATGGCAGTAAGTAGTAGAAAATTTTTGAGATATAGACAAAGAAATTCCTGAAATGACGCTACAATTTTCGGTTCATATAGCAACTTTATATGTATGTTTAAACACGATTCTATTTCAATCTTCTTTTAGTGTATCTGTGTACTCTTTTTTAGCAAAAGCCTCCTCCAAATCCCGCCATTCTTCTCTGCAATTTGCCACACTCTGCCATGTACCACCTGCTGTTACTTTAATTTGCTCTATCCACCTTTAAGTTGTCTCCCTCTTTTTCGTTTGCTATACCTTGGGCACGAGTTTATTACTTTTTTCCTCCACTTTTCTGTTATTTTTGCCATGTCCACTCCACTTTTGTTTATTTATTTTTACTGTAATATTACTTATTAATTTAGTATACTGTTACCTTAGTTGTTTTTCTTAAAGCTGTATTCTTTATTTTGTCTATTCTTTTCTTCCCTATGATTCTTTGTTAACACACTATTCTGATTTCCAGGAGAGCGTGGGTTCCCTGGCAACCCTGGCCTTGATGGAAGAGATGGTGTGCCCGGAGAGCCAGGTTTAGATGGACTCTCAGGAAGAAATGGGGCTGATGGGGCAGCGGGAAAAGATGGCAGGGATGGTATCCCTGGAAGAGATGGTAGTCCGGGGAAGAATGGAAAAGATGGCAAAGATGGTGAGATTTACTTTAAAGTATTTGTATAAAAAAGCGCAAAGCTAACGTAATTTTTTTGATTATCTCGTAAACGCGGACCGGATGGTATATAGATAACAACTAGGAACTTAGTATTTTTATTTATGTGTATTTAAGTGTTTTAAAAATATATTAAATTGTAGTATTATCATCTCCAACTCATCTTAATATATGGGATTCTATTTTAGGTAGGGACAAAGACGATGGACATTAAAATTGTAATTAATTTAATTTTTACTATGAAAAATACGAAAATAAAATATTACTCTTTAGTTTTGTTTTCTCTTGTTAATAAAATTACTGTTTAAGGCAAACCAGGCGCAACAGGACCCCAGGGTCCGAGGGGTATAAAGGGGGAACGAGGACCCCAAGGCCCCAAAGGCATGCGTGGGAACGATGGACGCGATGGCTCCCCTGGGAGACCAGGACTATCTATTTATAACTATACTAGGGAAAATCAACTATTTATACCGCCATCTTTTGCATGTAAGTATTTTAAAAGATGCGTTTCCAAAGATTTTAATTTTGTGACATCTTTTTATTTATAAATCTATCTATATAAATAAAAAATAATTGAAAAATATTTTAAAACTCGAAGAAGGCTAGAACCATATTCTTTTTATTTATTCCTTGAACTCTGAAGAAGGTTTTTATGGGAAAAAAATAAAAATTAGGTTTAATTAGTACTTGGTTCTTATACCGGAAAAGTGAACAGTTTCTATGGGGTAGATTTCGATTCCGTGCTTGTATCGATGTTTTATCGACATTTTGTTCTTTCCAATCCGTTATACCATACAATTTTTTTATTATTTAGAAATTCAAATTTGTACAGTTAATTATATGAAACACGCAATGCGGTTTAACCATCTGAGCTCCTGAGCTGAAATGTGAGCTTACAATGAAAACATTTTACAGTGGAAAATCCTCGCCTCATAGTTCGGGAAGGTGACACCATGAGGATGGACTGCAACCCCAAAGGATTTCCAGAACCAACAATTGAATGGCGCAGGGCTGATGGTACACCTATTATCCAGGTAATAAATCATATATGACATACAAATGTCTCCTATTGGGATAGTGTAGCTAATAAATCAGTCTTGTAAGTTATAAAAAAAATTGACACAGCCGTTTAAAAGATCTCAGTCATTTACATAAAATATACACGTACAAATAAGAAGCGGTCCTATTACAATAATATATTAGAAATAATATAATAATAATAATTTAGAATTCCCGTATCACCTCGACGTCCGTCATTCCACAGCTAAGCGTGTCTTAAGGCAGTTTTTGCTGCGCACCACCACTAAGTGGTTTCCACAACTATGTTTCCACATAGTTGTGAAAACAGCTGCCCACTGAAGTATTTCCGAACCAATTCGAATTCGGGTCCTTCAAGAAAAGAGCCGGTGTGGGTCTTCCCTGAGAGTTACGACCTCCAAATGTTCAAAATTCGAGTACACTCCTCCCTCAAAGGCCGGCAACGCACCCACTAAAAATGGGTGTGCATGACTGCCCTTTTTGGGAGGCTCGCCTCCCAAAAAGTATATTATATAAAAAAAGAGCGTACCAATTTTTTAAAGGCCGGCAACGCATTTTCGAGCCTTCTGGCAATGAGAGTGTCCATGGGCGGCGGTATCTTAACAACAGATGAGCCTCCTGCCCGTTTGCCTCCTATTACATAAACAAATATCTAAAAGCCATTGAAAAATTGCAGTTTTATCGTAATAAAAATTAATATTATTAATTCCCTATTATAAAGTTTTACAGTGTAACGAGTCAAAAGTATAATTATATATATATTGTCCACGAACTTTTAATAGTTAACAATTTCTATCCACAAACATTTTTTAGGTATATTTAGATTGCTATCTGTAATAAAATATCAAAAGTGAAAATGGACACTTTCGTAGTTCATCATTTTATTGTATTAAAATGCATTTATTTTTCATATTCACCATATTCAAAATAGAATCACAAATATCAAAGTCTAAACTATATTATTATTATAAGTGATGATTGATATTTTTAACATATTATACAATATTGAACTGATTTGACAATTTTTGCTTACTACGTACTCTTGAAATTATTTACCAAATGTTATTTACTTTAGGGTTCGTGGCGGGATGCGTCAGTGAGTGGTCACGTACTGAACATACCTAATGTCTCCCGATGGCATACGGGCAAGTATGTCTGCCTGGCGAATAATGGTATGCAGCCGTCAGCTAACCAGACCACGGATGTTGAAATACATTGTAAGTTATTTATTTATTATAACCAATAACGTTTGATATGGAACATTGGGCATCTGATGCATCTGATGTAAAGCCCGCCCATGGATTACGATACAAGAAGGCTTGCATGTGCGTAATTTAATAATTGGTACAATCATTTCTTGAAGGACCTTAAGTCGAATGGCATAAATGAAGCGGTTCACAAAATTCTTGCATACAACAGTTTTCCAAATGAAGGCCTACATATAAACTCGTAATTTTACAAAAGAATATCGCACTAACTTGTTTTATTTTACAGTTAGCCCGTACATTCGTGTCCCGAACAATATCCTCTACGTGTATAATAAAACAGCGAAGATTGAATGCGAGGTAGGTATACAAACGATTGTCATTTATTTTTTCACATACATTAAAAAACAATTCAATTTTGGAACCCTGTAATTCTCAATAGCGGTATTTCAATCGCAACTGAGCTAATTGATAGACCTTCCTCGTAATTGCATACAAAAACGTATGTTTTATTGTCGCTATTAAAACTTTAAAGAGGTTGCCAGAGGTAACAAAAATGTACAATTAAAAATACGAGTTATCGAATAAAAGACAATCATGGTATCGATTAAAGAGCGAAACACGCCATTCTTCGAAACAAACATTCTCACTTCCTTAATTATAAAGATTGTACAACCAACGAACGAATGCTGTATTTTAAAACTGTGTTTTTTATCATAATTTTTAAATAATTATATTTAATTTCAGTCTTAAAGATAACGTCGTAAGTTATGCAAAACGTTGGGTCAATGTCGACGACTCATTGGTTTAGTGGTTAGTACCCCTAACTGCGAATCCATGGGTCCCGGGTTCGATCCCCGGCTGAGACAAACATCGATGTGATGAGCATTTGGTGTTGTGTCTTGGGTGTTTAAATATGTATTTATATGTCTATCTACGGATATATATACATATTATAGATATAATATGTATATATATCCGTTGCCTAGTACCCATAACACAAGCTTCACCAGCTTAGCATGGGACTAGGTCAATTGGTGTGAATTGTCTTAAAAAAAAAATGTTATTATTTTAGATTCAAAATGAATCCAAAATTGTGATATTAAAATGCGTTTTAATCAGTATTATTAGTTGCCTGGAATTCTACTTCCAGGTCCAAGCCTGGCCTGAACCAGTATTCGCATGGGAATGTGATGGAGTTACCATGGAAGGGACGAGGTTTAACGCCGAGGTATCCCCAACTGGGGACGCATGGAGATGGATAATGAGACTCGAGATACCTAATATCAGAGAAAATGATCTAAGACAGTACAGCTGCGTAGCCAAAAATGAACTTAATAATCAAACTGTTAAGGGCCATATACGATTGGCGTGTAAGTACCAAAGATTTTAAATATAAGAAGTACTTAAATTTTAAATATAGAACCGTGAAATATTAATGCCTTTGGTTTATGTCAATATATACGTAATATATAAAATTCTCGGGTCACGGTGTTTGTAATTAAACTCCTCCGAAATGGCTCGACCGATTTTCGTGAAGTTTTGTGTGTCGGTTAGGTCTGCGCATCGGACAATATTTATTCTATTTTTCATCTCCCTAAATGGTGGTCTACCCCTAAATTTTTTTATTTAGTTTTTAGACAAAAACTAAATAGTAGATTTTTTTTTTAAGATTTTTATCTTGTTACGACAAAGAAGTAGAACTTCTAACGCGTGTACATAAGTACACACACGTTTTTTTTTAACCTGCAATCTTTACCAGTCCCAGGACCAAACCAGCAAAGCCAAGTCCAGCAGCCAATGGAGTACGGCTCTCGTCCCCCAACACTAACATCGTACGAGGAGTTGTGCCAGGTCCAAAAGTGTCCCTCGTGCCCACATTGTGATCGAGCTGTGCTGATGATATCTAGTATGAATGGAACTGCTGGATATAAGCCACGGCGCAATACAAGTAAGGATTTTGTGAAATAAATATAAAAACGTAAATCTTTGTTTATCTTTTTAGTATAATTAATAATCCAAATCCGAAATTGATAATGATTATAATAATAAAATGTGGTAAAAATAATAATAATGTGGTAAAAATAATAATGTTCCTTAGTTGGGTTCGCTTTAATAAGTAGAAAGTGTCATGAAGATCCCATGAGTATTTGTACTTAAAGCACTGATTTTTGCACATTTTTTTCATCTTTATTAAGATTAGAGCAAAAAACAGGAGTAATTACAGGAAAATTGCATATTTTAACATAGTTTGTGAAAAATAACTAAACCTCTTTTAACAGACTGTCAACTTTACGCGATTGGTAAACCGGTGTATCACCGTTATAAAGATGAATTGTTTGGAGCCTGGTTAAGAGATTCTAATGCCACCGAAAGTCAGGTACGAAATCGTACACACAACATATATTTCCTCTTATAATTGAATTAAATAATGGGTGTCAACTTAGTTTAATTCACTTAATATATATTATACGAGGCAGGAGAAATCCTCAAAAAGAAAATTCTTAAATAAATTTAAACTAGGTATATCTATACTATATACTTACAATTTTAGAATATCGCCATATAATTTCAGAAAGAGAAACTTTGGACGACTCAAGAGAATGATGTGGAAAGATTGAGAGAGTATCGCACCAAAGCGAGCTTCAAAAAAGACCATGTTGACGAATTTCATAAATTACAGAAACCATTCTTTGTAAGTAAAAATTAAAAGTAAAAATTGGGAAGTAAAATATCTAGTTAATATTTCTTCTATATTATTATGTTTGTATATCTTTTACATAAACACTTTTAATTACATTCTTTTGAACACTAGTAAATTTACATTAAAATAAATAAAAATAAATCAGGAGAGAGTAGACAACCTTTTAAGGTCTGGGCCTCAGACTTATTTCTGTTTCGTAATCATATCTCAATCTAATAGGCAAGTAGGTGATCAGCCTCCTATGCCTGAACCCGCCGTCGACTATTTAGCAAGCCGGTTTCCTCACGATATTTTTCTTCAACGTTGGAGCGAATGTTGCATGCGCACTTAGAAAGAATGTCCATTGGTACACAGCCGGGCATCGAAGCTTCGATGTGAGGCATAAGAGTCAAACACTGAAGCCACTAGGCCAACACTACTCTTTTAATTTTCCATTCGTGTAGCAATTTCCAATTCCAATATCAAAATACCTGTCGTACTTATCGTTGTATGCACCCACATCCAATAGCTCATTTCCAGTTTAATGTTTCAGGGTAACGGGCACATAGTATATAGTGGATCGTTCTTCTACCAGGCCAATGAATCTGGTCATCCAGGGGACATCATCAGATATGACCTCACTCAGAGTAGGATAAAATCCGTCCACCTGCCTTATGCTGCAGGAAGGCTCTATTCATCACAGCACAATCAGGTAAAAAAGCTAGAAATATTTTTTTTCTATCGATCGTTCTTTGCAGGCAATTTGCTAATTAATCTACTGTGCCGTGATTATTGGTTTCGCCAATAGTCGAACCCAGAATGTCTAATGTTTGGACGTCGATATTAAAGAAATATATCCTTTCCCTTTAAGCCCTGTATACTATAGCGACAATAAAATTTAAAGAGCTATCAGACTATTCCTTTTATACGGAACTTGACTTACTTGGGATACAAATACAGGACCATATTCTAATCTACTTAAAAGGTAAGAGCTAGCGAGAGTCAAACATTGATATACTTGACAGCACTCAAGACGAGAATTTGGCAAGTTACGAATTAGATTGTGGATCACTATCCAACTAGCGTAACTATACCATGTGGGGCCCGTGGCAAATTCTTTTGATGGGGCCCTATTAGTACAAATCGACACGTTGTATTTAGTTAAATTTTAATAAACTTCGAGGTTTTCAGAGTACACACGTTGTATATGTCCCACTAATGGCCAGAGGCCTCCTAGGCGAGAGGGAATGGTCTGTAGTCCCCACGGTAGCCCAATGCGTATTGGAGTCATCACATTCATCCATAGAACATAATATCTCTTGGGCCCTCTTGGGTCGGAGCCCCGTGGCATTTTGTCAGCCCTGCCACCCTATTGTTACGCCACTGATTAAAATAAAAGATTTTATAATCGAAGCGTCCTAATCGAGGAGATATATATTTTTTAATGTTTTGTTTTAGGTTGACTTTAGCGCAGACGACAATGGTCTATGGGCTATTTATTCAATTGAAAAATCAAACAATACGGCTGTAGCTAAGGTATTCATATTAAAATATTTTTAAACTAGCTGTTCCCTGCCCATACCAAGATATTTAGTAATGCTTCTGTAGATTCGAAATCCAATTTGGCTAGTGTAATTTCTATGTGACTTGCGAGTTTATATCTGGATAGTTTAACGATCTCAGAATCCATAGATTTGGACATTTTATTATAAAGAAAGGGGCCCCTAAATGCAAAGGAGCGTCGGCCAAACACAAGTCCTTCGTTTTGGCGTTGGGAATAAAAAACGTCTGTTCTTAGATGTGTCCTGATTTGTGAGACCATGGAATTTATGATATCTTGAACAGGTCGCTAAGATATTTAGCTTCCTTACTGAGAGGGTTTTTGTTTCTAGGTGGAGTTTGACTGTGTGTAATATAGATAGATTACCTACCATTTCTTAAACTTAATAAAATTACATAAAAATCAAATTGCATTAATAAATATATACTTTTTTATTTATTTTAAGCTAAGATTCGATCCGAATAAAGATGACCTAAATATCGACTACTTATGGAATATATCATTAAATCATAAACAGGTAAGTCTAGGTTATATTATTCTTGTATAAAAAATAGGTACTTTTAAGGCAATCCCTTATCCTCTAGTACATGCCTATTACCACAGATAACTGTAACCATAGATAATGAAAGTTAATTTAATTATATATTTAGTTAATTGTCATTACATTAGTGATTTAACGTTTTTAAAAACAATGTGATTTTGAAATCAATTAATAGTTCTTGCGTGGATTTTATATTCAAAGTTTATTTTTCTTACAGGTTGGCGAAATGTTCATAGTATGTGGAGTGTTGTATGCTCTAGATTCGGCGACAGATAGAGAGAGCAAAGTGACAGTCGCGATTGACTTGTACCAGAATAAACCTGTGGAAGTCACTCTGCAGTTCACTAACCCGTTTCGGAAGACCACACAGCTTGGATATGATCACACGCATAAGGTAATATTTTATGTGGAAAGGAGGTGAGTTTTGGAACGAAGTTCCTTATCGCGCGTTGTGAAAGGGGACTGGACGGAAAAAATTCTTACGAAAAGTTGTCACGACACTTTTTTGCTATTTGCTATTGTAATACACCAGTTCTCGTCCGATCACCGAAGTTAAGCAACGTCGGGCGAGGTCAGTACTTGGATGGGTGACCGCCTGAGAACACCTCGTGATGTTGGCTTTTTTTTGTAGTGATAAGAAATGAAAATTAATTTTGGAATCACTTAACTAAATTAGTCTTGTTGGAACGAAGTTATCGAGCGTCGCGAAAGGGGGCTAGACGGAATAAATTAAGACCAAAAGTTGTAACGACACTTTTTGCTATAGTTGTTATATTTTACATTTTCGATTTAGCTATCGCCAACGTCCATACCACGTTGAATACACCGGTTCTCGTCCGATCACCGAAGTTAAGCAACGTCGGGCGAGGTCAGTACTTGGATGGGTGACCGCCTGGGAACACCTCGTGATGTTGGCTTTTTTTTTTCGTCGTAAGATTGGTGTCGAGAAAATCTATCATACTGTTATGATACCAATTAACATATAAATCAATCGAAAGGAATTTCGTTCCATCCGGGTGTCCCTTGACACCTCTAAAGTTTTTTTATATACACAAGTTGAGAACATAATTGCAATTTATTCATTTTATACACAATTTTATAAGATCTCGTATTTTATATTAAGGTTTATTTACATTGTAACTTCTACTGTAATTTCGATTTCTATTTCAAAATAAAACGATCTGTATAGCGCCATAAGTATAGCGCCATCTGTGGAAATTTATCGAAACTATCAAGGCACCAAAAATTTATTCTAAATTCAATCTAATATCTTTGTTCCACGCAAGACATCGTTCGTTGGAACTGTGTGTTAAACTTAATTACGTATAGAGGGCATTATTAACAATATATTATCATGTTATATTGATTTCCAGATACTTTGCTAGGTGGCGCTTTTCTAAAGACGGTTTTATTAAAAATATATCAGAGATGGCGGCGCTATTTTAAAACTTGTTGTAGAAATATTTTTACTTACATATTATTATCCTATTTAATGTCATTTATTATCTTCCAGGAGCTTTATTCTTGGGATCGTGGAAACCAATTAACTTATCCCGTAAGATATAACGAGCTACCTGGACCGTAATGAAACGGTGAAATAAATTATAAGTTTAAGATTAATATGCTGTATCGATAATTTATTATTTTATACGATTGTTCACACAAAAATAAATGAATTTTTAAACAGTATTTTATTTAGCTAATTTGTATTCAATTGGTTATGTTTTATTTGGATAAGATGCGATTCCCGACCAAAAAAATTAAACGAATTATAGACACGCTATTTAAAATGAAATCAAATCGAAACAAAATGTGTTTAAGTATTAAGTCTTTAAAATTAATAAACTACCCAGAGATATTGTGTTTTAACCGACACGTCTGGTCAGCGGTTAGCATATTACACTAACATAATATATTTCATACACTATATTGGTGGTTAGGTACAGATGTAGTCAAGTGTGAACCGGTCACGATCCGGTTAAAGTGCATTAATGTCATACTTGTGGAAATAAAAGTCTCAAATCTCTGATTGATTTATGCGAAGGACCAATAAACCAAACCAACCAAGGAGTATGAGGCAGACACGACAATATGGAGCCACACAGTTCCTACATTTATGAATTTTATTGTAACTGAAGAATAATACAAAAAAAAACACAGTGCTTTAGTTTAGTTAATTTTATTTAGTTATTAAGTTTCCGACTTCATACATAGTACTAAATCTACTGATTATTTTACAAAATCTTCCATCTAAAATGTATTACAATTAAAGTAAACATAAGTTAAAAAAATAAAATACAATTATTAGAAATTTGTTGGTACTTAAAACAGAAAAAAAAAAAAGAATATCATCAGCAAAACAGCGAATTAGGTTCGAGAAAAGCACTCCACAATGCTTTCTCTAAAACCGATCAGCCCACTACCGAATATATCCAGCTCCGGTTAAGCTGTGTTCAATCCGTTAATCGCGAAGAATTCGAACGAGAGGTGCCTGAACTCCTAGGTTGGTTTTGGCAGAAGGAATTAGGAAAATATTGCTGATTTTAGACCTAGGGAATGAATAAGGGACGACAATTTTAATATCCTGTCAGATGCCACTGCTCTGTGCTCTGTATATGATTATTTAGCAATTTATGCAAGAAGGTAACAAGTTCTCCGATTGTACAGTGATATCATATTAATTTTTTTGAGTCGCTGATGGTACGGGTGTCAATCCTCTACTTATGAAAGCTAGGTGTCGCGTACAAGATCTTTGAATGTTTTGCTTTAGTTAAAACATTCCGCTTGTTAGAAAATCTCCCCAATTTCTACTACTAGCTCGATAATTTTACTGTCATCACAATAATTAAGGACATTAATTATTAAGCATTCCTTAAGTATTCTGGCTAATTATGTTTTGTTTCATATTTGCCACCGTCAATATATGATATATATCTACTTTCTACTATTAAATACACTTTATTCAATTACGTATTAAGTGTTACTAGAAATTAGGTAAGTCCCGTGTGTTTCAAACGCTACTCAAACATTGAATTTGCCTTAACGATGCGTGACCAACAGTTTGCCAATACGCACTTCTGGCACATCCCGCGCCTACGGCCCATAAAAGGCTTGCCAATCCGTGACTTGGCAGAAGTTGCCTATAACCCGATCAATACTTGCGCGGCGCCATCGCGCAGCAAAATTACACTTTAATAGTTCATTAGATCTGACAAAAATGCCAGGGACAGTTTAAATTCAGTACACGCTATCGATTCGCGGTCGAAGTTATCGCAAAAATGGCGCTTGTTCGAATTGAGTTTTTATAGTTTCCGCAGCGGCTGTTAGCTGTTGTCATGTCGCTGGAAGATATTTTGATTTACAATCTATTTATGTTAACGTAAAATTGTAAACACCGTTAGATTGTAATCTATCTCGCGAGATTATAAACTGTCGAAAGATTGTGAACCTCAGCGTACTGCTTACAATTTAACGTATTATTATTCGGTAGATTGTACTACACTAACTTAGTTATCATTCAAACTTCTTTGGTCAATTACAGATTAATTTTACTTCCCAACAATTTCATATAACTACCGAATAATAATACGTAAATTTGTAAGCAGTTCGTTGAGGTTCACAATCTTTCGACAGTTTATAATCTCGCGAGATAGATTACAATCTAACGGTTTTTACAATTTTACGGTGACATATACGCAATATAAAGTTATAGCCAAATACGTAACTGATTATTTAAAAGTCAAAAGTCAAAAATCATTTATTCATATAGGTAACACAATGTACACTTATGAACGTCAAAAATGAAAAAAGAAATATACATAATATGCTTCTAATTTTACATTTACTGCCAGTTCTCAAATCAAGGGCGTAGAACGGAAGAGAAGAACTGGCAATAAACTCTCCGCCACTCTTTTTAATTCGAGTTTTAATAACGGAATAAATTACTAGCCGCATAGCATAATGGACACATAAGATATGATATTAAGATTTACGATAGCCACGGTCGCACGGGCAACAGCGCTATGCATAGCCATTGGTTATAAGTCCCCCCTAATGCATGAGGCGAACGGCTATTTGCATCTGTTCCACAGATTAAATACTTATCTATGTTGCAAGTGTAAGGGTGATATTCAGAAACGAGGTTAAGACAGAATCCAATAGGTTTTTGCATACGACAGTCAGAGATGATTCATTTCTGTAGAGCCTTGTGTTACTAGCAGAAAGCTTTATTTTCGATGTGTCTTTGTACATTGAATAAATCAACACTGAAATGGAATAGTTCTAAATCACTTAATGTCTAAGTTAGTCTCATAAATAAATAATCGACATTACCAAACTTAGATTGTAGAGTCAGTCTAGTTCTCGCTGCTTCTAACCAGTTTAAATATACCTGGATCGAAGAATAACGTTGGCATGTTCTTGAACAATGTTTGGAAAGCTTCCACGTATACGTTATACGCGTGAATTAAAATAAAAAGGATTTCATGAATGATTTTGTATTATAATGAAAGATTAGTGCTTCTTCTATTATATTTAGGTTATATTTAATGTAATAACCACATAGTTTTAGAATTACAACTACATAAATATAGTGACGTAACGGACCATTTTATGCGTACTGTTTTACTAAAACTTGATTATTGTGCGATATCTTGATTTAATTTACTAAAAAACTTAACATCTATCAATATTTATTTTATCAAATGAACGTAAATTTAAATCAAAATATGAATAAAGATTTTTCGTTAGTCCATTACGCGACGAGCCCACGAAGCAAAAAAATTTAAATATGCCCAAGTAAAACCTTGAAACTATCATAATTAAGTAGAGGCCGCTAATACCATAAAGTTTTATTGCAGCGCCATCTCTTCGCTAGCTATAGAAGTATATTTCTGAAAGAAGTACCTGGCACAACAAATGGTGCACCGTTTGCTCAAAACTGATTTTTATTACTTGTGAGGGTGTAATTACAAACAAAAAGAAATTTGAGGTTCGAAATACAACAGCGTCTAGACCGTTTCAAACTGAAAAATAGAGGGCTGGGGGGAACACCCACAACGGGCCACAAATGAATCATACCGCAATCAGACCTCGTCATTTCCCCTGAATGTTTTATCGCTGATTTCCTATGAACACGTATTGATTTACGATACATGCATAAAATAACACTCGTAATGTGTCCAAAGTCAAAATCATATATTCATATAGGTAACAGAGTGTACACTTGTGAACGTCAAAAAAGAAATATACAATAAATGCTTCTAATTTTACATTTACTGCTAGTTCTCAAATCAAGGGCGTAGAAGAGAAGAACTGGCAATAAACTCTCCGCCAGTCGCCGAGTTTTTTGTTTTACACAACGTTTGTAAGGAGCTGCAACCATTACACCACGTTCCACATGACATTCCATTGTCATCCTTTTAATTACCACTTTTGGCAGATTAATTAATTATACTACGGGATTATATACCATAAGTAGTTCTTCAGATTTCATTTGAACATTGACCAACTGCTGACGCGGCTCACGTAGTTGTTCTAAATTTTAACAGCTGAAGGTGCGCGATACACCAACAGCTCACAAGAATAATATTATGTATGTGTGAATAGGTGTAAGTAGTTTAAGATATTATTTTATAACAATAAATTATATTTGAATATTGCTCTGTCTTATTCATCGCTTCCTATCAAAGTGGCGAAGACTTCTTCAAGCCCTTAATTATCGTGGTGAGCCTGTCCGATAGCTTTGAGACAACCACTCTTAGGGTCGATTCGACCAAACAAGAGTAAATCTTAATCTTAGAATAAATCGTCAGTTAATCGAGAGTAAATCAATTTTACGTTTTACCAACTACAAATTCTAAGAATAGTGGGCTTATTCGGGAATTGCTACTATACCGCCGTTTCGCACGGAATAACAGCTATTCCTAGAATAATTTAATGGCGTCAGTCAGTCCAATCAGCTGATTTCTGTCATTTCACAAATATGTATTCTGTGTTTTAATTTCAAGTCAACGCAACGCACTAAATTAATAGTCTAGCATTGTATAATGAAACGTTTAAACAATTTATTATTTATTTATTTGTTTTTAGATTTTTTATTTTCTATAATATTAGAATGAAATTCAACTGGGCTCAACAGAAGTTCCTTTTTAGACGAAAGCCTCAAACAAACAAGAAATAAAAACTTTTTGTTGTCGTTTGACACCTGTTAAAAGCTACTTTTTCACACTATAATACGGCAAAATCGAGTTGACATGATGTATGCTCTTACACTGTCCCGTTGTAGAACAACATTTATTTGCCGAGTTTTATTTTCGTTCACCATTCTCTTGCTATTCGCGTATTTAGTCTAGTCGACAAGTTGAAAATGGAACAAAATAGAGATACTGCTCTTAAAATTATGTGCGATAGCTCATTCGAACCGGAATGACGCCTAGAAAAATGTGCTAAAAGCGTGTATTAGCACATAAAAAATTGCAAAAGTTATAGACAATTAAAGATGAAAAAAAAATGGCATTTAGTTTTTTGCCAATATTTAATAAACTATTAATATTTAAGAAATTTCAAATAAAGATTCTGAAAGAAGAGGAAATTTCCAATAAAATACTCCTAACTCTCGGAACTCTATCTCCATTATTTATAACTTTAATTTAACGCTGAAAATAGGTCTGCGGGTGACATTTTTAGGATTCGCGCGTGGCGTCAAAAGCGACTACGGCACATTAATTAATTTATTTAAGGTATTGAATTTTTTTTTTTAAATTTGAAAAAATTATGGTGTGTTCTGAACACTATAATTAATTTATTCCCGTTGAAAATTTTACTTAAAGTTAATTTTTCAACAAGTTAAATAATTGTTAACAAACGAAATTTTCTCGAACGACCGTCTTAATTGTAAGTGAAAAAAAATGTTTAAATAATGGTCGTAAAAATATTTCGCTTCGTAGAGCCTTTCTTACATACATACTTAACAAGATCGTGCCATAAAAGTTAAAAAAATATTTATACTTTGTTTATAACATTTTTTTTACTTAAACAAAAACTTAAAAATCCATGTAATGTTGTTAAAAAAATTTTTTTTTTTTCTAAATCATCATATAATCGTTTTTTTATTAATACAAGATATTTATTGATTTGCAAAAAAAAAATTCCCGCCATTTGTTGATAAATTTTTTTTTAACAAATTGAATAAATAAATATTTTTTAAAAAAATTTTAACACAACTTTATTACATTAAAAATTTTATGATTTTTAAAAAAAATTTTTTTCCTAAATAACAATTTTTAATTGTTTATAATCGTTTTTTTTATTTTCTATTGTTTAAATGATAAGTTAAAAAAATTTTTTTTTCTAAAAGTCATAATTGACATATATAACAAAGTATAGAAAAAAAAAAAATAATTTTAAATAAAAGTAATATTCATGATAATCAAAAAATTTACAAAATTTTTTTTTCTATACTTTGTTATATATGGTTGTTTTTGTTAATTTTAGAAGTTTTAGAAAAAAAATAAAAAAAAATTGAATATTTGTTTATAACAACTTGGTAAGTTAATAAACAATAGAATTGTTGATTAAAAAAAAATTTTTTTCTGTTACTTTAAAGAGGACTGTCAATTATGACTTTTCGAAAAAAATTTTTTTTAACTAATTATTTAAACAATAGAAAATTAAAAAAAACGATTATAAACAATTAAAAATTGTTATTTAGGAAAAAAAATTTTTTAAAAAATCATAAAATTTTTAATGTAATAAAGTTGTGTTAAAATTTTTAAAAAAAATCTTTATTTATTCAATTTGTTAAAAAAAAATTTATCAACAAATGGCGGGAATTTTTTTTTTTGCAAATCAATAAATATCTTGTATTAATAAAAAAACGATTATATGAATATTTAGAAAAAAAAAAATTTTTTTAACCACATTACATGGATTTTTAAGTTTTTGTTTAAGTAAAAAAAATGTTATAAACAAAGTATAAATATTTTTTTAACTTTTATGGCACGATCTTGTTAAGTATGTATGTAAGAAAGGCTCTACGAAGCGAAATATTTTTACGACCATTATTTAAACATTTTTTTTTCACTTACAATTAAGACGGTCGTTCGAGAAAATTTCGTTTGTTAACAATTATTTAACTTGTTGAAAAATTAACTTTAAGTAAAATTTTCAACGGGAATAAATTAATTATAGTGTTCAGAACACACCATAATTTTTTCAAATTTAAAAAAAAATATTCAATACCTTAAATAAATTAATTAATGTGCCGTAGTCGCTTTTGACGCCACGCGCGAATCCTAAAAATGTCACCCGCAGACCTATTTTCAGCGTTAAATTAAAGTTATAAATAATGGAGATAGAGTTCCGAGAGTTAGGAGTATTTTATTGGAAATTTCCTCCTCTTTTAGAATCTTTATTTAAAATTTCTTAAACATTAATAGTTTATTAAATATTGGCAAAAAACTAAATGCCATTTTTTTTTCATCTTTAATTGTCTATAACTTTTGCAATTTTTTATGTGCTAATACACGCTTTTAGCACATTTTTCTAGGCGTCATTCCGGTTCGAATGAGCTATCGCACATAATTTTAAGAGCAGTATCTCTATTTTGTTCCATTTTCAACTTGTCGACTAGACTAATTGTTATTCCTAGCACAATTATACTATCGATTACGTGGACAAACGACTATGGATTTACTCGAGATTAAAATCATGGAATAGATTATTCTTGGTATAGTTACTCGTGTATAAATTGAAGTTTGGTCGAATCTTCGACCCTTAAACGACCCTTAAACCTTTGATACTACTCGTAGAGCTCCGTCTGTTACCTTAGGTCTGTTGTGGCAGACGTCCTGGTCAGGTACTTATGTAGGGCTTAGGGATCCGTAAGGTTAGGTTCTTACTTCTCGCCCTGTCATATATTTAGTTATCTAGTGCAGCTTGCTCATACATCCACTACATATACTATACAGATACACCTGACATTTAATACATATAAATTTAACGACACATTTCACAGCCCACTGGCTGGCAAGCTGTACAGTTATCGACTGCTTTAAGAAAGAAATACGTCCTTTTTGCATCCATTTGGGTCTATCATGAACTTATTTGAAACCTAATTGCTTAAGGAACCGGAAAGATAATGAACTGAGTTGAAATGAATGAACGAGACGCCCAAAAAGGGTAGTTATCGCAGCCCATGGACACCCATTTGTAGTGGGTGCGTTGCCTGCCTATGGACTCTCTAATTTGAACAGATGGAGATCGTATCTCTCAGCGACCATTAATTGGCGTCAAGCAACTTGCTGTATGGTAAAAATACGTGTACTAAGTAGTAAATATAGTAGTAGTAGTAAATATAATAATTTAAAAAAATATTATAACTATATTGTTATACATTTCCTGCCAGTTCTCGTTTACATAAAACTTCGTTAACGGATATAAAAGTATCTATTGCATTACTTTAAAACATTCGAATCGGAGAGTTTTAAATACATTCTCGTTGATTATTCAGCTGTATATTACACAAATAGTATATGTATATGTGCTTACTTAATTATTTTTTAGTTCCAACCTAGTTGGCAGCTAAAGGCTTTATTTAAATAAACAATCTACGGAAACTTGGAATTTCGCCCAATCTCCCACTTCGATACCGCAAATTGAATTTATAGAAAGTCAGCGCCAATTAATACAATTAATTTACTATTTATAAGGCACACTGACATCACACAGTCACTAACAGATAAAATATTACATTAAAACATAGACAAATACAGGGACAATTATGTCCCTGTATTTGTTCAGGAAAAAACAGACCACAAAATATAAAATAATAAATAATCTATGATTCTAAATATACTCGCAGGTAGCCGGCCTGCCTTAGGGCCGATTTACATTAATTTAGTGTTGAGGAGAGTGCTTTAGTACAACTTGAAAGGCAAGTTCTTTAGCGTAGCCTTTACTAAAGCAAGTAGCGTTTACATGTTTCAATTAAAGTACTATCCTAAAGCACTCTCCTAAGCACTAAGATAATGTAAATCGGCCTTTAGTGGGTACAGCAAGTTTGGAAGTCTTGGTGCCGATTCTACCGAAGAATTAATTCAGAGAGACAGAAGGAAATCCTACTTGCTTTAAAAATTAATGAAACATGTAGAAATAACATCGTTCCATATTACAAACAAAATATGAAAATATAGTTATTTATTTAGAGCTTATGTATCGTAAATTTTAACTAAAAATAATATAAAACAAAATATTATACTGTTAAGTTATTTTATAAAATTAAAAGAAAACCTTTTGCTATCCATTAATCTTTAAAGTATTTAAATCTATGTATTACTCCCATACGCTTCACAAATAGGCCGGCGACCGTACATTAAAAACCCCGAACATCGCTCATTAAAAGCAATTTTGGGTTATATTCTTAAAATATAATAATTTTAGTGTTACCAGGCTTGACACCACATTTTTAACCCACTTGAAAATACTCAAATAAGGTTTTCAATTCGCCTTATTTATGAGCATAGTTCCATCACAGTACGCCGATCTGCGCCGGTACTGTGATGGAACTATACTTCCAATAACGACAGCGATATCGATGCCGACGTTTTTATACGCAAGTTCAATATCCATAGCGCTGAAGTCGCGATCTTGAAATCGGATGGGACAAAAACTCATTTAGATCGGAATATTGAAATCATTTATTAATACAGGTAACACAATGTACAGTGTACACTTATGAACGTCAAAAAAATATATATATGAAATGCTTCTAACATTTACTTTTAGTTCTCAAATCAAGGGCGGAAGAGAAGAACTGGCAATAAACTCTCCGCTGAGAAAGGCGATTTCACAGGTCAAGACAGGGTCTCAGAGCACGCGGAGTGTGGGAGTGAATTGGTCATATAGAAAGTATTTTGTAAACAGATAAATACAGGTTATGAAGATCTTTTAGGCTATTTTCTGTAAGTCAGTGCCAAAGATGAAGAATATATAATAGCCTAGTCGACAAGTTGAAAATGGAACAAACTAGAGATACTGCTCTTAAAATTATGTGCGATAGCTTATTGGATCCGGAATGACGTCTAGAAAAATGTGCTAAAAGCGTGTATTAGCACATAAAAAATTGCAAAAGTTATAGACCATTAAAGATGAAAAAAAAATTTCATTTAGTTTTTTGCCAATATTTAATAAACTTTTAATATTTAAGAAATTTCAAATGAAGATTCTAAAAGAGGAGGAAATTTCCAATAAAAAACTCCTGACTCCCAGAACTCTATCTCCATTATTTATAATGTTAATTTAATGCTGAAAATAGGTCTGCGGGTGACATTTTTAGGATTCGCGCGTGGCGTCAAAAGCGACTACGGCACATTAATTAATTTATTTAAGGTATTGAATATTTTTTTTAAATTTGAAAAAATTATGGTGTGTTCTGAACACTATAATCAATTTATTCCCGTTGAAAATTTTACTTAAAGTTAATTTTTCAACAAGTTAAATAATTGTTAACTAACGAAATTTTCTCGAACGACCGTCTTAATTGTAAGTGAAAAAAAATGTTTAAATAATGGTCGTAAAAATATTTTGCTTCGTAGAGCCTTTCTTACATACATACTTAACAAGATCGTGCCATAAAAGTTAAAAAAATATTTATACTTTGTTTATAACAATTTTTTTACTTAAACAAAAACTTAAAAATCCATGTACTGTTGTAAAAAATTTTTTTTTCTTCTAAATCATCATATAATCGTTTTTTTTATTAATACAAGATATTTATTGATTTGCAAAAAAAAAAATTCCCGCCATTTGTTGATAAATTTTTTTTAAACAAATTGATTAAATCAATATTTTTTTTTTTAATTTAACGCAACTTTATTTAATTAAAAATTTTATGATGTTTAAAAAAAAATTTTTCCTTATTTAACAATTTTTAATTGTTTATAATCGTTTTTTTTTAATTTTCTATTGTTTAAATAATTAGTTAAGAATTTTTTTTTTCTAAAAATCATAATTGACAGTCCTCTATAAACTAACAGAAAAAAATTTTTTTTTAATCAACAATTCTATTGTTTATTAACTTACCAATTTGTTATAAACAAATATTCAACTTTTTTTTTTATTTTTTTCTAAAACTTCTAAAATTAACAAAAACAACCATATATAACAAAGTATAGAATTTTTTTTTTTAATTTTAAATAAAAGTAATATTCATGATAATCAAAAAATTTCCAAAAATATTTTCAGCGTTAAATTAACATTATAAATAATGGAGATAGAGTTCTGGGATTCAGGAGTTTTTTATTGGAAATTTCCTCCTCTTTTAGAATCTTCATTTGAAATTTCTTAAATATTAAAAGTTTATTAAATATTGGCAAAAAACTAAATGTCATTTTTTTTTCATCTTTAATGGTCATAAATCCTTTTGCAATTTTTTATGTGCTAATACACGATTTTAGCACATTTTTCTAGACGTCATTCCGGATCCAATGAGCTATCGCACATAATTTTAAGAGCAGTATCTCTATTTTGTTCCATTTTCAACTTGTCGACTAGACTATAACAGAAGTCATTTATCTTTATACATAATAATCTCGCTTTGTTATCGGAAGCACAGGGAATGCCTAACGAAGTCAATATCATATTTGACTATTATGATTTGGTATGGAACAAATATGAACCAAACAGTAGGTATACCAATAACTTTAGACTTTAGATATAGATATATCGCAATACAGCGAGGAAATAGCAGCATTAAAGGTACACTGCCACAGGGACCAAACTTTATAAAATCTGTTTTATTTATCCATTATTAATTTGTATGTAGGTTAAGAATGTGTTTCAGTATTAGTTCGAAACACAAATTACAAGAAATAACTAATAGTAATCACACACCCACACACATTTAATTCTCATTAGTAGGTACAATTAATACAAGTAAGAAATATTGTTATTTAATTGTGGATGTTATATGTATTTGTAAAGGAGTATCTTTTTTACAAAATCAGATTTGAAGATCTCAGTGTTACAATAATTCCAATAAATATAACGCTTTATATTTGTTATTCTGTAACATGACAACATATTCATGTAATCTATTCACCAATCAGTTAACATATGCTATAGTGATGAACTTCGAAAATCTTCTCGAGGTTATTTGCAAAAGAAATACTTAAATGAAGTAGTCCTTTAGATACATCTTATACATCTGGCAATATATAATAACTAGCAGACCGGCCAAGCGTTGCTGTGGCTAAGGTTTTTGTTATATTACATAGTAGCAAACTATTCAAGGGAAACGGTAGGAGAACACCAGTCATGGGGACCACCATGCTTTTTTGGTGGTTATGCCATTAAATTGAAGCTTATGTGAAACGTTGGTATTTTCAACACAGCGCCATCTGTTAGAATTGTGACTATCAAATAATAAACAAATACTTTGCAATAAAATAATATTGCGGGTATAAATTGAGATGTAAGCTATCCTATCTTTTAAGTTGGATCAAACTACACACGGTGTGCAAATTTGATTGATATCGGATCGGTAGTTTAGGAGTCCATAGCGGACAAACAACGTGACACGTAATTTATATATATTAAGATAAGCACGTGACGATGGACCACTAAAACTCCGTCCACCGAAGCGGCCATTACAATTGTTATACTTAAAACATAATTAACTGCTAAAAAAAATAAAAATAAACAATGGCGACCTTGACCTCGTTAATAATACTGATCAGCTGACATAATTCGTATTATTATACGTAGCAACGTTTCACTCTATATACTCATATATATAGCAGTCTTCACCCGAGACATACAATGTACCATTCAGCGCTGAAGCGCTTTTCATTTCATTTTCATTAATGCGTACGAAATATATTCCATTGTGTTTCCTTTCAAATTCTGATTATTTTATAGACTTCTGTATAAATAATTATGATCATGGATAAGGCGGTGATGTAACCTATATGGTAAAATATTTAGATATAATATATGTATATAACGTAACGTAAGTTATTTAAAAAATCACTTCTAATTTCAAAAAGGTTCTTAATATTTACTCGAATTGGCACAGACCGATTTGATTTAAATAAAATCCCGTTATTTTAGTTGATTATTAATATAAATTGGAATATTTTGCATATATGGATGACTTTTTCATTGATATAACCCAAGGCTAGCTAGCATGTGTTCATTTATCTCTAGCAAAATATAACGCAATGCCAGCCAAAATCCAAAATATCTTACTATTATTATGTGAATTCTTAAACTACCAAAAACAATAGTATAAAATCAAAAAGACCATGGCTTTTAAAAAGAAGTTAATATTTATAGACCCAAAAATATTCTCGGCAGATTTATTTCTTAAATGTTACAGAATTTATACTTGCAACAATCTGTTACCTGCTTCACACAATACCTGCATACCTTGTACCTATACAAATAATAAAAAAATATAAACAAATAGAGTTCATTGTACATTTAAGCCAAGTTAGCAGCTGCAGCGCTTTGTGTGATAGTAATTCACTTAATGAAGGTCATTCCCATTACGCCTTATGTGTTAATTAAAGCGCTTCATCGCGTCATTAGCATTAGATAAGGAAAACGGAAGATAAAAACCATAATAATACCGATGAATTATGAGTTATACTTATCATACATGTATTTTTTAATTATTCTGTTTATAAATTTAAATATTAATATAGTAAATATTCTTGTATTCATATACTATTTGAGAGAAATATAAAATACCATGTTATAACTTATATTATAGGATTAATAGGTAAAATAATTTTTGTCATGACCGATATTCCTGCGGCGATTTTATTACGAGATGAGAATAACTATACACTATAAGGAAGTCTTAAAAAAGACCGCTTTTTTGTTGATATGAAAAGTTATAAACAAATAAAAGGTCATTGTACGTAATAACCAAGTCAGCAGCTTAAGCGGTGCTCTACAAATCTCAGCTGAGTTGTTGGGCACCTGACGTCGTCACCCCTCCCACCCGCAGCCATCAGCTGTTAATGTCACCCCCACCTTTCCCCTTCGTTCGTAATGCGAGGAGCTACGGCTAAAATGGATACGCTATTTAAATTGAATACTGCAAGATAATATTAGCGCGTGATGTTAATTGTTTATAAATTAAAAGCGTTGGAAAATGTTTTATGTTTTGACATTGTTAATAATGTTTAGAGTTAATAATGTTTAGATATTGCTATGACTTTTTGAACATTAAAAATTTGATCAGAATCATTAATTTAAAAATTGGCAACAAAATCGTACGTAAGGTTTTGACAGCCTTTTTAAAATCACAAAAGCATATTGTTAATATAATGCCATATATAGTTAAGATAAGATATTATGTAGTTGCAGAATTTCTTCCTATGTAGGTAGTTTCTTAGGTTCTTTATAAATTTCAAGTATTTATTAGTCTACATTTATAAAAAGTAAAGTCGACTCAAGCAAGTAACCTTTTACGCTGTCAGTCTAAAACCCTACCTGAATAATAAAGTTATAGAGTAGCAACATTCATAAATTATGTAGGCACAAAGATTATGTCTAGTTCTTATCATATTCGATGAAAACCGATACGCAGTATAGTAGCAGAAAACACCAACTTTTTAATAATATATGACACATTATGGCTGTCAAATGAATAATTTATTGCATTGTCGATCCGGGGCGTACATCCCCCGGGGGTGAGGCGTGCGGGCGGAGCAAGGCGCGGGGATCGGAGGGCGTCAGTCCGCGCTGGGCGGCCGAGCAAGCGCCATGTCTACGTGTGCGCCGCGCGCGTGCTGCCGGCCGCGCGCCCCAGCTACCCTTCTCGACATCACCGCAAAGATAGTCGCCGCCTCTATACCCTTTCAGCGCATCGAAGAGCGCTATGAACGTATACCGGAACCTGTGCAACGCCGCGTCGTCTACTGGTCCTTCCCCAGAGACGAGCGGGACATCTGTATGTATTCCTCGCTGGCCCGTGCTCCACCTGACGACCACAGGAACATCGCCTTCTGCCGCGGTCTCAAGCTGCTGGAAGCCGGCTGTGTCGAGAACGTCCTCCAAGTCGGTGAGTGTCAAACCGCGCCTCGCCCACCCGCGCCGTATAAATAAAAACCTCGACGTGTGCGATCGATAGCTCTCGGAAATTATTCATGCGTCAAGATTAGGGCTTCGGAAAAGGCCATCGAATTCCAGTATGGTTAGGAAAAACTGAACCACAAAACTGGTTAAAGCGAAATGTTAAGTTCGGTGTAGTAGGAAGTTGGAATAATAGTATTAATCAGTGCTAGTGTTGGTCATATTGCGTCGTATTTACAAATTTGGGTGCGATCAGAATGTCTACTTTCGAAACTACTAACTACGTCGTTCTCGTGAAATTCGGCTAACATTACCATAACTGGATGTGCCGTTATATAGGGAATTATACAACCGGCTTTAGTTTGCGGTCCACGTAGGCTCATGAGAGCTGAGCCGTGTCCCGCAGACGGATGCGAATAAACCATATTAATTGCCTGTTTTATGTGCATGGGGTCGAGCGAGTTCGAGTTATTATTTCGGGCGTGGGAGGACGTTTCATATTCATTTACGCTTATCTCACGAGATGATTGCTGCTCGTTTGTGGTCTTATGAGGTCGGGCAGCGGTCACAATGCCGCATTTGGTCTTAATGCGCTCGAGAAATAAAATTTATGGAACACGCTACCTAAAAATAGTTAGATCCATTGTGATTTCGACACGAACGTATTGCGGCCTAAATTGGTAATCTACTCGATAAATTACGATACCTATGTACGATTCCCACAATCTACTATCTTACCTTCGATCTAAGTGGATCCACCCACTTAATGAAGCAACAAAGTATGATTCAGGCGAATATTTCCTACGCTTGATGATGGTTGGTATTAACTAAACGTATTAAGTATTAAATTGTTGCATATTTTAAAAACAAAGCAACTTTAATTGGTCCAATGTATCGAGGGTACAGACTGACATCAAATTCAACTACAACATTGCGAAACCTGAATTTCCTGTACACTATAGGTCGAAATAGGTCAAAGTAAAATAGAACATGTCTCAAAGCCATTATTGGATCAGAATACCGACATTTTGTACCCAAACCCTGACTATATTGAAAGCAACTTGCTGGCATCATTAGAGTAACTGGTTACGAAACAAGAAATGCCAGATTCGTGAATAAAAGAACGATAAAGAATGCAATATTGAAGTTGGGTCGATCCAAGTTTTATACGCGTTGCAATTTTATCATGCAAATGTCATTGAAATATGCAACACAAGTAATTCAAATCTATGCATGTATTTATATCACGAACCGGTTTAAATTCAAATCGGAGAGGACTATGTAATGTATTATGCTTAGAATCAATAGTATTACTACATTTGCATAACCTAGTACAATAATTTACACGAATTACAAGCGCCATCTCTCGGCTTTAATTTTATTCGATTTCTATGTGAACCAAATTTGTAGTGTTGCTAGAGCTATTCAAAATATTGTTGACATGTGTCAGATTCATTATGATTCTTGTAACTTTTAATAGTTTTTGTAATAAAGTATCCTCTGCCACATTAACCTCGGAGAGTGTTCAGAGTTGAACAGTTTCATCATCGGACGTCGAGGCAGAATACGAAATTCCACCCGTATCACCTCGACGTCCGTCGTTCCACAACTGAGCGTTTATAAGGCATTTTTTGCCGCGCACCACAACTATGTGGAACCAGCTGCCCACTGAACCTATTACGAACCATTTCGAGTTAGGGTCCTTCAAGAAAAGAGCGTAGCAATTCTTAAAAGGCAACGGCTTGCGAGCCCTCTGGCAATGTGAGTGTCTATGGGCGACGGTATTACATAACATCAGGTCCTGTTTCCCCATTTTATAAAAAAAAACACAGAAAAGGTTTTACTCTTTCTAATTATACTAATAATAATCAATCTAACGAATGTTATGCCCGATAAGTTAGATAAAGAAAGCAAAACGCAGCGAACAACTCCGGTTGAACTGAAATTATGTTTTTACTAAAATGTGCGTAATTCTTTAAACACAAAAGGTTGGTATGAATGTTCTCTTAACCGAATTCGACATTTCGTCTCTATATGTATATAATAAAGAACTCTTAGTATTCTGTTTTAACAAAGCCATATGGCTTCTGGGAAAGCGTAGGTGGTATTTAACAATTTAAGCACTCCATAATGCCGGCTCTATTGAATAAACTATGGTTTTTATTTAATATTCCTACTAACTGCAGTGGGCTTCTTATGAATTTTTAACTTGAAACCAGTGGATCGATACTTTTGCCACATGCAAATTGGTATCTTGATTTTGTTAAGTATTGTATTTTTATCATTCGTGTTTCAAGCCTCATACTGGAATTAAATCGTGATTTCGATAGCTCTTCTCGTCAAGTTATCAATCAAACGGACGTATAAATATATCGGGCCTATGCTGTCATTTTAATTTGTTAGATGCGCCAATAACATCGGTGAATGCTATATCTATTTTTGAGAGGATATTAATCTCTCTGTCTCTGTGACAGTAAAAAAAAGGGTGCGTGTACTTATGTACGCGCGTAAGAAGGTATACTTTGGCATTATTAGAAATAGTTTTTGTTTGCATGCAAATAATTAATTACAATTAAAAAAAAATTTTTAATTTTAAATAAAAGTAATATTCATGATAATCAAAAAATTTACAAAAAAATTTTTTCTATACTTTGTTATATATGGTTGTTTTTGTTAATTTTAGAAGTTTTAGAAAAAAAATAAACAAAAGTTGAATATTTGTTTATAACAAATTGGTAAGTTAATAAACAATAGAATTGTTGATAAAAAAAAAAATTTTTTCTGTTACTTTATAGAAGACTGTCAATTTTGATTTTTAGGAAAAAAAAATTCTTAACTAATTATTTAAACAATAGAAAATTAAAAAAAACGATTATAAACAATTAAAAATTATTATTAAGGAAATTTTTTTTTTTTAAAAATCATAAAAATTTTAATGTAATAAATAGACCAGTGCAGATAGCCTTCAAAATAAATAAAAAGCGAAAAAAATTACAGTAGGATGAAACCCATTAGAAAAGCAGGGGAATATGATCAAAATGAAAGGAAAAATAAATTACGGTCGATCTGAGGTCGGGAAGGGGTAGGGGGGGGAGGTTTAAGGGTAAAAAACGGTTTATCTCGATTTCCGGCAAAACTAAAAGTCCTATCGAAGAAAGTTAAATGGCAAAGTTGTAGGTAATAAAAAGATCTAAAACTTTTGTATTCACACATTTTTCACATAACCTCAAAATTGGTGTGAAAAATTCAAAAAACCAAGTTTTTGGTTTTTTATTTTTATCTTTTACAAAAGTTTATTTTTTTAAACGAAATTTGGTGAAAACTTACCTTATTATGTCCCAAATATACTGTAATTTATTTGATTAAAAATATTTATTTTTTCACCTTATTTTGAATTAATATCGAAAAAACACCCTAATTTTCAATCGAAAATTCTGACGTCAAAATTTCAGCTTTTTTCAAAAAGTTGGTATGCTTTCAGTTCGTTGAAATCTCTACTTTCCTATGGTAAAAAAAAATATATATATTACCATAGTAAATCTTCTCAGAAAATGCAAAACATCGTATGCAGTAACGCCCAGACCCGTCATACCCTTCCCTACTTCTCTATGAATCTTCTTTAAATTATAATTAGATGCCTATTTATTACTATTTTAAGATAACTTATATATACCTGAGTGACCTAAAAAAATTTTTTAGCCTTTAAATGAGCTAAAATTTTCGTATTTCATAGAGAAGTAGGGAAGGGTATGACGGGTCTGGGCGTTACTGCATACGATGTTTTGCATTTTCTGAAAAGATTTACTATGGTAATATATATATATTTTTTTACCATAGGAAAGTAGAGATTTCAACGAACTGAAAGCATACCAACTTTTTGAAAAAAGCTGAAATTTTGACGTCAGAATTTTCGATTGAAAATTAGGGTGTTTTTTCGATATTAATTCAAAATAAGGTGAAAAAATAAATATTTTTAATCAAATAAATTACAGTATATTTGGGACATAATAAGGTAAGTTTTCACCAAATTTCGTTTAAAAAAATAAACTTTTGTAAAAGATAAAAATAAAAAACCAAAAACTTGGTTTTTTGAATTTTTCACACCAATTTTGAGGTTATGTGAAAAATGTGTGAATACAAAAGTTTTAGATCTTTTTATTACCTACAACTTTGCCATTTAACTTTCTTCGATAGGACTTTTAGTTTTGCCGGAAATCGAGATAAACCGTTTTTTACCCTTAAACCTCCCCCCCCTACCCCTTCCCGACCTCAGATCGACCGTAATTTATTTTTCCTTTCATTTTGATCATATTCCCCTGCTTTTCTAATGGGTTTCATCCTACTGTAATTTTTTTTGGTTTCAAAAATTATCGGCACTGGTCTAAAAGTTGTGTTAAAATTTTTTTAAAAAATATTGATTTAATCAATTTGTTTAAAAAAAAATTATCAGCAAATGGCGGGAATTTTTTTTTTTTGCAAATCAATAAATATCTTGTATTAATAAAAAAACGATTATATGATGATTGAGAAAAAAAAAAATTTTTTTAACATCATTACATGGATTTTTAAGTTTTTGTTTAAGTAAAAAAATTGTTATAAACAAAGTATAATTATTTTTTTAACTTTTATGGTACGATCTTGTTAAGTATGTATGTAAGAAAGGCTCTACGAAGCGAAATATTTTTACGACCATTATTTAAACATTTTTTTTCACTTACAATTAAGACGGTCGTTCGAGAAAATTTCGTTAGTTAACAATTATTTAACTTGTTGAAAAATTAACTTTAAGTAAAATTTTCAACGGGAATAAATTAATTATAGTGTTCAGAACACACCATAATTTTTTCAAATTTAAAAAAAAATATTCAATACCTTAAATAAATTAATTAATGTGCCGTAGTCGCTTTTGACGCCACGCGCGAATCCTAAAAATGTCACCCGCAGACCTATTTTCAGCGTTAAATTAACATTATAAATAATGGAGATAGAGTTCTGGGAGTCAGGAGTTTTTTATTGGAAATTTCCTCTTCTTTCAGAATCTTTATTTGAAATTTCTTAAATATTAATAGTTTATTAAATATTGGCAATAAACTAAATGCCATTATTTTTTCATCTTTAATGGTCTATAACTTTTGCAATTTTTTATGTGCTAATACACGCTTTTAGCACATTTTTCTAGACGTCATTCCGGATCCAATGAGCTATCGCACATAATTTTAGGAGTAGTATCTCTATTTTGTTCCATTTTCAACTTGTCGACTAGACTAATTTATCATTATTCTCTTACATTAAGTGTAACATAAATACTATTATTATTCGAATGTTGTTTTTAAATTATGTCCAATGCCGTAGCATCTTCCGTGGGCAACTTCATTCTGTTAATTTTGTGTCACAGTGCGCGCGCATCGTAAAATTTCACTCTCATCAATTTTTCATAACGCGCCTAAATAAGTATAACTTCAAAAATGGCTTAAATAATAATTATATACAGAACTTTTACAACGAGCGAACCCGATTACATTGTTTTCGTATCTACCATAGCCCAATGGATGATTTTGGCGTCCCTACGCCATTTCGACAAACTTAATCCACCATCCCAACTCGTTGCCGCGTAAAAGCGTCAACTATTACCCCTTCCCCACAAGAAAGGCCCGTAAGAGGCTTAACATGAGTAGGATTTCTAACAGGTGATGTAAATAACAAATTAAAAGCCGCCAAAGCGAAGTCTAATTAGGGTAAAAAACCGCCTTTACCTGGGAAGGCGAAGTCCCTTACGCTCACTCCAGTGACTTCACCACCCCGTGACTCGTGACGGCCCAAGCCGAGTTCTCAGTTCGCAGAAGACAGCCCGAGATGAGCTGTGAAGGCTCTTCAGGCCAACAGCTAGAATCCATTAAAACATGCTTTCGTACCACGTAATTCCAAGTGCGACGTTAGTGCAATATTACATATATTGCTTCCTTTCTTGTTTGAGTGGTAATAGGACAATTAATGCTATTTCTATTAAAACGATGTTTTATTATTTACTCGTCACATGGAACATTAAAAAAACTTTATTATTACGCTTTGACACACAGATTAATTCTCAGCGTTCTGATGATTAAAATAATTCTCATAACGCGTTTCTCAGAAGGTTTTTCAAAACGTTTTATTACCCAAGCCGCCATGATTCATCCGTGATCTTTGATATCTCGACAAGTTTCTTGGGAAGTATGTGCTTGGAATAGTTAAATTTCTTATTCTGATAACAGATTAACTAAGCTATAAGATTATGAAGGTTTCGTCCACTATCAAGTTTTGTAATTGAAATTTCAAAGAAATAGCTTTATTATTATTAAAGATCATTTACGTGAAATTCTATATTTGTATGAATCTTGGTCATTTGATATATTGTATGACAAAATCGAAAGCTGCAACCACAATAGAACTATATTAAGATATATGTTGCAAATAAAAATTTGTTAGGAACATAGTTGCTTATTAATACTATTTTAAAATTATATTTATGGTGATTTAGCCTTTAAAATTTAACATACATAAATAATATATAGATTTTAATGTATATTCCTAAATGTTGTCCTATATTCCTAAGTGAAGTATTGTGTAGTCTAAGTTAATAAAAACATTATATAGTAAACTTCTACTATATATTGTTCAGCTGTTACAGAGAAATAATTTGAGTAAATTATGATTAGTGTACATTGAAAAACACACTCGAAGCAAACGCCTTGACCCCTAATGTATGTTTATGAATCACCAATTCACTACAATTCTATCTGACAGTCCCAAATTATAAGTTATCATTGCCGATTCTAATAATTTCCTGTGTTAACATTCCATTTTGGGACGAAATTAATTAATTTATGTCCTAATGTATGTTTAAAAGATCTTACTTAAACTAACAAGGAGAAAATAAAACACAAGCAAATAATAAAAAGCTAAAATTTAATAGAAACTATTGGGACGAAATATTACAAGAAAAAATGCGCTTACGCCTACTCTTGCAAGTACTTTGGTCGTTTTGAATACGTCTCAGTGGTATCAGAGTTAAGGAATAGAGAGAGATGTCAACTCAATAGAGCTGCCACTACGTCATCGTTCTGAAGCACATTAAGAAAAGATTTATTCAATAAACAAAAGATATTTGACATATTGAAACCTTTAAGTATTTGACGCATTTAAAATACATCCTTCTGTCAATCAAATAAGGTTTAATTTCCAATAGAACATATTTTGGTTACTACATGTTTTTGTATAAGGTAAGGTTTATTCGGACGCATACATTGACATATTCCCATAATTAAACAATTATTCTAAGAAAACAATTGTGAAAGAATTTAAGATTAAATGCAAGTACGTTACATTGTTTGATGTATTAACTTTTAATTTATTGCTTCTTGTCATGTTTTTTTGACTTCAACATAGTTTTTATGAGATTGTCTATACACTGAAAAGCTCTTGTCAATGTACGTTGTATCTAAAGGTGGGAACTGACCAAAGTTACGATGTGTAATGTAGCATTCGCATCGAGCGTGTAACGCATCGAGCATGTTACGCTGTGTTTTAAAATCGGCGTAACATGCTCGTCAAACGTCTGTGCTCCGCTTTCGTCGCCAGTGTTCAGGAGATGGCCGACAGCGAGGACGCATTGGTATCTTTGATTCTACTTAATTATTGTTTCATCCAAATTAAGAAGAAGAAAAAGCGTTACTGGACATTTAACTTATTAAAAAACAGAGGCGTATGTGGTGGTTTGTCATTGATAGCAACTTTGAAAAACCAAATGATTACTGGACAGTATAAAAACTTTGTACGCATGTCTCCGATCGATTTTGAAGAACTGTTGAATTTATTTGCTCTGGATGAGCTGGGTTCCACAACACTTCCTCTTTTTTATAGAAAAATACAGAGATTTTTCTTTGTCCCACTCCATGTTTGATTGATTGATTGACTGACGTGTGATTACTCGCTACGCGCGTGCGCTCGGGACGACTTTTGACAAGGAGCGTACTGACCGAACCGCGTAACACTCAAAGGATTCGCCAAAAAACCGACAGCCGGGTGGAGCACTCAAAGCGAGCAACGAGCGGCTCGATGCTCGCTGGTTTCCCCGTAACACGACGTACTGACTGCACGAATGCTCGCTGTGTAACATTACATTACATGTTACATTACACCTCGTAACTTTGGTCAGTTCCCACCTTAACATTAAACCCTACATACAAAGATTTATTTATTTATATATTAACACTTCGGACCAAGTATACAGAAATATAGTATAATTAAATTTAAATAAAAAGGAGAGCAACTGTCGGCCTTTCGCTGTCGAGCGATCTCTTCCAGGTACCATACCTGGATTGAACATTTATGGTCGCAAATACTCGTAATGGCGGCCGATTTTTATGATTTTTTTGTATGTAATGTAGGTATGAGAATAGGTCGTAAAGTATATATAAATTATAAACCACACGATTAGGGCGTCCCCTATCCAGAATGTATTGGAAACCGCAGGGCACAGTATGTGTGTATCTTTTGAGATACACTTTGTGTGTACACTTACATACAGTTTTCGTTTTCAGGGAACATTTCAGTATGAGTTTAATTGCATTACTAATTGAATATACTCGATGCTAAAAATGAAACATTAATTAGTACAGGTCAAAGCTGTCTAAGTTAATTCTATCTTCCTGCGTCTGATTGGAGCTAATTGTTGACCTGCCACCTCTCACCCCCTCGACCAATAATTGATTAACCTAAGATGACCCTTCGATGTCTCCATTTATATTTCACCTTTGCACTTCGTTCAAAATTTAAATCTCCATTTACCCCCATATTTAAAACAGGTAGTGTCTTTCAAATTATCGTTCGTCTCTATCTATCGAATTGCATTTACGCTGTTATGAAAAGAGACATAAGTACTTTACTGTACTGGCTTTAAATAAAAACAAATAAAATATTATTGCCAGCCAGTACTGATGACTTTAAAATATATAACCTTTTCCGTTTTTAATCTACCGCTTAACATTTTTTAGCTGTTCCAAGGCAGTGTTCATAGATGGAAAAGCCAATGTACTAGACATTGATGTCATCAAATTAAATATTTATTGAATAAACCGGCCTTCGGTGGAGTGTTTCTAAATATTTGCTTTAAATAAAGCATATCAATTGTCAACTAATCGATTCATTAAACAAATAGACTTGACATCGCAGCTATTTGCATCTTAAATTCATATTGAGAAGGATTCGTATTCATGATTAATTCGTATCTACACTAATATTATAAAGAGGAAAGATTTGATTGTTTGCATTGAATTGGTTCCAAAACTACAGGACTGATTGCAAAGATTCTTTCACCATTAGAACCCTTCGGTAACATGAATATAAGCTATGGAATATTAAAAAAAAAGGGTGCGTGTACTTACGTACGCGCGTAAGAAGCTATCCTTCTTTGGCATTATTAAAAATAGTTTTTGATTGCATGCAAATAATTAATTACAATTAAATAATCAAACACTGGAAAAGGAGTCATTACAGTCAATAAAGTTACTCTTACATTAAGTGTAACATAAATTCTATTATAATTCGAATGTTATTTTTAAATTATGTCTAATGCCGTAGCATCTTCCGTGGCCAACTTCATTCTGTTAATTTTGTGTCACGGTGCGCGCGCATCGTAAAATTTCACTCTCATCAATTTTTCATAACGCGCCTAAAGAAGTATAACTTCAAAAACGTTTGGGTTTTGTATGAAATTACGATGGTGTACCTAACCCTAGGTGTAAAAAATACGAATCCTAAATCGCGTACACTATGGAAACTATTGACAATAGAGCAAAGTGATGTACTTCAGTTTTATAGAAGACATCAACTACGTAAAAGTCCGCGATATCATATGTCTAACATAAAATATTATTTTTGCATTTCAAAGTGTATTTACCTAAGAAAGCTTTAGGCTATAGAACATGCTACGACCGAATTACCACAGCACAGCTAGTATTTTATAATTTCTGTACGCATCACAAAGAACTCAAAATATCCAAAAACTCTTGATTATCGAATCGAATTATATACTTGGACTGCTTAAAGACTTAGAAAGCTGATAGACTTATGTAACAGTTTGGAAAATACTCAGAGACGTAGAAGCGTCTGCTGTGACTGATTCTTTATAAATTATAATGCGGATACATGAAACACTATAACGTTATTGATATCTTAATTTATGTCGGCGTGTAGGCAGTAGATTCTACATCTATGTGTCAGCATTTATTACCATTTGTTTTCCCTTCCCACGACATATCATCACTTGCTAATTTATAATATACACAGGCTTAATTAGTAACTTTACCTACACTAAACGGCTTTATAGCAATGATATTTAAATCAAATTAGCTTTGTTACGATAATCATATAGAGCCTTGGGAGAAAAACTTCTTTGATTGCGATTTCAATATATACATGAATTCAGGATTATAGTTATATATATATTTTTTATTTTCTTCTTCTTTAAGGGTGTTTTTATTTGGATTTTACAAGTCCTGCGGTAACAGGTCACCTGCCTTTCATCGCGGATAAAAAATATTTCGCATTATAGAGATGACTATATATACTAAACTGAAGTAAGGGCGTGTGTATGAAATACATTTCAAGTCAAACAGCTATGGATAACAATTTTTCTGTGGCATCGTTATATATCTATATAGAAAGTTAGAAACAGCTATTTTACAAGGTTTTTTTATTTTGATTTTGACTTAAGGAATAATTAAGTTTGTTGTACAAGAAAACAAAACATGCGAATGTTGAGAATGAAATAGATTTTCTTTGCAAATTGTTTCCTTACACCGTTTGTTAGAGTGATGGGGTTGAATGTTAGTTAGAAATGTTTCTTTAGAATAGGAGTTTGGTTGCAACGCTAAATTATTGTTTCATATAGAATTTTTTTTTATTTTGCATAGTTTATTTATCGAGCAAGGTTGTAATATCGACCAAAACGCGGAAATCGCCGGGCACAGATAGTGTTAAAAAAGTATTTTTTATGAAAGAAACTAGCAGACAGGTCACAACTCACAGAAGTAAGTTGTTACCGCCGCCCATTAACAACTGCATCGCTAAGAGACTTAAAGTGTGTTGCCGGCCTTTTAAGTTTGTTACGTTAATACGTTCCTTTTTTTAACTCGCTGAGTCTAAGCGTTTTGGAGCTCAGGTTCCACAAAGAGCAAGGTTAAAACAACAGAAGTGGAGAGTGCGGACAAGAGTCTCAAAAAGCGCTTTGTTGTGCATCGTCAGGCGTTGAGGTGATAAAGATTATTTATATAGAATTATTTTATCTTTAGTATGTACACTTACAATTCACCACACATAACACGTCATACAACACATCAAGACTTATAAAATATTTAGCAGAACACATAAAATTCAAAGGAATTCATTTTGTATGAGGCCTCTGTAAGTACGATATTAAACTTTTGTGAATTGCGCATCTGTTTAAACTTAGTACTATTTGTGTTTTATTTCCATGTACTCCCAAACAATGCTTCCATCGAATGGTCTACGATTGCCTCTTCAGTACCTTGTTCGCCTTCAACGCTGAATAGCAATATTCAATTGACCTAAATGAATTCTTGTTCCCACCACAGAGGATCGCTTTTAGCTTGAACAAGATTCTCAGTACTTACAACGTGTCTTTGTAAATCTAACCAGTTTCGGTGGCCTCCGTCAGCCCGTAAATTGGGTGCGAAATCAGACAAGAACAGGGATGCCGAGTCAAATAAAGGGGTCAAGATATTTTGGTTTGCAGGACGAGGTCGCGTGACAGAGCGGTTTTTGTACCGGTACTGTAAAAGGCTCATTCAGCGTGTTTGTATGTCCGTTTGCTTAGTGTATCTTTGTTGCTATGAATCGCGATTGTATCGACACATGGTTTTTCACGGATGTGAATAGAATGGCCGACTGTTGTGGTTAAGTGGTCGAGTCCGTCATCTATATTTGGTGTTGCAAGGCACTTTATGCAGAAATTCCAGAAACTTGCTCATTCTTTCCGACACCTATGTTTTTGCAGATATACGAGTCAAAATATAGTGTTATTAATTTTAATTGTTGTGTTTTTGAATCTATTTTTAAATTTGTTTCAATTTTCGTTTCTTTGTAGGTTAAGAAAATTGTAAATACTATATATTTGTTTGTTATGTTTTTTACATGAATAAAATTGTGTTTTGCACAATATTATTCTGGTTTATTTAATTATAATTTTCCAGTTCAGTTTTTTAATACATTTCAAGTTTTAAATATAAATATGCTTAATATGTGGCTTAGTTGGTGCAGGGCTTGGTACATTTAATACGATTAAGCTGCAGGTGCCCGTTCGATGTCTGATAAAATAATCTCTGACACATACGCGTCTAGATAAACTTACTAATTGCGTTGCTCCTGCACATGGTCTATTGAAAGCTTCTGATCTACATAGTACAATTGTCTATAATTATTCACTAATTTTCGATTATTTAATTGGCGCCTACACATAAACAGAAATGTTCAGTGTTGCATACTTAAATATTATATACCACAGATTATATTTTATACAGATCATAATATAATTTATTGGTCACATTAGACAGCTTAAAGGCAAAATAAAAATCTGAGCATTAATTAAACTGAATCATTAACCTTAAGATATGTTCGAATAGCTATGGACATCCATCACACCGAAGACACAGCGGTTTTGTAGTGTAGATCAGAACCATTAGTTATTGTCATTTATAATGATAGTGCCGGTCTGACAGGCAGTCTATTGTTGAATACGTTTTGTGTAGGCTATTTGTGAATATGAGTGAACCCTTAAAGAGTCTTTGGATTTTAAGATACTATTCCTAATATCTACTGACTTAATTTCTTTGATTCAGTTTTTAAATATTTCATAACGAAGCAAGGACACGAAACACGAATTACTTGAATATCGAGTTTTTTGTGAATCCTTTTTCTAAGTAATGTTACACCCATAATCCAATGTAATATAAAACTACATATTTATAAACTTAAATATAACGACTCCTAATTCCACTCACATGCAGTCGTAAAAACACTCGCTTGATTGTGATTGGTCAACAATGACAATCGTCTATTCGAGTCACAGAGTGACGTAAACGAAATGCCAAACGGTGCGTTTCGCTTGATCAATAGAATCTGACCCACAGATACGCGACACGATCCGCCGTTGCGTTCGACAAATTAAACAAAACACTATCGTGCGTCTTTTGTTTATATAAAAATATTGCGTTCTATTAAATGATGACAAATACTTTTGATTTATAAAGAGAATATTACGATACTAGATAAGTCTTTTATGATTAATAGTGACATTATAAAGGTAATGCAAATGGTATCTGCTATCAAATATCAATCAATGTACCTCTAGAGTAATGGCTTTATGGTATGTGATGCTTTTTATGCATACACGGAAATTGTGAAGAAATTGTAGTTTATTCGAACACAATATCAAACTCATCTAGATTTAGATTATGGAGAATTCCTATATAGTTAGTGAGGTGTTCATTTATTTTGTATAGAAAGAGGTTTTACATTCTTGTATCTCACAATCCATTTCTATCGAGACTGGCTCTGCTCCGTATTGTGTGTACTGACCGCTAAGTACTCGTAAAATTTTTGTTCGTGTTTTCCTTATTTTTTTATTCCTTAACAATTACAAATATATAAAAAAATGTAACAATATTAGAAAAATTATCGAATATAATATGAAATACTTAATTCAAGACAAACCTAATTTGATTAGACCTCTTCAAGTAAAGGTTTTCAAACCTCTCCATTTTTCTCTATTCTTCGCCAAGTCTATCCAAAATTCTCCCTCTATCTTTTTAACTCCATCTTCCAGTGGCCTACCTCTCTTTTTCCGGGTGGGCCAGGCCAAACCAACTTATCACCGACTGAAATAAACTACAAAAAATAAATAGGGATAGCCGTAGTTTCTCCCCTTACATTTTGAAATCAATTTTAATTTAGTTTTTATAATTTATGAATCGATGTAGTTTTTTCTCTTCGTGTTTGTTATGTTTGCCTATAAGTGCTTGTCACATTAAATCTTGAATTTTATTTTTCTTTTGTACCAATGTATTAGTGTGCCAAGCATTGGCATGTTTTTGAAAATAAATAAATTCTTTTGGTGACATTACCACCACGATTTCACGTAAAGCAAGCTACAGTTATGAATCTATAACGCTAAACGACACTTAAGTTGATCCAAATACAAAATGAGGTTATATTGAACGGTGTTACGCAAATAATCGTTTATTATCAAAGTCGATAGTCTCGGCCCAGTTCGATACTATTATGATTGCCAGAAAAGGTGTTACCAAACGTTGATAAACAATTCGGTTACACTTCGTGACCATATCTAAATTCTCCTAAAAACGCTCTTGATCATGCTTTTAAACGTACGTTTTCTTTATTTCGAGATTCCACAGAAACAGCTCAAGACGTTGACAACGATATTTTTACGTATTCGAATGGTTTCTAGACCGTCTTTTGTTTCTGAACTAATTAAACCTAACTAATTTCCATTGCTTTAAAATTTTGGTTGTTATAGGACCTTTTAAGGGTTTCTAACCGTGTTTGATATCTGATTGCGTGTTGAACACTGCTTCTGCTTCACAGCGATCACAGTTTGCCACTCTCATCTCACCTCAGGAAGGTTGTAGATTCGAACTGTCTATGTGTACCGTGAAGGAAAATATCGTGAGGAAACCGACATACCTTAGACCGATAAAGCCGACGGCGGCGGCAGTAGGCTAATCACTTGCTTATTACTAACAGATATCTGAGGCCCAGACCTTAAGGTTAGCACCCTTTTTTGTGTTTAATATCATATTTATCCCTTAGCGTCAAAGATGGGTTTGTGGGTTCATTAATGCGTCATCACGTCTCGCGAGCACATGCCATAGCATATATTTGATTGATTTGATAATAAAAACAACGATAGCTATACGATAGTTTTACCAAGAATTCAATTACATTCAATAGGAATCTTTAAGCGTTCAAACATATTTTATACATTTCATCAGACGTCAAGACAAAATGTTAAATTCCACTCATTCCACGTTGTCGTTAAGACGCTTCTTGCCGCGCGCCACCACCATATGGAAGCAGCTGACATTCCATGTATTTCCGAACCTTTACATCTTAGGGGCTTTTGCTTACGTAATACAAGAGAAAAGCGTACCACTATCTTAAAGGCCGGCAACGGACTTGTAAACCTGCTGGTGTTACGCACAACGGATCAAATAGGCGGAAACGTGAGTATAGACTACCCTTGTGTTAAAAGTGTCTTTGCCCCCTGATCCATTAAACCCTGTCGGGCGCTTTCTACATCTATTTCTTCAGTATTGTTCAAGACACATACAAAAATTTAATAATACTGTCATATTACCTATTATTTGCGTACCATAATACGTAAAATGTAGGTAATATATTTAGATATAAAAATGTCAAACAGAACATATTTTATGAAACATAAATAATAATAAAAATTAAGCTGTGCATTAATTGTATTTAGCTATGTCGAAAGTTCTTCAAACGGGAGAGAAACTAATTATAATTTTGCTAGAAATGTTATTCAGGAAAGACGGCAAACAAAAAGTTTGACAAACTCAACGCGTTTTTGTGTACGCGGTCTTACATTGTAATGCCTTAACAATTACTGGCTTCGACAATGTGTTCCAAGATGGCTGCGTTCTGTCACGTTTTGCTTAAATATGGACACTTTCGTATTGCTTCACAGAACAGTTTATGAAAAAATTCTATAACAATGAACTTTATAAGCTTTCGCTTATTCTTTGGCAACTCCAAAACCAAAAAACGTCACAACATGATTAATCGAGATAAGAAAACACCTTTATACCTCTTTGTTTTACATATGCTGCACGCCCATAATTATTTTTATTACTTAGGGTCTAACATAACTTGCAGCTGACTGCGGAACTAACACAAACATACTAATATTATGTTATTTATTAGGTGCATTTACCTTGTGGTGAGCAAGCGCAGGTCAATCCAACCGGAAGACAATCGTTCACACCTATTCCCAGCTATTTTTGTTCTCGGGATGTAATTGACGTACAAATTACTTGAGATTCTTGAATCTGATAAGCCAAAAATACATATTACAAATACGCGTTTTTGTTCTTACATAATTGCTAGACACCAAAATTAGATGTGTGCTGAAAATCAAGAAGCATAAAATTGCGAGGCCGCCATGTTAAAACCATTGTTTGAAATAACCTGTTTTACCACATGAAATAACAAATACATAATAGCCGGGGGTCAGAGAGTCCCAAAACGCACCGCAACAATCATCTGTAATTTTGGGCAATAACTTGTATCAATAATCAAACAAATTGGCCCGTTACCTCCCTTAATGTCGACGCATTTATTCCAATCAACTTCCAATGTAGAAAACAAGTTTGCTATAAGCGATAACTTTCTCAAAATACAAGAATATGCAAGGACTCTTTTAATGTATCCACTGCACTTTAAAATTCGAACGGAAACTGAATTGACCTAGATTATTGTCTGAACTTAATCTAGCATCGTAATTGATCACTTCCACCTCTGCCACCGCCTTTATTTCATTTCCCATAAGCACTTTGTCAACATCTGTAATAAAGCCGTGTATGGTACACAACATTGATAATATTTATACGATTATGATTCATGTATTTGTAAGGTTAATTGTCTGTTAGGTTTCCTTAAAAGTCCCTTAAGCTAACCGTATTATGTTTGAAGTCAAGCGTCCGGAATCATATTTCAACCACAGACATTATGGTTAAATGTTCAGCTATTCTGACCAACTCCTACAATGTTAAACAATAGAATATTATAAATCCTGCGGTTTTGTTGAAGTTATATTTTGAACCGGCCACTTCGAGTTGTCTTGTTTTATCCATTGGGTCGACTTTTATGTCCAAATTAATGGACTCACGAGAAATTTCAATATGTATAAATTTGTTCTATATAATCCAGTGTCTTATAACTTTGATTATGCGAACAGTATACATATATCTAGATGCCAAAGGCTGTTTCGATGTTGCAGTAGGTAGTACGAAACCTATTTGATAGATGATATTAAATATGACCCAGGTGAACCCACCCCCTCGGTTCTGGCGGGTTAACACCCGAAACTTAATACGAAGGGAGATAAAACTTGATGTTTAACCTGATTCCTTTAATATTAGCTGATGTCTAGTTTTTATAATGTAACTCGAAACAAATATTATTAGTATTTATCATCTAGTATCGATTAGCAAAATTTCTCGTACTTGCATGTTCATATTTAAAATCGGGTCTTATGAAAATTTTGTGCAACGTGAACAGTACTACATATTCTTTGTAGGTTATCTAGTTTCTTTAGCAAATGCACTTGCTGTTTTGCATAATTAGTGTTAATAGTATGTAGTCTATAATGAGATAACGTGATCAGGCAAATTAAAGTCGTGCCAATAATTACTTTGTTAAATTTATAGCTTTGTTTTTAAATACTGTTTTAACATTGGCATTTGCATTTATTTTTGTTGCAATCGCCTACTGATTACCATATACACTACTGTTCTTATAGAAATTATTGTATTGCTGTTACAGTGCAAGAATTTAGATTAATAATGGTCTGAGTATTTTTCTTCCAAGGAAGTTCATATATCAGTCCTTTAGAAATTAGACATGACATCTTAACCATAGCCTTTATCCCCCTCAAAGCATCGGATTGAATCGAAAATCACTAATTAACTGCAACTAAAAAACGAACGATAAAATCCCTCACGTGTCATCAGACCCAAGCGAAGCTAATCCCCAACAAACAAAACTCATTCTTAAGCCAAAGTTATTAAAGTAGTAAATCCAACAGCAGAATATAGACCCCCATAGAGAAAGGAGTTTTGTAGAGCTTTTTGTAATTTTACCTGCTCGAACAAAAACTCGGTATCTCGTGTTTACACATGTTCTACGAACATCTTGCATGCAAAAGTTTTACACAATACAATATGTATTGAGAAGAAAGAGAAAGAGAGTAAAGGCAAATATGTGAAATATTATGACCTGGCTGATTACAGCGTCCAAGATGGACATTAGTAATCAAAAAGGTTTTAGCAGATAAGTCCACAGACTTGCAGCTTGCCATCAGTTCATGCAGTACGACAATTGATAACAAACAGATCGGTCAATGTATCAACATTATCATAACCGGTTACCGGTTATATCCGTGACGAGTGACTTCTATTGTATCATACCTGTTTCTATCCGGCAATACCCGGACGTTAATAAAATGCATGTTTTCATAAGAATATACACAACGATGAGAGTAAAGGTGAAACTATTTCAAATTTTAATACAAATTTAGTCTTTAGTTTTTGTTATAAATTTATCTAAAGACATTTTTCTTTAGCTTTTCGCAATGGCATTTCTGATTTGTTCTTTCAAGGTTTATCAAGATCTTAAAGTCCGAATGTATCGTTTTTAAAATTCGTCTTCATCGCTAGATTGTAAGATACGCGTTTAACGCATATATTCATTGCTTTTTTGTTTGAATTCATAATTATTTTATCATATTAATTGCGAGTAATGATGAGTGAGCGCTCTATCAGATGAAGCATCTGCTTATACGTCATAAAGAAATTGAAATTAACTGATTATAATAAGAATCGATCTGAAAGTGTTTAAGCGATTTTGAACTTTATTCATAAGGGAAAGAGTTACAAAATTATTAATCAGTCTTATCTCCTAATCCCTTAAGGCAGACAAAACCCAATTTTGAGACTCAATGAATAAATTCGTTAGACCATTTCTGGATAGTCATTGGATGCCAATCATGACTCGGATTATTTCTTTTCGGAATGGAGTATTTGTTTTAAATTCCATTGTCTTATAACTTTTTAAACAGATTTGCGAGAATTTATTAGAGGCTAATTTTGCTGTACAGTAATTATTTTTGCTTGGTAAGCGTTTTCGTTAAGTGGATGACATAATTGCCATGTGCTGTTTCTTATAGTCTATTGAAGACTAGAAGTGTTATCTCTTATCAAATTCTCACACATCTGGCTAGGATGATCAAACGAATGGCCGCCACTTCACTCTGCTCCTAAGGATCAAGGAAGTGCCACTTGAAGGGGTGTCCCATTTATTTTAGTTGTACTTAGATATATAAAGGAAGTAATACTTTCGCTTTATTATTTACCATTCCTCTTTGTTTCAGGTATGTGATGTTGCAATCTTAATTGAAGCCTAAGGCTAGAGTTGGACTTTAAAAGGTATAAGAAATGTGTTGATCTTTTAAAAAAATATACGTAGTCCGACGATATAACGTCGGCATCAATTTCTTTGTCAGTAATCAAAAACGCGACAGTGTGAATACTCAAAAGCCGTTGTAAATGCAAAATAATAATTTTAATTTATATTATCAAAGCTTCTGTATCAAAACAGTCGTCAATGCTGTTATGTTGCACTTGCATTTAACCGACCCTCACAAAATTACACATTTAAATGTAAAAAGCACAGATGCGTTGCGTTCTGTCGTTACAAACGAGAGCGTCCAATTTAACAAGATCCCTTGGCACCTCCCCGTGTACTAAATCTGCAGTTATTGAGTAATACGCTTTAAATGGCAGAGGTCTACGATATTGGACGAGGGGAGCTTACATTGGCGCGCTGCCTCTTGATATCGATCTCTGGTACGAGCTCCCTTGAGTCTTGACTCGTTTGTATTAGAGTTAGAATTTATGTTCGACGGTATGCATTTTGTATATTGGACGGTCGGCGGTCCTAATGTTCTGGACGGGTCTTAGAAGATTAGTCGACATTCGGAGTGGGACGGCTGAGACGTCTTTAGGATTTGAATTAATTTTGTGTTGGTTCACTTGTTTGTTGGTGTTACATTTGAGTTACGAATTACTTTATACTAACTTGACGATCAATCCCTTCCGGCTTGATCCCTTGGAGTTGCGTAGAGATGCGTCTTCTACCGTTTTTACCATGGAGATTGTTCAGAGAAGTTGTTCGAAATGATACCTACAGCTGAGTTTTATCATCGGACGTCGAGGCAGAATACGAAATTACGTATGTATTACCTCGACGTCCGTCGATCCACAACTGAGCGTTTTTACACTTATTTCTGAACCAATTCGACTTAGGTCCTTCAAGAAAAGAGCGTAATAATTCTTAAATGGTCGACAACGCACTCGCGAGTCCGCTTGAATTGAGAATGTACATGGGCGGCGGTATCACTTAACATCAGGTGATCCTCCTGCCTGTTCTATGAAAAATAAATAGTCATTAATTATGCATAGAGCTCCTTCGAAAAATACTATATTCTATAATATGCTTAATTTCCTTCAGTTACTTAGTTTGCATTAGCAAGATAATTCTAATTAACAAAGTAGAACACGTCCGTAATTTTTATCACACTACTAAACCCACGCCAAGCAATTTTTAGGCGCCACCCAAATCCAGACAACACCCAGTTATCAAACAAGTTTTCGAGTAGGGATGCCATTGCTTATCTGTCCATCCACATAAGCATGCCTCAGGGCAACAAAGCACTAACCCGGAGCCGTAGTCACCCCCGCACCCGCTAATAAAACGGGCCATTGAGGGGGAATGGCGGTACTAAACGAGAGCTCAAGCGATACTGGTCGGTATAAAAGCTTCACTCGATTACGCCGCTCGCGTGCGTTCTATTTTAAACGTGATAATGATAACTGGATTGTAGAACGCACCGTTCGATATTCGTGCAGCTGGGAATGTGTAGATAAATGATTTTTATGATATCAATGCATATGGAAATATTCTAGGTCCACACGTTCACTGCGCACGCTCATTTGAATAATAACATCATCACGCATGGAACTAATGCATTTTGGGCGCATGAACTGTAGAATTGTATGACAAGACAGCACATGAAATAATACTAATAATAATAATAAAAGTCCTTTATTCGCTGACGTTTTTAACTAACATGCTTATTTAACAGTAGTATTCTTAAATCTAATTTACATAATCAAAATAATAATTTATTAGCAACCACTTTGGTCAGGTTGTCTGTCGACATAGGCCTCCCCCAAATTGTTTCCACATCTCTCTATCCTTGGCAGAAGACCAAGTTAAAATTCCAACTTCCATGAAATAATACTACCTACTGAATTTGGAATTTTAACGTGGTTTTCAAATATTTCTTTAACCAGCTGCCCACTGAAGTATTTCAGAACTTATTTGAATTAGGGTACTTTGAGAAAAGAGCGTACTAAATCTTAAAAGGCCGGCAACGCACTCGCGAGCCCTCTGGCATTGAGTGTCCATGGGCGGCGGTATCACTTAACGGTATCCTGCCCGTTTCTCCTCCCCTGTTCTATAAAAAAAATATCTATTTCCCATTCTATCACATTATTTTGAAACAATTACCACAGAATCTTAATATATATATTTCTTGTGTGCGTGTGTATGTGACTGAACTCCTCCTAAACGACTGGACCAATTTTGATGAAATTTTTTGTGTGTCTTCAAGGGGATCTGGGAATGGTTTAGATTCACAAATCAGCCCGCCAGATGTTAAGGGTAGTCCACCCCCAAATTTTTATTTTTATTTTTTAGACAAAATTTTTAATTTCTATTTTTTTATGATACAGCATTAAAAAATACATACAACCCCTAACTTTCACCCCTCTACGATCAACCCCTATTTTTTTATTATAAATGATATACATGGCGAAACGACGTTTGCCGGATCAGCTAGTTTTACTATAAATTTTAGAACGCCCTAAACATATAGTTAACCCAGATACGCCAGCACATCTAACTTATGTTCTGCTTCAGTAATTCTAGGCACTAACTGGGGGTATTAAAGCGAAGTAAGACTACGGAACCCTTAATCCAAACGTGGGACCCTTATTTGTGGTACAGATTATCTCGGCTTGTATAATACTGTCCGTGCTCAGTGTGGCACGAATATCATTTGACTTGAAGCACGTTTGTTCATAGAAAAGATAACAAACTGTACGTAGTATAATCTAGTAATTTAAAATGTCAGCGTTTTATAATTTAATCATGGTATATAAAACTGCTTATAAGGTTAATATTATATTTGTTTTTTTCGGTTTGAAAGAAATAAAACTCAGATCACTTATCTAAGTTTGACCACAATCTGCACGGCGCCAAGTCCAGCAAAATGGCGGCACGGCTTGACTGTTCTTTTCTCCAAGCAGTTCGAGCCCCTATAACTTCGTTGTGAATAAAAGTAAAAGCCTGAATTATGTACAAGCAACAAGCAGGGATTTTATAAACACCGTATATATTAAATTTAATTCAATTTGAACCAGTTGTTTAGAAATTATAACTAGTCAAATTTCTTAATTTTGTCACGTCAAAACTCTAAGACAAAGAAGACAATAATAAGTGTTTAGTACACTCGCACGAAACGATTACTACGACTTGGTATTTTTACGTTTTTCCATCCGTTGCGAGACGTTTTTCTTACGAGTTATGTTTTTGATGGCATTTTAGATTATAGGACGTGACACATACTCAAAACGCACATATAAACGAATTAATTTACATATAAAATAGTCTATAGAAAAATGCAGAAGTCCGTTGAGTATAAATGAATAATTGCCGTTTCATACCTGGCGAGAATCGAACCAAAAAGTCTTATCGTGACAGGTGACGAGTGTTAAATCAAATAGAAAAAGGGTTTGGGGTTGAAAGCTTTAAGTAATTTAAATATTTTTCTTTTAATAATAAAAGTATTTATTATTAATACATATAAAATTAAAAAAAATTTAAAAAGTTTGGCGTCGTGGCAGAGTACCTCAATTTTTCAATATTATTAATACTATGTAAGTTTAATACATTGTAAATACTATATAGTTCTTTGCATTTGCATTGTTTAAAAAAATCTAAATTTAACTGTATGGCATTTTGTACAAAAATATAACCTTTTTGTTGATAATTTTAATTATTTATTGGAAATATTAAGGATCGACCACATATAGCATATATATTTTGACTTTTGACGAAATGGCACAGATAATACACTGAATTTTTCATCTGTGGCCGTAAAAAGATCCCATTTGAATCCATTATTAGTTAATATAGAATAATTACAGTCCGGTGAGTTCCATAAGTTTTTATTAGCGCTGCGCAGACTGGTATTTTGGTGGTTTTCGTGTAATTTTAGTAATCATGGGATTTACTGTATCTAAAATTAACATGACTAAGTTCATAAGTTCATAATGAAGTCATAGTATAAAAAATATAGATATATTTAACTTGAATTTTCCTTATTGAATTTTCTGTGCCACAAATGAAGACAGTTTCATTTATTATGGCGAACCATTCGTGGTATATCATAATTATTATTATGCTAAGTTTATTAGCGGGCGCGTCACGTCGTTCTTAGTAGACGCCATGTGCACGACACACACGCAGTAATTTAAAATAAACAGCGCGAAACGAATCGTCCAACTTATGCCGTCCCGGAGATTTCAATGTTTTACGACACCATCCAACTCCCTGGACCCCCCATAGACGACAAACTGGATGTGACGCGTGAAATATTACGGCCCCACGGGGGCTCTACTTATAATGGTCCCCCCAGTAAGGAGCGCCCTGCGTATAAAACGCGTAATAGAATTTCAGCGATGACTTTCATATAGGGTTGGCCATAGCTCCATGCTTTCGAGAGAGGAATCGTCAGCAGTAGTCGAACAATATACGTAATACCCAAGCCTAAAACCACTCCTTTATCACGGAAACCTAAAAATAAATCCAGACATGAATTGTAATAACTCAGGGCTGTCAAACAAATGTCTGGTGTCAATTTTATTGATGGCAACCCTGCTCCCACCCCCGGCTGGCCATCTAACATTGTTAGCAGAACGCATGCGCAGTGCCATCATTTTGAGTGCGCCAAGTATCGAATCCTAGCCCCCAGTCCATAAAAATGAAAATATGCACTGCCATTTGCTAAGCGAAGTTAAAATGTTTTATGAAATTGTTGGCATTTCGGGATAATGACTGGCCGTTTCATTGGAAATTTGCTTTTATGTTTATTGTAAATCGATACTAATTACATTGGCACTTGTATGCTATTGGACTGTAAATTTATTTTTACATTTGTTTATTAATAGTACTCGTGACCCGGGCTTTAAAAATTAAATGACACTATTCGCAATACAAAATATTTACTAAAACGTTGGTGTTTACGTAAGATTCCTTTTCAGTTTTCAATTGGCCTCGATAGATGGCGCAGACTGGCAAAATGTGTCAGCTTTTTAATTTTTTAGTATAACATACAAAATATTAAGCCTAATATAAAATATGAACATAACTTTGTTTCCACATCCAATATCAATAACCCTTATTTATCACATGAGACCCTACGCGCGGTCCAGCGATTGATCAAGGGTCAGTGACCTCTCCCCGGCCTAATTTGAATTCGCGGCGTTAACGCGGGCGGGCCTAATTGGATAACAATGAGTGCCGGCGCCTCCCCCAAGGATTATCTCAATATTGATATTTTTTAAACAAACGGCCAGCTTCATCTATTGATATCGTCAGAAAGATTCATAGTCGAGAATAATTAGAACTGTGGTGGTTTAAATATTAGATAGCGTCAAATCTTGATGTAGGTTAAGATACCTTATGCCACAAGGATCGTAAGTATTTCTAGTAGTAAAATAAATTGCGACAATACTGTATTTTATTTTATTAGTACAGTTAGCACATTTAATTTTATTTTATTTACTATACACCTTTACACAAGACTTCATTACTTACACTGCTTACTTTTACTATATTTTTTTCTACTAAGTTCTTTTTCTTTCTTTTTTTGCGACTGAGGCACAAACAAGCTGCTGTGGTCTGTGGCAGAATGACCAGCGCTTTGGAACATTCTGCTCCTCAGCATAATGCTGAGCCAGGGCCAATTACAACCACAGCACACACGCATTACACACTTGAAACGAACCGAATGGGAAAAGGGATTTTTTTTCTTTGGTTATAGTTATTTTGTGTGTTTATGTGTGTGTGTTTTTGTTAGTAATAAATGTTATGTCTATGTATTGTTTTTACCTGTTAATTACGTTCAGTATTTGCATACAAAGAAATATTATTTTTGTTTATATAAGCAAAGATATTTTTTTTTACTCTGCGAATCTCACTTTATTTAAAATACGATCGTGATTTTTAAATTGTTCGTGTGACATTAATACGCAAAGTAGACATTTTGATTTATTTGTTTCGTGTGATACAGTTATTTATTATCACGTATCCGCGCACGGTTCTTGGTATAAATGAAGTGACATTGCATCTCATTTCAATTTAAAAATGTATGTCCAAATACGTCTTGTATGCTAAAGAAAATCGATATTTATAACTATGTAGTTCAGTTATTTAAATTAACTTTGGTTCTACTGGCTAAAACTCCTTATGTTGTTGAACTTTGAGGAGGCAGAATTAAAAGTATTAAAATATTTGGTTATTGTGAAACAGCTAATTGTACAGTTCTTATGTGATTGCTTAATTTAAAATATTAAGTGATCAAAGAATACTAAATCCTGCACCTATAATAATTGGTTTTAAAAATATAGTGCTATTAAACTCACTGCTGTTTACAAACTAACATAGCAATGGGCTGGTCATCTAACACGATACCTAGACAGCAGATTCCTATAAAGGAAGGTAAGGTTCCACCAAGGAAAAGAAGAGTGGGCAGGCCAAAAAGATGGTGAGCTGATAACTTGATAGAAATAGTAGGAAAATACTAACAAGCTATTGGCAAAGTTAAAGACATCTAGAAAGGTTTGGTGGAGGCTATCACCCAAGAGGGGTCCATCAGGCGACTGACATTAGAAACATTTAGCTTTAAGTATATACTAACAACATGAATGAAATTAAGGATATGGATAAAAAGGGCTTTATTATTATTATATACTGCTTTTATTTACGTTTCACACAACAAATACAACAAAAATACTCCCCTAGCGCAGTGACCAATCTTGCGCGGCTGCTTGCCAATCGTCTACTTGGAGCAAAAACAGTTCTAAATTCTTAAATTTCTTATGTAATAGTCTTATAATCTAGTTAGTTAGGCTCATATACTTGGATAATATAGGGGAGCACTAACTTTATGTTATTAACACTTCGTAACTTTAAAAGTACAGACAAAAAATGATTAGGCATGCAACGACCTTATAAGCGATCTCTTCCAATCAACCCTAGTACGGAAAAGTAAATACTATTGGTAAAGTAAGAAAAAAGCGTATAAATTCTTAAAAGGCCGGCAACGCTCGCGAGCCCTCTGGCGTTGAGTGTCCATGGGCGGCGTTATCACTGAACATCAGGTGAGGCCGTTTGCCCCAAGTTCTATATAAACAAAAGTGCAAGGAACTTTACTAATGAAACCCACCCGTTGCATACAAAGTAGTTTTTTTTCGCTTATATAAAATATTCCATTTAAATTATGTATTCAACGTAACGATGTTGATGTCCAACTTATGTAAAAGTGATGGGCAAATTGCATGCGGGCACGGCGGATACTAGTAAATTATTAACCGACTCTTTCAAAATCCAATTGAGGAAATTAGTTTTTTATTATCTTGCTTAAAGAAATTCGCGTGTGAACTAGAACTTATATTAAGAGTAATTAATATAAAACTTTTATTAATTTATACACACAACTTGGATACTCCTTTCACTTCGATCAATCTTTAATTATATTCTATATATTCGTTCACGTGTTAAACGTAAAAGACAACTGTAGAATCAACACAAAGCAATATCATACTAAACGTACAATATACATGATAACACTTATATTAAATCTAATAAAATAATCCAGCGTTAAGGGAAGAGAGGGTTTATAAGCCTAAGCCTAAAATTCAGAGACAAATCTAATGCTCCCATCTGTCAGCTGTCATTAAACTTAGATGGGAAAGTTATGCTTATTTATGTATAAAATTAAGCTAATAAATTCTGTATTATAGCATACTGTGTGGAAAATTCTGAATTATAAATAAATTAATGTAAAAATTGGTGTATTTAAACTTACCTTTCAGTTAGTTGCCTAGTGCCACTATTATACCAGGTATATTGCCGTTATAAAAAAGGTGTTTTAACATTAAAAGGGTATTAAGCTAAAGATAATAAAGTAACGATACATGTATGTATGTAGTGTGGACTCAGTTTCCCTACTTAAACGCCCATTTGGTCCGTTGTGCGTACAGTCCTGGCTGATTTAGCCAGCCTAGCTCCTTCCAGAAGCTCAGAAGTTTCCTAGTCTTTTCGCAGGTTTCACGGAGCGACCTCACTGCTCCGAAAATCGGGAAGCAATGACATCCTCGCGCTGTAACAGTCACTGTCTGTAGTGCAAATGACAAACAGATGTTCATATCATACTGACGATAGATTTTAGTAAAAGCGTTTAAATTTAAAACTTAAAAAGCGCTACGTAGGCGTATTTAGAACTCAGGTGATAAACGACCCTGTAAAATTACTAAAGTAAAATAAATAAAAAGTAAAAATGTAAAATTAATAAAGTCAAAAGTATTACAAATTATATAGATTATTACTTGTTGCGGTGAATCACTAGAAAGTTATTACTTGATTACATTAAATGATCAAGAAAATATCGAGATTTAGTTAATATAAAGAGGAAGTAATTTAAATCCACGGAAACGCGTTGTTTTGTTTGACTTTGGGACACTGACAGGTAAATTAAGCGCGTAATGCTGCTCCATTTTTAAATTTTCGTTCTTCCGCGAAAATTACTGGCAATATTTATTTACAAAACAGGATTTATATCAAAGTGTTGATTAAAATACGTACGTAGACGGTGCTTTCGCGGCCTGAATTCATGTGAAACAAGAAACTGTTAGGTCGCTTTAAAATGGCAGTCATCGTAACTCATGGACACCTATTTTGCGTGCGTGAGTGCTTTGCCGGCCTTTGAGGAAGGACTATGCTCTTTTTTAACATATGATGCTATCTCCCAGGGAAGACCCCCTACCGGTAGTCGATTCCACAGTTCGCTTGTTTGCAAAATAAAACATTCTTATAAAAATAATTGAATATCCAAAGGAAATTAAATTTAAAATATTTGCAATATATTTATCTACTATCTACAACTAAGACGAGTCACAACCGACTGTTCTTCATCATCATCAACAATGGCTATACAGCCCCTTGTGGACCGTCGCCTCCTCAAGTATATTTCGTGATTCTTGCGTCCAACTTCGAACCCCTTGATTCGAGGTCCTTGACAACTCGATCCCACCAACGCAGCCTACCTAGGGTTCACCAGGGTAGTTCTTTATGCCCCGGACTCTTTTAATGGCATCTTTGGTTGAAAGAAACAACCGTTTACGCAATGTTTTATAGCAAATACATTTCTGGCTAAAGCAGCAATTCTCATACAAGTTCTCACAAATGCAACGGCACCAAGAATTTTGTAAATACGAGTAAAACAAAGAGCGACGCGGTATCTGTAAGCAAATGTTGACAGAGCTGGTGTTTGTGAGATACCTTCATTTGTATGGTATGTACTTATATTACGTACTTCCTAAATTGTGTAAATATTTATAGTACATAGGGTCAAAGGCGTTTGAACGTAAAATTATCTCTTAAATACTAATTATTTAGCTTTGAAATGCTCCGTGGAGTCGTGGTTAGCGTCTGGAACACGAAGGTTTTGATTAGTGAAACAATGGTTTGAGGACTCAGAAATCTTGCCATAATAACCAAAGAGTCATGAACAGAGTCAACCCGGCTTCTGGAACTTTAGGAAAGTAGAAAAGTAATAGACGAATTGATAACCTCTTAGGTCTTTTTAAATAGGTTAAGAATGACAATGTCTTAAATATTGATAAAATTGCGTTGAGTGAGCTATTTTGAAACAAAAGACGATAGAAATTCAATCTATCCTGTTATACGGACGACATATTACATGACAAATTATAGACGCTTAATCGTATATTAAACTTTGTCATAAGTAAAACATACAAAAATTCTAATAAAAAAATACCTTCTGTAAATTCTTTATCCAGTACGTTGTCAGGTATACACCTCAATGGCTGGAAATCTTCCATAGTCCGCTTCACTAGCCATTATTTACTTTTGCTAGCGAGCTGTGGAGTGTGGTGTAGTGTAATGGAGTTAAAAACGAGCTTACTCCTCTCTAAAACGCCGGCAACGCACCCACATCGTCTATGGTGTTTTATGGCATACGGTGCGGCCTATTTTATTAAAAAATAAAATCTAATAATTGCTCTATTTGTACGCCAATAATACAATATATTTTGATCATGCCTAATCTGTATTCAATTTAATTTCCACTACGTATCAGTAGAATCTATTAAATGTTCAATTTCGGACAAATCACCATTATGAAGAAAGAATAGTTACATTGTATTCACACAATAGCGCCTTGCGAACTCAATTGGTTATTTACAATACAAAAGATACAATACATGATAAAAAGGCTTCAATTACTTGGATGACATACTTACAAGGCACCGAATATCTTTGTACCGACCCGCCTAGCCACATGAGTGGTACCAGTGAGAACATTATGATTGGGTTTTAGTAGTGTTTATCTCATATGAACAAATTTTGAAAGTTAACGAGCGTCAAACGTTCACTGTTGCGTAGCTTAAGGTCTAACAGTGATAATCAGAAACGAGATTTAGCGCTAAGCGTGACTCCCGTACGTCAAAAATTAATTGTACTTTGACAAACGTCTGTCATAATTGGGTCTGAGAGTGATATATAGAAACGGGATTTAGCGCTAAGCGTGACTCCCGTACGTCAAAAATGTATTGTACTTTGACAAACGGTTGTTATACTTCGCTCTAACAGTGATATTAAGAAACGAGATTCAGCGCTAAGCGTGACTCCCGTACGTCAAAAATGAATTGTACTTTGACAAACGTCAGTCATAATTGGGTCTGAGAGTGATATTTAGAAACGGGATTTAGCGCTAATCGTGACTCCCGTACGTCAAAAATGAATTGTACTTTGACAAACGTCAGTCATAATTGAGTCTGACTTCTGAGAGTGATATTCAGAAACGGGATAGCGGTAAGCGTGACTCCCGTACGTCAAAAATGTATTGGACTTTGACATACGTCAGTCATAATTCGCTCTGAGAATGATATTTAGAAACTGGATAGCGGTAAGCGTGACTCCCGCACGTCAAAAATGAATTGTACTTTGACAAACGTCAGTCATAATTGAGTCTGACTTCTGAGAGTGATATTCAGAAACGGGATAGCGGTAAGCGTGACTCCCGTACGTCAAAAATGTATTGGACTTTGACATACGTCAGTCATAATTCGCTCTGAGAATGATATTTAGAAACTGGATAGCGGTAAGCGTGACTCCCGCACGTCAAAAATGAATTGGACTTTGACAAACGGGAGTCATACTTCGCTCTAACAGCGATATTATTCAGAAACGAGATTTAGCGCTAATTTTGACTCCCGTACGTCAAAAATGTATTAGAATATTTTATATAACCCTAGAGTCTTATGACATTCGATAACTATCTTTGTACTATTTAATACACATGAAATGAGTTGTTCGTAGTTACCTTTAAGACTTGTTTGTTAGTCGTACCCTAAGCGTATACAGAGCGGGACATTTTGAATCCTTCAAAATACCCTAGACATAGTCGTAATAAGGCATAGTCCTCGAACGCCATTTTTAAATTGGCATATAGCAGTTAACGACATAATCAGTACCAGACAATGGAAGTTATAACGAAACCGAATATATTTACATCCCATCTGCCCCGCATACATGTAAATGCACTCGGCTCCACTTCCCTTCAGTCCGGATATTTAATGTGAATGTGGGCGGTTGTTTGCATATTATCATTTTAATTTTACTTGTTTTGCATTATACGTGTATAGTCTGTAAACTGACAGATGTCACGCTAACGTTTTTACTTTTTTTACAATATCTTTATGGTTAGTGAAACAGACTAAAATATATTTACAAGAGCTGTCAATTGTCATTTTTTAGTTGTATGAAGTTTTGTATATTTGACAGCGAGATTTGTGACTTAAGAAATAAAATAGAATATAGACATGAAATTTTATTTCGTCAGATTAATAATATCGTTTTAAATTCTTTAAAAAAAATCTAATTTTGTTTAGACCATTATTTGTTAAATTACAACCTTTTACAGATGTCATTTTAATGACTTAACTGCCGAATGTCATCTGCGTCATTTACCGCGTAATTTGCTTCAAACATTCTATTCTATCCTTAATAACCTATTATATAACGTACTAGCTGTGTCTGCGGTTCCACCCGCATTAATTCGGTTGTAGCACGATGTTCTATACTCTATAGCCTTAAGCTTATCGGTTTTTATTATATATATATATATAGACATTGATGTCTTCTATAAAACTGTAGTACATCACTTCGCTCTATTGTCAATAGTTTCCGCGGCTTATGCGATCTAGGAATCTTTATTTAAAGTTAAAATACATACCCTATGTTCATCAGGGATAACGTCGGCTTCTAATGGTCAAATAACTCCTGTTCGTGCAGTGCCAAAAACGCACACGAACGGAAATACGAAAATGCCGTTTGAACGCCAAATCGGCAGAAAATATATTTATTAATTTTACCAGTGACAAAATACACAACAGTTTCTAAGCATTTACTTTCATTAACCATTCCTCAAAAGTGAGTACCCAGTTCTTAAAAGGCCGGCAACGCACTTGCGAGCCTTCTGGCAGAGTGTGTTCATGGGCGGCGATGTCACTAAACAATCAGGTGAGCCTCCTGGCTCTGTTCTATAAATTCTAAGAGACAATTCATTTTATACGCTTTTGTTTTCCTCTTTAAAGTTTCATTAAATAAACTGCAATTATTCCAACTCGAAGTCGCTCGTTGAAGGTTTTCTTTTATTGTAGGGAAATCAATTTACACCACACTCGTGAAAAATGGGGGATGCCATCGTCTTGGCAACGCTGTGAAGGTATCCCCCGAAACATCCATGACCTGTAAGGACCTGAACGAGTCGGTAAGACACCCCCCCCCCCCCCCCCTCATCTATTTACCCACAAGTAGAGCACTGGAAGTATAGATGTAATTGTCCAGACTCCTGTCCTGTGATCTTGAAACTCAGAAACCTTTAGGTGGAAGGTCCTAGACGAACACTGCTTAAAAAAACACATTTGGTGAATAAAATATATACTATTGCGTACAAAACTTACGAGTTACACCTACATGTAAAGCTGTGTGCGGAAGTTATATTAAAGTTACTTTGTTTGGTATATTTCCCTTAGGGTGGCAGCAATGAGGGGTCAAACACTTTGTTGATACATCCGAAACACCTGTGAAGCAGCAGGTGTGCCTCGTGTCATCACCATTAGTAACTTATTACTAAAGTATGCATTTATGTAGTGTATTTAAAACATGTTTAAAACTGGATGCTATAATCTAGGTTTAGGAAAAAAACACGATAAAATTGTTAAACGTAAGCGCATTATGTTTAAGTTGTTAATTGATTATCCATATTAAAATACTAAATAATAACTCCGTATAGAAAGTTTTCGATAGTTAAAATATAAAATTACCGTGTTCGTACCTTCTAGAAGTTTCAATTTAAAATTGAATGAAAATGTCGAATCCAATTGAGTAATGATGTCTATAATAGGAATACGACAATTACGTAAGGACAAGTCTTGCAATACGACGGTTAAGGTCACAAAAATGTAACATTGGCTTGGCCTGAACGCACACTACGGCACAGAGGTAATTCGCCTCATGCACACAGTAAAACGCGTGACGAAACGCTCTGTGACGTCACGAGCCATGCGAACACACCTACACGCGCACGTGCGCGCGTGACGTCCCTCTGTGAAGCAATCCCTGTAGCCGAGGCACGCACACTAGTGCCGATGTAAACAAAGTGACGTAAAGATATGACTCACACATTGATCACGGCGGCGCACACAACGGCCGGTGATTAATGTAAACAAACCGGTTACTTAGACGCACTCATGCAAAGGCTCGGGCATAGGTTGAAAGTGGGACATCTGTTATAGGAACTAGATATGCATCAAATTCGTTTTCGTTCTCATTATTACGTAAAACAAAGTATTTAGGTATGTGCTAAATTCTTGACATCATTATCAACTATACTCCCTTTAAAGTCGGAGCGATCTGAATTATAAAGTCTGTTATCTACATAAATTTGTCATGGTGTATAACATTGTTGTAAAACAAGGCCAATAACCACAAATTTCTACAACAAAGAACAATAAAAACCAAACAATAAAGAGCGGAGTCGAACAAAAAAATTAGAATTCACAACACAGTCGCGCACAAAAGTTATAATGACTTGATGCGAGTATAATCGTAAATAAAAAAGAATGGCGGTGCCCACGCCACTGTTATAAGGCCAAATTTACGACATTTATTTCAATATTTCTGGTTTCAACCGGATTTTGAGACTAATTTTATAGCTAGCGATTCTACAAATTGTGTTTAAACGATTTTCGAAATTTTGAATGGTGTATGGTTCGGATATTGTATGTCGAGAATGCGTCATTAAAACATGACGCCTCTAAGAAACTGCTGGCATATTCGAAAACTTTTCTGTTATCTATAATTTTCATAAGAGAAGAGAGCAGAACTAACAATTATAATTCCGGAGCCTCACTTTAGATGTAGGTAAATTCGTTTCTTATAATTTCTTCTAGACAGAGTTCTGGTAGACTGTAATATACTCCTCCCCCGATCACTTGCTCACTGCTAAGCATCATGATATTCCCGACTGCCGATTTCCAGCTAGGTGAATGGTTTCAAACACCTTAGTGCTCAGGTTTCGTGATACAGGGTCGGTCCATCAGGCTGTTGTTCCCTCGGTCTCTTTCCTTCCATTTTCCTGACTAACTATATGTATGTATGTCCGTTCAACAAACCAAATTCGGAATTTATTAAGTATTAATAATTTTTAAAAAGTATGTCTCAGTCGATAAAATAAGTATTGATCCACATTTACTTGTGAAATATGATAGTATTAACAAACATACGAGAAAGTAGTCCTTATTTAAATTCAACTTTCTAAAGGCCCGAACTGGCTTAAATCGGATTTAATTATAATAAATTTGTATTTATAGCTCTATTTTTATTTAAAATTTGTAAGGGCGGCGAAAATTTTAACTAAATCCTGACACATTATTTCCTTACATTCGTTCTATATATGACTTAGGTAAAATCAGTGGCGCTACAACCTTTTCAGGTCTGGGCCAGATTTCTGTATCTGTTTCATGGTCATTTGTCAATCTAATAGGCAAGTAGGTGATCAGGCTCCTGTCAACACACGCCATCGACTTTTTGGGTCTAAGACATGTCGGTTTCCTCACGATGTTTTCCTTCACCGTTAGAGCGAATGTTAAATGCGTACATAGAAAGAAATTCCATTGGTGCACAGCTGGGGCTCGAACCTACGACATCAGGGATGAGAGTCGCAGAGGCCACTAGGCCAACACTGCTCATGTCTTAGGTAATTACGGTTAAAACAAGGAGCGTTATATAAAAATCTGTCTTCGAGCAATCCATGGCTGGAATTTTTTTTTTGGAAATAAATATAGACTACAAGGATTTCAAGGCATTCAATAGGCTCCAAAACTAATGGATTTGAGAAATTTGTTCACCATTAAAATCCTAACCTAACCTGAGAACATAATCTATTGAGTATTTACAAAAAAGGGTTACATATGAAATCTCTGATAATGTAACCCAAACTCAACTAAAAATATTGACAATATAACTTCAGTTTTATTTAAGACATCTGCAAAATATATGTATTACATAGAATCAAATAAATGTGCCGCTAAGTACGCTAGTTCGTTAAAAATATAGAAAACCTTCATTGTAATATTACTATATTATTATAGCACAGAATATCAGATGTAATAAAATTTTCTTCAGTTTACCTACTGTGGACATATTTACATACAAATATATAACATGAAGAAATCTGTAATTTAATTACTTATAAGATTCGCACGTTAGGTGCCTACGCTTTTAAATTGATCAGCCCACTACTGAATATCAAGCTCTACAATCCCGTTCATTCTGTTGTAATCGTGGTGAATTGAAATTACAGTAGAACCTCGATAACTCAAACCTCGGTAACTTAAAAACCTTTATAACTTCAAAAAATAATATGTTCCCTTCCCATCAGAGCCAAAAAACCTCCATAACTTAAAATACGCAACCTCTGTAACTTAAATAATTAATCTCTGAATTGGCCCTCAGCCCCTCAGTAACTTAAAGAAATGTTTCCACAACCTCTATAACATAAAATTGTTTGTCAATGAGTCATTTTGAAAAGAGTGTGCAAATCAAAAGGTTTCGGTTTTAACAACTGTAAGATCATTATTTATATAAAATCACAGACTTTTTTAAGAAGACTAAACCTTAAATTGTTGTTTTATTGCTATGTTACACACGTTATTTGAATAAATAAATAGGATTATTTAAATGCCTGTATTTTATTGAACCAATCCTTCTGACGCATTCGAGTAAAAATAGGAATAAGGGTATATACATACATATGTACATACCTACCTCTATATTAACCTATCCCAAACATAGACCCTTGATAACTTAAAACCGCTATAACTTAAAATATTTTGTGTTTCCCTTGGACTTTAACTTATCGAGTTTCTACTGTATTTTACTTGTCTTACTTAGGTAGTTAGTTTGCTATCATTGTACAATATTGTCTTTAATAGTATCACGCGAACGTAATATACATAACAACGAATGTAATTAAAGTATGTCTCCAGTCACACAATGGCTGCCTTGACCTAGCCACTGACCTGAATATTGAAGAAGGTCGTAAGAAAAATACACTTTGTTATGAAATATACGCATTCGTTCAGTCATTCAGATGAAGCCGATATATTTATAAAAAAACTTAATAATGAAGTCAATATTTTGAAAAGGGTAAATTTGGCAGTTGGCGTCAATTAAATTATATTTAATGGTAGGTTAATTTATCAAGTACGTGTTTGATTGTTTCGTTTTTATCATTATCATTCAACAGATGGCGTTGTCTCAAGAAAAGGCGATAAACATTGCCATAGAAATATCTACCGTTTTGGATTATTATTAAGTTGATAGTAGTCGCGGGAAAAGCCCACCAAAACAGCCCAAGCTAGCTGTCAAGGCCCTTCAGGCTAACAGAGACATTCCAATTAAAAAATATATGTTTATAGCTAATGTACATATGACACACAGACTAACAATAACAATACAGTCTGGCAAATGAAAGAAGATAATTGGAGGCGCGGGATGTTACTTTATAAAACTTTATACCTATAAGCTAAATATTTGAAGTGGTTATATAGTGGACTGTATTTTTTCTTATTGATACCTAATATGATTGCTCAATAATGGACAATGGGAAAAAGAAAGAAAGGATGACGGCACAGTACCTTCAACCTCGTGGCTTCTTCTAGTGGCTTCTTTTAGTGGCTTCTTTCCTTTGTTGTACACCAATGAACAATCACTTTCACAAATTATACTTAATCAAGTTAAAGTTAATTGAATTTAAGTATAGTTAAAGTTTATAATAAAAAATTAAATGTTTAAAAGAAAAAGGAAGCGTTGCGAGCGTGCGGCGAATAATCAACCATAACGCGGGTCATCAAAATTGTCACTAATTAATTCTTATTAGAGACTCATCGTCGTGCGCGCCACCTATAGCCCGTTCCGGAACTAGTACCGTCATAGGATTGGGACATAAAATAGGTGGGTGATGAGACATGCGTCTAGGAAGTATTAGGATGGGTATATGTATTGAGCAACCATTATTTAAAAATCAAAAATTATTATAAAAATAACAATCCGGCGCAACCAATAATTGAATTATTTGAAAATTTTCGGATGGCAACACAGAATGTCATTGAATTTCTTAGGTTAGTATGATTTATTGTCTTGATACTTCATGCAATTACTCATTTTTATTTCTATTATATATTTTTTTCCGAATAGTTAACAGGTATATTAACCTAAACATTTAGAAAGTTTCATAATCAATGTGTGGGACAGTGATAACAGCAATGACTGATAAATCTATGTGTATTGATTTTTTGGATCCTGATTTTGATTATTCCGAATAAAGTTGTAGTTTATAATAAATAAAGTTTTAGTTTTCCATGCAATGCTAGTCATCTTAAGTACCAATAGTAAAAGACTGAATACATTACTATCAATGTAAAAAATAATAAAATAAAATCAAGTATCAAGTAAGTTTAATCCACAAAATATATCAAACTTTTTGGGATACCATACTAAATTTTTTTGAATTTTCCGCGCTTTTTCGTTATCTTCTTTCATTAGCCAGACTCTGACCCTTAAACCTCCTTCACCGGGTAAAGCGACGTCCCTTACTTCATACTTCGCTCACTCCAGTCAGCTTCCGTCCAGCTTCAGGCGATTGACTACCCTGCGACGGTCCAAGCCGAGGTGGTCTCGCAGGAAGAAGCCCTTGCGCTAGTCGCGGGGAAAAGCCCATTCCGGCCGAGCTAAGCTGTCAGCTGCCAAGCCAACAGCGAGATCCATTAAAAAAAAACAATGATATTGAATTTTTTTGTAGAAGTTTAAAAATATTACTAGATTTTTCTTTTCCTTGACTATTATTAGACACACTAGTTACTTTATTCATAAATGTTAAGTAGTTTTGGTAAAAAATTAAATTTGATGCCTGGTTAATTAAGGAAACAAGCATAGCTCTATAAACCTATTTCTAAACTTACGTAACCATTAGCTTTTATACAACGACTCTGAGTATGGATCGAAATCTATAAAACGGGACACGTTTTATAGATTTTGATGCAAGATTTAAATAGGATAATTTTACGTATACGTTAAAAGATAAATTACGCTTCTATTCTTGAACGTATCTCGAGTCAATCTTGTCCTGGATCGATAGTCGATACTATGATAGAAATGTGAACGATGTTGCAGCCCTGCGCCGTTACTCTGTAAATAATAGCGATTGATTCCAAATTCAATATTGAGATTTTCTAACACGCGATTCCAAAGACGTCGGCGCTTCGAATATTGAAGTTCATATTCTTTATCGTATCTCAAGTCAGTCTCTCCTTCAGCGCTGTCAAATATGTCAAACTTCATACAGAAAAAATGGTTTGACAGCTCATGAAAATAGATTTAAGTTTAAGGGCCTGAGAGAACTACATAGAAATTGCATTAAATTTTATTAATTCACGTCGAATTAGCATTCGCTATTAGAAGTTGGAAGTATAGTGGACCGACCTAGCGATTTGGAAGGTGAAATCTACATCTAAATTACATACGTCGAAATCTGTATTTGATGTTACAGTATACCGGTCCTGTTTGTCACGTTAAAAAAAAATGGCGGAATATAAATCTTGTGACTGTTGTGAGAAAAATTGGAATCCACAAATTGTAACCGCAAACCACAGCTGTAAAAATAAGTGATTCCAATCAAAATCTTATCGAAGCGTATGTACCGATTAGCCAGCCCTGCGTCTCAGTTTTCAAGGACTATTGTATCTTATTACAAGTAACTAAAGTCGATTTTACTCCAACACAGATTGTGTACTCAGCTGTATTGAACGTATACGATAACAAATCAACATTCGTCGCGACGCAATATCGCAGCTGCTGCAATAGCCGCCATTTTTTAACTTTTTCTTCATAACCTGCCTTTTTCTCGAGTGCCAGTTCGCTTCCGTCTCGGTTGCCAAATATATTTTTAACGCTTTTTATTTGTAACTTGAGGGTTCAATTAAATCGGATCACGTTTTCATATACGTACTACTGACTTTTACTTCAAGTTATTCATTTGTTTTTAAGTATTCATTTGTTTTCTTATCATTTTATAGAAGTTCCGAAAATTTTACGTTAAGAGTAGGTATGATTTATGTCTGTCTATTAGATATACAATTGCCAACGTTTAGTTGGATCTATTCGAGAATTTATTTACAATAATATATTATAGCTTAATAATCTGTGCCATTTTTTAAAACTTCGAATCGTAAAACAAAAATAACTTATAATAACCAAAATATTCTTTATCTTAAATGTATACCTTAAAAAACCACTCGAAATCGCCAATACACAACAGGAAGTTGAAACTAAACGTGAAAGAAATTATAATCGAAGCGATTGTAATCTGAAATTGTATTACAATTTTTTTGCGCTTTTTATAAATATTTCACTTTTATACTTTGCTACGATTAAAGGCCGATTTACATTATCTTAGTATTTAAGAGAGTGCTTTAGTACAACTTGAAAGGCAAGTTCTTAAGTGTAGCGTTTACTAAAGCAAGTAGCGTTTACATGGTTCAACTAAAGTACTATCCTAAAGCACTCTCCTAAACACTAAGATAATGTAAATCGGCCTTAAGCCCGATTAATAATCCAATGGCATAGCTTAGATTCTGATTTCACGTTTAATTTATATATTTTCTTCATAGGAAACTAGGTATGATTGGTGGTAGTCTAAGGCATGCCTTTTCAAATACACAAGCAACACGTTTCGTATTAATAATTCTATAATCTCCATAGGCAATATATGTGTCGGACTTCAAATTTTACAGAAAGTCTGAAACGTCAAATCCTCGCGTATACATAGTGAATAGGCCTAAACTGGTAAAATACGCACTAATTGCCACGTTTAACTTCGTAATGCTCCATCGCCCATTTAGGGCTCCGGTAACAAAAGCACCCTATCCTTGGGCAATGACTTGGGCCAAATTATATGGCTGACATTTTAGAGCAATTATTCTTACACAAGACCGACCTGGGAATTGACTTTTGAAAGTGAAGCTAACCTTTGAATGTTCGATAAAATCTGTTCTAGTTTCCGTTTGAATAGTCCTAAACGTTTTGTTGTTAAGTCATTATTAAATATCTATAATCATAATCCAGTGTTCTTGGCCTCAGATTGCATCCTTGGGTGATCAACCTTTTGTGTTTGACACATGTGAACGATTGACTTTGAGACATGCCGGTTTCCTTACGTTGTTTGCCTTCACCGTAGGAGCAAGTGCAAATAGAAAGCCAAACTCATTGGTGCCCAGCCGTTATTCGAATTCACGACCAGCGATGAGGGTCGCACGCTTGAGCCCCTAGGCCTCTTAAATTTCTCTGTCATAAGATCTATACTTGTCCATTGTCGCGATTGTCAATTGTCAAAATCATTGGTGTAGTCATTCAAACGCTTTGGGCATTGTTTTACTTAAATTTACGTTTTAAATATATTACTATTAATTTAAATGCAACTTTTAACAGTTTACTTCTTTAAATCCTATTATATCTTGCAAATGTAAAAAAACATTTACCTGCATGAATATTTTGTATCTTATGGGCTCTAACACTTGAGAAACTGCTGTTTAAAGTTATTGTTTCTTATTTCCAGGTTTCCATCTGAGTGGAGTAGTGCGAGCACCAGCGGCCATCAGCCCCTGTTCAGCTGAACCTGAAAGGCTATATAGAGTTACAGTTTCATTTGACAGGTATTTGAATTTATGATATATATATCTGAGCCGGTTTGTAGATTTGTACTGAATAATTCAAAACTTGAAGACAAATCAATTCGAGTATTTTTTTATTTATCCCTTGTTGAGGAAGTTTTTTTTTGGGGAGAAAATAGGAAAAATATAAAAAAATGAAATATTTAGTTTTATTACTTTTTTAATCCGGAAAAGCGAACAGCCTCTGTAAGTAGCATAGCAAAATATTCTATATATTGGTATGTGACTACCAAAAAGGTAGGCTAAGAAAAAAAAACATATTAAGGCGACACGAAGTTTGCTGCATCATGAACAAATAATGATAACGGCGATGTACATAAAAAAAATAATTATTAAACCTTTTTATGTCTTTAATCACTATATAAAACAAAATTATAATAAAGTTATTCGTCATAGTATGCGAATTTTTAATTCGAAGTAATAGATTACGATACTAAATAACTGAAGACGTATTAACACCTTATAAAGCATAAAATCTTCTAAGAAGGAAGAAATAACTATTAATTATTTTTTTGTATTTGCAAAATGAACGAGATTTTACCTTACATACCTTCAATCTTCGATTTTGCTATAATTTCCTTATATGATTTATCATAAGCTAAATGAACATTTCCGACGCAATACAGCAGAAGAAACCGCTATTAAAGGCATTGTTGGAGCCAGTACGTAGTTCTTTTATTATCGAGGATTCTACTATCTATTGTAATCCGAAACTTTGTCACCTTGGAGATCGTAAACGATTGTGTCCTTTATTGAACCAGCTCTAAATAAAGGACCCGAAATTATAGAAAGTAATTTCATGCCTCCATAGCATTGAAAGCTTTGATGGTTTCTTTGACTTCTCGAAGTTGGTTTAAAAGTGAGGTCGTTTAATAGACATTTATTTACGAAACTCTTAATATTTCTTTAGTACAGTTTATTTATGAACTTATTACTTTAATGTTGAAATTTAGAATACCGAATATATACTTCTCTACTTATAAAGAGGTGAGCAGTGTTGGGCATATGGCTTCAGCGTGGGAATCTCATCCCTGAGGTTTGATCCCCGGCTGTGCACCAATGGACTTTCTTTCTATGTGCGCATTCGTTCGAACGGTGAAGGAATACATCGTGAGGAAACCGACTTGCCTTAGACCCAAAAAGTCGATGGCGTGTGTCAGGCACAGGAGGCCGATCTCCTACTTGCGTATTAGATTAACAAATAATCTTAAAATAGAAATCTGAGGCCTAGACCTAAAAAAAAAGGTTGTAGCGCCACTGGTTTTTTTATTTAACATTGGTATGCAATATTACAAGTTGTAATATACATTGTTATACTAAACCCTTAAAACTTTTCTAGGTGCAAGATAACTGGGGTAACATGCAGTTGCGAGGCGCGCGACATCTTTTGGTGTCAGCATGTAGTCGCCTTGGCCCTGTACCGCATAAGAAATGCGGATTCAGTGAGGCTACGGGTTCCCATATCAGGTATACAAGCTTTATAAAACGGGCAGTGAACTTATTTTGTAATTTTGACACGTAAACGCCAGTACTTCAACTCTATAGAATGTCTAACGTCTGATTATATTCAAAATTATCGTTTTACTGTTAAACTTCTATAAAAACCCCTGTGTTTAAGGACGTGTTATTAATGTTTCGCTTAATAGTCTAGTTAATTATTGGATAATTACATTTTCGCGGAAGACTCCAAACAATCTGTCAATGTCAAAAATTTAAATGCATTAAAGTATAAAATTAGTTTTTATATTATTTTATTTTCAAAAGTATATATAAAAAGGTCGGCTGTCGGAATTTAATGATGTGGTTATTATTAACTCTATTAATACTGGAACCGAACTATATACCTTTTTTGACATATATACGATATCGTATATAATTTATCTGTGAATTTAACATTTTAACGTCGTATGAGACATGGTCGATCGTGTTTTGTTTTAATGAATGCGTCCTTTAATTAAAGCTAAATAACACAATATTTCGGTTAACTTACAGAAACCCTACTGCAGATGGATCGGCAGCAGCTCCAGAAGTTTGTACAGTATTTAATAGCGGAACATCACACGGAGGTACTGCCGACCGCGCAGAAGTTGGCTGATGAAGTGCTGCAGGCGCGATCAGCTATCAACAGGATCTGTGGGGCCCCTGATCCAACAGCGGGACCCCCGCCTGACGCACATCATGCTTGGCATTTGGACGAAATTCAGGTATAATGGAGAATATGGTATAATAAATAGTGACTTAGTCCAGAAATGTCATTTCCGAACCTACTCATTCAGTAAAAAAGTTATGTAACTTGGCTGTAAAATAAACAAACGCAAATCATAACCAAACAACATTTATTTTTAAATTTTATCCATCTGCATCAGCCTCTTGGCTTTTATCAGATTTTATGAGAAATGATGGCAATTAGGGAACGCAAATCCAATATTTTTTTATTCCCTCCGTAATTCGTAAACTGTCAGACTGCGGCAAGTTTCGCCCTTATTAGCCGATACACACTCCGTCGTTTCCAAAAGGCCCGAAGCTAGGGGGTTGACGTGTTGCTGAAGTCTCATTTTGTATCGGTTGATCTTTTAATGTCTTCCTCGACAGTGGCAATTCCCAAATATTTATGGACTTCAGCATTTCGTGTTAACCAAACAGCATTAAATTAATAAGAGTATGTAGTGAAACGTCTTGCTCCCTTCCAAGATGGAAGGGAGCAAGACAGTATAATGTGTTATATTATAATCATATAAGCTGCGGCTAAACAGGCACCTCCTGGAGAGGCATGTCCTCCACATCCACACACACCACATCTCACTTAACATCAGGTGGGATTGCGGCCAAACGTCTGACCAGTTCTGTATAGAAAAAGAGTTTTTAATTCAAATATATAACAAAAAATAATTACGATTATTTCGAAGATAAATATTATGGTGCACATTTACGAAATCAAAACACACATGTTTGTTGTGTAAAACTAATATTTATTTAGTTTAACAATTACTAACAAACATTGAAGTTTATAAATAACACATTATTATTAAAAAATATACAATTTCTCACTGTTTTCAACAATAACATCAAATTCATTACAATTTTCTTGATTTTTCTTTTAATTCCTGAATTGTTCTGAAGTTATTTATCTTCTGAATCGATGTATAGTCTTAAATGTTATCTTGATGTGTTATGAAGTATCGTTACATATCTTATAAAGTACGGTGCCTATGTTTCTGTCTGTTTCTGTATAGTTCAAACGTGTGAATACTATGCGTATTGCGTAAAGGCCGATTTACATTATCTTAGTGTTTAGGAGAGTGCTTTAGTACAACTTGAAAGGCAAGTTCTTTAGCGTAGCGTTTACTAAAGCAAGTAGCGTTTACATGTTTCAACTAAAGTACTATCCTAAAGCACTCTCCTAAACACTAAGATAATGTAAATCGGCCTTTAAACATATTGTCATGTATATGTCCATTATTTGTTATAGAAAGATTTAGGTTATTTTTTCCTTTCTATCGAATTAGTCTTACTCTATAATGGTAGAGATGAAGTTTATAATAAATACATAATGAATATTATGAGTAATTTCTCTATATTTTATTTCCAGGTTTGCGAACAAGTGCGGGCATATTTACTACAGGGAACATATTATAACGCAAACAAGCAATTAAACTCCTTATTTTCGAAGGTAAGCACATTAATTTCACTTAATTTAAAGGTACCTAAATATATTTTTTTTTATCAAAATCATATTCCGAATTTTAATCAATTATTTTCACGTTCGCGTTCATTGGCCATGGACCAGTCATTAGCAGAACATTTCTAAATTATTAAGTTTTACAATTGAAATCTGAACCAATGCTAATTTATCAGTTTTTATTATAACAATGTTATTATTTAGACTTTAAACAGTTGTTTTGCTTATACGAATGGGTACGAGTTGTCTAATTGTTATTTCATCTGGTCGCTCTACATTGAATATTTTTAGATCGTTGTGATTGAGTCAATAATAATAAAATAATAATGGCGCTTTAAATTTAGGTCTGGGCCTCAGATTTCTGTCTCTGTTTCATGATAACTTGTCAATGTAGCCAAGTAGGTGATCGGCCTCCAGTGCCTGACACACGCCGTCGACTTTTTGGGTCTGACGGGTTTTCTCACGATGATTACCTTCACCGTTCGATCGAATGTCAAATGCGCACGTAGAAAGTCCATTGGTGCACAGCCGGGGTTCGAACGTTTGACTTCAGGGATGAGGGTCGCACGCTGAAGCCACTAGGCCAACACTGCTCAGTCAATAATATAGCTTAATCAAATAATTAAAATCATAATCAAACATTCCAGGTCAGGGAGATGCTCCGTGCGCAAGACTCGAACGGTCCACGTATGCTTATGTTGATGACGGAGCAGTTCCTATCAGACCCTCGGCTTCTGTTGTGGCGGAATCAGAATACCCCCATGACAGAGAAATGCAGACAACTGTGGGAACAATTGGGTGCCTTATGGGTGAGCATAGTGCTGGACCCGGGTAGCAATGAGTGCTATAGAACACAGTGGAGGAAACTGTTAGAAAAATGGTCTGCTGTGGAAGTCTGCCCCACGGAGGATCCCGATTATAGGTCTTTTCCGTTGGTGAGTGTGAATCTTATATATAATATTCTCGTGTCACAATGTTCGTTCCCATACTCCTCCGTAACGGCTCGACCGTTTCTTATGAAATTTTTTATGCATATTCAGGAAGTCTGAGAATCGCCTACTATCTTTTAAACCTTTAAGTGATAAGGGGTGTCCACCCCAATTTTATTTATTTAGATTTTTTTTTGTATTGTTTAGGCATCATTTTGTATGCTGTATAACATACAAAATAATTGATTATGATGATGAATTATGAGTTAATCTAGTACCTTATGTTTTTATTATTATGGTAACAGGTGAATAGTCGTTAAAATTTTATAAATTTTACCATAGATTGAAACAAAAAGTAAAACTATTTGGTTTGCATGCTTTTGTTATACTAATTTAGAATTAAATTTCCGAGCTGAGAATTGTTCTTGAGATATATTTTGTCTACCTTTTGAGGTAATTTAATTTATTCATTAGTAGAAGTTTGGTGTTGTCTGACATTACTTTTATGTTATTCGAATTTCAGTACGCGAGAGAAAGGGAGAGAAATGAAAGAGATCGCGACAGAGATCACAGAGATAGAGATAGAGAGAGAAGGGAGGAGAGGGACAGGGAGAGACTGAGGGAAAGGGAAGAGAGGGACAGGTAATTCTTTTTTAATATTTAACAACCTTTAAACTTCAAAACAAATGCAACACTAAACAAGTAAATAGTTAATTTAATAATCATTTGTATTATATTTCACAACAAAAGTTTATTTATTTGCACTAGCAAATAAAACAAATTATACAAGAAAAACTGTATACATAAGGAATCTCTTAAGTAAAAAAATCTATTAATTATTTTGACATGAACGTGAAATTTTGGTTTATCTGTGGCATAGCGGCCTTTAGCACATGCGCAGTTATGTCGGTTTTGGCGCCATTCATGCGTGTTATCACAGATGTTTTACTTATATACAATTATATTACATACTTATTATGTGTTTATAGATTTCTAATATTGTTTTTCAGGCATAGAGAACGTCAGCGAAGAGAAGTCCATTCCCACTCTGAAAGCTCCGATGAAGAATCTAGACCAAATAAGTAAATATTTTTATATACGTTACTACAAATTGTAAGTAGTCTTTAATATTTTATCCAAATATGAACTGTTCAGTTTCTCTATCGATGGTATTAGGGTTATTCAATTCACGCAACTACAACCATACCCTAAATATTTAAGGGTAATAAATACGTCTGCATCAAATCTTTATATTCATAAATCTTCTACGCGTGTGTATGTAAACTAAACCGATATTTTTGTGACCAAGAGATATCAAATATGCTTTAGAATTTAAAACATTAGATATTTTTTTTTTTTTATTTACGTGTGCAACTTCTGTCGGGTCCGCTAGTATTTGTATAAAAAATATAGTTTTGCAAACCATTGACGCTGTATTTTCCTTAAGTAATTAATGTGTCGTTCATCATTTGTCACACTCAATATAGATTCGACAAGCTCGGATCACTTGAGACGATACACGAGAATTCTCTGACAGCGAATGCCTTTAACTCGGAATGTTTCTTGCATTAATCATATTATGTGATTTTAAAGGCGTATTTTGTTTTCTCTAGCTATGAACGTGAATATAGAAGAGCAAGCAAACGGTTAAGGCTACACAATCAAAGATCGCAACCACTTACTCCACGGACGGTGTTTCATAAGTAAGTCGAGATTTCTATTTTGATACTTAATTTTTTAAAATGAATATCCCGTTTCCGTATAACGCGCTATTTCCTCAATTGTGATGTTATAAAAATATACTAAATAACTTTATTAAATTCGTATTCCTAGTATTTGAATTGTTAAAAAATACTGTTTTACGAGAATACTCCAACAACGCGGTCCGGATTATGGGGGAATACTGTATTGTCTATAAAAATGGTAAAAGTTCAATATAAATTAGAATACATTTTTACAAATTGTTTTATTTTATATTGCTTATTTTCTTGATAACAAGATGTATAAGTAGCGGCACGAAACTCTAGCGCTGACCGTTATTGCGCAGAAGTAAAAAATAAGGTACCTGAAGGGGGCTAGCGGAATGAAGAGCGTCGATTGGCTCTCCAGTCGCATTTTGTCCCCCGCGCGACAGTACACATGCGCAGCAATCCCCTCCACGTATCGGCCAGCGCTAGACTTACGTGCCGCTGGTTATACACAACTAACCTACCTTAAATTAAATATATCTCACTAAGTGAATGTAATTCTTTGAGAAATAAAGTATCTTTGAACCGAAAATATGATGTTAATTAGAAAAAGTTAGTCTACAGAGAAGGTTATAATTTTACATCTGTTAATGATAATCCCGTGGCGTTAGAACCTTATGGGTCTTATTTTACATTAACTGCCAGTTCTCAAATCAAGGGCAATCAATCAGAACGGAACTGGCAATAAACTCTCCACCATTCTTTTTTTTGACTTGGTTGACATGCTAAAGGCACTAGGCCAATACTGCTGCAACCTTTTAAATTTGGAACCTAGATTAACTTAAGATATGGCTATTTACGGCGTTAAATAAGATATAATCAGAAAGAAAGAGATAATCAGAGATAATTTACAGTAAATTTACATAATTATACATAATAATTTTGCTTTTTTTTTAAATAAAAATAATACTATTAATGTTCACAGAGCACTGGACGCGGTAGATATTTCATGGGAAAATGATCACCTCAAGAACATCCTCAGTTCAGACGAGTACTGTGACCCAGATAAACTGGACAAAGCCGGCGCCTCCAGTGCATCCACCACCCTTCAGTGCTACCCCAAATTCAACGAAATTGGTCAACCTTTATGGCATGGTATGATTACTCATTAATGTATAGAAACACTGTGAACAAAATATTGATCTGTGCGTACGTATGAACGTATACCTTGGCGATCGGCGTTACGTAATATTAGACATGATACTGACTATTCAGCAGTCTTCTACCTACCAACAGGAAACAATTATTGTTTTTGCTAGAATTGAAGTTAAATAATGAATAATGCATAAAGATAGTTAGTAATCTAGCCATAATTAGGATGGTTTACTTTTAATATGGGATTTATTAAAACAACTTCACTATCGTGGCCAGAGAAAACCTTTTACACAAAGTATTTATCTCAATTTCTATTATTATACTTGAGAAAGCCTTTTCCTCCGACTTTAAGGGAGGTTCCTCGACCTGTCTAATTGGCCAGAAGGCCCCTGCGGTGAGAAGTTGTATATATCCTTAGTGGTCGAAATGATGTTGTTAACGCGTCATCAGAATTAGAATGCAGATGTCGCTACATTCTATTTAAGTAATAAATATTGTGTTTAAAGAAATACTTTTGTGATTATTATTGAATAATTATAGTTTAACTAATTAGGGTAATTATTTCAGAACATTTACCAGTAGTGGGCGCCAGAATAGAGGCCTTACGTGCCCATGGACGTGCGCCCGCTGCTCTTAGACTTGCCGTTGCCGCTGCGAGGGCCATGAGACATCGACAGGTATATTTCTAATTCTCATAATATATTAGACCAACTTCGCTATAGAAATATTCGCTTTTGAATTATTAACGTTATGACGTCATTAAAGTTAATGGTTGCATTAAATTTTATTTCACATTTCTCTGCTTATAAACCATTATTTTTTTTGCGTTTTTCTTATTTTAATTGATATATCAAAATAATTTAAGAAGCCTAGAATTTTTGTTATTTTTTTTTAATATCGCTTAATATATTATATATAAACTAAAACTACAGAAAACACCAATAAACTAACAAGGGGTTTCCCCTGTATTTTCAAAAAAAAAATTACAATTAACAATGGTCGTAATCGTTTCAATGTTTTAAAAGAATTACTTTATTATTTTTTAGGAAGTAGCGCAACAAAGATGGCTAGACGCGGGTGGAGGGGAGGCGTCAGGAAGTAGTAATTCCACCAACTCCAACTCCAGTAACAACTCGAGTAGGGAATGTGGCAGCGAATCGTGCGGCGGCCAATGTGATAGAGTGAAGTTGTCGCTGATTTGTGCTCATATGGACGCGGGCACGTGCTTATCGAATACGGACACGTGCGCGCTATCGCATACGCACCGATGTATTGGGAAAGGTAACTATCAACTGTTGATCATTAATTAGATTAAAGTAAGCTAAAGTAGTTTTTGCCGCGCACTGCCACTATGTGGAACCAGCTGCCTACTGTAGTATTTCCGAATCAATTTGACTTGGGGTCCTAAAAAAAACAGCGTACCAATTTTTAAAAGGCCGCCAACGCACTAGCGAGCCCTCTGGCATTGAGAGGATCCATGTGCGCAGTATCAATTAACATCAGATGAGCCTACTGCTCATTGGCCCCTTCAAAAATAAACCTATTAATCGATTGTTACTTTAAAAAATCGATTAGTGGGTTACTTAGAAGATCGTTTCAAGCGAAAAGGCCGTCAATTGCACATAATAGTCTGTATCTGAAGTCCGAAGTCAGATATGCTAGATAATTAAAAATAAACAAATTTTTTACATAATATAAATGTTTGTAGGGATTGTATTTAATCAATTTATTAAATGGGTTCTGAAATTCCCAACGTTTCTCAAAATCTCACTCGATCTCAAATATGTTATGGCAGTATTTAGTTAAGTAAAAAACACTTCATATAAATTATACGTCTATTTCTAGTAACAATAATTCTTTACACGTATGTCCATAGACAGTAGGTGTTGGACGGGCTGGACGTTGGAGGCCATCTGGTGCGTGTACGAGTGTCTGGCTGACGCGTGCCTGGCGCCGGACGACCAACGGGCGTCGCCACGACTTCACACCTATATCGATGAGGAGCCCAACACCGGACTTCCACCTCGGTAAGCCACGTTATGATCAGTTTCTTTATGATTTATTGCTTCAATATGTAGCCATCTCCTCTGAAACAAAAACCTCGGGGAAAGTAATAGTTTCTTGCCAGTTCTTCGCCCGTTTTACAATTAATTTGAGTACTGTAGTTTGAGCTGCTAGAGGAGTGTTGGCCTAGTGGCTTCAGCGTGAGACTCTCATTGTTGACGTCTTAGGTTCCACACCGGCTGTGCTCCAATGGACTTTCTTTCTATGCGCGCATTTAACATTCGCTCAAACGGTGAAGGAAAACATCGTGAAGAAACCGGCTTGCCTCAGACACAAACATTCGACGTCGTCTGTCTGGCAAAGATCTCAGTATGAGATGCTGATCGCCTACTAGCCTATTAGATTGACAAATGACTACACTAAAATTGAGGTCCGGACCTAAACAGGTTGTAGCGCCCCCGATTTATTTTATTGTTTCGAGTACTGCTAGTAAATGTTAATTTAGCATTACTTCGCTGGCTTTGCTACCCAAAAAGTGTCTTGGCTCCCGAAATTAGATTCTTCCAGCGCTTGCGGTCCTGTGCCACCTCTCACCAATTTCTGCCTTTTAGCAGCAGCTCCTCCTCCACTCTGTCGATCTAGCGGTACCTGGGGCGACCTACTGGTCATCATTTAATTTCCCTTTCATAAGAAAATTCGTGAACTCTTATAAATTGAAAATAAATTTTCGTTCATAAGTATATTATGTTACTGAATGTTTTGATTCATTTGAAAACTGTTCCTTATGTGGTTTATTTACCTATATATAAATTGTTTAAGCTATGATAATAAAGAATAAAAATGGCTTATATTCGAGTATTATAACAAGAATTGCATAAAGTTTATTTTATTATATTTAATTTAACACGACCTCTGACGGACTGAAGGCCTAATCCAAATTCTTCCATTTGTCTTTTCCCGCTATCCAATCTCTTTCTCGTGGACATTCTCTCTTCTATTTACTAATAAATACTTTATAGGTATCAACATGTACCGGTAGCAGGCAGTAAGAATCCCGAAGAGACCTACTTGGCACTAGCGTTAGAAGCAGCTCTGCTTGGTCTTGGAATGCAAAGGATGCTGCCAAACGGACTGTACGCGCAGGAGAGGTATTGTAAACAGGTAAGTGACTTTTACAAAAATCCATTTGATTTTATTTGTACTTAGGTATTGGTGATTGGTTAAATCCATTGAGGTTGGGTTTCTGTGCCTAGATTCTGTAACAATTGTTTCGGGTTGGAATGAACAGAAGTCATATAAATAGTCAATTAAACATAGATATAATTAAATAGCATAAATTTTGAGGCATTTTGGTCTATTTATTTATTTATATTATCCCTAGCACCCCTATTTCCTGAAGGGGTAGGGAGAGGTGCTACGGTCCTGACATTCCTCTCTTGCTTCATTCTTTTTCTTGTCATTCACTATCAAGTATTACGTAAGCAGATTTACTGCAATGTATCCCTCCCCACCCCTTCCTTTTGTCAGCGAAAAGTAAGCAAAGCTTTCAAAAATAATAGTACATATATCAACGTATTAATTTTTTTAGGAATTTTCGAAATGCATTTCGTTTTCAAGCATAATATGTGTAAAAAAGTAAATAATTACTATTGGCATAATCATCAAATAAGAAAATCAATACTTGAATGGCCGCATACACACATTAGCATTTTTCCATATATTAATTCTCGTAAAATGATTCCTATACGATATCTCTTTAATTCCAGGAAGAGAGATTAATAAGCCAACTCCAGCGCGTTGAGGGTGAGGCAGCTGCGGGCGTGTGTGGTCGTGTAGCGCGGGCTCTATTGGCGGGAGGACCCTCCTCCTGTCTCGGCACCAAGGTCCATCCCAGGTCTGCTCCGGCGCATACCTTCGCGAGGTTCCTGTTTCTGGCTCTGCTGCCTACTGACCCGGATTTGGCGTATCGGGTTGGATTAAGAGCTATGAGGTATATCTAATTATATATCTCAGATTTTATAGATATGGACAGAAGTCATATAAATAGTCTAAAAAAAATTAATTCAATTTGATGTAGTTATGTGTTACATATAGAATATATGTGTTACGGAAATGGAATTATGTTTCTTTCTCTAAAAATTATATTATAGAAAAATTGTATTTTGAAATACTAACATTATTGATTTATATGTATATATCACTGTTTAATAAATAAGCTAAGACTATTATTATTAAAGCTCTATTAATCCATACAACAATTGGTTCGTTTACATTCCTTAATATTAGTATTAGTTGTGTTAGTATAAGTTTAAAAAAAAAAAATTAGATTTTTTTTGAGTGGTCTAGCCTTTGTATGGCCCCTTTAAGGGTAAAAGCCTCCTCCATATTTTTCTATTTGTCTTGAGCAACATTCATCCAGTTTTTGGATGGAAAAACTGGATGCTAAGACTCACCGTGCTGTTATGTTTCAGACTGCCCATGGTGGAAGAGGCGTACGCGTTAGACGGGGGCGGGGCGGGCGCGGGTGGAACGGGGGCGTGGCATACCCTACAGCACGCTGAGCAGCAGCAGGCGGCTTTGGCCAGTGCGCTCTTGGGTCAGTATTGTTTATCCACCTCTATGCATTATTTGAAATGTGGACCTAAAGTTTGTACTGTGTTTGTCTTGTCAAAGTAAAGTTTATAAATCCAAACGAAAAATTATACCTGACTACAAACTTAAAATACACTCGCACAGACACACATACACACCTCCTCACGTTCAACATTTCAACACAAACCACTGTTAGTACAAAATTTTCTTCGCTAGAATGTTACTAGTTAGAAAAAGGTCTCCTTTTAAAGTTTCTATTCACACCCATTCTAGGCACACTTGGGGCCGCTATTTGGTTTATATCGTCCTATCTTTAAACATGTATTAATTGATATCTTAATCATTTGTAGGCGCGGCCCGTGGTACGCCCAGTCGTCTACGTGCTGCGTTGGCGGCTGCGCAGCGCCACGTGCGCTCAGCTGCGCAGCTATTCCGCCTCGCGCAAGATGCGTTACGTCACGCTGCGCCGCCAGACGCGCCTCACCACCATCGGGATCTGTTGGCTGCTGCGTTCGAGCTGGGTCTACAGGTTAGTAATACAATAAGAACATCGAAGCATTAATAGTAAATGTGATAACCCTTTCACATTTACTATTTATTTATTTAGTAATAAAGCAGTTCTGTTGGGTACATGGTCGATAGGTGTGGTATTTTCCTTCAGACGTGCTAGAGCTCTTGAAATAAATTAAAATACCGTTTTTTTTCTATATTGGCAACACTGTTGTTTAACGCTTTAGTAAAAAAGTTTCGGCCAATGGACTTGTATCCAGGTTATGAAAATTAAAAAAAAACAATATTTTATGTTATGGATATTATTTTTTTATGAATTTATTAAAACTTCGTTATATTAAAAAAAACAAGAAACACGCATGTTAGCAAATAAATTAAATATAACATTTTACAACGCTCTTGTCCTTGGATCAGAATTATCTATGAAGAATTACCAAATTTGGTTTACTAAAACCATTGCACTTCCTTGAAAAAACTTTCACAAAGACCATGGCCACTACTACTAAATAAATAAATATGTATTAGTTATAGAAAATAACATATCCTTCACCCGGGAAATGTATAAAACGTAACATCTCGCAGGTATTACGAATGACGCTGTCAGCCGTGAACTGGCGACGTCGCGAGATGGTCCGATGGCTGGTCACGTGCGCCACAGAGTTAGGTCTCGACGCATTGCTGTCCATTATGCAGAAGTGGTAAGTGCACAAAAAATTACAAATATTAGTTGTAAATGCAATTTGAATTACTCCAATACTTGCGAAATATATTTCATAAGAGCAAACAATTAATAATTTCAGTACAACTGAGCGTTTTAAGGCAGTTTTTGCCGCGCACCACCACTATGTGGAACCAGGTGCCCTAAAGTATTTCCGAACTAATTTGACTTAGGTCCTTCAAGAGCGTACTAATTCTTAAAAGGCCGGCATCGCACTCGCGAGCCCTCTGGTATTGAGTGTCCATGGGCGGCGGTATCACTTAACATCAGGTGAGCCTCCTACCCGTTTGCCCCCTGATCTATAAAAAAAAAGTTGCACAGATAAAGGTACTTTTGCGTACAGTGTATAATCAGATAATATTTTAATGTGAGTGGCTGATTTGACTTCTCAATAAATTATGAGATGTTTCATATTTTTGTATGTACGTCAATTCGTTTGTCCTGTTGTGATCCGAATAAAAAACCTACTCGGGGAATCTTTTTATGTTCCTTTATAACAGGACAAAATATTTGATCATGTATGTTGATACAGTACACATGAAATCATAATCCATTCTATAAAATAATCTATACATTTTAAATTTCCAGGTATGAACTATTCACGCCCACTGAAGCTACCGGTCCTGTTGCGGCAGCCGCCATGTCCCACGCCACAGCTCTAAGACTAGGCCTTAGCTTCGAACAACAAGAAAAACTTAGTTCCTGTGCGAGGACATTGGCCTTGCAGTGTGCGAATAAGGTACAATTATAATACAGTGCAAAGCGTTAAGTGAAAATTATTTAGTTGACGTTCTAGTTTAATATATAACATTATTTCAATTTTGGCAATTTTTAGTTTTGATTTCTAATACATTTTTAAAAAAAATCTTATAGAAATTGAAAATTTTCAAATCTAAGGTCTGGTATAGTCCAGTATTACACAGACAAAACATTTGTTTTTCCGATATCCGGTTTCACTTTAAACATATTATTTCACAAGACGATTTGCCTGGGGTAATGGTGTTCTTTAATTTAAATGTTGTAAAATGATATTAATAAAATAAATTGTGTAGAATAAATAAATAAAGGGATGTTGGACTTTAGTTTCTGTTTTTTAGGGTAATAATATGTTTTGTTCAGTATATGCATTAGTTTAAAGAAACTTATTTGATTTTTCAAGAACGCGTTTTTTCAATTCCTTTTACATGAATTGATGTTGATGAACTGAATTTAATCACCAGGATCCCCCTGGTTGCGCTCTTAGTGCGCTATCGGTGTGTGAGGGCTCGGCAGGCGCGTTCGAAGCAGCGTGTGTAGCGGTGGGTGGAGCGGCGGCCAGAGGCGCTTTGGCCTCGAGCCAACTGTTCGCAGTGGCCCGGTATATGGAACAACGCGGGCAACCCGCCAGAGCGATGCGGCTGGCAACACTGGCCATGCGGAATTTGCATCTGCATTATAACCAGGTTAGCTTAAAAAATATTTATTACCAAGACGTATCTAATCTATATAACTAAAAATGAATCGCAAAATACGTTGCTAAGCGCCAAAACTCGAAGACGGCCACTTCGGGTTTTTTTTATTTATTCTCTGAGATTTTTATGGAAATATTGGAAGAAAATTAAAAATTTAGGTTTATGTAGTATTTAAGTTTTAATCCTGAAAAGCGAACCGTCTATGGGATAGTATAGAAAAACATTACATATTATGCTGGTATTTAGCTAAAAAGGTAGGCTAAGATTAAAAATAAAATAGCAATAAAACGAAAATCTTAAGGCAAAACGAAGTTCGCGAGTGCATCTAGTAAAAACATAGTTTATGCCTTTGAGATATCGTCAGCTATTGCTCCATCATCACCAAATAGTAATGATGACGGCAATTTACAGCGCTACCTCCTCATAGCGGTTTAGAATCAGTTACAATAAAGAAGGAAGGAAAAAAAATAAAATTAAATGACACAAAAACAGTAAGAAAATGAAATAGTCACTAAAGGTGATATCAGACGGTTCATTTTTTGTTCATTTTCACCTTTCATTCGGTACATTTCACTCAAAATGAAATGTCTGAACAAAAAATGAAACACGAGTACCGAATGAATTCATTAGTGAACCGATCCAACAGTGTTGGATATTGGCATCCGGTATCTTTCATTCCCACTCCGAATGAACGAGAAATGAACGGTCTGAACACTGAGAGAACGTTCATTCGGATTCGGCCATTTTATTTCGAGTCCTGTAGCCGACGGACATCACGTTGTCGACGAAGTTATAACTTTTTTTTCTGTGTGTTATTATATTGTTTTCATGCGGCAAAATGGTGTTCAAGTGGAACGATCAAAATACATTAATTTTTTTTTTAAATAAATTTCTTCTTTCAATCCATGGTCGCACCCACCACCGTCGACGTTTTCTTTGCTTCTTTTTTGTCAACTCTTTGATTAAATGATCACAAATTAAACTAATTCCAAGACGTACGACTTCATTCGATGACATATTTAAAAGAAAGAACAATGAATGTTCATTTCTGTATCATTTCGTCTAAGCCGTGTGAACATAGAATGAAAAAAAATGAAGCATTCACTCGAGTGAACAATCATTCGAGTGAACCGTCTGATATCACCTTAAGCAAAAAAACGTCGACGGTGGTGGGTGCGACCATGGATTGAAAGAAGAAATTTATTAGGAGCTTCCAATACATTGTTGAGAGAACTAGCCGTTGAAGATCCTGATTCATATTGTAATCATCTTCGAATGGATGAAAGTAAATTTGAAGAAAAGTTAAAAAAAAGTTATAACTCCGTCGACAACGTGATGTCCGTCGGCTACAGGACTCGAAACAAAATGGCCGAATCCGAATGAACGTTCTCTCAGTGTTCAGACCGTTCATTTCTCGTTCATTCGGAGTGGGAATGAAAGATACCGGATGCCAATATCCAACACTGTTGGATCGGTTCACTAATGAATTCATTCGGCACTCGTGTTTCATTTTTTGTTCAGACATTTCATTTCGAGTGAAATGTACCGAATGAAAGGTGAAAATGAACAAAAAATGAACCGTCTGATATCACCTTAATAGATCGAAACACTTCGAAATAAGTGGTAATGTTTAGATTTTTGTTGATTAACTATAATTAAACTATAACTTATATATGCATATATCTTACGACTATCGCCAAAACGAAACGTTTAAAAAGAGAAAAAACAATGCTTTCTTATTAATCTTGTAAAAAAAAGTATTGATAATTGTTTTCTGAATTACAGGATAGTCATCCAGCGATAGCTGATATCCACTGGGCGGTTGCGCTGGCGCATTCCTTGGGCCGAGCGGAACTTCAAGCTATGTTGCCTTTACTCGTTAAGAACGTGCAGTGTGCGCCCGTACTTGTAAGTTACATTTTATTAAAGGCAATATTTATTTTTATATAACGTACAATTTGCTTTTTTAATAAAATTTTAGAGCTAAATGGACTATTTCTTAGTATCTCTTCATATTAAAGAGAACATATGAACGCCTCTGGTGACTGGTCTGCGTGTAGAATGTAAGTGCGTGCTCCTATTTCACCGTGCCTCCTGCTGATAGAGGACAACTCTTTGTTTTTAACTTATGTTATTATTATTAATTACTTAAGATGTCATGTGGAACATGGTTTAATGGTTGCAGATCCTTACAAACGTTGTGTAAAAAAAAAACATGACGATTAAAAAGAGTGGCGGAGAGTTTATTGCCAGTTATTCTCTTCCGTTCTACGCCCTTGATTTGAGAACTGGCACTAAATGTAAAATTAGAAGCATTTAATATGTATTTCTTTACAGACAAGTCATAAGTGTACAAAGTGTTACCAATATGATTAAATGATTTTTGAATTTTGAATTTTACGCCTCGATTAAAATTATGTCTGGATAATGTTAAAGAATAAAAAGTACTTAAATTTTATTGAGAAATGTAAAATACCTACCTATTATAGCAAGAGTTCAGTATTTAAAAACGATAAACAATTTTAAAATTTTCGTAACTATTTTCGATTCGATTGGGTCAATAAAAGTATTAAGAGCTCAAAATGGTATACAATGATAGTAAAACAATTGTCTTCACAGTCGGACGTGTTGCGGCGTTGTTGCGTGGCGGCAGCGGGTTGTTCGCGGTCGCGGCCGCCGCCCCCGCGACCCCCTACGCCCCTACGGCCTCTGCTCGAAGCAGCGCTTCGGGCCTACGCTTCTACCACTCACGCGCGACTCGCACATATATCGCCACGACATTATGCGGACTTTGTGGACTTTCTTGGTAAGTTTTCTTTGAGTTATAAATTACTTATAATCACGATTTTGATATTTCAAAGGCTTACTTTACTGATCGGGTGTTTTTAAAAACAATTTAATTTATTTCTCTTGGAATAGATTTTACCTCAGTAGCTTTTATAAGGATGCATAATTTTTTAAAATTCAGAATCAATTTCATTCAATCAGTCTTATTTTCAAATGATATATTGAAATTAGTTAAGAACTTTCTAGAATTAACTTTATTGTGTTTGTTTTTAGGCAAAGCCCGCGACACATTCGCGCTGGCCCACGACGGGCCGCACCAGTTCGCTGCCTTGTTACAGGAAATCAAACTAAAATACAAAGGCAAGAAGAAACTAATGTTCCTCGTTAAAGAAAGATTCGGTTGATAGGCGAATAGCACCTTTATTTTTATATACATTGCGGTCAATGTGCAATAGAACGTGTGACGTCATACGGTACGTCCGTTGATTTTCTTTTATCATACAATGTTTTATTTATCCATTGCGCCGTTTCAACTCGAATACGGTTCCGGACGGTCGAGTACCGAACCAGTCTATTTCCAAGTATTATTTTATTTAACATTAGACATACCTCGTAGAATATCGTAGATAACATTGTAATGATCTCAATGATTCCATTTTGTAAATAGTTTAAATGTAAATATTAATTAAGATAGCTCGTTGGACATGTTAGGTATATTTAAAAATGGCGTACGTTCGGCGCGTTTAGTTTGCGCAAGATGGCGTCCAATAAACTGGAAATGACAGCACCAAAGAGATATTTATGTAAGTGACTCGCAGAATATGCCGCAATTTCAGTATTGTCGAGTATTATTTTTTTTTGACAAACACTGAACCGTTGTAATTAAAATTGTAAATTGTAACAAGAAGTGCATTTATAGAAGCGTAATATTTAATGCTACTTGAGGTTCGGATAGCGTTCAGATTAGTGAAATGTTAGGTAATAAGTTCGGGGGACTTTTGTACTTTTTGTGGTGTAAGCGGGTTGTGCAGATTTATTTTCCTAGCAATTTTACTTGCCAATATTTATTTCGACCCTGTTCTGTGTCAAAATTGATCCACATAGATGCAATTGTTATTGTGCATAAACAAAGTTCCATAACTAGATCAGACTGATTTTAAAGGATTTGCATAGATATATTCTAGATTTTGGTCCGATAACGGTTGCTAGTTGTAAAAATTCAGTTGAAGACAGATAAGCAATAATTTGTAGCCTTGGCCGGTCTGTGTTTCTGCTTACCTTCATTTCTGTAGCCTGAGCTTTTCTTGAAAGTTTCGACTTGCCATTAAAAATAAAGCAAACAAAACCTTAAGTGCCTTGAGGAGTCACCATTGAGCGCAGACCGGTGTCATGTCATGTATCATTTCATTTTTGTATCACGATCTTTGTGTTTTACGTGAAACGTAGACACTGGCCATCCTTCAATGTTGTATTGAATTGGGAATAATCATTTCAATAAACGATTACTTTAAAATGTATTTTGTTTTTATTAATTACCACAGAAACTTATATTCCTATAATCTGGTCTTTTATGGGTCCAGATAAAAACATTTATTCGCCTCTACACATCAGTATCTACCTTTTGAAGAGGTAACGAAATTTAGGCTATCGTAAAATATGAAAATTACTATTAAAAACTGCAATTTCCAACAATTATTTACCCGTTTCTTGAATCTCAGAAGGGAAAAAAGCATAATTGTTTGAATTAAATACAAATTTAAAAGAGTAATTTTAATGAGACACATACTGTCCAGTAAACATTGCGAAATCGTTATACATGATTGTGAATAAAAATCTTTGTGTGTGTGCAAAACTAGCACATGACTGAGTATCGGGTTGGCTGCTGCTTTGGGAGTGTATACCTAAAACAATTCAATATAATAAACTCTTTTAAAATTAACTTATACAATATACGTATTTATTAATGAAGCAATTACGTCACATTACAATGGACGCACAAGAAAACATGATCAATACCTACGCCCGTACTGCACGTACAATAACGATCCCTATTTAGCTTTAGTTAAGAGACTTTTCTATGCAAGTTTGATGTAGCTCTCTCAATATCTGTAATGCTGATATCGTAACCTTGGAATCGCAAGTATCAAAAACTGATTCTGATCAGGATCGCTATTGGAAGTTACAGAGTAAGGGCCCTGGTATTCAGGAATTTTTGTATGAACAAATGGAAATCAGGAGAAATATTGATCTAGTGGCTGGCGTGCGACTCTCATACCTGAGGTCGTAGGTTCGATCCCCTGCTGTGCAACAATGGACTTTCTTTCTATTTGCGCATTTAACATTTGCTCGAACGGTGAAGGAAAACATCGTGAGGAAACCGACATGTCTTACACCCTAAAAGTCGACGGCGTGTGTCAGGCACTGGAGACATCTCCTACTTGCCTATTAGATTTAAAAAATGATCGTGAAACAGATTCAGAAATCTGAGGCCAAGACCTAAAAGAGGTTGTAGCGCCACTGATTTATTTTTTAAATGGAAATCATAATGCAGTTTATCTACCAACATTCGGTATGGTAAGTGATATTTCAGATTAATATTTTCTTTAAATCTCTTTTAACATCACAATATCTAGTATAAGTTACTAGCTAACCTGACGGACGTCTTGTCTTAAATACAAAAAACCTAAACCATTCTCAAATCCACTTCAACTTACACAAAAAATATGACAACAATTTACATACATGTTAGACATTTTAACAGAACTCCTTCGTCATTTATATTGACACTACCTATACTTAGTCCTTGGCATGGCTCCTCTTTCTCACTTTTCTACAAACATTTATATATTATAGTTGTATAATTAAAACTTACGAATAAAAAAATTACAGCCATTTAACGATAAAATATAAAACTCCATCGCGATGTAGTTCTTTCGTGTTCCGTAGCGCTGATATCAAACTTCGATTTGGCATAAAACCTCTATATTTAAGTCGGAATCCATATTGAAGTACGTGGTAAACTTGCTGGTTTTTGATTTAAAGGTTAAATTACACAGCGAGTTTTTTAATTTTGTAACGATTAACTGTATTTTCTTTCACATTTGTTAATAATTATTTTATGAGAATAGATAAATAAATACAAACCTCTAACATAAATTCATTTTCTTCGTAAAAATTAATGTTTGGGGATTTCAAATCAGATATTACAGTAAACAGCGGTTGAATGGACTGGAGTGCAGAGCTAACACCATTTTCAACTAGTCTTTGGAACAGACCGCAAACCGTGCCTTTTTCAGTTGGTACAACCATCACCAGTTTAAAACTTCCATAATCCAATGGAAGCTTGAGTAACTAGAGAATTGAATTTTTCATTTAACAATTTATAATATAATTATTTGACTATTCTAGTGTTAAGTATGATTACCATCCATAGACACAAAATGCCAATAGGCTGGCAAGTGTGTAACCGGCCCTTTTAATATAATCACTTAATTTTACAATTTGACTGATCTTAAGTGTAATTTACAAAACTGATTAATAATCATTATTATTTATAGATAATCTTACTCATATTTGTTTTAAAGGTTTTTTCATAGAAATTTAGTGAATTTTCTTATGTGTTCAGACTAGAATTTCAAGACCATTCAGGGGCAGTCACGGCTATTAAAAAAACATAAAATATTACCCTAGCCTCATATTTTATATCTTCCGTATAGCTATAACTATTATATACTGTCATAACTGGATTAGACCCTTTTGATTTAAACCACGGCATCTGAAAAAAGTAGCAGTGTTGACTTAGAGGGTGACTCTCACCCCGATGTAGGTTAGAACCCGGCTGTATACCTGTTTTTTTTTTATATAGACTGGGGCCACACGGGCAGCAACATACCGCCACCATTGGAGACTCAATGCCAGAGGGCTCGCAATTGCGTGCCGGCCATTTAACACTTGGCATGCTTTTATCTTATAGGACCCTAAGTTAAGAAATTCTTCAGTGGGTAGCTGGTTCCACATAGTGGTGGTACGCGGCAAAAACTGCCCTAATAAGTTCAGAAGTTCTCTCTTCAACTTCGACCGAAATTTTTAGCTTTTTTTGGGAATTTAATAATTTCTTATACAGTGAAAGCATCGTGGGGATAATTACTTAGACCTAAAAAGCGTGTATAACAGAAGGCTGATCTCCTATCAGAAAAAACAAATATTCACAAAGCAGACATTGAAATCTGAGGCCAAGACCGGTATGGTACCAAGAGGGGTATGGCCGCTGGGTTTTTCATATGAATAAGTTGTATTCTCGTCCATAAGCAGTGCTTTTTGTATGAAAATAAATATTACCTGTAACTCAGCAATATTAACTAGTGCATAATCCGTCGTTCTCGAAAGATATTTGCACATATTGGTGTTTTTAAAACCGTATTTGTTTAGCTAGAAAAAGGCACCGATTAAATAAATCTATTCAACTTCCTCATTTGTTTAGCATGTTCGAATGCAATTCATGAGGTCTAAAGCTCAAAATCGAAGTGGGACCGACGTTGATTTTAATGGTCTGTTCTGCGTGTGCTCTTGTAATGGTGTCGAACATTCCTCCCATCATATTATCAGAGTTATGGAACAGCGTGTGTGTACCTCTAGCATACATAGCAAGTATCCGTAGAAATAGGCCGTCGTGGCCGAACAGCTAACGAAATTTATTTAACGAAATAAGGCTCAAATTCAAAGCATTACCCATTCAGAAATAAGCGTCTGCCCGTTAGACTGACTAAAATCAACAACAGTACTTTCATTTTGTGACACTAATGTAGAGTCAGGCGACACAAAAATTATGCTGTGAAAATTTAATCCCTCTGCATTCTTCAATTGTGTGGTTATCTAAAAAAACATATATTTAAAAACCAATTAAAATAAAACTATACTATATTCATTATGAAATATCTTTATGAAGTTAATATAAATAAAAAATAAGTTACTTTTCAAGGTAAAGCAAGCAAATCCATTGAGAGTAAATAAATTTATTAAATTAAAAATATAATGCCAATGATATATGTATTATTAAGAAACTGATTGATCACCTACTTGCCTTAATGAAAATAATTACTGAACCTTCAAAAAATAAGGTAATCGTTACAAGTATCTGGTTTGTAAGGAAGCATTTAACTGTGTACCTACCTCTGAGCACTTCTCGGCCCCACCACCACATTCTATTTGGGATAAAAGCGCGTTCATAGCGAGTGGACATGTTACCCAACTTCGATTAAACGGTAATTTTAACTAGAAAAATATTTACCAAATTGTAACTTTCATTTCGACAATAATAAAATTCATCACTTACCCGACCAATCATTTTCATATAAAATTGTATGTCTATATTAATTTGGCATTATTAAGTTGAATATTAATAAAATAATGTTAGAAACAATGATTTTCGGATTTAAATCTAAGGGCCAATTTTTCATATCAGTAGCTAGGAAACAATAACTATGAATTGTGACATTCGTGCCACAAGCGATTGTCAATAGTAGACAAAAAATATATTCTGTTAGTTAATTTTTAAGTTCTACCAACAAAATTTTCATTTAATTAATTCTTTTTATAGAATTATACGTGTAAATAAATAAAGAAGATACTATTTAATATTAGATTTTAGGTTATATCACTCCATCTTTCCCTGACAGGCAGTTAAGCGCCGACAGATGGCGTTATTATGGAATACATATTATGACATAAAGGGTATGTTCCGATATACACTGCGACCACTGTACAGAGTACCGTCAATTTAGTATACTGTGAAACCGTTTCTCTATAGCCAGCTATACTGGTTACAATTTAAAACGGAACGCAGTCCAGTATACTAGTCATCTTCGTTTTTCGACACAGTTTTCAAATGAGTGCATCAAAGTTTTTCAATTCAACAAGAAAAACTATTATTGGAGTATTATCGCATTAAAAAAATCTATATTAATATTAACTGTCAATTGAATTAATACTACAAAGAAAGTAAGTTAGAATTTTAAATGTTTGTTATTAAACTGTAAGTTATATCAGCCGTTAGGCATTCAAGTGGTTTTGATTGATCACGTGATCAAAGCACTGCGAGTACCTTACCTCGAAAACGCCAGTGCTCGCAGTAGAAGTATAGCGGGGATTTGTGACGTCATATATTACCTAGGACGCTGCGGCTGTATACTGCAGTCCATAGCGGAACAAATTTTTGAACAGTGGGAGCACTATACAGTACTCGCAGTGTATATCGGAACATACCCAAAGTTACAAGTCAAGTTTTAGACTTTACGGATTCACTAAACTCAAAAATAACTTATGAAAATTTAGGTGTGCAAAAAAGACGTGGTAGCTGAAACTGTTTATCTAATTAATCCACCAGATGTCGCTATATCTGATCGGAAAAATATATTATCTCATAGATATACTTGTATTTTGTTTAACATTTCTGAAATGAAGAAGTCACGATGCCTATACTAATTTATTTTTCTTAAACGATATGAAAAATCCGAAACAGGAGGACATTAATTACAAAAAGTATTAAAACATATTAACATGCCTTTTCGTCCCTTACGTACTTATCTTAATGGTCCAAGATCCCAGGGCCGCCAGACATCACGTATTTTCTGACGGATGAAATGTGGACGATTGGGTAGTGTAAGTATGTACTATGATCGTATGCCTACCTGCTAGCTTGGTCAAACGGCCAATTTCCAGGTATCAGGTAATTAAGGTACACAAAAACATTACTTACTTCACGTAAATTCTCATGGCTGATTTTTATATATGTTTTCGAGTGTATAGTTAAAAATAAATTGTCAATACTCCCAGACACTTTCCGTCGGCCATATTGCTTAACAGACGCTTTAAGGGTCTCAAAATAATTAGTCAACTTCACGTAAATTCTGACGCTTCATTTTTATATATGTTCATCCGACAACTATTTTAAAAGCTTTGACAAGAAGACAGACCGATCCAAGGGGCCAATCATCCCCTAAACTAAATTTTAATATCTCTATGAGTGAGAGAGCATTATCTACGCGCATGAGACTGAGTGAGACCGACTGCGCTGTTAAAGCCATGAAAATTACTTGAAAAATTATTATTATTCAAAAAGGGCAAGCAAAAGCCGTTTAATATTTTGAAGAAAAATGAAGAGTACCAACAAAGCATTTCACCGTTTTGGTACGTTGGATTTTGTTGGTGATGTAGATGAAGAAGAACGTGTATTCAACATAATACAAAAATTTATCTGTGATGTTTACAATTTTCCTGGAATAATTGATGTAGATGCTGCCAGACTACAGTTGTTTATCATTTACATACATGATATCTGATATAAATGAAGAATTCAATCGAAAGAATTTAAGAAACTTCGATGCCTGTAACTTACCACCTTGTAAAAGTGAGCTTTGGCAACAGTTTCGACGGGCTAGCTTTGGAACAATGCAAGTATGAAGATAATAAATATTTTCAACCCCGAAAACAATGGCTGGACACTACAAGATGGTAAATATGATTTTCATTGGTTCGATGGAGATCAATTACCGGGTTTTGTCAGTGAGTCGCTGGAAGAACAATCAGGTAAATTATTTTCGTTTCTCATATTATTTGTATCTTTTTAGTTTTTTCAGACCTTCATTGTTTAACTTGTTTTTTACAGAGGAAGAAAATAAGGATAATGCTGATGATGACGACCACGATTTAGATATTCAATTTCAAGATTGATATTTGATGATGATGATAATGAAGATTAAAAGCCACTGTTAAGAAATATTGAAGAATTAATATTTTTCCACTTTGTTTCCAAATTTCCAATAAATAATTAATTTAAAAAATTGCTGCTATTTAAATATAAGTGGTATTTTTAAAAAATATTTTTTAGTTCTAATTAATAAATTGAAAAAAAAAAATGTCGGCTAACTTTAGTATTATTTGTTATGTGTCAATTTTTTTCTTATTTTTGTTGCTACAATTTACTGGTCAACAAAAGTTCTAAAAATTATAAAATATCTGTTCAAGTAATTTTCATGGCTTTAACAGCGCAGTCGGTCTCACTCAGTCTCATGCGCGTAGATAATGCTCTCTCACTCATAGAGATATTAAAATTTAGTTTAGGGGATGATTGGCCCCTTGGATCGGTCTGTCTTCTTGTCAAAGCTTTTAAAGTAGTTGTTGGATGAACATATATAAAAATGGAGCGTCAGAATTTACGTGAAGTTGACTAATTATTTTGAGACCCTTAAAGCGTCTGTTAAGCAATATGGCCGACGGAAAGTGTCTGGGAGTATTGACAATTTATTTTTAACTATACACTCGAAAACATATATAAAAATCAGCCATGAGAATTTACGTGAAGTAAGTAATGTTTTTGTGTACCTTGATTACCTGATACCTGGAAATTGGCCGTTTGACCAAGCTAGCAGGTAGGCATACGATCATAGTACATACTAACACTACCCAATCGTCCACATTTCATCCGTCAGAAAATACGTGATGTCTGGCGGCCCTGGGATCTTGCTCTATAAGTACCTAATGGTGACTTGTTTACAAAGAATAAGTTTTTGGGTTTGATTCATGACAGAACATAAATTCTAGCACAGAACATCGGACGTCCCTCAGTGGAGGTCGCTACTTTCATAATAATCAATTTTTAAATAGTAATATTACTATTAATAATGAAATAGTAGGTTTTCAGCATACTAAATTATTTAGTTATTTTCAATCAATAACGTTTTACAAAGGTAAGTAAACCTGTGATTCTACAAAGCTTGTATCAGCCATAAGATAAGCTAATTTACCGATATATTAGTCTCCTCTCGTCTTTTTCCTCCTCCAGTTCCTTGTCGTCTACTTCCGTGTCAGCCAAGTATGCTACTGCCATCTACGTTAAATGGTCAATATATTTCTTTAATTACATGTTACACACGTCTTATATGTTATTAAGTTAAAATAAAACAACGATTAATATAAATAAATATTATAATTGTAAAAAAATTGTATAGATTAATAACAGAATTCGCTAAGATGACTAATTTCACTAATTATACGGCAGTGTACTTTCTCAACTTCCCGAGTCTTGTGAACAACCTGCTAACAAAAAATAATATTAATATAAAATATAATTTCCATATTAATTTTAATGTCTAGGCCTCCACGGCCGAATGCTTTGAAATACAACAAATCCATATGTGCTACAACCGTTGAGGACTCAGATTTATGTATCTGTTCTGTGATCATTTGTTTTTGAAGTTATATATCTTTTTTTTAGGCGCGTTTGGGACAAATTATGAGAGTAATTTTTTACGATTACGCGCCCACACCGTCACAAAAAACCGACACCCTGAATAGATATTCAAAAAACAGATGTTCAAACGTCGGTAAAACAGTCCGGGCCGCTAGTTGGCGCTTGCTCTGTTTTATCGACAAGTTGCATTGTCCTTCATGGCGTAGTGTTTCCAGACTCGTGTTTATTTAAAGCAAAATAATGAAAACCCGTTACAATGTGATAAAAAACATAGTGTTTTTTGTAAAATATCATGATTAGTACATATTATATCGTTTCGATAGGAAGTGACCATTAAAATTGACAAGAAAAATGAAATTCGAAGAGGAAACGTCCCTCTAAAGTGCTCGAAGAAAATTAATACGCCAAAGAAGAATAACTTCTAACGCGTGTACATAAGTACACACACGATTTTTTCTAATAGGCAAATAGGTGATCAGCCTTCTATGCCTGACACACATAAGTCTATGTTTGTCTTCACTACCTTGAGCGTGTGTTAAATGCGCACGTAGAAAGAAAAATCCATTGGTGTACGTGATTCGAACGCATAACCTCAAGGCAATGAGGCGGACGCTCAAGCTACTACACTACTACTAAACAACAAAAAAAGTTTTTTAAGTATTTCCGAACCAATTCAGCTTAGGGTCCTTCAAGAAAAGGGTGTCCTTCCTAAAAGGCCGGAAATTGCGTGCCCTCTGGCTATGTGAGTGTCATCATCACTTAACATCAGGAGAGCCTCCAGCACGATTGCGTTTCTTATTATATAAAAAATACTAAAATTGTAATGCTTTTTTTCCTGTTGTTTGGAAGAGATCATTTGTTAGCGATATGGCCTGGCGTTGCCTAAGTAATCATTTAAGTTACCTACCTGAATTTATTTGCTCTTAATGTAACTAGGTAATATTAAAAAACCTAACATGTCAAGCTGAACGTACTTAAATCACAACTTAGAAAATCATTGAAAATTAAATATAAAGTTCTGTTGCGACTTGTGTGAAGTATAAAAACGGTAAAAACTACGATAGTGACAATCAAATCAAAACTTGAGGAAACGATAATGAGGGTTTTTAAACAATCACATAAACCATACCATGATCGGGGCAATAATGCCGTCTGCGCCTGCGCCTCCGTTGTGCTTCATATGCGTCCAAACACGTTTCTTCTGGAAGTAATTAATCCACATTTATTCGTTCTAGATGTGTACGGTGTCAACTGTTTTAAAGTTAATCAGTTATACAGTAAAAGTTCAATTTGAAGTAGCAATTATCTCCTGACACGAGTACCAAGTAAGATGAAATAATAAATTTGATTTAATAAGTTTTTGTATTAAAACCTAGGCAAACTTATTTGTGCAATAAACTTTTCTCATGTAAAAGTCAATGACAGAAACAATATTGTCGTATCAACGTACCTTTTACAAAACTAATTATACATATTAATGAACGATTAAGTGCATACGATTTATCTAAATCCATTACTCTTACCATCAGTACTGTGATGCGGGGGCGGTGCGGCTTCATCATCATGACGAGCCAACGCTCGAAGCTGAAGCGTGTATGCCCTAGACCCCGGACCGATACCTTCCCCACCCGCAAAGGTCGCGTACGGGCTTATCTCGTATACGTCTGTATAATTCAAAGCGACTTTTAAATAAATAATACTAATAACGCAACAACTATGACAATGTCTCTTTTGGTAAATTAATTAATTGGGTTAATTGAAAAATGTTTAGGTATATGTAAGAAATGTTTTATGATCATTTTTCTTGTTTAGTATGCAATCAGGTGATTATTTTTTGGTTTAACGCATGTCAGATTCCTCGCGTTATATTTCTTTATTACGCACAAAGACATCTAGTGAAAAGCCGTGATTTAAACGCACAATCTAAGAGTAGACAGTCGTAACATTATAATACTTATGGTCGAATGTTTCTTGACGTTTGAATTACGACTAAAATTGCCACTTTTCAAAGTTTGATAACATTATTATCATATATTTCCAGCAAAAACTTATATCTTTCAGGCCGCTAGTTAAACGGCGCCGTTTAATTAAAAGGCTAGGCTGTTAATTGAACGGCTAATTAAGCTAGATGGATGCGACATATACATTAGATGGAACGTCTAACCTACGTAAATATCCGTTAGAGATGAGGAAATATTAAAAATTGAATAAACTTAATTTATTAGTTTAATTTTATAAAATTATAATATATTAATATATTCTCTCTATTATTAAATTTATAAAATGTATTTATGAACCGTGTACACTGTACATACTATAATTTCCTAATTTATTGTTTAAAAAAAAATCTACCGTTACAAAAGCTTATATAATTGAATAATATGTTACCTGGTGGATCGGGAGGCAGCTTGGGCGTTGAGTGTGGCGGCCTGTAAGTGCCGCAGGGGGCCTTGTCGGCACTTGTCACTCGAGGCATTGCGCCATCAGTTCTACGAAATGGCAAGTCTTTAGGATAAAATTCTCGAAATATTATTTAAAGTCTATATCATTTTTAACTATTTATTTGATACAAGACATCTTCGAAATATTACCGTGAAGGATGACCGAGGTAACAACAAGATAGTGTATTCTTTTTTACGTTAGTACTAAATATAAAGTTATAAGAATTTTCTATTGAATTTTTTAAACAAAGATAAAAATAAAATAAATCTTAACAATTTGGACCCTATGGCAGTGTACCCTTAATGCTGGCAGTATTTCCTCGCTGGTAGGTGTGATTGTTTTTTAAATATGTTTTAATAATGATTTGTATTAAGGTCAGTATTACGTTTTAAACACTGAACTGTGTAGGAAACACAAATTAACATATTTATTTTATGAAGATGAAACAACACTTATCAAACCATTAATAATGCTTTTGATTTCAACTAGTTCATTTTATTTTATATTCATTTGAATAACTATGAATCTTTATGGTTTTGCTTTACTATATTTTAACATCAATCTTGCAAGTAGTTCGATATTAATCGTCAGCTGGAAAAAATGAGAAAGGTGAGATGGGTCAATGAAATCAGTGTAAGAGGATCCTGTGTCAGCTCCTCGTCATTTGCAGATTCTATTTAAATGTGCCAACTCGGCTTAAGTGATTCAAGATTTTTTACTATAGAATGTTATACGTCGCAACTTTTTAATGACATTGTACGGTTCCTGGATCATCAGGGGTTCGAAATAATAGAATAATTTTAACTTACTCTATATTTATCACTCGCGTAATACAATAGAATATGAGCGAAATAATAACTATTATGTTAATTGCTATATAATAAGTGCAATCTAACAAACAGAGAGAGTGCCTGCGTCGGGCTATACTCTCGGGGCGTGACTCCGACGATTTAGGAAATCGTCATGCTTATAAGTGATCAAACTGTACAGCCAGGACACGTACTTACATAAGACAAACATCACGCTTGTAGATGATTGGAATGTACGAGCCCTGGCACGTACTTACATAGGGAATAATTAAGCTTATAAAACTAAGGAAGCCTGAGCGAGTAAAATGTAGAGCATTGGCTCGTATAGACATTTTTTAAGAAAAATTATGGTTTTTTATACATTTAGCATTTTTTTATCGTTATTTGAAGCAACTTATAATGAAGCTTAAGCATTACATAAAATAAATAACTGGCGCTACAACCTTTTTAGGTCTGGGCCTCAGATTTCTGTATCTGTTTAAGTATTATTATACTATTATACAGTACTGATTGAGTATTTTGTGGAGCATTGTGTTGAGAGGTCATACCAAGTCCGTTATAATTTAAGCTAAAGTGTTTTTGGTAGTGTAAGGGTGCGTCCACATCTGGCGAATATTCCGCAAATGTGCAGCTCGCACAGAAGGAATTAGTATATATATGTATATTGTACGATAATTATTCGTGTCTTTTATGCTCGTACTTTACCGAAATAACGCCCAATGAACCCGCTAATGACGATGACAATATGTATCTATATTTCTCCAACTTATATAAAATAAATTTACCTCGTCCGTCGGAGCAAGATAGCAAGTATTGTAAGAGCCGCAACGGAAAGCGCAGCACACAGAGCGAGCAACAAGGCCAACTCTCCAGCCGTGGCGGGGAAAGGAGCATCCACTTCCTCCGCGAAACCTCCTTCCGGTGGGCTCGTAGAGAATTCGTAGACTTCCCGCGTCCAACCAGCTTCATTTGAAGCACGGACTGCGACACGATATCTCGATCCAGGTATTAAACCTTTTCAAATTGACCATAATTATTGTTGTAGTACTATTTCTTTAAACAATTTATTTTTGCGTTAAAAATAGTAATGTTTTTTGTAGATATATAATATATATAGCAATAATAATACATGTTTAAGTAATCGAATCGCAAGTTTAAGATAATATATTATACTAGCTGACTCGGCAAACGTTTGTTAGGAAACATTTTTTTAGTTTAATAAAAAAACTACAATCTACAATAATAAAAAATAGGGGTTGATCGTAGAAGGGTGATAATATCGTAGGGGTTGTATTTTTATATGCTGTATCATAAAAAAAAAAAACTAAAAAATAACAAAATAAATTTGGGGTGGTTACCTCTTATCACTTCCCCTAAGTTTGAAAGATAGATAGTAGTCGATTCTCACCAAATATGCATAAATATTGTTATAAGAATCGGTCAATCCGTTTCGGAGGAGTATGGGAACGAACATTGTGACACGAGAATTTTAAATATTAGATAAATTATTATTACAGGCAAAGTATTGTAATTTCAAACATAAACGTCTTGTTCTTATAAATGAAGTCCATGCAAATAATTATTTCCATCTATGTTAATAATAACTCACCACCCAATATAACTTCACCAGCAACCGGTACATCCCTTGCACCAGCCACGCCCGACCCAGCCCATTCAAGCTTCAAAGCCACGGGACCACAACCTCCATCGGACCACATAGTTGTGTCGAACATCGCGTGAGTGGTATTAGACCTTATCCAGCGATTATCCGGTGGGGCCATTGGTGGACCCCCAGATGTCCTAACCGATATTTCAGTACCAGGTGCACCACCAGCTGACCCATATGCACGATACGCTGAGCCACATCGAAGGCCGGTGAGTATCGTTGGACCAGGGTTAACCGATTGTACTCGCCATTCACCCTAAAAGCATTGTCTTCTGTTTGGAAACCATAAAGCAGCTAAGGAACGGAGTCTCTTTTTATTCGTAAGTACTTCAAGCATATAAATGTGTCATAGCTTGTCTTTATATAATGACTAACCGATAAAAAAGATATGTTACAAAATATGGTTAAGAAATATTTGAGCTGGTGATTATATGTATTAAATTATAATCTGCATGTGTCTGGTTAGGATAGAATTACAAAAACATTCGAGCCCTCGCCTTTATGCAAATCCAACTCATAGATAAAATATACCAATATTGGGGGTTTTCCGCCACTATAATGTTCATACATTATGAGTTTGTTATTATTATTTAAAATAAAAAAATGTATTTTTTATATCTTATAATTATTGTGTTACTATTTCTACACATACTACTAAGAACGATATAATATAGATTCAGCGCACACTGGATCTATTTTGAAAAAAATGTGTTTCAATATTTGGATAATCACGAACATTAGTAACATTTAATAATGTAATATGTATTTAAAAATAATAATAACAGCGATTTATTGTACCTTTTATTTTAGCCTACTTCTACATTTTCATATTATTTTAAATACGCTCTGAGTTTATTTTTATATAAAAATATATTGTTATATTTTTTATAGGTTACCTCAGGTGCTGCAAGTCTCCAATGAAGAGTAAACTCTTTTGGGATGGCGTGACCTGGGATCCTCGGAGATGCCCTAATCTCCAGTTCTAGTTCCCTAGACCTAGCTTCAATGAGTGCCAATGCAGGTGGTGAGGGGGATCGTAGGACAAAGACCCGCCAAGTCACCGAGTCTGATCCATGAGGATTCTCGGCTACGCAGGTGTAATTATCCGCGTGAACCAGTTCTAAGTCTAAAAATTATTCTTTTTTTAGAATATACAATATATAGCAATGTTTATATGCAAATTCAATTCAATAAAAAATTCGTATGATCGGATTTTAAAGAAATGTTATGCGGATTTTTTTTTATTAGAAATTATAATATTATTATATCATAATATCATAATTGAAGTAAAATAAATCTGAAATAAAGACGAACTCTTGAAGACACACGGTGTCACCGTAAGGAACAGAAGGCCGATCGCATACTTGCCTTTTAGAAAATACAAATGATCACGAAACACACACACAACACAACTCTGAGGTCCAGGCCTAAAAGGTCTACAACTGTCTTCTGATTTTTTTAAGAGACCAGAAGAGTTTAAGACTTCACGATACATTAGATTTTACAACGATAGTAAATGTACTTGGTGCACTGACACTGAAATTAGACGACAAAAACTTAAATCGCCTAAAAAGAAATAAAAACAATTTTAAATGTTTTACCTACAGATATCTCAAAAGGATTAGTCTACTTACTCCGTATCATCAAAGCATCTCCATCCAATTGGAATGGAGACCTTATATGAAGAGGATTTCCTCCTCGCAGCCATCGCTTGGATGGAGGAGGGACTCCTCCCACTACACAACGTAGTGAAAGGGAATTGCCTGCTGACTCCACTGCTACTCCACCGAATGAAGAGATTCGAGCAGGAGCTAAAGCAAAGGAATTTATAATGAAATTATGCCTCTGGATGTAGTGTAAAATAGTAATTTAGGAGTATGTCCTTAATAACATTTCTTGTGAAGGTTATAAACGTAATCAAAACAAACAAAGTTGTTTTAACAAGAGGTTGGCTATTTATAGTCCTAATCATTTATATAGCACTAAATAGTACTACAAGGTAATTCCAGACATACGTAGAAAATTGCTTGCAGTATGTTTTAAAAAAAAATCAGGTTAAAGAAACACTTGGCAATTTAAAAGAGTGACTGAAATAAACTCTCCGAGAGTTTATTTCAGTTCTTCTCGTCCATTCTACGCCGTTGATTTAAGGACTGACGGTAAATATAATTTTGAAGCATAATGTATTTAATGATAACTACCTATACAATTACTACATGAATAAAGAATATTTTGATTTTAATTTGGTACTTCATATTTCATCAATAATTTGGTGAATAAGCATTGAATCGAACTTGGATTCGTTATACTAATGAAAAGTTATTCACAACAAAGATTAATTATTTATTTAAATTATATCATTATACGATAGAAAATGCAATTTTTTCACCTAAAGCAGTTGTCTGACACTCTACGACAGTGGAGGTAGGTCCCTCTCCCGCTCCAGTAGACGCTCTCACCCAGGCCTCATATGTCCTCCCTGAACGAAGACCTCTTAGGGTCTTCATACACTCCACTGTTGACCCTTCGCTCTCAGTGCACGAGTTGACACGGGTCACGTTTGCTTCGTGTGACCTAGATAATACCAAGTGAAAAGAAATCTGTTTTGTAACTATGTTGACTATGGGTTTGGCAAATGTGTGTGTGTTAAATATTTGTATGAAAGTCTGTTCTACGCTTAACCAATTTTTCATACAAATATGTAATACTTAGTAGTCAAGCTCGTGATAGAGCTACTGATTTTAATATCTATTAGAAAATGTAAGGAAGATATTCTAACATTTATTGAAAGCTAAACAAAAATTTCTTACCCGGATAGATCTTTGACATAAAGTGAGTAGTGGGTCAATCTGCCATTTGGTTCCACTGGCGGAAGCCAAGACGCGCGAAGGGATCTCTCGCTGAGGGCAATCAGCTTGATACCACTTGGAGCACTTGGTACTATAAAAAGTATATTTAATTAAAACAGTCGGTAACTCATGTAAAATCGTATAAAATGTTCAATTTCTTATCGTTCAATATAACACGAAATATAATTAGTAACATGCAACTTTAAAATATCACTCATATAATAATAAAATAATATACATTGAAATAAATAACTAAACTTAACATAAACTAAAATATATCATTAAAAGGAGTCCTTTAGGCAAGGTTCCGAAGATACTGGCAGCGTTCCCCCTTTGAATAGCTAGACTAATTCTTTGTCCGTGGTAGCTGCCAAATCTTCGGTCTCCTGTGATGTCGACTAACCTTTTTGAAATTTCTTTAAAAAGCCTTAAAGCGACCACGGACCAAGGGTCTCGACACCGAATGGGACAAAATCATATTCTGAGCCTAGACCCCTGTACTTACATGCTTTATTTTTTTCAGCCGCTTCAAATTAATATTATTATTAATATTAATTTTGTGGTCCAAATAAATATGCCGAAATCATATTTCTATAAAGATCAAGTGACTAATGGTATATATATATATAATTAAGTCATGAATAGCTCACCATCTTCATCAGTCCTGCAGACCTGCGCTGGGGATAATGGACCATCTCCAGCAGCATTGTGTGCGCGGACTCTTAGATCATATTCCGCGAATGGTGTAAGCCGAGACACAGTTGTTTCTTCTCCCTATTAATAAATTAGACTAGAAATTAGGATCGAAACTATAGATTTCCCTCTCCGATGTCTGAATTACTACGCTCTCTATATATAGAAAACAAACTCTAATTCGTCATACGATCAAGGATTTTTTTAGTAGTATTTCTATGAAATATGTCATAATAAATTGTAAAAGATACATAGTATATAAAAAATAAATAGGCGTTTTAAACAGATGTTTTGAATCATGAATATTCATTTATCTAATTCCAAGACTATCACGTACATACAGGTCAAACTAATAACTTTTTTGGATTCAGTTCAATATACCTGAACACGTAAATGTGCATCTTGAACCGGCAGTAATGGATCGGCATCGCGTCGCGTGTATTGCAAAGTGTAGTGAGTGATGAGGCCGCCCTGTGAGTCTAGGGCGGGCGGGCGCCAGGATACGCGGAGCGACGTTGAACCACTCGATACACATGTTAGGCCTTCTGGACTTCCAATTGGGGCTGTTTGAGTTGAAAAAATCTTGTTATTTTCTTAGTTAAGAAACGATTGTTATAGAAATTTTATTGAAGTTTTCAGTATCCACAAAAGCCTAATAATTATTCCAATGAGGCGCGAATATCGTTTTAAATAAATATCAATTTAAAAATTAAAACGAAATAAATTATGAATTATATGTTATAATTTTGAATATAAATGAAACGTAATTTATAAGTCTTTAATCAAAACTCAATACATACTTAGAAAATTGTGACAATTAAACGCGCTTTGACGAAATGTTTTAAAAATAACAAAAGATAAGAAGAAGAAGAAATCAAATTGCAAAGAACCTAAAGATCTATTAATTTTACATCGGAAGTTAGCGGAATGGAAGATGACATAATTCTGGGAATAGTTTCATAACGAGAACTTCTACAAAGGTCGGGACAGTTTCGTAATTACTTTGTACATGATAGTTCACTAGATTTCCCACTTAGACTTGGTTCAAACGGAAATTGTCTTGAGAGATGACTACTAAAATTATTGCCAAGTTTAACGTTAACCAATAATGCTCAAACCAACCAGATAACTAAATAAAATTCAGACAATATTTCTTTAAATAAAACTCAATGTACGGTTTAGTGCAAGGTGTTACATGCATATTTTCATAACAGTAAAAGGAAAATGTAATTTAAATGTATTTTTTCATACAAATAAATTAAGATAAAATTGGGCAATAAATTTAACACCATTGCAAATTCATTTATCTTAGACGACAGTGAAAAAAGGCAACTGCGCGTTTGTCGCGCTAGTTCCGTAGGATTAAAAGAATACCTACGACCAGAAAGTAAATTGCCTCGCCTTCTTCCATATCTTGAAGGATCCTAAGTCAATTGGTTCGGAAATACTTCATTGACCTGTTAGTTCCACATAGTGGTGGTGCGCGTCAAAAACTGCCTTAAAAAATGCTCATTCGTAAAACGACGGACGTTAAGGTGATACACAGAGGCACCACATCTCTACGCAACGCGAAGGGCCGCTCGGTTAGTGATTTGGCGTCGACGATTCGAACGGCTCTTCGTTAAGCCTGCAGTGGAATACAGTTAAGGGGAAGAAGCCCAGTATTTTTTTTTTTTTTTATAAAATAGGGGGGCAAACGAGCTTGCGGGACGACCAAAAAGGGCAGTCTGCGCAGCCCATAGACACCCATTTTTAGTGGGTGCGTTGCCGGCCTTTGAGGGAGGAGTAGACTCGCTTTTTGAACATTTGGAGGTCGTATCTCAGTATTGGGGAGCTCCCGCCCAGAAATGTACATGGCACGCCGCCCACAGTACTCCATGTGAGGTCGAATTTGCGCTTTGTAATTAATACTTATTAATAATTAAATAATTATAAAAACAGTGACCCGAAGTGAAGCATAGTCTCGCCATGCTGAGCACACGCATTACTAAACATTAAAAATACTCACGTGACTCCAAAGTATGCCGATAATGAGGTTGTGATGAAGGACCATTCCCAGCTGCATTATACGCTCTGATCGTAACTGCATACCGAGTAGCTGGTTTTAAACCTCGTATTGTCGTACTTGTGGCATCGGAACTGGCTCCGCTCTCCGAGGCATTGTCGCTACCTTTGCCTTCTTCTGATGCCTCCCACCAACGAACTGTGTAGCCAAGTAAAGTACCATGCCATGATTCACGCGGTGGTGGCTAAAAGGAAAGAGTTAGTGTACATCTGTAGCCCAAATAAATTTTACTCTAATACAAAAATGCGTCTGTATATAGCGAATCTTGTAATATAATTTTAAACTCTATGAAGAATTAGCTCAAAAAGAATATTACAATACACATTTATTTAAACAATAATGTAACCTACATTGTAAAATAATTAAAACTGGATAGTATAAAAAAAAAAATATATAAATTTTAGTCATTATTAGGTTAGGACTGCGTCTAGCCATACTTTATATTATGAAATTCGCTAAATTTATTAAGACTAATTTTTACACAGAAATAATGTTAGATTATTATAAGTTAATTTTAATTAAACAAATGTTCAGTATTTACAATTTCAGATTATTAGCTCGGCTATTTGGACGTTTATTTAATTTTGGTATCGAGAAAACGTAAAGATATTTTAAGTTCAAATATATTGATGTATAAAAACTAGACTTTGAGATCCCCAACTTTTCTATAAAATTGAACCGGTATTTTATTTCAAACAAATAAATACTTTTATAGTAGGTTTAGTTAAAGATTACATTACGGTACTTCATGAAATTATATAATATTTATATTTACGACAAAATAAACAACAATAAATTACTATTTAGCCTACCTGCCAAGTAGCATGTAATTCTCGAGCGCGCAGAGCTCTTAAGGATATGTCGCGTGGCACTCCTCCTGGAGCTAGGGAATTACCGTCTTATTAAAGCCTCTAGTAAATATTGTTTCTACTTATTTATCTGAATCGCAACATTAATAGGGATAATTAATATAAGGTGTATAGAGTAATAATAAACACATAATATAACATTTGTATAAATTTCACCACCAAAGTTTAGTTTTGAATTCTGCCTTTTATACTGAAGAACAATAAACTGTAATAGCGACTAAGCTATAAATGACATAGCTGAAAAAAATCTCATAAATTTGGAAGATTATTTTGATATAATTAACTGTAACTGCTTTAAAAAGTCTATGTATAAAATAGAGTCATTCAGCAAATATTTCTTTGAATTACTACAGATAGAATTCTTAGTTATTGCTAATTAGAAGCACATTGAATGCCTTTTATTTTATTTAAATTCAATTTTGCTGAATTCAATGACTATTCATTTAGTTTATAATAAACGTTAAGAACTCATCTTTATCGCTAAGGTAGCAAACCTTCGCAGCTTATACTCACAATGTTGTATAAACATAAACTTTAGACATTGCTAAATAATCAAAAAAGAGTAAACAATTACTACACATACAGCCTAATTTTTAATAAATAAATATTTGGAGCAAACCAGATTTTTATCCGCTACTATTATAAGATGTATGATAGACGAAGTGCTACGCCGTAGTACATACCTTCCTCCCTCGTAGTGAAGTGTAGCGCTAATGTGAACGGGGAGGAACCGACATCGTTATGGGCGGCTATTCGTAGCACGTAGCGAGTGTCAGGATATAATCCGGACACTAATGCCCCTGCTCGACTAGGTCCTTCTGACCTGAGTGGGTACAGTTGAGTTTATTCACAAATTCAATGTTCTGCTGTGTTTAATGTTGCAAATTATCTACATTACAAATACAGAAATAGAACTCGTTGTCGCAACGCTACACCAACGTTCTTTAGGTGCAATGGGAATCCCTAAGCTACAGTAGACTTTCTTTGAGTGACCTTGAGGCTTGTTAAAAAACCCTCATTAAACATTTTTTTAATGAAAATATAGAAACTGAAAGGTTTCGTAAAAAAAATCCGTGGCCGTGACCTTTTTAGGTCTGCGCCTCAGATTTCTGAATCTGCTTCATGATCATTTATCAATCGAATAGGCAAGTAGGTGATCAGCCTTCTGTATCTGAAATATGCCGTCGACTTTTTGTGTTTAAGACCAATCCGGTTTCCTCACGATGTTATCCTTCAGCGTCCGATCGAATATTAAATAAGCATATAGACAGAGCACAGCCGGGTATCACTGCTGTGCTCTGTCTGCACTGAAAAGTTTCGTACTAGTATGTAAAATATCACAAAAATACCCAACATCCTACAAATATCTTAAAAATGGTCGCCTCAAAAAAGTCAGCATAAATAAATTAACAGGACGAAGTTGAAATCTGCAAAGCATTATCATATTCATAAGCCTGAGCTAACTTACGCGACATGAAGCAAATCCGAATTAGCCAGTGTTACGTTGAGGACTTCGTGCGAGTCCCACGTCTCGGGGGAGGGTAATGGAGCGGGTAGCAGAGCGTTGAGCGGAGCGTTTGTTAGGTCGCGGGCGAGGGAGCGATATTGTAGCGTGTAGTGTGAGACAATGATTTGTCGTGTTACACGCCATGTTACACGGGCTTTGCGCGACCAGACTTCTGATATGCGAACTTCTTCGGGAGTATTTGGACGTTCTATAAAAGTAAAATATTGCCAATAATGTTTTTTATATAGGACTAAATCAACGCGTCAGTAGTTGTAGGTAAGTACGTAGTGAGAGATGACCATACCGTCATGTTGTTTTATAAATCAGTTCACCAAAAAATATAAGATTTTAAATATTAATATAGAGTTCATTCTAATATTAAAAACTGAAAAAAATAAGCCCAATTATAATAATCATATAAGAAAAGATAATTAATTGTGTAATATAACACAATTAATTATCTTATAAACACAATGTGTTTATAAATATACGTAGTGTATACTAAAAATGTATAAACTACTAGCTGATCCGGCAAACGTCGTTTTGCCATGTATATCATTTATAATAAAAAATAGGGGTTTAATCGTAGAGGGGTGAAAATTAGGGGTTGTTTATTTTTTAATGCTGTATCATAAAATAAAATAAAATTTATCTAAAAATTAAAAACATAATAATTTTGGGGTGGACTACCCTTAATATTTAGGGGGATGAAAAATAGATGTTGTCCGATTCTCAGACATACCCAATATGCACACAAAATTTCATGAGAATCGGTCATGCCGTTTCGGAGGAGTTTAACTACAAACACCGCGACACGAGAATTTTATATATTAGATTAGCACAGATTTCTTAAGTACACTACAATATTAATAATTTTAAAACCTAAAAAATTGGTTACATAAAGCAAAATTTGCTAATTATCTGACTATAATCTAAATACCTTTCACATAAAGCTTGAAGACAAGTTCATCTGTGCCATACAAGTTCCTCGCGAGGCATCGATAATCTCCCGCATGTTCCGGCTCAGCGTGAGCGATCGTAATTTCAGACATCATTGCACCGTTACCTAAATCTCGCATCTCTACTCCTCCAGAACCACTAAAAAGGTTTTATTAAAATAAATTAATGGAGCATGATCGAGTGTTCAGTTAGGATGTTTTTTTTTTTTATAGAAAAGGGGGCAAACGGGCAGGAGGCTCACCTGATGTTAAGTGATACCCATGGACACTCTCAATGCCAAAGGGCTCGCGAGTGCGTTGCCGGCCTTTCAGGAATTGGCACGCTCTTTTCTTGAAGGTCTAAGTCGAATTGGTTCGGAAATACTTCAGTGGATCGAATTTTATACTAGAATTTGTTTTGGCCCTCATCATTTCTTATCTGCTGTTTTACTCGCATTACTTTGGTCGTAGTATGTTGTTATATAGCCAGCCTACTTTGCTAAATGCAACCATATACCACAATAATAGTTCAATTTGATTAGTGCGTTCACATTTATTAATTTGCGATATATGTTTTAAAATAAGTGGTGTTTGATGATTTAGTATTTTAAAAGAGTACCGAGAGTTTTTTACGCCGGCTTTTTTTCTCTCGGCCTACACCCTCTGTCTTCTTTGCCGATGAGTAGCGATGCCTACAAATTCAAATTTAATGACGTGGAATAAGTGATACCTGTATCTTATATTCCATAATAAACATATTTTATTTTTATTTTACCCAAACAAACTCTTAATAATCTTAATTCTTAAAGGGCTTTAATTTCATCAATGGTCGAACCAACAGACAAACGAGAGTGTTGTAACCCATCCTGCGTTCAAACCCCAGGCAGTTCATCGCATTTTTTCATTCCTTGGACGGAGAATAAATACCTATTGAAATCTGGCGTGTCTGTCCTTATAATCGATCAAAATTAGGTACTGAAACCTGTTAGCTTATAAACAATAAAATACAAAATGAAGTAGATAAATGTCTATATATATCTACAAATAGAGCACGCTTAATAAACCTACAGACCGCACCTGTGTCTCACTTAGAGTTTAAAACCTTCGGCCGTTACTAACGTAAATTAGGGAAGTAGGTCATATCTGAAACCAACGCTAAAACTACTTAACTCATTGCCAGGATATATATAGATCTATACATATATATATTTAATGTTTTTTTTTTACAATTCACACCAATTGACCTAGTCCCATGCTAAGCTGGTGAAGCTTGTGTTATGGGTACTAGGCAACGGATATACATACATATTAGAGATAGATAGACATATAAATACATATTTAAACACCCAAGACCTAAGCACAACACCAAATGCTCATCACATCGATGTTCGTCTCAGCTGGGGATTGAACCCGGGACCCATGGATTCGCAGTCAGGGGTACTAACCACTAGACGGTGACTGTGTCAAGGCCGATCTTAGAATTGGTCACTTCATGACGTTTGTAATAATTGCAAGTAAATTGCCACATCATCTCGATGAAAATTTTGTGTTTTACAGACACAAAGTTCTACGACTGGGTAACAAAATTCTAAAACATCTGATTTTAACACTTACTAAATTCAGATTTAATAGTAGTGTGAAGAACGCACCGGCGCACAGCAAAAACTAACAAAATATTTAAAATTCGACTTTTTATAAAATACTAGCAAACTCGGCGAACTCCGTTTCGCCACCAGATGGCTTCGTTTTATGTAACATTTCGTTTGGTGATCCCGCTTTTCTGTTGAAATTTTTCCTGCATTTTCTTTGCTATAAACCTCACGGAGCCCGAGACCTTTCCAACGAATGCAAAACCGTGGAAATCGGTTCGTGCGTTCTGGAGTTATAGCGTCAGGAAGGAAAACCCGACTTATTTTTATATAGTAGATATATGTATTACTTACTGTAGAGAAAGCGGGTGCGAGTCATGAGTCCAATGCACGTGAATCTCCGGTTCCCCTTTGACTGTACAAGTCAGTCTCGCAGGAGTACCACGTACCACCCATTGACTCTCACCAGCCCCACCCCCACGGCTTAACTTTGGTGGTTCTGTTTAGTGAAACTTTGTGTTAAAAATAAACAATAGTAAAAGGAGTCAATAATCATAAAGTAATGACGATTTGTGTATATATAAAGATTTATTAAATAAAAAAAACATTTACTTAATTGTAAATTCAAACACTTCACGAAAAAAACACACAAAAATTTCATCAAAATCAGTCAAGCCGTTTAAGGTGAGTTTCATTACAAAAACACGCACAGAAGATTTATACAATACTAGCAGACCGGCCAAGCGTTGCTGCGGCTAAGGTTTTTGTTATATTACATAGTAGCAAACTATTCAAAGGAAACAGTAGGAGAACACCAGTCATGGGGACCACCATGCTTTTTTGGTGGTTATGCCATTAAATTGTAGCTTATGTGAAACGTTGGTACTTTCAACACAGCGCCATCTGTTAGAATTGTGACTATCAAATAATAAATAAATATTTTGCAATAAAATAATATTGCGGGTATAAATTGAGATGTAAGCTATCCTATCTTTTAAGTTGGATCAAACTACACACGGTGTGCAAATTTGATTGATATCGGTTCGGTACTTTAGGAGTCCATAGCGGACAAACAACGTGACACGTAATTTATATATATTAAGATATGAAAGTAGAAAACTTTTTAAACCATCAAGCACACCTCTAACATCCAAAAAGAAAACATGGTGTAAGAAGGAATGTTGAACTCTGGCAGTACACCTGTACCAGCCCTCGTGCTCAGGCGTAGCCGTCCGAAGCCACACTGTACCGTCTGAGAGAATTGATCCTTCGCTGATTTCACTACCCTCTGTCTGACCCCATAGAATATGACGCCAGCTTTCGCCATCTATTTGAATCGGTATAAAAACTTTAACTACACTATAAAATCCAATACGTAGGCGCAACAACTCTAAATATTTAGATAATGAAATTATTAAATAATTAAGAGGGAAATGTCGCATTACACCCAAATTTATTATATGTATTATTCGTAACTTTTGCCTTGTACACTGTCTGTGGGTACAGCATTAATGTCAATATATAAGTGTTTGGACTAAGAAATAGTACCGAGAATAAAATAAATAAGTCTTGTTCTCAACACCCCTGCCCTGCGATTCTGTAACTCACTTTTCGAAGTCACACAGCGGTTTTCAGAGCGGCGGTCGCGCTCAAATTGAAAAGTGAGTTACAGAATCGCAGGGCTGCAAAAGCTACCAATAACGACTAAAATAAAAATCATCACTAACTGTTAAGAAAGTATAAAATGTTAATTTTTTATTTTTGAAGCAAAAGTTTTAATTTTTTACGTGCATTTACACAAGTCTATTAGATAATGAAAAGAACGCAATTCTTTAAAGCTCCATAAAATAATAAAACACTTGAACCACATCACATACTATGGAAACTTACCACTAGAAAATTCCCAGGTTATTCTCGGCTGAGGCTGTCCTTTGGCAGAACAAGGCAAGAGAACTGCAGCCCCGGCCGAAACTGAAGTGTTCTGTGCTCGCCACACCCACAACGGTGCCTCTGTAGCGAGACTGTTTCGTTTATCATCTATTTCTTATTTAAATAAGGAGACTTGGGTTTCCAATACTCGTCACGCTTGGCAAACGGCATGCCGAGCGCAGATAATTGTGAGGCTGTATGGAAAAATACTTTTGCCTATTTTTCAATTCTGTTTCCTTACGAAACGAAACTAATTAGCGTTATTCTTATTTCACACTATGGTTTTAATATACCTTAATATTGTATATATACAAAATTATCAGTATACTCTTATAATCTGTTTATTTTACTTTCTAATTTAAATTCTCAATTTATATGCATTAGAAGTCTAATTTAACTAATGTTAAAAATATGAATACTTCCACACTCACTAGATAATTATTAATTATATGTAATTTACACAGTGATAAGAAAAGTCAATTAATTAGGAAGGTAACGAGGGGTCTAATCTCTAATAAACAATCTCTTAAAGAGGAAGCTTTCTTTTCCTAGCGAGAAATAATTTTAAAAATACTATGGAAAACGTAAACTCGACTCGATTTAAACATAAGAATACTAAAATGTACAATAATTTCGAATTGTACAAAATATGTGTTTTATAAAACACCCCGTATATATTTAAAAAAATAACTAGTACAGACTAATCTACGCTCTGAAATAAGTTAGAACAAATATTTTAAACACCAACCTTTCACAACCAAAACTGCCGAGTGGCTAACACTTCCAAATTCATTTGTGGCCCGACACGAATATTCACCGCTGTGCATTGAAGTCAACCCCTGTATCACTAGTATTGTGAAGAAATCCATATTTTTTTGTTCAACCTGATAAAATACACCAGGAAAGGTAAATAATAGTTTTGATAATGTATGAGAAGTAATCTTCTTTGTATGTCAAGAGATATTCCGACTTTATGAGACGAATACTAAGAAAGAGGTTTGCAGAGCGTCAATACTTAAACTTAAATTTATTTTGCGTTGTTAAATACATAAAAAACCATTTATGAGAAGTCAATGATTCATTTTTTGATTGAATTTTTCCAATTTTTTTGTGCTAAAAAACAGAATAAAATGTAGGTAATAAACGTTTATACGTACTTTTAATACTGAAGGGATTGGTAAATTGTCCTTTTGCCATGTGAATTGTATCGGTTTATCACCGGATACCAGGCTACAGGTCGCTTGCGTACTTCCACCCACTTCTATCTCTTCCGGAAATTGAAATGATGCGATTTTCGGAGGTTCTAAAATATAAAAAAGAAATGTTATTTGAGTCATAGTAATAAGTAAGTCGACTTAGTAACTTAATTAGATAGACCAGTTAGCCTTCAGCTTGAGATTTTCAGTCCTGAGGTCGTAGGTTCACTCCCCGTCTATAAACTAATGGCCTTTTCTTTGTGAGCATTTAACACTCAACCGTACGGTAACGTGAGGAAACCGGGCAAACACTGGACCCAAAAAGTCGCCAGCGTGTATCAGGCGCAGAAGGTTGATCAGCTTCTTTAAACTGAACTAACAAAATATATATTTTTTATATATAATAAAAAATGCATTGTAACAAATATGTTACAATGCATTTTAATTTAATTACGCATTTAAACAAACTCTGGTACTATTTTTATTGTTACATATAATCTTTTCTAATATAGATAAAAAACGAGTTATGTAGCCATCTCAAAAATGCTATTTTTAAAAAAAGAATACGAAAAACATTGACAAAACTATATAAAATATAACTAAATAAATATATAATATTGGATATGAGGAAATCGAAAATCTTTTTCAATACTATTATTCAACTTTTAATACAATATATTCAACTTTTTCTTAATTTTACATTAATTTTTGTATAACTTACTATGTACTTCGATCCGAACCGTCCGCCTTGCCAGCTCTCCACTTTCAGCCCTAACTTCACAGGTATAGCTTCCAGCAGCAGAACTCCTCACAGACGGTAACCTCAAAATGCCACGTTCTTCGGCAGATCCCATTGGTGATTCAATCAATGATCCATCATCACGCCTCCAAACAACCTCCCTTAAAGATACTTATTTTGATTTTGAGTGTATATTTAAAATTAATTTATAATTAGTATATGAGACTTCTTTAATCACGCCATATAATATTCACACAATTCGATGTTTCGAGTGATTTTCAGCAATCTTGCAGTGAGCGTTTAATACTCGTGCACTCACTCACTCTAACGTAAAGGTTTTTGACTATAATAATTTTGATGATTTGATAAGTCATTAATTAGTCAGAAATTAAACATTGGTTAGTGACTAGTTTATCTAACGTACCTACATACAGCGAAACAGCATAGTAATTAAGAAAGAGATATTAAAATATACTTAGACCCAAAAACATCTCACTATACATACTTCACTTAAAAGTATGAAGGTTTTAAGTCCGACGAAAGGCTCGGCTTTTGTATATCCGAAAGCGGTCAATGAGTTAATTGCATGTAATTATTACTCAAGATGCTTTTTTATAAATGTCTCTTGAGAAATCATTGAACATTACAGTTTAGCCTTAACTTAAGACTAATAAATAATTAATTTCAATCTAACCTAATTTTCTACCACTTATTTGATAGTAAATAAAAAATAAGATAGACGATATCGTATATGATAATTATCTTAAGAAAACGTTCAATAACATTAGATACAGTTAAGGGGAAGACACTCTGTTCTTGTGTTCTATTAACACATACCATTTCACAATTAAAAGTAACCTACCTAAAAATTAACCACTAATTCATTAAGTTTTTTATTTTTCAATGACATTAGCCCTTTGTACCATGACCTTGAATAGCATCGATAATTATGTGATGGAAACTCATTAATTTAATGAAACATACACATATTTATTTATTACTATGTAAATATAATATAATACTTACTTAATAGGATATCCAGAATAAGGGCAATAAATTATGACATCAGCTTCAACTTTTACATGCATCGGTGGTAAATATCTAATGTTGGGGGAGCCTAAAATTATTCACAAACCCTTATAAAAATGCAATAAAAATTATTAAAGATATCGGAGCATGAGCATATCACATAATGAATAATTAAAAATCAAATTCGCAATATAAGGTTAATTGCACCATATATTTGGCTAAATGTTCTATTAAGAATAGTCTTCAAAATAAGAAACATGTCAATTGAGCCCAAAGCTCAGGCATCCAAAAAATACTTAATTTTCCAAATATCTTAGTCACGTTAGTTTTTTTATTGCTAAAGTATAGTCATAGATCAATTTTCATTGATTAGTTAGTAGTTTAGATACTTTTATTATCAAGAGAATTAAATGTAATAAACGGTAAGTTATTTATTATATACGGGGTATGAGCGAGAGGACCATAGTATTAAGTATGTTTTCATTGATCCTATGAAATATTCCTAAGACTATCCTTATACTTTCGAATGACCATCACTTATTAGGTATATAGGTTGACGATTAAAAACTCATTGATTTTTGGCACCGAATCGTGTTACAATAAATTTTGTTTTGTTTTTAATTTTGATAAGGAATAATGAGCCACTCTTTGCAGTTCTATATACGTCTTATATTACACGAAAGAAAGTTTCTAAGATTTAAAAATTCTCTATAAACTATGAAAAATATGTAATAATAAAAAAACATGGAATATTTTTCAATTTAAGTATGCAAATAGACAGTCAAAGAACACCGTATAAGTTGGTAGAAATTTCAGACATCTTTGATTTAAGACCAATAGCGGCTTATTATTAAAAGAGTAAAAGCATTGTTTATTATTAATAATATACCAAAAACATTAATCCTTGCATGATGCGCCTGCGACCCGCCAGAATTTGTTGCATTACACCCATATCGGCCTCCTTCATCGGCAGTTCTAATATTTATATTTAAAGTCGATATTATACTCCCTTCCTCACTTCCTGGGAGGGATTCTGCCCTCGTATTTATTGTATATCTAAAATATTATATACGATATATGATTCATAAATATGATTATGATAACAGCACCAATGTAGTAAGTCCATATAAAACATTTAAAAATTATTATAAATCTTAAGTCTTAAATATGGTACTAGTGTTATTCCTAAAGCAGTTTAACTAAAAATTATGAATTTTGAAAGTAAATTTCAAAAAATTATCAAAAAAATATCTTTTTGCACGCTGAAGTAGAACATGAATTTCCGCGTCAAATTGGCTTTACAAGCGCAAGCGCAAGACAAACATGTTCAAAGAGCTTATATATTACTAGCAACCCGGCTTACGCCAACAGTGACCCGTACAACTTGAAAAATAAAACCTTCCTCATGAATCATTATACATATTGATGAAAACCGCAATAAAGTCCGTACAGTAGCTTCAGAGTTTATCGCGAACAGTCAGTATAATTTTGATATAATATAAGGTTAGACATATGCTATCGCTGACTTTTTTGTAGGCTTTCATCAAGCTTTTATTCGTTTTTCTTTTGTTCGAACGTTTTTTCTCCCACTTATCTAAATATATATAGTAATTAATCACACTACCACAAAAAGGGTATATAACCTTCAGCGAGGAAATGCTGCGTTAAAGGTACATTGCCACAGAGACCAAACTTTTGAAATCTGTTTTTATTTTCTTTTTAATTTATAATAATTTTTATTATTACTTTATAGGTTAAGAAAATTGTAAATACAAATTAAGTAAACTAGTATATTTGATTGTTATGATTACATATATCCAAATTAGGATCAAATTGTAAGAGTATGTTTTCGTTTATTAAACAATGTAACCTAGGACAGTCACGTAGACTTCTACCGGTAAAATAATGTTCAACACGGTTCAGAAGATCCAGAGATTTAAAAAAATATTTAGGATCTCACTTTTCCGGTGCTGATGGAAGAGGTCTGCCGTCCAAAGTCCAGACTATTCTAGGAGGTGGTAAACCAGTAGCTGCACATCTTAGAACAATGCTTTGCCCAACACGAGTTATGACCTCACTGAATGTCGTCACCAGTCTTGGAGGTCTGTCTAAAACGTAGTTCATATATATTAAACCGCCTTCTTGACTCAAACGTTAATTTTTATTAACAAAAGCTATATGGGATTATTAGAAAAAAATATGATAAAACAGTTGCGGAATGTATTAACGGAATTCTTAGAATTTAAATAAATGATTCCTTATTTATATCAAATGCTTCTATTTTTAAATAATAAATAACGTAAGAAAGACACGGCACAGTTCTATATTACATAATTATTCAAAAATAATTTGAACTCAGTTCTAAATGTATGTAATATGTATTTTTATGAATAAATGTCTTCATTTAACTAAAATAACTCGCAAACATTTTTAGACTATAAAATTATTATAGTGAATTGCACAAAATATTACCAGCAATTATAAGTTCAGCCCCAGAAATGGCTGAATCCGAGTGGTCATAAGCCGTGCATTGGTAAACACCAGCATGGTGGGCCCTCACAGGTCCTAATGTTAATTTGGACTGTGCAGAGTGTAACGGCCTGCCTTCATGTTGCCAGCTTAGTGTGACCCCTCCACCCCTACCTCCTGATACTGAACAGTTAAACTGGCCAGACCCTCCAGTGCCTATCAACTGAAAATTGTATTTACGTTAATCGGTATACGCGAGCAATACGCATTTAGTCAAGTCAAAAATCATTTATTCATATAGGTAACAATGTACACTTATGAACGTCAAAAAAGAAATGTATATGAAATGCTTCTTACTTTACATTTAGTGCTAGTTCTTAAATCAAGGGCGTAGAACGGAAGAAAAGAAATGACAATAAACTCTCCGCCACTGTTTTTAATCGCCATGTTTTTTGTTTTATACAACGTTTGTAAGGAGCTGCAACCATTACACCATGTACCACATGACATCTTAAGTAATTAATAATAAAAAAATAAATTAAAAACAAAGTTTGGTGAAATAGGAGCACGCACTTTAGGTAAACCAAATTAAATATACATACGAATCTGTAAAATTATCATGCCATTTTTCTACCTACCGAAGGGGTAGGCAGAGACCACGGATCTCCACTAGCTACAGTCCTGGCAAACCTCTCTCGCTCATCCACATTTAAGACAATGCATGCCAGTCGGTTATGGGTACTTTTAACTTGTCCCTTCTCTAGTACTAACTAGTCCAGGTAAGTACGACAAGACCTATCCAATGCGGTTTCACTATATACGATACGGTTGCCTTGTGTTTATTGAAATCCGTTAGCTATCTTTTAAAGTATTTATGTTAACATACTTTAAGATTTAATTAATAAAAAGCTATAGAAACAATATCTTCTATCAATCGTATCCAAAGAGCAAGGATTTGACTTTATTTCTATCTTTAAAGTTCTCTTTGTACTTCTAATAAAACGAATCTCTTATTGAACATCAATCCTTTAACGATTAAACCGTTGTTTGTCGATTTTGTTTTTTAAGACATTTTGTTTTAAAAATAATTAATTATTTATTTCTTTATTACAAGAAGTTTGTTTTAAAAATAATTAATTATTTATTTCTTTATTAAAAGAAAGCTTGTTGGTTGGGTTAATCTATTTCTAGTGATTACATCCGGAAATTGCGTCTCAAACTATTCTTAACTATACAGTAATTTGAAATACAGTAGTGCTATATACTTACCAAAGGATTCGGCGTAACGGTTACAGTCAATGGCTCATACACCACTAGCCTTACAATGAGACGCGGTGTGCTCTCTATACCAGGTGAGCAGGCGTATCTGACCGCGTGTTGGAACTGCACATTCGGTAAGATCAACGCTCCACTTCGAACAACCCCTTCCCCTGACGCAGTCACCCAAACTCCATTTGCGTCTTGTCGCTGCCATCTATTCAAAAGTTTAATTATTATTACCTACTTTATTTTATACGCTAGTAGTAGTAGTAGTAGTAAGTAGTAGTGCTGGTCTAGTGGCTTCAGCTTGCGACTCTCATCCTTGAGGTTGTAGGTTCAAACCAGACTGTTACTAATGGACTTTCTGTCTATGTGCTCATTTAACACCTGCTCGTACGGTCAAGGAGAACATCAGGTGACAGGCACAGAATGGCAATAACTTACATTTTTATTTATTTATTAGGAACCTTATTTTCTATTATTTCTGTAACTTCATACTAATACAATAGAAAATATACTAATATAAAATTTTAACTGAGAAAATAATATTACATATAAACAAAACAGGTTTTTTTTTAAATAATGCAATGCTTGTACATTCAGCCAGTGTGCAACTAAATATATATATATGTCTCACATGCATATTCAGGGTGTGCAAGACACGCGTAAATGGTGCTTCCCTGAGTAATTTTGAAAAAACCTAAATATGACCGTATTATTGTACCTACAATAATAATTTGAATGATCAATTACAAAAAAGTACCGCACATAGCCATATAAAAATAGGTATGCAAATGTCATACCTAGATATCATGATGTCACAATTGGCGACAGAAGAACAGTTAATTATAATTGTTGACAAAACTTATGATCTATATACTCTCCCACAAGAGAGAGATTTAAGAGACTGATTAAGATATAGTTTAACAGCTATGGTTCAAAATAATTTTATCTGGGCAATATTTTTAAAAACTAAATATAAGTTACCTAGTAAGAAAAACATTACATAAACTTGTAATTAACCTATTTTATTACATCTCATACCAAAGACAAACTTACGTCATTGCGTATCTGTTGATATGTCGAAAAATGCACGGCAATATGACGGTGTCGCCTATTCGAGCTTCAATGGAATTGACCTCCACACTTTCTAACCAGGTGCTTTCTGTTTTAAAAAACACATAATTACGCTATCGTGTTGGAGAAATAAATAACTAGGTCAAACAGTATTTCTAGCACCTTTTTTTTATATAGAACGGGGGGCAAACGGGCAGGACGCTCACCTGATGTTAAGTGATACCGCCGCCCATGGACACTCTTAATGCCAGAGGGCTCGCGAGTGCGTTGCCGGCCTTTTAAGAATTGGTACGCTCTTTTCTTGAAGGACCCTAAGTCAAATTGGTTCGGAAATACCTTACCACTTGCTTATTGACGGTAGACACAATTTTGTTACAAAAGAAAAAGGAATTACGTTCTTAGTTTTACGAATAATTCTTACCATCTGTCGTTAGCTTTGACGTGGAACTGGGTGTGTCTACCGCAATACATTTATATTCAGCTTCTACGTCGGCTTGCGTCAGGTCTGATCCTAATAATAGGCCTCCCGCACCAGATATCCACCTTGTCTCTGAAAAAACAACCTATAACTCTGCTTCTAGTCAATATTGGATCTATTCTCGAATGTATCGACTTGTTTAAGCTATCGTAGAATATGATTAAAAGGATTATTAAGAATATCCATAGCGCTAAATAACGTACACCCCACAGGCCACATACACACCCGTAAATAATCTCACTTACACACCATCACACAAAACACACGAATTAGGTATTACTTAGTTAAATGTATATAATAATTTTTATTGATTTATTTCTAGGTTTCGTAAATGTTTGGACTTTTTTGTGTATAATATATTACTAGCCGTTTCGCGCCCGCTTTGCTGGACGAATTAAAATTTATGTTTCATTATTTTATTTTTTTTCATATTTTTCATATTTTTCTTTTTAACTTCCCGCTAAGAAAATTGAAATTTTCGAAAATCGAGCTTTTAACAGATGTTGACGTTTTTAGGTTCTAGGAAGCCTCCCCGAATGTTTCCGCGGTGAAGTCCGTATGTATAAATTTTCATAAAAGTAAAACAGCAATAAAAAAATTCCCATCGAATGGCAGTAGTTTCATGTCGATACGATCAGTGGTTTAGCCGTGAAGGAGCCACAAACGAAGACCATTTTTCTTATATATATATAGATGTATTCTATCTCTGGATATATATTAAGTGTAATTGTTTTTTCTTATGTATAATGTAAGTTAACTGTAGAAGTACAAAATAAATAAATTTGTCCATCAAAAAGTGTACATACAGGCGTAGGAGAATTGTTTCTTGGAACAAGACATAGTAACAACGTACCTGTACCGATATACCCAGTAGTGAGAGGAAGTCCATCCTGAAGCCATTTTATGTCTGTGAAGCCTATTTGTGGTGATATCTCACATCGTAAAACTACCGATCCGCCTAATTTTGCGGGAGTCAGTTGCTTCACTGTAGTTGTGAGGACGCTGTCGTCAACTACAAAAACAATTAGAATAAAAATGGGAAGATGTAGTCTCTATAAATTTACGTTTTTTTTCGTATCATTATCAAATGTTGTATTTGTGTCAAGCGGTTGATTTTTCACCACGTGTAATCTTGATTCCTTTAACAACATGCTGGTAACATAATAGCAAAAATTTAGTTTATATACTTGCTGGCTGGACTCTACCCATACCTAATGGGTAGGTCACAGTTATCCTGAGATTAGAGAGGAAATGTTTCAACCGTTTCTTAGATATAGAACTTGGCACCCATTGTGATTTCGACGAGAATTTCTATTTATTTTATGGAATTATATTTTCTAAGACCAAATAGCAAACGAATGAATTCATTCTATAACTAAACATTAATTGGCATTATAATTGTTTTATTTAAAACTATTCAATATTTTCTTATAACAAACAAAAAATAAATCAATTCGCTTCTGTTTTGTCTGGAATGCCTCATTATTGCGTATTGACGTCGCACAATTACGAGTTCTTGTTATTGAATTTTTTACGCCAATTAAAATTTGCACAAACAATTTTTTATTGTTTGGTATTGCTTTTATTGGCATTTACGCTATTCGTAGCTCAAAAGTTCTGGTAGTTTTTGAACTATTGATTCTAGTACCAGAACAATTTATATATTGAAAAGACCAGTTTTAAAAGAAAGGTCATACAAAAGATGACACAAAAAGTCTTTAAAACCTTTTCCAAAATACCATTTTATTCTAGCATATAGCGAAATTCACAATGAAATGGGGTACACAGATTTTTGTGTTCCGTCAATCATGGGCATTTATAGGGAATCGAACCCAGGAACAAAGTTCCGCTCTGTCCATTCCAGTTACCCATGGGACATTTCTGCGTCTCTTTAGAAAATAATATCTGACTAATCAGACGGCATCAATAATTCTAATCTGTGTCATTTTCCCCCGATTCTTGCACCATATATAATATGTATTTTTTATTTTTTTTTCTTTTTTATAAAGACAATTCACACCAATTGACCTAGTCCCATGCTAGGCTGGTGAAGCTTGTGTTATGGGTACTAGGCAACGGATATACATACATATTATAGATAGATAGACATATAAATACATATTTAAACACCCAAGACCTAACCACAACAAAAAATGCTCATCACATCGATGTTCGTCTCAGCCGGGGATCGAACCCGGGACCCATGGATTCGCAGTCAGGGGTACTAACCACTAGACCAATGAGTCGTCGAATTTATAAAGTAATAATGCATATTTTATAGTCTAACAAGAGTCGAATATTTTAAAAGTTATTTGAATATAAATCAGCTCCCAGTCCCTCCAATATGTTTCCCTTTGTAGTAAAGTTCATTGAATAAGAAAATATTAAAATATGGTAAGTAAACCTGTGTAGTCCGTATTTTGTAGGGCGTCTTGGAATATTTCAGTAAAATATTAAATACATTTGGACATTTTATTGATATAGTCGCTGTTATTTTTTAGTGAAAATCATCTGAAGTTTCGTCAAGTATTTTCAAGTAAACTTTACGAATACTATAACGTTAGTTATCAGAAAAAAGGAAACGGTTTCTATAAATTAAGTATTACATATATTATAAATTAAGTATTATAAATATATTAACTCTGGAATATTATAAAAAAAACGAACGTTCTAAATTCGAGTTTCTCGTCAAATTCAAATTTTGTTTTGATAGATTTACGAAGTTAATACAAACTATGGACAATGTTTTAATATACTTTACTATAATTTCGAAACAATAATGTAAAACGGTTTTTACAGATTAGTAAATAATTATTTTACGATAAAATATATCTTATCTTACTTATTAGGTATTTTCTTATTTAGAACATTATAAAAATAGTACTGCAAATGATTGGTAAAAACAAAAAGATAAAGTAATAAACGGGGTAAGCGCCCCGAGTCTATTTATAATCTTTAAGTGCTACCCACAGACAGTAGGAGCATAAATTCTCTATAATGAAAAATCGTCGTAAAATAAAAGCGCTATTTTCAATGAAAAATATTCCGGATTCTTTATAACAAGGCTTTGTACGAGACGCAGCAAATTTCGTCGCTTAATCTTTAATTAAAACTTTTTCTTTTAATGGAAAAGTAATTCTATTGAAAATGTTTTCGTCAGCATATTTTAGCCCTATCTCCAGTTCCACATTATAAAAGTAAATATCGTGTTCTTGTTCCTTTCATATGGTCAGCTTTATTTTTTTTAAATTTGATGTTAAAGAACCTTATTTATTTTTATTGAAGGGGAAATTATTAAGTTTAAAGCTGAGAGTCACCGGCTCTTTCAACCGAAACATAAATGTTCGTTTAGTAAAATATTAAGGCCGGTTTACAAAAAAACTAAACCGAGCCATTCAATAATGAAAGACACTATAAAAATGAATTTTATCTGCCACCTGCCGCTAAGTTTCGTAACATGATATCATGAAGATTATTATAACTTTTAACGAGCTCGGAAAACGTGAAAACTTCGTTTAGAAAACGTCGCAATTTTAAAATGTTTCTTTTCTTTAAACAAAAGACAGTTTCGAACTTCATGTTATGTGTCAGTTTAATGCCTTAATTAAAAGTTTATCCATGTACTCAGCCGTGGGCTGTTTCCACTTTCATGTTTCTCGTAACTAAAAGTTAATTGGTCAACTTAATAGACTCATAATTTTGCTTTTGAATTTGAGACAACGATTACCTATACCAGAATGAAATTAAATACTGAAATGATTGTCGCCTGTTCGTTTCGACCCGAGACCCAGAGGTTGTTTATGATTGAATAGCACACACACATGTGTAATTATAAACTAATAAGGTATTCGCTTAAGCGCAATCGCTTCAATTTTTTAACAACCTTTTTTATTTAATAAATGTTCTTAATTTAAATCTCATATGGTCTAAGATCCCGATATACAACGACCTTCACCGAGATGCTTATTTAATGAAACGTATGTATGTATATTATTATGTATATGTATAACTTTATTTTTTATATAACTATATACTTTAGTGTCACATAAAAAATATACACATAAATAATGAATTGATTACAAACAACCTAACGTTTGCATATTCTATGGGCTTCATACTTTCGATTGGTATAGAATTTATCTAATAATCATACCGGTGAAATGTTTAAAAAAATATTTATTTTTAATATTAATTAAACATACTCTGGACTGAAATTTGCTAGGCAACCCATATGGATTATATTTATTGACATATTAAATTAAATATAAAATACGTTTCATTAAATAAGCATCTCGCTGAAGGTCGTTGTATATCGGGATCTTATACTAATACTAGATAGTAGGAATAACCTACCTGGTTGTAAAAGAACTGGCCGTGAAAGTGTGACGCCAGCTTTATTTGATGCTCGACACCGAATAATGGTGCTGCTTCCACCTCCTCCAGCGTCCACCATGGACCGACGAGCTCCTACTACTAAGCGTCCATCGCTAAGAATATGTCTGTAGAAAAATAAAGTTATTTTAAAATGTTCATCAAATTATTCAAGAAGTCAAGTCTTTACTAATAGACAAATAGTGATTTTAACATTGATCTATCCAAAATAGAAATTTAAATAGCTATTTAATATTTCATAGATTTTCATCAAACCCAGGATCAAGAATTGAAAACATCTACATTACAGGTAATATATAAATGATTTTTTTATTTATGTTAACTATTTGAATTACACATAAAACAGGGTCAGTTTTAAATATCTACGGAAAGTAAAGAAATTATGAAATACTATATACTTCGACATTGTAAAATGTGGTTTTGATTAATTATTAAAGAGGCTTGAATTCATGGCGAGTTATAAAAAATCTTCCCGTTATGAACCATCGATATCAAAGTTTCTTGAAAAGCGCAAAGTACCATAAATATTACCAAGTTTATTCCGTAAAATCTTCGCTTTAAACATTAACATCAAAATATTTTGCCGTTAGCCGTTATTCAACCAATACAAGAATAAGAATGGGTCTATAACGATCTAACTTTGACAATTAAAAGCCTATAGGTATCTTTAGAAAGTTCTTTACGACATATTATAATAATTTGTATGAAGTCAGTCATTGCTCTGTATTAATATACATTTTAAGCTTTCATACCATGATCTGACAAGAAAAACATCAATATTACAAATTATTAATTGCATTTTGCCGCCAAATGTGTAAACTATAAAGCGGCCACAGATAACTACGGTTGTGAAATATACCTACCATAGAGTATGTAATTCTGCGTCCGATCCCAAAATACATAGGCAACATTATGATGATAAAACTGTATTCGGACAATAGACATGTATCCATGGCATGTAAATATGTATATTTTTTATCAAATATTTAAAAATATAATTATTATGAACAAATGTTTTAAAATCATTCAATTACATTGAAATTCATAATTGTAACACTGGCTACAGGTGCAATAATTTATGAATATAATTATTATAAAATATGAATGATAACTATTAAAATTTTTGACTTTATATATATATTGTAATTTACCAACAAAACCAAAACATAATTAAACTGTAAAATATTGTGTTTCAAAGAATTAATATTTCAAGCAAAAAACTACTAATGTGTTATTAATCATATGAAAAACATTTCGTTTGAGTGCGAAAATAAGAGAGATTTCATCCCTTATTTTTTAGTTTCAGATTATAATGTTGAGTTCTATGTTATATAGAAAATTATTGAATCACCAAGTCTCATAGCAATTACACAGATAATGGTATTTTAAATATTGTAACTGTCATTTGTCTTGCTTGACCTGATTAGACTTCAGTGCGTTGTCCGGAAGGAGCATGCTGTCTGTTATTCAGCGATGGCAATGAACTACCACGTAATAGCTGCTTCCCGCGGCTTCACACGTGTTAATTTAAGATCCGTGCATTTCATTCACGCTTGGTACTTGGCTATTATTATATATTTAATTAAATTAAAAGGTCTTCAACCTTAAGAGATAGAGATATGCTATGATGGACGCTTTTAGAAAATTTAAAGAGATAATAATGTTACTTTGTAACGTGTTCGAAACATACATACATTATTATGACTATGTAATCTGCGCATAACAAAACAATAAAATTTTTTCGCAAATAGCGAGGAAATGCTGCCAGCGTTAAAGGTACAGTGCCACGGGGACCAAACTTTTTCAATTTGTTTTAATATTATTTTTATGAATTTTTAATTATTTTTATTATAATTTATAACTATGTAGGTGAAGAAAATTTTATAAATACTGTATATTTGATTATTATGATAACTAAATTGTTAACCGTTAATTTAACACATAGATTTTTTAATTGCGTATATATGCATCTAATACATATTGGTATTTTTTAATGATTCTATTTTTAATGTATCAGCACACTCACTCCTTCGGATTAAACTTATTGTATAAAAGAGTTGCAGAAGCGATTAATTGGTTAAATATAAAGTTATTCCCAAAGTCAAGCATCATTAGTCACGGGTACTCTTAATTAAGTCAATTTAAAGTGAAGTTCTCCGAAGTGTCCAACTTTAGCTTACCTCAACAAAAGTCAAAATTCTCGTAGCATTATTACGAACAAAATTGAACGATAGATGCGATTCTGTAGTTTTAGACCCATTATTGGCATTGATATATAAACGTGTATTTTATTGAGGTTTTTTCGTACTCGATCTGTTCTATCCTGAATAAGCTGAAACGTCTTACGTTAGCACGCTCCTAATCCACCTTTAGAAATAATTCATTGAATCACTTTTGCTTGTTCTTTAATCGGTGGTATTTAACGACTAACTCCCGAATAAGCGCGTGCTCCTATTTCACCATGCCTCCTGCTGATAGAGGACAAATTTTCGTTTTTAATTTGTTATTATTAATTACTTAAGATGTCATGTGGAACATGGTGTAATGGTTGCAGCTCCTTACAAACGTTGTGTAAAAAAACTTGGCGATTAAAAAGCGTGGCGGAGACTTCATTGCCAGTTCTTCTCTTTCTTTCCTTGAATTGAGAACTGGCAGTAAATGTAAAATTAGAAGCATTAAATTATTTAATGTATTTTGACGTTCATAAGTGTACATTGTGCTACCTTTATGAATAAATGATTTAAGACTTTGACTTTGAATACATGATAAATAATCCTATTAATACATTGAATCCGTATACTGCTGAATTTTTGCGATTGTCACACGTTTTAGCTTAATCAATCAATTTTAATCTCTTATACAAGACTAGGTTTTCTAAACTATTACCACCTATGATGTAATGTTTTACTTCGTGTACTAATATGGGTAACTTCGATTTTAGGGTTTGCTTTTGTTTAGGTTGACGTTTTACTTTAAGGAATCAATTGTAACTGATAAATGATAAATCTATTCTTATTTTGGAGCGTTCACTTCTACATAACGCATGATCAGAGCCGCGAGGTTTTTAATGTGGTGAAAATGCTCTTAAGCAAGTAGTCGCCATGTCGAGTTTGACCAGGGGCCTATGAGGGTTACACCCAAAGCTCTCAGCTACTCAGAATTGTTGAATGGCCAACCACTTGCAACTGTTATCCTAGGTCTAGAATATACTGTTGTGTACATCCTAAACCTCACAGTCTAATTAAATTTAATTCGAGCGTGTCCGTTAATTACGGTCTAACCACTTGCCCATACTTTTTGAAATAAATTTGCACTTCAACCGGGAATCGAACCCGATACCCCTCACTTAATGGAGTTCCCGCGAGGTTGCTCTATATGTACTTGTCACATTATATGCAATTGTTCCCGAACGAACCGAAGTCTTGTAATAAATTTGCCCATTACTTACAATACTCACTAACAAAGCAACACAGTTTAATAACAAATTTCCGTTTCAATATTGTGCCTAAACTTTTGCACGTACGCAGCGTAACATAACAACTTTGGTAATACACTTCTTGAGTTATGGATTCAATTGCAAGATTTCCTATTAATCGTATATGTTGATTTTATTGGCTTGTGAAATTTTCAGTACCCTTAGCACAAAGTTTTAATGGTTACCCAATACGTTCTCGATATAATAGCGTTGCTTGTAACATATAAGTAAAATACACGATTACTTCGAAAACGAATTCTATGTAGATTTCTATGTTTATCCTGATAAGGCTGTGATAATTTAGAACTATTATATATAGAGCTTTAATCTTTATATATATAATTCTTCTGTGAGTGTGTATGTCACTGAACTTCTCTCAAACGACTGGACCGATTTTGATGAAATTTTTTGTGTGTGTTCAAGGGGATCTGGGAATGGTTCCAAATCAGCCCGGCAGGTGGCGCTGCAGTCGGTACTTTCATACTTTAATATCCTAATAGCTTGAAATATCATGCAGGACAACGTCTGTGGGGTCCACTATTTGAAACCCGTTTTCCGTTGTCACGACATAACATGAAAACGGCTTGACCGATTTGTCTGATTCTTTTTTTATAATATCTTACGGAGAGAAAAAATAAAAAAAATTGAGTGAAAATGTCTAAAAACAACACTTTTCTATATTCCCATACAAAATATTCGTAATAATATTTAAAGGCAATTTGAACTTTAATACCATATCTTAAAGTTCAAGTGTTAGTGACGGGGTTCCGGAAAGGTAAATTTTTATTTTTTGACATAATGTATTTGTTGTATTATCAACTTTCTTTTTTTATCTTACTAGCTAGCTAACTTAAAAAAATAAAGAATCGACTGTTAGGCGGTACGAAGTTCGCCAGGCCAGCTAGTTAATAATAATTATAAAAACTTTATTCATAAAGAAATATGGTAGTGACAAAATTCATCTATCTCTGTATTGTGGACAACTAGATTATAATTATTCCGTGGTAAATTAAAAATTTTTTTTAAAGAAAAGTAGTTAGTGTTACAACTAATCAAACACTAAATGTATAAGATATTAAGTATGCTTGAATGTAAGAGTAGGTGAATGGGTGTGTGCGTATGGTATTTGTAAGTGTAGTCGTTAAAAGCGTCTGTGTTAGTTTTTGGAACCTCAGAGTCATACCAAAAATACGTAAGGCCTTTGTAGAATCGAAATCCAATTCCATAGACACTGACATATTGTTAAAACCTTCTTTATTATGAAGTCTTATTCTAAATAATAAAAATCTATAGTTTTTTCTTACCTATTGCGTTAATAAAAGACAGGTTTTTACTGGGGGCAAACGGGGGTGAGGCCGCCGAAATAGGTATTAACAAAGCCAGAAAGGACGCGAGTGGGCCGCCGACCTTATAAGAATTGATACGCTTTTGTGTTTGGTATTTACTATATGATTAAATACAGTTATAGGTGTGTCAAAGATCGATGGAATGATGTATGATAGAGAAGAAAAGAATAGATGAAATAAATAATGCATCATTATTAAGAACAACTAAGGTAGCAGATGTTACAATAAATAAACTTAAGGGGAAATGGGTGGGGTACATGACAAGAGTAACAGAAAAGTGGAGGATAGAAGAACTAAACTGGTGTCCAAGCGCAAAAGCGGAAGACAATTTAGAAGGTGGATAGACTACAGGAAACATCAGGTGGTACATGGCAGAGAGTAAGCAGTGAGAGTAGTACTACATGGCAGATAGGCGGGATTTGGAAGAGACATTTGCCAAAGAAGGGCACACAGACACATAAGTAAGTGGAACCAGCTGCCCACTGAAGTATTTCCGAACCAATTCGACTTAGGGTCCTTCAAGAAAAGAGAGTACAAATTCTTGAAAGGCCGGCAACGCACTTGCGAGCCTTCTGGTAGTGTGAGTGTCCATGGGCCGCGGTATCACTTAACATCAGGTGAGCCTCCTGCCCGTTTGCCTCCTATCACATAAAAAAAAACACAGACACATAAGAATTACATGATTGAAATATGTGTTTAAGTGTAAAAGTATCTGAAATATAATGCTATTATTATATGATTAAAAAAGTTTTTTTCATCCAGTTTTATATTTAATTTTAACTTCAATACGAATAATCGTTAATGACTCTAATTAATTTCACAATCCATTCTCTCTATCTAGCCGTTTAAATACATTGACGAATCAATATCCAGTTTCATATATCTAGAAAGTTTCAAAGCCCGCTCAGACACGCAAACTTCTGACCACTATTGGAAACTGAAATCCCAATTTATTAGCTACATGAAGAGCCGAATTAGTTGATCGCGATTGATGGTTTTGATATGGATTTTGAAGATTAATTTGTCGCTTAGTGGAAGTTCTATTTTGTGTTCTCAATGTACGGGTTTTATTTATGTTACGCAGTCAAAGTCAAAGTCAAAGTCAAATCATTTATTTCAATTAGACCATCTAAAATGGCACTTTTGAACGTCAAAAAAAATATAAAGAAGATTCTAGTTGCCCCTTCCAAAAGGTAGTTTCGTGTGGAGAAGAATGGGCAAGAAACACACTTACTCTTTTAAAATAGTTTTACAATATTTTGTTACATTTGTTAAATAATTATATGTGAAGACAATGTAGTCTTAGAATAAACTACTATACTAAAAAAGTTAGTATACATGTTCGTCACATATTTACAAATATCGAAACCGTAGAATATTAACATTAAAGAGTAATAAAAATATTTAAAAAACACAACAAAACAGTGTGTGAGATACAAAAAAAATAATAATAATGACATTTGTAGCAACAAAAAAAAAAAAAAATAATAATAACAAAAATATGTTAAAGCAAAAAATCAGCAACCAATTTGATTTTGTCCAGGCTCTATGATTGTCCTATGGAGCAGGACCAGCATGTTTCCAAGCATTCTTATCTTGAATATAATCATCTAATTTGTAATAGTCGACTGAAGAACATACAACTCAGGCAAAAGATATCTTTAATTTTAGATGCCTTTCATATTTTTCGTTGCTTAGATTCTAGTTTAAGAACTGATCTATCTCTGTTGATTAAAGCGTAAAAACAATTTGACAGACTGATTATTCTTAGTATTAAATAAATAAATCAATCAATGGCGCTACAACCTTTTTAGGTCCTGGCTCTCAGATTTCTATATCTGTTTCATGATCATTTGTTAATCTAATAGGCAAGTAGGTGATCAGCCTTCTGTGCCTGACGTACGCCGTCGACTTTTTGGGTCAAAGGCAAGCCGGTTTCCTAACGATGTTTTCCTTTACCGTTCAAGCGAATGTTAAATGCGCACATAGAAAGAAAGTACATTGGTGCACAGCCGGGGATCGAACCTACGACCTCAAGGATGAGAGTCGCACGCTGAAGCCACTAGGCCAACACTGCTCAATTCTTAGTATTATTGTGTGTGTGTATGTGGTTTATGACATTTTCCTTTGAATAATTGTAATGTAGAGGGAGGGTAAAACTTGCTGAGTTTCTTGCCCGTTCTTCTCAGAACAAGGCCTCCTGGTAGTTTTGCGAACGGATGGCGTAGTCTTGCTCTTTCGCGAATTTTGTAAACGTTTTTGACATTCATAAGCATGCGCTAAGACGCATCTAAATTGAATAAACGTATTTTGATTTTTGATTTTTTTTTATTGGAATAAATACTGATAAAAACAGTTGAAGGAAAATAGATCTTAAATTTGATCAATTACGTACCTTAACCCGGGTATGGTAGTAATGACCTGTCCCTCAGCGGTGACCCAATGAATGTCTGGTGTCGGATGTCCATTGGCCCTGCATACCGCATGAGCGCCCCTCGTGGCCGGCCACAGAACCCGCGGGGGTGGCTCTGTGGTGAAGTGCGGCCGCTTATCGGTGCTTGCAGCTAGGCCGATCGCTAGCGCCACCACAATCACCCATCGCATGTGGCCTACAAAAATAATCTAATATATAAAATTCTCGTGTCGCGGTGTTTGTAGTTAAACTCCTCCAAAACCGCTTGACCAATTCTCATGAAATTTTGTGTGCATATTGGGATAATATGATATAAAATACATACAACCCCTAATTTTCACCCCTCTACGATTAACCCCTATTTTTTATTATAAATTATATACATGGCAAAACGACGTTTGCCGGATCAGCTAGTGTTAATATAAAAAAATTTAACGTTCGCCCTGATTTTAGAGGTTTTTAGTGATTTGTAACCTATAATGGGCATGAGGTATATCTGTATATATGTTTCAGTGATATATGATGTATACGCAAGTAGATACTCTTCATGCCTGCTGACACAAGTCAAATTCACCAGGTATCGAATCTAGAAGTAGACATCCGTTTCTAAATAGTACAAATAAAACCTATTTTGTAAAAAGATTAAATAAAACTTCTTATATATAAAGTCATCCTAAAGCCCATTTGGACATATGGCCTCCAACTATGGGGCAGCGCAAGTAATACCAAAAGAAATATACTCCAGCGACAACAGAACAAGATCCTAAGAGCAGTTGCAAAAAAACTATGGTACATAACCAACAACGAAGTTCACGAACACCTTAAAATGAGAACTATCAAAGAGGAAGGCAGCTAAATACAAAGAGCGGTTAAGCTGTTACCAGTTCGAACTTGCTTGCCAACTCACCATAATAGCCGATTTACATTATCTTAGTGTTTAGGAGAGTGCTTTAGTACAACTTGAAAGGCAAGTTCTTTAGCGTAGCGTTTACTAAAGCACGTAGCGTTTACATGTTTCAACTAAAGTACTATCCTAAAGCACTCTCCTAAACACTAAGATAATGTAAATCGGCCTTTAGACAGTATGTGAGTCGACTAAAACGTCACCATACTCTAGAGCTAGAAGACCGGCAGTAGCTCTAGAGTCTAGACAGAAGATAAGTAGATGCTTCCAATGGGAAGTCACTCCACATGACAGCAGCACAGAAAAAAATCGCTCATAGCCTTAGAGCTGATTGCAAATAACTGCAGAAAAAAATATATATATATTCTCTAAACACGAGTATTTACATTTTGTTCTTACTGACTTGCTGACGACGACTGAAATTCACTTTTTTACCAAGCCAAAAATAGTGTCAAAATGAAATATAAAAAAAAAAAACTGGAAAAATATAACGCAATAAAAGCAGCTTTGTAATGCGCTACGTCCACGTTATCGGCCCACCCACACTTGGCCAGGATTATGACCTATAAGCTCTTTATTAAAGGCCTGCATCCCATCAGAGGATAATCATATAGGTAGATACGCAATTTTGACTGACAAACTGATATTTTATTTTATTTCCAATTACACTACTCTTTGTTATTTTTATTTTATTTTATTTAGATATGTATATTTAAACACCTAGTTGTTAATATCTGCATTAATAAAAATAAAATACGAAATTATAGATTTTTCAAACGAATTGTATTTTGTGTAAAAATGGCATAAAAAGAACTTCCTTTGCTTAATCATTAACAAAGAATGTTATGGTGAAGTTAGCGGCCAAAAATGAATGGTCTACCATTAATTTTTTTCCGCTAACTTTAGAGAGAGAGAATTTAAAATACACAGAAATTGACCAATTATGACCCAGCTATGAAACTGTTTAATTCAGTTTAAAGTCGCTCTGACAATGCGACTGAGCCGGGTAAAAGGAATTACATCAAATAATTTTTATTACAAAGCACTAAAGAAATTTTCCCTCGTCTAGAAATGATCCAGTTTTGTATAATTATTATTTCCCTATTATACTAGTATGTGTACTAGAATATTAAAATACACGTAAAGCTTGAAAAAAATATCGAACGAAGTTATAGGACAATAAGGTTTTAAAGTAGAGATACTTCTTAAATTCTGACTCTCTTTCGACTATTTTTCAAATCATTAACTTCATATAACAACAACTGGGATTATGTAAAAAAGAAACCTTTAAATTATCATGTCCGTAATTCGTGCTAATTTTTAATTACAAAAAGCGTTTAATTTTATAAAGCTACAAACCAATCATTCCGTAACACGAACACTAATAGTCTTATATTCCACTCGCATACTTGTTAGACAGTCCAAAAATCATTTAATCGAGCTATACTACGCGTAAAGTTTTGAAACTCTGCATGGCACGTCCACGTTTCAAAGAGTTCCCGCGCAGACTGGCTAGGAAAGTATCCTGCGGGTGGGTAACACCCTCTCACTTAATGATAAGGATGCTGTTATAGGGTAGTTAAGTTTTATCTAGACTTTCACTGAAGTACAAATAGTTTATACGTGAAGTGGCGTCTTTGTAAAGGAAATTTAAATCGAATAAAGTAGCTTTAAAATGTAAAAATGTCTAGTGGTTCACGACTCTTAGGCCTGATGTTTGGCCGTTCGAGTACCGGCTGTGCATCAAAGTATTTCTTTATATATATATGCCATGTTTGTACGGTACATCTCGCCCACCTGACTATAAGGAAATAACAAAACAGATATATAAATCTATTATTATTGAATACTGAAGTTGCACATGCCATAGTCGATTTTTTTTTTCAAATCGGTATTAATTTTTTTTATATTTAACCGAAGCTAGAAGTAGAAGAGGAAATCCGTTTCTAAACAGTACTTAAACATATTTTGGAAGTTGTTATGATTTTTTAGATGCCTTGTATTTCTAATTAGACAAATTACTCCACGCAGTTTATTAAAATGTTTCAGTTGCACGTATTTAACAATAACTTGACAAGATTTGTAGAACTACTGTCTACTATCTTTTTAAATAACTTTACCCTTAGTATATTTTTCCTTACAAGGGTTACCTGCAACAGAACAAGTGTTAGCAACAACAAAACATTATATTTAGTATGTTAAAATTACACTAATTTATATAATAATAATATAGTCAGCGGCGCTTCAATGTATGTTGGGCGCAGATTTCATCCGATTTTTTCACATTATGTGCTTAAGAAAAGTATATTTTTGTGTTTTTAAGACACGCTGGTTATCTTCACCGTAGGAGCAAGTGTTAATTAATAATAAACATTTTATAATAGTAATAGATAGACTATTAGTAAAAACTCACTTATTAATAAAATAATGATCAGTTCAAAAGCACTCTTTTAACTTAAGTCTTGTAGTTCTAAGAACACAGCTTGCATCATTGGAGTATCAAGAGCGTATTTTTAAAGCGAGACGAAATTACGGCTTTAAATTCTATTGTTTGAAAGGACATAATCTATTTCCTTCAGAGACAAAGGACATTTCAGCGAAAGAATAGAAACGAGGCTTATTTCAAAGTTTCATTCAGATGGCAACATTTAATTGCGTTGTAAAATGGCCGGCGAACGTTGCATTCAAATAGTTGCATAACCGCTGGAGCGATATTCTGTTCGTTTTTTAATAATTTCAGCGAATATTTTGCTGGATTGTTACAATTTATTTCTAGAATCATTCATTTTCGGAGGTAGAATCTAAATATCGCTTGGTTACAGTACTCTCTTATTCAGATAGATGATCCTATTTTTTTGTTTGGAAAAACTTTGCTCCTTTGATATCAACTTCATTATTAAAATATTCTGAAATCATTGCTTATAACACTTTTGTCTTTTAGAATTTTACAGACACGAAACAGATACAAAACTCTGAGGCCCATGCCACGGGCTATTGTGCCACTCGTTCTTCCTCTCTCGGGTATTAAAAGCTAAAGAAGGAATTTGCTGAATCTGCTATGTATCCTTTATATAATACATAATAACCTACTTTACATAATAATTATTTATTTTGAATTTTGCCCATATAAAATTTAATTTAAAAGAACGGCCGCTATAAATCTAGAACCTAAAATATAGATTACGTGAGTGATCTTAATGACTAATATAAAATAATATTTTTATAAAAATAAAAATATGAACAAAGCATAGTATGTGCATTGTGCATATAACCGAATAGACTTTAAGAACATAAACATTATTCCTGTTAAATTAAATATATTTGTATATTTTAGACGTAGACCAATTACATAAATGGAATTTGTATAAAATAAGTGTTAGTTCTCGAGTAATGCGGAATATATAGAGAGAGAATTAATTAAATTAAATTAAACTCATATATCAGTTGCACGTGTTATCATAAGCAAGTAAGTGTTAATAAGCAAGGCAGCCAAATATTTCGTCGCGATATCGCTTTACAAATGCAAATTGTACTAATACTGGACTTGGCACGCTCATTTTATTAGTATGGAAGGAACATTTGAAAATTGCTAAGCTAAAAGGTAGGAAAGCGTATTTTCGAAATGTGGAAAGAAGTAGCAGTTCAGACGTTTTATTAATAGGACCTAAAACGAATGTTTGTTAAATCAGACAGATAATAAAAACTTTATAACATTATTGGGTAACGATAAATTCTTTTTAAAAAAATTGTCAATTTTTTGTTTACCAGTATTTACATATAAATTATATTTATTTATACTTTATTACCTTAATCAAAAACATACACATAACAAAAATAAAAAACAGGTTACAAAAGTTATAAGGCAACGGGCGGCCTTATCGCTAACAAGGAAATTCTTCCAGGCAACCCTAAAGTGGAACAATGAAAAAGAAACACCTTCAGAGGGTAAAGTACAAGTAATGGAAAAATTATTAACAAAAAAAAAATATAATTTTATTTAGCGACGTCATGCAATCGACATATGATATGGTGGACGCTATATTATAAATTATGTACATATTAATATAATTATATTTAAAAAAAAAATTTTATGCATCCAACCAAGATGTAAAAACTTTATTCATTTTTACTATGGTCAGTATTCTATAAAGTTTTATTAAAGCAAGTGGTATTTTCTCTCAACGTTGAAGCTTATTTATCTTTGTCACTAAGTGCAGGTTATGCATAAGTTTCGCGACAAACTCTTGAGAGCAATTGTACGCTTTAAAGCTACGAAATAAACCTAAAATAACTAAGATTTTCCACTCCCTTTTAGCATACGATGAGTTGATATTATGTGTTCCAATCATCATGCCTCATTTGAATTTGATTTGTTTTTATTTAAAGAAATTAGTACTTAATTCAATTAGTAGTTAATTTTGTTTTAAAGTATCATAATAATGCTATTATGAATGGCCGGATAAGTCTCCAATTTATTTCCACCGTTACATAAATATCTGTATGTTTTTTTAATAAAAGAAATTTATAAAAATTTACAATAAAAAGTTATCTGACAGATTTAACACCTCATGTCTATGAATCAAACACATATTTAAGTTCAGGTGGAAACAGTTTTGGATGTGCTAATGGATTTTCTTTCTATGAGCACATAAGGAAGCTAGCATACTAAATCAAATAGAATTTATAGTCCTTCGTTGACCACGATAGCTGAAAAGCGCTCGAAACGACGGGTTATGTAAATAATGTAATTAATTAGCTTTATATCCGTTTAATAAGTTTTATTAAAACGTGTAGTATCCGCTTAAACCAAAGACAATAGAGTATGATGTATTTAAAAATATGTTGAATAAACATCTAAAATTAAGTCTAATCAATACATTCGTATCAAATAGTAGTACTTGCACATCTAAGTATTCACACAGTTCAACATTACAAATATATTAAGACTCCCCACTGATATTCCTCGTATGCACTATCGTAATATGAAGGGTTGTCAAAAGGCAAATTCTCTTTGTAGTTGTTGTACAAGATGTTTACCCTACCTACGTACCTATAAGAAATCTTATCGAGATAATGGAGCTTTTCATAACAATTTTTCTCATAATATACATTTCTATAGTTATGATTATACTGTTAATAATGTTTATTGATACCACTACCAATCGCCTGAAAATGTTTTTCATATATTGTAACACAAAGAACGGTTCGGTGGCCATTTACACTCAATTTTATATTAAAATAATCCCTGGTTTCCACATAAAAGGCACATTTTCAGTCGTAACGATATGGAGAAAATTAGTTTGGGAACAATCAGAAAGGTCAGACTGATAATATACTACTAAACACTCAAAAAAAATACAATTGAGGACGTACCTAAATAAATATAATTGGCAAAAAGGTAATCAAAATTAAAATGCGTCTAAAACCCAAGGGAAACAAAGAAAAAAATGTGACGATCGGCCGATTTAAAATTATAAAGATCACCCTCATCAAAATGTTTGAAAATCCTCATCAAAAGTATGTATTTCGAATATAATATTTATGACATATGATCGGTAAAGTTTACGTTATCTGGTTATAGCTGATATATTTCCTCCATATTGTTTCGGGTAAAATATTAATGAAATAGACCCAGAAATCTGCCCGTTTATGCGCCATTGCATTACAATAAATACAGCTTACAAAAGTCATATAGGCAACGAGTATTCATTACGAACGATGTTATTAAAACTCAGACAAAATAACATCAAACGCGCGCTAACAATAACGTCACATTTTGACACCTGTTAATCATGACAAAGAGCAGAGACAATAGAAACCTGACAATAGAGGCAGATGGCAGCAAAGATAATGGTCGTGCGAGTGCTCACTTCCGGCCCGGTCGAGAAGGAAATGGTGCCGCCCTGTAGACAACCTTCATTTCCTGCCTAGTCCTTTTACTGGGGAGAGTTTATTTGCGACGATCCTTGCGTACTTCGAGTTCAATTACTTTAGATGATGGAAGGAAGAAAAATTTCCTGTCTTAGCCTTCTATAACGATATTACTGTAATTACTTAGGTATTCCAACGTTGTACAAGATTGGATGCATAGCTCTACGTATAACGTTATTATAAACTGTTCTATATTGTCGTGTACTGTTCTGTGTCGCTTATTAAGAAAGTCGTTATTTATTTGTTTATAGAGAGAATCGATTTCTAAATCAAAATTGGAACCATCTAATTTTTGTTTTTGACGTGACAACGTCTTATAAATTGATGGAGCCGGCTGCACGCACGAAAAAACATGACTCATGCGGCGTTACCTCGCTCTGAGGCGTTCCATTTAAGGCTTGAAGTGCAAGCGAGAGATTGAAGCGACAGAGAGGCACAATCGGACTCCGCGCTCTTCAGCGTTCGACATCTGTCTCTCTCCTACTTGAGTGAGCGATTCGTGACGTTGTCACGTTCAACTATCGTCAGTAAACCGACTTTACGGACAACCGATTTTTAAATACATACGATTGGCCAAGAAAGGGAAAAAAATACATACGATTTTTGATACATATAAAGATTTCACTTTGGATTAAAACACTTTGTTATCCAATACGAAATATCGATGCACTGTTACAATTTTAAATTCATTGTTAAATTAATAGCTTGCATTTTTGGATTTGTATTTTCTATTATAAATTTCAAAGTTATTAGAGAGTAATCATTTTAGTAACCTATATAAACAAAAATAATTCGCATAATAATCACAAAACTCGAAGACATTGGTCCGTCTTGTCGAGTATGTTTTTTATTTATTACTTGAACTCTGAGGAAGGAAAATTGGAAGGAAAATGAAAATTAGTTTTACTAAATAAATTGTATTACTAATATGTACCGGAAAAGCGAACAGTATGTAAGGGGTAGCATAGCAAAGTGTTCTATAATATGTTGGTATGTAGCTAATAAAAAGGTAGGCTAAGTATAAAAAACATATTAAGGCAAAACGAAGTTCCCGGGGGCAGCTAGGTTAAACATAATATATATCATTGTCAGTAAAATATATAAATGGGCTGAACAATGAACTTGTTATTAAGCATGCACTTACTACAATATAATTTTGCCATTGTTAAATCGATTATATCAAGCCTATTTATAAAATGTTGATACATTTCTGTAATTCAAACGATTAACGAACAATCAATACGCAAAACGGGATGTTTGTGCCTTCCACTGTATTACCGAGTTCCTTCCTGACAGCAATCATGATTCAAAAGATCAACGAATGTACTGGAATTCAATAAATAATATATTTATATCCATTTATAATGAATAGAGAACAGATTGATAGGATTTATATCACCATGTCTGCTTTACCATCTAAAAAAATTTGTCTGTAAAGTCGGTTTAGGGATGATAATTTTACACGATAACAGCATAAGAAAACATTGATGAAAATTTGCATACTTTTATGAATTAAATTGTATAATTATCACTGAATTATTATTATTTTGTATAGTTATTTGAAAGTTAAAAAAAATTCCATAAATTGACATATACTCGTTATTTCAAATACTTTATAATTATCAAAGAACAAATATATAAGATTATATAGCTTAAATGTTTTTTTAAATGAAACATTTATTTACCTTTTTAGCTGCAATTTTTGTTGTAATAATTCAAAATAAACAGAAACCGTTGTCTTTCTTTTACTCGGACGCATCGGCCGATAGAGTGGAAGAGAGATAAATGCGTCACAAGCCCATTGGCCCGATTGTGCCTCTCTATCGCTTGTACCGCGCTCTCGCTTGCACACTCGGCTCAGGAACGTAACAATCAGTCATGTTACGCTCGGCTCAGGCGGAACGTGACAATGAGTCATATTTTTTCGTGCTTGCAGCCGGCGTTCAACGATTTATAACACGTTATCACATCAAAATGAAGTTTAATAATACTGCTGTTTCCGTTGTCAATAGTCACAAAAAGTTTTATATTACCAACAAATGGGGTAAATTGGGAAAAACTTTTGTTAGTAACTCGACAGCAAAAAAGTTAAACCTTCAAAAATTAAACCCTATTGAAATAAAAGTTTAATCGCGACAGATGGACCAAGCCGCTAAAAGCTGTATCGTGTTGGGAGGAAACGACGCGAAATTCTCATTTACATCAGAATTTACGTGAGTTGGAGTGTAAAAGATTCGCTACAAAGTAACTATATTATATTTATTCAGTTACATAGGTAATTAATTTATTAAAAGTTTAACAATATCTTGCTCATAACAATTGCTTAACTAAAGGTTATCGTAAAAGCGTTTCGACATCGCATTTAGTTATTTTAATACATTTAATACACTTTCGCCTAAATATATTGACTAATGACGAATTCTATCCTATTAGCAGGCATAAAGTTCTTAAGGGAATAAAACAACTGTATACTAGAAGTATAGTATGAAATAATGAGCTAGATACATTTTCTATTGACTTCTTCCGCTAAGAGACACAACGCTTTATATAATGAGCATAGATGTAAATTTATCACCTTCATATCGTTATATTTAGTAATTACAAACTTTAATATACAGGCGCTATTTCCTTAAAACCCAAGTAGCTCTCAATGGCACTTAGCCTTTAAAATAAATGTATCACGAGTAAAAATCCGAGCTGAAAAGCTGGCGCTGGTATTTTTCTCATGTGTACAATCACTGAAGGAGTTATTCCGTTGCCATACAGCCTTACACAAAGAGGCTTTTATCGCAACGGACGCGTGAAACGCCGAACTGAACCGAACAAGATGTTAAGTGGGTTAGTAGGTATTAAACTGTCTACAGTTCTAAATCTGTAAATACCAATGTGTTTAACATGATATATTAAAGAAATAACCCATTGTACTGGATTTTTTATTTAATAAAATTTGTACATTTTCGAATATATTGTTCAATTTCTTTGCTTTGTTTAATCTACTATTTTTTTAGAAAGGTTGTGTTTTCAATTACGAACCTCCTTTCAGAAATGTATATTTTAAATAAAAATTATTTATAAAAATAATGAAAAGTTTTATTTTAGCATGATCTACATTACTTTCGAGATGTGTCAAAAATATTTCCGTTCTGTCCATAGGATCGTAACGAAAGTTTTGAAATAGTGAAATAATTCTATTATAAATCTGCGAAAAACATTCCAATCACACGCGTCTGACGAAGTGCGTCAGGTACATAAGTCGGACCAAGTGCTGATCGATGTTTATTCATCTAACACTCATTCCCATATCAAAAATGATTTCAAATTTTTGGGAGCCCAAACTATAGCTTACGCTCTTCCAACAACTATATCCTTGAAATCCCATCTCATAACTTCCCCTTCCTTGGCGAATCCTTTAAGGTCTCTGCAGTTAGGCTATGGAAATCACTTCCCGTCCCTATTCGCTTAGCTCCATCTCTATCTTTCTTGAAATGTCTTCTGTACAAACATTACCTGTCCACATCGTATCCCTAACTTTCGTACTAACTACTAACTGACGTGAGATTTTAAATTATCGTGATTCATGTACACTTTTTATTTTTGTTTTTTGTTCCTGTTTAATAACTTTATGTAATATGTATTTTTGCACCTCTTGCTTACCTTATCTGATTTTTTTCTCACAATGGTTGCCTGGAAGAGATCGCTTCAAAGGGATGACGCAGCCAGTTGCCTCCTTTTCATTTAATTATGTTCAATTTTTATATTTTAATGCAACGAAGTGTTAATAAATAACTCTCACCACACTAATTAAAATAGTGTATAATTATAGGCTGGCAACGCACTTGCAAGTGATGCGGCAAGCGCTTCTTTAGAGTAATCATTAAGTAAAAATTAGAACAATGTCACTTATAATATGATAAAGCTTCACAGTATTTTTAAAAATGAATATTCCTTAACACAAAGGGAGTATAATGTAATCATGTAAGTGTTGCGTACAGAGCGGTCTCATTATCCCGGTTGAGGCAATGCCGCTTATCTGAACTCGTGAACCTTTACGAAGGAACGTGTTTTGTTTTGATAATATTGTATCGTATTAAATAATATGCATAATTGTATGCGAATTGAGGTATCTAATAATGACTCAATACTGTATATGTATAAAGATCCGTAATACCGAGCATGGAACTGACCCATTTATGTGTCACTGGTGATAATTTTTAAGGTAGTAAGAAGATACCCAAATTGTACATGCGTAAATCACTAACCCACATAGGCATTGGGTAACTAATTATAAAACAAATTATTCACGAATTAAATCTGATATATAAAATTCTCGTGTCGCGGTGTTTGTGGTTAAACTCCTCCGAAACGGCTCGACCGATTCTCATGAAATTTTGTGAGCATGTTGGGTATGTCTGAGAATCGGACAACATCTATCATCTTTTTCATCCCCCTAAATGTTAAGGGTAACCCCTAAATATATTTTTTTTATTTTTAGATATTTTTTTTTTGTTTTTATTTTTTTATGATACAGCATTAAAAAATACATACAACCCCTAACTTTCACCCCTCTACGATCAACCCCTATTTTTTTATTATAAATGATATACATGGAAAAACGACGTTTGCCCGGACAGCTAGTATTATATAATTGGGTAATACCCCTAAATTCTAGCCGGCTTGATTTGACAGCGCTGAAAAAAATAATTAGGTACCTCTTATAAATCTGGCACTTTAAAAAGATTTAATTTGGGTTTTTATTTCTTCAGCGCTACGTTCTCGGAAAGCGACCAAATCTAGCGCATTTTTGAATCCTTTATCGCAATTTTGACACTGGTCTTTATTGGTCGGTGTAGTGTAGTTGGTTATCAAATTAATCAGGTTCGAAAAATATCCATTATAGGTTTTAAACTTCATACATGCGATGTTTCAGCTCTCTACGGCTGAATAGATAACTGGCTTTATAGGTGCGCTAGTAATCCATTTTCCATTAAACGCCGGTGAACCATATTACTGTAACCTATCCTGTGATGAATCTATTCACAATCGTATAGTTTAAAAATGATTTTTAAAATAATGTATGTGATGTTGGCCCGTGCAGATAATTTTCTGTGGTATGGCATGCCTTATACCCAAAAGCCGACAGTGTGTGTCAGGCATAGGAGGCTGATCACCTACTTTCCTATTAGATTGACAAATGATCATGAAACAGATTCATGAATCTGAGGCCCAGACCTAAAAAGGTTGTAGCGCCACTGATTATTATTATTATTAAAAAAGTAATAAGGTAAACCAAGCTCTAACGTTGTTTATTATTCATTATAAACACAAAATTATATAATAAATAAAAATAATTAAATTAACAATAAAATTACGTATTTTTACATATGATATGGTATACTTACTGTGTTTATTACATGTAAATCAGTATGTATATAATACTGTAGGTATTTCTATTACTTAAAAGTAACTAAGTTAGTTTTAGTTAAATAAGTGTAATTTTTAATACAAATAATATTTTTTATACTTCACGAAACTCATGGTACGCATAGGGTTAGAAAATAGACAATTATGTAAACGACTTAATAATAATATCAATAAAAACGTATTTTGCAATACTTTATGTGTGTACAATAGCGAGGTTGTCGGGGATCAAAGTGCATCGATTTGTGCCCAATGGTCCGAAACATGATATGTCTCCCATATATGTAAATCTCGAGCCTGATATATTCATATGTATGTGTATTTTGTACAACTATTAAATATTTAAATGAAGGAAAACATCACGAGGAAACCAGCTTGCGTTAGACATAAAAAATCGACGGCGTGTGTTCACAGGACGCTGATCACCTACTTGTCTATTAGATTTACAAACTATAATGAAACAGATACAGAAAACTGAGGCCCACACCTAAAAAGATTGTAGAGCCATTGATTTTTTTATTGTTTTATTTATAGTTTTATGGCCACATAGATACTTCTTCATAGTACTGAGCCAAATATAGAACAACTATCTTCAATAAAGTAAGGCATAATATTGTGTAGCTTAAAACTAAGTAGCATAGATAATAATTGCAATGGATGATTCATAGTCGTCACAATTTCCAGGCGCCATCGTCAATGCACCAATCTAGCTATCGTTACACACTTCAAAGCACTGTGGACAATACAAAAGCTTCAACCAACAGAGTTCCGACGCAATCCTGCAATTATCTAAATGGGTCTCACTTTGAATTACTGTCAAAGACTATTTATGGTATAGACTGTAGATTATCAATTATGTTTATGGTATTTTCTCTGTCTGATCGAATATCTACAATCGTTGGTTTGTTTCTGAACAAGGGAATTTGGCTTAAAGCTGTCTCGTCACCAAGCCATAGAATTAAAAAAAAAAGAACAAGGCAATCACTTAATTTATTATTTTTGGTTTTATATCGGACTTTAACAGGCTATCTCTATTTTCGATACCTTCAAATTTGCCTACCTTCAAAATATCAATTTCTTGTTGAGTCCGCCATTTTGTTTCGGGCATAAAAGTAAGACGTAATTATAGTTTTGTAGAAACAACCCATGGTAACTTATGGCCGATTTACATTATCTTAGTGTTTAGGAGAGTGTTTTAGGATAGTGCTTTAGTTGAAACATGTAAACGGTACTTGCTTTAGTACGGTTCTACTTGACTTTCAAGTTGAATCAAAATAGAATCGCTTTTTATTTTTTTTTCAAGTGATACCCCTCCCGCGCCCGCGCACCCCCCGAGTTCTTCCCTCGATGTGTAAACACGTAATTTAGTAAAATCTTTAGGAGAGTGCAGAAGTGCCGTGAAACGCGTGCGTGTTTTTTGATTTTTAAAGATGGCTAAATGGTCGGAAGATACAACTATCAAATTTGTGTCTGAATATTTTGTTCACGAATGTTTGTGGAACGTTAAAAACAATTTATACAAAAACAAACAGGTTAGGCATTCGGCATACACTGCCTTAAAAGAAGCTATTTCATTTATTATTTATATTTAGTTTATTTATTTCTAATAAAATCTCGTCTTCTATTTGTTCCATAACTACAGTTAGTATTTTGCGTAGAATAGAGCGTATTTGCCGACGTCGTTGCGCGTTCATTGTGGCGCTGTAATGATACTCTACTGGAAGAAATGTAAACGTTCACTCGCAACGCACTAAAGCACTAAAGAACTTGCCTTTCAAGTTGTACTAAAGCACTCTCCTAAACACTAAGATAATGTAAATCGGCCTTTATAGAGATATACATTTTCGGCGCCAACTATATAGCTATGGTGGTATGGTGGCACTAACCTGAAAAGGTGGGAGCTTGTAGTTTATTGTTTATCAGAATGCCAAATCATAAAATGACTGCTTCACGACTGATTTCAGAGCGACCGCCGATGCGAAAACCGCTGTGTGAGTTCGAAAAGTGAGTTACAGAATCGCAGGGCTGTTACCTCTAGTAATAATGTTATAGCATAAGTGGCAAACAAAAACCGAGAGGTATATCATAATGACTCCACCCAGCATTATACCTTTCCAAAATGACTTTTGTCTATTTAGTAGTAGCTTTTAATATTTTTGAGGCGGTCGAAGTTTTTTTCCAAAAAAGCTAATCCTTTGTTTTTGTTTCTCGTATTAATCTTGGTATTTCCTTCTTTGTATCGTCGCTATAGCCATGTTAAGCTACAACTGCATCTTCACATGTCGTTTAGATGCAAGCCACGGTGGACTTTCTTCCCAAAAGCAAGCACATACGCGTATACGAGTCCAACTTAATATGAGAGAAGATGTCCAAGCATTATTCCTATTAAAGGACAAACACCACAGATATGGTTTATATAAAACGCTCTTGAGTTTGATGGAGTATATTCTCCAACGTTTATGTAAGATATAATCAATATCGCACCAAAGAAAATGCCCAGAATGACCCTCAGTAAAGGTGATATCAGACGGTTCATTTTTTGTTCATTTTCACCTTTCATTCGGTACATTTCACTCGAAATGAAATGTCTGAACAAAAAATGAAACACGAGTGCCGAATGAATTCATTAGTGAACCGATCCAACAGTGTTGGATATAGGTGATATCAGACGGTTCACTCGAATGATTGTTCACTCGAGTGAATACTTCATTTTTTTTCATTCTATGTTCACACGGCTTAGACGAAATGATACAGAAATGAACATTCATTGTTCTTTCTTTTAAATATGTCATCGAATGAAGTCGTACGTCTTGGAATTAGTTTAATTTGTGATCATTTTATCAAAGAGTTGACAAAAAAGAAGCAAAGAAAACGTCGAAGGTGGTGGGTGCGACCATGGATTTAAAGAAGAAATTTATTAAAAAAAAAGGTAATGTATTTTGATCGTTCCACTTGAACACCATTTTGCCGCATGTAAACAATATAATAACACACAGAAAAAAACGTTATAATTTCGTCGACAACGTGATGTCCGTCGACTACAGGACTCGAAACAAAATGGCCGAATCCGAATGAACGTTCTCTCAGTGTTCAGACCGTTCATTTCTCGTTCATTCGGAGTGGGAATGAAAGATAGCGTATGGATAGAAGTATGGAAACCTTTGTCACCCAGAAAAAAAATTAAAATACTTTTATTTTAGATCCTTTTACACTTAAACACATTTATTTATTTATATTTCTATATCCTTTTAAGTACCTGTGTGCCTTTTTGGGACAAAGGCCTCCTCCAAATCCCGTCATTCCTTTCTGCACTGTACCACTCTCTGTCATGTACTACTAGCTGCTGTTCCCTTACTTTGGTCTATCCACCTTCTAAGTTGTCTTTCTACGCAGCTACGCAGAATACAAACCTTGTAGCTAAGCGTGTGAAACTAATGATCATTTGTTGGAAGCAATTCTTTGTACCAATTGATTTTTCTTTCTACGGGGCAAATATATACGTACTGTATAAAACAAAATGTGTACTTAGGCTTTAAATATGTAAATTGTCGCCATGCAGACACAGAAGTATCACATAGTGAAATAATGATTCGATTAAACAGTATCAAAGGTTATGTCATAGCAAAGACAATAAATATATTGTTATTTTCTCTGGTCGATTACATACACACATTTAATGATAGTGCAAGAAAGCATTTATATTCATTTGAGCCATATTTGTTAAAATAACAATATAGTGGAATTACTCAAGAATTTATTAGATTAAGTTTATTTTACATTTCTGGTCGAACTTTCTGGATACGTAGGATCAATTCCTCATTAAAATTCATCCATGAAACATCGGAATTATGTAGGATTTACAACAATATTGCCTAATGATTAGCTTTTAAAGGTCAAATTATGATCTATAAGGGGTTGATAACAAATATTCCGTAAGTTTAAATAAGTAAAAGCTTTCCTCGCTAACTTAATTTAATATTTACGTTGTAACATGTTTGAATGTATGAAGTTTGAATAGAAAGAAATCTTTTCTTTTTGGTATCTACCAACTACTCGTACTAGTCAACTAGCCAACAACTAGCCAACTAGTCAAAAATCAAGAGAAGTTTCTCTCTCTCATTGGCTAGGGTTTAGACTACATTCTGAGAATGATAGATAGCTTTTTAAATACACATATTCAGCTCATTAGAGACTATTGCAAAAGTTATGTCATTTAAATACCTCACCCACAATAAACCGTAATTCTTGGAAAACCCATAAAAATGTAAATTTCACATAACTATGTAAATTATGGAAAAATGTATTTTGTAATCGGTTGGTGTTAATCCCATACATATCAAATCAAATAATATATTTCTTTAGTACGTACATAATATTACAAATTATATTTAAAAAAATCTTGCTAATATGATTAAAATACTAAATACACAGAAACACTGCACAATTTTAATTGGATAAGCAAAAGGCAGCAATTACATGATATCGCATTTAGCACTTTGCATCTCACACGATGAATTTCAAAGAAGCTGGCAGTCACTATCACACGCTTAGTATTCATTCTTGCAAATTAGCGTAGTCGTAAAGATAAGCACAAATAAAATTTAAACATGAACCTAGTAGATAGTTGTATGTTTTATTAAGTTTGTCTGTTATTTAAAGAAATATAGTTCTTTAGTTTTGACCTAGTGCCAACCTCTACTCTGAGGTCGTGAAACTAAATTGCGACTAACCCATTTAACAAACTATGGTCTGATGATCTGAATATTATTTTAAACATATTATTATATATTATTCCTACTTGTATATGCGCAACGCACGCATTTATTAACTACATTTTAATTTGATTATTATTACTGACTGCGTAACTTTGCCCGTGTTTTAAGATACCGTCCTCGTGATTATGCTTCTAAATTAAATGTTCGATTAAAGGTATTTTTATCATATGTGATAAATTTAACTACTTTTCTGTAACTGTAGTGTATTTTTCGAGAACTGTTAATAAGAATATTTAATTACTATCAGCTGTGTGTGTACACTGTACAGTAGTATTTTTATTACCATACATCTAAATGCAAAAGTCTGATGACAGCTACTGCCACCTCCTGCTGTATGTACAGGTATAGAGGTAAGATTTGTAGGGCTATCTCCATCACTGCTTCATGGCGTTGTTTTCATGCAACCGCTGGCGAGCCTTTGGAAGTATCCTAGTTTCATGATTTCCGTTCTAATCTTAGCCAAGGCTCTAATAGTCTGGCTTTAGGCGATAGATCCCATTTAACGCTCTTCTCTTTTTGCGTCGATTGTTCCTTTGTTTAGTTTATATTCAAGGTGTTTTTTCCAGAGCAGTTTACTGTCTAGAATCATAGCTAAATATTTGATCGTTGAGTTTTAGTTAAAGAGCTTGGGAAGTCTGTAAGGCCCAGAAACACTTTGGTTGGTAAACAGTTTTCTGGATTGACAGAAAGCTCGTGCTCAGTACACCATCTCTCAATCACTCAGAAGGGCCTTCTCGTGTGATTACAATCGGTGCTTTCAAAGTTCTTTACTAAAATAGCTTTGTCATCAGCATACCCCACCGTGTAAAGACTGATTGGGTTCTGTTATGATTTATTACTGCCAGTTCTTAAGATTTCACTTGCTACAGCAGAATATATATTACATGACAAAACTACGCATTTTGTATTATCACATTTTCTTTTTATTATAATATAATATTAGTAAAAGTTAATCTCTTTAACGGTCTGTAATACGTCTGTAATAGGTCTGGGTAGTGAAATGATTTCAGGATCAATTACCATCCAGCTGATTAGTTATAAGCTATTAATTAATCATGATTGCACTCTGTAAGCTGCAAATATCTATACTACAATTGCAATGTAATATCAAATAATTGATTAATCACATTACTGATATTCATAATTGTTATTTCGTATTTCAACTAAAACAAATTTTAACATGAATTATTAAATGTTAATTACGCGGATCACGTTGCATAAGAAATCGATATTAGTATGCCATAAACGATATATTAAAATATCATTAGATGTAGTAACCACAATCAAGTTCGATTCAAACGAACATTTAATTCATATTTTTGTTTTCGTGTCTTAGTTTTGAACATCGTCAAATGAAAATACAAATTATTAATCATCATCAATCATCTTCCTTATACATAACAATAAATCAGTTTTGTAACGCAGTTTTAACTAAAGTACTAAAACTCTTTGACGGTTAGAGATGAAACCGTACTTTAATCAAAATATGCAATTGGAATTATGAATGAAAGGGCATTATTTAGCAGACAATTTATAGAGTGGTATTCGATGTAAGTTTTTCGACGAATTACGAGTAAAAACGGAATAGACTCGAAAACTTAATCAAATTAAAGCATTATTCCAAGGTAGATTTTTGTTCTGTCTCCCCCTCTATATATCTATCATGTAGTATTTCGTTTTAATATCCTTTAAGGCATCATTGCTCGTCCCTGTCAAAGCTTCTTAAGGCAAACATCTTAGATTGGAATTTCGATGGCATGTATCCGATGTCAGCTCAGAATTTTCACTCCACTTTGTTTTAGGACGATATTGTGTTAAATCGGGTTCAATAAACTTTGATAGGAATAAAAAGAGAACGCTTATATGAATCTTTTGTTTCAACGGAATTGCCAGCTATTTCCTATTCATAACTTAATCCGAACTATGTGTACTAAAATTCCGTTTAACAATGCTGAAAATTTTGGAATTGGTAAGTAAAGTTTTCTGAAATGAAAAATATCCTTTTATTTAATGTTTCATTTCATTTCGTCTCCGCATTGGTATAGCCGTGTTTGAAAAATGAAATGAATGCGGTCCTTAAATCAATAGAGAAAAAGGCTGATCACCAGCAAGGCTTAAGAATAAATATGATAAAAGTAGAAATACGTCTCCAAATCAAGCGTAAACACGACTGCTGCTACAAACCACAGTTTTCAAATATTTGCGACTATTGTAATAACCAGTGGCGCAACAACCTCTTTAGGTCTAGGCCTCAGATTTCTGAACCTGTTTCATGATCATTTTTGTAATAGGCAAGTAGGTGACCAGCCTTCAGTCTGACACATGCCGTCGACTTTATGGGCCTAAGACATGTCGGTTTCCTCACGATGTTTTCCTTTACCGTACGAGCGAATGTTAAATGCGCACATAGAAATAAAGTCCATTGGTGCACAGCCGGGGATCGAACCTACGACCTCAGGGATGTCGTCGCACGCTGAAGCCACTAGGCCAACACTGCTCGGCTATTATACACGTATTAAAAGCGTTCTTTTCTTCGTATTGGTAAAAATCAACCATCTACAAAGGATTGTAAATAACAAGTGGGTGGTCATGCGTGGAGTCGTTTGAACACGTCCGCGGATTAATCGGTCCAATCGCCCGAATAATTCCGTGCACGGACCGGCGAGTGTGATTTAAGTCTTGATTAAGGTCATCAGAACACTGCACTCCATTTCAGGGGTTTAATTGATGCGGTATAGCAGAAAATTAAATCGATGCGTTATTAACTAAGCCTCGCGTTGTTTAAAACGATTAATTATGGAGTTAATGTTCTTTGCAGTAATGCTAAAAATTATGTTACTTCATTAGAAACAAATGAATTACTTAGGATCTCACACAAAAACCTTATAATTATTAAGAGCAGCTGTAGAAGCCACATATGTATTTCTACTATAAATAACCCACTGCCACCACTTAAAAAAATCAGTGGCCTCAAATTTCTGAATCTGTTTCATGATCATTTTTCTAATAGGCAATTAGGTGATGAGCCTCTAGTGCCTGACACACGCCGACGACTTTTTGGGTCTAAGACATGTCGGTTTCCTCACGATGTTTTCCTTCACCGTTTGAGTGAATTTTAAATGCGCACATAGAAAGAAAGTCTACAGCCGGGGATCGAACCTACGACCTCTGGGATGAGAGTCGCACGCTGAAGCCACTTGGCCAATACTACTCTGTCACAGCTTATACTCGAGTATTATTTTAATTCCAAGTTTCAGTTTTCTAATTATAGATATATAGAGTTACAATTCTTTAAATAAAACTTCAGATAAACCCGAATTTTAATATTATTCCTATAATTTTCGAGTACCATATCAAGTTTACAGATTCAAGTTTATAGTCGTTAAAGAAGTTCAATATAAATGTGTATAGGTCGCGTAGAAGACATTATTACTTTAATTTGTCTCAAACCCTTCTAACATTACAGACCCTTTTATTAAAACTAAATGAGTCTAATTACAGTAGTTGAACTAAATCGCCGATCTCTGTATAAGCATGGTATTGGCATAAAGAGGTATTAGTCAGTTAGTTGACCTATTAGTTTATAAATTACTAGCAATACCCCGCGGTTTTAATCGCGTAGATACCGATCTCGTAGGAGTGGAAAGTCTACTAATTCGGACTATAGATATATTTTTGTTATCATAAAAGTTTTATTTTACTTAATTTTCTTAGTCAGTCAGTGAAGATGCAGCTTTCTAATGGTGAAAGAATTTTTGAAGTCCTGTAGTTTTTGTGTGAAAACATAACAAACATACATACAAAAACCCAAAGGTTTCCTTTTTATAATATTAGTATAGATATTTACATAAATAAAATTAATAAAAATAAAAAAGCATTTAATTTCCTACTAAAATTAACAAGATTATGATTATAAAAACAAATAAATACAGTTAGTATAAGATCCCGCTATACAACGACCTTCACCGAGATGCTTATTTAATGAAACTTATTTTATATTTAATTTAATATGTCAATAAATATAATCCATATGGGTTGCCTAGCAAATTTCAGTCCAGAGTATGTTTAATTAATATTTAAAAAAAAAAAAATTATAATTTGCATGTAGTAAATTTTTTGAACTTTTTTCAATCAATATTTTTAATCAGGGTAGTATTATATATGTATCACTATAACCTTCTTTTATACTAAAGATGTATATATACTTTAGTGTCACATAAAAAATATACACATAAATAATTAATTGATTAAAAACAACCTAACGTTTGCATATTCTATGGGCTTCATACGTTCGATTGGTATAGAATTTATCTAATAATCATACCGGTGAAATGTTTAAAAAAATATTTTTTTTTTAAATTAATTAAACATACTCTGGACTGAAATTTGCTAGGCAACCCATATGGATTATATTTATTGACATATTAAATTATATATAAAATAAGTTTCATTAAATAAGCAACTCGGTGAAGGTCGTTGTATAGCGGGATCTTAGACCAAGTAATTTTGTTACTTATTACTCATGTATAAAATTTTTGTAGGAACCCCTTTCACATGTATAGGCCTCAAAAATTCCATTTTTCTGTTACACAAGCCACCTGGAGCCAGTATGAACTAGTACTTTTGGAACGATCGTTCTACCATCGCATTTGGGGTCGTCCTTTGTGCCGTTTGACTTTTGGTCCTTTCCATGACGTGACTTGTTTTGTCCATCTTTCAAGCCAATTTCAGAATTTCATACAAAGATATTAACTATTCCTGAAGATCTTAAACATTTATTTGCATAGTGATACGAGTGATTGATTATCATTCAATACCTATTTAAGTCTTGAAGTACGTTTATGAATAAGGCCGAAAATCTCTGAACCGCTATTATGCAAATATAGAATTCTTTTAAAAGCTCAACATAAGGGACGCAGAGCGATAAGCCTCCGGCGTCGGTTCTCGGCTTTGTTGCTACGACAAGCGGGAGCCGCAATTTCGCACATACTCAGCTAAAGGAAGCTTTCTCAATGGGCTAATTTTGCACTTCACCGCCAACGTCATTCCCGAGCGATTCAAACGTTTGAGAATCTAGTTTAATTATAGTATTACGTTGCTTTGAAGTTGATGTGAACAACTCATTATGCATTTAGACGTACAGTTTGTACGATATACCATTAATATCTTATGGTTATAGAATATTTATTTATGTTACAACATTAAAAAAACTCTTACTTTCTTGTCGATGTTTCTGATTTTGTCCTAATTTCAAAAAACGAATGTCATTGACATTCGATTCTTGAACTTGAAAAATGTGATTTACAACTCTTTCACTAACTTATCCATATCCACAGACTATCCTAAAATCAATTTCAAAATTTAAAACGTTATGTTCATGTTTCTGGAAAAACAAAATGATTCCATTGGAGGACCTTTTACTCGTAACTTCAGATGCTATGAGCATAAAGAGATGGCCTTGTTCGCAAAGTTATTACCAGTTAGAGAGTCAACTAACCCAGAATTTTGTAATAAAGCAAATTTAATTAACATCCTCTAAAGCAAGTGTAGACACATGTATGTGTTATATACTATTTTTATACATGTCCGTGTACAGAATTGGATTGATTTAATCGTTAGTATATTATTAATTGGATGTTTTATTAATTATGAATTTATTTTTATAATTATTTTTTTCGTTAGTTTAAACTTTATTTGGTCCAACACCTGTTCACGTGTTGTGTGTGCTACGTGTGTTTTAAGCTATTTTTGTACTCGGAAACATTTCAACATCATTATGCCCACAGATCTGTTATAATTAGTTAGGCGGGTCATAAAGGACAAAGGGTCCTCAATTTTAGGATATAACCTTTTGTTATACTTTTACGACTCAGTAGAGACACGTACATATTAAACTTCCTCCTTCTATTAATATAATGCAAGGTTATATAATATACTAGCAGACCGGCCAAGCGTTGCTGTGGCTAAGGTTTTTGTTATATTACATAGTAGTAAACTATTCAAGGGAAACGGTAGGAGAATACCGTGCTTTTTTGGCGGATATGCCATTAAATTGTAGCTTATGTGAAACGTTGGTACTTTCAACGCAGCGTCATCTGTTATAATTGTATCAAATAATAAACAAATATTTGCAATAAAATAATATTGCGGGTATAAATTGAGATGTAAGCTATCCTATCTTTTAAGTTAGATCAACCAGTTTACCAGTATATAAGGTATTGTTAATGAAATCGTGAACGGGTGCTACTTGTTTAGTTGTGGCTGGTCGTACTGGAATTCGTGTATGCGGTGTTGTTAGTTATTTCGACTATGTATTTGCGTGTTGTTCCCGCTAGAATGTAAGTGTGTGCTCCTTACAAACGTTGTGTAAAACAAAAAACTTGGCGATTAAAAAGAGTGTCGGAGAGTTTATTGCCAGTTCTTCTCTTCCGTCCTACGCCCTTGATTTGACAACTGGCAGAAAAAGCAAAAAAATTAGAAGCGTTTAATGTATAATTCTTTTTTGACGTTCATAAGTGTACATTCTGTTACCTTTATGAATAAATGATTTTTGTCTTTGAAAGATAAAAAAATAGTTACACCAAAATGATAAGTCACTCCGTTATGATTAAGCACTTCATACGTAAACCCCAATAGACCCTTGGGGTGCTGTACATGTAGTATAATAAAAAAAAATGTCTAGACTCTAAAAATGAAGAAAATATATTGTTTTAAACCAAAGGAATTTTTGTATGTGAAACTGGAGCTGAAATATCACAGCCAGATGTTATAAATAACAAAATACATATTTATTTAATCAACAGTGAACATCCAATAATACGTGTTAATAAAAGAAGCGTGCATATAATGAATAGTTAGCCTTGGCACGACAGACAGTCCCTTGTACAAAGGCTGTTTCAGCGCAGAGGAATCAGTCACCCACGTAGTCCTGGAAAGCGTAGCGTAACTTCTGAGCATCTGGAAGGGGCTAAGCTGGATTTATCAGCCAGGTCTTAATGGGTCAAATGGGCGTCTAAGTGCGGAAATTGAGTCCACACTACATACTTACGAGTATATAGATAGATAGTGCACAAATAAAAGGTCTACAAGGTATGAAAACCGTTTACAAAATTCTTACATCGCGATACGTTGACATGATTTAAAATTCAAACGCGAAATTCAGTCCCCTATTTAAGTCGGCGCGGTTATGGAGACTCTTTTATGTACGTTTGGAGTCTTGAAATTTTAATGAACCCCCAAAGATGGCTATTGAAGTGAATTTTTAGTTGTTTGTAACCTAAACAAGCTTTTTGTGATTTACTGATATTACTTTTCTTAAATTTAAAAATCATTACGAATCTTTAAGGTTTTCATATCTCAACTCTGACATTCATTTGTTTAAGTATATATTTAGCAACGTGTTCCAGTTAACAAGCTATTGTATTGGCTAGTTCATTTATCGAGAGACATCATCATGCAACAATATAATTAATGCGTGTGGAATCGCGGGCCACAGCCAGTATAAAAGACGAATATTCATGATATAGTAGATATAAGATCACCCACAAAATAACCTAATTTGACAATTGACACTGCTTAGAAACATCCTAACATGAATGTTATTAATGTTCCGATGTTAAGGGTCCAATTAGTGTATTCATGTTCAACGAAAAACTTCGAGTGCGCTTAAAAACCCGCTTCATATATTCCCAACAGGATCTGATACAATGGCTTCATATTAAGACAATGGAACCAATAACAAGAATGAATGCTGAAATACCGAAATATTCCATTCAATAAAAGATTTTGAAATTTTGGCATATATGATTGAAAAATGTGATTTCAATGGCAAAGTATCATAGTTTATGTGAAACGCAAAGTATTCTGTAAATACTTTATTTTGAGGTTTTCTTCAGCATATTTAAATAGATTTGAGACAAGATATATAAGTGATAAAAAGATATTCAATACTCTTTGAAATGTCAATCGCGTTCATAGTTTGATTAAAATGGTCAACTATATATATCATAAACCGACTAACCAACACATAGAATTATTTAAATTCCAGATTTTAGCGAAATAGACGTATTTGTTCCTCCTTTCAATATTATTTAAAATTTACGAACAACCGCCTTCTTGGTAAATTTTAATGTTGTTAAACTATAAATAACCTACGCATTGCATTCTATTTTTAATTAACAACAGAAGAAACATTTTCAGTCGTGCTTTATCTGTATCAAAGGCTATCCGCAATTAAATTAATAAAGCTCTTGGCTTCTACCATCCCCCATAAATTGCAAATTATAAACCATTTTTCTTCAGTTTTAAGATTACAAATCTTTTGTATGGCAATATAGAAAAGTGTTGTTTTGAGACGTTTTCAGGCATTTTTTATAAATGATAAATGATTTTTTTTCTGTAAGTAGGTTTGTACAAACCCTTTTATACGTCAAGCATATTTTTTTTAAACTAAATGAGTTTGCTAAACTAGATGTTTTAACAATTTTCTCTCCGTAAGAACCATCCTCGTACTTCAAGGAATATTATAAAAAAAAATAACGAAATCAGTTCAGCTGCTCTCGAGATTTGCGCTTAGCAACACATTCAGCTATTCATTTTTATATTATAGATAGTAATTAACATAATGTTTGGTTTCCTAAAATAATTTCTACAAAATTTAAAACAATTGACAATAACCGTTAGTGTACTGCGTAAAAACAAAAATTGATATTTAATTCAAACAATTTGCCACTCAACAACAAAGCTAATACAGCAAAAAACTTCATGAAAGGCTGTATCGCTCAGCCAACTTCTAAAGCGGGCTTTATTACAATTTCCACTTTTCCGTAATGGCCCTCACATGCGCCCGAGTTGCATATTATACATAATTTCACATAATATGCCCGACAGCTAAGTACTCTCACGTAATTTATGTGCATTAATTATGAGCTTAAAAGAATCGCGAGTTACGCGATAAATAAGTTTTGCATCGAACTCTATCGTTGCGTATTAGTACTAGCGAAGACTAGCGTAGCTTGTTGTTTTATTTCCCTTCAACACGATTATAGACCTTCAATTACAACTATAAATCCATATATTATTGACTTGACAAGGTCCTATGTCGCCCAGGAAGGGCAGGCTATATTCAGTAATACTCCAGCCTGATCGCTTTCGGGTAGGTCTTTGAATTTCGCTTTCTCTGTGTTACGAATTAAAATACTCAGAATAAATACACACATACATATTCAGCGGATATAAACTCGGGTTGGTTACATAATTCGTAATTTAAAATCACTCCTACAGGATTTTAAATTATGGCGATTACTGAAAAGTGTTGTTAATCGCCATAAAAATAAAAAGATGCAAACAAAAGTTAGAAATAAAGCAATGTTCAAAAACTTGGTAATGGTTTACTATAAAAGTAATTGTAACAATCACACAATGCGACATTGTTCATTAGTCTTATATTCTTTAGTGAAGTCAAAATATCTGTCATATCAAGATGGTGACGTGTAGTGTAAGACACTAGAGAGGAGGGCGCTTTGCCACGCGGCTGTAGGGACGAGTGTACTCTCTCTTTCTCACTAATGACCACTTATGCATTGTGATTGATTCAAACATTTGTTGCAACTATGTGATATTATTATCAAGCTTCTATCAGGACGGAGAAAATTGAATGTAATATCAAGTGTTAACGCGTTTATATATTTCGATGTAGCGGTAAGGACCAAACATTTAATAGCAGGGTTTATGAAAGTTCAAGCAGGTTCTTGAGCCTTAAATTAAATTCTTTTGAATACCCAAGTTAACTGAGTCCTAACAAGAAAATGCCTTTTTTGCCGGACTTATGTACAATACAGACCAAGTGGTGTGACTCTCATTGTAGGTTCGAAACCCAGCTGTGAAACAATGGACTTTATACATATATGCGCATTTAACACTTGTATTTTTAAGCTCGTACGGTGACCAAAAAGTTAAAGTGTGTCAGGCACAGTAGACTGATCACCAACTTGCCAATTGGAAAAAACAAATGATCATGAAGATACAAATCTTAGGCCGTGACCTAAGAGGTTGAAGCACCACTGGCTTTTTAACGTCAAAAAAAGGGTATTTTCTACACATTATGTATGCGATTTAATAGCATACTTAAAAATTTTGGAAATTTAAATCTCACCGCAAAATAAATAAGTATAAAAAGACTTTCTAGAGAAGATTGTTAGCTGGGCGCAATTAGGTACTAAAAAGAGATAAATCCAGACAACTAGCTGATAATGATGTAGACAAAGCACTAGAGCGTAGCTTTCAGAGGAACTCGTAAAAAACATAATTTTACAGACTAAAGCTCTGTTCTTTCATTTTTCGCAATAAGGGTAGCGGGAGATTGCAAATAGTGGTATAACTTAGTGTTATTATTAAATATATAATTCAAAAACTGTTTCAATTGTTTCATCTAGTTCAGAGATTATAGTTCTGGCAGTTACATCAATGACCAAAAGAGACAACTGCTATTCACTATCATATAATTTTTTAGTACTTAGAGCTAAATGTATAAGTTTACAGTATAGTTTTTTAGTAATGTATAATTTTTAAATAACATAATAGTAGTCCGACTTGTGTGTGGACTTCGACTTGATGTATTCTTTGGCTCTGTGAACAGAAATTTACTAAAACGGGAAACAAAGAGGTAAATGCCCGACCAAATACCCAACGCTAGGTAGTCAAATAGGTAACGTATTCGAACTTTTTGTCTGTGCATTTGAACGTAACGAAATCACGAACATCGTTTGAATATAACAAACTTCATCTAAATATATTACTAGTTATTTGAACTATAAACATACGGCGAACAACTTAATTTCTTAGCAGAACTAAAATTTTCTCATATGTAATACCACAAGAGCTTCAAAATTATCGGGTATTTCGAACCTTGAGGGAAATACCAGATAATTTTGAAGCTCGAGTGGTATTCGGGGGATTATTTTTCCGACCCAAATGTCGGCCAATAGAATTGCACCATGAGACGAAATGTACAGTTAACAAATAAGAATTTCATAATGAATAAAACAACTACTTAATACTTTTCTTGAAGCAACGACCAGAGAAAATTTTCACAAAAAATTTTCAGTATAATACCATGTAGGTTGTACCACGTGACGTCGAATGGTGCAATTCTATTGGCCGATATTTGGGTCGGAAAAATAATCCTTTATATTTGTACCTCTAGACCTAGTGATGGCACATGGAGACATTCTACGTTAGATTCTCTGGTAGATCAACCTAAACATTGACAAAAATGGCAATCAAGCATATGCTCATATTCTATTAGAGGTTACGTGTTCAGTTCACTTATAGATTTATTTATTAAAATGTATTTATTTATTAATTAAAGATTTAAGTCGGCGCTTGGAAGATAGAACCTTTAACCCCAGAGCTGGTGCTCCTCGCTCAACGAAAAAGTATCGCAATACCGCAAGGAAATGCTGCCAGCATTAAAGGTACACTGCCACAGACGAAACATTTGAAATTTGTTCTAATTATCTATTTGTCAATTTTTAATTATAATTAGTATGTGTAAAAAAATGCGTTAAAAAGACGTATTATTCATTATATATTATCTTATCTTATTATATAGTATCTTAGCTGAATTTCGTGTATAAGAAGCTTTAATGCTAACGCTGCAATGGCGAGCTGCGCAAACAAAGCGAGGCAAAGAGGTCACTGCAATCAGTTAAATGGTGTCGCCAACTCAACTTCATACCACTTTTTCTTATTGTTTTACTGGAATCGAAATGATGCATCTGCAAATGGCACCGGCATTTTTCTTTGTCTGCGAAATGGACGTCTGTAGATATGAAACTCTCTTACTTGAACTTGTGTTTATTTAGCTTGTATATTCCGAGTTCATTTATATATACTTGCCACTGGTTCATAAATAAACATAATTACACCGGTTTAACTAAAGTTCTCATCTGTCTCCTTCCAGTACAGCGTTCTCTCTCTCTTTTTGATATGTACACGAAAGAGTACTTTATGAGTAGAATTTGGATTTATAGTTAACGCATTTGGATTTTCGGAATAAGAGAGATCTCTGAAGTAAGATTCTTTATTGATGCGGCTCGGTGCTGTACGGTGGTGCTGCGGTGGGATAATTAAATTCTTATTCTATTCCAACCATGATAATGGAGTTATTGCAGTTGAAATAGATATGCTGCTTGCCAGCTGAATCGCAAAAAACTTTTTCATTGTAAATACCAAAATCAACTCAAATTTACTCGTAGTTTTTATTTCTCGTATAAATAAACATGTACAGATTCATCAGTTACAGGATTGTGACCGGACGTGTAGCGCGCCGGAACCGGCTCGTTCCGGAACGTTATCCGAGCAAACTTCCGGTCCGATATCACCACTTTATGCTTCCAGGATTATCATATCAATGTGAACAAAGGACGAAATTCTCAATAATCTAGGGCATTGGCATATTTGACTAGTCTTTACTTTTTAAAGCATATTTTTATGGTTCAAGACGACCTTATAGAAATATGTTAAGTTGAAAAAAATTCACTGCTTCGAGGAAAAAATTATTTCAGTGTAATTTTTGGTAGACATTTGGTGAACAATATTAACATCATATTATTCGTATGAATAAAATATGTATATGTCGCAGCCAACTAGCTTAATTAGCCGTTCAATTACCAGCCTAGCCGTGTAACTATACGGCGCCGTTTAACTAGCGGCCTGAAAGATGTTCTGGATGGCTGCGACATATATATATATATATATTTTAAATGATAATTTTTGACATATTATTATTTTTGGTCCAAAAATATACCAACCTTCACGAGGCGGACGTGGAGGTTTTCCTTCACTGAATGAGTAATTTGTATGTAAGATAGAACCCCACAGTTGTGAAACGCAAGCTGTAACCATTAGGCTAATAGTCTTCATTCTAGTAATATAAAAACATTAACATAATTTTCACATACAATCCTTTCCACTCGTACTAAAATATTACCATGTACGAGGCCCGTTTAATTCGGACAGGGCAGAATGAGCGGCATTAAAATTCATAAAGTGTGACGTTGAATTAAGGCACAAAGCGCTTAGTATATTACGAACGCAGTCGCTCTTATTTAATATTCCTTTTTTAATTAAAGAAGATTTTCGTTCGTAGTGGTTATTTTTATATGACGATTTGCAACCTTCAAGCGTTCGTGTAATGAGTACACAAATACTTTGGATACAAAAGAAAAGTAAGAATGGCTAATTGACAGTAGGAAGTACTTGAACGGAACAATATGTTACAATGTAAAAATTAGTGAAAATAATATCATCATATCAAAATATATAATAATATAATGATGTATTACAAACCTAAGCTATATTTTTCATACATACCGTCTTTAGTCAATGTATTCACTGAACTCATATTAAAAGCGTATTAAAAGCCGGAAAGCATCTATTTCTAGTCTCAAATGTAGCTTTATTAGTAGTAATAATCATTCATTTAGTTTTTCTTCCAAAAGTAGTACTACAAGTCGATTTTTAAAAACTCTAGTTGGAAAGATCTTTTAATGATTTTGGTAAATTATTATAAATCTTGATTGCCATAAAATGGCGAACGTTTATGATCAGCTGTGTAGGTGTTTATACAACGCTAGCGGTGTTTATATCACCTTTCCATCTTATTCCCGTATAATTACGAGTATACCAATTTGACGACTCATTGGTCTAGTGGTTAGTACCCCTGACTGCGACTTGCCCACTCTCTCAAAGCCTTTTAAATTTCTTAGCTAATTTAATAATAACAAATAGAAATATGTATTTCTTATTTAGGTCAGTTTGTACGAATGAAACCTTACAATGATTTGCGTATGTCTTATAATGTACATTTAATTATTAAGAAAATGCTGAATGTTTATCCTAGTTATCTAAATAGCATTAGTATATATAAATGACTTTGCAAGAGCTTAATAAGCATGGTAACCACTTCTTTTGAAAATTACTAGATTTATTTTGGATTGAAATTGTTAGCGTTTCTTAGATCCAAAGAACTGTTATTTGCTCCACCTTCGCTTCGCTTAAATTCTTTAGGAGGCCAAAACGAGTATAGCCCCATTTGGTTTTATACCGATCCATCACTTGACCATATTCAAGGAAGAGCGGTTCGAATCGTCGACGACCAATCCCTTTCCGATCAGCTTGATGCCTTGGCGTTGCGTAGAGATGTGGGGTTTCTCTGCTTCTTCTACCTCACTGACCGCGGAGAGTGTTTAGAGGTGTTGTTCAGATGATCTGAGTATGAATCTGAGTTGAACGTTGGTTCAACTTTTTAGAATTTGTAAAAACTTTATAAAATTTCACTTCTATCATATCGACGTCCGTCCTTCTACAACTGAGCGTTTTTTAAGGTAGTTACTGCCGCGCACTACCACTATGTGGAACGAGCAGCCCACTAAAGTATTTCAGAATCAATTCAACTTCAAGAAAACACGCGAATGTTTTGCGATACAGGCTTAAATAAATAAATATATTACGATAATAAAATGTAAATTTAGTATTACTTAAATAAAAAGTCCTTACTAGACGAAGTCTTTACTAGACGAAGTCTTTTTGGGGTCTTAATTTTATGGAATATCGAGCTTTCATTATGAAATCGCTATGTATAAAATCTTTACGGGCTTCGAAAAAAGCTCAATAAAAATTGTATAACATTTATGTACAGTTTTCTTTTTATTTACTTCCCTTAAGGCAGCACATTCAATTTCCAGTCTTTATTACAGAACTCTTTAATTTGTCAATGCTGAATTTATCTTTGAAAGCACAAAGAATTTTTTACGTGAACAATTTTACTAAATGCACTGCGCCAGCAATTTGTGAAAACTTAAATAACAGGGCAATACTGTGGGAAAATGAGGCCTTGCGATTTCCATTCATTTTCACATTTTCACTGGCGTTATAGTTCGCGATTTAAATACATTTTATGAAAGGCTTAAATTTGATATACAAAATTGGTATGCAAATAAGGAATATATATTAAACTATTATTAATTAAATTAATATAAGTTTAATATAAATTATCATGATTCATGTGCACTCTTTATTTTTCATGTATCCTTTATTAGTTTAGTTTTTTGTTCCTGCTTAGTTTTTTTAATAACTATATGTAATATGTATTTTTGCACTTCTTGACTACCTTATCTAATTTAATACATTTTTTCCCCACAGTGGTTGCCTGGAAGAGATCGCTCGAAAGCGATAAGGCCGCCAGTTGCCCTCCTTTACATTTAATTATGTTAAATTTGATATATTGTAATGCAACGAAGTTTTAAGGGTAAAAAACGGTTTATCTCGATTTCCGGCAAAACTAAAAGTCCTATCGAAGAAAGTTAAATGGCAAAGTTGTAGGTATTAAAAAGATCTAAAACTTTTGTATTCACACATTTTTCACATAACCTCAAAATTGGTGTGAAAAATTCAAAAAACCAAGTTTTTGGTTTTTTATTTTTATCTTTTACAAAAATTTATTTTTTTAAACGAAATTTGGTGAAAACTTACCTTATTATGTCCCAAATATACTGTAATTTATTTGATTAAAAATATTTATTTTTTCACCTTATTTTGAATTAATATCGAAAAAACACCCTAATTTTCAATCAAAAATTCTGACGTCAAAATTTCAGCTTTTTTCAAAAAGTTGGTGTGCTTTCAGTTCGTTGAAATCTCTACTTTCCTATGGTAAAAAAATATATATACATTACCATAGTAAATCTTCTCAGAAAATGCAAAACATCGTATGCAGTAACGCCCAGACCCGTCATACCCTTCCCTACTTCTCTATGAATCTTCTTTAAATTATAATGAGATGCCTATTTATTACTATTTTAAGATAACTTATATATACCTGAGTGACCTAAAAAAAATTTTTAGCCTTTAGATGGGCTAAAATTTTCGTATTTCATAGAGAAGTAGGGAAGGGTATGACGGGTCTGGGCGTTACTGCTTACGATGTTTTGCATTTTCTGAAAAGATTTACTATGGTAATATATATATATATATTTTTTACCATAGGAAAGTAGAGATTTCAACGAACTGAAAACACACCAACTTTTTGATAAAAACTGAAATTTTGACGTCAGAATTTTCGATTGAAAATTAGGGTGTTTTTTCGATATTAATTCAAAATAAGGTGAACAAATAAATATTTTTAATCAAATAAATTACAGTATATTTGGGACATAATAAGGTAAGTTTTCACCAAATTTCGATTAAAAAAATAAATTTTTGTAAAAGATAAAAATAAAAAACCAAAAACTTGGTTTTTTGAATTTTTCACACCAATTTTGAGGTTATGTGAAAAATGTGTGAATACAAAAGTTTTAGATCTTTTTATTACCTACAACTTTGCCATTTAACTTTCTTCGATAGGACTTGTAGTTTTGCCGGAAATCGAGATAAACCGTTTTTTACCCTTGAAACTCCCCCCCCCCCCCCCACCCCTTCCCGACCTCAGATCGACCGTAATTTATTTTTCCTTTCATTTTGATCATATTCCCCTGCTTTTCTAATGGGTTTCATCCTACTGTAATTTTTTTCACTTTTTATTTATTTTGAAGGCTATCTGCACTGGTCTATAATATTAATTGGGTTCATAACCACAATGGGGCAAGGTGCGTTTACAGTTCTTTTACTCCCTCCAAGTCCTTCCGGCTCTTTTTGCCTTACGTTAACACATATTGAAACAGGTAAATACTTTAAGTAAATAAACAGGTATATTTTAATGTAGTCAACATTTTAGTATCATAGTCGCAAATTTGGAATAAGTACCTTGAAGTTACATAAGCCTATAATAGGTTTCTGTGGCCTAGCATTGTTGCCTGCACTTTTACCGTTTCAACCGGCCGATGATAACACCTTATGTTTTTTAAAAGGCATTTGTATGAGGCATAAAAGTTTCTATTCTTGTTTATATTTTAAAAGTAGAAAAAGAATAGGATAACTTCTCTTGATACGATTTGCTCCCGTCAGCGCAACGATAACGTCTAAAGTACAAGTTCCGATAACATTCGGAGTACAAGTTGCCTAAAAGGATTCCAGAGCAAAATCCTTGGAACATTTTATATGAACATTTATCAGTACAAATTCAGATCATTATTCAGTACAAATTATCCGCTTAATGCAAAAAGCATTTAATTCACAGTTCATTATAGGAAGAGTGGAATTATATTATTACGGTAGAATAATTCGGTCACAATCATTCGTTACGAATGAACAATAATTATCTTATGCAAATATCATATACATTTAACAATATACAAATATGTATTTCCTGAAATCATCAGTTGATTGTTACTTCCAATTAGTGAAATGATGAAGGTATAAACGAATTGCGTAATGCTTGTATTTTATATGAAAATTTATTATTTATCCGTTATATGTTTTTAATACGTGTTAGTCAGATTTCTGTGAGTATTTTGTTTAGACGGGAAACAAGCTTATAATGAATAGAAATAGAAGAATAACCATATAGTTGGCTTTATTCAACTAAAACAAGTCATATATAATATTATAACTATTTCTAACACACAAATATACAGTATTTACAATATTCTTAACGTTCTTCTTACTTTATAGAAAATTAAAACAAATTTAAAAAGTTTGTTCCCTGTGGCAGCATTACCTCGCTGTATTGCGATACTTATTCGTTGAGCGAGGAAAGCACCAGCTCTGGGGTCACCGGTACTATCTACCAGGTGTCTATTTAAATCTTTAAATAACGCCTATGCACTTGAACCCCACAGCCCAAGAGTCTCTACTCTACAAGGCGTTTACTATTTATTGATATAGACGAAGAAGTCGATTTTGAAACAATGTATTGTCACATGCAAATAAGCAGTAAGAAATTAAAAATCGTTACGTCACATTAATTTCAGTAGTTATTTCAAACATATATAGCGTAAAATCTATCCCCCTGCCATAAATTCCCGAGATGTGTAGACGTAAGTGCTTTGGGAATTTGCACCGCACTGATACAGCGTCTAAATACCACCTTATCGAGCGACAAATTCCGAATTTATGCGCCATTTCTCTAAGAACGTTTTCTTCGTACAATTCGTACAAATTCGTACTATTGTTTAGATGTAACAAAGGCAAAGTATTTTTTTGTATTGTTCAAAGTGGCATATTTTGCGTCTGTTTTATTCATAAATGGTATGGTGATATTTTAAAATTGCTCATATCATCTGTTTTTTTAAAGGTCCAATTAAGAAACTGTTCAATATATTTATATACGTATATATATTTTCTATATATTAATGTACAGTTTACTTATGTTTTCTGTTTCATATATATATTGTTTATCAATGTAATCTGATTTGGCTTTGTATATTGTCTTAGTGTTTTGTTTTATAATATCTATGTTAGCTGTAAGATTACTAATAAATAAAAAAATACATATTTTTTTTCACAAAAAATATGACGTATTTTTCTGTTTAGTTGCGATAGAAAGAAAGAATCCAGTGTAGTTCAGTCCGAGTTCATATTATAGACCTTAGCTAACGCAGCTGCTATTCGCTTTCTAGATAAATGTAAATATTTTAAGCTACTACCGTAACAAATAACATGTGTTTACAAACTATTTTTTTCATATGTTTAAGTACACAATCATCAATCTCTATCTCTCTTTAATTGGCAGCTCATTTAGGAGCGTCGTGGTCAGCAAGAAAGCGTCTGAAGGGGACTATCTGTTTCCCCGTGTTTTATTCGGTTTTAGTCCAGCGCGTCTCTTAAGACAGTGTACAGTTTTGAGGACCATGAGTCTTTCACTTGATCGGTTCATCCAGTTGGTGAACGGCCACTTGATCTTTTGCCTTCTGTGTTACCAACCACGATCAGTTTCTCAGCGCCTCTGCGCATTGTATGGCCGATGTAAGATACAATTCGCTGTAGGCATATGGTAGACAGGCGAGTCCGTATGCGGAGTTGGGTCAGGATCGATGTATTGGTGGGCTTCGCAGTCCACAGTATTCTGAGCATTCACAGCCAACACCACATCTCAAAGGCATCGATCCTTTGCGTTTCTTGGGCCAAGATAGTCCAACACAATAAACTATAGCTTTGCAATTTAACCGATAATCTGTTTGTGTTGCCTGGATCATATTACTGTGATAAGCAAAGCAAATGAGTAATCTAAATCGTATTCTTTACGCACCAGGGTTCAACTTGCACTGAGTAATAATGTGAAGTAGGGCACTTACATAAAACAAAACAAATGCTAAAATTCACCCCCTAACCCCGCTACGGGGATTCAACACGTCTCTGAAACAAAGTTCTCATCTATTTAACAGACAGCAATTAATGTTTTATCACTTCGATAAGATTCATCTTATCTTCATCTAAGAAATAAATCCTACGGTTGGATTAAAAACCAATCAATTTGAAAACCAGCCGTAGATCTCGAAGAAATACATCAAATGAATATATATCTAATTTTTTTTTTTAAATGAATATATTCTATCTTTACTGACGAGTCATGAGTGTACATTATGTTACCTATATGATTAAATGATTTTTTTACTTTACTTTACTTAACAGAACACTTGGCTTACTGGTTAAGACTTGTGAATGAGCAAAGAAGGCGTGCGTAGAATTCCCTATGGATTTTTCGTTCTACAAGCGCAACTCTTTCTCGTACGGTAAAGAAAAACGAGAGAAAACCAGCGTGTCTTAGACCCAACAATGGTCAATGGACGATGTATGTAAGACGTACGAAGAGTACGAAAAAAATATTATCAATTACACGGACACAAAGCTAAAACCAAAACATTTTTCACTGTTAATTCTAAGCCTTATATGTAAATGTTATTGGACTTTATGGCTAGAATGATAATCCCAACAACTCTGAACGTGAAGTGAAAAACTTTACAACGACACGAATACGCTTTTAAGGCATCTGAGTCAGTTCGCTAAGAGGAATTTAAAACTATTTACTGCAGCTTAAACAACACTGTTTATTTACAGTAGGGAATATAAAGTGCAGCTTCATGAGTGGGTAGATTTTGGACGATAAAATATCTGTGCTTTTTTATCAGGCCAGTGGTATATTTCGAGAATAAACCGCTAAAAACTCTTTTTGTCGCTACTCCTTTGAAGATACTCTCCTTAAAGACACAGCTAGAATCGAAATACCGGGTGTTAACTTATCGAACGACGTTATTTGTAAATGCATATATATGCACACCATAGCGAGGCGGTACTCCATATCAGTCATCGGTTACAACTGTATAAAGCCCAAGTTCGGCACCACGTGAAGTATTGATCTCACCTCTGGGCGGTAACTCCCCAGTACCAGCCCCTTCCGCTTGATAGTATTAAAGGAAGAGCGGTTGGAATCGTGGATGACCAGTCACTTTCCGGGCGGCTTGGTTTCTTCGCGTTTTGTATAAATGTGGCATCTTCTTTCGCATTTACCATGAAGAGTGTTTAGAGGAGTAATTCAGATGTTGACCTGCAGCTTAGTTTCATCATCGGACTTCGTTACCCCAACGTCCATCGTTCTATATCTCAGCGATATTTACGGCAGTTTTTGCCGCGCACCACCACTATATAGAACCAGCTAAAGGCTGGCAACGCACTCGCGATCCCTCGGACATTGAGAGTGTCCATAACTGGCGGTTTCACCTAACATTAGGTGAGCCATCTGGTCGTTGGTCCCCTATTGTATAACAAAAAAAAATACCAATAAAGTAAACAAATATAATATAATAACGTAAACATTCATCCTTCTAAGTTTTACTCCAAAAAACTACGAGGCGTGACAGGTTATATGTTGATAATTTATCTTTTCTCGATTTAGTTTCACTTATTAAATAATTAAATAATTTCCTCCTTAATTTAATAAAAAGCAAATCGCCATATAATCTAAATCCCTTCTAAACCGCAAATGTTTGAAAATCGCCAATCTAATATAAATGTGGAACATTATTTCCAGTGACGAGCATCGTGGGGCGCCGGTCTCCTAATGGCATCCATTCAGAATCGAGTGTCATTCAGGAAAAATGCTACATTGTTGCGAGATGATGCCTAAATATTTACTGTACAATGCCACTCTCTAGAACCACTTAAAATGACAGAATCCATTTGCATTTATGACGCATAGTGTGAAAAGGGATGGTGTCATAATTGCAACCCCTCACATCAACTGTTAATAAATTCTAAGGAGCTGATATTACTTTTTCATATAATTGATTGGCTTCTCGTTTCAAAAAAGGTTCAATATTAAAAAAGGGTCGGAGATTAAAGTCTCCAGACAGTCTAAGAATATCATAAAGCATCTGGACCTCATCAAGAATTAGTTTTTAAATGTATTTAAGTCATGTATAAAAATGTTGTAATATCCATCTTATAAGGATAAGATACAAGATACATTATAGAAAATATAAGATACCTTATTATATGTATGTTCCCAAATTCCTTCTGCAAAAACCAACCTAGGAGTTCAGGCGATTTTAACGCATTGAACAGTGCTTATCCGAAGCTGGATATATTCGGTAGTGGGTTGATCGGTTTTACAGAAAGCATTGTTGGGTTAATTCTGCTAATTCGCTGTTTTGCTGATGATTTTTTTTTCTGCTTTACCAAAAATTTCTGGTATATTTATTGTATGCTTATTTTATCTTGTTTATATTTTAATTGTTTTTTTAATGATTTTTTTTGTAACACTTATGCTTACTTCAATTGTCATACATTTTAGATGGTCGATTTTGTAAAATATTCCTTAGATTTAATACTATGTATGATGTCGTAAACTTTAATAAATAAATATTTCAGATACATTACATTTTCTTAATTTATTCTCTTCTGCTGTTTATAAAAAAGAGACAAATCTTTCTTTGATATGTTCGGTTGGTGAAAGATATTCAAATCCCGTATTGAATCTTTATCTCACCTAGACACCTGGCAATATTTTCTACCAGAACACAAAGACGTATCCAACGGAAAAATAAGTGATGCGTGGTATAATAAAAATAATAGTTAAAAAAAACTAAAAAACACGCTTTTAAAGCACATCAAACTAAAAAGTGAAAAATAATTCCTAATTTAGGCTGAAAATGGTAATGAACAAAACATACTGGTATTATTGTGAAAAAGCGTGGGGCGCTCTGTGCCATACCCACGGTTGCTCGATAGACGAAAAATTACCATTTTCAGCCTAAATTAGGAATTATTTTTCACTTTTTAGTTTGATGTGCTAAAAGCGTGTTTTTTAGTTTTTTTAAACTATTATTTATTTTTTAGTTTATTTTTTTTTTATTTTTTTTTCGGATTATTGCATTGTCATCGATCTTTGACAGGTGCGCAAAGTTTGAATTAAATCTGTCCGTTAAAAGTGGGTCAAAATCGAGTCCGAAGGAGTCCGTTACATACATACATACATACATACCTACATACATACTCGTACATACATACATACATACAGGTGAAGCTAATATAAAGCGTGTAAAAACTTCACAAAACATTTGTTTATATCGGAAACAATGACTCAGACTATAAAAGATAGTTAAAAATAAACAATGTTTATCGAAGTTATAAGTGGATGTGTTTTAAATTATACTTATATGTGCATGGCGTGGCGGGTGTAGAAAATTATTGTTACAAAATGTTAGAAGAATTCCGATTTTGAGTATCCAATCTTATATTATTTAAATACTTCTTCTTAGCTGAGTAGTTGACGTTTATTAGTTGTAACTTGGGTTCGATTTCTGGTTAAACAATATTTTTTTAGATTCGTTTGTACACCCTTGACTTGCGAACTGGTAGTAAATATAAATTTACAATGAATTTAACTTTTTTTTGATGTTCATAAATGAACTTATTTACCTATATGAATAAAGATATTTTTTAGATCGTTTGTACCAAAGGATGGAAAGAACAACGGATTCGCGATCCTTCTGACAGTGTTAGTATTCATTAGAGGCGCGCATAAAGTCACGTGAGCGACTCCAGCCATTTGTCCGTGTTTAAATTTCTCATCTACCATAAAACGCTAGTTAGCAACCGTTTTCATAATCCGTAAGAACAGATGACAATAAAAAATTAAAACGGCAGACTCCGTAAGAAAAATATGATTTGAAAGAAATTCAGTCCTTTTATACCTGCTACCCGACTACCCTGGGGTACTCGCAAACAATTCCCTTTGGAAATTGTTAATGAACGAAATCATTAGCACTCCTTCATAAAATTCTCTTCTTCCTTCATACAATAAAATTAGTATATGGAAAGAATTAAAATGTAACAGAAGGAAAAATCGAAAGATTTCTAACTCCGTTATGCAATTAAAAAAATATCGATTAAATAGTACACTAGTAAAACCACATTTTACATGCATACACAGGCTTATATAGACTGACATAAAAATAAAAAGATAAAAACAAAAATACGATTGTTTGCAATTTCGATGTAGTTTTCTCAAGATGTCTGATGTCGCAATTTGGGGTGTTACAGCGACGGACCCTGATCGTGCGATATTCCTGTCCGCGTTCCATCGTATTGGACATCGGCTGCCTTGGTCAATTTAGTACCTACTCACCACGTGAAGGCTGAAATCAGGCTATATGGTGTTTGCTCACCACGTAAATGGAAAAATCGGTTTCGATGAATTTATAGATATGATTTTTTGCCACTGGAGTCACCACGAGTTCGTATATTTAGGTGTATTAATGAGACCATCATGACGAACTATGCCTAATTACCATAAATCAGCGCTTATCGAATCAAATGACTGTTATCTCTTTTTTTTATACAACTGGACAGATGTTTGGTCACAATCCCATCTGATGTTAATTGTGGCCTATTGCAGGGCTCGCCTGTTCAGGAGATGCCAGTTCAACCACTGGTTGAATAAACCCATATCATACTGTCTAAGGAAGATGAAAGAGGACAAGGTTCCACTCCTTTGCTGTTTTTAATAAGGTCCTTTGATAAAAAGAGCCACTGTAGGAAAAGGAAAACTATTGAGTCAATTATTGGATTGATGTTACAGAGCAGCGGGGCTTTACTTTAGGCATTGTGTTACGGAGTATTGATTAATGAAGCCTTTGACAACAGACAGTTGACACTCAATTTAACAATTTTTAATTCATAGGGTAGACTATGAAATACTACACACTAAGTTTACCGTATCGACGAAATAAATAATAAATGTTTGACGGTTACCCATGAACATTTTGTATTGAATTATTTTTAAACATTTATTTTAGTTTTTCGAAAATTTAAATGAATCTGCTATTCGGAACAAATAAAAATCGAATGAAATGAAAGACACAATGAAAATCGGTCCAGCCTTTCTCAAGTTATAAGTGTCCGAACATGCCCGAATTTATTTTATATATTAAGATTTTAGTCTAGTTTGGTTTGTAAGTATGAAGTTATAAAAAAGGAAATTAATTTAATTTTGGTATTGTTTTTGGCCCCAGATTCTCCAAGTCGTATTAACTAAATTGTGTATTAATATAGATAAATATGAATATAATAATTGCACGTAACATAAATTCATTGAGACAAAATTAATTCTTAAAGCTACACCTAAATCAAATAATCCCAAATTATACAATTGCATAAGTTTATCTAGTAACACATATACTCTACAGCTACATCAAACAATTGTATCGAACTCAGATCTTAAGATAAATTAACTTCGAATCCGCATATATGCCCATACTAATCAAAGAATACTCGACAATACAGGACAAGACTAGACGAGACGAGACATCGTCGAATGGGTACATGAGATGGAACTAAAAGATAAATATTGACTAAAATAGTTTTTTTTTTAAATTAGGCCATTCTTTTTCTTACTTGTATAAAAAATACTGTTAATAACAACTAGGGTTGGTCGTAGTCACCTTTTAAGACGATGCTTGAATAGAAAGAGTCCTTTTAACCACAGTCCAACCAACCAGGCTGATGTCTCCGACTGGTGGTGTTGCTTGTATAGTTATGACAAGTGTAAACTTAGTGTGTTAGAATACTGAATGTGTCTTAATATAAGCAGTGGAGCAAGTATGGTGAACTTTTCCTTCAATATAAAGGTAGGATCCTTACCTAACCATTGACTGACCTGAAGGCCCTAGAGGCGGAGGCCTAGAGGATCAGGAGGAGGATTTTAGGGTGGAGGAACAGTACACCATCCATCCTCCACACGTATTCATATAATGACCCGGGTAACTCCGAATCACAGGAACAGTTAATAAATGTCGTGTTACAGATTAGCTGAACTTAATTTGTATTAAGTGCACTACTTTATTAATATAATAATGACAAGCAATATATATCTATCCTCCTATCATTTTCCATTACAGAGATTATTTTACATTAAAAATCTTGTAAATTCGGAACCTTTATTTAAATGCGATCTATAATTTAAGAAGAAAGGTGTGTTGTTTCATTAAATGATATTTACTTGGATATAATATACCGGTTATTTGTATTTGTGTAGGCTTAAAGTCTGCGTAAGATTATAGACTGAAGTTTTTACTTCCTACTTCCTAGTCTGTGCTTAAGTGTCTACTTTTTTAGTGTTGCCAACTTGGACGTTTTCTCCCCAAATTTAAGGGAAATTAAGGAGAGATTTGTAGTAGGTACTTTTTACAAGGAATAAAAGAAACGCCCTTTCTATATAATTTATATTATTCTTCGAACCCAACCAACAAATTAAACCAAATGTAAACTCTAAGCGTGGCTAAAACTTATATCCCAAGATCGAAATAACAACTCAACGTTTAGAAAAGGACAAAATAAGAAAAAAATTAAACAAAAAAAAATATGTTCCAAGAAAAGATAAAAAAACTAAACTTAAAGAAAGAAAAGATAGGAAATGTAGTTATTAATACATATTATTAGGTCATTTATTTAATAAAATATATAAATGTGTATAACGCGCCCACAGAACTACAACAGCTATTTTATACAACTTGAATGTGTTATTAATTTATATTTCAAATCAACTCTCAAGCCGAGTGTACAATAAAAAATTTAGGGGTATTCGTAGTTGGTCCTAGGAGGAATATTTTTAGTTGCTAGTTGGCATTACTGTCTTTAAGTACTAACTAATCAGTAATTTATTTATTATTAACTAAAGTCTAAAGACTAAAACCGTACTTTTTAGTTATATGCATAAGACAACAAGTAGTAAATTTTTCACCGTGGAGTATAATATAAAATACAACTTGTTTACTATGAATAGTGGTAACTTCAGTTCGAAGTCGTCGTATTTTAATCAGAATAATTATTATTAAACATGAGATTGTCAAGAGTGAGCAAAATAATCTAACGTGAACTTTGGAAGTTAAAACAAAATCATTGGGCCTAAACACTTGCATAATATTAATTCATAATTGTAATGACAAAATAATGGTTGTTATATTAAACTGGTTTTCTTGCGTTTAAATTAACATAATTAGTGTCGTTGTCGTGGATGAACGTTGGTAATATCCAATATTGAAATCGGATAAAAACAATTCGTAAAAGAAAGTTTAAAGAATATTAGTGAAATGGAAGGTGGATATGATGAAATTATTTCAGACAATCCATTTTTTGTGGCATTTAAAACTGAATATTTGGAACTATTTCAACATTGCATAACTGAATCATGGATAGTTTGTGTGCCTCGCGTAGGAAGCCTAAATACGCGTGTGTTTACTATTGAGGACTACTGTGCCCATGTCTTGGTGCCTAGTGATGAATTACCAGAAACACACTACACCACCCTTACTGAAAAACAGGTAACTATTGCTAATAAAGTAATCACACTTGACATTACCAAAGGACTACCTCTTCAAAGTCATATCTTGTTTGAAGAAACATTCTATACTGAAGATTTCATAAAATATAAAGTGTGGTGTATAGAAGCCCCATTGGAACCAACTTCTAATGTTGGAGATAATGATGTCACAAAAGAAAATCTGTGCTCTATTAATGACTGCATTGATTTACTATGGACTCAGGCCGCTGGCCGTCAGGTATTGGATCAAATAGATTTAACTGTCCAAATATTTATTAAGAAACACCCTACACTTCCTGTTGCTATAGGTAATTTAAAGGATGCTGTTAGTGAGCTTTATACACAATGTCTTCAAGTTGCATTGCAGAATAAACGTTTAAGGGATAAATCTAAAACATCTAAACATATACTGGAGAACATAAAGTTAGCTGTTGAGTGTTACATGCAACAACTATTATTTGATTACATTTTCAAGCCTATATGTACCAGTTGCTCATATGAAGATTCACATCTCAATAAAAAAATTAGGAATATGTGTGACATACAGCTGAGAGATCTTGATATCAAAAAAGAACTATATCATGCTGTACCTAAAGCAAAGCAAATACTCTCTAAAATTGACTCATATAATACAGTGTTGGAGAAAGTTCTTTGTTTGAAACAAGCATTGAATGCCATTAATAAAAGTGATTGTAGCACAGATGCCACCTTATTAACTGCTGATGATTTACTACCAGTTTTTGTATTTCTTTTAATTAAATCTGGTTTACCCAACTGGTACAGTCAACTGACTTACATGAAGGACTTTAGATTTAGTGGTATTGGCAAAGGGGATGGTGACGAAAGTATATTTCTTATAACTACTCTAGAAGCTGTCATAGAACATATACAATCAGGAGCATTAGCAGGTCCTCCTGATCCCGAATCATATTATTATGAAAGCAATCCCTCAGAAGACAGTATGAGCTCTTGTTATCAAAGACGAAGCAGCATGACAGAATCTACCTCAACCTGTGAAACAACTAGCCGTGAAGAAACTTTGGAGTATGTGTTTGATTTAATCAAAGCTAATCATACTGAACAGGTGCAGTCATTGTTAGAAAGAAATAGAATACATTTAAATAATATGCATGATAATGAAAAAAGTGCCTTCAAGTTACCTCTAAGTGAAAATGATGTGGATGATGATGATGATGACAGTGATGTTGAAATATTCCAAAAATTATGTCATCCACTTTGTAATTGTAAAAAATGTTGCCAAAAGTTATCTAAAAATCTTTTAAAAACATCTCCCACTATATATTCCAGAGACAGCCATGGTCTCACTCCATTACATGTAGCCTCTATTCATGGTAAAGCAGCAATTGTTGATATTTTAATTGATATGGGAGCTGAGCTAAATGCTACAGACCTAAATGAATGTTCACCATTGCATTATTCTGCTTCAAGAGGTCATCAAAATGCACTATTGCTCCTTTTGCATTCTGGTGCTGATATCAACAAGGCTAATATTGATAAGAATAGCCCATTGCATGTAGCAGTTAACAATGGTCATTTAAATTGTGTCAAAGCTCTTATCTACTTTGCAGAACATGGAAGAAAGCAGATAAATATAAATTGTTGTAATGTTAATGGAAACACTCCATTACATTTGGCTGCAAAATGGGGTTATGAAGGCATTGCTAAGCTACTAATAGAAAATGGTGCAGAACCATCATTGCAAAATCGCAATGGGAAATCTGCATTTGACTTGGCTCATAATTTAAAAATTTTGCAGCTTCTAAAATCCAGTACACCTAACTTATATGAATATATCCATATTACTAGTTTGGATATTAAGAAGCTGAATTTAAAAAATATTAATCCTTTTTCAAAGTTACAAAGTTTAAAAATTAAAAGTAATGACCGCAACAATGCATCTAAAACAGTTGAAAATCTTAAACGCATTGAAAGAATTCTTCAGGCCATTTCATATGGCGATATTAAATTGGCATGTTTTTACATGAATATTAATTATGAAAACTATATAAACATTACAAGTGGAATTAAAGAATCTCTTTGTCACCCTTTATGTGAATGCCCTAATTGTAAGGGAATAATCCAGTCAACTATATCTGATTTTGATGTAAACTTTTGCGATTCAAATGGTTACACACCTTTACATTTTGCAGCTCGGTATGGCCTCGATGAATTATGTAAAATTCTTATCTTAAATAGGGCAAATATCAATATCAAAAACAAGAAGGGGCAGACACCCTTACATTTAGCTGCTCTACATAATAAAACTGTAGCTCTCCATTATCTGTTGGACAATGGGGCAAATATAAATGCTTTTGATCTCTCTGGTAATACTCCACTGCATGATGCCTGTGCAATAGGAAATATAGGAGCTACAAAGACATTACTAAGCTTCCAACCCGACTTAACAATGACCAATGCCTCCGAGAAGACACCGTTAGATGTTGCAAAACAAAAAGTCCACTTAACCATTATAGATTTAATAGAAAAGTATTTAAATAAAACATCAATTTATAAATAATTGAAAGCATTTGTTATTGTTATAAAAATATTATTAGCAATTTTTGCATTCCAGCGTGTTTAAAATTTAGTGTTGGTTACTCAAGAAGTGGGCATTTTTTTATAATCATTGTTTTTATATTATTGTGTATTGTACTATATAAAGCAATATAATTTATGTAAGCACTAAAGTTTATTTATGAATCTTGTTTTGTTATATATATTTTTGCACAAAGGTTAATTTTCTGCAATGTGCCATACTGGACCAAGTTTAAATTTTTGAGACTGATTGTTTTTAATTTACTACTTGACTAAATTCTTGCCTTGCAATATTTTTTATAACTGTATGAAATAAAATAATTTTTAAATAATACAATCTTTTATTGACATCAAACCTTCCTGTAAGTTCCTGTGATGATACAATATAAAACTTATTATAAAAATGTATATAGTACGAGATTAGGCAATAGTTTTCAGTTATATTTTTTTTTTAAATAAAGAGATACCACATACAAGAAATGTACGTAAATAATAAAACAGATTTAGCATAATATATTACATATAGTTTCAAAAATATTCATCTGTTTTATAAATAGTAGATTAACAATTAATACTTGAATCATAGCACATTAGTTAATTAAAACACGCTCGTGTTTACCAATTGCAATTTTTAAATCATTCCGCATTCATGCCAATGTTAAAGAAAGCGGCAAGTTTTTATATATTACTTTCGCGTGATTTATAATTATGAATTGAAATTCTTTTTATATGCAATAATGTTGCAATCTTTTTAACTCAAAATACATTTGTATGTTGAGCAATTAGTTTGCATGTAAATGTCATTTATTGTTACATACTGCTACAATGCTCCTCTATACACTACATGTGTACTACAACAATTAATCTAAATTAATAACTTTATCCAAATAAAAAACTTGTAAGATATTTTTTTTACCTAAAAAACCTTCAGTCACTTCACACAATATCATATATAACAAACATTTTCAACATAATAAAATATAATTTGTGTACTCTTCACTAAGCTAAAATATATTACGATTTTATTTAATAATAATCTTATGTATAAGAACAATAAATATTCTAAAATAAATACAATAAAAATAGTCAATTGCCCGAAAAAGCGTTACCTTCGAGAATACAATATGAGCGCATTAGTATTAAATTGACTAGGTGGTCACTGTCATATTATGTCACTGGTATAATGTATAATTCATCTTAAATCAAGCTAAATTTTGTAAATTAACACAATTATATTAAAAACTAATTAATTTAGTAAAGCTTAGTTTTATATGTGATTAAAATATTCATCCGGCTCGAAGGACCATAAAAATTCAGTTTCAGAAGTTGTAGGTTTTGCCAGTAATCATCACACTGCTTTAACTATAGTAATATCTGTCTTTTTTGAACTATTTTATGAATAAGAGAGTGCAAATGTGAATGTATTGCAATAAAGTGCGAATATTCGAATATGCTAATCTTAATTAATATTTTTTTTTAAATATTACTAGCGTTGCTATGTTAACTTAGAATTCTTAACAAATGTCTTATGACAGTTTTATAATTGTCTTAATTATGATAGCATTAATTGGTCCCATTATGTTCAAAGTTATCAATTACATTCGAAATCTATACTATCAAAGTACGTTAAAAATTGTCATATTATACATAATATATTTAAGGTTTGCTACGATATAGTACACCACTTCTATTTGTTCATGAATTAATAATTAAACAAAATGGTTACAAGAACACTAATATTTTAGTATGAAAATCTAATGTTTGAGTTCAATATAAGAATACCTTTTTCACTTAGCATTTAAACACTTAAATTACATACAGATGTTCTGTCTTTTATATGCTGTAATAATTTTATGTGCCTAAACCCTAGTCAATGACCAAGGACCTTTGTATATAAATTATAGTGATTTTTGTCTTTGACTTATGAATTCCAAACATTATTACACTTAGTTAATCTTAGACTAAATGTACCGTAAAAATCGGCATTACATTTTCCGTATTACTTACTTTTCATATTAGGGAGCGTTCAAGTATTACGCACGAGATTATTGGGACACCCCCCCTCCCCCCGTGTAACGCGCCGTAACGGTTTTCTGTACCCAATAGTAAAACGTTTCGTGACCACCCAGTGACTCTTTATAGCTAAAAGTTACCATTATGTGCTGGAAAGTCGAAAATAATATTAACAATAACGCGTAATTCAAATACGTAAGTACTAATTATATTTTTATATTCATCACGTTCTGACTAATGCCCGGATTACATTACTAGTTGTCATAGATTTTTGTTTTATAGAATTCTATAAGAAATAAATGTATAGAAAATCTATGGCATACTATATCTTCTGGATAAACTTAACCCGGGCAAACCTTAATAATGATTTCTTACGTTCTAAACGAAATCTTATAATTAGCTTTGTTAATCACTGATCTAGTTTTTTTTGTAAAATAAAAAATCTAATACCAACTTTGCGCATATTTTAAACATTTAACACTAACTTTGTGGAGGCAAGCTCCACACGGGCATATCATGTTTCTTCTCTTTCTTTCTATAATGCCTATCTCTTAATCTAACATCGTCCTGTCTCGGTCTATCATCACTTCTCCAGTCCATTATTCTTTTAGGTTTCTCTTTTGAAGGTAGGGATTCTCTTTTGAATCTTTTTTCTGGGTCGTTCTCGTCGTAGTATACTTTGCTTTTGACAAATAGGTCATTTTGGGCGTGATCGCAGAGTTCTTCCGTCACTTCAATAAGTTCTGTGACGTCATCTCTGTTGAACGTGAAGGTTTGTGTGAAGTAGCCTAGCATTATGTCTTCGTGTCGGTATTGTTGCATTTGAAGAAATACGTGAGGTAGGAGAAGTGGAAACCTTTGCAACCAGTAAGTTACAAATCCGTCCGGTACCTTGCCAAGGCTTTTCCGAACGTCGGGTTCCAGCTCTCGGTAGTGGTGTTTCTGAGAGATAAACAAGTTATAAATTAGGTTATATTTCAGAGAAATTATTCTAATTAAACTAGAGAAGCTGCAGTAAAGATAGGTACAGACAGTGATTTCACGTTCTTGACATTAAAATTGTCTTCTTGTGAAATTATATAAAATTATCGAATTTTTGTATATTGTAAAAGGTAAGTTTTCTTTAATAATTCATTTAGAGTTTAGTTTTTAATTTTTGAAGTTATTTCAATTGTTTTTAGCTTTATTAAACGCACTAAAATAAGGTAATAACAGAAAAATTTATTTATGTGGTAAAAGTAACCACATAAAAATAGTTTATTTTTATAGGGGGGAAAACGGGCCTACGGGACGTCATAAGGGCAGTGATCGCAACCCATAAACAACCATTTTAGTGGGTGCTTTGCCGGCTTTTAAGGGAGGAGTATTTGGTAGGATAGTCCAAAAATCCTCCTGGCGCCCATCTTTATTAATTTTAGTTAATGTTAAGATTTCTGTAAGACAAATTAGAGAAAAATACAATGAGTACCAGCTTGTATACTACATAGCTTTTATTGATTACAGTAAGGCTTTCGATTCTTTGATACACTCAAAAATCTGGGAAGCCTTAAAGGAACTGGGTATAGAGCACAAATATATAAGAATTATAAAAAATATTTATAAACACAGTTCGGCTTGTATCCGCCTAGAAAAAGAAGGAAATAAATTTCAAATACAAAAAGGCGTGAGACAGGGTGACCCCCTTTCACCAACACTCTTTCTGGCCGTAATAGAAATGATCTTCAGGAATCTGGAATGGAGGGACATGGGCATAACTATTAATGGCCGCGCGCTAACGCACCTACGATTCGCTGATGATATCGTATTATTTGCAAAAACACCAACTGATCTAAACAAGATGATAAATGATCTAGCATCGGAAAGTGCAAAGGCCGGATTGAAGCTAAACCCGGAAAAAACAAAAATCATGACCAATGGCAACAAAGACCCTGTAATAGTGGAGCAGAACCAAATCCCCTACGTGGAAGAATATTTATACCTCGGTCAACTGATGTCTCCAGACGATAACGGAAACAAAGAAGTCGAAAGATGAGTTGCAAACAGCTGGAAAAAATATTGGAGCCTAAAAGAAGTGATGAAAGACAAGACCCTACACAATTCAACGAAAAGCAAATTATTGCACATGCATCCTGCCAGTGCTGGCTTACGGGAGCGAAACATGGGCTTTAACAAAAAACGTAACAAATAAACTCTCCGTATGTCAACATGCCATGGAAAGGAGCATGACTGGGATCAAAAGAAAAGACAAAGTAAGGAGTAGCAACATCAGAGGAAAGACTAAGGTACAGGACATAACTTTGAAAATAAGAAGACAAAAGTGGAAATGGGCAGGCCACATGATCAGGGGAAAGGACAAATGGAGTAAAATAATCACACAATGGTACCCAAGAGATGGAAAGAGAAAGAGAGGTAGACCACAAAAAAGGTGGGACGACGACATTATACAAGTCGCGGGAACAACATGGGGTAGAGTGGCCATAGAAAGGCCAGAATGGAGAAGGTTGGAGGAGGCCTTTGCCATCTGGCAAACGGACAAGCAAAAGTGGAAGAAAAGTACAATATACGAAAAATAAAGAAAAATACTGGCATGTCCGAATAGAGGCTATAATAAATAAATAAATAAATATAAATAATGTTAAGATTTAGTTTATTTTTACTTAGACCACTTGTTTGTTCTGCTTTTTGTTAATATCCTTTAACTATTTGTTGGATATTTCATAACACATAGTAAAATCTTATGGAGCTTAAGTTTCATATTTTTTAGTATTATTTTTATACCTTATTCCGTATAGCTCTAAGTAGATGTGCGACACGATCGCCCCGATAAGTCCGTCTCGCTCTAAGGTCATTAGCAACGATCGGGCATACATGTCCACGCCAGTCGCCTCTCAGCACTCGTCGAGTGCTCAACTCTAATGGGTGATCTGCGCCTGAATTGCAGCTTTCTACGTGGTCGCTTACGTCCTGAAACATATCAATAGTTCCATGAACTATTAAACACGGTTTAACAGATAAGAAATGTCAAAATGGCTTCAGAAAGTCACAGAATGCTTTGTTGTTAATATTCTTAATTTTTAAATTAAATTCCATTAAAAGTATATTTTTTTGTAAATGATTGATAATCTAATTAACCTTTACCAAAGATTGACGTATATAAAAACGACGATATATTAAAAAAAAAAATTGGTTATTCAGAAAATTATCAGACTTTGAAGAACATACCGGGAAATTCCAGGTAAACATATTTAAAGATACGACCATATATATCTAACCTAAATATCAGTCCTTATTTATGGACCTTCGAACCGGAATATTACCTGTAAAAAGTTAAGTATACTCTGCTTGCCCCAAAATATAGGATAATTAAGTACAGTTTCACACGGAGGCCGCGAGGCTGCCTTAGCCGATATCATTGCTCGAATCAATATTTTTGTTAACACTACTTCTTCTTCAGGCAATAGTTTACTGCAAAAAAATAACATACTTATTGTAGGAGTTACTACGTCCCGATTTTGTTAATGTATGTTTCTGGGTAATATTTTTTTTAAATAAATAACTAAATAAGGGTTTTTTATTGCACACAAACAAATAAGGGAGCGTTCAAGTATTACGTAACGAATTTTGTCCTTTTGTAAAACGTTACGATGCGGGGCGGGGATCGAATTACGCGTTATTGTTAATATTATTTTCGACTTACACCCCATAATAGTAACTAAACAGTCACTAGGTGGTCACGAAACGTTTTACTGTACTTGGGTACTGAAAAACGTTACGGCGAGTTACATGGGGGGGGGGGGCAGTTACATCAATAATTTCAAAAATTGTGTTACGTAATACTTGAACGCTCCCTAAACCATATAACAAAGTATCTATTTTTAAGTCAAATATTCGAGTCTTTAAAAAGACAGAAATAACTGTTAAAATTTAATATACTTACTCTAAAGTATCTAAATTATAATCTCCAGTCAGTATGTTCGCCTGTCTTCTCAAGACATCGCCAAATGGATGCTGTCCCTTCGATAACACGTAATAAAACACGCAACCCAGTGAAAACATATCCACTGAAGTTGTCTGAAACCATAAACATATTTTCATTTAAATTCGTGGTTACAATATGTGATAGAGCATAGAAATCATAGCTACTACTACTCTAGAAACATTCATACACATAATGTGTAATCACTCACTCATTCACTCACATGCACCCACACACTCACTCATTCGCACACATGCACCCACACACTCACTCATGAACTCACGCGTGTTACGCGTGGCGTATGCTGTTATATTAATGAAACAAAGTTGTAATTTAAAAATAAATAAATATGTATATATGTATTAACTTTATTATAGAAAGGCTGGTACTCTTGACATAAGTATTTTTTACTTAAATCTATAATCAAAAATATCTAAATTATTTATGATAACAGCCATATTTGTTTTAAAGGATGTTAAACATACCGTTCTCTCGCCATTGATCATTTCCGGGGCGATCCAGCCATCCGTGCCAGTTACTCCAGAACGTCTTGAGAAACTCACGCGACCAATATTTAGTTTCTTAGATAAACCAAAATCGGATATCATGGCTCTAACTTCGCCAGATCCAGACGGCATCGAGAGTAACACGTTGTGTGGTTTAATATCTCTGTGAACTGTAAAAACTAATTAGTTTATGTTAATTTGAAACTATTTGACAGCTGTCAGACGATAAGTAGAGTAATTAGGTTATATTTTCAAAGATATTCCAAAATAACTATGGTAAACATTTAATTGATACCCTGCTTAGTAGGAAAAAAAAAGAGTTGAAAAGAGAGACACAAAAATTATTACGAGCGAGTGACCCACTTTGTGCAAGGCGATCTGCAATACTATTTTCTTTAACACCCCATTCCATATTGTAATTTGACAATGGACACAAATAAATATGTGAAATGGCGCAAAACCGAAAGTTTTTAAAATAATATACGTGTTCCAAATTCAAAATAAATTAAAAGTTGAAAAAAAAGAAAAGTTTTTATGTAACAGTATTTTAACAGACTAAAAAACCGAAGGAGGAGAATCAATTCCATGTGTATTTCTTTTAAACAAGCAACAAGTAAGGGCCTCATATAGTGATAGACACGCACTGACAGTAGACTTGCGAGTGCGTTGCCGACCTTCAAATAGGTACGCTCTTTTCTTAAAGGATGTATTATTTGGTTACAAAATATCATTTATCATACGATTTTAATTGACTAATTGTCTACTAGAAATATATATATTTTTTTTTAATTCATATATTACCTATATCCATGGAATGTAAATGAGACAGGCCCAATGCTGCTTGCCTCAGTACTTCAACAGCGTCAATTTTACATTCAAAACTCAGTTTATTCTCAACGTAGTCCTGTAACGTAGCCGAGCACAGCTCCAAAGCTATATATCTGAAATAAAATAATAAATAACATTGAGGCCCGTATTCTAGAATAAAATAAATCTAGTTTCAAGATTCTATCGATTCCACTAGGTACTGGTTAGGTTCAAGATGGTAGTACTGGTTAGGTTCCAGATAGTTGTACTGGTTAGGTTTCACATAGTGATACTGCTTAGGTTCCACATAGTGGTACTGGTTAGGTTCCAGATAGTGGTACTGTTTAGGTTCCAGATAGTGGTACTGTTTAGGTACCAGGTGGTGGTACTGTTTAGGTTCCAGATAGTGGTACAAAGTTAATCGTTGTTCAAACACACTTTCTCCGACTTCTCGTCGAGTCTCACAACTCGCGATTTACGACACTACTCAAGCATAAAGAACTTTTAAACAGTTTAATTTTGTATATTAAACTATTTCAATATAGCACAATGTTTCAATGTAGGATTTTAATTTTCTCAATCGAACCATATCTACATAATAAAAAAAAATCAATAGAGCTACAACCTTTTTAGGCCTGGGCTGCAGATCTGTATCTGTATCTGTTTCATGATCATTTGTCAATCTAATAGGCAAGTAGGTGATCAGCCTTCTGTTCCTGACACACACCGTTCAAGCGAATGTTGCATACGCACATAGAAATTCCATTGGTGCACAGGCGGGGATCAAACCAACGACATTAGGGATAAAAGTCGCACGCTGAAGTTACTAGGCCAACACTGCTTATACAAATATTAAGAACCTAAACCAATTAGCTTGAATGTTCAAAAATTATACCTAAATTGTTTATCCCGTTCCGTACAATAATAGCGTACAACGTGCGCGTGCGCATCGGATTCTCTCAAGAGCGCCACTTCGCGATCGGCAAACGTAAAACATTCCGGGAGAAGTCTTTTCACCGCAACAGCACGTTTGTCGAATGTGCCTCTGAAATTTAACAAAACGATTTTACACTTTTTGCATTCGAATAAAATAATAATATTAACAATAAAAAGAAAGATGTATAGGACGACAAAAGAAAAGATGGACAGATGTCGTATTGTAACTATACTCTGATTTTTAATTCCGTAGAATTCTGACAGCTATCATTTTTGACATGTCAGAGATGACAAACCGTTTGGCCAGGCCACTTTTCAATTTCAATACGAGTCTGAACATCTGAGTCTATTCATACATTTTATTTGTTAGTGAATGCACCCATTTTATTAAGTGCGGTGGTCCACATTAATAGTGGTTTTACTGCGAGTGATAATTACGTCTCTTTTCATTATTAACTTAACTTAATTAATTCATATTAATTCGTAGATATAATATCAATAAAAATATGCAAAGAAAAACAGTGGCGCTAGAACCCTAGGTCTGATTTCTGTATCTATTTCATGATCATTTGTCAATCTAATAGAAAAGTACGTGATCAGCCGAAAGACCATGAAAGACACACGCCGTCGACTTTTTGGGTATAATGCACGATTTCCTCACGATGTTTTCCTTCACCGTTTGAGCGAATATTAAATGCGCATTTACAGAAAGTTCATTGGTGCACAGCCTGGGATCGAACCTACGACCTCAGGGATGAGATTCTCACGCTGAAGCTAAGCCAACACTGCACTATATACAAATTTACGTAAATTACATATTAAATATCATAGATGAAAATTTAGTATGATTAATTAATTTTGATGATCTTACCTGTAAACAAAAGTGCCTTCACAGCCTTTACCCAAAACCTGATCCGTATAGAAACTGATTTTTCCGATTTGTACGAGTCCATCACCTAATTCCAACAACTGACCAGTCACTTCGCCTTGCGATGATGTAGACATGTTAGAACTACGTGATCCTCCTTGGGATAACTGTTGAAATTCCCGGGCCTAAAAAAATCGTAAATAATTTAAAGTGCCTGGAACATTTCATCGGGGTCTTCGACTACCAATGGGTCCGATCCGCCGGATAACTTCTGATAAAATTGAGATTTTAAACCGCGCGATCCTAAACTTTATAGAGCAAGGGGCAAAGGGGCAGGAAGCTCAACTGATATTAAGTTATGCCGCCGCCCATAGACACTCTCAAGTCTCTATGCCAGAGGGGTTGCGAGTGCCGGCCGGCCTTTAAAGAATTTTAAAAAAAGAATGCTCTTTTCTTGAAGGACCCTAAGTCGAATTAGGTCATAAATATCATACGATAGGTATGTGAAACTAAATAGATTGAGTAAAAATTTTATAATAAGCAACAAGGTCAAGGACACTACGTCAGTAATAAACTTGACAATTGCCGATAATTTAATAATAGGTTATTGACCTCAGTATATTTTATTTGCTCAATTTAGTATATAACATAGGCGAAGAACACAAAATATTTGCTAGTAGTGACAAGGTGTGACGTCATATTAGTCAAATTCGTAAAACGGAGCTTATGAACCACGGCTTTGCATCTTTTTAAGAGAACTAGTATGTCTCAGACCCACAGGAGAGCGGGACATCATACATCATCAAAAATCCTTTGCTTTTTAAAAATAGATATCCTAGACATTACATACGTCTTAATAGTTTATTTTATTTTATTATATACAGCGCTATCACATTAGCTACATTATGTGCAGGCTGTGTAATCAACATTAAACAAACATACACGACCTACAGATGTTTAAAATACCATAGTGAGAAATTCTGGGAATTGCTTGTTTTTAGTCGGCGTGTTCGTAAAATGTTACGTGTTTGACATATTAGCGATATTTACGATAAACATTATATAAATAGTAAGAGGATATTTGTAACAGCTTCTATAATAATCCAAAACCGGATAAGGAAAAAATTGCCATGAACTGCCAAACCTAATAGAAAAAAATATCGGCTGTCTGTAAAGTCGGTTTACTGACGATAGTTGAACGTGACAACGTCATAAGAAAATACTGATGGAATGGTTGCATAATTCAAAAGAAAATTTTAATTTTATTTGATTGATAGATATCTTGTATGGATATAGAGGAGGTAAATGGAAATCACAATTGAATTGATCGATTACAATATAATAGATATATACTTTATATACAATAAAGATGTCGAAAGCTGCCGAACGCGGAGGCCGATTGTGCCTCTGTGTCGCTCGTTCCGCGCTCTCGCTTGGACTTCAAGCCTTAAATGGAACGCCTCAGAGCGAGGTAACGCCGCATGAGTCATGTTTTTTCGTGCGTGCAGCCGGTTCCATCGAATTATAAGACGTTCTCACGTCAAATATCCTCTTTCGGATACTACTTGGGATTATTGCATCATGAATATGGTATTAAAAAAAATTGAGACACCTTCAAAACAATCAATTTTCTTTGATAAATGAATATCTGTGACCACAGATCACAGAGCAGCTTAATCTATATATGAACATGCCATACCATAAACAATAACAAAAGAACGTACCTGTAGCCTCAAATACCAAAACATCGTAACCACCAATCCCATAAGCACAATCAACGCCACCTTCAAAGCCTTATTCTCCTGCTGATTCACCCAAATATACACTTGCTTATACCATAAATCCGGTCTCAGACTAAACTCGGTAAACAATTCATCCGTTTGAACCGACACAGATATCGAATTCGATTTTAAATTCGTCTCATTTTCGTCTTGTTCCCTTTGAACCTGGCCATTAATAAGCTTCATACCACTTGATTCTTGTTTCAAATTTGAATTTGGAAGCTGTGGGAGCCACGATGTGGTCAACTCCGGCACTTTATAGTGCCCTAGTAACAAGTACGGCGGGGTTACGTGTAGATTTATATCGTTAAGTTGGTAGTGCACGTTTTTATAGGGCTCGTACGCATGTTCTGTAGATTGTATTGCCGTCGGGCCTTCGAGTAACAAGGGTCGTGAGTGTCCCGTTGATATTGTTACTGTGTTTTTGTCTACTAGTGATGAAAGGGCGTATAAGCCGTGGTTGTGTTCGCCTATGTATAGAGTGGGGCTGGAAAAAAATTAAACCATAATAAAAATTCCACATGAGTTCGTATAAATTAAATGTTCTATGGAGGAATTTGACTATTCCATGCGTACTAGCGAGGTCCTGCGTTTGATAACCAGAAAAAATACAATTACAGGTGATCATGACATAAATCGTTAATAATAATTATGAAGAGCATATGTGATGCACTTAATTACTACAAGTAATTTTAAAAAAAGAAGTGTCGCTACAACCTTTAGGTCTAGGTCTCAGATTTCTGTATCTCATTTGTTATCATTTGATTTTTAAAGGCAAGAAAGATGATCAGTCTTCTTTGCCTGACACGCCTTGGACTTTATTAGATGTAATTCGTCCTTCCTCACAGTGTTTTCCTTTACGTACTGCAAGCGACTGTTAAATTCACACATACTTTGGACTTTCCATTGGTGCACAGCCGGGGTTTAAACCTACGACCTCATCAGCGACCATTCCATAAATCATTTTAAGTTTGAAATCGTATAACATATATATATTTGAATAACTTGACGTACGAAAATTTATTTCGATTAAAAACCGTTCTATTAAAAAGTAGTACCATCATGTATGTGTGTGTGTCCCGTAAACGAAACACAATTCTAATTAATTTCGACAAAGAACACTTAAAAACAATAGAACGATAACAAAAAAGTAATTAATATTTAGAAACAGGCTCACTTAGAAAAATAATTTACATGAAATTAAATTGGTTCTATGTAAAAACTTATATATCATGCCACGGTTAGCGATTGAAAATATAGAATACAACGGAAATAATTACATACAAGGTTACATAGAAAATATATTATGTACTGCGCATATTATATAACTTAGATTAATACCAATAAGGCTCGACAAACGATTTTTTTTTACATTTGTCTTCACTAAGACAACATGGAATATTACGATCTAGCCTAACTTAAGACTAATAAGTAATTTAAGTCTAACCTAATTTAATAAAAAGGATATTTAACATAAGAAAGTGTCCAATAACACTACTTACAGTCTCTATTAAACGAAATGAAACAATTTTATATAGGCGCAATACTATACAACCGGTAACCATTAGGATAAAACCCATATACAGTCAAAACCGTTTATAACGACATCGTTTACAACGACCTATCGGTTATTACAACCAGATTGTATGGTCCCGTCCGAATCCCTAGTAAACTATTCAGTAAACAAACCGCTTATAACAACATCGGATACAGCGACATATCGCTTACAACGACGAAATTTTATAGATATTCATCGGCTATAACGACCAACCGCTTATTTAAAGGCATTGAATAAATATTTAGGCATATTATTACCTACGCACTTTCTCCCAACGAACAGTTTCAGCCAACAACGATTTCGGAGGCTTTTAACGCTGTAACAATTTTGCAAAAAATTTGTTGCCTTTAACGAACAGTTTGATACTGGTGATACTCATACCTTGAGGAGTATGAAACGTAAAATGCAAAAAATATTTGAGACTGGGCTTAAAAAAAACAGACCAAAATGACTGATTACTTTTGTACCTAATTATTTCGTAATAAATATTTTTGTTTCTTTTTTGGCTCGTTTACATATTATAATATTAACATACCTTATTATAACCCATACCTACCTATTCTAGATAGTTATCTATGATAATATAACTATGTACATGCATATGTACTGTACTTGTGTATATGACATTGCTTATAACGACTATTGGATATAACGTCGGCAACTATACGGTCCCTTCAATGTCGTTATAAACGGTTTTGACCGTAAGTCGAAAATATAATAAAATTCACCAATTAAATGTTTTATCACTATTAAAGGGTTTTCTATTGAGAAACAATTTTAAAAATGAGAAAATAATATGCTTTACCCCTCTTAAACTTTTTACATCTATAGTAAATTTTTTTGATAATAGCCTATAAAACTATATGAAACCTCCTTTAAAATAATGTAAATTCTACTTTTTTTTCCTTTATGGCTCTGGCACGGTTTGTGCATTAGCAATTCTACATTTAAAAAGTGATCAACTTACTACAGTTCGATATTCGAATTCTTAATTCCCTGTCCATTTCTCAACGTTGTCGCATCTTCCATTATATGATCCAGAGTGTCATCGCCAATCGAGTTGAAAGGCACAGAAATAAGTCCATCTCTGTCTAGCAAGTACGCAGCGACCACGGGCGTCTCGAAATTGTGAGACCACACGAGATCACCAGATTTACGCGCGAACGACATTATACGACCATTTGATGTGGATGTAAAATGAATTATACCTGGAAATAATCGGAAAAAGCTATAACATAAGTAGAGACAAGACAAGTAGGTCGTTAAAGAAGAGAGAGGTGTAATATATTGTATTAAGCCAAGGAATAAGTTTAAACAATAATATTAACACTAAAAACATATATTACTATCACATGTTGTGTTTAGTAATGCTTTATATGCAATAAGTGTACACAAAACGACCTTCGACTTTAATCGAAAGTTAAAAAAGCAATTATATAAAAAGAAAAATGTAATTAACAATAAAACACAGCCAATTAATTATTATACTAAATAAGCAGGTTTTATGTACTAGTAGTACCTTACCCTGCACTACCCTTCTTTATGAGATCGGGTTCACCTTATGTATCAATGTCAGAAAATATTTATATGTATATAGTTTTTAATGTAACGGGGCAAACGGGCAGGCGGCTCATCTGATGCCCATGGACACTCACATTGCCTTCAGGCTCGTAAGTGCGTTGCCGGCCTTTTAGGATATGTACGCTCTTTATTGATCATAAGTCGAATTGTTTCGAAAATACTTCATTTATAGTATTAACCTAGATGAGGTTGTTATTTAGACTAAAAATCATTTAAATTATAGCCGAGCAATTGATTAACGAAAGGAGTTGATTTAATATTAAAATAACACGTGGGACCCAGTACAGCTGGCGTTGTAATCGATATAACTAATGCATACTTGTGGTTGCAAATTCCTGTTTACCGCCACATTCAACTTTTACTCATCAATACTTATTTTTAATTCCTCTGTATTATTTTTATTGAAGAACGCAGATAACTCTTTGATCGACATAGCTAGTTATTATAAAACCGGGCATCGCTGCTAGCGAATTTATTAAGATTAGGATAAATTAATGCGAACGTAATATCGAGAATATTTATAAATTGTCTTTTGAAAATGGAATACCAAATTTATGATCACATATCAATAGATGAATTTGACAATTGACAACGTTGTAACGAACTCTAGAACATTTGTGTATTATGTTTAAAATTAGTAAAATTAAATCATAAATTTACCTTCTATTGTCATTATTACAATAAATATGAAATCGGAATTGAATAACTAAGCGATTTTGCAGTTCTTTCTTTAGAAGAATAAATAATATATTATACCCGCCGTTATAGGATTACGTCATTGGTGGGGTCTAACATACGAACTATTAAATTGGCCCTACTATAACTCCTTTTACGCTCCGAAGAGTTTTCAAACATCCCTAAGCAGGCGCTTGATTGGAACCCTATAGGAAAGCGGAAGCTCGGTCCAAGCAAACCTAACGTCGCGGTCGTACAGTTGCAGAAGCAAAGAGAGCAGGAGAGACTTGGAGCGATGTGAAATCAAGACCAAACGCGATAGAGACCCACTGTGGACGCCCTCTGCCCCATCTAGGGATTATATGACATTAAGTTAAAGTCATTTTTCTAAAAAAAAAAATCTCAAAACGACACCGTGGCTGATTTAGGTAGGTACGTAATCTAAACCTTGACCTAAATAATGATGTTGAGTTTCGTGATATTTAAATTTTATTATTAAAACTAATCAGTGTAGGATGTCAGTTACCAAAAATATGAAACCCCAGTCTGATATCAGTATAGTCCATATTTATTAAGAACATGTGGAATCCCGCGCGATAAGCTCTGACATAACTCAAATTAACTCGCCATATCGCCTAGCGATAAGCGGATACGTAAATACAATACATGCCAACAAAACAAAATAAAGCCTATGAACTCTAGACCAAAAACTAATAGGTCTTGCCATGTATTTAATTTTACTTTAACCACATGACATTATCATTAGTATGAAAGTATAATTCGATACGCTTATTTAGATAAAAGATACAATACATATTATGTTAACGTTAAATACCTACTCCTTATCAATAACAATTCCTATACTACTTAGTGAAATGCCTTACATTAACCTAAATTTTCAAACAATATTGAGTGCTATTTTTCACATTCACGGCACAATCCTTTGTTAATTGCGTTTTAATTATTACGTATTTGCAGACATACAAAAACTAACAGTATTTTAAATAAGTGAAATTATCGCAGCAAAACCTGCAGCAACTATAAACTAATACACGAAAAATTATCTACACAGATCTCTGCAGTAAACAACGCTTTGTGGACATGCGAGGCTGATATTATGGCAGTTCATGTCTTCAGGCGTAAGATGTTGCATCTATTGTTCCGTCACCAATAACAATGGCAAAGAAGAAATATATTAAATTGTTAAATTGCATATTTGATTTAATATTTGTATTCCTTAAAATAGTTTAATGTCGTTTATTTTTATTGTATTATTCTTATCTCTTTTATAATTACAATGTTTCCCTTTAAATGTTTGTTTTTTGTGCATGTCATTGATGCATGTATTTTGATTTTTTTTATGTCGTGTTTTCTCCGACTGTCTGCCTTTTTAGAAAAATAAATTATTCGTTGTTACTGGTCAAACTCTTTTCTATATTAAGCGCATTTGATACCGTCACACGATGGACTTGGTAGTAATATTGACTGGTACAAAGAACCTGATCGAAAATGAGGTACGAAATTGTTCACATTAATTATAGATTTAATAATATGACGGACAAGATTTTGTGTACTAACAGTAATATATTGTTACATCAAAATTTAAATTCAACACCATTTATTGAATTTATTAATATAACCAACTATATAGCTTAGAGTCGTTTAGCTTTTCGAAGAAAATGGACTATTTACAATTTAATATCTCACCAAAATTCAATAGCGTAACCTTGTAACTCTTAATCTATTAATTTATTTTTCCGAAGATAGAACTACACAATTGCTTTTTTTTTTATATTCCGATTACATCTTTAATGTAATAATGACAATAGAAGGTAAATTTATGATTTACTTTTACTTATTGTAAATACATATAATAAACAATATCCGTTTTAGAGTTCGTTACAATGTTGTCAATTGTCAAATTCATCTAACAAATTGGCCATACTATACTAATAAATTTGGTTTTCCATTTTCAAAAGACAATTTATAAATATTCCTAAAGCCATATTGCATCAAGCATTAAAGTATACTTGACATCACATGAAAAATGCGTTTAATATAATAAGGACTTACCATAATCGTTGAGCATCTCTTTGGCCATATCATGCGAGGTGTAATCGAAAAATGTGACATTCCACTTGTGATTTTCATTCTTGGAATCATGCATCAGTATGTTATACTCCGTACGAGCAACGTAAACACCTTTTTTCTTATCCAATTGGCAGGTATTGTCTGTATCGCTTTTGAATATTTTCGTGTTCTCGAAACCTGTGGTTTATACGAGATATCTGATTATTTTTTTGATAATGTGTTTTATTATTGAAGTTATACTTCTTTAGGCGCGTTATGAAAAATTTATGAAAGTGAAACGACGACTCATTGGTCTAGTGGTTAGTACCCCTAACTGCGAATCCATGGGTCCCGGGTTCGATCCCCGGCTGAGATCTTACGATGCGCGCGCACCGTGACACAAAATTAACAGAATGAAGTTGCCCACGGAAGATGCTACGGCATTGAAAATAATTTAAAAACAACATTCGAATAATAGTAGAATTTATGTTACACTTAATGTGAGAGAATAATAATAAATATTTATTTATTTAATTTTTCAAATGTAAACTGAACTTTATTGACTATAATGACTCCTTTTCCAGTCATGATTATTCAATTGCAATTAATTATTTGCATGCAATCAAAAACTATTTTTAATAATGCCAAAGAAGTATAACTTCTTACGCGCGTACATAAAGTACACGCACACTTTTTTTTAGGACCGTTACTATTTTGAACAGGCTCTTTTGTTTCTCGTTATTGTGCCCAGTCGTTGTAATTGGTTGAAAATAATAATAATAATCTAATAAGACAGTTATAGAAATCTTGAATTCAAATTTTAATTAACTACAGTGATCATAATGTTCAGAACCGAGACTAAGCACTGAGTCTAACTCCTGTACGTCATAAATGTATTCGATTTTGACATAAGGGATTCAACGTCAAAAGTCAAAAATCATTTATTCATGTAGGTAACACATTGTACAGTGTACTTATGAACGTCAAAAAAAGAAATATGCATTAAATGCTTCTAATTTTACATTTACTGCCAGTTCTCAAATCAAGGGCGTAGAACGGAAGAGAAGAACTGGCAATAAACTCTCCGGCACTATTGTTAATCGCCAAGGTTTTTGTTTTACACAACGTTTGTAAGGAGCTGCAACCATTACACCATGTTCCACATGACATCTTATAATGAATAATAATAAAATAAATTAAAAACAAAGATTTGTCCGCTATCAGCAGGAGGCATGGTGAAATAGTTTCCAAGTCTAGGATCTATATCCCTTACAGTTAAAAATTACTATGAAAAATGCTCTTACCCGAAATATGCTCTCTGGATCCAGTCAAAGGATCAAGCATAAACCAGGTATCGCTCTTTTTGCCCGTGTACAAAATCCCATCGCTAGAACGACACGGCGCATTGGCTACAAGCTCTGGTATGGTGAAGGGCAGCTTTTTTAACATCTGCTTGTCCCCCCTCGGCCCATACATATATAAGGAACCATGACGAGGATCAGGCAGAAATTGGGGCATCAAATTTGCATGTTGATTAGGCACTTTCACCACGGGTTCTGTAAAAAATCAGGTCACCTTGTTTAATGTGTCGCTAAAAAACGCTTAACGATAATAGAACATCGTTAATAATTGAGTTTTTTTGACGAATATTTTTTTATATGAAGATAAGAATAAGGTTGCAAATAATATTGTTCTTTGAACATATATAATATGTTATTATTATATTTTTTTAGATTTTAGTTAGTATTTCTAGCGGCACATGTAATTTTTTGTCTTTGTTAATTTTTTATGCATTTTTTGTACTTTACACGCATTTTTTTTTTTTAGATGAAATAGTTTGGTAGTGTTAAGGCCGACCGTTGCCTAACTACTTATGTAATCTGTTTTTATATTTTACATACATATAAAGTAACGAAGTGTTTTTTTATTTTTTCTTTATTTATTTTAATGTGTAAAACTGAGTGATATAAAGTATTTCACTATATGAGTCACACATATATACTTTTATCACCAAATAAGGGGGCGTCCATAAATTACGTGAGGTGTTTTTTTTAATTTTCTGTACCTCCCTCCCCCCCTGGTGAGATTTCGTGAGATTTTATTCAACCCCCTCCCCCATCCCCCAATCTCACGTGAGATTTTTCAAAATATGGGTTTCTTACGTAAACGCGTTGGATTGTTATTGTAAAAAGAAAAACAATTTCTTCGTGCTTTTATTTACGACTAAAACAAAATAAGTGAAATGTTGAGCGTTTAGGTATGGAGTTAGCGTGAAGTTGCAGACATGGCCTTTAGGGTCAACTGTTTTCCTAAATTTTTTTTCAATCAGAAATTTTTTTTAGGAAAACGTGATATTTGCCGAGACCCCCCCTCTCTCCTACGTAAGATTAAATGAGATTTGACTCGACCCCCTCCCCCCCTTAAACACCTCACGTAGTTTATGGACGCCCCCTAATGAGATTCAGACCTTATCGTAACAAGTAACTGTAGTTAACACTATATTCACGTATACAATAATTATTCAGAGCCATCAATAACATGACATTCACGCCGTGTTACATTTCACTTATTTTTTTTATACGACCTTTTCCATTAGTATACTATCTAGCGATACTAATTATCCAACTCTTTTACATAATTCTAGTAACTTCTTTTGTTTTTCAAAATCGTATAGAATTATAAAGGACAAAATAATAAATTATACTACTTTAACAAGGCGCATCGAAAACTGTCTTCAAATAGTAGAAAAACCCGAGACATTTAACTAAAAAAGAATCTAATCGAAATATTATTTTTGTATTGTATAGTCCATTAAGATTAAGCGCGACCAGCCAGATAGTTTTATAAAATAATTATAGACTTAGCAATAGCATATTTTTTAATATTACAGGGAGCAAACGAGCAGGGGATTCACCTGATATTAAAACATACCGCCGCTCATGGGCACACACAGCCAGAAGGCTCGCAAGTGCGTTGCCGGCCTTTTAGGAATTGTAACGCCTTTATCTTGAACCCTATGTCGAATTGGTTCGGAAATACTTCAGTGAGCAACTAGTCCCACATAGTGGTGGTGCGCGGCAAAAAATGCCTTAAAAAGCGAAATCAATAAACCCGCACAAATAACCTAGTATATCTAAGTTAGTTAAATAGTGTTGCCCTGAGGTTCGAATCATGCTATGACCAATGGATTGGTCTTTCTATGTACCCAATTAACCTGCACCTACGGTAAATCGTGAGAAAATATCCTTAAACCCAAAAATCTACATTTGTCGGGCACAGGCTGATGACGTACTTGTCAATAAAAAATAAAAATGATCAAATAAACGAATGCAATCAAAGGGCAATACCCATAGATGGTTATAGCGCCACTGGATTTTTATTAAAAAGATGTGTGCTGCCACGTTTTTTTGACGACTTTACAAAGCATTGATTAAACGCAACGTGTATTTATTATTTATCTTTGACACATGTTTACAAAGCATAGATAATAGATATAGCTCCATAGTAATTACACCGATGCAATCCATACGCCTATAACCAAATGGCCGATGTGTTGATAACATGCGTCGCAATTGAATTTTTTAGATATGGATATTTTTAATGTTCTTATGATCAACATTGTATGTCATGTATTCGGTTTGATATTAAATTATTATTACTTGTAATCTTAAACAGATAAACAAAATATGTAGGATTTTATATATTATATAGACTTATACATTATATTAATTATAAATTACACCCAGTCCAATAAGTGGCGAGGGGCATATATGTATTAATTGATTTAAAGCTAACAAAATCTCTATACAAATTTTTCAGCCCCAAGCAAGGTGATAAGTAAAAATAAATTCACACACAAAAGAAAAAATAAAATCATTTTGTGCAGTTAATTATATTATTCAGAGACAATCATAACATGTGACAATATACAAAAGTAATAAAATATATAATTAATTTTCTGAGCATTCTGATTAAATTGTAGAGTGTAATTTACTCAATTAGAGGCTAGTTAAGATAGTACTAAAACCAAATAGTTGTGAATTTTTTCCGTTGTTTATCATCTCTCTATACTCATGAATCATAAATAGCTGATTCAATTATAAGTGATATTAGAACTTCATATAGGATACCATATAAAATAATGCAGATAATATTATATATTAATTATCTTTCATAAGTGTGTGCCTACTAAAATTAGGGCATAAATAATCCTTAATTTATAAGATTAACAATTATCATATGAATAATATCTACCTGATTAGGCATCAAAAATATTTTATCTATAACTTGTCAAGAAGTGGAATCATTCATGAAATATATATAATGATTAACAGAATTATTAATTTCATTATTTTACAGTAGGATTTCTGTGTGTTAATATCAACTAGATTGTTGCTGATCTAAAATTATACATAGTAGACCATTTTATATAACCTCAAGATTCAAAATATGAAATATTGTAACTGATTGAAAATTTTTCAGACTAAAACTATGCTAGTTATTGATAGTTTTAATATTTGATTAAATATTTGGTGAAAAACAACAAGAATTAGACTTTAGATAATATTGTAATTTTGTAAATTTTTGTGTAATTCGTAAAGCACTGTTGCAGCACGCTGATTACTAAAATAGACATACATACCATCTTTCAGTTTCCATATAACATTCCCGGAGACTGGCTCGACCGCTACCATTCCACCCCCGAGTGTAGCAAACAACAGGGGCCGGTCATCCAAAGTCCTTGATAACTCAGTACTTTCCTGAGAAATAATATGATTGTAAATCACCTTGCACTTTACACAATATTATTATTATTTACACTACTATGTATCTCACCTTATTATCACTGCTTACAATACCATCTTGTCCATAACATCCAAATGAAAACAATAATATCAGTAAAAACTTCATAGTTGCATACAATTTTTCTCATTTCTTCATTACTATCATACACTATTTATATCGAATGTAAACATAGGCCATTCGAAATTCGAATTCATCAAATGCAGCAATTTTAATGTTTGTACAAAGAATAATCGCGAAATAGTTTCGACCACAGTATTGACGATGATCGGTGAATGTGATTTGTGTGCGACAGCCGACAACTGCGACTTGCTTATAACCTGCGTATTACAATTTACCTTACGAGATATAATTAGACATTGACAACAACCTTTCGATATTTTCATTTATTTTTTGGAGCCTTGAATTTAATGTAAATTTATTATACTCTGATTATTCGACTAAATACATATTTATATAAAATAACAAAAGTTAAAACTATAATATCGATGTTAATACAACTTCTTTTGTCAGTTAAAATTTCCTTATTCTATGGAGATCTTTAGTGACAGTGACAGATAACTATTGTTCGGCTGACAACTACCATACATATTTTAGAACTTGACACGACTGTGAAATGTGAATTTTCAGTTTTCACTCTAATATTTTGTGTGATATTGTGTTTGTAATTTGATGAATAACGATGTTCGCGTACGTTTGATAAATGGTGGAATTTATCCGTTGAGCTAAAAGTAAATTAAATAACTCGTTTAATTTTCTATTACACTTAACAAATACTATTCGTCTTATGATTTCTAAAATGCAGTTTTAAATATGGAATTTTCTGGCCCAGGTGAGTACTCAATTAGTTTAAATTGTATACTTATTTATCATTCAAACATTTTGTTGCGCCTGTTTAAGCCTATGCTAAAATACATATTTTTATCTCATGCTTATATTTAATAGTTCGTCTCATTTTAAATCTTTGTTGTCCGAACTTAAAAAAAGATTGCCTAAGTAAAATTAAATATTTTTTTTAATTGGCCTTCTTACATTTCAAAATTCCTTTGTCTTTTAAATATCTCTTGACTTGACTCACTTTGGTTTCAACGTGGATAATAATAATGTTATAACAAAATATATTTTCAACCAGCTGCTGCTTTTAAGAATACATCTTTATTGTAGGTAAATCCCCGAATTCTGCGTTATCGTTTAGATATAATGCAAACAACGAAGAGCTTGAAGAATTATATCAAGCTTGTGAATCTGAAAATGTATTACCACAAGGAGATCAACCATTAAAAAGTGAAACTGCAAGCCCTAAGAAAACAGAAAAGACATCATCTATCATAGATAAATATTTTAAATCTATTAGATCTGAGAAATCCAGTGAAAAAGTTGAAGATGTTAAATCTGACCCAAAGCCAACTGAAGAGAGCAAAAGTTCTACTCCTAAAGAAATTTCTTCCTCACCCATGAAAGAATATTTGAATCGTCTTGGTAAAAGAAGTACTTCAGAAAGTTCAGATATAAAGGAACCTAATGAAACATGGAAAATATTCCATGATTTTAAATTTAAGATTGCTCAAGCTGTAGAGGACATGAAAACAAAATCTGTGGAAGGTATGTTACACTTTTTTTAGCCTAGTATTATATACATACAATACTTTTTATGGGGTACATAATTTCTATTAATATTATTTTAGAAACAAAAGAAAAGTCTCTACCAAGAGACAACTCTACATCAGACTCTGAGGAAAATTCTACTACCAAAGACTTAGACCAACATAGCATTGGTGATACTGATAATCAGGTAATTAACATTTTAAAAGTTTATGATAGAAATAAGAAGATAACAAACACCTGATGGTTTGTTTGATTAAATTGTGAAAATTGCTAAAATGATTAAGACATTCTTAGAAATACAAACATTCTAAAATTAAGGAAATATAAGCAAAATATTTAATGCCATCAACAGGTGTCCTCACTTGATAGCAGTATACAGAATTTATCTGAGGTGACTCAACCAATCACCGCCAAAGTTAATGAACAAGAAAATCGTGAAAATAACACTAAGAACCATTCAGACTCTAGTGATGACACACAAAAAAATCTAAGTATGTATAATCTAATAAAAATATTTAGTAAAAAGTGTTAATTCAATGCACTCTGATTTTGTTGTTGTCTTTTGCACTATCTGTATAGGTATTGCAAATAAATCAGGTCTGTAATAGTACAACCTATCTGCTTTTGATTGTCGACTATATAGCATAGTGAAATTGGTAAAAAACAAATTTCTAATATTAAGTTCTACTTATTCTGGGGTTTTTTTTATAATTAAAATATGTTTTTTTTATTCATCTAGGCTTAAGATAACTAATGTTTGCATTAGAAATATGAGAATTATTTTAACCTAAATAGAACCTTGTACTTGTTTCAAGAAAAACCACATACTTTCAGGGTTAAGTGAAACAGATGTAACTAAGGATATTTTGAATGATAACAGCATTGAAGTTGAATCTGGTATAGAGGCCCTTGAGGATACAATAGACGCATTTGGCGATGTTAACACTATTGATAGTCCATTGAGTAGACCTGTTGACATGAAAATTAACCCACCAACGCCAATATCCACTCCAGCCAATTTTGGCCTGCCGCCAAGTAAAAGCAACTTATCAAAACCGGAATCACACAAAAAGTCTAAGAGCTACATTTTTAATTTCACATTGTATATTTTAACTATTTTAGTAGTTGTTAATTATTTATTGTTTCCTAATTGTAATGTGTGGAATGGATTCTTTTTGGGGCTGTGGTTTTTCTGTTTTGTGAGTAATGTCAAACAGTGGGTGCTAGATACATACTTTAGTGATTGGGAGCCGAGTAGTAGAACCTTTTTCCAATTGAAGAGGAGCAGTACCATACCCATAGCCTACACTATTCCGTCTGTGAAGGAGCATACACCGTTGAAAAAGTATGAGGTAAGTTCATCTAGATTAGAATGTGGTAATTTACTAGACTAAATGTTTTACAACAAAAAGATCCCACTTTTTCCTTGCTATCAATGAATGTTGCACAAGGTTTTTTTTTGTAAATTTGTATTCTGACTTCTGCCCTAATACCAAAAGTACTAATAAAATTACAATAATCCTTTCATAATTTTAAACACACATTTACATATAAAATTACGTAGATAAATTGTTAGTTTTAATGACCTAAGTGTCTGACTCATTAAAATTCATCAAACAAATAACGCATTTATTACTATAACATAAAGTTTATAATTGTATACGTTACGGATTAATTACTTGTCCACAGGGCTGGATAAATCACTATAGATTTCCCGATTACGACCCCTTTACCTACCACATAAATAAAACAACAACTGCCTTTGTGAAACTCGAGGGTAAGTTAATAAAAATGTTTTATTTAAATCTATTTAAAAAATAACCAAAAATAAATGACGATCAGAAAAAAGAAATAAAAGTAGGCTTTGGTAGTATGTATTATGTTAAGTGGGTCAAGGGACGAAGTCATGAATATCAGCTAGTAAGAAATTCAATCACTGGAGTTTTTATTGTGCTATGTGTAATTAAACGTATACATTTTATTCATGACTTTCGGACCAGACAGACGATCTGTCATATCTATGATTATTCAGTTCGAATAGGTATTATTCATAAAAATAATATTCATAAACTTTGCTTGTTTATCTTTATTCTATAAATCGCCGATAGTTTTATTAGATTAATACCGTCGTTAAGTTTTATTAAATTTCTCTTTTATTACCTTTTCCTGCCAATAATGAACGGAGCAAAGAGAACTAGACATAGACATAACATTTACATACGAAAACTAGCGAAATTCTTCCATCCGTCCACGCGTGATGCCATGACCAAGGGAAATAGAGATTTTTATAAATATTTCATCGGTTTTTTATAAATCGTTTCCATAAAAGATTATTACAATACAAATGATATTCCATAAATATTTTCTGCTACGATTAATTCGTCCCCGTGCGTATTATAGCTTCACTATGTAATTAGATATTGTACTAATTACATTAAAACTAAGAAATGCCTTAAGCTCTACAAATGTACCGTAATATTAATGATATATCGCATATATTAACGAACCGTTCACGTGTCTATTGATTTTAAAAGATGTATTTTATAAGGATTAATATTACCTTGAAAGTGTTTTTAAATTTGAAGAATGAATTTGCTTAAAATTACAACTTCAGTATAACTTGTATTTCGCTTATTCATAAAAACTAAATCAGTAATTGAATTTCTAAAATGCCCTTACGAGCAGTGTTGGCCTAATGGCTTCAGCGTGCGACTCTTGAGCCTCGTCGTAGGTTCGATTCCCGGCGGTGCACCAATGAACTTTCTTTCTATGTCCGCATTTAACATTCACTCGAACGGTGAAGGTAAACATCGTGAGGAAACCGGCTTGCCTTAGACCCAAAACGTCAACGCCGTGCGTCAGGCACAGAAGGCTGATCACTGACTTGCCTATTAGATTACCAAATGATCATGAAACAGATACAGTAATCTGAGACCCAAACTTAAAAAGGTTGTAGTGCAAACGATTGTTTTAAATGCCCTTTCGTCTCTGTCTAATCGTGTTTACGCTGTGGTGAAAATATACAAAGTAGTACTTGTAAACGGTGCAATTAAATTAATTTTTTTTTTGAAAAAGGGGATTTTGTTTATATAGTCTGTTACTTAGGTAAATGTGTAATGAATTTTTGAAAATGGTTTAGTCGCTTTACAGTAATTCCTAATTATTATCTGTTCTCTTTAAGAAGCATGGAACAACTAAGTGCTTATGTCAACTTAAATTTGTTTGAACTTATGTTATTGACAAACTATTGAGATTGCGTGGAACCACACCTCGTATTGGACGATTCGCGTACCTAGCGTATTTATCTAATGTTATCACACCTGAAAGATAAAAAATAATTTTCAATATACGTCTATAGATTATATGGAATAGTTTATACCTTGGCTTACCTGTTACTTAGTTAAATAGAATTTATAATGAGTTTGTTAATATCGAGATACGAAATCAACGATATTTTAAGAAATTATTGCTAGACATTGCATTTCAAATGCAATTTTAATAGGTTATAGCTTTATAATATATGTATCTGATTTCATGATTTATTTATTTCGTAGATAATAAGCTAACAAAAATTATATATGTATAATATAATTGTGTGTATGTGGGGTATGCTCATGATGCAGATGATTTTGCGCTATGGATATTCTTAATACTCTTTTTAACCATATTCCGCGATAGCTTAAACAAGTCAAGGCTTATTGGTCGTTGTAGGTCCGGGCTGCGCGATAGAAAACTGAGATTTTATTATTAGAACTAGTTTTAAGCTTACATTCATATAATAAATATATAGACCCGTTTTCATACGACTAATCAAAACTGCGAGCTGTTATACTATTTCTTATTATTTAAATATTGGAAGACCTAATGATATTCGACGTAATTTATATATAATTTAACACATTTAATATATATATATATATATCTAATGATTGTTGGAACTAGCAGCGTGCTTATTTGGAATGATTGTTGCTATTGCAATTTCATCTTTTTGAACCGATTTCTTAATGCATCAATGCCACCCAAAAAATGTGGGCCTCCGAAAGGAAAACCTTCCGCAAATCCTCCGTCATAGATACATAGATATACCTAACACATATAAATACATATTTAAACACCCAAGACCTAAGCACAACACCAAATGCTCATCACATCGATGTTTGTCTCAGCCGGGACTCGAACCCGGGACCCATGGATTCTAACCACTAGACCAATGAGTCGTCATAGTACTCCTTTTTTTTACCAAAACTATAAAGGTATTAATGCGGGTTTAATATTTCTTTGTCCAATCCATACGACTGAAAAGCTTTAAATAATGTCATCTAATAATAGTTTAATTTCAGGTTGTAACCTAAGAATATCGTATACGCGTACAAAAATTGCGAAGAGAGCTCTATGGGATGAGAAGATCGACAAAGTGACTTTCTATCAGCACAGGCTCTATAACCTTACCGGCGCTCGAGTCATTCTCTTACCAAATGGACTTGTTAAACGGCGGTAAGTAAAATTATATTATTATTTATTTTGAAGCACATCCGTATTTCAAATACGATACGAAATCATCATACATACATCAGTGGCGCTTCAACCTTTTTAGGTCTGGGCCTCAGATTTCTGTTTCTCTTTCATGATAATTTGTTTATCTAATAAGGGGGTGATCAGCCTCCTGTGCCTGACACGCCGTCGACGTTTTCGGTCTAAGGCAAGTAAAGTGCATTGGTGTACAGTTGGGAATCGAACCTACGACCTCAGGGATGAGAGTCGCACGCTGAAGCCACTAGGCCAACACTGCTCAACGAAATCAACATACTTAACCATTATAGCATCTTAACACGTATTCGATAGAAAATAAATTTAACTTATGCTCTGATTTTTGATTTCGTAGAATTCTGACACAAACAAATTTGACATATCAGAGATTACAAACCTTTTTGGCCAGGCACATTTTTTAACACCGTGTAAAGCACGCGAAACGTCGTAAATTAAATTTAAAATGATGTTAAATAATTGTAAATTTATAATAATACATAACTTTAATCCGGTTAAAAAGTGTTTTCCTTAAACATTTTTTAATTTCAATACGAGTCTGAACATCTGAGTCTATACATACATTTTATTTGTTAGTGAATGTATATATTTTAACACATTAAAAGTGGTTTTACGGCGAGTGAAAATTTTATCATATTTAAAAAACGCACAAGTAAAGATAATATATATTTTTTAAAGGTTTACTAAACCTGGAATTAGTAGGCAGTGATGCCAGCTAAATAATAAAATAAAGTAATTAAGGTTAATGCGATATATTGTTCGTGATATTGAATTATTTATTATTTCTGTATTAGATCACTTGAGTAAATATTTAAATTTACCTTTTTGTAGCTAAAACATAAAAAATACGTAGCATTTTATTTTTTATTGCCCTCTAATGGGTCAAATTTCGGTGGAGAACTTTGTTAGTAGCAACTCTATGAAATGTCAGAATTCTACGGAATGAAAAATAAGACTATAATCCTTGTTATAATAATAAATCTGACAATAGATTAATGATCTCTATTCTCTGTTTTAAACTGAATATGCTGGTCATTACTACAATAGTATTAAATGCACTCGTAAGTTGTGTATCTTTGACTAGATTAGTGCGCGCCCGTTGTCAGCACGGTTTCCTATTATAATAATAATAATAATAAATAATCTTAATTTCTTCTCTCACATAAACATACAAGGTTATTATGATTAAAATAAATGCCTAGTACATTAAAATCTCTATAACTATAGTAAACAAAATAATTATGTTGTGTTATTTTATATTTCACCCTTTAATAAAGACGTTACTTCAATAGAACCAACCGCTTATATCAAGTTAAACCAACAATTCAAGGAGCAGGTGTAATGACAAAAATCCTATTAAACTTGACAGTTATAGACATTTCTTAGGTTGTAATACAAATTGCTGTAATGTGAATACCTAAATTTGTTTCTGTAAATTGCTTAATATAAATCTGTTATAATTAATAAGGGCAGACAGTTATTAAAATATATAGAGTGGACATTGAACACTCAAGTGCTTGATAATGATTAAAATAATTATAATAATTTGTTTTTAATTGCTTTACGTCATATCTTTTATGCGCAGATGTTAATCTTAGTGTCTTTTTAAGTAAAATTTCGTTATCTATATCTGTTTTTTAAGCTTCCATAATCTCCAAATTAAAGTAACTATTATTTTTTCGCCAGAAATTGACACAGTGTGCTAAAAAATTGTTATGAGTTAGTTATGAGTTTAACGTCGTCATAGACTAAAGACGAATGATCGAATTTAATCTGCTTAGTGTATACGTTAATAACCAAAAACAAAACTAATTAACAATAGCAGTATTCAGGTTAATTAACTCCATTTTAACTAGCATTATGAATATTTATTATTAAATATGAACATTTAAGTTTTTATCAATTTTTAAATTTTTCGACTTCTCGAGATTCTAGTACATATTTGTAATCTGTTTACTCCATACTAAATTAAATGGATATTTGCGTTTTTAGCTGCAGAAAAAAGAAGCCATAGCCAATAAGACCCATTTTTGCGTCTGTATCCCTTATAATTTTTATGTATTATGTTATATGTCTTTAAATGTAACGAAGTGTTAATAAATCAATAACTAGCGAAGAAAGGCACATTGCACGGGTATAATACTTTATACGAAATGTACAAAATAACTATTCTTTTTACACATTTTAATTTGCTATAAAGAACGCGAAACAGTTGTAATTTGAAAATATCATTGTTATAGCACGGAATACATTTAAACTGTGCGTTTCAAGTTAAAACACTTGAGAAAGCTTTGTCAAAACTCGGTCGGTGACCTTCGCTCAAAGGTAAACGAGAACAATTAGTGCAATGACCCAACTGTTCACGTTTCATAGGGAAATACATAGTAAATTATTTTTCCTTCTCACGACATATAATAAATTAATAAAAGCAGTCAGACCGGTATTTTTTATACTAGCCAAATACAATTCCGGACGCAAAGAACTTTTAATTTTAATTTAGACTTCAATCTTAAAAACGTTTCAAGACATTCGCGTTTAGTTGGTTTATGAAATAGTGACCGGAAGTTTTTTGCCAGTTCTTTTCGTCCGTTCTACGCCCTTGTGTTGAAATCTTTTTTTTATAAGTATGATAAGTTACCAACACGAATAAAATACAACAAAATGTCAGTTAATTCCTAGTTAAAAACGCAAGTTTAATCTAAAAATAAAACTTAAAAATCCCGTGATAATTTTACTATTTTGATTAAATTTAAGTTTTTACAACTTGATATCAAGTTATTGAAGGTTATACGGAAGTCGATTTAAAGTGTGTGAAATAAATTAAGAAAAGATTCCCACATATCGCAACCTTATTATCACATATATAGTAGAAATGTTTATCCTAAAACGTTCTACAAAATATATGCATTAAATCAAACATATTATGCGAGGTAAAACCCGATTGAAATTTAGGAATTATGTGGTTTTATTTAAACATATAAATAATTCGTTTTGGTTAAAATTATAATTATGTTGTCATAATGAACGAGAAATACATTGTAGGATAAAGAAGCACTTAATTAAAACATGACACTTGTATGGTTCCCTATTTAACGGGATGCTTTAATTAATAGAGGATATTATTTCACTCTATATTGTACGATCTAATTAATGAAATGTTAAATGCTATGCTGTGCTTATAATGATGAAAAGAGTGCCCACGTCTGGCTATACTCTCGGGACGCCACTCCGACGATTTAATTGTCACGCTTATATAACTAAGAAAGTCTGAGCAAGCTGTACAGTGTACAGCCTTCCTTGATCCATCCACACATTAATAAAGACTAGTATATTGCAGCTTAAAACAAGGTATTCCTTGTTTATAGATATTTCTATAAGAACTTCAATCTTTAAAATTTTCGTTGTATATGTAGCTTAATCTTGTGTCTCATTTATAGGCAATGGAGCAAAAAATACCCCATATGCATAATACTGAACGAGAAAGAAAAAATTCAAGTGTTGGAGAAAGAGAATTCAATAGAGAAGAAAGTGGCAGAATTGGACAAGAAGAGTAAAGAAGCGACGTTAGAGACTGAAAGTACAGAGACAAATACAAGCCCGGAGAGGAAGAAGAAGTTTATTTGGAGGAGAAGAGAAAAGAGGTAAGTTCTGGTACATTCAATGTAGTATTTATTTATTTGTAAGTTCTAAAACATCGTGTCTGCATAAAATTGTACGAGAAAATATGACATCACAAATTTTACACACATAAGCAAGCTAGCAAGGGAAAAAATTAAACAAGCAACCACAAAATAAAAAATAAAAAAACTATAACTAATAAAGTTATAATAACTAATACTAAACGTAAACTAAAACCTCATTAAGAGCATGATAAACAAAGTTACAGTAAGTTGGAAAACTGTTATATAAAATATAACAGTAATATTGTATCTAAAATTCAGGAATTGTAGCGATTCCTAAATAGATAAATGATTCCTAAACTGATGAAGTCAAGGAAGTATAATAGTTAAAGAGAATTTTATTCAATAATTTATTGTTTATATTTTACAGTATTTCGCATGAAACCGAACCGGGATGGGAAGGTCTCAGACATAGATTAGTCAGGAAAATGCATAGAGGTAAATTGTATACAATATTTGTTCTGTTAAATAGTGATATATATTTGCTTAGATAGTTAGAAGAGAGCAGTGTTGGCCTAGTGGCTTCAGCGTGCGAATCTCATCTCTGAGGTCGTAGGTTCGATCCCCGGCTGTGCACCAATGGTCTTTCTTTCTATGGGCGCATTTAACATTCGCTCGAACGCTCGCTCGAACCGACATGTCTTAGAGCCAAAAAAAAGTCGGCGGCGTGTGTCAATCACAGGAGGCTGATCACCTACTTGCCTATAAAAAAAAATGATCATGAAACAGATTCTCAAACAGAAATCTGAGGCCCAGACCTAAAGAGGTTGTAGCGCCACGGTTTTTTTTGTATATTTGCTTAGAAGGTTCATCTCAGAAACAGACGCAAAAATTGGTATTATTGGCTATGGGCTCCTTTTTTCTGCAGCTAAAAAACGCAAATATCTATTTTAAGTGAAAAACTTGCTTTAATTAAGGTGTGTTTCGGATATGTTTGGATTATTTTTATCTTCTCTAGATAAAAAGACGGATAGCGTATCAACCATAACAGATCCAGAGACAAGTGAAAAGCTGGATGATGGTGAGGAACAAACGACAAAATCCATCGCCAGTACAAGGGAGGATGATGATGATATAGATGATAACGAATTGTCCAAAATCAAGGAGCTCCTTGAAGAAACGGTAAATAAATGCAATCGTTTTTATATCAACATAAATGTATCTCTCTTCGTAACAGCGGAAACACAATTTGTCAGAAAGAGATAGAAGAGCAAAAGTACTTGACAAGGAAAAATATCGTACGGGTATTTACCGTCGTAAAAAATAACTCCTTTCTGCAAAAGCTTATGATTTCATATATAGTAATAATCGACTTTACTAGAATTACTGAATTTTTTATAAAAATAGAAAACAAAAAATTTCATGTATGTTTCTTATCCTTTAAATAAACTTCTTCTTTCTCTTCCGTCTTGTATTAAGCGTCTAACGTCGCTTCTTTACTCTTCTCCAATTCTGATATTTTCTTCTCTATTGAATTCTCTTTCTCCAACACTTGAATTTTTTCTTTCTCGTTGAGTATTATGCATATGGGGTATTTTTTTGCTCCATTGCTATTAATTTAGACACAAGTTTAAACTACGATATTTTAAAGATTAAAGTTCTTATAGAAATTCCTTGTATTATGCTACATTATACTAGTAATGAGTAAGTGTTTTTTTTTTTTCAAAAGTGTTGCACGAGCCAAGGCAATTTTGCTCACTAAGATGTACGTTCCTTTTCACAGGAGTTGGATCCCGTGGCGGAAGGTACTACGGAAGGGGAATGGAGTGTACACGTCAAACAATCGAGAGACAAACATTCACATCTCTACCTTTTTGCTAGGACGGGTCGAGACAAACACGAGTGGTAAGAATAAATTCCTATAAAATTCCATAAACACCTAGGCATATTCTATATTCTTGTGTTTATTTTTTTGGACTGTCATACAAAATTTTAGAGCAGTTTTGGCCTAGTGGCTTCAGAGTGCGGGTCTCATCCCAGCCTTGCGATTCTGTAACTCACTTTTTTCGAACTCTCACAGCGGTTTTCACAGCGGCGGTCGCGCTCAAATCAATGGTGGAGCAGTCATTTTACGATTTAGCATTCTGATAAGGAGGGAGCTTGTAGTTTATTGTTGAGAGTTCGAAAAGTGAGTTACAGAATCGCAAGGCTGAGGTCGGTGTCGGGCACAGGAGGCTGATCACCTGTGAACCTAGCCTCTTATATTGACAAATGATCATGAAATTTGAGGCCCAGACCTAAAAAAAGGTTGTAGCGCCACTGATTTATTTTTTAGTCATACAAAATTTCGATTGAACTGCGAATTTACTTTATTAAACTAAAAGTTGGTTCGGGCTTCGTCACAATTCTTTTGAATCGAACAATGTCGTGTCAATTTGGAATGTTTTCGTGTACAATTCAAATAAAACATATTATGTTCGAAATAAATATAATATTATACAAAGTAAATTTTGTTCTGTTATCCTTGGAATGTCCATAAGAAATATTCACAAAATTCTAACGGAGATTATCTGAATTACGAAGCCTTACTAAGCCCCTGTACTTCCCTGGGTGTGTGTATAATGTCTATTATATCATACAAGAGGGAAGAGGGAGGGGCGTACCCTGGGCCCTAGGAACTCGTAATACAAATATTTTCATAGATGATATTTGTTAGTAGATATTTACATCTTATAAATACGGTCTAAATCGGTGTTATTTGTACAGTGTATACAAACTTATGTATACGGTCTTATTCTAAAAAAAATAACCGTCGCGAACTTTCTTAACTTAGATCTTGTATATATAATTATACTAGTAGACTCGGCCAAGCGTTGCTGTGGCTAAAGTTTTTGGTTTATTACATAGTAGTAAACTATTCAAGGGAAACGTCAATGTCATTAAATTGTAGCTTATGATTAACGTTTCATGTTGGTACTTTTAACACAACGCCATCTGTTAGAATTGTGACTGACAAATAATTTGCGATAAAATAATATTGCGGGTATAAATGAAGATGTAAGCTATCCTATCTTTTAAGTTGGATCAAACTACACACGGTGTGCAAATTTGATTGATATCGGATCGGTAGTTTAGGAATCCATAGCGGACAAACAACGTGACACGTAATTTATATATATTAAGATATACAGTGTAAACTCTTTATAACGTCATTCGTTATAACGAAAATCTGTCTATACCAAAAAACTTGTTAAATTATTTGGTAAACCAATACCCAAGCATTAATTCATCCCTCTCTATAACGAATAAAACTGATCGGTCCCTTGAGATTCGTTATAAAGAGTTTACACTCTAAGTATATGGTCTAAGTATAAAACTCTGTTTTAGGTATCGCCGTTTTATGATATCGATAAGCGAAGCGAGCGCGTCAGCGGATACGTCACCCAACGAAGACAAATCTACGAGTGATCCCCAAGAAGGAAAAGAGGGGATTGAATTAGCCGTTTATAAGCTTAGCGAAAAAGAAACTGTCGCTTTTGGCAAGGTATATTTTAAAATAAAGTAGTTAAATAAATTTTTTAAACATAATTTCATAATTATTAATTTAAAAGTAAAATAATGCAAATATCTTATCGTTTCGCATAATTCGGAGGATTTTTTAATAATATATAGAATACCTGGCAAACGTCGTTTTGCCATGTATATCATTTATAATAAAAAAATAGGGGTTGATCGTAGAAAATTAGGGGTTGTATGTATTTTATATGCTGTATCATAAAAAAAAATAGGGTCGGACTACCCTTAACATTTAGAGGGGTGAAAAATAGATGCTGTCCGATTCTCAGACATACCCAATATGCTTACAAAATTTCATGAGAATCGGTCAAGCCGTTTTGGAGGAGTTTAACTACAAACACCGCGACTCGAGAATTTTATATATATCTAATGTGTGTCCCGCTATGCTTTCTATAATACCTAACCTCTAAATCTACTATAAAGTATTTGACTCAAAGGGAAACACACACGGTTTGAAAGGAATCTGACCTTCAAACAAAAATTCTTGCTCCATATTTATACCATGCATTACGATTCTAAATATTTCAGATTTCTTATAAAATCCACTTACATTTTATGAAAAATAAATTTCGCTGTTGGAGCTTAAAAAGCTATACTTTCTATGCCTAAATCGGTTTGTTATAACTTTATTACAGACTAAAATGAATGACTCGACATCAGATGTAATAAATATAACATCAGCCATACATCCTTTACCCGTCAGCTTAGATTCCTATGAGAAGACATTTTGGCCATATATTATTAAAATTATGCAGGTAAGACAAATAACTCCAGTTTTTAGCTTATATTTAGATAAATCTGAAAGGATTTCAGGCTTTTTTTTAATATTTTTGTTGCTTAAAAGTAATAACTACGATTTCTAATTATTATTAATCTATTAATAAATCTACTTCAATATATTTGAAGATAAGACGAGATTCAGAAAAGCGTCTAAATGTGATCTGACAGAGATGTTTTCGTGCCATTTTGAACCTTTGCCTAAGCATAAATAATCAAATACAGCATTCCCAAGGTCTAAAATCAGCATAATTTTCCAAATACCTTCTGCAAAAACCAACCTAGGAATTCAGGCACCTCTCTTTCGAATTCTTCGCGATTATAACGGATTAAAAAATATTTATTATATTATTGGGACTGTTTTAAAGAAGGCGTTGTTGAGTGCCTATCTCGTATCTAATCCGCTGTTTTACTGGTAATTTTTTTATTTTATCTTGTACATATTTAATTGCATTTTTTTAGTAACATTTATGTTTACCTAAACTGACATACATTGTAGATAAAACAGTTGGTAACATATACTATAGATATTGTATAAAACAACTATAAACTAACTATAAATTTTAATTAATAAATAAATAAGCATATAAGGTTCATTTGAGGTCTCTTAAAAACTGTTCAATATTTGACACCCGTTGTTGTTTAAAGACATTCATAAGACATGGAAAGCGCAAATCTACCTGATATTTTAGTGTCTTATTGATCTTGCGAGGTGATCAGTAGTGCTTACCATCCTAAATAATTTTACTATAATTCGAACCTATAGCTATACGCAACATCAAAAAAAAAAGATTCTAGAACTTAATATATAAACACTATCTATTAACTAATTTATCATCATAGACGCATCAAGTTATCACGAAACAAACCTCAGATGTCGGCGTTATGTGTCAATTAGAGCCTTCGCCCCACGAGAGGAATAAAAAAAAGAAGAGAAAAGATGTTAGCGGTTTTATTTTGTTTTAGTTCTGTGACGTACGCTTTTGTTTACGTGTGGGACGTGTACGTTTGGGTTGTACGCAAAAACCTTTTTTTTAAATTAATATAATTTAACTTATATATTGTGTTGCTTATATTGAAATTTAAATGTATTATAGTTTTTTTCAATTTTCGCTTATTTTATTAATAAAATGTCAAGTGCGGGTGGCCCTTTTTGGACTTTTTGATCTTTTCTTTACCAAGACTTTGACAAGCTAACTAACGATTTACATGAAAAATATTTTGTCAATTTAAACGGGTTAATTGTGTTTTAGAGTCGTTTTAGACTAAACTATATAATATATTTGTGTTGGGAGTATTTATGTTGCTTTTACAAGTTTTTAAAGCTTTAATTTGTATTTTTATTGTAGTTTTAAATACTAAATATTACATAGTAGTTCAATATTTAGTTGTTTGAATAACAGTACCTTATACGAACTTAATACTGTTTTACTTTTTAGTCCCAGCAGTCAACATCTGATTGCGAGTGTCGAACTCTTCCTGCGGAAGTGACATGGGTGAACACGATGCTTGCTCGCATCATGTACGATATGATGCGAGATCCCGTACTCATTGCGAGGCTGCAGAATAAGATACAAAGGAAATTGAATACGCTTAAGGTAGGTTTTGCAAGGATAAATAATATGAGCCATGTCTGTAGTCTTTAACTAAAAAGGTATTGATATTTTTTTGTTTATACACATATGATTAGAATTGCTTAAGCTACGGTTTTCTAGAAAAGCGGTGCCGTTATCTAACGGCCGTAATGTAACGTTGGGTGACGTCACCCATACGTTGTCTATAAATAACATCGGAGTAGGTTTTCTAGAGAACGTTGAGTGTCACCGTAACGTCAAATACCGGTGCTGTCATTTGCATGACGGCCGTCATTGCGGTGATAAACAGTAGTTCAACGTTTTTCGCATGTAGCGGTGCGCATATATATATATATATTTTTTTTTAAAGACAATTCACACCAATTGACCGAGTCCATGCTAAGCTGGTGAAGCTTGTGTTATGGGTACTAGGCAACGGATATACATACATATTATAAATAGATAGACATATAAATACATATTTAAACACCTAAGACCTAAGCACAACACCAAATGCTCATCACATCGATGTTCGTCTCAGCCGGGGATCGAACCCGGGACCCATGGATTCGCAGTCAGGGGTACTAACCACTAGACAAATGAGTCGTCAAATATATATAATACAATGACTTGGACGAGCGAAAATGATGAACAATTAACAGATTTTGTTAAAAATCACGAAGCTTTATCAAATCCAAAGAGTACAGACAAGCTCAGATGAAGCAACATTTGTGGAACGAAATTGGAATAACACTTCAAAAATACGGTCGCACTACTTTCTAGGAAACCACAGCTTTGCCACCGTAAAGACGGCCGTTAGTTAACGGCACCGCTTTCCTAGGAAAGGCAAAGCGGAATTTTGATTTTTTTTCACCTCCATTTATAATGACTACAAATAATTGTTAATTGTGTTCCGTTTTAGATTTTATGTATTGTGTAATTTTAATAGCTAGCTGTAGGAATAGTAAAAATCAAATAGATACATGTTTTTTTGTTGCATCATTCCATGTGAACCTTCTTTTCCAGCTGCCATCATTCATGTCACCCCTCCTAGTGACAAAATTGTCACTGTCGGGCGCGTGTCCGTTAGTCTGTGGCGTACAACCGCCATCTTGTGACGCACGCGGCGTGTGGCTAGACGCACACTTGCGGTACGATGGCGGTGCATACATAGCCATACTTACGCAAATCAACCTCATGAAGCTGAAAGAGAAAAGTGAGTGTTGCATCTTATTATGACGATATTGTTCTAGGTTTTGGATAGGAGTGTGAGGGACGGCATGTAGTATACCTTTTTCGCTCTTTTGTGCCTTTTAAAGACTGAGTATAGATTTGTACTGATTATATGAAACCGTTATTTTTTAATATTAATTGAAGGATATATTTATACGTAAAAGCATTTGTAAAAATTTCGGCTTGCATAAATACGGACTTTTTTCATTTTTTTAAGTATAATTTTTAGTAACTTATTTTAACTACTACTACTACTCGTCTCGCTCTACGACCCGAAAGGTGTCTTGGCGTCCAAAACGTGAAACTACCAGAGTTCCCTTTTCTATGCCATCAGAATTGAAAAATAACCTACAAATTTCTTTATGAAACTTAAGGTTATAATTTTTTTTTCAGATATGACATTAGAAGAGCAATTAATGGAAACTCAAGAGCCGGTTGTCGAAAGGGAGCTGACTGCGTCTCCCACTCTACGTGCTACTAGCCCTGAGCTGCGGGTAATTTTTTTATTTAAACTAACTTGTAACAGCAAATGTTTATCTGTTTGTACTATACAAATGATAAACATTAAAAGATTCTGCTATTTTTAGGGTCTGTTTCACAATGTACGGATAAGTTCTACATAAGTTCCAAATTAGCTATTTATTACTTATTGGTAGGATAAACACTATTGTTGCGTTTCACGACTGTCAGATAGCGCTATTCGTCACATAAAGTCCATCATAAGTTATGAGTCCGATGAAGTGTCAAATAGCACAATTTATCTTCCAATTAATTTATGTGTTGCATAGCTATTTGGTACTTTATCCATACATTGTGAAACAGACCAATAAAATAATTGCCCAAACAAGCAGCGCATTTTTAGATATTTTTTAATTTGACGGTTGACACTTGATTAATTGTTCGGATGTTCCAATAATTTTCTTACGAAACATCATTGTATTTTGAACGACAGATTTAGTAATATGCTTGTATATGTGTGTCGAAGAGATAAATGACAGTTTCTTTCTCGTTCGAAACTGAAAATATATGATATGGAAAAAATAAATCTCCCAAACATCGAACTTTGATGGTTTCAGATCGCACCTAGGATTATATTAACGATAAGTAACCAATACAATTATAAGATGACTCTCATTCACAGAAACGAAAACCAGCGATTTACGATTCGGATGTGGAGGACTCAGCCGAGTCTTCGAGTGATGATGAAACCCCACCCGTACAGCCTGTCGATAGTGGTGAAAATATCGTTTTGTCAGATACAGCACCGTAAGTAAATTAAAAAAAAACGACGGGTTGCACTCCGGGAGTGCCGGCAGAAGTGAAAACTTGAATATTAACGTTGTGCGTTTTTGATATTTTGGAATGGTTAGGGAACAATTTTGCACGAATTGCTTTAATTATCACTATATATAGATAATTTATCAGTATAAAAGTACTCTCATTTATATGGTAAAATACAATATTTATTTATTGCGCTATCGTACACAAACATGACAATTTATATTACATTAAATACGCCGCGCGAGCTGTCTACTCTCCATCCGTCTTACGAATTTTCGGTCAGGTCACGTGTCCTGACGCGAGTTTAACATTTTTACCCATTCCAAAAAAAGAACCCCCTGTTCTTATTATATTCTTAGTTTTGATGTCATTATTTTTACGATTCCTCTTAAACTTTATTGACGTAATTTTTTTTCATTTCTAGAACCGTTTACACAACGGAAGGAGGTTCGTCAAAAAAGAAATTCCTCAGAATAGTTGACAAAATAGCTACCAACAAATATTTCCAACAGGTACATTTTTTTTAATATTTTATTAATACTGTATATAGTTTACTTAACCTCACATCGGAGTGCATTAGTTTTAATTAAGTTGATTAACCGACTACAACAAAAACCGAAGGAGGAAGTTATCATTCGTCATGTAATTTTTTTATTTTTTTATTTTTTTAGTCTGTTTCTAGTCTAATTTAAATGTCATAAGCATCGCCTCATATCACATTAGTGGTGAATGAAGAATATTCTTTGGGAATAATTAAATAAATGTTTCAATATCAATCTTGTATTAAATGTACATGAACCTCATGTAATACAAGATTTTTAATTTCAGGTAACTGACTACAAGTACGTGAAGCGAGCTATGGAAGGTCTATCGAACACTGACATAAAGCTTCAGCTGGAAGTGAGCGGACTCGAAGGTCGTTTGGCTGTGAACCTCCCACCACCACCGCACGATCGACTATGGATCGGGTAATTGTTTTTTGCTTAACTCGTTGGCGTGACACAAAGTAATTGAAGTGAAACTTCTTTATCGACGTATGGGAGAAATTTTGTAGCAAATCGTCACGTTTTTCGGTTACGCGCCATCTTTATTTATTATTCGACACTTCATATTTTATGACAATTAAATTCATTAAATTCCTAACATATCTTCCTTTTTCCGTCCCTCTAAGTATCGGAAATCTAAACTTTTAGATTTGTATAAATATGAACAACACAACTTGCCTCATACTAAATGTTCGAGCAGTGAAGAAGGTTAAAAAAAACATTTATTATTTCGGTATTACAAGAAATATTTGCTCTATAGAAAACTTAGTAAATAACAATCTACCACATATTTATAGTTTGAAAATGCTACCTACTAAGCACAACTGCTTTTTGGTATTTTATAGATTGTCTGAAATATCTTATAATCATGTCATCTGTTGTATTCCTTATTTTAATTTCATTTTTAGTAAAAAAGAAACTTTTACTGTCTCTTTTATCTATATTTATATACTATTTATGTTTAAATTTTTTACCGCCTGTGTAGATTTACTATATTATACTGGGTGTCAGCAATCTTAAATCTTAGTAATAATAATAATAATAACACATTCCACGTGTTTACGTAGAACCAACCCTAAAGAGCTCTGTAAAGACAGAAGTGTTCAGTAAGCGCTATAACGATTCGAGTAGCGAAATGTCATACTAACGCCATCTACTGTCGCGATTTTGTTTATTTATTTGATTTTTTTTTTCTTTTTTTTTGGGACCATTTCTTCCTTACCAACGCTTAACATATTCCAAATAGAGGCTGTACTTATCGTATTTTTTTTACATGAACTAAAGCTCGATTAATTAGTAATTTGTGAATGCCGATGAGTTTCTGTTGACTTTCCTATTTAAATAAATATATTTTTTTTTGCTTTCAGGTTCCGTACAAATCCCCAACTAGTATTAAAGGCCCGACCAGCGTTCGGCGCTAGATCACTTCGGTTTACCCACATAACTAACTGGATTGAACAAAAACTAACTAAGGAGTTTGAGAAAGTATTAGTCCTACCCAATATGGAGGATTTTATTATAGACGTCATGACACCAACGCCCGTTGAATTTGAATGAGATTGTCCATATTTGTTACTTGGTAAACATTAGTTTAAAGATTTGTGTGTCATGCTCAACCACAATTTGATTGTTTTATTGTTATAATACTTTAATAAAAAATCTGGGCTTATACGAGACGGTATTGCTACGAGTCGTAAATAATAATATAGAAACGGGGTGATATATATTTAGTGTGAAAATTTGGTGTTTCGTGTTACAAAATATATCTTTTATTTACGAGAGTATGTAATGATTTTGTTGTTGTCTATGGTGTTTTAAAACGTTTTTCTTATTGCATTTGCGCAACAGTATTTAATATTTATTTAATTGTATATAGTATTAGATATGTCACTGTAAAATTGTAAATAACGTCACAATGTTTCGTGATATTCTTATATATAACTTGTTTTTCGATAGTTTCAACCCAAGATTTTTTTTCGATCGCAACTTTTAAGCTATTGCATAGCTTCTATCGTGAGCCTTGAGCGTCGAGACCGAATCCAGAAATTCCGTAACGAAAATAACCTAACACACGATACGCGTTAGAGTAAGACAGATTATATAGGCGTGTTAGTCTGAGTCTGGTAAAGTGGTAGATTATGGAATTAATATCAAAGAATAAAAATACTGCATAAATAAAAAATTATTATAATTGCATAAGTTGATAAAAAATGCTATGCAATAGCTTTACTGGGGCAGTCCCCGAGTGCCACACATTTTTTTTTTAATATCGCGAGGCTTCGGTATTTATAGTTGTATAGTGACAGATGCATGTAAAATATATTTACCAATTCCAGAACCATATCTACATAGAAATTATATTTATTATATTCGATATAGATATAGAATAAAATTCATATTTATGTGAAAACGAAAGTATAACTCACTCATTATCAAAAGTAAATGACCCGATTCGAGCTTCCCTAATTTATCGACAATAATTCCAAATTTATATCTTTCATATTTAATAATATATCAAAAAACTTTTCTAGAAATTCAAGGAGATAAAATTTTTAATGAACTTAATAGTTAATATCATTCAAACATTTTAAGTAGAAATATTCTAAATTTTCAGAATCTAAAGATACTTACATTTATCAATGGACTAACCATATTTTATGAGTTGTAGTAAGAGAGTGAGATATGTAAATGGTATGAAAATAGCATAAAAATAGCCAATATGCAAATTTCACCTTATAAACAGCTGATAGGTCAAGTTATGAGTTCAATGACCTTTCAGGTGAATGACCCCAACTTTGCATTCATTTTTGTAAAATGTATGTACATCAGTATTTCTGTAGTGAGTTATTATAGTACTAAGAAATTTTTCTTGCAATTTGTGTCTGAAATTTTTCGAATTTTAAAATCTAGTATTTTATTTAAAATAAACACTATTATTTTTTTTAAATAAGCATTCATGCCAAGTATCTCGTTATCATTATTAAAAGGTATTTCTGGTCGCACAATAAATTTAACGTTTAGGCCAAATTTACTTCTTTTTTGTATGAAATGAATGCAAAAAAATTCTAGATACATATGTATTATGTACTTGTGCGAAATTGTTATTGAAAGGCTGACTGATTGTTGCTTATAAGCTGTCACATCGAATTGTATAGTTTTTGTTTATGCGGCACGAATGCCAAGTAATCTGTACCTTATCTACTGTGCACTGTAGAAATTAAGGTGCAAGTTCCCTTTGCTACGAAATTATTGATTTAATCTTTAACAGAATCTTTAGTATCAAAATATAGTTAATACCGCTAAGCTATGCAATCTGGTTCGTGTGACAAAAATTAAACCTTATGAGCAATGCCATAAGGATCAAATTATACTTGCACTCTCCGGAAGAATGGGCCTAATTAGTTCCTTAGTCGTTTATTGTCGTCGTCTATCGCATTTGAGGACTATTCCCTTAAATCTAGACTTACGCGCCGTGAGCGTTATGCGTTGTTGATTCGTTATGTTATACGCCTATTTTACTGTTCACATTTGCCTAAATTTTGTTATATACTCGATATTTATTTGTATTGCCCGGTTTTTGTACTAACTGCAATACAAAACTTGTAAAGTTAAATGTTTCTATAAATTTGTTTTCAAACGAGCCAAAATATTCCGATCCATTGTAATTTATGAGTGACGTTTTGTAAGAATATTTTGGAACTCGAAGGATGATTTTACGTTTTTTTATGCTGTGAAGTTATCTATTTCATAATTATAACTGTAATATTGAAATTTTTATGTAAATATTTGAAATTATAAGTGTTTATGTGATATTATGTATAGTTAAGAGTTAAACCGTGCCGAGTAGTTTTTCTATGTGGTATCAGTTGTGATTATTTTCAATAAATAAAAAGCTATATTAAAATTGTGTATTATTATATCTTTAAACCATAGATAAATATAAGATTCCTATCTAAGCCTTTCCCATTTAAAAATAACGTAACTATTATACGTCACAACCGTATACAGTCAAAACCGTTTACGACAACATCGTTTAGAAAAACATACCGATCATATTGACCAAAATCAAAGTCCCAACTGAATTCTATTGTATTAGGTACTTAATAACAACGTCATCGGCTGTTACGACTATCGGTTTTTACGACCAAATATGAGTAGTCCCTTCGATGTCGTCATAACAGATTTTGACTGTAGTTAAAAAATATTCAAAATGTCACAAGCAGATGAGTTATTTGAAAAGAAAAAAAATAACGTTCTTGGACCATTTAGACAGATACTCTTCAATGGGTATAATTGTAAGTATATTAATTTATAGCCGCGCCACATAAAAAAACAAAAGAAGAAACAAGTTATAAAGTACTAATTTATTTTTGTAACCTTTGAAATGAAACAATAAAATATCTTTACTTTTTTATTTTTAACATCTCGTACTATGATAATTATATTAAATGTACAACATCGTATTTACAATAGGCACTTGGAAATATACATCTATATCACATCAAAATTATGTAACTAACACATTTTTATAAAACATATAGGTACAAATATATTATAAAATATATAAGATTCTAAATATTTATATTTCATAGGTTCTGCTTGGAAGCACAAAATTTACATTCAGTATATGAGTTTCTCATGTATAGGCGCTATCGAGACCTTATAAATGCTTAAAAAAGTATTACAAGCGCCAAGGTCATTAAATACGCAGATATCCTTTTCTTCTGTTCTTTCCTTCTATGTTCCACGCTATTCTGAATAGGTAAATACGGAGAAACCTTAGAAGTTGTACTATTAGTAGCCATAAGTAATAGAATATAGAAACAATATCTTTTGTATGGAAATTTAGAACAGCGTTTACTGATTTCTGTGTATTCATCAACTTGTCTGCCGCGATCGTGTACATAGATTTTTTTCTTTTTCTTATTTTTATAACTATAGGAAGATATTTCAAACGTTGGGTTTACAATGAATATAAAAATACATATACAATATATACATATTGAGATCAATCTTAAAAATAAATCTTACATTTGGCACTGTGGACCACATTTCTTTACAAATATTTACAATTGCATTTTACAAGCTAGTTATGGCAAGCGGGTACTAATATAGTGTTGATTAACTCTCAGATAAATTCTTCCCACTTATCTAACAATATACATTTTCAATATTGCAACGATCCATTCAAATGTAACATAGTCGCACATTGCATAAGATTTTTCAGACGTATAAAAACTTTCAGTCAACGAAATAATGGTTGAATAATTTTGTTTTAATCCTATTACGAACATTATTCATTTAGATTGAGTTGGTAATATAAAGTATTGAAACATTCCTCTTAGGTTATCATAGAATCTTGGACCTGCAGATTCAATACATGTTCATTAAATATATATATATATGATTGGACAATTCACACCAATTGACCTAGTCCCATGGTAAGCTGGTGAAGCTTGTGTTATGGGTACTAGGCAACAAATATACATACATATTATAGATACACATATAAATACATATTTAAACACCCAAGACCTAAGCACAACACCTAATGCTCATCACATCGATGTTTGTCTCAGCCGGGGATCGAACCCGGGACCCATGGATTCGCAGTCAGGGGTACTAACCACTAGACCAATGAGCCGTCAAAATAAACATTAGAAGCTCTTAGACGTCTGAATTATGTATGTAGCAATACATTAAAAATCTTTACATGGCAACCCCACATACGGTGTTACCGTACTAAAACTTTACCAAAACCTAATGCTGCAACAAACAATGCGCGGTACCTTCTGCATTACGTCTCTTTGCCAATTCTTTCCATTCGTGTGCTCTCGGCGCGCAGACCAAATGATATCTCCCGAGAGCTCTTCTAGCCATTATAAGGAATTCTCCCGAACCGGCGCCGGCTTCGCAACGTGAAGCAACGTGAACGTGTGCGTGAAGGCTTCGGGGGTGTCGCCTACGACCGGTGCCTATTGTATTGTCGATTTCATATCTGAAAACAACAACAATTGTTAATAAGCTGGGGTAATAAAAAATAGCGGAGCAAAATTTGTTAGTAATTGGTTATGGAGTCAAGAGGTATCGAAATACGAAATGACTAACTTATTTTTTTTTAAATATAAATTATTTAGTTTCCTTATTGATATTTGAATTATTTGCGACTACGTTTGATTATTGCTCTTACATATTCTAAATAAACGTACTTTCGTCTGAACCTATTTATTATTTTTTCTAAACTAGACTAAAACAAATTATTTATTGCTCGCCTTATTTGTGTTTATTTAATTGGAAATTAAAAAAATAATAATAGTAATATTAAAAAATAGTAAAAAGCATACGCAAAATTTGTACAGCAAGAAATTGATTTTCCCTTACAATATATTAAAGCTCTTACCTAAAGTACTGATTCTCCTCTTCGCTAGGATCAGTTGCGGCAGCCGTAGCACGAATCAAGTTGGTCAATCGCAGGGTCAGTTGTGTCGTATCCAAATCTTCACGCTGTTCACTACCCACTATTATACCTTTCGATACTGTGGACAAAAATATCTTAACTTAAACAAGAGCATATATGAATTTCCATAATCCCCTTACGAGGCGTGAGAGAAATACGTGGATTTATTGATAAGTATTTCGCCAGGATCGAACCTTTTGGTTATCCTTTCAGTAACAAAATAACGCGTCGGTATTAGTAAATTTAGCCCATACAAGTAGATTTGTATTCCGGAAACAGATTCACGCCTATGAATCAAATCTAACGATCAGATAAAACCAGAAAAATTATAAACCAGGGCCGCAAGATTTCACTTTTATCTGTGACACAAAAAGTTTAACTTTACCATTATTAATACACATTGATTCATTGCTTTCTATTTGAAGTCAGCATTATTTCAATTTAATGCCGAATTCTCTATGCCGATTCTACGTTGGCTAATCTCTGTTAAAACTGGCCATTAACTGGAGTAAAGTAAATAAATGCGTGTACTGAGAAAAGTGTGGATTCTATTTTATAATATCCGATGGGTAGCATGTCCCACATATCGCAAAAGCAGGCAGCAACAGCTTTCAGTTCTAATCTTTAAATACCGCTTATTTCCCAATTTTTGTTAGAACCTAACGTCGTGTATTTATACATCGCAATGTCCATCGTTGTTATGTATAACATATACCATTAGCCATTTAAATCTCGCATGAGTGCTATTAACATATATGGTAAATACATTTTTAGATCACGGCTTTTTACATCAATCTACATCTAAGGCTTTTAATTACGTAATGGAATTCGCAAATGTTATGTAATATGAGACCTCAATAATGATACAATAAATCTAAAAACTAATATATAGATATGAAATTTATAGTTTTTTGTTATATGTAAAATCCGCTTTCATAGAATAATGGTTTACGACGGATATAATTTGAGCGTAAGGTTTGATATAATACATTAATTGATATAAGTTAGTTAGCACGAAAGTTTATGTACCTTAAAAAAGAAAATGGAGAAAGAGACGCAGTATATTTTAAAAACTTATAAATTTCAGAAAACGAACAAAAACTTAAAACACTTCTAAAACAAAAGCTTAATAGGTATTAGATTTCAAATGCCTAATTAAGCATCAAAGAGAAGTATTTCTCCTTGGCTGACATCGATAGAGTTAATTACAGTGATAGCGGACTTTTTGTTATTAGATTCTTCTCAATTATAGAGGATCTCTTTAAATCTCTTGATAAAAACTGTACAATGGAGCATATGCGGGGCAATTAATTAAAAGCTATGTAAATGCACTTTCTACAATTTTCGCCTTTGAAGTTTAATAGTACTGTATTTAAAGTAATTAGTCGATATGTAAATGAAAAGAGAATGTAGAGATTTAATCTTTTTGGCGATTAACAACTATTTTAATTCAATTATAGCAAATAATGGACTGGTCCATAAGGAAAGAGGAACAAGGACAGACCAATAGAGCGATGGGCCGACGGGATCGAAAGGGTAGCTTGGTAAAATTGGTTGACGAATGACGATGACACAAAATAAAATAGGGTGGAAAAAGTTGGTGGAGGCCTACTCCCGGACAGAGAACACTTCTAAGTGTAGTAAACATTTTATTTATATCTATTTTTGTTAAAAGTATGTATATAAGATATGGATTAATAAGGACTTATTATTATTATTATTATTATAGCAAAGAAGGCAAATAGACGAGCGTAGAACTATTGGAGTCTCTAAAAAATTAAGTTGATAAAAATTATCACGTGCCAGTCCCATGTTACATAACTTAGCACAAACGCGAGGACAGTAATCTATATTTCAAATTTTCATTGAAAATTAGAACCCTATCACAATAAATTGCACTTCGCTAGGAGTGTTCACTGTATATGAGGAATATGCTAACACGCGCTTCAACAACACTCACAGCTACTTAACATCAACGTATTTCCAATTACTGAACCACGCTCCACTAATCTTGAAATATGATTGTCACCACGCTGACGTCATCCGAATTCCAGACCCACAAAAACTAAAACCACTTTATTGAGAGCCATTGTTCGTTTTTGTATATGAATAAGCAACTTCTAGCTTTGCAACTCTTTTGTTTGAAGATAAGTGTACCTGGAGGCGGTCGATAATTACGGGAGAGGCTTTTAGCCTAACTAGACACGTTATCTTCAAATCTCGACAGCCTTGTATCAAAGATTCGTCTGGCATAAGCTTATAAAAAACGGTTATAAAAATAACTCATGATAATTTATAAACTTTAATTTTGAAAACATAATTATTAATTATCAAGTGTATATGTCAACTAATCCTCTAATTAACGTCTCTTGATTTTAAAATTCGAATCAACGAAATCGTTGTTCTGATGTCGTGCTGTTAGATCAATAATTATTACGTAGGATGACATAGAGAAATTTCTGTGATTCGTGCTAGAGGCGGCTAATAACGACCGTTGGCCGCCCACGGCTCGACACGACACCATTATAATCTATCACAAAAGAAATAAAAAATATCCCCACTGCGTCACGTGCCTTTCTACTCGTTTCACCGGTACCAAGGTAAAATGTGGACGAGCTTCCGTAGAGCCTTTAGGGCCTAGTATAACCGTTGAAGCAAAAAATAATACCTTTATATGATACGTACATGATATTATGGTACGCAAATTGAAAATAATTATGGGTCTATCTTGTACGCAAAATAAGCGCGGACATTTAACAGTACAAAGATCTTTTTAAATATCAAATTAAGTGAAATTCTTTTAAAAGTTGATAAAAGGCGGTAGGAATTTTGATTATGGCGACAAATTGCTGACTGCGGGGCAAAATGCTTATTACGAGGTTATTACATTGTGGAACCGCTACTGGTTTGTCATTACAGGGTGACTTTTATTTTTAAGGGCGTAACTGAGAAACTAAATCCGTTATAACACCGCAGGAATGGTGACATGAAGATAATTTGTAGTACATACCTAAATGCATAATTTTCTGAACTTTACACTTGATTGGTTTGCACGTTATAATGTAGATTGTACATAATATTGTCTTTGATTGACATAACCTTTACACATTTAAAGAAAAAACTTTTTTTTTTTTTTAATTTAGATTGTACTTTTTTTATAAAACGTAAACTTACCGAGATCACTAGTGCAGAATGCCAGCTCCAATTCTGACTCCGAGCAAGGTCTGCATTCAGCCGTTGCAGGGTCATAGTGTCTTCTCACTAAAGACCTGGCTTCATACTTGAACATGGCCACTCTCCTCTTAGTTCCCTCTTCAGGTTCTGCTTCAACGTACAAAGCAGCGCGACCTCGCCTGCTTCGGAAGCATCGAAGTTCGCGAGGGTCGCCGTCATCAGGTGCGTAAAGAGGTATAAGCCGCTTCGCACCTTCCACGAAAATGCGGGCCGGAAACCGCTCTGCAACGTCTGAAAATGATTGTTTAATATCATCACTCACTGTTGAAGGTCTTAAAAGATTTGTTTCTAAATCGAATCAAACTAGACTTCATACAGAAACATTGTACTGGATTAAGCCAAAAAAATCCATACAATAAAATGACTCTAAATTATGAGAACACTTCGGTCCATTGTTCAACGCGAATTCGCCATTAACGAAGATTAATTGTGATATTTACCGGTATCATTAAACTGCAATGAATGAAATAAGTCGGGAGGGTCCGGTCGCCTAATGACTCTGATGCAGACCCTGAAGTCCTTTTCATCAGCTGGTAGAGGAGGGCGGAAGAGTAACCGCAGAGCTCCTCGAGGGTAAAGCCAAGATACTGTGCCTTCTCGACACCTCAGGTAGACAGGAGTCACGCCCCTCTCAGCAGTAACGCTCAACCCGCTGGAACAAGGGAGAATAAATTATTATTAATATATTTAGTATTAACACAATTTAAATTTTATAATTTTAGTTATAGTTATATGTTTATGAGTTTTTTTTTGTAATTAATAAAAAAAAAATATGCGCTTCTTTTGCTTTACCCGCTGTAGGTGTTTCTTTTTTTATTGTTCCATATTAGGGTTGTCTGGAAGAAATCGCCTGTTAGCGTAGTTAGCGATAAGGCCGCCCGTTGTCTAATAACCTATGTAACCTGCTTTTTTTAGTTTTTAATACATATATATGATTTTGTATAATATGAGTAACGAAGTGTAAATAAATTTACGTTATAAAGCTGACGTTCCGTGAGCTTAAAAACCCACCTAGTAGGTAATGGGTTGATAAGTTCTTGTTTGTCAAGTCTCATGCACTACAAAGCATCTAATGACCGTGGATATTACCTACATAATCTCGAAATACAATCCTTCTTCGAAAGTCATACAAAAACTAAAAACACATTAGCGTTAAACAACAAACATGATCCCGACATAGCGAAGTTTTTGTCTCATAATAAATGATTCGATGAATAATTAATCATATAACTGACAACATTCATTTATCACAATACCTAAATCAAATTTAAAATCACGACCTAGTCGAGTTTAATTAATGTAATGCATGTACAATGTAATGAACGGCTATTTCATATAAAATTACATTATCTAGATGGAAAGTGTGCGGTCGAGATTGCGGCACGCGATCGAAGTGTCATTTCTGGTCACTATCTCGAGAAATGCCCCCATAAACAAGTCTGGAGCCAATTGTGAGCGTATCTTGCATCTGCGGCACGTGGGCTGAATTTCTGGAGTAGCACCTACGCGCAACCCACGACTTTAAATTATAAAACCAAGATATATGGTTATACATACGATTTATACCGCGACAGTAATAAAAAGACGACTTATGTAAAACTCATTGTTGTGGCCGAGTTCGAACTTTATTAGCAACCCGCTAATGTTCCCTTGTCCGCTACGAAACGATTTATTTTGTATTGTCAGTGTTTTATTGCGTCCAAAACTAAAGTGGCTTTAAATCTTTTTAAAACTCCGAGATGGATTTTTCAATGTTAAAGCTAGTAAATATGAGTAATGTTATCTTCAGGGAACGTTCCCAAGAACCCGTAAACGACGTTAATGACGAATTATTAAACAAATGACGATCACACTTATGAAAACTCTCAAGTTATTCAATATAGAATTTAGAACATTATAACATGTTTGAAAAACATTTAAAAGTACCAATAGTACATATTACTTTGATTTTAGTTATCGTAGTTTAAAACGAAGCTTTTAGTCAAATCCTTTAATATGTAGAGTTATTTATAAAACGTCACATCCTTAAACCTCGATGTCATCGCGGGGCTTCCTTAATCCACCCTAATGGGCCGTATGGCTAATACAAAAACCGGTTGGAGACCGTCTCAGTGAGGCCCTGGTTCCGTATTATCTTGCACGAGATAAGATAAAAGCATGGATGATTCGTCACAGATTTTATGAACGTAAAAAATACTTTTGTATGTATTAATTTAACTAAAGCAGAACTTATGAGCGTGCAAAGTGTAAAAAGTATTATATTATATAATGAAAAAAAAAATCTTAGTTCAAAATTCTAGTCAAAGATTACCAACAGCGATACAATTCAAACAATGTATTATGTAGTTAGAACTATATATAAATACGCCAACGGAGCCCATACACAAATGTAATTTATTTTATAATTTCTAGTACCATAACTGTCATTTCAATTTCTTCTTACATAAATCTACCTCACCCTCGAGTTATAAGATATTGCACGTAAAAATAATATTCTGGTTGAAAAGAATAGTCAAGTGGTTTTGTGTGGGCAGGTTGGTGCACACGTGTAGGATTGACAGGGGTGAACAACCCCTTAGATTGAAAAATGAAGAACGTTATTTAAATACCTCATCAATTGAGAGTTTATGACCCACTATTATAACGAATATTTATATTTTAAATTGACTCTTCACTACTAGCAAGGACTTGAGTCATTTGTCCAGCGTATTCCTGGTAGCACTTTATTACATTATATTCTAACCTAAAAAGAATTTAATTGAATTCTCATTGTCCTAGTTAGTACGCAATTTTATTCACGAATTAGAACCGCGTGCCTTAAAAGTAATGAAAACTTTGAAAGTAATTAATTTGCTTAAATGAATCGTGATTACGTACGCCCATTGATGTCCGAATTATCTAACATTATTCGCATTCTTAAATTTACGTAAGCAAATGTTTCTCGTAAAAGTTTTTTGGGTTGGCCGTGCCTGTTTGTCGCGCCTAAACGTTATCGGCGCGCGCTAAAACAAATATACAAAAAACAAATGTTAAAACCACAGTTTTTCTACGCTTTTAATATAAAAAATATCAAGGGTGGCGTGGCTTGTTGCACGTTTGGAACGCGTTGTCCCACAAATGAATGTTATAAGATTAGTAATCATTGTGTGATATAATTATACGTATTTATTTTGTTTAGAAGTGAAGTGTTATTGATTTTCATATAAGGAATTTCTAGTAACGTTTACGTTGTTATAAAAATAAAAGTATTTGAGGTTAAAGATCTTTTATTGGTCTTTAAGACAAAAAACTTAACGTGGAATTGATAATCATCGGGGGCTTTTTAAGATTCCTAAAAGACGACAACATATCCGAGTGAACTATAAAGCATATTAAAACTATAAAGCATAGTAAAACTAGGTTTAATATCTCATCTATTCTCCAATAAAAAAACAAACCTGAATACAAGATATTTTTTATGATGAATATAAAAAATATAAATGTGAAAAGACAAAATCTATTCTCAATGTTAAAACCAGTATCGAGGTCATTGAACAACAATAGCCTGGCAACGAATATTTCCAATTTATAAACATTAGTCGAGAAAAAAATAAATGATTTGTGGCCATTACGCACAAATGGTGGCGCCTCGATATTGGACTAAAAGGTACTAATGCTGTCTTAATGTATCACGGAGTGTTGGTCAATAAAACCGTAAAAATAACGATGATTTTTTAAGATTTATAGTTTTAGAAAACATTTTCTAATTAGAAGTGAACCTTATTGGCGTTTTAAAACGTTTTTTCTGCTAAGCTGTTAGATAGTTAGCTGTCAAATAATTGTATACATCAATAGGACATGAGGATAGAAGCTCAAACGACTGATACAGTTTTTAAATCATAAGTATTCTATTCGCAGTTTTACGTACAAAATCTATTGGAACTTTTCTTTTACTTGTACGAGCTGTTTGTTAATGAAAACTACTTTAGTTTTTTTTTTAATGAACTATTTTTATTATTTAAAAAGAACCTTACAGTAAAATCCGATTTAATTTTGTCGCACGAGTGCGTTTATACGACTGTTAAAGATAAGCTTCTTAGAATTGTCATGTGTGTGATAATTAACAACTTTACCACATTTTAGCTTAAAGGTAACAAAAACTTTTAACGCTTCATTGTATAGGTGTTTTAGCGTTTTATAGCTTTATAAGCAATTAGTTTTAATAGCTTATTAAAATTAAAAATGTGGATTGAGTCTCGTCCGCCAGATTTCCTATAGAAAATAGGAATTTAAATTTGTTTTATATTTATTTTTATCTTTTTTCTTAAAAATTAAGTATTACTTAACTCGGAAAATACTATTTATGTCCATTACAATAGTCACAATTTATAGAGTTACAATTTATAATTTCAGGTTTGTATTTTAAATATATGCTATGCCGTATGCTAAAAAATATAAACATTTGCGGTCTAGTCTTAATATACCTAATATAATCGGTTATTTTAGTCAAAAACCCATTATGTAAATGAAGGTCATGTCTAACTTAATAACAATAAATATCCTTTTGTATTTTTGTTATTTGCATAAAGAATCAATTCGTGTTTCGTTCGTTTATAAATTTAAGACAATTTAGTTTAAATGTCAAAATATAACGGTCTTTTTCGGATGATTCTAGATTCCGAGATCAGACACATAATAAAACTACATTATTTTAATCACATGTCAAAAAATCACTCTGTCAAAAACAATTTAACCACAAATACGTCACAGAGTAAACGCATTTTGACAGAAAGAGTCAAAGACAAGACAAATATTAAATTTATGACAAAAATGGCGGTCTTTTAAAATTCAAAAGATAATTAGAATTTCAATTATTTTACACAACGTACGTACGTAATTAAGTATATGAAGCAAAATATATTATTACTTTTTTACCATCATCGTGTAATTGGCAGGTATCATACGATGTTTGCTATAAAATTGTATGAATAATAAGTTGAATTGTCCACTTTACAAGGTTATTTCAATAAAAACCAGTAAATCCATTGTTTTCGTCATTATACGCAATTCAAGATGCTATCACTGTATATGGCGTAGTTTAGAAAGTTCGTTAAAACACATAGCCTTATCATACGTAACAAGACAATAAAATAAATCTGTATCTTTTCTACGAAGACTTTTATTTATTCTTGTCCAAAAACTCGCGAGATAACAATGACGAGTGCATTCAACCTTATATCACAGTTAGGGTTGTGTTAAATATATCATAGTTACATACACGGACAAAATCCGTTATTAAATTTACAATTTTATGCATCAAATTCCTGAAACCCGAAAGTTAAATTTAATTATTGTCTTTAATTCCGTTCTTTGATTGTCTTTAATAGTAACTTTGTTAGGTTACAATCTATGCCTATGCCTGCTATAACACGAAACGCGTGGCCAAATCAATAAATAAAATAATTAATGTTTTTCATTTTTCAAATGGTCAGCCCTAGTTAGAAGTGACACAAGCATTGTTGCAACCCACGTCTATTCTGGACCAGAAGCAATAAACATAATGTACGCCTATACAAAATCAGCTTACAAACCAAGACATTGAGAATAAAAATACTCGATACCACGGTGGTCGCTTTTTAAATGCTAATTTGATAAATAAATTCAGTTGCCACACAAGTTCTATTTCAATACTGTATAGTTCACCTAGGACCGGACTGAGTGGGTTACGTACGGCTCCAAGATAAAATGTATAAGCTATGTACAGGATAAAATCTGTCGCAATAATACCAGTTTCAACACCGAAGGATTTATTCTCTATCAAGCAAAACTACACTTATTGTTGTGAGCTGTATGCCCCTGAGTCTTGAGAGATGCAATCAAAAAATAAGCAGACAATAAATGCGATTACAACAAAATAAAGAGTAATATAACTAGTGACATTTGCTTTTTTAGTTGGCTAAAACTTGATTCAGACATATCTACCTACATTAATATTATAAAGAGGAAAGATTTGATTGTTTGTTTGCAATGCAAGAACTACAGGACTGATTTGAAAAATTATATGTTATCCCTAATGAACATAGGCTATATTTAAAAAAAATCAGTGTAACCCAAGGTGTGAAAAAGTCTAATGATATATAATCGCGTACGCTGCGGAAACCATTGACAGTAGAGAAAAGTGATGTAGTACAGTTTTAAAGAAGACAATAATATCTACAAAAAAATCGTACCATATTCTTCGTGAATTTAAAAGTATAATTACCGAGAAAAGCTATTCGACCGAATTAAAACGGGTGGAACCGCAGAGCACAACTAGTTATTTATAAAGAAGTTCAATTTATACTAAGTGTCAACGCATGTACAAGGATTTCCTCAAACAATGGTTGTAATGTTAAGACAATGGACGCTGTGAGCACGTGCGTGCTATTGTATGCGCATATATGGCGTTTATAAGGTCATGTATTACTTGTAGCACCAACTTAATTAATATTAAACTTTTGTTATAAAATTTGATTACATTTTAAGGAATTACGCGGATATAATTAATTGTTACGCACGCCATTATTAAAATATTGGATAAAGTCTTTTATTATTACAATCTAGTCCAATCTAGCAAATAATACATGAATTTGTCTCACCGAAAGCTAGGTATGATCACATATATATATACTACTCATATTTGGTCGTAAAAACCGATAGTCGTAACAGCCGATGACGTTGTTATTAGAACTTTTGGTCAATATAACCGGTATATTGTTCTAAACGATGTCATCGAAAACGGTTTTGATTATATATATATGTGTAATTGTGTAAGTGTATTTAAGTAAAACAGCACATTGCCTATAGTAATACTAGTCAAGTAAATAAATAGCATCAATATTTTACGTCTCACTATTTCTCGTTTCAATAAACTCACATAAAATTTATCGGACGTATAAAGTAACCGAGAGAACGGGACTTTAGTTACTACTTACTATAGAATTATTTAAACTGAATTTGAGGACATTATAATTCAGAATTAAGTAATAAAACCTGAAGATAAGTGACAATTAATTCAGTTCAATTATAATTAACGCAAAATTCATTATTAAGTTACTATATTATATATTCAAAATATTGTATATAATATCTTCGTGATACCTTGATAATATATGTTTTAGTGGAGTGCACAGTGGTACAATAACGTGTTTCGAGCGATTCTTGATTGTATAATGGCTTGAACTCGTGCCCAGATTGCGTGGGCGACCCTCTGTCATCGTCTTGAACGAACTTATATTGTTCAAATCACGGCTATCATTTGAGACACTTAGCGGGTTTTTATAATAATTAATAAACGATAAGTAAACTCAACAGCTATCACTTAGCCGTACATCTGATTATAAATCTCGTCTGAATTATTTGTAAGTCTTCTGTGCTTAACAAACTGTTTTGCCGGGAATCAAGGAACGAATCATCGGTTTACGAAGGTGACTTAAAATCTTAATGGTAATTGTAAGAAATATATTTCAAAATATGTTTCCGTATTTGTAAGAGGTTTTAAAGCGTTCTCGACTCAATATATAATTTCAGTCGAATATAAATAGATACTAGTGGACCCGACAGACGTTGTCCTGCATGATATTTCAAGCAATTAGTAAAGCAAAGTATGAAAGTACCGACTGCAGCGCCATCTGGCGGGCTGATTTGTGAATCTAAACCATTCCCAGATCCCCTTGAACACACACAAAAAAATTCATCAAAATCGGTCCAGTCGTTTGAGAGAAGTTCAGTGACATACACACTCACAGAAGAATTATATATATAAAGATACCTGTAACGAACGTGACTAATAAAATGTAATTGACTTAATAGCGACTACCGCAGGATTATAATGGTTTGCACCTGCTATGAGGCATAGACTTCCGCCTATGTTAACATTCTTAAGTACCTTTTTAGGTTCAAGATTAATTGTAATCATCAGGAATTTCAATAGTATACTGGGTGGTTAGGTTAGTAATAGGACCTTATATTAGTCCAACATTATAGTCTACATTTAATAGACTACATGGCTGAGGCACCTTGAGCGCATGCGCCTAGATCGGGCGGTCAAGGAGGCTTACCTAGTGATCGGAGACCAGTAGGTCGGCCTAGGTTCCACTGGATCGACAGAGTGGAGGAGGACCTGCTGCAGCTGAAAGCCAGCAATTGGCGGGACATAGCTCTGGAAAATTCTCATTTCAGAGGCCTTTTAGGTCCAGCGCCAGCGGAGTAAGTAATGGGTGGTAAATGGATAGCGATATTTTTTTTAATAAAATCGTTTTTGAAGCATCCATGGTCCAGCATACCTACGTGCCTGATATATCCTACGAGGTTCCACACAGATCTTCATCCAAGAACATAATAATTCTCCGGCAAGGGATGGTAGTTGAGTAAAATCTTTTTTGAGGGTAGAACCGAGGTTAATAAGGTTAACGTCCTCTTCGTGTCCTCATCTCCATTAAAAGAAGTTACATCACGCTTAAAATCAAGTGCGTCAATGAAAGTCCTATCATAAATATAAAAAAGCTGGGCGTCGTAAAATATTTTTTCACACCCGTAACAAGATTGAGCACATGCGCAGACGTCACTGACGGCGCCAGTAAGCATATGGTGGCCATGGAGTCGTCAAACATTAGATGATATTTTGTTTAAGCGTAGAAGCGTCATATTATTATTTATTAATATTGATATCGTATATATTCAAATTAAGAAGTGTATAAGACTTGAATCAGTCCCGACTCAAAGAGCAGTCAGTACTACGAATTAGAAAAACCTAAGGTATAACTTCTTAGAGGACTTGGGTCGTCCTTTCTTTCTTATCCCACCGAAGCCTCAAGAGCCTACTTGGCTTCATCAATATATCCAAACATGTGAGGTACGAAAACGGTTAAGAATACATATGTATGTAATATCCCCCAAACTACAACCCTCCACGCTTTTCTATGTGTAGATACTTCAGCGTGGTTTTAGATAGATTGTAAAGCATTACACGAAAAGATGTAAAGAAATTGCAACAAAATCGTGGAATTCTTTTTGAAAGCTGCTAGTTACCGTAACGCGTTTAGCAATTTAAGAATATTCAAGTAATTAGGAGTGTCGCATAATGCACTTTCATAATTACACGACCTCGGTGATAAAACGCCTTACATGCTCAACTAATAACACATTCTTCTGCACAAAGCTAGTTAACTCATACTTAAAATGCCTTTTATTAAAAATATTTGTGCGCATATTAAAAATGTACTTTTTTACTTAAATTACAGCGCTTTAAAAACGACATAATAACCCTCATAAAATGTATTTTTGCAACGGATTATGGATACACGGTCTTCCCTACTAAATAGTTATTACATTTAGTGCTTGATTCCAAGTTTAAAATATACCTTTGCGCGTACCTATAAACCAAACCTAAAATTATTGTTAAAGTTCTTATATATATTGATTATATTTATATTGTTTCCAGCCAGTTCAATAAATTGTAGGTGTTTTAAATGTAAAACTTTTCCTTGTATACATATTTGAAGAGCATGCATACAAGCACCTATGGGATTCAATTTAAGGTTTGTGAAAAATTTCACCTAATAATAATATAGGAAAGTGTGGTACGATAAAGTTATTTCTGCAGACAGTTGGCAAAATAAGACGTCTAAAGAGCCTGGGAAATTGGAATGATAACAAAAAAAAATATTATCTCCTATCGGAGATAGCGGTGATGCTTTCACGATATCACGCAACGTGGGAATGTGGATAAATTTATAGGAGCCCGAAGGCCATAAATTTTTTGATAAATTTTTTCGCACGAATGTTATGCAAATATATTTAATAAACGTAATACCGTGAGATACTATTATAAACGTACGTAAGCACGCTTAATTTAAATAGTTCACAAATTAACGTAACAAGGTTAATAGGAACTAATAGATCATAGCCTTCGTTTTATTTTTACTAATATACACTTACAAGGATATTTTTAGCACCAAATTTAGAAATCAAATCAAATTTTGGCAACACGAATTTTATTGTTACTTTTTCTTATAGTCGATAGATACAGAATGTATGTTAAATATGATAACCTATTCAGTTTTTGATATGACTTGACAATATTCACAATATTTAACATGTCAATCAATATTGCGTCAATATGTCAAACATCTCACCTGATATCTGATAAAGTTGCGTGTGAATTGACACACTAAAATACTATTTAAAACCTTACTCTGAGAAACTAGAGGGAATCTACATCTATGGTACAGCTTTTTTTTTAATATTATGCCTGGTAACGAGACCTTTAAGCCAAGTCTTATTTTTGGTCAGTATTTTTAACGTATTTATATAATGCACAATAACACTATTTGTTTTTCAGCAAATCACACAACTTGCGGCGGGAGATGGTACAGATTAAAATGTTCCTAAAAAGCTTTATTCCAAATAATTAATTTACACGACACTATAATCTTGATGTTACCATAGGATACAAGACATGATAAATTAAGTTTTAATAAGTCAATGTATGTATTGTAAATTTGTTACACAACGTTTAAATTAAGATCGATAAGGTCTGATAGCATTAATATCTCATCAACATGTAAAACATATTATAAGCTCTGTAAGTGTATTACGTTAATAAAAAGGTATTTAAATATCAATGCATATTCAGTGCCAACCTTGTTTCAGACTAGTATAACATAAATTAGATTTGCTTTGAATATAGTTCACCTTGTATAAACAACTTTCATTACGATAACGAATATAAACAGTCGTATTAGTTTATGCAGTAGATATTATCAAACATAGGTATTAAATAACGCTTCATATACAGTATGCATATTTATACAATGGTTGGCTATGACGGAAGTTTATACTAAGAAATTTGTTAGGTTGTAAAAGCCTGGATATATTTTATAAGATTAATTTATTATCTATATATATAAAAATGAAACCCGTTTTCCGTTGTCACGACATAACATGAAAACGGCTTGACCGATTTGTCTGATTTTTTTTTATAATATACCTTGAAGTACGAGGATGGTTCTTACGGAGAAAAAATTTAAAAAATTGAGTGAAAGAACTTTAATACCATAGCATAAAGTTCAAGTGTTAGTGGAGGGGTTCCGGGAAGGTAAATTTTTATTTTTTGACATAATGTATTTGTTGTCTTATCAATTTTCTTTTTTTTATCTTACTAGCTAGACCGGTGTCCCAAATAGCAGAATAAGTATTTTAAACAAATAAAGAATCGACTGTTAGGCGGTACGATGTTCGCCAGGCCAGCTAGTTATTTATATATATGCGAGATTTTACGTCAAACATTGGACGACACCAACTTTAATAATTCTGTTTAAAGAGACTATGAACTCATTTCTTTTAGGCACAATTTTAAACTTGAAGTTAAAAACAAAAGAGAACCACACTCAACTCCACGTCTTCGTGAATTGCCATCGTAAAATCCTTGGAATAATCTGGCCCGAGAGAATCTCTAATCATCAGCTACGGGAGCTATGCAATGTGGTGCCAATTGACAGGTCTATAAAACGCAGAAAGTGGAAGAGGGTGGGCCATTCGCTCCGAAGAGATCCAAGTTAAATTGCCCTCGACTGGAATCCTCAAGGCAAAAGGAAAGGTGGTCGCACAAAACTGGCAACGAAGCATCATTGCAGAGGCGAGGGAAGCTGGAATGACGTGGAGAGAAATTAAGAGAGTTGCCCAGGACTGATCAGGCTGGTTTTCTAGGCTGGGTACCCTTTGCCCCACTTGGGGGACATAGGACTTTAAGTTCAATCAAAGTTAAAACAACTTGCTATACTTTTAAGATAGCAAAACTCAATGAATGAAGTTGCCTAATTAATAACTCCCTAACCAAATCGAAGGTAATTAATATTGTTTATATCGAAACCCAGATTTTTGTATAACACAACGGCAGTATAAATAAACAAAAGTTTACAACTGAATCCCGCATGTTCACACGGTTTACGCATGCGTGAGAAAGAATAGTGCGGTTTGTGAACTGAATATTAACTATTTCACTTGTAATTTCATTGGCCTACATTTGTATATTCTCAGGCCAAGGTTTAGAAAATATGGCATATAGTTAGATCCTATGCCGAAAAATTAATATGCCGAAAATTCGAGTTGGGATGGCGACAATGTTAAGCAGAAATCAATATCATTTAATCTTAGGAAAAATTCAAGATTCAGACATTTCTACAACTTATTTCACACCTTTAAAACATAGCCTAGAGTAAATAACATTTTATAAATATCATATTTCGGATTCAAACCATAAAACCTTTAATAGGTGGTAGATAGTATTAAAACAAATCAACGTGTGTAGTGTTAAGCCATAATTAATTTCACACACTACTTACTACTACATTTTTAGCAACAAATTCTTGAATAAGAGAAAGGGGAGTCAGTGATAAACATAATCGAGACGTAAACAGATTTGCATAAAAATGTTATTTTGTCCTGATATTATTCATTTATCTGGTATTTGGTATTGTTTATAAACTTTAAAAAGACAAAAACTTTCGTCTATTCAATTTTCTATTATTCATTGTATTTAATAGCAAGTAACCAGGTGTTGCGATGAACAAGTTTGGACATGAACTTAAAGGTATAAAAGGCAGCGACATTTTTCCAAATTGTTGCATTTTATGGGTCTGAAAAAAATCGCAAATACCCACATATTTCTTGTCAACAATAGACGTATGCAATGTAAAAATATATAAAAATTATATTTTAAGGTTAGATATTGTTTTTCTGTTATTAATTAATTGACGTAACAACAAAATTTATACAATAAATACACACATATATATTTCTTGTATACCTTAGATATATGTAAACATAAAAAAACGGACTTTGGGCTGAGTAGTACCTCAAAACTTGGCGATGGATCAGTACATATTGTTTAGTTAAAATAAAATTTAAATACGTTTTCGCTTATAAAAGACATCAACGCAACTCACTGTTTATAAGTTATAACGACATTGCTAACAAGTTTTTAATCAATTGAACAACGGTTCATGTTGTGGGTGGGTTTTACTTAATTAAATTTAATGCGGCTTTAGTGAAACGGTCATAACTCACGGCCTTTCTAATCCCAACAAAAACTGTCACGTTTAAAGGTTGAGAGAAAAAGCAAGAATTTCATGATTTTTTTTTTTCGCAACTTAAAATGCATGTATTTGTTAAGGTGTAAATTAAATTATTAATCTTTGTGAAATATTTCGACAGGAATTAGTCATGTAATAATTTTGCTATTATTGTGTTAAAAACGTACTTTTGTTGCAATATAAGTTTATTTTTTGTACATGTGCCTACTTCATACAGTCTAAATTGAAGTTCTTAATAACATTCATATTTTTATTTTATTTATTTATTCACACTTCGTTACATTTATACAAATAACATAATACTAATAATAATTATAAGGGATGCAACGGGCGGCCTTATCGCTTACAAGCGATCTCTTCCAGGCAACCGTAGTAAGGGAAAAAACTATTATGAGCAAAGTGCGAGTGCGTATAAAAAAATTATAGAACCTTAATCTAAAATAATACAAAAAATATATCTACTCTATAATTTTACAGCTACATAGTATTTTCATACCATATATTCAGTACACTAATCCCTTGATTTAGTCTCGTTAGTAGCCGCAAGCAAGTCTAATATAGTCTATGTCCAGGTTTAATGAACCAGAGCTTACAAAGCATTCACCATTGCCATGTCGAAGTAAAAGTTACCGGCCGCTACAACAATAGCTGTGTTGCCGGCGGACTTGGCCATTCTAACTATACATATAACAAACTAAATTGAGCAAATCGCCCACAGAATCTTGATACTGGCTGAAACATTTTTAAAAGACAATTTTCGATATAACCTTCGTTCGAGCGATTTGTCAAATAAAAAAAAACAATGTCTTTCATATAAATATTATTATTAAGCTATTGCATAGCTTCTATCGCAGGCCTCGAGCGTGGAGACCGAATCCAGAAATTCCGTAACGAAAAAAACCTTACGCGTTAGAGCGGGACAGAACGCATACTGCGTATTCACATTCACATCATCATCAAGTTGAATTTTTTTTTATGCAATAGCTTTACCGCGGCAGTCCCCGAGTGCCACACTTTTTTTTTCTTAATAAATAAACTTGCTTCATTGCCTTTTTTAAACCTTAAATTGCCGTATGTTTTCTCAAATTGCCCTTTATCAGTATCAACTTTCATTGGCCAGACTATACACGTTATATTTTCCGCATTGAGGTTGCGTGCCGCGTGCCCCGCGGCTACTGACAATTTATAGCGCAGTGGAACCACGAGACACGAGTACTTATTTAACGGATCTCTGAAACCTGCGCCGGCGGCTATCGCAAATGCAGACAAAAACATCGCCTTTATTGGACAAAATTGTCCTCGGTAATTATCGGAATATTTATTTTGCATTTGGAATGGGCTAAGATTTAAATGTAACCAAATTCGTTATTTAAATGCTGTCTATATTCGGAGATTGTTTTTGCCGAGGTCGATTTGAATAGTATTATAGAGGTGTCCAGTGTCGAGCAATACCTTACATAGCACGTGCGGTTGTATCGAATGACCTGGCGATGCAATGACGAATACGTTGCTTAACGACTTCACGTTAAGTTACAGCATATAAAAACTTTTTGCTTCAGAGATATTTATTAACTTCTCTCAAAACTCCATAGGGGCCGTTCAAGTATTACGTAAGATTCACTGCAGTTTACCCCCCCCCCTCTCCTTTCTCTTGTCTTCAAAAATAAGCAAAGTTCTATAATTTTTTCGTACGAATCCTTGAAAATGCATTTCGTTTTCAAGCATAGACAAAGTGTGTGTAAAAAAGATAAATAATTACTGGTGACGTAATAACCAAATAAGAAAAAAAAAAGACAAGTTCTGACTACGTGTACAGGAATTTAGTGTGCACATTTGATTAAGTAAACCCCTTTATAGTTACTGCGTTATTAAGGCTGTATAGTCTGTGGTCCCTACAAGGAGTACAAGTAGGGCGTACTCCAGGGCAGACTGCTTTGTGCTTCAGGTTACCGGCCTCGGCACGCGCCAAGTTACAATCTGATTTATTAACTACTCGTACTTTGCTCACGACGACTGTTTAAAACATAAACTATCCATATTAGTCCTAATGTATTACTCCTTATTAGAATATCAGACAGTTTTTAGGTGAATATATTGCTTTTTAAGAAGTCTGCACTTTATTGTTTTTAAGTATTTTTTTCTGTATATACATTCTACATAGTCGTGTTCTACTTATAATCCACTACTTACTATATCCAATTTACTTATTACAAATCGCAGTTTAGGAAATATAAGTTTTATAATTTGTTACGAAACAAAATACGACACGAAATAATAAAAGAAATATTCGAATTTAGAACAAACACTTTAAATTGATATCTCGCTGTTAGTAATAATTTAGACATGTAATGGCCATGGCTACAATCCTAGAAGACAATTGATCTTTGTGACCTCCATCCGCAATATATGATTGTCTTCACGATGATTGCTGCGTCAACACTTGTCTAAAATTGTCTTAGAAAAATATATTACGAAACTTAAACACAACTAAATTGTACATTAAAATAATTATTTTATATGGTTTGTGAAGCTTTTAAATTGTTATCTGACTCAATTGGTATCTAAAAAGTCAAATGTTGATGAATGTTAAACGATTCCCCGTGATATCAAAAGAAATCGTTCTTAGAATTGAATGCAAAATCGACCTATTTTTCTTGAGCATTGATTCGCGCTCGATATGGAAAAGACGCCAATTAGAGTTTTGCGAATACCGAAGCTCTTAAATCAAAGATGACGTTGATCATCCAATATGGTACGAAAAAACATTCATTTGAAGTCTCCGGTGTGTCATATAATAGCGGCTCATTAGTGAATATTCTTTGAAATTTAAAGTGGTCACTAATGTATAGATTGGGAGAGCTATTTAAGAAATATAGATATATAGATTTAGATAATTTGAATCGAGAAAGAGACTGAGACAAATTAAAGTTAAATACGTTACTTTTGATTTATTTATAATTTGCACTTTGCTTAATTATTAAAACAATGTGTAAGTTAATATTTTTTTTGTTTTTCCGTTATTGGAACATTTTTCACAATATGTACGTACAAGTAAACATTTATATGGACTATAAATACGATTCTAAAAACTTAAAATGTGAGAAAGCAGGATGTTTCTTATACTTGTGGAAATAAAGACCCGAATGAACACACGAAAACTATAATTTTTTATAGCATCTAAAATAATACCATATCATTTTTCATTTGTAAATGTCAATTTTGAAATACAATAGCGTATAATAATAACAATAAAAAGATAATTTATATACAATAGTATAAGTAATTTATGAATATATTTTCCATTATTCCTCTGGCGATTTAAAATTTATGACTCGTCGTCAAAACCCGTCACGAATTGGCTAGTTGGAAAGTATTGCTAAGTTCGAAATTCGAATTGGTTTTACACTGTGCATGTCCTTGTGATATTTGAAGAATGTGTATTATATTGCAGTTGAATGGTAATGACCGCAGCCTAACCAGTTTAAATATTTATTATTGCTTTCTATTACATCGAAGATAAAACCTTTGGTTATTCAATAAAGTCTTTATGTTAAATTGCTGAAACGAAAACATCGTGACTCAAAAGTTTTGCTAAGGTTTGTTTATACTTATATCCATAATTCACATTAGTTCTAAAGAATGAATTTATTTTTTTATTTACGAAACAAATTTTCATTAGAATGTGAAAATGAATTGATATTGTAAGTTTTAGACATGCACTATTATTTTTAGAACCGTTAATTGTCACACCATGTCATAAAAGTCCCTGGAAACGAAAGCCTGTGAGAGCTTTCCAAAACAAATGAAATGTGACGCATAGTTGCAAAATTCTTGTTACTATGATGTTCTTTGCCTTGTTTAATGTATCTCTTTTGTTCGTATCACGTACATGGCGATATGTTATAAACCCAAACAGTCTTTTGTTTGCCTTCACCGTATCAAATCTGCACCGTCCTATTCAAATATCTGGTTATAAGAAAATCGATACTGTATATATAAGAATCAAAAAGTCGGCATTCATAATATTTATTTAGTTATATTGTTATAGGTCCACAATTTATGACAGTGACTTTTATCTTATCTCTATGCTATCAATATAATGAGAAGATATTAATTTTATTAAGGAGGATTTATATAAGCGTTGTGCCTACTTTAATAGTTTTTCGACTACTTACATCAAACTAAAACTTAATCAACCTTATTGACTCTTTTGACTAAACCCGTTCGTCTCTTTCTTTCAAATTGTGTTTGTGCTGTGAAGAAAAGAGAGATATTTCATTTAAGAAACATTAAAACGCTACCTGATTTACGAAAAAGTTTTTATTTTTAGAAATTTTTGAAATATTATGAAAATCAGACCAGATCTATTAATAGTCATATAGGTATGTAGATCAAAGTAGAAAGGTTACTTCTGCGAGACAACTGTCTGTCATATCCCTATAATTAGAGGCATACAGTTGGCTATTACCTGTTGACTTTTCTAGCTACTTGGAATGTGTATTGTGTATTTTAGTGTGGCTTCGTGTCAAACATATTGGTGCCGGCAGTGGTACTTAGATTTACCTGTTTACACTACTCGTTAACTCGTCCCGCCTACACGATACGTAAGAAACATATATATACAACTGGCTGTGCTCTGTTCACCATTGATTCGGTCGTAGCCTAAAGTCTTTTCTCGGTAAATAGACTTCTATATGCAAAAATAATATTTTTTTGTTATCGCGAACTTTTTTGAAAATTTTAGTGTCCTATAAAACTGTAGTACATCACTTTGCTCTATTGTAAATAGTTTGCGCAGCGTACGCGATTTAGGAATTTTCATTAGTCTTATTTATTTTATTCTTTAGTCTTTATACAACCATAACTTTTTTTAAATATTCTATAGCCTATGTTCATCAGGCATAACATAGGGAAATGATGAAAGAATTTTCAAATAACTCTTGTAATTTTAGAGCCTATTCAATGCAAACAAACAATCAAATATTTCTTTATAATATTAGTATGAATAAGCTCTTGTCAAGTAAAATCTTGTTGCTTCAAAGAATTTTAACTCGTAAGATGGGTCAGATAAGTATTTCTTTGTTCCAACAATGATGGCGTACTATGTATGAGCGAATGCATTTTTTGCAATTGATACGTGCCCAAACACTCGGGTAATGCAATTTTGACTTTAATGAAGATATTACACGCACTTTACTGAGAAGTTATTTATAATTATAATTTCAACGATTGACCAGTGTAGTGGTTAAGCGTGTCTCGTGAGAGCATGCGTTCAATGCAATGGTGCATTTTTAATATTGCGTTTTTAACTTTGATTTTAAGATAAAAATCGACAACGTGTATAAAACACTTACCCACCCAGATAGGCGTTTCATCCGAAAATCTTTTTAACATTTATTTCATGTATTACGAATAGAATTTCATGATTAACAAAAAACTGTCCTCGCAAGCAACACGCAACGCCGACTTTCTCTTGGAGAACAACAATCAAGTCACGCGGGGACCGTAATCGTCCAAAATCAACTAAGAGCTGGTCATGAACAATACCCGTTCTTAATGACAACTGTCATTAATCGACGATGTTATTTGTCTAGGATTTTTCCTTATCTTACGATCGACACCTTGATATAAAAAATATTCGGGGTAATAATTAAATGTGTACTGTAAACCTAATTGTCTATAAAGAAATTATTAATATCACGATTATTATTTTATAGTATATTTACAAATAATTTTCACATAACACATATTAAAAAAAAAATAGTTACTATACGATTTAAAATAAATTATAGAATTGGCAAAAGAAAAGCAAAATAACTTGATATACATTTATCTTCTCAAGTACGTGTTTAAATCACAGTATACTGATAATCTCACTAGCACAGAAAAAAGGGAAATAAAAATTTAATAAAAATCACACACCAAACCACGCCCGTGTAAAGTGCACTCTTGAGAACGCAGCTTTTCAAATATACACAAGAAATAACTTTACATATTATATACCCGATATGTATCGAAGGTGCGAACTTTAGGGGTAAGTATACACGAGGCGTGAACGCTAAATCGCGGCTCAAATACGGAGGTGTGAAAAGCCCGTGATCGTTTTATTTTTAACTGACCGGTTCTAAAAGCTACTAAATCTTAAGTGTGATCTATGCTTTATCGCTGTCATATCTCAACTTTCCTTAATGCCACACTTTCGGCTTGCATCAGCTATATAATATTTCAAAATTTAAATTTAGAATAAACGTATAAACTACTTGTTGTACTTAAGTTATCTTCTGGTATAAATATTACTTATTAATATTCAATACCATACTTTTCCGTGCATACAAATCTTGACAGTTAAGTAGCGGCTATTAACACTTAATGCAATGATAACTTAAACGTATGCTTCGATATTATCTTAATAGAAATTTTTAAATGCTTCTTTAGTATTGCTATTATGTAATAAAATAAACTGTATAATCTTTAAATTTATTAACAAGAACAATTTACAGTAAACAAGAACGTTGTAAAGATTTATAATCCTTGATTGTTTATAGTAATAAAAGTAATTTAAGATGGTGGAGGGTATTAAAAATTTTACTCCGCAAAAACAAAATGATCTGAAAAATAAAACCAAGATTTTTACCTTTAATATATATGCATATGGCAATTATTTTTGCTTGTTATTAAATGTTACTATTAGTATCGGAACGTATTTGAGCGCAAATACGAAGCGCATATCCAAAACTCCTTTCCAACATACGTGCAGGGAACTATAGATACTCTGTTCTTAGCTAATGACAAAAATTATTACAGAATGGCAACCACGAGATGGAAAAGGGAAAAGAGGAAGACAAGAGATGGGCAGACGATATAACGCGAATAGGAGGCCCAACTTGGACAAGAGGAGCTCATCATAAAAGTATGGAAGCAGCTGGAAGAGTCATTTGTCACAGGATACGCTGATTACCAAAAACGGGTCATATTATGTATCAGATTAAGTTAGGTTATGTTATTTAAATAAGTATTTATATATTATACTGGGTGTCAGCAATAAAGGCTTAATAATTATAATGATTTGAGTTGAATTGTATCTGTGTTCAGAAGCTATAACATCTTAATTTGGGGCAAGTTGCGAAATTATTAAACAGCGAATCCTTCCAGAATATATCAAATATCAGCGTGTGTCGATATTTTATTACACGGCGGACGCAACTGTGTCCACTCAATTGGAAAATATGGACACGAAAATTAAAAGGAAGTAAGGAGTGATTGACTTTGGACCACAGGAAGAGATTGAAAGTTACTGGACTGGCTGGACATTGTCAGGAAGACATTATGACAGCATAATTATCCATTGTTTTTAAGCAAATGCCTCAAAATGTTTTGTTTGTGTGAAATATCTTTTTAATAGTATTGTCTTTTATTGACATAACTTTCACACATTTGATAATAAAACAATTTTTTACCGGATTGAAGTTATGTATTTACAATTATTTTTCATAATTTTAAATTTAACCGACGTTTCCCGTGCTTTACAGCGTGCGTGGTCACGGTGAATGAAGACAAAAGGTGTTGAATGTCAAAAAGAATCACAGCTGTAGAAAAAGTTGTATTATCTGTATTTGTTTCCCCGGAGTTGGTATCGACTAAAAGATGGAGGGTTAAAAAAAATTGTTTTACTATCAAATATCTTTTTAATGTTTTACAATGAATTTTGCCTGATTGCCGATGGTATTGGTTTCGCCTCGCATATTGAATTTGGTGCATTAATTAAGAAAGCTTCATCCAATGCTTTTTCTTAGTATTTCAAGATAACTTTCTAGTCTTAACTAATTAATTTTATTTAAATTCATCAATCGATAACAGTTTTATAAAACCGTTCAATATTAAAACATCAAATATAGATAACGACGCTGCTAAAAATTAACATGGGTCCAGTTTTTTAGTTAATTGGCTCGTTATGCAAACTGTATGTTTTATGTGGCTCTCTCTGATGGATCAACGCATTTATAATTTAAATTTATCGGTTCAAATAACCTCGAAAACTTGTCTCGGTTTACTTTTATGGCATTCTGTCTTGATAACGTATGGAAATATGAACACATACCGGACATGGTGATCGTCACAACTCATATACCACCATTTAAACTCTACTCTTTATGAATAGGCATGCAATGACAATGTTCAGAGGAGTTGCTTTAATACCTGCAGCTGTGTTTCATCATCGAACGTGGAGGCAAAATACGAAATACCATCCGTATCACCTCGACGTCGAACCAATTCGAGTTAGGGTCAAGAAAAGAGCGTACCAACTATTAAAAGGCCGGCAACGCACTCGCGAGCCCGCTGCATTGAAAGTAACCATGAGCGGTATCACTTAACATCAGGTGAGCCTGTAACCCGTTTGTTGTTTTATAAAAAAAATGCAATTCGATTACAAAACCAAATTATTTAAAAACAAACAATAACAGTATTGAAGACTCGAATTAAAGAATCGGGAAAGTTTTGAAAGTGAGAGCTCCCGACAAAAGGGATGAACTTAAGGCGACGCAGACGAAAAAAGGTTATATGATACGCTTAGGTATTTCAAAGGGACGACTCGCTTTTTATACTTCTAATTTGGGCTTCGAACATCCATAGTACAAACACATAGAGAGTGGACCTCTGAAGAAATTGCATATTTTATTTTTTACTTGCCAAGATTGCGAGCCTTTAAATGGCGGAGCGGGCCCTCGGGCGAGTGCCATTTGCAATCGGTTATGGAACGACCCGCTCTTTTTGCATTATAATCGGTCGGTCTCCAGACCACTAAGTCCTTTTTTAACATATCCCGATAAGCGATTGTGAAAGAGGTTTTATATTAAAAATGTTGATCCAACGGTTCGTACTCAGAAACTAATAGTGTAAGTAATTATGGCGGTAATATAGCCGGGCTATATCGGGTCCTTTTGTTTGCTTATTGATCGCTTTTGCCTCTAGACGTATGATGGATGACAAGAAGGCAATCAAGCCGGCGGTTTGTGCATCGGACGATGCGCTGGCGCATCAAGTTACACTCATGCCTCATTAGTGATGCATATTAAGTAAATAATGTGAAAGAAAATATATAAGATTTATTCCTTACTAAGAAATGTATGATAAAAAATAAGCATATTTATGCCTTTTGGACGTTTTTTTACTCGATCCAAACAATAGAAATTTTTAACTTATTAATTCACAGCATGGTTCCGGAAAGGGTTGGTGCCTATAAACTATTAATATAGATTTTGTTGAATTAATAACAGTGACGAACAGATTGAGGCGCATTAAAATGCAGCTCGTGCGACCGCCTGCGCCCGCGCATCTAATAACCGCTTAGACCTTATACATTATTCAACGAGTCCCGCTTATCTGGCATACCAAATTTTTCGCCGAAAACTCTATTTTAGAATATTTCTACCTTTTTTATAATACACTACACTTCGCTTAAATATCCATATTATTTTATTTCACACTGAGCAGGTTATAGGGACTTTATATGTTGCGTTTGCAAACATACACTAATATTATACAGAGAAAGCATTTATATTTATTGTATGTTTGTAACGAAAAAGCTCAAACACTACCGGACCAATTTCAAAAATTCATTCACCGTTACAAAGCAACTTAATCTCTGAGTAACATATTATGGTATATTTATTACCAATACATTTTAAAACTCACCATACACTGAAATTATAAATTGCGTTATAAAATTTATAGTGAAGTCATAGAATGTAAGCATTAATTACGGGCCAGTGGCCCACCTCAATCCACTGTAATTAGCACCGATATAACGATAGCCGTCTCCGAGAACGAATTGAAAAAATAAACACCCAATACACAAAGAGCGCCTTCATCTGACCTGCCGATACAATGCCGTTCTACATTTACTGTTAATTGCTGATGTTTCATTCAAAGAACCTTTGACTACAACCTTCATATTAGCCTTATAAATTTTAGTCTTACAATTGAATAGCTTATGTAACTACCGATAAATTACTTTCTTAGTACATAGTTAGAAATCTGTGTACTCTTTTGCAACGGTGAATAAATTTGTCCAATGTTTTGCTTTCAAAACTATTGCAATATCGCGATCGATGCAAATAAAGCTCTTTCAATCCCCTTAATTAAGAAGTAGGTCAAAATCGTTACTATTAATCAACGACAAAAAAGTCATAAATTACATGTGTCGCGTTGGTACATATTACATTCTTGTTTTAAGTGAATCATGTGTTTATGTATTGAGTTACCCCTTTCTGTTGACTAGACATTTAATCTTTGATTGCGCTTCAAGTACATAATAAAAATACTTGCAGTCATAAGATACGTACGGTAATAGTTCTATCTCGAGTACCTTGGGAATATTTTTATCCGTCGGAGACATATGAACTCAATTTTACTACTAATATCATAAAGAGGGTTTATTCGATTTTTTGTTTGCATTGCATAGGCTCTGAAACTACAGGAATTTTTAAAAAATATTTCACCATTAGAACCCTACGTTATGTTGAACAAAGGCTATAGGAAATTAAAAAAAATAACATCTATATAACATCGTGCTGCGATCGAATTACCGTAGAACACAGCTAGTATTAATTATTATAAAAGGCAATCGTCGAACAATGCAGAAAGTGATCTATTTGATGTTTATAACAAAAGTGTGCACATACTACTAGACTACTTCCAAAATCCAATGAGACTTAATACCAATTCTAAAGACTGCAGTATTCATATAAGTATATCACGGCAGATTCAACAAGCTCAATAGACTGAGGCAAGCGTCTCAACGGAACACGTGTCGTTGATTGGCCCCAATTGGCGAACGAATAAAAACAATCGTTGCTTAAAAATAACCGTGATTTCATACAACATGTGATGAATGTTTTCTGTTAGTGGAACCGGAGCGTGGTGTTCCCAGGCTCATCCCATGTGAAATGTCCTGACGCCACGATCCCATCGCCGAATCGGTATGATGATAGTGAAAACACATGGTGAATGAGGAAATTCTTCCGGCAGATACTAGCTTTAGAAAGAATTGTATAGTACGAATATCCTACTGATAATGACATCCTTATTTGCGGTTTTGTATGTAGGTCACTCTGAAAATTGATCGCAAAAAATTCTCATGGCATATTTTTATCTTTTAATTACCGCATGACGTTATGCGTACACCACTTCCGTTGTAAGCTTCGATAAAGATGATAGTGAAAAAATTTAATTGCACACCACGCAAATTAAGAAAACGCAAATTAAATTTTAAATTTGGAAATCATAGTTTTAAGAGCGAATACGTTATAATAACTATTCAGCTATTCATCAATCAAATTCTAATTTTAAAAGCGGCACGAGAAGAAACATTTTTATACCACAGGCAATTTAAAAAAAAAAATCATTTATCAAATAAAAGGCTAGTCATGATGTCAATTGTCAACATTCATCGCGTCGTCTATTATCTATTGGAGGCCATTGCATAGACCTATTGTTGAGTCGGGACTAATGCACTTTCTTACATCGGCGCCAAGAGATTTAATAGTTTTCAAACAAATTATCTGTTTACCATTTTTTCACACTGCGCATATCGCTTCGTATTACGCATTTATAATGAGTAAAGCATTTACATGCAAATGTCAATACTTTATTTTAATAAAATATTCTATAACCAAATCAACTGCCGTAATTACTATAGATATTAGATTTTTTATAGAAAGCGGTTCTAATAGCTGTTTTTATATAGATATTCTGCGAGCCGTAGAACTGTTGGTAGTGGAAAGTGGAATAATATTTAGACAAATTTTAAATGTGCGCGATAGATGTTTTATTTACGTTTTAGAATTATAAATGTTCGAATATTAAAAATGAACGAACAATGGTATTTTTCGGTACGGTATCATTTGTTCTAGGAAACATTAACAAGAAATAACTGTTCCTGCTTAAGTAACATCCGTTTACATAATAAAACTAAGTAGAAAAGTGCAAATGCTCGTGTACTTATCCATCACTCCTTGTTTAGGTGAGACCAGTCTGTATAAAATATGTTAAGAGTCACCATTACTAAACAGATACGCAGAGCTATCCTTCTATGGAATCATTACGATAACGCATGACTATGCGCAGATTTGCTAGCAGGAATGTAGATGAGCCAAGGACCTTACAACACCGCTTTTTTTAAGCAAGCATACAACGTTCACACTTTAGTTTATTAACCCGAGGAATATAGAAAAAAGCTACGCTGAAGCCACTAAAACGCACAGCGCGAACCCTAAATATTTCTGTCACAAAACATGAACTAACAGATTCTTGACAAGAGTATCATAAATTAGTCTGGTGAAAAAAATTTAAATTATTATCAGTTAAAAAACCTTCATGGTGCACTAACACTGGTATTTTTATTAAAATTGCTTACGTGATTTCTGTGCCTATCGACCCTAAACAATTATTGTTATGTAGGTAATCTAACTCTGCACCTCTCGACTTAACACACACATACGTATTTTTATTTAGTATTAAGACACGATTTATTAGAACCAAACGATTTCTACGGTAAGAGGCACGAGGGGATAAAAGGACAAAAATCTGCGGACAATTTAGGCTATGCCTATCAATCAGTGAATGCATGTCGTGCGAACGCGTTATAATAGGAGGATATTATAATAAACAGCTCCCCTCCGTATCCCTCCCTAATAAATATTAATGTATGAACTTGAAGTCCCACAATGCATGTCGGATGATGCTGGTACATTGACACTCGATTTGTTTTTTTATCTCGATTTTATCTTTGAATATTTCGTTAGCAATTTGCTTGTGGTCGTCACAAAATCGCAAGATCAAATTTTAAATTTATAAATGAATTAACTTTTCTGCAAATAAAATAAAGTTTTAGGCTATTGTCTTTCGTAGAAGATAAAAAAATATTTAAATTTAGAAACGACTTAGCGGGAACTATTACTTCCGTTTGTCAAAAGCCAATGCGTTTTTGACAAGCCTAAAAGTAACCTATAGTACTCGGAATCATATTTAAACTCAAAGCTCAAACAATTGACACAATAAATGTATTGAATTAAACAATGGTCGCACCCTAAAAGGGTCATGTGAGGGTGGACGTAACATTTTTCCCACGGGTTTCCCTACCCCATTGGGAAATACTTGTTGATTTTGTTCCGCATTCACCCCTATTAAACATATCCGGAGAGTTTTAGATAATTACTTTTATTATAATGACAAACATGACGTCATCGAGATGTGCTCGAAGACAGCAGAACTATTATAATTAAACGTTTTTTTTGTATTCTCAATATATTATGAATAGGTACAAATGTTTTTAGGGAGTCGAGACTTAGTGCTAAGACTCCCGTATGGAGCAAGTCGTTCGATCTGGTGGAATAAAATATGTATTAACACACATTTTAATTCTACATAGATACAACTATAACGTTTGATAACAATAGCCATTTTCAAAAGTACTGTTGGATCCTCAATGAATTGCTAGTTTATACCTATAGCTTTTGTAATCACAGTTGCAGGTAAGTAATCACAAAAGGATCTTCTTGCCTCATCAACGAAACTGGCGTTATATCTGCACCATTGACAATAATTAATTCAGGCATTCGCTGACTAGGAATAAGAAATTTGTAATGAAATCCCAATAATGTCTGCCACCAAGACAAAAGTTACTATCGAGACGTTAAGTTCTTTATCTACCTGATTCAGGGATTTATTTCGAAAGTAAGTTGAAATCTATCTTTAAAAATCCAACAAATTTTTCCTATATATCGTTGTAGATCAACTACATTGTACTTGCTCATGCGTCGTCGTCTCTTAATAATAGTAAATCTATACATATATAATAGGAAGTTTGTAACGAATAAACTCAAAACCTAGTAGATTTCGAAATTATTTTACCATTACACGTTTTCCTGAGTAACATCGGCTATAATCTATAATATTAAAAAAGTGTCCGGCCGTGCGAAGCCACGAGGGCACTAATTATATAAAAACCGTCAGACGCAACATTGTTAAAACATCAGCACGCACATTACTTTCATTCTGAATTCGATTAGCCCACTTTGTGCAAATTGAATATTCAGTCATAGAATGTCAATAAGGCAAAAAACTATTCGGCAAAATAAAACCACATCAATTTAATGCCAATTTTGATCACGCAGACAGGCATTAGCAAATTGCAGCGAGAATGACTTGTATCGCCTGAGGTCGGGATCGTAATGGAAATTCTTGAAATCATTTGAGATTTTACGGCGACTTTAAATATGGTAATCAAAAGTTTATTTTTGAAAACGATAATTGGAATTCTATATTTAAATCATTTATTTTACAAAATTACTAGTCTGAAGTTTGTTCTAGCTGCCAAATGATTACGTATTTCTAATTGACAAATACAATAGAAAACAATATTTTATACGAATTAAATACGTATCAAAGAAACGTCCTATTCAGTATTGTATTTTATACTACAAGCACAAAATAACAAAAAATCGAAGTCAAATAAAACAATAATAAACAATAGTAAACAATTCGTAAAAGGGTTTAAATGCCTTTATTCTATAAAGAAGGTTTAAATCTTAAAATATTTGATAAAGAATAATTCGATAGCTTTAGCTTCCACCTTCAACAAACACAAGAACAATACAAAGCCGTCACCCAAACCCAGATTAATATTTTTAATACTCTTGAATGAATGTTTAAAGTTCTTATAATCCTTTGATATTTAGGTTAGAACACCATAAGTAGCGCTACCTTGTATTTTTTTATTCTATAATCCGACTAAAATATCTTATAAACAGGCCATAAACAATAAAAAAAAACAAAACTATTTTATAATACGGCATAAAATTATTATTTAGTAATCAAAGGCGATTCGTTAGTAAATAATTAGATAAAAATATTTAAAAACTTTTAAATAGATGAAAACGTACCTTCCACTCCAATCACACTGGTCACCAATACTTCCCGCCTCCGCAAATTTCGTAAGAACCAAAACAAGAGTCCAAAATACCGTTTGCGTATCCATTTTGAAAAATATCGAAATCTAAATTACTTAAATTTCGCCCACGTAATTTTCACATCACTATATTATTATTATTGTCAAAACATACAAAGTAAAAGTTTTTTAATAGTGGCCGCGTCAAAAATTGAGCGAACGTCAGACCAGCCACGATATGTACGGAAAACTAACATTATAGAATGGACGAATCCTATAGTCTAGAGTAAAAAATGAAATAAACTATCTCAGTAACGTAGGAGCGAAAGAGACAGATTGTGTTCAAGAGGTGTAGAAAAAGTATAACACGACATTACTTCTCTCTCTTATCAATCAATGGCGATCGTTCAAAAGGAACTTTTATTCCTTCTGTTTAAGGTTCATTTAGCTTTAAATGCTTTCGAATTGTAATTTAAGCTTTACGAAATGGCGGGAAAGATTTGTAAAGCTCTTTCGTTTATAATATGGGCTTACTGTTAACGCGAGATAAAGCCAAAAGCTTTGCATTTTCAATATCTTAAATCGAGTTTAATGAGCTATTAATAAGCTTTCATAATGTGCGCTTACTGGTACTTAGCATAATAAGATGCTTCCAAGTCTTTGGTTTTGCCAGTCAACGAGCGCGTCTTTAAAAACGCATGTAAAATTGAAATTAAAATACAATTATTGTTTCAGAGATAAAATTTTTAAGCATATTCCGAAGATAGAAAGATGATAGCCAAATTCTTATAGTAGGTAATTAAGTACCGACCCGTACTTTTTTAACCGTGACTTCGCATGTTTTTTTTAACATCGCTAAATAGCTTACGATCTTTTGGTCAAAGCTTACGCTTCCTAATGCTAGTAATTTTGTATAAATGATGGTATTTTTTGCAGTTTTCTTATAATGGCTTGTTTAATGCTGTATCATTATATTCCATTTATTTTTACAATGGATAGTAATTAGTTTAGGTGCTTAAGAATGTTGTAAATATAAATTATATTGTTAGTAAATTGCATCAGATAATAATAATCTAATACATATATACAATTCTCGTGTCACAATGTTCGTTGCCATACTCCTCCGAAACGACTCGACCGATTCTTAAGATTTTTTTATGCATATTCAGTAAGTCTGAGAATCGGACAACATCTATTTTTCATCCCCCTTAATATTAAGGGTGGTCCCACCCCAAAAATTTTATTTTTATTTTTTTATGATACAACATACAAAAATACATAAAAGTTAAAACCCTTAATTGTCACCCCTGTACAATCAACTCCTATTTTTTATTTGTTAATTAAAATCTTATGACTTGAACTCTGAGGTATATATAGAGAAAAATTCACAGAAAAAACCTAAAAAGTTTTCATTCCAGAAACCGAACGAATATTGGTATGTACTAAAAAGGTAGGCTAAGTAAAATCACATTAAGGAGAAACGAAGTTCGCTGTGGCAGCTAGTACTAAAAAACATTGTCTCGTACATGCAATTGACTACAACATATTTTGTAAAATGTGTAAGATATAAAATATAAGAGCAGTGTTGGCCTAGTGGCTTCAGCGTGCGACTCGCATCCCTGAGGTCGTAGGTTTGACAGCTGTGTGTGACCAATAGATTTTCTGTCTATGTGCATTTATCATTTCATCGAACGCTTTCCTTAGACCCAAAAAGTCAATGGTATGTGTCAGGCACAGGAGGCTGATTACCTACTTGTCTATTAGATAAATAATCATGAAACAGATCCAGAAATCTGAGGTCCAGACCTAGCAAGACTGTAGAGCCTTATATGTATATGATACAAAATAAATATACATAGTTACTATAATAAGTTTTTATTGTAGCACTAAGTTTAGAACTATGGAATAAATATAATAATTAAAAGGATAGAATAAATTTAAAGTATAAAGTCCTTTTGTAAGTGGATTCATCGTGCAATGTTTGCTCTGAGATAACTAAATCAATAGAGCATGTTTGTTCGCCGGATAGATAACCGCTTTGTCGCCGACTTTGCTTGTATAAGCCCTGATTCGCTCCTTATCTTTCATTTGACCCGTGTCTAAGAATTTCATTCTTGTACCGTACACTATCCCTTTATATAATAATTATATCCTTGCTCCTTGACGCGAGTTTGCTCTTTGATCAAATTATTAAACGCGAACATAGTTTACATAACTTGGCGTTTCAACTCCTGCTAAAGGTTTAGTCTATACATTTCCACCTCGGTTAGCAAAAAAACGGCGGTCAGACGACTTGATGCTGATGGAGAACGTGGAGAACAAGTTGTACTAGAAATTAGGGGAGAGGCTTTCCAGAAGTGGAACTCTACGGGCTGAAGCAACGACAACCGAAAAACCAATCCCATTTGGGCGTTTAGCTTACCTTTGAATCTGGAGAACAGCCGAAAAGACAGGACGGAAGTGATTTATAATTTTTTTTAATACAATATTTTTGCTTTAGCTTTATGAATGAATATGTCATTTTAAAATTTTCAATGACAACGAACTATTTAGGCGTAAAGTTATAAAGGTATGCGTGATATCAGATACATATATGTATATTAAATTGTAGAATAGTAGTTCTGCTCCGTGACCGTGTTAAGGCCGAGTTAATTCGTAGCGTGATTGTCTATTGTTTTTAGAATAAGATTCAGAGACGAGACTAATAAGGCTGCTGCCTCGAATTTCGCGGGCAGCGGGGCGGCGGCGGCCGCGGCGCGGGAGCGGCAGGATATTATGCGTACAATCAAATGGACCGGTTCTCGAAAACAGCGGCGCGGCAGCGGCGCGGGCGCGGGTAACGAGCGGCGCAATCCAGTCAAGCGGTGACCGCCCGCGTTGCGCGTATGCATTGTAGTATAGTGCTGTACATATTTTTTGTGACGTATCAAAATGACCTCGGACGTGCAAGAGCAAATTATTTCAGAAATCTTTGAAAGGAGACCCATATGGAACTATATTTTTGCATATAACATATTTTTGCCCACAATAAATCGAGCGTTAGGAATAAATTTGAATCAAAAAGATGTTGTCGCCGTTTTTTAGACATTTCGTTCGCGAATAAAAACAAATATCTCGACTACACAACCACGAACACAACACTACACCGCTATAGTGCCGCGCGATCTGCCCGCTGGTTTCGAGAACAGGTATGCGTTGGCCGCCTCGCTCCCGCGCCGCAGCCGCTGCCGCCCCGCTGCCCGCGAAATTCGAGGCCGCAGCCTAAGCGCTAAGTCTGACTTCTATACGTCAAAATTTTATTGGACATACGCAAGTCACAGTTCGAGCAGTCTTGTTTCTGAAATACCCTTACAGTCTTCCTCCAGAGATTAGCGCATTGAACTAAAAAAACAAACTTCATCTTTTAAGTATTAACGTATCGAGGTCGTGTATGAAAATTATTCGACATATTGAATAAATTATATATCAATTAAAAAAAATCGGACACACATATTATGATGTAACAATAAATATATTAACATAATTTTACGTAATTTATTTGCTGTCGAGCAGTTTAATTAATTTATTATATCATAATATTTAAGTTGAGAAAAAAGATCTATAGTCGAATTTTTAATTAGACGATATCAACTGACGTTTACGGTGTTGTCAGTTTTTAATGAAATAAAAATAGTGTTGTGACAAAGTAAAAACCCCTGAATTAATGATCGGTGATGGCACTAGTCGCCGCGCCGCGCTTTGTAATAAGACGTCAAAAAACTGATTGTAGTTACATAGTACTAGTACCTAACTTATATCAGAGCACTTTTATACAATTTTGAAATAGAAATAATATTCTTTTATTGTTTGAAATGATTGACTATTCACACTCATTGTTCATTCATCTGATTGAACAAGAACTGAACGCATCACTATTACTTTAAATATGGCAACATTATTTTACAAAGTGACATTAGCTACTGTCAGTTGGCTTCGTCTAATTAAAAATACGACTATAGTTAAAAATGATCATGAAACAGATTCAGAAATCTGAGGCCCAGACCTAAAAGAGGTTGTAGCGCCACTGATTTTTAATATTTAAGTAACTTAATATTAAATACTATAGATTTATATCATATTCAATGTTTTTTTTTTAATACGTAGGTACTTTTAGTGAAAGGAACTAAGTGTTTGTGTACCTACTCTTTACTTGTCCTATTAGTTTATTTTATAATCATCATTTTATTATATGTCTTGAACTATATTATGTCATGTCTTAAATAGAAATAAATAAAAGAAAATGAAATTCTAATTAAACAAAGTTATCAGTGAAAGACGCGAAACAAAACACAACTTGTGTGTGTCCTTACGTCAATGTTTGACGTCGTACTATTCATCGGAAATGACAAAGCTATGTGTATGAAAATAATGTAAACTATTGGAACAATGGTTAGAAGTATAAAAACGGGTAATGCGATAGTTTGGTATTATTCTAATGATGTTAACTTGGGCTGTAGTGATGTTGACAATTAATATTATTTTGGCTTACGAGCCGTCTTCTATATCAAAGTGTCTTTGGCACAATAATTCATGTGAGTATTTATATCAAGATAATAATAATAATGTATCTAATAAAATAAGTAGCAAGCATTTCCCTCAAGGGTAATGTTCTAATAGTACAAGATTTTTAGAAATCGGTTGAGTACTTTTTGAATGTGTTGCTTTTGAAAATACAAATACTTTCCGCTTTATAATATTAATACAGATAATAAACAATGTTTACACTCTCAGTAGGCACGATTCTTAGGTTCAGGGTATAAATACGTTGCCCTACTAGCAACGTGTTTGAATACCGTAATTATTATTTCAATATTCTATATTTCTAACCTTACAAAAAACTACAGCACTCATAGTAGTATTACTTATTAATTACCTACTAAAAGTAATAAGTTACTGCAGATAGAAACGCCATATTATGACTGTGTATTCAGGGCATCGCCCTGTCAAGTGTTTTCCATTTAATTTAAGGATGAAGAGTCGTCAGTCAATATACTATGTATTAACTCTGTTTAAAAAACGCATTTGGAATAAACTTTTGTTGTTAGATGCTCAAAAGTAGTTTTCTAGGTCTTTTTCATTAAGAGTACTTTCAGTATCTTCCGCGCCGCTACCAATATATTATGTAACGTTTGAACGAATTAACGATTTATTACGAATTTTAGAATTATTACGAAACAATTAACGAAAATTAGAATTATTTACGATTTTCTCTTCCTAGGTGTTGATAATTGTCCAGAACATATGATGAAAAGAGTGAGTAACTGCACTGAATCTTACTGGCCCGCACAGAAAACATGTAAGGATCCCGAAGAAATTCTCGTTGGAACAATGTGCGGATTTTCAAGGTGCGACTGTCCAGAACCAATGGTACTCGATACAGAAACAGGATACTGCTATGACGTAGATAACTGTCCAACAAAACATCGATTAGAAAAATAAATGTGACATTAATAAATTATAAGTTTTAGCAAGATTGTGATAATAATATTATTTAGCAATAACTATCTACAAAAAGCTTACATAGTTTTTAAAGACATATCCGATCCCGATTCCAATATTAAGTTTCAGTACTATACGTACTACTTATTCTTATTTTGAGACATTGGCGCCAATTGGCGTTCCAGATACTTAGGTTCATAGACAAAAGCTAATATTTTAAACTTAGCTGTATCTATAGTTACGGGTTGGCACTTGGCAGTTGACAGATTATTATGTCCTAGTGTCAATGTCTCACGGGTTTAGACTTTTGAGTAGATATTAAATATCCAAATAGTTTCATAACCTAATAATTAATATAAGGCTAGCTTTTTATTTAAACTACCTATATGATCAAAATATTAAATATATCATTAGTTTAAAAAATGTTGCGTGTGTTTTCAAAAAGCATTATTTTACAAAATCAATGTCGCTTATCTCAAAAAGTAATACGAGAATTGGATGTTATAAAATGTGTAACAGTTCAAAATTGTTTTTCAAGACACTTTGCTAGTAAAGTGCAGGAAGATGCAAAACTTGAACGGATCTATTACGGTACCTTGACGCCACAAATTCGAGCTGTAAAGGTTTTTTCATTGTGTTCAAGTATAGCTGGTCTAATTGCTCAGCCCATTATAATCAAGGAGGCTTCAACAATCGGAAGCACTTCGTTATTAGTAGCTTTATGTTCAGTTGTAGGTTTCTTCACATTTGTAACTCCAATATTACTCCACATCATTACAAAGAAGTATGTGACGGAAATCCATTATGACTCCGAAAAATCTTTATACAAAGCTACAACATACAGTTTTTTTCTAGTACCAAAAAAGGTAAGTTTCTCTTTCAACATCAAAACAGAATATGTATTAATAAAAAAGTAGTTTATTTTTTGTAGCTAAATCTATTTTTAATAAAGATAGTAGAATAAATTTTGGATTTTTTATTGTAAAAATTACTAGATAAATTTTTTTCAGGTGGATTTCACACCAGATGATGTAGTAGTACCTGACATCCCTGGAATGTTTACAACAATGTTTGCTAAAGGCAAGCCTTTATTTATTGAAGCCCGGCATTTCAATGACCCTCTAGATTACGCTAAGATCATGGGCTATGACAAACCTTTAGACTTTAAACTAGGAGAAATAGATGACAGTGAAACTAAAAAGTAGATCAACTATTAGATTTAGGTGTTAGAATATGTTTTTGTTTTTTATATATATTAAAATATAAGGTATAATGGAAGAGTATTAATACAAATTAATCTTTTTTGTTGTTAAACACTTAATATTTATTGTAAGACTAAGAGGTAAATAACTATAATATTCTTTTAAACTATATTATATTCTATCTCAATGTAATATTAGGGATAAAACAAAATTTAATTTATTCATATATTATTAGATATCAAACCCTCATATCTAATAGAATTTTCAAATTAAAATGCTTAACTGTTAGGTACCCCAATTTATAATTTAAAAAAAAACACACAAATGTTTAATTGATTTTATTAATATAATTATTTTATATACTTAAATTTAATAGGACATTTTATTCTTTTGTTTGCTTTTTAAAGTAGAGTGGAATTTTAAGTCAGTTGTAATAATTTATGTTGTGTTTACAAAAATATAGCAAATAAATTGACTAGATAAATTAAATAATGTCCATTTTACTTAAAAAATTAAATTGGAATGTTCTGCCTATTTTAAAAAATGTTATCTATACATCACAATAAATTCTTATATTACATACAACACTTAAAACGTTATGTAACATTTTTAATCTATTATTCAAAATAAAGCTGTTAGTAATTCCTATGTTCTACATAGGGCCATTAATCAGCTTATTTACATTAAAATTAGATGTTTATAATAACTGTTAAATAGCTAATTTTATAATACTTTCCAAAAATATTATTCTATTCTTCTCTTGTTAGTGCAATTGTTATCATGGAGGATGTTACAATGTTACTTATAATTAAACAATAGCATTTTTTTTAGCAAATTGCTCCTAAAAAGGTTGCAAATGATTTCAAAGAAGGTGTAATGGTATTCCTACAACTACATACATATACAATACAAAAATTTTAGTGTCATATAAGTATCTTACAAAAATTTACAGTCAATATCACTAAAACAAATTTTACTAAAAAGCTCTTGATTTTTAAGTAGCATTTCTTATTGCATTAAAATCGTTACGGAAAGTAAATAATTCTAAAGGTAACACAGTCAACAATGGTGATTGCTCACCTCACCTCACTTATTTCAAATTCAGTCATAGTGCAACGTGTTTTCCGCCAAAGAGTGAGTGACGGGTGACAATTTTTCATCAACATTGTCAACAGCAAGACGACTTCGGGCTCTGTCAGACCATTCTACTCGACAAAAGGCTGCAGTACCAATAGACGCTAAAACTGCTAGTACACCTAATTGGACGGAAAGCAGGGCCTTCGATGAGTAGAAGAAACAAGCTGCTGCAGCTAATGACTGGAACATAATAATATCGTGTTAAAATATACAATTTAATAATTACAATAATAAAAGTAATGTGTATCGATGACATTAACACTTGCTTCTACGTTGGAAGTATTGTGAGCAAACAGGCATGTATTAGATCCAAAAATGGTGTATCGGACACAGAAGGCTGATCACATGTTTGCAATCAATAAAATTAACAAAAAAACGTGTTACATTATATAAATTATTACTTTTAGTAGCAAACTTTTTTGTCTATTTATTATTCCTATTTTTATACACGATTCAAGTTAAACTAGAATTTTTAAAGATTTGACTGCTTATATGGTCAAGTGTAGTTTAGTAATCAATAGTTAAATCTCAAATTACATGGAGGTGAATAAATAATTTACCTGAGTGAACTTGAACAGCGCAAACGCTGAGGTACTATTGTCAGAGTATTTCCCGCCCAATATGGAATAAATCTGAGTATTGTAGCAGGCATCCCCGAAACCAAGAAGGAAACTGCACAACATGGCCAAGTATGGCGAAGGTGTTATATAGGAGGTGTCCATTGTATCACCGAATGGAGCTACATTGGGCAAATTGATGAATATGAGGAAGAAACTGGTCATGTGGATGAAATAACCCATGATCACGATTGGGTCCCGGCCCCAGCGAGTTGTTTTGTTGCCTAGGATACCGAAGAGGGCGCCACCTGTAATCAAATTATTTTTGAAATAAGAATTAAATAGTTTTTAACGTTTCTTAATGTTCTCATAGATTTTATGGGTTAAAATCTTGGTCGACAAATTTAATTTTTTTAGGTAATGGGTGTGAACTATGTGATGTAAATAATTATTTCCCTTCATTAATAGTGACAAACTTCTTTAACTAAAAGAAAGTTAAAATTCGTATATTAAAATGCTAGAAACTAAGAAAAACTATCAGTGAAACAAATACAAAAATGTATCTGCTCAATATAGGTTAGTATTAAGAGTAATTTCATAATATAAATAAAAAAATAATTAAAGTTCTTATTCATTCTAAATTTTGTTGAAGTTCAATCTTTAACTAGTTAAAGAATTTACTTCCTGACCAGATAAGTATTTTCTTATTATTCTTTAAAATAGGTAGTGTTATTCTTACCAAGAACCTCTCCCATTCCAATGAATACTCCAGAGAGACCCACAAGCTGTTTAACATTCTCGCCCATAGCCAATGTAAACCCAATACTAGGACTGTACACTCCACTGAAGAATGACAACTCAACACCTGAAAATAAGTGCCATTTAAAAGTCAAAGACTATAGAACTTTAGCTAAAAATGTGGTATGTTTTTTATCAAGATTGAATAAACGTTAGCAAACAAGCAAATCGCTATCTAGGCTTCTATTGATCTTGATGACCGCCCTGGCTTGCCCTTGCCCCCTAAAAGGGACACAAATAAAAACAATCTAATATTTTCCTGAATACCTAGTTCTATTATAGAATACTTTTTTTTATTAGATACATGTATAACTATCAAAACTGATTAGATATAAGTAGAATTCGAAACAAATTTTGGACTGGTAACATAATGATTCATTATCATCCACAGGTCAATAAAACTCCAGTTGATATTAAACTTACCGGTATAAATAAAAGCGGCACTCAAGAAAATCATATCACGCGTGCAGAACAACTTTATGGCGCCTTTGAAGGCATCCAAAGGACCTTCCGGCTCGACCACGATTTCGCACTGCAACATAAAATACAATATTAATTGCCATAATAAACCGACGTGAACACCGTGTCACCCTTGACCGGTTTCGGCTTTTAAGGCATACGCAACTAATAACTGAATTTCAATCAAATATTACAATGGGTCAAAGGATTTTTCCATACAATTAAATCCGAAGCATGTTCGTATTTATAAACGTCATGGAAATGTTTGTTTATTTCCATAGGTCATAAGGACAACGCATGTAATAGCTTTCTAGATAAAATGATTAATTATCTCAGTTGTTACAAGTTTATACTTCTCTACAATTTTGTCTATGCTTTTTAGGGTTTTGGGTTTATTAAGCCCTTCTATCGTTTTTATTAGCCATGTCACTTTTCATCAAGGCGTTAATACAATTTGACAAACAAAGAGTTCTTAATTAAAAAAAAGTGAAATTAGACGTGTTTAGTTTTTATAAGGTGATGTCAAAAACGTATTAGATTTTGACAAACGGGAAACTTAGTACAGACTAAGTCGCCACTCCTAATCTTACCCTTAGACCGAAATGTTAATAAATTTAAATTGAACCTATGCCTAGCGAATTAATTAATACCCCGGACATAGTTAAAACGCATAAACATCTCTTACAGAATCATATAAACAAAAATATCCTAACAGTTTGTTTACTTTACCTATATCTTTCTTTAAAGTATATAAATTCATTAAAATACAGAATAAATAAAGTCAACATAATAATTTTCCTTAAGGATGTTGGACACGATGTTTCCGGAAGTACTCGTTTTCTTGTCTTTTCCTAATGTCATAAAAATATGATTTGTTAATTTGACCTGACGCTTAAGAGAAAGTTTCGAAATATTTTTATACATTTAACGTTAAACGACTGGCATAAATATACGGAAAGACCGGACGCGATGGAGGCATACTGTGGGCACCCTCTGCCCCAACAAGGGGTCATTGGGAAAGTCGAGTATACACGTAAGAAATCTATTCACTTCTGTATAGAAAGAAATAATTCTGTCCCGTCGACTTTTTCTTTTTTCCTCTTTCATAGATATTGTATGAAATTATTTATTTGTATAACATGTGGTAACAGAAGTCCGAAAACTGGTCTATCAATTATTATTAATAAAACATACTATAAATAAATGTATGAATTGCAATATGCATTAAGAAATTTTGCATTTAAATTTTTCACCTTGGCATCGTCAATAGCCGGCGCCCGTCGTGTCGGCCTCAAAAGCAGCAGGAAAACAATACCAACGATAGACACTGCTGTTAAAGCACCAAATACCACATTTCGGGTCTCAACATCTATATGAGTTTTGCCTTGGAACTTTATGAACACGAAGAGGTTGCCAAAGAACAAACTGAAAAAAGAAAAATATATCAAAAGAAAAATATATCAAAAGAAAAATATATATATCCTACTTTATATTACACCAATAATAGGATCTTCTACGTGTCTAATATTTAGACTATGGTAATTCCAATGAACTGCCACATTTCTCTTTTTACCACATTGTGCTTACGGTTTGATGAAAAGAGACAGATGATACTATAGAATGACTAATTTATAGCGGTGTTAGTAGACTGATTTATTTCCACAGGATCTCTCAAAGTGTGGGTAACGTCTACTTCAACTTAGTAGTAAAATAATTAATTTAAAAAAAATCCTTGCTCTGTATTTTTCATAAAATGATATTATATACTTAATAGAACACGAAAGTGTGGAAATATGTAGTCCCTTCTTAGAGCCGGTTTACACGGCATTGAGTTAAATGTTTCGAGATCGTAGCTCTCTAGTTCCTGTTTCGAACTATGCAAAACCACATCTATTTTTCAAGCTACATTAAATATGGTCCAGTTTTTAAACTACGCAGTATATAATATGTAGAATAGTATTCGCGAAATGCCATTTAAGTTATTTGTACCAGTTTAAGTTGTTTGTTCAAAATAAGTAAGACAAAAAGTTAAAGCTTTCTGGGTCAGAGGAATGCTTTAGATTAAAAAAAAAAATATTCAAACATTTTTTAACTAACCATGGCCCTCTTGTAAATCTCTCAATAACATGTGTTTAACATTACCTGCATTGTAACATAGCCCAGAAAATCCCGGAATTTCTGGATATGGTGTCAGCATCACTGTTGAGTGTGAGGTAGTTACCCTGGCCGGTCCAAATGGCGGCTGCTCCTGCGCCGATTAGGACACTCGCCACATAGAGTAACCATGTTCGAGGGAACAGGAATGTTATTATGAAGAATCTGAAATAAAGTTAATACAATATTCATTATCACAGAACAATTAAAAATGTATTTTCATGGATTTCATTTGATTCAGGTAAACATTAAAAATTCCTCAACGGCATAATAGATTCATTATTATTAAATACATAGTTTATAAATAAGGAATGAATAGTAGTGTGGTGCAAACACAAACTATACGTATATGTTGTCCACCAAGACGTAGAAAAAATGTACCTACTACCTACTTCTTTACCAGTGATAAATACGATCACGCCACACAACGAAATTAAAATTGTAGTCACTGCGAAGATACATTATAACCAAGCCGTTGCAGACATCTAATTATGAGCCAGAAATATCGTAATAATTTGCCAGCGAGATTAAATAATCCGCATATACCACTCATATGACACTCTAAAATAATAACTTTTACAATTTCATAATTAAAACAATATAAACACGTTTCAATTATATATGATATTCGTGGGTAAAATAAACAAAATATATATAATATTATTATTATTTAAATACTGCTATCTTTTTTATACAATAAATTATTATAAATTTTCAGTGAGACATGAATTCCATTGCAACATAAGTCAACGAAAACAAAAAAAAAACCATTCAAATTTTATTTTGAATGGTTGTTTTTGTTGTTGTGAAAACGAGTGAATCGTTTAACAACTAATAAACGCTGTAAACCAGTGTGTCCAAACAAACAAACTTCATTGTGCCATGCCCCACCATGGCCCTTCAAACATTCTTATGCCCTCCCCTATGTAACATACATAAGAAATTAAAATGATAGGTTTTAGAAAATTACTAGGAAGTTATTAACTAAACAAAGTAAGTTAATTTTCAAAACATATAATGAAAAACTGAAATTCAAATGACAAAATATTTTAATAAATTTTCGAATAGGCCCATTAAATGGCCCCTGTGAGGCGTGGGCACGTTGGGAAACACTGCTGTATACGGATAGACCAATAGCAGCCCTCTTTAAAAAATCCTATTTCGTTTTATATAAAATCATATAAGTTTTTAAACGTCATGTTGTTATTTATTTCTATTTACATTACGAAACTACATCACAAACGAGTTATTTATGTTGCATTTAATATGATAATCAAGTTTAATTACTGTTTAAATAGACTATAATTATAAAATTCAAGTATGTTAATTAAATAGAGTTACAGTAGTTGTTGATACAATGACGGAGTGCAGAAACAAAAGTTTTTAATACTTGCAAACTAGTAACTCTTGAAATCGAGACTGAAGATACTTCGAAACTTGACCATAGGTTAATATGGTAATTATTTTATTATTAGCTATACATATTAAATGTTAAAACCAAAGAACGGAGTACATACACTAATAAAACGCTCACGCATATCAATAGGGAATAAAGTGGTAACTATATGAGTCTTGCCCTCAGATAGCAACCGTTTCTTTAATCATTTCTACTTCATAGACAAGTAGGTGATCAGTCTTTTGTCCGACACACGTCTGGTTTACGTACGAGCGAGTGTTTGAAGCGCACACAGACACAGAGAGTCTATTGGTGCACAGCCGGGGATCTAACCTACGACCTCAGGGTTGAGAGTCGCACGCAAGTCACTAGGACACAGCTTTTCTTTACATTCTATAGGATCTTTTTTTTTTTAATGAAAGGGAATTAATACTTTTGTTGAATTTATTAATAATATCGCTGTTTAACAAGCCCAGTTTCTATATTCAACACACTAGTAGTAATTATTACAAGACATTATTAGTTGAAAAGCGAAACTCCCATATATTGGTCATGGCATATGAGGTCTTTACACAAATGCAACTGGTCCATAATTAATAAACTATTTAAGTACAAGCGTATATAACTTATAAAATGTTTTAGTCACTTGCGTAACTCCTATACCTGTTGTACATGACTGCAATGCAGTTGAGTTAAAATTTCAAAGACTTATATATAATGTGTGAACGAGCTAACAAGTCGGGATAGCGATATTATTTTAAAATGAATACAAGTATGGATTTGCTAAAAAGCGGTTAGGTTCATTCATACATTGATCTTCGATGGTCAAAATTTTAAAAACATTTTTAATTTCCATAGGGCAGAACACATTTTCTGTTTTATTTGGAATTGACACCTTCATGCCGGACAAAAAAGTTTTTATGCTACAAAAATACCTCAAAAAAAAAAACCTCAAAATAAAAAATGAGGACTAAGGCCAGCCGTACACGGACTGCTTCAAGCAGTTATGACCGACTGCTTGAAGCCGCGACCGCGCGGTGAACTATAGCCATTCATTCGCTGCCGTACACACGACTGCTCGAGCAGTCGCGACCGCTTCAAGCCGTCAACTGCATGATGAAATTCCATCGTGCCGTCGACCGCTCGCGAGCGGTTGCGAGGCATACACCGACTGCTCGAGCCGTTGACTGCGCTAGAGCAGTCGACAGCTCTCCGACTTCCCTCTCCCCCCCCGCCCTTTGCGGCCTCGCGGCGTCTGTTTTCTCATTTGCCGGCTGTTTTTTGAACATGGAGGGCGTGTGCGATAGTGATGCCCTTATTAGCGCAATTAAAACGCAAGAACTTATTTGGAACTATAAACTTAAGGAACACAGCGACAAAATAAAGAAGAACAATGCATGGGCAATTATTTGTGCCCAAGTAATTGAGAACTTTGATGAAAAACCAGTTGAAGAAAAAAATCAAATCGGTAAGTAAAAAAGTCAGTCATTTAACACACACATTTATTATTTTATTTATTATTAAAAAACAGACTGGTAACAATATAATAGTTGTTTTGCTTCTTATTATATTTTTAATATTTAAAAGAATACAGAGGCTATGTTATACGGACGGCGCCCTTTTGATTTATATCATATTCCATTGCCAATCTAGTTTGCCTTCTTCGCTCACAAAGTAATTAGCAAATTCTTCACGGATTGTTGTTAACATAGGTCCACCTGGACGAACTTGCTGGGTTGAATGTATTATAGAATAAGGAAGACCCTCAAACGTATCCTCAAATTTATTTCCATCTCGTTGTTTTACGTAGTTGTGAAGAACACACGATGATTTTACTATATCCACTGCGAAATCAACGTTGACGTTGAGTGGTCTATGAAAGATCCGCCATTTATTAGCTAATATGCCAAACGTGCATTCAATATATCGCCTCGCACGTGATAACCGATAGTTAAAAATTTTTTTTTTCTCTGGTAAATTCTTGCCACCATATGGACGCATTAAATTTTCCTGCAAGCTAAACGCTTCATCCCCAATAAACACATTCGGTAATAACGGTCCATTTTGTGATATTGCAGAAGGTGGAGGTATATTTAACTTTTTTTCTTGTAACATTTTATATAGACAACTCTCTTCGAAAATAGTCGAGTCAGCGTGCCTTCCATATGAGCCTATATCCACGAAAGTGAACATATGATTACTATCACATACTGCTAGAAGTATTATCGAAAAATAATTTTTATAGTTATAATATGACGATCCACTTTGCGCGGGTTGTATTATTCTAATATGTTTGCCATCAACGGCACCGAGGCAGTTCGGAAACTGAGCATTTTTTTTGAAACCATTTATTATGTCTTTCCATTTATCTTTAGTTAGTTGTTCCATACACATATCCTTCATATGTATCCATATATTTCTGCAAACATCCCTCACTATCTTACCTATTGTTGTTGATGCTATTCTAAAACTATATTGCAAATCCATAAATGTACATCCAGTTGCCAAATACCTGTAAAACATATTTATAAATCAATCAATTATACTAACTTATATTTTTTTGTTGTTACAGCCATGTTAATACAGAAAAAATGGAAAACATTAAGAGATGGATACACCAGATATGCTAAAAAAATTAAACCAAAGAGTGGTTCAGCAGCCCTCAACATTCGGCCATATGCATATTATCAGCAGATGTCTTTTTTAAAGGCAATAATAGAAGATAGACCCGACAAAACAAATAGTTTACAAGAGAGTGAGCACACTGAAATTACGTCCGGAGAAACCGAAAATGGTCAAAATAAAATACCCAGAGAAAGAAACAAAAGAAAATTAACTACTAAAATCACAGATGAGAACGTCTTAATTGAAAAATTATCCAAACGTTTAGATGAAAAAACGCAGAATTCGCGCATTGATAATGAAGATGAAGATAAATTGTTTTTACTATCATTAGTTGGCGAATTAAAAAAAATTAATGAGCATTATAAATTAGATGCTAAGACCGAAATACTTAACGTAGTGAAATACTTTAAAGGGATGACAAATCACACATATCCTTCGAGTTATGGTGACAGGGGATATTCATCGTTTAATGATTATCGTGGACCATGGGGTTATAATACTGGCCCCTCTACCTCTACATCAGTGCCTGGTCCCTCTAGATCAGCAACCGGCCCCTCTACATCAATGGCTGATGACCAAAATTCTCAATTTGAAGACCTTTCATCATGTTCTGTAATGTCCGATGATGTAATTTCCAATATTTTTAATGAATAAAAATTTTAATAATTACTATATATTTTTCTTACCTCAATGTTACTGCTAGTCTTTCTTCAGGTTGGATACTTCTCCTCATAATTGTGTCTTCCCGTTTAATGTGAGACTTTAGTATATTATACAATTCATCAAACGAAGACTTTGACATTCTAAAATAGTTGAAAAATTTTTCTTCATCACTTCTAAGTTCCATAAACAAATGATGGAATTGTCCATGTTGTTCTCTTAATTCCAAAATTGGATGAACCCAAAATGTTCTCTTTTGACGTCGTCGCCGTCGTCTCCGCTTGAGCAGAAGCAGCAAAAGCAGTGCTTCCTCGTCAGAATCCATGACTAGACTGCGGTAGAAATTCAACTGCTCGAGCGGTCGGCGTTGACTGCTCGAGCAGTCAACAACCGACTGCTCAAGCAGTCAACGCCGACCGCTCGAGCGGTCCGTGTACGTCGGTCAGCCGCTAACTGCTCGAGCAGTCCGTGTACGCCCGCTCTAAATACGCTCAAAATATTTAGCTTGCTTACACGTAGCTGCACCTATTAAACCAACAAAAAGTATAAATCCTTGATAGAGTGAATGTGAAACTGGAGCGTAACTAAGAAATAATTAATTCGTAAATCAATAATTAATTATTGATAAGACATTCTAGACTGAGGGCGACAACTTAACTGCTAATTTTATCCTTTATAATAACCTTATATTTTAAAGCTTGTTAGGATCCAAAAGCAGCGTTGGTCTAAACTCTAATGATTCAACGTGCGACGGGGTCGTAGGTTCGATCCCCGGCTTTCGTCCAATGGGTTTTGTGTCTATACGAGAATTTAATACACGCTCGTACGGTGAAGAAAAACATCGTGAGGAAACTGGCATGCCTTAGATCCAAAACCTAGACGCTGTTTGTCAGGCTCAGAAGGTTAAAAACCTATTAGCAATGTTCTCGGAACAGATATAGAAATCTGAGGCCTAGAACTAAAAGGTTGTAGCGCCATTGGTATATTGGATCCAACGCGTCACCAGAGGAAAGCAGGTTACTTAGGGATGATGAAGTATGTAGTCAAATGGTGAATATTAGATTCAGGTCAAGTAGTTTTTGAGTTATAACATATAATAAATAAAGCTACTTTAATTTCATACTATTTACTATAAAACGACACCAATCCAACGTAGACTCAGTCTACGTAAGTTACTATTATTTTTATTGTTTCGTGTCTAGTATTGACCTCTTTTTGGCAAAGGCGGGTACCTGAACTTTTAATTTGATTCTGTTTATTTTTCTTTCAGCCATTTCTCCTCAGAAATGTGTATATGTCGTCAGCCCATTTGTGGTCTTCCTACGTTACATATAAAAGAACAAATCGTTCCTTTAAAATATTACTCTATGTTAATTGGATTCTTGAAAATTTTCAAAGTTTTGACTTAATTATTTGGGACACTTTTATTATTTTTACGCTTAAGCCATAACAACTCACACGGCACAAATTTGTTCTAAATTCTAGTCAAAAAGCAATATATAATCACGAAAAATAGAAACAAAATAGAACAATAAACCTGGTTTATTTGAGAATTTCTTTTTAACTTATAAATATTATATATAAGTTAAAAACAAATACTGTATGTCTCAAGTAGAAAGTAAATATATGCGACTATTATATAAATACGTCTATTATATAACTTTCTTATCAATCATCGTTTTTTTAACAGCAGAATCTCGTATTGACAATTGACAAACACATGCCTTTAATCACTTATAAAACCTTATAAAAATTTCGTTGTAATCATAATTAGTCTTGAAACAAGTTAAACGTTATTCATTTGTTTATCACAAGACGACGTTTCGCGCGCTTTATGGACTGTATCAACTAGAAAACGTCAGAAAAGTTTAGTTAAAAATAAATAATGTAAAATTGTGAAAGCTGAAACAGTGTGCTATATGTAATGTAAATAACTCTCATGAATAAGACAATATTATAAAAATTCAGATTTACATTTGTGAATGTTTAAGAAGGATTTTGGTTATCTCTTTATTGACGCTTGATGAGAATTTCACTAACACGTAACCAGTATGCTTCTGCAAACAGAACGTTTTGGTACTTTTCAAATATTATAGAAAATCTAATTTCCAACAACTATATGACCCACTAAGATCGGTTACCTCTTTTCAATATACGTTATCCGTGACCACGTTATCGCTATTTTAAATGTCACTTGACTGAAGTGCCTAATGAATATGGAGAAGTTTCCAGAAACCAAAGGCCAAACATCTTCCAATGCCAAATTAGAGGTTGTTGCCGTGAAACGGAAATGAAAAGACTAAATGTGATTTACTGTCTAAAAGCTTGCAAAAAGTAACTCAAAGAGTTAGACAATGAAAACGCTGCGATAAATGTATGAAATACCTGATAATATGTTCTTTAATATTGTAGATTTATCATCAATCGTTTTCGCAGCGCGATGAAAGATATTTTATAGGCACTTTTCTTACAACTAGGGTAACATTGTTATTTAGTAGGGATAATTATTTTTTTCTTGCAATTAAAATAGCCTATATTCATCAGTAATAATGAAGCATTCAAATGGTGAAAGAACTTTTAAAATCGGTCCAATACTTTTTGAGCCAATTCGAAAAATACTTACATACAAATCTTTCCTTTTTATAATATGGGTATAGATGAAATTAAATGGACAAACTGGCTTTAGAGTAATCCTCGACCAAAGCTTAACTACCTAATTAACTTACTAAGCTATTACTGTTTCAATAAATCCATTGAATACTTTGGTTATTTTAGTCTTTCCTATTAGTATTTTTGTTCAATAGTTTATTTACTGAGGAAGGCTATAGACACTACTGAATTACAGAAACTCGCAGGGTACAGCTAGTGTATAATTATCAAAGCTATTCTGTACATAAAAGATGCTGCGACCGAATTAACAGGGACGAAATTTGTAGTGGTGTCAAAATTACAATATTATTAAAAAGGTTGTTTCACAATGTAACATATGACAATAAAACCTTATTAAGAATTCAGAACAAAATCGATAGATTTATGCAGTGAATCGCCTTGATTGCTCAACGGTGAACAGCCCACGTGTTTCGCGACGCAATCGCACTATACATCTACATGTATGTATATAGTACATAAATAATAGTACATACATATAAGGAATGAAATTAAATTAATACTTAAATATACCTGAGAGATAAAATGAAAAGTGTGAAACTGTTCACACCTTTAATTTTTTAAATTCTGTAAAATGAAGATTGTTTTCGTAATAATAGGTCAGATATTGCTTATATTTTCTATAACTATTAATATTTTTTGTATAGCGTACACTGTGGCTTGTCGCGTTCACTTGTTTTTGTTAGTGATTACGAGACACATACCAGCAGTTACAATATTGCTAGTGAAAGTCTGCTATTGCAATGTGATAATTTGTACCAGTGCTTAAAAGTGTTTACATTATCTAAGTTCATACATTTTTTGTAATAAAAGTATATATAATAACAAATAGTAGTATTTAACAAGAATATTTATCTCTACGATATATAACGACACGTGTATATGTTATATATTGTGTCAGCTTCATGTTCTATTCTATCGCTAACCCACAAGGTCATGATCATGTTTTATCAAATCCTAACAGCGGTTATAATTTTAATTGTATATTGTGATGAAATATTATAATGTAAGCTTTTATATTTACTTAGGTTAAAAATACATGAAGTTTATTTCAAATTACTGCGAAAGCGGCAATGCTAAAAGCTCGAAAAATATTACGAATAACGTGAACTACGTTTGTACAGACTCTTTCTCAAAAACATTCGTTACATCTAATATATAAAATTCTCGTGCCACGGTGTTTTTAATTAAACATCCGAAATGGATCGACCGATTTTCGTAAAATTTTGTGCATATCGATAACGTCTGTGAATCCGACAACATTTATATCTCCCAAAACGTTAAGGGGGTAACCCCTAAATTTTATTTTAAAGACAAACAATTTTGTTTTTATTTTTTTATGATACAGCATACAATAATACATACAACGCTTAATTTCACCCATCTACGTTCAAGCCCTATTTTTAATTATAGTAGATAGTTATTTTTTTATATGGCAAAACAACTTTTGCTGGGTTGCGTTGGTTATAATATAAGAATGCTTATAATAACCAACGCAAAGGTTTCATCTTCTTCTATAACTTTCAGTTCTGGAGCTCATCATAGATTTTTAAAGGGGTATGCTTTAAAAACCTATATAAATCTATCTATCAAAATATATTAAATATTTGAATTCGCAAACATTCTTCATACTTACAAATAAGTCACAGCTCCTATAAGCATTGCCCCTCTGGGCCCAGTTATTGTGATCACCGAAGGTGCCATCCAGTTACAAATAGCGAGGGTCGCGTAGATGATGGCCAAGGACGTGTATCCATCAGCTGTAAACGTGCTGTCATCTTGCCTTATGCTGTCCAGAATCGTTTTCTGTGAATATATGAATAAATATAGACATGTAGTAAGCATAGACCATACCTAGGAAAAAACTATTTCATTAAAAGGTATCGTTTTCATAGAATTGGAATTATTCCAACTCGTACGAACTTCAACGCCGATTTTGAATTTATTTAGTGAACTTTCTGAGATATTCTTATTAAAATTTAATAATAACCAACGTTATCGTCTATTGAACTACGATCTTATAATCTACTTGCGGACCCAACAGACGTCCTGTATGATATTTCCAGCGATTAGGATATTAAACAATGTATGAAAGTACCGATTGCTGCATCTGCCGGGCTGATTTGTGATTTGTGCATATAAAAAATTTACTTAAGTCGGTCCAAGAGGGATTTAATGACATACACAGGTACAGTAGAATGTAATATATAAAATTCCCGTTTCACGGTGTTTGTAATTAAACTCCTCCGAAATGGCTCGACCGATTTTCGTGAAATTTTGTGTGCATATCGGTTAGGTATATGAATCAGAGAGCATCTATTTTTCATATCCCTAAATGTTAAGGGTGGTCCAAATTTTATTTTTTAGAGAACACTTTTGGTTTTTATTTTTCATGATTTGTCATTTCACCCCTCTACGATCAAGCCCTATTTTTTATTATAGTAGAAAGTTATTTTTATTGAACTAAAAAAATGTTTCCTAGAAATAATATTCATGGTAAAACAACGTTTGCCGGGTCAGCTAGTTATATATATGTCACCGTAAAATTGTAAAAACCGTTAGATTGTAATCTATCTCGCGAGATTGTAAACTGTCGAAAGATTGTCAACTCAACATACTGCTTGCAATTTAACGTATTATTATTCGGTAGTTATATGAAATTGTTGGGAAGTAAAATTAATCTGTAATTGACCAAAGAAGTTTGAATGATAACTAAGTTAGTGTAGTACAATCTACCGAATACCGATAACCGATAACCGATAGATTACAATCTAACGGTTTTTACAATTTTACGTTAACATATATAAAGATTGTACCATAAAATTTATCACTACATACTTAGCATAGATTTATTACATAATAGTTTCCAATTATGTATACATTATACAGATGTTTGCATGTATGTTTCTGAATACAGAACTAGGTAATGAATTAAATCTATTTTAAATCGTCTTTTTATTGAACAAACTAATGTAAAATGGTTCATTTTACAAAGTGATATTAACGCGTGAGTTTAGCCCTACACGAGTTTTAATTTATAAAAATAAAAAGAACGGCTTTCAATATATTTTTAGTATTTTATCGAAACACAGTACGAAAAAAATAATATGAATCTTGACCGTGTGAAATGTCAATGTCTTGCTGTATCATAAAGTTTCGGACGTGACATCGATAAACTCCATTTAAAGTTAGATTTCTGTTTTATTTTATGTTAAAACACAATCTTTAATAAATATTTTAAATGCCATATTAGTAATAATCTAATGACACCAAAACCATTATGGGTCTTGGCTTCAGATTACTGCATTTGTCTTGATAATTTATAAGCAAACTAGCAAACTCGGCGAACTCCGTTTCGCCACCAGATGGCTTCGTTTTATGTAACATTTCGTTTGGTGATCCCGCTTTTCTGTTGAAATTTTTCCTGAATTTTCTTTGCTATAAACCTCACGGAGCACGAGACCTTTCCAACGAATGCAAAACCGTGGAAATCGGTTCGTGCGTTCTGGAGTTATAGCGTCAGGAAGGAAAACCCGACTTATTTTTATATAGTAGATTATCAGCCATCTGAGCCTAACTCACGTCAATTTTGAGTATACGATACGTATATAATATAAGAACCAGTGTTTCACTGATGCAAGGGTTGAAAAGCATACATGCAATGAAAGTTCCAAATTACTTTGATACCAATAAAAATATTTTAAAGTAAAAATACAATATTTATTACTTTTCACAAATCTGTTGAAATTACCATAGGATACGAATTCCAATTTAAGAAAAAAATATCGCACACTTTAAAATATTTTTATTGATATACTTAATCATTGTGGGCGGTAATAAATTACATAAATGGATGACCGAAAAGGGCAAAACTTTCATTTCGCATCAAGGCGATGGAACCAGAATTGCAAAACTGTCCAAAATAACACTTAAATTGTTTTGTATTAAATGTATGTGTCACCGTAAAATTGTAAACACCGTTAGATTGTAATCTATCTCGCGAGATTATAAACTGTCGAAAGATTGTGAACCTCAACGAACTGCTTACAATTTAACGTATTATTATTCGGTAGTTATATGAAATTGTTGGAAAGTAAAATTAATCTGTAATTGACCAAAGAAGTTTGAATGATAACTAAGTTAGTGTAGTACAATCTACCGAATAATAATACGTTAAATTGTAAGCAGTAAGCTGAGGTTCACAATCTTTCGACAGTTTATAATCTCGCGAGATAGATTACAATCTAACGGTGTTTACAATTTTACGTTAACATATGCATTATGTGTGGTTGGAGTCGGGGATCTACATACACATTCTACCTTTTCCAACACTAATTATAATCCATATTAATGAAGCCATCTTCATGGTGATTTTGTATTATTTAATTGAAATGACGTCTTTATTGTATAAACCACGAAAGTGTCTTGTTTAAAACACGATAGGCTAGGATTTCCTCTACCATTTTCGATTCCTATTGAAATATTAATTATCAAGAATTTTACTTACACTGACATACACCTAATTTGTTAACTAAATCGGAAAGGATCCACATATAATAAACATTTATTTCCATTTTCTTCTCAAATGTGTAGCAATTGTTTTTATTGCCAACTTTCGCAACAGTTTGGCGATGTTTTTAAATATGCATTTGAAGTTATTAAATTATATTTGGTCATAACTAAATGTCGAAGTTTACGTTGTGACCTAAAAGCCTGCCCACTAAAATGACTGACTTACGACATCATTACATAATTCGCTAATAAATCCATTATACATTTATTTGCATACATAATACAAACAGAAGAGCAGTGTTGGCTTAATGGCTTCAGCGTGCGACTCTCATCTCTGAGGTCGTAGGTTCGATCCCTGGCTGTGCACCAACGGACTTTCTTTCTATGTGCGCAATTAACATTCGCTCGAACGGTGAAGGAAAACACCGTGAGGAAACCGACATATCTTAGACCCAAAAAAAGTTGACGGCGTGTCTCAGGCACTGGAGGCTGATCACCTACTTGCCTATTAGATTTAAAAATGTTCATTAAACAGATTCAGAAATCTGTGGCCCAGACCTAAGAGGTTGTAGCACCACTGATTTTTTTAAAAATACAAACAGAATAATCTCTATAGATTTACAGCGAATATATATTTTTTTCCATTAAAGAGAGGCGGAGAGTCTCTTGCCAGTTCTTCTGGCCGAACACCGATTGGGGAACTGGTAGTAAATATAAAAGCTCAACTTTTATATTTACTACCAGTTCCCCGATTAAAAAAAGTTTATACTTACATTAACTTTCATACCAGTGAATAAAAAAAATTATTTGATTCCATTGAAAACAATGGCAGTGTTCTCGAGGCCTCATGAGTCAAACATACTCATGAGTCATGAGATATACTAGCAGCTAGTTCAATGAGGCGGTTAAGAAAATATTTTTATTATTTATTAAATTATTTATTATTTAAAAATAGCAAAGATTGCTTATGGTATGGTATACAAGAAAAAACCGAAAAGAAATTTAAAAAAATATTAGTTAAAGTTAAACTGGTTCCCGAAACACAGGTCTAGTGAATATTTTTATGTGGAGTCTATTATTAAATAGTATTATCATGAAACATTTTCTAACGACATCGTAAAGTGTTTCATTAATATATTGTAACAGAAGACGAAGCAATCAATTTTCCTCTGTGGAAATACATTGCAATTTTCTCGTCAACACGGCATTGCATTTACTCAACCGATATAGACATTATTTTCTAGGTAAATAATTTCTATGTGCGTAGTCAATATTTCTTTGTTCGTAATCGTACACAAATCGTACCTAAAAATTGTGTGAATATAACCTTTGCACAAAAAATATGGTGTAACAGTAATTCTTACGCGACTTTAAAATAAATTAGAAGTTTTTACAATTCACAAGGAAATAATAAGTCATGATTATTATACCTTATTTTAAGGTATAACTTTTTACCCCAGTAAAGACGCACGAATTAAAATAAGTCAATAAAAAACTTTAAACTGATTGTCCTTAAGATTCTTATTCTACTATTTCTAGGATGTGTAAGCTAGCCAATAAATTTTCCCATGTAATTAACCCCACATTTTTTTGCAATAAGCAATATTTTGCTCACTTCATTATAATCAGATGTTTTTAGTTTTATATGTATTTTGTTAGTGAATAATAGTTAAAACAAAGCATGCTGTGTTTGACTTATAAAAACTACTTTTTATTTTTTTTCTTACAAGATGTACGACTATTGTAATGCCCTTATTATAAATAAATAAGACTAATCAAATAAATATCGCAAAACAAAATTTAATTGCGAGTCAATTATTTCGCTGATAACAATGTCATCTTCATGACATGTTATTGAAGGCCCTGGGTGCTATCAAGTCAATTAAATCAGCTTGACCTACATCCAGAATGGAGAATCCTTCATATTATCGAGAAACAACACGATAAGATCCAATGATTTCTATCACTTAAATTTTCCGATAACCCAAGGATTACATAAACGACTATGTCTCAACAAGTACTGAAGACAACAACCCTAGACAAGAAAAGAATTAACGATAAAACAAATAGAAAAAAAGATAATGCGATATCTATATCGCTGTAGTTCATTAAACTTGAAAAAAATCTTTCTATTACAGTATGAATTACTTCAATAATTTTTACACTAAATATATCTTCGAAATATCACACTATGGTAACGACTCCTATTGTTCCATAATAAATAATGTTTTTTGTTGTGGCCAACATGGGCGTATCGTGAATTTGTCTCTGGGCTATTATGGCGAAGTCCCCCGTAATAGACAAAATACACCGCCAGAAAAGAAACGACTGGGAATTCCACGTTCCATTCTTAAGACGCGCATCGCACATGGGTTGATTGATCTCAGTTGGATACCAACGTTGATTTAAATTTTTTTTATTTTAGATATTTTTTTAAATTAAAATGCTTTTGATGCGGGGATGATGCCCTTTATTTCTACGCGCCCTGGTCTGCAGCCCTAAAAGATCTTAAGTAGATCCGCCCCTGGTTGCCTAGTCTAGGAAATACCGTTGAGCTTAAATCGATTCGATATTTTAAACTAATGTTTATAACCTATTGCTAGTATGAAAACTAATTTTTATGTTAATCGTGAGATTAAGAATTCGATACGCTTTCCTATTCCTTTGTTCTCATGTAGAAAGATAAATTATGTAATTATTCAGTAAACGATGTGAATAGTAAGTAATATACAAGCAAAGCATTTAAATATATATAGAAATCGTACATGCATTTGTAATTAAGACAGCAATATGAATCTATTCCAACAAAGTGCTATCGAAACGTCACTATAAGGCATTATTGATTGTATTTTCCTGATTATAACGGAAGATATTAGAATGCCGGAAACGATCTCCCTTTAAGCGTTGCCATGGATTTTATTTGATAGCCATTTTCCTTTTACTAAAGTTTAATTATTTCATATATTCTTTGTTTATCTAACCCACAATTCGTATGAGAAATGAAAGCTTCGACGAACGTTTAACGTAGTTTAACTTGAGAGCAGGGCGTAAAAATTTAATTTGTATACCTAGCTGGTGACCGCGACTTCCTCTGCGCAGGATTCGAATTTCGAGTAGCTTATATTAGCGTGGCGTAGAAAAAAACCACTAAAGATATTGACTATTTAAAAAAAACATTTTCATCATACATTACATATGTGTGACTCTAGCGGTTTTGGCAGCGCACTTAGATTATTTCTTGCTTACTTGATAGTTTGGGCAATTTACACATCTTTATAACGTTACGTTTTTTATCTTTATAATTGTAGCCTATGTGTTATTCTGATGTAAAAGCTATATTTTTGTAAAGTTTCATTAAAATCCATTCAGTATTTTTACATGAAATTACATCCATCGATACTTACAAACTTTCGCGTATATAATATTAGTAGGATGTAGAACAGAACAGCCCAGGCCTACTGATAAACAATAAACTACAAGCTCCCACCTTATCAGAATGCCAAATCATAAAATGACTTCTTCACGACTGATTTGAGCGTGACCGGCGATGCGAAAACCGCTGTGAGAGTTTGAAAAATGAGTTACAGAATCGCAAGGCAGATTTGAAACTCTTAGATAAACATATTTGAAAGATCTAGCATGCTAAGTTATGCCTAAAACTGGCCTGACTAGACCTTCACCCAAATAACAAGTAATGTCTCAATCATACCCCTTTATCGTATACAAAACCTTGAAAGTAATCTCAAGAACAAAACGCATATTGCTCCTATGTAAAAGTTCAAAAACAAAATATGTATGCTGTTACGGTTACACAAGCGTGTCGATGATCTCAAATAAAAATTACATAATAAGCACGGTATAAACCCGTTTTGATCATACTTTCCTACCTATATGAAATACATACTACTACTACTAATCACTTAGGATTTCGCGATAACATTGCGCTTTCAATCATAACAAAACATAACATTTATAATTACTCTTGAAGTAGTTTCTTTAGACTTCTAGTTGAATTGCGTGCGACGTAAAATGCGACTTTCCATATAATCGCGCCTCTTTCCCGTTGAGACTTGGTATGATTATTTGCTTAGTATATTAATATGATTGAAATAACTATTCTACTATACTATTGGGTAATGATCCTAATAACGCTTTTTATTTTGGGGAATATTTATGTGTAGTGTTATTGTATTTCATGGTATATTAGAATATGCATATGATTGACAGTACAGATAAACGAACACCCTCGTAGACTTCTTATATTTTATATTAGCAAAGGTTATAACTTAAAAGTACCTGGGATTTCAATAAACCTTTACCTAACGGTTGCCACTACAGCATCTGTTCAATGAGGTATAGCGTGTACAATCCTTTGACACAGAAGACTTTTCAATTGTTTATTTGATATATATTATGGGCGCAATTATATATTTTCTACACGTCCCACAGAGGTTAAATGTGCTTTTAACCTACTAGAAGAAAAAGTTAATAAAGTGGTAAATATACCAACAAATGCGGGCGTCGTTGTGTATGTTACGCACGTCGCGTGGAGTACACACCTCCAAGTGACGGCCTTTGTGGAATGTCGACCTTTATTTTTTTACCTACGTAAACAGAAAGGAGGCTTGTTTCTGGTTTATGGTTCATTATTGTAAATTAGTTAATTATTGTTCCATATTGATTTATTAGCCAAATATATGAGTTGAGAATTTTAACTTAATCTGTTATTGTAAAATTAAAATATTTGATTTTAACTTAAATACAAATTCATCTCTATCATTCAATAATCAAATGTAATTTTTATACATACATTTTAAGTACATAATCTATGTACATATATATTTAAAAGAAGTAATGGGTAATATATATACATATATGTACTATATGTATCACCTACATATATGTATAACATGGTAAAATTATTAAAACAAATTATATGTTATGAATACTTTAACAACCTAGTGTTCTATAAATATATTGAGATCAATTAATATACCCTATACTTCATGTATAATATTGCTTACTTACTGAAGGTTAATTGTGAAAGTAATAAGTCTGTTTGTAATAATAGTTTAAAATTTAATGTTTATTTAAAAGTAGAACATGCTTAAGGTATGATATACTAACTCAAATAGAAAATTGTTGAAAATAATTGGAGGGTATATATCTAAGTAGAATAAAATATGTAAATCTGTAAATATTGTAACTGTTTTAAGACCTAAAGTAGGTACCTGTACAATGTACATCATATTTTTACTTACCTCAATGTTTCCCATAGTTTGGAATGCAGTAAAAACAAACATAAATCCGAACCCAAGTAGAATAACATTCATAAATTTTCTCTCCATCGTGAAAGATTTTCTATTGGATTTAATATGTGAAAAATTACCACTGTCTTCTTTCTATTATATATGCGTGAGTATTGAAGGTATTTAGTTTAAAATGAAGAGAAAAAAAAAACAATAATAAAAGAACAAAAAGATATTACACTACTGCACGAAACGCGTACGCTTTTATAATAAATAGTTTCAGTTGCATTCTCCAAAATACTAAACGAACTCCCTCCTCAAATCCACATCCACAACCAAAGTAAATAAAGATCTTTGATTCGCCAAATTAGTACTATATATGCTTTTCATAAAAGCTATATTTGTTTGGATCAATGACAGTAATGTTCTATTGGATGCCCATTAGTATTTTGTAAATATTATCAAACGTCAAAGTCATAGTGACACAGACAGCTGAAATCTACATTCGTTACAAATCTAGCTAGACAAAAAATCACAGATCGCTAATGTAATTGTAAAAAACTAAATAACATGTGCTTTTCTTGGGAGTTTTCGTGGGAGTCATTATTAGGAGAAAATGTCTTAAACGGAAAGATATCTAAGTAATAACTCAAGTCCTCGTACAGATTAGAAACTATAAACATCAAAACCAAATAATCTAGTTTTTAAACATTTTTACTCTGTCAAAACTTTGTGTCTGTGACATTTATTTTTCTGAATCATTTATAATTTGTTGAATTCGGCAGTATTTGAACGATTTCTTATAAATTATTGGTCTAAAAAGTGTTGTGATTTGAAATTTATGTGAATATTGAAATGTAGTGCCTTATTGGATAAACTAAAGTATGATAGCTGTGCTAAGAAAGTGAAGATGATCTCATTGGCGTGCTGACATTAGTTACGTTCTTTTCGGCGATATCTTGATTTTATTGTGATCTTAGTCCAATGACCTTCTAGAGTGGGAAGAAAACTATATCAAATTTAAGAAAATGAAGAAACAGTTCTACAGAGTAAAACAGCTAGCCGACCAAACGTTTTCGAGGTATTTATCTTGTTTAATAAGATTTACATTTCTTTACAACTAGGAAATTTGCATACAGTTATGTTGATGATATTTGTATATTAAAAAAGTATTGATGAAACGGTAAATATTGATAACGCAAAATGAGGATACATAAATTTAATATAGCTATCCTTGTTACTCTGTTTTATTGACTGTTCTGTAAAATATATCCAATATGGTAATTATATCTTCAGATCAGGCAAAGGTGAGATCTTGCCAGATGAACTACAAACAGCAGACCGAAAAGTAGAGCACCTTAGAAATGCATTGCAGTTGCTTAGCAAGAGGTTGTCGACGGGAGCTGGAAATACTCAGGGTCAGGACCCTGCAGCTCGAGAAAAAAGGCTGAAAAAACTTCCAGAATACCTTTTAGGCTTGTCAATGTGTGAAGCTAGCAACTATGATGATGATGATAGTATCCTTAAATATATTTTGTATGAATGTGGTAAGTCATTTGTAATAAGATCACTGAAGTTAATAATTTCAAATTTGCCTTGAATAGTTTTCTAATTTCACAGGAAAAACTGAGAAATTTCTTGCAAATGAAATTGCTGAGCATGAGTTGAAAGTTGAACAATTAGTATGTGCACCACTTACAACAATTAGTGAAACAGATTTGCCTGCTATCATGAAGGCAAAAAAACAACTTAGCCGACTTATGAATGAGAAAGAATCAGCAGCTAGCAGATATAATGTAAGTTTTATTAATTTCGGCCTGTTATGGCATATATTGTGAATTATTTAATTTAGATATAAAAAATCACTATCTATTTAAACATCACTAATTGAATATAATTAAATCCATAACTGTGTCACAATAGCAATATCTGTAATATTCTCCATAGTTATCTAAACAGCAACATCAAAACAACATAATCTTAACCTTTATTATTGTTAATTAAACTAATTATAGAAATTGTTTATTAAAACAGATATTGTAAAGATTAAACTAGAATAACAACTTTCCTACTTGGAATTGCTAATTAAGAGTGAACAGTTACATATGATATTTTGTAAAGATTTGTATAAGTTCACTCTATATCCATATGGAAGCATCAACCCCTTTTTAACCTGCTACCCTATGCTTTCTTAGATCAGTTGATAACTATTTGAGCCTTAGATTTCATAGCAGATTTTTACTAACTTTAAATACATTCTATTCCTTGAGAAATAAATAACTGTAGTACTAAATATGGCTTGTATATATCATATTTTTAAAGATCAGCATGCTGTAGATAGAAAGATAGGTCTCAAGGAACAACTAAACCCACTTATTTTACTTATTATAAATATTTATTTTGGATAACATCTGTACATAAAGAAACTAGTCACATAATAACACTTAATTAGTTTATTTGTCAAGTCCTTGTCATATTAATTGCCATTGTTATAGTGAAAGAAATAAAAATATTTATTTGATGCTTCATATGTAATCAGTAAAAATATTATATAACACTATTACTGTACTTCTTATCTGATCCAATGACTTGCTGATAGTATATTCTTTTTAAATAAAGTTAGCTATTAAAAATCAGAAAGTTTATACAGTTTTAGCCACTATTTTAAGTATACATTATTAAATCATCAATTCAAACAAAAATTTACCTTAAAATAATGACAGGTAATCGAAACATATAAACAATGCTTGTTAAAAAAATAAAAAATTATTAAAACAAATTCAAACATATCATAGTCTTAGTACAAACAATTACTTGGTACTATCATCTAATGCTATAAACCAGGCTTTCAAATTTTGTTACACTGAGAGTAAGATCCAGAATGGATACTTAACTATTATGACTACAATATTTCAAAATCCAATACAGGGGGCCCACCATGAAATTTCTTAAAACAATCCAGTACCATGACCGCATATAAGCTGAAACGTATTTGCATCGCAAGACCGAATGAAAGAACGATAATTTTGTTTCAGGTTTGTATGTAAGTTTCGAAATTTAACTGTCAATTATTTCTATTTTAAAACAACAAAAAACAGAGGATAATCATACAATTCATGAACATAATGAGGAAAAATTTAATTATAATAAATATCTACTACTGATATGGCATGCTTATTTATTATAAAATATGAAATATTGGGGAATTATGTTTTTGTTAGACATGCCTAATTAATTTATTTAATATAGTTTGTGCAATTATTTGTACTGTACACTAAAATCTTCAACGAATCAAAGTCGTTAATCTATAGCAAATAATTATAAACTCGATATCTACGAAGTCGGTAGAAGGGCATTGCCGTCTTATTTATCATCTCCATCGATATTTTAATAATTTATTTATAATCACACTTTCCAAACTCAAAATACCCCAAAATATCCGAAACATAGACATAGTAGATACATATTGAATTTTATAGGTTCTTAACTAATATTTGGACATTTCGATACAAAAAAGTTGAACCAAAAGTAACTATTTTAGAATCGCTTATTCGGTCATAGTTGGAAGGCGCAAATTTCGGTTCAGCCGAGCGGTCATGGTACGAATTTTCATACAAATTGAACGAACGAAATCTTATAACCGCTAAGGTCACGTGGGAACATAAACTATCTCGTCTTTTCGATGTCGTGGTATGAATTAGCGATGCATCTCAGTTGTAGGTTGTGAATAGGCTCGCAATAAGAGTTCATGGTAGTCCCCCAGTTCTGACATACTGGCCTCTGAATCTTCCTCGTTGTAAATCATGCTACATGAAACGATGGAAACTACGACTAAAACTACGAATTATATCGACATGTTGGCGAAAAATATGTCGAGTAAACATTGCACATCAGCTTTCGTTCGATTTATTATATACATGCCCCGTATCGTAGCAGGAAGCTACATAACATATGATAGGTTAAATATATGCTAAATAAGTAATATTTTCTAGCACCTCGAGCGTCAAAAAGAAGAGAATCCAACTAAGTTAAGCGCGGCTAAAGAGGAATACGAAGAAGCGGGTAACAAAGTGGAGGCAGCAAGGGATGCATTAGCTGCTGATATGTTCGCGCTGGTCGCGAAAGAAGCTCAGCTAGCGCACACACTCCTTCAGTATGTGAAGTTACAGAGAGCTTACCATGAATCGGCGCTGCATTCATTGCAGGATACCGTCCCGGAACTTGAAAGGTTTATAAGTAAGTAGGAAATAATATTTGTCCCGTTTTAACGTTAGACTTTATCCTCAATCAATAAAATATAGTTGCATGATCCATACTAATGAAATAGACTGCCGTTTCTGTAGGTTCTTACGTTTAATGTTTAACATAGAAGTCTTGAGTCCACAGTGCACAAAAAAAATAATTTTGTGTTCCTATAAATTGTAGGTAAACGTTAAAATCGACTACAAACAAATGTTAGTGCGATACAAAATATTTATATTATTTAATGAAATTTATTGAATACCAGTCATTTCAATACTAAAAATATAATTTACTATAGTTGAGTGCGGGTGCAAGTAGTGATTAATATGAACACCTAAATTAATAAGAATGTTCTTGGTACAATTTAATTGAGCAAGTTAATCCTAAATTGAGACAATCAATCATATACACGCACTTTAGGAAGTTTTATTGCTTGTGCCCATTTACGAGAGAATACTGTTATTGCATTCAATTCTCAACCTTAGAGTTGTAACTGTGAATTTTGGCTCTGGCTTTTTTAGTCTATGACTGGATTTCATGTTAGATGGTTCATGGTTGTACGGTTCCTAGATCAGTACGTTTTAAATAATAAAAACATTTTATGTACACTATTTATTATCAACCGCGGTAAACAAAGGATATAAAATAATGTATTGCTAAATTGAATGCTATGTAATGAAAATGCTGAAAAGTGTGCCTGCATACTACTCTCGGGACATAACTTCGACGATTTATGCCCGCCTTCCACTGCGAGCGAGAAATAGTTGAGCGGCGGAATGGAGTTTGAAATGATAACAGTTTTTGCCTTCCACTAAGAAAGAGTTTTTAAAATAATTTATTTCGCCTTCCACTGACAGCGAGGTCAACTAGACGGAGCGGGAAACGGGAAATGAACGACTACTCCGTTAATTTTTTGCCAAGTTCTTGCTCTATCCAGCGAGGTTGTGCGTCCTTTTGCAAGCGGGGAGCTGAGCACCAGTATTGGGCAGCCCTTCATGTTATTTTAAATCAAGATTTTGGATCAATAATCACATTCGAGGAAGGCCCGCAAAAGGAGATTTATTTCGAAATTTGCAAGACGACTACTTCAAAAATTATTTTGAATGGATAGAGAACAGTTTCATTATTCCAAGCATTTTTCTCCATGTCGGTAATCTTTGTCATTTGTATTCCACAAACAAGGATATTTTCTCACGGCTTCAATAAAGAGCTCCAACACGTCTCAATAGAGAGGCGTTGCACCGACAACAATACCTCACCGAGATGCCATGGTGACGTGGCCAGCGACGTTAGCATGGCTACGTTACGACTCCGTACAAAAATAGTTTTCAAGAGCATAGGCAGCGGACTCCGCTTTACTCGCTGTCTCCGCTCTGCTGTACTCTTTTGCAGTGGAAGTAATTGTATGAAATATAATAAAACTAGTTCAGCGAGTTTCGTACGGAGTCCGTTGGAAGCTCGCTCAACTCGCTAACCTCGTATGTGACTCTTTCAACTCGCTCACTCCGCTCCGCTCGTCTACGCTTTGGTGGAAGCACATGTATGAAAATCATCGTTACGAGTATAGCGGAGTCCGTAATGGGTCCGTTCCGCTCGCAGTGGAAGGCGGGCATTAGGTAATCGCCACGCTTATAAAACAAAGAAAGCCTGCGTGAGCAAAATACAGCCTTGCGATTCTGTAACTCACTATTCGAACTCACACAGCGGTTTTACGATTTGTCATTTTACGATTTGGCATTCTGATAAACAATAAACTACAAGCTCCCTCCTTATGGAATGTTTTTCAGATGACAGTTCTGTGAAGCCAGTATTTGGATACCCATTGGAAGAGCATTTGCGTGTGACGAGTCGCACTATCGCCTTTCCATTAGAGATTTGTGTTTGCACATTACACGAGCTGGCGCTTAATGAAGAAGGGCTTTTTAGGATTGCTGGTGGTATGTTTTATTTAAAATAATCTAATAATTACATTAAGTGGGTCCCGCTAACCCGCGAAATGTGTTGTCCCAGTATCTATCAAAATGACACAATCTTAAGCAATCTATATGCATACTAAAAATAAATTTTATGCTGAAATCGTCTAACCTTTGTGAAGTTTCAAATATAATTTATTCTTTTACAGGTACTTCAAAAGTAAGACGCATGAAGTTATCCTTAGACGCCGGTTTATTTAATGTGCCTCTTCCATCAGATTATAAAGATATGCACGTCGTAGCTTCTGTGCTTAAATCTTATCTCAGGGAGTTACCGGAACCCCTATTAACATTTAGGCTCTACGAAAACTTTATTATCGCATCACGACAACCAACGGAACAAGCCCGACTCAATTCCCTTTGGGAAACCATACACTTACTTCCGGATGCAAACTTCCAAAATCTTCGCTATCTAATTAAATTTTTATCCGCCTTGACACAAAATCAAAGCACAAACAAAATGACTCCCTCAAATTTGGCCATCGTCATAGCTCCCAATCTTCTTTGGGCCGTGGACGAGAGTACCTTCGATATGAACATCACTACGGCTGTCAATTGCGTCGTTGAACTTCTGATCAAGCACGCCGACTGGTTCTTTAAAGACGATATCAACTTTTTCATTTCCTTCTCCAAAGAACACCTGCTCCCATATCAATGCTCTGATCAAGACTACGGATTTACGTCTAACTTTGGACAGGGCTACAATCAAACCGCTGCTCTTAATCAGGAACAGTCAAATGGAGATTTCAATAGCATGAGCAAGTCCCTATTCGATTATAATCATCAAGCATCCAACAAATCTACGGTGGACGGTCCCGGCCGACACTCTCGCAGTAACAGTCACGACACTAGCTTAATTTTACTAGAAAACGATATTAAAAAAGCACAATCGAACAGCTCATTGTCTGATCAATCTAGTCCACCGCACGGAAGTCCTAAACCAATAATGAGGCGGAAAAATAAACCTCTCGCCCCTGTGCCTCCTAACTTCACTCCAGACAAGAAAAAAGTTGAAGCACAAACGCAAGTCACAGAAACTAAAGAACTTTCCGTAACGAAAGAAAATGAAAAACCTGCTAAACCACCGAGGCCGGTTATATCAGAAACTGGGAAAGTTATCACTGGGGTACAAACTATAAACAGATCGACGTACCGACAAAGTAAGGCTTTGAAAGAGGAAGCGTCACGCAGTGGAAGCAGAGAGAACCTGGCAGATACTCGTAGACAAAGCTTTGAGTTCGAAAAAGAGAAGTTTGACTTCAAAAACGATAAAGACACGCTAGTAGTCAAAAATATGACCGCTCAAACGGGGATAGTAGGGAGAATGAAAATCATCGGCGATGGGCCGGCATGGCTGGGAGCAGAGAAAGACAAACCTGTCAGAATACAAATCCCAAAACCCACGGGCCAACCACCACCTCGGCCGGTTGCAGCACCGAGGACTATAGTCCCCGCGCAAGAAACAGAAGACGTCCAACTACGTCATAAGCCAGCGGTACCAGAGCGGCCAGCTACTCTACGCCCGCAAAGCTTCCGTGGCCAAAGGTCGTCTCTCGCAGAGGGAACGGACGTGGCACCCACAGTATTAGAACGTACGCACATCTACACAGTGGACAAACAACATCCGACAGTGATTCAAGTGGGTGGAAATGAAGAGGAGCCACGTGCAACCGTACAAAGGACGCACAGTTCCGGCGGCAAAGATGCAGAATTGGACGAACCAAAACTGACTAATGCCAGTAGGCAGCTCTCGCAGTCGGATGGCAGCATTACAGACGGGCCGAAGTCCCCGAAGGCACAGCCTAACCGCCCCCCTCGGCCCATGGTCCCTGCCCCTCCACCGCCGGTCGTCCCCCCGCAAAACGAGAGCACAGACCTCTAGTCCAGCATTTATATTAACGTAAATACCATTAGTTGTACGACATTGACAATTATTCATCAAGTGTTAGGCCTCGTTTTCATAAGTCATAAGTTAAGTCGAGGTGCTCGTGAGCGATTTTAAAGGCCTTATGTATTCGCCGTTTAATGATAGTTTACATCACCATCTTAAGATGGCAATATTTACGAGACTGATGCCCTCTATTTTTACTGCTTTCGTAAAGATTTAGAAGTACAGCTATACATTTCTTTGCGAATAATTTATTTTTGTATCGGAAGTCGTTTTTATGATGATTGTAGTGTAATAAAATTATATCATCTAATGCTATTGTCAGAGTGACTCACGTTATTATTGAAGTTATTGCAATATAGACGATAACTCGTCCATTTAGGAAACGTGGGTTGATTCCATAAACATATCACAAAGCGTCAATTGATTTTATGTATTGGTCTAAATAGATATGCTTATGTACTATATAGATTATGTTGCAATTTTTTGTGATATTAGAGATTGGAGTGAGTGTCCTCACCGCGGGCGCACAAACAATGTTGTATTATTTACGCCATATTTTTATATTGTGACTACAGTGCATTAGTTTTGGCCGCGCTGTTTCGACTCGTAATGGCTATATGTTATGTAGTATTTACGAAGTTCTTTATGTGATATGCATTTTATTATTATATACTGCAAGTATAGCTTCTGTTGTAAGTATAATAAAATCACAAAATTTGATATTTGATAACACGTTTTATTTATTTAATTTATCCATTTAACAATATAGTGGTTTCGTTTCCCAACTCGAAGTAAAGAGAGCTGATTTGGCAGAATATGAACAGACTCGGTTATAACTTCCTGAATGTTCTTAATCTTCTGGTGATTTATGTAGAAACCTCCCGCTTGAATAATTCTCATGGCATCAGCTGTCAAAATAATAAGTTAACTAATATTATACAGAGCTATGCAATCAGCTATTAACAGGTATTTTAGTTAAGTTAGAGATCACTATGTTGTGTCTACAAGCCCTTGTGTACTCATAACCGTCACACAGGTGTTTTATGTAAAACTTATGCATTGAAAAACTTAAGGCAACCCTATTATCAGCTTTAGCAAAGCGAAACCACTTTAATACAGAATTTGATATAATTGTTTAATTATGTTTTGAAATCTAACCTATTTTGGATTATACTGTAGATTCTTTTTTAGTGTTATTTAAAAGTTATGCTTTAGAAATAATACATACCCTCAGTAGCAAAACAGTTGGCTTTCAAACCAAGTTCAAGGACCGTGATCCCAGGAGATAGAAGTAATTGTGTGACAGGAGCCCCTTCAAATACTTGTTCTAATTCTGTAGAGCTCAATGTTATAAGGGATTTAACATTTTTGCTGTGTATAGCTTCTGTTGCTAATCGCGCCTTCTTCAGCCCCTCCTCTGTTATTATTTTATGAAAGTTTATAAAATTTAATTTACATGTATTAAATATTTTATTTAATTTGGCAGAAAATGATATATGAGCATCCCTTGTATGGTTGCGTGGTTTCTCTTAATTTCCTTTCAAACAGATCCTTGTTTACTACCTCAGAAGACTGGCGAATGCAATACATAAAGTGTTAGGTTTCCTTAGGATTTTTTTTGGAAAATTAGGTGTGTTGAATAATTTCTATAGAAATAAATAATATATCATTTTTTCTAGTTGCCAGCGTTAGCTTGTAAATACTAATAAATAACTAACCTCCATGTACTAAAACCGTCAACTGATCAGCTAGGCATTGTTGTGGATACCTATCCTCAGGATGATTTTTATGCTTAAACATTATATCCTTAATTTCACCTAAACTGTAGAAAGTAAATAATTTTAATAACTTTTCCACTTCAGAGTCTTTGGTCCTAATAAAGAACTGGTAAAGACTATATGGGCTCGTTTTGTTTGGATCCAACCATATTGCATTACCCGCTGATTTTCCAAATTTATCCCCCTCTTCTGTTGTTACTAGCGGTAATGTTAAACCTAAAAATAAATATTTTATATATTTATTAAATTAATCTAGTTTGATTTATTTTATTTAAATTAACTTTTAACACCACTATAGATTGAAATAAGTGGGCATAATATGTAGGCAGTGTCCACCCAAGTGTATGGTCTTATGCTAACCTAAGGTGTCAACTTACTGATTCAAAATTCCAGGCTGGTACTTAAGACCAAGACCTTCCTTGCTAAATAACTTTAGTTCCTTCTGATCACTACAAGCATTATATTGATTTTTTCTTTAATATTTTGTTACTATTGCATAAGTACTCACCATATACACTTTGCTTTGTTATTCTACTGATGAGATCATGGCCAGCACTTATATTACCCATTTGATCACTACCACCAATCTGAAATTAAATTGAAGAATAATTTTACTCAAGCCTAACTTAAAAATTTTGAGATAGTCTAAGCCCTAAAATTACCTGAAATTTACAATTAAACTCCTTTAATAAATGCAGCCAGTCATATGCTTGAAAAATCTGGTAAGAAAATTCAGTAAAACTCATTCCAACTTCTGAATTTATTCTACTTTGAACACTCTGTTTTAATAGCATTGTGCCCATTCGGAAATTTCTCCCTATTTCACTTACAAATTGTATTGAATTAATCTCTCTGTACCAAGTTTCATTATTGACAATTCTAAAAATGCATATTTATTTTAATTCATAAATCCCTTTAAATAAAAATATTTTTTAAATAATTTCATACATTTAACACACTTTATGGGCTTTAGCTTCCTTTCATCTGACCAAATATATTTTTTGTGATTTTCAAACACCTCATCCAGGTTGTTTTTAAGGCCATTTATATTTTCTTGAATTATGTTGCTCTGTAGCGCAATACGATCTGTATTCTTGCCACTGGGATCTCCAATGTATCCAGTAGCTCCACCTAACTAAAATACAACTGTTTTCTTATAATTGTAGAAACAAACAGATCACATTGACTTGCAAACAAACACATACCAAAGCAATAGGATTATGTCCTCCTCGCTGCCAATGTAATAAATTTACTATCACAAGAAGGTTCCCAATATGCAAACTATTAGCAGTAGGATCAAAACCTGCATATACACACTGAGGCGATTTATTCAGTAGATTTACTATTTCTGATCTAAAACAAACATCGTGACTTGAAAATTGATGTTTTTGATATATGTATTAGATAAAAACTAACAGTAACTCACACTGAAGTGTTTGGAAATATATCTTGAAACATTCCACGATCACTTAGCTTTAATATATTTCTAGATGAGGTGTACCTATACCAATTTTTACAAAAATATCTTTTGCGTACACCAATAATACTTTTAACCAACATTTTTATCTCTTTGTGTTTGACTTTAAGTAATATAATAATTATAGCAAATAAAATGTATGGATTTTCCTATGCGTACAACATACGTAATCACTATTTTATTTTATTTATAAATAATAGTATTTTTATTATCTAAATTTTATTCTTATTTCTAACCCCAATTCCAAACCGTTTATCGGTTAGCCACCTATCAAAGTCATCAGTCTAGCAATGTCCATCAACTGTCAAGCATCAAACTATTTAAGTCCATTGAAATATTACAATTTGAGGGCCAAACTGAACATTTGATAGAGGACGCAATTTTATTTATGGGACATGTATTGCTTTATACGGTGGCAACAAGGACGATTCTTTTGACACTATGAGATACAAACGATTCTCCAAGACAGTATGAAAAAATTAATTCAGTTTATAATCGCTTCAACACAGGATGCAGCCCGTTTCCACAGTCACCGAGTGTATCACCAGGCCCAATCATGGCTTGGAAAATACAATAATCGTGAAGATTGGGGCTGGAAAAAGCATGGAAAGATTTGGATGCCAATCCAAACTTCGAAGCCTCCAGCACCCCCTGATCTTACGAAATTAATTTTCTGCAAAGGTTACTGTGGAAGCATGTGCGGTTGCAGAAAACCAGGCCTCAAATGCTCCGCAGTGTGCTTCCACTGTTCTGGAGAAACCTGTACCAACATTATGGAAATAACAAAATTAGTAGAAGAAAATGAATTTGAAGAAGAATTGCCGAAAATGACTCCAATTTTAACTCCTGTCATTCCCCAACATTCGACGTTGAATTAGAATCTGAGTCACAACCTTTACCATCGAAGAAGAGTGAAATGGGATAGCTAGCTACCCCATTCTAATAACTGATTGTTAATATAATTATGTCGAAGATTACCTCATCAGCAATTTGTCTGTTTCATAGGCCTACTAGGGATACCAATAAGTAAAATGGTAGGAATTGAAAAAATAAATAAATTAGTTTTACGAATTCAAACAGCATGTGGAGCCATCTGTTGACAAAATTACGCATATAAAAGAAACCTACAACTTTGTTCTTGCGCCGGATTACGAATAACAAAACAAAAAATGTTGTATTAGGTATATCAATTATCAGAAAGTGCTTTAACATGCAGTATCGCAATATTGGCGCTAGAGAGAAGATACCTAATATGTGTAAAACTGCCATTTTTTCGCAATGGCAAGGAATATGACGAGCTTTTTGTACTAAAGATGTTATAATTTTTTGTGATTAGGAGAATAATCCATTTATTTGGCAGGTTTCGAATGTTCGACTTGTAAGTACGTAACCGCTAACACGTACAAGACTCATTTTTAATTACAGAAAGTAAGGTTGACGGTGTTACTTCGCCTCTCGGTCGTTTAGCCTAAAATAGTTTCTGAATTCTGGTATAACTTGAGTCTTGAGCCGCTTCGCATTGTCTTCAGTCAGCCTTTCGACAAAGTAGTGACAACGATTCATCAGTGGTTTGCGTATTCAGTACCAGATACTGAAATATATTGATGTAAAGCCTAATTTTAACGGATTTTAAAGAATTTATAAACAGAAGTATATATCAAAAACATAATTTTGATATATTAATTATTAAAAACCAATACATCTTGATACTTGGTCTGCAATCCATTGTGGCAAACAAAATATGGAAATAAAGAGTTATGACTATCTGCAAGCAATAAATATAACATTGAATGCTATTAGAAGTGACTATTATGCTAAAATATTCTAAAAGATATTAATCTTGTTAATCCGTTATAATTTATGTAATAATATAGAACAACTATCTGTAATCAAATAAAATATTTAGCCACGAAAACATTTATTGAAAAAGAATACAATAATAAAACAATATACATTTTGTGGCACTAACTAATCAATTCACTTATATTTAAACTAACTATCACTTTAATTATGAATATAAGGTACCTATGCAATAATAAAAGCTTTGGAATAATTGTTAAATAACAATTTTAAGATTCATTAGACTTACTCAAGTCACCGTAATATAATTTCTTGTGAGTAATCTATAATTTTACATGAATTTACATGCACAGAAAAATATGGACTTAATTACAACATAATGACGCTAACATAACATTTTATTACCCAATACACTAATTTGTAACAATTATAATATTTTGAATTAATAATTAATCATAGAACATAGCAAACGTGAATTAAATGGTATCTTAATCTATCAAATACTATAAAAATATACTTATATACTGCACTATAATACATTTCCCACATCCGTTGCTCTTTTAAAGACATTAAAACACCCAGTTAAGATTCAAAATGTGATGACTAATTCCTAAATCCATCTTCCACACATTAGAATGCTGTATATATGGCTGATGGTAACTAAAGTAAATGTTTTTGTAGGGTGGAACTAAAAATTTAATCAACAATTATTGCTATGATGTCAAATTTATGTTACGTAAAAGACTGATAAATTTTTGATAAGAACCAGCAGCTCGAGACAAAATCCATCCGATGTTTCCAAAAACACCCCTGAGTTAATATAAAGATAATATTTTTAATAAACATACACCAAGGCTTTTGTCTTAAGCATTTTATAATAAACAGGATGTTTTCTCCTGTTTGTTATAAAACATATGTTTAATGGTCTTTAGTAGATGTTGATACTTTTAATGGACTGTGAAGAAAAAACAAACTACTACTCCCAGTAACATTTTAATGGACTGTAAAGAAAAATAAAAAAACTACTCCCTGTAACAACCTATGAAAAATCTATTATTTTGATCCGATTTGTGTGAATAAACATTTGACGTGAAATATTCCATTAAAATTTTTCCTCAGCATATTGTTATATACTTAATCTTCTAAAGTAACATTTTTGAATAGATATGACATAGATTCTTTGTTGTGAATGCGCCTTATTGCCTCACTAAGCAGAACAGATATGTCTATAGTTTTAATTTTCTTACATTGCATCTTCTGTAACTCATGTGGAACTGTATTGGTAACAACCACTTCATCTATGGGGGAATCTTCGATTAAGCGAGGTGCATCAGATGAAAGCAAGCCGTGGGTTGCCAAGACATATATTTTGTAAGCACCGCATTCTTTTAGGACCTCTGCGGCTGCGACAAATGATTGCACGTCATCTATCATGTCATCCTGAAAGACAATATACTTCTAAAGTGTTACATTGAAAACATGTAATTATCCTGTATATACACATGTGAAATATTATTGAAAATTTTAAGAGTTTTGGAGCAAAAGATACGATTGAATTTAAAATGTAACAGCTTAATGTAAGCCCAATTACCAAGTGTCTGAAATACTCACAACCATGATGGCAATCCTGCCCCCGACATCCCCTACGACATTGATTGGTGGCTTCTCTTTAGCTGGATGTACAGGTACTCCTACTCCTACATCCATGGTACGAGATCTGTGAGATATTATTAAAGTAAACTAGCATATTAAATCAAAATTACATTACACAGTTAATTCTCCAATATATTGAATGTCTTAAAAAATAGCTTGTTCTATTTTACCTTGGCAAGCATGGTGGTGAATATCTTCCATCTACTTCATCACTGTCCGCCTCCTTCTGCTCTCCATGTATGACAGCAATGGCAAGTCGCAATCTTTCAGAGTATGAAGTTGCCTTCTTTGCCGAACCAGGGTTTCGTGCCACAATAACTGAGTTACGATAATCTGGAATCTATGTAGAACTTAAATTAGTAGATTTATTTAGCTAATAAGGTACAGGCTACACAAGGACGAAAAACTATAACCAATGATTATAATGTTTGAATGGAACAATTAAACTGAGACCATTTTCAGGTGAATTGTTTAGGATATTGACCTTAATGATATATATTTTATAAAAAAGGAACAAACAAGCAAATTAATATAGTAATTCAGCAAGGTAATACACACTCATTAGGAGGTAAAATGTTTCTTGGATACAGAGTAAAAATTAGTTTTAATTATATATTTTTTATTGACATACGAAATGAATTATGTTACCAGGGTTGTTGTATATTAGTTATATTGTTCACTTACACTTTCCTGAATATACTGTAGCAAAAATGGTGATGCACGTAAATTGTCAACTGGGCAATCAAAGAAACCCTGAATTTCCTTTTGGTGTAAGTCCATAGTAATAATATGTGTTAAACCAGATTTACACATCATCTTAGCTAATAGTTTTGTGACAATGCAACCACGTTTCCTCATTTTACATTGCTTGCTGTATGGAAGATATGGAATGACCCCTACAATGGAACGAGCCGATGAAGTCTTACATGCGTAAGCCATTATCAATAGTTCCATAATGTTGTTATTCACATCCCTGAAAATGATATAAGGTATCCAAATAATTAATGATAATGCTCTATATTTAATGAGTGAGTTGCAATAATTTATACTGTAATTGCAAAAATTAAAGGGCTAGAAAGGAGACACAACTCCATTGTGCTTCCAACTGTGCTTTGTGTATTCAGAAGACATGGGGCATGCTAATAAATGAAACATTCTCCTACAGCATACCAGCCACATACTAATTACACCATTTATAACATGCTTCCAGCCAACTAATAACAGCAATAAAGTATATAAAATAATACATGCATATCGATTTCAATATTGTATGAATGTGAAGTTTATAAAAATTTAAGAGTGGATTTAACAAGATACATATATAACTTTTAAATATTTAATGTTATAGTAATAATATTAATTGTATACAACTGAATCTAATTGACATCCCTTGACGCTAGATGTTTGTATGAATGCAAGCATTTCAATTCAGTAAATGTAATAAAGACATATCTGAAAACTTACTTTGTACCAGTTTGAACAATATATATATTTTTCCCACGAATAGAATCAGCAATTTCTACAATTGTTTCCCTGTTTGTCTTGTGGAACACTGAGCATCCTCCCTTACGTACGCCGAGACGACTGTAAAGATTGATGTATAGTTAAAATACAATCTCAAGGACTATTTAATTAGCAGTATCTATAATAATTTTACTAAGCAATCTGTTCAGCCAGTTCCGGGTGTGAATTTCCGCTTAAAATAACGATGTCAGACGTTGAATGAGTGTCCATATTGCACGACGGAGGTCGACTCGTAAATCCCAACCTGTAAGTTTAAATAGAGAGGACGTATGAATATAATTATAGTGATAAGGTTATGATTTACGGTGTGCATTAGCTTTGAAAATAAAAGAAGAAACACTTAAGAAGAGCAAGAAAAACAATAAACCTGGTTTTGTTGAGTAACATAATAACCTGATGACGGTCCTTTGAAAATGAACAGCAAACCAATTAGAATTTCGCACAAGAATTAAATATAAAGTTTGTTTGGTGCTTGCAGGTAATCTTATTGGATGAAATATAAAATCTGAAACTGAAAATACAAAACTACTCTTTTTGTTTTACAATCGCAATATCCTCAGGGAAAATTGAAAACTGTTAAACAATATTGTCAATTGCACATTCCGCAAAATAACACAATTCTTTATGAAATATGAATTCTCAATCCTGAAATGGGTTGACAACTTGACAATTGATTTAACCATATCATAATATAAATTGACAACTGCAGACGAGACATTGGCATTTTAAATTTGACACACGCGTTCTTGTTCGCGCTATAAATTAACTCTAGGGGCTTAGACAAGATGCCTTAACAAATTTGTATGTAGATAGTTGAAAACTAAATTTGTATCAAAATTACAGGCCGTGTAACGTGTTGGCAGTCGGTACTCGGTAGCCTAGGCCCACAAAGCGTGGGTTGGGATACAATAAGGGACGCCATGTCAGTGCTACGTAAAAACACACATTAGCGCTCACGCTATTCGGTAGTCAACAGCCACGGGCCAATAAATGTTTCGACAGTGTAGAAAACACAGAGTTTCTCCGCCATGTTTTTGCGTAATCTCAAAAGCTGCTTTTTGCTGTAATTCAGGACCGCCATCGTCATCTTTATGTATTAAATTAAATCTTTAAAATAACTATTATTATTTACAATCGTTGTGTTGAGGAAACAATCACTATTTTTTTAATGGCCCAAGATGTATCTTGTCATAGTAACAGGAGGGCTTTTTCTATGTTATGAATCAAAGGCATGTAGGTGTATAACCTTACAAAGTACCTAAACAATTTTCTGAAATCATCACATCATCTAACGTTAGGTTTTATGATGCAGTGATATAACATAATAAGATATTAAGTTATATCGCTGCCTATGAACACTTACATTTATTAGTTAATTATGATTTTTCGGTTTTTAACCACATATATAATTATGAACACATGTACATTAATAAGGCATTTGTTGTTTGCATGCAATAAGTTAATATATTAGCTTATTGTTCTAATGAAATCTCTAATTAAATTGTCAAGAATAAAACTATCAAATGCATAATATAATTTTTTATTAATTCCTTACTTAAATAGGTTAGGTTATGCATTCACATATTACTCATGCCTTTTGGTCCTAGTATACCGACTGCCGACACGAGCTGTCACTTTCATACAAATTTAGTTTTCGAATTTCTACATACACTACTGTAAGGCATCTTGTCTACGTCCCCATGTCTAACAAAGTCAAATCATAAAAATATTTTGATTTCTGGTCTTGCTTTTGCTATGTGTTGTCTTATGTGCTGGTTGCCCTAATTTTGTTTTAGATTTATTCTGTATGAATACAATATTGCTCAAATTTAGATCCTCTATTTTTCTGGCGATTGTCATCTAGTTACTTATCGCCACAAATTCTACTTAAACGGAATAATTGATGAACGTTTAAAAGAATTTAGTTTTATGAAAGCATTTCTTTTTTTCTGTGTAAAGTTTTAAATTGGATGCCGAAGGTGTGATACATTACTTGAAACAAGTGTGTCTTAAAGTGCTAACGTATGCCTTATTGAGATTTGTCACGATGTCTTCTTCGTTCACCGATTGCTACGATGGTAGCAAAATATTCTCATTTCTCTCCAATAGGATTGGTCTTCCAATTGACCTAGTAAGTACCAGTTAATTCATATACAATAGTGATATAAATTGAAGTCATAGCAAAATTTTAGTACTTAATTTTATTAAAGTTTTTAGTTAAGTAGGTTTTTATTTTATTATTTAGTTAATTAAATAGACGCTAATATTTTTGTATGAAATAGAAATTAAAGCTATTTTTTTATAATATTATGTAAAAGCCACTTCAGCACTATTTAGAAGTTCATTTAATTTTTTTCATTAGGTTAATTTTTTGATCGCACAAATAGCTGCACTTTGCCTGGCCAGACTTTTTCGGAAACCATTAAGAGTTGCTTCTCCAGAATTTCGTCATATGGTATGCCTTGTTATAGGTTTGCTTATGGGATATTTCTGCTTTGGAAAGTAAGTTTGCATAATACAGAAATACTTTGATTTTGCTTTGAATGCATTAATTGCTTGCTTATTCAATAGAAGATATATATACAATTTAGTAATTCTATGTGACTGTGCTATTTAAAAAAAATTCTTTTAAAATTGTATGATTTTTACTTTTAAAGTTTCTTTTGTAACATGAATAACATGCTTAGTCTTTCAATGAAAATGAAAATCCGATATTTGTATAATTAATATATCTCAGGAAAAAACCTGTCACTTTACAATCTATATGTTTTAATCACATCCATCTGGTAAATTTTAATCAAATTTGAAACCTTTGGATGTTTTTGTATATACAAAAACCTGATGGTGGGTGAACCTTATAAACAGATAACTGGAAAAAATTAAATTTTTTTTGATAACTATTTAAAATATGAAACAGGATTGTTTAATAGATTTATTTTTTGTCTGTGTATTAAGTTTTGTATTAACATACCTCATTGTTTCAAGTGCTTTGCAATAATCATGTTCTGTTAGATTTTGGTGTATGTCTGTTAAAATTGTTTTATTCAAATGTGTAGTATGGAAAAACAATGCTTGGTAGACCCGTTTAGTTTGTCAACCTTTAATTTATTGTTGAGTATGAGAATGGCAGCATTATAAAATAACATTACAATAGGTTCTTTGCTGCCAATAAAACTAATGTATCTTGACACCGGTGACCTGGTACATCCTTGAATTAATTCGCCTGAAAGTGGTATTGGTGATAACATGTTTTTTTTATTACAGACAAGCAATTCACTTATCAGTGCTTCCAATGATAACATATGTTCTTCTGAAAATATTTCCACAACATATAATAGGAAAGTATGTATATTATTATTAATATATTATGTACTATATACCCGTAATGCATATACAAGTTCTCACTGGGAACCAAAGCACTAAAACATATCAGGCAGGTATATTACTTGTTTCATTGATATTTTTTAGTAAGCAGCCTTTTGTGAAGGAAGAAAGAAATTTAAATCTTCGTAGATAATAATAATAATAATATGATTGGACAATTTACACCAATTGACCTAGTCCCATGCTAAGCTTGTGAAGCTTGTGTTATGGGTACTAGGCAACGGATATACATACATATTATAGATAGATAGACATATAAATACATATTTAAACACCCATGACCTAAGCACAACACCAAATACTCATCACATCGATGTTTGTCTCAGCCGGGGATCGAACCCGGGACCCATGGATTCGCAGTCAGCGGTACTAACCACTAGACCAATGAGCCGTCAATTATATGTAGATAACATAGTACTAATCAAGCTATGACTTATTACTCAGTATTTATGCTCATGTTGATGATTAAACATAGTCTCTATGCATCATTAATTCTGACATGATGAAAAATGATTCTATTCATAGAATTCACATGTGATTAATAATGTAAATTTTTTTCAGTATTGTTTTAGCTATGTCTATAGTTTATCTTTCATGCATACATTTACATCGACAAATTTATCATACTGCGGATTACACTCTTGATATAACAGGTATGTCTTGATTATATTACTAAATGTTAACATTTTATTAGTTAAATAATAAATTCTATATAGGTTACTTGTACCCGTCTCCGAGATTCGTTTGATTGTAATTCGCCACTAAATTGTTTTTTAAATTCTTATATTAAAAATATGTTTCTGTCTAGAAGGGCCCATCTTAAGTATCGCAAGGAATTAATAAGTTTGTGCTTTTAGAGTAGCACATTAAAATACCACTATATAGGTGTAATTATATATTTTCACATTATTAACTTAGGTTTAAATAATAATAGCAATGAGCGAACGACCAAACTACACCGACCCTGGGATCGTACGTTCGAACCTCGGCTGAGTATTTTTTTTACTAATTCATTTTTCTATCGGTCAAGGAAACATTGTAAGGAAATCGGCTGTGATCGAACTATGATGACTCGTAATATGTCAAAATCCAATAGCTTTTTGACGTACTGTAGTGATACATTTAGAAATCTATCTTCTATCTATACATATATCATATGTATTTTAAATTGATTACTATGACTACTACCTACTTGCCCGCTAATATAAAAAAATATCAAGAAACAATGTGAATACGAACGGTTGTAGGGCCGCTTTTTAATAGCGAATAATAAAAAAAGTGCATCCATTGGTTATTCATAATTACTTTTCCATATTATTGTTTCTTAAAGAATATTTATAACAAATTACTTACATCTTCGGCCCAAATCGAATCTAAATCTATGTTTCCTTTAGGACCCTTGATGGTTATAACTCAAAGGGTGACGTCACTGGCGTATTCACTGCAAGATAATTTAATAAGGAAAGAAATTAATGCGAACTCTACAGGAAATCTGAATGATAAGAATAGAATTGACAAGGTACCGTCGCCGTTGGAATACTTTGCGTATACATTGGCGTTTCAGACACTTATGTGTGGACCTGTTGTGTTTTATCCCGATTATATCAGCTTTATTGAGTGTGTTCGAGATGATGGGGTAAGTTTTATTGTTTTATAGTCTTTAATATATACAGTACAATCTCACTAATCCGGCACTATTAAAAACCGGAGGGTGCCGGATTATTGGAATGTTCGGATTACTGGATTATACTGAAAAAAATCATAGGTAATAAATAAAATAAAGCATTTCATAGAGAGAATAAATGTATATAATGTATTAATTTTGCCAATTTGCACATGTTTTGTCCAGTATCTAACTTTCTTAAAATCTCCATTTTATTATTCAAATCTAGTGTCTTGTGTTTGCGTTTATTTGTCATTTTTAACTATAAACTATTCTCACTTGAAAAAACAAATACGTGAGCACGTGCACGTGATAAGTTTTGAGGTTAGACTGCTAGTCGACGACGCAGCGACCAAGCGCACAGGTATAGAGGGGTGAGGGAGGCGTGGGCGGAGGGTGCCGGATTATTGGACGTGCCGATCTATCGAAGTGCCGGATTAGTGAGATTGTACTGTATCTCTTTTTTTTCAGTTTAGCTTCTTGGGTCTGATTTCTGTCGAAACAATCGGTTAATGGAATATAAAGATCCGACATGAATATTATAACGTTTTTCTTTTAAAGAATAAATTTTGTCAATGTTTATTATTATTTAATTATCAAAATTACGTCTCGTAGGAATAATGAATGGAATTAAGAACCCGGCGTTGTTATACTATATAGAGTGTATACCGGTTGCATTGTCGTTATTGCGTTGTAATTATGGTTCGTCGACTATAGGGTTTTATAATACCTATAAAATTTATATTGAGTCACGTAGCGCTTATGACACGTGAGCCGCGTGAGTTATGTTCAGCAAATACGGGGAATATAAAGGGATACTGTATACTTGCAATACATACGAATTCAGTCAGAAATTTTCCCAAAAAAAGCATAAAAACAAATTACGTAAAAAATCGTCGTCGTCGGGTCGTTTAATATCTCTTAGCGTTTAGATATTGGCCTTAAAGCGTTTGAAGATCTATTTATTATATAACATTTGAAAGAAAAAGAAGATATGTATCTGTATTTCAGAATACATTTTGCTTAAAGATAGGTCTCATATTGGTTACGTTTAATGTGTACTTTTAAATAATTAATAGACAACTCATTCGGTATCTACAAATAGGTAATAAAATTTACTTATTAAATGACTATTTAAAAAAATAAATACTAATTTCTCTATAGGACTACTAAGTCTTGTACGTAGTGTTTATAATCTATACGACGCGATGTATGCAAAGGTTTTTTTTATATTTATATAGAGCAAAAGGCGTGATGATAAAAATATTTCGCCTTAAAAATTGTTATATAATGAATGAGGAAATATAAGAATCACATTTTTTTTAAGATGGCAAAGGATAAAGTGGGAGAGAGCGAGCCTTCGCCAAGACGCGCAGTGATATACAAAGTAGCTGGATCTGTGGCCGCTGCTCTGCTCTACTTGTCTCTGGCAAAGAAGTACCCAATAAAAGCTTTAGAAGGTAAACTTCAAGAAATATACCATGACTCTTAATAGTTAGGTCTATCTCTCAAAAGGTCTCTCTCTCCATCACAGCGTAAACACAATTTGAATATTTTTCTTTAATAAGGTAGATGGCATTTATTTAGACAGTTTGTAACCATGCCAAATTAATAATAATAATTATGATTATATTTTTAGATAATTTAAATTAATGTATAATTTTAACGTCAAAAACACTAAAATAATAAGGAAATTAATACTGACTTAGCAATTAAGTAAGCTAATTAAACTATCAAAATTTTTGATTGTTTTATAAATTAAATATATAATGAGTTCCTTTTATGAAGCATGTAACTATTAACCCAGATCGTAAGCGGTCTATTTATAAATAATAACTAGTTCTACCTGTTCGACTTATTTGTAAACAATGTCGAACGATGTTTTAAATACGAACTTTTGAATTTATTAAGGATTATTTAAATCCAACGGAAAATCAGTATTTTGATTTATCTTCTTCAAGAGATTAAGGAATTGCGCATAACTGAGTGGGTGAGAATGAAAGACGAAACAAAGACGTGTTCTGTTTGATTGGGTTTGGGCAATAACGTCTTTTGCTCAACATGCGCATAGTACTTCATTCCTTTTGTACAATTAAAATCATACGCAACGTTATAATATCATAAGAATCGTGTGTGTCTGATAGAGTATATCAGACACACACGATTCAGTTACACACACATAAATTTAGCCTGTATACGTTTTAATTTAAAAAAAAATTATAATTTTTGTTATCTACAGCTTACACACACTCTAGAGATAATAATAAAAATCTAGAGAGAACTGTCTTATAGTATAAAAAATCTTTGTGTCCAGATTTGACTTGAAATTCTATTCCAGGTCTAGTAGACCCAACATCAGAAGTTTCTCGTTCTTGGTCAGCCGTATACCTACTCTGGTATGCGTACCTATCAACTTTAGTCGTAAGATGCAAGTATTACCACGCTTGGCTGCTCTCTGAGGCAATTTGTAATAACTCTGGCATGGGTTTCAACGGATATGACAATGATGGAACGCCGAAGTGGGATAAAATGTCTAATATTGATGTTTTTGGATTTGAGGTAAGGTTTATATTGTTATAAATAAAATATTTTTGAATGATAGGTTTTGTACCGCGTTACGGCTATTGATAACACTATATCGAAATAGCAATACCGAACCAAGTCGACTTGACTTTAATAAAATAGTGTAAATCCTAAAAGACCGGCAACGCAATTGCGAGCCTTCTCGCAATATGAGTGTCTATGGGCGGTGGTATCACTTAATATAGGGCGAGCCTCCACTTGCCCCCCTGTTATATAAAACAAATCATAAAACAGCAATGATTCAATACAATTATTATTGATTGTTCTAATTTCTAGTGGTTTTTTCATTAGCATTGTTATCAAAGCTATTTATATAGAGTATAATAGTTTTTCTATGTTCGTGAATAATAATGTTGGCTTTGTAAACCAGTTCAACTTACGTGTTTCTTCGACTCAGTGACTATAAGGGTCTGTTTCACAATGTATGGATAAAGTACCAAATAGCTATGCAACACATAAATTATTTGGAAGATAAATTGTGCTATTTGACATTCATCCGACTCATAACTTATGATGGACTTTATGTGACGAATAGCGCTATCTGACAGTCGTGAAACGCAACAATAGTGTTTATCCTACCAATAAGTAATAAATAGCTAATTTGGAACTTATGTAGAACTTATCCGTACATTGTGAAACAGACCCTTAGTATGACGTAAGGTTACAAGAGACTTACTTAGTATGACTCTCGAATGTCAAAAACATACTTAATTTAAGCTGCTTAGCGGACGAATATGATAGCGCACAACGAACTTCATAGGAGGCAAATGTCTGAAATCTTTTCACATTGTTGAGATCATCCCATCTCATAAATACTTACCATAACGAATTACATTACACAATTATTATAAAAGTAATCCCGCATGTTAATGGACTTTTTATGACGTAAAACAAAAATCGGCTAACGAAGGAATGACAACAAATACTGTATAAAATATAGTTAATATCACGTATCATTTATTGCTTGATAGAGCGTGATAGCCTACTTTTTTTACTAGTTCAATTACTCACTATATTGCATAACGTATCTGATGGTATGACTACGTTGGCGTGGAAAGTACATTTCCTACAATAAATTTATAAAACACAAAAAAATTACCGTGTACTTTTTTTCAGTTTGCACAAAACATGCGCGTGGCAATAGCCAGTTGGAACAAAAATACGAACGCGTGGTTACGTACAGTCGCGTACGAAAGGGGCGGCGCCGCCTGGCGAACGGCCCGTGTATACTCGCTGTCCGCGGTATGGCACGGCTTTCATCCGGGTTATTATATGACATTTTTCGCAGGGGGACTCTTTACTGAAGCTGCTAAAAAGGTAATCATTCATTGAAGTAGATGCCTTATTATTGTTATTAAATAAATAATTCAGCTTAATCAGTCATATGATATAACTTAGGATTTTATTGATGTGTATTATACATTAAAATTACATAAAATTACTACGGACCGTGAGTCACGACTCACGATAATGAAATAAAAAAAATAAAAAAAATATTAGCTGGATTTCCGTCAATGGTCAAGATTCATTGAAAGATGTAACAAAGTTTCGTTTTGTATCAACATAAGAATTTCGTCGTACTATATGCATAAAAATAATAAAAATTGAATGGAAAAGAACGTGCTTGTTTAAAATATCTATGTACGGTTTCTAGCTCAAAGGCATGCTTTAAATAAAAGAGGATATTATTTTCACTAATAAATTCTGAAATGGGTTATAAAATGCTGAAGAGTGCCGGCGTCTATACTCTTGGGGTGCAACTCCCCTCCTCATTTTGGGTAGTAATCGACACGCCCAAAACAAAATGTACACCCTTGGCTCGTTCTATCAAAGTTATGTTATTGTTAAAAATCGTTACTTTATTACATTCTTTTGACGACTGAAAGAAGTTAAAGATGATAAGATAAAGCTTTTAAAACTAATGATTTAGTATGTATGTTATTATTTCTACTAAATGTCGATATTGTAGAAATGTTTTATTTTCTAGGTCCGAGTTGTTGCCAGACCGTTGTTCCTAAACAGCGCTATTAGCAAGTTATTCTATGACTCGCTGACGTTTCTCACGACACGTGTAGCGATGACATATGCCACTGTTCCATTTGTACTGTTGCATCTGTCACCGAGTCTCGCATTCTATGGGTAAAGTTTGAATTTCTTTATGAAATGTACTCGCATAGATGTGGCGTATAGAAACAAACTCCGCCAGATCCAGTTTTGGGAAAAAAGAAGCTTTTGTAGTCTATAGATTCAGTATCTTGAGCTCTATGGTCCAATAATATATATAATCTTTCAAACCCAGTTACATCCTAGTTAATTCACGTACTTTTCTTGCGTTTCATTTCAAAACACGCCAGATCCTTGACAAGACAGCATCAAAAGCCGCTAGATCCACCTCAACCAATCAGAGAAAAGCATTTTGACAGAAAAGCGTCATGGCGTTACTAAAAATAGTAATGGCCGCTCATGCTTTTGTTCGTGATTTCGTGTCGGCTTTATCGTGAATTTTCATCAAAACAATGTTCGATTTACTAAAAAAAAAATAGAACCAGTTCCTCTGGAATGTGCAAGAAAGCGAGGGGTCAACAAAAGTAACTGGAAAAGTGAGAAAAAACGACGTAAGCGGTGAGTGAAACTTCCACAGGATTTGCTATACAGGGTGTTACAGGATGTGTTTGATTTGTGATAGAGGTGTTAATCTGGTATCATTGTTTGAATCGTATAAATAAAAATCGACCAAGTGCGAGTCGGAGTCGTGTACTGAGGGACCCGTACTACAGAAGCGAATGTACTCAGCCAAAATATGTGACTAAGAAAGGAAGAAGTTGCGCGGAATTGAAACCTGTAATAAGACGAAAGGTGAATAAAATTAATATAAAAAAAATTGCTGATGTCTCGAACCTGTTATCGAAGCACTTTGGTGAAGACTGGAGAACTATTGAGAGTTTAGCTTACTATAGGGAAGAATTTACATTGAAGTTGTACCGCTTGAGGAAAGTGACAATTGTGTTTGATCCAATATTTGCGATATTAATTAAAGTTCAGATTTATTATTTTTGGTAATTTTACTTTCTCTTAATCTGTAATTTTAGAACATCCTGTAAGTTGACAATGACCTAGCGTAGTTGGCATCGATCTCCGCCACATCCATTTCTGTCAGAAACAAAATCCGTCAGATCCGTATGTCATTATCAATAACCGCCAAATCCAATTTTTTCAGTTGGTTATTATTTCAGTATCTTTGTAATCTTCAATTGTTTATTATAAGGTCATTTAAATTAGTCGAGTAATATTTTTCTCCTTATTTAAAAAAATAACACGTAAATGTAACTGTTACCAGCAAAAAAAGATGTATACTGTAAAATTCACCTTTCTGGATCTGGCGGATTTTAATTCTATACGACACAGATAGACATAAGGTAGATAAACATTTTCAAATAAGGAATAACAAAAGAATTTCTCTTTCGAAGTATTTTAAAATACTTTACAATAGTTATTAGAAATTGAATTAATAAAGACAAAACATTAATTAGTTATTTGAGGCTTATAGTTTCTAAATGTTCAAATCTAGCTTCTTCGAGCTCAGCGTTTCACTAAATTCTTCATTGTCCTCGACATATTATACAAGTTTAATATTCCTCAAAGTATATTACATATTTTATATCTTATAAATAAAATTCTCGTGTTTGTTCCCATACTCCCCCGAAATGGCTCGACCGATTCTTATGAAATTTTTATGCATATTCAGTAAGTCTGAGAATCGGCTTCTATCTATCTTTCAAACCCCTAAGTGAGAAGAGATGTCCACCCCAAAAACTTTTTTTTATTTTTTAGTATTTTTTTTTTGTTTTTAATTTTTTATGATTCAGCATATAAAAATACATATAACCCTTAATTTTCATCTACCCTCTACGATCAACCCCTATTTTTTATTATTGTAGATATGTAGTTATTTTATTGAATTAAAAAAAATATTCCTAGAAATATTTAATATACCTACATGGCAAAACAACGTTTGCCGGGTCAGCTAGTATGAGAGATAAATTGCTTGTTTGAATAACTTTCATATAATTAAGGTTCGTTTCTTTTTAGGCGTCTATATTATTCGCTACACTTCTTAGCTCTGGGAGCTATGTTGTTGCCAAAATCGAGACATGCCATCGCTTCTCAAACGGAACCGCGCAAGTCGAACAGTAAAAGTATCGAAACCAATGGTGAAGCTAACGGAAAATTAAAAATCTCCTAAATACAATATTTAAGTGTTAACGGATCTTGACTTATTTCGTTACAATCGAAATTTAAACTGATGATAAGGAAATAATTAAAATAATCGTTGTATTTTTTATACCTATGTATAGTTAATATAAAATATTACAAAATCTTTACATATTATGTCAATAGTAATGTTGTTGAAATGTAAACCATAAATTATTGTAAACACTTATGAAAATACAGGAATCACGATAACTCGAATGTCAAAAGTACGGCGAAAAAATTCGAGTTAACGAGTTTTCGACCTAACATGAACTGTTGAAATTTCGACTTCGAATCGAATTTCGAGTCGAATTTGAATTCAGTATATATTTTTATGAATGTATTATTTCATTGCACGTGTACAAGACACAAAAACAATATATTAGAAGCCCCGAACCCGAACATTCATTTTGGATTTTATTCCTATTATTTTGGGGAATTCTAAGTAAGACGTCATTATATTTTATTAACTACAACTTACAGTCTCGTTTTTTAAATTCAAAAGTATAAATATGTATTGTCCTCACTTCGTATGGAAATACCATTTTGTTCGAGTTACAAAGTCTAAACAAATGGCATTTTTTTTCGACTTAACGGGTTTCGAGTTATCGATATTCCACTGTAATACATTATGATCTTCTGTAGACACATTTAATTTGTATTTTTAGCTTTTACAAAATGACATGAAATGGACCAAAATTTGTCATTATTTTAATCAAGTTTATTTTCCAGTGCAGATTGCCCTGAACTACACATACTATTTATAATAGCTGGAAAGTTTGTTATTCTGGTTAATCTAATTCCAGAAACTACTGGTTTTAATTTAAGTTCTTCATTTTAAGTTTCTTTCTCATTTTTTTTTAAAGTTTGGTAAATTAGGTGTTTACATAAAATTAGGCATAAAGATAGATTTAAAAATAATCTTTTTATCAGTCTTACTAATGCAATAACTACTTTTCTATAAAGATCCGTGTTGCATATAGTATATATAATCTAACATTGCACAAAAATCTACCTCCAATCATAGTATTGATATATAACAAGATATATTATTTTTATTTATTTTAATATAACGTAACCTTCGCAAGGTTAGTTGGATGATTACTGTTAATTATTACGGAGATTATTCATGTTGGGAATAAAATATTGTTTTTGCTGGTTTAAATAATATTTAATTTTTATTGACTTATTTTGCCGTATTTACATATAGTTATTTAAAAGGTTATTATAAAATTATTTTATATTTATTAGGGTTTTTTAAATGCAACATATCAATATATTTTGACTAGAAGACTAAATGACTCGAAAGCATTAAATAATTTTTTAAGTGTCAGTAAATTTAGTGTATAATAATGCTGACAGCATTATTTTTTTTAGAATTAACGACAACAGTCTATGAAGCCTAGATTACAGCGTTTTTACGCTCTGTATATAATAAATCCGAATGGATAATTTGACCAATATTTGAATTTATATTAAATAAGCTGTTGAAAAATATTTGTTTGTTGCCATAGTTATTATGTGTTGCTACCAATTTAGTTCTTACAAAAACATGTTTATGTTTCAACACTGGTTGAAGTTTTAGTATGTATTTAATAGTATTATAATTCAAACACTTATTATATAAGTTATTTAAGTTATAAATATAATTTTATTAAAAAGTATTTACAAAGTCCATGAACTATACTTACTACAGTATTAGTAATTACTAATTAAAATATTATACAAAAATTATTATGTCTACAATAATTTTAATGTTGTTTATCATCTAACACATACCATACTACGCTGGTATAGCAGACAAAGGAATACGATTTTTCTCAATTTTTGTAATCCTGTACTGTGACAAAATAAAGGAATTAAGTGTTACAGAATATGATGATAATATGTTGATATCTAATGAAATAAATCCACAATTGTCAGTTTAGCTTTTTTAATTGTGTTACTGTAAACACAATATTTTAAAAATCTCAACAAGTCAAAATTATTTAATGCATTACATTTAGATAGAACAGTGAGTTTATGAATATTACTGGAGTAAAATACTGCCAATTAATTGTCTTACACTTGTAAATAATATAAACTAGTTTTGTCTACTTGTATACATGAAAATTAGTTCCAATAGTAGTTACCATACTATTTTGATTAACCAGCAATAAAACCTATTAAATAAATAAAAACCTTATGATTGAAAGGCAGTCATGGGCCAATTGTAGCTATAATGTTTAGGACTTCTCATAAACATCTATATAGATTATCGCCATTAATTATAAAAAAACATATAAGAGCAAGTATTTACTAATGGTTGTTACATTTCTAAAGTATTCAATAAATATTTATTTTATTGTTTTGTGTTTTATTACACCTTTTATAAAATATAGTTAAGAGGATTTTTAAATCTGTGTTAAAATACACAATATTGTAGTTTACATAACAATAAGAATAGAAGTAGTGTTTCATATTATATATATATATTACATTAAAGAACATAATGCAGATTATTTTTTATGTTTTTTTATGAATACAAATCCTAGTCTTATATATGCCAAAACTCCAGGCACATTATTTGTATGTTCCAAAATTCTCTCCGCATACTTGTTATTCTTCAGTGTTGGGTTAATTTCTTGCACTAAAATAGAATTAACATTTAATTTTTTTAGAATTTTCATTAGGGGAGATATTAAGTATATTTGAAATTCATTTTCCATTTAATATATATATATACATACTAAGAAAATACTTACATGAATATTTTCCTGTTTGTGTATTTCGTAATAGCCTTATGGAATACTTCTCAGAATCTCTTTTAGATTGAGTGAAAAACTGTATAAATATTACTTGTTGATCTGTCTGTCTTGATTCTATAGTGTAATAAAAATTAAGGAAATTTTTATAACACCTTCGGGCCATCAATAAGGATTCATGGGTTTCCTTGATTTGATTTGTTACAAGTTTATGATCTGTAAATAAATTAACAAATAAAATAAACTTAATCTTATTACACTTATAACTTGAGATACTGTTAAATTTGTAGTTACTTCCGTATAATTTATCGCTGCTAAATATAAATTTATTCTACCTTGTTTAAAACCTTCGTATTCATTTTGCTTTTGAGATAATTTTTCGAGATTTTCTTCGATTTCTTTTCTTAAATTCTTGTTTAACTGATGAAGTATATCTAATTCTTCTTCTAACGTATTTGCGGAATTTTTAAGGTATGCGGGTTTTTGTAAAATACCACGATTATCAAACACATTTAGTATATCTTGAGTATAATTCAAAACACTGGTCTCAAATATTCCATACAATTTTTCTTCTAATTTATCGAAATCGAGGAATTCTTCTGTAGCATGCATTGTTTAGACGACTGCTTATAAACAACACGAAGGAATGATGATTTTGATTAGGATGAAAAGATTAAATTTTTTAAATAAAGTATATTTTAAAAAAATATAATTTTACTCACGAAACACCCAAACCTCAATCAATAACACAATTTGAATTAACGGCAATCCAAACATAAATATCACAGACTATGAACACTAAACCAAAATCCTTAGAATCGGCAGGCTATCCAAAATACCAGGGTCGCCCCCAAAAGCTAAGCCTTAGATAACGTGTTTTAGAGATGCCCCTGCGTGACCAACTCTGATATTATACGTAATTTTTTTTGTTGTTTACTTTCATTTTAAATAGTCCCCCCCGTTTTATCAAAAATAATATGTGTGGCGTGGCTGGTACTATATGCCGAAAAAACGTGAAAAAGAAACTTTAGTAACTAAATTATTTTTGTAACAAAAAGAATAAAAAGATCTTGCTTAAAGTTATATGGGATTTTAATGACCTCTAGATCACCATATAACATGAGCCCACGCAAATCGGAATGTCTTATCTATAGGTGCTTTATTTTTAAGCTATTGGATAGATTTTATCGCGGGTTTTGAGAGAGATCTAGAAATTCCGTTACGAAATAAACCTAAAATACTGCAAAAAATAAATAAATAATTATATTACATAAGTTTATAAAAAATGCTAGGCAATAGCTTTACCGTGGCAGTCCCCGAGTGCCACACGTTTTTTTATTTTTTTTAAATGGCTTTTATTTATGCCAACTGGGCACAAGGTACTTCGCCAGTGTCGTGTAGATGGAGAAGGCACGAAGAAGATTGATCGGTGAAAATAATAATTAAGAGTGCTTTATTTAACGGCCTATGTTCACACTCAGTACTGACAGCTGACAAGATTTGCCTGACTTTTGCTTAATAATAAAATGTAAATTTTTATCTGTCATAGAAATTACTAAATAAAACCCCTCGAATTTTGATTTAATTTTCAATTCCAACGTTATGAAACTTGAATTATAATATGTCACAGATTCATTAAAATAATTAATCAAGCCTTTAGAAGGACAATGTGTACAAAGAATTTTTTTTTTTGAATATGTGTTTTTTTATGTGACTGATCTTTCTCGTGCAAACGAGACTCACTAAAGATGGTATCTATTTACATTATTGTGAACTATTAATTTCCAATGATCATATGCACATAATATATGTGCTGATTTGTACACTAATTACAAAACACTGTTTTACAGCTCTTCGTTAAAACTTTTATAGTGCCAATTACCAAGTCGATTGTAATTCATTATGTTGCATAGTGAATCTATCAAAGCAGGTAAAAAGACTGTTGGGATTCAACATAGTATTCAACAACATTCATTTTTTAATTACGCTTAATCAAATGGGCCATTGTCTTAGCTGTTTTTATAACCAGACAAATGCCGATGTTGTAGCATCGCCAAATACGAAGGAGAATGGTAAGAATCATCATTACATAGCATTAATTATTACTTCAGATGAATAATAAATTGACAGATGCAACTGTAAATAACACATAAAAATGGCCCGCAGGTATGTCTGTGAATGTATTCTTCAATAATTCTTAATATTTCAGATATAACAGAAAATATTGCAAGTAACGAAGCACCAAATTCAATGACATCTGAATTTCCTCAAGAAGAACCATTGCTACAGAATAATGAAAACCATCTAAATTCATATAAACCAAAATCATTCCCAGGACAAAATACAAACAGAGTATGTTTGGCTTCTGAAAATTCAGCAGATGTAAATGACATACAGAAAACATATAGTAATTCAGAAAAAAGTAAAGCATTTTACCATAACATAATTCCTTCCATTCCACGAACAATGTCATCATTGGGATCAAGTGAGTTTAAGGTGTCCGAGACTAAGATTAACCAGTTATTTGATCAGTATAAAGATTCTTTAGAAGATACTATTCTGGCTGAAGGGATTGAAAATTTATGCAATGACTTACAATTAGACCCTGACAATTTTAAAATCTTAGTTCTGGCTTGGATGTTGAATGCTAGTCAGATGTGTAGGTTTACAAGAGCTGAATTTATACAAGGTTTAAAGAGTATGAAAACTGACTCTGTTAAAGGTATACAACTAAAATTGAGTGAAATATCAAACAATTTGAAAAGTGACTCTGAACAGTTTAAGGATTTGTATAGATTTACTTTTAAATTTGGTCTCGATGTTAGTACTGGTCAAAGAATTCTTCCTTCTGATATTGCTATTTTGTTATGGCGCTTAGTCTTTACAAACAATGAGCCCCCAATATTGGAGAAATGGTTAAGTTACTTAGAGAAGAATCCTCATATACGAGGTATTCCCAAGGACACTTGGTACATGTTTTTAAATTTCTGTGAGTTTATTGGAGATGATCTCAGCAGCTATGATGACACTGAAGCATGGCCAAGCTTATTTGACGATTTTGTTGAATTTGAAAATGATCAAATGAATCAGAATGTTTCAAAAACTAATTTAATTATTCAGGACTGAATTCCTATATTTGCCAAATTTTTAGATGTTGTAAGTACTTAAATATAATAAGACTGAAAATTACATTGGAAGGTCTTAATATAAAACCACTCTCTATTTACTGACAGCAGAGCCAGTTCAAGAATGTTGTAAATAATAGTATCTACTTGTGAAAAATAATTATATAGCTTTATTAAGTACCTAAAATAACATTCCATTATTGGAATTAGCTGAAATTTGTAAATATTCTGCCAATCACACAAGATTGCTTTAAAGAAACAAAGTTAATTAAAATGTATATATTATGTATTTTTTTTATCGCATCACAGTTAAACATACTTCAAAAATGCCTGACTTGCATAATATATTTTATTTTAAAGGTCTACCTGTCTTTCATTATCAAGCTACTGTTAAATTTTTATATATGAATATACTGTTTGTTTTTTTTGGGAATATATTATTTTATAATGCTATTTTTATCACTATCAGTATGAAGTAATAGACAGGCTATTTTATTACGAAGTTTAATTTCAACATTGCTTTACAATTCTTTTGACAAGCGCAATCTCTGCCGAGCACTTGTCTAAAATAATACTAGAATTAAATAAATTATGCATTGCTTTTTACTTTAAGAGAAATACAGTGCATTAACTACCAGGTAAATTAAATAAAAAAAACTAAAAATGGAGCAGTTTTAATAAAATTTTATTAAATTTAAACAAAATATTATAAGTATGCAAATGCTCGTGCAGAGTCGTACGGCGAACGTGGCACCCATTAAGATAAAGGCACTTTTGGCGCCCCATATACTTCTCTATGCAGGTCTCTGTCGCCCGACCTTTTCAGGCCCTAGAATGCTTACATTCGCCAGCACGATTATTACCACTAACATACATAAAATACCGTTAATAATTATTATACATCGCCCTAAATAAAACTGATTATGTTAAAAAAGCTGAACATTAAAAAAAGAAAATATATATTCAACAACTGGAAGGTCAAACCGACACAAAGAATCATCTCCCAAATCATTATATAATAAGTACTCTTGTGTTTGTACCTACATTAATACTTTAGAAAGTAAATTTAATGCGGATAACACCTGAGAGCTAAGTTAAACCAGACATACTGGGTTAAGGATATAACTCTGATAGTGAGCTTAGAGAGCAATCCAAACCAATTAATTTCATGGAAACTATAAAATACTAAAGAAATACATTGCAATCAATAAATTATTCAAATTTTAATAACTATGTATTACCAAAACAAAATATGTATTGCATATTCCTACAAGTAATGTGTATATAGAAAAATATACAAACCATATATTTAATTTTATACATGCAGTGTTGCAAAATTAATTTAAAGGTTACACAAATATGATATCTCTATTTATGCACACGTTAGATATATCATTAAATAGTTATCATTTAAAAAATTATGTTGGGATACTCAAACTCTGAATTGGGAGCGAGAGGTAAGCATAAAATTATCATAACAGATAACACAACAAACACTTCTGATAAAAATTAAAATGTCCTAAAATGATATATATTTTCAGCAAAATGAAATCTGACAAAGCAAAAGCAAACAATGTTTAAGAATGTGTCAAACTGCTTTATTACACTAGTAAGCCGTTGTTCATCCGCAGTACCAAATCTGGAGTAATTCTGTATGCTCTTATTATTTCATGGAGCCAAGAATAAAATTAAACTATCATAATTTTAAGAGAACGACATTACAATAATATACACATCCTTACTTTACAAACCCACATCGGCTTTCATATCGGACTTTGACGTATAAAAATATCAACTTTTGCTTTATACTCTGCGGGTACACATGAAATAAGAGCACTTAGAACGCTATCACGTTAAACTGTAGAAAACGGAACACCACATATATGGTATAAATTTAACAATTAGTATTTATTTAGTTGGTGTCATTAAAGCGCACTAATTAGCAGGTTTTATGTATAAATGTCAGTAAAATGGTTCCATACAAACTATGCTAATGAAGAATTCCACTCTTTGTTTATTCTCATCAGAGATTTCACATGAATTTCAATTAAGAAATAGCTAATGGTGGCAAACCAACCATTATGGAACAAAGCGTTAAAACATTTATCCATCAAACACTGTTATTGATTTACTTGAGGTATAGCAACCTTTAACTTCTGTTCACAACATTTTTATGAATCCAATTTTCGATGTTTCAGGTATAAATATAAATGTCAAATATCAGCTTATCCAATATTTTAAATAATCTACCAAACATTCAACACTGTAATATAATTATTAATCATTAATATATATAAATATCCATGGCCCACATAGGAACAGAATTTAATGTTGCTCAAGTAATAATTTACACCAACTATGCTTAAACTTTTAGGGGTTATTTATAAAACGAATAGTTGATGGGTTACATTTGCTTGTGATCTGGAAGATCTGGAAGTTATTTATTTTTACGAAATTTTGGTGTTGACGTTGTACGGCAGTGGATATGAATGATTTGTGTGAAACTAGCTTTTCTATGAATCCGAAATCTGTTATGCTCTCACATGGATCCCAAAGTTGAGGATTACATATTATATAGTTGCATTCTCTGATATATAAGATATTGAAAGCCTAACCTAGCTAAATTACAAATTGTAGTGCCAAATTTATTCAACGACTTTGAGAACTTTGCCGATTGCAATTGTTTTATCTGAAAAAAACAAACAAAATATTATTAGTTAAAGCTTAGTTATTTAAAAAATAGGTCTTGTATGTATGTAACAAATCAGATAAGCAGACATACATTGTAGATTAGAGGAGTTTACTCATAGATAATTATTTACTAAACAAGTGCTTTTTAAAAATCTCTAGTGGTTCTTCAATATGGTTGAATCTCCTGTTGTACTTACTAGACCAACCTCATTATTTAAAAGTCAAGGGTAGATGTAGATTTTTACCCAAAAGAAATAACAAATTCAATAATAAAAAATACATACTTTCATCTCTTAATGTGAATCTGCCCATCTGCGCAAATTTCTTGAAAGGCTCAAGGCATATGATCCCGGCACACTCTATCCTCATGATGGCCACTTGGTCCTGCTTTACAAAGCGCGGCCGCGTCTTTGACTTATCACCGGTTTTCTTATCAACTAGACATATCAGTGCCTGGAATTCACATAAATTATATCTGTTTTATTAAATTTTTATAAATAGCATTTTCTAGAATTCTAGAAGTGAAAGCATATTTGAAATCAGTCAAGTAGTTTTTCATTACAATCATACAAATGTTTCCACACCTTATAATATTAGTATAGATCAAGTCTAATTTGTACTGTATGTTATAGGACATATACCAAATAAATAATATAACTATATATTTACACAGGTGTTTGTTGTTTTTACAATGGTTATATAACCATATATTATATATAAATGTATGTATGTAAAAAATACTAATAATTTATACATTGAGATAATTTGAGATGTCTATAAGAGAATCAAAACAAGTGACCAAATAATTATGTTGATTATAATAATTGTCTTGTTTGGGTTGGTTCTTTACATATATAATTATTAAATTAGTCCTCTAAAATACTACAATGCTTATTAATAAATGGCTATTTAAATTATACCTTTACAGTGACTTCTTCGGCAGCACAATGTATGTGCATAACGGCTGAGTATCCCGCACAAATAATGGACTTGTGTTCTAGAATTACTACTTGAGCATCAAATACCTGCAAAAAAGGTTATATGTTAAGTTTTTTTTTTATTCTTGCTTCACTAATATTAACTTTTAAAATAAAATAACTATCTTCATGAACTGATCCCTTCTTCTGATCTTTTCTCCTTCTAACCTCTACACTGGGATCTCTGCAATACTTTTACAATCAACTTTGTGTGACTAAAAGTGCTGGTTAATTTCATTGTAATAGAAGCTAGACATTTACTTTGGTCCACACCAGTCACACCTGGCATATGTAACTAAGACTAAGATCTGTTGTAAGACACTATGTCAATGAGAAATAATGATATTTTATAAAATATATTTTTTGATGACTGGGACAAATAGTAGCTATTTGCTAATTGAAATATCAAATATACTTACTCTTCCAGTAGTAATAGGATCAATAGTATCACAAAGTACAAAACCAGGTGACACATCTTCTTCTTCAATTCCTTTAAGCTTAACTTTTACATTTTCACCAGGACCGATTGATGTCACTTCAATATCATCAGACCATAGTTGATCTACAGTCACGTTAACCTACAAAAATTTATTTATATAAGTTACCTAATAAAGACGTTTTTACCACTTGTAAAGCCCAAATTGTGTATATAGCATTTAGTTAAGATGGTTCCCTAAAATTTAAACTTTTGGCAAAAATTACTTCTGTAAAGGCTCAGGTATGATAACAATACTAATATACTCTTAAGTGGACAAATTAGACATATTAAAAATAAGGCACAATAATTATGTAGTTTTTTATCAAATAATGTCTACCAAATCCATCTGCTTTTAGAAACTACATAACATAAGTTTAAAAGATATATATATATACATATATAGGGAAAGTACTTTAAAAATAAACATACCCTGTTAGGCATTAAAAATAATAAGCTTCCCTTGCGGGTAGTGCCAGCCTCAACTTTGCCCATGAGCACTGTTCCCATATCCTTATATTTGTCAACCACTGGCATTATAAATGGGCCATCCATCTTTCTGTTGAGGGAAGGCAACTCATCTATGAGTTGAATGAAGGACGGACCACGGTACCATGGACATACTTCTTCTGATACCTGAAAAAGTTTATATCGACTAATAAAGACACATATTTTGTAATCTTAATATACATAAATTACGTGTCACGTTGTTTGTCCGCTATGAACTCCTAAACTACCGAACCGATATCAATCAAATTGGCACACTGTGTGTAGTTTGATCCAACTTAAAAGATAGAATAGCTTTCATCTCAATTTATACCCGCAATATTATTTTGTTGCAAAATATTTGTTTATTATTTGATAGTCACAATTCTAACAGATGGCGCTGTGTTGAAAGTTCACCAACGTTTCACATAATCTACAATTTAATGGCACAACCATGATGGTCCCACTGACTGGTGTTCTCCTACCGTTTCCCTTGAATGGTTTGCTACTATGTAATATAACAAAAAACCTTAGCCACAGCGACGCTTGGCTGGTCTGCTAGTTATATGTTACTTAAAATATTTCTATAATTATGATCTAAAAGTTTTTAAATGCATATTATGCCATTTTGTGAATTACTTTACATTACTAATTTAGTAATTAAAGAAAAATTATTACTGATTTGTCGAAAATAGAAAAGCACATAAGTATAGGAGACAGGAAATTAGAAACATCAAATGTAAAAATGTGACTTTTATCTTACTCTTTCCAATAATCCTTGCCCAGTCTGCCCAGAAACTGGCAGGAAGGATAAGTCTTTAGCTGGATTAAAGCCTAGTTTTTTCAGATATGGCATAATTTTGTCTCGGCATTCATTGTATCTGGAAATAAAAAATACATAATCAAATATTTGAAATTTAGTGAAAAATTATCAAGTCAAGTTAGGTCTAAATTGATTACCACATATCATAACTAGGATTGACGATGATCCATAAATGTTCTCGAGAAGTTTGAATTTTTTCAAATAATGTTTTCAATTTGTTTGAATTTAAGATCTTTTACCAGGATAAAGGTTGTAAAATTACATGTATTTATAAGGAAAAACAATAATTGATTTATATTTTATTATACTGTGATAGATATATTTTTTATCTAAAACCAAATTAAAGGATCTTCCAGGTTTTGTACACCCATGAATGAATATTACCTTTTTTCTTCCCAGTTGACAGTGGGATCATCCATTTTATTAACAAGTGCTACTAAATGCTTCACGCCAGCCGTTTTCGCCAACATGGCATGCTCTCTCGTCTGCCCCCCTCGGTCGAATCCCGTTTCGAATTCACCTTTTCTCGCCGAAATTACCTTAGTATAAAATTTCATTCAATGTCTTGTGGTTGTTATTATAATTTTTACTTATAAAAATAAGAAATACATACTAAAGAATATACTCATACATATTAATGACTATGTTAGGCTAACATTCTATATGTTGGCCGAGCAGCATATGTACAATACAACAAACCAACAATGAGTTGGTGCAAACACACCCTACCTCTGTGCTTATGATTTTTTCACTCCATGTACGCAATCATTTTAACAAAATATAACCAGGAAGCTGGCACGTCTTAAATTATGATGGAATATTATAATTTTACCTATTAAAATAGTGCATTTGTTGTCTATCTAACCTAATATTATTGGTTAGAATAGTATATAGAGGTAGCATAGACAAAATCAAGGAAAACCTGCAGGACATAAAATTATAAAGACTTGAATCGAGTACTTTTTAATTTTCTATAATTGTTCAGTACATTGGATTGTCCAATAATATTCACTATTAGATTATGTATATAAAAATATTATATACAGTAGAACCTCGATAAGCTAAAGTCCAAGGGAAACACAAAATATTTTAAGTTATAGAGGTTTTAAGTTATCAAGGTTTCCATTCTTGGCAGACTGATTTGCTAACGCTCGCACTTTCGCCGCATATTTAAAGGCTAAATCATGCCGTTTCTTAAAATTCTGTAACCAGCCATTGCTGGCTTTAAAATTTTTGATTTTCAGAGAATTAGCGAACTCTTCAGCTTTTTTTTTCAGTATGGGTCCACTAACACTGATGTTTTTGTTTCGACACGGTTTGAACCACGTAAACAAATATTGTTCTAAATTAGGGAATTCGGCAATTTTTCGTCCTTTACATTGAAGACTTTCTCCTGATTCTTGTTTCTTCAAGATTTCAGCTTCTTTTTTTAATGATGATAGACAATGTACTCTCATGTATTCACAAACAATTTTATGTTATAGAGGTTGTGGAAACATTTCTTTTAGTTACTGAGGGCCTATACAGAGATTATTTATTTAAGTTATAGAGGTTGCGTATTTTAAGTTATAGAGGTTTTGGGCTCTGATGGGAAGGGAACATAGTATTTTTTGAAGTAACAGAGGTTTTCATGTTACCGAGGTTCTACTGTATATGATATTGAATATGTGAATATTTATGTAGATAAGATAATACTCACAAGTACAGCAAGGTCGGCCTGAGCAGCGCCACCAATCATGTTCGGAACGAAACTTTTGTGTCCTGGCGCATCCAGGATAGTGAAATGCTTTCTGTCAGTCTCAAAGTACGCCCGTCCCACTTCCACCGTTTTTCCCTTGTCACGTTCTAGTATAAACAATTTTATTGTTTACATAATGGAAAATACACTTTTATTACAATAATCACCAGTTGACTGACAAGACCATACCACTTGGCCCTAATATCAGCCTATTAATTGATAATTAGAAATAAATATACCTATTGCAAATTTTTTTTAATAATTAATATAACTAACCAGTGAGTTTATAAATTTATAAATCAGGAGAAAACACATTATATACCTTCTTGGTTAGTATCAAGTGCCCATGACAAGTACCATGATTCTCTAGATTTCTCTCGGGCCTCACGCTCATATTTCTCTAATGTTCTCTTGTCCACCATTCCAGTCAATGACATGATTTGCCCACCAATTGTAGATTTACCAGCATCTAATTGACAAATTTTAAATGAATACGGCTTTGTTAATAAATATTAGGATAATTTTACATATTCTCATTTGCATGTTATTGCAAAATACTACAAACTAAATAGACCAAAGAAGTTACAGCAAATAGGTTTATTTGTAAAATTAAAAAAACTTAAATGGGAAACCAGGGCCTAAACTAAGTTGGAGAACTGTTATCAAATCAAACCTACCTTAAACCATGTGTACAACTATTTAAAATAACAAATCTTAAAAGTTAACTAAAATGGGTTAAGATTATAAACAAAAATTAACTAACATCCAGCACTCACCTACATGTCCAATAAATACAACATTTACATGTTCCTTTTTGCTTCGCGTGTCCTCCACCCGTGGAGGTTTTTTCTTAGGAACTTTCTTTGCCAATTCACCATCCTCCTAGAAACAGGTACCAATATAGTACATTTTTATTCTATTAAAAAAGCAATATTTTGAATCTTAATTATCTTTATAGTCGTTATGCACTTGACTGAACATAAAAGCCTATTCATTTTAGTACTTTTCCCAACTCAAACTAAACAGCAAGGCCACAGACAGTTTAGGAAATGATATATAAAATTTATATACTCACATGTGTTAACAATAAAGTATAATGTGAATGTAAATTACTTTCTTTATGTTTTATAAGGAAATTTTAACTGTGTGTGTTAATAGGAATTTCAAGTAAAATCATGGCAAGCAACTACTGTTCTAATGTATAATAAGTTCTATGTGTAGCTGTGTTAGTACATATATGGTGTTAATGATAAGTAAATAATCTTTTAAGAATTCAGTCTGAGCTTTGGATGCAACTTAATATTTAAAAAAAATAAGTCAAATATTTGTCATTGCTTGAGTATTTTTTGTACACTGTAGCAAATAAATTATGTAACAAATTATTAATTGTCTTGAATTGATTACAAAGGTAAGATTTTTCAACATTAGACACATAAACAAAGTGGCTCAAACCAAAACAAAATAAAATCTAGTTTATACTAACAATATATATTGTGCTATATGCACAAATAGCAACAAAGCTCCAACTCTAGGGGAAAAAGAAATAAACTCATGCTTATTACAAGAATTGTCACCTGTGGTTCAGTTTCCTCTTCATCTGCTTCATTGATTTCTTCTGTGAGCAGTGCATTGTCGGCTTCATTTTCCCAGCTGTCGGCAGTTGGCGAGCTGTCATCTGGTGGCACCTCAGGGACAGGAGCTACTGCTGTGGCTGGCGGCACAGGAGGAGGCTCTTCAACACGTGGAGATGCTGAGGCTGCGACATTGTCACCATTATCACCTTCACCACACCCTGAAAATAGAATTTAAAAATTAGTATTAGGTAAAAGGTTATAGCCATTAAATAAATTTACATAAAACAACTTAAGAAATATATTTCAATAGTTATTATGTTTATGACTTAGGAGTTTCCACTACATAGTTTCGAACCTGCAATACAAAGTCAAAAGTTAAATTACCTTACACATTAAAGTAAGGCACAAATTTATTAAACCATAGTTTTTAAAATTTCGACTTCAAATGTAAATGGATTTACAATAAATTGTAATATACATTTTGTTTTATACAATATGAGGGAATAGTGAACATACAATATGGGTCATGTTTAAAAACTATTTAAAAAACATGCATAACGTTAGCAGCTACAAGCTCTAGGAAATCTAGATAAAAGGTATTATGACTATACTTGCAAGACCTGTACAACACTAACACTACAAGCTTCAATGAACACACATTTTATATTAATAAAAATCACAGGGGCTAATCATTAGTCATTATTTGTTGTTGTATTTTTATTTGCATTAACATAACCTACTTTAACTGCAGCTGTGAGACTAAAAGATTTTTTTTTAACAATTATTTAGTTCTACAATGAACTGTGATTAAAATAACTTTCAATTACAAACAGGGTACTATATATGCAAGGTAAAAGTATGATAAATGTTCAATATACTAAGCAACAATGTGTAGTCTAGATTTAACTTTACCATGAATTTTAGTCTCCATCATCTCAATGTAAAGACTTCATTTATTTTCGTAATCAATAAGAGAAAGTTTAAGAATGTAATAGTAGTCACGCCGCGTGTCTCGACATAACCCGTTAGAACTGGATTCGGCAAAAAAATAGTCATCACACGCAAGTTAAAACGTTCAAACGTGATCTTTTTTAATATTTTAACCTTTAAGGCTAATACACAACAGAAAGGAAAAAGATATAAATTCAATGCAAATAAAATCCAGGTATTACAAATAATGACATGACATACCATTCATGACCGGACTTCCATCAGAGCTCGTAGGACTACTTTCAGATTTTTGTGACTTTGTTGGTGATTCATCCTGAGAGGCGTTAGTACAAAAAGAAGGCACGAATTCCACGGCATTTACGTTCAACGTGGAAAATGTTTTTGGAGATAATTCATTAGAATCATTTGCACCTTTTTCACCCACAACTTCAGCTTGACTTTCCCATGAGTCCGGAGCACCGTTATTGGACATTTTGAAAAGCAATGCAGTCTAATATTATGTGTCTTCTGCTTTACTACCTATTTTAATAATAATTCGCGTTCTTTTGTCGATAGATCCGCGTGTGTCTTTATCTTACACACCGGAAGTACATGGCAATTTGCCAAATAAGTTATGTTAAGTGCAATATTTTTTGCAATTCTTATTTTGTAGGAACTAATTATAAAAAAAATTAAAATATTTAGTTTTGGGCCTAATTAATACATTTTAATTTTTTTAACCATTTGTTTAATGCGAAAAAATTATAAGTTGCTTTAGCATAAAATGACTACATCCGGTATATTGCCATGTACAACTCAGAGCTTTTGTCTAAATCACTGTTTGAATCTAGATAATATAACTATTCTTGTTTTACGATTCAATTATATTTTACCTAAATAACTAACTTTTTAAATGAATATGTTTATTTGAGTAAAAACAATTGAATATCAACTATTTCAAATATAACTTTGGACTTGCAACATAAGCAAATAAATGTCAAAGAATATGCCAATTGCCAACCACCTTGTGCTGTCTGATGGTAAAACGTCAATCGTCATCTAATCACATATTTTTTTTTAATTCGCATCATGGCCGCTTGGCGTTCATTAATTGACAAACCTTTTAATGTAATTTTCAAATATCAATGAAAATGGAAGATATGAATTTACTGCTATAAGTACATTGTATTCTTATTACTTGCTTATGTAATATACATTCACATTTAAATAGTATTACAACAAAGATTTTTCATAATATATAGGTGGAGATAAAACCGGTGTTAAACAGTTATTATATTTGTGTGGTTATATTTTTTATGAGTGTGAGTACTTTAATAAGAATTCTGTGTATGAAAATCTTAAAGGCGACAGTGTCATGTTAGATAAAGTAACCTTATACTATTGTTATAAACAGATATGTCTGTGCATTATAAATTTAAAAGTGCGTTGGATTACGATACAGTAACCTTTGATGGCCTACATATATCGGTAGGGGACTTAAAAGCTGCTATTTCGCAGCAAAAGCGTATTGGAAAAACGTCTGATTTTGACCTTCAGATAACGAATGCTCAGACCAAAGAAGGTGAGATCCATAATTGATTTATTTCATGATATATATTTAAGGTTAACATGATATATTATAATATATGTTTTTTTTTAGTGTATGTGGATGATGGTACATTAATTCCCAAAAATACATCTTTACTGGTGGCCAGAGTTCCTTTAGCTCAACAGCCAAAGAAACAGTGGGACAATAATAACAGTCAAGGAGCACCTGTTAAAGATGTCTCTGTTAATAAAGGTGTGGCAGATCTGTCTCGCATGGAGGGCAGTGAGCAGGACAAGATTAATGCTATGATTAGCCAATCAACTTTTGATTATGACCCTAGCAAGTGAGTAGTCTGTTACTTTAAAAATTAATACAAGGTTCATATATTTATGATCTACTACCAGATTCTCTAAACAAGCTATCAAGCTTGTTAAGTTTAGTTTACTAGCGTATTTAAGGTGCTCAGTAATTTGTAGTAGTTGCTGGACTCTACCTCACAAGTATGGTTTATTTTCATGTTTTGTTTTATTAGTAAAATTCTTCAGCTATATATTTGCATTAATTAATTCTGGTTATTTAAATTAGATATTTTTGGAAATTTGAATTTATATTCAATGTATTAGCAAAAATCCTTAAAAAAGTTTAAGCTATAAATTAATATAGATGAAATTTAAATATAATACTTTCAACTATAATGAAACAATTATTTGTTTTAGTTACCAAAAGATACGAGGTCAAAATCAAAGAGGTGCCGTTCCAAGTAACTACATATGTTTCAAATGTCAGAATAGAGGCCATTGGATTAAAGATTGTCCAGTTGCTAATTCTGTAAGTATTTCCTTTACCATTAATGTTTTAAACAGTTTGTTTTTTTTTTTCATTATATTTTAACAACATTGCCTACTGCAGTTAATAAATTTGTTGTCAGAGTGACCCAATAGAAATAAGAAGAAGTTCAGGGATACCTCGTAGTTTTATGGTCCCTGTTGATGGTCCAAAAGCTCCTGGAGCCATGATGACTCCAAGTGGAACATTCGCTGTTCCTGCTGTAGACCGGTGAGTTAAAAAAGTATTTATCTTGTTTTTTTCCAGTTCTAAACAATAAAGTTACTGAAATAAGAACAATGATAAATAAATTTCATGTAAGTTTTAGTTTAGTACTTCGATAATAAGAAAGTTGTCTGAACAGAATTAAAGTAGCATAAATAAATCTTTTTAAACTACGTAAGACACAAGAGAAGGTTTACAAGTAGACTCTGGGCAGTTTATTTTGTTCAAAAGTTTGGGCAGAAAAAGTAACTTGGTATAAATAATTGACGGGTTTTTTCAGTGAGGCCTACTTAGCATCAGAAAGTGCAGTGGGGCCTGAAACATTGCCTAACACCCCAGCTGCCCCTGAACCAACTATTCCCGATGAGTTGATATGCAGCTTGTGCAGGGACCTTCTTACTGATGCAGTCATGATACCATGCTGTGGAAACTCATTTTGTGATGAATGTAAGTATAACTTTGAAGTTATGATTTGAAAACAGTTTTTGTCTATGCAATAGAAACAGTCTAGTCTTTATATATTTTTATTTATACATTTAGTTTTACAAATTTTCAAATATACATTTTATAAATATTAAAGTTGGTGAGTTAAATAGGCAATCTTTTAATTTTTGTCTAAAATGAGCAGTATTGACATAATAGTTTTTGACTCAATGTCTGAGGTTGTTTTATTGATACAATTAATATTGGTATGGTGAAGATAAATATCGGGAGTAAACCAGCATGTCTTAGGTCAGTTATATATGTCAAACTAGAAACTAGATTTGTTTGATTACATTCTACAATAGGGGCCTTTGATTCAGAAAACGATGACTTGTGCAGAAGGGCCTCATTGCCCTACTTGTGTACAAAACAAAATCCTCAAACAAATTGATGCTATCTAAGACCCATACAGGGTTGTAGCGTAAATGAATAATTATTATGAAATATATTTTTGTCTTATTTATCTCTTATAATATTTTTATTATTTGTTATGTTAATTGCTTCAAGGTATACGAGGAGCTTTGTTGGAGTCTGAAGACCACGAATGTCCAGATTGTCGTGAAAAGGAGATAGCACCTACTACTTTAATTCCCAATAGGTAAGTTTAGTATATAATATTCTCTGTAATAGTATTTTATAATATTTAAAGTATTAAATCACACCGAAAAGAAGATAATTCAGTTTATATTTGACTAAGATTGACTTCTATAAAAATTTATGTACAATTGCATGTGTAGGCAAACTTTTTAACTTCTTACTGATATGGCATTTGTCATAATTTGATAATGTCATATGGTCATAAATAAGCCCCGGAATCATAAAATAATAGTAATTGCAACATTTTATCTAAAGTACTTATCTCTTTCTTTTTATCACAGCGTAAACACAAGAGACGGAAGATTACGTTAGCTAATGCAGTCCATTTAGTTTTGTTTACAATTTGTCTTTACAGAAGTAATTTTTTAGAGGTTTTCCTACTTAGCCAAATTTTGTCACGTGAGGATCCGATAACTATTTAATTATTATACAGCCAATTAATATAGATAGTGGTTTAAACGTGTGTGGAAAATGACATGCCTTTAATCTAAAAATCGACGGCGTGTGTCAAATCACCTAATTGCCCATTCAAAAAATTTATCCTGAAACAGATACAGAAATGTGAGGCTTACCTCCTAGTTGTAGCGCTACTGGTTTTTATTTTTAAACTAATACAGATAATGCAATAACTTTTAACGTTAACTGACCAGTTTATTTAAAAAAAAAGGGTGCGTGTACTTATGTATAATATGTTATACTTCTTTGGCATTAATAAAAATAGTTTTTGATTGCATGCAAATAATTAATTACAATTAAATAATCAAAGACTGGAAAATAAGTCATTATAGTCAATAAACTTCAGTTTACATTTGAAAAATTAAATTATGTATTTATTAATATTATATTCACACGCACATATAAAATTCGCACTTGTATAATGAAAACAAAATGAAAACACGTGTTTTAAATGTAGAAACTCAAAGCATGTGGATAAATATTATAAATATAAATACACAGTGAACAGAGGCGGCGTGCGTGCCAACATGCGCCACTTACTTCATTCTGTTAATTTTGTGTCACGGTGCGCGCGCATCGTAAAATTTCACTCTCATCAATTTTTCATAACGCGCCTAAAGAAGTATAACTTTAAAAATATTTTGTATTTTTTGTTAAAAAAACATAAATTTCTATATTTTACAGGTTTTTGAGGAACTCTGTATCGTCGTTCCGTAATCAGACAGGGTACAGTCGGCGAGCACCGCATCGCCCGTCAGCGGCTCAGCCAGCGCAGCAGAAAGGTAAAACTGTAATTATTAAATCTTAATAAATATAATATGAAATAATGAAAGTGTTTCCGAATGATTTTTTTAAGTTATATTAACATGAAATTAAAAGAAGGTTATATAGATTTAATTTCAAAGACAATTTAGATGGTCTGTTCCCCATTTGTGGTTCCCCTTAAAAATCCCCACAAAATGGTCATACATGTTACTTGAGTGACGACGAATCTTGTAAACATATTCATACTAATTTAAATTTTATATTTTAATGGTTTTTAAGAATTTAAAAATGTCTAAAAAGTTTTCATTTGTTTTAACCAAAGATTAATTACTTGTAGTGTATGAAACCTTAACGTAATTTTATGTTTTTTTCCAGAACAACCTCCAGCAGCTTCAGTTTCACCAAAGAATTCAGCAAATGGTGAACACTTTATTTATTTTACCCTCCTTTTTCCAATTCTCTATGAAAGGCACATAAATTTAATTTTAAGTAAAGTATTTGTATTTTTAAATTTATATTCACATCAAAGAGTCGCATGGGGTGTTAAGATATTAATAATAACTTAAATAACCTCCTAAATATAGTTATAATTTTTTAATGTGTAATTTGTATCTAATTGTGTGACTTTAATTATAATGGACTAATCGCTAGTCAATGTCAAAAACATGTGACGGATAAAGTTATAAATGGATATAGATAATAAACAACCTTATATAATGGGTATGATAAAGAAAAAATCATGGCATAAACGGGAATGATTTTATAATAAAATGGATTACGTGGGTCTAATTGCATCGTTTTTATTAAAACACTCGTTCGTTCAAACACTGACAGAAAGACACGCAAGTATACTATGGTTAAAGGAGTGCTGTTAGTCTGTTTCCCAACGTGGAACAACACGCGCCACATATGGGCAATTTGATTGTTAAAGGAGGCTATTCGAAAATTATTTCGATTTTGAATTTCACTTTTTCAATATGTTTTAAAAATTTACTTAATTCTTAAGTGAATAATTAAATTTTTTAATATTAAAATTAGAGTTAGACTGATTCTTTTCTAATGAGTAATGATTATGCAATTGTTTATGTAGATAATTAAAACACGAGTGTTTTTAATTGTGATTTGTAGTGACTTTTAACATCTCTCTAATAAAAAGACTACGACTGGACAAGGCAACAACCATACCTCTTTACTCTACTGCAATATCCAGCTATAGAGAGAAGATTGTTAGACATTAATAAATTGTTGTATTTTATACACATTTATTTATTCTACCTCCATATCAATATAAAATGCCATAACATATATGTGATGTATTTTATTCGTAGTATTAAAAAACAATTTATTTTTTCTTATTTTCTTGTTTTTGTCTTGTTGTTGTTGTTGTTTGTTAATACAAAAATTAAACTAAGAACATAATATAAAGATAAATTGCATAGTCCATGTGTGTTGAGTGGTTTAACATGTGTGTCAGACGCGGTAGAGGAAAGGGGCGGGAGAAGGGAGGAATCGGACGGTTCTGTGGACGACAACATTACGGTGACAGTGCCACCGGCGGTCACGAAGGGCCCAGCCCCTCCACGCCCACGATACGAACATCGATCACGATACGGTATTAATGATTAACCTTGCATGCATACATCACACGCTTGCATGTTATGTTACGGTGCGTACAGACTATATAACATAACATGTTATACAACATTGCTATACAACATGTTTCAGATAATGTGGACACTGAATGTTATAGAACATGTTATAATAACATGTTATTGATATGTATGCTAGGACGAACCCAGCATCTACGTTTTTTTGTTTTTCTTTTGTTATTTAGAATGGTTATATAACATTGTTATTCTAATGTATACAGTATTGTTTTATGTTATAATGTTGAATAACAAGGTTACATAATGTGGACGTGTTATAAAACACAAGTTGTATAATATGTTACATAGTCTGTACGCACCCTTAGGCATGTTTCTCAAAATCTTTTCAATTTCAATGCAGTCACGGTCTTTAATGCATGCACTTTATGTTTGCAATTAGCCAAAAATGAAATAAAGTGTTATGCAGTAATAACTAATCGATTAATTAATCAAATAATGGATAATTGAAAATGTTGATTTTTATACGTCATGTTACATGAAACGGTTACACATAAATCGAATCGACGATCATGAATTAAGCCAGTAGAATTATGAATTATTTCGTCATAATCGTAGAAAAATGTCGGATTTGAAAAAAAAACTAAATCCACTTTTTATCATATTTGGATACTACATTGACTAAATATTACGGCTACATTAAAAAAAATACATGTGTTTTAAATTTCAAATTAATCAGTCGGTAACGTGACGGATTTGATACAAGCTCATTGATTTTTCTAGAAAACTGTGTAATTTAATTTTATTATTTTTATTTTGTTTCAAAAGAAACCCTATTTTGCTAGTTAGATGCTTGCTAGTTTGCTTGTATGCCAATTTCCATAATTACAGAATGTGAATTAAAAAAGTTATGACAAAAAACTGACATGATCAATGATTATATTATTTTGAAATGGCTGCCCTTTAAAGTTTACTATGTATTTGTCAGATCAGTCGCTATTCTACGACTATAACGATTTCTTCGTCTGTTTAATCTTAACTATCTTAGAGTTTAATTTCGTCGGAAACTGTTTTTGATCTAAAAATAAGATTGTATTTTTTAAATTAAGAATGATAATTAACACGTAAAAACTTGATGTTTGTTTACGTGTTTACTGGCAAGGTTCGTCATGAGTGAGATGCCATTGCCGGGTTCCACAAGTTATGAAAGATTAATTTGAATTTTTACATTTTTATACAAATAAATTCTATAGTAATCTAAATTTTTAAAATCTTGCTAGTATAGTCTGTTATGGTTTAAGGTTTCTTTAATGGAGATAAAAGAAAATCCATAGTAAATTCGGAAATTATTTTTACAGTTTTCTATTGTGTGTCATTATTTAGTCAAAAATCTCAATTCTTCTCTCTTATGAGATGTAATATTAAACATCATATTCTGGTACTTACTTATAAGATAACATTCTACAGATATTAATTTGTGGAATTATGTATAAATTGAATTTTTAAAGCCATAACAGCAACAGAATTTAAAATAACAATTTGTGTAGGTCAAATAGCCCATTGTTCTTAATGTTTGCATATACATTTAAGCTTAGAAGTAGTCATTTGTTTTAATTCGAATATTTCACATATAATTTTATATGTAATATGACTTACAAATTAACAAATTTTGGCAAAGACATTTACGTTAATGAATATTCAACGCTTGTTTTGTCTGAATATTTACGACTACATGCAAATTGTTTTATTTTATAATTCATAAAAAGAAAAAGAAAATCGGTAGAAACAGTCCATGTTTGCTAATTCAGCTATATTAGTTGGTTTTTTTATGTAGTAGCTTCATGACTTTATTTTATGTTGTGTTATTTTTGTACAACTTTGTTATGTATTTAGGTATAAATCCGCGTGTATTTGGTAGAAAAATGTTCGTGTATAAAACTTATACTAAAGCTAATGTAGATTATTCTAAGCTTGTTAACCTAGTAGTAATAATAAACACGTGGAGATCGGATTGGTGACTCGGCATTTTATATAGCCGAATAAATATAGTTATAGGAGTATAACTCAAGCACTGTATAAAACTTAAACAAATCCTTTGTTTTATTATTTTTATAAATTGCATGTGCTGTATAATCTTCAGGCTTCTTACAAGCCTCAAATTTTAATTTGCATATAAAATAAGAAATTAAACGGGCGTAAGAATGCTAAAATGCAAGACATAAAACGGAACGTTGCTTTCGGTTGTAATTGGTCGTGGACGTATCACGACGCGCCTCAATACAAATTAAACTATGGATGCTGTTGACCAATCACAATCGAACGGAGCGCACGATAGTATAATCGTTTCGTTTTGGTTTTCGTGAAATTATATTCACGTGGCTGAACTTTACTTACTTTACTTTACAAGGTTTATCATTAATAATTAAAACAATATTAAAAAAAGTATTATAATCCTTAACAATCCATGTTACTAATGATGAATATTTATTGTTTCAGGACCACCCAAAAACCTGAAAATTGAAATACCTCCCAATGTAAGTATTTAATAGTAAACCTAGAATTCCTTATACAGGTTTTAACTTCAAATTTTCTCCTAGTAAGGACTTGCATGCATTTCACCAATCGGTTCGAATTTTCCTGATCAAAGATAATACAATATGAATCTTCTTAAACACCAACAAATAAAGAAACATATTATTCTTAATTTTCTATGTGATTAATGCGATATTTGTGGGTTTTACTCATTCGCACAAAACAGAAAATGTAGATTGTGAAATTAAATGTTTTAACGCTAAAATGTAAAACTATTCAATATATCCAAATTTATTCGAGTAATTTTTTAATAGAGGTCAAAGGATGAGCAAAGGTCTAGCACACCTACGATTGACGAAAGAAGGGATCCAAATATACCTCCACAGGTAAACATATATTCTATACTAAATAGCGGCCTATTATTTTAATTGGAAATTTATTTATTAGTATTTCATTGTTTCCTCTTTATAATGTAAGAACAGATAAAGCTGAACAATTCGATGTAACGCGCTAGGTCAGGAACTACTGGTTCCTATTGGGAAATAAATTTATCGAGATGGGCTATATAGGTAATATTATTAAGCAGGAATAGGAACTGGCTAAATGCTGCAGACGCTGGGGAAACCGCGAGGAACAGATTCAGTATACCTTTCGCTTGGTTGTTTTTCATTGACACCATTATATATTTGAAATGTAGTGTTATTACTACTCTGTGCCGACAGGCAGGCAAATAGTAGTAATCCAGTGGCGCTACAACCCTATATGTGTTATATATATATGCCTCAGATTGTATGCGTTTCTTTGATAAGTTTTTATTTTATAGACTGTGTGATTTAATACTACTGTATGAGCAAGTGCTATTTTGATGCACAAACCGTGCAGGCCAAGAAAGGGGAAAAAAAGTGCTATTTGCGCACTTGGAGAATTCATACGACCTTAGGGGATGAGGGTCGCACGCTTAAGCGGCTCGGGCATGACTACTTGTCATTCTGCTAGAAATGAGGAAAATTAAGAAAAGGAATTGGGATTTTTCATTTTGAAAGATCATGATTATCTTTGTGTGTATGTTGCCAGATTAAAAAAACTAGAACCTATATTGCAATAAATTTATAATCATAAATTGTAATTCTTTAATAATTAGGAACTTTAACAATTTCTTTCAGATAGGATTTGGGTTCTATAATATCTACTAGCCTGGAAAACATTATGAAGAATAGAGTTTAAAAAATGACTCATAATAACTATTGAAACAGATTTACGATACTGAAAGAAATTGTAATATTGTTTTTGGTTATTTTTTAATCTGGCAACCTAGTCTAAGTTATCAAGTCTGTTAACACAGTAATCCCCGATATTTCCTTCGTTTAAAAAAAATTATGTCTTTGCAGGGACTGTACAATCGTGGACCTCTACCTTTTATACCACCACAGCCTCATTACGGGTAAATATTTCATCACCATGTTATTTTTATTGTAATTACCACAATGTGTGTGTTACGCACCGCCACTATGTGGAACCAGCTGCCCACTGAAGTATTTCCGAACCAATTCGACTTAGGGTCCTTGAAGAAAAGAGCGTACCAATTCTTAAAAGGCCGGCAACGCACTTGCGAGCCGTCTGGCAGTGTGAGTGTCCATGGGCGGCGGTATCACTTAACATCAGGTGAGCCTCCAGCCCGTTTACATAAGGATATTCCGACTTGTTTTAAAAGTTTTTGATCGACAAAATTTATAAGTTTACTAGTGGACCCCACAGACGTTGTCCTGCATGATATTTCAAGCTATTAGGATATTAAAGTATGAAAGTACCGACTGCAGCGCCACCTGCCGGGCTGATTTGTGAATCTAAACCATTTCCAGATCCCCTTGAACACACACAAAAAATTTCATCAAGATCGGTCCAGTCGTTTGAGAGAAGTTCAGTGACATACACACTCACAGAATAATTATATATAAGTTTATACAAAATGTGTGTATGAATTTTTATTGATTAGTTTTTGATGTGGTTCTTTAGCGCGCCACCTCCTTATGGCAGACCAATGGGAAGGCCATATCCAGAACGGTTCCCGCATCACGATCCCTATCAACCACCGCCACCAGGAATCAAAGATTCTCCTAATGGGTAAATATTTCAAATTTTCTAAAATCTTATTTCTTAAAGCAAAAAAAATTAATAGTCGGTGAAATATTATTGCTATTTCGAAGAAAAACATAATTCCCTTTGATACTAGTATTGATCTTGAAAGAGTACATGTAATTTTTCTTTGAGTTTAAGGTTTTATTTTGTCTCGATCGATCTTGTAACTTTTGTTTTAGTCTCGTTTTGTAATTTTACACCTTTAATATTGTAATGATTAGTCATTGAATGACTTCCTTAGAAAGTTCACAATCTGAATGGTTCAGATTTTTTATACATATAATAAAAACTTCGGTGTCTCTAATTATAGAATCAAGCGGAAAGAAATTGTAATTAGATTTGAGTGAGGTCGATACATCTTGACTGTTAAATTTTCATGCAAAGTACGTACTTTGCCACGTGGCAAGTACTCGTATTAATAGTGTCGTGTATTGGTGCAGGCGCAGCGAGGACCCGCTGGAGGCGTTCAATAGAATGATCCGCGAGAAGGAGATGCGGGCGAAAAGGAGGGAAGAGGAGCGGCGTCGAGTGAAATCGGGTTCCCGGAGCCTTTCGCGGTCGCCCCGCCTCCAGCGGCTGTCGCGTTCCCCCCGCCCCTTACGGGGATCTCGATCCCCACGTCTGCCGCGTGCCTCTCGATCTCCCCGACCCCCGCGTGGGTCCCCTTCTCCGCGTCCCATACGGGGATCCCGCTCCCCCCGGCCCCTTCGGGACTCTCGATCGCCACGCCCTCCGCGGGGATCCCGGTCCCCTCGCGCCCGACCTCGTAGCCGTGGCTCCAGTCGCCTAAGATATTCTAGGTTCGTTACATTGTATTTCGCTTTTGCGCTCTCTAGTTTGGCATGGTTATGGTTTATAGGGCTGCTATTGATGTAGATGTTGGCTCACTGCTTCTATTTTTAATATGCATGTCCAGTCAAATAAGCTCGCACATCTATTTAGTTTTATTCATGTATATCAAATATAATTGTTTCAAATTGTAAATTTTTATTTCAGATCGCGGTCACTATCGCGTGGGCGCTTGCGCCGCTCTCCGTGGTCGCCGCGTAGAAGACGTTCACGGGAGAGATCTGTGTCGTTGTCGCGGTATGTAATTTCGATGATGACGTTTCTTCCTTTATTTAAAAATTGTAATTCAAAGGTCTTTTAGCGTTGAATATAGTTTAAAGTAATGTAACTAAATAGATACGAATACGTCTTTGCAAAGTCACTGAGGTAAGGATCGCTAAATTAACTTTTTTATTTTAATTCCTTGGACTCGACTGTCCCTATTTTTTTTTGGAGTGCTTGGATCGATGTTTATTATCATTTCCGTAATTTTATTTGTATGAAACTTTTTTGGTTTATCAAGAAAATATTTATTTATTATTTATCTTGTATACCATACCTAGTCAAAGCATTGATCGTAGGAGTTTTTTTATTTGTGTAATATTAAAAAAAAAGATAACTACGACCACGATAAACATTCGCCAAGAAAACAGAAATGCGTCTCAGCCTGATGAATTCATATTTAAAGGGAAGGATCCAAAGAGTGCATGTCAATGGAGTCACCTCTCCGGGTTGGCAGCAGTCAATCGGCGTCCCCCAAGGCTCGATTCTCGGGCCTTTCTTATTTCTGATTTACATAAACGACCTCCCATTCTTTGTCAACGGAGTTCATGAGATGGTATTTTTTGCTGATGACACTTCACTTCTATTTTAAGTGAAGAGGATAAACTTATTATTGGACGATGAAAACAATTCTATCTCTCGTATAGTTTAACTGGTTTAATGTAAATAACTTGCTGCTTAATGAGAATTAAACAAAATGTATTAGATTTACAACTACTAGCGTAAAGCGAGAAATTTGTAACCTAGTTAAGGACAGTGAACTAGGGTTTGTTGACAAAACTGTTTTTCTATGCATAACAATAGATAGTAAACTCCAGTGGGGCCCACGCATAGAGACTCTTTCGAATAGGCTGAGCTCTGCAGCATATGCAGTTAAGATAATCCGACAGTTTACTGATAATGACACCGCTAAAATTGTGTATCATAGCTACTTTCACAGCGTTATGTTATTTGGGGTGCAGCTGCAGAGGTTTAATCCATATTTTGTGCTGCAGAAGAGGGCTGTTCGAGGTATTTTTTGTGTTTCCCCGAAGGAGTCAGTACGGAATAAGTTTTAGGAATTAAATATTATTACACTATCTGGCCAATATATATATATATATTTTAAAATAAAATATGTATGACAAACCAGGCTCCAGAAGATAAACCACTCCTTGAAGTTTGCCTGAATTTCTATCACACATATTTTCGATTTCTTCCGGATCAGTATGCAACTGCTGAAATCGAATCCGACCAGTTACTTTGGGTTGTTAATGACGCACATTTTGCAGCATTTATATGCAGAGATAATCAATAAATATATTATAATTAAAAAGTCATCACTGATAAGCGATTACATCTATACAACCATGACAAAACATTTATATGAGAATGCAGATTTTGTTTATAAATACAATTATTTTTAATGTAATTATAACATTTTTCAACCAAAACCAACATCACCGCTTCACGACAATAACAGGTATAAGAAAAATACACGTATACAAAAATACGTGCAATATTGTTTACCTCCTTCAGATTTTTTTGATGTCGGTTAAAAAGGACAGAAAATGGATTAAACATTAATATACATTTCAGGTCTCCATCTCCCCGCCGTCGTATCCGCTCTCCGCTGCGCTACCGGTCGGCGCTGCGCTCTCCCGTTGGGCGTTCTCCACTCCGCTCAGTGGTGCGTACGCCGCTGCGTTCGCCGCTCCGCTCGCCGCCACGCTCCCCGATTCGAGGTGCTGCTCGTTCGCCGCCAAGGCAGATGTCGCCACATAGGTATTTATCCTTATCAAATTGAATATTTGTCAGAAGCGAGGGTGGTCCGCTAATCACACTTCGTATTTTCAAAGCTTGTCACCCACAGAGTAGAGCAGTAGAGCAGTGTGGGCCTAGTAGCTTGATCTAGTGACTCTCATCCATGGGGTTTCGGTCTTTGCGTGCACTTAACACTCGCTCGTTCGGTGAAGGAAAACATCGTGATGAAACCGAAATGCCTGTCATGTCATGCACAGAAGGTTGATAACCTAATTGCCTTGTTGTAGCGCCAATGGTATAAACCATAGAAACTCTTACAGTATAAAGTTGTAGAATTTGCGTAAGTTTAATTATTGCTTTAGGATTTACTCCGCTGTATATGTAACTCTTGTAAAAAGTAATTATGTATCGAATTCCAAAGACTCGAACTTCATGTGTCTAACATTATACAATTTACATAGCGAATAATAGAAGCCCTTATTCTGTTTAGTAAATTTGTTTTCTGTCTACGCAAATGCAATGCGTACTGCACGCATCTCGGATTTTATAATAACTAGCTTCCTCGTAAATTGGAGAATGAACTCCTTAAGTTTATTTAGTTTTTACCTTCTTCGCGTTAGCTATGGTCTATATAAGGAATAGGCATATACCCAATTACAGGCTAATAAATATTGCGCTTAATAAGAATCTCTGCAGACTAACCTTGAAGGAGCGAGTTGCTGACTTACTTCAATAGCCCAGGCCAGGATGCGTTCTAATTAGTTCTAGAACCCTTAACAAACAATATTTGGCGATAACGTAAATTAGCTCTAGGTCTACGATAGAATTTCTGTACAATTGACAACTTTATACAAAACAGGTGATCCGCTATCATTCGAAGCTCCAGTCTCTTTATTTTAAAATATTTAGTCTATTGTACGAATTTTAGTATATAAATATTCAGGCGTGTGCCTGACACATACCCTCTCCCACTATCACACACACACACTCTCTGTCACTAACATGTACACTCACACACCCGCACATACACACACCCTCACACACACCCCCTCACGCACATATACACTCACACACACCCCCTCACGCACATATACACTCACACACACATACACTTTCACACACACTCGCACACCCTCTTACATACACACACCCTCACACATACACACACCCTCAAATACACACACACCCTCGCATACGCCCATACAACTTTATTTGTACTAACTTCTAATTAGTTGACTGTTTTGTTTTTCTTTCTTTATTTATTTAAAACGATACATTTGTTTGCCTACCCATATATGTATGTACTTTTTTTAACCACTCAATATGACTTTGCTGTGGAATGGAAGCCTGGATATCCATATCACAGGTTCTTACCTAGTTTGGAAACCAGTCTCCCAATACCTTCTCAACTGTAATCTTATTGTTTGTTGTAAATGTTATATGGGAGAAAATAAATTATTATTATTATTATCTAGTCCTATAAATATAAAATTTCCTTACAGATTCACGGGTGTTTACGACGAACTGTTGTCGCCGCCGCGTCGTAGTGAGCCATCCTTCGGAGGCAGGTACGATATCAGTTTAAATTGCGCATTTCGGATTGAACCTGTCTTTATCGGTGAAAGCGGACGTCGCGATTCAATCGTTTTAACCTGTTTTGGTATTAGGTATAAGTGTTTTTTGAAGAATATTCTTGCTGCGATGCTGAGAAGATCCCTTCGTTTGTACGAGATAAAGAAGATTTCCCAATGGCGTGGTTTTCATACAAATGTGATAAATAATGTTTAGTTAAATTAAGTATGTTATTTGATAATGTAATATATAGTACGGACGCGGAGCACGAAGAATTTCGTACAATGACCTTTGGGCCTACTGCCAGTGGTTAAAAACATTTTTTTTATAAGTACGAATATTAAAAACGTTAGTTTAGAATTTGAGTTAGCTTTGTAAATGAGATCATCGACTTAATATAGGTAAGTACCCAAGGATAGCTTTTTACCCGACTGCGCCAGCAGGAGGGTTATGTTTTACGAGTGTATGTATGTATAATTCTTTGGCACGCTCTGCAGCCTGAACGGCTTGATGGATTTTCGCTTGAGAGGTGTCGTTAGATTCGTATATACTGTGATAGTGACACTGGGTATACCATAACAGCAAATAAATTCAACGACCAAACACACAAACTTAACCTCAAAAACGAAACTACACACGAGCGTGTCCCAGCACGGAATGTTCTTTTATTTCAGGGTAAAAAAAAATAATTACTACTTATAACAAAACAAACCGAAGTACATGTGCACCACCACAAGTCTTTATGGTTATGACTACAAGGTTTACAATCTCTGAATACGGCGGTCACTGCATCTGTGTGAGCGCAACGGCAATATGTTTATGCGCGTGCGACAAAGACATAAGATGAGGGGTCTGTGTAAGAAATTCTTCGTGCTCCGCGTCCGTACCATAGATATAAGATGATAATTTACCGTGTGATACAGTAAAAATGAGATTAATTGCTTTTTCTATACAGATGACTAGCAGACCGGCCAAGCGTTGCTGTGGCTAAGGTTTTTGTTATATTACATAGTTGTAAACTATTTAAGGGAAACGGTAGGAGAACACCAGTCATGGGGACCACCATGATGTATTGGTTTGGTTGGTTATGCCATTAAATTGTAGCTTATGTGAAACATTGGCACTTTCAACACAGTGCCATCTGTTAGAATTGTGACTATTAAATAATTAACAAATATTTTGCAATAAAATAATATCGTGGGTATAAATTGAGATGTAAGCTATCCTATCTTTTAAGTTAGATCAAACTGCACACGGTGTGCAAATTTGATTTATATCGGTTCGGTAGTTTAGGAGTCCATAGCGGACAAACGACGTGACACGTAATTTATATATATTAAGATATGTTATCACAATATCGCATAGATCCTGCGGGACGGCCATAAATGATAGCGCAGCCCATGGACACCGATTTTATTAGTAGTTACGTTGCTGACCTTTGAGAGAGAGAGCCCTCGGCCTCTATAATGTAGACAGGACGGCAATAAAATTTCCTTGCCCATACACTATCTTAAGAAAGTTTGTATATAATATTGTATATTTTGTTAAGAATAGTTCTATTACTAGTCATGTTGTGATAATAAAACATAGATATACATAGTTTTCATACCAGTGACGTGTTTAACCGTATAAACTCTGTTCTAAATGTACAAAATTAATATGATAAAGTATAAAGATGTTTCTTATGTACAATTATTCTTCATTTAGTAGTGAAATACATTAATAATTTTAATTGAATTCCCGATAATGCTTTAAATAAATATAATATAAATAATATAATATAACAAATAAAATCAATTAAATTGGTTAAAACATCGAAGTATATTTATAACCTATTATGGCTCTGTTAGTTGTCATACTTTAGTTACTTTCGAACTTGCTCTACGAAACATTTTCTAGATCTATACGGAATTGTAAAAGTTCATACGTGTTGTTGGATATCTTGAAACTGAGGAACGACAACTGTTTGTATGACACCGAATTGTATGTAGTGTGCAGTTAAACAACATATCAATACATACGCAATATTTGTTATTGGTTTTTTTAATAAAAATATGTTTAGTCGTTGTAAGTATTTTTTCTCAGATTTGGGAACTTTAACTATAAATACGTGTGGGTTCCCAGCTTCTTCCGTATTTTATAATCAATGACTACAAATATCAGACTTAAAACTGCACGCTGAAACTTTTGGCCTGAAATGGCTGTTAATGTTGTATCCTCTGGCCCGTTTAAATTGCGCCCAAACAATATATTACCTCATTAAATATTTATATTTGTTATTTACTATTTATGACGAAAATGAATAGTATTATTATTATTATATATTGTATTATCTCTCTACCATATTCTGACACAGATATAATAAATCTTTTCTCAAGAAATACGTTTTAAAAAGCCGAAAATGAACAAACGATTTTGTTAATAGAATGCAAGTTTGTTCTATGACTGTAATTGATAGCTGCATTTGCGTAAATTAAATGTCAACATAAATCAGATATATAGTATTATATACGGTAGTTTCTATGTTGTCTAAAATTTATTCACTCTTTATATATATTTTTAATGTACTCATAATTGATGTGTGTATGTAGTATTTTATTGTGTTAAATTTTAACATATAGTCAAACAATTTGAAAATTGAACTAGTAATATTCCTAGTTGCTACTAGGTGGCACCACCATGTAAAAATTGATTGTGACGTATTCATATTGTGTAATTATAATCGCCTATTAAAAGTTCTTTAATTTTCGGAATAAGTATTATTTTTAAATTATTCGTCCATTTTACTTTAAAAAGACTGAAGTGCTGTGATAAATAAGTAATAGTATTTATTTAAACATTTATTACTATGTACTTGTTTTTTATATTATATAATGGTACGGCTAAATGTTACATGGCGTTCTTGCCAAAAATTATTTGTAAAATCTCGTCCGAATCTAATTAATCTACAGTTCTATCAATCTGTTAATCTAAATCTCCCCGTAATTAAAATAGAAGATTGTACCTCATACATATTTAATGATACTTCTCTATTATATTATTTAAATTATCACGAGTCTTTCGAATGATTTATTATTTTAAGATATATAATGTATTAGCTATATTGTAATCTAGAGATATTTATAGATAAAAAAAATTTATATAGATTTATTTTAGAGATAGAATTTTTAACAATTCAATTTGATGTACTTGCACATTGACGTTATACACCTACACGTAGGTACGTACGTTCATTCGTACAATATACATTAACCCATTCTTTATTTCTTGCTTAGGGTTTAAGCGCGTACTAGCTCTCATTACCGGTGAATTAAATTTGGTTTCGTGTTCGTAAGTATATACATAATTGCCTAAATAACAAAGAAACAAATAATGAGGCATGTGGACTAAATAACTACTGAAATATTTTTGCCTTAATTTAATTTTTCTATTATTACGCCTGATGTATCGATACGTGTAAATGCTGTTTATATATTTTTTAACCGAATACTAAATTTTCTTTATGAAATTGTTATCTTATATATTAATTTGAAGTTATTAAAAATAAATAAATTTGTTTCATTTATCCAGGTTGTGGTGATATTATTGCTACTCTTAACAGTTTAAGATTTATGAATTTAATTATGTAAAACAATAAAGCGTTATGATTTACGATTTATTTGTTAAGGGATCTTTGTTTTATTTTGAGCTATATTATGCTAACAAGTATATAAAAATTGTCGTTGAATATGTAATGTCGTTGTTGTTGTTGAATATGTATTTTTTTATTAATATACGTATAAGTTAAATAAAATGAGATAGATTGATAATAATTCTGAATAGTTTTGATTCCTTTGTAACCTCTTTTTTATGTAGAATAAGACCAGCTATTTGCATGCCGTTTCTATGTAAGTCTTCAGATTTTTAAATACTTTGTTTAATGAAACGATGCATTTTATAAATATCTTTTCTTTTTGGATTTTCGATATTATTGACATTGTTATTTCGAATGAATACGTAATGTTTGTAGCTACATGATTTAATATGATGGAGTATATTTTATTTTAATAGTTAATGGTTTAGTGAGTAATATTTATTCACTGTAATCATAATAAACTTATGTAAAGTTTTTTGATGTTTTATGTTTTTATTGGTGTGATAATCATTCATATTTATTTATTGTTTAATATATGATAAAATATTTATTAGATGGTAAGTTATATCGTTTATTTTTTATTCACGTGTTTGTTATTATCGAAATAAAAAAACGGTTACAAATGTCCGTTTTTTTAATACGTAAAGGGATTGACTACACTATCATATTTTTATCTAATTCATCATAAGATGTTAATTGATGAAATATACTAACCAATATTACAATTAAACTAGTTCATGACATGTGTCTACTTGTCTCTATGTCTGGATCTCACTGACTTGTTTGTCAACAAAGCTTATAAAAATGTTCTCAAAATCCTTTACAAAAGTTTAAAACAGTAATTGTGATTTGTCGGATAGTGATTCGTTTAGGAATCACTTGAGGTTGCAATTATAATGATATTACAATCTGGTCTCGACATTACAAAGGCGATATTGAAAAGACAACATAAAAACTATATTTATATAAAGTTCTTAACTTTAATACTCATACTGAACTTCATGTGAAAATGTCTTTTATATGTATGTACCTACGGCTAGCTTTTCCGCTACTTTGAATGCTCCTGTGAATAGGCTATCTAGCTCTTACAACTATATTTCTAACATTAATGATAATATTGATATGTTTTATAAGGATTACTATTTATCGTAATATTTGTTTATGATGTTCTTAATGCGGTTTGAGTTTTAAGTTTTTATTGTGGTTTAGTTTTATTATTACGTTTTTTTGCTTTTTTGCCTGTATTTTCTAATAATTTGTGTGTATGTGTGAAAATTTGTAATTATATACTTTCTCGTATTTGTTTGTAAGCATGCATATGCTTTAAGAACTATAACTAGAGGACTTATAAAGAATTAGGGTTGAACTGAGAGTTAAATTTGAAATGTTTTCCTTTATTTTCCTTGGACAAGTTTTATTACCATTAAAAATGTATGTTTTTTGTGAGAGTGTAAAGTCTGTCTCCGGTTGTTTTGGGTCTTTTCATTGTTGTATTTTAAAGACGGTTTAATTAAATTTTTGTAATCTGAATAAATATGTCTTAAAAAATGGAATATATAAATACAATTCCGGGATACGGCATATGATAGAGAAGATGATAAAAAATGTCGGATGCTTTTCTTGATACGTTAAGTTTACATGGTAATGAGTTTTTAAGAGTATCTAAAAAAAAATTTAAAAAGGTTTTAAATTTAAGTTAAAGTTGACATGATTCTATATTTGCCAAGGCATGATTTTTATGCTCATGAATTCGATTGTGATGATTCAAATAAACTTATTTACAATTAAATGACTAGTATTAATTTGATTGTAATTCGGGGCAAGTGTATGCGTTGTCATGCATTATCATAAATAAATATATTAAAAATTGTCAAACTGAAGGAAACGTTTCGGGATGGTCGGCATTATAATTAATTACTAATTGTAATAAAAAGCTTCATTTACTGTGACGTCTTTAAAGTATGAGTGATTTTTATTAATCTGTAATGCAATGTTTTAAATTTTTTTGTGTTTTGATTTTTCAATGTACCTTATTGTAATAAAACATTGTTTTTAATAATTGGTTTTAATGAAACCTCTAATTTATAGATTTTTTTTTTAGGTGTGCTGTGGTTTTCGCAAGGATTCAACTGTACAGGGGCGGTTTAGTGGAAGATAGATTTTATTTTTGTTAATTTTCTAGCATTGATTTCAATATCGAATAAGGATTAGAACAATATGCTTTTTTCAATCTGAATTATTTTCATTAGTTCAGAAATAACTTTTTTCAGTATCACACTAATTGTTGGCCAGAAACTGTTGTAGGGTTTAATTAGCTTAAAGCCCAATCAGTTAGTGTACAGCAGAGATGGCTTGTAACAAACTGGTTATAAGTAAATAGATTTAATTTAAAGAATATAAATATAAATTTACTTTCATGAAATTAAGATTAGACTTTTCAAATTGTTTAATCGAATTCCGCTATTTATTGATGAATGTCAGGTTCGGTTCGCAATAGTTTCATTAAAATTCTTATTTTTGTATTTATACTAACATTTTACGTATTTTTTGCAGATATGGTCCTAGGAACAATGTTGGCCCTACGTTCCCGCCACTTGGGGCTAAACCTGTTCCACTCATGGGTCTTAATCTCCAGCCTCAGCCCGAAGTTCCTCCCCCAGGTTATCGAGGCCGTTTTGATCCATCATTCGACGACATCCCACCCGGGGTAGATCCACCGGTACCGGGATTCGAGCCACCACCTTTCGAAAAAGCACCATTTGGTCCACCTGGTACAGAACGCGATAGGTTACCGCCATCAAACTTTCGGGAACCTTATCGTCCACCGGCGTACGCTGATGGTACTGGAAGTTACAGAGATGCTCCCGTAGCTCCAATATCAAATGATGCTCCACCACTACATTTGGATCACCCACGTTACAGAGATAACTTTAGAGGGGGTGCCCCTTATCGAGATGGTGGTCCTTTACCGTACAGGGATGGACAGCCTTACAGGGATCAAGGTGTGGCCCATCGCGATGCCAACTATAGAGGTGGACCATCACAATTTCGTGAAACATCTTTCAGAAGCGTACCGTATCGAGATGGAAATTATAGAGATAATATTCCACCCAATTTCCGTGAAAGTGCTCTACCTTTTAGACCTCCTAGTGCTGATCCAAGGGAACAAATTCCACCCTTCCATGATCCTAACTATCGTGAAGGATTTAGAGATGATACCAGTCGAGATGGTAGACAGGCAATGCGTTCTAATAATTCTTCTCGTAGGACTGGCTCTAGGCGTGAAAAGGATAGATCTAGAGAAAGATATCCCGATGGTCGCGAAATACCCGAGAGAACAGAAAGACCGCGGGCCAGCGAAAAAAGCCGGGAATCCCGTGAAGAACGTGTACGTGACTATGATCGAACAAGAGACTTTGATAAAGATCGTCATGGCTCACAGGAAAAGAAAGGTCGCTCTCGAGATGTACGTGACAAACATCGCAGTGAGTCTAGAGGTCGGTCTCGTGAACGTGAAAGCAAAAGAGATAGAAAAGACGATAGAGGTCGAGACAAATTATCTCCTGAAAAAAGCAAAGACCATAAAGACAAAGACAAAAAAGTCAAAGACCGAAAAAAGAAAAAGCGTGAGAAAGAAAAAGAAAGAGAGATAGAAAAAAAGAAAAAACGCGACAAGAAGGAAAAGAAAGATAAAGAAAATAAAAAAGAGGATGATGGAGAACGAAAAGAAACACAACTTACTGAACACGACAAAGTGGAAGTAATGAAGGTAGATGCAGAGAAAACAGAAAGTAAACTAGTACAACCTTCGTCTGAGAAAAATGAAAATGTTCAAAAGCCCGCAGAAAATATTAAAGTTGACTTGTATGGAGACGAAACAGCTGCTGTTGTAGATAAAGAAATTACAGAGAGTTATGTAAAATCAGAAACAGATGACAATAATGAGGAAGTAAAAGAATCGGATACTGCTAATAAGGAAGAACCCTTTGATGGCATTGAGCTACAACCGGCTGCCGATGAATTGGCAGTTGATATGGAAATTCCCTCCAGTAATAAAGAGAATAAAGAGGTGTTGGCTCCATTGCCGGAGCTATCAAAGTGGGAAGTGGACGATGACAACCAAGAAAAGTCGAAGGAACCTGGTGAAATAACTTCTCCCGATGAAAAATCTGACTCTAAAAAAGTTACATCTGAAGTACTAAAACGGGCGGAAAAAGCTATATTTGCGAAGGCTATAAATTCGTTGCGCCCTATAGAAATAAAGAAGATTAGTAGTGACCGCGTTAAGTTATATGGAGATGAACAACCGAAACCTACGTTAAATAATATTCAAATAACTGTACCAGTAACTGAACTAGAAAGAAAAACTTTAGAATCTAGTGACAGACAAAGTAGGAATTCTAAAACACCACCCCCTCGAATATCAGTGAAAGACAGATTAGGTGGAAAAGTTGAAAATGTTCATAAAGGAAGAGAACCTCGTGTGGTTCATAGCACCGTTGAACGTGTTAAATCAAGATCTAAAACTCCTTCAATTCGCAGGGTGACGTTAGAAAAGGAGCGAAGTAGAAAATCAGAAACTCGAAATATTGTGTCCAAAGACCGAAATACGGATAGACGAGTCAAAACGGATAATATAAAAGGAGAAAATGTTCACGATAAAAAGAAAGAAAAAACACACGGAGATAGAAAAATTAACGACGAAAAACTTGGCCGTATCAAAATAAATGATAACTCTGAATTCAATTCAACCAACGATAAAGAGCGTAAAAAGTCGACGCTAGACGAAGCACACTTTGAGCCGGATTATGATGAAAATGTGGAATCTGAAACCGACACCAAAGAAGAGTCTAGCAAGAAAAGAGAACGTTCTGCGTCCCCAGGCCCAACACCGACAAAGAAACCCAAGATTGAGAATGAAACAATTAAACTAGATCTAACTAACGTTAAGAAGAGACCAGATACAGATAGCGCGTCTTCAAGCTCTGATGATTCATCGTCATCTTCTTCGTCAGATGGTCGTAAACGAAAAAAGAAAAAGAAGCGAACTAAGAAGAAGAAGAAACGTGCAGCAAGCGACAGTGAAAGCGAGTCTGATTCTAGTTCTGAGGACCATAAGAAAAAAAAGAAAAAACGTAAGCATAAGAAAAAGTCAAGCAAGAAAAAGAAGAAATCAAAGCATAAGTAATGTTTATTCCTTAATAAATTATAATTAAACGCAATTTCAATTGCGTCGCTTTTATTATCGGGTAAGACTTGGTTGAATATTTTAAAGTCAAACTAATATTATGTATTTGTGTTGTAGTCATATGTTTAACTAATAAATGATGAATACATCTTACTTAGAAGTAATTGGTCTTTTATTTATAGCCGTTACAGTACTCGTAATAGAGTTAACTTTGAGTAGTAGTTTTTGATCTTTGAAAGGGAATTTGGAGTAATAGAAAACTATTAACTAAGAACTATTTGAGACGACCAGGAGTAACCAGGATTTCCGAATTCAATAAACACAGTAACAATCAGATTAATTTTATTAATAGACGTAAATTATAATTAACTAAAATAAGTTAGAAGTTCTTAATTTATTTTTAATTATAAACTATCTTTGGTATCCACGGAATAGGATAATAAAGATATGTTGGAACCATCCTTTTTGTTGCATTTGTCGGTTGAGCTTCGCATTTGCACGGTATTCTTTCCATTCCTTCCGCTTTTGAATATCCACTGGTCCATACGTAGGTTTCTTTCGGAACGCCGTTTTTACAGTCTGGAAAAATATTTACGCGGTCACATATGAATCGTGACTGAGTACGTAACTTTCAGCCCTGAGGTCGGCCCCGAACTTTTTTGTATTATTTATGTTAAGCAATTAAGATTTTATAATAAATTTTAAATTCTTTTTAACAATTTCATTGGTAAGAATGTAAAAGAAAAGACATTGATCACTCAGACTAAGTGCTTGTTCACGTTTCACGCCCGCGAGGGGCGCGGTGGCGGGCGCGGTCACGAAATATCAAACATGGCGTAATATCCAAATGTTCACGTACGAAACGCACGTGCGCTCTAAGTACTTCTCCGCGCCCGCAGCCGCCGCCGCGCCCGCGCTTTCCAACGTGAACAAGGACTAAATAAACACGCGTTCCGTTTGTCCAAAGACAATTAAATCGTCATGGTTATTGACGTGACAACGTCTTATAATTCGATGGAGCCGGCTGCACACACGAAAAAACATGACTCATGCGGCGTTACCTCGCTCTGACGCGTTACCTCGCTCTGAGGCGTTACTTCGCTCTGAGGCGTTCCATTCAAAATTGACATAATTGTATTTATGTGTACAAATAAATGTAACTTGATCAATTCAATTGTGATTTCCAATTACCTCCTCTATATCCATACAAAATACCTATCAAACAAATAATTTTTTTTTTAAATGCAACCATCCCATCAATATTTTTTATGACGTTGTCACGTTCAACTATCGTCAGTAAACCGACTTTACAGACAACCGATTTTTTTTATGTTATTATTTTGCTCACCTCGATTATGTTTTTTGATCTGTATTTCCATAAGGCAACGATAATGAAAATAGGAACCATCGCTATACCGAAATATTGGAGGCAGTATCCAGCAACTGAAAATTACAAAATACCGTTTCTGAAACAGGCACATGTCTGGTCATATCTTAAGTAAAAGAGCATGATTACCTACTTGCTATATTTTACAATAGTTGGTATATTATTTACTAGGGTTGTTTATATCAAAATTAATTATTGTTATCTATAAAAAGTGGAGCGTTATTTTTCAGTTGCGATACCACAGTAAAGTAAATGAGTTTTAAATCTGATTAACGCTTAGAATATCAGTAAATTATTAAAGCGCAATAAGAATAGCTTTATCGACGTACTCGTAAACGTATTTCTAATATTGAACCTAGGCGTAGGTCACCAAAGTAATATTTAGTTTACTCACTATATGCAGCTTCAGGGTAGTCATATGTGCCCCCAAATTGGAGTCTTTGTGTGGTGATCATTGCGTAGAAGAACACTACAATCATTAATACGGGAGTGATGATACTCCAACAAATCCTCCAGTAGAAAGAACAGGTTCTTCCTAACATAAACTGAATGTCTACTGTCAAATTCTCTAAACCTGTAACAGAAAGATATGTATTAGTATTATAGGAATTCAAGAAAATTACATACGTATTTGTTATATTTATAACTGCACATCTTTCTCTGATTTTGCAGAAACAAAAATAACAAAATCTGAAAATTTTTAGTCAGACCGTAAATCCAGAATATTCCAATAGTCTCAGCAATAGCGGAAAAGAGTCTCAGGAACGTTCCTCCATAGAAATCAACTAATTCAAGAATGTATTGACCTCCCTGAAAATAATTTTGAAAGACATTATTATTGTTATCTAATCTAAAATATTAGATAATAAGGTTTGTTCAATATATTATAATACATTTATTTAAAATTAAATCTCAATGCAGTAAGTTGCATTTAAATGGAAAAAAAAATTAGGGAAGAGTTTTCCGAAATTCAGGTGGGTATGACGGAGTACATAGACCTTTCACCTAACGTGAGTTAGACTTACAGGTGTGACGTAGACTAGTCCAACCAGGAAAGCTACCACGCAAACTGAGGCAGACATCAGTGTAGTAGGAACTGAAGGGAATGCATCCAGAAGTACCGTGTTGATCATAGAAAGCAGAGCCACACCAGAGCCTACACCCAATACAGCCATCATCAAGAAGAATAATACCGCAAATAGCTGAAAAGAAAGTATTGAAATCATTTATTTTTAACCTTCTTAGGCCCAATCCATCATGGCATTTAGTTATGCGAGAGGCCAAGAAGCAATGGATAGTAAATGTTTATGTACCTACTGTATAGTTCGTAGGTTTAAAAGACGCAATAAATTAAAATATACATTATGTCTATTTAATAAATACCATTTTGTACCAACCTGTGGTACGATGGGTGACTTAGCAATAGCATCTGGGTATGATATAAAGGCCAAACTTGTGCCCCCTGCTCCAATGACTTGACTAACATCGTCGTAATTTAATTCATAAGCGAGGTTGCCAAGAACACCAAATATCGTGAACCCTGATAATAAACTAGTGAATGTGTCCAGAGTTGTGACTATCATTGCATCCCTGAAAAATTAATAGGCATCGTCAGATTCGTTTTTATCTCTAAAAATTCATGCGCACTCCCCCACGCAGAATTTATATTATTAAAATATATTGAAGATAATATAATAATCAATTATATCTTATCTGCATACATTTTATTTATATCATGATGCAAATTAAATGTAAATGATTAATGTATGCTAATCGTATTTATCGTAACAGCATTATGAATTTAATAAATTATTAAATAGACATTTAACATAATAATACCTGTAAACATTTTGATCAAAATTATTGTATGATGAAAACATCAAAAGAGCTCCGGAGCAAACTGACAACGAGAAAAATACTTGGGTCACAGCCGCGTACCACACCTGAAATTAAAAAAAAATGATTAATTTCCAATAAGAATAGTTAATTATATTTATTACTAGCTGGCCTGGCGAACATCGTACCGCCTAACAGTCGATTCTTTATTTTTTTTAATACTTATTCTGCTATTCGGGACACCGGTCTAGCTAGTAAGATAAAAAAAGAAAGTTGATAATACAACAAATACATTATGTAAAAAAATTAAAATTTACCTTCCCGGAACCCCTCCACTAACACTTGAACTTTATGATATGGTATTAAAGTTCAAATTGCCTTTAAATATTATTACGAATATTTTGTATGGGAATATAGAAAAGTGTTGTTTTTAGACTTTTTCACTCAATTTTTTTAATTTGATTCAAAAGAATCAGACAAATCGGTCAAGCCGTTTTCATGTTATGTCGTGACAACGGAAAACGGGTTTCATTTTTATATATATAGATTTGAAGATATTTTATTTGAATGCATTTTGTCGTTCATGTAGTTTTTGCTACTTACCCACATATAATTATAAAATATTGTTATTGTAAGGACTACATTATGAAGCCTGTTAATCATATGTATGTTTTGTCAAAATTACTTATAAGGTAATTACAATAGCTACCTTAATTTCCAATATTTTACTCCAATCAGGTGTGATAAAAAACAATATCCCATTAACAGCACCAGGTAAAGTTACGGCTCTGGAAATGAAAATAAACTAAAGCTTTTCAAAGATAAATCGTTCCACGATTATATATAACTTAGAAAACAAATAAGTATGTATGTATCAGATTGCATAATAAACTTACCGCACAAGCAGTATGATCATGATGACATAAGGAAACAGAGCAAGGAAGTATGAAGCTTTGCCCGTACTCTTTATTCCACGGGCAACGATCACGAAAATAATAACCCATGACGCCAGGAGACACAGCGACAAATCCCACAGCGGAAGACCTGAGGATAAATATTTCACATTAAGTAATTTTTCATAAGAAAATATTAAAATTCAGCTAATGTATTTTAAATAAAAATATCATACCAATCCCATTATCGATTCCATTAGATTGACGTAATACCACTCTCCTGAAAATATACATTATATTTTTAAATTTACGAGTTATTGAGCAGTGTTCTATGATCTTGTACGGTGAAGGAAAATTTCGACGGCGTGTCGGAAGCACAAACGGCTGATCACCTACTTTGATTTGAAAAAATATAATGGTAGCTGTACACACTCGGCGAGACACCCCGAGACAGGCCGAGGGCGAGAGTGTACAGTAGAGCTCTCGTCTCGCCTCGCTTCCTCGCAGTCGGTCTCGCCTCTCTCGGTCGCCTGTCGGTTTTTTGCACACGAGTCAAAGGGTCTCGCGAGTAAAACGAGAGCGACCTGTACACACTCGTTCAATCACTTGCTCGATGACTGTGGTTGTGACAGGACGTATCGCACAATGTGGTCTAACGAACGCGAATTAGAGTTTTTGGCAGGCTTATACAAAAATATAGTTTTCTTAAATAAAATTATTATTAAGGTATACCTAAATAATTTAAGTTGTATGGAAATCACTATAATGTAAACTATATTAATAATTATGCTATATAACTATTTAAGAAATATGTTGCAAATTCATCTCTAATTTCATTTGCATTCAGTGATGATCTTCTTGCTATTTGTTGTAAAGGTCTGATGGCACCCGTATCTTCAATGTCATTCCTCCATGAACCCGGTAAAATCAGTTCGTCGTTAATGTCGTAAACGTCAATGGTACCTGCAGCAGCGGTTTCCACGTCCATTATTAACGGTGTTTTAAATACAAATAACGTAACGAGTGTGTACAGGCTGCGCTCTTCTCTCGGTCCTCTCGGTCGAGACTCTCGGCGAGAGGGTCTCGCCGAGTGTGTACAGCCACCATAAAACTGATAGAAATCAGAGACTCTGGCCTAAAAGGTTGTAACGCTATTGGTTTTTTTTATAAAATTTACGGATTGTGAAGGCAGTATACAGTACAAGGTAATAAATGGTTTATCCCTATTATTAAAAATTTAATTAGTATTGTTTTACCATTTTATCTAAAGCACTTCTTCATATTTTTCGGTCAAATGGTGTTAATGCTGTTATAAAGTAAATTATATATTTTTCATCAGTTTCTCATTGATTAAACTGATTTAGTGGCATGAATAAGTCTTATCGGGACAGCCGTGTAATAATAATAATTATCTGAACGACGCCGTAGTTCCGTAGCGTAGTTGTACGCGGTCCTAACTCTTGGATTCCTCTATAATAGTTGGATACACAAGGCAACAATAATTATTGATAATATGCCATTTTACGTAAGGCGCAAAAATAAAAAAAAAGACTTAGCTATGTTTGGCTGTATCCTATTGGATTTTACTTGTCTGCATAAAATTTATGTTATTTATTTATCTCATATCATTCTTATTTGCGATCGTATGTGATTATCATCATATGTTAATGCCCTAGTCTCTAATAATAATAATAAATAAGAGAGATTATATCTAGAAGATAATTTAAAACTCACGTAAAATATAATTCGGCGCTACTAGTGGCATTTCCTTGTATTTGTGAGGCGTTGACAGATTCTCCTGAAGGTACACAGTTATCCCAAGATGGGTCACAAAGTGCCCATGGAAGGGTTGAACTGAAACTCATGGCGAAGTAATAAAGGCAGAGGGCAATAATGGATACATAGTAGGAGACTATATACGCTCCACCTATGGCCTGTGCATATCCAGCCCCTGAAATGATAATTAGGTACTTCAAAATTAACGTTCTTTATTTAAAATATGTCGTAATTAATAGTAGTACATTTATACAATAAATATGATAGCGCGAATTATTTCAGGTATTGAAATTTCTGATACATTACACGCTCATCATAGATTTGTAGCCTTTATTTTTAATCAAGGATTATAATATTTATTTATTTTACAGATTAACTCAACCTACAGCTAACATAGATAAATATAACAAAAAACAATAACTAACCTTAAAATATAATAATTAAATTAATAATCAATGTTAGTAAAAAGCTCACCTTTCAGAGCAGGTGACAGAGACCACACTTTTATACTATTGCTGTTACTAAACTGTCCCAGTACTAACTCGAGGAAATACATAGGTTTTCCCACTACTATCAGTACAATAATATATGGAATGAGAAAAGCTCCACCTCCATTCTGGTAGGCAACAAAAGGGAATCTCCATACATTTCCTAATCCTACTGAGGTTGCAATGCAGGACATTAAAAATTCCAGTTGATTGTCCCATTTTGGTCTTCTGTTTATTCGTTCACTTCGTAACTGGAAAACAAAAGTTTAAGTCTTTATATAAACATTATCTTTATGCCACCATAGCACCTTTAAGATACTTTTGCTCATTTTCTTCTCAATCTTTCAAAATCAAGTTCGTATCAACTCGAACGCATATTTAATTAAGTTCGCTACACTAACGCTAATGCAACGATATATTATGCTCGTGAATAAGATGTTATCTTTATGTGAATCAGATGTATTAGTATGTGTTGTTTTTAATTTAAAACGAAATTAGTTTCCTGTTACGATAATCTATGGTTGCCAGTAAAAAAATGGCTGCAACCAGAGGTTGCCAGTTTTTCAATAAACGATGATAGCTACAAGTGGGAGCGGAAGAAGGAAAATGCACGGATGTGCTGTAAACAAGAGTATAATGTCACGTAGATGTAGATCTAGTATTTCTTTTTATTCTTGAGAAAAGAACTATTTTTATTGAAAAAATCGTCTACAGAATCTTTCAAGCATATCGATATTACTCGTGTTCGTGAATAAAGTTTATCTTTTGAACATATAGCTTTGTTATCATGATAACTAATTATTTGCGAATAATAAGTGTTTAGCGAAACTTTATATGATTTATTATTATTGATTAAAATTAATTTATCGTTATCAAAATCTGAGGTGAGTTATGAGATTAAATATCAATGACGCGTTATTAACCATTTGTTTTAAAATTTTAAAATTACTAAATGTATTTTTAACGTAAACTTTTTCTTTCTTTTCACATTCTTAGCTCTATATTTATATACTCACTTACTAACAGTTTTCGAATATATCATATAGAAATAACATTCAAAGAAACGGAATTATAGTCTAACTAAAAGACGGGAGAAGCCAACTGCTGTGTATGTATAATAATCTCACAATTTAATAATAACTGTAATAATCGGTTTAATACTTTGATATTATATCTTGGAACACGGACACTTTTCACGAAGCCCAGCCTAATAAAGATAATAAATATCTACCTTTTAAACATGGTAATAAAATGTAGATATGTTTTTGACAAATTGCTTACTTTATCATAAGTATCAATAACGTCACGCGTCGGTGGTTCAACCACTCAGATTGTGGTAATTGTGGAGATTTTTCCGTGATAGGGAGACGAATACTGATAGAAGGGTCATATCACCTCTACGTGCCATGCCCTACTGGGCCCTGCTGCTTATTCTCGCTATTCGAAGTTACAGAGAAAAGACAGAAAGAAAGTCCTTTGGATTTTTAAATTAAGACATGGCTAACAACACGTACCTATCTACGTGTGCTTAAGCAAGGCCACTTCTAAGAGTATTTTAAAAGTTTTAATATACATATCATCTTATCATCGGATTACATAGTAGGTATATATGAGGTTTGGTCTTCGTTTTGAAAGGCACGTTTTGCTAATTAAATATGTTTTTAGTTGTAGTAAAATCATCATTGTATAATAATAATCTATCAGCCTTACTATATTTCTATAATTAAAGAAAATTATTTTAATATTATATAATAATTTATTACTTTTAATATTTAAAAATTATATACAGATAATGCTTCAGTTTTTCAGAGAGTCAACTCGACTATATGTTATTATAATTTAATATGGTCATTGAATATTAATTTTCAGGGCTCTGGTAACATTTTATAATTTTATGTGAATACACATAGAAACTTTTATTTAATAACACACCAATATAGAGTATTTATAATTTAGAGTATATGAGGAGATACAGAGTAGCTTTAATGCTGACAGCATTTCCTCACTGTATTGCGATACTTATTCATTGAGCGAGGAAAGCATCACCTCTGGGGTCAACGGTACTATCTACTAAGCGCCAACTTAAATCTTCATTGTCTTAAATATTATTGATTTCAATAATACAAATTCGGAATGTAAATTGCCAAGATTAGAGGTACGAGGTGTTTGAGTTGTAACTTTAAAACAAAACATCCCTTCAAAACTACCTCTGCGCATCTGACAATTCCTGTTGGCCTATTTAGGAACCTCTTTTCACGCGCAGGACTACAATGTTTCATAGATATTTGAGATCGAGTAGTTTTACGTTAATGTAATACACAGCCTAATTGTATCCAATATGTTATGTTTGCCAAAACGGCAGAACTACGCATACTTTGCTATGGAACCTGCAAAACGTCCTATATAAACTGAATAAATTTAATTACCAATGCTTAGTAAAATGTCAATTTTATATAGATAGACTAGCTCTTATTTCAAAAAGGCCAAACCCTATAGACAATATTCCATACACTGAAAGGACAGTCGATTTTCTAACAAACATTGAAAAAGTAAACATAAACAAAATTTAATTTCTTTATAAAATTCGACTGTGTTGCTGACGAAAGCAATCTTGAAAGCAACAATGATTATTCGTTTATTTATTATTGATAAATTAAGAAAATAATAATGGTTTATCTATATTAAGCTTAATTACCAATTATCAAATTATGTGAGAAAATTTGGAAAATTCCACGATTCGATTGTAGATGTCAATAATAATTTAACGATCAATATCGTATTTATTGCATATTGCCACGGCTATGAGTATCATATTTACTTAATATATTTATCATTTTATACCAAAGAATATTGTTGTCTAAACATTTCTAATTAAATAATTAGAAAACATTTTGAAAAATTAATAAATGGTGTATTTTTCATCTCGCCGTAAACATTAATGCTATTTAGTTTTATTATGTATATTTACTAATAACTATTTACACTTTAAAACTGCTCTTTCCATAGTATAAAACTAAAATAAGCCGTCTTTATTTATTACCTTACACGAGTTTAATAGTAAAAATTGCTTAGAGTAACATCAAAGTACTGAAGTACATTAATAGCTATTTTTTTTTATGAAAAAATATAACGACATTCTTACTATTATAATGCTTATAAACAAAATTATATACTTGAATTAATTACGAATTTCTTTAGATTAAATAAAAAAAATAAAATTCAAACAAAGCATGATAATTGGTTTACAATCTTATAATACTTTAAGATTGTAAACCAATTATTATAAGTTGCAACTAATAAAAAGAAATAACTAAAATATATAATATATTAAAATACAAAAAAGTAATGAACCTTAGTTAAAAATATATATATGTCGGAGATTCAACGCAAAGACGGTCGGACCCGTCTTTCTTCTTAACAAGAAATGCAGGGCTAGAAAAAGGCGAAGAGCTCGCACGGACTTTTCGTTCATACCTCAGACAGTTGACCATACCAACATATATTAATTATACAACAGAAGTGATTTTTGAAGTAAAAACTTCTTTAGCGGCGTTGTACACTTTTTTTGGAAAAAAATGTTAAACTCGCGTCAGGACACGTAACCTGATCGAAAATTCATAAGACGGATGGAGAGTAGACAGCTGGAGCGGCGTATTTAATTTAATATAAATTGTCATGTTTGTGTACGATAGCGCAATAAATAAATATTGTATTCTACCTCATAAATTATAGTAGGTACTTTTATACTGATGATTAAAGCAATTCGTGCAAAATTATTCCCTAGCCATTCCAAAATATCAAAAATGCACAACGTTAATATCTTTACTAATTTTTGACAAATTTGATAATATTCCTTTTTCACATAAATGGTACAATTAAAATAAATAGCAAGTATTTAATTTTAAATTAAATTTCCTTTGACACTATTGAATTTGAAATTGAAACTTAAGGTTTTCTAAAACTCTGATATCTACTGATATGTCATAGTTTTAAGAAACCCCCGCAAAAAATAATGGTCGTACATCTTAAATTAACTTGTGTGAAAGCGCAGGGTACAGCTAGTAGTGACACGTTCCTAAGCTAATTTGTTAAATTATTACTTTTAAGTCTCGTGAAATCATTATTTTTCTTTATTACTTTATGAACTTACTATACACAAACTTTTAAAGTAAAATTAATCAAATTTTGACAGTTATGAGCTTTCGGAATAAATGTATTGACACTAAATTACATCACTTATTAATTTCACATCCGCGCCAATTTGCAGCTCTTCAATTCAAAATTATAAAATTACCATTACCAACATTAAGTTGACTATACTAGACTGACTTAACAGTTCTCATAAAAAAAAGCATGTCTAACACAAATACGTCTCTAGTGATTTAATTAAGCTTTCTTACCCTTAACTTTTTGTCCAACTCCGATTCTTTTGTTTCGGTTACAGTCTCAGGGCTAGGATCAAATCCTTTATTATGTTGTGCCCCATTTTCTATAAAACTTGGGTTTGAACTCATCTTTTATGTCATAAACATAAAATTATTCGCATTAGTGAACCGTAACACTCACGCGCACGTTTTGATTACGATTAAGCGCTTTAATATGAAACGAGAAGTAATATAATCTCGACGATATTATCTAAATATTAAATTTATCCTATCGTTTTTGAAAACTAGTGATGTATATACTTTTATTTAAATTGTAAGAATGATACTGCATTAGCGCAGTAAATATTGAAAGCTTAAAGTAAACTTATCTTGTCACAAAAAATAAAGACTCTCGGGTGGACAAGTGCAATGGTGGTAATCAAAGTTTAAATTGACGCCTCGGAGGTAAGTTCCCATAAGCTGGTGGTTTCCTTCAGCATTTGACGCAATACAGGTGCTCTGGCACATGTGCCAAACTTTTAAAATTTATCTTGTTATTTATATATATAAATTAATATTTATATGCACTTGTATTAATTTTAAATTTAAAATTAATACCAATTTTGATTATTGAATTCTAGTATTAATATCACACAATATAATTACACAGTATCGTGGTATTTATTTTTATTTCTTGTTCACACAATATGGAAAAAATTGTGTACGTATTTATACGTACATAAAGCTTACTAAACAGTTCGCTGTCCCGCTTAGAACGTTAAAATATATCTAGCTGGTTTTAGAAAATTATTTTTCTATCAGTAGAAGAAGCCGGTTTTACAATGCTTTTCTTGAATAAGACAAAAGCGTTTCATAAACTATCTGTATTAAGTAACTTGAGATTTGGTGATATTCACTTACAACTGTTAATTTAATTGGATTGTGATGGAAGTAGCCTAGAAACTACAAGCTCAATTAAAATCAAACTAAACCAATAAAGAATAGATACTTCACTATAATTTTAATATACGCTAATGGAAAACACAATATAATGTAAATTCGATAAAAACAATCACAGTCATCACTAGATTTTATCTAATTTGGTTGTTATTCAAATATGGCGTGAATTATTAAACAAAAATTAATTAAATTACAACACGTTAGTTTGATCTTTGTCACTAGCGATTTTATTAAATATTTTACGATCCTTAAAAAAAATTTGGCGCTTACGTAATTTTTGTTCCGCGAAACATTGTAGCGTCCGTCTCACGCGAACTTGGGCCATGTTCACTAGTCGCAGCCGGCTGTCGCCCAATAAGACGAGAGCAATACGTCTCTAAGCGCCAGCTCTCAACATAATATTATTTTATCACGAGTAAAGCAAATACCATTACTAAAAACCATCACACTTTCACATTTATAATATTTATAAGGATATTATTGTTATTGGACAAAAAGACTCAATGAAATATCAAATCAAACCGCGTAAATAAACTATAAATAAACTAAACAGATCTTATTTCATGATTTAATTGAACATGTTATCTATGTTGATGTATTTTACAGGATACAAATATAATTTTATTTTCCGCTATTGGCCTTTTAATAAGTAGATAAAACAAATCAATTAATGATAACAAAAGCTGAAAATATTACAGGAAAAAACTCGTTTATATAATTTTTGCTACAATGTATATAAAATTACTCAGATATCTTGCCCTTACCAAAATAATGTTAAGAATCCTTTTAGTAAATATAGGGACCGCCCTTTCAAAGAAACAAATAAATAATAATTTTATGTCTTAATAATATTATTGTGTCATATAGCTGAATTATAGCTATGAAATGCTTAATGATGAACAAAACGAATTTTGCCGTTTGTCTTTATTAAAAATTGTTAATTAATTTATTTAACACTAAATTCCTAAAATAATTTCTGAAACTAAACACTAATGAATAACAAATGTAATTCGTTACTAAAAGAACCAGCCAATCGATTAGGGAGTACAAAATATACTCGTTATAACTGTTGTAAAATAGTCAAAATATAGACTTTTTGTGCATAACAGAGCACTGGCTAAAAAAATATGAAGTTTTGTTTAATTTTTGTAACCACAGGGTTGGTAGTGTGTTTTGCAGAGAAAATGCAATTCATGGTGGCTCATTAATCCTAATAAGTAAAAAACTTAAATGCAAAGAAAGAAAGGATATTATCAGCCTCTCTGTAGAACTAACTATTGAAATCTCCTGTGTGGAACTGGAGCAATTCATTGTTGTATGTCTATATTGTCCTCCATCAGCTGTCTATAATAATGTTGAAAATGTATTAGAGGAGATATTGTGTAAATTAGTAAAGTGTAATAAAGGGCTAATTGTGTGTGGGGACTTTAATGTCAATTTACTTTGTCATTCTAATTCAAGTGTACGCATACTTAGTCTTTTTCGTTCATACAATTTAATAAATCAATTTCATTCACCCACAAGAATAACAGCTAGCACCGCAACTTGTATAGATAACATATATAGTGACATAGCCCCTTTGAATGTTTGTATTTTCAATAGATTTAAATCTGATCACACTGGTCAATGGTTTGAATTCCAATTAAGGAAACAAAAACATGTAAAAAGAAGAAAATTGTGATAACTCCTATTACAAATGACCGTTTGGACAGATTTAGAGAAGCATTGGTCTATAGAATGCCATTTCTGTGTGGCAACTCATCCCCTAATAATTTATACAATACTTTTTTTGGATCATTTATTGATGAATTCAAGAAAGTATTTACTCAAAAGACTTTATTGGTCTCTGAGAAAACAAGTTTCTGTGACTGGGCAAATGAGGAGTTACACAGGAAAAGGTTAAAATTATATGAAATCTATGACGAAATGCAATATAACACTAGTGTGGAATTTAGGGAATATGTTAGGTTGTATTCAAATAATTTCAAAAAAGATTGCAAAACTGCAAAGTCTCAATATTTAAGTTCAAAAATAAAAAATAGCATGGATAAAGTAAAAGCTACCTGGAAAATAATAAATGAAGAATCAGGTAAAACGTCTGACAAACGAACTGATTATATGTTAAAAGTTAAAGGGAAGTTAATAAAATCTGACCCAGAGGTAGCTTCTTCTTTTGAAGAGTTCTTTACAAATGTACCACTAAATACGACCAAGTCCCTAGATTCTTCACCTGCTGCTGCGATCTCATTGCTAGAAAAATGTGTACCTGAATGTAATATTAAATTTCAGTTTAAACATATAACTTGTAATGATATCGTTAAAACTTTTAAGCTTATTAATTTAAAAAAAAGTAAAGATATATGGGGTATGTCAACAGTCATTTTAAATTCCGTTATTAATGTAATAAGCTCTGAATTGTCTATAATTTTTAACAGCTGTATCGATTGTGGAGTCTTTCCGGACGAAATGAAATTAAGTAAGATTACACCGTTGTTCAAGGCAGGTAGTGAGTCTGATCCGTCAAACTTCAGACCTGTTTCCGTGCTCCCTGCGTTGAGCAAAGTTTTTGAAAAGATAATGCTAGACCAGCTTTCTTTACATTTTAATAAAAATAAACTCTTACATAATAAACAGTATGGTTTCACTAAGGGTCGCTCCACAATCGATGCCGGTGTGAAGTTGATTTCGGACATATTTAACGCCTGGGAAGAATCATATGATGGAGTCGGCGTCTTTTGTGACCTGTCAAAGGCCTTTGACTGTGTTCATCCTGATATACTCGTTGGAAAGCTTCAACACTATGGCGTTGATGGCAAAGCTTCCAGCCTGATGAATTCATATTTAAAGGGAAGGATCCAAAGAGTTCATGTCAATGGAGTCACCTCTCCGGGTTCGCAGGTATCAATGGGCGTCCCCCAAGGATCGATTCTCGGGCCTTTCTTATTTCTGATTTACATAAATGACCTCCCATTCTTTGTCAACGAAGTTCATGAGATGGTATTGTTTGCTGATGACACTTCACTTCTATTTAAAGTGAATAGGAATAACGTATTATTGGACGATGTAAACAATTCTATCTCTCGTATAGTTAACTGGTTTAATGTAAATAACTTATTGCTTAATGAGAATAAAACAAAAGGTATTAGATTTACAACTACTAGCGTAAAGCGAGATATTGGTAACCTGAAAATTAAGGACAGTGAACTAAACTTTGTTGACAAAACTGTTTTTCTAGGCATAACAATAGATAGTAAACTCCAATGGGGCCCACACATAGAGACTCTTTCGAATAGGCTGAGCTCTGCAGCATATGCAGTAAAGAAAATCCGACAGTTTACTGATGAGGACACGGCTAAAATTGTGTATCATAGCTACTTTCATAGCGTTATGTCGTACGGCATTTTATTGTGGGGTGCTGCTGCAGAAGTTCAATCCATATTTGTGCTGCAGAAGCGGGCTGTTCGGGGTATTTGTTGTGTTTCTCCGAGGGAGTCGGTACGGAATAAGTTTAAGGAATTAAATATTATGACACTATCTGGTCAATATATTCTTGAAGCCTTGTTGTATGTCCAAAAAAATATAAACGATTTTTAAACAAATGGTGACTTTCACCAGTATAATACGCGAAATAGAACTAATTTGAGTGTACGACCAACCAGGCTCCAAAAGATAAACCACTCCTTATATGGAAATTGTATTCGTTTTTACAACAAACTCCCAAGCGCAATTAGAGAATTATCACTAAATAAATTCAAAGTCCTCGTTAAACGAAAATTAATCAACAAAGCTTTGCCAGTTCTTCTTACCCGCTCTACGCCCTTGACTTGCGAACTGGTAGTAAATGTAAATTTACGATTAATTTAACTTGACTATTCAAAAGTGTACTTGGTTACCTACTTGAATAAAGATATTTTGAGTTTGAGTTTGAGTTTGAGTTTGTAATGTAATGCAATTCCAAACCTGTACCAGCCGAAAAACATAAATTCTGAAAAGATTAAAGAGAGTATTTTGGAGAAATTATCTTCCTTGTACCTTAGATAAATCTGTAAATTTAGCAATTTCCTTATCAGATACCGAGGGTAATACTTACAAGGGCATTCGATAATACTCATTACGTAGTACCAGAAAATATGAATGAATTACCAGAAGTCAAACTCGGCTTCACGTACGAATTAAAAAAAAGAAACTCTCTTGTTTTTTGGAGGAAACGTCCTCTGCCAAATGTCCCAAAAAGGGGCGTTTTGCTTAAGTTTGCATAAGCGCTAATCTCCAGTATATCTTTATTACAAACACCTTTACCTAATATTTCCGCTGCCGCACAGGTTATCTAAAGCTACCGTGAAATTAAATATATATAATATAAAAACAAATTAATATAAAGTAGACGCTCTTATAGATACTGGAGCTGGCAGCTCTGTAAGTTTTTTTTGACAGCAGTTTGGTAAAGTTTGAGACTGAAGGTCACAAACAATCCATTTCGTTGGCGTCTCTTGACTTCACAAAAAAATCGTGGTCATACATTACTCTCAAACTATAAATTAAGTCAATTGTATCAAATATTGCTCAAATATTTCAGCGAAATTGATCGCAAAAGTGCCTAACATCAGGTACCCATACTTCGAAAAAAAATTGTTTTTGAAGCTAATGATACCCAAAATATATAATTTAATTTTGGCAACGCAAAAGTCGAACAACGATAACATTCCTTAATTTATGAGGGCTGTAAACCAGTTTAACTTATCACGAGATGCCTGTTAAATACTTAAATTATCAATACTGAACGGATCAATGGTCGCTCTGATATCCTACTAATATTATAAATACGAAAGTTTGTAAGAATTGATGGATGTTTGTTACTCTTTCACATAGAAACTTCTGAATGGATTATAATGAAACTTTGCAATAATATAGCTTATACATCAGAATAACACATAGGCTACAATTTATACAGATATTGTGTGAATTGTCTTAAATATCAAGAATGAGGGAAAAAATCTACAATCCGCGAGCTTTTCTGGCTTGCGCTGCCAAAACCGCTAGAGTTACGCATATGTAATGTAAGATGGAAATGTTTATCTTAAATAGCCAATATCTTCAGTAGTTTTTTTCTACGCCACGCTAATATAAGCTACTCCAAATACTAATACTGCGCAGACGAAGTCGCGGGCACCAGCTAGTCTACAATAACACTATTAAACCTGACGCAGAACGCTATAACCAATTTCAGCTCTTAAAAGGACTCTAGGGTTATCTGTCAATACTATTATTAATTATATTATACTATTATCAGAAAAAACAAAAAAATCCTTACAAAACATAAAAGAAGAAATTGCAAGAGCTTCTTTGAATAATGATAATGTCACAGTACAGACAGATGTATCTAAAAATGCGATTGTTTCTTCACTGACAGGAATATTAATCATTAATCACTGGCTACGGTTGGTACGGTCTACTGCTGAGGTCCGTGCAATGATTGTGAATTTACTTATTAGAGGATGATTATAATAGACAATGCACTATGCTAAGAAAATTCAACCTCGTGCCCAAGCTCAAACGTGAAATCACCTTCGTTGTAGAATATCTAATTGTATTGCATATACACACTGTACAAATCTCTCGAGCGACCCAGGACTGTGTACCTAGTACAGATTCGAGACCGTTGCATAGCGGTGGACGAAGAGGCGGAGTTGGAATCATAAATTTTGCTATCTTTAGGCGCATTTAATAACCCATCGACACCTAGGTGGCATATTCTGAAGAATGGAAAACGTTTTGAGGAAAAGAACAGCGACGGAGACTTTCTTACTTGGATGTATATCGTATGAATTAACGTGGATTTTCTATAAGGCGTTAAAAATATTATAGTATGAAAATATACGTATAGATTCTTTTGTTTATTAAATTTAAAAAAATATGGATGTGGTCTGTTGAATCTCACCCTTTTTCTTTGGTATAACTCATATATTTGCACATACGGCTACTGGCTACTACTATTTAATAAACATTTAATTTTAATTAGCATAAAAACTAATCGATCATCAACGTAGGGGCAAGATTTTATAGTTAAATTAAATTACAACTTATTCAAATATTCATATAGAAGTAAAAAACTTTTCCCTTAAATGGAACAGTGATTTCGTCTGAATCCAGAGCGTTTATGTCGATATCAGTATTAATTAGAGAAAATTAAATATCAATTTTTTTGTCTTATGTTTTCGCAGGTGATGTCAGATGCATCAACTGATATATATTATATATAAAATACTATTTCGTGCGATTAGTCATGTTTTGGGAAATGTCTTTAAACCATTACTTGCGTAATGATTATCGCCAAATTAAATATTCAACATTAAGATTATGTTATCATCAAATAATATCGTTGAAATTCATGATTATTTTCGTTATCATGTTTTTCGGATCCATCGCGACTTTTGGGTATTAAAATCTAACTGAACGAGTGTGTAGGGTGTAAATTGATGTAAGTCCCTTATGGCCCACGGCGCTGACTCCCTCAGACGAGACTGATTTGTTGTTCATGGATTATACACGGATTAGGATTACAAAATCTTCATATTTACAATTTCATATACAGAAACATTTGTTCATACATTATAGATTCCCACTGATTATATACAAATATACGACACGAAAAAGAAACCAAGACAAAATAATATTTACAACGAAACTATAACAAGGAATGAAATATAGCAATATAATAACAAAATAACGCACAAGTCTATATTATATTACCAGACATAAAGCAAGCGACTTTTTAAAGTCCCAACCCAGTAAATTGCTCTTTTATTTGACGCAGGCCTGGCATTAAATAGTTGCGCTCCCTCAAGCGTCTCTTTCCGTAGTTCAAAGTAGCGTCTCTTTCCGTAGTGGGCCAAAAAATAGTAAAATATAACTAGTGACCCGACTCCTAATGATTTTTCTTATGTATATAGTTAGATTAATATGGACACTGATGTGTAAAGCTTTATACAAGAGAACACAGACATGATATCTAAACAAATTTTGGTTTCCAAAGTTTCGATGTCAAGCCTTTCAAAATCTATGAATTCATGATTTGGCACTGCCTTGCGATTCTGTAACTCACTTTTCGAACTCACACAGCGGTCGCTCTCAAATCAGTCGTGAAGCAGTCATTTTATGATTTGGCATTCTGATAAGGTGGGAGCTTGTAGTTTATTGTTGGCTTTATCTTGAGTTTTAGGCATAAATGCTATTATACTTAGCTAAAGTTAACTCAACTATAAGAAACAATACTTTTTGGTATTTTTAGAAGTTAGTTGTATTAAAAAAACTCTTGAACTCAACCCCAGGTTCGCACGGGAAACCAGTCACGTGAACCTTGAAAAATTATTATTTAATTTACCTATAACTCATGAATCATTATAGATATTGGTGAAACATTAATAAATTCCGTGCAATAGATTTTGAATTTATCATGAACAGACAGACAGATAGACGCGGCGGGGGAATTCTTTTTATATAATATAAACAGTGTACTCGTATGTTTATTACATAAGTACATGCTGTTGCTGACTTTTTGTAGGCATTATCAGGGTTCTTAGTTTCTAGAACTCAATTATATATCTCTCATCGTTCATTTTCCAGTTTAATATATAGGCTATGAATTTATATTGGTAGAAGAATTAACGCAATCAGTTAAGTGGATCCAGAGTATACCTCCTAAAACCTCACAAACTTTACCTCTTTATAATATTATTAGTAGTAGATCTATGTAAAGATTTTTTCTATTATTTCAAATTCCGCATAATTTCGCTGGTTCCATATGTTTTAATCATAACAAAAGATACAAATAAAAGAATATATAATGAGGGCATTTCCAACGATAAAGTTGTTTAATCACTAATAGATTCGTATACTTTATCGGTAGTAATTTGACTTTGATCTCATTGATTTCAATCGCATTAAATTCCTATTTTGATCTATTATTATTAAGTAGCATATCATTCAAGGACACGAGAAAACATTAGATAAGCATGGCTATACATGAGTACAGTGGTGTAACTATACCATCTGGGGCCCGTGGCAAATCTTTTCTGGCAATTCTTTTGATGGGGCCCTACTTTAAACTGAAAAATTGTCCCTACTCGTACTACGTTGTATATGTCCCAGTAATGGCCATAGGCCTCCTCTCTTAGGCGAGAGGGAATGGTCTGTAGTCCCGACGTTAGCCCAATGCGTATTGGAGACTTCACATTCACCCATAGAACATACTATCACCGGGGCAGGGGCCCTATTGGGTCGGGGGCACGTGGCATTTAGCCAGCCCTGCCACCCTATTGTTACGGTTTCTAGGCTTAACACTAGACCAAAATCTTAATTGGAAACAACACATTTTAACGATATGCATGCGCCTCAATAAATTTGTTTTTGCTTTGAGTCGAACTCGCAAAGTGGCTTCAAAACACGCAGCAATTATTGCTTATCACGGCTATGTTTTGCGCTATGGTATCCTTTAATGGGGAAATTCGGGGTAGATGTGAGTAAATTTTTTATTACTCAGAAAAAATGTATTAGGGCTATCATGGGCGTTGGACCTCTTATAAGCTGTAGACCAATTTTTCACGAACTCGGTATTCTGACAGTACCAAGTTTGTATATTTTTGAAGCAGTTATGACTGTAAAGAAGCTTGTATATACCGAGGGATCCAACACGGCTGCGGATGACTGCATGTTGCACCGCGCAATATTCCAAAAATTGTTACGCCATGGCTATAAGAATATTTAATCACCTTCCTAGAAGTTATAGATCGCTGCCATGTAATGTTTTCAAAGGGAAGGTGATTAGGTTTTTAAAGTCAAGGTGCTTTTATAGCGTGAGCGAGTATTTAGACCATAAGCTTAACAATTATAAATGACTTAACTTCTTATTATGGGAGCGTTCAAGTATTACGTCACGCAATTTTTGGAGATTATTGACACCCCCCCCCCCCATGTAACGCGCCGTAACGTTTTTTATACCCAATAGTAAAACGTTTCGTGACCACCCAGTGACTCTTTATAGCTAAAAATTACCATTATGTGCTGTAAAGTATTGGATAGTCGAAAATAATATTAACAATAACGCGTAATTCAATCCCCGTCCCGCATCGTAACGTTTTACAAAAGGACCCCCCCTCGCAAAATTCGTAACGTAATACTTGAACGCTCCCTATGACATTATGTTAATGTTCTTATTATATAATATGACATTGCAAAAAATTTATATGACATTTGCATGCCTATTTATATATGGCTGATTGTGCGGATTTTTCTTGTTGTTTGATCTAATTGTATAAACGATTTATTATTATTTATTAATATTCCGTGTTTTATTAGCTTTGAATATTCTGAATCTTTCTTAATACAGAAGATAGGAGGGTTGTTCAATAAATATATAATGTATGTACCTATAATGCTATAGGGTTTCCATGCAACTAACAAAACAAAAATTCTGGCTGGCGTAGATATAATAACAATAACAAAAGCAATCAATTCTCTTTTGTTTTTTTTTTAAATAGAAGTCATTCGTGTCGGAAAGTGTTCCTAAAAATGGATTAAATTGAAGTTCGTGCGGCAATATAATATCTCTGCTTGAACATTTTTACTACGGATCTCGTCAATTAAGACTTCAGCAACATTGGGTTCATGGTCCTCTATATTCTACGATTGCGTGTTTGTGTGCCGAGTTCCAGCGGGAAAGAACTTCATTGACGACGACCTCCGCACGGAACACCCTGGGTAGTGACTGAACAAATGATTTAAAAAGTTGAAAACATTGTCTTGGCGGATCGTCCTGTTCAAGATGTTTGCCGGTATCTGTACCCAGGACAAATAAAAAAGTTTCCTGAGGAAATACGCAAACTACGGTGTGGCAAACTCATAAAATTGTTTTGTTTCACCAAGATAACACCCTCGCTGAAACTCGAATAAGAAACTGGCTTCAAAGTGATGGAACATTCTTCATATCCATCGGACCAATTTTTAATGGAACAGCAGTTTTAGAGAGAGAATTTTAGCTTTAGAAAAAAGATTATAAACCTAAAAGATGTCAATATAAAAAAATAGCATTTAACAAAAGATAATTACGTCATACTGATGATCTTTTTTTTTGAACATCGCTGCCTAGTATTCAATTTCAATTTCAATTTCAATTTCAAAGCCTTTATTTCTGCTAATACAAGAGTAAACTTTACAAAATATAAATACAAAGTATATAAAAAAGTTCTTTAAGATGGTTTAGTTGCACAGCTGTCCTCTTGTACAGCTTGCCTTTGTGGCACAAAGGCCTCCTCCAGCTGTTTCCAGTGCTTCCTATCCCTGGCAAGTCTTTGCCACAGAGGACCAGAGGCTTTTTTAAAGTCATCAGCCCACCGCGCACTTGGTCTTTCTCTCTTTCGCTTGGTGTTGTAGCGAGGTGTCCATTAGGTGACTTTTTTCGACCATTTCGCTCTCTGGCCTCTCCATCCATCCATCCATGGTCCATCTCCATTTAAGTCTTTTGGCTCTGGTCATTACATCTTCCCAGTTGGTGATCTTTCGAAGATCTACAGCTCTTTTCCTGTCATTCCGTGTAGTGTCCCTAGTATTAGCTTACTGTTAAATAATTTGTCAGGGATCAAGTTTCGGTGAAATACTTGTAAATATTTAAAAATTATAAATTCATAATGTAATCTATTACGTAGATCAAAGATTTCAGACTTATTCCAAGGTGTTTAAGCCGATACCGATAAAATTAATTATACCTACAGAACATCAGCTGTAATATCTTCTTAATATATATATGTAAATTACGTGTCACGTTGTTTGTCCGCGATGGACTACTAAACTACCGAACCGATATCAATCAAATTTACACACAGTGTGCAGTTTGATCTAACTTAAAAGATAGGATTAGAGCTTACATCTCAATTTATACCCGCAATATTATTTTATTGCAAATATTTGTTTATGATTTTATTCAATTCTAACAGATGGCGCTGTGTTAAAAGTACCAACGTTTCACATAAGCTATCTACCTTTCACATAAGTTCTACCGTTTCCCTTGAATAGTTTACTACTATCTAATATAACAAAAACCTTAGCCACAGCAACGCTTGGCCGAGTCTGCTAGTTATCTATAAAATTTAATTTGATATGCTCAGTCACATTCTAAGTAATTATCACCATGATAATTATCGCTAAATTGAATATTAAATAGTAGGTATGTGTTATCAAGTAATCTTTCCTATAATCTTATTTTATATATTATTTGACGAAATTTATTATATTATGTTATCATGTCTTTAAACCATTACCTGCATGATAATTATCGTAAATTGGATAACGCTACGTGTTATCAAATAATCTTTTATATATTATTACTTTTATCTTTTCCTTTATTCTTTAAAATCGTAATTAATTTCATGTAATGAGTCATCTGTTCGCTTATCCCCATGCTGGATGTTAATCTAAAGGATGCTTGGGGATCACTTTATCCCTACGACGCCTACGCCTGATTAGATTGTCTTTGTATTTGGAGAATTAACTAATAAGAAAATTTATATTCACAATTGATAATCGAACTAACTTGGTTTTTTCTAAAAACATGATGGATATGAACAGTTCCATAAAGCTTTTATTTTGGTTCTTCAATTTCGTTATATTTTAGGTCATTACATTATTGAATTATTTGAATCAAATTTTCGTTTATGGATAAATGAAACTACATTAGTAAAACGCCACGCGACGCAACGTGTCGAAACCCGATGTGCATCGTGCACATTACCAACACGCGACAAACACGCTTGCAAATTCAGAAGTCATTTAGCTGACAATAGTGAAGGTATAGTCGTGTGCTAATTGTGCTATGGATTTAATAAATAACGAATCAGATGAAGATTTTGAAGAAGATTTGATGCATGCTTTGGGTACATATCTGATACTATATATGGCCAAAATTTTCATTAAATGCTTTCAAACTGTACTTTTCAATCTGCAACTGTTCAGCTTCTACTTCTATTTCTGTATTTTATTCTTCTGATGTCATAATGTGTCAGCTAAATTAGCTAAATTAATTCTGAATTTGCAAGCGTGTCATGGTGTCGCGTGTTGGTAATGTGCACGATGCACATCGGGTGTCGACACGTTGCGTCGCTTGGCGTTTTAATAATGTGTTTTCGCCTTAAGAGTCATACCTTGGTGGGAACTGTATATGAAGATTTTGGGTTCACAAAATTCGTTAATTAGAGGTATTTTTACGTTTCCTTGATAGCTGAAAATTCGGTATGTAAAGAGATATTTTACCTTCACTCTTATGGAAAATTCAAGGGGATTACGAAATTTTTTTAAATCGTGGAAGTCGTTATATTGAGGTACGTTATATTAAGGTTGTACTGTAGTTCACTTTAAATAAATTTTATTTACAAAGAAAATATTTACACAGCTTTATATAAACTTAATAATTAATATATAATATTTGTCTTAAACCTATGAAACTTACGTGTACGGTAGGTATATAAAAAATACATTTCTATAAGATTATACAAAATCCTGATCATACAAATGTGTTGTGAGAAACTTTTAATTTAATGTCAAACAATTCATAAAAATAATAAAACTTTTGATGAGAAAGCAATTACTTTAAATTTGATTACAAAATCTGCTTTGATTAAAGTCGAGTAGTATCAGTATCACTATGAGATCAGAATGCAAAACTTCATAAGATCGGAAGCAACCTTTTAAATAATGGAGTAAAAAGATTGATCACGGACCCTCCTACATATTAACTAAATAATTGTAAATTTCATGACCTCTTGTAGCCTCCCCATAAACTCAGAAACAAGTGTTTTAGAAATGAAGTATTTTGTAGCAGTCTTGCGTCCTCAGCGTCATTTTTAAATGCTTTCCATTCCCGATGTATAGCTGCGCCTCTCGGTCCCCAAGTACTTTTTGAGCGGAATGCCTTCTTTATAGTCTAAAATATAATTAGATTATTAATAAACCAAAAAGTAAGTCGTACTGTTAAACTAAAAATAATGTATTATTATACAAATCGATGATTTAGTCAAATATTGATCGATATTTTGTGTAAAGCCTCAATTTTTTCTAATACTTGGATTTAATTTAATTATGTATCTGCTAAAGATTTTTCAAATGCAACATTCTACCACACACAGCACACACAGCCCACAGTATGTATACTTTGGGTTTTATTGTAGATGTAGGAAGTACTGTTCCATTCTTTACCCTCCCTTGAGCACACTGGTTTGCTATGGGCTTAGACAGCAGCCCTGCGATTCTATAATAGTGTATCTTTCAAAAGTTATTTTTTATTATCACTTAATTACATTTTATTGTTTTAATTACAGTTTATTTTTAATATCTAACAAACAAAAATCAAAATCAGGAAACTAACCGTAATTATTTCACCAGTGTTGTACTTGAACAAGGCGACGACAATACAACCTAGTACGAAGAATATTCCAGCAGCTAGCAACAAGTAGCCGGCAACTGTAATAAATATTAGCAAATAGATAGCAAATAGATTAGACATTAACAAATAACGGGAATGCTATACATTCTAAATTATATAATTCAAAATGACATACATATATATATTCTCGCGGTGCACAGAACAGCCTTGCGATTCTGTAACTCACTTTTCAACTTTCACAGCGGTTTCCGCAGCGGCGGTCGTGCTCAAATCAGTCGTGAAGCTGTCATATTATGATTTGGCATTCTGATAAGGAGGGAGCTTGTAGTTTATTGTTTATTAGAATGCCACTGTGAAAACAGCTGTGTGAGATCGAAAAGTGAGTTACAGAATCGCAAGGCAGATAGGCCCTATCTGTTCTTTTCATCGCCTGACATGTAAACAATTCTAACGAATACCATTTTGAAATAAAATTTTAGTAAATTAAAATTAAGGTAAATAAATTTATTACTCACCATGCGCAGATGTAGGATAGTAATAAAATCCGCCAAAGCGGAGTGCTTCAACTGTCACAAGAGCGTATATGAAGACGACGATCATAACAGCTGGTGTGATGAGACCCCAGCAGAAACGCCAGTATATTGAAGATCTCTTGCCTGACATAAACTCTATATCCAGACATAGGTTTTCTAACCCTAAAAAAACAATTGTTGATAGTATTATACTACAGACAGTATTCTGACTCATGAAATCTTAATTCTTTAATGTTATTTATGCAGTTCTGGGATTTTTTCTTTCTCTTGGAAACGATTATTTTAATATATTTTTAATTCTTATTGGTATGCTATTATAAATATTTTTTATGTTATTAAACTAATGTTACCCTATGAAGTTTTAAACCATTTGATTTAAATTTTGTATCAAAAAGACAAGAAAAATCCCTTTGAAATAATTGCACACGCAAAGAGATTAAATTAAAGTCAAGTACGTTACAATCTCGCGTCAGGAACGATATATGAAGATAACACTGACAGATGTAAAGTGTGATCATTAAATTGGTCCTAAATTATTAAAAAACGGCTTGGAAATTTACAGTTAATCCGAAAATTAAAAAAAATCTAAGTAAAAAACTTAACTATTGTTTTAAAAAAAACTGATACTATTACCGTATATCCAAAATACGCCGACAGCTTCCACAATACCACAGAATAGAATCAAGAACGTGCCACCGTAATGATCCACCAGCTCCAAAAGGAACTGACCACCCTGAAATCAAAGTCGAATTAAATATAGTCGTTTTAGCCTTAGAGGTGTCTGCACATTAAACACGTTGATTTTATCGATTGCGACAGATTTGCTTTAATAATTTTGGCAGGTTATACGAGTAGATGAAACAAATGAGTACTATTTATAAGTATAGTATATATTTGGCCTAATAATGTATTGATATAATTTAAACAAAATCAATAAAATAGAATAAGAATGCCTAGCTGTTTAATCAACTGGCTGAATATCTTTCAGAAAACTAGTTAAACGGCGCTGCTTAGTTAAAAGGCTAGACTGCTTATTGAACGGCGTATTAAGCTAGTTGCCTGCGACACATATATCCCAATCAGTTGATGTTTCAAAGAAATTGAATTATCAATTTTGCGATGCCGGCCACGCTCATCTGGAGTACATAGAGTATTATGGACCTTTACTTACTGGAGTTGTATAAATAAGGCCGACAGCGAAACCACCAGTGCACGATATAGCTGACATATATACAACGGGTACACGGGGAAAGGCGTCCATCAATAATGTATTAATAACTGATAGGAGAGCTACAGCTGATCCCACTCCAAGAACGGTCATCATAAGGAAAAATAGTACCGAGAATAACTGAAAATAAAAATATTAACGTTGAGAATTTTTTTTTACGAGAGTTATGTTATATATGTCACCGTAAAATTGTAAACACTGTTGGATTGTAATCTATCTCGCGAGATTGTGAACTGTCGAAAGATTGTGAACTCAACGTACTGCTTACAATTTAACGTATTATTATTCGGTAGATTGTAATCTATTGAAGTGAAACCGTCAAATTACAATCTTAAAATTTTCAAATTGTTAACTGTCCGAAGGATACCAATGGCGCTACAACCCATTTAGGTCTGAGCTTCAGATTTTTGTATATCTTCCATAATCATTTCTATTAGGCAAGTAGATGATTAACCTTCTGTGCCTGACACACACAATGGACTTTCTAAGGCATGCCAGTATCCTTACGATGTTTTCCTTCACCGTACGAGCGAGTGTTAAATGCGCACATAGATAAAAAGTCCATTAGTGCACAGCCGGGGATCGGACCTACGACCACACATCGCACGTTGAAACCACTAAGCCAACACTGTACTGCTGCCGATTTATGTTATAAAGTGTATAATACTAGTAACATTTATATTACCTGCGGCTGAAATGTCTTGGTAATAGCATCAGGATATGAGACGAATGCGAGACCAGTACCTCCAGAACCGATAACTTCACCAACATCTTTATCAAGGACGTAAGCCAAGTTGCCCAGAATACCAAAAATTGTAATACCTGACAGTAGACTTGTAAACGTATCTAACGTTGTCACTATCATGGCATCCCTAAAAATAAACCCGGTTAATAAACAAATAGGTAAATAATGAAAACTAGCAAAATTTTTTGCATGTTTTTTTTTTATTTTTTTTATATAGAACGGGGGGCAAACGGGCAGGAGGCTCACCTGATGTAAAGTGATACCGCCGCCCATGGACACTCTCAATGCCAGAGGGCTCGCGAGTGCGTTGCCGGCCTTTTAAGAATTGGTACGCTCTTTTCTTGAAGGACCCTAAGTCGAATTGGTTCGGAAATACTTCAGTGGGCAGCTGGTTCCACATAGTGGTGGTGCGCGGCAAAAACTGCCTTGAAAAACGCTCAGTTGTGGAACGGCGGACGTCGAGGTGATACGGGTGGAATTTCGTATTCTGTCTTGACGTCCGATGATGAAATTCAGCTGCAGGTATTAATCCGAACAACTCCTCTGAACACTCTCCATGGTAAATGCGGTAGAAGATGCAGAGTGACCCCACATCTCTACGCAACGCCAAAGGATCAAGCCGCTCGGAGAGGTGAGAGCAGTACTCCATGTGGGGCCAAATTACAATTTTTATTACTTACAATATTTTAATAAATTCAAATCTGCGTAAATATGTACTCTCAAAGTTACTTTGTATTTTTAAATTATATAATATTTTATCACCTGACTTTTAAGCTGAAGCTCTCTAAGAAAAATAAAGTATTAAAGCATCAGCCTTGCGATTCTGTAACTCACTTTTCGAACTCACACAGCGGTTTTCGCAGCAGCGGTCGCTCTCAAATCAGTCGTGAAGCAGTCATTTTATAATTTGGCATTCTGATAAGGAGGGAGCTTGTAGTTTATTGTTTCGTAAAGTGTTGTAATCGCAAGGCAGTACTTTACTAAATATGTGGCGTTGTACTGTCATGGCCGTAATTATAGCGTAATTATAGCTATAATTATAACTAACCTAACCTAATAAAATGTTTTCTTTATTTGTGATGATTCTTTTACTAATAAATCTTCTATGTCTAATAATTTCTCCTACTACTGACCTGTATATATTTTGCCTGAAGTTGTTATAAGATGAGAACATAATGATGGTTCCAGTGCATACGGAGAGAGAAAAGAAGACTTGAGTTACGGCGGCGTACCATACCTGAAAATGGATTTCAAGATTTTAATTTTAGTTTTAAATGTAAAACTAAAATTATTACATAACATTTAAATCATAGTTTGGTTACAAAGCTGTTTTCTAATGTAACATATTATGATTTTGTCATGTTATACTGTAAAATAAATAAATTTAAAAAAAAATCTTTAACATAAACGCGAATATTATTAACATAACTTGACTTGTAAAGTCCTTTTCTCCGTTCCTGTAAGCGAAATTGCCTCAGTTACCAGATATACTTGTATTACTATTTGACATTATGATTAATAAAATTCTTGCCATCTATTGGCGCGAATTTATTTGAGATTTTCTGGTGGATATTTACTAAAACGTTTAATCGTATGCCCAGTGTGTGAGTTTTTAGTATGTCTTAGCTAACATACCGAGAACTTTTGTATCATCCTTAATATTTTAAAAATACAAAACAGACTAATTTTTTCCTATATTATTTTTTATAATTCATTTTTCGCATTAATACAATTTTAGATAATAAAAAAATATAATATTACTTTCCGACTACATTTTCCTATAAGAATGAACAGTATTGTATATTACTTTCAAAGCGAGATGTCAATATTACGTAATATGATTATTATTAAAACAATTCTAAAAGACTAGATCACGCCTTGTCACCTATATTTTATGTAAATATCTTTATATATATATATTGTGTTAATATGCTTTAGTCTTTATTTACGTTAGTTATTTATATCTATTAGATATATGTGAAATAAGTATGTTCCACATATATCTTCAGAATTCACTTTTCAAAGCCATATATTAAAATTTCTAATTTGATATCTAAGTCCTAATTAGTTGGCGACTGATATAAGAAAACAGAGCAAATTATGTCTTGTGGATTTTTTTTAAATATATAACTTAATTTAACGTCTTAATTATTGACTCTAAGCACGGGAAAATAGATGTACGGAAAAAATATAAGGTTGTCCTTGTTCGTGTGCGTTGTAACCACTTAAATTCCATGGGATTGGTACATTATTGCCAATAAATATATCCATGTTAAATTCTATTCAGACACGTTATAGAATTGAGTAACAAATTATTATACCTGCTATCATATTCATACATCATTGGTTGTGTACATGAATAGATTCTCACCTTGAGTTCTAAAATTTTATCCCATTGCGGTGTTATAAAGAACAGTATTCCGTCGCCTGCTCCGGGTAGTATAACAGTGCTGAAAATTGAATTAAATATTTATGATATGGAATGAGGTTCTTGACAGCCTCAATGTATGTAAAATAATACGAAAAAATCTTTCCAAAGATATTCATAGTGAATGTTCAGTTGCAGAGGTTTACGAATGGTAAATACTAGCACGTCCCGATGCTATAATTTACCATTCCACGAAATGAGACGATTCTTCAAGAGTCAACGTTAATTATATTGCCGTAATCATTATTGGTTAGTTATGCGGTTTAAGTTGATATAATAATATATTTACGTTCGACAACAAAAGCACGTGGTTTCTATTCGTACTGATGTTAGTCCCACAATATGTTACCCTGTGTTGTGGGTTACTCACTCTTCTGTGGTACATATTTAAAGGTCATAAACGGTAATTAGAAAATTTATTATAATTCTGTACTTACGTTATCATTAAAATTATCATGACAACGTAGGGGAACAACGCGAGGAAGTAAGCAGCTTTTCCAGAACTTTTCACTCCTCTTGATACGATAAGGAAAATTATAAACCACGATGCCAGCAGACATAACACCAGATACCAAATCGGCATACCTGTAATTAATGGCCATGATATAAATAAAAGGTCACATGATAGATGAATTGTGTTTTGTATTGTAACTAATGCGTAATACATTTTCATGAAAAAAGGCCAAATGTGTGTAGCCAGGGGTTTTCAAAACATGTTTTTTTATTTATTTATTTTAAAGAATAATACAATCTAAATCATGGTATAATACATTTGAACACCACTATGGTATGTATTAATGTAACAATAGCCGTCTTGTCAGGAGCGCGACAAATTCATATAAAAATAATTCTTTAACTTGTTTTTTAACGAGCCGTTCTTGTGATACAGTTCGGGTCTGTACTACTCGTTTTTTTATGTCCAAAAAGTTCAAACAGTGCAACTGTTTTCTTTATTAGAATAAGGGGGTAGGTTTACATTGTATAATTATATTTATAAAAGGAAATAAACGCGACTCAATGCTTTCACAATAATGATAGTGATTAGATTTACATTAAAGTTTTTTATGTACTTACCAATTCCATTATCAATGTCGTCGCTTCTTTGCAAAACAGTTTTTCTGTAACGAAAATTTTTTTTTAGATATAATTTGTATAAAATTTTAGATTTCTACTTATCGTAATTAATTACTATTATTGTAAAGATTAGATTATATGTAATCATCCGGATCTGGCTCCGAAATCTTTTTTCACACGCTACTAGTAGCGTTCTATTTCTTCAATTTCTTTTAGCGGTAATAATAGATGGGGTAAGGAATATTTTTGTATTTGTTTCATTGTTTAGCCGAGAAGGTATGATATGTTTCCTTACAATGTTTTCCTTCACCATTTGAGCAAGTGTTAAGTGCACATATAGAAGGAATAATTCCTTTGTGCACAGCCAGGATTTGAAGGCGTTGCGTTTGAAGAAAATCTCAGAGTTGAAAATGTAGGGTAGGTAAGAATAAGTGAATAGGTACAAGTCTGGAAAAAACTATTGGTTTTAGTTTTACATGATCCAGTAGAGTACAGAATAGGTGGGTAGGGTCTAAGCTAACCTAACCTATCCAGACTGCGCGAAATATGACTCCAGTAAAATCCACTTTTATAAAACCTAAGGGTAACGTTCGCCTTAAGTTAGAATAAATCATCACTTACACAAAATACAATTCAGCACTGCTTGTTCCATTTTCCGTGCTATTGAGATTTTCAGTTTGTCCCGAAGGAACACAGTTATCCCACTCTGGCTGGCAGACAGCCCAAGGTAATGTTGACGTGAAACTCATTGACAGGTAATACAGGCAAAGCCCTACGATAAGCACGTAGTATGATAGAATACAACTAGTTCCAAGTGCCTGCGCATATCCAGTACCTGGAATATATAATATTGTTAATATTATGTAACACTAAATACACTCTATACGACTAGTAGTCGAGTAGAGTTGACGTTTTTGGGTCTACAGCATTCCAAAAATTCGTTATTCTGCTATTACTTTTATAAGCATGATCTTCTATATTATTATTTCCGGTTTATGATATCTAGATAGAACTACCAAATTATTTAGCTAAAGCTAAAACTGCTATGTCAAGTGTATTAAAAATAATGTAACAATACCTTTCATTGCTGGTGACAACGACCAAACTTTAACAGAGTTTCTAGAGCTGAATTGCCCCAAAACACATTCCAGATAGTACATAGGTTTTCCAATAAGAAATAGGACAATAATATAAGGGATCAGGAAAGCTCCACCGCCATTTTGGTACGCGATAAAGGGGAATCGCCAAACGTTGCCAAGTCCCACGGAGGTGGCAATACAGGACATGAGGAACTCAATTTGGTTTCCCCAAGCTGCCCGCTCGGGTTCATCGTCCTCGACGTCTTTAACCTGGCACAATAGATATGTAACTTATTAAATTAAGTTCTGTTATCCTAAGTAATCCGATTATACGAAAATTTTCGACCCGTATTCATTGTTGCGCAAACTTATACTATAAAAATAAAAGATTTATATTTTTGTATCTTAGAAAAAAATCAAAAGGTATTGGACCAATTTAACATTTCTTTTACATTAATTTCTGAATAAAATATGCTATAGTCAATAAGAAAAGCCTGTGTCAGCAGCGAATTTCAGGCGCGCAGAATCTTATCGTATATTGCAGGAATTGTTTTTAAATTTTTGAAGTTATTCTTTTGAGCCGTTAGGAGAAAATTATGAGAGTAAATTTTTACTCTGTGCGCCACAAAAAACCGACACCCTGATGTTAGAATAGTCAACATTTTAATATAAAAAATTACCATTTTTTTGTGATATTTAAACAAACTGTTTTAACTAGATAATGTGTTATAGTAAAACTTTCAATGTATTAAAACCTGTTTTCTATTGTTAGTGTCGTTTTTTCTACAAACGTAGAATATAGCGAAAGATAATTTTTTTTAAAAGATTTTTATCTTGTGACGACAAAGAAGTACACACACACATGGTTGTTATTACGTTGTATACGCTTGTTTATGTTATGCATATCGACGTTATATATCTAATACGCATATCTTTCAGTAATAATTCCTTGGAAATGAATAGATATTATATATATTAACCTCGATTGAGTATTACTAAAATGATATTGAATTATGATATACGTTCTTAAAAACGTTATCGTATTTTTATATTTTTGTTACATAAAAATTTGTCCTATGTATAATTTCAAAAGCAAATATTTTACTATATATAAGTCTGAATTACCACGTTTCATTCATTCATTCGAGGTTAGGGGGATGTTTTTAACGTTTAAGTATAGGTAATCCGAAAATCTCTTAGATGGGGAGTTTTAACGAAAGTTGTAGATGTAACGTGGGGATGAAACTGATCAGAAACTTGGGACGTTTTAAAGAGTAGTTGATTTATCTTTAAATCTTTTGTGTATAGTTAACTTTCTATATTCCCGGGAAGTATTTGCTCCAATACCATAATATGAGCACAGATATTCCATACATTTACTATCACAGCAATGACGTGAAACTATTTTGTTACATAACTTCGGTTTTACGTATTGTTTGTACTAAACAATGTTCTAGAAACGTTGACGATTTTGACAAAAGGTAAACTATACAAGGAAATATAGGCCTTGTAATAAGGGAGCCGTAGAATTTGCACCTTCTGTAAAATATCTCTCGGCCTCTAGGATATATTCTAATATAGCCAGTGCCAGTGCACAGTGGGCCGAACGCGATGGCTGGCCATGCGTCATACTCGTGAACGGGTGCTACTTGTGGTCCTACTTGAATTAGTGTATGGAGTGATGTTAGTTATTTCGACTATGTATTTGCGTGTTGTTCCTACGAGAATGTAAGTGCGTGCTCCTATTTCACCATGCCTCCTGGTGATACAGGACAAATCTTGTTTTTAGTTTATTTATTATTATTTATTACTTAAGATGTCATGTGGAACATGGTGTAATAGTTGCAGCTCCTTACAAACGATTAAAAAGAATGGCGGAGAGTTTATTGCCAGTTATTCTCTTCCGTTCAACGCCCTTGATTTGAGAACTGGCAGTAAATGTAAAATTAGAAGAATTTCATATATATATTTGATGTTTATAAGTGTACATTGTGTCTCCTATATGAATAAATGATTTTGACTTTAACTTTGATATGTAATATATTTGGTAGATATAAAATTAAGAACACATTGTGAATATTTAAAGACATCACTGTGTCATGAGACTAGGTTAGACTAGATAGATTCTACCGTGGTACATATATAACAAATGTTTAAAACTTAATTTATTTTGTACAGAAAAAGATCACACAAATAAAATGAAAAATAAAATAAATAAAAGTTAATGAAATGTATGTTTTATTCACACGTGAATGACCCCTGGGATAAAAGGCAAAACAAAAACAATTTTATAAATCCATTTTATAGGATTATAGGATTACATCACGTAATTATTGTTTGTCATGTTTATTTATTAACAAAATGCCTCGAAACTGATAAGGACTCAAACGTGCTGTGTGTATCAAATAACATTCAACGCTTATTCAATGCACACAGCTTTTATGAATAGGGGTTAATTTTCAGAATAGTTTCAGTGGGGAGTAGCTACGAACTTTAGGGGACTCTTTAACGTTACCTTTTAGCACAGCCCAAAAAAACTGGTAAAAACGAGACTTAATACGACGATATTTTTATTTCATTTTTTATACGACTGTATGAAATAATAAAGTCATAAAATTTAAAAATTTATGCGTGCCTCACCTTATCTTGTTCTTTATTGGGTGGGTCATTTCCTGCTTTGCTAAAGCTATCATTATCAAATCCAACCTTACTCGATGCCATCTGAAAACATAAATTTTTTTATTAATATGTGTATGTGTTTCTGTTTTATGACTCACAGCATATTATGCCAAAACTTTGAAACAAATGACCATATGAATAAAATGCACATCTATTGATTTAAAATTCGTCTTTTAATTGAAATTTTAATATTGTCAGCCTAAAAATGTATCATATTCTTTTAATATAAATATAATGTTATTAATAGACTTGTGTCAAACTACTAAAAATCGCGTAATTTTATTTGCGTAAATCCTGTTTCTTGCTGAATTACTCTGTTAAGATATACTGGGAAGAGGCCTGGACGCATCAAAATACCAATTATAAGGAATGTGATTTGTTTTATGATGCTTTCTAAATATAATTCTCATATTTTTTTTATTAGAACAAAAGATAAATTTTATTATCCCTGAATTTTATTATTTAAATATTAAGATATAAAATTAGCACGTGATGCCCACCTAAACTTGATAAAACGTGATAAAACTTTCAATTACACAGTATAACTAAAGGTTATGAGAAATTTCTTAACTAAAACTACTTTATTTCAAATTACGTTAATTTATTTCTAACATGACATTTTCGTCTGATAGTGTTCTTTGAATATTTAATATGTATTCTAAACTAGAGGTGAAATGTTGAAACCCTTTAAAGTTATAGCTTACGTATTAGTTTTACAAATATGTTTTAATAATTTAAATTAATTAACGTAAAATATACAAAACTATACACAACTTGCATGGATTTGTTTGTAAAATTAATGTGTATTAAATATAAACAAAATTATTTTTTTAATCTAACAGGCATCTTTTAGCGCATGCGTCGAAAATTCCTCAAATCTAATCTACAATTGTTTATTATATAAAATCCATTATTATCAGAATTTGTAATTTTTATCCCCGATAAGCAAATAACCGTTACATTACATACAACAATGTCATTTATGACGTTTTTATCAGATATAAAAATTAATTTATTTTCAAACGATGTATGTAAACTTCTGTGTGTGTTTGTAATTAAACTCCTAAACGGCTGGACTGATTTTGTTATATTTTTGTGATTGTCCAAGTGCATTCGAGAATGGTTTAGCTTTATAAATAGTTGATTTTTAAAAGTTTGAATTTGTATTTAAGACGCGTGTAGAGGACGTCTGTCGGGTATGTTGGTAGTTTTATAGTTTAAAATATAGTCTGTTGTAAATTCCAGGTTATATTTTGGAAAATAAGTTCTATAGATATCGTATTACGCCTTAATATATATATTTTATCGATTATCTACGAACGGCGTAGAACCCTAACCATACTTCTTTTCCAAAAAGTGTGTCAGTGTTATATCAATCAACTTGGGTCTTATTATACGGTTATAATTTTGAAATTCCTTTGCTACTATTACTTTTCCTTTGGATAACGTAATTCAAAAGTTTTTTATGAATCTAAAATTATAAAAGTTTTAACGTTCTGTAATAACATTTCTAAACAAAGCATTAGCCCATTGTACGATGAACGCTTTGTTATATGGTTAAACGCTAATTATTCTGTGACACGGCGTGGTTTAGAATTATGTGGCTCGTATATTACGTGACATTAAATATAACAAATATATGAAATTCTACAGTCACTCTTATTTGTTCCAAGAAGTTATTCGCGAAATCGGAAAAACTTCATATTACCCAAATCATAATATAAACTAGTCACTTACTAACACAATATCACACACTTTCGACTTTTGTCTAAAAAATCAAATAAACAACCAATTTCTGAATGAAACGAATTTAAAAATTAATAACAATTAGCACCATTGTCTTACCATTTATTTTTCACGTATTCTTATTTATATATTTGTGTATGGCGGTTGACGGTACGACACACTAAATGAAAGCGTTATATTTTGTCCTTATATAATTAGACTTCAGTTATCTATATGTGACGGAGCATATCGACGGAGCTCTTCATGGTAAGGGAAAGACATCCTATGAGAAATCACCGTACCACTACACAACTGTAATACACTCGCGAGCCAATTGCCTTGTATGTGACTAAGGAAGGTTGTTACTAAACATCAAACAAGCCGGCGTCTTTTTACATTAAGTAACTTAACACTTGCCTTGCATTGTAATACTCCAGTGATTAACATAGTCTATAAATAACATGGAAATTAGAAGGAAAAAGTGAAGAACTATATTTTTGAAATAGCTCACCAGTTTTAATAAATTAACTACAATTAAGATAACATAGATTCAGTTGCAATGCGGTATTTTGTAGAATATATGTAATACTTAGAAAATATTAACACAAAGTGAATTTAATGATTCAAAAGTCGTGTATTCAACATCTTGTAACATTAATTTTATACTTTGTTTTGTAACTAAAAAAATGTTTGTGGATTATATAGACAGATAGTTTTATTTATTAGGATCTCGCTCTTGGCCTTAAGGGCCTTTACAGCTCAGCTCGGCAGTTTTGACGAGCATAGCTAGATAGATAGGTCTGATGAAAAATATATTATACTTATATAATTTTTTTCTTAAAAAAAGCGAAGGTAAAAATCAAATTAATGTGAAAAGAAGTTCTCGGAGGGAATCAAATTAAAAACATAAAGCGGTTTAGAGAATACTACTGCTAAACTGCTTTTACCGCCCATCTACATCTTTTATTTTTTGTCCCATTGTGTGAAATAAATAAAGTGTTATTATTATGTACCAAGTTTTAACGATGTAGTTTTTATAGCGAAATAAAGGCTGTGACGAAACTAAAATGTTTTCTTTTTTGCCATTTAGGAACGGAACTATGAATAATTTAAGTTTATTGTTAATCGAATTAATAACATAACTCGCTCGGGCGATAGTTCACGCTCTTTTATATATATTGAACTTTTACATTACGTTATATTTTTATTATATTTATTATTATTTTAATTACGCGAGTAGGTGACGCAATCCAAAGACTGCTTATACCGTTTGTTGTTACGTTTCCTTGAAAATAACGTTCGTTAATCGCAAGTTCTAGGTATTTAGGAAAATTTATCTTAAATTAAAGATATAGAAGGACTAAACACGATATCTTTGTGATAAACATAATTAAAAAGTGGAATTAATTAATCACGATTTAATCATTAAGGTAGACAATTGTATTATTGTTATAACTGTATCTAATAGAAATATATAGGTAGGTATCTCTCATTCTAGTAGCAGAGACGATAGACATAAATTGTCTTTGGTAGGGTGACAGTTGGTTAAGGCATTTAGTATTAATGAGGTTTTGCCATTGATGCCAACTTGTTTTCCCCCCAAATTTAGGGGGAAACCAGATGTCTTTGGGGTTTTTTAGAAGCTACATTAATTTAGGGGGGTATTTTAGACAATATTTATTTTTCTTCAAAAACGCACGATTCTAAACAACTTATTTTAAGCCTTGAACCCAACCAACAAGCTAAACCGAAATTATTAAAAAAAGCTATAATACTCCAAGCACAAAATTTTATACTACTACGAATATATTTTTGATTCATATTTAAAATTACCTCTCATACAGAATGTACAACAAAAACTTTAGGGGTTTTACTCGATATTTAGGGTCTTAGGGGTTAACTTACTTAAAACCGACTTTAAGTAACTAGGGGTTACTTAAAGTCGGTTTTAGGGGGGAGTTTTATCTTCTGTAGGAGTTGGCATCACTTGGTTTTGCTAGTGCTTCCGAGCATAAAACGAAAATCCTCTATACTACATATTATAAAAATCTTTCTTGTAGTTATATTACGTAATATTAAAAAGCAGATGTGAATAATTCCTTTATTTACACAAAAAACTAAAGTGATAAAAAACAAGGGGCTATAACTATATACATTGCTATTTAGTACATATAAATAATCGGTTTTATTGAGTCATTTAAGGAAAACGTTGACACTCACGTTTATAGTTAGTAATTTGATTAATAAAATTAATCTAATATTTCCCGAATTTATTGAACCCCAGATAACCCCAGAGAAACTTGTAGTTTTGACAGATAAGAAAAAACACTAGGATTTTTTTATTCCACCCCTGAAATAAATGTATTGGTATTTTTAAAAAGAACGTACTCTCGGGTTAATCAGCTGTCAAGAATTTAAGAAAAAATATTACTAGAGTTGGTATCAGCTCCGCAATTGGCTTGATTTGAATGCAATAAACAAAACGACTCCTGCACTGTCTCCGGCCGACTTGGTTGCCTATAGGCATTAGTCAGGCTGTATCCTATAGGATACAGTACATTAGCGCACTCATATTGGCGTATTGTGAGTAATCACCACACCTTTTGTCCAAACAAGTCAAAATATTCTACCGATATCCTATCTATTAACAATGACAAAATTCCTGAATATAACATATAACGTGTTTGTTATTATTACTACTACATTGCTCAGTTGAAATTAAACGGCAAATATTAATAGTCAGGATAAGGGAAATTAATCTTTTTTTAAGGCAGCGGATGTAACTTTAACGACAAGACCACCTTTAATGTAAAGAAAAATTAATTTATGTTTCAATAAAAACAAGGCGTCCAAATTTAGAATGAGCGATGTTTCGTAAAAATATTAATTAACTTTTGAGTAAATATTGAATTAAAGCTAAAAAAGAGAGTTTATAATTATTTAAAACGTTTTTAAACCTTGTAGTAACTTTCGGCAGTCAACCATGATTTTAACAAACTAGTAAACGCTATCGTCAAATGTGTGTACCAAAAATTTGACATACTTTAGTTAGGGCGTGACTGATGATTTCAGAGTTGTAGGTTATGTAAACGTTAATGTATTTTGAACTCAGAGAGCATGACATAAATAGATGGGCATCGCCATCATCTAAAATCCACAAATAAATATGCTTTCACTGCCGTAGTAAAATCACAATTGCGTCCTAACTTTTACACAAATTTTTTACGAAATGTATACATAAAATAAGAAATGTTTTTGTTGTAGGTTGCAATTCAACTGCCTTTGACCGACTTAATGTGACTGGTGGAGGTCCCAAGGGTCCAGTGCTCTGAAGCAAAAGCGTATCTACAGCTGCGAATCCTTCATGAACGACGCGCTGCAAAAGAAATTGAATCTATTACCAAGACAAAATAAAAAGGAAATAACGTTAATATTCTAGTCACCCAGCTCGCCCATACCTATTGTAAATAATAGGATTACCGATATCTAGTTTTTAATCCGCCCAAAAATATTTATTTATTTATCAATTTCTTAGCAATTATCCTTATTTTTATTTTTTTATTTACTATATACTTTTACACACGACTTCTTTACTAACATTGAGAATTTTTACTAGGTATCATTATTTTTTTCTACAAAGTATTATTATTATTACATTCTTTTTCTTTTTTTGCGACTGAGGCGCAAACTAGCTGTTGTGGTCTCTGGCAAAATGACCAGCGCTGTGGAATAGTCTGCTCCACTATTGAGCAGGACCAGTTACAACCACAACACACACATTACAAACTTCTTTAAAAACAAAATAAATTGTTAATTTAAAAAAAAAATTATCATTATTATTTTGTGTGTTTCTGTGTGTGTGTTGCGTTATTAATAAATGTTATGTCTATGTTTATGTCTATGTAGCCGGAGCACATAAATTAGTTTATGATTTTATTTTATGTATTGTATGTTTTAGGAAGAAACATGAATACAAGAAAATATAAGAGATGAAAAAGTCGGAAAGTCTGCCGGTCACTATGGCAGAAGAATAGACCAGAAAAAAATCTAGTCAATTTTAAAAACCGTGCAATTTATGTCCGGCTGCCGTACCTTCATCTGTCGGCTTGGACAGTGAAAGAAAACATCGTGAAAACTATCATACCCTATCTGTGTTGAACACAAAAGGCGAACTAAAAAGACGAAATAGTATACTGAAACAGACTGGATGGTTGTATCTGGCCCACGCCTCATTAGCAGAGCACACTATACATATACAATTAGAAGAATTTGCAGTCGTATAGTTAGAGAGAATAAGAAAATCATGACCTCTCGCTTCGTAATATAATTTATTACCTATATAATAAATTTTATTAGAAAGGTAATTTTATAGATAGATAAAAAGTTTATGACACAATAAATGTATTTATCCAAGTACTGCTTTGCAAACTGGATCTATGGATTATGCGTAGCAAACAAAGGCGATATAACATTGCTTTTTAATTCAGACTTTTAACAAATATCAGTTCTGGCAGTAAAGGTTTACACGTCAGGTTGACGGCTCATTGGTCTAGTGGTTAGTACCCCTGACTGCGAATCCATGGGTCCCGGGTTCGATCCCCGGCTGAGACAAACATCGATGTGATGAGCATTTGGTGTTGTGCTTAGGTCTTGGGTGTTTAAATATGTATTTATATGTCTATCTATCTATAATATGTATGTATATCCGTTGCCTAGTACCCATAACACAAGCTTCACCAGCTTAGCATGGACTAGGTCAATTGGTGTGAATTGTCCAATCATCATATATATATATATAATTAGTTACCTCAGTTAAAATCTTCGAATTATACGAGTCGCTGGGTCGAAACATCATGATTGTATAGGTATTGTCTATACCTAAGTGGCCATCAACCCAGTCTTCTATACCACCAGCATAAAGCGCTAAAAATGTTGTCATTGTAAACGTACTCGTTATAAAAACTAGATAGTCTAACTATTTAAAATAAAGTCGTCATCTGTCCCTTTCATCGAGTGCAAGAAACGATATAGCAATTAGATTACGTGAAATATTTTTATTTATGACAATGATATCAATTAGTTTATACTAGTTTATACTACCCATTTATACTAGTCCCTATATCCGTTTTTGATAGACACCGCAATCTCAATATTTATTTTTATTTATACGAAATAATATTATGAAATATTATGAAATAAAATAATAGTATGTATAGGATTAAATAAGAATGTTTTTGGTTTCGAAGTAATAGGCGAATTAAATATGTGGTAAGATTTAGTTTTAAGCTTTATTATGATTGCAAACAGCTTCAGTCTCTTTATGTCTAAATGGTTTCTATCCCTCGTTATACAATTCTGAACATTTGTATGTTTAACTCACGTAAAAATTCAGATGTTTGTCCTGCAGCATAAGGTCGACCACTAATACTGAAGGCAGCAGATGCTGCAATTGACGCTCGCTGTCTCTATATGTAGGTAAGAAATAGTATTTAATATTATAATTTAAATAATCAGTCTTACACGTTAAGTCGTGGGACATTCATAAAAAAAACATGTCCAAGAGAGAGACCAACGGGAAGGTGCTGGCGGTTAGTTTCGATCTATATCCATAACCCTACATCATAATCCGAAAGCCTTCGATAGGGTGTGCCATAAAGCACTTCTCTCTTGAACGCTGGGGTCCCACAAGGTTGTGCCCTATGCCCGACCCTGTTTCTTCTGTATATGAATGATATGTTGCAACTTAGCAATATTCATTGCTATGCGATAGCACTTGATATATATAGGGGGATACTCTATACACTGTTGATTAGTATCGGAAGAAACTAGTCTCTAAAGTCGAAACACAGCTACGTCGAGTCTTGGACTGGGAATGACTAAATCTAGTCTAATTTAAGAAGAAGTAGACACAATTTTGCGCGCAACTCCTCTCTTCGAAGACACTCTACTCCTACTTAAAGCCAGCTAGTATCTGAATAGGCGTTGACTAATCGAATGTTGCACGTTGAGTTTCGCGGTCATTTGGAAGAAAAGGCTAAATTAGCCTCTAATAGTCTAGTCGACAAGTTGAAAATAGTACAAAATAGAGATACTGCTCTTAAAATTATGTGCGATAGCTCATTGGATCCGGAATGACGTCTAGAAAAATGTGCCAAAAGCGTGTATTTAAAAAATTGCAAAAGTTATAAACAATTAAAGATGAAAAAAATAGGTCTGTGCGTGACATTTTTAGGATGCGCGCGTGGCGTCAAAAGCGAGTACGGCACATTAATTAATTTATTTAAGGCATTGAATTTTTTTTTAAATTTGGTGTGTTCTGAACACTATAATAAATTTATTCCCGTTGGAAATTTTACTTAAAGTTAATTTTCAACAAGTTAAACAATTGTTAACTAACTAAATTTTCTCGAACTACCGTCTTAATTGTAAGTGAAAAATTTTTTTTAAATAATGGTCTAAAAATTTTTCGCTTCGTAGAGCCTTTCTTACATACATACTTAACAAGATCGTGCCATAAAAGTTAAAAAAATATTTATACTTTGTTTATAACATTTTACGTTTCATAAAAGCTGAGTTTTTAAGCTTTCAAATGACATATCATTTTTATTAAAATGTTGTATACTTTCACTTAAAACCATTTTTGAATGCAGAGGTAGCGCTTGAGTCGATTTGTTTGCTCGCGAGTGTATGTATAAGATAAGATACCTGCTTCATAGGCATTTATAAACTCCTGTTTATCTAAAGACGGAAAATTTGGGACTGTTAAACTAATATGTCAAAAAAAACTTACGTAAACATGATCGAATGCTCTTCTTTTGCGTGTGTGAGAATATGGATACATTATACCCTGTAAAAATATAAGATCAAATCTGTTAGTAACGTTAATACTAAAAGGATTTTTCAAAATTTCATATAGACTATAAAATAATACGTAAAACGACTCAGTGGTCGATTGATTCCAAGCAGTAATTAGTAAAGCGCTTAGTAATTAATTAACTGATAAATTAAACGATGAAATCTGTTTTTAGTTGATTTAACCTTCTAAATAAATTAAAAGACGTTTGGCCATGTAAATTGGCCAATGTATACCTACCTATGCAAGTACCTAGTACTTTTTGTATAAGTACTAACTATAAACTATAAGTATTAACTATAAATTGCTTACCAGAACATCCCCTTCCTTGAAAGCTATAAAGGTGTAAAGTGGAGTTTTCTGTTCATGGAGGAAGTGAGTTAGCGCGCGAGTTTCGGCTTCACTAAGTTGTCTAGAACCCGCGTACAATGGACCACATGGATGTTCTGAACGTAGCTCCTCTGCTAAAAATTAGGATATTTCGCATCAGCTTATTAAGCTACTGTTTCCCTACATAATAAAAATGGATTGGTCCATGGAGACATGGAGCGAGGTAAAATTTCAAAACTGATGGCGGCTGACTCTGCCCCATTCCGGTGGTTATAGGATATTAAACTATTGTTCCTACCATAGCAGGATTGCAACACAACATGCAAATTAGAAAGTTGTTGTTCCAATTGAGTTCTTTGTTGAATGATAAGCTATGAAAAGAATTAAAGAGAGAGAGCATATGCCGTATCTAACGGCGACTTAAGTCCACTGGTGTCGTTGACATAGGAAAAACATACTTAGATCAAAATTTAAAATAATCTAACTTACGTGGGATCCACTGATATTCGAAATTTCTATCAAGGTTCACGCCATAGCAGGACTGAATAGTACACATGACCCCGTATAACTCACACGCTTCGCAAGAGTCACGTCCCTTGCACGAGTCCCAAGTTTGGCGTAGATTCTTTGTCCATTCCCGTCGCTGTGCGATTTAAAATTCACAAATTAGGCATTACTTAAACTAAGTTAATATACGAAATTTACTTTAAAAACACACGCATTTGTTATTGGCGTGTGAAATTTGCGGGAAACGCTTAATAAAAACTAATTATTATCAACTATCTGTCACGTGGCCTTTACTTAAAAGGGTGGACCCTACTACAGAACAAAAAGAAACGGTAAAAAACAAAACTAACACTTATTCCATATGTAATGTTTTAACAGTATGGAATTTAAGAGGCTTTATTATTTATTATTATTAAATTTGCCACGTGGATCATCAAACATTTGGTTTTATTTATTATATTGTCGGGAATGACTTTAGGTATACGTACAATCGCTACAACTATTACACTACATATTTCACTTACACGGGGAAACGTCATCGAGTAGTCGTATCCATCTGGATTAAATACTGGAATTATCCAGAATCGATACTTTACTAGGAGATCTGAGTGAGCGTCAGTACGCTCTATTAATTGATATAACACATACATAGCTGCTGCTACCGCGTGGTGGTCTCTCCCTTGAATACCTAAGAAAAAGGGAATTGTCAAATATATAGTAGCAATTCCAGCCTCATCCTACCAAATTGTATTAAGATGTTTTTTGCCTTCGTTCGACCCTATAATAATTAGTTGAAATAGCTACACGAGTCTTCGAATAGGTTTTTAGAGATCAGAAAAGAGCACAATGTCTCTAGAAGATCGATAATATTTCTTTCTGTTTGTAGAAAAATTGTAAGTAACGAATATTAATTTTAGACAAATAAAACTAATGTGAGAAACATTGAAATAATCATAAAGATGGTATTAACAATGGTCATGTTATAAGTCTTAGATATAAATTAATACATTATTATCTTATCGTATTAAATTATTAGTTGTCGGGAATTAACTAATGGAAGTTTAATACTAATAAAAATAATCCAGTGTTGCTATAACCTTAAATGGTTATTGATCTTCAACATTAAGTTTTTATATATGTTTTTTATAGAGGGATTCAGCCTAATGTGTATGACACAAGCTGCCGATTTTTAAGTTTAAGATATGCTTATTTCCTTGCCTTAAGAGTTCCACACTTAAACCACTAGTGCTTTAGTTTGATATAAACAACTAAAATAGGAAATTAAAGTTTTCGAAAAGATAACTAAATTACTAAGAAACTGGTATATTACTGTATCTTTTTTGATTCGGTTGCAAATAAAAATACATACCCGCAACAATCATGACAGTTTGTTTCGCTGACATAATTTGTCCACTACTAGGGTCGTCCACGATCATCATATAAATGGGATTTTCCATTACAGTATAATTTCCATTTGTTATATCAACCCATTTTGCAACAGGACTTTCTTCCGCCCATTGCTTTAATTGAGTTGTTATCTGAAGTATAAGAGTATCAACATATGAATGATAAAGACTGTGGCATATTTTCAGTATCTTAAGTGCAATAGGCCACAAGACTAGAAGTATTCGATTGTAATTCAAAAAGATACTTAACCTCATAAAGTGTGCGTGGTGAACTGAATGATAGGTGTCGCAGTTTTAAAAGACTACAAACTCTTTTTGTATTATTTTCCACTCCCTTTGCAAAAGTTGTCGCTTTTAATGTCACTTCTTCAGTATTTCTTGGTGTCAATGTGCCTGTTGTAGTTCCTTTTTGTACGTCATCTTCGTCATGATAATCCATTTTCTCTGTTGTATTATCGTATTCTTCTAAATCAGAAGAAAGACCGATAGTGGTATCTGTAGTCTCCGTTTCTTTACTTTTCTCAGAGCTGTCTTCGTCAGCGTCAGAAAATCCAGGATAAACTTTTTTAGTTGTGACATCGGTATCGTCATCATACATCATTAAATTATTATAGAACTCATCCGAATCTTTTTCTGTAGTTTTCTTTTCCTCATATTTTCTTCTATTTGTGTCATCTACGTTAGATTTGGTTTGGACTAAATCATCATTTTCGTCTATAAAAGTAATCATAGTAGTAGATGTATCATTTGGAAATATCGAAGTACGCGTAGGTGAAAATGTAAAAGGTTTCCGGTTGTTGTCAACCAAACCTAATATATTGAGAAAATCCGGGGTTCTCGCTGGTGTTATATAGTCCAACAATTGCGATGTACGTGAAGGTCGAACAGAAGTCTTATATATTACCTAAAATAAATAAAAATCAGTTTTCTAATCTAAAAATTTATAACTGAAATAGAACTGTTAGGTATTGTGTTACTTACGAATTTTTCAACAGTACGTGGAGTTAGAGGACGAAAAGTGGTCTTTTGAGGGAACACCATTGGAGCAATAGGTGCATATTGCGAAAGATATTCAGTATTGGTTCTAGGAATAAATTTTGGACCAGAGGGAGGGCTCTCATCTCGAAGTCCATGTCGATCTCCAGTAAATTTTATAATTGGACCAATATGTTGTTCACCTTTCCTAACTTCAAATATCATCATGATTATCTTATGAAATAAATATAATATTACAATTAACAGGTATTATACTTACCTTTACTTTTAGGTTTAATTGGAGGAATACCACCTGTTGTTGCAGGAGCGAAGACCATATCTTCATATCGACTGACTTTTAATGTTGTGGGAGGTACAAAACGTGTGTATTCGTCAGATAATGGGGTTGTTATTGGTACTGCTGTAGATAAAAGTGTTGCACCAACTATTATCTTTTCTTCTATTTTTCTATTGGGTTTAATGTTGACCGCTACTATTTGTTTTGTCTGCGGCGTTGTAACATCATCCTCTAAAACTTTCACAATGAATTCTTGGGTCGTTGCACGCCACCGTGTGTATTCAGGCAGTGCACGTTTTCGACGAAAAACTGACGGAAAATAAATACTTATATTAAAGAAGAAAATTGTAAAAATTATATGTATGGGATCCTATTCTTACAAGAAAGGTTACACAAAGAACATTCTTCATCCTTAGTAGAATTCCCCTTGTCGGAACTAACAAAGTTTATGTGATTAAATGATAATACTAATAGAAAAAGACTAAAATACATATTAAGAAATATATGTTGTTGTTTATCATAGTTTGACAGAACATAATGCTTTGATGACAGTTTTTAAAAAGAAGAATTGAGTCGATTGCCAGAGTTAGACTTTAAACGCTTACTTGCAACATTTTTTAAATATAAACTCGTAGTCTGTGCGGTAAGAGAAGTATGCATTCGAGTTCGCAGCATTTCAAAACTATTGTTTTGGTTATGTTGATAACATTTAAGTTTAATGATGATTGATGATACTGTAAAATTTTTAAGTATATATTTTTGTGGATAAATGAAATACGCGGAGTAAATAAGAATTACATTATCGCATTATCACCACACCGATTCTTCTTCTACGTTTCAGATATTTATGACGTATATTGAGAAGATTGCGTCAGAATTATGTCATTAAATTTATAATAAATGACAACTGTTTTTGATTTTATTTTACACTATAAAATATTCAAAATGTTACTACAAATGAAAGTGTATATGATTTCAGTATTATATTTCTTTGGAATTTTGTTTATATTACTTTTTCCTCCTAGAAATTTTGAGCAGTATGTTTAAATATTGTTTTATCCTTCCTAACACTTTTCTTTCTATAATGTTGCGCGATTCTTGATTCAAATACTGAGGAAATAAAGTTATTTGTAAAATAGAAATGTATATAATGAATTGACTTTACCAAAAATGTTAACGGGCTATTTGTTTCACTTTTAATCTATATGAAGATAATACATGTTTATATGTTTGAACTATAAATATGTATATCTAACCTATGAAATCCTTTTTCGTAGACAAAACCTATAGCATTTCGGAATTAACTTGTTGATATTTTAGATCTGGTGCCAAAATGAGAAACGTTCGAAGTACAGGCAGTTCTTTGAAATACATGGAGTATTTTGACGAAAAGAACATAATAGAAGTCACAAATCGAATGGGTCTTGAAGATCCAGAAATGGTTCATGTTGTACATTTGTCCCCTCGCACTTTACACAATAACACCATCGTAGCTTTGGAACTCCGCAGTGATAAGCACACTAGAAAGCCGGGGATACTTGTTATCGGCAGTAAGAGTTTTTTTTTAAATTGCACTCTTTATATTCATGACCTTTATCTTAAGCCCACATTTTTTACCTACCCATTCAGCTAAAGCTTAGAGTACCTACTAACTACAACTTATTTAACGTAAAACAATCAGAGATCACACATTGTATTGATATTTTCAGCACTAAATGGAATGGCATGGGGAGCTCCAAACTCCATCATAGAACTAGCTGAAAAGTTGCTTTATGATGCAAATTATCAAACACCGTTCTTCAACGATTATGATTGGTAATTTCTCTTATTTCACCTAATATACATACCATACAATTTTATCCAATGGGATATCTGCAGAACGAACTTTTTATTCATACAACATGCTAGATGAATATGATTCAGTATGACTTATGAACGCCACTTAATTTAATTCCCATTTTATGAATTATACATTCTATTGGTTTTTAAGGGGATAATTTTTTAGAAAAAAACCAGTAGCGCTACCTTTTTATGCCTGAGCCTCAGATTTCTATAGTATCTATTTCTAGAGTGATCTCTCATTTTTCTAAGAGGCATGTTAGTACGGGAGGTAGCAACGTTTGAAAAAAAAGAATTTTAGGTCAGCTGATTTTGTGATATGTCTTCCTTCTTGCACTTCCGGTTAGAGTCTGGGCAATCTGGCTGGCGGTAGCGGTTGCGTTCATTAGTGCGCATCCTATCTATCCAGGTAATAATCCTGGATTTTAAAAGCATTTTAAGAAGCGTAATTTTTAATTTTTCCTTTTTAAATACGTCTACCTGACATACTTTTTTTATTGCCAGACATTTTTCACGTTGCTAACTATGTGCCAGACGCGATTTTAAGTTTTATTTTTATAAAAATTTCAAAGTATTTTAGAATGTCTGTAATTTTAATATTATGTTATTTAAATATAAGAAAAACTAAAAATGAATTTGCCAGACATTAATTCGATTGTTAAGTCTTGAATTAAAATGATAAAGTATTGCAGTATGATGAAGTAAATGCATTTTAAGAAGCGTAATTTTTAATTTTACCTTTTTAAATACGTCTACCTGACATACTTTTTTTATTGCCAGACATTTTTCACGTTGCTAACTATGTGCCAGACGCGATTTTAAGTTTTATTTTTATGAAAATTTCAAAGTATTTTAGAATGTCTGTAATTTTAATATTATGTTATTTAAATATAAGAAAAACTGAAAATGAATTTGCCAGACATTAATTCGATTGTTAAGTCTTGAATTAAAATGATAAAGTATTGTAGTATGATGAAGCAATGCATTTTTGTTTTAAAAACTTAATATTAATTATTCATAACTTACATTTAGTAATTAGGTATTACACCAATTTAAATAAAGTGTTGATTATTAATTTTAATCTAATTTTATATTCCTTTTTATGCTCGAACTACAAGCATTATACTGCAATACTTTTCATGACTTTTACATTTTAATTCAAGACTTAACAATCGAATTAATGTCTGGCAAATTCATTTTTAGTTTTTCTTGTATTTAAATAACATAATATTAAAATTACAGACATTCTAAAATACTTTGAAATTTTTATAAAAATAAAACTTAAAATCGCGTCTGGCACATAGTTAGCAACGTGAAAAATGTCTGGCAATAAAAAAAGTATGTCAGGTAGACGTCTTTAAAAAGGAAAAATTAAAAATTACGCTTCTTAAAATGCTTTTACTTCATCATACTGCAATACTTTATCATTTTAATTCAAGACTTAACAATCGAATTAATGTCTGGCAAATTCATTTTTAGTTTTTCTTATATTTAAATAACATAATATTAAAATTACAGACATTCTAAAATACTTTGAAATTTTCATAAAAATAAAACTTAAAATCGCGTCTGGCACATAGTTAGCAACGTGAAAAATGTCTGGCAATAAAAAAGTATGTCAGGTAGACGTATTTAAAAAGGAAAAATTAAAAATTACGCTTCTTAAAATGCTTTTAAAATCCAGGATTATTACCTGGACAGATAGGATGCGCACTAATGAACGCAACCGCTACCGCCAGCCAGATTGCCCAGACTCTAACCGGAAGTGCAAGAAGGAAGACATATCACAAAATCAGCTGACCTGAAATTCTTTCTCGAAAACGTTGCTACCTCCCGTACTAGTAGGTGATCACCCTTCTGTACCACACACCGTCGCCGTTTCGGGTTAAGGCATGCCGATTTACTCGCGATATTCCTACGAACATACGAGCGAGTGTTAAATGCGCACATACACAGAAAGTCGGTTGGTGCACAACCAGGTATCGAAACTGCCACCTTTGGGATGAGAGTTGCGTGCTGAAGCCACTAGGCCAACACTGCTCAGTTATAGAACGTTTGAAATTATGATTCAAAAAATATTTTGTGACGGCATAGTTAAATTATGAAATAACATTCAGGTACCTCATTCCACTTGTCAATCCCGATGCTATAAATTTCACGAAATCTCTTCGGGCTTTCTCAACAATAAACCACATGGTATGGGCTCGCAATGTGACGGCGAGGAACAATACCAAGCCTTCAGAATGGTATAAGAATGTTGATTCAGTTACTCAAGAAAAATGCTTTGGTACAAATATTAACAGGAACTTCGCATATCATTGGCAAGGTAAACTGTTTTATTTATTTATTAAGAACAAACAAAGAGATACATTACTTAATAAAAATATAAATAAAATATTAATTAAGAGTATTTTATGTATAGAACTAAAAAAGACATGACAAGACATGAGAAATTTAATATTATATATACGATCGAGATACACGTCGCCATCAGCTAGCCCAATTTCAGTCTAATGGGCTCATTCTGATATGTATCTTTAATGCCCTTTTGAACTGATTAATCACGCTAATGTTGCGAACCTTAGACGGCAACTGATTAAACAATTGCACACCCTCATACCTAATAGTACGGGAGGTAGCAACGTTTGAAAAAAAAGAATTTTAGGTCAGCTGATTTTGTGATATGTCTTCCTTCTTGCACTTCCGGTTAGAGTCTGGGCAATCTGGCTGGCGGTAGCGGTTGCGTTCATTAGTGCGCATCCTATCTGTCCAGGTAATAATCCTGGATTTTAAAAGCATTTTAAGAAGCGTAATTTTTAATTTTTCGTTTTTAAATACGTCTACCTGACATACTTTTTTTATTGCCAGACATTTTTCACGTTGCTAACTATGTGCCAGACGCGATTTTAAGTTTTATTTTTATAAAAATTTCAAAGCATTTTAGAATGTCTGTAATTTTAATATTATGTTATTTAAATATAAGAAAAACTGAAAATGAATTTGCCAGACATTAATTCGGTTGTTAAGTCTTGAATTAAAATGATAAAGTATTGCAGTATGATGAAGCATTGCATTTTAAGAAGCGTAATTTTTGATTTTTCCTTTTTAAATACGTCTACCTGACATACTTTTTTTATTGCCAGACATTTTTCACGTTGCTAACTATGTGCCAGACGCGATTTTAAGTTTTATTTTTATAAAAATTTCAAAGCATTTTAGAATGTCTGTAATTTTAATATTATGTTATTTAAATATAAGAAAAACTGAAAATGAATTTGCCAGACATTAATTCGGTTGTTAAGTCTTGAATTAAAATGATAAAGTATTGCAGTATGATGAAGCATTGCATTTTAAGAAGCGTAATTTTTGATTTTTCCTTTTTAAATACGTCTACCTGACATACTTTTTTTATTGCCAGACATTTTTCACGTTGCTAACTATGTGCCAGACGCGATTTTTAGTTTTATTTTTATAAAAATTGCAAAGCATTTTAGAATGTCTGTAATTTTAATATTATGTTATTTAAATATAAGAAAAACTGAAAATGAATTTGCCAGACTTTAATTCGGTTGTTAAGTCTTGAATTAAAATGATAAAGTATTGCAGTATGATGAAGCATTGCATTTTAAGAAGCGTAATTTTTGATTTTTCCTTTTTAAATACGTCTACCTGACATACTTTTTTTATTGCCAGACATTTTTCACGTTGCTAACTATGTGCCAGACGCGATTTTTAGTTTTATTTTTATAAAAATTTCAAAGCATTTTAGAATGTCTGTAATTTTAATATTATGTTATTTAAATATAAGAAAAACTGAAAATGAATTTGCCAGACATTAATTCGATTGTTAAGTCTTGAATTAAAATGATAAAGTATTGCAGTATGATGAAGCATTGCATTTTAAGAAGCGTAATTTTTAATTTTTCCTTTTTAAATACGTCTACCTGACATACTTTTTTTATTGCCAGACATTTTTCACGTTGCTAACTATGTGCCAGACGCGATTTTTAGTTTTATTTTTATAAAAATTTCAAAGCATTTTAGAATGTCTGTAATTTTAATATTATGTTATTTAAATATAAGAAAAACTGAAAATGAATTTGCCAGACATTAATTCGGTTGTTAAGTCTTGAATTAAAATGATAAAGTATTGCAGTATGATGAAGCATTGCATTTTAAGAAGCGTTATTTTTGATTTTTCCTTTTTAAATACGTCTACCTGACATACTTTTTTTATTGCCAGACATTTTTCACGTTGCTAACTATGTGCCAGACGCGATTTTTAGTTTTATTTTTATAAAAATTTCAAAGCATTTTAGAATGTCTGTAATTTTAATATTATGTTATTTAAATATAAGAAAAACTGAAAATGAATTTGCCAGACATTAATTCGATTGTTAAGTCTTGAATTAAAATGATAAAGTATTGCAGTATGATGAAGCATTGCATTTTAAGAAGCGTAATTTTTGATTTTTCCTTTTTAAATACGTCTACCTGACATACTTTTTTTCCCAAGAAGATGATATGAATGACACCGACAAAGACAGCGACGATGATGATGATGATTATGAAGATGCCTCTTTTTTGTGACGTCACTATAGGCTAAAACAACTTGAAAACTTAATATTAATTATAATTAACTTACATTTAGTAATTAGGACAATTTAAATAAAGTGTTGATTATTAATTTTAATCTAATTTTATATTCCTTTTTATACTACAAGCATTATTACTGCAATACTTTTCATGACTTTTACATTTTAATTCAAGGCTTAGCAATCTAATTAATGTCTGGCAAATTCATTTTCAGTTTTTCTTATATTTAAATAACATAATATTAAAATTACAGACATTCTAAAATGCTTTGAAATTTTTATAAAAAAAAAAACTAAAAATCGCGTCTGGCACATAGTTAGCAACGTGAAAAATGTCTGGCAATAAAAAAAGTATGTCAGGTAGACGTATTAAAAAGGAAAAATCAAAAATTACGCTTCTTAAAATGCAATGCTTCATCATACTGCAATACTTTATCATTTTAATTCAAGACTTAACAATCGAATTAATGTCTGGCAAATTCATTTTCAGTTTTTATTATATTTAAATAACATAATATTAAAATTACAGACATTCTAAAATGCTTTGAAATTTTTATAAAAATAAAACTTAAAATCGCGTCTGGCACATAGTTAGTAACGTGAAAAATGTCTGGCAATAAAAAAAGTATGTCAGGTAGACGTATTTAAAAACGAAAAATTAAAAATTACGCTTCTTAAAATGCTTTTAAAATCCAGGATTATTACCTGGACAGATAGGATGCGCACTAATGAACGCAACCGCTACCGCCAGCCAGATTGCCCAGACTCTAACCGGAAGTGCAAGAAGGAAGACATATCACAAAATCAGCTGACCTGAAATTCTTTCTCGAAAACGTTGCTACCTCCCGTACTATAATAGATCTCTTTAAATAATTTGTGCGCTGCTTTGGCAAGATAAGCAAACTCGCTCGACGAGTATTGCGTGTAGTGGTGTATTTGATTTTATTAAATGATAAGTTACTATGTAGAGAGTTATTTAATTTTTTTTAAATAAGGATACAGGTGCTATAAACATATAGTTGTATAATCGTCATAATTTGGGTTTCTTGGTAGATTTTATTAGTAGGTGTTAAATTTTTTTATCTAAATACCTAGTGCTTTTATTAATTTATTTTGCAGTGTTTGTATTTTAGAAATATTGTTTTTGCATGCTGTACCTCATATTTCAAGTAGGTATATGAAATGTGGCTTGACTAAACAATTATAAATAACATGACGTACAGATTGCAGAATGCTGGAATTTTGATATTTATTTTTTGATATTAACCAAAATCTGCCTATAAGTGATTTTAGTTTGGTAATTATGTGTGATATATGAAACTAAAGATGAGAACTATATACATACAAATATGACAGAACGGTAGGTATGTAGATAATACAATATTAAAGAGATCACACATTAGAAGACGACATTAAAAATAATTTTAACAAAGAAAAAAGATACATTGCTGTCATAGACTAGACTAAAAAAAAATAGTTTTATACCCTATTTTTTTTAATTAAATTTATATGTATATAGTATTGTCTTTGATTGACATAACCTTTACACATTTAAAGAAAAAACTTTTTGACCGGATAACATAACTTCAATCCGGTGTAAAAGTTTTTTCTTTAAATTTATATAAACTTTTCACATTACGATATAGCCTAATAAGTAATTTAAGTCTAACCTAATTTACTAAAAAGGATATCAACATAAGAATGTGTGCAATAACACTACTTACTATTAAATGGTAGACACTCCGTTATTTTGTTTTATTTTTTCACAAACCTCTGATTGCACTTAATACTAACGTGCAATACACTAACTCAAATGGTTTTGTTCTTTTAAATCTTCTCTGTAGCCCCGTGGTGTCAAGAAGTATAGCCTTGACATTCTAATGTAATTCAAGTAATCTATTTTATTATGATTTACGAGTTATATGTTTTGCATAGGGTTTCCTACATCAAGAATTCACTTCGATATAGGTATTTATTTTTGGGAAACAAATTTGTAAACGAAACTTACCATAAGTTAATGGTAGGCCTCATGGAATAAGTAATTTATTACGTATATCAATTTAATCTTTCAGATGATGTTCACAAAACTCCAGAAAATTGTTCCCAGTACTATCCTGGACCAAAACCATTCTCAGCACCCGAGTCCCAAGCCCTCCAAAGATACATTCACAAGCTCGGAGACGCTATAAATTTTGCTATTCACGTTGAAGGAAGTTTTGTCCCAAAAAAGGTTTTCATATAAGTCAAATATTTAATAAAAAAATTTCGCTTCCTACCAAATATTCTCAGTATAGCTTTCTGATTGACTGACTGAGTTATATAGGTAACTAGAAAAACATTCCGAAAAATATATAAAAACAATCTATGTAAAATAACTTTAAGCGAAAAGATTGACTTTCCGCGTTCTCGTTTTCTTATTTAGAAATTTAATATTTATTTTCTATAATAACATTATTATTAATTATATGGTATGTTTCGAAGGAATACATTTTATACCCCTGGCAATACACGCTAAGACCACCAAGTAATGGAAGGACCCTGCAGGCTATTGGTGAATACGCGGCACGTCAAGCAAGATTACCAGATGGTCGGCTTTACGAGGTGTGTAAGAGTAGTTTTGTGTAAATAATATTTAATTTCTTAAGGCCTTTTACACACAGGCCCGTCTTAAACAATTATTTTTCATGAGTGAGTTTTTCGCAATATTAAGACTACGTATATACACATACAATACTTGGGACTTAATGTAAGGCCGTTTCTCCACTGCTCCGGTCCGGCAAACGTTAATTACCGATCCGATTTAGAAACTCACAACAGTACTTACGTACTTCTCCACTACTCCGGCATCCGGTTTTTAACGGGCCGATAACTTGCTAGATCGGAACGCGGTGTTTTATCGGTCCAAGTATATCCGAGTAAACAAGAGGTTATAACTTATTATTCACAGGTTTATTTATAGTTTGTTTAATTTGAAAGAATCTGGATAGCCTGGACCAAACCAAATTATGTTGCTATTTATTTATATTTTTACACCATAGTATTAGTGAACTATTTATTAAGTAGATTATAATATTTTAAGATAGACTCAGACTTCAGAATTTAGAACTTTTTATTAATAAAATATAGTATATAGGTTTTAGTTAATATAAGTGTTGCATGATAAATATACAAGTATCGATTATTGTCGGATCGGATAAAGTGGAGAAGCGCAATCCGGCCTTCCAATATTTTTCTCATGACGCATTCCGGTATCCGACGCCGGACCGGAGCAGTGGAGAAAGGGCCTAAGCAACTCATCATACTAATCTTTCAGGTTCATCAGAACAGTAACGATGGTCGCGTTGCGGGTTCTCTCACCGATTACATTTCAGGCGTTTTGGGAACTGAATTAGTTTTTCTTGTCAAGCCTTATCACCCTAAGTATCCCAATATTTCTGATACGTTCATACTAGGTAATATTCCATACATATTATTTAAGTGTAATTATATGTACCAGTAGTCTTTTAGCGAAACCTTCAAGGATATTTTTAGTTTTGACAAAGCAATTCAATGCATTGCAAGTTATCTATATCTTTCAAGGTAAACATTTTGAAACACAAATATTTAAAGGTGTTGGTTTAAATTGAAGGGAAACATGAATATAAATACAAGTTTCTAAGGTAGAAACACAATTTTTTATATATTATTTAAAATTTTCAAGTATTTTACAATAGTTCTGGTTCGTCAAAAAGGTTTTTAAGGGGCTCGCGACAAGCAAAGGAATCTCTATTACATACCCTCCTTGTACTATATACCAACAAATGATTTGAGATTGTTGATTTTTTTCTTAATTTGGTACATTTTCAGAAACATACGTCAAGAAAACGATAACAGCCTTGCTGAGTTTAGTTCGAGGATGGCGGAGTAGCACGAAACAAAATACACTTTCATTCTTTGGAAAGGACGTGGAGTTCTAGAAATGTTTTAACAATATAAGTTAATAAACGTATTTTTTTTAATATCCGGCTTTAAATGCCTAGAAAGAAATTCAAATCATCAACAGTACTACTTAATACGGTCTTTTCTTGAAGGTTCGAAATTCAAATTGGTCATTGGTTTGGGTTGGTACCGAAAGGGTAACTATCGAGAGCAAACCGACGTCAATCAATGTCAATCAACGACATATGTCAACCACAGAAGTCTGAAACCAACGCTCATATAAGCGCCAGCATTTAGAATTTTCATTTTTAACGTAATTTCCTATTAACGTAAATAAAACCATAAAAGGCGTTTCATAACATTTTATTTAAATAAATAACAATATAGTTACATAGGAATGGAATAAATATACAATATTTACAAGTTATTTGTTAATATCATCTAATTATTGGTGAAAGTGAACCATTTTTCCTTAATATTGACGATGTGTCTATGTACCAATTTGTAGACAGATCGTCAAATGATTTTAAAGCAAAATTTCTTTTACAATTATTCTCTTTGAGATCACTTGTATGTAATAAAGATAAAAATAAATAAGCTTGGTTAAGATTTTGAAGTCTTTTAAGTAGGGATTTTTTTAGCTCATAAATTTGGGTTTGCCGCCAATATTTTAAGTTTCTACCAATTACGGATACAACATTCTCCCTCATATCCTTAAGGCAGGCTTTCTTCTCTGTGATGGCCTGCAAAAATATAAATTGATATATTGAAGCTTTTTAGCTGTGGGAGCGTTCAAGTATTACGTAACGAATTTTGGGAGGGGGGGGTCCTTATGTAAAACGTTACGATGCGGGGCGGACATTACGCGTTATTGTTAATATTATTTTCGACTTTCCAGTACTTTACAGCACATAATGGTAACTTTTAGCTATAAAGAGTCACTGGGTGGTCACGAAACTTTTTACTATTGGGTACAGAAAAACGTTACGGCGCGTTACACGCAGGGGGGGGGGGGTCAATAGTCTCCAAAAATTGTGTGACGTAATACTTGAACGCTCCCTAAGCTAGGTAATCAGTGACTCGCTCAAGGTACGGCTGCAGTGATTTGGTGTCGGTTCACTGAAAGTCTGGCTTATAGGGTGTCTACCCTGTAATTAGGCCTGCAGGTATCCCTTATAGTGCAAGTCTGTTTAAATAGGTATGTACTATAATTACTATATTTATTTATTAACCCTTCGTTACATTAAGAGTACATATAAACACAGGTAACAGAAAACAATTTTTCCAAGTTACCCTCAGTAAGGAAAAATTAAAATCCAAGAAAAAATAACATTACAAGTAACAAACGAAATTATACAATTACTAAACTTAAATCGAAATTTTAAATTTTTTTTTGGTGATTTTTAAAGTGTAGTACTTAATTTTAATTGGACCTTGTCCATCGACAGTTTCAAAACGTATTATCATTCATAAAAAAAAATCCACCCATTAAAATCTTTCGTCCCTTTCTGTCAAATTATATATACCTTGTCACGAAAAGAGACAGATAAGTACTTTTATTACGATAGTGTAATTAGACTAATACTTTTTTTAATCAATATTAACCCTATAAACTAAAACCTATTTTTCCCAAACAATTAGTTATCTGATGATTCGATCGATACATCTTATCCTAATTATATCTATAGATAACGGTCATTTTTATGGAAAAATTTAATCCTCTCTCGATCAGATATAATAGTGATGGCGATAAGGTAATTGAAGTAATATTAAACTTACGCGTACCCGCTTATTAAACAAGTTATCTAATATCTGGCTACCGTCCTGGTCGCCTTTTAACTGTAAAATTTTTGTATGAATATATAAAATTCTCGTGTCACAGTTCGTTCCAATACTCCTCCGAAACGGTTCGACCGATTCTTATGATTTTTTTTATGCATATTCAGTAAGTCTGAGAATCGGACATTTATTTTTCATCCCCCTAAATGTTAAGGGTGGTCCCACCCCTAAATTTTTATTTTTTTATGATACAGCATACAAAAATACATACAACCCTTAATTGTAACCCGATCAACCCCTATTTTTTATTATAGTAGATAGTTGTTTTTTTTTTATATAATAGGGGGGCAAACGAGCTTGCGGGACGACCAAAAAGGGCAGTCTACGCAGCCCATAGACACCCATTTTTAGTGGGTGCGTTGCCGGCCTTTGAGGGAGGAGTAGGCTCGCTTTTTAAACATTTGGAGGTCGTATCTCTGAGGGAAGAGAGGGCCCCCCCCCGGGAGCCGATTCCACAGTTCGCCAGTTCGCAAAAGAAAATGCCTAAAAAATTGATTATAATTGTTTCCTAGGAATATACATGACAAAACGACGTTTGCCGGGTCAGCAAGTATTTGTATGAAAATATAACATATATCTAACAAATTAATTTGCAAATACTACCTACGCTTGCTTATTTCCCTCATTGGGGCATTGGGCAGACATTTCAGGCTTTATTAATTTTTATGTAATTGTTTTTGAAATCAAACCCAGTTAAGTCAGGAACTGTAATAATGATAAAATAATACTAACCCGAATTCGTGCGCACAAAACGAGGCGCACGCGTAAATGCAATGGAGTGGGAAGCGCACGTAAAGACAAAGCTACAAGTCCACTTGATGAGATTCGCGCGTCACGTGGATAGGCGCGGCTGTCCTCGCCGTTACTGAAAAGATTAACCGTCATGAAACTTAGCTATACTCTGATTTTTAATTCCGTAGAATTCTTACATTTCATAAGTGTTGCTACTAAAAAAGTTCTCCACCGAAAAAGGGACAAATTTGACTTATTTGAGGGCAATTAAAAAAATGCTAGGTATTTTTTATGTTTTACCTACAAAAAGGTAAATCTAAATATTTATTTGCTCAAGTGACCTAATACAAAAATAACAAATATTTCAATATTAAGAATAATATATGGAATTAACTTTAATTATTTTATTCTTTGGCTGGCATCACTGCCTACTAATTCCAGGTTTAGTAAACCTTTAAAAAAAAATGTTATCTTTACGTTTTTTACTGTTTGTGATGAAAAGGGACGTAATTATCACTCGCCGTTAAACTACTTTTAATGTGAAGCACCGCATTTAATAAAATGGATACATTAACTAACAATAAAATGTATGTATAGACTCAGATGTTCAGACTCGTATTGAAATTGAAAAATGTGCCCGGCGAAAAAGTTTTGCCTTCACTGACATGAAGGAATTAAAAATCAGAGTATAGAATCGTTACAAACTAGCTAAAACTGATGCGTTTTTGTAAAAATTTGCGATAAAAAAATACCTTTTCCGTGTTTTTGACAAACCATATATGGTAAAAATGTACTAAAAATTAAATAGAAATAGTGTAATAAAATTACACTTTTGCGATAAAAAAATCCTGTAATACTAATTGATCATACCATTTATGAGGATCCAACAAAGGAGGTAAATTAAAACTAACGAAATTAAATTCGAAATATTTTTTTAGCCATATTTTACTCACCGATGTGGTGAAAAGACTAGAATTGTAGGATATGCGCTGGGTGTATAATGCCACGGCAAGTCATGCCTTAACGCATCTATGCGCGCCGCTTGAGTCCGCACCCCGCATTCGTTCAAAAGACGAGCCGCTTCAGAAAGCGCTCTTGTTGTATGACCACTACAGGCCCCTCCGCAAACCGCCACTAGTGAAAGCTAGGAATAATAATTTAATATATTTCAGTCATTTTACACTAATCGGATTCGAAATAATAAAGGAAGTTGGGAAGCCTTCTTTGGCCTAAAACTTTCTTAATAAAAGCAGATATTTTTTCTTACGAAAAGTTAATTCGTGCTGAATTAAAGCAATATAATAAAAACCTAGACTTCGGATTAAACTTACGGTAAAAATTATAATCAGTATATCTAGACTTAGTAGAAGTATATCTAGACTTATAAATAATTACTAACCGAATAGTTAGCACAAACATTATAATTTCACATGGTAATCATTTCATGTCTTCAAATCCGTTATTATTTTGATACCTTTTAGACTTAACTAAAAGCGAAAGAAACAAACAAAGTTAAACACTTACCACTCCAGGCATTCGAATAGTCCTTCTAAAACTCCTTGTTGTAAGATTAATAATATCGAAATCTATTTCTTTAGTTGCAGAGCCGTTTGAGCCAAAATAGTGCGTATGCGCAGCATCCTCAACGTGCGTGCGCAGCGTACGTTTCAGTTGCATCCGAGTGAAGTTAGCTATGAACTCTCGCACGGACTTCGCGTTGTACTCTCCCGACAGTACATATTGGCTCTCGTGCTATAAAAATGCTAAACTATAAATCTTACACGTCCAAACCTACTCTACCCATTACAATAGTTTTCTAAAGTATTCGTATACAATACTATAATGTCAGTTTTTTATAACAATGTCAGCATGCACGGCATTCGAACACAAGCCACTATGCCATCACTGCTCTACTCAAAGTATAACATAATAATTTTAATAACTGCACAATAAAAAGAAATATAATTTTGAAATACCCTCAAAAGTAACTGTTTTTACCAAAGAGTCATTGTTTTATGGGACAGGGGGCAAAACAAATAATGACACATCTACAAAAATCTATAGTTTAAAATATTAAAATAGAAATATTTGTATATTTGTAACGAATAAATCCAAATCAATTTTAAAAATTCATCACAACATATAAAATCCCTAAGTATGTTACTTCTTCATTTCCAAATAAATAGTTATTTATATAAACTTTTAAAGAGGAAAATTCAATTGCCGTGATAATTGTAAAACCTAATAGATACCTTGCTGTCTAATATGACAACCGCCGTCATATCTTTCTTATTTTTCAAGTCAATGCCGAGAGCTTCAGCAAAGTGATAGTTCCTTAAGCTATCCACTGCTAAAATGTTCATAGTGAGGTTCGTTTGACACGCCAAGCCGTGTATGTGACTGATATTCCCATCCACCTTTCCCGGGTTCACTGCTGGGTATAATTTATTTGCGAATCGCAATATGTTACAAGCATGCTTTATGTTCTCTTGTACTAAATTTTCAGGTGATAGAGGATCGTCTTCCGAAGGAAGGATTGTCATCTCGATTCTATAAAGATTTTTAAATACAGATAAATTTATTATACTGAAATGTAGGCCAGGCCATACGGGCCGTTCAAGTATTACGTAAGCACGAGAGGGGGGAGGGGGGTCTTTGATTTTCTTATTTGGTAATTACGTCAACAGTAATAATTTACTTTTTTACACATATTACCCACACATTGTCTATTCTCGAAAACGAAATGCATTTTCGAGGATTCCTACAAAAAATTGATACGTTTATGTACTATTATTTTTGAGAGCTTTGCTTACTTTTGCTGACAAGAGGGGGGGGGGATAAATTGCAGTATGCAAAAGCAGATTGCTTACATAATACTTCAACGGCCCCATATGGCAGTCATTCTTTCATATACCTCATGCTTAAGGCGGAAGTTCGTATTCGAACTAAACTAATTTCCATGACGTTAAATTAAAACCATGTAAGCAAAAGAAAATATACAAATTAAAAATAAAAGTTAGGCATTTTCCTAATTGTTTTTCCTAAGCCGGTTCATTTCGGTACGGAATAAGTTTAAGGAATTAAATATTATGACACTATCTGGTCAATATATTCTTGAAGCCTTGTTGTATGTCCAAAAAAATATAAACGATTTTAAAACAAATGGTGACTTTCACCAGCATAATTCGCGAAATAGAACTAATTTGAGTGTACGACCAAGCAGGCTCCAAAAGATAAACCACTCCTTATATGGAAATTGTATTCATTTTTACAACAAACTCCCAAGCGAAATTAGAGTATTATCACTAAATAAATTCAAAGCCCTTGTTAAACGAAAATTAATCAACAAAGCTTTTTATAAATTTGAGGACTACTTAAATGATCCTAATCCTTGGGATTGAATTGCTCCAGTTAAAAGAATTTGTATGACAATACCTGGCGATTAAAAAGAGTGGCGGAAAGTTTCTTGCCAGTTCTTCTTACCCGCTCTACGCCCTTGACTTGCGAACTGGTAGTAAATGTAAATTTACGATTAATTTAATTTGACGATTCAAAAGTGTACTTGGTTACCCACTTGAATAAAGATATTTTGAGGCTAGAAACTTTCCGCCACTCTTTTTAATCGCCAAGTATTGTCATACAAATTGTTTGAACTGGAGCAAATCAATCCCAAGGATTAGGATCATTTAAGTTTTCCTCAAATTTATAAAACGCTTTATTGATTAACTGCCGTTTAACGAGGGCTTTGAATTTATTTAGTGATAATTCTCTAATTTCGCTTGGGAGTTTGTTGTAAAAACGAATACAATTTCCATATAAGGAGTGGTTTATCTTTTGGAGCCTGGTTGGTCGTACACTCAAATTAGTTCTATTTCGCGTATTATACTGGTGAAAGTCACCATTTGTTTTAAAATCCTTTATATTTTTTTGGACATACAACAAGGCTTCAAGAATATATTGACTAGATAGTGTCATAATATTATTTATTGATACCATCTTACAGTGACGATTAGTGAACAAATAATCTTAGACAATAACAAATAAATAAAAAACATGCTAAAACAATTTAGCCTTACTTACTCCTCCTGTTCAAAATCTTCAAAGTGCTCCTCAAACGTCAAACATTGCTCATAATTTTCATAATTTTTCTCAGCGGCTAATGACTCCAATCCACAGGCTTGAATGAAATCATTTGGCATAAACTCATTCTCGTTCGCACTACCTATTATCTTCGAAACCGCCAAACCTTGCTTTATCATATTAATAGCACTGTTCTTCTGATTTTTCTCGGTCACATTGTTCCAAGGATACTTATTGTTGTGCGAAACTACTTTCTTGTATTTTGAATGTAACTTTTTTATGGGTTTAAATTTGTGTTCTTGGCAGAATTTTAGGAAATTCTTCTGCTGATATAAGAGTCTTTGAATTTGTTGCAATTTCATTAGTTCCATTGTCCATTGGTTTGTTTCGTTGTTTTTGCAATTGTAATATTCCATGGCTACTTCTCGCATCTACGGGAAATATTTTATTAGACGTATTTTAAAGGAAAGTATGATTTGAAGGAAATTGTCCTTCGTGGTATTTTGATGTCATTTATATTTTTACATATATTCTATTATCAAATTATTATTATGAAACCAGAAAGTATAGAGTAGTCTACTTGTCTTTTGTATTATTTTTGAATTCCAAGAGCTCGTGGGTCAAAGATTTTAACATATTAGTCCATAGTCCATGTGCTATAGACACGAAATAAGAATTTGTTTTACTGAAATATTTTCTAGAACTTTCGTTTGTGCCTTCCAAAATCGTGGGTCAAAGATATTAACATATTATAGTCCATAGCCCATGTGCTATAGACACGAAATAAGCATTTGTTTTACTGAAATATTTTCTAGAACTTCCGTTTGTGCCTTCCAAAATATTTATAATTTACGTGATTGAGGCTCGTAAGGGACAACATATAAACTATTTGATATATAGTATATAGTAGATCATAATGCCATCAAAAACATTCTTCTACCGTGAAAATTTGTAATAAGAAATCAGTCCATTTATTCAGTGCCTACATAAGGAACCTTTTGTCTTAAGCTATTACGTAATGAGTTAACCTAACAGCATCTTATAGTGACCATATCAATATTTAAAAAAAAACTTTTGTTTAAATAAAAAAATTGACTCAATCGACAGATTATTTAATCAAGTGGGAGACTTCATGGCGCACGACGGTCATTATAGTGAGTGCACAAATGCATTGTATATTTTCCCTTTATCAAACTTTCTCAGTTATAAGAGTAGCAATTAGTAAGAAAATAAAAAATCTTACCAATGCATATGAAGGTAACTGTTCGTAGAGTGGATTCATAGGCGTAAATAATATCAACATTGGACTGCCATCAGCGAATCGTTCGAAGTTGAAACCTTTTCTCCACATTGGAATAATTCTGGAGACCGGTTGCACGAAATTTTCCAATATCCATGGAACAAGGGATGACTCGTTCCAGGCTTGATTCTCACCATCAGGCGTGTAGTCCTTAAACGAGGAGGTAACAACTAGTAAGGGAGCGTTCAAGTATTCGTCACGCAATTTTTGGAGATTATTGAAACCCCCCCCCCATGTAACGCGCCGTAACGTTTTTCTGTACCCAAGTATAGTAAAACGTTTCGTGACCACCTAGTGACTCTTTATACCTAAAAGTTACCATTATGTGGTGTAAAGTACTGGAAAGTCGAAAATAATATTAACAATAACGCGTAATTCAATCCCCGCCCCGCATCGTAACGTTTTACAAAAGGACCCCCCCACTGCCCAAAATTCGTTACGTAATACTTGAACGCTCCCTAATTCAAGCTATAATAATTTTTCTTGTTGTTTAGTTTTTATTTGTAACAAATGATAAGTAGTTTCAGGTGAAAGTCTCTTTCTCTAGTATAATTCTCTTTCTTCTTTAATGGCACTGTGGAGGAAGGACGGTGTACTGTTTCACCAACCTAAAGGGAGGATCCACGACCAGTCTTACCACTGACTGGACCGAAGATCCCTGTAGCTTAGGTCGAGAACTAGTACATATCCATAGCGGTCGGAATAACTTCGTTAGGGTATGACGTCATCAGTGATTGTAGCCGAAGAATGTAGCTAGCTACACCCCATTATATAAAGATATTTACTTCTATATAATTTACATCTACAACTGGATTTTATTTCGAAACACTATTTTTCTATATGCTGGCTATTATATATTGTTATGTATGGTATGGTAGATATACCAGAATAATAATCATAATTTATCCAACGGAAGTCTCATAACCGAATAAGGAAGATACAAGGCATCTATTTCATTGATATATAAATGCTAGTAATTTTAATAACCGGCAAATATTTACCAAGAATCGAACCTAAGAACTATGACATATACACCATGTTTGCTGGAATGAATATGCTTACTATAATCAGAAAAATTAATTATACCTTAGTGTCATTCCATAACATAAACCTAGCATTTGGAACACTATCAATTCCTAGATCCACAGCCAGTTCTGTAGAAGTGACAACCGCAAAGCATACTTCCCCGATTGTGTCAAACTCTTTAGTTTTTATTGCTGTATTATACCATATGTTATAATATTTTGATGTGTATGATACAGGTGTATAACCAACTGCAACAGCCTGAAAAAGGAAATAAATTTAATGTTAAAAATAAACCATTTATTTATTAAAATAAAACTAAAATAATTGTATAGTAAAGCCTGTAAAAATATACCCAAAATACAACTTAATCACAAAATAATAGTTATATAGAAGTATGTAAGACCTCAACTGAAAAAACCAATAAAAGGTACAGATGTACAATATATAAAAACTAAACTAGGTTGTCTCTTAAACTTGGTTTGTGTGCCTTGTTACATAATAAATTCTAAACCACTAAAAATGTTGCATTGATTGTACATATACCTACCTACCTATTGTGTAATTAGTAAATAAATAAATAAGTAGTAAATATAATATACTCACATCACACATGGAAAGCAAATTAACCAAATCTTCTGTAGACGAAACCCTTTGTAATGGTTTCATTATTAATTCTAAAAAGTTAACCATGCTTTCTGCATTTCTTGGTCCTGGAAAATATTAAGAAAATAATATAAATATGATTTATTACAAACCTTTATTTCATATTAGATGATTTGGTATGTGAAATCCATCTCATTATTAATTTATCAGCTAACAATATAAAGACAGCAGAATGTTTTTCTATTTATAATGTCTTAAGTTAAGTTAATAAAATATGTGTATGCAGAACCTTTATATAATATGCCTCTTGATGTTACAGTGTACACCATTAATATTGGCCATGATGGAATTTTATTATGTTGCAATCTACACTCACTGCCTGGATTCCAACAGTTTATAGCGCTAAAGTGAACCTAAAAGTAATAAAGTTAAGTATTAGAAGCATTTAATAAAACGCTATCTGCATTATGGTTGCCAAATTTTTGTGCTAGTAACATTGCATGCAGGCTTTCAGGCTTTCACTTTAGGCAGACACATACAATGTTTTCATAAAATGGACATAAAGACTAATAATGTCTTAATCATGACAAGTAAAGACATTTATATGCCTCATAGAATGCTTATATTTATATTATACTAGCAGACTCGGCCAAGCGTTGCTGTGGCTAAGGTTATTGTTTGAGAAGTTTGTAAGCTATCCTCTCTTTTAAGTTGGATCAAACTACACACGGTGTGCAAATTTGATTGATATTGGTTCGGTAGTTTAGGAGTCCATAGCGGACAAACAATGTGACACGTAATTTATATATATTAAGATATAATAAACTCTTTAGTCCTGTTTTATAAATTTTATATTAATCCTTTAATTTGTATTAACCACTACATAATACAGTTTTAAACTGGGTAAAAAAAGCTAAAAATGTATCTTACCCTATCATTTAATACACTAGCTGTTGCTTCAAACTCCCCTCGGACATACTGTGACTCTGCATCCCAAGGTGCATAGTACATAACAAATGATATATCTTCCTTGTTAATTAATGCTAAAGCATTACTTAATTGGCCTTTGTACCAATCTTTTACTAAATTTGTATTAAAAAATCTCACAGCATGTGGAACTTTAGATGTACTTGCTGGTCTGAAAATGAGGATTTTAAATGTTATGTGAAATCATTAATAAAATAATTATAATAATACAAAAAAATTTTTAAATGATTTATTCAAATGGGAATTCAAATGATGTATCAATACCTTCTATATGTATCTTTTTATAATAATTATTATAAAATATGATAAGTTAATATAATGTTTAGGCATTACCTTAAGGCACTACTTAATTAAAAAAATAAATGTGTCAAAAAACATTTTACTTAGATATAGTTTTTGATCAGATTATTTTTGGAAAAATAATTTTCTTTAACATATTTTGTTTGATAAATAACTAGGACAAACTCACATATTATGCAAAGCTCCATAGGTAGTAACAGCTAATGCTATACAAAATATTGTTTCCTTGACAAGCATGTTCAAAAATAAGTTGTTATTGTTTTGTTTTGCCACTGGTGAACTATCACCAGAATCTTGTTCATCGCTAGTAACACTTTGTTCTGGTTCTAATGACGTGCCCCTAGAAATATCCTCAGTGTCCACCGTTGGAAACATTACACGTCATTCGTATAGTTTTTCCGAATCACTTATCAATATAGCTACAGAAAAATATATAAGTGTAAATATTCGTCAAATTATCAAATAAGAATCAAAATCGTCATATAATGTAATATACTACCGTACAAAGCCCTACATTTGTAATCAAAATAAAAGGAACTATAGGTCTACCAGGATCTGATGGCAAAAAGGGAAAAAAGAAATTGATGCTAGTAATACTGGGGAAATTGGAGTAAAACGTTTTGATACTTTTTTTTCCTTATAGCGGCTGATTCTGTGTGTGATACATGCAAATATAAAAATTTATCCAATGTGGGGTTTGAAATTTAGATGAAAACTCCAATTACTCTGTTCATGAGTTTATTAATTAATTAAGAACTTGAAAATGGTTCCAAATACTGCACATCCATAAAAAAGTCTTCAACGAAGTATTTATAATAAACCTTTCCTCCTGCATCTCAATTAACCGATCTTGTTCTATGAACTGATTATCAATTTTTATTACATGTTCACAAGATTTTCGCCATTCATCGATCCCTATTTGAGAGAAATAAACAGTGTACAACTCATTTATCTTGTTTCTGATCAATTCTAAATCAAAACTATCCAAGTTTATTTGTAGTATAAGAAACCCCTGAAATAAACCAAAGTTTAGTATAAGTACATAATATAATACACACGAAAAATCCCATAAACCAAACTATCAAGACGTGTCATTCCTATTAACCAGTCAACGCTTGCACATGGCTCAATATCGATGATTGTGTATGTTCTGCATCTTGTTGACCAAGTATTCTTTGATAAACATTGAAAACAATATGTCTTGCTTGCGATCGAAGAGTTTTCTTCGACATTTTCATCACTTTTTAAAGGAAATTTGAAGCCAAACCAAAAACAATTCTTCGAAATTTCAGTTGACAGATGAAAATTTTCTTTTATTGCCATATGTAAATCGCTAATTTTTAATTTTTTTTTTTGCCATCAGATTCTGGTAGACCTATATTTATTTACGTCATTAAAAATTACAGTTCCAATTACATCCTTATTATTTGCAAATGTAAAACACAGATGTAATTTGTAAATGTTCTTTCTTTTTTTTTCCTTTATGGCTCTGGCACGGTTTGTTCATTAGCCATAAATGTTCTTTCAAATTCAAATTCCAAATTCTGTCAATTTAATAGTGCGTTTTCCAATTACAGAGCATAATGCGACTCAGTGCCGCACATTGCCGCATAATGCTGAAGCTTAATTGGAACGTGAATTAGTTTTCAAATGCATCAGCAGAGTACGCTAAGTCAGTGTTGAAAAACAAATGTTCTGAATAGAGTTAGCATTTAGCAACCTCATTAATGTATAAATTATGTGGTTAACAATAATAATTGGTTGAAAACTTTTTACGCTTATTTTAATAATCAAATTATTTCATTAACATTTTTTTACTGAAATAAGAGAAAACCTTTAAAGAATATAAGGTTTTAACAAGCTAAATTAACAGTAAAATATATAGTTTCATGTAAGAAGTTTACATCATTTACGTTTTGAGTATTTTTTTTTAAATGATTTCTAAAAAAATTATATACTTTTTCAAAACCATTGCAATGTTTACAAGAGTATAAACCTGTAAAATAAATTTGTTTACAGATCCGAATTTTAAAATAAAATTGTATTCTTATTTTAAATGTGGAATATAAAAAAAGTAACTATTTATACCTTCATCCATACTTATATTTATTTTTTTTAGCAGTTTGAAATAACTTTAATTAGTTTCAAAATCTACGACGAAACAAATTTTTCAACAATAAATAATATTTACTAACGAAAGTTTCGATAAATGCCAACTTAAAGAAAAACACTGGTCATATTTCTGTCACTGTGTTGGTATTTATTGCGAGAAGCACGCGAGAGCATTAGCTTTGAGAGTGCTCAATTGTGCGAAGCGTTGCTGTAGTTGGAACATTCAACGTTGAGCATTATGCCGCATAATGCGCTCTAGTGCTGTAATTGGAAAACGCACATCACCTCCTAACGGGAATTCGTCAAATTACGAAAATGAACCCTGTGAAACGCCGTGCTGTGTCGATTCTCTTACCGCACAGACTCTATTAAAACTTTATCTATACCTTGAGGCTTGAATACACATATGACATAAGTGTCAACTAACGTCTGTTCTACAGTCTACTATAACATTAACCATAGTATTAAACTCTTAGAATCTGTCGTATTTTAATCTATAGTGCGAATGTTGTTTCCTATTTTGCGTTGCGTTTTGTGAAAATTATATTATTAAATAAACTAAGTTCGCTCTAATTAGGACTTGTTACCAATTAGAGATAAGAATTTTCAAATCATAATTTTCTAGGTGATTTTCTGTTTGCATTGATTCGTAATCTCAAATTAAACAAAACTTCCAATAATTCAGTGACTAACAAATAGTCATGGATTCTACACAGAAATTAGATCCTAATTCAATAGAATATTGGAAAGAACAGGCATCTAATTTTGAACGAAAGTGAGTACACTATAGAAACAATATTGATTATAGAATAAAACTTAATTTCATACTTTATTATTGTTTAGAGCTAATGAACTACAACAGGAATTGGATGAATATACAGAAAATTCTGCTCAACTCGAAAGAGAATTGGAAGCCTCCCTAGGACAAGTAGAAAATCAGAACAGAGATCTGGAACGCCAAAACCAAAGGCTTAAAATGGAAATAGAACAACTTAGGGTAAGTGAATTACTGAACATATTAAAATAATGTTCTTGTTGATTTCAAGGATTTTAATGCAGTTGTAGTTGGTCATGAAACATTATATATAATTAGTGATGTGCAATTTTGTTTTCATACACACTCTTCTGAACCTAATGTTTAGTATAGGACTAGTCCTCCAGCTTTTGTGGTAAGTGCCCAAACAACATAATGACACAATCACACAATCATATTATGACATTGGGTGGTTTTTGTAAGTTACCTAACTAGAAATCATAAAGAAAGAAATAGTTTAATAGTTACTTACCCTTTTATTTTTTCTTCAGAATAAACTAGATAGAAGTCAACATGAGACAAATGCCTTGGAAAATGAGTTACAAGCATTAAAAAAAGAAAAGGAAAAACAAGCTATTTATGTAAGAGAAATAGAACAAAAAAATGATGATTTAGAAAGAGGACAAAGGTATAATAATTTTAACTTACTCTTTAAAAAATTGTCTGAATGTGTTGTTGATATAATATACAAAAAGATTAATAATGTTATATTAAAGTTACAGATGTATTGATTATCCTGTTATTGGTTTTGGAGTTTAATCAGTTAACTATTTAAGTAATAGTATGTCATTGATATGTAAAATCAGTAAGTGAACAATTTAAATTAGTTGAAACTTTTCACAGAGTCATATCAGAATCAGTAGCATGTATAGAACAACTATTAAATCAAGCATATGAAAGAAATGCAGTACTGGAAAGCGAGGTGGATGAAATTGAGAATCTCAGAATAAAATTGCAACGTGCAAATGATGAAGCAAGAGGTATATCTTGTTCTTGATTTACTTGAGTCTGGACTAGGGCCTATTTATTTTTGGCGTTGTTCTAATTGGTTATTGAAAATGGCATTAAAAAAAATTCAGTGAAAGTGAAACTTCTTTAATAGATAAATGTATGAAATTCTTATATAATTTATATAGCTTTAGTTTTTTTTTGTTTCTTTCAGTGTGGTGTAGTAATGCTTTTAACTGAGCTTGATTCCAAAAAAAATCCTAAGTTTTTTTTTAAGAAAAAATAATTGTATTATTTATTATTTCATAACATGTATCATAACTTACTTATCTGACACCAACATAATATATTAATTTATTTTTCTAAAAAGTATTGTAGCTACATTATTTTACAGTATTTTTTAAACATTTTGTTTGACATATTTCTAGATCTTAAACAAGAATTAAAAGTAGTAGAGAAAATACCTACACCAAAGAAAGAAGATAGTGCACCAGAGGTGTGCAATGGCCACACTACTGCCCGAGCTCAAGTTGAAATTGAGACACAAACATCTATAGCATCTCCCCAAAGAAGTGAGCTTTTGTCATTTATAAATTTAGTGCTAGCAACTGTTGTTTAATTCGTACATTTAAATAACTAAACCTGTTCAGATTTAGTTCAACATCAATCATGCATATGTAAAAATAAAGTCATTTACAACATATAGGTACTATACTTTCATGTAAACAACAGACCCCTGATATTTCCATGGCTTTTATATTCTATCAATCTCTATGTATATCCTCTATGACTTTAAAATATTTTATTTCTTGTGAAAGTCTAACCAATCTTTCATCATATTGTTACTCATTTAATAGGGGAAATAAATGGAAATGCAATGACTCCATCATCTAGAGTGTCAGCTATAAACTTGGTGGGCGATCTTCTTCGGAAAGTGGGGGTGAGTAGTAGTAAATCTTTAGCAGTATTTTGCACTCTTATCATTTTAGCAATTTGGGTATTCATTTTTGGAAGGCATATCGCTATTGGTGTTTGTCTTAGTTAGTTTTTACAGTGAACCTTTTTATTATTATTATTCAAAAATAATATTTTTTTATGATTTGAATTTAAATAATTTCATTGTCCTTGTATAGTTCCTAAATTTGAATTGATATAACTTAATTGTGATATTTCAATGTGCTTCAAATTATTTTATTTTAAGTATTGTTATTTGTTAATATGATTTATATTGTGTATTTGTTATATTTTTTATTTATTGTTGTATGCTTTTTATATATAAGTTAATAGTAAATATTTACTTTATATCCCTTTATTTTTATTTTGTACATAAAATGGAAATATGTATATAGATTTCAGTATCTAGAACAACTAGAGGTTGTTACGATAGTAACGTAAAGCAAACGGTGGTAATTTCACTGCGCCATATTGATTTTTGTGCTTATTGTATCACGTCAATACATTGTTAATAATTATGTTTTTCTTATATATATCTTCTCGATAGAATGTCCATATATGTATTTATTGAATTAACTATGTTAGGGTATTTTGAAAACAAAAGTAGCATTTTGAAATGTATATATTCTCAAATCTTGTTTGCAAATCGATAAAATAAATTCGCAAACGAAACGTGATAACGACCGAATATCGAAACACATTTCTTTGGAACCATTAATTTGCCATGTATTTAAACAATCTCATTGTTTTGATGAACATGATAACTGAATACACTAATTACATGTTCAATAAAGTTTTTGTTTATGCAGCTAATGTAATGATTCAATTTTAATTTTTATTATATTTTTGCCTATAATCACTATTTTTACGAAAGTTTATTGCAAGTATTCAAAGACATGTAGTGTTGCTTTTGTTTTCAGCGTCATGTATTATATAACAGCTTATCCGTAAAACGTGTAACTCGTAGTTTAGCTGAGCTAATTTTATTTTGCATGGTTGTGTACATTGTAGTGCATGGTATTTATTGCTTGCAGCTTGAGAGGTTTCTTTGCCGCGAATGTGGTAAGGTCAAATGCGCGTGTTTCACCGAGCAAAGTTCTCCACCTCACGAGTTCGTTGATCAAAAGGAATCAGAGAATTCAATTGATTCAGTTGAATTACGGAAACCGGATTTAAAACCGCACATAGAGACCAGACAAAGGTGCTCTGATCAACCATTTCAAAGGTCCATACAAAACGATGGGAAGCTACGAAGATCCTTCATAGTGCGGTCCAGAGAGGGACTAGAAAATTTCTTGAACTTAAAGAAAGGCCAAGAGAAAGAAAAAACGAATTTACAGTTTTGATAGCTTTATTTTTAGATATGTATTGTACAAATGGTGCTCGTTAGATATTAATTCCGCATAAGAGGGTAGTTGTGAAAATGAATTAACATGAAACCTATGTATTTTATTCTTCTTGTTAAACGAACATATGTTATCCTAAAGTACTATGGTGTAAACCAGGAATTGATTTTTAAATGTATTTTAACGTACTATGTACATCACAATTTCGTGTATATTGTATTTTTGTAAGTATTGTTAATGTAGAGTAGACGTTGAGGTGGAGGCTTTTGCACCTAACTTCATTACTAATAACATCATTCATATGTAATTTTCTTCATTGTAGGCTTTGGAATCAAAGTTAGCATCGTGTCGTGGTACGGTTAGACCTAAAGAGCATTCGCCAAACTCAGCTTCGGAAGTGAATAAGGACTACAGGTGTGTACTCAAGAACTAAGACTTGCCTATCTCCCGGTTTTTTATTTTATAGTATCATACTATATATGAAAGCTTTGTACTGTGATCGTAATCACATTTCCTTACTATTATCTGTGATGATAATATAAGTTATTTTCGGCCTACCCACCGTTGACAGCCACGCTTTGCTTTGTGACGTCACGACCATCACAATACAGGCAAGTCGATATCATACCTAAGGGCAAACAATTTTCGATAGTCTATCATTCAGATATGTGTAGGAATATTGTATATTTTTTATCGGAGGTTTTATGTAAATAACATAGTACTATGAAATTGTTAGCACTAATAAAGTTTACGATGTGATCGATAGTTCCAATAGTTTTACGGGTAATGGTAGGTTCGGTAAAGGTATTTTCAAAAATATTAAAAAATTATCAATTCATAACATGTATCAAATATTTTCTTATAAGGTTACAGTTCATTTTAAAGTAGGATTTTTAAACTTTGGTCGTAACTTATTAGTTTTTCCGTAAAAGAACTTTTCTAGAAATAAATAAATAGATTGTATAAGAAGAGATTTTACTAAAATTAATTTACGAGCGTCGTTAGACGGTGCTATGCAATAACAGTAACCAACCGTTATTCGTAAAATGTATATAGGGATTGAAATTAGTAGATGGTAGTTTCTTTCTTGAATGCAATCATTATAAATGGTTACCTTAATAGATTTACTTTAGCGTCTTAGCAAAAATTCAGAAATGCTCAACGTTCTTGATAATCTTACAGGTATTTTTTTGTGACTAACATCAGTGAATACTAAATTAATTAACACAATCGTTTTTACATTCCTAATAGCATGGATTAAGTTGACTTTCTTGCCTTAGACAATATATAACATGTACAAATTACTGCATTCGTTACGGCAGCCATTTAAATAGAAGTGATCTGAATTCTACTAGGCATAGTCAAATAATTATATTCTTTTATTTGTATCGATTCTTAAGTGCTATTAAGTTATATTTAAATACTAGTTCTTATTTAAAGTCGGTTACTACTAATTTCGTGGTTAATTGAAACGTGTTGTTTCGATGAATTTTAAGATGATTTTGGATAAATGATGTGGTCAAAAAATTTAATTCCTATGTCGAAAATTGTATGTTAATTTTCACTATTGTTAGTTTGTAATAACCCAGTCTAATGCGAATAGTAATTATTAGCATTTATATTCACGTGTGGTGACAACACAATTTATATTTTTGTGCGGAAATAATATCAAAGTATAATAAATAAGTTCTGGCGTATGTGTTTTATTTAATTAAAAATATGGTGTATCATTCCTTTTATATTATTTGAATTTTCGAAGTTGGTGTATCAAAGATAGCATGTTTGTTAAAACTATTATGAGTCTTAGTAAAATGTTTTTGTACAGACCAAGTTTTCGTGGACACCAATACGATACGTTCCTTTTCACGTAGAAAAGGTAAATAAATATAAACATTTATTTAAAATATTTTCAGTAATTCTATTCACGCGATTTTTTTACGTTAACTATTCTATTTACGTATTGTTCGTATTTTACAATAATAACAATACTTAATAACTCTAATACTATGTCTAAACTTATTAAGGTCGGTTGAGAAATTAAACTTGGGTTTGAAATCACATTTTTTTTATTAAATCAAAATGTCTCCAATTATACTTCATTTATTTATATTCATATAATTTGCTTTCCCGTGAACACGCTTGATATAATATTAGTCCATTCCACATCCTTCGTTATTTCAACTGGAGGTTTAAAATAGTTCATGAGTTTTTTCAACGGTTTATTAAATAATTTAATGTTTAGCATCAAATGCGATTCGCTACTCTGCTGCTCTTCAATATATATTTCTCCTGAAACATGTATTTAAATCAATCAATTTTCGATGCTTTAAAATAAATACTGGAAAATGAAGATTTATAAAATAATTCCAACATTACCAAGCAATTCAATTAAAAGAGAACTTTAAATACTGTTTTATAATATTTGAAATTCTAGAATATAGGCGGGAAACGAGCCATAAAATTCAGTCACCCCAGCCCATAGACACCCATTATAGGTGCCTTTGAGGCTCTCTTTTAAATAGAGGTCGTATCTCCTAGGGAAGATCTTTATCGGGAGTCGATTCCACAGTTCGCAAAAGAAAATGCTGAAATAATGAAGTGGACCGTGAAACAAAGTATCATAATCATTATATAAATTTTTAATTACCTGCCAATTTAGGTGAGCGTGTTATCCATAATATAATAACATATAACGGTAGTGTTTGCACGAAGTGGATCAGTCTAGCCAAGACATACTGCGCTAATAGTGATAGCACGCGAAACTATAACGTAGAATATTATACAATTTATGAAGAGTTTGTAGTACTAAAAACTCACTGAAATTGCTTTTAGAAAATCGCATCTTGGCCTCTTGCATTTCCTGACTTGAGTTCATACACGTTAAATGGGTAAAACAATTCAAATAGAAAAATACTTTCGGTAACTTTAAGCATGCTATTCTCAATCTGAGATCGGTCAAACCCCGGGCGGAGCACCAATTGAATTCTCTTTCTAGGCACGTAATGGACGTTAGTTCGATGGATAAAAGAAAAAAACATTGTGAGGATACCTACATGTTGTAGATGCAAATTGACATGTCAGGCTAAGAAGACTTACTTGCCTATAAAACAAATTTAACGACCCATAGAGTAGGACCAGGCCACTGTTTTAAGGAATTTATAAAAATACAATAGTACGACCGGCCCGTAAATCTTGAAAAATTATATACCTAAACCTTCTTCATTTTAAGATACAGTCAAAACCGTTTACGACGATATCGTTTAGAACATACCGGTTATATTGACCAAAAGCATTCTATTTTCTTTGGTACTTAATAACAGCGTCATCGGTTTTTACGACCAAATATCAGTAGTCCCTTCGATGTCGATAAAACAGATTTTGACTGTATTTGATTTTATTGTTCCCAGACATGACGTATTTATATAAAAGCTAGACTAAATATGGTGTCATTGACATGTAGGCATTATCAAGCTTTACAATTTTCCTCTAGAACTCAATCATATCTCTCATCGTTAAAGCGTTTGAAAAGTTTTGGAGAAAGTCTTTTACTTTTTCGGTTAATAGCTTAAAACAAATAACGCTTTCCATTGGTAAAATAATTTTTAAAAGCAACTACTACAACTTATGAACTATCTCTTTATAAAATTAGTAAGTATAGATTATTATTATTGCTAGCAACTTGATATAAATTCACATTATGACGTGTTTCTTGGTGAAATACCCATTTACTTACCATTGTAAAAACAATGTAGTACATAAGCGTTGTAGGCAGCAGGAGTAATAATATTGTAAAAGCTACGGTTCCCACAAATAGCTCCTGATTCGTGTATTCACATGAATCTATGCAATTTCTTAATGGATTGTACTTTCGTCCAACAAATAACCGTAGCATAGCAGTGAGGCCTGATATTTGTATGTTGAATAGTCTGAAGAGAAATAAATGTTGTTGATTAATGAGAACCCTATATTTATACGTACGTATAAATATATAATAAACACTAAGTTTTGACACTGCAGTGTTGGTCTAGTGGCTTCAGCGTTTCTTCTCTCATCCCTGAGGTCGTGGGTTCGAATGACGGCCACCAAAGAAAACGTCGTGAGGAAACCGGCATGCCTTAAAAGTCGAGGGCGTGTGTCGGGCATAGAAGGCTAATCACCTACTTGCCTATTAAGAAAAAACAAATAATGACGAAAACGGATACAGAGGCCTAGACTTAAAAGGGCTTTGTTATGCTATATGCTATGCCAGCCAAAGATTGAAATATATTTTTATTACTCCGAGAATTGGAGTCAGTGTTTTGGCTCTAATTATTACTATTAAATAAAAAGTACCTATTAAAATGTATATTTCTATTTACCATTTGACTAGACGCGCGTATCAACCCTGAGTGAGTATGAATTCAGAATGTATACAAATTTATCTATGTGCAATTTTTTTTCATAGAAAAGGGGCAATCGGGCAGGAGACTCACCTGACTTTAAATGACACCGCCTAACTTACACTGCCAGAAGTGCCGCAAGTGCGTTTGTCAGTACGCTCCTTTCTTTTTTCCTTTTGAAGGTCCCTAAGTGGAATTGGTTCGAAAGCAGATCTTAAAACCCAAAATCTACTAATATAAAGAAAAATTATCAAAATTGAAACACAAATATCTGAAGCCAAGACCAATGATTGTAATTTTATTTTTGATTTAATTACCTTGCTGCATAAACATAAATGCAATATGAATGAAATGTTGTTACACACAACATATCTGATATAATAGCAGCTTGGAACGTCAGTCCTAAGTAACCCAAGTATTGATAAATATGCAATATTAAATCCAATCGTTCACTTGATACATCTGCAATTTCATAACGCTTCATTATATAAACATAACTTCCAATGTTAAACTTATACTAGGTGGCACTGAACATTAAATCTGCCAGTTAGCCATGAAAACTTTTGAATTTGGAATACAGAACTCTGGCTATGGCTGGTTCCAATTGGGCATGGAACGATTTCAACACAGACAACTTCGAAAAACCAATAAAAGTGATAGCAACTTCTACATTAAGTTTTTTAAAAGATTTATAGCACATAAAAGTTACACATTTATTTTAGTTTTAGGGTATATTTAGTAAGCCTTCGATTAAGATGCAAATTAGAGAAAGACAATTTTTTACTGAATCTGGATATTACCTATATATATTATTATTATTATTTTTCTTATTAACATCAATTATTCATAACTAACATACCATTTATAAGCATAGCATTATCATACTATAAACTTTAATATTGATAATAGTTCTCTTTTCCTGGCATAACACTTAAAGTGTTGTACAGTGAAATGATTTATTAATACAATAAAACTCTACTCACCCAAAAACAACCACCATAATTCCACATGGTATGAGAAATATTTACCCAGCATTTTATTAAATGCATTATTCAACTTTAATCCTGCTGGAGCTCCCATTAGCCATTTTAGTAGTGAATACATAGAGTTTACCAATTTCTGGAAAACTTAAATATATTATTACCTATATTAGTCATAATGAGGCTTAAAGTGAAACCTAATTTAAAGTACTACTATCATTAATTATTAACTTGAAAATATACTAATTTGGGTTAGTTGCAAATGATATTTTTATAAGAATATGAAATGCCAATTTTTATAAATAGTTATTGTACATATATCTTATAATTTAGGGAAAATTTTGCTGAGATTTTACTGCTGCATTAACATTTAAATTCTTGTTATAATTAAATTAATAATACTATAAATGAAAAGTACAACCGCCTACCTCTAAAATTCCAAGTAAGAGTACACCAATTTCTTTCCTATCGTAAAATAATATTTCCAAGATATAATAACCCAAAATAATATCAATAACTAATGCTAAAATATAATTTCCTTGTTTTATTGATATCTGGAATTTAGAAAATTATGTTTAAAATTTGTGCATTAGTGTTACACATAGCTTGGCCAGATTATGTGTGGTGGTTTGGAAATCAAATAACTTTTAGGAGAATTCTAAAAACTAGGTATTTTTGTGCAAGCTTTTAATTTAAGCCTGCACACAATACCCCTGATACATATGTTATTTATAGCTAATGTGCAAAACATTTTAATAACAACTTAACAGGCAATTATATCATATAATAACATACTTACTTTTTCCTTTTTTCTCAATGTATTTTTTAACCAATTTAATAAATTAATACAGTTGAAAATATGTTGAATAAACATTGAAGAAGAAAACATATGTGGTATTCTATATTTAGGTGCATACTCAGCAATATTTTGAGGATAATTGCTTTTTCTTTTAACTAATTCTCTAACATACATAAGTTCTTTGCAAGATACATCTAATGTTTCTGAATTGATGACTTTGTTAATATCATAACATATAAAAATAAACTTGCAACCTTGAATTACTTTACCATTTAGGACTAATTCAGTGACCCTAGGATTAACAGAATCATATAAACAAATTTTATTTTTAATGTTTTTGTTCATTAATTGTGATGGTTCATTACGGAAATAACCAAAGATAGTGGTGTCATCATCAGCTGATAATTTCTCATCTAGATTCTGCTGCAATTCAAAACTCTCTGTGAAATAAATATTGCAATGGCACTTGTCGTCTTGGGTAATGTAACCTTTTAATAATGTTTCCTTGCCATTCTGAGGCAAGTTAGGGATAAGAACCTTAAAATATTCCATTTTTGAAGGAAACAATGTTTGTAAACAATTCAACCTCTAACGAGTTGAACCTACTCTAGGCCGTAAAATCATGTTCTTGCTGTTTAAAATATATTAAATCAGAATAACATTTCATATCAGGTATTTGGAAAACAATTTATTTTGATATATTATCTTTATAAAATATTCTGAGGTCTCGATTATGCTTTAGCCCTTATGGATTGAAAAATGAAAACTCGCATATTCCGTGACCTGTCATCGACTAAGGCCGAGTTTTGTTATTGAATATTGACATTTTGTATGACATGTTTGTATAAAGTTGTCATTGTATTAACAAAAGTTTTAGAAATTATGCATAAAATTTAAATTGGTCTCAAATATTTCTTCTACGATTGCAGTCTGCAGTGGTGAAAGAAAATTAAGCAAAAATACTTAATTTCATAAAATTTAAAAAGCTGAATTGCATCCTCATCCATTCTTTTAATAAATGAGTTTACGGTCGTCACAACCACAGTCCACAACCACATAAAAACATGAGACATGAGTGTAAATTACTGTTTCGTTCATATTTCACAGAAGTCAAGTTGTAACATTTAAGTATAGGAAGTAGGAATGCTCTAAACACCTAAAGACATTAAAGACTAGCATTCTGAGAAGACCGAAACAGGTGCAAATCAGAAGGTCGAGGCTTTCGCATGATATGTATGAACGCCTAGCCAAATTTTTTTCTGAGCGGTGTTAGAGCGGTGTATGGTCTAGTATTATCATGACGAAATACCATAATCATCCTATTTAGAAATTCTAGCAAATTTCTCTTAATTTCTTCCTTCTCATGAGATGATTATTTCTATAATATAGCAAAAGAGATTTGTATCAAGTTTTTATAATAATATATTAAAAAAAGTTTCCCGACCCCCCGTAAAAAATCAATAACATCTTTTATTATATTATATTAGGTGGAAATAAGCTTTTTCACGTATATGATACATCATCATAATATACCAATCTGATTATAATTCACAAAATGTAATTGTATTATTATGTATCTGTTATTTTAGTTCTTATATATAATCTATGAGTAGGAACTAGGAAGAGCGCGCTGCGTGATGTGTGGAGCGCCATTTTGCTTGGTTGGCTAATGCTTCTGCTTACGAAAGACAAAAATTCATTTAAGCTTGCAGAAGCACAAAAATCTTTATTTAAATACAATATTCATAATGATCTAAATATAAGTGTGTGTGGTTGATTTTCAGTGTTATCTAAGTTGTTTATTTTAGAGGAAACATTAAACAATTATACCACCATGTCTGCTCACGAGCAAATGAGGGCAATGTTGGATCAATTAATGGGAACATCACGCAATGGTTTGAAATTTTTATAAATTTTACTTTAACCCTTCTTACAGACTTTAGAAACTATATTTAATAACCTAGACTAAATCGTGCCATTTAAAGGTTCTCTTCTTATGTTTAGGAATTGTAAGGGTTCCGAAAATCAATATTTACAACCCATTATTAGGAATGCTCCACAACACTTCACTATCAATTTTTTACACTATAAAACCTGTAATTGTTCTTATTTGTTTGCTATTATTTCAGGGGAAACTGACAAACATGGTGTGAAGTTCTATGATGATTCTGTATGCAAATCCTTTTTACTCCAGTGCTGCCCTCACGAAATTTTATCATCAACGGTGAGATAATTTTTCATTATAAGTAGTGGGTTTTTGGGGTGTTCAAATTTAATCCTTTTTGTTTTCGTATATATTTGAAATTCAATATAAGCGTCACAATAAATTATAGCTGTTAAGGGTTTTTAAGAAATCAAAAATAAAATTAGGTTTTCATAAAACATGCATACATTAGAATTTTATTTAAAGTGTTTAAGAAATAAAATGGTCTTAATGTGTGCAATTCATTAACAACCACCTTTTGCATAACAATGCTATAGTCCCTCAATTTCTTTTCATTAGAGTGGCTTGTAACTATGGTGAAATATGCTTTTCAGAAAATGCCCAACACTAGTCTTTATTGCTCATCACAATACAGTTTAACAGATGAGGGATAAATTGTATGAGTTAGGCTGTTCTGTAAGTACCAAGATGTACGTATAAAAACATTTCTAGTTAGCTGATTGTATTCATACTGCTATGCAGGTTTAATTTAATGGAACACTAAGCTTAAATTTAAATTTTTAATTTGTCCTTCGGTTTCTATTGCTGCTGTGGTGAGTACATTGTTAAAATCATAAAAATTTAAAGTCGGGGAGGAAATTGCTGATTCAAATTCACCATTGGGTATGTACTGTGCTGTTTACGAGGCTAGAGTAAAAAATATATAAAAGTGTGCATGAAATATCGTACTGCAAGAGAAAAATTATCACTTTCTTAATATCTTAATTACATGAGCAAACTTATATATACATGCCTTATGAATAAAATTAGAAAAATCTCCTAAAATCTTTTTGTTGGTCTTCTTCACATGTTTCTAGCATTTTATTTTAAACAATAAATGCAAAAGCCTAATATATTTAGTATAGGTATTACCTTATTAGGTACATTCAGTTACATATTCTAACCATTTTTCTGTTTATCTATTGTTGGGTCTACATAGGTAGTTAAGAAATTAACGAGGTTGTTTTGCTGAGTTTTGTAAGTATAAAATATAACTAAGTGCCGCCGATAACCATATAGAGGAATTGCTGTGTTGGTGAATTTTGTATGTATTTTTAAATTTATTAGCGTCAATAGGGGTTTGATGTTTTATATTTCTTATAGGTACTACTGGTTATTAGATTCTATGGGTTTTCAACGTTCTTTATAGGCAGGTTTCATACAGTTTTATGGAACAAAATTGTAGTACATTTCTTATTATATTTATTAAGACATGTACATTGATGATTATTTTGTTTTAAATTATATAAGATACATTTACTACATTTATCATTAAATTAACTATAATTAAATGTGGCGCCACGGAAAAAGGATGTACACATAATGTTTAAATAAGAAATTACTTTTACAGAGTAATATTAAAATTTTGGATATTTTATGTTATCCTTGATTGCTCTATGACTTTCTTCTTGTTATCCATAATGATTTAAATTACAGCGCATGGACTTAGGTGAGTGTCCAAAAATACATGACTTGGCTCTCCGCGCCGACTATGAGCTTGCCTCCAAAACCAAAGACTACTACTACGATATTGATGTGAGTATATTTTGATAAATGATTTATATCTTTTATTGATATCCATATATATATATAGCTTTTATGTGTGTGTCAGACATTGATATCCTTTGATGTAAGAATTTAAAAAAATAGACTATCAAATGAAAAAATCCCTTCACCATTAAAATAATAGAATTCTACAATGAACAGGACAATGTTGCACCATTTTAGAGCAAATTTATAATATCCTCTGATTGCCTTAAATTCAAAGTGAAACTTTGGTAAGCATATTTTTGCTTGAATTTTTTATTATGTTTATATATGTGTGATTGTGCAACAAATATCTTATGACTTTTGTATTGTCTGTAGTCTTATATGGTCACATGATTTCCTATAGGCCACAGAACATTTAGAGGCTTTCATACAAGACTGTGACCGTCGAACGACGGCAGCGAAACAACGTTTAGCTGAAACACAAGAGGAGTTGTCAGCAGAGGTGACTGAAAAGGCCAATTCTGTTCACGAATTGGCTGAGCAGATTGGTCAGAAGTTGGCCAGGGCTGAAGCTCTCGGAGAGGAGGGAATGGTTGAAGAAAGTGTCAAATTAATGGGAGAGGTAGGTTTTCAGAATATAATATTGAGTTCAAGGTTATATTTTTAATATTAGAAGTGGTTTCTAAATAGTGCTTTCATCTACACTAATATAATCAAGAGGTAAATATCTTGTTGGCTTTGGCTCTCAAATTACTGGACCGATTTGAATTATTCTCTCGCCTGTAGAATGTTAAAATCTCCAGACTGAGAAAAAATACCAATTATTTGTCAAAATACCAAATCCTATCGCGTACGCTGCGAAAATGATTCACAATAAAGTGATGTTCATCTAAAACCATCAATATCTACGTAAAAGTTCGAGATACCATATGTTTATTACATATTTAAATTCAGCCGTGCGAAGCCAGGGCTGAGTATAGCCCGAGCCGTGCGAAATACTAGCTAGTATTTAATAAAAACCTTGTTCAATCTTGAATTTAATTTTCCTAAGTGTGCGAATAACACTTAAAATTTAAATTGCTGCCAGCCTTGATGGCTGGAAGTCTTCCACAGTCCGTTTCACAAGGCACTTTTTTTTGCGACCTAGCGAACTGTGGAATCGACTCCCGGTGAGGGTCTTACCTTAGACAAACTCCAACTATTATTAAAAACACGTGGCATTTTAATTTACAATTCGTCATTTGAGATTTCAATAAATTATTTTGCATATTTCAATTCTCTTTACGAAATTTTAATTAAAAAAAAAAAAAGAAATGTCTATGAGGTTATTCGCCCTTCTCACTTTCTCTTCAAAAAACATGAAGCATGCGTTCGTTGCATAAATTATGAAAATACATGCAATCTAAGGTCAAGACTTATATAGTTGTAGTGTAACTGGATTATTATTTAATATGAATCAATAAAAACTATATTGTTTATTTGTAATAAATTTAGAATTATATAATTTTTAAATATATAAATTATCAAAACATTATCTTAAACACAACCCATATTACCTAATAGGTTTGAAAAAAAAATATTTTTATATTTATAATTACCTTCAACAGATCGACGAGTTACGTAAACGCAAGGCAGTAGCGGAGCAAGAGTACCGCAATTCGATGCCCGCGTCGTCCTACCAACAGCAGAAGTTGCGTGTGTGCGAAGTGTGCTCCGCGTATCTCGGTATCCATGACAACGACCGACGACTCGCCGACCATTTCGGTGGCAAGTTGCATCTGGGATTTATTACCATTCGGGAGAAGCTGTCAGAGTTAAAGGTCAGTGCTAATATAAGTATTCTTAAAGAAAATATCTTCCAAGACTGGGAGGGTCTTCTTCATATATTTTCTAGCTGCATACATTTCTAATACTACTAAAAATTTAATAAAAGTGAGTAGTAAAAAAAATAAGTTAATAATTCAAGCTGAGTACTATCACTAATATATGTAGTTATAATATCATAATCATATAGTATCATCTCAGAATAAAAGCTATAAATTTGTAAATAAAATATATTTGTAAAATTATTATTATATATCATATAATTACTATCAAATTACCTAAAAAGGCTAATGATAAATAATAGCCCAAAATTTTACATACTTTGTTTTTTATAAGCTAATTAAGCTTTACTTTGATAAATATTTACCATTGCTACACAACACTAAATAATATTTTTACATTAAAAAAAAAATATCGATAATTTTTTATATAGAAAACGGTGGAAAAGCGTCGCGAAGATCGTGGAGCGGAGCGTGAGCGTAGTAGCGGAGGGCGAAGACATTACGTCGGAGGGAGGGAGTTAGATCGACGTGCGCGCAGACACAGGGAGGTGCCACGGGAGAGGAAGGATGAGCGTGAACGCACTGAACGTGATCGCGGAGAACGTGAGCGTGATCGTGGGCGTGACCGCGAAAGAGAGCGAGAAAAGAAGTAATTATTGCATTTTACTGGCTTAAAATTTTTGGGACGCTTAATTTTTATTACAAAAAGGCGTCTAAGGGTGCGTACAGACTTTGTAACATATTATATAACTTGTGTTTTATAACACGTCCACATTATGTAACTGAACTTGAATAACAAATTCAACATTATAACATAAAACAATACTGTACACATTAGAATAACAATGCAATATAACAATGTTATATACCATTTTAAATAACAAAAGAAAAACAAAAAAACGTAAATGCTGGGTTCGTCCTAGCATACATATCAATAACATGTTTTATAACATTCAGTGTTCACATTATCTGAAACATGTTGTATAGCTATGTTATATAGTCTGTACGCACCTTAATAAGTGCGAGTATTAAATCAATATTAAGAATTATTTATCTTGTGTTAAATGGATATAATGTTTTAATTGCATATCCTTACATGAATAATGTTTTGGAAAATACCAGATTTTTCAGAAATAATTATTTATATGTATATTTTATTATGAAATTTGTATCTTGTAGTCCATGCATACTATCCCTTTTAAAATGCGTAACTATATCTTAATTTCAGACGCTCCAGATCTCGCAGTAAGAACAGACGCGAATCGCGTGAGAAGTCTCGCGGTCGGGATCGAGAGGCGCGTCGCAGTCGCTCGAATCGCTCTAATTCACGCGAAAGGCGGAGGGAATAAACTATATAAATAGGTCTATTTTAACAATTATTTAAGTTGCTCCATTTAGTGGTAACAGAAATACAGTGTAAACTCTATATATATAGTCGAATTTTTAATTAGACGAAGTCAACTGACGTTTACGGTGTTGTCAGTTTTTAATGAAATAAAAATAGTGTTGTGACAAAGTAAAAACCCGTGAATTAATCATCGGTGTTGGCACTAGTCACCGCGCCGCGCTTTGTAATAAGACGTCAAAAAACTGATTGTAGTTACATAGTACTAGTACCTAACTTATATCAGAGCACTTTTATACAATTTTGAAATAGAAATAATATTCTTTTATTGATTGAAATGATTGACTATTCACACTCATTGTTCATTCATCTGATTGAATAAGAACTGAACGCATCACTATTACTTTAAATATGGCAACATTATTTTACAAAGTGACATTAGCTACTGTCAGTTGGCTTCGTCTAATTAAAAATACGACTATAGTTGCCGTTGTAGGGTACGAAATGTTACATTGTAAGCACAGGGTAGAACAACCAAAGTCGAGTAAAGGTTTATGGAGTTTGACGTTGCATAGAGTTTGCACTGTAACTGTATAACAGATTTAATTTTATTTTGTAGCTGACTTTGTAAACAATGATGGCATGAAGAGCTTTATGGTTTTTATCACAGTGCGCAAATACCCTAAATATAAATGACAATATGCTTATTTGAACATTTTTAAACGCTTTAGTGAGAATAAATATATAACTAGTTTCAGCCATTCTACACTAGGTATAAGATCTCATAGAGTACACAAAGACATTTAAACATCACGCTACAAATGGTTCAGATATCAAGTTTGTGCTTTAGTGGAATAGAATATCACATTGACATCCTTTTATTTTGCCTAAGCTATAGAAATGTTTAATTTTATGCAAATAAGTTCATTTCTCAGTGCTATTACTATGTTCTTTATTCCCATATATATGTTCCAACTTTCACAAATAGTTAGCTTGTACTAAATCTTGCTTAATTTAAAGAAATGCGTTGATTTATTCGCTCTGCCAAGTTTGACAAAGTATCAATAATAAGACGTGTACAGCATATATTTGAATGATGACTTTTTAATGCGGTTTTTGGCACAAAACAGATGTTTTATACTAATATTACACGTATTAAGCGTTAAAAGTTTGTCAAACTAATTAAATAAGATTAAGGCACTAATTGATAGCCAACCCAATGACCAGGGGCAGGGGTTTCGAACTTGAATAAAGCTAAGTTTATTCTCTATGAAATATATTAGAAGACTGTTGAATTGTATTTTCATTGCACATTTCAATGTGTTAGTCTTAATTTTGGTAAAGTGAGAAAAAAATATTTCCGAGGATTTACTAAATTTATTGTAAAACAGAGTACTGAAAATATTTATTTAATATAATTTGTTTCAATAGAAAAAATATAATAAATAACTGATCTTCTCCTCTATTAAAAGTTATCTTTAAACTTGTCAACTTTATGGGTTCTTTAATATATTATTTTACTTTTGTAAATTCTGCACTGACATTAGTATGCATGTAACCAAATCTTATACTTTCATTTATGATATTGCCATCACAATTTTGTGACGCGAGGTAAGCCAGTCTGTTACTGTTAATTAGTTTATGATATCTTTGTGTTAAAATAAAATTATAAAAATATAAATTTGTGTTTTTTATACCTCAGAATATCCTCTTTTTCTAAATTCATCGTGGAGAGTGAGTTCATTCTTTAAATTATACTTGATTGTTAATACTCACTACTTGGCCTCCGAAACGAGATAATTCCGGTAATGAGCCACCTTCCGTTAATTGATGGCTTACAGCTGCAGCAGGTCCTCCACTCAATCCAGTGGTACCAAGATAACACCCGATCTTGACCAGTAACTTCTCTTTCATGGTTAGCGTAGCGTAGAGTTTAGGTGTTTTAAAGAGCCACATTTCCATCACATGTACAAGATTTTTTGCACAATTTTTAAATCGATATTCCGATCTTATGCACCTGTAGTGTTCGTCGATAATCCTAGACTATTTTGTTAATTAGTCCAGCAGTTTCTGAAATTAGTGCTTTTAACCAAAGAGATTTAAAGAATAAAGGCCCATTTACATGATGCCATTTTCTTGTACATACCAGAGCAATAATTGAATGCAATAAATGAAGCGCAATAATTGCCGTTCAAGAATTGTATGCACCTGTTTACACTTAAAAACTTGAATGCAATTATTGTATTCAAGTATTGACAAGGAAATAATTGCACATGCCTTTGTTTACACCAATGCAACTATTTTAAGGAGATTATTGCTTTCAAGTTTTGACTTGTCTAAACACAGGCTTGTACGTGCGTATACCATTTAATGGCGCTTTCGTGCAAGTATTGCACGTATTTGCATTGACAAATTTTTCATTCAAGTCTTAAATATTTTAGAAGAGTATTGGAGTTTGAATATGTAAATATTAATGTAATAAAGGCAGGTAACACTTGTCACATGTAAAGAAAAAGTTTTAGTTTAGAATATAAAGAATACCTGTTTGAATTTTATATAAAAAGATAGTTTCTGTTTTTTGTTTTTAGTACTTCTATTCTACACGCAGATAGTGTAACATCTTTGGCTCTTTATAAACATAAATTATTGTTTTTTTTTAAAATAGACCCTCACCACCAGAGCTCAGTCTTCTTAAAATATTAGAACCATCCAACAGAGAGAGTATGAATATGAGTAAAAAGGTGTTTAAATTCAGTTCTGCTGATATAATAAAGTTCATTGAGATTTATCGCAGTCATGAGTGTTTATGGGATACCGAAAATGTAAATTATAAGAACCGATGCACGTAATGCTGCGCTAGCAGGAATTTGAAGTTGACGGTTTCGGACTGAAGGAAATAACAAACAAAATAAAAAAATTATTTTTTAATTTATTTAATTTTTATTTAATTTAATTTAACACACCCTCACTCACTGCACTCATGTTTGCAAATGAAGAGATAATTGTGTACAAGAATTGCGTAAGAAATTATTGTACGTGCTGTTTACATCAATAATAGTTTTGAAAGGAAACTTTTCCCATTGATCAAGAATGTTACGTTTTGTTTAGACTATGCAATTCATTTATTGCGTTGATATAATTGTATGCTACAGGCAAGAAAATGGCATCGTGTAAATGGGCCTTAAGAGTTTAAGTACAAGTGGCTAAATGGTCGCCCCATCATGGAAATCTATAGTCGTATTTTTAATTAGACGAAGCCAACTGACAGTAGCTAATGTCACTTTGTAAAATAATGTTGCCATATTTAAAGTAATAGTGATGCGTTCAGATCTTGTTCAATCAGATAAATGAACAATGAGTGTGAATAGTCAATCATTTCAAACAATAAAAGAATATTATTTCTATTTCAAAATTGTATAAAACTGCTCTGATAAAAGTTAGGTACTAGTACTACAATCAGTTTTTTGACGTCTTATTACAAAGCGCGGCGCGGCGACTAGTGCCATCACCGATCATTAATTCAGGGGTTTTTCTTTGTCACAACACTATTTTTATTTCATTAAAAACTGACAACACCGTAAACGTCAGTTGATATCGTCTAATTAAAAATTCGACTATACGTATATATAGGGGTAACAAAATAAAACTTCACTTTGCATTTTATGCTACTTTTAATTCATTTTAAGAGCTAACTATGGCAAAGATAAACTATAACCATTCCAAACCATAACATGTTCAACCCAGAGATTCTTAATAAATCACTTAAATATTGTAAGTATATATATACGGAAAGCAATATGTTTGCTGAAACCTTTCGATTAAACAGCTTTCTATATTGGCTTATTTATTTCGGTATCAATTAACACCAGAACTTTAAGTAAACTATTAAGTAGGAAAATGTATTGCACTGCTATTATGTAATGTATAGTGTACTGCTATTATGTCTTGTACACGCTATAATTCACTCAATAATTGTGATATAATATTATGCATTTAAATCATTGCATTTCGTTGTTACAAATTATGTGTAGATTAAGGATCTTCAAAATTTGGTTACTACTGTAACACGTAATCTTTATATTATATACACGCAATTATTAATATTTATTAGAATAGATACATATTCTGTCAAGTCTTAAAAGTTCTATTAGAATACGCATATATCATAGAATATAGTAACATTAGCACCCATATAAAATAATTTGATAAGTACAGTAAAAATGATATAAAAATGAGATTAACGCAACATTGAGATCAAACTTAAAACAAGATTTGAATGGCATTGTAAGCGTATTTATAAAGTATAAGAAAAAGAAAATCCAGCTTGAAGGACCAAAACATTGTTATATACACATAGCCTCTTATGAATACTTCCACTACCGTGCTAACTACAAAATGCTACATTCCAAATAACTTGGACGCAATTGAACTATTACAACTATTATAATATTAATGTGGCACTACGAGTCAAGTTTTTGAAGTTATACTTCTTTAGGCGCGTTATGAAAAATTTATGAGTGTGAAATTTTACTATGCGCGCGCACCGTGACTCAAAATTAACAGAATGAAGTTGTCCACGGAAGATGCTACGGCATTGGACATAATTTAAAAACAACATTCGAATAATAATATAATTTATGTTACACTTAATGTAAGAGAATAATAATAAATATTTATTTATTTAATTTTTCATGTAAACTGAACTTTATTGACTAAAATGACTTCTTTTCAAGTCTTTGATTATTTAATTACATATAAGTAATTATTTGCATGCAATCAAAAACTATTTTTAATAATGCCAAAGAAGTATAACTTCTTACGCGCGTACATAAGTGCACGCACCCTTTTTATTTTATAATTATTTTTAATTGATAATTTCCGAAACATGAAGGTTTAAAAATAATACATGTCTAAAACATTTAAATAAAAAAACGCTTTCGGGGCACAATGTAAAATTAACAAAACGCACTCCTGCTAATTCTGAATAGATATATAATATGCCCAATGGGGGTCAGTCGAAACATTAACAGTCACAAATAGTGTCAGACAGTTATTATTAGGCCATTTTGACACTCAAAAGACGTTTAAATGTATAAGGAATTCTTATGCTCATAACTTACTATTTATTATTTTAATGATATTTTATTAAGTTTAATCATGAGCACTAAGGTCCATATTCTAAAACGTATGTCAAGTCACAAGTCTTGAGCGCTGTCATATATGTCAAACTTCATACATAATAAATGGATGGACAGCTCCTAAAACTAGAAAGTTCTAGAATTCGGAGCTAAGACTATCATTCCTAGTCAAAAAACGTGTGAGTGTGAGGTGTTGATCTTGATTAGCGTTTTAGAATACTGCCTGTGGTTTTTATAAAGAAAATCCCTTATTAGGCCCGTATCATAAAGTTTTAGATTATTAATATTCTGTCAATGTTTGACGTTTACGTATATTTTTAAATACAGTCTGTATTTGTGTTATTTAATTTTGATTTTATGCAGTTTCAGCTTAAAACCTAACATTTCAGAGAGAACTCCTGATAATGCGGATAGAATCACTACCTTCGTTATTGTGTATAAATAGTGGTTCGCGCATATTCCAGATATTTTGTAGGGAGAGTCTAGTTCCTGAAAAAAAATGGCAGCATATTTATAATGTAGAATTAAAATGTTCGTTAACAAGTTCAGCAGTAAAAACTATACTGCTGACCATGTTAACGAACTCTTATTACCCATCAGATAAAATAAAAAATAAAATATGTTTATTATGGAACATAAGATACATGTATCACTTATTCCACGTCATTAAATTTCAATTTGTAGGCATCCCTACTCATCGGCAAAGAAGACAGAGGGTGTAGGCCGAGAGAAAAAGCCGGCGTAAAAAACTCTCGGTACTCTTTTAAAATATCAAATCATCAAATAACACTTATTTTAAAACAAATATCGCAAATTAATTAGAGGTAGCCTGTCTAGCACTAGTCCCAGGCCCTTTTATCAACTAGATAATCGTTGACTTTATAGTAAGCCTTTTTACACAGCTTTTCTTTAATACATTTCTTAAATTTATTGAAAGGCAGAGATAAAAGAGCCTCTGGGATTTTATTAAAGAAGAGTATCCCTTTCCCCAAAAAAGAATTACTAACTTTGGATAGTCTAGTACGGGGAAATTGCAGCCTGCGTTTGTTCCGTGTATTAACATTGTGCGATATAAAATATGTACCTAAATATTTATTTTTCTAACCACTATAAAAATCATTAGTAAGAAATATTGTATCTGTAGCAGTTTCAGACTAGAAAAGAAAATTTTAGTCATTTATATACATAGAGGATCACGAAAAGTGATTTTATCTATTTTTTTTACTTTTAATAGAAACTCTACTATTTATTATATATATATACTTTGAATCGTTTGAGCGAAAATCTATTTTGTTTCTATGATTAGGAAACAACACAGTTAAAAAAACACACCCAAACAAGTCGAAAAAAAAATTCATAGGAAAACAAATGTTATCAATTAATTTTAGCAGCACTTTCGTTCTTAAAACTAATCCGTTTATGAAAAAATATATTTGTTTACGAACTGCTGATCAAACAAAATGGATTTTCTACTCACTTTCAGCAAATCCGCGGCCAATTTTAGCACATTATTTGCCACCGTAAGTTGTTCTTTACTTTCTGGTCTCTGCTCTATGGCTAAATGTAGGTTTATCTGTTCTGTCAAAATCGCTGACAGGCAACCCCGGTATTTCTTATTGACATTACTGCCAAGTGTCAAAAGTCGTAATAAATACACTCCAAGGCAACCACTCCAGACCATTGCTTCGAGGAGCCAACCTCTCTCTAAAGTCACTGAATCCTGGAATATTAAGAGTTTATTTATTTCACTTATATATTTATCTGTGAAAAGTTAATACAAAAAAATAACGCACTTATGTAAATTTTGTGATATGTTTGCATTTATATCTGTTTTATTATTTGAATAATCTATGTAGTGAAATTCCATAAAAACAAATAATTACCCTTAATAATTGTGCGCTGACGCAGGCCAATAGAGTGAGCGTTATAACGAAAGCTGCGGAAACTATAACGTCCACTGATCTTTGGGGACCGCGTCGCTGTAAATGAACATGCTATGAGATATTTTTAATTATTTTATTTTATAAAATTTAGACATGGCCTTTTTTATGATTCGAAAATTTTTAGGTCAAATTTCATAAGCACGCTCACAAATTGCACGCTCAACTTAGAAAAGTCCCACATCTAACATATGAAGAGCTAGAATTAATTATACAAGTATTAAACGCTTAAAGTTTAACCAGATACCGACATATTTAACACTACATAACGCGTCTTAGAGAAAAATTATCCATCAAATTTCCGTTTAACGAGTTTTGAATTTATTTAGTGATAAGTAATTCTCTAATTTTGCTTGGGAGTTTGTTGTAAAAACGAATACAATTTCCATATAAGGAGTGGTTTATCTTCTGGAGCCTGGTGTGTCATACGCTTAGATTAGTTCTCTTTTGAGTATTGTATAGGTGAAAGTCACTATTTGTTTTAAAATCGTTTATTTTTTTATACATACAACAAGGCTTCATGAATATATTGACCAGATAGTGTGATAAATTGAATGGTCATATATATATATTTTTTTTTTTTTTTAAATTAACCATACCCGTAAATAAGACCTAGTCGAGAGCCAAGTCTTGATATTCCTAACTGTGTTCAAACGGAAGTGTGGTAACTCCGACTTCCGGGCGCGCCTAGCGGATGTCAAATGTGAGAACAGTTTTGCGTACAAAAAACGTTGTTTGTACGCGCGCTCTGCTACCGCCAATAGAAAGAAGACTAGTCCACTAAGAGTGAATCGGAGAACGCAGGAGAGGACGTTTGTTGATATTTCCCTGAAAAGTAAGGAATATTTAACATTAACATTATTAGTTAAATTCTGATTTACTGACGAATTTTAGAAGTTGTACAGCCGGGCGCCGAACGTTCGCGAGCGAGATGGGAATAAGACAATCTACAAATAAAAAGAAATAGAATATGCGTGAAGTTAGCAGCTATGCCAAGAATTTTGAATGACCATAATGACCTTTGTAGTACCTTTTAAACAAATAAAGGAGATTTTCACAAAGACCTATTGTTACTTAGTTAAAAGGTTATGAAACATACCTAGTTATTAAATTGAATGAATAATATAATAAAATAATAAATAATAATTATTATTAATATTAATTATTAATTAATAATTGAATAATATACTAATATTAAATTATTAACGTTAAATTTTTATTGTTTAATATTTAAAAAAAATAAAGAAAGCCAAAGAAGTATAAATTCTTACGCGCGTACATAAATACACGACCCTTTTTTTTCTTATATCTCTTTTCTCTAACAGTATTTTCATGAATATTCAGTTGCCTTCAAAAACCGCTTTCCTTTGGATGGATGACGTTTGACACGTGGCAGTAATGTCAAAAATTACATAAGTCACCTGTCTTGACTGAACAGATAAACATATAGACTACAGAACAAAGACTAAACCGAAAAAATACATAGATGGAATTGTAAGTCGCCAGCAATAATTACCAAAAGCTGTCCCCAAAAGCACCATTAAAAGCGTTGAGCGGTGATCCCTGAGTATAGTTTCCAATGATGGAGGAAAAACTTAATAAAGACAGCGATTGGAGTTCCTCTTCTGTCCGTGTATCCTGTTCTATTGCCATCTAAAATGATATTACATACATTACATACATATCATACATTATAGTGCATTGAGAATTGAAATTCAAACGAAGGTTGCCATACATTTCTGGCTCTCTAGAAAACTACATTAGTAATATGAATTTTTATGAATCAAATTATAAAAGCTTTTAAAGCTTGCCACATGTGAAAATTAGTTTCCTTTCTTTGCCACAGTCTGACCTACACTTAATAGATTGTGTAGTCAACACAAATAATTCTATGTTTGTTTTTTATAGAATAGGGGGCAAACGGGCCCATCTGATGTTAAGTAAAACCGCCTGCCCATGGACACTCTCAAAGCCAGAGCTCGCGAGTGCGTCGCCGGCCTTTTAAGAATTAGTACGCTCTTTTCTTGACGCACCCTAAGTAATATTGGTTCGGAAATACTTCAGTAGGCAGCTGGTTCCACATAGTGGTGATTTGCGGCAAAAACTTCCTTAAAAACGCTCAGTTGTGCACAATAGTTTAAAAAACGCCCAAAGATTTTTCATATAAAAATATTGTTAATATTCAATTGCCTTAACTTAAAACAAACAATGCATAAGATCGAAGAGAATAACTTGTATAAACGATTGTGTAACTTAAAGAAGCAAATTGTTTTTAAAATAAACCATTGAATTTTGAGAAGAAATCCGATAATATATTTTTTAAACAAATTTTACCTGTATAAGCCGCATAACCGGCGAGTTAAAGGCAACAATAGCGGCCATAATAAGTCCAGAGTAGAGACACCCGTCCACCATTGCCCGTTCTGCTCGCGCCACCACGTACCAACTTATGTCTACCGCTGATAACTCTGCCCTTAGAGTGGATCCACGTTCCCACATTGTACATTTCACTGAAAATCAGATAAATTAATAAGGGGCTTATAAACGAACTATAATCTATATAAATAAAATAAATTAAATAATATAAACATTTTGTCATAATTAGTTTCGTCACATTGAAAAAAAAAATACATATATATTATTTGCAATAAGACTATGCAATAAAATATCGTAATGTAAGAGTTTGCGTGTTACAAGTTTGGACATGTACTATTAACTAAAAATACTTAAAAAACCAAATCAATAGAAAATCTTATAATTCTGGCTAAATAATAAATTTTTTGACTACGTGAGTATTTGCCATTGTTTTGGAACAGCATCAAAATATTTTTTCCATAAGAGGACCGACAGTTGGTCATTAGTTAAGCGTTACCCAAAAGTCTATATCAGAGAAAAGTAATGTAAAAGAATGTATTAGGCAAAAAGTCAGATGTTTAACTTGTTTTTATTTACATCTAATATATTAAATTCTCGCGTCACAATGTTCGTTCCCATACACCTCCAAAACGGCTCCACCGATTCTTATGATTTTTTTTATGCATATTCAGTAAGTCTGCGAATCGGCTACTATCTATCTTTCAAACCCCAAAATTTTTTTTAGATAAATTTATTTTTTATGATACAGCATACAAAAATACATACAACCCTTAATTTTCACCACTTTACGATCAACCCCTATTTTTATTTGTTAATTAAAATTTTATAACTAAACTCTGAGGTTTATATAGAGAAAACTTCACAGAAAAACACAGAGTCTTATTCCAGTAACAAACAGTCTCTGGGGTAGCATAGGAAAATGTTCCATGTTGGTATGTACTAAAATGTGGGTACATTAAGAACAAACGAAGTTCGCGGGGACAGCTAGTTTAATATTAAAGTTGTCGGTACCTGTGTCGCTAGATGGATCTAGTATTGCAAAAGGATCCCACGAGCAATCAGCTGTGTAATGGAAACCGACACCTGGATGACCGCCCTCCGATTGAGATCCGTAACTACTTTCTTCGCCTAGAAGAAAACAAATCAAACTGACTATGGAATTAAAATTGTATGGAGATTTTAGACAATCATGGCATTAATATAATTTATATGTAATTTTTAAATACGGCTTAAAAAGTCTAAGTTCCGGTCCATCAGGGAGCGTTCAAGTATTACGTCACTCAATTTTTGGAGATTATTGAGCCCCCCTCCCATGAAACGCGCCGTAACGTTTCTCTATAACCTAAGTACAGTAAACGTTTCGTGACCACCTAGTGACTCTTTATGCCTAAAAGTTACCATTGTGTGGTGGTAAAGTACTGCAAAGTCGAAAATAATATTAACAATAACTCGTAATTCAATCCCCCCTCGCATCCTAACGTTTAATAAAAGGACCCCCCCCCCAAAATTCGTTACGTAATACTTGAACGCTCCCTTATCTAAATGTCTAACCCAATTAGGATTTATTTTTTTAATGACCTTAGTGCTAAATGTGCACTTTACATGAAATGGTTAGAAAGTGAATGAAACCGACCTCATTGAGTTAAAGGTGTAAGCCTACTTGGGAAACGTGCAAGTACGTTGTGTATGCCTATTTTCAGTTTCAAAAATCAGAATTTATCATAGTGGTTTTCATTTACACAATAACGGTGCGGGTAAAATAAATACACTGTTATAACTACTTTAGAAAATCAATAAGAGTAGTATCCGAAATAAAAATTCTAAGACAAAATAGATTCCATTATTCGGAACTTACAAAAAAAGGAAGAACAAAAATGTCTTACTGTTAGTAATTTGGCCCACCCAATCGGACATGGTATGGTGCGAAGGCAGAGCGATTGATGGGGCGGAAGCAGAACATTCCCCATCAGATGATGACGACTGGTAATTTTCTATTTTCTAAACAAACCACTCAAGTCAATTACAAAAAATTATGAAATCTATTACTATTATAATGAATCTTTGGAAATATTATATTTGTCAACCTTTTGGTCGAATTGATATAAAGAGTTATCAATCTAGTTTTTTAGATGACGTGGAATTTTGGCTCGATTATTTTAGAATTAGTTCAATAATTTGAGGCCTAGATTGCCTCCTTGTAATAATAATCCAAAAGTGTGTGTGATGAAATCACCAAAACCAAACCAAAATACAGTAGAACCCGTTTAATACGATTTCTCGCGTAATACGCCACTTGACGCCAGTGTCTGCAACTTGAGACATATTTTCATACATTTCTTAACGCTTGAAGAACGTTGGAAGAAGAAGAACCCGAGATACTGCAGGGTTTTCTTGGATATTCTTCCATTGATGACAATGTAGCACCGTACGAAATTCAATCAATTGAAGATCTTATTGAGTGATAACACACAAAACGAGGCCCTAAGTGATAATGATTAAGACGAAGATGAGTCAACTTTGGTTTTGTCAAACGCTCAGGTATTATCAGCTGTTAATGATTTAAGACGCTATGTAGCTAGCTTCTTTGAATCAAAGCGAAGACGCACTGCAAAAGTTGAATTATGTTGAAAATCTTTTAATTGCTAATGCATAAAAATCTTTTGTTCAAACCAAAATAAGCGATTATTTTAAATAATGTAATTATAATTACACTACGTATTGAATGTCATTTATAAATGTATTATGTAATAACTATATATACCAAAATTAGAACATAATACAGAATAATAATATGTAGTACGTATTATTTTCCATATCCCGCATAATACGCTTTCTCGCTTAAGACGTGTTTTTGGGACCTGAGAAATCGTCTTAAGCGGGTTTTACTGTAGTATCAAAATCGGTATTCGTAATATCAGACAACGTTGTTTTCAAAATATTTCCAGTTAACAAAACAGATAATATTTATAAAAGTCGTAATATGATAGATTTCGTTTGTCAATTGAAATTCCACGCCACCTGATATAGCCTTTTTATAAACGGATCAAGAGTATTCGTGAAACATCAATTAAAACTTATTCCAAATATCTATAAATTTTTAAACTAAGGGAGCGTTCAAGTCCCCCCCCCCATGTAACTCGCCGTAACGTTTTTCAGTACCCAAGTATAGAACTGTTCCCAAGTCTAGTAAAACGTTTCGTGACCACCTAGTGACTCTTTAGTTACTATTATGTGGTGTAAGTAGAAAATAATATTAACAATAACGCGTTATTCAAACCCCGCCCCGCATCGTAACGTTTTACAAAAGGAAAAAAAAATCGTTACGTAATACTTGAACGCTCCCTAATGCAAAAACATGCTTTCACACAAATCTACCTGTAAAATCTTGGTCAAGTCCCGTATGTACCTATTACATTAAAAAGTATAAAAGAAAATAAATAGGCAAGATGTAAAACGTCACATTTATTCTTCATTACCTTTTTATCTTTCATTCTTGCAAACTTTTCGTCACAAGACATCGCTATTTTATCCTTGGACCAGGATTTTCTAAATCGCACACTCACTCTCTTCCCAGTATTAGGACTACTTGTGACAGCATTATCAGAATCTGGATCAATTGTTTTCTCTTCTAAATTTTTACCCTTATCACTATCGTTAGCAATATTATTTAAATCTTTCTTTGTTATAGGTTCCTGTTTTTCTTCAATAACTTTTTTAACTTTTTGATTTTCCGGTTTATCACCCTCACTAGAATTGTAGCCATTAAGGCTTTCAAAGCCGTCATCCCCATCAGCAAATGTTGGTCTCGGCTCATTTTGTTGATTTTGGCGAATATTAAATATTTCTAAGTATTTCCTTGTTAGTATGTTCGGTTTATATGATGTGCTGGGACTGACGACAATGGGTTGATTAAGAGGAACTGTTGGGTCACGTTTCTTCCATGCCATATAGTCTTCATCGTCAGAATCTTTAGCTTTCTTTGGTAATTTATCTTTAATCACAGGTAGGAGATCATTTGGACTGTCTTTTGTTTCTTTTCTTCTCTTTCTGAAAATTAATACCTTGGTAGAGAGTTTAATGTTAGTAAATCAAACAAAGTAAATTAAGATGGAATACTCATCCTCATCTTCTGTATCACCAAAAAATTATCACTAAGACTCTAGACGCAAAGAAGAATAGGCATATCATAATTGTTATAACATTATATGAAACTTATTTTAGCGATTAATGCAATGCTGCCACATTAAGAAATTGTTTTTTTTTATTATTAGTAATTATTTGCACTATTCATTTTTAAAAACAATTTGTGTTAAAAAATCTACCTAAGTTAATAAAAAAAATAGCAATAATCTATAAAGTAATACCTTTGGCCTACATCAGCAATATCAGATCTTGACAAGCGTCGTCGAAATTTGGCTGGTTTGGTGAGAGGAGTTTTACTATGGCTTGAAGTAGCTCCACTCTCTGCTGAGGCAACACCACTCCCTCCATCACAGTCTGATCGAGATCGTCTTCAATATTCAGACATAACTTTAAAGATACTTATATTTCCACACACGCAAATAAAGCAAGAAATATAAATAAATAAATCATAAAAAGTTTTAAATTTAAATTAAACATTAATTATAGAATTTTAAAAAGCATATTTAATTCATATATAAACATCTTAACTCCAATAAATATTACAATTAAAGACCATTGATGTTTTCTGTTTCAAACAAGTAATCTTAAGTTAAATATTATCAAGTCTTTCTCTTAAATTATGAAATTGTATACACAAATACCTAAAATATCGCGGTAATTTTCTTCTATAAGTTGACCTTGGTCTAACTCTAGCTAATTCCATCTCTGTTGTGCATACTATTTGTGAATGTACCATACTTAGTACTACCATCAAAACCATTGGCACTATCCAGCAATTTGACTGAAATAGTATAATTTCCTTGTTAGGTAGTGGCATATTTTTATGAATTGCTAGTTAGAAAGGACTTCAGTATTATAATATATTATATTGCATGTAATGTAAGTGTAAAAAAATGTAATTATTGAAGTGAAATTTAGGTTTCTGTTAATATGTATGGTAATTTGTTATGTTATAAGTAACACAAATGACTCTATAAATAAAAACAATTACTACTATAAAATAAATAGCAGTACTTCGCATACTTACATCTAACTCAACAGAAGCTGGTGCAATAAAGTTTATTATTATATTGACAACTTGGAGGAACCATAGAGAAAGGAGAAATTTTGCACATGCAGGTGAAGTCTGTTGAGCCCACCATTGATATAGGGCTGGCAAGAATACAAGTCGAACCAATGCAAACCATACTACACGGCGCATACCAAGAGTAGGCTTTGCTTTAGGAAATGATGAGCCTGTAACAAATTACTTAATAATAATAACTGAATAACTTAACTATTAATTAAGTTTAATTACTGTACATACAATATAATTAGGAAATATATATATAATTGCATTTTAATGTCTAGTGGCACAGGTGGAATAAGATTGTAATATCATTATTTAATTAGTTTTTAATTAAAAAATATAAAATTGTAATAGTTTTATTATATATTTTTATTTTATTCCATACTTTGGTTTCCTTAATTATGTCTTAGAAAACCTATTATTTTACCAGTTCATTTGTATTATAACTGTTTAAATTTTGAGACTTTACCAATTTTTTTAATAATTTTTCTTTAATGAATAATATGTGAAGTACACATAATGTTATACACATTGCGTAAACAACAGGACTAAGTTACTATTATACATTATATTTATAACTCACCTCTAACTAAATCAACATCTATTAAATAAGATCGTGCATGTGATGATGAATCTATTATGCGGCGACGGTAAGTGCCTCTCATCAGCAACTGCTCTACCATAGTCTCCCATTCTTCTTTATCATAAGAACTTATTTTTTTCTGATACCTAATGAAGTTAATAATATTGTACAATGTATGTTTTGACCTACTGTAGTGAAGATCTTTAGCCTGTTTATTAATTACAATAATCTAATAGTGGTAGAGAAAATTTATAAATTCCTTTGTATTCATTTCATTTTGAGGTGGATCTTTTTTAGATTCAGCACATTGTTAATTACTAATTACATATTGTCTGAAGAAGTCTGCTTCACAGCTTCATAGTTTATAATTAAAATATGCTTACCAAGCTGTAAGTTGCTTCATGACTATTTTCAACACATTAAGAATAATCAGTTACAATAAATACAAGCTCACTTTTATTTCTTTAACATATTTATCACAGGCCAAGGCTTTTGAAACTATCACACTGGCAAGTGGCAACAGAAGAATTATTCCAACTGTAAGCAAATATTTAAAACATCAATTGGATATTTGGGTCAACCTTTAAAATTAAATTAATAGAGTAGTAGATAAAGTAGTGCTACTGGTAACAATCTGCTATCCCTTTGTTATGTTCACCAATATACGCTGCTCACCGGTTAATTGACTCGTGAGTTTAGCTTCAAAAGGTAAAAACTATAACAATTAATTGTTTACAGTTATATCGGACGAAAAAGTATTCTGTATCATTGCTATATTTTTTTATCAGACGCATGAATTTTTTTCCGATGGAATACTTAGTGAGGCTTTAACAATCAATTATGTGAATATTAAAACTGTAAGTTTCTATTTTCTAATAAGCAATCACTTCTTTTGTTTGCAAACGACAAATTGTTAATGGTGCTAGAACATGACAAACATCGATATTTGACAATATAGTCCCTGCGAGTAAATTGTCAAAACCATTAGACTCCTTATCACCACTACGTTACTTTAGAATTTAGATGATGATGATATTAATTTATCCCTAATAGGAAAGGCACCTACGTTACTTAGGTTAAATTTTCGGGAAGTAAGTATAAAGAATTTTGTACGTAGTATAAAAAAATAATAAGGTAGGGTTGTTTCTTTTTAGACGTCTACGGACTATAGGTATTTAAAATTTAGGTTTTCTAGGAAACATACTATAGATAAATTTTTATATGGTAGCGAGTGTGTGATACTATAGGGGGTTAATGATAAGGTACTGACGATGCTAAACTAACAGAACTTTACTCCTTTGTAACTGCCTCTTGTGATTACGGACTTATTCCATGCGGGTTATCAACAGCTCATTTTAAACGATTCGTATCTTGGAAGATTGCTGGTGTAGCAGATTTATAGATAATGTTAAGGAACTTGAAAAAAGGACAATGTACATATCGTGCTTTATTATTTTCTTGATGTTACTAATTATAATTAATACTTCATTGCATATACCAAATTACAATTATATTAATAAACAGGTACAAATTGGTTCATAATGAATAAAATATTAAACTACATACGTCATATGTATGTAGGAAACCAAACGTAATAAAAGAATTATTGTCACTTTAGAATTTTGATTTCATAGTTTTTCTCATTTTACTGTGACTAGTTGATAGTTCCAACTTTAGTGTTTTAGCAGTAATAATTTATCTTTGTACTTTTCATATACTTTAGAGTGTTAATTTATACATAGATAATTTGCATTGTATATTGTAATCTTTCCATCATGAAATTTTATTAAATTCCTCTATTTTTTTATCGTTCCATTCTAGATTCATATTTATTATCTTATAAATATAAGTTTCCGATAACATAAAATCTTAAATATATTAACAAATGTATCTTAATCTAGACTATAACTACAACTCTGTGGTAAGTTCGTCTTGGGGTCGCCTGGTCATCTCAAATAACTCGTCTTCTAGCCAAACACTTTCTCTTCTTACAATTGGTCGTCTCTCCCAGGGATCTGTGAGTACTATGGACTCTGATTCTATTTGAGAGTAGCTTGGTGGTCTTCCACTCCACGGGCTTTCCTTATCTAAAATATGACTATCATAGGATGTAGGAGAGTATGAGGGGGGTTTGAAGGTGGAGAATGATTGAGTGGTGTCATCTGACCGCTGGCTCGGTGGGGACGACAAGTTCACGAGTTCTGTTTGTTGACATGACTGATTAATACCGAGACGACTGTAGCGTTTGAGTATTCTGGAAAAAGTTAATAATTTTATTATTATAAAATAAGAACAGTGTTTTCATTCTTTTGTTTTAATATTTTTTTGGCCTGGTAACGAAACCATGTTTTCATTCTTAATTTTAAATACTAATAAGTACACAGCTCAGTCTCTTTTACAGCTCTATGACGAGTTGATATAAGAAAAAACTTTCTGTCTGTTAATTTTTTTTACAAATGCATGATTCGCCTTTAAAAATTCGCGCCAAAACGTAATCCATACTCGACACCGATTTTCTTCGTTATTCTTGACAATTGACACACACTTTTTGAATTCCTAATTCACCTAATAAAATGTTGACGTAAAATTGTACCTACTCTTGTTATGCTGGTTAAAACTTGCACTTAATTATTCGAATGTGACATGACCTTTCCAGACCTAGATTACTCACGAAGCACATGTTAAGCTCTTATCTTTATTTCTCAAGAGCACTTACGTTTAAGTGAATGCTTGAAATATAAAGAGATAAAAATTTATAGGCTGTATTAAGAATGAGAGGGGAAGATTATTTTTAGACTTGAAGAGCGTCATGAGCTACAATGTCAGAGCGGTACTGCCTTGCGATTCTGTAACTCACTTTTCGAACTCTCACAGCGTTTTTCACAGCGGCGGTCGCGCCCAAAACAGTCGTGAAGCAGTCATTTTACGATTTGGCATTCTGATAAGGAGGGAGCTTGTAGTTTATTGTGTCGAAAAGTGAGTTACAGAATCGCAAGGCAGATATTTTTTTAAATACTCACGTCACGGGAACCTCATCTGATATTAACACTCAATGCCAAAGGGGACGCGAGTACGTTGCGAGCCTCATTAAGTGATTGGGGTATAAGAATAATTTAAATAGTTACCGATCAGCCCAGCTCGCGAGTCGAGACCATTCTTCAGGCACCACAGGTATATGCTGTTTGTTCAGCAGTATTAGTAGCTTTGCCAGATCACTCAAGACACAGCTGAAAAGATAATAACTTTTTATATAAACGTACTGAACTGTTCGCCTCCTAACTTAAAATTCTCATTTAAAAAAATATTTACCTATAAGCCATTGCAGCATCATTATTCCCGAGCTGGTAGAGCTCTCGCACCTGGTGTCTCGTGTGGTTGAGTATAGCTAGTAGAGTGTATGCGTGAGGCTAAAAAAATAATTTTTTTCATGTTATTACTTGAAAAAAATTAAAATTAAAACAAGAAGGCGTGCGTGCGTTTTGTAGCTCAAGAAAGCTCGTAAATAACATTCATACCATATGTATAAAATACACACGCTTCTTTATAATTTTGAGACAGTTTACTGCCTGTGCGGTTCAGTGATTAACTTATAGAACATATAAGTAATTGGGCTTGTAATATAGTATATAAATCGAAATGCCGTAAAAAAAATATTTATAAAACAAGGAAGGAACACTTCGTTTTCCTTGTGCCTATGAATGCGGTCTATTCATAGGCACAAGGAAAACGAAGTGTTCCTTCCTTGTTTTATAAATATTTTTTTTACGGCATTGCGATTTATATACTATATTACAAGCCCAATTACTTATATGTTCTATAAGTTAATCACTGAACCGCACAGGCAGTAAACTGTCTCAAAATTATAAAGAAGCGTGTGTATTTTATACATATGGTATGAATGTTATTTACGAGCTTTCTTGAGCTACAAAACGCACGCACGCCTTCTTGTTTAGAAATCAATGTAACTAATATCTTTATTAATCACACCACACACATTTGCAAACGCCCAACCGGTTTGTAGAAAGTGATTTTCATCTAATTGAAAGCGACATGATATTCATATCTGTCAGCAACGTGCCGTGAAGCAAGCACGGTGAATTAACGGCGAACAAAAAAATCATGGCGCTTTTTATTACAAGAGATGAAAAACAGTTTTGGCATAGCGTAACGAAACTGTTCTTTTAGTAAAATAATGCTTTTAAAGACACTTTATTGGAAGATATAAAAACTATTTTAAATGGAACACCGCTTTCAAACACAGCATATTTGCCGCGTTTTGTGGGTTTTGAATATAAATTAATTTATCGATTTACAAAATTATTAATCTGTGAACAGAGATTATTAATAAAATGCATGTATGTGATAACATCTTACTCAACATCAAATTCGGCTTTAATAGTTATTCTGTTGAGAAAAAAGATGCCAATTAAAAGAACGCTTTTTTCGGTAACTTGAAGTTTTATCTACGCTACCGATAGCGTTACGTTGTAATTGCGAGTGTTTTGGCGTGTTGTTTACATCCACGCTCGTCGAGTAGGCTTTGATTTCACGCGCCTACACTTCCTAACCTCGTTTCGTTACACGCTATCAAGACCGAGTAATCGTTTCATTGTTATGCAGGTTTATAATATGTATAGATTAAATGGAAGCAATAGTATAGTAATAAAATAATTACAATCTAGTATGTGTGATTTGTATAATTCCTCATTATCCATTAGTAGATAGTTATAGTTTGACGGGAATTTATATCAGGAGCTCGAGTTATACGTATAGTGCGTTACGAACTAAGCCATGGTGGCCTTTATTTTTATAAAATATTAGTAATAAAATAAGATTTTCGCTTTTCACATATTTTTTCAAGTTTCGAATGTTTGAATCGAAGTTGTGAAAATGTTCTAGTGCCAACATATAATATATATCTATATAAACTTCCGAACTTTATACTATAGCCAACCTTCACTCTTTGCACTATTCATTAATCTTATGAATTACTCATGAACTTACTCGTAAACAGTCCAGCTGTTTGTGAAATTCTCTTAGTTGCGCGTCATCATCGTGATTTGGTTGCGGTAGAGGGTGTGCGTGCGGCCTTTTCTTGCAACGTGCGTAGGCAGCCCCCACAGCTACCAAAATTATACAGGCAGCTACTCCACACGCGCCGCCAATTAATATCTGTAGAATGTTATCGTATAAGTGAGTACCAGCCTATGATGTTTAATATTACATCCCATGAGAGAAGAATAGAGATTTTTGACTAAATAAGCAAGCAATTTACAAATTTTCTAAGAATACCCTTATATCTCCATTAAAAAACTTTAAACCATAAAAGGCTATTTAGCTAAATTTAAAAAATTATTTCGGATTACTAAAGACTCTATACAAATGAAAAAACTCAAAAGTAAAGTACCTATGGAGTTTTTTTTTATTTTGCCCATTCTTCTCCATGTAAAACTACCTTCTGGAAGGGGCAACTAAACTCATTCGTTTTTATATTTTTAACTTGTAATTTTGACTTTCAAAAGTGCCTTTTTAATAGGCCTAATTGAAATAAATGATTTGACTTTGAATTCATCGTTCATAACTTGTAGAACCCGCCAAAACACTTATCTATCAAGATGGCGTCACAGGGACTATGATGTCAACACGAAAACAAACGTCAATTTTTTTACGTGTTAATAATCATTATGAAATTACATAAACATACACATATATATAGACAAGCAAATACATACTACGAGTATTTACAAGCATGCTATCGTCGATTCGACTAATTTCTGATAGTTTTGTTAATTACTGCAAATAAAAACAAATACATATTTTTAAATATGGATTTTTTGACAAATGACAAGTTATTTAACTCAAAAACGTTTTTAAAGGCCTTGTTTTATACAGATTACTCTTAATATCACTTTGTTTGTCATACTCTCTAGTAGCATATTGTAAAACTAAAGAGATACTGAGAACTTGGCGCTTCTGAGTTTGTTTCTTGGAAATCCTCTTTGGAACTAGAGTACCGACTTGTCTAGCAGACATAGTTTCTGAGTACAATAATGACATATTTACTTCTAATAAACGCTTATGTTTACGTTTCCACGCGAACGTACTAACAGCTAAAATATACTATAGGTATATATCAAAGAAAAAGTCGTTCACCTCATTAAACATTAAATCGTAATTAGCTACTACTTATATATATTAATTGTGACTTAATTAACTCTTGGATTAGCTTTTACATTTTTGTTTTTAGATATTACTTTATTTTCGTTATAGGTAGCGGTATATGTTATTTTGAGTTTGAGTTTTTGTTAATTATTTATGCACTTCTTATACTTAACCCTCTGTAGATGTTTATTTTTTATTGTTCCATATATTAGGGTTGCCTGGAAGAAATCGCTTGTTAGCGATAAAGCCGCCCGTTGCGTAATAACTTGTGTACCTAACCTGCTTTTTTATATGTATGTTTTTGTATAAGGTAACGAAGTGTAAATAAATAAATGAAAATATAATCAACAGTTTAGGTTTCTAGTCACCAAAATTGGCAAAACGGATTCTGTAATACGAAAGCGTACATAACTCATTTACCTATATTACAGTATTGAAACCGAATTATGCAAAAGGAATTCGTAATTCAAATTACAGTGAGGTTAATCTTGTAATGTTGCTTCATTAAAAGCGCATCAAAACGACGACTGTGTTTATGAGATGAGTTTGTTTGCTCATAGGCGTTGTGACCTACTTCCTAGCTATAAATATCTGATTTATAGAATTTCCATACACGGTGTGTATTTAAACAGCTGTTTTTATTGACTGTACATGCTATATGATAGTTTGCACAATATTACAATACTTGAGCTTGCTTTGTATATTTTTTTTGTATGTTTTATTTGCTTTGCTTTGTTCCATTAGTTTTATCTAGGTATATATAACTGTGTCTTATGTAGATTTTGCACTTCTTGCGCTCATCTGATCTAAATTCTTTTTCACCGTGGTTGCCTGGAAGAGATCGTTCGAAAGCGATAAAGCCGCCAGTTGCGCTCATTTTTATTTAATTATGTTAATTGTACTATATTTCTGTATACTTGCAACGAAGTCTTAATAGATACATAAATATGTACATCTAGATACCTGCACTTTTGTAAGTATTATGCATATTCTCATGGTCCGAAGTAATACTTACTTCGTGATACACATGTCCTGGGTAGCAGACTCTGCCCATGAGCTGGTCATCGTGTGCCCAAGATTCCCGAGTCCCTGGTGGACACTCGTGGGCGCACGAGCCTCCTGGCCATATGAGAAGGCGCGCACATTTAATGCATCCGTCAGCTGAACATCTCACGCATTCGGAACCGCATCCTGAAATGATAATTTATTATTACAGAAACCTAATATATAAAATTCTCGTGTCGCGGTGTTTGTAGTTAAACTCCTCTGAAACGGCTTGACCGATTCTCATGAAATTTGTGCATATTGGGTATGTCTGAGAATCGGACATCTATTATTCATCCCCCTAAATGTTAAGGGTAGTCCACCCCTAAATTTTTTTTATAGATATTTTTATGTTTTATGATACAGCATTAAAAAATACATACATACCACCATAAATTTTCAACCCTCTACGATCAATCCCTATTTTTTATTATACATAGTAGATAGTTATTTTTATTGAACTAAAAAAATGTTTTTAGAAATAATAAACAAGGCAAAACGACGTTTGCCGGGTCAGATAGTATTTTATAATTTTTGTCTTTAGTCCATCAGGTTGAATTTAATACAATATGTAGGCTATATAAAGGGATCATCGTGGCTTAGTTTTTAAGACGGTGGATGTCTTGGGTTCAATTTCTGATGAAATAGTATAGCTCAGAAGAACAATCAACTTATCTCAAAAAAGTGATAAATGTAACATAAAGAAATGCCAATTAGAAAACTTTAAAAAGCCTTTTTTAAACTCTGTTTATCTAAAATGGAGTTCGTTTTAATTCAAGAATTTATATTTCCTTAAGGTAATTGAAATAACAAGTGGAAAATGTTTATTTTTCTTAGGCCTCCTATGGTTGAAAAGTTTCTCACGGAAAAGGGAAGTGGTTGTTTAATGAGTAGAAACGTAGAAATATTACATTAATAACCTCTTACGTAATAGACACTAACTACTTCTGGTTAGAAATTCTATTGATATGTTTGTCTATAGCTGTGTTGGCCTAATGGATTGAGCACTCGACTCTGAACTAACAGTGACAGCAACGGACTACACAAATAATTTAAATTATTTACTTAAATCGTTTCTTTGTTTCTAGCAGTTCTGATCAGTGAGAGACAAATTACAGTTTCCACCAAAAAGCTTATTAAGGGTAGGAAGGATGTTTTTGACGTGACAACGTCTTATAATTCGATGGAGCCGGCTGCACGCACGAAAAAACATACTCATGCGGCGTTACCTCGCTCTGAGGCGTTCCATTTAAGGCTTGAAGTGCAAGCGAGAGCGCGAAGCGACAGAGAGGCACAATCGGACTCCGCGCTCTTCAGCGTTCGACATCTGTCTCTCTCAGACTTGAGTGAGCGATTCGTGACGTTGTCACGTTCAACTATCGTCAGTACCGATTTTACAGACAACCGATTTTTTATAAAACTTTTAGCGTCAATGTTGGTATTAAATATAGAATAGCACCCACGTGAAAACCTAGGAGTCCCGTTTCATCTTGGTAAACACATGATTAAATCTAAACACAATAACGTAAACAATCATGGAATTCTTGTAACTCTAGACGCCGATGTTATTAAGCTTTACAAAAGACTCGTGGGTTTTCACGTGGGCGCGTTCTATATTTAAAACCAATATTGACGCTAAAAGTTTTATAAAAAAAACATCCTTCCCTTTGAAATAAAATCATAAAAGCCTGTAAACGTGTGACCTTCACAAGACATACTTAATAAACCTGTGAAAAAAAAAACAATTTTTGCTTATGCTTAGACATTATTGTCTATGTCCTTTACCATTCTCTATTGCGTATTGAATATTCAACATCTCAATACTTTCCAAAGGGAAAGCGAACGCGATTAGTAAGTCACTGTCAAATTAACGGGACTATGCAATCACAGAGCCAACTGTAATCTCAATATGCTAACGATACCGTTCAATGTTATATCAATGAAACGAAGGTAGCGTTAGTATATTTTGCATCGTAAAAGTTGAGCTGTTCAAAGACTAACACAAATAACAATCTAATATATAAAATTCTCGTGTCGCGGTGTTTGTGGTTAAACTCCTCCGAAACGGCTTGACCGATTTTCATGAAATTTTGTGTGCATATTGGGTATAACTGAGAATCGGACAACATCTATTTTTCATCCCCCTAAATGTTAAGGGTAGTCCACCACGATTTTTTTTTTAATTTTTAGATACATGTTTTTATTTTTATCTTTTTAATGATACAGCATTAAAAAATACATACAACCCCCAATTTTCACCCCTCTACGATAAACCCCTATTTTCCTATTATAAATGATATACATGGCAAAACGACGTTTGCCCGGTCAGCTAGTAATGTATAAAGATCTTTATGGTTTTACGTTTTAGATTTGTTGTATTTTAATAAGTACTAATAAATTAACACGACACAATAAAAAATTTACACTAATAATTAATCGGCAAGCCGGTTGATTTCTGTTATACAGCTTGTCCTTGGACATAGGCCTCCTCTTAGAGCTTCCAGTCTCCTCTGTTTCTAGCATTACGTAGCCACGAGCCAGCTGCTCTTCGCACATCATCTTCCCATATTTTTATTTGTCTTCCTCGTTTTCTTTTGTCTAACGAGGAAGTCATTCTTTATTTTTATGTTTAGTGTAGTTTATTTTTTAAGAGAAGTATTGACTTCTTTCTTCTTCGTTCTGCGTGCGACTCTCATTTCTGAGGTCATAGGTTCGGCTGTGTCCCAATGGACATTCTGTATATTTGCGCATTTACCACTTAGGAAAACATCGTGAGGATATCGGCATGTCTTAGATCCAAGAAGTCGACCGCGTGTCACTGAAGGCTGATCATTTACTTGCCTTTTAAAGACATAGAGATGAGACAGATCATAGCCCCAGTCCTACTAGGTTTAGCCAATCTCCGCCAGAGTTGACTAGAAGAAGCTGCTCTTAGCATTATCCGTATCTTTTTACATCTTTCTCACTTTATTATTACCCGTTTTGAGAGGTAATAAAGTGAGACTAAAGTGAACTGAGGTGAAAAGGAAAATCAGTTCTAGACTGTTTAAGTTTTTATGAATAAGAAGATGTGGTAAGCATTGCGTTATTATACTTTAATGAGAATGATTCGTCATGTTTTTCACTTTCAACTCTTATTTAAAATTTATATTTGTAATTTGGTAATACAGGTAGGCATTGCATTTGCTAGATGGAAAATTAACATTTTCTTACTAAGTCCCAGATGTTACGTATAATTTGACCATGGTTGCCACTTGTATCAACAATTAATTGTAACATTCTTACATTAAACACTACTAAAATTTAAATCTTACTTCATAACAGAAACAATTTTTCTTGTACACAAACTAAAGAAAATGTTTAAAAAATGCATTATATCTAAATCACGCGCTTGTAATAATAGTTAAAAATACAAAAGTGAATTCATACATAATCTAGATACTCACAATCTTTGACTGTATTACGCAGTTAACCTTTACGTGATCTATGTTATTAATGTAATTACTCTAGTGGGCAGTATGACTTAATATACGACGTATTTGCAATAAAACCTGCATAATACCTTATATAAAACCTCACATTATGCTTTTATTTGCACAAGATTCTTTTTAGAATTGGAGTCTGTTGCGAAATACTAGTATATCGTAAGAGTCTAGCTTTCATATATTTTTAAGGCAGTTTTTGCCGCGCACCACCACTAGCTTCTACTGAAGTATTTTCGAACCAATTCGAATTAGGGTCCTTCAAAGAAAGAGCGTTCCAATTATTAAAAGGCCGGCAACGCACTCGCAAGCCCTCTGGCATTGCGAGTGGCCATAGGCGGCGAATGGACAAATATTGGCTTAATGGTGTGTTATCACTTAACATCAGGGAGCCTCCAGGGTAAGCTGTATTCGTTGAAAAAATCTTTTTAATCTGTGCCTTTTCACTGGTAAAAATCATCTCACATAACCATATGGTGCCTAAGTTTCCTAATAAATGTATTACTTCATAAAATGGTGCCACCTTTGTTAAAACTTTTTGTATTTATGCTAAGCTCACGTTTAGTATATGCCTTCAGGAACCATGGGTTTTATAATCTGTTAAATTGCCTTATAAAAATAAAATTTATCTACTATAATATATAACTCACTCACGTGTGTCGTTTAGAGGCGGCGGCGCATCGGCCGGCCGCAGTTGCGCATGGGCCGCCTCCGCCGTCAACAACGCGAGCGCCACCAGCAAGTGGCTCATCGCATCGTGCCCATGGCAGCGTTACTGAAATAATGATAATAAATACCATAAATATTTTCCATATTCATGTTTTCTAGGTGAGGTCGCTATGTGACATTTTTATTTCTACTGCAATTATTCTTTGTATTTATAATTAATATATGTATAAAAAAATTGAAAATACATACACAAAAAATATGTGTGTGTAAAGTACACACACATATTTTTGTACACGCGTTAGAAGCTATACTTCTTTGGCGTAACATGATAAAAATATTTTATTTTATTTTATCTTTCGCCTTATTCTACGTTTGTAGAAAAAAAGGTATTTAATACATTGAAAGTTTTATTATAACGCATTATTTAAAAGCTTATTTAAATGTCACAAAAAAAATATTTCTACATAATTTTTATTTTAAAATGACGCTAACTTCAAGGTGTCGGTATTTTGTGACGGTGTGCGCACGCATCGTAAAAATTTACTCTCATCATTTTTCCCTAACGCGCCAAAAGAAGTATAACATCAAAAATGTATCGCATAACTAAATATAAAGTAGTTTCACAGCTAACATCTCTCGGCCAACGAAAAAGGCATCCCTCATACAAAAACAATCGGTTGACAAACGTCAGTCACAATGCGGTTAGGGTTTGGCGAGGATTACATCCGTCAGAGGCGTGAAGTGGGTCACCAGCCAAACCTCAGACTCGTCACTTATAACTGTAAGGACGGGTTTACAAATTAGCCTCTATTAACATTCTATAACTAAACAGTAGAGACATTTCGTCATTGTTACTACCAAGGACTGGCGAATACATTGAACTTTGTCGCTTTGAAATGTGTGAAATGTGTTTAGATGCTGCTTTTTGGCACGTATTATAAAAATAGTTTGGAATTCCGGGGAATACACTTTTTAATCAATGATTACGAAGCCTTATTTTGCCTTGTTAACATAACCTGGCAAATAATATAATAGGCAAGTAGGTGATCAGCCTCCAGTGCCTGACACACGCCGTCGACTTTTTGGGTGTAAGACATGTCGGTTTCCTTACGATGTTTTCTTTCGCCGTTCGAGCAAATGTTAAATGCGCACATAGAGAGAAAGTTCATTGGTGCACAGCCGGGGATAGAACCTAAATCCTCAGGTATGTGAGTCGCACGCTGAAGCCACTAGGCCTACACTGCAGATACTTTAAGTATCGGTACAAACGGTTTAAACATTGTAAGTGTAATAGCACGTTTCATTAAAAATCAATAATCTAAGATGAATGGTTCTATGATGACTAATATTAATATTATTAAAGTAACATAAAAACTTTTGTATGTAAAACATAACTATCAAGCTCTTAACGAGTTTTAATACGTCAGTACAAATTGTTTAATGTTCCACATTCTTTTCTTTGTGAGCGAACGTGACATTCATTGACATTATACAACGCGCGGTATTCACGATTATGGCATTATAAAATCGTTTTGCATTGTCTCGATTGCTAAAATTATGCAAAGTATGAGATATTCCGTTACAACTTAGACACATTTATAGCCTTATGTCACCAAAACAAAACAATTGCGGCCTTATTATAAACATAAATAACGAGTTATCATGGTAAGATCCTTTATCTAAAAATGATATGATCAAGATTTAATATATTATGTGTATTGTATGTATGTGTTTAATATTTTTTATCATACGGGCAAACGAACGTACGGGACGCACAATAAGGGCACAACAAGTCATGGACATAAATTTTAAACAATTGCTCTTTTTTTAAACAATTGAAGGTCGTCCCTCCCAGGGAAGATTTTGATTAGAGCGGGAGTTGATTCCACAGTACACTAGTTATTGTCTCTAATATGCAAACATATAAATTACAGATTTACATAATGAATTCTATAAACAAAGACCATAACCAAGGAATTATGTAAAATAAGATAATTTTTATTCAAATAATATGATTCCCTATTTATTGTTAAAAAGACTTCTTGTGTCTTATTAATTTACTATTGGCTTATAAATATTTATCTAGACTACACGATTTACGAATTAAAAATAACATTTAATTATTTATAGTCTGCTAACTTAAATTTTATTCGTAAACATAAGCCTCGATTAGAGAGCTCGAAAGAGTGCTTTGTCACTTTTATTTACATGCACGTAAGAGCGGTAACGACAACACGACTTTGTACAATTGAATAAAAGGATTGCTATTTAGATGTCATAAGGTTTAGAAAAACTAGGTCTCCATGTTAGACATTAACCTACTTAAGAAAACCAGTAGCGCATTCCGAAGTGATTGCGTTGACAAGAATTAATTTAATTGTAGTTAACCATTTTAATCATAATCTTGGTTTCGTAAACTCGTATAAGTATACTAGTACGGACAGTACAAATCTAGTAGATTTTTTAACCTTTCATTCTTATAATAATAGTCTCACTGTTTTAGCTACAACAATCATTCGCCTGTTTTTCTGTCTATGTACCTTTTTCTAGGTCAAAGCATAGAGGGCTTTATTTTTTAAACCTCAACTAGAAAATGTCTTTCCTATAGTGAAGAACACCCTTTTATAATATAATCCATTTTCATTATATTTAACTAATTTTTATTGAATTTCCGATTGAATATTACACGATAAGTGTAGTTAGTAATAATAACTAACGATATTATTTAATGTATTTTTCAGAAGCGTTCGTTCAAGTAAAATAATAAAGTACGTGAAGAAATTATGTTTCATGTTTATGGTATAGAAATACTCTCAAGATATTATATTTATATAAAGTTAATAAACACTAAAAACTTATAGTGTTGGTTTAAACTATAAATAATTTGTTTGGTCGTGTCATATTGTACGCATATAGGAAGTTTCGTTCAACTACGCTTTACGCCGGTGAAAGTTGCGGCTGACGCACTTTTGTTCACAAACTCGTTGTTATAATAAGCCGGTACGTCAAAGAAATCCAAAATGGCGTTTGTGGAAGCATGGTGAATAATGTTAGCCCTTGACACAGCTCTGTATCAAATCTGTATTTTAAACAGAACTTGTCAAGATGTTGCCTCAATGTGGCATTCTTAGCACTACTAAGCTTCTAGATCTTTCGAAATATAGATCTTAAATACAGTACCTACCTACTTACTATAATTTTGACATGTCATAAATTATAGAGGGTATAGTAATCACCATCGCAAATTATTTGCTTTTAAACATTAAATGATTTTAGAAGGGGTTTCCAACGCACTGTTTAATACTCCGGCGTTTTACTACGCTTTGTGCGCTGTTAAGTATTTGTAGTTTACGATACAGCTGTGTATTTCACGGCCATTGCACTTACGTCTCTTTTCTAATTTGACGGTTTACGGCATTTTTAATTCGATTAACGGCGAAATTATAGATAACAGTGCTTTATTACTATAAAACGAATTGACTGATTAGTGACTATTTATAAACTGTTTTTTTATATTATGATGTTAGTCTTAGAAAGGGCTAAAATGTAAAAAAAAAAAAATTATACACATATATTGGGTATGTTCCGATATACACTGCGACCACTGTACAGAGTACCGTCAATTTAGTATACTGTGAAACCGTTTCTCTATAGCCAGCTATACTGGTTACAATTTAAAACGGAACGCAGTCCAGTATACTAGTCAGCTTCGTTTTTCGACACAGTTTTCAAATGAGTGCATCAAAGTTTTTCAATTCAACAAGAAAAACTATTATTGGAGTATTATCGCATTAAAAAAATCTATATTAATATTAACTGTCAATTGAATTAATACTACAAAGAAAGTAAGTTAGAATTTTAAATGTTTGTTATTAAACTGTAAGTTATATCAGCCGTTAGGCATTCAAGTGGTTTTGATTGATCACGTGATCAAAGCACTGCGAGTACCTTACCTCGAAAACGCCAGTGCTCGCAGTAGAAGTATAGCGGGGATTTGTGACGTCATATATTTCCCTAGGACGCTGCGGCTGTATACTGGCAGTCCATAGCGGAACGAATTTTTGAACAGTGGGAGCACTATACAGTACTCGCAGTGTATATCGGAACATACCCTAAATGTTACTTTAAACTATGTCTAAGTAATAAAGAAATGATAATTGACACTGACGTAGAAAGTCTATTCCCTATTAAAATAAACATATTAATCAGTAATAGATTCAGTAAGCACCAAAGTAGTTCAAGGTTCATATTATTTAATTTAAATGTAATGTGTAAACGCGAAGCTAAAGTTATTTTCCTAAGCTTTTAGTAAAATTACAATTTAATTTCAGATTAAACAATAACAGGCCTATGTTCTGTAATCACTTAACATCAGGTGAGCCTCCTGCCCGTTTGCCCCCTGTTCTATAAAAAAAAAAACACTATATGAACGTGAGTCGCACGCGCACTACGCAAAATAAACATTGGCCATAATTTTGCTTTATCGTGCTAGTAAATTGGTTTTCCCTGAGCCGTAATGCAATCATGAGCAACCTTGTCAAAGTAGCTGCAATTTCCCTCGATTCTTCGATGACAATGCCATTGTTTACTTTGTGCACGTGTTTACATGTTTTTGTGTAAGAGAAATCGTTGAAACCCCTCAACCGGATATATTCCGGGCCACATGCGGGTTTCTTAGCTATTACGTGTCTACATATTAATAGGTTATAAATTAACTTTCACTCGAGTAGTTTAAATAGAATATGCTTCCGTCCACGATTTAGTCTGTTAACTATAATATAGGCCCTGAGTTACGGCAATAACATGACAAAACCACTTCCATTTTTCGACGACCGTTCTACTATTTTTTATATGGAAGTATTGTTAATGTAATTTTTATACTGTTTTATGTTGCGACAGCAGGTCATACTTTGGATTAAACATTGCGATAATATTACTACGTATCGTATCAATGCTTCATAATGATAACATGTTGGTTTGAAATGTAAATAAAAAATACAGTAATAATAATTATTCATAAAATTTTGCTTGTAGACAATAATTCGTCAATACTATTTAATTCCTCGTTAACCATTTTAAAATAATCTTCTTCTGTGGATTTTAAATCTTCATCATCATCATCTTCGATATCCATATGCGTAGCGTCATCAATTTTATGTTTTAAACGTATTTCTTTAACTCTATTGCCTAATATATGTTCACGACGCGTTTCACGGTCGTAAATTTGATGAACTAGTTGCTTATCTTGGCTGTTAGGAAGGATCATATTTTCGGAAAGGTGAAGGATGTATATTGAACCCTGCTTATCTCCAACTGCAATAGATTCGCCTGATGGGTGCGGTGTTACACGAGTTAGGCCGTGCTTCGAAACATGGAGCGTTGCAACAGGTGCATGATGTTTTCTCAGTAAATCCCAATAGTGGAACACCCCACCTTCACAAATCGCCATATAACTAGAATATCTTAAAGGAGCCCAAGCGACATCAGTTACCTGGTAACGATATGGGCGTGTGACTATAATAGGCGCCGTGCGAACTTCTTCACTCCAAATACGGACGTTCCAATCTCCGCAAGTTATAAACATACGTAGCGTACAAGGACTTCGGTGAACGGCTCTCACAGCACCTTCGTGAGCGTTCCAATAAGATGTCAAAATTTCCGAGTGGCTTCTCCCCATACGATTTGCATTAATTACTAAGCCAGATTCCGTTCCTGTTAAAAACCTTGTAGGAAAGCCGCGATCGAATTCAAGGCTGCTAACACCTTCAGTATTGGAATAACTCGGTTCGACGTTAGGTCCTTGTCTAATTGACATAAAAAGCTGATCAATAGGCTTAGAAAGATATCTTCTATCCCACCAAAGACACTGACCGTCTGGAGATCCAGAGAAAAATTCTGTATTTGTACGCGAATGTGTGTAAAGAAGACCAGTGATTGGCCCACGATGAGAATTATATACAGAAGACTTAGAAACGGTCTCTTGACTACTCCGACTGTCAAAGATATTAACTGTACCGTTCTGAAGACCCGTAATCAATATGTCGGAGTGATCGGGAGAACATACTAACCGCCAGCAAGTAGTTTCCGGGAAAAACTCGTATAATGGAGTTGTTTGTTTATTTATGTCCCATACATAGCAAGTAGTTGGTAACAACATATCTTTTGAGTAATCTTGATAACTGTAGGATGTAACAAGTTTAGGTGTATTTTCATCTGTCCAAACAATGCAAGATACTGGCCGTAGATATGGATCTGTGAATACATTTGCAATTTGAACGTTGTATTTTTCGACTGGCGCTTGAAGGTTCATTGAAGCAAAGTACGTTTGGTACATGTCTATTGCGTTATTTTGATCAATACAATGTTCCAGTTGTGGCTGTAGGCTTAGTATTGCATGAACATACCCGTCCTCGTGTTGAACACGCCGTCTGTGCCGAGCTAGGTGATCTTCATTGTAAAGATGGACATCACGGGGCCAACCGCCTTCAGTATGATTTATGCCTTGCTCGTGCATTACCAATTGTTTCGTGTTTGCTTCGTGTTGAGATTGCGGCATTGTTGCTTGTATTTCTCGGTGAACAGGATTGCGAAGTACATACTGTTTCTGCTCCTCGATATTGGGGTTAATAGAGTCTATTAGGTGCGCAGGTACGTCTTGAAACAATGGTTGTCTACCGAGGTTTTTGCGAAGTTTTGTATATGCATAGGTCGATCGAACGTAGCTTTTCATTTTGTTATTCGTTGTCAACATTTCTAAGTAACCTTTCGTGTCGTTGGTGACGTTTGAATAAATTTGGAAAAAACACGCAGGCCATGATAATGGTGCCAGAATTGAATGGGTAACTAATTTAATGAATTCAAAATTTCTTGAACTGAATAAATAAGATGATCTTTATTACATTTAAATTACATAATTAAAAAAACTAGAACACCGAGTTACGTATTATGAACATCTAGTAATTTTGAAATTCATTTCATAACGAGACTTGCAAAAATGTATTTAGTGGATGCATAACGAAGATAATAGCACCATTAAGGGTAATAAGTATGTGTGCAATGCGATATAAAAAATAATAAAAATTCCGCAAACGTGTAGGATGTATAAAAATTCCAGGAAATATCGCAATGTGTGATTGGAATTATTATGCATTAAGAAATCTTATTGTCCACGTTGTTAGCATAATATTATGCGTAAGAGTTCGAAAAGCTTTGTTTTGGTGTCGCAATGTGTTTGTGGCTTTGAGACTTTGTGTTTTACTTAGATATGCTCAACACAACTTTGACCCAGCATTTTATGGATTCGGTCGGTGTACCTCAAAGATTCCCAAATATTTTAATTTGCTAAAGAAATACACTAAATCCTTACTAAGATTAAATCCTCTTAAAGTGTCTTAAGAAAATAATATTTTTTCAAAACAATTAAATGACGCATAGATACGACACGTTTACCTGTTTAGTTCTTTTGATTCAAATTATAAAGAGTGTATTTTAAAATTAAATGTCTTTAAATATAAAATATCAATTATTCAAGCTCTTATATAAATTAATAAAATCAACTCACAGAATTAACAAACGCAATCCAATTGATTAATAACACAAAACCACATTTTCCTAAAACACTAGAACACAGTTTTTATACACTTTCTAATAAAACGTGCGCGTACGCAGACGCGACCGTCCGTTTCGTGGATAGCGCGTGACTGGTAGTAAGTTGTAGCTTAGTTTATCGTTGAACAAAGTACTTAGGGACTGGTTTCGAGTTCCTCACGATTACGCTACTTTTCTATGAGGGCGGAGGGCCGTGCTAGTTTCCATTTCTTTTGTTGACCCTTTACGACTAGCAATAGTTCCTGTTCGAACGTTCTGATATTTTATAGTTTTATGACAGTTATTGTGCTAAAAGTGTTTCTGTTAATATTGCGTTTTTTATAGGTATTTCCTTGTACATGGTTTTGTATGAGAGTAATAACTACTTCAGTGTCCAATGAATTACATTAGACCATGTTTAGTTTTAGAGTTTAACAGGAAACCTTATGAACATTTATCGTTGGGTATTAATATAAAGCTGAGCCCCGTAATTTAAAACACACTCAATTTATTCGTGGCTAAAATTTTTAAATAGACCAGTCTCGGAGTTAATCTGTTCAACAAAAGATACAAGCTGTAATTTAAATAATTTGTATACCTATAATAATAACTTTGTTAAAAACTTATTTACATATCAGCCTATGTAAGTCTTTTGTGATTTTGATAAAATTTTTGATAAACGAATAAGCAAAAAGTTTCCCTAAACACGAAGATTGTTTTAAATGGCGCTGCCGTGTCTATGTAATAAACAATTTGCAAAACAACATCGCATTCTAAGAACACGGATCACGTTCTTCGAACTTGTGCACAATAGGTGTTCCTTATCGAAATTAAACAATGAGTACTCAATACAATATGTACCTGTTTTAATTACGATTTAAAAACTGTGTCCTTGTATTTCATTTGGCACTGGATTTATTGAATACGTGGTTTTAGTCGTGGTACCGCAATTTTTGTTGATTGAATAGAGGCCGAAACTCTGACGAGAGAATTATACAAATTCTATTATCGACCTCGATTAGAGTACGTTCAATTCTCCCCGGCCTATGGGGCCAGTGATGTTATTCCATTGCTATTTTAAGCTCAAAAGGTCCTAAGTATCATTCATGATCAGTTTGAGGTTGAGTTCTCTAAGTTTAATTAACGCAAGGCGCAAAAAAAGAAAGAGACGACGCCCACCAGAAACCTGGGACGAAAAGAGATAGCGGGGCAAGATTGGAAAATAGTAGCGAAGATGAGAGACAAATGGAAGAATTTGTAGGTGGCCTTCACTACGTCAGAGGTCGTATACTAATATCAAATGTTCGGTCGTATACTAATAAAACAATTTTTTTTTTAATTCCAAAGATTTAGAAGATACAGTTTAACCAACCGAAAAAAAGACACAACCACCGAATTAAGAACCTCCTCATTCTTTTAAGGGGGTAAAAGTATTAATCGAAATATAAACATAAATATATTCGCTCCATGCCCTATTAGGTTTTACAAAACTTCAGCTTTTGACCACTTAAGATTTGAAGATAAAAACCAGATTTGTATCTGTTTTATGGGGTACGTGACTCGCCATGTGTTATTAAGGTTTTAATTAAAAATTGCGTTTGAGTGGCGAGTTAACAGGGCTAATTGGTCATTAGACGGTTGTTAGGTCAAATTACCCATGACCCCTATAATGCCAATAAACGTAAGGCCAGTGTCTTAAAAGCTTATTATAAGGATAATGTCAAAAATGCAATAACAGTAAACAGTCAAGAAGATTCTGAAAGCTTTAACAAGAATAATATATAATACTAGTGGACCCCACAGACGTTGTCCTGCATGATATTTCAAGCGATTAGTAAAGCAAAGTATGAAAGTACCGACTGCAGCGCCATCTGGCGGGCTGATTTGTGAATCTAAACCATTCCCAGATCCCCTTGAACACACACAAAAAATTTCATCAAAATCGGTCCAGTCGTTTGAGAGAAGTTCAGTGACATACACACTCACAGAAGAATTATATATATAAAGATGTCAATTCCATGAGCAGTGCTGGCCTAGTGGCTTTAGCAAGCGACTCTCATCCCTGAGGTCGGTTTGATCCCCGAATGTAACCCATTGGACTTTCTATGTGCGCATTTTACAATCGCTCGAACGGTGGAGGAAAACATCGTGAGGAAACCGGCTTGCCTTAGACCCAAAAAGTCGACGGCACAGGAGGCTGATCACCTACTTGCCTATTAGATTTACAAATGATCATGAAACAGATAAAGAAAATTGAGGCCCAGACCTAAAACGGTTGTAGTGCCACGGATTTATTTTATTTTTAAGTAAATGTACTTTTTGAACAAGATATGGCGTGACACCTTTGTATGCGCTTCCTATGATTTATTTTAAAATCAATGTTTATGTACTAGGTTATAATTTGACGTCATTAGTAACTCTACCGAATTTAATGATCGTAGAACTTATATTCGAATCACGCTCGTATTTTGCTAAAATAAGCAATGGAAATCCAACAATTGTAGTGACAAAATTGCGTTATGCATTTTTTTGTTTTGTAAAAATAGTCAGTAGATATTCTTTTTATAGAATGGGCCATGAATGTAAACAGAAGCAATGATGTTGACGATACCAATTGACTATATGAAACAAAAGACGAAACGGTGACGCGTTTCGTTTGATTGTGATTGGTCAAACGGAAAGATTGTCGTGCGTTTGTGATTACTAGAGATCCTGTTGTCAACATTGTATTCGACATTTCGTCTTTGGTTTGGAAATAATTCCAGGGGTTGCCATCTTTACGTTGCGGTGTTCCGTTGTAACGAAGTACACTAAAGTTGAAGACGGGGCATATATCTTACGATTCATACAGCTTGTCTTTGTACTTTTAAATATCTTAACGATATAAAAGAACTGATAATGTATAAACAAAGGTTGTTATACTGCATTTCATCGGTCAGTTTGAAGAAATTGTTGTATTCTTTGCAGACAATGAACAATGGAGTGTGCCGACGAACCAATGAAATGATTATCACGCTTTGTTTGTGCATACCTATAGGCTAGATATTTGTTTTAGTCTCGAAACCCCACAACGGGGCACAGGCTCATTTCTGCATTTGTTTCAAGCAAGTGCTTTAAAAAAAACGTGTGTGTACTTATGTACACGTGTTAGAAATTATACTTTTTTGGGGTAAGAAGATAAAAATCTTTACAAAATTTTTATCTTTCGCCTTATACGCCTTACTTTTGTAGAAAAAACTACACTAATAATAGAAAAAATTTACTCTCATATTTTTTCCCTAACGCGCGAAAAGAACTATAACTTCAAAAAGCATATCAATAATGTATTCTGTAGAATCTCCGGGCGTTAATTATATATTTAATAATATGTAAAAAATAAATGATTTATTATATCTCAAAGTTATAAGAAAATAGAGATTTAAATATACTTTAATAAGTTACTTAGTAGCTGTATTCTATTTAACACATCTGAGGAGAGTCAACGAAGCATTGTCAATTGACCTTGTGTTAGGTGCCACCCTTCCTAATTGGTCCTTTGTAGGCTGCATCAATCCAATCACACGTACGCTCCCAATTTATATTCCATTTACGATGGCTCCTATTGTGTAATACTTATACAAACCTCTGCGTACAGTATAAAATGATAAGTTCCATGTTCCATGTTTAAACACGTTTTGATTTTTTATATCCAAGAAGTTTTTATACCGTGATTAAGTTTAGTTCTTGTACGAATGTACATGACTAAAAAGAAGTAATCTCTTTACAGTTGGTATATCTAAGGAACTCTGAGTTTTTAATACTTTTAGGATTAAAAGGGGGAAAAATTCAGTGAATTTGGTTCATTTGGAGTTGACTTCGTATGATGTTTAAACAAACGCCCCAATGGTTATAAGGTGTATGCATTTCTATCTGCAGCAAGTAATGCTACAGAAGAAGAAAGCAGAACTAGAGAGGGAGCGCTTCAGTACAAATCCTAGGGTTAGAAGTCGCGGAGTAAATAGGAGAAGATATGCCCATCTCCAACCGCCTGTAGTTTGTACTGCGCCGGAAGTTTTTTAGTGTAACATGCCGTTGAGGTCCCGGTAAAATGCGAGAGCGACCCCGACCCCTCTGTAACGAGGCTTTGTAGGAACTATTATTAGAATTATGTGAGGTAGCCCTTTTTCGCACATAATTTGGTACACATAATAATAATAATTCAGCGGCGCTACCTATAAGGGTCTTTGTTACAGATTACATCAGTTTTTTTAATAACAGTTAGTGATCAGCCTCTTATGCGTAACACATGTTGTAAATTTTTGGGGCTAAAACATGTTAGTTTCCGCACAATGTTTGCCTTCACCGTAAGAACACGTGTTAATAGCGCACATAGATAGAAAAATGCATTGGTGGTAGCTGTGATTCAAACACACAAACTCTGGGTCGTACAAAAACATTGTTCTTATACCTAACGTTTACTGATAATAACGATTAAAGAATATTTAAGAATGTTCTTTTAAGTATAGGCGAATTCGAACTAAAAATAAAAGTTACGTAATCCTTTGTAAATCTGTATCACTGAATAAGAACTAGTATTAAGCTTAACAAAGATGTTTTTGTTTGAGCGTCTTTTGTTTTCTCGTGAAAAGGGAAAGTTATGTAGAAATGTAGATCATGTTTCAAGTGTAAATAGAAAATGAAACTTTGAAGATATGGATTTCTAGGAACTTGGTTATATGTTATGGTAATGATTCTGATTATATTATCTCATGTAAGATAGTGGAAGTGTTGAACTTCTAATAAATTTCTTTATATAAACTCGGGTAGCCCAAAGTATGTGTAATGAAAACCAAATGTATCAATATAAATTTTAAATGACGACTCATTGGTCTAGTGGTTAGTACCCCTGACTGCGAATCCATGGGTCCCGGGTTCGATCCCTCGCTGAGACGAACATCGATGTGATTAGCATTTATTTGGTGTTGTGCTTAGGTCTTGGGTGTTTAAATATGTATTTATATGTCTATCTATCTAAAATATGTATGTATATCCGTTGCCTAGTACCCATAGCACAAGCTTCACCAGCTTAGCATGGGACTAGGGCAATTGGTGTGAATTGTCTTAAAAAAAAAAGAATTTAAAAATAAAATCTATATGAATGCCTTGTTCTGTTCTCTTCTTGTTCAAATTATTTACATAAAGAACTCGAAAAGTGTTTCTACCTGAAGTGATATAAAATATTTTTTAGAACTTAGCGGTGTATCAATAAACAAAACAGTTATATCGAACCATGAAATCAAACTCTTTTCTTACTCGTTACAAAATACGGAACATCCGATTCACCTTTTGTGACGAGACTACATCATTACATCTATTTTTCATAAGACAGTCTAACCTAATTTTTTTAAGTTAGAAATTATAAAGCTGTGTTACTTTCGCGCAATTCCATACTTTTATTGCATTGACATGCTTTTGTTTTTTATTTAGACTCAACCCAAGCGTCCTATTTTTGTTTATTTGTGAATTCTTAATTTATTTAGCTTTATTTTAGTCACGAGAATACAAAGCTACAAAGCGTGATACTGTCTTTTGTTTTTGATAGTCTTTAGTGGTAGTTTGTATAATAGTAATTTTTTAAATAGACATATATAGACAAGACACGCATCACAACTGACGGTCAACCTTCAGTAATGGAGAGGCACCAAAAGAAGAAATAGACGTGTATTTTATAGAACAGTGGTTAGAAGATCACTTATCACACATACTTAGTTGGTACAGTGTCTTTAGGGCTCCCACACAACTGCGATGCGATGCGATGCGTATTCGCATCGCAAGTTCCTGCGATTTAGTTATTGTTAAATAGATATAAAAGAAAAAGAAGATTCTGGGCTCATCCATTTATTACGATTATGAACTCTGATGGGAACTATTTTACTCAAAAGTACTACTACTTTTTTTGATTATTTTAGAATGAGTATATCTTCATTTGAAGAGCTTTGAGTTTATTATCACCATGCCTTCAAAAACGAAGGCGGCGCAGGCGCCGTGCGTCTTTCCCTAAAGCTGTCCCAGAGCGGACTAAAATGGCGTCACCAAGGATGACGTAATATCGCAGGAATGTGCGATGCGAAGCAGATCGGAAATTCTTGCGATGCGTTCGTGCGAATTCGCAGATATTTGCGATGCGATGCGAATTCGCAGTTTTGTGTGGGAGCCCTTAGTCTGTCGAATATCGTCACCGAATCTTCAAAACGATTCTTTCGTAAAACGAAAAACCTCTTGGGCAAACCATTAAACGAACCAAATAATATGAAATCTCTAGTTTTTATAAGGGAATGGAAAATGATTGAAATCATTACGCAACAAAAAAAAATGTTTTATCTAAAATGTGTCCAGCCAAAAAAAGGTTTGTAATCTCTGACATGTCAAAAAATTATAGCTTTCAAAATTCTACGGAATTAAAAATCAGAGTATAATCACTTAAACAAACGTATGCCCAGTTACAACTAGAAAAGCGATTCATTCTAGATCAACAATAGTTTTTGCCGGTTTTAAATTTTACAACTTTCATTTTTGGAACAAAAGCGAAATTCCCGTATGAAGTTAACTTTCAGTTAAAAGTGACCGCTATAAACTATGTACAGCATGTGCAATCAAGTATTAAACTGTCGGACTGCATCAGCTGTATTGAATGAGAATTTGCGTTTCAAAATCACATTTAGAATTCTATTTTCTGCATTATGTGTTTTTGCGTTTTAACTAATTGTGAGTATGACAGATTTCCTTCTGTATTTGAGGTTTTCTGTATAACTACGAAACAATATATATAATATATATGTATATCTTAATATATATAAATTACGTGTCACATTGTTTGTCCGCTATGGACTCCTAAACTACTTAACCGATTTCAATCAAATTTGCATACCGTGTGCAGTTTGAACTAACTTAAAAGATAGGATAGCTTACATCTTCATTTATACCCGTAATATTATTTGATTGCAAATTTTTGTTTATTATTTGACAGTCACAATTCTAACAGATGGCGCTGTGTTGAAAGTACCAACGTTTCACAGAAGCTACAATTTAATGGCATAATCACCAAAAAAGCATGGTCCCCATGGGTCCCCATGACTGGTGTTCTCCTACCGTTGCCCTTGAATAGTTTACTACTGTGTAATATAACAAAAACTTTATTTTTTTTTAATTGCAAGTCTACGTGTGTTTTGACTAATATTTCACAGGAAGTTAAATACAATAAGTTCAACGTATTAGTTGTAAATTCGAACTTGTTATTAAACTGAATTTAATTAAAATGTACCAGGGACCAAACTTTTTAAATTTGTTTTAATTTTCTTTTTATTATTACTATGTAGGTAAAAAAATTATAAATACTGTTTATTTGATTGTTATGACTACTAATAAACTAATGAAAACACAAAATAATGAAAATGTATAATTTACGGGGTTTTTCCTAGTTTTGCACGGGTGGACATTGTTTTTCACACAAAAAATTTAAAATAATGTAATGTACCTATGTTACTGTTTTTGACTTTAAACTTTAAAAATTCAAATGTCTCCTCTTTATAACATTAGTGTAGACCAAATTAAAACAACATAATGGACATATCTGAATAATAAATAGATTCATAAAAACAAAACTGATTTTCTTGTTTATCATGCTTTCATGCGTAAGCAGTTAGACCAAATTGAGTGTCATTTGTTTTCGCGAGTACATTTGAATAAAACTATAACGGATATAAATGAGGGTGCTATGTAAATAATGTAATAAATCAGCGTTTGATAAATGTAATTTGGTGTGTATAAAATTTTATTTTTAGTTACTATTATTATAGTATGCGCCTTTGATCACGCTTATCAAACAGAAATGAGAAAAGTTGTGTAAGCAATAATGTATTGTGTTTGAGGGCTTGTTTTCATTAGTGATTGCTCATTGAATATTTTCTTTAACATTTTATGTAATTCATTACTTAATATTTTATTTACGCTAATACCACTCGAGAATAATAAAATCAATAAAGCTTTTTATAAATTTTACGAATATTTAAATGATCCTAATCCTTGGAACTGATTTGCTCCAGTTCAAATATTTATGACTGCTTTGCCTTATATACGATTTGTATGACTCATTGGCGATAAAGAAGAGTGCCAGTTCTTCTTGCTAGCTCTACGGCCTACGCCCTTGTCTTGGGAAATGGTAGTGTAAATTTAGAATCAATTTAACATCTTTTCTGTTAACATCTTTTATGAATAAAGTTTGAATTTGAGTTTGAGACATCTTTTAATCTAAAGTTCAAACAATGTATAATGTAATGTAAATGTTTTCTTTAAAATCACTAAAATATGTTTTAACCTCAAACCCTTTCAACGGTTAAAAATATTTGGCATTTACAGATGCCATTTTTATAGCAGTTTTCAGCAATAATTTCCCATGATTCAAGATTTATGTGTTGGTGTGCGCACTTAACCCTGTAATGTATTAGCGATCCGTGAATTTTATTGCTTCCCGAGGCACCGCTTTGTTCAAATTTGTTCGTATTTGTTCTACCGCTCTGCTGGACTTGTTAACTTATTTATTCGTCTTGTAGATAGTTTCATACTTGATGTATGCTGCTGTCAAATAATGGGTTTAAAAGTTAAAAGAAATGACTATTGATGTAGGTGAAAAAAGTTTTTAAACGATGTTTGTTTGTTTGTAAGTGCAGGAATTAAATGATTCATTACATAACGAGTGGCAATGGAAGGATTATGTATGAATCTCTTAGTCACAATGTAAGAAAAAAAGGAATCTCAAGATAATCTGGTTGTATTAATGATATGTTCAACGAACAGCGGTTGGAATCGTCGACGACCAGTTACTTTCCGTGTGGCTTGCTCCCTTGGCGTTGCGTGTTCTGTGTTCAGAGGAGTTTTTCGGATTAATACCAGCAGCTCAGTTTCAACATCGGACGTGAAGGCAGAATACGAAATTTCACCCGTATCACCTCGACGCCCGTCGTTCCATAACTGAGCTTTTTATCACAGATTTAGCCTCGCTCCACCACTATGTAGAACCAGCTGCCCACTGAAGGATTTCCTGACCAATTCCACTTCAGCTCGTTAAGAAAATAGCGTACCAAATATTAAACGGCCGCCAACGCACTCGCAAGCCCTCTGGCATAGAGTGACTATGGGCGACGGTATTATTTAACATCAGGTGAGCCTTCGGTCCGTTTGCCCCCTTTTCCCTAAATAAACAAAAGGTACTACTCTTCCTCCGATTTAAATGGAGTATCGACCAGTCTATACACAGTGGTCGGCCCGAAGACGCCAATTGGTTATGTCGAGAAGTTGTATATCTCCTTAGCAGTACAACTATGTTAGCGCGTTTCTGGCTCTGACATCAAGGCAGTGACTGTTGCTGTGGATAGTAGATGTCGCTACATAATCTTTAATTTCCTAATTAGAATTCCAAATTTACGTACCTTTTTAGAAGATTTAGCAAATAGTTAAACCTCCTATGGAAACTTACTGAGGGTTAAGAGGCTTGTGAATGCGTTTTTAGGATTAGCTCATTTATGGAACAGTATTGAATTTATACTTATCGTTGTTTGGATAAAGTCCAATGTGTGATATAATATACCTCAAAATATTATAATGACCTCTCATTATAAATACAATTTAGTATTTATTTTCAATGTATATTACTTGAAATATAGTGATTTACATACTAAAACTTATATTGTTCATTACCGCTTATTGTACAAAGTCGGAGTTTTAGTACTCATTAGTTCTTGCTATCTCTGACGAGGTAAATCAGCCGGAAGCCGCTCTAATTCTACTGCTAAATCGTTTACGAACTTTAAAATTACGATTTAAATTTATTTTAACAAACAATTTATTCGTGTATTATTCTGATGAACCAATTTCTTCGGTAGAGTGTTCAAATTTGTTGTACATATAAATCATAACCTTATAAGTTTATTGAATTCTCTTCAAGTATACCGTGGTTAGGCCGTATGAAATATTTCATTCATAATATTTGTAAAATACGTATAATTCAATTCGTTTTGCAAAGTTTAAATGCTTCTCGGCTGTAAATACAAAAAAAAATGAGTAAAACAGCAAAAATGCAGACATCTTCAAGCTCCGTTATTTAATTATCGTTTCTCCTTTCTTATTATTCAATTATCAATCGAATTGATTATTTGCTAAAAACGTTGGTTTCTAGACGCAAATTTTTATAAAAATAGTACATGTTAGTATAAACTTTTAAATACCCATCAGTAATATAAATTTGTGTTAGACGCTTTATTAAATTCTTTTTTATCGCAATCAGATATAATATAACGCATTAAAATAAAGCCACGAGGCAGAATTCACGATAAATTTAAATCCCTCAGGCTAATTAGATTTAAGCTTAGATTTTCAAGTCACTCCGAATTTTATGTATCAGCAATCTCTCAATCTCAAGGTCACGCGAAATGGACGTACTTATATGTCAAACACAAACACAAAGGTGCTTGTACGGTGAAGAAAAACATTGTAATAGTATAAGATCCCGCTATACAACGACCTTCACCGAGATGCTTATTTAATGAAACTTATTTTATATTTAATTTAATATGTCAATAAATATAATACATATGGGTTGCCTAGCAAATTTCAGTCCAGAGTATGTTTAATTAATATTTAAAAAAAATTTTTTTTTTTATAATTTGCATGTAGTAAATTTTTTGAACTTTTTTCAATCAATATTTTTAATCAGGGTAGTATTATATATGTATCACTAAAACCTTCTTTTATACTAAAGATGTATATATACTTTAGTGTCACATAAAAAATATACACATAAATAATTAATTGATTAAAAACAACCTAACTTTTGCATATTCTATGGGCTTCATACTTTCGATTGGTATAGAATTTATCTAATAATCATACCGGTGAAATGTTTAAAAAAATTTTTTTTTTAAATTAATTAAAAATACTCTGGACTGAAATTTGCTAGGCAACCCATATGGATTATATTTATTGACATATTAAATTATATATAAAATAAGTTTCATTAAATAAGCATCTCGGTGAAGGTCGTTGTATAGCGGGATCTTAGACCATAATGAAATCGACAAATCATAGACCTAAAAATCAACGTGTTAGGTGGTAACAGGGTACTATAAGTACCATTTTTATTACACAAGCATTTGAAGTTGTAATTAAGGCTGTATTGCCAAAGTAGGTTCATTAATAAGCATTAAGTCAACCAGTTAGGTATCCAATTTGGTAAGTGGACCGACAAGAAGATTATCAATAGCCACTGGAGCGTGGGATTGTTTTCGTACTTTAGCGTGGAATATGAAACTATGTCCTCGATTCAGTGCCTATAAATAAAAAGATAAAGGCTTTCCATGTTAATCTACAAATTCATTGTCTGATAGTTTCACTTGGAATATGATGTTTGTGAACAGGATGATATGATGTTTCTGATGGAGGAGGGAGCTTGTAGTTTATTGTTTATCAGAATGCCAAATCGTAAAATGACTGCTTTACGACGCGATTTGAGCGCGACCGCCGCTGTAAAAATCGCTGTGTAAGTTCGAAAAGTGAGTTACAGAATCGCAAGGCAGTATACACTTGTAGTTACTGTATTGTCCTTTTATATTATTTTTTATGTTTAGTCAGTCTGTGTAGTTTGTAGTTAGCATATCGCGCAAGCTATTTAAGTCGGCTCTTATAATTTGTTACTTCGGAATTTATGCAGATAGTTTTATATGCACATTATTTTAAGAGTTGTTTAGGCTTGAAGCTTTTGAATTTTCCTTTTCACTTACACTAACATCGTTTAAGTGACAATAAAAAATGATGAAAACATAATGTTATTAATGTGAAATAGTAGATAATGAAATATAGAGCACTGTTGGCCTAGTAGGTTCAGCGTGCGACTCTCATCCCTGAGGTCATAGGTTCGATTCCCGGCAGTACCGATGGACTTTCTTTCTATTTGCGCATCTAACATTCGCTCGAACAGTGTAAGAAAACATCGGGATAAAACAAGCTTGTCTTAGACTCATAATGTCGACGGCGTGTGTCAGGCACAGGAGGCTGATCACCTACTTGCCTATTAGTTTGACAAATGATCATGAAACAGATACAGAAATCTGAGACCCAGACCTAAAAAGGCCACTGATTTTACGTGAAATAAAAGATGTTTTTTTATATTGTACCAAAAGTTGCACACATTTTAACAGAATTTTTTGTTTCCAAAGCCGTAAAGGAACTAATGAATTTGTAATAGCGTGTTAAATAGTTCTCGAAAATGTTATTATAATAAATGTTCTGATACACTATATAGAATGTAAAACGTACCCTTAAACCATATCCCTACATAGAATGTTACAAAATATACTATTTATTTTAATTAAGATATTGCTTAGTATTTCTTTCAAGCATTTAGCCAGTAATGAATACTTTTAAAGTTGAAACAAGAATTCTAAAAGTTTTACATTAAAATTTTAGCTTCTACTTAATCAATATAGCTTATATTTACATACAATTCTGGAAGAAAAAACTCATATAATCAAATTAACAATGGACATTCCTTATCAAAAGTTAAAAATAGCACAGATAATTATTGCAAAAGATTAAAGATTGTAAATTAAAAGGTTTTCTCGTTCAATTGCCTTTCAATCAGTAGCAATCAATGATTAATCGACTTTCCGTTCACAGGTGAAGTTTTCCGTTCGACGTTTGTTTACTTTACAGAGTTTATGTACCGCCATGCTCGGTTAGACGCAGGAAATAAAGGATGTCGACTCGTGGTCATAAATATATGAAAGTGACAGTGGGGTCCGCCATTTTCCTGTTGACATCGAGCTATCGATTTTAACTTCTCTAAGTATTGTCTATAGATGCTGCGATAAACACAATAAAATCTTACGCCTTATTTTTAGACGGTAAAAAGTCAAAAATCATTTATTCATGTAGGTAACACAATATACATTTATGAACGTCAAAAAAAGAAATAAACATTAAATGCTTCTAATTTAACATTTACAAAATAAATACATTATTTATAGAGAATTCATGTTATGTATATAAGTGTTAATATTAATGTACAGTCAAAACCGTTTACGACGACATCGTTTAGAACAACATACCGGTTATATTGACCAAAATCAATGGTCCCGGCTGAATTCTATGTACATATTAGCTACTTTATAACAACGTTATCGGTTGTTACGAATATTGGTTTTCACGACTAAATAGGTATGATGATTTTGACTAGGTATATTAAAAAGACAAAAGATGTCAAAGCGGTCTTACTGCTAAAAGCTTCTTCGAGATGGTGGTTAAATAATACCAATGTATTCTCATTTAGTTACAAATTTTGTTACTATTCTATTAAATGTTATTATATTACGGAAATTAATGAAGAACAATCAAAGAGGAAATCCGGAGACTGGCAGCTAAATTCAAAGAGCGGTTGATCTATCACTCGAACGAACTTGCTCGCTAACTCACAATAGAACAGTATGTGAGACGACTAAAACGTCACCATATTCTAGACCCAGAAGACCGGCAGTAGCTCTAGGCTAGGATGAGTAGATGCTTCCAATGGGAAGCCACTCTACATGACAGCACCACAGCACAAATTAGCTCATAGCTTTAGGGTTGATTGCAAATACGCGCAGAAGAAACAAAAAATATTACATTAATTATTAAATATTTGGTATTTTTCGTTGTACCTACGGATGATATAAATTTTTAATAGCAGACAGCAGTACAAATTTATGGCAATGATATTTGAAATATAAATTCTCAAATTCTTCTGGGTCGATAACTCACATCTGAGTATCGTGTTCAGCTATAGCTGCAATCATATAAGTATGTTAAAATTATTAAATACCTCAAAACTACGTTCATAACCTTATTCCAGAATTCAAACGTCATATAATCATATATAAATAGAGTGGCGGAGAGTTTATTGCCAGTTCTTCTCTTCCGTGCTACGTCCTTGATTTAAGAACTAGCAGTAAATGTAAAATTAGAAACATTTAATGTATATTTCTTTATTTATGTTCATTGTGTTACCTATATGAATAAATGATTTTGACTTTGACTTTATAAAAACAGTAGAATTTTGAAATAAAATGAAAAGACGTACAGGTACTCGTAATATCTCGTCTTACAATTGGTTAGGTAAGGTTTACTCAAATAGCGCTATTTTCACGGAATAAAAAGACAAATGCTCACGATGAGGATTACAATGAAAAAATCGGGAGATGAAACAAAAAATACCATTATTCCTGACATCGATAGCGTCCATCTAATGGCATTGAGCACGTCGTGGAAAGGAAATAATCTTGATGGAATGTCTTGCTCAAATACGACGTCTCGAATAAAAGCGGAAATCTTTATTTTGCTCTTACAATATCACTTACCTGAAACACTTCTCGAAAAATGTTTTAGAATAAAATTTTAACTTTCGGTCATTGAACCCAAGTTCATTTGAGTCGAGCAGTGGTCGGAACTGCGTTTGTATCTGTTGGGTTGTGTTGTATTTTAATATACGTAATTTGAAGCGCATAATAACTAGGAAAAATTTATCTTAATTTATAATTATGTACTTTAAACATAGTATGTAGTAAAAAAATACTTTTTACTGTTCTTAAAACTGGATTCAACATTGATATACGTCTTCTACTAAGTACCATATAGTAAAGTTTACATATAATGTAGCTATTGTAACAAAAGCCTACAATTTAAACAGTTACGAGTTCCTCTACACACTTACTTTAAAGTAATTGTTACTCCTGGTGGGTTAATAGATGGTATCCGATTATAATATATAATTAAATCTCGTCCTCTTTAACGCATTCCTCATACTTTTCGTAATGTTAAATATATTTAACAAATAAAATGATAATATACTTTTATTTTCTAACAAGGTCGTGAGCGTTTCCAATAAGTTTCGATAACGTTGCTGCTGCATTTGTATTTTCGTTTAGTTATGTAGGCGTTATTTGTAGCACTCGCGTAGGCGCAGTGCTACGAAGAAATATTTTAATAGAACTTATTTCACTTACGTATAAAAGAAATGGAATTAAATTTAAAACTAGATTATTATGATCGGTATTAAAATATTTCTTTCTTATCAATAAAATCAATGCAATTCTTAAAATGAGTTTTAAATAGCGTTTACCATTTCTTCATTTCACATGGATATTATTGTAGTAGCGAGAAATCTTTTTTGTGTTACAAACTTAAAACCTATGTTTTTTTTAGAACAGCTACCTACATGTTCAAATTCAAAATCATTTATTCATTTAGGTACCACAAAGTACACTTATGAAAGTCAATAAAGAAATACATAATTAAATGTTTCTAATTTTACATTTACTGCCAGTTCTCAAATCAAGGGTGTAGAACGGACGAGAAGAACTGGCAATAAACTCTCCACACTCTTTTTAATCGCCAAGTTTTTGGTTTTGCAAAATCTTTGTAAGGAGCTGCAACCTTTACACATGACATCTTTAAGTAATTAGCTAGAAGAAAAAAAAACAGCCCACAAGCACAGTTTCCACCTTCCAGCTAATTACTACACTACGACACTCAAACGACAAAGGCGAGTGCGTTGCCCAATTACACTTTTAATACTACAGTAGTAACAAATGTCTGAACATAAAAAAGTTTTACAAAAACATCGCAATAGGTTAATATCATAGAAACGGTTGTTTTACTATCGTAATATTTATAGTGTTTATTATCTGTGACAAAGATAGTTTTAGTACAACGCAATTGTAATAACTTTTCCATTTTGGCATCGCTGAATAAGATCTGTATTATAAATCCGATGGCATAGTTGAGTGCGAGGCATGTATCTTCTGCCGTTCCATTCGGCATCTATCCAAGCACGTATACAATTTACTTAGTCGGTCCTTCCTAATCGTGATTGGAATATATTTCTTAATTTAAAACTAAAACACTCTTACAAACCACCAAATTTTTGGCAGAGATTTTCATGTTTTATTTCGAGATAGTTTGTCCGCTTTGTCAATTTTTTTTATTAAACGTAATTTATATTTAAAAGTTGTATCGGAGCTGATGAATATGTATTATGGAATAATACTGAAGTAGAACTGAAAAAAATAGTTCTTTATCGGTGACGACAAGTTGAATGTGTTGTAGTACCTAATTAAAGTTAAAAATAATCTATTTTTGTGGAACAGTGTTGGCTCATTCCCGGGGTTGTTGGTTCGAGCACCGACTGTGCACCATATAGACTTTCTGCACATTTAAAACTCGCTCGTAAGGTGAAGGAAAACATCATCATTTGCATGCCTTAGACCCAAAATGTCGACGGTTAGGCCCAGAAGGTTGATCACCTACTTGTCTATTAGAAATTTTCACGGAAGAAATACAGTAAACTGAGGCCCAGACCTAAAAGGTTGTAGTGCCATTGTTTAGTATTTTAAAATAAAGAAAATATTAAAGATAAGATACGTATTGTTATTTATATCTAAGATGTTAATGAATGAAGGAAAGAATTATTTTAGTAATTAAAATTATAAACCTACAATTAAACGCGAAAACGCGGAGATTCAATAAAATATCTTCTTTTAATAATACAGTTTTACCTTTTACTTGTGATAAAAAATTCGCAAAATATAAAATTCATACATAATTTTATGTAACCTACATGTTCCATATTTTTAAAATTAAATTCCACATTCATGTATAAGCAGAATACAAAAGGGCGGTTAACGGATGGAGGTATGCTAACGAACTACCATTATGATTTGCCCGTGTCACCGTGTGAAGGTTTTGCACCCTCGACCGGGTTTAGAAAATCATGTGTTTCGGAAAATATGGGGAAAATCTGTCAGTGAGCACGCGCGCGGCGGCGTGATTACACGTAGGGGCGGGCGCGTTGCCACGGTAACGGCTTTCTGAGTGAATTTTTCCGTATTCGTTTCGTTTGAAAATGTATTAATGTACAGTGACAGTTGATGGATTTGAATATGAGCGATGGTTTGTGTACAAATGGAATGACTCTAAAAAGTAAGTGATTAAATTAATACAATATTGATAATTTAGTTACTAATATAATTGAATTAATACGAATAAGGGGTATTTTTGAACTAAAAAAGTAAAGTAAAGTATTTTGTAACTGATAAAGAATATATTTTTTTTACATTTAATATTTTAAACTATTAAAATTATGTTAAATATGACGCAAAGTATGCATTTTCGGGTTTTACAATAGAATCAACGGCCAATTTTAGAAAAGACATGTTCGGTAGGTGAAGATTATAGATGCATATAGTTTGTGCTAATAACATTACTCTGACTGAAATGAAGCTATGTAATATAATTCCCTTAAACGACGCGTACTACAGGTATTGAACTAGACAATAAATATTTTCGAATCGCCTTGAAGTATGGTGTCAAAAGAAAATGTCGATTTTCTGTTGAAGCTCCGTTGAGACGGGTTTCAACGTAGTGATTTATTATTAATTATACGTTTAGTGAAGTAAGACTTAAAAGACAATTTGTATAATTTCAACGTTAAATTGTAAATATAGTAAATTCCATTTTGTATTTATTTATGAAAGTTATAAAGTAAGTTAAATAAACGAAGCATACGTTTTGTAATTAGTATAATTTTTTTGGCGTTTAGTTTTTTTAATTGTATTATTTTGGTATAAGTTTTAAGTAGATTTGAGCGCGTCATAAGCTTGCGTAGTTAAAAATAAATTTTAGTTGTTTCATGTAGTTACTTATAAATTAATATGAATATTCAAATGAAATCAATATATAACACTGTTTTCCCTAAAGTATTCATTTGTATTTTTTTCATTATATCAATTCTTTAGTTATAGAATTATGACAATAAAATATTTTTTTTGTTATGAAGGGAATAGTTCGGGCATCTTTTGGTGTAAGAACAATTGAAGAAACCCACCGGGTTTTAGTGTGTTAACGGAAGGCAAAAAAGGCTATATCTTTTCATGTGCCTTGTGGCCCCATATTTTATTTTTATTACCGCTGTCGCATTGGTGGAAACTTGTCTGATTAAACTTGAAAATTCTTACATAAAACCCTTTTCTTCAGATGCAAACGTCTGCAAACTAAGACACCTTCTGACAGAGAGGGTCTTTGTCTGTTTTTATGCTGAGCAAAGGTTGAGGCTGAATTACTAGTAATACAACTTTGACTATTGTAATTTATTATTAATTTACATAGAATTAATAATAATATATAAAAATTAATAAATAGAATATTAAAACAAATTTAAAAAAAAGTTTGATCCTGTGGCAGTGTACCTTTAACGCTGGCAGCTGTATTTCGATACTTATTTGTCACCGGTTCTATCTACCAGGTGCCTACTTCAGTATTTAATTAGGGCCTGTGCAATTTATAATTATAATAATTAATATTAATAATTAAATTACTAATTAATATTATTTGAAAAATGTATAAGAGGAAAGTAGTACGTTTTTACTATGATCCTTTTAGTATCGGACGAGTTTCGTTTTATTACATTAAATATTCGAAATGTGGAGGTAATTAAGGATTAACCGGATAATCTCGCTTCAGTTGACACTGAATTTTCCCTAGACTAACTGTAAAAGACGCCGAGACGAATTCCGGCAAGTTTGCAAATTTCCGCTGGTCGACTCTCATTAGCACGGAGCTCAGGTAAGTTTCGAAGCAACTAATTATGATATAGGGAGTGGAATGTTCCAAGTTACGTGGAACTGCGCTCTTAAATGTCAATATGAGAGCTTAAAACTAATTGGAAATTGTATGAATGCCTTTACGTGATATGGTTGTAATATGACGTAGATTAATCCAATATAGTGCTAGGCAGAAACACATTACTGGAGTATTGTATCGCATTAAGTTGTGGTATTGACACGAGTGTTTCATGATAGGACGCTCTCTGACGTTATTATTTAACATCATTAATAATGCCTTATATTCTAAAAGTGATTTCGATAATAACCCTTTATATTTATACTTAATTATTGTGGATCATGTGAAGCGTACACACACACACACTGTGTTGTCATACATTGCTATATCCAAAATGTTAGTAGTCTACAAATCGGCAAAATGTCTTAACTTGAGCTAGTCTATGTGTAATGTGTATAGTCTATGTCTATGTGATACGCACGTGATTCTCTATTTCTTCCTTTTTAAGATTCTCTTGCGCGACGCACTCCATTTCCGCATGTGAACAGATGGATTCGAATTATTTGTGACATTAATCTATCAAGAAAAACATATTTATTATCGTAAATGTTTCGCATGCCATTTTGGGAGGCATTTTACGTAGACGATAGGTACGTAATAATTGAGATTGGTGTTTAGAATTTAAATCTGCCTTATGCAATAATTGTGCAACAATTTCTAAGCTGACACAACTCGAACATATTTTATATAATGTTATCAAATAGGTCCTTTACCTGGTTGTACACTTGGTAATTCAATAAAAATCCTATTTATAATCAAATTGCAAACCTATGCTTAGACTTAGGAATCCTTGGTTTGTTATTAATCCCAGCTAGATGGTCCCATCTCTTAAATCTATGTATATTTGATCTACTTAGTTAATTTAAAGGAGTGTTGAATTTAAACGGCCAATTTAGATAAGGAAAAATAATTAAGACGAAAAAGTTTCAATCTTTTTTGGTAAATAATCTTGCTCAAGTAGAATGGGTTTTAATTTACATAAACGAGTCAGCGTAATTCGTAATTTGCTTTAGACTTACCTTGAATTTGATTAAAATAATAATAAAGTGGGTCAAATTAGAAATATTAACCACAAACAATTTTTCGTAAAAAGTGAATTGTATGCCTTGTAGACTAAAAAAGGATTACGAAGCACCAGGATTTGGATCACGGATCATTGAACATGCTGATTTCTTATGATTTTTCGGACATAGATAATTTGAAAGTAAAATAACTAACCCCATTAAAACACGTATTAATGTTACAGTGTTAAGTGTTTTTTTTTTTGAAAATTAATATCACATCTATCCTTTTTATAGTTAGATAACACAAAAACCCCATAACATATAAAAAATTATAAGATATATCTATGCCACTTAGATTTCACTGCCAGCAATTGCGACCGCTTACCATGCCGAGTGTAGTTATTTAGCAGACGCAGCCCCAGTCTCTTCAACATTTCCGCATTATATATTTTACCTCTAAGGACCATAAAAAAATAAAGGTGATATGTATTATTAATTGTATTTAATGTTGATGGCTATTTTATTTTTTCAAACATTACCAGGGCAATCTCGTGAAATTGTGCACAATGTTTTTAATTATTTTAAGCATCTTAATAAAAACAGTTTATTGAAAAAATGTTATATTTAATTTGACATCAGATGCGATTGGGGTTTCTAAGAGGAGTATTGAAAGAATAGTTGGTGAAGTAAAAGTGAAGTGTGTTGATCTACATGGAGCTTATGTCGAAAAATGAAAAATTATTTACACAAACTACTCTTATACGTTCTTGGTCGGGTTTAGAACTTTTGGATCCACCCTCGTATGCACATAATATTTATATGTATTTGACACATTTTTATTTATTTACAACCCACCCAACCTTACTAAAACCAGAGTAGACTAAAATATATAGCTTGGCAAAAAAGTAATATTTTTAAACATACTGTATAGTGAAATCGCATTAGTGTGAGTACTGTGAACGCGCCAGCTTTCGATAACCGACCTATACCTAAATAAATAATGTCTCTGTATAAATTTATTCAAACTATACGTAGATTAGATATAGATTAAAACCAGAAGTTAATTGAAGGCCTTAGTACGCAATTAAGGGGTGCGCTCGTTCCCAACAACATTTACATTTTAATTCAAAATTTGTCAATCCTGAAATTTGAGATAAATTGAGTTGCGTATTTAGTGTAACAATTTAAATATTGGTTTTACGCTAGGTAGATAGATAAAACCACAGAACAGGAGAAAAATACAATAAAAGAAGACAAAGGATGTCAATGGACGGTGTTACTGCTAAAAGTAGTTTCTTCCAGATAATCCAGACTTGATACGTTATTATTGTTTATTTGGTTTAATTTTTTTATGCAAGAGCTTTAAATGACATTGACTTAAATATAAGAAAGAGTAACACGTATCGAACTCGTGAAGTGCAATTTGCGGCTTAATTCCTGTAAGGGATACTAGGTTTCATGACCACTTCAAAATTTTCATTTAGACTTATTATATAAAAATGTATCTTTGTTTGCGTGAGAGTTATCGACTTAACCTCGTTTAAAAGATATTTAAATATTTGATATTTTTTGATCCGAGTCCAAATTAAAATTTAAATCTTCTTTCGCCATTTCCCAAGCCGTTGTGCACCAAAGCTCTGAATATTCTCTTTGTGTCGAAAAATCCATCGACAAAGGCATAACCATCGATATCCACTTGCAAAACAACAATTGGTGCAAAAAATAATGAAATAGGAATTGCAGAGAAGAATACTCGTGAAAAACAAGAGGTATGCGATTGAAATAGTTTCTCGTTCGATGGCTTTAGTGGATCAGGACAGCTTTGTTTGATTGCTGCCTTTATTAATGTTGCACTTGTGGATTGTAATGTGAATTCCCGTTGTCCCACTCGACGTTTGTGTCTTGGCAATTGTTTTATATGTGTCATATATTCTGAGAAACAAAATACAATCGTATTTAGGATTGGCGATGTAAACGTACAAAGTAGTCAGTTCTGCAATACGGTGACATCTAATATTGGATAGGTCATGTGTATATGAGCACATACACACATATACACACATGACCTATAAGAAGGTATCAAATAGCCACTTCTTGCTTGCGTCTTTATCCTTCTGTGTAACAATATTTTTCAGCTTATAAGCTCAACAAAAACACAAACGCCACTTGAATTTAAAAAAATGGGCAATTAGTATCTCTATTCCTAAGCCCTGAGCCTTGACCCTTCTAATTTACTAAGTCTCTAGAATTCCTGACCTGAGGAAAAATATAAATAAAACTAAAACCTTTAAATAAATTGTTTTTTATATCAGTTAGAGGTTTAATTTAGACGACTGTTTTTCTGGCCACGGCTATTAGACATCAAAGGCTTTTAATATAAAATAATAATGAATCAGATAATGTTACCACTTCAAACAAGAAAACGTCCCGTCGAAGATGAATTTCAACCCAAGTTTCAGAAACGAGACTTAACTAAGTCCGGCGTCCATACGTCAAAAATGATTGTGATTAACGGAAGTTCGCGCTATTTTCTGTTTTTAATGTAGTTGTAATATGTATCTCCTGTTGGGACATTGTTTTTTCTTAATTTCCCAATGATATTTATTATATTAAACACAGTAACGCTGACTTCAATATTCTAATTTCTAGTAGAATTAACAAATATACCGATTATGAAATTATATGTTATAAACTCATAGCATAGTCTTATTAATTACCTAAGATGTCATGTGGAACATGGTGTAATAGCAGCTCCTTACAAACATTGTGTAAAACAAAACATTGGCGATTAAAAAGAGTGGCGGAGTTATTGCCAGTTCTTCTGTTCCGTTCTACGCTCTTGAGAACTGGCAGTAAACGTAAAATTAGAAGCATTAAATATGTAGTTCTTTTTTGAAGTTCATAAGTGTACATTGTGTTACCTATATGAATAAGTGGTTTTTGATTTTAAATGTGTATTTAATGTCTTAACGTATATAAGGAAAAGATCGATACCACACTTTTAAAATGCACCCGATCAGACATTTTGAATCAGTGCTGAATTTAAATAGAAACAATTTGTGTCGAAAACATAAAAAGGGAACTATGAGTCAGGGGTCGAGGCTCGATCCCTCGGAGAATATTAAGTTTGCCCATTAGCGAGCCTGTAATTCGAAAGCATTTAGAACGTTCCGAGTTTATTACAGATAGCTTTGACGCCATTTTGATTTTAATCTTATCTGAAGTTGAGGTGTTTTTGTCTGTAGTAATAAATTAAGATTTTTAAGAAGTTATCAACAACATACAATTAGTAAAGATTATAAATATATGATAATTTTTTAAAGTATGTTTTATGGAATAGGTTTTATTTTTATTTGCCCATTAATATACATAGTTTTGTATATCATATACGCAAATTAGTTCATAAAAAAACAAAAACATTCCCATTTCTAAAAGTAAATTTATGAGTAATTGAACTTAATTTGCTAGGCCTTATCGCTTAAACAAGATATCTCTTCTAGGCAACCTCATTAAGCAGATAATAATAAAAAGACTAGGATTGGAAAAATTTGGCAACCTTTATTTGAAAAAAAAAACATTGTCATCTAAGTTTATATGTTTATATTACATATATGTACTATGCTCACATACTGGCGGCGTCCATGCGTCGGGTTGACTCTCTCCTTAAAATATGGCGAAGGGGCAGATGGCTGGCCATGCGTCATACTCGTGAACGGGTACTACTTGTGGTGACTGATCGGACTTGAATTCGTTTATTCGATGATCATATCATAGATATCATATCATATATCATAGTTATTTCGACTATGATTTGCGTGTTGTTCCCACGAAAATGTAAGAGCGTGCTCCTATTTCACTATGCCTCCTGCTGATAGAGGACAAATCTTTTATTTTACTATTATAATCAACTATTAATTATTTAAGAAGTCATGTGGAACATGGTGTAATGGATTCAGCTCATCAACATTGTGTAAAACCAAAAAATTGGCGATTAAAAAAAGTGGCGGAGAGTTTATTGCCAGTTCTTCTTTTCCGTTCTACGCCCTTGATTTGAGAACTGGCAGTAATAGTAAATTTAAAATTAGAAGCATTTAATATGTATTTTTTTTAAAGTGTACATTGTGTTACCTATATGAATAAATCAATAATTTTGACTTTACTATTTTTATTAACTCCTGCTGGGTTCATTTGTTATTTAAAATAAAATTGTATAGCTTTAATAATATTAATTTGTATATATTTATCTTTAATACCGAAATTATATTTTAATACAAAATTAAAAGTCCAAATATAACGTACAGTTAAGAAAAGGTAAAACAGGAAATGAAAGGAAATCTCTGAGATGTTATGAAAAAAGTCCGTCTCTAAATGAGATAGTTTCGTGAAAACTTTTTGCCTTATTACAGTAATTTGAAGGAGATGAAAAGGGGACAGCGGAATTGAGTGTCTTTATTGCTCTTCTGAACTTTTCCTATCATAGAGTTCCGACAGATGCTTCATTTGTCGTTAATAATATAAATACGAATATAAAGGACAAATGATTTCTGTATCATTTCTTTAGACTAAACCTTATTTACTTAAGAATACTTTAGATAAGGTTATATTTTTATATTATTACAGGCTTATGTAATAATAGTTTTGGGTGGAAGTTTAAAAGACGTGCCTAATGCTAAAACTATTTAATAATAGAGGAAATGTGGAGTAACGCATTTAAAACTTTCATGAAAGTACTCGTAACTTTGAATTATATTATTTATTACAAAAGAAAGCTAAATTCCTGTACCACTTATCGGTAAAGTTTGATTTGATTCGTATCGGCCGTACTCTACGCTTTCTTAAATAATATCCTTCTATTATTATGTATAATATTTTCTCAATCAAATACTACATATAGTATAAAATAGAATTACAATAATTGCAATTATTCCTTGGAAAGGTGCTGATCGACCATTTCTGAAACCCCATGGGGTTCTCGTGGAAAATCGGAAGTAACAAGCACACTTAACGATTAGGGGTTGTGAAGAGACGGTTAGCGTTTGAAGTAAACATTGCGCCATACTTTTATTAAGAAGGCATTATTAAGTTTGTGTATAAAAAAAAAGATATAGACAACAAAATAGCAGCGTAAATGGAATATTTCATAAACAATATTTATGTATATAACAGGGGGCAAACAGGCTGGAAACTCACCGGTTAAGTGATAACATTAACATTGCCAGAAGGCTCGCAAGTGCGTTGTCGGCTTTTTATATATTTTAATCGTATTTAATTTATAGCGCGTATAAATATGATAAAGATTAAAAGATGTAAGTATAGTTTTATTTCCAACACAGTCTTATAGTGTTTTAGCATACAAGTTTCTGTGGCGGGGCAAAGTTCGTGTATGCACTTTTAAGAAACCTATAACTTCTGCGCTTGTAATATTCGCCGGGTCTAAAGTTTTCTTAAATACCTTCTATATTCCGAAAAGTCACATTTATAAAAATACTTACATCTTTCTTCACAAAAATCCAACACAATTATAACGTATATGTATGTAAAAATTTATGTTTCTGTAATCATGTCCTCCCTAAATAATTATGTTCCGAGTCTGTTTATGAAAAGCAAGGGAAAATGAAAAATGAATAGCATTAATCTGTGTCCTAACCATGACTGCTAAATTGTGCGTAAAAAATACCAAAATAATGAACTTTGATGTTTCTCGGTACAGTATTTTTTCTTAAAGTAATAGTTAAAGTCAAAACATAGCTGTACCTTTACATAACATACCTCAAACCATTATTTATACATATCAGACTAAGGGTCTGTTTCACAATGTATGGATAAAGTACCAAATAGGAAATTGTGCTATTTGACATTCATCGGACTCATAACTTATGATGGACTTTATGTGACGAATAGCGCTATCTGGCAGTCATGAAACGCAACAATACTGTTTATCCTACCAATAAGTAATTAATAGCTAATTTGGAACTTATGTAGAACTTATCCGTACATTGTGAAACAGACCCTAATATATATAGTGGAGCTTAATTTAATTGTGTCGAGTCGCGCCTGTTTTAAATGAGACGATTAATATCGTGAAAGCAATGGCAACGCGTCAAGTAATCTTGGTTTGCTTACATTTGTCACGTCAGTTATTCAAGGGATATTGCATACCTATGTTTTAATTAAATATATTCTATTCATCGCATAGGGACTGACTAATTTAAGATTCGTTAGCTCTGTAGAATTTCGACAGGTGTATTTTTTGGTATGCATTACGGGTGTTATGCTTTCGCCAGTGTTGAGTTATAATTAAGAATTAGATCACTTCTCCTAACACTGTTTAAACATGTAATATAGCATAAAAACTAAGTAAACTTAAGTAAGTCTTTGTTCTATTCTATTTTAGAGTAATAATTTTTTGCACCGTAATTGTGACTTATACTGTATATGTATTATATATGATGTGGTGTACTGTAATAAATAAATAAACTTCACAAATAGTTGCAAAACCAAACGTATACAAGATACAATTCAATATGTTAAACAATTAATATATTAAAACATCCTCAGCCAGCACAAAAATAAAACGTTGGAATTGTTGCGAGAGCTTAATTCCGAGTTTCCGGTTCATTTGAAAAATACTGTAAGGAGGAGTTAAAAGGTCTCGGGTTTATTTTCCGCTGAGTGCTCCGCAAAAGTAAACCATTTTGTTTTTTCGAACTTCCCCGATTAGTCGTTTCTTGTTTCTTCTAAGGAATTGAAATTATTACGTTTCGGATTTAAATTTATGTATAAACGAACGGTGGTATGAGTTCTTGCGAATGAAAAGAAATTTCTGTAAAGTTGATGGGGTTTAGATTTATTTTAGTGTATTAGAGATTAATCCTATTCATAGGCACGTAAGCGATTTATATATTGTAAACAGCGACTCTCATCCCGGAGGTTTTACCTTTGATGTGCACCAATTGACATTCTGTGTGCGCAATTAATACTCACAAAACATCGAGAGGAAACCGACATTCCTTATACCCAAAAAACTCGACGTCTAGTCTGGCACAAACTGCTACTTACCTATCAGAAAAAACAAATGATCGCGTAACAGTTACAGAAATCTCAGACCTTAAAGGTTGAAGCGCCAATTATGTTCGGTGGTGGTTGTTGTATGTATATGTTCAAATAAAACACTTTATTTGAAGCTGGGTAACAACTGGCTTTAATTGCAAAACATGGGCTTTTAAGTAAGATAACATTAGTAGGGTTGCGACGGATTAACAAAATACTAACTTGACTTATTGAAGAGTTCGTCAATCTAAGTGAAAACTATGTTAATGACATTATTGGAATTGAGAATGTTAAATTACAATTTATGATTGTGGTAAAAAAATTCGCTCGTTTTGTGTATTAAAAAATATAAATGTAACGTAACTAATGTTAGGTTACATAACTCGCCTCTGGTTTTTTATATTGTAAGCATGACCAACATGTTCTGGTTTATTATATACGGTCCTTTTCTTTTCTATTGTGATGCGAAACTTACCCGCATATACTTATACTTACCAGTAAATAATTACATGCCTACCTTTGATTGCAAATACTTAAAAACAATAAAGGTATAAGGTTATCATAACCTATTATACCATCATTTTGTCTTTTGCTGTAAGTTCCTTGAAGTTTCTAAGGAATGCAGCGCTAACCACGGCATACATGTTGAACAATGCCGGCGACAAGTTTTATTTGAAAACTTCGCAGCGCCTACTTCCGGTTCACGTTTTATTTTAGTTACCTAATATATGCGTATTTTGTTTGAGCTGTAAAAATTTATTATTTAATTACTATCCGTGTGTTTATTTAGTATTAAGTCTTAAGCTCTTATACAGAAGTCTATAACATTTTATTAAGGTTATGTTTGTTTCATTTAAGCAAGCTTGGTTTTTGCTAATTAGCACGGAGCAAGCCTATTTTTTTAGCAGTATTTTTAAAGCCATTGAATAACGTAAAAACATTCTTAAAAAAAATCAATGGCGCTTCAACCTTTTTAGGTCTGGGTCTCAGATTTCGGATCTGTTTCATGATCATTTGTTAATCTAATAGGTGGTCAGCCTTCAGTGCCTGATGCACGCCGTTGACTTTTTGGGTCTAAGGCGAGCCGGCTTTCCTCACGATGTTTTCCTTCACTGTTCGAGCGAATATTAAATGCGCACATAGAAATAAAGTCCATTGGTGCACAGCCGGGGATCAAACCTATGACCCCAGGGATGAGAGTCGCACGAAGAAGATTCTTACTTCAATATAATCGAATATAATTGAAGTTTGCGAAGCAATTACTTCATTGCCTCAATTTTATTAATATCTAAAGCGGTCTTTTCCAAGAAAATGTGATAAAAATGATTAAACTTTCGCTCAAGACCCAAGTTATCAATAAATATACGTAATGAAGTTTTCCCGATCGAAAATTGCTTTCTGATATTAAGTTAACAAGAATTTAATTGAGGTTTGAATTTATTAAACGAAAATGTTTTTAGAAATTAGAAAATTAGATCCGAAAACGATGACGGCTATAGAGCTCTAGAATCTTCCATGGCAGTTCATAAGCAAATAAAGCTGTCAGTCTCTTATCAGCCTTATTATACTTCGGTTGCGTCAGACATACGTCCGTCAGTTATGGAATAGAGTGTGCACTTATATCGCTGGGCTGACACTTGTGCTCCATGACCGAATGGGCATAGCGAATATTTTAAGCGTAAATGTGTAATTATGACCAGTGGTGCTACAACTCCATTTATACTACCTTATATAGACTTTAGTCTCACATTGGACCATATTCTTTGATAACTTTTTTATAGACAAGTTGGTGATGAGCCTGACGAATGTAGTCGATTAGGTTCAAGGTTTCCACACGATGATTGCCGTAGCAGACAATTCTTCAGCACATACAAAGAGCACAGCCGTGATTCCAACACAAGTCCTCAGGGTTGCAAGTGTCTTATACGAGTGTAAAATATATAAATTATGAATTAAGTTTTAATTCAGCCCTATATATTATTCGTCCTTCCTATCTAACACACGAATTAGGTTAAAAGTTATGTCAAGTATTCGTATACTATACGATATTATTATCTGGCAGTACGAACGCTTTTCCATACATTTACTTTCCTATGCGAATAATATTCAAAGCTTATTCAAAGGTTGTATCTACTCCTATTGAGATTCAAATATTGAGTGCAGCACAACTTTCAATACAAATATATATTTACTATTCTATTACAGAATTCATAAGATTTTATTTAATCGTCGTGTTTTACCGAGCACAACGCTGTTTTATCTACACGAACTGACCGAAAAACAAATGAATTCTGACGTATTCATGCCGAACATAATGATGAGCAGTGTTTGTAGGGGAACCAATATTAACTTAAGGTCCTGCGTTTGAAACTCAGCCATGAACTACGGGGTTTAATAATGCGTTCGCAATGGATACTTAGTCACGTGGTAAAGAAAACGTTGAAAGAAAACCTGCACGTCTTATATCCATAAATCGATGGTCCACGGAGGTCTTGGGTACGTTTTTTACGTCGATTTAAGAGAATTTGAATAATGAAAGGCTTAAAGACTGAATAACAACACAGACCGAAACTACTAGTTCTATAAAATAAAAAATAAAAATTTGGCGTCGCTCACTCATTGGGGAGACTGACAGACAGCTCTCTCCCTACAATAGAACTGAATTTATGAAAATACAATGAGAGTCAGACGTGCCGACACTTTATTTTGCATATTACTTCGACGATGTAATTGAAACGAAAATATTCAATGTTTTCATTTCAATACGGTATAATTTTAAATATTATAAGTACATATTTTCATTGTTACAGTTTAAATAATTTTCGTTTCAAGATGTTGTAACTTTTTACGTAGGGTAAACAAAAATCGCACGTTTTTTTTTAAATTTGTAGGCAAACGGGCAGGATGCTCACCTGATGTTAAGTGATCGCCCATGGACACTCACGTTGCCAGAAGCCTCGCATGTTTCTTGAAGGACCCTAAGTCAAATATGTTTGGCAATACTTCGGTGGGCAGCTGGTTCTACATAGTGGTGGTGCGCGGCAAAATCTCCCTTAAGAAACTTGCTTTTGTAATCATAAAATTCATAATAATATCTTGTAGAGACACAATTACATATTGTTCGGGTAGTTGGATGTGCAGATGATGATGATGACGGTGAAGGGTTGCGCGTTTATTTTATACTCCCTCCATTGTCTCTGCGACTTTAAAAGTGTCTTATACCAAAAAGGTTCTCTATTATAAGCCATTAATTATATTATAAGTAATAATAAACTATTATATAAGATTGTTTTCATTGTTCGCCGCCTTTAGCCCAAGTCTCGTACTCAACAATCTTAATATGTATACACAAATATACAATATATCAAGTTAGATTTCCGGGGAGCATTTAAAGCTCAGATTTAACGCGAACTATACCGCGTATCTCATACTGGCGTCGCCCTAAGTATTAAGTCCTCGACTTTGAATCTTAACCTAAATACTATGCGGATCAACTGCTTTATATTTCAAGTCATGCTGTTACCGTCTACCTGGTCTTCCCCTTCTGTGTGAGAATTTAATTTGTAGCCGAACAATTTTAAAACTATTCTTATCAGATATAGTGCGACTCCCAACAGAAGACGACAAAATATTTTTTAGAATAAGAAATACGATGATTAGATTTTGTTGTGCCAGTCTCTGCCATAAACCACCAACTGTATCCTTGATTTGGTCTATCCACCTTCTTCATTGTCTTCCTCAATTCGTTTATTGTAGCTTCAGCACCAGTTTTGTTCTTTCTTGATCCACTTTCTGTTCCTTTTGCCATGTTCCGCCCGCCACTTAATTTTATTTCTTTTACTACTTACTACTTTTCTTCACATACATCGTCATTTTGTCATACATCGTTCTATTGATATTTGACACACCTGTAGCGTTGTATGCTGCGCTTTATATATTAGTGGGCGCCCAAGTTAGATATGCCTATGTCAGTACTGGTAGTATACAGTATTGAAAACCTTATTTTCAATTACCATGATCGTTTTCTTACTGACTTCTTTAAGCGCCCAAAAACTCTTCCATGCTTTTGCTATTCTGTCAATTGATCGATGCTATTATATATTATACTCGATGTATAAATGAGAATTAGGTCAAGAAAAATATTCATCCATAGAATCGTAATCAAAAAGGACAATTAAAACGCGAATTCTAGTAGATAATAGTTTGCGATGTAGCCAAATATCTTATCTTAATCCCTCCGAGTGTACTTTTACCAAGTTTAATTTACATTTGCTTGAAACTGTTTAAAACTTCTTGTCCCTCTCTAGCAATTTGTCTTACTATCTTCTCTTAGTAAAAACACGGCTGTTTGAAACAGTTATTTATTTGTACCAAGAACAATTTTGGAGTGTGAAAGTTGATTAATATATTTTTATTAGTTCTGTATTTCCATTCAATGCGAAATAAAATTACAAAGTATTCTCGATTTATTTAGATTTTACACCATCACACTTTTTTTTCAACTACTACTACTGATATTTATTTTATATGTATGATAAATGCTATTTTGAGAGCTGCTGACCAGAAAATGTAGCTAAAAAGTACCAAATTAACCATAATACCTTCTTAATTAATAATAAATAGAATTATAGATAACTCTACTAACTCTACTATTGTTAGCGGGAAAGTGGATTTATTGCCGACAATACTGAAATAATAATAGGCAAGACTCACTCAAAGTTAAGTACCAATTAAACATAAATCAGCTGCTTTGCGGTTTTCGAGTCACAAATCTCCCTAACGAACCAAATAAGCATTCCTTGTCAATTATAAGGGTTAGATTTAAAAGCAAAATTAACAGTCAAAATCGTGCTCTTGAATTAATTGGTAAAAAATGCCTCGAGTATTTTTAAACCCTTTTCACATGCTAAAGTATTCTTTTTTAATTTTCCGAGGTGGAAATGCATTTGCGCATAAGGTGATATTTTTGGGAGCAGAGATGCATAAGCCCTTAACCACCAGCACCTCTGCTATTTAGAAACTGAGTGAGCAAAACCCCACTAAAACTACCTCGGATAGTTTCTACAAGTCCGGGTTCTAAAGGCGCGCTTAACGAATAAGTATCGCAATACAGCGACGATATGTTGCCAGCATTAAAGGTACACTGCCTCTGGGACCAAACTTTTTAAAATTAATTTGACTAAAAACGGTCGATTAAAAAAGTAATTTGTTAATAAATGAGTTTGTCAAATGTTAGACTGTCTTAACAAAGTTTCTTACATAGGAGGTAGGAACATACTTTTTCCTTTTTTCTCCTCCTCTACGAGCGGTCTCTCTCGTTCTGCTGTCATCTTCTTGCTCACAGATTATTGCATTCCTCGTTACTGCCGAGGCTTTTTTGGACAACAACGCGAAACAAGCTTCCTATATGATAGATTATGGCAGGGCTGTGGACACTTCTCTAAGTCTAAATAAAGTACAATCAAATTATAAATTTACTATGCTAAAAACTACCTTCGAATATCATACTTATTATTAAACAGTTTCGCTACTAAAGATTTATATTACATTGTGTAGATAGGGAGATGTCTTTATGCAAATTTAACGACAACCCATTAGTAAATTGTAGTGGTACCCTTCTAAGTAATTTGACTGAATAATTGTCAGATACCACAATATTTCCCGTGATTTATGATGTCCTTTGAAGACCCTGTTTTTGTGAATTAATTCAGACTGGCCATTGAGATAAATCTCTTAGGCAAATAAGTAATTTTTACGCATACAGCGTTTTGGAAGGATTTATTTATTTTATTTGAAGTGAGGTTCAATAAATTAATTACGATATTACATTGTTACTTGAGAAACAATCTCGAATTTACAATAAGAACACTAGGAAAAAAGCCCCTAGTGCTTTAGTTCATGTTTTTTCATAAATATTCTTATAAATTAATAAGTACCTACTAACCGACTTTCAAAATAAATCGGGAAAACTTCAATCGTCAATCTCTTTACATAATAAAATCTGGCTTGAATTGGAAACATAAGGATTGTGCAACAAAAAATATACATATATTTGATTATTAAGACCGGCAACCAAAAATAAGCCTATCTCAATACCCTTTGTATATGTTAACGTAAAATTGTAAAAACCGTCAGATTGTAATCTATCGGTTATCGGTTATCGGTATTCGGTAGATTGTACTACACTAACTTAGTTATCATTCAAACTTCTTTGGTCAATTACAGATTAATTTTACTTCCCAACAATTTCATATAACTACCGAATAATAATACGTTAAATTGCAAGCAGTATGTTGAGTTGACAATCTTTCGACAGTTTACAATCTCGCGAGATAGATTACAATCTAACGGTTTTTACAATTTTACGGTGACATATACAATTATTAACACTTTAACATTTTGGTTTCAGATAACAAATCACTTACGTACTAATACAAAACCAATAAAATAAAGTAAGTTATTAATAATTGAGTTTGGCATTTGTTACTGTCCATAGTTTCTTTGTTATACAATTTCCGTAGTTTTAACGATCGGAACGGAGTGATTCGAACGAATTCTGGCAATCTTAAAGCGTGGCGGAAACTGAAATTCAGACGTGAAAAAAGTGTTTTATTTACTTTTAATAGAAAGTTTTATCGATTAAAATATTCACTAGTGTATAATTATGATATTAGAACCATCCGCCATAAGTTTTATGAACCAATAAAAGTGCGTGCCAATAGTTAAGGGTCGCGAGCCTTTTAGCATGGCAATTAATTATGGTCGTTATTTTAATACCAACCAAGCCTATTTGCTTATTAAAAAAAATATACACGCCTTACAACAGAAATCGCGATAGTTATACATAAGTTCATTGTAAATAGACTGATTGAACACGTTTAATTTACTTATTTACATTAGCGTAATTTAGTATATCATACGAACAAAGGAGTACAAAATGTTACGTTGAAAAAAAGATGCTGTAGCCGGTGTAATACCAAACATTTATAATCTATTGAACATTTAAAGAAAAAACTTTTTAACCGGATTAAAGTTATTATTTTTATTTAACATAATTTTAAATTTATCCGACGTTTCGCGTGCTTGCGTGGTCACTGAAGACAAAAGGTGTTGGATGTCAAAAAGTATCACAGCTGTAGAGAATGTTGCATTATCTGTATTTATTGTAAATTTATAATAATACATAACTTTAATCCGGTTAAAAAGTTTTTTCTTTAAATGTGTAAAGGTTATGTTAATCAAAGACAATACTATCTATTGAACAGTTAGAACATGTCCAAGTGGACTGCGAAAAGTCCAGGTCACTTAGTCGTTTACTTAAGTGGAGCATCGACGACTGTTGGGAAATTCAATCGGAAAGTTTTGTTCTATTTTTAAAGTTTCAGTTTTGGTTTTAGCTTGAAATATTTTTGGAAATTCGAACTCTGTGGATTAGTTTCATAACAGTTTTGTGAGGTCGGATTACTTGGGTAATCCTCTCTCGATAGAAGTAAAAATTGCTTTCATGTATGTCTTGAAATTTCCAGAAAAGTAAACAAAGGACAGTTCATAGATGATTTTTGTGTGTGGATTAAAAAACGTATTACGTATGAGATATATTGACCTCTAATACTTTTGTAATAACTGATTTTTGTAGGTGGTATAAGCACAAATTACTTTGTTATTGAAACATACTTGTAGCAATGTTAATATAATTATTTAATCTATGTCTAATAAAAAAAACAATTCAAAAATCATGACGTCAAAACTTCTGTCTTGCAGAATCGAACTCGGTCACGGAATCATTAATTCAGAGCTAAGACTATAAAACTTTTCCTAGTGGCTCACGCCAATACAATTTGTAAGTCACGTCAGGTGCAAAAATCCGGAAAGCGCAACGAACTACAAATCTGCTAAATTCAATCTTTGTTCTACTTGTTTCAAACTTTATCTTTCCATTCAATTTCCAAGTTATAATTACGTGTTATTCTTCCTCTTATTACCAAGACCATTCTTCTTAAAAAAATATTAATTCATTAGTTCAATGATGTTTCTTGCAGTGGTGGTACGACTCATGTAGTAAAACTTAATTGACTCTCTATTATTCATAGAGGAACAGGTAATCTGGTAGGGTTTGCGTATCTGGCGCTTACAGTTTGCTTATAATCGCCGGCCCTGGATACTTAGAATGTAAGCTGAAACACAATGACCGATTGCGAGTGGGTTACCGGCTTATTAAGCTCCTTACTATTTACCATATTATACGTATTGTATTAGTAACTGAGTTTGTAAATTCTTATATCCTATTTTAAATAGAAAAAATTGTTGTAGAGAAAAATTGCGCCTTGCAATGTTTGTTACGCAATGTAAGCTTCCACTGCTTTAGAGACAAGTAAAATGTTTCAGGCTTAACTTACCTCATTTTAATTTTTGTGATGTTGAAAAAGCTGCAGTGTTGGCTTAGTGGCTTAAGCGTCCAACACTCATCCCTCAGGTCGTGCATTCGAATCACGGCTGTGCACCAATGGAATTTTCTTTATATGTGCGAAATAAGCTTGCTCCTCCTTGAAAACATCGTATCTATATATTGGCTGATCACCTAATTGTCTATGATTAAAGAAAAGGTTATAATCTGAGGCCATGATGATATAGGGTAGTAGCGCCACTGATTATTATGAAAATTACACGTAAACATTTCCATGAAATTTGTTGTTTTCTGAAATCGGAAGTGGGTACGATAACATTGTTGAAACCCTTGTGAAATACCAGTAGACTTTTTTACTGAAACGCAGTGCAGTGGAAACACGAGAGGACAATTTCAGGTTTACAACAACCGGGAACGTTGAATTTTCAAGCAACTACGAGTACTTGGTGCTGTGTTAACGAGAAACTAAGGAGTAAGTGTACCTGAAAATGAAATACTGGGTCATTTGAATAAAACCTCCTTTATGATATAAGCTAAACCAAAATATAACCTGACGCTAGAGTGTTGCCATATTCCATATATTTATAGCCCATAAGTTTAATTTAAATTAGACAAAACGTTGGAATTTAAACAATAATGATATAAATATTATTTTACAAAACAAAAACTATAGCAGAATAGTTACCTAAATTTTAAAATTTAAGATGGCGTCTGGATGAACTAGTCATTACAGGGGACTTTTGGCACATTTCTTGCATCGTAGTACAGCAAGGAATTGCCAGCAGGGACTATTATTTTTTATAGTTATATATTATCGAAGATTTAACATGTTACATGTAAATAAATAATTACTTTTTTCTACCTAATAAATATAAGCCGATTTCGTCGAACTTTAGGGTATTTATTATATAATTTTTAAAACTCCGTTACATTAAGGATAACACACATAAATTATTAGGATGCAATGGCAATAAACGGTAAAGAATATATAACTTACATGGATCTAGATGAAATAAGTGGTGTCCAACAGCAATAGCAGACGTTAATCTAGATTAGAATAAATTGACAAGACTTTGCATTACATAATAAAGTAGCGAAATATGAAGAAGAGTAATATAGACATTGTCAGCGTGCCATAAGCGTAAAATTATAGGATATTAAAGTATTGTGATTAAAGAATCATTCTTCATACTTGTGGTATGAAAATGTAGTTATCAAAGCGGCTATTGGTTCATACCTAAAACTAGGCTCACGAAAGAGACAAGATGAGATATTCAAAATATAATACATATGCATGTATTAAACAGGGAATATATAGTTAATTTAAAAATTAATGTAACTCCCAGATTAATCTGAACAGTGATTCGCAGTAAGTTTAAATGACCATTAAATTACTGTTAACTGAATTATTCTACAGCACATCGAATTACGCTTACTTTGTACTTTTGTTAATGCACCAGGAAGGTTGATGACACTGTGTATTGAACGGAAATACAGATCAGAAGCTTACAAAGTTACTTATACCACTATTACACGATACCATACACTATATACCTTTACTACACATAACATAACAGAATATAGAATAAGAATACTAAATTGAATCAATTGAAAAAAACTTGTTTTTACTTAATTTTTATAATACTTCCTTCTTTTAGTCGAAAATTTATTCTGATAGCATTCGAAAGTACTACCGAATTGTACTAATATACTTGTTCTTTTATGGTATATTTGATAGTATCGATTGTAAAATCATCCATCTAATAAAGTAGTAGTATAGTAAATTGAATGTAAATGTACGAAAATTTATTTTTAAAAGAAATATTGCTATACTATGTTGTCGAGTCCATTTATAAACAATTATGGTGGAATTTTTATAACTGATAAGCGTTTTTCAAATAAATACTGGTTCCATATAGAAATGCTACGCTGTAGAGAAAGTTTATCGAAATCGATTCAGCGGTCCGAGATTAAAGTCGTAGCAAACTTTCTCAGTGTTAACTATATAATAATGTTCTCCAGGCATGGCTATCTATGGCTCACACAGAATATGTAAGTGCACTCTCTTTTGTTAATTTTTATGCCGAAGAAAAACAAATGAACAATATTCAAACAAAAACTGTGCGTGTGCACTAAACCGCTATCCACGCATGTAAACAAAATGCATGTATAATAATGAATTATTAATGTTTACCAACAATGACCTCAGCGGTAGTCTTTTAGATTGTAGCCAATGTTTATCCTTATAAATGTTTCATGATATTGTTTGCATTCGGACAGGCGGTCGTCGGCCCTGATATCCGTTTAATATGATAATCCACATGCAAACAAGCGGCGGATTGCCCGGCTAAATTATTTATGCACCCCTACCTGCGGGTGATGGCTTCACTTTAGATATAGTCTGACTTTTATCGAGCCCCAGAGTTTTGGTGCAAAGTTTTACACTAATTTTGTATGAGGCTTCGACGTTGCGGCCGACGGGAGTGAATTTATTCACGACGTTACTTGGATATTTTTATTAATTGACAATTGAACATGTAAGACATAAATGTAAAACATACAGATTTAATAAAAATTATAATTTATGTTAACTTTTTCTATAATAAATAAATCAATGGCGCTACAACCTCTTTAGGTCTTGGCGTCAGATTTCTGAATCTGTTTCATGATCATTTTTAAATCTAATAGTAGGTGATCAGCCTCCAGTGCCTGACACACGCCGTCGACTTTTGGGTCTAAGACATTTCACCGTTCAAGCAAATTTAAATGCGCACATATAAAGAAAGTCCATTGGTGCACAGCCGTGGATCGAACCAACGACCTCAATTATGAGAGTTGCACGATGAAGCCACTAGGCCAACACTTGTCTACTAACTTTTTTCTATGAAGTACTTATTTTTAGTGTTGTTACTTGTTAGGTGAAGCACCATAGTATATAAGATAAAACTTATTATACTACTACTTATCTAATATATAAAATTCTCGCGTCACAATGATCGTTCCCATACTCCTCCGAAACGGCTTGATCGATTCTTTTGAATGTTTTATACATATTCAGTTAGTCTGAGAATCGGCTACTACGTATCTTTCAAACCCCTAAGTGATAAGGTGTTAACACCCCAAAAAAATCATTTTTATTTTATTTTATTTTTTTTAATGATACAGCATACAAAAATACAACAAACAAACAAAAATAAAACATACAACCCCTAATTTTCACCTCTCTACGATAACCCCTATTTTTTATTATTGTAGATAGTTATTTTAATTGAACTAAAAAAATGTTTCCTAGAAGTAATATATATTAATAGAAGTAACATATATGTATATGTTTGACGATACACTTGAAGCGTGCGTGATTATTCATCTTATCAGAGGCATGTAGGAAGATTGAAAGCAGAGCTTAGGCCAGTAATCAATTTGGAAGTAATTGAATCTGGTTGGGCCGACAGGCATCCGGCCGTGGGCGCAGACGTCTAATGAAATAATACAAGAGATTGCAAACATTAAATTGCACAACTGCAAGACTGAACAATCTTAAAAACTATTCCATTTTCAAACATAAATTTACTTTTCTAAGTCTATAGTCTATGCCTATATGTATAAAGACAGACTATAAAACCTAATAAATTTAGTTGCTCGCAAAAAAAGATTTCGTTTTCACTGGACGAAAATTGCTTTGTGAAAAGTTTATTTGAATAAGGTTAACTTTCACTAACAAATAGTTGTGAGTTTATATTGACCGAAGAATAAGGTTTTGTACATGCTTCAACATGTTCAATACTAACATCGCTCAATGATTTGTATAACGATAGAGGAAGTTCTAAATTCGAAGTACAGTAAAAATACATACAACCTCTTATTTTCACCCCTCTACGATCAACCCCTATTTTTTATTATTGTAGATAGTTATTTTTATTGAACTAAAAAAAGGTTTCCTAGTAATAATATACATATCGCAAAACAACGTTTGCCGGGTCAGCTAGTAATTTATATATTTCTCAATGCAATGTTTTATGTCTGTATTTTAATAAAAGAAACATGAAAGAACATCATTTTAAAATGAAATAAATGTACATTACAACAGAGAGAATAACATTTTAAATAAAATCAAGACGAAAATGATCTCAAGATTGGAACATCAGCGCTTATTGAGAGATCTACTTCGAAATTTCATAACTAATGTCGGGATCGCTATTGGAAATTATAGAGTTAGGTTCTGATTCCCAAAAACTCCATCTTTAGCTATATATTTAGTATCATTTCTTTTTATATACAAGTTCACTGTAGGAGTGCGAAATAAATATTTAATTTTTATTGGCACAAGGGTGAACACTTACTCAAATGAAAGAAATGCAGAATTCGTGTACACATGTTCTTGGGGTTATGGGACTTCAACGATAATATTAAATATTTAATGAGGAGGCCAGCCTATGTTTTTTATTCATTTGTTTTTAATAGCTGTGTTGTGTAATTAAGTATAAATAAATTGGCTACATCGTTATAAAGACTACAAGATGTTGGCCTAATTCTGTCGAATCAGTCTTTAGGTTTTATTGCGAACAAGATATATTGTTCGTCGGTGCCGTCTGTGCTGTTTTGGTCGTTAATGTCTATTTGACTTTTAGTGTTCTTAACTTAGACTTCAGAATTATGTAATACAAGTTTCCGGATTTAATTTACTCGCTCATAAGGTTTGTCTATTACTTTTAAAACATTTCCATATTCAAACTACAGATGATGTAACATAAGTTATTAGGGATGCAACGGGTGGCCTTGTCGCTAACAAGCGATCTCTAACAGGCCACTCTAGTATGGAAAAGGAATACTAAGGGGAAAGAAATTCATAAATAAATTAACGAAAATTAAATTACAAGTAATATAAACATATTGTTCTTATTTCAAACTCCGGAAATACTAGTTAAGGTTCGAATCCATGGACTCCGGCCTATGAGCGTGACATAGATATAGCTGTTTGATAAAATATAGCATTACTCTTTTAGTTTAACAATCAAATGGTAAAAGGGATAAAAACTCAATGAAACTGACAAGAACACGTCTCACACACCTTTATGAATAAATATCTGTAATAATTGTTCTATATTAACCGTTTCTATCTAAAGTTTATAGAAAATTAAGGCACTAGCCTTCAGCGTGTTCGCGTCCAACGCGCCTACAGAGTGCACGTGTGGCACGCGTACTGCATGCGCTTAGCTATTGAATGCGTAAGCGCGTGATGTGATATCTTATGAGTTATCTACATATTATGTGCTGGAGATGGTGACCATCCTATAAGTGTCAGTTCTGTTTGGTCCAGATTTAATTCTTGTCTGGATTGATTAAGACTTTGGTGTCTGGGTGGAACCGGACACATGTTGTACCTATGTGTCTACGTGTGATGGTAGTGCCTTGAAGTGCGAGGAGTAATAAGCTGTGTGATCTCACACATTGTGTAAGGGACAGTGACCCACTGTGTGTGCGTATTAGTCCTGATTGGGAATTAGTTATTGCTTTTGAGGTGATTAATTGGCGACCTGGTGGAACCGGGGATACACTACGCCATCGGCGCGTATTGCGCCATCCAGGGGCGTGGCGGAATAAGCTGTGTTGGGTATACACATTTGTACCAGGGATAGAGACCCATTGTGTGTGTGTCAGTTGCGGCTGGGTGGAATTGGTGGTACACTATTTGTGTGTGATTGCGTCATCTCGACTAGCGGCGGTGATTTTAGTTTAAGTGTATGAATTCTAAGTGTGTATAGATTAAGATAGTTTATAGAATTTATATTGTTTAGACGGTAAGCTTTCTCTTTTTATTTTTTATTTCTTTTGGTAATGGGTCTTACATTAATTAGTGTAATACTGTAAGACACATTACTGGACGGGCAAGGCCAGGTCTCCATAAGGGGCCTGGACCAATTTTTTGTCGGCAAAATGGCTGAGTGTGATAGAAAGTGTAGGTCTCGCTCTGGATCCCGAAGGCGAGAATTTTTGCGTGACCCGTCGCCCTCCACTGTTGTGGTGAAGGCGATTAAGAAGAAGGCTGCGAAACACGCAGTTGGCCTTGAGGAGGCTGAGCGGGACATGGTGGAGCAAGTGGCTCGTTCCACTTTGGAACGCCAATTGAGGAGTGCACGTCGGGAGGTTAGGCGCAAAGAAGAGGTGGATGTCTCTGAGGCCGCCTCAGGTGCTGCCTTAGAGGCTGAGAGGACCAATAACATAAACGACGTAGTTTTTAAAGAGGTGCCTGAATTAAGGGAACGGATGGTAGCTCGGGTTCGCCGTATTGTTGAAATTGCGGCGAAGTCGAATAACTTAAAAGGTGACTTTGTTCGAGACCTCAAGGTCGCGGCAAAAGAGCTAGGTGAAATAGTGGAAAATCTTGCTGAGCGGTGCTTGGAGGGTGATGAGGGACGGCGTCTCGAAAGAGATAATATCCGGTTGAGGGCACGAGTGTCTGACCTTGAGCCAGAAATTGGTGCCCTCAGACGGGACTTTACCGAGCGTACAGCCCGCGCTGTAGAACAAGAAAGGGAAATGATGGCTCTGAGAATGGAGGTGTCGGGAGGTACAAACAAGCAGTCGGGTGAATTAGCGGGTTTATCGGTGAATGGAATCCGCGAAATTATGGCGGGGTTCGTAACAGAAATTAAAGGGGATTTGTTGGCCGACATCATGCGGGCAGTGGGAGGCATGATGGATGCTAAGCTCGATGGAATTGGAGATCGCCTCCTCCCGAAGCCGACCATTCGTCCTCCACTGGCGGCTTCGCAGGTGGCGGATGTAGGTCACATTGGCGGAGTCGAGGGGTCTGCTGCGCGGAGGGGGACAAATGAGGTGGGTAATGTTGCTATGGAAGGGGTGAATGAGAATTGGTCGACGGTGACGGGGAAAAAGGGAAAGGGAAAAAAATCAAAGGCGGGGTCTGCATCTAAACCCTCTTGTGGGACATCTGGTGTGGCGTCCTCTGCGACGCCCCTGGTGGTGGCCGTGCCCCCTGATCCTTCGAAGCTGCCAGTTGGAGGACAATCCCAAGCACAACCTGGTCTGAGGCAACAGGGTCTTGGGGGTGCAAAATATGGGCAGGTTGAACGCAGTACTGCGCGGGTGCTCGTGGAGCCTACCACTGCCGCAGTTGTTTTAACGTTGCGGAAGGAGGCGGCAGAGAGGGGCCACACGTACGCCGCCCTTTTGTCCAGAGCCAAGCAGGACATCAGCTTATCAGGTTTGGGCATCGAAAGGGTGAGCGTGCGTACAACTGCTACAGGGGCGCGGATATTAGAGATTCCTGGTTCCCAGAGGGGGGAAAAGGCCGACCGCCTTGCGGAGTGCCTTCGGGAGGTGCTGGCGGACGTGGCTCGGGTGGACAGACCCGTCAAATGTGCGGATCTTTACATTCGAGACCTTGACGACAGCGTGACCGTTGAGGAGGTGGTGACAGCCGTGGCAGCTAAGGGTGGTTGCTCTGCTCACCAAATTAAGCCTGGGCAAATTCTTAGGCGTGGCAATGGTATGGGGGACATTTTTATCTTATGTCCGATCTCTGCTGCCAAGAAGGTAGCCGAAGGGAGGCTTCTTATTGGGTGGAGCTCGGCCAGAGTAGAAATACAGGAAGACCGACCTCTAAGATGTTTTAAATGTATGCGACTGGGGCATACAAGAGAAGTGTGTACATCAGAGGTGGACCTAGGAATGGCCTGTTATAGGTGCGGGAAGGTTGGGCATAAGGCTAGTGAGTGTAGTTTGCAGTCACACTGCGTGGTCTGTGCTTCGGCTGGAATACCTGCGGGGCATAAGATGGGTGGACGTGCTTGCAAGCCTCCACCGGTTAGCAAAGGGGGTTTTACTGTAGCTGCGGCGCATCCGTCGCCAGAGGTGTTCCTCCCTGGGGAGTCTGGTGCAATGTCTGATTAATATGGATCAAAGTTGCACCAGCTTCCTACAAGGGAACCTCAACCATTGCGCTGCTGCGCAAGACTTGTTCTTGCAGTCCATGGTGGAGTTGGGAGTGAAAGTTGCGGTTGTTTCTGAACCATACTACGTGGCCCAGCGGAGCCACTGGAAGGGAGACACTTTGGGGCTGGTGGCTGTTATTGTCAGTCCGACGGGTATGGCTATTACCCTTAGAGAAAGGGGGCCTGGGTATGTCATGGTTGATTGGGGGCCTTGTACGGTGGTGGGCACTTATTTCTCCCCTAACAAGCCGCTTCGGGATTTCGAAAGCTTTATTGGAGACTTAGGTCTTGCGATCCAGCGGGCCTTGCCCAGGCCAGTTATTCTGATGGGGGACTTAAATGCTAGGTCGACCGCCTGGGGTGACACTTATGTAAATCCCAGGGGGCCGCTTCTGGAGGAGTGGGCGGCAGAGGTAGGGCTTCTTTTTATTAATAGGGGGACGGAGCCTACATGTGTACGACCACAGGGAGTGTCACGGGTAGATGTCACGCTTACTTCCTCAAACTTCGCATGGAGGTTGTCTGGATGGGAGGTGATCAGGGATTTGGAGACGTTTTCAGATCACCGCTACATTAGGTTTGTCGTTAATGCTTCTGTAGGGCCACCTCTGAGGCCACGAACCAGTCGTCGGACTTTTCCGCGCTGGACCGTTGGTCGACTCAACCGGGAGCGTGCGGAAGAGGTTGCCATTGTTAAAGCGTGGTGTGCGGATTCGACCCCGGTTGAATGTGTGGAGGAGGGCGTCCGCAGATTCCAACGGAACATGACTGAGGTGTGCAACGCCTCCATGCCTAAGTGGAGACCACCACCTCAGCGAAAGGCAATCTACTGGTGGACGCGGGAAATCGAAGAGTTTCGCAGGGTATGTAGTGGTGCTAGGAGGGCCTATCTTAGGAGCTGCCGACGAAGAAGTGATGATCCACAGGTCAGAGAGGGGTTGCGGTTGGTCTACTGTAGACACAAGAAGGTTCTTCAAGTGGCTATCTTAGACGCCAAGAACGAGGCACATAAAAAGTTCTTAAAGGAGTTAGACAGTGATCCATGGGGGCGCCCTTACCTAGCAGCTCGGAAAAGGCTAAAGGGCGCAGGGGCTCCCCTAACGGAGACTCTTGAGCCCGCCTTGCTTGATAGGGTGATTTCGGGGCTTTTCCCTCTGCCTCCGAACATCGTCCCTCCGAGAATGGTGACCTCGGTGGTGGATGGGGACGTCGATAGAGAGCAAGCTCCTGAGGTGACTGACTCCGAAATAGAGTCCATACTTTGTCGCCTGAAGAGCAGAAAGAAGGCACCAGGCCCAGATGGCTTGCATGCTAGGGTCCTGTCGGTAACTTTTCCTCACATGGGGGAAACCATTCGGGGTCTGTTTGACTTATGTTTACGTAGTGGACGGTTCCCGACGGCATGGAAGGAAGGCCAATTGTGTCACATCCGAAAAGAAGGTCGTGCGCCGAACAGCCCTGGAGCTTACCGGCCCATAATTCTCTTAGACGAAGCTGGTAAGGCGTTGGAGTGGATTATTGCCTCTCGTTTGGGCCGTCACCTCTCGAACGTGGGGCCGGACCTGGACGAGGCCCAATATGGCTTCCGGGCTGGACGCTCTACGATTGATGCTCTCATGGACCTAAAACAGTACACCAAGAGAGTAGTCGAGCGGGGTGGGAGGGCGTTGGCAGTGTCTCTTGACATTGCTAATGCCTTTAATAGCCTTCCATTTGGCGTGATCAGGGAGGCCCTTGAATTTTTCGGGGTTCCCCTGTACTTGCGCCGAATAGTAGGGAGCTATTTGGAAGGACGACAGGTGGCAATTGTGAACGGACAGGGTGAAATCGTTCGCCATCCGGTGTTGTGCGGGGTTCCACAGGGATCAGTTCTGGGACCGTTTCTGTGGAATATTAGCTATGATTGGGTGCTGCGAGGTGCACTGCTTCCTGGGATGCGCCTCTTCTGCTATGCAGATGACACTCTAGTCGTGGCGAGCGGAGGGTCATTTGGGGAGGTGGCTCAGCTTGCGATGGCCGGTACTAGGCTAGTTGTTGGGCGGATCCAGGCCCTGGGTCTCAGGGTGTCCCTTGACAAAACGGAAGCCCTGCTATTTCATGGCCCGAGGATGGGTCCTCCTTCGGGGGCGGCATTGGTGGTTGAAGGCGTTAGGATTTCAGTGGCCTCCTCCATGAAGTATCTTGGTCTTGTTCTAGATGGTCGCTGGAATTTCGAGCCCCATTTTAAATCTCTCGAGGGGAGACTTGTGAGGGCGGCAGGAGCACTTGGCAAGCTTTTGCCTAATCTTGGAGGCCCATGCCAGAGCGTGCGCCGGCTGTACTGCGGAATCATTCGCAGTATGGCCCTGTACGGGGCCCCCATTTGGGACGACGCGCTGATCAGGCGGACGAACCGTATGCTTATACGGAGGCCGCAACGAGTGATTGCGGTTCGGGCAGCTCGCTGCTACCGTACCGTATCGTTCGAGGCGGCCTGTGTGTTAGCTGGTACTCCTCCTTGGGAGCGGGAGGTGGAACTTATCGCTGCCTTATACCGTGCGAAGGCCGAGGTAATAGTTAACGGGAACGTCACGTGGGGGGAAATTGCGGGGCATATGAGGCGTCATGCCAGAGAAATTCTTTTCGAAAGGTGGTTTGACGATCTAGCAGCGCCCCGCGCTGGTGCATTGACAATAGGGGCAATTCGCCCAGTCTTAAAAGACTGGGTGAATAGGCGTTGGGGTGCTGTGACGTTTCGGCTTTCGCAGGTACTGTCTGGCCATGGATGCTTTGGGCGGTATCTTCATAAGGTGCCTAGAAGGGAGATGCATCCGTTGTGCCACCATTGCGGCGCTCCAAACGACACGGCGGAGCATACTGTGGCTGAGTGTGTCACCTGGACAAGGGAGCGTCATGACCTGGTATCGGTCATAGGGTCGGACCTCTCTTTACCGGGTATTATTTTAGCTATGCTAGGAAGTGAGGAGGCCTGGAGTGCAATAGTCACCTTCTGTGAGCATGTAATGCTGCAGAAGGAGGCAGCTGAGCGATTGAGGGAGAGGTCTGGGGATGACCGTAGACTGACCGGTAGTTCAAGGCTGGGGGCTCGACCTCGAGTGGCCCGGAACCGCAGGTCATGAATGAGCTCTCTATGTCGGATATAAGCCCGGGTCTCTTGGGTAGAATGCCTAGCGAACCCCGAGGGCCCATATTAAGGGCATGTGAAGGGCTGAGGTGTTTTTAGTGGGTGGGGTCTCGCTACCCCTCTGAATAGCAGAGGGTTTTTGAGTGTAGACCCAGCCCCACAGTCCCCGCGTCAAGCTCGACATCCTTGATGCGGGTCTGCGTAAGCGCATTTTCACCTCGGAAAAAAAAAAAAAAAAAAAAAAAAAAAATGCCTTCAGCGTGCGACTCTCATACCTGAGGTCGTAGGTTTGATCCCCGGCTGTGCACCAATGGACTTTCTTTCTATGTACGCATTAAACATTTGCTCGAAAGGTGAAGGAAAACATCGTGAGGAAACCGACATGTCTTAGACCCAAAAAGTCGACGGCGTGTGTCAGGCACTGGAGGCTAATCACCTACTTGCATATTAGATTTAAAAATGATCATGAAACAGATTCAGAAATCTGAGGCCAAGACCTAAACAGGTTGAAGCGCCACTGATTTTTTTATAGGAAATTTTAAACATTAAATTTCCAGTTATTTTAATTCAGAGAAAGCATTATTTGTTACGATCAAAATGACGTAGGTGATAGGTCGAGGACGGCCCAGCATTATTATGCTAATAACACAAACGAGATTGTCCAGTTTAAAACAACTAAAACCACTTTCATTTTCAAGTTCCGGTGATTTGCTATTGTTATTTGTTGATGCAAATATTAACAAAAGCGTTAGCGAATTATGTGTATACTCAGAGTTGTTTATTACGGGTTAGTTACTTAGTTATCTTAATATATAAAACAAAGTCGGGTTTGTTCGAATAAAAACATAGAAAAATTTACGAAAAAGACATTCCAATACAAAATGGTCATGGGTTTCGTAACTGTCAAACAATTAATGTTCATCCCGTCGATATCGTAAACTCTCCCTTTAAATTAAATAATGTATTTAAATTCAGGTTTCGAATTTTTATTCATTTATTTCGTAACCCAACATGGCGTATTTTATATATAAAAAATTAAAATAATATTTATGCTTGTTAGATTTCATCAGAAGCTTAATAAGCTCTAGGCTTTTCTCTCTCTTAGTGGTCTTGTATTCAAAAGATACAAATGAACGCAGGACAAGCAACTTATATTAATGAGAGTTTAATATTCTATTATCACGCTTGAACTGATCAACAAATATGTATTAGATTATACCATCTATATCCGGTATAAATCGCGCACGGGCCTTTGATACTTTGTTACGTAATTGCAATCTTCGCAATAATGCCTTTCCTTTATATTATAACGTTCTATTCGTGAACGATTTTTTGAGCTTTGGCGTGGACTAGTACGTGTTTGTTACCATGGTTACCGTGTAACGTGGAAAAATATCATATCATAATAAAGACACTAATAATAAAGCCGTTATTGGATGTGAGATCATTTTCCGCAATTTGACAATCGTTTATTCGGTGTGAATGTTCTGCTGGATGGAATGGAAGCTTTACATGCGTCTTGGAGAGACGTGTGGTGAGAAGGATTTTCCCGTTTAATGGCCACTCGCATTTCAATACAATGTGGAAGACTGTTTCCTCTGCTATTTGTTTCACTATACATAGTGAACAATCCGTAAAAAAGCCGTGTAACGCTATCTTCCCAAATACTTATTAAATCTAATATATAAAATTCTCGTGTCGCGGTGTTTGTGGTTAAAAACTCCTCAGAAACGGCTCGACCGATTCTCATGAAATGTTGTGTGCATTTTGGGTATGTTTGAGAATCTGACAACATATATTTTTCATCCCCTTAAATGTTAAGGGTAGTCCACCCCTAAATATTTTTTTTATTTTTTTCTGTTTTTATTTATTATGATACAGCATTAAAAAATACATACAACCCCTAACTTTCACCCCTCTACGATCAACCCCTATTTTTATATTATAAATGATATACATGGCAAAACGACGTTTTCCTGGTCAGCTAGTTAATTTATAAAAATTCATCAGTTTTATTTCACTATTACAGTGGCACCACTTATTACGAATAATATTCTTATTTCGAATTAAAGCTTATGAAAAAAGAGTTAAGTAGAGATTTTGAGTATAAATAAAACTCTTACAAACATTCCAGTTTCAGTACATCCTGGCAAGACTTAAAGCATTAAATACCAATTGTTAATAGTTATATCAACGGATTTCAAAATGAAAATGTGTAAAAATTTAATATATATTATCTGCAATGTTTAAAGGGGAAATATGAATGAGAATTTTCAATAAATTTTTACGTACTAAGCTTGTATTGTTATGCACTCTCACGGAGTATTTTCCTACGGAGATGACGCAAAGTAGAGTGCTTTCTTTGTTCTTATATTAAAATTATTCTCAATCAATATATCTCACTATTAGCCGCGGTTGAGTTTAACCCATATAGCTTGTAACCAGGAGGTCGTGGCGTGGTTTCCAGATCAAACACATTAACTCAAACTATGAACTTTTAAATAATAAGTATGTCGAAGCAATAGTTATATGTTACAGAGCTCGTAACAACGTTAAAGTCTAATCATTTCATAACGTGTTGTGGATTATTCGATTTGCCAATATTACTGGATCTATAGATTAACGACTATTTAGGTTTTTAGTAATAGTAATTTCATAGTCATTATTATTAAAGTTGGAGCTGCTGCTGCCATTGTCAATATCTATACTAATATTATAAAGAGGAAAGATTTGATTTTTTGTTTGTTTGAAATGAATAGGCTCCGAAACTACTAGACCGATTTCAAAAATTCTTTCACCGTTGGCAAGCTACACTATTCCCGAGTGACATAGGCTATGTTTCATTTTCAAAATAATTAGGGATACTTACTAAAACTTGAATAATCTAACCCAAGGTGTAAAACAATAAACATAAACTTCCTTCAATCGCGTGCGCTGTGAAAACTATTAATGATAGAACAAAATGATGTATCACAATTTTTCAGGACACATCACTACCTAAAAAAAATTACGACAGCATATCTCTATCTTTTATAGTTACATCACAATAAGCGTCCTTTTATTAATTTTTCTTTTATTAAAATACCACTGCTAGAAAAGGCTCTTTATTCGTACCTAGGTATTGATCCTTATCAAAATAAATACCAACGTTTCACATAAGCTACAATTTAATGGCATAACCATCAAAAAAGCATGGTGGATTGGTGTTCTCCTGCCGTTTCTCTTGAATAGCCACAGCAACGCTTGGCCGAGTCTACTAGTAGTACATAAACATCAAAGTCAAAGTAGTTCAAAACCGTTATCAGTAATCAGTAAATCTTTATTTTCTCCACAATCTTACATTGATATTAACTAAATATTAAGAAACAGATATATTGTCGCAAGGAAACATTATAAGATTGTGAGAGACTGGTGACTGAACTAAGCAGGGCTTGTATCTCAGACCACCAGCCTCTCCCCACATGGTGTAAAAAGTAACCAGTAACAAGAGTAAATTATTAATAAGGACATTTTACAGATGTAACATAGAGAAAAGAGGTACCTAATTAAAATATGTAGGTGTGCAATCGCGCCGATATAACATCCGTGCTAATTATTATATATATTATTATATATATATATATATTAGTACTTAGATAAATATATATATATTAGTACTTAGATAAATAGATAACAGTACATAAATAAGTATAAAAATAAATAGTAAATCAAAAATAAGCTATAAATTGTAAGTTAGACCATTGGTTGGATTAAGTTTTCAGTCTCATCATAGTTGAGACCTTGTATGTAGGCAGTGACCTTCTTTTTACAACTGAAGGATAAGAGTAAGTGAATATTCAGCTTGCGATTTAGTTTGTTGTAAATAAAAGGGCCGAGGTAACAGTAGAAGCGGTGGGAAAAGGCAGTGTAGAGAGAAGGAAGGTGAACAGGGGGTGGGCGGCGAGCAGATCGAGAGGAAGAAGGACTAGGTTTATGTTCGTGATGCTGTTTGAGGGCTGTGTTTAGGATGAACAGTTGACGTACTGTAAGTATCTGAGCTTCCTGATAGAGGGTGAAAGTAGGGAAAAGAATGGGTTTGAATAAGCAAACTTTTAGAAGAGCCCTCTGGGCACGTTCCAGGGACAGCAGATGGGTTTTGGCTGCACCACCCCAAGTGGTGATAGCATATAATAAAACAGATTGACATAATGCTAAATACATCATTCTGACTATATGAGGCTCGGCAACATGACGAATTTTCTTAAAGATAAACATGAGTTTGCGGACTCTACCACACATATTCATAAGATGGGCCTGAAACGTGAGTCGACTATCTAGTGTGATGCCAAGATACTTAACCGTACAACCTCTCTTCAATGTAGCGCAAGAGCATGGAACAGAAGGAACAGAAGAATGTGTATGGGCAGTTAAGGAATACGGGATTAAGGCTATGGGAGGAGTATATATGGAGAAGGTAAGATAGCAAGTTTTCTCTATATTAAGAGTTAATAAATTTTGGCGCAGCCAACACGAAACGATATCAAATCCGGTCTGTGCATAAGAGAAAGCTTCCCTCCAGCTTTTTGCAGAGAAAACAAGAGCAGTATCGTCGGCGTAAGAGACCAATTTGCAATTAGGTATTTTCAGGGAACACAGATCATTCATGTACACTAGGAACAGCGTAGGACCAAGAATGCTGCCCTGGGGGACTCCGAATTCCACTGGAAGGTAAGAGCTGACATGGCCATCTACCACTACACATTGACTCCGACCGCTGAGGTAACTTTTAAATAAGGAAAGTTGAACTCCTCTCACTCCAAGCGCTTCCAGTTTCTGTAGAAGGATTTGGGCCGAGACAGTGTCGAATGCCTTCGCGAGGTCTAAGAATATGCCCAGACACTTCCTATGGCTGTCCAAGTTCCTAACTATGTGATCGGTTAATTCATGGATGGCATCCGATGAAGATCTTTTAGCTCTGAAACCGAATTGGTTCGGAGAAAGTAATTGTTTATCTTCCAGATAACTAACGAGACGTTTGTTTATTAGGCGTTCAAGGATCTTGGACAGTGCTGACAGAATAGAGATGGGGCGATAGTTGTCGACACTGCCACGGTTGCCGGATTTGAAAATGGGATGCACTATTGCCTTTTTAAAAGCGGATGGGAAGATTCCCGTACGCATACTTAAGTTACATACATGGGCGATTGGTGTAGCTAATATTTTAAGGTTGCGTTTAAGTATGGCAGACGTGATGTTGTCCCAACCTGCAGCACAGCTTTCTTTCAAGGAATTTATAGTGATTTCGACTTCTTCAATAGAAGTGTCGAGCATGACGAATGATTGGAGAGGAAAAGGAGGATTTGGCCGTAATGGAGGTGGAGAGTCGTGTTGATGATTGGATTGTATATTTAAGGCAAGCGATTTTCCGATACCCACAAAGTGAGAGTTAACATGGTTTGTTGAGTCTTTTGGATTCGCTCTACATTTTAGGAGGTCACTTGGTCTATCATGTTTTTTATTAAGATTACTAACGTCTTTTATAGCTGTCCAAAGTTTTTTGGTGTTAGTTCCTGCATTCAGTAGTAGACCTTTTTCATAATTCTTTTTTAATTTCTTCAGTAGACTATTACAGAAGTTCCGGTATCTGTAGTATGTTTTACGCAGAATATCATTTTCAGGTTGCTTTTTTAGTTTGTAATGCATTCTATCTCTATTACGTATACATTTAAGTAAGCCTGGGGTCATCCATGGCTTGATGATTTTAGTGCGGTGAGAGCGAGTCATTACGGAGGTGTGCATAGAGATAACTGATTGAAGAATTTCTATCAAATTGTTGGTTGCTTCTTCACAGTCAGTGTTATTGAGAACAGATGAAAAATCTGTATTCAGGAGAGACTGTGAGAGGCTATCATGATCCACTTTTTTGATAGATCGAGTAGGAGCAGAGTAGCGTTTCTTTATATCTAAGGACATTACTACTGAACTATGATCAGTGATTGAAGAATTGATGACAAGAGTAAGAGCAGTAAGAGGTGATTTAAGAATACCGTGATCAAGACACGTAGAAGAAGGAAAACGAGTAGGGAAGGTATGAGTTGGGAGAAGCCCATGGTAAACCAACATGTTGAGATAATCTTCAGCTTCTTGGTTAAGATTCTCTGGAGTAATATCAATATTTATGTCACCTAAGATTATTATATTTTTGAAACTTTTAAGAGATTCTAGCAAGGTATTTAGAGAGTTAATAAAGTTCGTTTTATTTTTGAAAGCACTTGGTCGATAAATACCTAAAATTGCAGTATCAATATTAAGTTTAATTAAGAGAACGCTGGCTTCTGCTACAGAGGGTTCTTCAATTGAGATGCCTGTAATACAATTTTTATAGTAAACCAGGACTCCGTCATTTTTATTAACTGGGTTACAGGAAGAGATGCTGGAGAAACCTTTTATGGTTGGTATTACCGGGTTGCTTTCTAGAAAACATTCAGTGAGAATGATAATATCCGGGATAGTATGAAAATTTGTAAGTAAAATTTCAAAGTTCGCGAAATTTGCCGATAAGCTCCGAATATTTTGCGTTATAATATTTAGGACTTTATTATGTTTAGGTAAATAGTTTCGGACTTCATGTGGATCACAGCAATGGCTTGAAGCAACCGATACATTATCGATGTTGTTTAATAATTGTCTATTATTACGATCGAATTTTGAAGCCTTGAGTAACTAAAAGTAACCAATTTGCTAGCACAATACAGTTATTAAATGGGAATAGCAGTGTAAGGTCAATGAGTGCAAGCACAGGTTTACTAAACTTAAGGATATATGCACGCATTGGAATTAGAGTACAATTTAAATAGTATATATCAGTGAGATAGTCATAGATTATGTATAAGAGAAAAGTGTCTACAATATTTGTGTGTGAATAAAGAGGTATGAAATTAATTACGTGAGTAACAACTCTAGAATAATATTTGAAAATTGAGCCTAAGGAACCAAATACTATCAGAAATGCTAAATTATATAGGTATATTATATGAGGAAATATAAAATATAATATAATACATATGTAAAGGCGCGTCGGCACTATAGCACAGTTACAAACAATGATTTTACCTAGTACTAATATCATAGTAATTAAAAAACTAAATCTAATCATAAACACTTGCGGACCACCGACGATGGTGGAGTTGAGTTTGTTACTGCCTCTGTTATGTTCTTTGAAAGCCTTCAGAATTCTTCCCCTCGTAATAACTGAATTCAGGGTGCATACCAGAGTGATACTATCAGACTTTGACGGGACACGGCGGATATCAAATATCTCAGACAACGAGACTTCCACCGATATCTCCTTGAAAAGCCGAGTGACAACAGATATCTGCTCATCCTGAGACAGAGTTCCGTTTGCCAGCCGGATGTTACGAATTTCCAGGGAGCTCAGCCTAGAACGACGGTCCATATCCTCTGTTGTGTCTTCAACCTTAGATACACGCTCAAGGAAAGATTGTGTTTGTTTTTGATGTGAACTCAATTGTAACAGCAAGTCATCATACTTTTGCGACAAAAATTCTATAGATTTTTCTGTTTCACTCTGCGAAGCCAGAATTTCTGTGTTTTGTCGCACAACATCCTGCACGTACGTTTTTATTTCTGACAATTTCTCATCAGTTTCCTGTCGCCACATATTAATCGTGTTTAAGAATTTATCGATTTTTGACTCTTCCGAAACTCCACCACATTCGCACCGCCTTCGCTTCGAACGTTGAGTAATGTTGTCATCAATAGTGCTAGTATCACTTAAGTTTAAGTTTGGAGCGGAGCCATACTGTACATCTTGTTTACATGGACTTCTAATCATTTTGTGATCGCAAACAGAAGATACGCGTTAGTTTGAAGATCTGGTAATATTGACCAATCGAATAAACCACAATTATTAACGGTTATAAACTGATTAGACTTTGACGTTGTTTATGGTGCTGCTCTTCTTTGGACCTAAAGAGGTCCCTTGGTCGAGGATCTTCGACCAGTCTAACCACTGACTGGCCGGCCTGAAGGCGTCAGTGGCTAAGTTGTATACATACATATCCTTAGCGGTTGGTATGACTCAGTTAGCTATATGACGTCATCTCAGTGTTTGTAGCCGTAGAAAGAAGGTACAAATAAATAATATATATTTCATTATAATATGTAAATGTGGTTTTTAACAGAAAAATTGCATTTTTTACTGACTTTAAATATAACTGAAAGTCGGAAACAATGAAATGTATTCAGAAATGAAATTCAACCAGTATTCAGAGTTTAGGGAACAATGCATGGATTGATGCATTGCTTTCATCTTTTTAAACGGTTTTATTTAGCTCACCCCGTTTGTTTTATTTATTCTTGGGTCAAATTTAGTAATACAAATTTCACCCTCTTCCTGTCAACCGATTAATCTGAAATTTTGTATACACTTTGGATTTTGGTGACAATACATAAATATTATATAATATATAAATATATATTATATATATATAACATTATATTAAAAACAGTATCTATTTTATTAATTAAATATATATTATATTTATATTATAGAATTGATTTATTTATATAAACTAACGGGCAAGGAACAGCTTGCAATAATGAAGCACTAAATGAATTAAACAGAATGCGAAATAAAAACTAAAAACTAGAAAATAAAAATAGGTAAAAAAACTTTTTAAGTTAAACGGTTTTATGTTAAACATACATTGCAATGTTTAAGATAAATGTACTAAAAACCAAAAAATAATAAAATAGATACAGTCGTTGGAATTATAAACATATGCATAGACTAGACTAAAATAAAACCGTAGGGCACGTCAATTGTCTACAATCGTTGATTAAAATGTTTGTTTTGTAATGTTACACTATAATTAGGCAGTTGTTCAACCGACAACGATGGACGTGTGATAAGTAGGGCTAGAATGTGGAAATAAGCTAGCAAGCTAGATTATAAGCGAGTTTTAGGGTTTCATAGTGGTGAGCGAGTAGTACTTTTATCATATGTTTTGTCGATTAAAGACAAACTACGAGCAGTGAAACGATTCCTCGCCAGCCAGCAGTGTGAATGTCCAACGATAAACTAGTTGAAACATCTCTTTTATTTACATGGAGTGTATAACTATTGGAATTTCCATGAGCAAGAAAATTGTAAGTAATTTCCTGACCGTCTGCGGGCCAACTGCCTATTTTAACGACGAATTAAACGATTCTTCTATCGCACATTAAGTCGATAATTTGTAGACAATTGACGTGCCCCACGGTTTTATTTTAGTCTAGTCTATGCATATGTTTATAATTCCAACGACTGTATCTATTTTATTATTTTTTGGTTTTTAGTACATTTATCTTAAACATTGCAATGTATGTTTAACATAAAACCGTTTAACTTAAAAAGTTTTTTTACCTATTTTTATTAGCAACCAAACTGACGGCCAGTCTCAATAACTTACTTTATTGTAGTAAATGTCCATTTTCTATTCACATTCTTTAGCATTATTCTGCTAAAGATATTTGCTTATGAAGATGTACGAGTCTTTGTTTTGATTACAATATCGGGTCAAAGACTATGACAGAGGATGAGAGGAGTAACACCCTCAGAATCGGGACTTAGTCAACTCGCTAAGTTTCGACTCTGAATAACCCCGTAGTGCGTAAACTTCTCAAGTTACTTTGTACCAATAGAAGTCAAGTAACTTCGTGTGTTATTAACACTGTTAAATAAATATTCAGGAAACCTGTACCTACAATAATCAACATATGTCAGGCAGATCCACCGCTACTTATAAATAAAAAACAAAATAGGTGCCGAAATCTAATGCAAAGACCCATAAAGTGTACCGTAACTGAATTGAATCTTTTGGTTTGAAGCAGATTCGGCTTAAGAACCATCTATCAGGCCAACCTATACCATGAAAGTATTACAAAAATATACAATACGAGTAAATCTTATTTCCAGCAATATACAGTACTTACAACATTCTTAACTACATAGTGTTAATAATAAAAATAAAAAATTGATAAATAGAAAAATAAATCGATTTTTGTAAAGTGTCGCTGTGGCAGTGTACCTTTAATATTGGGAGCATTTTCTTGGTGTATTGCGATACTTATTCGCTGAGGAAAGCAGAAGAAGCTCTCCTAGGGGCAGATGAGACGTGGCTAACGTCAATCGATGATTCTGTGATAGAACCATCAAGAATTAAATAAACCTAGTTCATCTAAACACTACATTAAAGTGAGGAAGTAATTCTTCATCCGGAAGGTTTTGGTGTAAAATTCATTATGCTTGTGTAAATTTGCTTAAATATGACGTATTATGCTGAAACTCTCGCGTAATGTATAAAACTAATAGAATCCTTCTACCGGCAAGGCTCGTAATATGATTACAATAGTGCTGTGATTACATTGGCTGTTAAGATTTATAATAAAATAATATTTATTTTATTATAAATCTTACAAAATTAAAGGTAAAAAAATTGGGTTTTGCATGCAATAAGTATAGGTACTTATTGCATGCAAAGGTGTCAAATAATGTTAGGACATTATTTGACACATATACAGCCTTTTTAAATATTGAAATTTATTAATAGACATATTATATCATCTAATTTTGTTTATAGAATAATTGTTGTACAAAATATCACGATTACTTCATATATACTTACTAGAAACCTGGCCTCAAAAATCGTAACAAACAATGTTTTTGTTTTCTTGTTAATTTATGTATAGTTTACTATTAGCTTCTATAAGTTTTATTCTAAAATAACATGAAAAAAGTGTTTTAAGTTAAGCGAATCTTTGTATAATAAATAGTATATTACAACATAGCAATTCAATAATAACTATGACTTAATAACTGTGTAGCATAGCGTGAACAATGACATTAAATATAAAACATATTTCTTAGCGTCTACAGTGTTTATAAGATTATATGTTTTAAATAAATTCCACTAACAGAGTGGTACTAGCAAACATTGCAACGGAAAATATTAAGTCAAGCATATGTTTAAAAATATGCGCATTATATTCTCGATTTTTTCCCCAGCTAACTAAAACTGATAACTTTCATAAATTGTAAAAAACATCTCGATCACGTTAGCTTTCTAACAAAAATCATATAATAATTGTACCATTTGTTTGTTCGCCTGATACACATCAGACATGTAAGAAAATGCCTTTGTTAGACGGTAAAAAATATTTATTAAAAAAATTGCTAACAGTAACTGTTTATAGCGACATTGAACTTTCGGTCACAGCCGTCGACCTTAATCGAAAGCGTGAAATTGACAGGTGGTCCTACCAAACCTACGTACCTCATATTTTCTAAAACATAATATAATTGTATTTGTTTTTTCAATATTTTTAATTTACGGCTTATTAATACACATATTTTAAACTTACGAATAATGGACCTCATATGCACCCTTGGGCATTGCGTAAATATTTAATACTATAGCAAAAAAGTTGTAAAAATCTTAAGCATTCGATTTACTATGTTTTGGTTATATTACTATGTTTATTATATAAATTCGTTTACCCAACAAAATTAGGATATACTAACTGAATGTATTTCAAATTTTAATATATTTATTAGAATATGTTACCTACAAGTTAGCAAGTGTTTTAGCGTAAAATGCAAGTCTTGCGTTTTCTTCAATTGTGACAATAACAACATAAACAAAAGCTCTTCTGTAAGATTTGACTGAATCTTACCAATTCGGTCATATACATGATGCTTATCTATAAAGGTATTTAGCGTTGAAACAAAGAAGGTTTCGTCGTTTTTTTCTAACTTCTATTTCAAATTTTAAGCTCTAGTACTAACCTTACCCATAATCTAGCTTTTGGGCTTAAGCCTTAAGTTTGATTAAGGAAATATGTATAGTAGTTATTTCAACACCAATGTCCCCATGTAATCCGATTATAAAGGGTTTTTCAACAAGAACTTTGTTTTCTAAAACAAAATAAAACAAAGAATTTAGAGGAAAATGAATAAAATTTTTATTGTATTACAAAGAGAAAAGTTTGGCAATTATGAATGAAAAATGATATCTGGCAAATGTCCACCACGACCACGCTGACAGATGTTGATTCTTTCATCAAAATTTTTAATCACTTTTTGGCAAAATGGAGGGTCTATTTCGTTAATGACATCACGGATTTTGACTTTTAAGGCTGCAATCGATTCGATTGGTTCCGTATAGACTCTGTCTTTAACATAGCCCCACAAAAAATAATCCAGTGGTGTTAAATCACACGATCTGGCTGGCCACTTAACAGCTGAATTTCGCGAAATTATGCGCTCGGGAAATTTGGTTTGCAATAAATTGATCGTTTCATTGGCTGTGTGACATGTGGCACCGTCCTGTTGAAACCACATTTCAGTGATATCCATGTCATCAATAATAGGCCAAAATTTAGTGGTTAACATCTCGCGATACCGTGATCCATTGACTGTTACCGCATTTCCAGCCTCATCTTCGAAAAAAAACGGCCCAATCACGCCTCCAGACCACATAGTGCACCACACAGTAACACGTTGAGTATGCAAAGCCTTCTCAATAATTGCTTTAGGATTTTCAGAAGCCCAAATGCGACAATTTTGCTTGTTGACGTACCCTGACAAATGAAAATGGGCTTCGTCTGAAAAAATGATTTTTTCAGAAAAACCAGCAGGTTGTTCCTGAATGAACTGAGCGAATCTGCGGCGATTTGAATGGTCGATCAGCTTTAATTCCTGCACCAGTTGAATCTTGTAAGGCTTCAAAGCCAAATCCTTTCGCAAAATTCGCCATGTTGTGCTTTTGGATAACCCCAATTGTTGAGAACGTCGTGAAATTGACAAATTTTGATCTTCTTCAACACTGTGGCTCACGGCGGCGATGTTTTCTGTTGAACGACCCGGTCGAACACGTGTTGGTGTTGGCACATTTTGTACCGAGCCTGTCGACTCAAATTTCGCGACCAAATTCTTAACAGCGGTCTCAGAAGGACGATTATGCTGGCCGAAAATATCACGAATTTTACGAAATGTAACTTTAACAGAACCACCATTTTTATAGTGGATTTGAATTATTTTAATGCGATTTTCGAGCAAAATTGAATTCATTGTAATAATTGCCAAAGCACCTGCTACGAATACCGCCAAAAACTAAATGTCAAAACTATCACGTTCTCGGTGTTGCCACAATTGAAAAACAAACTTCTTGTTGAAATACCCTTTATTAAAGTATTATAGGATAATTACAAAACCAACGTAATAGGATATTAAAAGGAAAGTTATGCCTCCCGCAATATACTCCATGATATAACGATGGAGGGGCAGCGGCGCCAACTCGGCCTTGGTGAAAGTGGAAGGTTTCACCGCGGATCAAAGTGTCCCACTGATCTCAACATTATGACAAATAATTTGCATAATTATTATAATTTTATGTAAGTTCGATCAATGTTTTTATGAAGAGTTTTTGTATAATTGAGTACGTCGATTAAGAATTTAACCGCAGCATACTTATCTTTATATATATAATTCTTCTGTGAGTGTGTATGTCACTGAACTTCTCTCAAACGACTGGACCGATTTTGATGAAATTTTTTGTGTGTGTTCAAGGGGATCTGGGAATGGTTTAGATAGTGGTTAGACAAATCAGCCCGCCAGATGGCGCTGCAGTCGGTACTTTCATACTTTGCTTTACTAATTGCTTGAAATATCATGCAGGACAACGTCTGTCGGGTCCACTAGTTTATTTATAAAAGCTTGCCAACGCTCGGCACGCTGATACTCTGGTACGAGAAAAATAAAATACAATATTTACTATACTATGTATAACAAACACGAAGAGATAAAAAAATTAAACCAAAAAAGTAATTATAAAATCTAAAATAAAATTGATTTCAAAGTGTGGGGAGCAACTATGGATATCCAGACCTCGTTTATCAGAATGTTCAACCTGGATATCGATAACGCGTTCTTCTGAAAGGAGGTACAAATGGGATGATAGAATTCCTGAGGTATCTAGAGGGTTGGGGTAATCAACCTGATTCTTAAATCCAACCTATCTATGCCAACGATATGTCAATGAATTTTCTACGATTCTCCAATGACAACATCTTAAAGTGCGCTAGCCTGTTTTCGTATGTTGGCAACTCTTTAGCGAATATTAATTATATCTTCTATCGTTGTCCCGCTATATGATTTTCATGTGTTAGGCTGATCTGTGCCTTTCGTTTGCAGGGAAATACTTTACATACATTCAACGTATGTTGAATTTACGCAAGGATTGCTGTCTATAACAACCAACAATCCTATGCGGAAACAGGTGATTTACTTTACACTCCGCCACGCAATCAGTCGTTTGTGTCCCGTCATGAACCTTTTGCGTCTTCTGTTTCTACCATCTGATATTTTTAAGACAGGCTAATACTACTACTACCAAGCCAGATATGCAATAGTACCAAATATTTTTACTTTTTAAAACACTAGCAATGACACTATTATTATTAATTCTCGATATCTTATTGTACTATATGTTTGATTTTTAATACAAACGATTTATGGTTTTCTTTTTCAATATTTTTAAACTTTAGTGAGATTAAAGAAGATATTACGCTTTGATAAAATATTTTAACAAGAGCCGCTTCGTTGCATTATATTAAGTTCTGAGAGAGTAAATCTTTATTCATCTGAGTGTTTGCACAAAAAGGATTTAAGAAGGCCGGCTTATGGTTTTGTAAATAGACACCAGATTTAATATTAAGAAAGTTATTTCCTTGAAAATGGGTTAAATTTTTATTTTGTATTTAACTCTAATAAAATTGAATATTAACGCAAATTTGTTTCATTATTACTCTGTATTTTAAGATACCTAATCACTAGTATTAATATTTTGTCAACTTGGCAGATTGTTGACAAAACTACAAAAGAAACGTCAAATGTAAATAATGTAATAAAACTCGTAAGAAGTATAAAGGTTTTTTTTAAATCTCTTTATTTAAACAATAGATTAAAATTGACATTAGTTTAACTACCAGTAAGTATACTGTATGTTTAGACTGGCACTGGTACTCTGTAACTCCTAAAGGCGATAGCGTCGCAATAACAGCGCCACGGACAAGCCGAATGTAGTTCTTTGTATGGAAAGCATACAAAATCGCCTTGGCCATGATATCTCTATTAGGGTTATTACCTAGTGTTACCTAGTGCTGTGCCCTAGATGGTAACACATAACAGCAGTTTTAGTGGTATTTCAACTACAACTGCAATGTTATTTCCATCTTATGGAACTTGTTTAACAAATCATTCTCTCGTTGAATCCCAACTCTTTAGTCTTGACCATCGCCGTGCAGTTGCCTGCCTTTCAGTCTTCTATATATTGCACTCTCGAAAATGCTTCATGGAACTACACAACCTGATTCCGTGATCCCCTTTCAAACAACGCTGGACGGAACTTCGTTGTTGTCATCCCCAGTCGCCGCACGATTTGAATCGTCGTTTCTTGAAGGCAAAGGAGTGGAACTCCTTGCCTCCTTACATCTTCCCTAATTTAATATGGGTTCATTTAAGCTCCTCGCGTGCAATCCAAAAACCGCATGAGATTGTGGCCAAACATCTGTCCAGTTATGTATAAAAAAATCAAAAATGTAGAAAGTCATGAACTGTCTTAAGTCTATTGTTATCTTGTGTTAGCTTTTATTATTTATTTAATAATATTCTAAATAATTTATGAAACATATTCTTTTGCTACAAGTGCGCATGTGCAATAATTACTCATTTGACTCGTTCGGTTATTTACGAATTGTTACGAATTGACTCGAATAACTGCCCGAAGTGGGAAGGTCGAGTCAGAGTGGGGACTAAAGGATAAAACAGCTTGTAGCACATGCGCACAGGCAATTCCTTTGTTCAAGTTGGTGTTTATACATTTTACGTAGGGTCAGTGTGTGAAATATAGTAAATCAAGTCATCATTGGAGTGTTTAATTTCCTACCCTAAGAACCAGATCAACTAGCCCTAACAAATCAGAAGAGCGGGATGCCATCGAGGTAAACTGATATGGTATATCATATCCTTGGTGTAAAGGATTAACGCCCACGAGGTATGCGATTTTTTTTTCCTTTCTACATTTTGTAACCTAAAGATGTAGGTACTCTTTTTTTTATTATTTTTATTACACCTTTGAAGGTAAATTAGTTACATTTGTTATGAAACCTAGCTTACGATTATGAAGTTTTGTATTTTTACTAACGGAAGACTGTGCTATTGCGTAGGAAGTGTGGGACTGTGCTGTTTTAGGTTATCTAAATTTTTTACTAACTATAACCCGTCGGCCCTGTCTTGTCGTCTTATATCGATGAAAATCAAAACTTCCCAGCTGAAGTCCTTCATACCTACCTAACATAAATGGAAGAAAATGAATCCTATACGAGTGTTCGAAATACATAATTTTATAATATTTGATGAGGGTGATCCCAAATATTTTTACTCGGCCGATCCTCATATGTTTTTATTAGTCTTTGTTGAGATTTACTCGAGTTACGTTAGATGTATATATAGTTTTTGATAATTATAATTGATAATATGTAGTTACGTCCACTAATTAGAATTGTATAGTGAGTGTTTAGTGCGTGTTTAAGAAACGTTCTGGTAGGGAGACATTATGGCGAGGTATGTACTCGGGATTTTGCTATGAGTTATGCATCGACGGCCACCGAACCTGTCCTGTAAAACATATAACGTTATTTATTTTAAAGCTGTTACATTACATATTTTTATAATACTTACCGTCGGTTTAGTCGAAATAAATTGAATCATTATTATAAGATACTAGCAGACCGGCCAAGCGCGTTGCTGTGGCTAAGGTTTTTCTTATATTACATAGTAGTAAACTATTCAAGGGAGACGGTAGGAGAACACTAGTCATGGGGACCACCATGCTTTATTGGTTGTTATGCCGTTGAATTGTAGCTTATGTGAAACGTTGGTACTTTCAACACAGCGCCATCTGTTAGAATTGTGACTGTTCAATAATAAACAAATATTTTGCAATAAAATAATATAAATTGAAATGTAAGCTATCCTATCTTTTAAGTTAGATCAAACTGCACACGGTGTGCAAAATATTTGATATCGGTTCGGTAGTCAGGAGTCGATAGTGGACAAACAACGTGACACGTAATTTATATATTAAGATTTACGACAGATTACACAAGTAATTAGTTTAATTTTGTCTCATATTTTAACAATTTTTTTTTTTTAGAGGTTATTTGGTGAGTTGAATATTTTAATAAAGTTTTATTTTTACAGACTACTTTATTATAAATGTTTTACCATTTTTTTTTTAATTATTAGGCAACTTGAATATTAAAATAAGATACATTTAATGAATTTATTATTTTTAGATGTTCCAAGCTGATTTAATATTATAATAAGTTTCTTACAGAACTAATTTATTTTAATTTTACCATTTTTTTTTTAGAGGTTCTTTGGTGAGTTGAATATTTTAATAAAGTTTTATTTTTACAGACTACTTTATTATAAATGTTTTACCATTTTTGAAATTATTAGGCAACTTGAATATTATAATAAGATACATTTAATTAATTTATTATTTTTAGAAGTTCCAAGCCGATTTAATACTATAATAAGTTTCTTACAGAACTAATTTATTTTTTATAATAATAATTTTACCATTTTTTTTAGAGGTTCTTTGGTGAGTTGAATATTTTAATAAAGTTTTATTTTTACAGACTACTTTATTATAAATGTTTTACCATTTTTGAAATTATTTGGCAAGTTGAATATTATAATAACTTACATTTAATTAATTTATTATTTTTAGAAGTTTCAAGTCTGTTTAATATTATAATATTTTTACAGAACTAATTATTTCAATTTTTTATTTTTATATATATTTTATACCATTTTTAGAAATTATTTAGTGACTGTTATTATAATAAGGTTTTTACATATATAATTTATACTTTAAAATAATTATTCATTTTTAGAAGTTCAGTTAGTTTAATATTAAGGTATTTACAAAAGTAATAAATTTTACAATAATTTTCGCCATTTATCGTAGAAGGTTAGTTTAATATCATATTATGACTTTGTTATACGAAAATTCAATTGAAACGTATTGTTTGAAGTATATTTTATTGGTAATTAAAGCTTAAATGTTTTATATATATAATCAATACAAACAATTTTTTTTTTTTATTACTACGTTGAATAATATTCTAAACTATCTTAAATATATGTATTAATAAAAAAAAAAATTATTTGATTTTATAGAGTGTCTTTGTTACTTAGAATCGACGCCAATCCTTATAGATTAAGATGGCTGGAGTAATAATGTACAATGTTTTTCTTTTGTGTAACGATTGTTTCCAGTATGACTAGACCCAATAAGAATCCAGGGTTTTAGTCCTGAGTTACGAAGTCGTTTTAGGGACGAGGCATATAGAAGTCGAACCTTATGGTTGTTTCATTGGTGAGACTAAAGCAGCTTGCTTTCCAATGCAGTAGGTGCAGGCTATAGGGCAGTCGTAAGTTAAACTTACCACGAAGCTGCAGCAGATCGAGTGGCTACGCAGGCGTTGCCACTACAAAGTAAGGTGACGCAAAATAATATCGGTGTACGGTCTAAATGATAGTTTACGTATATCTCACGAAAAGGCTACAAATTTAAGTCCGTGGCGAGACAATTAGTAGATCGTTAGTCCAAACATAGAAGATATTTCTTAAAATCGATTGGACAAATGTAGCGTTACTTCAAAGAAAGATTCAGAACAAATTTGATGTCTAGAATCTCAAGAGGAAACGAAAATGTTTTGAGTGTCAAATGATGAGTTTAACATTGATTGTTTTTCAGTTTCATAGGTATTGAAGTAGTAATAAAATGCTTCGGTCTATTTTTTCTTACCTCTACCTTTCGTTTATACCGCAGGTATTAATAGTTATGAATTTGATGTTGATTGCTTAATGCGATATTGTGATAATGGCAGCCGACATTGGCGCCATTTGGCGCTTTGACATGGTGAAATGAATTTAATAAGAATGATAACAGTAAAAGCGCTATTACTGTTGAATAGTCGTTAATTTGTTAATATATTAATGATTAACGTTAATAAGGAAATGGAATGAAACTATAGATACTTATTTGTTGAGGGATTCTTCAAATAATTTTTAGGGATTGGTTTTAAAACTTGTACAGGAATTAAGATAAAGCTAAGCGACAATTATATTACCCGTAATACGGCCTTACAGAGTATCAAACTGGGAACGGAAAAATAAAAAACCAGAACTGAAGGACTGGTAATTTGTGCACTGTCCTAGGCTGTGCATTTTGCCCGTTAAAATAGAATTGATTTTGCTTTGATTTTTCTAGATCTTAACATGAGAACAACAAACGAGCCCTCTACCGCGAATCGATAATAATCAATTGGATAATATTTCAGTCATGGGTGTTGTATTACACAGGGCCTCGCATCAGGGTACTATTAGAAAGGTGATGGTATTTCTGGTTTTAAGTGAGAGCAAGGGTAGCAAAGATGAAAAAGATGACCTGGTAAGATGACTCTATAGGACAACGACACAGTAAGACTGAATATTATGAGGTATTAATATTATTATATTTTTTTTTTGCTGCTTAGAGATTTAAAATATATAAGAAGCAAGCATTCGCAAGTTTAGGTTTTAAGGAGGAATTAGTAATCCTCCCGTAGTCAATTTTACATGCACCATGTTAAATGGGAGCATTCAAAGTTGGCATTGCTGATAAAGAAGTTTGATTTACTTCAAATGAGTAAGACTCTGCTGAATGTTAACATACTGCAGAGCCTAGTCTTTCATGACATTTCTTTTGCGGTAATTCACTTTGGGTATATTACAAAGGGTTGCTTTTTGATACAGCATCAAACAGACATAAGTCTCAATTTCATTAACAAATCTGAAACTTCGATGTCACGTCATGTCGACAATTTAACTTGCTTGCTAAGGCTGTTGTTCTTTTTGTGTACTGTGGCTATGTGCTTAGAAATTCAAAATTACATATGACCTTTTAACATATTATGTATTCCCTACAAACCAATCAATACTTGGTTAGTTTTTTTTTATTTTATTTTTGTTATTGGTCTTAATAATGGATATGAAATACTTTCATTATGTCTGATGATAAAATATCTTAAAACAGAATTGATTAAATGTTGTAATGAAATTTAATAATGTAAGAAAATTATTGTATCATCTTGATCGGTTACCAATGAGGTTGTATTTGACAAAGTAATGTCAAATTATTTGATAAAGTAATTTCACATTTAATTCATCTCCAGAAGTGATAGTATCCTAATAAAAGTGATAGCTTAATATAATAAGTAAGTTTTGAGTGCGTTGAAATATGTTGATGAAAAATAATACTCTAAAGAAGGGTTGTAGTAGTAATAGTTCAAGTATTTGTTGTGCTTTCGATAAGTATTTTTTCTGAAGTCTGCACGAAAATATGCAGCGTTTTTGTCAAAGAAAAGAGGGAGAGAGCGATTGAGACTTGAACACCGATGGTGTTTTTAATACATATCAATATCATTATTATTTTATTATGGGAAAAAAAAAAATTACCATTTTTTTTGTTTGTTGGTTTGGACCTTTTGCTAAGACCCAGTTGGCTATTTTACAAAATGTGGACATTAGTTAGCAATTATGATAGTAATTTCTTATATTATTGAACTAATTTAACTAATTTTAGCTCTGGTTTTTAATTAGCCTTGGTATCATTTAATAATATAGAAAGACTGGGAAAATTAAATTATGGCATTTGGTCAGCTTAATTACTCAATAATTAATCTACAAAGAAGTTTCACTTTTGACATGTGTACCTTGTACTTACGCACTATTTATTCGTATAATTGACATAGACTAGAATATTTATTTATTTATTTAGTTAATAAGCTTACGACATCACACACAGTACTAAATCTACTAATTATTTTACAAAATCTTACATCTTAAATGTGTGACAATTAATGTAAACATAAGTTTTACAAAAAATATATAAATTATAAAGTACAATTAAAACATATACGAATATCAATTTCACATGATAAATTCACTATTGTGAATATAAAGAGATCATAATGGACTTAGTTTGGTAAAACTTTATTGTGATCTTAAAAGATCACAGTAGTTTCAGTTATGTAGGACTTTATTGTGAATATAAAGATATCTCAAAGGATTTAGTTATGTAAACTATATTGTTAATATTAAGAGATCACAATAGATATAGTTATATAAACTTTATTGTGAATATGGGTAGTTTACATAACTAAATCTAATATCACAATGCATTTAGTTATGTAAACTTTATTTTGAAAATAAAAATATCACAATAGATATAGTTATATAAACTTTATTGTGAATATTAAGAGATCACAATAGATATAGTTATATAAACTTTATTGTGAATATTAAGAGATCACAATATATATAGTAATGTAAACTTTATTGTAAATATAAAGAGATCACAATAGATTTAGTCATATAAACTTTATTGTGAATATTAAGAGATCACAATGCATTTAGTTATGTTAACTTTATTTTAAATATAAAGATATAAAACAGATTTAGTTATGTTAACTTTATTGTGAATTTTAAAGATCACAATGCATAAAAAGATCACAATACATTTAGTTACGTAAACTTTATTTTAAATGTAAAGAGATAAAACAGATTTACTTATGTAAACTTTATTGTGAATTTAATGAGATCACAATACATTTAGTTACGTAAACTTTATTTTAAATGTAAAGAGATAAAACAGATTTACTTATGTAAACTTTATTGTGAATTTAATGAGATCACAATGCATTTAGTTATGTATACTTTATTTTAAATGTAAAGAGATAAAACTGATTTACTTATGTAAACTTTATTGTGAATTTAATGAGATCACAATACATTTAGTTACGTAAACTTTATTTTAAATGTAAATAGATAAAACAGATTTACTTATGTAAACTTTATTGTGAATTTAATGAGATCACAATGCATTTAGTTATGTAAACTTTATTGTGAATATAAAGAGATCATAATACATTTAGTAATATAAATTTTATTTTAAATGCAAAGAGATAAAACAGATTTACTTATGTAAACTTTATTGTGAATTTAAAAAGATCACAATGCATTTAGTTATGTTAACTTTATTTTAAATGTAAAGAGATAAAAACGATTTATTTATGTAAACTTTATTGTGAATAAAAAGAGATCACAAAACAGATTCAGTTATGTAAACTTTATGGTGAATTTAAAGAGACCACAATGCATTTAGTGATGTGAACTTTAATGTAAAATATATTGTAAATATAAAGAGATCTCAAAAGATTTAGTCATGTAAACTATATTGTGAACATAAAAAGATCTCAAAAGATTTAGTTATGTATGTATGTAAGACTATTGTGAATGTAAAGAGGTCACAGTAGATTTGGATGTGTCCGACTATTGTGAATGTAAAGAGGTCACAGTAGATTGGATATATAAGTAATAAGACTATTGTGAATGTGAAGAGGTCACAGTAGATTTTAGATATTATGTAAGACTATTGTGAATGTAAAGAGGTCACAGTAGACTATTGTGAATATGAAGAGGTCACAGTAGATATGATATGATAAGACTATTGTTAATTATTGATGACTTGATATTTTAAAAGAGTACCGAGAGTTTTTTACGCCGGCTTTTTCTCTCGGCCTACACCCCATGTCTTCTTTGCCGATGAATAGGGATTTCTACCGATACATATTTAATGACGTGAAATAGGTGATACCTGTATCTTTTATTCCATTATAAATAAACATAAATTAAATTTAGGTTCAATTTAACTAAAGAGATGTAATTCAAGAATGAAAGTTAAAAGATACATAGAATTAATTTTGTTTCTGTTTTGAGTTGTAATTTACAAAGCATTGTTTTTATTTTTCTTTTTTTTGCGAGACGCAAACATTGTCAGGAAAGGCCGACTGTTAGCTTTTATTATTTATTTAATAATATTCTAAATAATTTATGAAACATATTCTTTTGCTACAAGTGCGCATGTGCAATAATTACTCATTTGACTCGTTCGGTTATTTACGAATTGTTACGAATTGACTCGAATAACTGCCCGAAGTGGGAAGGTCGAGTCAGAGTGGGGACTAAAGGATAAAACAGCTTGTAGCACATGCGCACAGGCAATTCCTTTGTTCAAGTTGGTGTTTATACATTTTACGTAGGGTCAGTGTGTGAAATATAGTAAATCAAGTCATCATTGGAGTGTTTAATTTCCTACCCTAAGAACCAGATCAACTAGCCCTAACACTTGTCTTACAAGTGAATATGCGTCACGTCGAGTACGGTTCGCCTTTTGAAGCCCATTGGACTTTCTTTTATTATCTGATTCTAAAGCTGACCTCACGTCTGATACAGTCGTTGTCACAAAGATTGCGTTGATAATACAAAAATAAAACAATCGTTAGCCCTTTCTTACAAAAGCTGTATGTTTTTAGGCAATTTATTACCAAAAATAAATAGATATTTTTATTTATTTCTTTTATTCATAAAAATCCTGTCCTAACAGGTCCCTAAATCAAGAAGAATTCATTTGAAACAAATATCCAACATGAGAAATTAATTAGGAAAAATAAAATTATATAATAAAAAAATTAACTACAATAGGCACTTAAAAGTAATACAACTTTTGTCAGTTTACTCAACGTACAATAAAAAAGTCTGTTAACGTATGTAATTCGTTAACTAATTTATATAAATTTGGTGTATCCAAATCATAATTATGTGCCCGTTTCAGAAGGTCGTTAGTCCTAGCTGTCGGCACATGAAGTAACGGTGGTCAATGTCGCCATTTGAGGTACCCATCAGGCACTATGTACTACCGAACAATTTTATTAAGTAGGTACATCACAAGCGCGAATTCTCGGCTTACTCCAAGCTCATTGTAGCTCATAGAACCAAGAATAAATAAGGTCGAATACATGAGTGATACAGTTTTTACTGTTTCAGTTCTTGATTGAAGTAATAACCATAAACAGTGCTTTATGTTAACGCAACTTAATTACATAGTTCGACATTTTTTTATAGCATGGTTAGAGATGGCTGCAATTTTATTAGTGGTTTAGAATTGATTGATCAGAGAGCCGCGCGTTGGCAATATTTATATAAACATTCGGAGTTTAAAGTGTAATAAAAGGACATGTAGCGACATCTACATTCTACAGCTACAATCACGGCGATGATGTCATTTCCTGAAAGGTTATAACGAAGTTATTTCGGCCGCTAATGATATGTGCAACTTCTCGACACTAGGGCCTTCGAGGATCCTCCCAATAGGTTGGAGGAAGTGCACAACATCCTTCCTCCACAAACACTTTAGTAAACGATTTTAGGTTAGATATCATAAAATAAATACTGACTAAAAGTAAAGTAAAAAAATCATTTAATCATATAGGTAACATAATGTACACTTATGACTCGTCAGTAAAGAAATACATATTAATGCTTCTAATTTTACATTTACAGCCAGTTCTCAAATCAAGGGCGTAGAACGGAAGAGAAGAACTGGCAATAAACTCTCCGCCACTCTTTTTAATCCCCATTTTTTTTATACAACGTTTGTAAAGAGCTGCAACCATTACACCATTCCACATGACATATCATTATTAATAATAACATAAATTTAAAAAAAAAAACAAAGTATATAAACTATACTTTCAACTGTCTTCTAAGTCTGTAGTCTTATCAATAAAGTATCACATTTTAATACCTAAACATAACTAGTTAAAACGGCTTCTAACTTGTAGTCAGTGGCGTAACTATACCATATGGGGCCCGTGGAAAATTGTTTTGATGGGGCCCTAACAGTAAAAATCGTCACGTTGTACTCAGTTTAATTTTAATAAACTTTGAGATTTTCAGCGTACTCAATCACACGTTGTATATGTCCCACTAATGGTCTCCTCTCTTAGGCGAGAGGGAATGGTCTGTAGTCCCCACGCTAGCCCAATGCGTATTGGTGACTTCACATTCATCCATAGAACATAATATCTATTGGGCAGGGGCCCTCTTGGATCGGGGGCCCGTGGCGTTTTGTTAGCCCTGCCACCCTATTGTTACGCCACTGCTTGTAGTATTAAGATACAAACACCAACTAACCAATATTGTCAAACTTTTTGTCTTTCAACAACAAAGCTATTAGGTAACCGGACTTGGATAACAGACATTGATGTATTCCAACTTCCACCATTAGTTAACCGCAGCCAATTACGTTGCAAAACACTAATCTGTTTTCGGAATTTCAACTGCATACAAACTTTGCTCTATCTATTGTTTAATTTGATCTAGTAATAGTTCAAAATCTCCTCAACACAGCAACCTAAACAAAAACTAAACCACTCCGTCTCTTTCTTTCAAATTACGTTGTAGCTGTATTAAAAAGAGATGTACTTTAGTTTAAACTGTGCAAGTGGAATGATTTATTTCATGACAATTGACTATTGCATAACAATTATCCTGTTTTTGTGGCTAAACGGCCAAAAACGAAACCATTCGAAAATGCATCTTTGTCCTTTTATCACGCCTGAGTTGAAACCCTAAAGCCTGTACGAACTGGGTACCTTAAATGTGCTGAAATAAATTTTCAAGTCGATATCAAAGTAAAAGGCTAGTACGAATAATAATATTGTAAAAATATAGAATCCCGGTTGGAAACATCTACGTCGTCCTATATAATATTATTATTTTGTATTTGAAACTTAATTATTTTAGTTTATTTTATATAATTTTTGGTATATCTAGTAAGTTGTGATTTTAGTAGTATTAACTGTTGTTCAGTCAAGACTTCTATCACGTGCAAAACAATCTCGGATTACACGTCAAGTTCTTTGATAATATTGGTTGTTATGTTTTCTTTGTCTGCGCAGGTAGAAGCGGCGTGTGGGCAGCGGCCATGGCGAGATGAGCGCGCCGCTGTCTGCCGCCGAGGCGCTTTCCTCTCTGCTGTGGCAGCCCTACGATTGTCGTTCTCCGCCTCTTGCGCGATCACGAACCGATGGCGCTCTCTCTGGAATTCAGGGCTGTCAAAGGTATAAAATATGATTAAATATATTACGAGCTTCGAATAGAAATTGAGATGTTTTATTATTTTTTACACTTGTGACATTAAAATTAACAGTGTCAACACCTTTTTTACCTAACACCCCTGAGGGGTTCGCCAACTATTACTATTATACATCACAAGTCTATGAACTGGAATACATAATAATTTTCGAATATCGTTTTAGAGCAGAACAATTTAAAATTTATTTCAGCTTTTAAATTCTGCCATGACATGAAAACATGTTGTTTAATTTTTTTTTAAACTTAATTTTAGAAAGGATAAGGATCATGAATAAGCCTCGTGTAAAGCCATAACTTATATTAAATTTTGGACTCTGCTATATTTCTTTGTTATGTTAATCTTTTATTTCATGTATTTTTTTTAGCAGCCCTATGCGCGTGTGGTTTATCGCGGGGGACGAGGCATGCCAGTCGCCGAACGGCGGTCGTCATGCGCGCGCGTCGTTGTCAATATTACCAGAGATGCGGCTGCCAGTGCCGGCGCCCGCTCCGTTGCGAAAATCCGACTCAGTGTCAGTGCGCGTACCGGGCGAGCCCAGTCATGTGAACATAGTGCAAGTTTCGCCATTAAATGTAAACAGTGCCGTGCAAACGGAAGCCGAGAGGAATGTCGTCAGTGCCGAGTGCCAGACTGAGGAGCCACGACGGCGGCGTGCTCGCCGGAGCAGGGCTCCGCGGGCCCCAGAGGAGACCCTGCCCCCACCTCCATACAGCACGCTGCCTCCCGTACACCCAGTGTGTCCTGTGCCCGTACCGCCGGTACCGGCACCCATCATTGCCCCACACCCACCAGCACATCGGTTCCCTTTTCAACCAGTTCCACTAAGGTAAGCGTAGCTCTTAGAAATAATAACTGATCATTAGAGAACTTATAACCGTCTAATCGTAACTTAGTACTAATGTGAAAGTATCTGAACTGAACTGATCGGTTCCACGTTAACTGGTTTCTCTCTCACCGTAACCAAAGTAGATGAAGCTAGAAATATTCTATAACGAACCTTCTTCCGCATAACTCCCGCGGGAATTATTCGGCCTTTGTTTAGACATGAAACGTTTAACAATAGAATAACAAAAACGATTAAGATAGCATGCAGCATGATTATAACATGCTGATTCGGTGAAAGCAATGTCGTAAACACACCTACGGTACAAAATATTCGCGAATATGTTTCAAAAAGATTTTGTAAAATGCTTAGGGTACAAAAAAGATACGAAATCGCGTACTACATTCCGTGATCCTTCATATAAAAGTGTAACCATTGATACGTGCCTCAAACGACTTGTCAATTTACCACCCTCAACAATAATATAGGTATCATTAAGAGTAGCATTATTGTATGATACATAAATGTATCTTCATCGAACCGCGACCACCCATAGTTATATTGTGTTCAATACAGTTACTCTTTGAGATCTTTCGCAGCTTTTTCGTTGTAATGTAACGCTTTAGTATTATCAAGTTTTATGCTATAATTCGTTTACTTCACACTTGATTACTTCTTACGTCGCATATTAATTTTGCAATTCATCTATTTCGTAATGGTAGGTATGCAATGTGTTTCGTATGCAAGTCGTAACGCATTCTAGATAAAAGTTACGATAATTATTTACTTTAACATTTTAGTAATATGCTACTATGATTTATGTATTTATGTTAAGGGGGAAAGCCGTCATATCAAATACATATGGTGTTTACGTGTGATCAGTTATATAAATATACACTCCTTTGCAAGTAAAAAGCAGGTGTCCATTTGGCTAGCTTTCACTCGCTAATTCAGCCAGCATCATTCAGAAGCTCACATGCCTCAGATATATGGGGCGAGCGCGGTTACTTGAGTGACGTCGACCATTTGTTCATACACAAATCTCCCAATGTCCTTTTTATGATAGTCTCCATATCTTAGGCGTAAGATTCTGCAGCCATTGTTCCGTCACCAATAACAATTGAATTATTATGATTAAATTGCAAATTTGATTTAATAATCGTTTGTTTTTATTGTATAATATTTTTTGTTATAATTGTAATTTTTTTTTAAATGCACACTTGTCATTAATGCATGCATTGTGTTTTTTATATGTCGTGTGTTCTGTGTCTGTATGTGTTTCGTTAGTGTGCCTCTGTAAAATAACTAAATAACATCGAATATTTTTGAATGTTTCGATTATCAGCGAAGCGAATAACGCACCAATAGGTGAAAGTTTAAGTTAACGTTTCTTTTTGTAGACTATTAAAATGCTACGGTTACTTGGTAATGGTAACCAGTTATTTTGGCCTTGTTTGTCCATTGTCTACACATTTACGATACAAGGCTAAATGTTTCCTAATAAATTACAATAATGTAAGGCTAGAATTAGTTGAGTAATTGAAGATGTTACAAGTATTTATGTATACATTTGTAGAATGTACATACTTGTAATGTAAATTTATTAATAATAACCCAGTTGCAACTGAACGTGTTATATAGGAATATATGTTTGTAACTGCTTTATTATTTGCATAATAGCTAGACGAAAAAAAATTTTTTCTTGAAGTTCGCCTTTTGTAGACTTATTACGGACAATTGACATATAAATAGCCAGTTCTCAAGGACATAAAACTGTGGAGAACCGGCAAGAAACTTCGCCACTCTTGATTGACCTAATATATTGTTTTACAAGATGCTTGAAGCAACCACGTTGTTCCATATGATATGGAATGAATTAGCCCATAATATACAGAATAGATTTTTTAATTTATTTAGAACGTTATCTTAATGATTTGTTTAATATCCCAATGACAAACATTGATTTAAGAAAGCGTAAATAAGAAAATTCCTTAATGAACTTCAATAGGAAGTTAAAAAACTGGTTTTGGTAATAGTGCATGGCGTCGGATCTGGTTTATTGAAAAGTAACCAGTTTCTTTAGAATTTATTAAACTAATATTGTAGTGAAATACATTGTATGCAATGAATGAATAAAAATACTGAATTCGAAAGTTACATTACTATATTTTTAAAAACAATTGACAGGACGTAGTACTTGGTGTATGTAGGTATATTCTTAAAGCAAACGACGATTTCATAACAGAATCGAGTCTTAAGTAGGAAAGCGTTTGTAAAATACTCAGAAACACCACCGATAGGTACACTTTATAAGCGGTACGATACCAGAACTCAAGTAACGTCCGCACGCCACGGCGGTAGACAGTCGACTGACCCCCACTAGTGTGCTTCGGTATACTACATCCCTTCCTTATTAAAATTAATAAAAACTTATCAAATGATTCGAAAATTAACTTTAATTTTGTTTCTTTTACATTTTAGGATGATAAGTCATTAATCTTCATTTTCGTTACCTTGTCGTCTGCGTGGTGGTTAATGATTTGCCACTCACCATTTTCAACCCTCTTAAGGTGGACAATATTTCTGCGGTATTCTTTGCTCGTTGAATCATTTCTTACCATAATGTCTCCACCGTTACATCTGTTACCGTGTGAGACTCTGGACCACAATTAGGGGCCAATTTATTTTCTCTTATCATATTTTGAAGTCTAGATTTCCCCAATTCCCAAATGACTATCCGCCGCTTTTCTCTTCATCAGCATATTCCTTTCCTTTTTCTTTATTCTCCCTATCTCTGTCTATAAAATCTGAATATATGACTTTATGTTCCATGTCTGTAGCCATTAGAATTTTATCTTGAAACTGTCTACAAAAGAAGAGTTCAGCCGGGGTTTTTCCTGTTACTGTATGAGGGGTTCTGTTGTACATTACAAGGTTTTCTAGAAGGTCCTCTTTCCAATCCTTTTTACCAAACTTTTTTACTTAACCTGTGGCCAATAGGGTATTGTATTGTAAATTACAATTCCACACTCCTTACAAAACGCTTTGAAATTGTCTCTTGTAAATTGATTGCCACTATCGGAAGTTAGGGTTGCAGGATATCCCAATCGAGCATTAATGTTCCTCATAATTTTAATCTCCTTATACCTACTCTAGTAGTCTACTAGTATAAGTAGGTAATCGTTTGATGGTAATGGTCCCAAAAGTTTACCGCCACATCAAGACAAGGCTCACTTGGAAGGTCTCGTCTTTTAGTTGGATGAGGTTTAGGTGATGAAACCAACGTACAACCTTTACAGGTTTTAACACGACTTTCAGCATCCCTATCAATTTTAGGCCACCAAACCTTTGTTCTTAGACGACCTTTCATGGCAACAAAGCCAGGATGTCCTTGGTGAGCAGCCTCAAGAACTCGATCACGAAGTTGTTTAGGAATAATAAGTTTATTCCCTCTGAGGGCTTTATTACCTTATAACACTCATTCCACTTATCTTCAAAAACACCAGTTCTTAATGCTATTATTTCCCTGTCTGTTGCACTGGCTGTTTCAATTTCAACAAGTGGAACAGCTATCGGTCTGCAGTATTCTACAATTGCATTTATGTAGTTTTCATTGTCGAATGGAACTGGGTAGGCAGATTGACAAAGGCGTGAAATAGGGTCTGCGATGTTCTCTTTCCCTGATCGGTAGACTACTTTATACTTGTAAGCCTGCAGCCGCAGAACCCATCGTTTCGATGCGTGCGGCTTGGATCTGTTACCGAAGATATTTTCCAAAGCCTTGTGGTCACTTATGGGCTCAAACTCTTTGCCCAGTAGATGAATCCTAAAATGTTCTACTGCCCATACCAGAGCCAGGGCTTCTTTCTCCGTTTGACAGTATCTCTTCTCGCAATCAGTAAGAATTTTATTGCCGAACGCAATTATCCGAGGTCCATGACGATCAATGTGTACGAGCACCGCTCCAGACCAACTGGAGATGCATCTGCTATTATTTGCGTTCTATCCATCAGGTTGTAGTAGCCAAGTGTTTTTAAGTTTGACAGTCGTATCTTGAGGGTCTCAAATGAAGCGTCTTGAACGTCTGTCCAGTATTTTTTAATGTAAGTAGATCTACTCAATCTAAGTCTTATTATTTGCCAAAGGAGTTCTGTAAGTGTTGCCAAATTGGGTATCCATTTCCTGACGTAGTTAACGAGTCCAAGAAACTCTGTATCTCTTCAATGTTGGATGGCTTTTTTGAAGCCTGGATTGCTTGAATGTATTTGTCCAATGGCTTTATTCCTTTTTCAGTTAGTATAGATGTCCTAGAAATTCAATTTTGTTTTCTTAAAGATTCATTGTCGTGGTTAAGAAAAACATTGTTATCTTTCAGTATTTGTAACACCTTTCCAAGCGGTTTATCGTGTTGCGACTCATCAGATCCATGTACCATAATTTCGTCAGTAAAATTCGCTGTCCCTGCATAACCGAGCAACAAATTCTTCACCCACTTTACAATTGATAGTTAGTTGTGTCATCATCCATATGGAATACATAATCCACTTCATCGGTATCTTGGTTTGTTCCTTTATTCATTTTCAGTCTCTTTGTTCTATTGTATTCGTCATTTCGTGTATGTAATTTCCGTTTATGTACCTTAGTCTTACAATAATCTCTAAAATGGCCAACGATTCCACATATTAACATTTTTTATCTATGGCTGGCCAATTATTATCAAATGTAAATGCTTGCTGTTGCCGCAACGAATACATGTTTTCACTGAGTTTCGAACCGTACGTAATTTCTTGCATATACCCGGTTAATTTCTGAATTTTCGTATCAAAAGTTTTACTTGATCCTTGCTTATCAAACGAATCAAGCTGTCTGTTAACCGTCTCAACGTAATAGCAATTGTAATTACTTGTTGAAGTGTTATCGAATCTTCAGCTGCCAGCCTTTCTTCCTTAATGCTGAGCTTCGGCCCTTTTCTACGATTTGGTCTATTAAGTGTTCATCTTTAGCAGGAAACTGGCATTTAGTTACCAGCTTGAGTTCGCAACCGTAAAAGGAAAGTTTCAAACCTCTTCCCTTCCTCTTGTTAGATAGTCAGTCTAATAATATCCTTCGTAGTATCTGCTTTGTTTTGGTGAAAAATATTAATTTAATTTTTTGTATAGCTATTTCATAAACGTCAGCGCCATCGCTCTCATGGACATGAGCTCCAGGCAAGTTGTAATACACCTCTTGCAATGCAAGCCCACCAACGAGTAATAAAGAAGCTCGCTTTTTAATGCTTGAATCAATATTAGCGGCCAAACATTATGTGTCTAGCGATAAAAACTCGGCGCGCCAAAAAGTTGACCCTTTTCTGCGCGCAGCCATCGAAGCGTACGAACGTGTTCTTCTCAGAACACTTCGATATCGTGGCCTTACGATAACGCTAATAAACTGTTCTTTTCAGAACAATATTATCGTATCTTACGAAAACGTTTAACAACTGTCCTTTTCAGGACATATTATTCTTGTTTCTCGACAAAAACGTTTAACAACTGTCCTTGTCAGGACATATTACCGTGTCTTGCGACAACGATGAAACTGTTCTTTTCAGAACACACAACCGTATCTATTCTGATCTGTTCGTGTCAGAACACATCACTGTATAATTACGACACCGTATTTAATCACCTACAGGTTTATACCCGTATAAATATATCTTCTTTATTTACGAAACATTAATCACGCATACTTCGCACAATAATCTGATCTGAATATCAATGATTATTGTCACTAAACCAAATACGGTCTAATCTAATAAACCTTACTAATAAAAGTAGTCTATCAAATTGAATTTAAAGCATGTACTCAGAATTAGTCTATCTTATTGACTTTAAGAACGTTTTGGCCTATCATATTGACCTTAACGCCATTATCTTAGTCTATCTTATTGACTTTAAGAATGTTTTGGCCTATCATATTGACCTTAACACCATTATCTTAGTCTATCTTATTGACTTTAAGAACGTTTTGGCCTATCATATTGACCTTAACACCATATCTTAGTCTATCTTATTGACTTTAAGAACGTTTTGGCCTGTCATATTGACCTTAACACCATTCTCTTAGTCTATCTTATTGACTTTAAGAACGTTTTGGCCTGTCATATTGACCTTAACACCATTCTCTTAGTCTATCTTATTGACTTTAAGAACGTTTTGGCCTGTCATATTGACCTTACAAAACATCGATCTTTCATATTGATCTAACCATTGCCATCTACTAATCGTCAATACCTTTCATATTGGCCGTGATAGCAAAACATGGGTCTCTCAAATTGACCTCATAAAACATCGATATTTCATATTGATCTAACCATTGCTATCTACTAATCGTCAAGACCTTTCATATTGGCCGTGATAGCAAAACATGAGTCTCTCAAATTGACCTCACAAAACATCGATCTTTCATATTGATCTAACCATTGTAACTGTAACTAGAACTAGTAAGAGAAATACAAAATCAGGTAGGTACCTACATATTTGGCATTTTATTACACTCAGTCAACACCTGCTTGTAGCAGCGCTTGTTTGTTTTATTTCCTTTTATAATATAATAAAAGCGTTTATCAAATTGTGAACAATATATGAACAATATAATAAAAACAACAAGCGCAGCCCACAGGCGCAAACTCGTGACTCATTGTTACTAACGCACATTATTTCGTTTGGCAGGTTGGCCGGTACTTATTTTATGAAACCTTTTCGTTTGTTGACATTATAAAAGACTGATTTTTATCAGTTTTCAGTCACGGTCCAACATTATATAAAATCAAACTTACATTTCTCTTTCACACGCGTTTCTTCCTTACATACCATGTTTCCTTATGTCTTTTCAAAACTCACATTCTCCGTCGTCGCCACTTGTAAAATACTCAGAAACACCACCGATAGGTACACTTTATAAGCGGTACGATACCAGAACTCAAGTAACGTCCGCACGCCACGGCGGTAGACAGTCGACTGACCCCCACTAGTGTGCTTCGGTATACTACAGCGTTTTTTTTTTCTACAGAATCTAATATGTATATAAAATTCTCGTGTCGCGGTGTTTGTCGTTAAATTCCTCCGAAACGGCTCGACCGATTCTCATGAAATTTTGTGTGCTTATTGGGTATGTCTGAGAATCGGACAACATCTATTTTTCATCCCCCTAAATGTTAAGGGTACCCCTAAATATATATTTTTTATTTTTTTATTTTTTTCTGTTTTTTATGATACAGCATGAAAAACTACATACAACCCCTAACTTTCACCCCTCTACGATCAACCCCTATTTTTTATTATAAATGATATACATGGCAAAACGACGTTTGCCCGGTCAGCTAGTAATAATATAATATAACATAAGCGAGAATCATATTAAGTCGGGTTCCTCTTTTTGAATATGTTGGTGCTGCGAGGTAACAGGTGTTTGTTATCGTAATTTTAAATACTTAAAAAACCGATGTAAATATTTTATCTCAAATTTTAAAAACAGACTTCGAAAAATGCGTTAAAATAAAAATCAAAAATAAACAACAATTAACTAATTAAATAATCTTAATTTAAATAAAACGCTTGTTGCATAAATAATTATATGCAAAATCGTATTGGACCTAGATCTTAGTTATAAATATTCAAATGCGCTCATTATACTAAACACTTCTTGTTTGAATTTGACCTTGCACTCTCAAACATTTGGGTTACGTTACTCAACTATTTCTTCGCTGGATATTTCCATATTCTGCAATTACACATTACAATTGCATTACCAAAAGGTACTCTATCTGGGAGTTATAACTACAAAATGAAAACGAGGTGCCTGTAGTATTGAGGTTGTGCAATGGATTTTTCTATATGCGCAGTTAACACTTGCTCATTTAATTGAAGAAGAACGTGAGGAAAGCAGCATGTGATAGACCCAAAATATCGGCGTGGCAGACCAGTTCACCCACTTTAAAGATTTTATTAATAATTTTCGAGAACCTAAAGTAATAAAGTGACAATCTTGCTCTAACATTTTACTTTTTATTTTAAATTTATTGAAGTAATGAAACCCCCGCCATACGTGCTCTTCGGCCACAATATTCGACAATACATTTTAACCGACTTCCGAAAACCCGATTGAGGCATGAATTTAATGTAAAAATAAGCGTAATGTTACATTGAATTCAAATATATTTCCTGTTAATTGTGTTACTAGCGTAAACATCATTAAAACTAACTCTCGGTATAAGATGACACATCGAGAATTTAAAACAATATAATTAATGACGAGGTGAAGGAAAATGCAATGCCGTATTTATTTGCTAGCTGATAGCCTTATGCTACACTACTATAGACGCTGAAGATATAAATATATGTTTAATTAAATTTTTGAATAAAATAAACATCTCAAAACTAGAGTTATTGTTTAATAATACATATTCATAATAAAGAAGATGAATATTTATTATTAGATTTTTGTTTTGCGTTTTCCCATTTGAATACAAAATACTTTAATTAACCAATATAGCTGTATTATTAATTATCTATAAGTTAACGTTACTGTTCAAAACGGGAAATAAAAACAGTTGACTTCGTCAATTTTTTGTTTAACTCGTTAAAATTCAAGTGAAAATTTTAAACGCAGCAGTTTCGTACGTCAATCAAGAAGTGTGCTTGTTCAGTGGCCCAGATATAGAGGTCCGTGTAGGTCGGCGAATGACACACTGAGAGCGTGGACGCCCTCATATCTCACGTGTCATGTGACAGTTGACTTGCACAGAGTAATGACAATTGACCGGTTTGCATCGGTCGGCGCGAAACAGTAATTGCCGCGAAAACTAACAATGCCAATTGTCAATATTAACAAACCATTATGTTCAAAGAAGACTTTCAATAAACTAGATAAACATAAGCACTCCTTTAAGTTTTCACATAGTTCTTATATTTTTAAGCAGCAACACTGTAACTACGTTATTTATATGGTTTGTTATATATTGATTGTGGAAATTAGATTACATGTTGCAAGATTAGTAATGTTCAACCGCTTTGTGAGTAAATCGTTTTAATATTCATCTGATGTGCGATTTTCACCATCGCAGTGTAAACATCGTCGTCCTCCAAAGTTAGTCGGTCAATATCGTTTTGCGAAATTACATAGTTGGTACGTGTTACATTAGGAATGATATTCGAAATTCAAACAATATCTATCGTTTTTTTTAACAATTATTGGTCAAAAATAATAGATTTATTCTAAATATATAATTGTTATACATAGTCTGTGGGGGTACGTCGGAGTTTATAAAAAACTAACTATACTTATAACCCGTAAAAATGTTATTAAGAGATACCATGAGAGGCATAAGCTTGTATATAAATAAAATAGAATTAAATATGTCATTTACTAAGTTGTATTAACCCTCTCCAAAGATCTTTGTTCATTATAATACTGCTTCTCTCTTGAAATATATTCTAATTTATATTCTTAACTCCAAGATGCTTTAATAAAAAGTTCGTGATTCCGTTACGTTTCTATTCCGGGACTCAACACTTCCTTAAATGTTGAGCTCACGAATAGCACCTCGTAGGTAACTGGCAGCGAGCCAACATCCTAATGGCACGGGACTAACACAAAGCCAGAAAATCAAACTCGTACCAAGTGGATTGATTTGACGTAAATATACACCAATTGTTTCCGGTGTGAACAGGATGTTTATAAACTGTGGACCATATTACTGTCAATAGACTTCATACCCAGAAAATAGCTTAATTATCTATTTATAGGTCAAAAGAAACTGCAAACGGTGATACTTCAATGTTTTCAGACGTCATTAATATGAAAATACTATGTTACATATGCCATGCTAAAATAACCCTATCACCAGTCTAGAATGTAGTATCTGTGGTCTCTAAAGGTAGACGTTTCCGCGCGGTAATTTGAATTAAGAACAAACCTTTTTCAACGGAACGTAAATCGCACTTAGCATTATATATTATGGTCATTACGCTCATATATTGTGTAATACGTTATTTAATTACGGTCGCAATGAGTTTTTAAATATAATTACGATGTAGTCTGTTGTATGCTCCAATTAGTGAGGACTTTTCGGCAAAATAAACAGCGACAAAGATTTATTAGTTGGTTTCGAAACTGGCTCAAAGTGGTTGGCACAATTTATTATATATCAGCGGGATGTTGTATCTGGTTTTCACCAGTTTCGTGACTGGCTGGAGCCGAATGGCCAATTACGAATTCGCCAATCCTTGGGGCAATTGCAATCCAATTTGTAAGCGTATTGTCTTCCACTTCAAATATAGGATCTGTATTTCATTTTAGTCTGGATTTGTAATTTTATTTATAGTTGCTGTACATATATTATATATTTTAGTAACTTTATATCAGGGATAATATATTCTTAGTTGTTATGTTGCCATAAGCTAACTGACATTTTTTTTTGACATATAAAAACACTTTGTGTTACGGCTCATAAAAGAAAAAATAAATTTGCTAAAACAAGATCTTACGAACATTTTGTAACTGCTTGTGAAAGTAGTCTTATTTAGATAAGACAATCTATATTTGGTGTTATTGCTATTTATTGCATTTTAAAAGACTTTCTGCTTTTCGTTAATTTTTTTACACGGTATAATCTGCATTTGTGATATAAAATAAATTTATTACGTTGGCAACTTTTTTAGAGAAAACTTAAATACATGTATGTAACATTTAATTGGTTAAGATTTTTTTTTAAGACAATTCACACCAATTGACCTAGTCCCATGCTAAGCTGGTGACGCTTGTGTTATGGGTACTAGGCAACGGATATACATACATATTATAGATAGATAGACATATAAATACATATTTAAACACCCAAGACCTAAGCACAACACCAAATGCTCATCACATCGATGTTCGTCTCAGCCGGGGATCGAACCCGGGACCCAAGGATTCGCAGTCAGGGGTACTAACCACTAGACCAATGAGTCGTCGTTAAAGCACATCATGTTTTTGTTGAGATGAATATGATATTAATGAACAATATAATCTGTGTAAACTAATGAAATTATAATGGAGCAGCAAGTTATTTTAGGTTGAGCCGTTATTTCCCCAAAGGCACATTAAACCTTAAACAGCGCGAGGGAGCGATAAATACTATTCATTATCATCACACTCAACGTAATATAATTGAAAATTCACACGAGAAATGTGTCACAATTAAAACTTTTTAAAAATAGAATATTTTTTTTTTACTCTTAATATTCTTGATAAAAGTTGTGTAGTGGACTAGTTGTTTTGCCCATTTTTGGTTTAAGGTGTTCTCAAAATTGGGTAAGATTTATTCTATAAGTGGCTTATCTTGTGTCATGAGTATCGCTAACAACGTAACATATTATGTAAAATTTAATTTTTCATCACTGAAATGATAAAGCAAATTTGCTATGGAAAGGATGTAAGACTGCATGTGACATGTAAATGTCGTTTCGGGCTAATGGACGTACATTATATGATACTTGACCCCGTCAAAGCTCTGTGCTGTATGAGCAATACCCACTCAACAATCTTCGTTCATGACACTCTCGTGTTATTCTAAATTTAAAATACGAAACGGTCCCATATATTATTATGAAGAAATATTTTGTTACGGAATAGATCGTGTGACTCGAAAACAGTGTGACGTGGTGACGAATCCCTAGTCCATTACCAAGCCTTCGCATTATTTTGAATGACTATTGCATAATAAATGTCTCGGTCGATTATAGTGTGCCGCACGCATTCGTGTATGTTCCGTGTTTTTACTATGTGGCATGCGTCGATAATGTTTCCTTGTAATTGCGGTATCGCTTTATTTCATATCCCTATGAAGGAAAGATGCCCGATTTCAATAAGACTTGTCAACAGCTATGGTAACAGTTATAGACAAATTATAGATGGAAAACACTGCTCTTGCACATCAAATGCAAAGGTACGAACAGTCTACAAATAAAGTAATATGTATTAACTAAAAGCTACACGCATAATAAACAGCTTAAATATATATTTTTAAAAAATATACGACTTTAGTTACGATAAAAACAATGTGAGAAAAAATAACAATATAAAAACAATGAATGTTGTATATATGTATAATGTACATACAATAGAGGTGTGTTTGCAAAATAATTTATTTATATAAAATAGGGTTTACAAAAATTATTTTTTACATACATCTATATAAAAATAAATAAATAAATCAGTGGCGCTACAACCTTTTCAGGTAAATTTTAATTTAAAAAAAATTAAATTTCTGTATCTGTTTCATGATCATTTGTCAATGTAATAGGTAAGTAGGTGATCAGCCTCCTGTGCCTGACATACGCCGTCGACTGTTTAGGTCTAAAACAAGCCGGTTTCCTTATCATGTTTTCCTTCGCCGTTCGAGCTAACGTGAAATGTGCACATAGACAGAAAGTAAAAAAGTATATATATATATATTATATATCTCTATATAAATGTATTAATTTAATATAAATGTATCTATAACAGGTTAGTAAAATAGATATTTGTTTAATGCCAGGTGAAAAACAAGAATTTTGTTTCTATATAATAATAATATTTGTAATACAGAAGCTTTACTTACATCTAAATCGCTGAGCCATTATGATGAAATTCAATATGGCGGATGAAGATTGTATCCCGATAATTTTTCCCTTGGGATAACTGGGTACTGGCCAGCTGTTCCAAAATCAAGAACAAATTTCAAGGAAACTAAATCGTCAAGTCATTCTTCTAATGTAGCGATATTTTTCACTAAGATATTGGTTATTTGTGTGTTACGATAGTCTTTTGTTTATGCCCAAGCTAAGCAGGATTACGAGATTATCTTAGAGACAATAAAGAGGCACGACTTCTATACGACTTTTAATTTCTATTGAGACTGGCCATCTACGCATGTACACAATGGCTTTATATCTCCGTCTTGAACCTTCAACTAAAAGCAGGAATGATTTGGTGCTTCTTCAATCTGTGCCTTTGCTACTTTCGGATTTAAATACGCAACAAAATGGAGTATGTTACGCAAGATAACTTTTTGTATTATTCCGTCGACAAATTGGTATTGTGTAATACAACATTAAACACTTTCTTGTTATCTAAGTTACAATACAGTACATGACACAAATCCCCCGAGAATTACTAACGACCATTGAATATTTGACACCGTTAACACAGAAAGTGAAACATATTAACTTTTCATTCTAATGAATAAACTTGATATTCTTAAAGGCATTTGACTGCTACTTGTTTAGACTTGATTTCGTAGCTTTGTTTGATGGATTCTGTGATTGCAGCGATTAAATTGGGGTTTTAATTGCCTTTATTATTTGTATTAAAAAAATATTGAGTATATTGTTAGGTTCATATATGAATATATAAACGAACTTTTTGTAACACAAAGTAACGGATTCGATACCATTAACAGACTCAAAGTTTAGAACTTTAGTTACATTAATCTGTGCATCTACGTGGCTCTTTGCTCTCTATATATATAGACTATATATAAGTACCTTTTTATTATGTATAAGACGAATCTCAGTGCTACAGACTAAGTTCAACTGCTTTAAATAATTTGAAGAAAGCTTTTCACTTTCGCTTAAATTGTGCATACTTAACCAATGTAAAATGAAATGATATACCCGTCGTTTTATGAATATATGAATTTTACGATCTTACAAATAAAAAAAACGTGTGGCACTCGGGGAATGCCGCGGTAAAGCTATTGCATAGCATTTTTTATCAACTTATAATTACAACAATTATAATTATTTATTTATTTTTGATTTATGCAGATTTTTTGTTATTTGCACCAGCCGCGCTTACGCTACGTGTTAGGTTTATTTCGTTACGGAATTTCTTGATTCGGTCGCCGCGCTCAAAGCCCGCGATAAAATCTATGAAATAGCTTAACTATGAAATAGCTTAATAAGGAAGATGTTAACTAACGTTTAAACAATTAGTGGCTGTTATAGAAATTTTCTTTCTTACTCCTTAAATATTATTAAGCAGTAATAAAGAAATAAATAATAACGAAATAAAAAAATAAGAGTAATTTCAGTTAGTACATAAACACCAAAATACCAGTAACGGGTTAAACCGGGTGCCTAATGACTTTATTCAAAGTGTGCCTGCTCGTTTGCCGTTTGTCCCATAAAAAATCAATACAAAAACATAAAAAAAGATCAGTTTAAACAAACAGAGATAATATGCATATGCATTGAACAGATAAAAATAGTTGGCAATATTTATGGAGGAGGTTATAAAACACCTTTTAATTTGAAAATTGAAGACTTCAAAGTGTTTTTTTAGATTGGAGGGTAAATAATTAACAAGGCTCGTAACAATATGACGTTGACGTGAATTAAGGAAAGAATTATAAATATAATTTATTTATATCTACAGCGTCTTACGTTTGGTTATACAACATTATCCAACTTGAACTAAATAGAAAAGTTCTTATAAAAAGTCATTAATGTAAAAGCGAGAAAAACGTAGGCCTCTGATGTCTTCCTGAGCCATTCTTCTAGGGTCATTATGTAAATTGTCATCGCTCAGAACGGTAATGATGGGTCAATGTTGGCGTTTCGAAAGCGTAACTTTGAACCTTACTACGTGATCGAGCTTTTCACTTTTAACGAACGTGATGAGTCTACTGTTGTTTCGCAATTTAAACATACATTTTATGTATTTCATACAAAAAACTAAACATTTACTTTGGAAATGTTTTTGTTTGACGCAAGTTCCTAAGATGCGTTCCTTCATTGTGCGAGCGAGTATTAACTGCGTCCACCACTTGGTGTTTTAAAAACATTACATTTTTTTTAAGTACAGGGGGAAATGGACAGTAGGTTAATCAGATGTTAAGTGACACTGATCATGGACACTTAATGCCTGAGGGCTGGCAAGTGCGTTGCCGGCCTTTTAAGAATTGGTTCGTTTTTTTGAAGCCCGGTTCGGAAATACACCAGTGGGCAGCTGGTTCCACATAGTAGTGGTGTGCGGCAAAAACTGCCTTAAAAAACGCTCAGTTGTGGAACGGCGGACGCCATGATGATACGGGTGCAATTTCTGCCTCGCCGTCTAGTGATTGACTTTGAAGCTGGCTGTGGCTTTAGGAAGAGTGTCTTCAAAAAGAGTAGTTTAAAGAAATATTTTATTCTAATTCCATTAGAACAAAAGTAAATACTAAACATTTGAATCGTAATGTCTATTCTAAAAGCTTTAATGTTTGAATAGCATCGATAAAATTTATAGAATTCGAATTGCATTACGAGTGCAATCGCAAATCCACTGGCTGTGTTTGATAACGTTCAATATGCAGCACTAGAATAAATCCCGTTGATATTTAGTTTTGCGACCTCGCAACAAATGACCCGAGTATATTACTACTAGTCATGCCAAAGAGGACTGTATCATATAAGAATAAGAGCGATAATTCCATGCGGTGTGTAACAAATATATTCATTATACAGTTTATACCATTTACATTCGGCTATTTGCAATTTGTATCAAAGATATGATGGAAAGCTTGTACCGTTGTAAGTACGTTCTGTACTCTACAGATGCAGTATTTGTTCTTTGCCCTTGCAAGAGTCAATTTGAAACGATTATTTTATAATAGTTACGATTGTGTCATAGGACGTATTATATTTCTATTGTAATACAATTGTAAGTGGTGCTTATAAAATCTTATTAAGGCTGTATTTCATTGTTTAGATATAAATAAAATCAATCAAGGATTGCATATAAAAGGCCGACGAATGTTTTTTTTATTTTCTGTTTTATTATTTTATATTTAACTGCGTTAATAAATAAAATAATTCAATATAATGCAATTTAGTTAAATTTCCGTCTATCATAACAGCTCCAGCCAAGTGATGTTCCGGAGCACATCGCTAATAAGTATAAAAATATTTCTTATAAAAATGTAAACATTTCATTAGTAGTGGAATGAAAAGCAAATATCTAAAGAGGATATTTGGAGCTCTAGATGCAAGCAAATAAATCGTACACGGGAAAGCGGTTCATAGCGAGTTTCAAAAGACATTATTCAGTATCGGAAAGCGGAATGCTATGGTTCAAACCGAATAAAACATGGCCGCTCTTATTCAATCGCTTATAAATATTTGTTGCGTTTGGTGTATTCAGTTTAATTTCCGTTCTTTTATTACTTTTCATAAACATAATTTAACCCCAATTAGTTTTTTTTGCTTTATAGTTTAAACAATATTAGAAGAAACATTCAATATGAATTAGAAAAGGATTTAATCGTAAATATACCTTTTGTAAAGTGACACGAGATTGATAAAAAAAAGATGCAGAGAATTTAATTAAAAGTACAATAAATTTGAAAATAATTTAATTTAGTAGTCCTAAAAGTTAACATAATACTTATCTGTGACTTGACAGAGATTTTATAAATAATTAATGTACTTTATAGACTTTTTAAATAAGATTATAAATTGTACAGCTTTTTAATAAAAAATAATGTAGAATGATGTAATTACGGACCATTACGGAAATATGGTAAATGTATTATATTCTGCAGCAAAACACACTATATTTAGATGAATTGTTCGAATACATATGCTTAATGAATTTATGGTCATCTACGTCTAATAACAGATGTTCTCGCATAAAAGAATAATGTGTGCATAGGAATGTCATGAGTCGGTACCAGCTGTCATTCCCGTCCGATAGCCTGGTTAATTGTTTTATTGCTAGTCTGTGGTTGTGATTAGAGAATTGACAGGATCCCATTGATTGTGCATTGTTTCCACAAAACGAGGTAAGGGCTATTCGAATGAGGCTGTCATTCGTCCCATAACGAGTTTTATGCATGTAGGGGCTCGTTAAATAAAAAAATTTGGTTAAACATAAAATTTAGTGTAAATCGTTCAATGGCGACCTTATTTACATTACATTGCATTAAGATATTTACAGTAAATTAAATTTTGAATAAATTTTTCGAGCCTAATAGCGAGCGCAGAATATTTTTTATTTAAATTAATTTCAATTAAAGAAAAAACTTTTTGACCGGATTGAAGTTATGTATTATTATAAATTTACAACTATTTAACATAATTTTAAATTTATCCGACGTTTCGCGTGCTTTACAGCGTGCGTGGTAACGGTGACTGAAGACAAGAGGTGTTGGATGTCAAAAAGTATCACAGCTGTAAAGCACGCGAAACATCGGATAAATTTAAAATTATGTTAAATAGTTGTAAATTTATAATAATACATAACTTCAATCCGGTCAAAAAGTTTTTTCTTTAAATGTGTAAAGGTTATGTCAATTAATTTCAATTACTTAATTATTAGACGATATATAATAATCTATATAGCATAAAATTTCGTAAAACATTCTTATTTATAAATATGTATTCAAGTTTACTATCGACTATATATAACGACAAAAATTATGATAATAGAAGATATATCAGTATAGACGTTTACCCTTAAACTTGTCTACTGTCTACGTAAGGTGTCTTCACCACTTTGAAGGGAATCTTATCGCACCTAGATAACGATTCTCTCATGTAATAAATATTTTTTTATTGGCACAATGCCACTTCAGCCCCTCGCATTGCTGACGGGTGATTTATGATCTATGTAGCCCTCGAATTAACTAAATGTGATGTTTGGGGTTTCAAATTACCTCTATTGTTTCCCGACCATTATTTCAAACAATACCGTTCCATTTTTCGAATCCCATTGATATAGTAGCAATCTATTGCACCAGATCTGGACGTCAGTTTAGAATATTATCGTGAAGTTATTTATTGAATAAAGAATTTAGACTCAAAATAATCTATAATGTATAAAATTCTCGTGTCACAATGTTCGTTCCCATACTCCTCCGAAACGGCTTGCCCGACTCTAATGAATTTTTTTACGCACATTCAGTAAGTCTGAGAATCGGCTACTATCTATCTTTTGAAAGAAATCTGAACACTGTAGTTTATATAATTTTATTAACCTATGATATCATATGTACGATACAAATAATATGTATAAGAATTGACCAATTCATTCATATGACTAATAATGTAAAATGTTCATTTATAGACAAATTTGCGCGCCATTGTGTGTGGCAGAATATGCGAACTTACGATTGTACCACCTTACACATTTTTGTACCGTATTCTTGCAATAAATTATTATTATTATTAACGTTGTACATAGCGATAACCAATTGGGGCGAGATGTGCATAGCAGATCAAGGACCTGGAGTAAGGTGTAATAAGTATGTACTTCTTTTTCTTTCGATGCTTTTGAAGGTAGGCAAGCACGATGTATACAGAGATGTTGTAATATTATCTTTGGGTTATGAGAGTACTAAACAATTTTACAAGTTCTTTAATTAATATTTTTATAATTAAAGGCGAATTCATTACATTATAGACCAACCAGCAATTATAAAGTGAGGTTAGACTGGGCCGCGTGTGCCGGTATAGACAGGATAAACTCAAAAACTAACCAACGGCTTTTTGTTTGTTTTTCAACAATTGATAATATGATTCCTTAGAAAATCAAAAATATAAATAATTCATTATGATTAAATATACCTACATTTATTGAAATATAACGATATTTGTAAGAAAAACCAGTGGCGTTACATCCGTTTACGCCTGGGACACATATTTCTCTATCTGTGTTTCGTTACTATATTTCTAAGACTGACTGACACACGTCATTTTTTTGCGTTTAAGGCATGTCTGTTATGTTTCCTTACGATGTCGAGCCTTCACCGTTGGAGCGAGTGTTAAAAGCGCGTATAGACAGAAGAGTCAGTCACAGCCGGGATTCAAACCTACGAACCCAGGAATGAGAGTCACACGAGGCCACGAGAAACTTTTCAAAGATTATTGTTAGAGGACACATAGAATCCAAAATACACAAAAGCTGGTACACGAATGTGTCCATTCATGAAGAGACAATAATCAGCTGATTGTTTCTGTTCCCTGGAATAGAAGCATAATCCCATGCCCAATTAAGCTATAAGTTTGTCATTAAAGCTGCATAGAAACGAAAATTAATTAACTGTGGCTTTCAAATGAGGTCAAGCGCATTTGACTTTAGAATTCAATTTGTCGAACAAAGCTCTTGCTATTAAAAATGTATTTGCCATTTCAACGAGAATACCTATAGGAAATTTAGTTCATTCCCGCGGCTTTGTTTTACAATGATTAAATGTTATATCGATACCAAAGTTAGCGTTAGTTAGTTACATTATATTAGAAACCTAATTCAACCAGATTTAGCAAGTCATTTAATATTTAAGGTAACACCTAAATATAGAGAATTTGTTTTTTTGTTGTGTGATTAAGTTTATCACTCCTAACTTATCGCACGTATATAATCTTTATTCACGTGAATAAAATAATAAATACTAAAAATTACCGGATTGTAACATAATTTATTTGAATTATCTTCATCACTGAATAAATTCAAAACTCTAGTTAAACGTAAATGAATTAATAAAGCTTTTTATAAATTTGACAATTTGTATGACTCAAAACTTGGCGATTAAAAAGAATGGCGGAGAGTTTCTTGCCCGTTCTACGCACTTGACTAGCGAACTATGAGTAATAGTAAATAGTAAAACTAGTAAATGTAAATTTAGAATCAATTTACCATCTTTTCTGTTTATGTTCATAAGTGTACTTGGTTATATGAATAAACTTATTTTGAGTTTGAGTTTGATCTAATTCCACGAAACATAATATAATAAACAGAATTCGTTATTTTATTTATCCTACAAATGACGCAAAATAAATATTGTGTCTATAATTTTTTGTGAGAAATCTACCCTCCCACTGGGCTATAGAAAAGTTTGCCAACCGAAGGGTATTCTTTGAATAAAACTGAACAATGAACGTGAGCTCTAGGCGGTAGGCTTTCAGGTTAACAGTATATATTTAATACGATTTGCCCGAGTACCCTGTCTCCACGATCAATGGAGACCAATAAGGTGGACAGTTTTCGTGTTTACTGTTCTGTTTGAAAATCGTATGATATTTTGTTACAAAACTTTAGATAGTGTGTATAAAATCGAATTATATGGTTTAGAGTTGCCAAATTTAATTTAATTCGTTTGACGAGGAAATTATCCGCTGTTATACTATGTTCCTCTTTTTCATGTTCATTTAAATTTATCACTTCTTCTTTTGTTTCCTTTTCTTCCACGGCCAGATAAGCATTCTGATCTTCTTTTATATTAATATATTAATGCAGGGCTTACGTATCTCGTGCAATGTAGTCAAAGCATTCGTTCTCGTCGAAATAATCATCAGATATTAGCGAATTTTGATTGAGTACCGAAACCGATTTCTTTGAATTCGTTATGTGTATTATTATTATTAAGCCTTATTAAGCATTCTGATAAACGAGCTAGGTCTGGATATCCATAGTTGCTCCCCTCACACTTTAAAATCGGGTTTTGTTCAGGTTCTTGTAATTTTATTTTTTTTGATTAGTAATTGTTTTTTTGTAATGTTTGTTTTCATTGATATTTGTATGATCTCTAAATGTAGATATGTCATGTTGGCCTTTAAGTGCTTGTCACATTAAAAATTGTTTTTTTGTGTTTGTTTTACCAATGCATCAGTGTGCCGAGCGTTGGCAAGCTTTATCAATAAAATAAAATAAAAAAAAGCCTTTATTGCTGACACCCAGTTTAATATATTAACACATATTTAAGATACAAAATAAAACTTAATTCTAATACATAAATAAAACAATCTAATTCGTCATATGACCCGTTTTTGGTAATCAGCGTGTCCTGTGACACATAGGCCTCTTTCAGCTGCTTCCATTCTTTTCTGATGTTAGCTCTTCTTGTCCAAGTTGTGTCTCCCATTCTCTTTATATCGTCTGCCCATCCCTTGCTCTGTATTCCTCTTTTTTTGCCATTCTGTAATTATTTTTGTTCATTTCAACCTGCTATCTCTCTGATCGCTAATCTATATATTCGATAGCATCTTCGCCTATTTGTATGGTAATAGTTTCGCTATTCGTCATTATTTTAGTTTTAGGTTTATTATGTGTATTATATGATTCTAAATTCTGAATATTTTTGTCTATTTTTACTAACCAAAAGACCACGTTCAAGAATATAAAGGCTTAAAAATATATAATCATCCTTTATATCTGTCATAGCTATTAATAATATCCTAAATTGTCAATGTTGATCGTTACCATAGTTATTGGAATTGATCAAAGTTTGGGCTATTGATTCTGTGTCTGAACCAGATCACCGTTTAAGATATTGTCAACAACACAGCATCTATTGTTTGGGAAATTAATAGTTCAGAAGTCACTATTGTCGAATACAATATTTAATGGGGCATCCACACGCTGGCTGTTTGTCACAAACACCGCAAACAGCAAACGAAGTCCCAAACACCAACCACAATCACCCAACACAAACAGCCATCCACATGCTTGGCGAACGTTCATAACATTCCGAATCGGCAATCATGGCGGACGACGAGCTTGTGGCAGCTATTAGGTTTCGGGTTGACATATTTTTATTATAAATTAAAGCAAGAGAAAGAAAAAAGGAAAAAAAGAAGAAAGCAAAGACGATGGTGGATGATTAAAATACATAGAAATCGTACAAGGCTCTGCTTTAGACCTATTATTTGGGCTTTAATTGAAAAAGTGTAGCAAGTAAATACGTCCGCCTCCCGCAAGCTCGCGCGCATACTGATCGCTGCCAAACGTGTGGATACGTAGCAAACTGTTTGCCAAACATCCTTTGATCTGGCAAGATAAACCGACACCGTTGCCGAACACTGCCCAACACAAACACAAACAGGCAAACAACGACAAACACCCATCCACACGTCCGTGTTTGCTGTTTGCTGTTGGCTGTTTGCCATTGTTTGTCAAGCGTGTGGATGGGGCTTAATATTAAATTCAAAATTGAACGCACAGTTTCTTATAGAACAGGGGGCAAACGCGCAGGATTCACAACTGATATTAAGTGATACCGTCCATGGACACTCAATGTCAGTTCGCGAGTGCGTTGCCGGCCTTTAAAGAATTAGTACGCTCTTTTCTTGAAGGACCTTAAGTCGAATTCGTTTGGAAATACTTCAGCAGGCAGCTGGTTCGAGTATACAGTGTAATCATAGTGGTGAGCGGCAAAAACGTAAACGTAAAGTAATTCAGATGGAATTTCGTATTCTGCTTCGACTATAAAACTCAGCTGAACGCTACTGTGTAAAATGGAGTAAAAATAACTTCGAATTCTTGGTTCTTAAGATCGAACGCGCAGATCAACCAAACTAAGGGAAGCGAAGGAACAATCGAAGGAAAAAATTTACCCCTTCAGTATAAGGTTTAAATCGTTCTATCGATTATGGCATCTATGGTCTATTGAGTCTTGCTATGTGCGCTGGAGTTGCTATAGTGTTCAAGTCTGTGCACTCTCTAATCCGTAACCCACAAGATGGGACACAGACATCTGGGGGCACAGGACAGGCTTATGCCCATCCGAGGTAATGGTCAAACACCACCAGTCTCAAACTTAGTTCCATTGAATTTTTCCATGAAAAAATGTAATTTTTTATTTTTGCCATAAGAAAAAATATGATTGACATAACCGCAAGCAGAGCAGAGATGTCCAAAGCATATAACGGAACTTACTGATATCCGTACTATTTCCGTTTCTCCAGCTGCGTTCAGTGTGCACAAAGTACGAAGGAAGATTATAAACTTCAAGCTCAAAGCGTGGCTGGCCTTAGACTCTTAAGTGAGCAGCATCTTATAGCAGATTTAATAAAGGCTAACTTCACTATATATAAATATCAATGAAAATAAAAGAAATACATGCTCATAGCACTGGTTACCATTAGGATGTATACGAACTAATTATACGTCACTTATATGTATTATTAAAAAAGAGTATACTCCTCCCTCAAAAGCCAGCAACGTATCCAATAAAATTGGATCTATAGGTGACAGAGACTGCCCTTTTTGGGCGCCCCGTAATTTCGTTTGCCCCCCTATCTTATAAAAAAAAGATTAGTAGATATTATTACTAATTAAAGGAAATGCTTAAAACAGAAACTGCATTATACTGTTATTCAGAACTGTATTCAAGTTTTAAATGTTCACACACGTTACTTGGGACCGCCGCAGGTCAACTTAATTTTTTTTCTTTAAACTGGTTTTGGTTCATAAGAGTGAGTCAGTGTTATAGGCAAGTTTTTACTCCATTTTAAAATTAGCCTGTCAATGTATTTTTAGAAGCGATCTACCATTCAACCGTTGACTTTATTTATAATATATTCAAGTTTGTGTATAAAAGTTTATCATCAGATGAAGATAATTTTTCAATGTGATTGCATAAAGCTGAATGTATTTAGATAAATATTCTGTGTCGCTTTCCATATTATTTTTTTTAAATTTCAAGTTAATATTTTCAACCCAGTAACAGTACGTTTGCACCTAGACTAGCTATTTCGTATGTTAAAGGTCCCAAAGTCTACGTCAGGCCAAGAAAGCTGAGAAATACAGATACAAAAATCTGAGACCAAGAACAAGGCTGATTCTTAAATTAGCAAATGCTGTTTGTCCAATAAAGCGAATATGTACCTCGAACATCTATGTAATCAATAACTCAACGTTATAGATCAGGGGACAGTGATTTATTATATTTGAAACACGTGTGCCCGCATCGTAAGGGTAGGGAACTACCTGCCTACCTTGAATATTGGCCCCTATTCAAGAAATACGTTACAAGTAACAAAGGATATATGGAATAAGTGGAAAGCTTGGACTCTTTGAGTTATAGTGCAATAGCAATAGACCTCGTCTAATTATTAACATTACCTAGAACGTTAAACGTCCCGTGAAATCCATAGATTGTAAAGTAAAGCATAGAAACCGCGCACAAATAGCAAGCGAAGGGATGTGTTGGTCCTTTTTTTGGTCTTTGAAATTTTAATTTCTGTTGGTTGAGATCAGTTATCTCTGTTAAAGGTATATTTTTTTTTATTATATAAATTTCCCAATATCCCCGACTCTTGTGGTGCGGGACCGTATTTTGTAGAAACATATATACACATACACACATTAAGAAATTTCCTAATATATATACATGTTTTACTACATATTTCTATTTCATGGGCTAGTGGGAGCCCGTCTCACCTCTGCTACGCTCTTGTTGCAGTGAGTGACACATCTCACTACCTTACTGCAGAAATCTTCAAGTTCCGATCTGAAGTTTCTTAATATGTCGGGTAAATGCTCGGTTGTTCCCTTTATATCGATTTGTTGCTTGAGATCGCACCTGGAGGCTCGAAATACAGGACAATCTATGTTAAAGGTATATTAGAAGAGGTAATATAAGTATTTAATCTATAAGTCAATGCTTTGTATAAAATAATTGTTCTTTTTGGTTCTTATACAGCAAATAGAATACATATTTGATATATTGACTTAATGATGTACCTTTAGCTATAACAAATATATATCACTAATAATTAACATTAAAATGCATAGATAGTAAAATGTATCGCGTATGAACCTTTGCTTCTTCATAAAGTTTTAACTTCTCATATACGGTGTCAGCTCTTTATAACGAATTTCAAGGGACCAAGCGGTTTTATTCGTTATAGAAAGGTTTCGCTATAGGGAGAGAAGAATTAAGTATGGGGTTTGGGTTAAACCAAACAAATTTAACTCATTTTACCTTACAGAGAGGTCTTCGTTATAACTAATTACGTTATAAAGAGATTACACTGTATATATACTATTTTCAATAACCTAGAAGAGGATTCTCTATGCCTCAGACGAAGTTGATATTAGGCTTCAAAGACATGCATTTTCATGTAGTTTCTGCCCCATAAATCGCACAAAAAAAAATTGCTTTCGAATACGACACGTTACATGTTTCACTATGAATACTACTTTATTATAGTAATCTGTTGAGATGAGATGTATGTTAATACATTAAAAGATCTGTTCTAAAAGATGATACTATTGTCCAAACGCTTAGTAGTTCGCCGGTACATAAGCTGTTACTCATTGTAAAACTGATCCCGGGTTCAGATTGCCTTGTCAATGGTTGTCTACCTGCTATTGAAATGTTAGTTGCTTTATATGGCGCTCGGATTATGTTTAAACGTAGGCGAGGTAATTGCATCGTTCGATATATCGAAGTGTCTAGGTGAATAAGTATTAATAGCAGATGAGAGTTTAATAGATGGAACTCATTTTGTATGTACTATGTTACATATGTATGTATCACTAATAATACAACAATTATGAACACTTAATACAAAATAGCCAAAGATTCCGGATTAGCCAAGAGAAATTATCTCTTATATAGTTGCGTCTATCACCAGGGGTTTATTTAAATTTTGAATTTCGAACACATTCCGATCGGTACTCCACGTGCGCTTCGCGTCGTATTTAAGTACGTAACTGTTCGTTATATTTCGCACTTACGCCTTGTTTTAAACATACTCGAGTAGCATTAGTGCGAATTTAAAAAAGTTGATTTAAAGCTGAGTGCTTTGACCCAAATATGCGTTTATTACAGTCCAGGATGTCCTTCTTCGACAGTAAGTCAAGTTTTTCTATTGCTATCTCTTATTCACCTACGCAACTTGGCCGCGTGGGAAAGAGATAAATGATTCTACGTATCATGGTTCGTGGGAAACGTCGGTAACAAGGTTTCTGTCCTCCCTTTCGCTTAACTGCTAACTTGATTGGCCTTTGTTCTAAAATGATGCGTAAATCATGGCTTTTGTTCAAATATCTACGTAAATATACTATTAATTAATATTTCGTATAGTTCTGATACCGCTTATATGTAGACCTTACGTCGTTTGTTTAAAAGAATCGACTTGAAAGCGTTGTTCATTTTCGCGAATATCACTAAAAAACATACTATATAATGATATTAAAACACATTTAATTGCCTATTTATTATAACATAAGTCAATACGTTACTAGCAAGGTATATATTATGTACACAGAGATCCTGAAGGCGCTACATTCTTTAAATGTACCTGAATCATGCAAAACAATACCAATTCCTCTAAACTAACATGTGTGTATGTGCGCACACGCCATAAAAACAGTCATAATCAAGAGTAAAAAAATATATAAAGCTTGTATCAAAAGCGGTAATTACAGTCATAAAGTGTATCGTTATGTAAAAGTTTTTCATATGTTGTAACATCTGTCTGTGAATAATGAGAGGCTAGCGGGCACGCGTGGCTAGTCATAAAAATTTTAAATCAAGTACTGTGCACTCCGAATCGGCCGTCCAAACTATAAATAAAAAACTGTCTAAACCAATTTTGTTTGACACTCAATTGTTTTATTAACTTTATACACACGTGTCTAGACTTGTTTTTTATTGGCCATGCAAGTGTGTGCAATGGTAAATTTCAATATTTTCCAAGGTCGCTCTTTGGACCTGCGACCTCGACCACCGCCGTTGGTAAAATGGAGTTTTAAAACAATATATAACTACAATATTCGTATAATCAGAAACGCTTTTAATCTATATATATAAGAAAAATGGTCTACGTTTGAGGCTCCTTCACGCCTAAACCACATCGTATCGACATGAAACTACTGCCATTTTCCGGAATTTTTCCTAGATGGTTTATGGCTATTTATTTTTTAAAATTCCAACGTTCCTTCATTTTTTTGTTGCTGTTTTACTTTTATAAAAATTTATACATACGGACTTCACCGCGGCAACATTCGGGGAGGCTTCCTAGAACCTCAAAACGTCAACATCTGTTAAAAACTCGATTTTCGAAAATTTTCAATTTTCTTAGCGGCAAGTTAAAAAGGAGAATAATAAAAATATGACAAAAATAATAATAATGAAACATAAAATTTTATTTATTTCCCATTTTAATTCGCCCAGCTAAGCGGGCTGTAAACGGCTAGTTATCTAACTAAAGCAATGTTGGAAAGATGTACACAAAATAAAGATCTTCAATATTACACGGCCCTAAACATTTCCGCTGTATGAATTTGAGTAAATCTATGCAATCAAACCGCTTATATCCACAAAGAGATATTAACAGGAGCATTCCCGTAAACGGTTACGACCGTTATAGTTCTTTGTTGTAAACAATGGTGCAGTTGTACGAGAAAGGTAATCTCGCCTTTGAAACCGGTACTGGGGTCGGCGCTCGAACATATTCTACATACTACTGGGTGATATATGTATATGATTTAGTATATGCAAACTATTCGCCTTCAATTGTAGATTTTACACAGCCGTAGCTGTAATACAAAGACTATACATTTTGTGTGTGTAATCAGTGCTAGAAACACTTAATGTGTGTAAAAAAATAAAAACATTATTAACATTGTATAATTGGTAATTAAAGTACATTTTAAGAAAGTTTATATTGTAGTCTAGTCGACAAGTTGAAAATGGAACAAAATAGAGATACTACTCTTAAAATTATGTGCGATAGCTCATTGGATCCGGAATGACGTCTAGAAAAATGTGCTAAAAGCGTGTATTAGCACATAAAAAATTGCAAAAGTTATAGACAATTAAAGATGAAAAAAAATGGCATTTAGTTTTTTGCCAATATTTAATAAACTATTAATATTTAAGAAATTTCAAATAAAGATTCTGAAAGAGAAGGAAATTTCCAATAAAAAACTCCTGACTCCCGGAACTCTATCTCCATTATTTATAATGTTAATTTAACGCTGAAAATAGGTCTGCGGGTGACATTTTTAGGATTCGCGCGTGGCGTCAAAAGCGACTACGGCACATTAATTAATTTATTTAAGGTATTGAATATTTTTTTTTAAATTTGAAAAAATTATGGTGTGTTCTGAACACTATAATTAATTTATTCCCGTTGAAAATTTTACTTAAAGTTAATTTTTCAACAAGTTAAATAATTGTTAACTAACGAAATTTTCTCGAACGACCGTCTTAATTGTAAGTGAAAAAAAATGTTTTAATAATGGTCGTAAAAATATTTCGCTTCGTAGAGCCTTTCTTACATACATACTTAACAAGATCGTGCCATAAAAGTTAAAAAAATATTTATACTTTGTTTATAACAATTTTTTTACTTAAACAAAAACTTAAAAATCCATGTAATGTTGTTAAAAAAAAATTTTTTTTTTCTAAATCATCATATAATCGTTTTTTTATTAATACAAGATATTTATTGATTTGCAAAAAAAAAAATCCCGCCATTTGTTGATAAATTTTTTTTAAACAGATTGATTAAAGCAATGTTTTTTAAAAAAAATTTAACACAACTTTATTACATTAAAAATTTTATGATTTTTAAAAAAAAAAAATTTCCTTAATAACAATTTTCAATTGTTTATAATCGTTTTTTTTAATTTTCTATTGTTTAAATAATTAGTTAAGAAATTTTTTTTTTCTAAAAATCATAATTGATAGTCCTCTATAAAGTAACAGAAAAAAAATTTTTTTTTAATCAACAATTCTATTGTTTATTAACTTACCAAGTTGTTATAAACAAATATTCAACTTTCTTTTATTTTTTTTCTAAAACTTCTAAAATTAACAAAAACAACCATATATAACAAAGTATAGAAAAAAAAATTTTTAATTTTAAATAAAAGTAATATTCATGATAATCAAAAAAATTTCAAAAAAATTTTTTCTATACATTGTTATATATATGGTTGTTTTTGTTAATTTTAGAAGTTTTAGAAAAAAAATAAAAAAAAGTTTAATATTTGTTTATAACAACTTGGTAAGTTAATAAACAATAGAATTGTTGATTAAAAAAATTTTTTTTTCTGTTACTTTATAGAGGACTATCAATTATGATTTTTAGAAAAAAAAATTTCTTAACTAATTATTTAAACAATAGAAAATTAAAAAAAACGATTATAAACAATTGAAAATTGTTATTAAGGAAATTTTTTTTTTTTAAAAATCATAAAATTTTTAATGTAATAAAGTTGTGTTAATTTTTTTTTTAAAAACATTGCTTTAATCAATCTGTTTAAAAAAAATTTATCAACAAATGGCGGGATTTTTTTTTTTTGCAAATCAATAAATATCTTGTATTAATAAAAAAACGATTATATGATGATTTAGAAAAAAAAAAAATTTTTTTAACAACATTACATGGATTTTTAAGTTTTTGTTTAAGTAAAAAAATTGTTATAAACAAAGTATAAATATTTTTTTAACTTTTATGGCACGATCTTGTTAAGTATGTATGTAAGAAAGGCTCTACGAAGCGAAATATTTTTACGACCATTATTAAAACATTTTTTTTCACTTACAATTAAGACGGTCGTTCGAGAAAATTTCGTTAGTTAACAATTATTTAACTTGTTGAAAAATTAACTTTAAGTAAAATTTTCAACGGGAATAAATTAATTATAGTGTTCAGAACACACCATAATTTTTTCAAATTTAAAAAAAAATATTCAATACCTTAAATAAATTAATTAATGTGCCGTAGTCGCTTTTGACGCCACGCGCGAATCCTAAAAATGTCACCCGCAGACCTATTTTCAGCGTTAAATTAACATTATAAATAATGGAGATAGAGTTCCGGGAGTCAGGAGTTTTTTATTGGAAATTTCCTCCTCTTTCAGAATCTTTATTTGAAATTTCTTAAATATTAATAGTTTATTAAATATTGGCAAAAAACTAAATGGCATTTTTTTTTCATCTTTAATTGTCTATAACTTTTGCAATTTTTTATGTGCTAATACACGCTTTTAGCACATTTTTCTAAACGTCATTCCGGATCCAATGAGCTATCGCACATAATTTTAAGAGTAGTATCTCTATTTTGTTCCATTTTCAACTTGTCGACTAGACTATTGTTGCAAACAAACAATGTGAAAAAACGCAGTTTTTGTACGATATTTGTGATAATTACACGTTTTTTTGGAAACCGGAAAATTGTATTTTCTTATAGTGAAACAAATAATATATAATACCAGTGGCGCTACAACCTTTTAGGTCTGGGCCTCAGAATTCTGAATCTGTTCCGTTATCATTTCTAATAGGCAGTAGGTGATCAACCTTCTTACTGTGCCCGTCGTGTTTTTGGGTCTAAGTCATGCCGGTTTCCTACACGATGTTTCCTTCACCGTGAAAACCAGTGTTAAATGCGAAAGGAAAGTCCATTGGTGCACAGCCGGGGAACAAACCTACGACCCCAGGGATGAGAGTCGCACGTTCAAACCACTAGGCCAACACAGCTCTCTCTGTTTTATATAGAACCACGATTTCGTAATTATCTTATCCAGATCGCGTGAAATTTACGATCGAAATAGGGCTAATTCGTAAAGATTAAAAATTGGGTTCAATGACATTTGACTGCAAGATTTGGACGACAGCCATCATTAACGAATCATTGGTTTTTCTTTGAAGGCGCGGCTTTAATGAAGTCATTAATATTTGTTATGGTAGTTTTTAGTTGAAACACGTAGCCAAATCTGTGGCCTAGTTTTAATTGGCGCGAGTTGAATTACTGAAAAACTTGAATGTTATTTAAATGAAAAACGTTATAATGGACAATTAGCAAAAAACCAAACAAAGTCGTTTGAAGTTAAATCCAATAAATAATTAAAATATGTAACGTACAAAGTCTACACCCTACACCTGTATATATGTGTGTTAGACAGCAGACTTGTGATTCGTTGGGGGTTTTGCAACATCATACATATATGTAATATATATTTTTTCATAAAACGGTCAGGAATGGTCAGGAACCTGATGTGAAGTGATAGCCCATGGATACTCAGTCCAAGACGGCTAGCAAGTGTATTCTGGGCTTTTTAAGAGTTGGTACCCTCTTGAAGGACCCTAAGTCGAATGTAAGAAGAATTCAGTGGGCAGCCGGTTTCACACGGTAGTGCACGGCCAGAACTACCTTAAAAACTAAACAATATTATCAGTGTTATTTCGGTTTTTCAGGGTGGTAAAATATAAAACAAATCAGATTTATTTTTAATTCTTAGTGATATTATATGGCCAGTATGTATTTTACAACGCCAATAAAAGATAATTTCACTTATTTTTTAGTAAACAAGACTAGATTTAAAAGGAATCTCGTCAATCAATGTATATGTACTAGAGATTATTTTTGATACAACATGATGAAAGTTTCCTAAAAGCTTGTCAAGAAAAATATGATTGGTTAGTTAAGTTTTTCTTCTCTATTTTGGATAATATATTTTACTAGCTGACCGGGCAAACGTCGTTTTACCATGTATATCATTTATAATAAAAAAAGGGGTTGATCTTAGAGGGGTGAAAGTTAGGGCTTGTATGTATTTTTTAATGCTATATCATAAAAAAATAAAAACAGAAAAAATTTCTAAAAATAAAAAAATATTTAGGGGTAGACTACCCTTAACATTTAGGGGGATGAAAAATAGATGTTGTCCGATTCTCAGACATACCCAATATGCACACAAAATTTCATGAGAATCGGTCGAGCCGTTTCGGAGGAGTTTAACCCCAAACACCGCGACACGAGAATTTTATAATATATTAGATTATATTTTGGACAATTGATACAATGATTGCATAGAAATGCCTATTATAGGTTGTTTTTTTATTAATTATATTATTTTCGACTTAATTAGTAATGACACTTGAAGTTTGTATACAAAGTTCTGTAATAAAATTGTCAAGTTTTGATCGTGAGAACTAAACGTCAGAAGTAACAAACGTTAGACCATCAATTTGTACGAAATAAGTTTGAATGCTTCCCACAAATTTCCCTAAATTGACCGCTTGTTAAATCCACGCTTAAGTATATGTTCTTATGGGAACGTGAAATTCCATAGTAATTGATATGCAAATTAATTTATACTTTGTAAAACGGTTACACATTTATTGGAATTCAATATTCAAATTATGTTTGTTGATTATTCAACTAAGTTATTTTTAATTTAAACGGTGTTTAATAGGAATCCTAGGGTTTGTGATTTTTTTAATGCATTAATTAAAAAAATATTATAGTAAATTACTATGGTTTTGATAAATTAAAAATTGTCAGAAAATATAACTGTAAGTCCTAAGGTAAGCGATTACGTCATAAGTAGGTATTAAGTATCTTCACGTTCTTAGCACTAATTTTACCTAACTTTCTTACACTGATGTAATGTCCTATATATACATATTGCTACATATGTAATATACAATAAATAGACATAGTTTCGTATATTTTTATATAAATAACTCCAGTGCCCGAAGGAGTAGACAATAGACTTTCTGCGGTGCTTACAAACTCCTCTCACGCCCAACCACCAATACTGATGGTACCTCACGTTGGTTATGGGCGCTTTTGACCGATCCCTTTTCAAGAACATTGAATCTGATTCTGAAACGTACGAGCAGCTCTGAACTCGCCTTCCACACTCGCCATGTATATCCTGCTTACAGTAGTTAAAGTTTTAGATATTAATTTTATTTATTTTTTCAATTACTCATTGCAAAGCCACAATATTAAAAAAACAGGTAAACTATATAAATTACTACAATTTAATACTTTTCACGTCATTATTTCCGACCCAATTATTATTAAAATTCGTTCCATTTATTCTCTTGGTAATTACTCACAATTATGAAATGCTATATATGACATTTTACGCAGATATTAAACAAATTACTTCATCAATTGGATAGTAATAATTAGCGCTGCGGAGGTAGCGTTATGCCCTGCTGGGAAATTTTTTGTTTGAAAAGACGTTTCTTATTCTTGATACATTCATGCATTGCTTACGTAACGTTATCAAATACGTTTTTGGGAAATGTCAGCGCTAATGTCGTTTCTGAATCTTAAAGGCAAACATAACATTCGTACAAAATTAAGGACAGTTAATTTAAATCAATGCAACCACAAAATAGGTATGAAATTATCTTTGCAAATACCAAAATTAATGTTAAATAATATATAGCGAACACTGCATTTAATATTGTTGACTCTACGCTTAAATTCAACGTTATTAAATGAAACTTGCACAAACAGAGTGGGATTTGAAGGCTCTATGCACATCGATGTTTGCGGTTAGGTAATTTCCCAGGTTTACACAGTTCACTTTGTGCAATATTTGGCTACCAAGTTGGAATTATATAGTTTTACCAGTAAAGAAAATGAAATGATTTTAGCATGAGTTCTATACGGGCAAAGAAGAATTTATAATAACGTGGGTATAATAATAAATTGCAGCAGAGCAGTGTTGGCCTACTGGCTTCAGCGTGCGACTCTCATCCCTGAGGTCGTAGGTTCGATCCCCGTTCGTTCGCTGTGCACCAATGGATTTGCTTTCTATGTGCGCGTTTCGCTCGAACGGTGAAGGAAGACATCGTGAGGAAACCGACATGTCTAAGACCCAAAATGTACCCTTGAGACTCAGACCTAAAAAGGTTGTAGCGCCACTGATTTTTTTTTATAATATTCAATTGTAAGAAAAAGTTCTTTCCAAATAGTCAAATAGCTGTTGAATACTTATATAAGGTTCATAGTACGTTTATAGAATTTATTATATTTATATTTAGGCTTAAAATAGGTAAATAAAGAATTATTCACAAAACATAACTAAGCGTAATTAAAATTTAAAAATGTCTTGGCTTCTACGCGCCAAACTTCTTACGCGCGTACATAAGTAGGTACACGCACCCTTTTTTTATACCTTTTTTACTTATACCTCATCCCTAAGATGGAAGAGACTTTATTATAGACATGTATGTACTTTAATTTGTTGGGATTATACTCCATGGGATGCCGGACCACCTTGTGTCGTAGGCTTCAAAACTGTTTTTTTTTTACTTGAAGTTGATGAACTATCCTTTCGCATAGACTCTACACGCTACACGGTGTCGTGGTTTTTGTATATGTATTATGTATGTTTAAGGTAACGAAGTGTAAATAAATAATAAATAAAACCATTTGGTTCTCTACTCTCGACGAACTATTAGAACTAAACTATTCACTATTTACTCGTTTATATTTTTGATAGATCTGTATCAAAATAAAACTCTGTGCTAGAGACTATAATTACGTAGATACGTAATTTTAAAGTACCTACCACATAAATACAGTGTGAAATTTGTATCCCAATGCGATTTTCATTCCAATTTTCGGGCAAAGCCAATAATTTGTGTTTAATTACCTAATTTATTGGAAGCTGAAAATCATCCCGTTATTATTTAATTGTTACGTGAAATTTATCTACGTAGCTCAATGCATTATAATACTTATCAATAAAATTGATACATTAAGTTTTATTTACGTCCATATAACATTTAAGTCAAGGTAAGATGGCTGATGTCAAGTCAATTTAAGAACAGACTTTATTTAGAAATATAGTAAAATTCACTTATAATAATTTCCTGTAATACGCTTATTACATTAAAAGAAAATAAAATCTTATCGTTAAATGAAATTTTACATTATTTATTTAAGTTTTAATACGTCCCGAGTTTAAGTTCAAATTGCAATAATACACAGAAGTTTATAAATTAAAAAGTATGTACATATAATAGCGATAACCTCACGGTTATAAGGTGATACAGTTAAGGACTGTCAAAGAATTAACTCTTCTAATGACATTTTATTTACAACAATTTATTATATAACATAATAAAATAGTTTTTTAGCTTATCGGTTATTTGTTGTTGCAGGTAAATCCATATTCCACTTCAAGTACTTCGCGTCGTGAGTATCCAATTTGTTGTTGCAAAAAGTGAAAATGTCACTGAGTATCGAGTAGCACACTGTTGCGAAGACCTTGATTCGATAAAATTTATATAAAACGGATAAATATTGTTCCTCCATCGAATCGAATCGACACGAATAATTATCGTACAATAATAATTAATAATGTAATGTAAATAAAGTAAGTATAGGCGGTGTCATCAAGATAATCTTAATATATATAAATTACGTGTCACGTTGTTTGTCCGCTATGGACTCCTAAATTACCGAACCGATTTCATTCAAATTTGCACACCGTGTGCAGTTTGATCTTACTTAAAAGATAGGATAGCTTACATCTCAAGTTATACCCGCAATATTATTTAATTGCAAAATATTTGTTTATTATTTGATAGTAACAATTCTAACAGATGGCGCTGTGTTGAAAGTACCAACGTTTTACATAAGCTACAATGTAATGGCATTACCACCAAAAAAGTATGGTGGTCCCCATGACTGGTGTTCTCCTACCGTTTCCCTTGAATAGTTAACTACTATGTAATATTACAAAAACTTTGGCCACAGCAAAGCTTGGCCGAGTCTGCTAGTATAAATATAAAAACCACTACTATAATATAATTTTTAAATGTTCATGCTTTAATATCCCAGAGAAAGGTATAGTGGTGCCATCACCACAAACCCACACGATGATTTCACAGCTTTTAGCTTAATTTTACGCTATAAGCTAGAGTCAAAGTAAAAGTACATCACCGTAGTTTACAGTCTATAAATACCGTGACCCGGTTCGGAAATCCACTCTCTTTTAAGCAAGGTGCACATGGTAACGATAACTTGATTTTCTTAGTGACATCTGTAATTAGGACTTTCTTTATAAAATATAATCAACTTTCCGTTTCTCTAAGTAAGATAAGTTTTGTTTTTTTTCATCTTTTTTGATTGACTCATGCGACTTCTAGATTTTTTTATTTAAAATAGTTCTCTGTAGTTAACTCTTTTCTAGTTGAAGATAAAGTTTATCGATGTAAGAATTTTAATTACAATGTTAAAATAAGTGTGACGATCCGTGAACTGTATGTTCCTTGATTGAGTTGGAAAAACGAGCCTTCTTTAAAGTCGTTCCAATAATTAATTATATATTTGACATGGGAAATAGTTTTTTTATTTAATCTACCTTTTTAGTACCTACATACAAAAATATGGAACATTTTGTTATGTTACCCCATATAGATTGTTCGATTTTCCGTAATAAAAACCTAAGTATTAAATAAAACCATTTTTTTTTAATTTTACATAAAAACCTTCGTCAGAGTTCCCGAAATAAATGAAAGAAAAATACTCGAATTTGTCAGTTCTCTTCGAGTTTTGAGCTTAGCAACATATTTTGCTACTTATTTATATGAAAGATAGATGAGCTTTTATATTTAATAACGAGCTTTTAAGTCGAAACAAAACACATCGTCTATGCCTTGATTTAAAATGGTGAGCTCACAAAATATATTTTCCGCTGTTAACCAGTAAGGCTGATTTAATTATTCACGCTTTGAATTCGCATAATGATCAATTACCATTATTACATCTATTACCGAGTGCGTACGGAAATGATGTAAGATTTTACGCCATATTTTCATCATATTCAAGATTCAATCACTTATTGTGTATGATGTTATCTATGGCCATAGCCTGATGTTACCGAGTTTTATCAAGTATTTGTGTACGTCATTACTATAATGTCAGTTTTTGTCCAACTTATACATTTATTACACTAATACTATTCCTTCAATATATAATACTATTATTAACGATTTGTATTTTTGTGATAAGAATTATATTTTCTTCGTCCTGAAGAGGTTGTTTCTTCTTTTTAGCTTCAGGTTTTAAGGTTTACTTTGACATTCGAATTTTAAAATGTTAAGGGATCTATACGCTTGCAAATCGTTCAAATTGCTTCCTACCTTCAAGGACGTATGCTTAACGTTCTAATTGGATTACTTTTTCAAGGTATTGCTTAAGATCTGATATACTAACTTCCGTAACTTATTGGTGTGTGCGCAGAAACCTTGATTCGTGTCCGGTAATGTGCTTGTATGTACAACAAAAGCGCGAAGACTTTCTGTTTGACTAGCTTTGAAGTCTACAAAGGAATTAATTTCAAAAGAATATCTTTGCGCGAATTTTCAATTTTTCAAGCGAGGTTTTTAATTTTTCAAGCGATTTTTAATATAGGTCGGACTGTAACATTAATTGCATTTATTTCCTTGTTACAGAATGTTATCCTTCACTTTTTATGTTGTGTTTAGGAAGTACATTAATTTATTGCATTTGTTTATTTCCTTAATTATTTAGTTTTTGTGTTTAACTATTTATTTACAGACAAAACATAATAATAGTTATAAATTAGGAGTTTTTAACCTTGGAAAAAGTTATGAGCTTGTGTGTGTGGAATTTTATATTCTAAAAAGGATATCTATTAAGTCTCGCACATGTGTGTGTTTAGAAATTTCTCGAAAACTAAGTCTGGTCGAAACGATCCTTGTTGTGAATCAGGTCCAACGTAGGGAATAGTCAACTTATTTCTGTATTGTAAAGTATAAATACATACATAGTACATAGCTAAAAATAACCTTTTGCTAAATCTTTTGATGAAAATGATTTGCTAAATCACTGATATCAATTGACGGAAATGCATATTTTTGTTGAGATTATATCGTTGATAGTTTTACCTTTCACTATTAAATTATCTGGAATTTAAAATCCAATACATAGTATTGGCTAGTGAGAGCAGAGTCGTTATATAAGTTGCTAGAATAAGAAGTAAAAAGCTTTAAAATACCTCAAGATCAGTCACGTACGTCTGACGGCTTATCCCACTTTCCACTATTCAGCCAGTGAATAATACAAATCCAATATATTTTGCTTGAATACAGTTTACATATTCGCAGTGGTTCGAATTACGCTTTCTTTACATTCCTCTTAAATGCCTAACCAAAATTTTATTTTCTTTACTATGCTTTATTTTTGTTATGTCAATTTCCACATGTCATGGGTCTGACAGTGTCTACAAATACAAAGTTCTTGTAAAGGTAAATCTCTGATTATGGTTTGGACGACTCATTGGTCTAGTGGTTAGTACCCCTGACTGCGAATCCATGGGTCCCGGGTTCGATCCCCGGCTGAGACAAACATCGATGTGATGGGTATTTGGTGTTGTGCTTAGGTCTTGGGTGTTCAAATATGTATTTATATGTCTATCTATCTATAATATGTATGTATCTCCGTTGTCTAGTACCCATAACACAAGCTTCACCAGCTTAGCTCAAGAATATATACACACCAATTTACCTAGTCCCAACTAGGTAAATTGGTGTGTATATATTCTTTTTTAAGACAATAAAAAAAAATATATAATATAACATCATTGTGTCTTTAAATAAAAAGCTTATTTTTTTTACTTATACATAAATAAGTTCCTCCCAAAATGTATTCAATTTATGGTGAACACAAGTATCTATATATATAAAAGAAAGTCGTGTTTGTTACAACACTTATAACTCGAGAACGGCTGTACCGATTGCCATGATTTTTGATTTGTTGGATTTGTTTCCGTCCCGAATAGCAGAATAAGCAATAAAATATCGGATAAGTTATCGAATAACAATAAATAAATTAATTAATTTTACGAATGCAAAAACCATATGGGGCCATCTGTTGACAAAACTACGCATCATTTTACGTCGAATTCGTGTCAGTTCAAGAAATTCCGATCTTGAGGTGAATGAGGAGATGCAGAACCATGCTTTGATCCTGATCAAAAGATGTTGGATATCAGAAAGTGCTTAACATGCAGTATCGCCATATTGACGCTAGAGAGAAGATGCCTTATGTGTAAAGCTGCCATTCTTCTTTCGCAATGGCAAGCAATAAAACATTTCTGTATTTGCAAAAAAGTTGTATTAATGTAATACTTAACATTAATGAAATCCTAAAATAAGTTAAATTAAAGTAACAACGATATTATAAGGTTGTAGGGCGGAACGAAGTTAGCCAGGTCAGCTAGTTAAATATAAAAATAACTACAAAATATATGTACGTAACGAATAACGTATGCAAAACAATCCATAATTAATAAAAATAATCATGATAATGAATTAAATCTACATACCAAATTTCCATTCCTATTACAATGTATAATGTATTAATAACAATGTCAAATTATAAATCACTGTAATACGTTGTATTTGTTAAAAATTTCTTGAAATATGGCCAAGAATTCAGATTATTCTCGTCATTTTGTGACATTCCACATACGTCAAAGTAATAATGTTTACATTTTTCGTCATACATATTTTGTAATATCGTCAATATATAAGTTAACTAATTTTAGTACCTTTCGATAAATTAATGCTAATGTTATATTTTGTTGAATTTTTGTTCAATTCTACAAAGAGAAAATCGCTGACATGCGCCAATAAATAATATACCACCACCAAGTGATATAAAACCACTGTAATGTTTTTGTTTATATTATGTATGGAGAAAGGTGCATATATTACGCATGAGGAGGAGTTGTGAGGTTTATATAAATCCCAGGGGATCTCGTTTTTCCCGAGAACGAAGCACGTTTTGTGTTCAAGATTTGATTCACTTTGCTGGCGATAAAAGCCGACTAGATTTTAGCTCAAGATTGAATTTTGGGCTTATAATAAAACTTCATTTCGGTCAGTTCTTTTCACAGAAACGCTTTTCTACTTTACAATTTATTTTAGTTACGGTCAAAGGTAGAATATGTATAGAACCGTTATAGCAATTGTTCGTTCGCCAGTCGACATTTTTCTTGACAATCGACATTGTCATGTTTCAAGCAATTTACACGAACCTAATCCCTATATAAATTATAAAATATACTAGCGACCCGACATGTAACATTGTCCTGCAATGCAAACGAAAAATAATTTGGACGGCCGATACTGGGAATAGAACCCAGATCGTTTCGCTCCAAGAGTTAAACTATCCGAGACTCGTAGCTGAAAACCCCAACTGAAAATTGCAGTATAGATAAATAGCTTACCAACTGCAACGCCGGGTTGGTTTGTAAATCTGTGTGGGGCGCCACCCAAACGCATAAAAAAAATTCAATCAAATCGGTCCAGCCGTTTAAGAGAAGTTCAGTGACATACAAACGTACAGTAGAATTATATTGGTAAAGATATAATGAACTAAACGAAAATATAATACTCACATGTCGAAAAGTAGCGAGTTCTTTCTTAAAAGTCTAATGCTAAGTTTTTTAAATATTTATTATGATAAGGACAAAAACATTCACTAGCTTAGCTAGCTAGCAGATAGGCTAGTAAACTAGAAAATTACGGAAATCGCATTCCATAAATCCATAAATATTTCGTATAAAAACGCCAAATATATGTCTTAATTTACCACATACTAAAGCATATTTCCGTTACCTTACGTCGATGTTAGCAAATTTCACTTTTGTTTCCCAAAACAGTCGCTTGTTATGCAATGAAAATTTCTTTGTCGTGGGAGCATACATTGTTTATAAAAATGTGTACCAAATTATACGTTCATAACATTGGAATGCCTTGTTAGCTCTGCATGTTTGATTGTAATCTAAGCCTTCATTTTTCATTGTAATTCACAATTTTCCTGTTTGTCTGCGCCTTCATATACAGGGTACATTTTTAGTTTTCATTTCTGCATTTAATGGTAATATTTAAAATTCTTTTCTGCAATAATTATTAAAAATTTTAAATGTCAAATTTTACTTAAGTTTGCATACTAAAAGAGCCGACAAGAAACCCGATAGTAACTTAAACAAAACACATCAGTCTTGAATTCTCATTGACGCGTTAATTTTTGTTATCATGCTCAAACATTTAAAGCAATGTACAGTTTGGCTTTCACGGTCATGGTAAGCTGCCAAGATCTTCCATATGTGTTATTTTTACATTTCAACTATATTATTACCGCCCTAATAATATGAATTATCCAGTAGCTCTTCAACCATATATGACCTCAGATTGCATCCATTTCGTTGATCATTTTTATTTTTTAAGCAGCATTCTGTGCCTGACACATCTCCAGATTTTTGATGTTTTATGACATGAAGGTGTACTCACGATGTTTATGGTGCTGGTGATTTGAAGGCAAGACCACAGGTTTGAGAGTCGCACCCTAAAGCCACTAGGCCAACACACACAACATTCTTTGCTACACAGTCCTCATCTAATCTCAATATATTTTCTTAAGAGTTATTTTTCTATTTCGATGTCTTAATAAAAATTTCCATGCTGTATAAAGGAGTTGTCGGTAAAAATTGCGTTCTCGATCTTCGTTGAAAAATAGAGATTGTTTATTTTTGCTTGTTTGAACGTTGTTCAATAACCGTCTACTCTGAAATTGCTATTGGTATTCACAGTACTTTGTTGAGCTATGGATTATTTACGGCAACTTTAAGATTAGGTAACATTGTTTTGAGCTAAGCTGCTTCATACGTCACAAGAGTAATTGAATTTGAATTGAATTTGATATTTACAACGTTGATACTAATATTATTAAGTGATAAGTTTGTGAGGGTATAGGGGTAGTCTCTGGTCTCTTATATATTTAGATATCATAGTTTGATTAACCCGAAAAATGAACTTTTAATGGTTTTTCGGATATGCAGTCGAAGAAAAACATCTCTTACAACCGCTGCCTTAACGTCAAGACATATATGATTAGTTCTAGAGCTTGATAATACAAACAAAACCTCATTCGCCGCTACATGGCTGTTTTTTCGCGATAAATACTGCACTGCATTGTAGAATTATTTATAAGGAATATAATTTTTCAAGGATACGGGTCACAATATATAAAATAAACCTTTATTAACAATCTGTGCTATGTTGTATAGCCACACCCTTCTTCGATAATTGGACTATACACTAAGTAATTTTAAAATTCATACCAGTTTTTATGATACGTGCTTTCAACCAACAAATCAAACTTATCTTTAAAATATTAGTATTAATAGGTATAAGATAAATTGATATATCCCTAAATATTATAAAATGAAGTCCCCGTACATTTATGTGTCTGTGAACGTCAATGTCAATGAATTGAAAATCTCTATATATAGTGATAGATAGCTATTCCAAACGTTTATAAGGGGTCGGTTATGGTTTTATCGTAATTGACTGTAATAAAACGATTATTGTTGAGGATTTCGCAAAAATCTAGTAGAAAATATATCCCTATTAACTTATATATAACTCGATCAATAAACAAAAAAAGACAATTATGAAATTCGTATCAGATTCTGAGACAATTGTAACAAATAAATCAAGCTTATAAATTTTGTAACGTATTTAGAAAGGGATGTATATAAGGATGGAGCACTTATGGTATCACAAAGTTAGCGCGTAATCACCATAGACTTATCATATATTATAGCGCACAGGAATCAGTAGTCCTGGAATGTGACTTCCCTAAGAAAATCCCTAGAAATCCTCAAAGCAGTGCGGTCGCTCAGTGAAGCCTGCCCAGGAAACTTATGAGTTTCTGCCATTGCAGAAGCTCATTAGCTAGGCTGGCTTAATCAAGAGCGGTAACGCAAGTTCGGCTCTGTACATCGAGAACAAACAACGTGCATGGCGAGAGAACGTAGAGGTAAATGCTACTGCGGCTAGTAAATGGACTATCCAGTCATTTATTAGATAGCATAATGTTAAACAACATAAGAAGAAAATAGAAAACTACTTTTATATGCATTTGTCGCGCTCCTAAACGAGACTGCTATGGTTACATTTATACACACACAGCGGTTTCAAATGTAACATATCTGGATTTTATTATATTATTCTGTAAAATAAATCAATTTAAAAATAAAAATTTGTCAGTTGCACAACAAAATGAGCGTCTAACTGTGGAGACTGAGTCCACACTACATAAATATATATATCCTACCCTTGTTTGCATATAAAAAAAAACTTCTGCATAATTTCTCTTGCTTTAGAAAATTGTACGACCCGTTTGTATGGAAATCCATGATGTAATGACCATTATTAAAGCACTTATTTTATTTCTATGTGTTTAGTATCATTGTGTTCTATTGTAATCTGATAGAATATCAGTAGAATCAGCTGCATGACATCCGGCTGCCGCGACCGTTATTTTAGTATACATATAGAAGACTAATGTTATATTTCGTTTGGACTGAAACAAAATATTTAACAAATAGTCAACTAAATTTACCAACGCTTATACGTTTATGTCCAGAGTCTGTAAAATCAAACAGAAATTAAATCAAAATTTCATTTATTCACATACGTAACTTCATGAACACTCATGAAATAATGCTTTTAAATTAATTGAAATTTTGTTTTATTTATTAATCTACATACGTATAATTTGTATTTACAATTTTCCCTACAAAGTAATAATAAAAATAATAAAAAAGAAAATTAAAACTAATTTAAAATGTTTGGTTTGATAAATAATAATAATACCTTTAACGCTGGCAGCACTTCCTCGCTGTATTGCGATACGTATTCGTTGAGCCAGGAAAGCACCAGCTCTGGGGTCACCGGTACTATCTACCAGGCGCAAATTTAAATCTTTAATAAGCGCCTGTGCACTTGAACCCCACGGCCAAGTGTGGTTGGTGGTTCTTATTGCCTTTTTTTTTTAAATTTACATTTACTGCCAGTTCTCTTTAGTAGAACGAGAAGAACTGGCCATAAACTCTCCTTATTTTTTTCACAAAATGTTTTTACGCAATAACATTCGTAAAGTAACGATAGATTGTTTGAAAATAAGGTTCTACGGAATCATTTGAGAACGAAAGCAGGAGCATTGTTCGGATAGAAATTCCTGAGAAGAGAGGGCTATAGGAAGTCGTTTTCCAGCTGTCAAAACTGACATTACATATCGTATAAATATATCATAAAACTACTAAAGGTGGGAACTGACCAAAGTTACGAGGTGTAATGTAGCATTCGCATCGATCGTGTTAAGGTGGGAACTGACCAACGTTACGAGGTGTAATGTAACATGTAATGTAATGTTACACAGCGAGTATTCCGTGCAGTCAGTACGTCGTGTTACGGGGAAAAACAACGTAACACGACGTACTGACTGCACGAATGCTCGCTGTACAACATTACATTACATGTTACATTACACTTCGTAACATTGGTCAGTTCCCACCTTTACGCATCGAGCATGTTACGCTGTGTTCTAAAATCGGCGTAACATACTCGTCAAAACTCTGTGCTCAACTTTCGCCGCCAGTGTTCACGAGATGTGATAGTGAAAATGTTGATATCTTTCATTCTATTTAATTATTGTTTCATCCAAATTAAGAAGAAGAAAAAATGTTACTGGACATAAAACTTATTTAAAAACACAGGCGTATGAGGTGGTTTGTTATTGATTGCAATATTAAAAACCAAATGATTACTAGACAGTATAAAAACTTTGTACGCAGGTCTCGATTTTGAAGAACTGTTGAATTTAATTGGACCAAAAGTACTTAAAAAAGACACAATTTATATAAAATCATAATCATGATCACTCGCAACGTGCGACGCGTAATTACTGAACCGCGTAACAGTCAAAGACATCCGGGTGGAGCACTCAAAGGGAGCAACGAGCGGCTCGTTGCTCGCTGGTTTCCCCGTAACACGACGTACTGACTGCACGAATGCTCGCTGTGTAACATTACATTACATGTTACATTACACGTCGTAACGTTGGTCAGTTCCCACCTTAAGGCAAACAATCCTATTTATATTTGTCATAATAACTCTTTTTGTATCAGTAAAATATATACCGGTCATAATGAGGTTTAACTGTTTATGTAAACTTTGAAATCGTAATTCCTCGCTTAACGAGTTAATTACATTAAACCAACAAAATTATGTTACAGTTGAATAAACTAACTTTTAGTAACTAAATACGAATAACACTGTGCTTTATTTTGGCCGAGTATATTTAGTTTTGAGTTAAACCAATGCCAACCAAACAGAAATATTACAGTTTTTATTAAGTTTTATTATTATGGTATCACACATGATCGTGTATTCGATCCCTGGTGATGAACGTAGATTTTTCATTGTACATGTCTTTGTACAAAAAAATACGTTAGCAGCAGCATTAGCAGACGCCTATATTAATGATGAAGTGAATAGAATACAAACATTTTAGGCCAAGACTTATATGTTAAGCTAAACTTTGATAATACAAAATTCAAATAAGAGAAACATTACTTAATTTTTCACGGAACAAACCGAGTGCCGTATCATTCAGATAGCTATATTTGGCCGCTACTCCTATTTCGAAGCTACAGCCAGTTCCTGAAGTATTTCCGAACCAATTCGACTTAGGGTCCTTCAAAAAAAGAGCGTACCAATTCTAAAAAGACCTTCAACGCAATCGCGAGCCCTCCGGCAATTAGTGCCCACGGTCGGCGGTATCACTAGTATAATAATATAATGTTCTATACAAAAAAAGCTAGCCATTTTAAGTCCCTATAAATCCGTATCTTCAGTGAAGAAATTGAAGAAAGCAGCGAATTAACAAGAACAGTAACAAACAATTTATTGTAGTATAAGATCCCGCTATACAACGACCTTCACCGAGATGCTTATTAAATGAAACTTATTTTATATTTAATTTAATATGTCAATAAATATAATCCATATGGGTTGCCTAGCAAATTTCAGTCCAGAGTATGTTTAATTAATATTTAAAAAAAAATTTTTTTTTTATAATTTGCATGTAGTAAATTTTTTGAACTTTTTTCAATCAATATTTTTAATCAGAGTAGTATTATATATGTATCACTAAAACCTTCTTTTATACTAAAGATGTATATATACTTTAGTGTCACATAAAAAATATATACATAAATAATTAATTGATTAAAAACAACCCAACTTTTGCATATTCTATGGGCGTCATACTTTCGATTGGTATAGAATTTATCTAATAATCATACCGGTGAAATGTTTAAAAAAATATTTTTTTTTTAAATTAATTAAAAATACTCTGGACTGAAATTTGCTAGGCAACCCATATGGATTATATTTATTGATATATTAAATTACATATAAAATAAGTTTCATTAAATAAGCATCTCGGTGAAGGTCGTTGTATAGCGGGATCTTAGACCATTGGAATATATTTGTAATATCAATTCTATACCAAACACAAAAACTTCCGGATAACCATTAGAATGATTTGTTAGTTTCTGCGGCTTAATACGACTCCCGTAACTCACTAAGTCACAAAAGTCTGAACACTGCAATGAAACTTGTGAAAATACGGGAAAAGTTTCTTTACCTTGGTGAAAAATCTCTACCCCGTTGGTGGCAGACAATAAAATTTACATGGTTTTCTTTCAGCCTATATTTTTTAAAAGGGTGAAATAAGACGGTATTACGCGAAAAGAATATTCAATTAGACTCCTTTTATGCAGGGCGTCATTCGTTTATTTCCCTTTGTTCTATGCAGTCTCTGTTTAAAGATTTCATTCAAGACTATGGCTAATTTGAAATATCCGTTCAATGATTTTTATTTCGAAAAGCTTTTACTGAAAGTTATTATAATAAATGTTAGTTACATGAACAAGTTATAGCTGATGTAACAAGTATAAACTGATGCGAGTAACATTAAAAATTAAATAATATAAAAAATACACATCGGATTTACACCGATGTGAGGTGATGTATTAGAGATTCCTAACCTACCTAAAAAAAAATCTGTGGCGCTACAACCTCTTTAGGTCTTGGCCTCAGATTTCTGAATCTGTTTCATGATTATTTTTAAATCTAATAGGCAAGTAGGTGCTCAGCCTCCAGTGCCTGATACACGCCGTCGACTTTTTGGGTCTAAGACATGTCGGTTTCCTCACGATGTTTTCCTTCACCGTTCGAGCAGATCTTAAATCCGCACGTAGAAAGAAAGTCCATTGGTGCACAGCCGGGGATCGAACCTACGACCTCAGATATGAGAGTCGCACGCTGAAGCCGCTAGGCCAACACTGCTCTACCTATCCTTAGTATTTTGGTAACAATTGTTGAGTTACAATTTCATCAAACCGTTTGAAGAGCGGAGTTACCTGATGTACAGGTATCCCTAGACCTAAGTCGATTCTCGAATTCTCGAAGCTCCAATATCTGCTAAAACAATGTAACTTGCCATTGAATTTGAAATTTTGATTTTTTTGAATCCTTAAATCCTAACCATTAAAAAATTAAAATGGGCCAGTAGGCAAACGATCAGACGTTATTTGAATAGAGTGATAACCGCCGCCCTTGGAAATCGGTTGTGTTGCCGACCTTTCAGCGAATGTTACGCTATTTTCTTGATGATGATCCTACTAATGGGTCAGTAGCCAGCGGGGGATAAATCATAAAGCTATTATACATTCCATACTATAAAGAGATACTATATAGAGCACCACGAGCTGTTATCAGCTGTTTATACAACAAGGTTAGATTTTAATTTGTATTGTCTTTTAGTCTTAAACGGAAATTTGCTAAATATTCACTCACTATTTTATCAAGCATGCCCAGTCTACGCATGCCTAGTTTATATTTCTCTGTTGTTGCAAACAAATTGAAAGTGGTTCTTTTCAATATAAAATTACGACCCCCAAAAAAACTTGATGTTTCAAAAAGAGAACATGCAATATGAACTATACACTGTTTTTTGTTTGAGTAGAAATGCTAAAGATTTTGCAAAAATGTCGCCAATTTAATTACGGCGTTTTATTAGTCGCGAGTGCTCTTATAACGGAACTCTTAACCTGAATTGAGGCTCGTTGACTCGTTTTGATGTCTTTGGAGACCTGTTAAATCTTTTATCTGTAATTAGACCGACGACCAAAGTTGTAAAGTCTTGTATTGTTCTTATCATCATTATAATTTGAGGTTAGATTCGTTCAAGAATTGTTATTTACGTCATTATGTAAAGGTTTAAATAGGCTTACTATACATCCAATTAAATGTTTAAAGGCTTCCTAATATTAGTAACTTATTGGACTTATATAACTTGTATAGAAGTCTTAAACAAGGCGAGGTGTTTTTAATATTCCTCAACAAAATAACAATTCCTAGGTACAATTTTTCAAAACATACTTTTGTAATTTGTTTTCATTATTGTATTTTTTTAAACAGTAATTTTGAGTTATTATTCATTGCAAACATAAAAGAGTATTTCCTTTTTTTTACCAAACCAAAGTGTAGTGGAGGGTGTTTGGGTTGATCCTCTCTCGTTTCAACACTGTACTCATTGCCTTTTAACTCAAAATTTCATCCGCATCACCTTGGCTGGAAGTCTTCCACGGTCCGCTTCACAATACATTTCATTTGTGAACTAGCGAACTGTGGAATCGACTCCCAGTGGGGGTCTTCTCTGGGATACACGACCTTCAATTGTTTAAATACTCTTCCCTCAAAGGCTGTCTAGGCACGGAAGGCAACGATGACTGCCTGTTTGGGCTTCCCGTAGGCTCATTTGCTCGCTCATATAAAAAACCCGCATATGTTGTATTATCTAGGCTGTACACATAGGTAATTTCCTAAATTGAAACTACGGTAACCAATAAGCGATGCACCTTACCGCGAATTTAATCAGGCACCGATTTTAGATCACACAAACCACCTGCTCTGAGCACTAACAGGTGCCTAGTTCTATCTGGTTTGACCTACTGACACGAAACTGGTATGTGTTTTGATGTAAAAGAAATAGTACGGTTGGAGCATTATTTAGATTAAACGCTGTTAATATGAGTTCATTTATTTTGTAACCAGACGGTATTCCAGATAATAAAATATTTGAATGTCATATTTAATTGATTCAGTCTGTGCAGACAACCTGAAGTGCAAATATGACTTAAGGAGCTACAGATACACATATGATGCCATTCTGTAGATTTTATTAAACATTTTGAATAAAATATTTCGAATATCAATTTTAACACATTAATGTCATTATTTCAGCGTTACAGCTTAATTTTTTACTAGACAAGCTTTAAATTACTATTATTTTTCTAACTATAACTAAGAACAACCTAGTCGAAAAGTTTGAGAATCTAAGTCATGCGTTTGGTAAGAGGGAAATATAGTTTTCTAACTAGTGCTTCTAGACGAGAAAAAGACAGAAGGCATTTAAAGCAAGATTTATATAAAAAAAATTATTAAGTACTGCCGCCCATTTAAACTCTAAATGCCAGAGGACTTACGAGTGCGTTGGCTGGCCTTTTAAGAATTTGTACGCTCTTTTCTTGAAGGATCCGAAATATAATTGGTTCGTAACTTACTACGTACTTCAGTGGGCATCTGGTTCCACATAGTGGTGGTGCGCGGCAAAAAATGCCTTAAAAAATGCTCAGTTGTGGACGCGACGGACAACGAGGTGATAGATACCGTGGAATTTCCATCTCTACCTCGAGGTCCGATAAGGAAACAGACAGTGTCTGCCAGAATTACATTGCAAAATGTTCTGACTAACTAAATCAATATAAAATCTATTACCATCAACAAAAGTCGTTATGTCCTTACGTAATAAAGTAAATATTATTCATAATAAGTTAAGATTAGGGTATTTTAATGGAATTTATTAAAGGAGCCTTTGATGAAGAGTGTATTCGGTGTCGAGGCATAACGAGCGCTGAAAAATTATTAAAGTAACCGGGAATAAATGAAATTTATGAGATTGTAAGCATGACACCGAGTTGATTAACAGTGTTGACACATTTTCATAATTATTTACTACGAGACTTTTAGTTATGGTACTACTTCAGACTAGACTAGGTAGTTATAATATAGTACGATAGTTTTTAAAAACGATCCTAGGTCTTAATAATAATCTTTCACCTTAGTTTGAAGTAAATTTTTCAGCATAAATTAAAAATTTATGTTTCTAAAGCGTCGAATTGCAGTTCGAAGTTATTTCATACATAACGTATCGACGTTCTTTCTTTTTTTCATAGAAATAAATCTTTAATTGCAATACACAAATAATATTTACAATTTTCTTAACGTACATAGTCGTAATAATTAAAATTAAAACTAATTTAAAAGGTTTGGTCCCTGTGGCAGTGTACCTTTAACGCGTGCAGCGTTAGCGTTCTTTCTTAGTTTCTTTTTTCTTAGTTATTTTGGTTAATCCTCAAAAATTAATCTCGTGATTCTCCCGAAAGACCTCCAGACGTCAAGATATATATTTTATAGTATTCTAAAACTAGATTAGCTTTACTACAATTATAAACACACATTAATTATATTTATTTGTCAATATTCTATTTAAAGCAGATCAATTACCGTCAAGGTACAGGGTGCTATAAGTGTATTTTATTAGAAGCAGATGTTCGTAGCGTGTTCAAATACGTGAATTTTATTTGGATCCTTTGATGTCTCCCGAATTCCCCTATTTGCTTAATAAACATGCTTGGAATTTAGACGATTTAATTTTGATTCATTTTGTATCTTGGTGTAACTCGATTTTCTTATGTCATAAGATAGAATTTGATTATTTCGAATGGGTCAGTAGAAAACGTGTAATTTTTATATGTTAAATTAATTCATAATTATAAGGACTGCACAGAAACAGAAGTCTAGAATATGAAGCGAAAAATCTTGATTCTCTTGAAGTAGAATTTTTGATAAGATGAGAGAGATTTAAGATACATTTTTACTAATGATACCACGCTACCTATAACGTACTATTATAGTATCGTTTAAATATATAGGCTTATGATACTATTTATCTGTATAATACCTGTATAAAGCAATTTTATAACGGCATAAGTATTATGGATTTTGATATATTAAATGAATGCAGGAAACGACAAGGATTTATCCTAACGACATTCCTCTGAATACAGAGTATAAATCGTGGTTGATCCCCTAGTATAAATATTATGGAACAGAACAGGAGTGCGCATAGACTCACTTCGCTCTATAGAACGTAAACAAATTACAGCACAGCTTCTCAAACGTTTGTTTGCCAATTCTGTTTGCTTTGAATTATTGAAATTAGTTACCGAAATATTTGTAGTCTTTGGTTGAATGTAAACTAATGTAGACTTTACACAGATAATAAGACTTTATTTATAATTAATTTCAATAAAACACGAATTAAGTAATCGAACGCGATAATTGAATTTGAAACAGATAATTTATCTTTTTTTCATGCGATCAAATTTTACTAAATATTAATTCCTATGTTACAAAAATAATGAATATGAAAGTTGAATTTGTGCGAAGATAAACAGCTGGTTTTATTTTTCCGAGATCAAATAACATACGGGTTTTCTCTGCAGTTTAAAAACAGAGTGAGAAAATAATTGCCTTATTATTTTGAGAAGCGAGTGGCGAAAGGCGGGATGACGTGGCACATGTGGTTTTAATGGTTGCACTCTAGGGACGCTCCTTCCATTATCCTATCTTGAAAACTAAACTCTAATGGAGGAAATATTAAGGTGATTACAAAACGTCGAAATGTCTTACATTCTTACGAAAGCCAAACGATTTTTGGTACTGTATGTTATTGTACTAGAGTGCTTTAATGATTTTCCAATAAAACGCTAATACTGGTTTATTGTGAGCATTGCTTTTGTTTCAATAATATATTATTCAAACTTTACTCATAGTATCATTAACCTGAAATAGGTATGTATTATAATATAGTCTGCATTAATTTTCTGTCACTTTGCAAATATGTAATTAAATGTGACCTAACTAATCCTGGCAGCACAACACGGGTTCCCTAGTGGGGATAATATATTTGCTATGAATGAAGTTTATTATTATTAATATACGCTATAAATATATCATTTGTATTGTTTTTGTTTGTTTATTAAGTATAGTAAAACAGTTGCCAAGTTATTTATATAATAAAGTCGTTAATTATTATACATTTATATGTTGTGATAACAATTTCAATTTTATCATTTGCCTTGCGTTGCTTTGAACGCGGTCTGTATTTTCGATTCGTCCACTTTACAAGCGCAATATTTACTGCAAGTCCAGTCCATTTTGTAAGACATAAAAGAATTGCTCACCCAATTGAAAGTGTTCATTGTAAAGAGAAATGTGTTTCTCTGAAGACAAAGAACAGCTGTTAAGGTTTTGTAAGCATAAAATCGTATAATTTAAGAAAATCTTATTATCTTATGTGTCACCAATACGTTTGCTTACTGGCGTTTCTGGGTTCTGAGTTTTATTCCCGGAGAAACTATATTTCATTCAAACTCAAACTCAAAATATCTTTATTCAAGTGGGTAACCAAGTACACTTTTGAATCGTCAAGTTAAATTAATCGTAAATTTACATTTACTACCAGTTCGCAAGTCAAGGGCGTAGAGCGGGTAAGAAGAACTGGCAAGAAACTTTCCGCCACTCTTTTTAATCGCCAAGTATTGTCATACAAATTGTTTGAACTGGAGCAATTTAATCCCAAGGATTAGGATCATTTAAGTAGTCCTCAAATTTATAAAAAGCTTTGTTGATTAATTTTCGTTTAACGAGGGCTTTGAATTTATTTAGTTATTCGTGATAGAAGTCATCACATTGTCTATAAAATATGTATCAAACAGACTTTTGTCCCCTAGCTCCTATTTGAAGTTTCGAGGCTTCACGCAAATATATTATTTATACATTCTGAAAAAATAACTACCCTATTTGTAAAGTGCATAAACAAATTTTGGCCTTAAATTGTTTAGTAAATTCATCGATTGATAATGTTCACTTATTTACCTTAATAAATTAATACTTCTGAGTTCTGTTACATTTACTGCCAGTTCTCAAGCGAAGACAATATAACGGATGAGAAGAAATGGCAAATACTCTCCGACACTCTTTAAAATCGCCAAGTTTACGAGGCACAACCAAATCACACCCCTTAAAGCAATTAATTATAATAATGTTAAATAAGAATAACAAACGTTTATCCTGTATCAGAAATACGGTGTAAATAAAACCAGTTATATAATGTAAATAGAAAGCACTTGATCAGGAAAAGCAGTATAAATTTGATTAAATCTTTGAGGCAGAAAATAAAAATGTCCGAAACTAATCTAGCTTCACGACCCGAGTTAAACTTGTGGGTACGCATTTTAATCAGGCATTCCAAATTTTTTACCACAAATGGAATCCGTTTTTTCGGCGTCGCGGGTCAGCGGTCATTTAATGGAACAGGTACAGGGATTTTTATATAAAATTAATGGTTTATATATGTTAACGTAAAATTGTAAACACCGTTAGATTGTAATCTATCTCGCGAGATTATAAACTGTCGAAAGATTGTGAACCTCAGCGTACTGCTTACAATTTAACGTATTATTATTCGGTAGATTGTACTACACTAACTTAGTTATCATTCAAACTTCTTTGGTCAATTACAGATTAATTTTACTTCCCAACAATTTCATATAACTACCGAATAATAATACGTTAATTTGTAAGCAGTTCGATGAGGTTCACAATTTTTCGACAGTTTATAATCTCGCGAGATAGATTACAATCTTACGGTATTTACAATCTTACGTTAACATATATAACTGGTAATGTCTGCAAGCCAACTATCGTTCCATTGTTGACGTGCGACTTTTGACAGTGTCATACCTGTCAGTGTCACTTTTGACGTGTCATATTTACAAAACGAGAATGTACATATGACAGGTACATTTTATTTTATTATTATTAATTACTTAAGATGTCATGTGTTACATGGTGTAATGGTTGCAGCTCATTACAAACATTGTGTAAAACAAAAAACTTGGCGATTAAAAAGAAGTGGCGGAGAGTTTACTGCCATTTCTTCTGTTCCGTTCTACGCCCTTGATTTTAACACGGGCAGTAAATGTAAAATTAGAAGCATTTAATATGTATTTTTTTTGACGTTCATTAGTGTACATTGTGTTACCTATATGAATAAATGATTTTGATTTGATTTGGAACGATTTATGCAAAAATCGTTTTTGTATTACCTTTGATAGTTAAGGATGGTTATTTACACAAGCAAAGCAAATGCAAGAGACAAAAAATATATGTTTTATCCTGTCCACTCACACTATAAAATTATCATTTAATACATTGATGTCTCAATTTCGTGATAATTTAATACGACCCATTTTACTAGATACTTCATCTAAGTTTAAAACTAGTGAAGATTCTGACAGTTCCCCTCCAGTCAAAGTAAAAATAAATAAGGAAATTATTTTTTTAAACTTACAAAGTTACGAAACACTAGATACGAAAAATACTCGGAAATTTTGCTGGATCTAAAATATTTAATAAAAATATGAGCAACATAAACCTTATCTCCGTTTTCACTTCATTGCACTCGTAGTAGCTGCGACAATGGAGCCTCGATATCTGTAGACTCCTGGTTCTGTAATTCAAGTGGATATCCCTTATATTCTTATCAACGTAAACAAATGTAGTAACAATAATTAAAGTTGGTTTATTAAGTATAATATAGAATTAGTCTCAAAACTATGTCAGTTTCAGTTTAGATCTACTAATAAATTTATTTGATTAAATTTAAGTAGGCAAAAGCTTTTATAGAAATTATAAAATCAAATGTACAGTTATTTACAAAGAATTGCCATGAACCCTAGTAAATATGATACCCCTATATAACGCGATATTTCCTCCCTATAACGCGGAGATTTTTCAAGTTATATTTCTGTAGTGTGAAATTTATAATGATTCGTCAAGTCCAAAATTAGTTTTGCGTGCGCACGTGCTTCAATTGTGTTGTTATAAAATTAAACTAAACAACTTTATTAAATTCGTTTTCCTAGTTATTGTATCGTTAAAAAATCGGGTATCTTTTAACACGAATTACTCCTACAACGCGAGGGATTACGTTATAAATATTGGTGTATATATGTGTGGCAAGTGTTTATATTTGTATGTGTGTGTTTTTACATTGCAGGTTACTCCTATAAAGTGTTAAAATGTGTAATGTAAGAGGAAAATAAAATATCTTACCAAAGAATTGCGTGGACATTTATAACCACTGAATTATAGAATCAGGCCCACCCACCCATTGTTCTGTTACGCTACATTTAATAATCTATTCATCAGGCTTTAGTTATTGAGATAAGCAAATTAACGTAATTACTGGCGAATGTTTAGTCACTGTAATTATTTCGTTAATTGAACGGTTGGAGTTTTCGGTACTTGAGTTTTAATGGTTTCAGGTTTAACGAGTATTTTAGATAATGATTTTATAAGGGATTGTAATTTGAGTACCGATGTTTAAGTACACAATTTTAACTGGAAATTAATATCTTTATATATATAATTCTTCTGTGAGTGTGTATGTCACTGAACTTCTCTCAAACGACTGGAACGATTTTGATGAAATTTTTTGTGTGTGTTCAAGGGGATCTGGGAATGGTTTAGATTCACAAATCAGCCCGCCAGATGGCGCTGCAGTCGGTACTTTTATACTTTGCTTTACTAATTGCTTGAAATATCATGCAGGACAACGTCTGTCGGGTCCACTAGTTGTTTATAAGTTTTTTATAGGGCAAACGGGCCAAAAGCTCAACTGATGTTAGGTAATAACCATGTTTCCGCCGCTCATGGACATACCAGAAGTGTTAAGTGCGTTGTTGATCTAATTGGTTCTTTTCTTAAAGGACACTAAGTCGAATCGGTTTGTTAATACTTAAATTGCCAGCTGATATAGTGGTGGTGCGCAGCAAAAAGTGCCTTAAAAACGCCCAGTTGTGAAACGACGAAGGTCTAGGTAATACGGGTGGAATTTAATATTCTGCTTCGACGTCCGACTTTTAATTACGTAAAACGACGTAATTTACGATATGTGCTGCCGTGATATTTTTATTACTGCGAGATTTAAAATATGCGTCCTTAAAAGCTTAATCATCAACGGATTACAATATTGGGACGATGTTTAAACAGTATTTGGAGGGTTATAAGTGCAGTATTGGAGTATGAAATTCCGCCTATAGTCTATTTTTTAACCACCAAACGTTTTTTTTTAGAATACTTTACATTGAAGAAACAGTTATCTATTTATATGACACACAGCGTACAAATTCGTTGAAGTCAGCAATGAACTCGGGGCCATTGAATGTTATCGCGGGTCCCCTTCTACAAAAACATAATACGTAGAAATGACTACTTAACCTTTGTGCCAACAAGTTGTACCTTACGACATTTTCAATTTGAGTAAAAGCTGCATTTCTATGTCAAACGAGATGTGCATATATTTTATCTCTGTACTTTCTTTATACCCTTTTTAACTTAGGAAATCAAAGATGTATTATACCAGTATAAAAGATGTAGTATCCATACATACTATACTCCATGGTATATTTTCTCTGCAATTCCCAATAATATTTTACACACGTACTGTGTATGAGTTCATAATTCATTGAAATATATTGTTATTGATGTCTTATTTTCGCGTTACCAAAGATTGTGAACTTCAATAGTATTCCCCTGTACTGGCGTTACTTACTGGGCAGTGTTTTATAAAAAAAGCTAGTGGCGCTGACCCTTAGTATTGGCCTGAGATTTCTGTCTATATGTTATTTTTGCTAATTTTAAAAGGTGATCCGTTGACTTTTTAGGTTCTACACTACAGTATTTAATGGGCATCGAAAGTCCATTGGTGCACAGCCGGGATGCTCTAAACTTCGCTAAGTCATTTCATTACGAATATAATTTCCAGCAGTACTGAAATAGATAGAATAGACTAGCGACCTTTGAAAGGGTGTGACGTTCACATGTATTTTATTACAATTTTCCCTGTGTATGTTCATATATCTTTATAACAGTGCAGTCTAAACTTACCTTTATACATCTATAATATATATCTAATTACTACTCCCTATTATTCTCTAGTTTGAAACGAGCTTTGTTAAGCTCCGTGCGCTGCATACTAAATCTAAAGTCAACACGTATGCACAAATTTTATTTCATAGTGCACTCTCCCTTTCCACAGTTCTAAATAAACAAAATTGTTGACTAATTTTGTTCTGGCGACTAACGACCGGATATTTTTAGTTAAAGCTCTGGACGACACTAAAAAGATAATTATAAGATGTCGGCTCCACTTCCCCTAATTTATAGTCTGATTTATTTCTGGCACAATCTGTTAAAGTAATTGAAAAACTAGGATTATTTATGTCATAACTATATATTAATTATGATTAACAAATTGTTTGAATACATCTTTAAAAATACTTAATATTATTTTATATTGCGTGTTCTTAAACACATCAAACGCAATACATATATTGTAAAATAAAATTGTTTTGCAGTGAACGATAAAGTTATTAATAATCAAACTAAAAGCTTTTTATTATTACCTCGCTTACTCGTTACTTTGCTTATAAATAAATGAGACAAGACATTTACTAATTACATAATTAATAGCCACCTCATACGCAAGCGTTTTCACTTAAAATCCGATGGTTCGGCCAAAAGTATAACAAAAAAAATAAGAGTTATTATTATCAACAATTCTATTTATGTATTAAATATTTCCTAACTATATTTCATTTTAACATCGGTAAGTAGAACATAAACAGGAAAATATAAAACATTCGCGTTATCAATTTTAATACCGTGGACATATGAAGGTTATTTACAAAAATGTCGTAGGCGCTGAAGCGGCCAAGTGGAAAAACATATTTATTTGAGTGATGTGACCTTTATTCCCTCCGACACGTTGCCATGGTAACCTGCATGATAAATGACACCTACATAAGCAAATTTTCAACTTTCTTCAACTTTTCTAATTGAACACGCGAGTGACATATCCCTTGCTTGATTTTACAATGTTTTATGTAAAATTGTGTTACGAAGATTATTTCTGTAGTTATTTATATGTAGTTATGTATTTACATACATATATACATGTATATATCATTATCCATGTTTTAAATTGCCGTATTAAGCCATGGGATAAACACATTTATTTTGTATTGATTGTTTTCTAAGAAGGTTGATGACCTATCAATGCTTTATAACCTGTAACAAGTTTTGTTTTGCTGGAAATCGAACCCGAGCTCCGAGTTATACATTACCACTATTTATATTTCTTAATACAAATGCTTGAAGTGTCTTATTTTAGTTTTATCTATGGATAAGATTTACAGTTAACTTTAGCAGCATTTTATAATATGGACTGGAATTTCCAGTACTCAATTTTCTTATTCATCAATTTGGCAGTAAACAATTTAAAAAATATTACGAACTTCGCATTTTCTTCGGCTCTTGGGAAAACCTTTCCATAAAAATGTTAATTTCTACCAAAACCTAATATTGAGGTTCTCTAAATAAAAAAGTTAAATTGTTTATTTTGTAATTAGCATAATAAACAACGTTTTAACAACTTCATAAAACAAAACCCGCTTTAAAATGTTGAAATGCTTTAGACTTTAGTTATTTACTATTTCGAATTTCAAATGCTTTCACCATTTGTTAAAAGTTGCGTTCCAAAATTAAAAATTCTCCACTCTCTGAAGTGGAGCGATTCAACTTTATTTTTAATTCCAGCCAGTAGCCATTAATTAATGCAATATAAAACCTCCAACATCAAACTTCAAAATGCTCCAAACTTGTCTATTGAAAATTAAATAAAACAAAATCGTCACCAATCCATACGTAAACACAAAGGAATCAATAATTCATGGAGCAAACGTTGGTTGCAGATTGAGCCCGTACTTGGTAGTCAATAGTACATATATATAGGTATATGTGTCAGGGCAAAACATCGAGGCTAGCAAGTCACATGAGATTAGAACACAGTTTCATTACGGACTGTAATGTACGGTACGGTGTATTGAGACTTGTGACACATAGCTGTGACAAAATGTAATAACGCCAGTTGTATTATATTTAACATATAAACGGGGTTAAGAGGGTTATTTATAAAAAATCAAGTCACACAGTTTAATTATTTAATTAAAAATCTATTAAATTGTTTTTACGCTGTGGTGAAAACAGATAAAATGTATAATTCCTAATTTTATATTTTAGATGTTCACCACAAACACAATAGTTATAGCAATTAGACGTAGGTATAGCAATATTTGCTATTATTTTTGATAAATAAAATTTATATTCCCACCGAAACTTGACTAGGTCCTATGTCCCCCAGAGGACATCCAGCGTAGAAAACCAGCCTGATCGGCCTTGAGCAGCTCTTTTAATTCACATAATTTCAACTTCTTCGCCTCTTTCAACATGCTTCCTTCTTTTTAACACTTGCGGTCCAACAATAGAAAATATCATAAGAACCAGCGTGAAAACTTAAAAGACTATTGCGGTCACGATTATTTTTATTGGCTGGCTTTAAACGTAGCGGTATTGTACGTGTATCGTAGTAAAAAGTTTGGAATATATAAGAAAGTTGCAATAAAAATCGGGCCAAGTGATTAAAGTGCAGTGTGCACCTGTGATTCGGCCGGTTAGATGGCTTCCGTACGCTCGTTATACCGGTTTTAAAATGTACTCCAATATTGACCATACTGTTGCAATTCGTAGTAGTTATTAACGTATTCCTATAATATGCCTTTTAAAGTTCTTTTTAGTACTTATAAACCCCGTTAAATTCTTAAATCTAAAAATATATGTTTGCCACAAAAATACCTTGCATGAGTATTACTCAGTAGAAAATTCAATTCAATTTTTTATATTTGCAATGAGTTAATTAGACGGTTATACTCGTAGCATATTTTGTACGCTGTGCAATGGGCAAAGTAATATTTAATTTAATAATAATTTATTTGCAAGAATATGTTACAAAACTTCGCATATTCGGCCTCGCATATGGCGTGCAAATTTGTAAGAAATATTAAAAATTAATTTCTCATACATATGCAATGTTCAGTCTTAGTGTTATTGTATCTACTTAAGAATTAGTGCCAATGTTATAATATAGTTACGTCAAGAATCAACTTAAAACACTCAAGTAATTAGGACAGAAATTAAAGTTATCAACTTAATTAAATGAACCCCCATCTGCAACTTATGATGTAGCATTTCAATGAAAATTCTCATTAGTAAAGTTGTGGCCATTGAGTTTTCCATTCCAACATTGAGACTCGAAAGTGCTTAAGATTCTAATGAAGATAAATAGGAAAACTTCGATAAAGTTCTCTTATATTGACCCCTTTTCGTAATTATTATAAACAATTAATACCTTAACACAATTGCATCATATATACTTCTGCCATGAAAATGTCAAGGACGCCTTAAGAATTTAATACACAGAATAACATTATATATATGTCTTGACTATTTTATTAGTTAAGTTTTGAAATTGCATATATACTATTAAGTTCATAAATTGTACTAAAAACATGAAAAATAAGGAATCCGATATCGTCTTAAAAATTAATAAGTTTAATATGAGAAAAAAGCTTCGAAGCCAAACCTTTTGACAACTGGATCGTCCTTATAGATCTTGAACTAAAAAAATAGGGTTTTTTTTTACAGTCCGTTAAAATTATAAGTTATAGAAAATTTATTATATAAATTTTATTAATTGTGTATATGAATAAGCAGAGCAGTGTTGGCCTAGTGGCTTCAGCGTGCGACTCTCATACCTGAGGTCGTAGGTTCGATCCCCGGCTGTGTACCAATGGAATTTCTTTATTTATGAGCACATTTAACATTTGCTCGAACGGTGATGGAAAACATCGTGAGGAAACCGACACGTCTTAGACCCAAAGAGTCGACGGCGTGTGTCAGGCACTGAAGGACATCACCACAGAAATCTGAGGCCAAGACCTAAAGAGGTTGTAGTGCCACTGATTTTTTTTTTGTATATGAATAAGACCTCAAATATTCTACATTAAATTGGATCTATAATAAATAATGATTAACATTATACAAGGTTTGCGGAAACACAAAACCTTCAAGATAAGCAGAGCATGATATGCAAAACCGTAAGCTTTGTTGTAATGTAAATAATGAACGAACGGTACCGTGCTTTGTAGAAGTTAAAAAATAAGTACTTAAAATCTATTTAGTGTATAAAATGACATACCATAAATAGATATATATATAATATATATATATTTAGATAAATTATACATTTATTTATATGGTTCGTGTTTCGTTGTCAACGCTACTAGATGTGGGGCCTCTCTGCATCTTCTACCGCATTAACCTCGGAGAGTGTTCAAAGGAGTTGTTCGGTCTGCAACAGAGTTTCATTATTGGATGTCAAGGCAGAATACAAAATACCATCCGTATCACCTCGACGTCCGTCGTTCCAAAACTGAGCGTTTTTCGAGGCAGTTTTTGCCGTGCACCACAGCTATGTGGAACCAGCTGCCCGCTGAAGTATTTCCGAACCGATTCGACTTAGGGTCCTTCAAGAAAAGAGCGTACCAATTCTTGAAAGGCCGGCAACGCACTTGCGAGCCTTCTGGCAATGTTTCTATCTATGTTATTGAGATTTACTCGGGTAACGTTAGGTGCATTTTTATATGTACTGTTTTGTTAATTTCTTGTCAATAGTTACGTCCTCCATTTAGACTTTTATAGTGAGTGTTTTGTGCGTGTTCGTGAACTAGACAAGGTACAGCATCAGTCTAACCTCTCTTTGTTTTAAAACTAACAATTTCTCCAAATCCTTACGGCTGACAATATTGTGTGCCTTTCTTCCTAGTAAGGAGACATTACAACGAGGTATGAACTCAGGACTTATTCTAGTATAAGATTATGTTCTTTGTGGTACATAATTTTTTTGGTATGTAATGTATCACTCAATATCGGGTGAGCCTCCTGCCCGTTTGCCTCCTATTACATAAAAAAAATTCAGCGTCAAGACAGGAACATGACAAATCTATTACATGTTTGGCATACCAACTGGAGTTCCATTTAAAACTATTAACTACGCAACGGATACTTGGTGTCAAGGTCCTAACTCTGGTCGTGGGTTAGTATGAAAGAACAGCTGTCGACAAAAAATACGACTTGTATACGTATACTCTTATACCATAGGTTTTAGGATTCAAGGTTTGTTTCATGTATGTAGTAGTGTAAATAATCTATAATAAATAAAAACAACGTCGCTGTCCGCTGTTGTTACCTATTAAATAACCTCTATTATAAATTTATTTGCAGGATTAGACAATAAACATAGACATACATCTAAAGGCTGAGTGTAACATTCGGCCTTACACAAAAAGCGTACAATGGCGTCGTAATCCTAATAAACGATTCACGCAAGGTGTAATATGGCCCAGGCGGCTCATTATACATACAAATGAGCAGTTTTAAGTGCGTTGTATGATAATCGAAGGAACCAGCAAGAGTTCATTAACAAGCTTGTAATTATGGCGTGTTTGCCTCGTTAGAATTATTTAGAGTAATTGAAGCGTCGACGCATACCTTTGCGCCTTTGTGTGTGGCATTAAGAGATTCTTGCACGCGATCAGTGAGAATAAATGTTAATTACAGGGACTGTAGTGCGGGCATGGATTTTAAAGGGTTATCGCATGCAAACCCAAAATTGCTTAAAGGCTTCAAGGATTCTAATGCGTTATTTAATAAAATGCAAGCAATACATAGGCGTGGAATGCTTTAGAAGTAAAATGCAGGGCGAGAGAGAAGAAACGTTATTGAATTTAAGCTTTTAATATTTACAGTTCATATACATATTTTTTGATATAAACAAAGTTTATGTCTCAGTCAGTAGATTTTAAGTCATTTTTATCGGGAATCTCAGCAATAACACTTGAATTATTCAAGTATAAGTGTAACTATTTCCGGCCTCACCCTAATTAACTTTAGACCTCATGATAGTAGATCGTACTAAGTCTATTAATTTTATTACAATGCAACACTAATAACTATGTTTTTATCAATTGCTTACACGAAATTATGTTACTGTGCATACTCCCTTTTCAGAACGACAAATGAGGTAACAAGTGTTTAGCAAGGCAATAAAAGAAATGAAAGGCATATAACATATTATAAGTTAGTTCTACAGGTCATTTCATAAATTTTATATTCACTGTAAATACTTATATACTTAAATAGTATTATCTATTTTTGAAATAATTTGTTTTTAGTATTGGATACGATATAATGCAATATCACGTACGAAGATTCTTTAGCAACGCAAAAATAAATTCAACAATAATCAGTATTTTTTTTAATAAATCCTTACGAATATTCAATTGTTCCAATTTTAAAATATTTAGAGTTATATTTGAAATAAGAATAAGCGTCGGATGCGATTTTGATTATTAAATATGTAATTATTAAATGTTGATTGTATTTCGTGTAATGTTATAATCTCTTTTTGGTTTAATTTGGCTACACTTTTATTTTAATCAAGTTTTAAAGTTTCTTAATAAAAATAGGTTCACAATATTGAAAAGAAAAAGGTAACAACATAAATAAATCTTGCACATGGAATTTACGACTCTCCCGATTTTAATTTGCACTCTAAGTACCAATTTATATTAATAGCTCTTTTGTTTTTTCCAGGTAACGCCCAATTTAGAGGACTATTGAAAAAATCGTGAGTGCTTTGGAAATCGCAGTTTGTTAATTTAATCGAGTTTTTATCAAAATGTTTGCACACAGGCGTTTTGAAGCACGCGAATAGCTAGCGCACGCTTTACAAACTAAATATTCTTAAAATCTGTAGGCTTTTAAGCTATATATAATTGAAGTAAATGGTCAAATACTATGAATTTTGACACGAAGACTTTTGACACTAAAGTGACACATAACTTGTCGTATAGGAGTAATATTTAAGAAATTATTTAGAGTTATTCACTAGATTGTAGCTTCGTTTAGAATAAATTATTCACTAATCAAAGAATCTTGATTGTGGCCCAATATTGTTAAAAAACATATCACTGATAAAAAATATCAAAACATATACATTCGGGGATCGGGTGTTTTAAATATGGCTATAAAGCTTTTAATCGAGTTGTTTTGTTTAATCAAAACTATGTTTAATAATTTTTGTTCCCCATTTGTGAACGTTATCTTATCTGTGCAAAAAATAACAATACTGCTTTAACTGGACATCTATTTCCGTTTAAACTTTCCACAGATCGCAGTCGATAGTATTTGTTATCTATGGTCTTCAAAAAAGTTATCGGACGCAGTTGTGTAAATGTCAAAACAAATTCGTTCCATTTTTAACATGATATGTTATCGCCAAAGTGATTACGAAACCTTTTTAAGCATTTCAAAAATTGTTTTGTTATATATCGGGTATTTGATGTCATACAATAAATGAGAAAAATCGATCCTTAAAATAGATTAAAATGGCGTGATTGTTATCATTGGTTATCAATAGAACCTTTTATAATAATGGCCTTATTATCAAAAGTAAAGCCTCTTTCATTATCAATTTAACAATTATTTATATTATAAATAACTAATCTTTCCTGGTAGGTTCTTAAAGCATACGAAATAGTATTGTTTCAAACCAACAATTCTTTCGACGACGCAACACATTAAGGTTCCTAATTTGGTAAGAGTACTAGCTCTTATAACCTTGCCACGAATTCGTAATATCAATTACGAAGTCACGACTATTACATTTTATGGGGCATCAGTCTCATATAGGTGAGGACAGAATTTATTATTACAGGTCAAATAGATTATAATGTACACATGGTAATTCAAGAGAGGATTCTATAAATTACCATCTAGTCCTCGATTGGTAATTCGTTTTTCATAACAATGTTTATAAATTTTAGTATAATTATGGTTTTGCCAAAAATATCGATTTGTGTGTTACCAAAGATGTCATTTCTTACGTCCTGTTGCTAAGCTAGAAATTATTAAGACGCGTCGACACACAAGATGTAGAGCACGTTATGTTATATAGTGTAGAAAAGTCTATGGCCTTACAATATATAAACCAGACCCTACCCAGCGCCAAATAATACAATCTTTAGATCACTGTAATACAAAAGACTTAAAAAATCGTTTAATTACGACAAGAGTTTAATGATAACCAGCTCGCAGTAACAATTGTTTTAAATCATAACGTTAGTATCCTGCTTTGGAACTCCTGACCTTTTGATATCTGACGAGCTCAGTCTTAATTTATTTAAGAATCTTCTTTTTGAGCATTTATCTTTTGCCTAGTAATTTTTTTTTTTTATTATTTATGTCATTAAGATTTTAGTTTAGTTAGTATGTATTTCTAGTGGGACATGTAATTTTATGTTTTTTTTGTTAATTATGCACTTCTTGTTCTTTACCTCCCGTTAGTGTTTCTTTGGTTATTATTATACTAGGGTTGTCTGGAACAAATCGCTTGTTGACAAGGCCGCCCGTTGCCTAACAACTTATGCAACCTGTTTTTTATATGTATGTTAAATGCAACGAAGTGTAAATAAATAATAATAATATAACGTTTTATGATGTAATCGTAGTAACAAGATTAGAAGATCATGTGCCATAACGAGCAGTCATTTAATTACGCCAATTAGTTACACATTTTTACAGTTGTGTAATATGTTATATTTGATAAACATTGAGGTTAATGCAATTAAACAAACATGGAATCAGATATTTTAAAACTTAAATCTTTCTTTCAAAACATGTTGATAATTGTTACAATATGTACCCCGTGAGACTCCCTTGTGAATTCTCTTGCTTGGTAACTAAATATTTGAAAACATAAAATTATTGTCTGTCATATGTTTAACGTTGAACGAGTTGTTTCATTGTTTTAAACAAATGCTGTCGTTCGTTCTTATAACATTAGTATTTTCATTTTGATGGAAACGAGTGTCCGAGGTCATTTAAAAATCTTGAAAGAATAAAATATTATATTATTATTGTTTTCAAAATAATGTAGAGACCAATTAAGTGATAATTCTGTTTAGCATTCTAGTTGTGGCCATGCTTCATGTTTTAAGCTGTTAATATTGGATTCAAAAAATTTGAGATATTAGTTGATACCTACTCCTCAAAAATAGATTAAAAAAAGTGTTAAAAAAAGAACAAACTGTAATGTTCTTTAAATTTTCTGTTTTTTTGTGTTCGGCGAATAGTCTTTATGGTAGTCTGTAGGCATTTGACAGTGAAATATGATTAATTAATTATCTTTGAAAAAGTGGAAACTGTTACATGAAGACGATTAGTTCCGTCTTTCAGTTACGCGAATTGCGCGTGGACCGTTCATGTTTTCTAATTTACTTTCGAAATTAGTAATCATTGTGACTTCATTTTACAATTATGCATTTTGATTATGTTTATTCAATAACTTGACCGCCGCCGGCTACGATATAAGAAACTATAGGAGAAGTTTAGGAAAGAAACTTCATCCTATTCAAACTATCAATCTAGACTACCACTAAAAAGTCTGCACAGCGATCCCGACGTTTTACGACTAGTCAATTAGAAGGTCATGCTAGAGCATGAAGGGCATGCAAAAACTAGCATTTCGGGAATAGCATGGTATAAAAATCATAGAAATTGTAAGTGAAATAATGGCTAAGATGCACGAGTAGCTGAATTACCATAGCCAAAATTGACAGTTATAATGGTTTTTGGCAAGGATGGTGATGTCGGGTTGGGTACATGGATCAAATCCAGGATGTACTAGAGAATGGACAAGTAAAAAGTCCTCATGTGTATGGTTATTGTCATGAAAGTGGACGAAAGAGAGGTAAGTCAGGACCGTAGTAAGTGGAAATCCGTGGTTTCTGCCCCTTCGGGAAAAGGGCCGAGGATATACGAATAAAAAAAAAATGGCTTTTCAAATGATTTATTTTAATCATGTTTATACACCACATAAGCACAAGACTAAAGTTAAACTAGATTTAAATAATAAGTGCGTGCTCCTATATCACCATGCCTCCTGCTGATAGAGGACAAATCTTTGTTTTTAATTTATATTATTATTATTTATTACTTAAGATGTCATGTAGAACATGGTGTAATGGATGCAGCTCCTTACAAACGTTGTGTAAAAAAAACTTGGCGATTAAAAAGAGTGGCGGAGAGTTTATTGCTAGTTTTTCTCTTCCGTTCTACGCCCTTGATTTGAGAACTGGCAGTAAATGTAAAATTAGAAGCATTTAATATATATTTCTTTTTTGACGTTCACAAGTGTACATAGTGTTACCTATATGAATAAATGATTTTGATTTTTAACTATATTTTTTTATATAATAAATAAAATACCTTTCCAAGTATATAAGTAGTAATATATATTTTAACGTATACCTATTATTTATACGAAATTACAGATAAAAATGTAAATTAGGTCGTAGCATGAAAAGCAGTTTCATGTAAGTAGATACAATTGTCTCGTGAAATACCGTTCACAATAGGCTCACTCCGGAATTGCAAAGACTGCATTCTTTAAGTACGCACTTTCTTATGCAATGCTTTCTGACGTATCAATGGTTAAGTTTTTTTTAGTATAGCCTTTTGAATATAAGAAATTCAAAGACATTTTGGGTTAATATGCCTTTCTGTCGTCGCCCATGGATACTCAATGCCAGAGGGGTGTAGCGAGTGCGTTGTCAGCCTTTTAAGAATTGGTACGCTCTTTTCTTGGAGAAAGGGTGCCGAAACGAGTGGAATATTTCCTAGTAATATAATAATTGATACCTTCCACTGGTCTTACTCACAATTTCGCAGATGGTCTAAGATCCCGCTATACAATGACCTTCACCGAGATGATTATTTAATGAAACTTATTTTATATTTAATTTAATATGTCAATAAATATAATCCATATGGGTTGCCTAGCAAATTTCAGTCCAGAATATTTTAATTAATATTTAAAAAAAAAATTTTTTTCAACATTTCACCGGTATGATTATAAGATAAATTCTATACCAATCGAAAGTATGAAGCCCATAGAATATGCAAACGTTAGGTTGTTTTTCATCAATTAATTATTTGTGTGTATATTTTTTATGTGACACTAAAGTATATATACATCTTTAGTATAAAATAAGGTTATAGTGATATATAATACTACCCTGATTAAAAATATTGATAGAAAAAGTTCAAAAAATTTACTACATGCCAATTATAAAAAAAAAATTTTTTTAATTTCGCAATATGTTATCATATTTGGCGCTTTTTGATGATATATATATATGTTATTAAGTATACAGCATGCTGTTTTTGCCTGTTATTGTCATTTGTTTTTATTTTTATATGTAGATATCTACGATCAATACTTCTTTTTAATAATACATTATTACAGGTAATTTAAGTCGCTTTAAGTAAAAACTTGAACACTAAGTTAGTATAAAACATGTATGCTTCTATGAGAAATATAATATAACATGTATGAGAAACTTACGACTTAACTTAGACAGTAAAGTACTAAAATCCATTTACGTAATTAATAATTAATTATAAAGTGCATCTGCTGGAGTCCATGGTATTCGCAACATTCTCCTCCGACATACTGACATACTATAAAAGGGCCGCCAACGCACTTGCGACCCTTCTGGCAATGTTAGTGTCCATGGGTCACTTAACATCAGATGAGCCTCCTGTTACATAAAAAAAACATAATGTTACATTAGACAGAAGATAAAAGTACTTAATCCATGTACGTAGTTTCCGTTTTTAGTAATTTAACATTTTAGAAAACTTTACATTGTAATAATTCAAATAAATCGTTTTATTAATCGATTTGAAAGCATCACAAACACAATCGCTGGCCAATATACCAATTTAAAATAAGTTTAAATGTGTGGCAATGTTCCGAGCTAGACCACTCTAGGCAGTCACGATCATTTTGCAATACGCGTTTAGGTTGTCGCGCAATATTGCATTTTGAACACAGTGCTGGCAGAACTTTTAATACATACATAGTCCCGTAAATAAATATTTAGAGAACCACACATGAAACAATTTTTTCAAGTGCATAGGTGCCAATTAAAGATTGAATTTGGTGCCTGGTAGATAGTACCGGTGACCATAGAGCTTATGCTTTCCTCGCTCAACGAATAAGTATCGCAATACAACGAAGAAATTATTATGCATGATGCTTTGCCAAACTTTTAAAATTTTATTTAGTTTTCTATTTATTAGTTTTTAATTAATAATTAATAGTAATAAAATAAGTCTATATAAGTACTTTATTTGTGTATTATTAAATATGTTACGGAATAACTATTCTAAATCTAATATAATATATAACTTACAAATTAGAACATATAAGAAAGTCCACAGGAGGTGCCATTAAAGTTCACAAAATACGTGTACAAAATAATGCCTCAAACAATCAGCATTTATAAATTAGTAAAGTAGCTTAAAGTTATACGTTTTAACTAGAAAAAGTGGAATAATAAACATAGAACCTATAAAAATTAATTAAACAACAAAAATATTTCTTACATCGATTGAGGTATGTTTTTCTAAAACAGGTTTATATGGAAAAACTTTTACATTCGTAAAGTATAAATACGTTTTTCAGCACTTTTATTAAGTCGTTCCGCCCTGCACGCGTTCACGTCATAAATGGACATAAACTTTATGGGGCTGTGGGTTTTATGACCTCATGTCTTTACGATTGCAGCGATAAACTGTATTGATTTTAATTAACAATCTAAACATACTTAATAATAGTTATAACTAATATATTTTATTCAATTAGGCAATCCATATTGATATTATTGTGTTAATAACAAGATTGTCCTAAATATTAGTAGTAAGTTATATTGGTAGGTTAGCTTTAAAGTATATTAAACCATCAAAAGGCACATGCAGTCCAGGGCAATCCATCCTTCCCGCTAATTGAGGATACCTTTATCATAGTTTTCATGAAGAATGGAAAACTGATACAGTTTTATGTTATAAAATTAGTTTGAATTAGAAATTAGTTATAAAAGCATTTATTTGAAATGTCCTAGATACTTTAAATGATATATTTAATTTAATAGTACGAATATTTTATTATGTAAACAACAGCTGCATATATGTTAACAAAGTTTTATTTAAATGTGTAAGTAATTATCGTAATTTATTAAATGAGAATACATATATTTATAGTACAATACTTCTTTAGTAACTTCACTGTTATTGCATTGCCAAAAATAACTTGTTAAATTACTTGTCTTTTTTACATGAAAACGTAAACAGAAATTGTCAGAAATTATTTTTTCTTAAAATTGCGTAATTAGACTGAGTGGGTCATCAAATTCATTAAATCTTAATTAAATAAAAGATTTTATGAATTTTAGCCTTAGAACTGTATAGTATACAACCTTGGATCGTGTATTTTATTCATAACAAAGACGAAAGAACGAAGACCAAAATGGAAAAAAAATCGATTGGAAAAGATCGTACGAGAAAATGTTTCAATATCTTAATTAACATAACACTATATAAATTAACAGCAGTATAAAGCGCGAGTTTATTCAAAGCGTTTCAATTATAATGCAAATTAAACTCCTCTTTTTAATACTGCCTCAAATGAAACAAAGTCGAGAGATTATGAGCACAATTTAAATGAAACACGACACTTGCTTACAAATGGTCATGCCATGAATAAACCTTGAAATGAAGAATGGTTTTAAATTGTCACAATTGAGGCATTAGAATGAATACGGAAGTCTTTTCGATATTTGGATTATTGATATTATGTAATACTATGGAAATATTGAGACAATAAGAGTTTTTTACATACATCATGACTTACATACCTCAGACTTAGAAGTGTGTACATAAAAGAGCCTGTTAAAAAAACGTGTGTGTACTTATGTACACGCGTTAGAAGTTACACTTATTTGGCGTAATCTTTTGGAAAATGTTATTCTACGTTTGTAGAAAAAACGACACTAACAAAAAAACTAAAATGTATACTATAGCTAACTTCAGGGTGTCGATTTTTTGTGACGATGTGCGCGCGCATTGTAAAAAAATACTCTCATCATTATTCCATAACGCGCCAAAAGAAGTATAACTTCATAATAATTATTTCTGGTCGGTAACAGACAGCGTTGTATAATATTTTTTGACTTTAGCTACAAAGCCGTTGACTTACCTGACTTGACTAATGTCTGAGATTTTGAGCCTCCATCGCGATATTGAGCTTCGCATTTAACCTCGCCCTAAACTCCAAGCTCCGAGCTTAATTTCTCCTTTTTAATCTGTGCTACAATCCTGCAAATACCAATCCCCAGAACGTGTTAATTACTATATCAGACAAGAATTTTGAACGCTTGTTGTTCGGATTAATACCTGCAGCTGAGTTTCATCATCGGACGTCAAGGCAAAATACAAAATACCATCCGTATCACCTCAACGTCCGTCGTTCCACAACTGAGCGTTTTCTAAGGAAGTTTTTGCCGCGCACCACCACTATGTGGAACCAGCTGCCCACTGAAGTATTTCCGAACCAATACGACTTAGGGTCCTTCAAGAAAAGAGCGTACCAATTCTTGAAAGGCCGGCAACGCACTTGCGAGCCTTCTGGCATTGTGAGTGTCCATGGGCGGCGGTATCACTTAACATCAGGTGAGCCTCCTGCCCGTTTGCCTCCTATTACATAAAAAAAACTTTTACACGTACCTACACACGTATTACACGAGTGTTAAACCATTTTGTTTTGAACAAGTTGCATGTTTGCATTGTCGGAAACAATAGATAAACTTTAGACAAGATAAATTCTTGTTTAGATAGTTCGAAGTTGCAATGTTGACATTTCTACAACGACTGCTACGATTTCCTGAACGATGCCAAATTAAATAACTTAAACAAATAGTTGATACATTGTCATACATTGTAACATAGATAATTTGAAAAGTTTGGCACTGCGCCCTACACATTTGGGGTAAAATTGACAAACGACAGTGACTAAGATATTATAGATCTCTTGATATATTATATCTCTAAGAGATGTATATATAAAAAAAACAAAGAGAATATAAATTCAGAGAGACGTTACGCCCAAAAATTACGCGAAGGCTTATAGTAAAGTAATTTGGACAGTACTAGGAGATATCTCTCAACCTAGACGTTGCCAGATAACGAAAATATTATTTTTCCTTTTATTTATAGTAATGAGCCATGTTGCCAATCACGATGAGCCTTTCTATGTTCTTGTCGACAGGTAATAAATGTAATTGTAGATTTAATTGAACTTCTTTTCTGACGTTCATAAGTGTACTTGTTTACCTAGCTATATGAATAAAGATATTTTGAGTTTGACACTACGTACGTATGTAGACATATATTGGATAAACGTTATTCTTTTAGAGCTGGAGAAGCTTTCATAAAGGTCGATTTACATCAAACGAACATAGAGCTAGAGCTAGAACAAGAGCATTCTTTCGTAATCTTTTAGTGTAAACGAAAGCTAGAGGTATCGATTTACATCAAACGAACATAGAGCTAGAGCTAGAACAAGAGCATTCTTTCGTAATCTTTTAGTGTAAACAAAAGCTAGATCGAATGTTCTTTGCTCATTCGTGTCAATTCTGTGGTTAGTATTGGTAGTGCTTCGTTATGTCTGACTCTGACAGCGATATCATTACTGCAAGTGCTGCATTTATTATTTTGTCGCAAAAACTCAAAAATAAAAGAAGGAAGAGACGTTGGTGGGTTACAAATTTAATGCATCGAAGGACACTGGATAATGTAGGTGAAACAATGACGGATATGCGAAAACAAGAAGAAAGTGGACAATTCCGAAACTTTTGTAGAATGGCGCCGGAGGATTTTGATCATTTACTATCTCTGACCATCGAAATTTTTTTTTTATAGTTTTCATACGTCGGATCCCACAGGCATTTGAAATTACGGTAGGCTTCTATCATTAATAAACATTTTTCTTGAGACCAATCCATAATTTAATCGATAAGATACGTAAACAATCGCTAGAACACAAGAACGCTTTGAAAAGACCGCTCAGTGGCGCGAGCACGTCCGAACACGCTAGAACGCTCTAAGCAACTGTTCGCGCGCTCTTGCGCCGTTTACACCAAGCGAACGAGCATTCTTAGAATATTCTATAGAATCTTTGCGAACGCACTAAGAACAACGAAAGAATGCTCTACGCCTGTTTACACTAGAAGAATTTGATGTAGTGGGGATAGAATGAGCATTCGCTCGTTTGATGTAAATCGACCTTAAGGATCGATGCATTTGATGCGTTTAGCGGTCCATGGTATTTTTAGCATCCGCCTCTTATGTACGACTAAACTAAACTTACAAAAGGAAAAAATTATAAAAATTATACCTAATTCGGCTGTGTTGTGTGTGATAGTGTGAAAGTGAGGGTAAATACACAAGGGTGTGTATGTGGGGTGTATGTTGCAAGTTATTTTGCGCTCAAAGTTTATAATTTAAGGCAAGGTTGGACAAAATAATGAAATTTAATCCATGCGGTCTACTTTATGATACTGAGAACGCGTGTGAACGTTGTGACCTTGTCTTTATATCACAGTATATCGCTTAATAACTGTACTTACGTGTGTAAAGATTAAAGAGTCATTGTTTTGGTCATAGACTAATGAGTTCTATATAATCGGAAGGAATGTTCCACCAAGTTCTTTGGAGGGTTTTTGAAACTTTTTGAGGAAAAGAACGCTTTCTTTAGAATTAAATAAACAAAAATGCACATTTACAATATTAATACTTAGAATTTAGTTGAAAGGTTTCGATTATTTCTAGTTAATCTTAATGAAACTCTATGAAAAGCGTAATATAGCACAATACAAGATTGCCTTTCGAAAGCTATTTCTATACGAATCATTTTGTTACGTTTCAATTACAAACAAATCGTAAATTACCATTATTATAATAATAAATTTTTATTTATTTAATAATTTAAATAAAGATAGACAATCTTAGTAAGAACAGTGATTAAGTTTTTGCTAACAAAGACTTGAATAATTTTTTATAATATTCAAAACTTTATTTTGTTTTTGCGCTGCGTATTTTTATTGCGTCATTTCCTTGGATAATACTTGAGTATCTATTCCAAGCGTGTGCTTAGTTTCATAAGTGTTTATATATGATGTATGTTCACAAATATGTCAAAAATTAAGTCATCAGATTTACGTCAGATATGAACTTTTTTTTTTAAATAATTCTACTCCCCTGCCATAGCGTCCAGGGACTTTTTCTATCTCTAAACTTCACATCACGAAATACGCCCCGGCTACATCGGTAATATTTTTGTTTACAATATTCATGGGCGAGCCGGGGCGCAATTCCTCGCGAGACCCGTTCTTTCAGTTTTGTTTGCCGCCTTAATATATTTAACAATTTTTTCGCAAAACCGAGATATGAACTTAAAGTACTTTACAACCATTCGTTTCATCAAAATCGGTTCAGTAGGTTGGGGCATATCCACGCCTTTTTGGGACATATAATACAGTACCTAGGTAGATATTGTATAATAAATACTGAATTAATTTTTTGTAAAATATTATTCATATATATAACAATTTTTTCGCAAAACCGAGATATGAACTTAAGGTACTTAACATCCATTCGTTCCATCAAAATCGGTTCAGTAGGTTGAAGCATATCCACGCCTTTTTGGGACATATTATACCTATCGGTACCTAGGTAGATATTGTATAATAAATAGTGAATCAAATTTTCGTAAAATATTATTCGTTTTATTTAGTCAAGAACATAAGCTTAAGTTGAACAATTTCATACAATTCAACAGAAACTGCTTCGTCATGGTGAATTAGAGTTAAGTGCGTCGGTAAACGATTTGAAAGTGGTACTATGACACCACTGTTCGGTGCATTGACTCTGACAAGGTGTGGTATTGAATAGAATCAAAGAGAAATGCAGCTATCACAATCAATATAGTCTTTGGCGAGTAGTAGGCATATTAAAAAACCTCTATGCTGACTTACTATGTTATTCTAAGCAAGTACCTATAAACCTTTTTATTGGGGTATAAGCGACCCGCATTGACCTTTTTTTATATTTTGAATAAAGGACTGCAAGGATTAGCTTAGGGATTCTTAAAGTGAATTTAACTCGTCCCAGTATTTTTTAGTTTCATTTGTTCCAAACACCAGTTTGGAACAAATGAACCTCGGACCTAAAGGAAGGATCCTAGACTAGTCTTGACTAAATATGAAAGCCCCAGTGGCTAAGGTCGAGAAGTTATATATATAACATACATACACAGAAAAAACAGCATTCATAAGATAGGTGAACCTTCCTAACATCAATGCCAAGATTTTACAAGACAAACATTACAGGACCGTCTTAATAAGGCATTGTCTGACTATTTACTTAGATTTGGATTAAAGAGCTACTCAAATTGCTTGAAGGGTGTCAAATGGTGGCCAATTATGGTATTTGGTTAAATTACACAAGAACAGAGTGTCTTACCGTAATAGAGACTGTAAGCAGTGTGTTGTTGGACACGTTATTAGTTTAAATATCCTTTATTAGTTACACTCAGTATCCTTATTAGTAAAAAATCTTCGTTAGCGTATGTTAGAGGACGTCATCGCTATGGTTGTATCCATAGATTGTAAGTATCGCCACCTTTTTTCATATATGTAAACACATTTATATTACATTATTACATAACTCCTGGTTTTGAGTGAGTTCAAAAATACATATATAATAATCGCGTTTATTCCCGTAAAAGAATATTCCAATTATTTGTGTTAAGGTTATCTGTATGCAATTGTATTATTTAATATTTTTTATGTTTTACTTTTATTTTTTTACTGTATAGAGATGTATCTGTTTAGTTTCCTTAATAAATAAATAAATAAACAAAGTGGGTAATTTTTAGCATACTGTATATAGAACAGATGTCACAAGTGTCACTTTGACAGATGACGTAGATTAGTTATTATCTTGTATATTTATCCGTTATGTTTTGCAATGACTAAATTTCACTAATAAACAATACGTAACTTTCTGTTAGACCATAATTACATTGTACGGATCGCATTGCGCACACGCATGTGAACTCATCGATCCATCTTGATCGTGATCTTACACTTCCTCTTCCTACAGAGATTGCACGTCATTTACGTAACTGGCATATATGATTAGTACTTAAAGAAAATAGGTCTCCTAGTATGTATGCTGGTATATATAAATAATTTTAGTATTAGGTACGTACTACGGCTACGTATTTTTCGATAACGATTAGATTTTCGCAATTTGGATGTAATCATAATCATCAAAGGCTTGGCTTCAGGCAGCAGCCCCTTAGCCTCTACATAGAAGCCTATCAGGTACGCGATCAGGCAGATCTGTGGCCGAGAAACTGGGCAGCAGGGCTGTGTCAAATCCCCTCCCCTAAGTTAAAAGCGGTTTATTTGCTTAAAAAATAAAATAAATATAGTTTAAAAAATTTAGGCTGAAAATGGTAATGAACAAAAAATACTGGTATTTATTGTGAAAAAGAGTGGGCTGCTCGATAGACGAAATATATGGCACAGAGCGCTCTGTGCCATATATTTTTCAGCCTAAATTAGGAATTATTTTTCACTTTTTAGTTTGATGTGCATTAAAAGCGTGTTTTTTAGTTTTTTTTAACTATATTTATTTTATTTTTTAGTTATTTTTTTCATTTTTTTTTCGGATTATTGCATTGTCATTGATCTTTGACAGGTGCGCAAAGTTTGAATTAAATCTGTCCGAAAAAAGTGGGTCAAAATTAGAGTCCGAAGCAGTCGGTTACATACATACATACATACAGGTGAAGCTAATATAAAGCGTGTAATAAATCAATGGCGCTCCAACCTTTTCAGGCACTCAGATTTCTGTATCTGTTTCATGATCATTTTTTTATCAATCTAATAGGCAAGTAGGTGCTCCACCTGTGCCTGGTACACGCCGTCGACTGTTTGGGTCTAAGACAAACCGGTTTCCTCACGATGTTTTCCTCCACGATCTGAGCGAATGTTAAATGCGCACATAGAATGAAAGTCCATTGGTGCACAGCCGGGGATCGAACCTACGAAATGCCAATCTCATCTCTGAGAGTCGCACGCTTAACCCACTAGGCCAACACTGCTCGCAGGCCATTAATACTTCAATAAAAAGTAGGTTTACGACGTTAATCTAAACAAGGTTAGGTACGTCGTAAGGTCTCACACAAATAAGATTGGTAACATTATCCAATGAGTTTACATAATGAAAAGTATGCAAGGTAAAACCATGAGCCGATGCAAATCCGTTACGTACTAGGCCGATAGAAAATGCCTATTACGTGGACTTTAACCGCAATATAGAATATGTAGAAACCCAATAGACAATAAATTCCGTATAACAAAAATCATTGTCCACTAAAGAGGTTTTATAGTTCTTAATAAAATGACGCTTTTTAATGGAGTAGTTTTTAGTCGATAAATTAAAATCCCTCTCTTTATTAGTTGTATTTCAAGAACGAAATCAAATTATATAATATATTTTCCTTTTAAATAGTCTTAAGATCTTGTTTAATAATTGAATAATGAAAAAGACAAGAAATTTTAAACAAATTTATTTGCTCAAGACATAAATTTCACACTTTCTATTTATTCAATTATTATATTCCGAAAATTTTTACTGGTTCCTACAGTCTCGTCCATATGATGACAAGGGTGACACGTATGACAATATCCTGAAAACCGGATAAATTGGGATCGGCGATAAGCGTTCCCTTTAACAAGGTAGGATTAGGATGTGAAAAATTGCTAGAGCCTTGTACAGGGATGACATGAGCATACGAGTTTGAGACAGGGGATTTTATCAATACAAATTCACGTGTCACCTGCTTGTCTTCTCTTTAAATGAATTCAGTATTGCGTCACAATTGTCTTTTGTTTCATAATGTGCTGATCCAAATCAAGTTTCTTTTTTTCTTTAAGTTGCGTTCCGTTTCTCCCAAATGCCATAGCCCATATAAAAAATCTGTTTATTGTTCAAATTTATTTGAATTTAGAACAAACAATAGTGAAGTAATACGAATACTATTCATAGTACTGAAATAGTTATACAGTTTAATGTAAGTGTAAATTATCGTGAATATACTCAACGTTAAACAATATATAGGGTATAGGGGATTTATAACATCACATACCGTTTAAAATCGATTATAACATATATGTAATCACTATAATTACGTTAGTATTGTAGTTAAAAGTCGGTCACGTTAGAAATCTAATTGAAACGTCCGCCCACCATTGTTCTACGCCAACAGATTATATAGATGTCAAAACTAAACAAACTACAGATAAAGCATTCATATTTTTTATGACAAAAATCAAAACTGCACAAATAGTCGCAACTCGATAAAGCTGCACAACATAAAACACGAGGCCTTTTTGCACAATAAAAAATATAACTAAATCACAAAGTGTCGCGTGTTTTAATCCCGCCAAATTTCATGACAATGTTCGGTGACATATGTCAAAACAAATTGTAATTCGAATCCCCTTTCATACGCGGTGCAAATTAAGGTTTTTCTACAATGTATGTATGTAAAGAAATAATAACTATCATGACTAGACATTAACATAGATTTATTTGATGACGACGTCACACACACGCGATGTATATTTTATTTAGATAAATGACACAACATTTATTTTATTAAGTTGACACTATCACTTGGTCTTATTATAGAGAATAAGAACAGCTTTAGGAAACCTGTTTTACAATAAAAATCGATGACGTGGGTCAGCCACAGAACGCTCTTTATTTAACAGTCTATAAAGAAAAAATAAAACATAGGCAGAAGTGTGACTGCCCGATTTTGACCCATGGTACTCAAATAGAAAACCATAACATCGTTAGTGTTATGATATGATATAATGTTAACATTATATTACTTTATAGTATTACTAAATACATATATATACCCTATATATAATAAACCAGTTCCTTTCTAAACACGTAGTTTCGATGGTTATATCATGGTGTCAGGTGACACCAGTCAGGCTCTGGGATGCGAACCAACGCTTTCTCCTAAGCGGGAAAAAGGATTTTTTTTTTTTTTAAATTATTAGGAATTTAAGTATTCCCAGATTTCCAGCTACCAGAGCATAAACTCTGTACTTGTGGTAAAGGCCTATTTCACATCGAGACTTAAATAAAGGTTCTAAGTAACGTAAAACTATGTTAACCGATATTATTGAAGCAAACATGAAGTGACTAAAGTGTGTCACTATTTGTCTTCGCAGGTAAAAACACAAAAAAAGGTTTGGTCGCATCCCAAGGATAGCTTTCCATTGAGATGGGGCGTTTTTGTGGCTTGATGAATTGAAAGAACCAGATGGCAACATTTACTATTCAATTTGTAAAGTGATGTTTTTTTTAGTTGCTTACGTTCGTATTATAACAATAGTTTATGCTCAAATGAAAATATTTCGTCGCTTCACAGTGAAAAATCTCCTAAGAATGTAACGAATTTTTAATATTTCTTGAGCAGCCTTAACATCGAACTATGCAAGAATTGATGATGTCTTTAAAGGCCCTGATGGTACTTCAGGCCATGTGAAACCTTCATCTAATTCAACATCAAACGATAGACCAGATCTATCCACTTAGTAGTTCAGAAAATACCCCCCCAGAAACTAGATTTTGTAACTACATTGAGTCATAATAAAGATAAAATATAACATTAATGATGCATTTAAATTTATTTGTAAACAATAATTGTTATCCGCTAGAGAACTTATATCATCATCATCAATGGCTATACAGCCTCTTGTGGGTCTTAGCCTCCTTAAGTATATTCGCCATCGCAATCTATTTCGTGATTCTTGCGTCCAACTTCGAACCCCTATTGAACCCCGAACCCCGAACCAACGCAGCCTCGGTTTACCGGGTTTTCTCTTGCCACCAGGTTGCGAAGAACATATAAGAAACTATAATAATTCCACCGTTTTGTTTATTAATCTGTAAAGTATCCATAAATAATAAAATGATCCATAAATATTATATTTCCATTCGGGCAACACAAAACTAATTTTAATAAACACATACGTTCATAATACTTAAATCTTTGACCTAAATACATCTCGCTTTCAACATGAGAAAAGTCCGCTTTGGTAGCTTTTGACATATATTTGTTAAATATTAATATTTTCTGCTCCACTACACATAATGGTTACTGGTAACCACACAAGTAGGAGCCAGGGATGAATTCAGACTATTTTATTTACTCTATTCAAAATATTATTCATGTTAAGGGACAGACTTATTTTTATTGCCTACCAAAGCAGGTATACAATCCCTGATGTTACTAAGTATGTGTGTGTGATGGACATAGACATATCATTTATTACAAACAAAAATACACACACATAATGAGAGATGTATAAAAATATTATCCTATTTTTTTTTCCTTTTCCCATTCTGTTCATTTCAAGTATGTTATGCGTGTGTGCTGTGGCTGTAATTGGCCCTGGCAGCATTATGCTGAGGAGCAGGATGTTCCACAGCGCTGGTCATTCTGCCAGAGGCCACATCAGCTAGTCGCAAAATAAAGAATATATTAACACTTAGTAGAAAATAATAATAAAAAAACGATGATGGAGACATAACTACTTAGATAACATACAATATAGTTAAAAAAACAGTTTGTGTCCTGTTTGGAGACGTCTATATTAATTATAATTGTCGTATTAAAATTATACGCGAACACTGTACAAAAATTAAACCCTAAAGTGATGAAGGTACGTCCCTGGCAGCACATACAAGTCTTCGTGCCTCCAGGGTCATTCGTTTTTAAACTTTACCTACATGAATCGTTATGCTTGATTGAAGTTCTAACTTAGATACATATATTATGTTCTCATTACGTGTCAAGGCTGCCTTTAGTATATGCATTTGCGTTTTGGCTTAGAATTTAATGAGGTATAATGAATTAAAAAATAGACATCTTAAAGTTATATTGTATATTAAAATCATGACTTTAACTTTATTTTACTTTGTACTTAGGTTGTTCTTACATCCAGCACCTATATCGCTTTTGCTTCAGATCTGCAACATTGTTTCATATCTGACAGACTATTTCAAATTGAATATAAAATAAATCAGTGGCGCTACAACCGCTTTAGGTCTTGGCCTCAGATTGAATCTGTTTCATGATCAATTTTAAATCTAATGGGCAAGTCGGTGACCAGCCTCCAGTGCTACACACGCCGTCGACTTTTTGGGTCTAAGACATGTCGGTTTCCTCACGATGTTTTCCTTCACCGTTCGAACAAATGTTAAATGCGCACATAGTAAGAAAGTCCATTGGTGCACAGCCGGGGATCGAACCTACGACCTCAGGTATGAGAGTCGCACGCTGAAGCCACTAGGCCAACGCTGCTCAAATAGATGAAGTTAATAGATTTGTGTTTAAGACATCCTGGTTCTAAGATCCGGTTTGCTCACGTTGCTTCACATTCCTTCACCGTTCAAGCGAGTGATAATTGAAGGGAATCCCATCAGCGCAGTCGGGATTTGATTTTACACTTTACTGTATAACTTTTAACTTTTCACTGTAGTATAAAGGTATTTGACAAAAGAATATTGTTTAGTTTTGCTCCACTTGGTATAATTCGTTTAGCGTTGTCCTAGGATTTAATCTTTGGGAAGCCATACCAATGTTAACTATGCTAAACAAACGTAAGTTGATTAAATGTAGTATGCTTTCAAGGTCTTATTAATTAAATCGACGTAAGAAATGTGAACTGTGTCAAAACTAATAGACCTATTTTTTTTCTATAAGCTGGCTGAATGAAACATTCTCTGAATGTATGGATGTATTTTTTTTTAGACAATTCACACCAATTCACCTAGTCCCATGCTAAGCTGGTGAAGCTTGTGTTATGAGTACTAGGCAACGGATATACATACATTATTATAGATAGATAGACATATAAATACACACATGTACGTGAGAGTAATTTGAAAAAATATTTATTTGCTAGGATAAAAATATCATTCAACTGGGTGTAAAACATATGGTTGCCGCTGTTCACTTACAAAACCTTGGCGAAAGAAATTTTCCTATACGCGACATATATATTTTTAAACAAAAACAACAACATATATACATTATCTAAATACTAACGCCCTGTTAAAAAGAAACTGAAGCCACACATACAAACAATACTTTATCTAAAAGTAAGACGTAGTATTATCTAAAAGGTCTCTAAAATTCCCGGAAAACAGTGCATTACATTAGCAACGGAGAGTTCGTAGCTACTATATTTTAAAATTCAGGTCACGTACGAATTTTACCCGAAATGCGGTTTTAGTAATTTTATTTAAGTGGAGACGACATCGTTCGGATACTCGTTCAATCCAATTTGACAGCGCTCCAGGTTGATGAAAATTTTTACCCGCGATTTTTGACGTTGACAGTTGACGCTATTATTAAAATATTTGCTGCTGCTCTGTGTCCATGCAATCTGTGCTTATTATACTAAGTTGGAATTGAAATGAAGAATGAAAGCATCTTTTACCGCGCAACACCTCTTTGTGGAACCAGCTGCCAGTAGAGGTATTTTCGAACCGATACGACTTAACGGGCTTCAAGAAAAGAGTGTACATTTCCTGAAAGGTCGGCAACACACCAGCTAGCCCCGGCGTGCCCATGGGCGGTGGTTACTACTTTATGCTGCTTGTTTGCCTCCTGCCCCATAATAAAATTGAAGAATTATCAAGTATTGCATAGAAAAAAAATTCGCACTTTAGGCTGTTGAACATTTTCCCCGCACTTTTTGACTGTAACAGTTGACACTATTAGTTAAATATATGAATACTAAGTATGAATCGGAATGAAATAAATAATTGAAGTATTAGATCAAGGATTGCATAGATAAAAATTATTAGGAAAATCCGTAGATTTCTAATTACAGTACTATAGCTTGCCGTAGTCGCAGTGAAATAAAAGATAGTATTTAAAAAAGTTTTAGATATACAGTTGCACGGATTCCATGCTCGGCGAATTACGTGTGAATAATTGTATCTTTTATTATATAATTATTTTATATAGCTATTTTTATGTTCAGTTCGTCAGTTTTTATGAGCAACCAAATATGCAATTCTTATTTTTCCTTTGAGAAGCTCTATCGCAGAATAATATGCCAAAAATTTGCCAAACCGCTCAACTCCATTTGGGTTTAGTACGGTCTTAGCAAAAAGTAGCAAATTGCGGTCAGGGATTATCTGAGCGATGTTAATCATCCTGAAGGTATTGACGCTCTAACACCGTTCTCGCTCTTCCTTAATCTCTGGATTACTTGAGATTATATGAAAAGTGTAAGTAATTAAATATTTCTGGATTTAATCAACTAAAGCGTCAGGCATTGATAAGCCTTATTACTGTGGGTGTCAACCATTAGAGCATAGAGCCCAAGATGTATAAAACTAGCTCCCTTATTTATAAAAGAAAATCATTTTAATTAAACTGACGTATGCATCTGTTTCTTTACTTCACAGTGTAAACACAATTTGAAAGAAAGGGACAAAGAGTACTTAAGAAGCGACTTTAAAACCCCCTAAAACGTAAAAAAAAAATTTCCTTGCGCTTTTTTAACGTTGACAGTTTGCACTATTAGTTTAATATTTGATGTACGCTGTGTGACTATGCAATCTTTGCTGTTTAAATACTGTCACTGACAAAAATATATTGTTTTCGTTGGACCATGTTGTACTCGTGTTTCCGAATGGTTCAAATAAACGGTCAACTAATTATTAATTCTGGAGCCGTTTTAATTTCTCAAACACATGTTTTTGTTACACTACATTGTTAGTATATACATATGTTTACTACACTGTCATTACATCATTATTTTATTTTTCACATAATTATATTATTTTTGGCACATAAGTTATGGTTACACACGATGAAGCTTTGAAATAAACAAAAACTTACACATAAATGCCATCTTTTACTGGCATAACTATTTACTATACTATCTCAAATTGTAATTTATGTTCGTAAAAGTCTTGCTTTGTAGTTGAAATATACACACTATCTTAATTATGTGCAACGACATAATTAAAGTAGTTATCTCATTTACTACAACAATATATGATATGCTCGAAGATTTTGTTCGACGTTCGGCGAATGGTAAGAATATTTTAAGTAACGTTCACACTGAGGAATTAAGACATACCTAATTGTTTTAATTTTAACTAAACAAATAAAGTTTTTATTAGGAATTCTGTTGGAGATCCAAAATTAACGCATGGATTTCATTATAGCTATTAATATGATATATTAAGTTACTGAGTTTAATTCAAAAAGAAAATGGCCGTGCTTGTGTTAGCATAATGCTAATATTATTTTTCTCGTAGCTTTCCTTGATAGTGAAAACAAGACCGTATAATATAACTATAAATCTGAATGTAACAGAGATTTAGATTTTATTTAAGGAAAATAACATGGTAATGAAGAAAGAGTTTTGTGGATTTTAAGATTACAATTTATTTGCTTCGCTGTCAATTACTAAACCCATTTTCATTAAATAGGGTTGGGAAAACCTCGACATTCTCTGTGTTTTTCCCTACGGACCTACTTCAGTTACTTTGTGTCTAGTTTGTATAAAACTACCCGAAATCTTTGTATGTAAAGTAAATTTTAGTCTTTCCTAATGATTAAAACGTATATTATTTATTAGTTTTAGAGAAAAATTGAGCAGCAAATTTTCTTGAGATTTTGAATGAGTCGATTTTTTTATGGGTACGTACTGCTACTTTGATGAAACCAACCAACATGTAAGGGATACATTTGGAGTCAAGACTAAGCGTCAAGAATCTTATTTACATAGATTACATATATACGTATACATTGACAAATGTAAGTCAAACTTAATGGCAAAATTTACACTCTGCACTTTTCCACTAGTGTCAGATTCAAAAACTGACGGACCGTGTAAGATTATGATTCTAGCCAACAAGACGTCTTGGCTTTTTAATTATTAAAAGTATATTTATTACTTCTTATAATTTTTTATTTTGATTTGACTCAAGCACCGTTCGTTATAAATTGCATTCTGACTGACATTCTGCCAAGACATGACATCCAAATAGGTTTTTGGCTTTATTATATTTATTTATTTATAAAAAATATTTATGTTCTAACAGTTGATCCTAAATTGACAAGAATGCACAACAAATGAATAAAATTTACACACGAAGCAAAAAACAAAAGAAATAATTGGGGAAAACAAAATTACAAAATAAAAAAATCCAAAAAAATAACTAACTATTATGTTTAGGGGGTTAGCTATTTTTAGGGAGTGCCAACCAATTCTGTATTGAGTCATTCAAAACTAGAAAATCACTGAGGAAACTCATTCCAGCTAATCAAAAGTTCATCTGATGTAGGAAATTTGGCTACGAATTTCTATGTAATGTGTAAACAACCTTACGCCAAATTAACTATTAAAATACAGTAAGCTGTGAAGCAACGTTGCGCGACACATTTGCGAACACACGATACATTAATTAAAAACTAACATTCACTTATAATTTACATTTGTAAATATCTCAGTCTGCTCGTACATACTGCCTTCTCCAATTCGGGGTTTTACTTGTTTTACCTTGTGATGAATTGTGAAGAGCAGCGATTCCCAAGTGTAGATTACTCCAATGATGCCTGTGAAGGTGGTTAAAATGCGGGTCTGTCGAATGTCTTCAATGCGTATGCGCAGAACTATTTGTCTTAAACTTGACCAATTCATAAATGCCTCGTGATGGTTACATGACTTCAAACAACACATTGATTTATCAAACTTCATCGAAACAATTTTGGGTCGTAGGCACAAAAGCCTTAAAAATAGCAGGCCCATTTGTTAAATTGGCCATGAGGGTTACAAAACTTTATAGGGTACTTGCCCTAATTCACTATTATAGGTTTAGAGTGAAAATTAGTCTGAACTATGGCACCCATACGGGCACACATACGGGTGCCATAATGTTAATGCATTTTGACATATGAAGCGCCAAGATTTGACTATGAATACCCTTTTTTTTATATCCGAGGTGGAAATGCATTAGCGCATCCCCTGCCCTTAAAAGTTGCAGGGGTATGAAGGACTCGATCCACGCTAAAATCTCTGCTATTCAGGGACTGGGTGAGCAATACCCACTAAAACCATCTCGAGTAGTTCCTACAAAGCTGTGTTACAGAAGTTTCGGGGTCGCTGTCACATTCTACCGGGATCTCAACGGCAATGAATACCCTACCCACGGTGGGTAGAAACTAAAGATATTGGTGGTCGGTGCTGTCGTTAGTTCTTGTTTTTTAATGAGACCGAATAAGCTTTTCGTTTTTATAATTAATTAGTTTAATTCCTTAATCGATACCAAAAAGTTATCAAACAATGATGCATTTCCGTTACGAACCTCACCTAAGGTCGTTAGAGCGTGATATCCTGAAGTTCAAATAGTGGTTGCAATGGGGTCGGCACTTCCCCCGGAAGGACGGACAAACATACATTTATCAACAGCTTAAAACCTTGGCTTTAAAGGGTGTTGTAATCTTTAGCAAAATGCGCTATCAACGGCCAAAATTTCACTTAAAATTTTAACTGTTTGTTCTTTAGGTGCGTTCTAGGTCGCGCCTTTTTTATCTATAAAAAAGCGTGTTAAACTTATGGGTTGCCACAGATTATTGCGTCTGTTTCATTGATCTTCTTGATTCTTCATCGGCAAGTACGGGACTAACCTTATGCAGACAGCCTTGCGATTCTGTAACTCACTTTTCGAACTCTCACAGCGGTCTTCGCAGCGGCGGTCGCGCTCAAATCAGTCGTGAAGCAGTCACTTTACGATTTGGCATTCTGATAAACAATAAACTACAAGCTCCCTCCTTTTTCGAAAAGTGAGTTACAGAATCGCAAGGCAGGCCTTCGATATTGACATGTTTCCTCACAATTAAATCAAATAAGAGGAATCTATTAATGTATTCTCGAATGTACTCCCCCATTTGAACGCAAATACCTCGTTTTATGTCTTCATTACAATTTTCCCTTAATCCGTGATCTTAAGTATCGTATAAAGGAATATTCAAATATTATGTATTAGTTAATAAATCAACAAAGTAGAAACCCAAACCAACCTTTTTCGTGGTCAATGGTCACAGATTACATTGACAGTGATCTTGATTTTTTTGCGAGCGTATTACGTTCTCTTTTGTTTTTTATTCAAATTAAAAAATGACATTGAATCCAAAGACTACGTATTGTTTATGATATGAAAAAGTCCCATTATAATTTTACGCTTTAATAGATGACTATGAAAAATTATATTGTATTTTTTATTTGATAAACACTGAGTTCAATGAAACATAAAAAATGTACTTCAAATCTTACTTTGACAAACAAATGTACAAACAAATTATGTTGATTCTTTCTAGATACATACTTTGTAAACAAAATATGTTCGTAAAAGGATTCTTTCAAACCATTAAAAATTTCAAAGAAAATAGCATCTTTCATACGCTAAAAACTAGTGTGCAAACTATGACTCAAGTGTTAAAATCCAATACGTTTTTGGCATACGGTAATTATTTTAGAACTTTTCAGTAGCCTTCACAAACAAATAACTGATTATATGGTGTTCAGAACACGTATAAATCTAGCTTTATAAGACAACAAGGGACTTAATTTTCATATAAAATGTGCTACACTCCAACACAGTAACTACGAGTACCTCGAGGGTGTAATTAGAGTTGAGTGAAAACATCGCACTCTCGGCGACACGTTTGCTCTCTAGAGATCTAATAACAGGCTTATAAGCACACCCTACTGTTGCTTTAAATGACGCTAAACTAGTACGTTTTTTCGGAATCAGATATTACATTTTAGCACCCCATATGATGAGATTCAATTTACTTCTCAGAGTTATATCCATTGTTATTCCAAAGAGACTTTCTTTTATGTCTTGTATTCGTAAAACATGTTTAATAACCCTCGAATTATGTCGCAGTTGACGTATGGAACTGTACAATATTCCAAATTTAAATTTCGATTACTCTAATATAACCAACATATGTATTTAAAAAAAATTCTCTGATTCTAACCGCTAAAACGCGGCCAGTGTTTTCATCCTCTGAAAACCTTACGTAATATTGTCTATGAACATTCCCTACAGGTCGGCTACAAAAAGCTAAACAGCAATAATATTATACCCAATGATTAGCTTTTTATGGGATCCATGACTGATGGAGCGTGAGTCGTCAGAATGGGGTTGACTTAGAGGATTTGGTTGGGAAATTGGCTTTTTGCGATCTGCATCATTGTTTGAAACGATAGGCTATTTAAACGCAATGTTGCTTTGATAGTATCATTCATCGTAGCTTACAAAATTTGTAATTATTGTTCTTAATATTTATATGTTACAATATTTATTTATTGAGACATAGAACCAAATATGAAAGTATTTAGGTCAAAAAAGTAAAAAAACGTGTGTGTACTTCTTATGTACACGTGTTAAAGTTATACTTCTTTAGCGAAATAATTTTCTTCGAACACTATATTAATCATGTTATTTTACAATAAACACTATGTTTTTTTTCACATTGGAACGGATTTTCTCGTAGCTTTCGTTATGGTGTCTCATTTTATCGATATACGGTTGTTTGTAGCTGATAACTTCTGGCACGATGTGGTTTTATGTATAGAAAGTGTAGACTTATTTTACATAAAGATAACGCATATTATTATATAGCATAAGGTTTAATTAAAACATATGAGAATTCAAAAACCATATATATCTAATAGACAATTTAAGATTACAGTAAATATTCTGTTGCTGTGGAGGTAATGTTATATGTTAGAGAGTTTAAAAAGTATATAATAACAGCTTTTTATGCTACTTGCAATACAGCTACATAAATCATAATTAAACCCTCAGGCTCATATTAATGACATAAATTTTACGCCGTACAGCCTTCGCTTAGATGAGGGTTACATTATTCAGAGGCGTATCACGGCATAAGTTAGTAAAACGGCACTTATTGCTACACTTGGAACCCTTTTATGAGTATTTGCATCACAACTATGTGGCGTTAGAGCTTTATAAATGAAGTTATATATCCAACGATATATATTTATTAATATAAGTTCTAAAACAACGTATATGCTTAAAATTATACAAGAAAATATAACATCACAAATTTTACAAACATACAAGCAACCACAACATAAAACAATAAACAAAAATATAACAATAACTAAAACTAAATAGAAACTTAAACCTCATCAATCCCATGCTGTTCTGGAATAACTATGAGTTGATGTTTAGGTATGTTCTGTTTTTGCAGAGCAGTGTTGGCCTAGTGGCTTCAGCTTGCGGCTCTTGTTCCTGAAATTGTCTGTTCAATCCCCGGCTGCGGTCGAAATTTCTTTCTATTTGCGTATTTAACATTCGCTCGAACGGTAAAGGGAAAAATCGTGAGGAAACCATTAGACCCAAAAAGTCGACGGCTTGTGTCATGCTCAGGAGCCTGATCATCTACTTGGCTATTAAATTTACAAATGATCATGAAACAGATACTTACAGGAATCTGAGGCCCAGACCGAAAAAGGTTGTAGCGCCACTGATTTTTTTTTAGTTTCTGTTTCTATTTTTCTCTTAGAAATATAATATATATGGCAAAATATTTATTGACTACTCAGAGACGTTCATGTTTCTTATTGAAAATAATATTTTAGACAAATCGTCTCCTGAAACATGATTCAAATATTAGTACATTTATTAAACAAAAATTGGTCACCAACATTTCAAAATAATAGAAGAAAAATTGTTTACGTACCAATTAAAGTTTGTTTACCTAAAACGTGGCGTTGCTTATTTTCCAGCTCATTAATTTTAACAAAATTTGCTTAATTAAAAAAAAATATTAACATCATACTAATGTCATTGACCGACTAGCACGATTAAATAAATGTATGATTCACGATAATTACTTTAATTGATTAGTATACTGGTTCATCGCGTGTTAATATAGTAATTGCAATAACAATATGTACGTGACTCACTAAATACTACCCATTCAAAGTTCTGACCATATGCCACGCATCTGACAACTATCCCTTTTTTCACGAGCAAATTCCCTCATCATTTTTTTACTTGATACAAATGCCAAAACTGCAATATAATACGCAATATATGCGTTAATAGTCTGTGCGCGGAATGAAGTTACATAAAACCTCCATAATGAAATTTAGAAAAAGTTATGGAGTTATTAAATGAGCCTCCAACACAGTGAGTTGTGAAGGCTATGACTGGACGAATTAAAAAACAGAGAAGAGCCCGCGAACGAAATGAATGTTATTGTAAGGCGGTCATTTATCAAAATGTCCGACGTCTGACGCCGGCCGCCCTCTATAGTCTACGCTCCATTCTATGCTCTATACTACACTATAGACTATACGAAACTAAGCCGCGGCTTGCTTTTATTGCTTTAGTACGGATCTATTAAGCACATAGACGCTTAACCGTTTTTGTTCGTCATCGTTGTTTAATTTTCTCATTCAACATTACAATGAAATTCGGAGATTGTTTTGATATGCTTATTAGGAAGATGCAGCTGTTAAACGTGTCACATAGTAGCTTTACATAGCTTAGTAAAGGCTTATAAAATTATAAGAACCCTTTCTATCTAACGCTAGGTCGTTGAACCGGCGCGCGTTCAGCTGCATATCCGGACAATATTGGCACCATAAGGTTACCGCCCCGCTGGTCACGCACTGGTTTATTTAATGGAGTTTTTGGTCTTGCGTCGGAAACCATCGGTTTATTATGGCTTGGAAGGCATGTTAGAATGTCACGAAAAATAATTTCTGAAAAACCTTTCGTTTATGCTGCAAAGTCTTAAGTTTTGATGTGCGTACTTTATCTAAAGAGATATAATTTTTCAGTTAGGACATAAAATCCAAGGAGGTTAAATCGCATCCGCTAACTTCGTTGCATTATTCATACTTGAACTCATGTTTCCACGCGAAATTGCATCAACGCTATTCATTTAACATTTCACTCAAGCTCATTCAAAAACGATTCAATTAGCTGCCTAATAATAATTTCGACTTAAAATAAACTCGCAAAAGCCTAATTTCGTCTGGTGCTAAAATAGGTAGCATCAGACGTAAAAGACAAAAAAAGAACGTTTTAAAAATGGAAAAAAGAGGAAATAGAAGATTAATCTAAATGTACCCGTACCGTTATGAAACATCCTGCCAAAACGAAAAATTCAGCGTCGGTTATGATTTATCCTTTGTACATTTTTGAAATCTTGCAATTCGTAGCCAATTAAAAGTCCTGCCACGCTCATTCGTCTGCTTTTCACAACGCTAATGGGCTTTCCCTGTTCCGTGACATTTGCTTTGTATTTTTATTTCCTTACAATGTTAATTCAACGAAATTAATTTTACATTGCTGTTTAATTATGCATTTTTCATGTCTCGATTATTATTTTCTGACATATTTTGTGCAAGATAGGAGTCTTAAGACAATTAAAAGCTTCGACACATGCAGCTACGAAACTCCCTCAACTCAACTTTTTGATTTTATAATCATACTGGCCATTAAAAGGTAAAAGTGTGTTTCTTGTTTATTAAAAAGCTGGATGAATTTAAACAATACACATGAAGCTTAGCGTAGAAATATGATTCACAAAAGCCGAGATACTTACTAGATTTTTGAAGTTACTATTTCTGATATTTAAATAAACTTTATTTAACTAGATAATGCGTTATAATAATACTTTCAATGTATTAAATACCTTTTTTCTATTGTTAGTGTCTTTGAAGTTATTTTCTACAAAGGTAGAATAAGGCGAAAGATACATTTTTTTAAAGATTTTTATCTTGTTACGCCAAAGAAGTATAAGGCGTTGTCCTAATTGGCGAAGATCGCACGATGACACGATGCGGTCTCGTCGTGCGATGAGTTCAAACATACAGATTTCATCAGAGTGTCCTATTTGAACCTCGCAAGTAATCTTTTATAACTTTAATAACGATCGTACGATGCGTTTGATCGTCCGATCTACATGATCGGACGATCAAACGCATCGTACGACAGATCAAATCAAAGCAACAGATCTCTTTTGAGTGTCCTAATCGGTTACTACGCGATGCGTCGACGCGCGAGGGGCGAACGACGGCATCACACGATGGACATCGCGAGATCTATTAGGACACCTGTTAGGTCATCGCACGACCACTTTGATCGTGAGATGAAAAACGCATCGCGCCATCGTACGATCGCTCCCAATTAGGACGCCGCCTAACTTCTAACGCGTGTATATAAGTACACACACTTGTGTTTTATATTTGAATGGTTTTAAAATATGACGATGGCTACTTAATACTCAGTGTTATACTTTTACACAAATCTATTAAAGTATTTTATATATGAAAATTTTATTGTCAGCAGATCTGGCAGAGGTGCAGCCTACGCGTGTTCAGAGGGGGAAGGAAATGCTCCAAAGTCGTGCTGTGGTCGCCCACCATTAAGGCTCTGCGTGCTCTTCTTGGGGGTAGTTGGAGCTTGCTTGGTTGCAGCTGGCGCCACCTTGGGAGCTTTAAGGCCTCATCCGACACCACTCACATTGATACTGCTTATGATAGGTAAGATCCACGGCTCAGTAGTTAACTAAAATTTTACCTTAGATATCGTCATGATCGTAGAACAATGTCGTATTTGACAAAAATCCAAAATCCACTTTTTATCATATTTGGATACTACATTGAATAACTATTATGGCTACTTAAATTTTTTTTTATGTGTTTTAAATTTCAAATTAATCAGTCTGTAAAGTGACGGATATACCTACGTCTATCAACGCTCTCTAGCATGTGATTTTGCTAGAAAATTGTGTAATTTAATGTTATTATTTTTATTTTGTTTCAAAACAAACCCTTTTGTTTGCTTGTATGCCAATTTTTATAATTACAGAATATGAATTAAAATGGTTATGACAAAAACTAACATGATTATATTCTTTGAAATAAAGTTAAGTTTACTATTTGTCAGATACGTCATTATTCTACGACTATGGCGATATGCCTAGCCATTCAAAAAAGGTGCACTGATCTGAGAAAGCAGCAGCCCAGCACAGCCCAGAAACTCAGTAGGGAGCTTTATGTTAATACCAAATACCTCATATAACATAGGGTTGTACTCCCGGCGGAAAAAAAGGCTGGTAGGCACTGAAGGCCGGTAACAATTGCTTTGAAAACGAAAATAATTTATATATTTACTAAATTCAAGCATAACTCAATTAATATTGAATATTCATTGATATACAAACAAAAATAAATAGTCGAATAATTTAATTTTCTCTTCTTAAAACCTACATAGAAACAGCGTGAATAAGTTTATTGCGACATGCATTAATTAAGGCAATAAAGTGTTCGCTTTATAATGTCTTTGTGTCGGGCGAGTGTTTAGTTATGTTATTAATTTCTTTTTCCAAACTCTTTGATCGTTTAACAGCTCGCTTCACGTTTTATCTTTTGTTTGATTTTCATCGATCAAAGGGAACGTGCTACGCTAGAATAGGATTAAAAAACCTTTAAACTGTTATTTTTAACGTCTTCATTTAACGTAACTCACAATGTTAGTTAGGTTGTATATAAGAATAAAACGTCAATTGAAAATATATTTTATTGCTTTCATCCTTGACCGTATTCGCTCTAGATAAATAAATATTTTTTTATAGAAGCTACAATATATGTAAACATAAATTGTTGTTGAATTAAAAAGTTAAAAAATTAAGTTTATGGAATTACATTTCGATAGCATACACTTATTTATTAATATTAATTACAAACATAAATACATAACTTTCAAAATTTGTAATCAACGTCAACGGATGCTGAAAGTTATAGCACACTGTTTTACAAAACTTTTCTCTAGGCTATGGATTTAATTGCCTGTACCAACAAATATCGTACGGCTATGTGGCTACTATAAACTCTACTATTTCGGCGGTCCTGGTCGTCCCATAATATACTGCAACAACTACATACAAGTTCAAATCATCAAAGACTCGACTTAAGGTCCTTCAAGAAAAGTGAGTTTCAATCCAATTCTTAAGACGCACTTGCGAGCCTTCTGGCAATGTGACTGACCATGGGCGGCGATACCACTTGCCCGTTTGCCTCCTGTTACATACAAAAATTGGCGAAAATTAAAGCACAGCTGCAACAGATGGCCTGTATAACCGGAGTATTCGGCACGCATGACAATCGCCAAGCCAAAATCTCATTACATCATTCACAAAGTCGCGTCCGCCCTTGCCGAAGTTTTCAATTAACCTTCGAATGAGTTTTGGAGCCGAATTAATTGGATTTTCATTAGCGTTTGGGACAAATGATGTTGTTACAGACAAGCTATCTATTGTGCTTCGAAGCAATTTGTACGCGTCACTCATTGGTTACTTCACGTATCACCGTCGATTGATGGGTAATCGAACTGCCTCCACGAAATTGGGAAACTTAAACATGTGGTCTAAAACACACACATAGAGCATTAAGCGAGATTGTTTAACAAAGAAGGTTTTGTCACGCACTGATGACATTTATATTGTTCATGCGCAAAATTTATACAGAATTTGATACTGTTGTCAATTTTAGCAAGTACTATTATATGGTGGTAAAGCAGTATATTTGCGGTCAATCGACATTAGAAAATCGGTGTCGGTCTCATTTATACCGTTAATAAATTTTTTTTATATATTTGCTCTATTATGTCTGTATTATTTTCAAGTTTTGATTATTATTTTGTATTATAAGTTTTAAACTTATTCACAATTATTTTTGTTTTTTTTTAAATCACTATTTATTAAATCACTGAAACAAAAGACGGTCGGACATATGCTGACGTCACCAATCTTTGAAGTCAATATTATTTCGTAAGCATCGCAATTTGGTCACGTTGCTATATAGTAGGTAATGTAAAACGGTAATGACAGTCAAAACTGTCATTTAAATGAGATTCAGTTTATAATTTAATAGGGGGCGCTAAAATCAACGTTGGCACAGTCGGCGCCCTTAGTTACATGTATGACCTGGTTTGAAAAATGCAAACGCAAACATTTGCCAGTTATTGGCAATATTGAACGTCAAATGTAACACTTTTATTAGATTTTTGATTGAACGTCTATAAAACATAATTTCACACATCACGTGGTTGTAATTATTTGTATTTTACTATGCAATTATTATGTTGATGTATATAAGACAAGTTGATAGTTTTATATATTCTAAATTCAAAATAAACTAATATTCTAAATTTAAATTATACTTTTGCGTCTTTGTAAATATCCTAATTTCTAATCTGATAAGTGCGACAAGGTTGCATATCCGAATGCTGAAAAATTATCAAAACTGCAGGTGATTTAAAAATTAAATGTGGAAATAAAAATCTACGCCAAGACTAAAGTTTTTTTAACATTTTACATAAAACTGCTAATAATATGTGTAGCAAAATATAATACTTATACTTTTACTGAGCCTACATAGGCCTTTATTAATTATTGAATTTTTATATTCGTCGTAATCAATTCAATGCAATATTTGTAATTTATTTTAAATGACGTATATACGGTGACACTAAATAAAGCCACTTCACACGTAAACGGAAATTTACCCTAAATCACATACATAAAATTACCAACATTACTTCCAGGTATCGGCGTGGTATTAGTGACAGCAGCAGGTCTGGCGTGGCGTCTCGGTGCCCGTGACGCCCCATGCGCCCTGTTTGGAATCAGAAGAGCGTCATGTCGACGGCTGGTCCCGCGTCTCCCCCCAAGTTACGCCAGACCCCACCATCCGTACGCCGCAATGCTGTACCCAGAGTTTCACTATCGGCCGCCGCCACCCACCTATCAGGCGTCCATGCAAGAATATAGACTCAGGTAAAGGTTTACATCCATTTCGCATTCACGGCTTATTTTTTTTTTTTTTTTTTTTTTAAAGACAATTCACACCAATTGACCTAGTCCCATGCTAAGCTGGTGAAGCTTGTGTTATGGGTACTAGGCAACGGATATACATACATATTATAGATAGATATACATATAAATACATATTTAAACACCCAAGACCTAAGAACAACACCAAATGCTCATCACATCGATGTTCGCCTCAGCCGGGGATCGAACCCGGGACCCATGGATTCGCAGTCAGGGGTACTAACCACTAGACCAATGAGTCGTCATATTGTATTGATATCGTATTGATACTTGCCTCCACGAAATAGTGCACCCACATGCGTATAGTCACAACTGCAATCTAATTTAGCTATCATAGAATGTTAAAATGTCAGACACAATACCCTGAAAGCAGGCGCAGGTCCGACGTCTTCACGTGCTTATCTGAGGCACAGTAGTTTTCATCCATTCTACCATTGGAACTTTTCGTAAAAAAACTGCAAATGGCGATTTTTTTAGTTTCGGTCTCACCTTGAACCCGAGGCCTCAAGATCATCAAACTAGATCCAATAAGCCATCATACTAGCACCTTCTGTGTTGCGTTTATACATAGAGAAAAATACTATTTCTTGTCATAAATTAGAGTTTTAATTATCTAAACCAGTGATTCCCAAAGTGGTCTATATCGACCCCTAGGGGTCTATGACAACCTGCAAGGGGTCTACGTCAGCGAAAAAAAATTTGGGGGTCCATGAAATGAAAATGGGGGTCCACGATAGTGGATCTCAACATATACACTGATACAGGAAAACAGACATCGCCTATTTAACAGATTTGATTACAAAATTTAATATGGTTAATTTGCAATTACACGGCGGCAGTTTAAATTTGATTAAAACAAAGTCCATCTTATCAGCGTTTCTTGCCAGAGTTAAACTAATGAAGCAAAATATTGGACGGGGCGAATTTTCTCAGTTCCCCAATATGTTACTTTAAGTTTTTAACACTAAACTTCACTACAGTTAGAAATTTACAGGAAATCAATATCAAGTAAGTAGGGGGTCTACTCAACATGGAAAAACATGGCAAGGGGTCTACGACACAAAAAAGTTTGGGGAACTCTGATCTAAACCCTTTTATTAATGATTTCAGGCTACTTCTCCTAGATAGAAGTGCTCCAGTGGTGTCGCCACCTCCGACCTACCGGTCAAACTCAGCAAGTCTAGTCAGGTACACAATTTATTAATGTGCAATCATGATCCACAGGAAAAAATAAAATAAATAGCTGCCGCAGTACATACCAGTATTTAGAACTTAACAATAAGATTCGGCATTGAGACATCGCTATGTGTTTCCCGTATGTCAAAAACGTATTATATTTCAGATTTAACAGGCGTAAAAGGTGACGCTAAAACTTGACTCTGAAAGCCTTAGTAAAAAGCGTAATTTAAATCTTGTAATTATTTAATTGTAATAATTATTTCTGTAAAAAATTAAAACATATTTGCTTTATAATTCGATATCAGAACTATAAAACTTTACTAGCACTCACAACTAGTACCGCAGTTTTATGAAACGAGGTCAGGTTGTGTTTTCAGTTCAACTGTCAAAACCACCCAATAATATTTTATGATTTGCAAATAAATTCAATCATTAAAGTCCAGTATTCTGTTCTCCGGCGTAATGAGGCGTAATTAAATTTCTTCCTGGATATTATTTGATTTTTTTTAATTTTATGACCTGGTAACATACACCTTTAAGTCATAGGATATTATTTGAATTATTTTTTGTCATAGATAAAAAACTTTTTTTCTAACGTAGTTCAAACTGTCATTTTTTTTTCTTTTATCCTACAGAGGTTCGACGGGAGCAGGCTGGTGCGGCTCTGAATACAGCGGTCCACCGTCCTATCGCACACCTCGCACAGACCCACCGGCCACAGATAATATTCCCACAATCACCACAGACCTGAAATATACAAACGACATAGAACCAACGAGAATAGAGCCACAAGAACAGGAGAAGGATCCAGAACATCTCGTCACAATAGTTCACACAGACGCTCAGCCTGTCATTGTGACAGTTTCTGGGTCCACAGCGTTAAATGAGTCTCAGGTTCCGCCGTCAGAAATTGATATATTAGCGCACTTATAACGAAATGAACGAGAATGAACGAATAGTGTTGTGAACGAACGCTGAATGAAGTGATTTATTGGTGCCCTATTGTTCTTAATGGTTTATACATAGATTGGTTTATTTGTAGTTAAGATTGTGAATGCTATGTGTGTTTAAATTCAAAATACATGCACGCTGTTTTTAGTTATATTCCCCTATATTAGAAACTGTACGTTGACATGTTAAGCCCCTCTAAATCATTATATTTTCAGACATTTCAGTTGTTGCCCTGAAACTATTATAAGAAAGGGTACGCACTACGCATGATATCGCTTTTCTTCAAAATAATTTATTTAATATTTCTAAACGGCTAGTCGTGTGCTTTCTTTAAGTTATTATAACTTAACGAATCGGGATGTTTTTAGTTTCAATAAAAATTTTTAGACAAACGCAATTGAATGTGGTAATTTTTTTCTTCAAATGTGTGATGTTTTTAATTTATTTTAACAATAGTTTGCATGCAGTGTTCACGTATGTTTCAGAGAATTTTTATCATAGACATACATAGCATTTACTATTCTATATATTGCACTATCAATCGTACCTTATATAGTTATAACTTGTAAATAAAGGCTTTGTTTCATAAAATTAATGTGCCGTGTATATAAGTTATGTTAATACATAGTTGTAATAAGACGGAGATATAAGAACATAATACCAAATCTCACCACAATGTACAATTTGTATTGTTATTAGAGTGCCTCGTACCAATGTTTAATAATTATTTCTTTTGTATATAACCCTGTTTTTCATTAGGTAATTTAAAATTTTCGAATACGAACAATGGTTTAAAAATACGACTTGTTTATGGTTTTTAAATATATCTGTGCTTTTAAACGTATGAATTTATAATCTGTACAATAACTTCCCTTGTGTAGTCTGCTGGTTTGCCATTACAAAAAATGCTTATATTTATTATCTGCGATTTATTAAAGAATGAGGATTGAAAGTACCTAAGATTCATTCATATGGAGTTTAGTTTAATAGAAGTTTTACTATTATACTGTGTTATTATTTTAATGTAATAAATAAAAGATTTCACATATTAGAATTTTATCAAATTAACAAATCATTTTAATTTCTGGACGATGATTGTGTACTAAATACAACTTTAAAAGCTTGTTAAATGTGTCCATTATGATTTCAATTTTTAACAATATATAAGAAAAATTAATACATATTATCAAAGTTGTCAAGTTGTTTAAGTCTTGTCTTTCTGAACCGTTTATTTTTGTTTATAATTGCAATATAATTAGTAGTTTAAGGATTTTTTTAACAATATAATTACCCTTTATTTATAAAGACATCAGTTTAATTACACTGTTCTAATCAAAAATTCATCGGTCTTCTGTCACATTTATTGACGCTATGTTGAAAAGAGACAGATTTAGTTAAAATAGTGTGGTGAAACTGATTTTGTTTTTATGGATAAGGGGGTTAGTATCTAATTATGTAACTAATATTTTGTAAATAATGTTATCTGTATTATAAGAAAAACAATAAAAGATTTTAAGTTCAAAATATTCGTTTGTTTTATTACGTTACAGCAACAGATTATTTCAGAAATACTAAGCAAATATTTTAGGGTCTATGCGGAAAGCGAACCGCTGAGGTCGCTGCAGTACTTAAGTCCACAACACTGTTAAGTTTATGTTACAGTTCGATAACCATTATTATGGAACTAGACATTAAAATGAAAAAATATTTTTTTTGTGAACAAAATGATGCGTTGAATAAGAATTTTACTCAAACTTAGGTCGCATAACCTCTACGCCGGTTGTCTATCGTACATACTACTATATTATTTTAAATATTTACTTTTCTAATACCACAGAACAATTAAATATTTATTCTTTTTATTACCGTGGCAGCGTATCCATATACTAAGTAACCTAATAACGATTGTGATTCCGATTTTAATATTGAGTTTCACCGGCATCCCAATATTTTTTAATTCTACGATATGAAGAACACTTTAGCTAATATAAAATATAGCCACAAAGTTGCATTTTGGCTGAAAACTAATCTTGCTAAAATACGAATCCACGCGGGCTAAAGCCAGTTTATTATACAAGAAACAAGCATGTTCTTCCACATTAACGTTAACTGAAATCAAGTTAAAATTAAACTGAAAACATGTTGAAATGGGAACAAATGAAGTCTCGCAGGTGAAACTGGGATTGTGAATAAATTGTGCCGATCTAAATGTAAATTAAAATCGAAGCACAGATTCTGGAACAATGGCTTTGTAATTATATTGTAAAACAATTCTGTTGCGGAGCGTTAAAAAGCGATAGTGGCTTTAGTTGGACATGTTATTTTCGAGATTTTTCAGCACGTACCAATTCTCAAAGGCTGGCAACGCATAAGGGAGACGCCTGCCCATTTGCCCACTGTCTTTACAAAAATGCCTAATATACTGCCAGTGTGAGCTTGAGAACAGATTCACGAGACGATATTTTTTTTACTTGGTGAAATGCATATTACCTACCGAGGCGTGACTGCGGGAGGGTAATGTGGGATTCGCGATTCTGCATACCCACTAAAACTCCAAGGCGCCACCAACAATTGCCTTAGGCGGGATGCTATTACAAAAATGGCTAACATACTATCTATGTGAACGCAATAAGTGAATGAAACTGCTTCTCTGTAAATGACTGGCCTATAATATTTTAAAAGCACATTTAATCATTCAAAAAAACTTCGTATGATAAATTTCATTTTTACGGCCATGAAAATATAATAAATGGATTTTTTAAAATTTAATTAAATATTCCGTCGGCAGAGGATACTGAACTGCTATAAAAGCTATTGTTTCGCTCTAAAATTTTACGATCTTAATTTTTAGGCCTAACTTTTCTTAGCCTAATATTTCCCTTTATGTCGACTTCTTTAAGCTACGTTTACACAGTTAATAACAAATTAAAATATGTATTTCAAATGGCACATGGAACCGACAATATTCTGTGCCCGTTTCGCATAGCTTTTTAAGTTAACCTTTGCTTTAGTTGCCGGGTATTGAACTTGTCTGATTTGTTTTATATTCGTTGACTATGAAAGAGAGTAGGTGACATATAACAGAATGTAAACATCGAAACATCATATATATGTCTTTGAATGTACCTAGACGAAAAGAATCATCTTTTTTTGTGTGTAGGTACCTGTTAAATACTTACACTAGGTACATAATATGTCTCACAGACAATGTCTACTGGAGCCACAGACATAGTAGGCATTTATTATGATTTTAGTGAACATATTAATGTACTAAAATCTATTATCTTTTACATGTTCTTTTTATTGTTAAGAAATCAATTTTACAGAACCCCGCGCCAGGGCCACTTTAAGGGCGCGGGGAGTGTGGGTGTCGCTCAGTGAGGTAAAACAAAAACCCATCAGCCCCATCTGCGCATCCGCTCTAGACGGGAGAGGTTTATCTTTTTTAATCCGTGTCCCCATCAAGAGCGTCTGCAGCGCTACTGCGAGCCTAACTTCCGTGTTGCCCAATTCAAGGTCATAGAGGAATACGTGAGTAATCGAGTCACCGTCTCCCAGGTCTTTTTTGCGTTGAGAACTCCTGAACTCTGCGTTCCCTTTAAGTGATCTTATACTAGTTTACACGAAGATACTTTGGCTGATTGACCCTAAAGTTTCATTAAAAATCTATCATTTTATATTAAACGATTACAAGCATGTTTCAAGGAAGACCCATTAAGCGCTTAGTTATTTTGAAAGCGGATAAATCGTTATTCAATGGAACCAAGAGATGCCGACGAACAATGATTTATTGACTGATCGCCTCTGCACTAATGGTCCCTTCATAAATCTATGCCATGTCATTTTATTCGAATTGATACTACCGAATATATATTGATATAGTATGAACAGTGCTAGTCTCGTGGTTAACGTACATTTCGAACAATAACCATTGCCAAAAACCACTTTTATGTTGTAGGTACATTCGTATAGGCAGGCTGTCACTTAATGGACGATATTCATTTGTTTAGCTACTTTCGTCTGGGAACAGGAACGCTGACCACCATTGCCCCCTTTTCCCCTACACCGTCAGCAAGCTACATTACCATTTACCATCTTCTCTCGCAGCTTAAGGTGAGGCATACCTCTTAGTATGAAGATGCCTATACAATGTATTTAAAGAATAGACATTTTAATGGATTTTGCTGTGCGACACACTTCTTTACAGTTTGTATCTTCTTTTGGCTCCTCTCCATTACTGGAGGCTGGCTGTCAGTCTTGTCCTTTTCCTGTGCCATATGCAGCAACTCTTCCCCAGTCGCAATTGTATAGTAGTCGCTGTTTGTAAACTTAATATAAGTTTACTGTGTAAGTAGTAACATTCTTATTTCTTATTTATGAAGTAGCTTTGCAGCGTACGCCTCCCCCAAACAGACATCCTTTTGTCTGGTCATAGACTCCCAATATGGTAAAATTAATATTTTGGATATTACTTATTACTCTATGTAATACATTGCAACTGAATTGTATATGTACTGTATATTTAAGAGATTAGTGGAATCATAACAGCGCTAGAAAACATTATTGGTTATAAGGCAATATTATGTGTAAATATTTAAATCGTACTTTTTATAACCAAATATTCTGCGTATTAACAAAAAGTTTAACATGACCGCCTGTCTCTATCCAATTGAAGAATGAGTAGTATATACATTTTCATTACCTATATAATGAAGTAGGTACATTGCTATCAATATTACAACTATGTTTTAATTCATTCTCTTTAAACAACCAAAGTTTGACTATTGGCAATCCGTTGTCATTAAAGATTGCTTCCATTAATGTTAAATTGTATTGTGTACTTGATTTATATATACATAGTAATCGGATATCGGGGTTGGAAAAAATTTAGTGTAACATTTTTTCGTTACGCGTCACATTTTTCCGTTACGCGCAATCTTTTGAAGTGAAACTTCTTTATCGACGTATGGAAGAAATTTTGTAGCAGGTTACGCGCCATGTTGCTTTTTGAAGTCAAACTTCTTTATCGGCGTTGGAAAAAAATTTACACACATTTGTCACATTTTTCGGTTACGCGCCTTGTCCCGATCTTTTTCTTGTCCCTACCACGGTTGATCCGAAGAGATTCGAAGCCATTAGTAACAAAAATATATAATAACGATAACAATGATAGTAATGAAATTCTGTAATAATCTTAGTACTACATAGTAGTACAGTAATAAGTTAAAATGAAATAATTGTATTTGTATTCATGTCTATGATAATAAAAGCCTTTTGTTAAACTTTATCTAATTTAACTTTATTTAACCAATTTCTGTAAAGTTGCATATAGATAATTTTTCGAAAAATAAGGTCATAAAGAAGTTGCACTTCTTACGTGTGTACACCTAGTACACGCACACATTTTTTTTACTTCACCTACCATCATATTACAAGATAACTTAAATTTATAAAACTTCTATAAATGGTTATTAAATTAGACCACCTGAGAGTTTTCGGCTGGGGTGTGGAAAACGTATTTCGTTTCATAAAATGAAATCGTATATTTTCTACGTGCTGTCGTCAAATTGTAAAAGTAGCTAACTGCTAAAGTTTAGCTAAGCACTAAATATATATGGATTTTGTTTAGGGAATATTACAAAACTTGGTTACCTTGTCCTCCTAACCGTTACATTGACTTTACTGACCCAAATGATAAACGCTATTATCCTTCTGAGATTAGTATTTCTTACCGTTTTTTTAAAATATGTATTTATAAAGCCAATGAAGATGAAAATTCGGTTGACACATGTTCTGCTGACGTGGGTTGTTTAACAGGCCTTTGAACTCTTTCATGTTACGAAATAGAGGGTTTTAATTATTGGCTTCCGCGTTGAACACCATTTATGACATTGACGCTTACCAAATTAGTATTAGTTTAAAACGTTCTATTATAGTTGTTTGGATTATCACCAGCAGCTGAGTTTCATGACCGACCGTCGAGGCAGAATACGAAATTCCCCCCGTATCACCTCGACGTCCGTCGTTCCACAACTGAGCGTTTTTTAAGGCACCAGCCAATTCAACTGAGGGTACTTCAAGAAAGAGCGTTTCAATTCTCAAAAAGCCGGCAACACAATTTCAATGTCATCCGGAAATGTGAGTGAGTGGTTCACTAAACATCAGATGAGCCTTCTTCCCGTTTTTGTTATATAAAAAAACGGCAATAAATTCATCATTAAGAACTCTAAATATGGTAACAAACCTTATACAGTAATAAGAATATTTCTCAACCTCTGCATGTATTAACAAGAGAATCTTTTCCAAATTGTCTATACTTTTGTTTTACCGACAACACCGAAGCGTCGCGTCGCTCGTCAACTGAGAAAATTTCCGAAGTTTTTTCATTTCCATAAGTGCCCTAACCTTCACTTTATATTCAAATGTAATTGTATAAATCGATTGTTTAAATTCGAAATATATAAATTAATTAAATTGAGTGTATAATATATTTTAAGTACGATATATTTTAAGAAAACAATATTTGTGATGGTGATGTCACCGTAAAATTGTAAACACCGTTAGATTGTAATCTATCTCGCGAGATTGTGAACTGTCGAAAGATTGTGAACTCAACGTACAGTTTATAATTTAACGTATTATTCGGTAGATTGTAATCTATTGAAGTGAAACCGTCAAATACAACACCTTAGTCAAGGGATTGTAGCAGCACTGGTTTTTTTAAAGTAAATTAATTAATAATCTTCATGTATACATAATACCGATTCGGTTCGTCTATAGTTCAACTAAAACGGCTTAGATCGATTACTATATTCCTATAGTCATAATCAGTATTACTTATATACGTAGAGAAAATATTTTACTCCTATGCAACATATTTACAACTTTCTATCATTATTATTATTATTTGTAACAAAAAGAAACAAAGTTATCGAAAATAGATGTAAATTATGTAAATTAAAATTACATTAAGCAACTTAAATTATTAGTGTGTGTTCGTGAATTCGGATTTGACATACGAAAAGGTGCTTAAAATATAAATCAGCTAGCTTTGATTTAGGTGAACCCACACGGATTAACCGTGTTAAGTTAGACATGGGATTTGAACTTTAACAAATTCATCCCTTTTGAATTAGAATTTTCGCTACTTTGAATAATTTACAGATAATTTTATATTTTAGTAGTAAATAAAGTGTATTAAAAGCAAAAATCTTCTTCCAAAGAGTATCATTATATAAATTGATTCTTTTTGTCCATAAAGGATTCATTACCGTAAGAAAACAAAGCCAAACAAGACGAAAATATAGAGGTCGAAGTAGCCGGTACCCATACCAACAGCTTCATTTTCACGTCATTTTATATAAAATAAAGAATAGTTTTAAATAAAAGTACTTATCACATAAAATGGTGGTTATGAAAAAAAACCATTCTTAAAAGCATTGTACCTACTCTATTATGCCAATCAATAAAATAGACTTATATCAAAAATCTTAATATATATGAATTACGTGTCACGTTGTTTGTCCGCTATGGACTCCCAAACTACCAAACCGATATCAATCAAATTTGCACACCGTGTGTAGTTTGATCCTACTAGGATCTTAGACTAGATAGGATAGCTTACATCTAAATTTATACCCGCAATATTATTTTATTGCAAAATATTTCTTTATTATATGATAGTCACAATTCTAACAGATGGCGCTGTGTTGAAAGTACCAACGTTTCACATAAACTACAATTTAATGGCATAACCACCAAAAAAGCATGGTCGTCCCCATGACTACTATATTATAAAACCAATAGAAAACCTACCAAACGTGAATCCACCGCATAAATAGAACATACAATTTCCCTACATTTGTCTGCATAAAATTACCGTAGATAAGTAAGTCGTAAAGCTGGAATTATTCGTATCTTTCAAATTTTAACCCAAATTCAGGAAGAGGTAAATGCATATAATTAGCGTAGTTTGAATGTATGCTGCGGGCAGTGTTGCGATGTAATAAGAATTTACGGCCTGTGTGCACTGAACATTGAAGAGCTTGAATATTCTAAATTGCATTTGTTTAGCTGTTATATAAATACGTCATCAAGTCTGTATTCCTCAAAAGATTATTTATTAGAAATGCGTCTTTTGAAGTAGACATTTAATTGTGTAATTTCATTTACTGCCTTAAAATCACCACAATATCAACGAATGAAGTATTGAGTTCTAATGTATCTACTACAAAATATATGGGGTAGTTTTAAGTATCATGTACCGTACATCACGAAATATGTGTCAAATGTAATAGTGTATAAGGCAGTTAAACTATAAAAATAGGTTAATAAAACACTAATCAATTTGCTGTCACATTTTATTTAAATTTTCGTGGAGCACATCCAAATTCAAACGTACTCATTGTTGCTTCCCTTTAAAAATATCCATTTATTAAAGTAAAGACATCCTAATTCTGTGACTTCGATAAGAAGTTGATCTGCAAGGCCAAATGTGGTGAATTCAAGATTTATGAGGCAACTTTAGGATTTCAGCTTAGCGATGAATCAAAGGGCCGTTACGTCTAGTTCGGTTTCATTGAAGATAAATCGTCATGGATAAGATGACTTATCCCAAAAGTCTCGGCTTTAGAATACGAATGTCATGGATATTTTATTACATATTATCAGTAAGTACTTTAATTCTTAGAGAAAAAGAGAAAGTTTTGTATTGAAATAAAATGATACTGCATTTCCGGACTATCCACTAGTATAAAAATATCAAGAAAAAACAATAGATACCTGTAGATGATTGATATATTTCGTAAACTTGTTTGATTATACTTACGACAATTTTATCTCTTCTCTCTATCTCTCTTCCGTTCTACGCCCTTGATTTGAGAACTGGCAGTAAATGTAAAATTAGAAGCTTTTAGCGTTTAATATGTATTTCTTTTTGACGTTCATATGTGTACATTGTGTTACCTAAATGAATAAATGATTTTGATTAGCACCGCGTTCAAAAAAGGGGTAGGTATATACAATAATTTAATAAACTGTTTAATTAACAAATAATAATGTCCTCAACGCGAGATAAAGACGGACGTCACGACAAGACCGTGGTATTCCGAAAGCAAGGAGACGGACAGCTTTACGAGCACATCCAAATTTTCTTACACCGCCAACTTCGAAATTTAGGAAGGTGTTCACTTAAAAATCGAATAAGCGTATTTCATTTTCAGCCGTACCGGGATATAGACCCTTCCTGGGTTTTTTGCAGTAGTATATCCAGTAGTTTGGCGAATACCCTCGGTACGCTGTAACTCTCAACAGCAATTCCAATGATAAAACCAATAATTAATTAAATTATTGCCAGAATACAATATCGCAGCGAGTTTTACAGTTGAATAACGTAACTATTCGTTATTTTATGACATCAAATTGTTTTATTAAATGTGCGCCATCTACATTCAGCGTTATATAACTTGTCTTCAATTACTGTTAAAGCCGATCCATTAAGGATGATTCACGGTACACCGTGTCGCGACCGGGCCGGGCCCCGGCCGGGACACGGCCACCGTGCGCCGGCCGGGACAGTGGTTCATGTTACACCGGGCTGTTTGGGTGTACGCACGTACGTGTTTGGACGACTATATCTGTTTTTGTCAAAAAAAAAAACAAAAAAATTTTTAATCTCACTAAGATTTGACGTTGACTGCTCTGCGGGTGCCCGGGCGCCTACGTTCATGTTACGACGTGCCGGGGCCGGACCGTGCCGGAGCCGGGAAACAATACCCACCGACATTACAACGCCGTGCCCCGGCCGAGCCACGGTCAGGCATGAATTACTTCATACAAAAGTATATCATTAATGTTAGGCCGTGCCCCGGCCGGGGCACGGCCCGGTCGAGACACGGTGTAGCGTGAATCAGCCTTTATTCTCCCTATTGTTAAGTTGGTTCCGGCACAGGTTATGGTTAAATCAATAAAAAAACAAGTAATTTTTGAAACTTTATTAAATAGATACATTTCCATATAAAAATTGTCTAGTGAGACTATCTAATAGTAATTAGAGCTGAAAGATGACACAATATGTGAGAATAAATAAAATAAATTAGCATACAGATAGAACAAATTTATATTCCCAAAATTAATACCTGTACGCTGGTTGATGAAATTATAAACAATTATATTCATTATTTAATGTTTTTATGGCATAATTAATAGAGAATACGTCTAGTCACTTCCTTTGCAAATCTCAAGAAAACGGGACCTTTTCTATACATTAGACATACATATGTATATACCGAGTAAAAGCTGTTCTTACGTCAATAATCGACTTGCCAAGTGGAGCTGGCGTAGACACGATCAGGCTGATCGGACCGAGTACAGGAGTAAGTGTTGTACAAATATTTTCCCGTACGTGTGTACTAGAATGATTACTAATACTACTAGTTTATTAGCCTTTTCTTTCACTGTTTATTTTCCGTTTTTTTTAGTTTTTATACAATTAAAAATAATTTTAAACAATTAGCATAAAACTTTTTGCTAATATATTACATTATTAATTGCATTAATCTTGTCTAAGTATGTTTGTGCGCAGAGATGAGAACTTGAAGAAACTGTCTGTGGTTGGTAAGGCAAAAGATCACGTGACCGTTCACCAATCAGATATACCGATCAAATGAAAGTTCCATCATCCTCAGTACTGTACACTATAATAAGAGAGGCGCTGGACCTTTCTGACCAGACATGAGCTACCGTCCAAAGAGTGAGAGAAGTATGTTTTTAAATCACCGTATACTTACTCCCATAAGCTTCACCAATACTGTTGGCTGAGACATCGAAAATAAAGAAATTGCATTGTGATTTGTTATTTAAGACCATTTTTTATAAGAAGCTATTACCATTTAGTACTACAGCAAATATTGAATATACTAGTGTATATTTAACTGTTTATAAAATATATTTGTTAATTACTATAAACGCAATCTAATCATTAAGCCAATACAAGTGTATTTTGACGGACGATGGTTTAAAATTGACAGGTATGATACACACTTTAATTAATAAATTTGAGCAGTTAATCTGTTTACTCGGTCTGAGAAAACTCTGCTTGTGTCATCCCGGCATCAGCTTTTTTAACTTGTTTTTATTGAATTTCAACACAATAACATAGTATATGTTATAAAGATTTACTAATTTTGTTGATAATTAACTTGCATTAATTCATCTAATAAATAAACTGTTATTCTGACTTGGCTTTAAGTAAATAAAATTAGGCATTTTAAATTATGAACACAATTTGTCTGAGATATAAAATCAAGTTACAATATATATTTTAGGAAGTCATTCTGGAGACGTCGATAAACTGATGCAGTTTTAACTCCAGGACTTGCTTTACCTGCAAATAATGGGCAATGAGAGATAAATCATAGCATATTACTATTAGCGCCATCTAGGGTGCCATGCTGAACATTATGTAAGATAAGTAAGAGACATTTTTCTTAGTGTTTATAATTTAAATTATTTACTTCGACAGTTATTTGTACTTTATCTATAAATTGCGTATTTTAAATGCATTTTCGCATGCCAAATATCTGAAAATGTTTGATTAAGTATCGGAGCAATACTGTAAGTTTATGAATTGTCAACATTTTAATGAGGGGCCATCCATAAAGTACGTCACACGTTAATGGGGAGGGAGGGTATCACCGAAGTGTGACATCGTGTGACAAGGGGCATGGGGGGGTCAATACTTTTGTGACGTCACATGTTAAAAATTTACGAACTTGATCTATATTTATTTAATTAATTAAATTAAAATAGCTGTTTTCTCTCGATTATTTTTAAATACATACATAGATTTAAAAAATGTGTGATGTCACATCAGGAGAGGGGGGGTTATAAAAATGTGACAACCTGTGACAAGGACCAGTGGCGTAGCTAGGTGACCGAGGGCCCTGGGGCAAATTAAAAAATGGGGCCCCACTGCTATGTAAACTGATTAGATTTTATCATAGAAAAATATGAAATATACAAACACTTTAAAAATGCTAAGCTTCTTAAGCTCTTTTTTTGTGCAGGGCAGGTAATAAAAATATTAAACAGCAACAACATGAATTACAATTAATACTTGGTGTAGGTTTGGCGAATTGAAATACAGAAGATTCAAGGGTTTATTATATAAACTATCCGTCATATCGACAACACTGCCAACCTACAGAAAGAATTTAGGGGAATTCCCTATAACTTATAACTTTTGAATTTCTCTCAAATTAATGTCTTGATTAAAGTGGGGTTGCAACCTGTCATATTTATTTTGAAAATGGGAGAAATTTCCAAAAGTTCAGAACGATCGAGATCTCTGGTGAGGATTAGAGGGCCCCCTGAGCCTGTGGGCCCCGGGGCACTGCCCCGCCTAGCCCCTAGGTAGCTACGCCACTGACAAGGACGGGGGGAGGGGTTCAAAAGTCCTAAAATTCGTGTGACGTACGTGTTTTATTCGTGTACGTGGATGGCCTCTGACGAGAATTGAAAGCAATTATAAATCTTTCTTTCTCTTTCTCTCTCCATATTGGTTCTCAAACTACATTTATTCTTGGATCGTTCACATAACTGGGAGGAAAAATAGACACTTCTGTTTATTAATGTGAAGAAAACCTATTATATTATTGAATAAATATAATACATACTTTTTCTTTGGAGTTTCATCCTTAGCCTTTTTTTCGGCTTCGCGTCTCTTGGCGGCCTCTTCCCTCTGCTGCCTAATAATGGCTAGCCTTGCGAGGTCAGCTCTAGCCTGCTCTGTTTTGCCCTCTGCGTGTGCTTTCTGATAAGCTGCTGCTGCTCGCTGCCTTTCTATTTCTTCGCGTTCACGCCTGAAAAAGGAAGTATTATATTTAACCGTCTTGTTTGTATGTACATAGTTAGGTAGGTTTAGATTCATATGCATGATTTACTGGAGGTAATTCACACTAACAGATATTTGAAGTCAGTTTAATTTTTCTATATTACTCTTGGTATTATGTTATTATATATATTATGTAATATTAAATATGAAGGGCCATGAATGTTCCACGTTAATGTGTTGTAATGTCGAGTTCATTAAGTAAAACTTTATTAAATAGAATATGAAATTATTATTGTTGTGTCTATAGTAGCTTATCCTAATGTGGAATAGATTTCATATGAAGAGTAAGATTCAGAAACAAACATGCAAACCCTGACTCCCATATTGTCACTGTAGAACCTTGTATGTCAAAAAACAATTTATTTTTTGTTCTTAGACTTTTGTGTCATTTAACTGGTGAAGTAAGCTTTTAATCATCCAGAACTATGGACAAGAACTCAATATTTTAAGGAACATTGACAAATGAAACAATTTTTTTCATTTCCAGTAATGTTTAGTTCTCTAGACATATGAGGTTATCATTCTACAGCGACGATGCCAAAATCCTATACATTTTTGATGTATGAGATCAGACTTAACAATAAGTCTAATTTCTGACACTTACTTTTAGGCCCATATTTGTATCTTAAGACTCAAACTTGTCTTGAGCACTCCCAAATATGTTGAATTACATATAGAAAAAAAACAGTAACATATATATGAACTGTTTTTGTTAAGTTACACCAAGTTAAATTACCTTGAAAGTTGAGGTTTCTCTCCTTCTCCAAGGTTATCCAGATTGGATAGTTTCTTATTCTTTTTAACTACACGGTTTGGATTTTCTACTTCTATTAAGCCTGAAACACCTTTTGCTTTTGCAGGTGTCTGGAAATAATAATTAAATCTAGAATGTGGTAATGTGTAATAAAATGTCTTTACTGTTTGTACTTTATGGGAGATTACTTATTACAATCTAAATTACTACAAAAAGCTTTCTGGTAAAAATATATATATTTTACCTATAATAACTATATGGGACATTTAAAAAATCATTTCTTCTTTTTAACAAATATACTAATGGCAATAAGTGGCCTTAATATTAAATGCTTGCTGCTCTTGCACGCAAACCATGTTCACAAAGTATTTTAAGTATTAGTGACTAAATACAATCACCTTGCACTTAATACGATGAATACAGCAGTATAGACAGTCAGGCTCAAAAAATATTACAGGGTTAGGTAGAGGAAAAGGAACAAAACCTTTTTTAGATATGACATCTTTAATAGAACTAGTTGAATATAATGAAGAATAATCCACAACTCTATAATAGTTTGAATGACTTACTATAAGCCTTAAATACCTATATATTATGTCCCAGTCACCCTAGTTTCATAAAATTTCAACCTCTGTCACATCATCATGATTGTAAGTTTATATGTAAAAACCAAATAAATTTTTAAACAAAGGCATAGATTTGTAAATGTCATCATTTTTTTAAAATAAGCTCATTGCTTCTTTTGTAAAAGTACAATTACTTACATCATCATCTGAATCACTTTCATCACTGCTTCCTGACCCAGACTTGTCAGACTCTTCCTCACTCGAACTTTCATCTCCATGTTCCTTTCTCCACCTGAAAAAGTATTAAACAACAGTGTTACATTTCTTTACAAAAGATATAGATATTATATATTGGATTTAGAGTATCAAGATCACAGTATCACAAGATATAAGAGATTTAGATACTACATGATCACTGTATCTGCAGTTCTTTTGTCTCATCAACTTTGTTTCTCTTGTCTGTCCTAACATAAAATTGTCAGTGATAGTAATTAAATAATATTTGTTCAAAGCGTCTTTGCTGACTTCATTTGGTGTAAGATGCTTAGATGAATTACATATTAAAAAATAGGGTAAAGTGATTTACCAAACATTTTGTACTTGAAGACATTAGTCTTGTATAATCTTAAGTACCAAACAAATACATGTCATTTGTTTACAACCAAGACTATTTTTATGGTTGATAATTAGTTTTCTAGAAACAAAGGTGTTCATGTAAAGAAAAAAAATAATATTGCATCATTGGATAATAATGACTCTTATTCTTGCATTCGAATTTAAGACATACGATCTATACTGTAATACGTACTTCTTTTTCAGCTCTTCCTGCTTCCGTTGCTCTTCTAACTCTTCGGGGCTCGTAAATTTGCGGTTGCGACCCTTGTGGTTAGTGTACTTTCCTTTAAAATAAATTTCAATCTATTAGACAGGTTAAGACCCAAACAAAAAAGCACATTTGAAAAATAACATTGATCGACATTGAAGTAGACTTGTAATGGAAGCTTACTTACCACGGGGCATTTTGAATAGATGTTTATGAAATTGGTAAAGTAGAAATTTTTATTTGTTTAAAAACTTATATTTAGTTAAATTTAGGAATTACGGGTGGAATAAGAATTTATGAATCTATGGGTTTGGGTTTGTCGAATTTTTGATTGAAATTTGAATGACGTCAATAGAGAAGTCAAATGTCAATAGTATATTGTCAAATACGGACCACAGAATCTTAATAACTGTTACTGAATTACCTAAAATTATCTACTTTAGCAATAATTATGATCAATTGTCTTTATTAACATTTATATTATAATAATTTATATATTTCATCAATGTTTAATAAAGTTGATACGCAAAATTTGCAGTATTTACAACCTGTAACCCAACAGGGAAACATAGATCATTATGTTGTCTAATGATTATACTAATAACCTCGAATAAAATAAATAAAAATACAATTACGTACTACCTAAAACAAAACTTTTAAAAAAGAAAAAGTTTAGAACATACATTTCTGTGATTGTTTAATGTATAATTTTCTTTTACAAAAAAGCAAGTGTCTCCCAACAACAACTTGAAACAATTATTATTTCGAGAACTTCGGAGTTATTTTGATTTTTTTACTTTTAAGCCTGAATATATTCATATGAATATGTTTGTTACCCCAGATTAAAAACACTAATCTAAGTGCGTATTATATCCGTATATAGGTGTAACATATTTTTAATAAGGTTCCTAAATGAGCTTCTGTATTAGTCATACTAAAAAACATAAAGTTAAAAGTGATTACCAGCAGACAGTATGTTTCATTAAAAACATTGTAAAAGTACATTATTCAACAGAAACGTAAAAGAAATTAAGTATGGTTAAGGTATTTAATTTTTGTTAAAAAAATTACCTAATTATAATAAATATAAATAAAAGTCCAATTTATCCATAGACGATAATATTATATCTTTTGCCGAACCATATATCAGTACGTAGTTAGGTATAAAAAGGTTATATAGGTATAATTAGACATAAAAATGTTAGTAGAAGTATCATAAAAAATGTTTTGATAGGTTCTTAAGCTATATGTATTTTGATTCTAAATATATTGTAAAACACCCTAATGTAATAAACCAGGAGTTCTTGGAGCTCATCAACGGATTCTATAGCAAATTAAATTAAATGGTTGAATTTAAAACATAGTAGGTAACTCTCATCTGTCCGTGGCGTCGTAGGTTCGATACTCGGTTGTACCAATGGACTTTCCGTCTACGCATTTAACACTTGCTCGTACAGTGAAGGACATCGTGAGGAAACCGGCATGCCCGGCGTGTATTAGGCACAGAAGGCTGATCACCAAATTGCTCATTAGAAACAAATGATGACCACTGTGTTTTTAAAGTAGCAACGCTTAAAGTAGACAATCTACTTTTTGAAGTCGGTAATAGCTAAAACGCAATATTAGGAATGATGGTAACGACTCCGGACTACATACAAGTTTAGTCATGAAAGAAATCGTAAAAGTATTTAAGTATCCAAACCGTTTTAACAAAAAAACAAATATACAAACAATATTTTGCGAGGCACCCCGTTGTGATACACTTACGCAACAGGCTTATTAAATTAGTGGCTTGATCTTATTATCTCAGGATTCAAACGATATCTAAATTTATCTTTCTCTACATTTGCATTTTTAGCTAATTATTATGCACTTTCTATTGACTTCAGCTTGAGCCCCATTTCGTCATCCCGGGGTTATATGTATAATTATTCTTAAACTATTAAACGTTCGAATGGTCACAGGTTTTTGTCCAAATTGAATACACTAAAAAACTTCAGAGCAATCACAATTCTTTTGAAACATAAGTCTTGTTTTACAACTTTTGTGCTTGGAATTCGGTTTCCTATACAATGAAGAGAATACATCGTAAAACGCATGACCAACCATATAAGATTTCAAGGTTCTAATACCCTCACACGTCAAAAACGGAATTTGACATGTTAGTCTATAAAATTTAAATTTGGCGCCTTCAGCAATTATAGAATACATCACTTGTTGTCTATGTCATATCTATATCTATGATTTGCTCTGTGTATAAGTTTACTTCCTTTTTCGCCGTTGTCTGGTTAACAATAAAATATAATTAACACAGTGATTAATAAAATACTCGTTTCATTTAACATGACATATGGAAGCTAAGTCAAGCGAACTCATCGCTAAGTTTCGATTTTCGATTTTAATCTGAAAATTAAAGAATTAGAATTTATATCCATTATTATAACTCAGTTATATTAAAAGGTATTTTTCTTATGTTAACTACAATTTAAACAAAACACCTTTAGCTTCGAGTTCTTAGAAATAATAGAAAAATCAATTATCTATTACTATTATTTGCTATATTATCTATTCGTTTGCCTGCTTTTTTCTTATAAGATATCTAACGAACTGTGGAATCGACTCCCGGTAGGGGTCTTCCCTGGGAAGTACGACCTCCAACAGTTTCAAAAAAGCGCATACTCCTGCCGCAAAGGCCAGCAACGAACCCACTAAACGCCCATGGGTTGCGACGACTGCCCTTTTTGGGCGTCTCGTAAGCTCGTTTGCCCCCAGCAATTATTATTTTATTATTATAAAAAAGCAGTTACTACAAAGGAAAAACTACGTAAAAAACAGTCGTGCAAATAAAAGTTCATAACATGAAATATAACGTATCTTGTTACAAGATTAGTGAAATATAATTTAAGATGACGTGAAATAATTACACAAGAATTCAAATAAAATATTATAAAGTATTTTTTATGATCTTTAATAATGTGATGTAGCGGTAACTTTATGGTATTATCAATATTTCAATTTTTAATACTCAGATTTTATTTCTTTATTATTGCCGTTATAAAATTAGATATTGGATGCGGGGTGAGTACCAAAGAGTTTATAAGCACTGCGTGAGTAGGCGAGAGTCTCTTAAAAAAATAAACTTAAATCGTGCGCCAATTATGTAATTTTCAAAAATAGAACTCAAGGCTCGGATAGGCAGGATAATATGGCGTTTTTTTTTCATCGCTAACCTAAGGAGTTTTGAATGCTAGGTTAACTTATTATTTTACTATATATTACTATGTAAAACAAGAAGCCGGCATTTCTCATCATTTTATTTGTTTGTGACTTGATCATTGCGATATAAAATTTCCAAATGCAAATAAATGTCTAAAGGAATTTAAAGTCTAATTAATAGAAGTCAATTACAATGGAGTACATATTCTGTTTCAAGAAAAAATAAATAAATCTCATAGTCAAAAAAGGTTACATAAAAGTATAATAACAAATCGCTACAGGTAAAAAATTGCAGGCGTCTGAAATAATTACATATATTTATGATCGCGGACTAGATTAAAGGACTATTTTCTCCGTAGCAATTTGCAATGCTACGAAAGAATATAAGCGGGAGGATCGTCAGCGCGCGGCCATACATCGCTTTGTCGAGACCTTGTCCGCTTCGCAAGGACGCATCCTTCCATTTTTGAAATAGCGTGAATGCGGGAAACTCTATCCAGAGACAATTAAGGATTACTGTCTGTGACTTGGATTCTAGAATTTAAAAGGTAAGAATTTTTATATGCAATTATTTAAAGCTAGTAGGATCGTATTTGTTTAATAGATTAATAGAATAGAACTTATAGAATTAATAGTAATAATGCTGTATTTGTGCAACGCACATAAATAAACAGTTTAAACAAAATCAATTAATATAAAATACTCTGTCGTTTAACTCTTAACATATTTTGTAGCACTTTGTTATATTTTTGTAGTATAAAATAATTAAACGAGATTGTGATATTTTTAGATAAATCCAAAAAAATCTCTAATAGAATATATAAATTACCGTATTTAATTCTAACTGTTGCAATATATATGGCTATTCTAATTATTTGCATTTCACTATATTTAGTGAAATGCGTTATATATATGGTATACGAATAATCTATATAAATACACGCATAGCTAGTCAACGTCTGCATCAAATCGAATATTTCTTTGTTAGTATAAGAAAAAAAATTAAAATCGAACTTTATAAGGTTATTTTATAAAAGATGAGTGAGTGAAGACGAGAGAAGACGTAAAGACTTCAAAATATTGACGAAATAGAGCCATTTATTAAGAAAATCTATGGCCTATGGCTAGGCTATGACCGGGTGGATAAATGGGCATAGGTACCTACTGGCTTATATTTCCTGGACTAAAATACCTATAAAATTAGTTTTTCACGCTACATAATTGTAACCATTATGATAATCATAGAAACCTGTACTTAAATGCCTCTAAACAAAATAGGAAAAAACCATAGGAAAAAATTAATGACCGTAAAACATTTTCCTACAACGATTCTATGCATGAACCGTATACTAGCACAAAACGTATCTCAAATCTCTATCTAGACTAAGAAATATCATACCTATCTTGATACTAGATTTCATTAATGTGTTATAAATAGATAATTTTAACAAGAAATATAAAATAAGTTTGTTTACAATTTTTTTTGGGACACGGTCTAAAAAATTTTCTACCTATAAAGCTACATTGCCGAGCGTAACATTTAATAAAAAACTTTTCTATACGAAAATATAAAACAGAAAAATTAATCTGAACTATCGAAAAATTACATAAGAGTAATTATTTATGGTGATAAAACTTAAAATGAATTCGTTCGGCAAAAAATATTTAGAAGTACAACGTCTATTAGACTAAAGTACTGGTGTGTCCTTATTATAATATTAAGCCTTTATTGCTGACACCCAGTACAATATAAATGTGTCCATACTATCCAAAAAAAGTACTAATTTATAAAAAATATTCTACTCGTACGAAGTATATAACATGAAAAGTAGTCCAACACTGTTATTATTCTATATACAGAGGAAATATACAGTTAAAACATCTGTATGTATGGAAAATGTTGCAAATAACGCGGACCTAACTCTCTCGGACGGACTCTTAACCAGAATATAACCTATACATAGTCCGGGAATAAAGCAAGACTTTTTTGGCGTTATACACTATACCTTATATATAAGCAAGTCAGAAGTCAAAAAAATCAACGCTATGTAATACATACTTAGCTTGTTTGGTGTGTCTACATATTTTAATAAAATAAAATAAAATAAAATATGTTTATTATGGAACGTAAGATACATGTATCACTTATTCCACGTCATTAAATTTGAAGGCATCCCTACTCATCGGCAAAGAAGACAGAGGGTGTAGGCCGAGAGAAAAAGCCGGCGTAAAAAACTCTCGGTACTCTTTTAAAACAGCAAATCATCAAACAACACTTATTTATAACAAATATCGCAAATTAATTAGAAGTAGCCTGTCTAGCACTAGTCCCAGGCCCTTTTATCAATTAGATAATCGTTGACTTTATAGTAAGCCTTTTTACACAGCTTTTCTTTAATACATTTCTTAAATTTATTGAAAGGCAGTGATAAAAGAGCTTCTGGGATTTTATTAAAGAAGAGTATCCCTTTCCCCAAAAAAGAATTACTAACTTTAGATAGTCTAGTACGGGGAAATTGCAGCCTGCGTTTGTTCCGTGTATTAACATTGTGCGTATGTTCTATTCTAGTAAACTTATCACTATTTTTGTATACATACATAATATTTTCATAAATATATTGCGAGGGAAAGGTAAGTATATTAATTTCCTTGAATTTATCTCTAAGAGATTCCCTACATTTTAAATTATAGATTGCACGAATAGCCCTCTTCTGCAGGATGAAAATAGTTTCGACATCAGCAGCATGACCCCATAATAATAAGCCATAAGTCATTAAGCTATGAAAGTAACTAAAATAAACAAGTCTAGCTGTATCGACATCAGTTAGAGAGCGAATTTTTTTAACCGCGTAGGCTGCAGAACTAAGTCTCTTCGCCAATCCGTTAATATGAGGGGACCACTGAAGTTTTGAATCCATGGTGATTCCGAGAAATACAGTTGTATCATCCAGATTCAATTCCTCACCGTTTATAATTGGTCTAGTATCCATAATCCTTGAATTTTTTGCACAAAATTTAATGCATTTTGTCTTTTTTGCATTAAGTAGAAGGTTATTCATACTAAACCAATGGACAATCGAAGACAGAGCATTGTTCACATCGTCAAAATTTGTTATTTGTCGTTTGATTTTAAAAATCAAGGACGTGTCATCAGCAAACAAAACTATCTGATGTTTTCTCTCTACCATGAAAGGTAGATCATTTATATAAACAAGAAAGAGGAAAGGGCCAAGAATTGAGCCCTGTGGTACCCCCATATCTACTGCCGACCCAGAGGACCTCTTACCATTCACTTCAACCTTCTGAGTTCTTCCGTGTAAATAGGAAGTCAGAAGATTCAGTGCGGTATTCTTGATGCCATAATGGCGGAGTTTCCCGATTAAGGTCTCGTGTTGGACACAATCAAATGCTTTGGATAAGTCGCAGAAAACACCTAAAGCGTCATGCGACTCCTCCCAAGCCTTAATTATATATCTATATAACTCAACACCGGCATCGGCTGTCGAGCGACCCTTGGTAAAACCGAACTGATTATTATGTAATAATTTGTTTACGTTAAAATGACTTACCAGTTGATTTAATATAATTTTTTCAAATATTTTACTACAAGTAGGTAGTACGGAAATCGGTCTAAAGTTACTGGGGTCGGACATACTACCTGCTTTAAATAATGGAATGACTTTACTATGTTTCATTAGATCGGGAAACTCGCCACTTTTAATACAATTGTTGAAAATTATAGCTAGATGGGGAGCAATTACATCAATTATGCTACTAATTATTTTTACAGAAATACCCCAAAGATCGGTAGTGTTCTTAATATCTATGGTTCTAAATATCCTCACTATATCGTCGGCACCAATGGGTCGGAATGTAAAACTGACCTTGCACTCGTTTACATTATCTTTGAGCAGCGATTCAGCGAGGGCGGGAGATGATTGAAGAGACTTTGTAGTCGAAATTGGAATGTCAGAAAAGTACTTATCAAAAACAATCGCTATCTCTTCGTTAGATTTGATTATAGTGTTATCGACACATAGTTCGATGTCTTGATTGCGATCCCTGACTCTTCCAGTTTCACTATCAATTATCTTCCAAGTCATTTTAGTTTTATTGCTACTATTTTTAATCTTGTTTTTAATATTTAAGGACTTGGCCGCGTAACAAACTTTCTTAAATAATTTCGAATAATTTCGAACATAAAGAATAAATTCTTCATTATGATTGTATGACTTTTCAGCGTAAAGGTCATACAACCGTTGTCTACTTTTATAAATTCCCGCTGTCGCCCAATCACTAAACGATTTACACTGCGAATGAGAGACTTTCTTTGGGGTAAAGATGGTGTTGAACTCTTTATTAATACAATCACTTAGATTGTTGTATTGTATATCAACGGTAGTACCTACCGGTAATAAAGGTAGGTGTTTACCTATATTATGTCTAAATCTCACCATTCGCTTTTTATTTACTGGAACAAACACACTGCTCTTATTTACTTGTTTCACCACTTTACATTTTAGCGCCACTAACTGTCCACAATGATCTGAGCTAAGATCAGTTGTAATTGAGGTTTGCATTGCCTCTGCATCTGTAAATACATTATCTATACATGTAGCAGTGGAGTTTGTAATTCTAGTGGGCTCAAGAAACAAGTTAACAAGATTGTAAGATTTTAATAACAGATTGAATTTTTTACTAATGGAGGTATTTTCTAATAAATTTATATTGAAGTCACCACATACAATAATATACTTATTGTTCTTAAAACTAACTTTACACAAAATTTCCTCCAACTTTGCTTCAAAAAAATCGTAAGATGCACTTGGTGGTCTATAAACACTTAAAATAATGCAATTCTCAATCTCTATACAGGCTACCTCCAAAGAGTGTTCTACAGACAGACACACGATGTCATTACGCTCTTTATACTTTAAATTTTTATTAACAATAATCAAAGAGCCCCCATGAATCGCCGACAATCTGCAAAACGAACTTGCAACTTGGTGCTGATCAAAGTTAAAGATGATTTGGCATTCTCTAAGCCAATGTTCGGTAATGCATAGGACATCAATTTTTCTTGATTTTAAAAACAACTCCAATTCTAATTCTTTGCCCAACATACCTTGCATGTTTTGATGCATCAAGTTTAAACAGTTGTTGTTAGTAATATTACATGTTTGTGTTGAGCTGAGTTGTACTAAATTATTGCTAGAGTTTGCCTCTATTGTCACACTATCTAATTTAAATTATTAATACTTAATGAAGTGCTACTGCAAGTATCACTACATTCTCTTAAGCTAAGCTGCTCAATAGAAGCAGTTGTCTCAAAAGCTAGCTGCTCAATAGAAGCAGTTGTCTGAAAAGCTAAATGTTTAGCTTTAGTTGTAAATAAATAATGACAAAACCAGCTAAAACTAATTTTAGTAATTATAACCTAGGATAATTGCTATTACTTATCAGCATAATAATGAGATCTATACTATAAAATTCCCTTAAACTAATTCGCTTAAATAGTTAAAAGATATTTTAGTAGTTAAGAAGAGATAAAAATAGATTTCTAGCTTCGGACCTTTACTTTTATATTTAGGAAATAAAATTTGGAAATCGCTCCAGTAATGATTAAGCTTACCTGTATAGTAAAATAAAAATAGCCTATAAGCATTACATTAAGTTTATGTTATTATTTTATTCAATATTAGTACACGACCTCCATCGGATTGAAGGCCCCTTACAAATTCTTCAAAGTACAAACAATTCCTACAAAAATAATGCAAAAATAAATGAGGGATTACAGCACTGATACACCGATGTTTATTTTAAAAACCTATAAATTACCCATCAACCTCTCGTTCTTAATAAACAATAAGTGAGAATTCAGTAATCTTCAATCTTATCGATTAAAATTACAAAGGATCTCTCTTTTTTATTGGGCCTATAGCCATTGTCTTCATTGAAACTTATCTCTTGTAAATACAACCTCAAATTGCTACCTAGATATATAAAGTATGTCAAAGTATTTAAAAACCATGTATTAATAAGAATTTAGTGTTGGCATCGCACGACTGGGCACATTTTAAATAATTTGGATATAAATACAGCCTATGTTACATTGTTACTGTATGCATTAATGTTAAAACAATTTGGTAGTTTTAAGTTTGATAATAAGTATACATATACTGAGCAGTGTTGGCCTTGTGGCTTCTGCGTGCGACTCTAATCCCTGAGGTCATAGGTTCGATCTCCGGCTGTGCACCAATGGACTTTCTTTCTATGTGCGCATTTAGCATTCGCTCGAACGGTGAAGGAAACCGGCTTGCCCAAAAAGTCGACGGCGTTCGTCAGGCACAGAAGGCTGATCACCTACTTGCCTATTAGATTAACAAATGATCATGAAACAGATGCAGAAATCTGAGGCCCAGACCTAAAAATGGTAGTATCGCCATTGATTTTTTATATTTATTTTTTACAATTTAAATTTCGTATGTAAAGAAAAAATGTAGCTCCAATAACGAGGACAGAACAGATGTCTGGGGCAATTATTGTTATCGATATTGAATTTAAAATCATACTTAATTTTTTAAAATATATAGTTACAACTGCGAACGCTAAAATATTTGCAAGACCCTTGATATGCTCCATAAGCAAATTCAAGAAACTTGTTGTTTTGTTCGTGTAAATTTTATCGAATCTATTTAGTTACTTGAGCAATAGAAACAAAACTATTCCATCATCAAAAATTATATATCTCATTTTTGTAATAAAAGGATTAGTTTTTCTACTATTGAAATCGTAATATCTATGATATGGCTGGTAAAAATTAATAAATTTGGAAATATCCTAAAATACATATATTTTTTTTTGGTAAAATCTTTAAAACAATCTGGTGATTCAACTATAACAACGAGGAATATTAATCTAAACAAAAAATACAACCTCCAAAATAAGTGAATAATCTCGTAAATCAAAAACTTTAATACAGCGTATAAAAATTAAGCGTTGTTATGCTAATAAATTGCAATGTAATACGACGTTTATTATTTTAATAAAAATTTTCTTGCCCCATAATAACTCATGCGATGTTTTATGATTAAGCGAAATCGAAATATAAATTTCATACGGCGGTTGTAAACGGGAACTAATTGGTTATTTCCGAAACATAAGATTTGCTATAAAGGTCATTACCATCAGAAGACAAGACTTCTTTAACGAATTTTAAAGCTTTGTCCTCGTGGCATGGACATGGTCACATGTTTAAGAAAATAATTTTACACTTAACACCCTTCAAAACTTTATTTACAGTATCAAACCAATTGCTATACGCTCTATATTATATATATCTCTACATATAAATTTCTCGTGTCACAATGTTCGTTCCCATACTCCTCCGAAACGGCTCGACCGATTCTTATATTTTTTTTATGCAAATTCAGTATGCCATCGGCTACTATCTATATTTCAAACCCCTAAGTGATAAGGGGTGTCCACCCCAATTTTATTTTTATTTTTAGACAATTTTTTTTCTTTTTATTTTTTTATGATACAGCATACAAAAATACATACAACCTCTAATTTTCACCCCTCTACAATCAACCCTTATTTGTTAATTAAATACTTATGACTTAACTCTGAGGTTTATATATAGAGAAAAATTTACAGAAAAACCTAAAAGTTTTCATTACGGAAAAAAAACAGTCTCTGGGGTAGCATAGTTCCATGTTGGTATGTACTAAAGAGGTTGGCTAAGTAAAATCACATTAAGGAGAAACGTTCAAAAAGTTTGCGGGGACAGCTAGTATATAAACGTAGCTTTTAAAATATTGTTACGAACATCTTAATTATTGAATTATTGTATAAATAAATATGTAGGTATAAATTAATGTTTAGTACTCGTGTAAATCAATATAATTTTTACTAAATAATTTTTCAAAATAATTTTATAAATGAATTTGAATCTGGTGATTCAACTATAACAACGAGGAATATTAATCTAACCAAAAAAATACAACCTCTATAATCTGTCAAATAAAGATATTATTAATAAAAACAAGCTGTTATTATTAATAATTTAAATTAATTATAAACACATTTTATTATATATCATATAATAAAATGTGTTTGATCAGAACCGTTAATTTATTACATGAAAACATCTCCTAAAGAAGATTTGTTTGGAAACTCTAACTAAACGCAAATATGGACAGCAAGCTCAATCATTTTCAAATAAGCAATAATCAAAGTAAATTTAATTTAATACGTTTTATAAATACATATATTAATATTGCATAGACCGCAGTTATTATTTCACAAGGATGACGGCAGGGTGTAGGGTATTGCACTTTTTACTGTCGTTCTATTTATGAACCTGCGTCCTGTGGATTGTGATATAAAAAGTATAGTTACGACGATGTCATGAATACTCGCCACAGGTGGAACCAGTTCGGTTCCTGACAAAGCTTCGTTAGTCCTTATTGATTATATAAACGCCTTTATGTTTCGCTTATACAGAATTTATGTACTGATTATAATATTGTTCGTGGAAATAGAAGATTATTTTGTTTTTTATACGAGAAACGTTTTAGCGTAAAGAAAGTACAAATTAAAGAACTTTTGCTCTGGAATTTACCCAGTGTTGTCTGTTTTTCTTAAATGTATTTATAACGTTATTGTTGCCCTTGCATTTAATAGGTCAGGGTCACTTGCAAGGGCCTAGACACAATGAAAACAGCTCCCGTGACCGTCTCTGAAGGCACTATACATTCGTTTTGAAGTATACCTATAGAACCCTAACACCAAAACTATGTACACATTCTTGTACATCTTTATCGTCTAAATGAATTAGCAAGAAAATTTCTAAGAAATTATAAATACTATCCGGAATTACAAAGTAGTATATATTTTTTCACAGATTATTTATAATGTTATTTTAAATATTGAACCCACGAGATAATGAATTGGACGATTAAGTAAGGCTGAAAACGATCTTACGTACCAATGTTGATATGAATTAAACAAATTTATTTGCACCATTTAAAAGATTAGATTAAGATAAAGTTATAATTTAAATATCTGATTAGCTCAATTTATTAACCCTTCACGTTCGTGTTAACAGTGTTTTCAACTTAAAAACCGTTTGATAATAACGGATAAGAGTATTTAACTTAATATTTGGAGTTTATTGAAATCGTTTTACTTTAGTACATTATTTATTTAAAATATATTTATTTACGAAACCTTGCCAACGCTCGGCACACTGATACATAGGTAATTAAGAAAAATAAAAAACAAGATTTAATGAGACAAGCACTTATAGGCAAACCATAATAAACAGAAAGAGAATAAAAAATGCAACGATTCATAAATTATAAAAACTAAAGGGTAATTGATTTATAAGTGTGAGGGGAGTACCTATGGATATCCAGACATATATAGTACTCGTAGATCGTTTATTAGAATGATAAATGTGAAAAGGCGTTATTCTGAAATAAATGACTGCCCTGCGATTCTGTAACTCACTTCACGAACTCACACAGCGGTTTTCGCATCGGCGGTCGCTCTCAAATCAGTCGTGAAGCAGTCATTTTATGATTTGGCATTCTGATTTGAGAGCGACCGCCGATGCGAAAACCACTGTGTGAGTTCGTGAAGTGAGTTACAGAATCGCAGGGCTGCTTTTTAATATTAGTAATGTATAGCTAATATTTCTGTTTGACAATTAATAAACGTTTTAGTCAAGCTTTAAACGTTATAATAATAATAATATAGCTTTATTGCGACAATTATAATTAATAAAATTAAAAGCCTCCGCATTCCAAGATATGTCACAATTTTCAAATTTTTGCTATCTAGCCTACCCCGCAGTCATCACAATTTCGTCTATCCCTCTGGCACAAGGCCTGGTCTTGATCTTGAGCCTGGTGGCATTTTCTTTGAAGGGAGAAATATAATGCATCAGTAATCTTTGTTCTTTTTCGGATATATGTATTTCTTATTTTGTCATTTTCCATAAATCCAAGGTAACTTCTCTCCATTCTTTTTTGTGTAGTCTGGATTTTGTATAATCAAATGTCCAAGCCTGGCAACTATTGGTAAGACTTGGCAATCTTTTTGTTGGGTAACGATATAATTATATATTTATTAAGGTGCAGCATTTTTCTTTATTTTTATCGGCAATACGTACGTTTAGCAAACCGCCATTTAATCTGTTTTTGAATCAGAAGCACTTAGTGTATATTCACTTCCGTTTATTGTCTTATACGCCACAAAATATATGTTAATGAGTTTAATTTTTTTTTTATATGTATTCTTTGTCTACAAAATACACTAAAGAGTAAAAAATTATGTTCCTTATTTGAATGAGTCTATTCAAAAACAATTAAAAATAAAAAGCACACGAATGCTTTTAAAATTTATCGACTTGAAGATCCTATGATTTTTGGATGTCGGGGAAGATCTGTGGAAAAACGGCTGAAATTGTCACCACTTTCAGTGTGATTTAAGATGATAGAGCAAAATCGTTTGCCAAAATATAATTAGTCTATAAACAGAGCTATGCTTGGACATGATAAATAGAAAAATATTCATAAACATTTAAAATAAAATACATTTAATAACATACAAATATAGAATATTTACAATATTGTTAATCTATATAGTAATAATAATAAATACAAATGGATATATAGAAAACTAAATTTTTTAATCTTTATAAACATTTCGTTGCTGTGTTGCGATACTTATTCGTTGAGCGAGGAGAGCACCAGCTTGTTTTAAAAAATAATCCTCGTCTTGAAAGTCTGTATCTAACACTTTGAACAACACATAGGCCATGAGAACACGGATTAACTTAAAATTCTTTGGGTATTTAGGACATATCCATTATCAATACAGTACTTGGTATTTTTGGCTAAAGAGCCAAGTAGGACTCAAGTTCAATGCCAAGATTCCGTTCTAATAAATATTCTGCTCACGGAAAGGAATATTTATCTTGCTTAGATAAAATACAGTTTCTTATTTAACATCTAAGAAAGATAGAAGAACTTAAATATTTGGATCCTAAATTCAAATTAAATTGAAAACTTTTTTGTATAATATTAACACATAGCGTAGTATTAAACAAAAAGGGAGCGATAATGATAAAAAATCTACTACATTCTACAATCGCTCGGAAAAAGTAGATGAAATTTGTACGTTTCTTCCCTATAGCTTTTCGCGAGACTTCTTTTATTAAGGGTATGTTTCGAAGTCAATACTTAGCGCCAAGTACAACTCCCTTATGTTCAATATGTTTTAGTTGGACTTGACCCTGAATTGTACAATTAATCGCTTAATAAAACAAGTCTTGAGTCATCATAAATGGGTTATATAGCAAGGTCAATGATCTCAAATGATTTCCGAAACATAATTGTCCGATTCTTATCATACCTGGACTACATATGTTTTTCTTTATATGGCGCAGAAACAATTAATTTTTTAGAGTCAAAAATAATTAACAAACGTTTTGTTCTATATTCGTTATCTCATGATTTCTCATGCAAACGACAAAAAAGGCAATACCAAGTCATTAGCGGAAAATAACCTGTTTTAATTGTCGGTTCATTAGAAAAAGTAATTTTTGTATTAATAAAATGTTCGCATAGCAATAAAACCATCCGGGGAAAAAATAGACGCAATTATTTACCGTTGCTTAGAATATTTGTTGATTCGTCATGGTTAGATTAAAACAAGTTTTTTTTATTTAAAACAAATGAAAATGGCATTGGTTTCGTGGTACTCAACAGTCGTGTATTCCAACTAAGTGGAACCATTTACTTATGAATTAAAACATTGTAAGGAAGTCTTAAACTGAAATGTATAAAGCGTATCTTACGAGTTACGTCGTTGTAAGAATTTGCTTAATTAAATCTGACTTCAGTTACAATTCATTCTTAGTCCCGAAGGAGTTTAAATTCCAATCTTGAAATTACACTGAGTTTGGCGAATACAGTCCAATGTCTTTAGACCCAAGAACCAACAACTACATTGGACACAGAAGGTAGAATGCTATACAATAAAACCTATGTTAATAGAATTAAAAGAACATTTTTGTATATTCATAATGATCCAGTACAGTTGCGGAACAATAGAAAAGAGCGTTAAGTGATCGGTTGCTCAATTAAAGAAGTTGAGAATCGCCGGATGGCTAAGATTATATCTACAACCTTCGGGCCATGACGGCCTAACTAGATATGTGGTGCACATTTGTTTCTTATTTCATCTTCGGTATATATATCTGTTGATATATAATGTACGTGTATAGTTCATAACATAAATTGTTTACCATGCATAAAAACTGCGAAGTTTTATCTATATTTAGGTATAGTGTAAATCATATAAAACTTAATAATAGAACCTAAAGATTTAAGTTTCTTACTTCAATTTGCTTTACGAAATCGCAAAAAACTCATCAAGCCTAGAAATGTATTTTATTACGTACGGTTAATTAAAGATCTTTCAATCCTAGAGTTAGTTTCCTAATCGTGTATTGTTTCGTTTAAAGGAATGCATGAGAGTCTTCTAACCCCTTTTTACTTTTCACTAGAGACAACATAACGGTGATATCTATTTGCACGCATTAAGATAGATTTTATCATAGTACTTATTGAATAATGTCTCTCTAAATATAAATGCAAATAATTCATAACAGCAACCAGTTTTACAATAACGGGTGTAAAATAAAACGTAAACGAATCCTTTAATTGATTACACCGATATAGTTTATCGTTTTGCTTTAATGCTGTTCATACTTACGTAGCGGCCTTTATTTCTCCGATGTGAATATGCAAATATCGTAATTCTTTCAACGTTACAAGACATCTGTTACATCTACCTTTTAAGCAGCAAAATCCACTCATTTAGCGATTCATAGTCGTTAGCGCTGGTAGATATGTCAAAAACATATTGGATGTGACACCCGGCTGTCATACTTATCGCTAAGTATCAACTCTCTATATATATATATATATCTCTCTCTCTATAACTTGAAATGCTTCCGAATATTATCGAAGCTATGTATGCTACCTTTTCTTGTCATATGTCAAACAATATGTTCTTCTTATTGTTTTTGCTGAACCTACCACTATGTCCTACGGTTGTCAGCACCATCGTTAGAGGTATAACTATATTATAATTAGTAATCTAGTGGTCTGTCACATCTTCGCATGGTACCTTTAAAACAGCAGCCTTGCAAAACATCTTTCTTATTCCATGACACCAAAATAAATATGTGTATTAAAATCGTTAAATCTGAGAGCTAATTACAATGATATCATCGCTAATCAACTAAACACGCCTGCATGAAAATCGTGACCACGCGGAAAATTGACTTGCACCTTGCTTATGGAATCCTAGTAGGCTGTATGCGGTCAAGGTATTCATTATATAAAAATCAATGTAAAACCAAACACGACAAATTGATAACCTCTATTTTGATGGCAGTTAAATCTTCCCTTTAAGTTTTATTTCTCACTTATATAATAAATAGTAATTCAAGAATTACAAACATGCTGGCCGTAGCCAATAGCCAGTAGCCATTAGCTAGTACAAACTACAAAAATACAGCTTATGCTTTATAATTAAAATAAATATTAAAGATAAATTTTTAAAGTTGAAAACTACAAAACATCACTGCCATCTCTGGATTCCTACGTAATATTAATAGTTTAAATTCGAGATTCAACTGAAACAATGAGTAAATGCTATGTTTTGTTGGGTAATAAAAACTACGGTCACAAATATGAACGCTTTATCTCTCTTCGTTACACAAGACTAATTAAAAACTTTTGATAGAAATTCATTGATCTCCGATTGTAACCTTGACCGTGACTCGTGAGACGTCTCAATGACTGCACGAATGTGGAATTTATTTAATAACATCATTGCTATTATCTGTGATTAATATTGTTTAATCAAGTGTAATTATTAAATAATTAACACCATTTCATATTATTGTATCCTGGTTAGACAATATGCATATAACACTTACGTATTAAGTTTCTTAAATGAAAGGAAAATAATGAAAAATGGAAACACTCTTTTCTACTGTAGCCAGTATATTATTTGGGTTTAAATTTATCAAATTTTTAATGAGGTGATTAGGTTGTTATGCACATTGCTAATTAATCAATAATAATTTTCTGAAGCGGCACGTATCTCCATCAGATCACGTATCACCGCGTTCAGCATTCCATAAATAATGAAATAACAAACAATATTTTCTTAAAACAGACATGTAATGAGTAACGTCTCCGCGAAGAGAGTTAAAAGATTCCATAAGTTCTTTCAATATAGGATGATAATATCATTAATATCATTGTTTATATCTACTATATAAAAATAAGTCGGGTTTTCCTTCCTGACGCTATAACTCCAGAACGCACGAACCGATTTCCACGGTTTTGCATTCATTGGAAAGGTCTCGGGCTCCGTGAGCGAGCTCCGTTTATAGCAAAGAAAATTCAGGAAAAATTTCAACAGAAAAGCGGGATCACCAAACGAAATGTTACATAAAACGAAGCCATCTGGTGGCGAAACGGAGTTCGCCGAGTTTGCTAGTATGGTATATATATAAACAATATGGTATTTATATATGGTATATTTATATATAGTATATGGTTTTGGATCTAAAAATGAAATTATAATTTCATTAATATTACTTGTTTTGGTGGTAAATACTCTCAATTAAGTAAATAATATATCGATACAAGGTGCCCAGTTCTTATTAGATTATTAATTTTATTCACGTAAATGTTTAATAAATAACCTTGGTACATGTGGTCGTTTAAAAATCCAAGAAATTAACAACAACAGATAACTTTATCCGATCAAGTAAAGGAATGTTGTTTTCACATCAGCTATTAAGGCTATCCTCGAGCCTGTTCGACTAGCACCCTTCAAGAGAATGCAATAAATATGTCGAAGGTACATCCAATTATGCAACTTTACTCTAGTTATAAGAAAAAAGTTTATACAGCAGTTGCCTGATCTGTGGTTACCCTGGAGCGTCAATGTTTTTTATTCTGTAGGACCATGGAAACCAATTTAGATTTATTATTTATGGGTTCGAAATTTGAATTAGTGCAATATTAAATTTAAAAGGAGAATAATATGAGTTATTAATACAATCTTACAGCTGCGTGGAAAATATATAATTTTTGGTTAAAACGGTTGTGAACCTACGAAAATATTTTCCATGCATTCCATACATCTGCTGTAGCTGATATCAAAGCTACATTACTCGATAGGATAAAGCTATTTGTTTTTAATTTCTTGTTTTTTTTACTCTAGGCCAAGGATAAAACAGGATTTTTTAGTTTATAATTCATAGTGCGTATAAATTATGATATCGAGGCAATCAAGTGTCAGGTGCTTTAAAATTTGCTCATTATTCGTTTTTAATTAGACGTAATATCTCAGTTTTCTGTATTACATAAATTGCTACCCTGTACGTTTATGATAGCACCATTGCGAAGCCTGAATTGAATTAAAAAACTAGACTCAGACTTCTACATACTTTTTAATAGGCAAGTAATTTTTACCGTACGAGCGAGTGATTGATGTGATTAAATTATTCCTAGACAGCTATTTAACACGTTCGCTGCGGCATCATTTTTAAAGAACTTTCAGCTGGTGCGTTGGAGACCTAAAAGATCTCGTAACAAGCCTATCCTCTGGTGCGTTAGAGACCTAATCAGTCTCCTAAAAATACACTTTTGAAAATAATTTATATCTTCCAAAAAAACAATGACATATATTTAGAATTTTTTGTGGGTGAAAGATAGCTAATTGCTTTATATTTTGCTAGGTTCGCACGCAGTTACGACATTTAAATAAACTACAAATACCAAAAAAAAATTAGATATCGATTGTATCTCGTACCGCACCCGAAGATAGTTCAATATGTGTAGTAAGTAGTGATGGGAATAAAATAATATCTCAGTTATCGATTCTAAAAGTTTTATTAATTATGCAAAGTGTTTTTCATTAAAACATGGTAAGCACATTGATTGCTTGCACATTACGCGCAAATGGTATTAATTCGTTTAGTTTTTTTAGAAGCGTCAGTGCTGTTTAACTGCTTGTGCTCCAACGAAAAAGGTTTATCGTTAAATATTTCATAATCAGAATCACTGTCATTATTAGTCAATGGGGGGCAAATTTGAACATTTTCCAAAAACAAATATTTTACTGGACGATGCAGCAGTATAATCCGGCGTTGATTTTTTGTTAGAAACCTCACCAATAAAATAGATTTTTTACACTTTTTTCTTTTAAACTTAATCACTCATTGTTTATCAAAAATAATCAACACGCTGGTATATACGCGAGTGTTATTTCCAAAACGTACCCGCGACTTCCCGAATGTCGATTCTAGGACAACACTAAAAATCCCATCCTCCATCTCTTGCGTCTACGAGGCGTACGATTTCACGAGTACCGACATATCTCCTAACGCAAGGAATTAAAACAATTACAGTACTGTGCGTTAGGGACCTAATCCATCTCTAATTTATTTTTTAAAGTCCTTGAATTCAGCTTTAAGTAGGAAGCAAATATGTATATTTGTCCTGCTCATCCTTAAAGAACTTTACAAGTTACATCCTCCCGCAAGGAGTGAAAAAACACGATTATGTTCAACGCACAATACAAAAGTCCTGCAAGAGATCTGATAGATCTCGTAATGCAACGAACGTGTTAATAACTCATTTTCAACCAGTTCCAAAAAGAGGGTGGTTATCGATTTGTAAATTGCTCTTTTTTAGTATTTATTTTAGTGACCTTGACCATGGATTGCAAAAGTTCAAGTAAATTTTCTATCTTCAAGCCTGTTCGACGAGCCGACTCTTGAACTGAACGCCATAATTTATCTGTCGATGGAGCGACTAATGCAATTTCACTCTCGTTACAGAAAAAGTAAAAGGTTTATGCAGTACATAATTGGATGAATTATCTTGGAGCGGCGTTAAAATCGCCCTATTAAATAAATAAATTAATAAAAATAAAAACCACTTTATTTGACGCAAAAACGATTACATTTCGTACTTACATTATAAAGGTTGTAAACATACTAGGCAACGAATCGTTGAGATACACTATTCATTTTGGTTCACCTTATACATAATATGAGCACTAGCGTTTAAACTAGGCCTAGCCTGGACGAGATTTTATACTCTAGTTCCTTCCAGTGTCATTAACAAATTGGTTAATTATTTATTAGATGCTTATATAAATAAAATCTAATAATCAATATACAAAAATATATTCCCTTTAAGTAATGAGGGCAATGGCCTTCTTGGGTATTAAATTTATACAATTACTTTTCAATAAAGATTTATCTAGATACGAAAACAATTACGCCTTGATACAGACGATTCAAATAATTTCTTTGAATAATGATGGCATTTATGATAAGGCTACCGCAAAAAACTTACAACGAATAATAGTAGGGTAGGGCGGGGCTAGTTGAGCAATTTTTCACTTGCTTGGATATAGCTCCTCAATGATAAGTCTCAATGAGTTGTTATGTGTCCTGATGGATTAGTAATTTATCCCTCAACAAAAGTGTCCATAGTATTTTTTTGTAACAAGTCCAATATAATAGCTACAGATGTTTAAATGCAGAAAGTCAAGTATGCTCAATGTACCCCATAGGTGGGGTAAGTTGAGCTAGGGTATGGGGCAAGTTGAGCACTAAGAATGTCTAGGCCTAACCATGGGTTCTATGTTAACTTGAGATGAAATAAAATATGTGTAAGACAGTCAGCTTTTTATTTATAGTCTTTTATTGACAGAACAACAAAATTTAAAGAAATTTTCTTTGTATAATTAACCGAAACTAGAATCAACAAAACATGACCATCCATATCTATCCATTACTTCCGATAATTTCTAAAAAAGATTACCAAGGCTGGTGGGTTCTGGTTTCTGTATGGATAGCTACGATTTTTTTGTTTTTAAAACATCATCAACCATTCTTTTCCGGAAATCTTTTTTGCAATTCAGCTTGGTGGAATTTCAGCACACTCTTAGGCAAGGCGACGGACGTCTTTTGGAGAAAAATGCCATTTGTAGCAAGATTTTTTTCAACAGTTCTCTTGTGAGAGAGGATATACTTCCCTCGGTGTTGCTCATAAATGAATCATCACCTTCATTTAAATTATTTAAAAGTCAACCAATACCGAATTCCTTAGCGGCGGTATTCACACTTTTTCCCTCATCGTGGACAGCCTTTGCAGCATTATTTAAGTATTCAGTAGTATAAGAACATCTTGTAGTCTTCCTCTTGTAAGTCCGCATCCAAACAAAAAATAAAAGATTCATTACTCATCAGTTGTTTAAGTCGTAGAGTTAGTTGAGCTATAGTTGCTCAACTTACCCCAACCCGGAATTTTAAAAGAAAAGTAGGATTGTAAATAAATGCCTAGAATTAGACCCAAAACCTATTTACAAATCAAAAATACGATAATCTTCTAAAAGATTAACACTCTCCTGATTGAAAACAGAGAACATTTGACAAAGACAGACGAAAACTTGCGATAAACAATGTTTTTACTTTTTGGTCACAAAATAAACAAAACGCCGTGACACTTCACTCACTCGTCGAGCTGCCACTAGCTATCGTGCGATGATTACCTCTCCTACGACTCCTTCTTTTCGCTATTTGATACTATCGCGTAAGGTGAATAGTTTCCGAGATATTTCGATTGCCCAACTTGCCCCTATGCTCAACTAGCCCCGCTCTACCCTACTCAGGCCTGAATAAAAACCTTACATTATCCAGCTGAGAGTCATGACTACGGATTAAAAATAGTTGATGAGAACCAATCGGAATACTCTACGTGAATACGTGATATGAGATGCTATACTTAGGCTGAGCTATAAGATTTCTTGGTTGTGTAACAAAATAATTTTTATTTCTCTTATCAGATAGAAAGATACCTAGCAATTACTATATTTCGAAAACCGGACGTTATATTTTAAATCTGTATTTTTTCCTTGTATAGTTTAGTGTAACTTTTTTCTATTAAAGTTATTTAAAAGTAAATATATCTAATATATAAAATTCTCGTGTCACAGTTTTCGTTGCCATACTCCTCCGAAACGGCTTGATCGATTTTGATGAAATTTTTTGTGCTTATCCGGTATCTATGAGAATCGGCCAACATCTATTTTTCATCCTCCTAAATGTTAGGGGATGTCCACCCCTAAATTTTTTATTTTATTTTTTTGACAAAATATAGCATTAAAAAATACATACAACCCCTAATATTCACCCCTCTACAATCAACCCCTATTTTTTATTATAAATGATATACATGGCAAAACGACGTTTGCCCGGTCAGCTAGTCTAATATACATATAAAATTCACGTGTCGCTGTGGTTGTAGTTAAACTCCTCCGAAACGGCTTGACCGATTCTCATGAAATTTTTTGTGCATATTGGGTATGTCTGAGAATCGGATAACATCTATTTTTCATCCCCCTAAATTATTATTTTTAATTTTAAGATAATTTAAAAAAAAAATTATGATACAGCATTAAAAAATACATACAACCCCTAATTTTCATCCCTCTACGATCAACCCCTATTTTTTATTATAAACATACATGGCAAAACGATGTTTGCCGGATCAGCTATTTTTTTAATAAATTTATAATAATCATGTTAAATAATTGTTATTATTATACAACGAACTGCGTGTTACTTCTAAATTAAAAAAACATTATTTATATCAAGTGTTACTCATAAAAAATACAGATTAACCAGAGAGTTATGAACTAATAACTCGTGAAGACGTGTGGGGATATTGAACTTGTATCGGTATCCCCCGATCTCTCAACAATCGTTATTAATGGGTACGAATTTATTCAACGGGTATTTTTAAAACTTAATTTATGGATTTGTTTATGCAATTCTTCAAGAAATTCGTATTTAAATTATATGTACCAACCCTAGTGAAAATATACGAAATAGACATTTAGGAATTTATTGATGATCAAAAATATAGTCTTTTATAAAGTTTTACAGGTTATTAGAGGCTTATTACTGATTTTTACTTAATTGGTTTTGTTTTAAATTATAATATATTTGCCTGCTACGTCTCTTAAGGGCTCTTAGGGGTCGCTCTAGGCTATCTTGTAGGTTCGAAGCATAGACCTAATACAAATTTAATTATATTTTGCGACCGGAAAGTGTTCTAAATTACGTATTTTTAGATATTTGCACGATGAATGTTAGGATTAACTTACAGTATATTACACGATCTTTTAATCTAGCGTGAAAGGAATTAATACAATATAATAAAAATGTAAACTCATAAATGCTTCAATGTCCAAATAATCTTTTCATGTTTTGGCATATATTATCGTAATTTGCGTATTTCTATATACATCAATAAATGTTTTGCAAATGTATATAGAAACGAAAATAGTAACTTAACAAATATAATACCTACTGATAATTAGAGCTTATCATAACACAGCCATCCACAGCAGGTTATAATACTGGATTTCTCTTTGTATTTACTGGATTACTTTGATCACTATCCCCATCAGCTATTATATTTGTTTAAAGGTCATAAGTAAACAACCAGCCTTCGTCTCCACATACTTCACTAGTTCATTGCCACGAATAATTACAGGTTGATCTTACAAAAAGACGACCTGAACAAGTTTTGTGTTCTTTTTGCGTCTAGATGACACAGTGCCTTTAAATGAATATGCGAAACTAATTGCATGGGGTTATGTGATCGGAATGACTCGTAATAAAATGTTTATATTATATATAATATTTATCTCATGTGAAAAGGGAGATTACAGTTGTGTTGACGTATGTAAGAAGCTGTTTTGTAAGACATACCTACCCAGCTGTAGACTATTCCCCTTGATTGATCTTGAACTGCGTACCGATGAATAAGCATAGTAGAGTTATTTTGAGTACCAATCACTTATTATAAGTTTAACCCAAGTATATAAAAAAATGACTTCAAAATCTTTCACCGTTCAAAACGGTTATAAAATTAGAATAAAAATCTTAATCTAATCTCGAATCTTAGAGGATAGGTATACGATACCTCTACTGGTTCAATTTCTTAATATTTTTTGAAAAAAAAAAAGGGTACGGTAAAACGGTTTTTTGAAATAGGTACCCAAATGTTATAACTTAAACGTAAATGGCAGATTAGCCGTGAAGAAGCAAGCAGCAACAGATAAGGAGTGCCTATTCTCCTCTTTTCTAGACTTTATTAACTGTGGTCTGGTGGGCTTGGCGTCTCCCGTCGGGTGAAGGGCTCCAAAAATATCGTAGTATAATGGTTTACCGCTAGATGTATTACAATTTACTTTAAATAAGCCTAATTATAATAATTTATTTTAATAGGTACTTATTAAACCATTTTTGTTTCAGATAAAATGGAGAGGTGAAAAGCAGAATTTATAATCAGTATATAAAAATAATTATAAAGATGGTTTGTTTAAAATTAGTAATCATTTTGTTGATTCTGTTTCGCGACGCCTTGATGATTGACACCAATGGTTAGTTCGCTGAAAATAATAATAATAGTTTACTTACATCACAATAAAACACACGGGAGAAAAAGTGAGCCAAAGGATGGAAATGGGCGGGCTTACTGCTTAAGCAACTTTTTCCAGACGATACTTTGGCTGACAAATAAACACATAACAACTGATATAGCCGAATACGAATCGTTTATTCGTAAATTTTATATTTTAAACCTGCAAGAAAGAATTTTGATAGATGAATAAAGTACTAAGCATATCTCTATAGGTAAAGACTAGCTTAATTCAATGGTCGAACCATTTGCTAAAGATTATCTATCTGACTGTTTAGTATGACCACATTCTTAATAAAAAAATAACTATTCTGATTTCACTGTTTTAACTAAAGTACTGCCCTGCGATTCTGTAACTCACTTTACGAACTCACACAGCGGTTTTCGCATCGACGATCGTTCTCAAATCAGTCGTGAAGCAGTCATTTTATGATTTGGCATTCTGAAGAGGGGGGAGCATGTAGTTTATTGTTTATCAAAAACCGCTGTGTGAGTTCGAAAAGTGAGTTACAGAATCGCAGGGCAGATGTCTCCTTTCATAGCGGCGGTTTGACAGAAAGAGACAAAAGAATTCTTTAGTTAAAAGTGTGCAATTAGACATTAGTTTTAATGAATAAGGATTCTCATTCTAAGGATTATCTTGATTTAGACACTTCGGGATATCGCAAGGAAAGAGTTAACGGTCACATAGTAAAGCTTAATTCAAACAAACAAAATACAATTCATTGTGATGAAGAGGGATTTCGACCAGATCAAGAAGATTGTACAATTTACTACCGTTGCGTAAAAGCGAATAACGATAAATATAACACATTTCAAGTAAGTATGAAATTAAATTAAAACTGACTTCATTTATATTATATTAAAGTGTATTACGCACATCGTAGACGTAAGCAACTGGTATCAAGTCAAATTAAAACCATCGTATTCACTGTATTATTATCAAAATGAGCAATGATCAAAAAATGCCTCAACACCTAAGATACGTCCCCTGATTAATCCTTTATATTAATTAACCTCTTTTCATCACTGCGAAAACCCAATTGGCAAATATACGAAAAATTAATATAATTACTGAAGAGTTATTATATTAAGTTTTAAATTATAATATTAATATATATTATATAATTAGTATAGGTTGTAGTAAAGAAGTCTGCTATATTTTTCTGAATATATTTTATTTTCAGTTCCAATGCCCTGCAGGTACAGTTTTCGATACACATAGAGGAATTTGCAACTACCCGCAAATAAGTGTCGAGCATTCTGGGTGTAAAATTCCAAGTGAAGAACAGCGCTATGATAATAAAATTAAGGATACTGACAATGAATTGCCTAAGCCAATAGTGAACAGAGATGGTATAAGTTATTACAATCACCAGTCTAACTTTAATGAACTATCAGATGATTACGAAAAAGTACCATATCAACATGTATATCCAGTTACGCCTTCCACTGTAGCATACAGCACAGAAACATATACTCAAAGGCCATCGTTTTTGGTTGAAAATGAACATGACGACAATCGCTGTTCAACAGATGGATTTATGGGTGATTCGAAGAATTGTAAGAAATTCTATAGATGTGTGAGCAATTTAAGAGGAGGGTTTATTAGATATGAGTTCATGTGTAATGATGCCACGATATGGGATGATAACACGCAAGGCTGTAATCATGCATGGATAGCCCGAAATTCAAAGTGTATAAAGGACGACACCTACAATGATATAAATGACATTAATTTGGGCTTTGGAAATAAAAATAATTATGATAAAAACTTGGATCAAAGAAAAGATAATGATGATTTTCCAAATAATTACAATCAGCCACACAATGAACCCATTCAGACAACTACCGAGAAGTATATAAAAATAGATTCAACTACTCGTACGGAAAAACCATACAATAAACCTACATTAAGTTCAGTTCAAATCCACAAATTTGGTGACAAAATATTAGGATATGGTGATTCCGCACCGAATTCGTTTACCACAGATAGTTTAAAAGAGCCATATTCTGATAAATATAAAAGTGAAATGTGTTCTCGAAATGGTTTCTTTGGTTACCCCGGGGACTGTAAGAAGTTTTATAGATGTATTGAGAGTTCAAATGGAAAATATGTACGATACGACTTTTCATGTAGTGATGGAACTGTGTGGGATGATCATTTAAAAACATGTAATTTTGCTTGGGCGGTGAAAGAATGTGGTTCCTTTGTTCCCCTCAAAGATGAAACGAAAGACGTCACAACAACAAATGTAAATGTACTATCGTCAACAGTACATACAAGCAGTTCTAGGCCTCCCAAAGATGAATTATTCGGACAAACTACACCAAACAACCAAGAAATTTTTACAAAACCTTCAACCTTAAGTGATATTGGAGCTTCCGTGACATACGATTCGTACCAAGAGGAATGTAACTCTAATGGCTTCTATGGTGACAAAAATAATTGCCAAAATTTTTATAGATGTATTGAAACTAGACGAGGTGTTTTTACAAAGTTAGCATATAAATGTGGAGAAGGTACGTTATGGGACCCTAGCATTGAAGCATGTAATCATGCATGGGCTGTTAAGAACTGCACTGTTTCCGTAGCAAATGGCCAAACGATAGCTGACACACCAGTTATAACTACTGTTTCTCTTATACAAACCACCACACAAGCAAACGAAATATTGGAACATAATTTTGATTCCCTATACAACCAAGGACCCAATAAATTTACAGGTTCCACACCAAAAGATATAAATAATTTTGAAAACAATGTTACACATAAAAAATGTACTAGCTCTGGTTTTATAGGCGACGCTAATGACTGTCAAAAGTTTTACAGGTGTGTAGATAATGGTAGTGGGAAGTTCACTCAATATGAATTTACATGTGGTGAAAACACTGTCTGGGATTCTAGTATTGAGTCATGCAATCACGCATGGGCTGTTGAGAAATGTGGAGGAGTCGAAACTGTTCAGTCACAACCTACACATGGCAACGATTTATTGTCAGAAGAAAACATTTGGGATTCTAAGGGAACTACTGCTCCCGACAGTTCATATAGTATATCCACAACGAGAACTTCTGAAGTTAATGAAGAAAATAAACCATACAAACCTACACCACAAACTGAAACAGGTCAACAACCACAACTAATAACGACTACTACAACAACTAAAATACCACTAACAAGCGATCAAAATGAACAAGTTAGTACTTCAAGTTCCAATAAATGTACGGAGGAAGGTTATTTCGGAAATGTAGAGGATTGTAAGAAATTCTACAGATGTGTAGATAATGGAAAGGCCAGCCTTCAAATGTACGAATATTCTTGTGGAGAAGGCACTATTTGGGACCAGGACCTTAAAGCATGTAATCATCCACAAGATGTTGAGCAATCGTCATGTTCAACATCAAATCAAACTCCAATAAACAATGATGCTTCAATTACTTCAGAATTACCAACCAGTAAAGTAAGTTCAACTTCAACCGTTTTACCTCCAACAACAATCGAAAATACATATAGTAATCATCCATCCAATGAGCCATCCACAACTGGTAAACCATATCAGCAAAGTACAAGTTCAAGTGACACTATAAATCCAGTTGATGAAAATAAATGTTCAAAAGAAGGATATTTTGGGAACACCGAAGATTGCGGAAAATTCTATAGATGCGTTGATAATGGTAGAAATAGTTTTACAAAATATGACTTTACTTGTGGAGAAGGAACTATTTGGGATCAAGATATAATAGCTTGTAATCATCCGCAAGACGTCGAACATCCTTCATGTTCATCAAATGTCTCATCAGTTGAGTCCACAACCACTGAGAAACAAACTGAAAATCCCTCATCAACAACGACAAAAATCTCAACAAGTAGTTCTACAATTTCAACCACACAAGCCACAACAACAACATCTTCACCGATCAGAACATCAACAACGCCAAAAACATCAACTTCGACAACGACGAGCGCAACTCCATCAAGTGACACTATAAATTCAGTTAATGAAAATACATGTTCAAAAGAAGGATATTTTGGGAACACCGAAGATTGCAGAAATTTCTATAGATGCGTTGATAATGGTAAAAATAGTTTTACAAAATATGACTTTACTTGTGGAGAAGGAACTATTTGGGATCAAGATATAATAGCTTGTAATCATCCGCAAGACGTCGAACATCCTTCATGTTCATCAAATGTCTCATCAGCTGAGTCCACAACCACTGAGAAACAAACTGAAGTTCCCTCATCAACAACAGCAAAAATCTCAACAAGTAGTTCCACAATTTCAACCACACAAGCCACAACAACAACATCTTCACCGATCAGAACATCAACAACGCCAAAAACATCAACTTCGACAACGACGAGCGCAACTCCATCAAGTGACCCTATAAATTCAGTTGATGAAAATACATGTTCAAAAGAAGGATATTTTGGGAACACCGAAGATTGCAGAAAATTCTATAGATGCGTTGATAATGGTAAAAATAGTTTTACAAAATATGACTTTACTTGTGGAGAAGGAACTATTTGGGATCAAGATATAATAGCTTGTAATCATCCGCAAGACGTCGAACATCCTTCATGTTCATCAAATGTCTCATCAGTTGAGTCCACAACCACTGAGAAACAAACTGAAAATCCCTCATCAACAACGGCAAAAATCTCAACAAGTAGTTCTACAATTTCAAACACACAAACCACAACTACAACATCGTCACCGACGAGCACATCAACAACGCCAAAAACAACAACGACGAGCTCAACTCCTTCAAGCACATCTTCATCAAGCACTGCAACTACAGAAAGTTCTACAATGGCAAATAATGAAAACCAAACTTCTATGGAAGGACAAGAAAAGGGAAACTTTACATGTACCAAAGCTGGTTTTTACCCTAATCCGAATGACTGTAAAAAGTTTTACAGATGTGTGGATTGGTATAATAATGGTACAAGCTTCTCTATCTTTCATTTTGATTGTGGTGAGGGTACTATATGGGATCCGGCTTTAGATACATGTAACTATGAAGATTCTGTGTATCCCCCTCGAAATTGCAATGGTTCTACCATTCAGACACAAAATAATACCGAAAGTACAACGTCTGGAAGTAGTTCTACAGATACGACTACTACGCCAGCAAGTACAGCAATGACGACGAGTGAACCATCAACCACAGAAGAAAGTAGCTCTACTTCAACTACAGAACAAAGTAGCTCTACTTCAACAACAGAACAAAGTAGCTCTACTTCAACTACAGAACAAAGTAGCTCTACTTCAACAACAGAACAAAGCAGCTCTACTTCAACTACAGAACAAAGCAGCTCTACTTCAACTACAGAACAAAGCAGCACTTCGTCAACTACGGAACAAAGTAGTTCCACTCAAACATCGACTACAACAGAGCAACAAACTTCAACAACTGAAAAAAGCACAACGCAAACAGAAGCATCATCAACTGAACAATCAACGACAGCAACCTCAGATTCAACCACAACTGAACGTTCAACTACTCCTATGGATCAAACTGATAAAACAACTGCAGAATCATCTACTAGTGAAGGTACAACACAATCCTCGTCTACTGAACAACAATCTACATCAAACACAGATGCCTCATCAGAACCAACAGACAGTGATAAAACGACAACAGAGGCCACACAGCAAACAACTGAAAGTAGCACCAGTTCCACTCCTAAAGACAAGTGTCCTGAAATGAACGATGATCAATACGCTTATGTTTGTCCAACATCATTTAGAAGACACCCCAAATATTGCAATCTATTTTATCAATGCACCGAAGATGATGATAGCCATGATTTGAAAATAGCCTTATTTCACTGCCCTAACAATACAATTTACGATGAATCAAAAACGCAGTGTGTAGATGAAAATAAAGCTTCAAAGAAATGCGATGGTACTTTAGCCCGAACTCACCGCATCAAACGATTCAGTAACGATTATATTGATCCGGTAATTAGTAACACTTTAATATAATTACTATATCCAAACTGAATATAATAATAAAAACATGTCTTTTTCAGATCATCGTTGGCACCGATAGCTATGCATGTCCAAATGTGGGATACTTTCCCTTCGAGAGAAATCAAGAATGTTCACAAGCAATGTTAAAATGTCAACGTTCGAGAAATAATAATTTAACTGGATATGTGTTCCGATGTCCCGAAGGATATTCTTTCTGGTCAAAGAGTAAACGATGTGAACGAAATTCACGGATTAAAGATTGTAAACGGTCGATCTACCCGTGGAACAAAAGACACGACATACCAAAAGAGGTTCATAATGTTGCATTGTATTAATATTAAGAATTAAAATGAGATGTGCAATAAGGACCCTAGTTTTTAACATTTATAAAAATATGGTAAATGAATTGGAATACCACATTGGTTAATATGTTTACTCATAAAACAATTCAATCTAGTCTTCAATTACAAATTAATGAGAATGTAATGTTTGCCATAATATAGTTAGTACACGACTTGTGATCAAGATATAGATATAACTAATACCATTATTTTGATCATGATTCACGCGGGACTCACAAAGTTAAACGGTATTTTTGTAATATTTAAGAATATAATAAAACTTGAAGCTTTCATATTCTTTCATTTATAGCCATTACGGTGAGTCACTTTTAAAAAGTCGATCACTAAAGTAATGTAACAAGAAAAAATAAAAGAAATATTACAATAAATATATTTTTACTAAATAAATTCTACAATAAAATAACATCCACACCTTTACAATAAATCCAATTACCTTTACAAAATGTAGATAATTCCGAAATTATAAGATCGGTGACTGTTTCATCTTTAATGTGGTGTATTGCAGTATTAAAAACTGTGCCCAAAAAGGCATGACATGAAGTTTTAGTGGCAACTATATTACCTTTTAAGTCTATATTTAAGTCATAATCAAAACCCAACGACTTCATTGACATATTTGGAACTTTACTAAAAGTATTAGTATTCTTCTTATGGATTTTTTTTGTATGTTTAAAAGCTGTTTGCTGTCCATTAATTTCGTAAGAGTCACTTATTTCGTTTGTACTGTTGTCTTCTCTATGTAAAGTATTCGTTTTAGGTGAGAATAAAAATTTAAGGAACATAGGAAATAGTGTTTTACCATCATATTTACTATCTAGGATAAAATTATCTTTTGAGTATTTATTTACTGGTTTGACATCCAACATATTATGTGGTATATGTTTCCTTAACATGTTGTTGACTGTATACTCTTTCTTATTTACACTAATGTTCTTTTGTATCCAATCAGAACTATTCCTATCTACTACTAAAAACTCTTTATTTTCTTCTGCAACGTTGACATCTTTCAATTGATCGTCCATTTCAAGGCTTTCATTATCTAGGGCATCTATAATGTCACGAATATTATTCACTCTCTTAGTTTTTGTCGTAGTGCTTTTTTTACGGCCTCTCTTAGAACTATTTTCCTCGAATCTTCGAAATATATCTTGAACTTTCTCGATATAATGAGGGTGAGGTGATTCAGGTGTAAATAACTGTGGATTTATCGATATCCCACCTTTATTCCATATTGAAATACATCGAATGAGAAATCCCAGAAACTGTTGTGGCAAATGTATCCAGTACTTTTTAATAGGCGACTCGTTCAAAAACTCTGATAATGATTTACGCTGCACATTAATTACAGTTTCCAGAGATGACGTGTTCCAGGATATTTCTTTGTCAACCCCTTTTTGTATATTATTTGAATATTCGGTATCATTTAAAAGTATCATAAAATTATATTTAAAAGCAGGATGCTCTTTAGATATAATATCAATATATGGCATATATTTACTTAAGTCAACGCCTAGATTGTCTACTATTACATGCATATTTACTGTTTTGTATGCTTCATATTCAATAAAGTCGTTTGTCTTAATATTTGAAGGAACTTTGTTTATTTTCGGCGATGGAATAACTGCAATCGCTAACACGCTGTTATAAATAATAAGTACTGTAAAACCAATCATGGCTAGGCCCATCCACCAATAGGCTAAAAGTGAAGATACGTGATCTGTAAATAGAAATAACTATAAATTAGTCCAAAGAATTATACTTAGTTGCTTACATTGATCATTTAGAAAAAATACATTAATTAGGTAAAGATTCAATAAAAATACCCCGTAACGTTTAATTTGATTTCGAAGTAAACACATTTCTGTATATGTTTTATTGATCGTTTTTATTTATGGACAACGAGAAATATAGCATACTAAGAATAATAGCAGTTTGAAAATTCAAACGCTTAGGATTTTAAAATTGAAATATTAAAGTAGCATCTGAATATAGTATTTACCTGGCCACTGTTTGAGAATAGATGCAGCTCCCCTTATGCAGTACTTAGTTCTGGTTTTGTTCAAATCCCGCCATTGATATCTTGGGCTATCTGGGAGACATTCATCTTCAGAAAAGTCATCGCCAAGCAATGGATGTTGCTCTCGTTTCGGATCACTCATAATTAGCCATTTGGTTCACTAAAAAGAGGGAAATAAATTAATATATATTGTTTATTACTTTTTATAAGGTTAAGTTTTCAACAAAATCAGTTTAGCAATTTCCCATGATGTCAGTATTATACACTCTTGTAATATTGTGATGATAATATTCAGACATTTATTAGGAACAAATTAAAGTACGAAGTAAGGGCTTTTTCTTTTACTACATTAAGAGGAATATAACGATGGATTTAAATTAAATTGAAATATAAATATAGGAAAATAATTTACCAAAGTTATATTAACGAAAAATATTAATTGATTGTTGTCACTATAGATTTGTCATTTTTGTCATTGCGTCATAAACAAATTTTATGTCATTTTTCAAAAAATAAACTGAAACAATTTGTTTCTACGCATTTTTGCATTTACCCTTCACGCTATATAAGTGTCCTCTCCAACAATAGCCTGTTAACGTTACCAACTAGAAGGAGAAATATTTTTCGTCATACATATTTAAATCAAGTTAGTTATACATAATACATATACATATATTTTTATTATTGAAACAGTAGACAGGGTGTGAGAAATTCCGGGTATCAAAGGTACAAAGTTCAGTAATCGACTAAACTAAAGAGTTTTAAAAACAAGTAGCAATAAAAAAAGGTTTTAACTATGGAGAATGTTAACTAAGGTTTCAGCGCGTTTAACAAATAAATAAAACATAAATACATACCTAATTAATGTTCTTGAACCGTTTCCGTAAAGATAAGTCTAAAATTACACAACACTATTTATTAACATTATAACACACTGCAGTCTTCAACGATCGTGGGACATTAATTTCTTTTAGATAATGTATTTTTAATATGGCACGTTTTTATACTTTACGGTATAATTTTGTTGATTCAACTATGCATTCGCCTCACGTTTTAACATGTTTTTGAAAAGTATGAGTAATCTTTTCATAATAAAGAAACACCAGACGTATTGTGCTAATATGTACCAACTCACAAAATACTGAAGAAACTTTTGCTGAGACGAATATATAAAAACCCTTTCAGTATTCCCATATGAAAATGAACAGCTGACTTCTTCGAACTAAGTTTCATACTAATAGATTTAAATTCTTAATAAATAAAATCTTTATAACTAAAATATATCATTATTATGAGGCCGAATATTGGAAACGTATTGAGATTGAGATAGGGACCCCACACGCGCAGACACATTTGTTGACTTGTTACAGTAATAATTTTCTTTTTAAGCATGAAAGTCAATCTTGTATCCAATATTTTTCCAAAAGGTAGTCTATTTGAAAGGTTTGAAAAAAATTTATCAACCATAGCCACGGAGGCGTTAGTTGGCATGAGTGGTAAAAATGAACAAAAAGGATTTATTAAAAAAAACAATTTGACACCCGTTTGTTTAAAATCGGAAACAAAATTTCATGTCACTAAGAACTTCGTACAAATTTTGTAAATTTACAATAATAAAGTGTGGAATATAAGTTTCTCTTGAAACGCGACGAAAGATCTAGGTAAGATAATGTATTGAAAATAATATTTGGTAGCAAACACATCGTCATCTGTAACACTGTAAAACTAGTGCATTTGGACATAGGTAACTAACCTAGTTTCTAACAGTTATTATTTAATAAAAAACGTTAATAGATTAAGCTCTTCCACCACTAATATTCATTTACTATGCCTAAAGTGTGGTACTTCGCATGACACTATACTGAGTTCGATTCCTGAATACAACAATTGTTTCGAGTGAGAGACAACTTTAATAGCCGCAGATGCCTGCCCTATTCCCAGGAGGTTATGGCACACACATTTTTTTTAGTTACACAGAGAAAGCGAACTTTGGGATGGAGCACGACCCGAGGGTCAATCGCGATGAACAGTATCCCTTGCTAAAAGTGGAAGCAGCAGATGGTGGTGGAGACACAAAACTTCAACAGCCTCCAAGTGTTGTGACTACTGGCTGGACTGCAAGTCGCACTCCGAAGCCATCGTGGCTTAACCGTTGGCCAGGTAATTTTTTTTTTAATTTAAGCATAGTCATAATAATAAATAAATCAGTGGCCCTACAATCTCTTTAGGTCTGGGCTTCTGATTTCTGTATCTGTTGCATGATCATTTGTCAATGTAATAGGCAAGTAGGTGATCAGCCTCCAGTGCCTGACACACGCCGTCGACTTTTTGTCGCCATGTCGGTTTCCTCACGATGTTTTCCTTCACCATTCGAGCGAATGTTAAATGCGCGCATAGAATCTAATCTAATTATCTAATATGGAATTCTCGTGTCACAATGTTCGTTCCCATACTCCTCCGAAACGGCTCTAACGATTCTTATGCAATTTTTTATGCATATTCAGTAAGTCTGAGAATCGGACAACATCTATTTTTCATCCCCCTAAATGTTAAGGGTGTTCCCACCCCTAAATTTTTATATTTATTTTTTAAACAAAACCTTTTGTTTTTATTTTTTTATGATACAGCATACAAAAATACATACAAGTTACAACCCTTAATTGTCACCCCTCTACGACCAACCCCTATTTTTTTATTATACTATTGATATATAGATATATATTATTTTTGAACTAAAAAAATGTTTCCTAGAAATACATGGCAAAATAACGTTTGCTGGGTCAGCTAGTAGATATATTTATAAGAATGACTTGATAAATAAAACCGATGTATAGTTAGGCGCCCAATGTATTATAATTATTCCTATTCATTTGTTATTTCAGAGTGTATGTCTGCCTGTTGGATGACCATTATAGTGTTTGCAGTATCATTCCTCGTATTCTATAGTTTGGGAATATATGTGGCCTATAGACGTCAACCAGTCGTCGTATTCAAGTGCAACAACTCAAAACCAGCGAGCGATGTTTATTACCACCACGTAGTACAAAAGGGATCCTACATTCCTCTTACAATCTATTCCGAATACCTCTCAGCGATGGCCGTACAGTACCCATCGCTACGATTCAATGTTTATTTTCTTGTTGATGACTTTGCGCAAAATGGAAAGAGACCTAGGCTATTCAAGCGACTCCCTGCAATACCTGGAACGCTTAACGTAATTGTGGAACAAAGTAACAGAAGAGAGATTAGAGACTTCCAAAGAAGGTATCAAAACGTCAATATAACTATAATGACTCTCGGTAAATTTATGGCAAAGACACCGTTAAGATACAAGTGGAAGAGCATTCCGTCGATGTATCTGCCGTTTTATGCAAGGATTCTCTCGGTCTGGCAAACTGGGGGTATTGGAATAGATCTTGACACATTTAATAACCTTTATAACAATCGACAAGATGTCAATAATAAAATTGAAGCAATATTGAAACAGCATAACGAAGGTATAGAAACGGACAAATACATGGATATATTTAACTCCATGAAACGCGATGACGATAACGAAATATTTTCCTTGTTTTTCAATGTAATACACAACTTAATGAACCAAACAAGCTCTTTTTTCAATCTGGATGTGTCCCCGGATATAAAACTTCTTGATAGGACTCCGCTCGTTAGAACACATAGAAATAAACGGGAAATTATGGAAGAACTACCACTTAATAATGCGTCTGATGCAAGTAATATTACCGATAAAAACACTTCAGTCACCGAGGCAACGCCAATTATCTCTACAGAAATAATTCAAGTATCAACATTAAACTTGACTGAGGACAAAGCTAATAAAAGTCATGCAAGTTTTGTTGGGCCAGCTGACATGAAAATAAAAAGTCCAGGTCGACTAATACCGATTGATTTTCCTCAAGTGATGATATTTTACGACTTCCTAGTATCAGACGATGTTGGCCCATCTTATCCAGCCTTGGCTCCTATCAATCCAGCTACGCCGATGAAAATAACTGAGTTTAAAAAACTGGCTAAGCATGGGAAAATGTCTAATCATCTATCTGTAAGCTTCGACGGAGCTTTCGTTGCAGCTCCGATGTGCTATCACCCATTTTTGACTCAACTTTTGTCGACAGGATGCAAAAGAGAAAACCCAAATATTGCCATCAAAGATACTTTTATGAGCCAATGTTCGACTTTCTTGAGAGATGACGTGTATTGTGACAATATCTACATTATCGATAGCATTTATAATTAGTTACTTTTTATTTTATTTAAGGTTTCATGTTTCCAAATTGGCTTATAATATATTGTGTTAGTATTAAACGTATAAAGTACAACCTTTGCGTTATGATTTCAAATCGACATTTTCATATCTCTGGCAATATGCTGGGCTTTAATATAGTGTTAAAGAACATACTATTTATATCTAACTAGAAAGAGTTTATAATCTGCTTCCTTTATAGTTTTATTTTCAATAAATATTACGTAGTAATGAAGTAAATACTTCAGATTTTAACCGTTATACTAAAACCTGATAAAAACAGCAGTCTCCGTTTTCGTTGGTATAAAATAAAACATTTTATTGTACAACACAAAACTTAACCTAATAAGGGAATCTTCGTTCAAGGATTGATTCACAATGATTAAAAAAAAATCTGGATTTAGTTTATTATTGAGACCGTAAATGATTCATTTAAATACCACTTATTGCCCATTATAGGCTAGAAAGTAGGTATAGAGTAGAATAGTAGAAATAGAGTAGGGTATATAGCCACAGACTGACACATATTAACAATATAACGTGCCAACATTTCTTTGACATGTCTACATTATTATGAAGTTACCTTTTCATACAATTTTATCACCTTTTCTAAAACCATATTTCAAACACACCAGGTTGTTTTGTCAGCACCCGACGTTCTCAGCTAGTATTTTGTATACATATTTCTATGGTGTTCTTGGTTTGGTAAGACAATAATGACTCACATTACCCGCTCGCATTGACATCTCTATTTTCATACAACTATTGGCGATGTATGAAGAAAAGTTGCACGTAACTTACCCAAAAGCTTAGAGACTTTTCTAGTATGGTGTTCGCTAAATAAGTCGGCAATTGTAAGAGTAGACGATTTGTAGGACTGTGCTCTTAAAACTATATGCACCAACGTCTTTTTACTTCTTTCATCACAATTCTGGTAACGCATGTATTACTAGTCATATCAATAGGATGCTATACAACCTGTCGTTTATTCTACGACTCGTCGATTTTTCTACATAGACCACTTGACAGTCGTTTTTTGCAGTAATCTTCGTTGCAACTGCCACTAGCATTGTAATATAAAATACAGACATATTACAAATAAACACAAGTCGGTAGAATTTGCGTGATCCCTAGCTTTAGCATATCAAAGAATTTTAATAAAAGCATGTTTTAGATTATCAGCATCCATGATTTGAAGAAGCACTTTGGAGAGATACAAGTTGATGGAAAACTGAGTCTCAATTTTCGTGATGCGATGATCGTTCATGACATAAAAGTTATAGTTTCATCTATTGGATTAATCCAGTACGTGTGCCTTTTAATGGGATGCTTCACCGTAAGTAATCACAATTTATCATGGCCAACTGGAAAGACGTTAGACCAATCAATGATACCTTCGATATCTAAAAACATATTTTAATGTTTCAGATGGAAACTATTTCCGAATTACAATTTTGTAGTTTTGGTATTGGCGTCGACAAAATAGTTCACTTCTGTATTATATTGGTACAATCAACAACATAATCCTTGTTTTAGGAAAACCCTGGACTACTTCTTCCTCACTTGGCTGGCCAACTCATAGCAGTGTCCCTTAAAATAGCCAATGTATTTTTATTTCTGAAACAAATGAAGTTGCGGTCGTTCGGTATTCTGGGTAATAAATTGACCGCTATCTTCGTTATGACTTTTAACTGGCTTCAAGAGTTTTGTGTTTTCAGACAGTATTTATGTATCTGCGATCTTTGAAATTATGTTGATCTAACCAGGAAAAATGCAAATATACAATTAATTAAATATTTTCCTGAGCCTTTTATTTAAAATAAAAGCAGTTAAGCAGGTAGGTACTATATTTGTAGATTATGCATTTGTAAAAGTGAAAAATTTATATTTTATATCGTTGACAGTAATTAAAAATAGTTTTTGGGTCTAACAGTGACGTGAAAGAGTCATCTACTCTAAAGTCGCACGTTCAAACCCCGGTAGTACCCACGTAGTTTTATTTTTATATTTACGCAAAGAACACTTGCACAAAAGCGAAAAAATAACAAAAATTCAACATAATATGTTAGACACAGAATTCTGATAAATTATCTAATGTCTTCTATAAAATAATGATCGAAGTATTAATAATTAATCAAAGTTACGGACATAATTCAATAATTAAAACCGTACCGTAATTTATTATTATTATGATTTAAAGAAAATGCGAATGATGATATACGACCTCTTCATTTCATGAATCATGTCTAAAGTAGACAGCTGTCAAAAATGATATCTATTCACAACCGAAATGCTGTAATTTTTTTCAAACTCATCTGCCTTTAAAAAAACCAATGTAGTGCATCACGTAAACCCTCTAAACTGTGCGTTGTACATCATGGAAACAGAAAGCAACGCCCTTATTGAACAACTACGAATGAAACACGAAAATCTGTCTAATGTAAGTAATGTCACCTTCAGCCCTAGTATATTATATTTAGCAAAATAGTATATTTGGCAAGCATGCACGCTTTTCACCTTTGATTTGATTAAAATATATTTACTATTTACAATACTAATACACGTCTCTTAGTAACGATGAAAAAAATTAAATATAATATATATATATCATTAAATATATACTGTGTATGATTTGATTCTGACCGTTAGACCGTTCTTTGGAAAAAATTGGTAGGCTTCAAGTCGCGCCAGCTTGAAAATGTTTTTCCCCATAACACACTTTAATGGGAATTATCTATTAATTGTAATATTGGAGTGACGTGGATGGTATAGAGTCTATTACGAGATCTATCCACGGAACTTTTAAGTTATTATGAGATATAACCTCATCAAAACGGTTAACATCAGCCGTGTGTCTATTAACCATCCCATGATAAATATATGTATATTGTTGACTAATGAAATATACACACAGTTTACATACTTCCATCATAGTTAAAATAGCTTAAATTAAACTGTTTTTGTTTTTATGGACGTTTTCTTCTCCCTCGTTTATAAATATAATTTTAGTGGCAGCTAGGTGAGGGGTACCGGGTTCGATTCCCGGTTCGAGGGCAAGTTTTAATTTAATTTAAATTTGTTCTCGGCCTTTGGGAGGGTTGTGCGGTACCGGGCGAGTGCTTAAACCGTACATGGAGGACACGGTTAAATTTCTAAGGCAAGCACGAATAAAAATCTTATTAAAAAAATACATATATAATATATATAATTTAGGTAATATGTATTTTATTAGCAAAACGCAACCCGGGAGACTTCTCAGGGAGTCCGAGTGAGGCTAAGAGCGTTGCTTGTAGCGCTACTTGGAGTGTCAATGTCTGCTTGTGCCTTCGCCTCTCAACCTGTGGAATTAGAACTAGATGATGAAGATGTCGCCCAACGGTTGAATAACGTCAGCTTTGCTAGACGGTAGGTCAAGAAAGAATATTCTATGATTATATTCGTGTATATACATATTTATGAAAAATTAATATACCGACCTCTATTGTTTATTAAAAAGAACTTGCTAACGAACTCCTAACGAAATTTAAATGTATATTACAACGTTAGTTGATCTTTCAGGTTTATTACGCACTATTATTTACTTGATGTATTTATTTTACTTTCATAATAATAGGAGTTTAAGTTATACAATAAAATTATGCATTTCACTTAGGGACGAAGAAAAATTGGGTCTTTTTCAAAAGAAATTGGGAACGAGACGTTCCAAATTTTGCCAAGTATAAACTATATTTTGATTACAGAATAACAAAACCTACAATACGGCTATTGATGGGCTACGGAAAGTTGAGTGCAGTTATAACCGCTTTTACATCTTTACTTTTGCTAGTTGCTGTTATGTCAAAGGTAAAATGTCACGAATTTTAGTACATATTTACTAGGTACATTCCTTAGCTTGTAAGGAACTTGTACTAACTTTACTTGTGTAAATGAGCTGCGATGTTTTGGTAAAATAAGTGAAATTTCAGATAGAAATGATCCCCCATCCAACGTAGACCAAAAGGAACTTTTTTTAATGCGCCATGCCTTCATTGCATAGCGTATGTTTCAAATTATTATTTTCGCATCGTTCAACCTCTAAATCATACGCTAATTCTTAATATTTTTTATAATTATTCATGTTCTTTAAAAGTACCCCTCCACTACGCCGTATGCGTTTACTTCTATGACATATATTTTAAGTACACCTCATTGAATATAAAAAAATACAGCAGTCTTGGCACCGACGCGGCGCGCGATGGTTGGCAGCGCCAGCGCTACTGGTGACAGCATTGGAGATAGCGTCAGACGCGAGCGACGCCATTTTGGCAGCTCTACTCCGGGGGTCAACCGAGCCTTTCAAAGTGGCAGCGCAAACTATTTCTGCCGCGATCCTTATTACTATTGAGATATTAGTTTGGTATGAGTGATATTTAGACATTAATAACAGTAGCTTTTGTAGCGCAATACAAGCGTGCTTTTACCCAGGTGTTTTTAGTTCGTATTGTTTTTCCTAAAGCGCCTAGTAGACTGGTCGCAATCGAAAATAATAGCCATAAGCAAGAGTTACTTAATAGTAGATTCTTTTACGAGCTTCTAAAAATACTGTTAAAATAGTTTCAAGGAATTTCGATTAATATAATTTTCAATATGGCGCGCAATTTCTATAATCTATGGCATGATGCAATATCTTCGCCATCGCAATTGAGATTAAATAAAGCAATGTATCCAGTGGCGGTATGGTATACCCAATATGGTCTCAGATTGCATCAGTTCCTATAAACGTTTTTATTTTAAGGGCAAGGTGATCAGCCTTCTGTCTCACATATGTAATGGATTTTCGGATTTGAGACATGCCACTTTCCTCACGATGCTTTCCATCACCGTATACACATAGAAAGTCCATAGGTGCACCGCCGGCGATCGAACCTGCAACCTTACGGATTAGAAATGCTCGCTGAATCCACTAGGCCAACCTGTTCTAGACAAAGCAATGCACGAAACTTAATTTGCTATTTTTTATTTCATTATTATTTTTTGCTACGTTTATGTTACAGGTTTTTCATAGCAAAATTTTTCGAATACAATCCACCGATGTCTCTCGAAGAAACTAAGAAGGATATAACAATTGAGCCTTATCTACAATGAAAAACAGATTTATTAATTAAATTTTTATTAAAATAATTTGGACAATAGACTTAAAAGCTTTGTAATAAATAAATTCCTAATTTCATAGTAAAATAGTGTATATATTTGTATATAAATTTGATATGCTTTGATGAATACACAGTGCTATAAAATTTCAATATCATTATTAATTTGATTTTTACAACGAAAACTTGTGTTTCGTTAAATCTCTCTAAATAGTGAATATATTATAAAATAGATAATAATATATAATGTTTATCACAATGCTGCACTTATTTAAGTCGAATTCTAAATCTTATCCTATTTTATTTTTGGTAAATATACAATTTGCTTTTTATTTTGTAAATACTATTTTCCCCTAATACCCTAATGTGATACTCAAAAAACTAAGAAAAATTTATTATGCGTTTTAAATTGATCCAATACAGCATAAAGAACAAAACTATGCATACCTTACCCCTTCACAGCGAGGACAAATGATTTGATTTTTATTCGGGAACCGGTTTCTTCTCTTTTCCAACTCCTCATCAATATACTCCATTAGATTATCCTTCAAACGCATAATCGTTTCTTTCCTCAAAACGCCATTTTGAAAGAAGTCCTTTAAAATAATGACTATCCCGTTGTCGTCTTCGCGGGATTCGCCCATCGGTCTTTGATGCTTCAAATAATTGAAGACAAAATTCACAATTTGTTGAATCAAGTCTTCTTCTGGACTTATCAATTTCAGCTTAGCGATTTCCGTCGGGACGAGATTCGACAAGACATTCAAAGCGACCGTCATCAGCGCATCGTAGATATCTTTGCTTAAATTTTCTAGAAGAGACGCTATATTTTCTGCTCCGGACGCGCTGACACGAACTAAGTGGATCCCGATCCGTAGAACTTCTTCTGGGCGTATACCCACCGGTGTCGATGTCTCTTCTTCCTTGTTATCGAATATTTGAACCCCCGCTGACGACGGAACAACTTTAGTGGGAACGTTTGGTGTGTTGACCTTAGCTGGACCTAAAGTCGAGAAGAGCTGAGATCTCCCGTCCTTCCCCAGGCCGTACAATTGGGACGGCTCAAACGTGTGCGCAGCGTTCAAGTTGACCCGACCATCGGCAGTCATAGATATTCTCAATTTGTGCTGGTTTATGTCTTTGTTGATTCTCAAAACGTCGGCGAAATATTGATCTTTGTTCGCAATGTTTTTGATCCCGCAAATGACCTCAGTGTTGCCCTGTATGGCGCCCGATACACGGCGTGATTCCGCGCTTAATTTGTCGAATACTTTTCTGAAATGTCAATGTAGGTGTTGTGTTTAAGGTTTTTTGGTTTCCTAGTATTAAACACTACGAGCTAACGTGATACTACGGATTGTAGTCAAAGCTGCATTTATTAAGTAATAAATTTGTACACAGAAGAGAAAGCGCAAACAAAATTATAAAAAAAATATTTAAAGATAATATGTAATAACTTATTTGTATAGATAAGATTTTTAATTAAAAAATTTTGTGGTTGGAAATAACAGCTCAGAAATATTTAAGAATATCTATGAATAGACAAAAAATATTGTCACCTGTGTCTGTTACTTCTGAGTGTCGCCCGATATTCGTTGATAGTATTGGCTTGCGCATCTTCGATGATGTTTTGCGCTGTGCGGTTGGACATCGCGGCTTGGAAGAAGAACAACATGGAAGCTGAGAATTGGAACAACTCTAGTTTTGTCGCTTTCTCGCCATGCTTCTTGTACTGAAAAGATTTAGATTAAGTTATAAATTTATCAAAGTAAACTATTTTTATAAATTTAAATACAGCAGGTATAAAGTGTAATGCAGCGAATGATTAGTTCGATCGTTAATTTAATTTTAACTACATACACATATTTTTATTTTATTTTTTTTATGCTCTCAAACATCACATGTTAAAAACAGGACAAAAGTGTGAAAATGACATGAGATCTTAAAAACTATGCAAATTCCTCAAAATCGAGTAGCCCGCAATATGTTAGCACACAACTCCCAAAGGGATGAAAGGGACTTTTTGAATGGAAGAAGTAGAAGTAGCCCGCAATATGGGAGCACACAACTCCCAAAGGGATGAAAGGGACTTTTTGAATGGAAGAAGTAGAAGTAGCCCGCAATATGGGAGCACACAACTCCCAAAGGGATGAAAGGGACTTTTTGAATGGAAGAAGTAGAAGTAGCTCGCAATATGGGAGCACACAACTCCCAAAGGGATGAAAGGGACTTTTTGAATGGAAGAAGTAGAAGTAGCCCGCAATATGGGAGCACACAACTCCCAAAGGGATGAAAGGGACTTTTTGAATGGAAGAAGTAGAAGTAGCCCGCAATATGGGAGCACACAACTCCCAAAAGGATGAAAGGGACTTTTTGAATTCAAGAAGTAGATACCATAGCGTACGCGAATATAATCTAAGAAGAAGAAAGAAAATAACAAAGCAAAATAGAGGATGGAGTTGCTGAGGCCATATATGTGCAACTTTCCGTGGCTCGGATATTTTTTTAAAAAGTATTTTCCGCGCGCTAGGAATAAAATCATCAAACGCTAGTCACACTTTTCACGCAGCCATAGGCTAAATCAACGAATGAAAATAGCTAATAATAATACTAATAGTTAATTAATATGACTCTTTTTAATAATATCTATGTTTGTTTCCAGCATAAATTACAATTATAATTTATACTTAGTGTTCAGACTTCCTACCTTAATTATCAAATGTACGAGACTGTTGAGAACTCCTGCACCGCCAGATATCAAATTGGCGCGTCGCAACACCTCCACAGATGCAGCTAACACTTCACCAGTCTGGAATATATTTTTAAAATGTTTGACAGTTCCTAGGCAATAAACACTGAAGGTTTATAAACGTAGACCGACTATGGTATAGACCAGGCATCAGCGTACAGCGTGTGAGATAGCGAATGATCGACATAATATGTCGTATTTACAGTTTTAATTCATTCAAGATTGCTTATTATTAAAATTAATACACATTCGAATGAATAATTCTTGAACAAAGTTACTGAGTCGTGACGAAATAAGCTACTTACCGATGAAAGGTTATGTTTGGTTCTTTACGTTCAATATAGCTTTTACAGCCAATTATGCAACAATTTACCATGAATGACACTTTAAATACATCTCTTATAAGGATAAAGTCTTAAAATATGGGTTTGACTTGGGGTTCACAGATTTATCAGTAAGCGGTGAAAACTTGTTTACCACCAAGGACTCGGTGGTAAACAATAAAACCCGATACACAAATAGAGACAGAAAAACTGATACTTTGTTTCGCTCGCACTTAAGTATTTCACGTTAATGCCTTCTCTCTTTAGTTATTATTGTTATTTTAGAAGCTCATCTAGTTCTATACTCTATCTACGTTTATAAGGTTTATTATGTTTTGTCGTTTTACCTCAGTTCAATGAAGTTTAATTACAAAAAAAATACATTTTTATATTGTTTTAGTAAACGTGAATGTATTGATGAGATGTGTATAATAACGCCATCAATTGTTGGATTCTGTGCGGAAAGAGAACCGTCGATTTGAGGTTGCTGAACGGATGACCTTTTTATGATGACGACTGTTACGTCATTATAGTACGACAGTTTATTTTGATACTTAATATTTAAAAACAATGTGTTTAAATGAAATCACGCGTAGCAAAGTAGAATTAACTACATCCGCACATACTCCAAAGCGGAAAATTGCAAACAGTAACTGTTTTGATCTGTCAACCTGATTATATATGTTTAATATAATTACTTTGGTAAGATTCGTTCCGGCAGCGGCAGAGCGAGATAAGAGAGTACTAGCTAACCCACTCCCAAGTCCCACACCACTTGCCGCTATGTTCAGCCAGCTGCCACGCGCCTCCGAGTTTGTTATACCTATGCTCTGTATAAGGATTTAAATATCAAGGAATATAATATACCATATTTATTACACATTTAAAACAAAAATTTCAAATCGAAAAAGGGAGCGTTCAAGTATTACGTCACGCAATTTTTGGAGATTCTTGACAAAATGTAACGCGCCGTAACGTTTTTATGTACCAAAAAGTAAAATGTTTCGTGACGACCGAGTGACTATTTATATCTAAAAGATACAATTGTATGGTGTACAGTACCTAATATTAACAATAACGCGTAATTCAATCCCCGCCCCGCATCGTAACGTTTTACAAAAGGAACAAAAACTTACTGAACGCTCTCAAACTTAGATAACCTATTGGTATATAATATATAAGAGCCAGACTATGATGAAAATAGTGGCCTACAATAAAAAAAGATAATTTGTTCGCCTAACACTTACGAACAAAGTTGCATACCTGCTCATGCACTCTCCGGTCACGAAGATGAAACGAGGAGCGCACTATACCATACAACCCAGTTGCAACTGTGGCCACAGCAGCTCCTGCCAGCACTGCTGGCCCCACTGGAGTGAAGGCTGCCACTCCCAAAACACCAACTGCTCCCAACGAGGCCACAGTATTAACTGTATCAACGGAGCTTAGCACTCGACACTTGAGGCCTAATGCCGGTGAAGGCGTTACTGTTAATTTAACAGCAACGATTTTTTCTTCCTATAAGTTATCATTATTATCTAACCTATAATTCGATAAATACACGAATTTTAAATCTTAAGCGAATATAACATTAAAATTAGATGCGGATGACATGTATAGAATGATACATCTAATTTTTAGATGGCTAATGAAAGAAGATAATTGAATTATTTGAAAACTTTCGGATGGCAACACAGAATGTCATTGAATTTCTTAAGTTAGTATGATTTATTGTCTTGATACTTCATGCAATTACTCATTTTTATTTCTATTATATATTTTTTCCGAAGAGTTTTCCATGCAATGCTAATCATTTGTAGTATCAATAGTAAAAGACTAAATGCGTAAATGTTTAATTTCATAGAAATACAGTTACTATCAATGTAAAAAATAATAAAATAAAATCAAGTATCAAGTAAGTTTAATCCAGAAAATATATCAAACTTTTCGGGATATCATACTATTTTTTTTTATTTGCCGCGCTTTTTTGTATTCTTTCATTAGCCAGACTCTAACCTATATGTCATCGGTTTATGATACGTACGCGATCTGTACCGCGTCTAAACAACTAAGTTTAACCAGCGCCCCTAACGGGCAATAATGTAACTATTTTGGCCATTTCACGAGATGATTAATTCTATGATCATATATAATATTTTAAATAAAGAACTCTTTTATATTTATTTTTTGTTTTAAAATATTTTGTAGTCATGTACCTCAATAATAACTCCTTGATACTGCCCATTTTGCGGAGCAACTATCACACATTTCGGAAACATGTTATCCGTTAAAACTGATTGCCAATCTTGGTATACCCTCGCATTTTCATCTATGTAAATTCTGCATGGTTTTGCTGAAATTTTTTTAATACATATGTAGTCGCCTTTTATTTTTAATGGTGATTTACTAAATGGTCAACTCCAAAGAAATTCATATTTCCATAGGATCCAAAGACAATTAAGATACTTTTTTGACAAACGGTAATATACCTACTGCTTAGTAGTGACTGAATTTTATCCCAACATTAACTTGATGTATGGAAAAAGTTATGAATACTGGTTGTTTTGCTATATTGTCCTAGGCATTTGGCAGGGGTCATTCCATTCTTAGAAATATTTTTTACAGATTATAAACTTACAATTAACTGTAGTTGGGATGCATTTTCTCACTTTAAAAACAGCTGTACACCACATATCCACATCAGTCCGGTTATGTAAGTCAACCCAATAGTCTGATGGTGTAAATTGTAATAGCTTTAGTGGTTTTGGTTTAACACACACAATAAGCAGTATAGACACCATAAGATCATCATTATTAAAACTGTATTTGGCTGTAAATGAAAATTATTATTAATAAGCATGGTTGTTTCATTTTAAAACCCAGCAAGGGACAATTTTACAATAGTCAACATCAAAACTTTAAGTTCAATTATTATTTTTGACACTAAATTTTATAGGTAATAATATTATTTTTATGGATTTATTCAATACAACTAAATTATCTGAACCATGTCTATATTATTTTATAGTTTTATGCCATTTCACCATGACTGTAATTGTTAAACTTTTTTTAAATAATAATAAATTATGGACCTTTTTTAAAATCTTGATTATTTTTTTACTTACTTTGATTACAAATTTTCTTATACACATTAAGAACCTGCTCTTTTTGCCTTGATGTATACCCTTCTAAAGTTTCAGAAGAATTTTCTAATAAATTCCCTTCCTTAGTTGGGGTGCCAAAAAGTGCAAATGCAATGTTTTGCATAAGATGTTTTCTATTTCCTCGATCATATCTGAAAATATATGGTTTAAACAACTTAACAATTTATGGATATATTACAAAAACCTTGAAAAAATTTTATGGTAGTGTTATGGTATTAGTTACATATTATTATAATGGTTAATAATAATTAAACAAAAGTTTAAAAGTTATATTGTTTAAAGATTCATAAATCTAAAACATATTTTTCTAATCTTTTTATATAAAATTGGTTCAATGTTTTTTTATTTAAACATAGTGATTAAGGTATTTCAGACACAATAAGAGTAAGTTACAACTGAAAATTAATTATTTTGAGTATGTAGAAGAACATAAATGTTGCATTTAAATTTCATCATACAATTAATTTAAACTTGTTTCTATTATAAGCATATATTAAAATATATTACGTTACATTTCTATTTTACTCTTCTTAGTTTTTACTTTATTCTATAAAGTAATATACTTTATTTAAAGTGATCATGTTTTTTTAAAAATAGAATAGTACATCTTACTTTATCCAATCACAATCTGGAAGATTCTCAAAATATTGCTGTTGTATTTCTACTGCTGACAGATTTATTTCAGGGAACGTATCTTTTTCCGTATTTTCAAACTGGGGTGTTTGAGCCATATTTTCGGTATTTTTTCTGCTTCAATTACGTTTACCTATGTAAGAGAACAGGAGGTTATTTATTGCTACCCACCATATCTCTAGATTAAATCATAATGGAATATTTTAAGATGATATCACAAATTAAACATTACTAATTTAGGCGACGAAACTCTTATTATATTATAAGCCTTGTTAGTTATATTATTACATGGAAAATAATATTACATGAGCTTTATACTTTACACAACCAAGTAACAAACTAATTACCTAAAACACAACATTTAAATTTTCACTATTTAATTACGAAATTATCTAGCTCAATCACATTATGATTATTCACAATTACTAACTACAGAAGTCAGAAACTACAATGTTTTTATTTTGATTTTGCTAATTGTCAAAGGGAAAGACTTCACGGCTGTTTGCTATTGGGTGTTTGATGTATTCTGGAAAAAAAATATGACGTACTGTACAGTGTACAGTGTACACGTAAATATCGAAATACAGACGGGAATGTTTCCCGTTACAGCCAAAAAGCAAACATTTGGCTTGGCAGCAGAACGCAAAGTGTTCACCAAAACTGTGGATATCTTCTGTATATGGCCATTATGGTCCTAGCTTATAATTAAAAAATCAAGTTACATATTCATAATCTTTCGAATGTCAATTTAAATGTTTCACCTTCAATATGGCTGCTATTAAGTATACGTTTTAATTTTGTATTTGTGTGTATTGATTTAAGAGTTAAAATATATAATTAAGTTATTAATAATGGAGTTTGAGACATTGTTGATTGTTCCGCAAGACTCCGTTGCTTTGGTTGAAAGAATTACCAGAGATGTTCAACTGATGAGTGATTCTTACATTCAGAGTCGAGACTAGCGCAAACTAGGTATGACTTCCATATTGCAAATCCAATACTGAGAGTGCTAATTGCTAAAGTGCCCTGTAAACGATCAAATTGTTTATCAAATTATTTGATAGTGTACTGTTGTGTTTGAACTTTGAGGCCGTGAGGCGTTTGTCAAACAATCTACGTGTTTGTCGTATTTGATGAAAATCTGGATTGATGTCGACTGTCGAGTTTGACAAACAGGTTTGAACGTGAACGGCGCGGCGGCGGGCGGTGTTTGTCAAACAAGATCTCACTCGTTCAGTAGGGATGTGACATTTTGCACAAAAAATCGATTTTTTTATTAATCGATTTTTTCCTCATTTTTGAAATAAATAACTAAATATTTTTATCTATTGTTTATTTTAAATTTAGTTAATGAAAAATAAACAATAGAAATTAACACAAATTAACGTTTAAGAATAATCAAAATCGAAATAAACTTAATCTCGTTTTGATAGATTTTAGGTGAAATTTGATAAATGCTGAGTGTATGCCTGTGTGATGCCTTTTCAGTAGTATATTGCAGTATTTTTGTTGTCTTTTTAATTGTATGTAATCTTGTCCTGCTGAATAAATTTATTTTACTTTTAAATTATAGCGTTCCATTCAAACTTGAGTTTTTATAAAATTAACTGGTTTTATCATCCTTTCGATCTTTTACAAAAAAACATCAATGCATCGAGTATATCAATACACCTCCAAAGAATCGGATTCAGTGTATCTCATTGTAAACATCGATATATATAGAATATCCCTAACAGTTCAAGGTCCGGGTAGAAAAGACCAGACATAATGTCGGGAGGTGGCCGATGAAAAATCGACTATGATTGATTTTCAATAAAAAAATAATCGATTATTTTAAATATAAAAATGTGGGCATGTACTAGGTGTACACACGTAAGAAGTGAAACTTCTTTATGACCTTATTTTCGAAAAATGATCTACTATATGCAACTTTACAGAAATTGGTTAAATAAAGTTAAATTAGATAAAGTTTAACAAAAGGCTTTTATAATCATAGACATGAATACAAATACAATTATTTCATTTTACCTTATTACTACTAAAATTATTACAGAATTTCATTAATTGTAATAGAATTATTACTATCATTGTTATCGTTATTATATATTTTTGTTACTAATGGCTTCGAATCTCTTCGGATCAACCGTGGTAGGGACAAGAAAAAGGTGGCGCGTAACCATTGATATACAAAAAACCCAAGATGCACAGTCTCGAATAAAAGTAACGCTCGAAAGTGTCCCGAAACACTCTTTCTATCCCTTTCTATAACAGTATATGTTACAAGCATATATTATTGCAAAATCAACCTTACGCGAATTGTTTAAAGTTGTTATTACAACACAGTGTACTTATTAAAGCAATAAAATTTTACGACCGACCGTGGTCGGTAGGACAAGGTATTGAGTGGAGTCAAACATGACTTTTTTATTTACAACTATTTAACATAATTTTAAATTTATCCGACTTTTCGCGTGCGTGGTCACGGTGACTGAAGACAAAAGGTGTTGGATGTTAAATAGTTGCAAAATTTATAATAATACATAACTTTAATCCGGTTAAAAAGTGTTTTCTTTAAATTAAAAAAAAAAAGTTAAATTGGCTACCTCCTGACCTACACTTTATATAGCGTAAATATATTTGTCAAAAACTACACACAAAAAAGTTCAAAAGTACATAAATTTATTTATAAAAAAAAAAACACAAATAAATAAACAAAATAACCTCCACTTATTAGAACAGGGTCATTCTTATAATGCGACTAAAATAAAAAGATGGCGCGTAACGGAAAAATGTGACGCGTAACGAAAAAATGTTACACTAAATTTTTTTCCAACCCCGATAAAGAAGTTTCACTTCAAAAATCGATTATTAAAAAAATCGATAAAAAAATTTTCACATCCCTAACTCGTTGTATTGACATCATGGAGGACGCTACGCTCAGTGACGATATGAGTGGCAATATTACGAACAAAGAATTTACGTTGCATTTCATAATATCTGTTAATCGTGATATGCCGATGTTATGGAAAATAAAATCAAAAGGTTATATGGACAAAAATGCGTCATCTGATTTCTGAATTACTCATTGTAAGCACTCGGCACGGCGACGTCAAGTCACGAAAGGAGAAACCCGAATCTACTAAAAAGTTAACAAATTTGTTTGATATTTGGTTTGATCGTTTAAACTTTAAGCTATTGTTTGATGAAAACGTGAAGTTTGACAAACAAATTTGTCAAGTAAATTTGATCGTTTACAGGGCACTTTAGAGCATACTAAACGTATATAATGGCCGCCATAGACGTTCAAGTAATTTAATCAAACTGGCTGGATCAAACCGTAGGTTTGAATAAGCACAGAGAAGTGAGAAGTAAGTTTGAAATTTGAACAGTGTGGAGTTAGTAGTAGTAAGAGTAGTTAATTTGATTTAAACAATAAATACCTTTTAGACTTCCGCTCGTCTCTTTTCAATGGTCTTGTAAACGTGGATAGAAATATTTACTTGCCAGAAGGTACATCGGTTACCATAGCTGGTAGAATTCGTATTTAGTAAGTCCCAGGTCAACGACAACGGTACAAATAATTTGTATCTGTATCTATATCTTATATCTGAGTAATATGTTCCAACTTCCAACCACATTTATGTTGTATACTTACAACGACGATATTTAAAAAATACTTACCTCTAAAATTTAAAAAACTACTTACTTAAAAAAATAATTACTTTTTAGTAATTACTATTTAGGTATACAGTACACTGGTCGTTCTCATAGTAGTCACTAGTCAGTAGTCTGTCACTGTGGACACATTTTATTTTAACTATTAAGGGTATGTTCCGATATACACTGCGACCACTGTACAGAGTACCGTCAATTTAGTATACTGTGAAACCGTTTCTCTATAGCCAGCTATACTGGTTACAATTTAAAACGGAACGCAGTCCAGTATACTAGTCAGCTTCGTTTTTCGACACAGTTTTCAAATGAGTGGATCAAAGTTTTTCAATTCAACAAGAAAAACTATTATTGGAGTATTATCGCATTAAAAAAATCTATATTAATATTAACTGTCAATTGAATTAATACTACAAAGAAAGTAAGTTAGAATTTTAAATGTTTGTTATTAAACTGTAAGTTATATCAGCCGTTAGGCATTCAAGTGGTTTTGATTGATCACGTGATCAAAGCACTGCGAGTACCTTACCTCGAAAACGCCAGTGCTCGCAGTAGAAGTATAGCGGGGATTTGTGACGTCATATATTTCCTAGGACGCTGCGGCTGTATACTGCAGTCCATAGCGGAACAAATTTTTGAACAGTGGGAGCACTATACAGTACTCGCAGTGTATATCGGAACATACCCTAAGTATTTTGTGTTGCATCGCATAACCTAAAAACAGTTACAGTAAAATTATTTATTACCGTCAAAATAATTATTGTCTGAAAAATACTAGCTTAAAATTGTAGCTTAAAATGTAATAAATGTAAACAATAGGGGAATATAGATTTAGCCATAATATTTATAAATTTATGTTTTCAAATTTTAGAGACATGGATTCGACAAGTAAACCGTTTAATAAGAAAAGAAAACTAGATAGAATACATTCGAAAAATGGTAAAGTTAAGAAATTTAAATTAGAATTGGAGACTAAAAATACTGATGCTAATAATGACTGTAACCTGCCTAAAGATATTGAAAAAAATAAAGTCAAGGTAAGAGTAAGAAGTATATTTTAAGTACTGGTGGTATATAATAAACACATTGATTATTTTGTTCACATATATATTAATAGGAGTATCCCCTAACAAGTGACAATTATGTTACTTTGCTTACCTAAAATCGTCTTCTAAGTATGTATGTACTATAATTACAGTTACCTACTCCTACCTACCCTCTTTGTTAAGATATATGACAGTGGTGAAGTTGTTTTTATCGATTATTATAACTAGCTTGCAGAAGGAATCCAACAATTGATACAGATACCTAGTTTAAACACTATTGCTGTACACCTGGCTATTGTGCAGTTATTATTTTCTTGGCTTCTTATATTTATTTTCTTCAGTAAAGTAAAATTAATACTTATCATTTTAATTTTGCAGGTGACCCTATCTCCTGAAGAAATTAACAAACAATATCCAATATTAAATAACAGTGAACTCGTGAAGAAATTCCTTGGTGTGCCAATGACTAACAATCAAAAGGGTATAAATTTATATGTATTTAATTTAATTTGATACCTATATAATAAAATTAAATTTAGTTACCAGACCAGTAGGTACCAGATAAAGGAAGTAGGTATTAGAGATTTTGATGTGGTTAGGTATAGGGACATTTCACGTGAAGCGGACAGGGAAAAAAAAGTGAGGTTCTGAAAATCGACCATATTCGGCCCATTTGTACTTCTAGTAGGTATGAATGTGTACGCAAAATATTTTTATTGTATAGTGTATATTTACCAAGTTATAGGTTTCAAAAGAACTGTCGTTGATTGGTACTACAATTTTTCGAAAGTAATTTTTCGAATTTAACAAATCTACTATAAAATATTTTACATAGCGATACATATTAAAAATATTCTGTTCTTTTTGACAGTAAAAAAAAATTTAAAAATTTAAAAAAAATTAATGGCCAAAACCGGAAGTAAACTTTTCAAACCAGAATTACAGTCACTTCGACCAATTTTTTTTTATTTTTTTTTCTTTCAAAATATAGCTTAAATGATAATGAAAGTACACTAGAAAATTTAAAATGGGATCTCTATTAGTTTAGGAGATACGTTGAATAATATGCACCCGCGTCGCAAGGGGCGCCATATGTAGCGCTTGCAAGGTTGAGCAGTTTGCGCGATATTGCAACTTTATTAATATTTTATATCGTTTTAGCGTATATTTATCCTCATTTAATGATATGAAATAAGTTTTATTAATATAATATAATATAAATATAACTACATAATACAAATATAAGTTAATAATATATTATAAAGAAAAAACGTTTTTGGAGCAGTAGAAAAGTTTTATTATTTGCGAAACGTGACTAATAGCGCCATCTGTTAGTAACGTGTAGTACTTTTTTGTCTCAGATAGAGTCAAACGGTCAAACCTATCTACAAGAAAGAGATAGAAATATGACGCCTAGCGGTTTCGTAACTTAAACTTTAGTGTTGCTTTAACCGCTCAGCGACTTCTGCACGTTTTAATCTGTGACAGTTATTATTATTAATGGCGCCGTACGGTGATCGATGTTTTAACCCATTTCACTTGGTACTTCATCGAAAATTTAAAAATTTAAGGAAAATATCTAAAAAAAATATCTGCTCCAAAAACGTTTTTTCTTTATATTATATTATTAACTTATATTTGTATTATGTAGTTATATTTATATTATATTATATTAATAAAACTTATTTCATATCATTAAATGAGGATTAATATACGCTAAAACGATATAAAATATTAATAAAGTTGCAATATCGCGCAAACTGCTCAACCTTGCAAGCGCTACATATGGCGCCCCTTGCGACGCGGGTGTATATTATTCAACGTATCTCCTAAACTAATAGAGATCCCATTTTAAATTTTCTAGTGTACTTTCATTATCATTTAAGCTATATTTTGAAAGAAAAAAAAAATAAAAAAAAATTGGTTGAAGTGACTGTAATTCTGGTTTGAAAAGTTTACTTCCGGTTTTGGCCATTAATTTTTTTTAAATTTTTAAATTTTTTTTTACTGTCAAAAAGAACAGTATATTTTTAATATGTATCGCTATGTAAAATATTTTATAGTAGATTTGTTATATTCGAAAAATTACTTTCGAAAAATTGTAGTACCAATCAACGACAGTTCTTTTGAAACCTATAACTTGGTAAATATACACTATACAAAAAAAATATTTTGCGTACACATTCATACCTACTAGAAGTACAAATGGGCCGAATATGGTCGATTTTCAGAACCTCACTTTTTTTTCCCTGTCCGCTTCACGTGAAATGTCCCTATAGCTTTTTGCTTGAAACTATATACAGATAATTGTATCACATATCTCCTCAACCTAAAGAACATTTAAAGAAGTATCAGACTAGAAAATACTAATAGTAATAGACTGTTTCTTAAGAAGAGTTTTTAGTTTTTGGCCATTCTTTTGATTGGCATCATAAAAGTAGGGGTGTTTTTTTTTTACATATAAGTCGGTTCGATTCCCAGACGAGGCAAGTAATTTTTAGAAAATCTTTCAATGCAGAATGACTAACTTTTAAAAATAACATAAAGTCTTCTTTTAGTAAAATACCCTATCGACGATATTTAAGGTACTTTCCCTTCATGTCCGATAACTTTGGGACGCCCTGTATTGGTAGGAGGTGGTATAATCTGCCATTTCACAGACTAGCGGACTATCGAAAGTGTACGGCATTTATCTTTTATTGAAGATGGTCTAAAATATTAATAACCTGTGTTATTGCCGTACAGATAAAAGTCACCGGAAAATGACTCTTTTCTGAGGAAAGTAATTTACCCCATACACCTATGTGTTCCACAAAAAATGTACGGCATGCTGGAAAATGTTATCTATTTGTGAAGTACTCTCAAGATTATTTAATTTTATGTTGTTCTATATCATCATCACCTATATGCTAATCAGACATATGTTGCACCCCTTGGCTTTCGACCGCTCCTCTGGAAATATGTACGGCGTTTACGGGTAAAGTATCTGTATATGTGTCCAAAAGGAATTACACAAATGCCTTACAGTAATAAATGACCTATATTGCTTCTGCAACTGTCGTCGAATTAAAAATTTTCACCGACTTCCGGCACCATCACTTTAGTACGGCACTAGGTTTTTCGACATTTATTTTTAATCATCTATACACTTATAATAAAGCCGTACATTAATAATTAGTCGAAGTTCCCCATTTGTACCTGAGAAAGTCCATTCACTCACGTACTCACATGTACCGCCCAGAAATGACGGCATAGTGCTCAGAGCTATTTTCAGATATAGTAACAGCCTTCTAAGCGTAATTCACGTTGGGTCATTTCACAGATATTTTTTGTTCATGGGCTTGTGGTCTATAACACACTTTTATAAATGCGTGTTTGAACATGCTCAAACTGCATTTGTTCAAACAGGTCTCATTAATAAAAGACCGTATTTAAAATATGAAACAAGATTTTTCTACATCTGTTTCCCATCTTTAGGAATTTAATTGTATTGCTAATTTTAAGACATCATGTTTTTGGAGATATATATATAATAATAAAATATATATATATTTATAATGTTTTGAGTATTATTTTATTTTAGGTAGGATTCGACAAATGATTCGAGACAGCTTAAAAGGTACAACAGAGAATCCACTCCCAGATGTTATTCACGGAAAAATGCAGTCTTTAATAAAGTCTTCCAAAGAGTTAACCGAAGCAGAGTTACGAAAAATTCGCATTTTATTTAATATGCTTAAAACTTCTCTTCAACATGGTATTGAAGAAAAAAAAGTGAAAAAGCAAAAACCAAAGGATAAGACAGAAGAACTGTCCAAAGAAAAGATACAAAACACAAACAGTGAAAAGGAACAATTAAATGAAAATGAAGATAAAAGCGTGACAGCTAAAAAAGAACAAAAAGTTAAGGGGCCCAAGCGATATGTGGTTTTTGTGGGTAATTTACCTGTTGATATTGAAAAAGAAACTGTAAGTATTTTTGACACATATATGCTAATTACATTATTAGGCCAGTCAGTCAAAACAATTAATTCATTATAATTCCAAAAGTTTTCAAATTTTGATGTAAGGTCGGGAGTGGTATTAAAACAAACTATAAAATTTTGCAACCTGCTCTGCGGTCCGGAACATTGTTAAAAATAAGTTTTGGTCGTGAAAAAAATTCCAAAAGTTCTGCAAACTTGGGGAAGTTTTCGATATAATATTTCATATCACGTATAAAATATTAAAATATCGAGCAAAAATTAATTTAATTGCAATTTTAACAATGTTCCGGACTGCGGACAAGGTTGCAAAATGAAATTTATTGTCGTCCCAATGTACCATTCACTTGACCGAAGTTTGAAAACTTTTGGAATTATTATCAAATTTTCGATTTCGAATGTCTATAATGACTGGTCTATATCTGGAAGTTGCTAGTTCAGGAGAAGGGGCGAAAAATCCTTTCCTTTCCTTTATAATATTACAGTTGTACAAAGGGTTCATTTTCCCAGTTGTTCCTATGATTAACAATAATGTTACGATATACAATAATGTTAAGAATAAATAATAAAAAGTTTGTGCTTTTTAAATCGTTTATTTTTGTTCAACACCAAGTCATGCGAGCTTAACAATGTTGACCATTGACCTTGGAATTTAATAACTGGTGGAAAATCTTACGTTAATAAACAAATTTCCAGATCCTACAGCATTTTGCAGACTTGGCGGATAAAATAGTGGATGTAAGGTTGCCTAAACAAGAGGAGGGTAAAAAGAGTTCCATAGCATATGTCGAGCTTAAAGATGACCATAGTTATGAGGTAATTAATTTTTTGGTTTATGCAATTCATAAAGTCAATAGATTTTAATGTTTTTGATATGCCATTGAGATTTAATTGTATTTTATATGGAGGAGAATGCAGAAGGAAACTAATTGCACACCCATTAAGAAACAAAGTGTGTTTTAAATGTTTTATCAATATAACTATTTTCAGTATAGCCTACTCTTGCATGATATCAACATGATTTAATTGAGGATAAATTTTTTAATTCTTTACATTTCAGTTAGCACTATCGAAGCATCACTCAATGTTGAATAACAAGAGAATCAATGTACTATATACTACTCAGAAGAATAGCAAAATAAGTAAAAGTGAGGCTAAGGTAAATTGTATAGACGTTGATTATGTACTAAATTATGTATTACAAATTTAGCAGTATTGGCAGATCCTTGTTTTGTAATTAAAAAAATCATGATTAAAAAAAATGATTTGATTTAATATCGAAAACTGTCACAGACAGGCTGTTTTTCTTAATCTTAAGTTTTCCTTATGAATATGAACTAAAACCATTTATCAAACATTTTAACATAAAATTATTGGTGCTGCTATAAATATTGATACATAAAAAATTCGACTTAGGGTCCTTCAAGAAAAGAGCGTAATTCTTAAAAGGTCGGCAACGTACTTGCCACCAGCCTTCTGGAAATGTGAGTGTCCATGGGCGGCGGTATCATTTTACATCAGATGAGCCCGTTTGCCTCCTGTTACATAAAAAAAATGTTGTGATTTTATATTAAATCGTAATATTATATAAAGGCGCAACTAGCTTTTTTTAAATATCATTTCACTTAATTTAATCTAAGCGTCGAAATAAAGTATTGACTTTTTTGAAATACAAAGACGAATTATCTTCTAATGTTTATTTTCTAATATGTTACAGAGTACATCGGCGAAATTAGTAGCCTTACAAAAGTCTGGTAAACTGATAGGCAGTGTCCCTCTCAATAAAAAAAGAAGTCATAGAAGAAATAAGGCTAAACGTGCACGTGCTAAAGAAGAAGCAGCAATCATAAAAACCTGATTGGTTATGAACTAACAATAAAACTATTTTTTTGTATGTTAATTGTAGTTTTTTTTTTACCATTCTTTGCTTCTAACGATCTGCTTTATAATGCCTTCCTTATGACAAAAACTAATTGCGTCGGTAGTTAATTAGTGAACTTGTAATTTTATATAATATGTGTCCCATGTCATAAGTTCCTACATATGGTTCAATTTATTTAATAATTGGAGCGTTCAAGTATTACGTCACGCAATTTTTGGAGATTATTGACCCCCCCCCCCCATGTAACGCGCCGTAACGTTTTTCTGTACCCAAGTATAGTAAAACGTTTCGTGACCACCCAGTGACCCCATGCGAATCTCAGGCGGTGGTAGAATAGAATGTAAATCAAATAGGCAGAAAAAAAACAACAACAGAGTGCTTCAAAAATTATTTATTTTTATTGTATATATAATTTATATATCCATTTATAGTTAAAATCAACCGATTCACACAACATATAACTATATCCATCACGTACGCCCATTGGACGAATACACCAAAATATGTTTCGCATTTTACTGGCAGTATTGAAAACATATCTTGGCAGAGGCTACTAACTACAGATTATTAATATTTTTTTGTTTGTCCTTTTAACAGAGTATATTAAAAAGCTGCATAAGTAGTAATACTTTGAAATACTATCAACACATTTGTGCTGAAGGAATGATGTTCAAATTAAAATGTATACAATGTCGCAACAAACAAAAAAGCCCTTCCGCTTCAAATAAGTACTAAATTTGGAATCATAAAAATAAATAAGACTTAAAGAATATGACTCGCGCCCTCATTAATATTATTATATTTATTTTGTCACAATATTTTATCAGTTAATTTCAAACGTGAATTATAAAGAAAACTTGAAAAATGAATTATTGCTCTGAAAATATATAGAAATAGTTTTTGTAATGGAATCTATAAAATTCCGTCAGTATCGAAAGATTTACTTGGTCTGTCACACATTGATAGAAATATAAGAAGTATCATATTGGAATCTTCAAATTTAGATTTTTTTGTCTTAAAATATAAAATACATTTCAATGTTTTCTTTGTAATATCTTGTTTGATAAGTCTAAGCCCATTCATTCTTAACTTATTTTCGAGATTTCCAGAGCAAGCAAGGACGAACTTTAAAACGCTTTTAACCAACTACCAAAATTCTTTATACGCTACAACCACATTTCCTGTACACCATAGTTAAAAACATTAATTTAATAATGGAATACGCATTTCGTACATTGCACAGATTCGTATCTATACAAATAACTGTAATGATTTAAGACATTAACAATTTATGAATCACTTCAACGAAATACAATATTAAATAAAATGAGCATTCCATTAAAAATCGATATCGCGCCATATATTAAAAGTTAACATTTAATTTTTATATTTCGCGCTTAAAGTTTAGAACGCAAAACAATTTGCGTCGACATAGACTAAAATTCCAATTTCAAAAATGAAAAATATTTGGCGTATTTTTATAGTTGACATACACAACCTCATTCGACACTGGCCACCGAATTTAAATTTCGAATCATCTCGGATAGTTTCGTTGCAAATTAACAAAATCGACAAGTGACATTGACATTTAATTAAAACATTATCTATGCTTAGAAATAATTCTCGCACTAATACTTTTTAAAATCTTACTTTACGCTATTTACACCAGCTACATTTAAATACAATTACACTCGTAGTGTGCGCCATTTTTACACAAAATTAACGTGTAATACAAATCGGTTAGTTACAGTATATTTAAACATTTGTGTAACTTGCACAGACTCAGGTAAATATCAATGAGATTCCTGCATTTTGTCAGAAACATCGTTGGAATGTTATTTGTTCATAATTTGACACATGATAATTTTCACTTTTTAAGGATTTCTTAAATCAGATCTTCTGATGTAGTCAAAAAATAGTGAATAACACAAAATCTTCTGTTCTTTGTTTGAAAGATCATCCAACGTTTTAACAGAAGTGTCAGAGTCATTATAGTACTTAAGAAATCCTTATAAACATCAGTCTAACAATGCAAACATTGCCTAATCGATTGTAAAATAATCGATAAACCAATCGACCGACTATGCATTTTCGACAGGATGGCAACAAACGCTAGACCGGTCGATCAACGCTTCAATCTAATCGCAAATAATTAATAGATCAGTTGACCAACTAGTTGCCCAATCAGATCTGCGCCCAGCGCGTCTCAAAGAATTGTCGCATGCTGTGTCCGGCTCGGCCACACGGACTGTCATCTTCGTTAAAAATCTCACAATTACTAAATATGAGGCGTACGTCCGATGCGAATTCTTCCTTGCATTTGTATCTGTAAATAAATATTACATCTTATCACTGTAACGTCATTCATTTCTTAGTTATGATTTGTAAATTATCCATTAGCCATTATGTCATAGTCCAACAAAGTCGAATTTTAGGATAATAAAAATCGTATAAATTTCATGTAATTACTAAAGTAAGTTTTCTAGGGATCGCTGAACAAGGTTTATATGATCTGAAATTATGTAATTTATGTGCACTTTTTCTTTTTTAAGTATCCTTTTTTTATTATCCCTTTCACTGTTTACGTATGTTTTAATTGCTTTGCTTTGTTCCATTAGTTTAGTTTTAGTAACTATACATATATGTCTTATGTAGATTTGCACTTCTTGCCCTCACCCTATTTAATTTTATTTCTTTTCTCACAGTTGCCTGGAAGAGATCGCTCGAAAGCGATAAGGCCAGTTGCCCTCCTTTTTACTTAATTATTTTAATTGTACTGTACATATTTCTGAATACAACAAACAAAATGTTATTAAATATACTAACATCTGGGTTCTAGCGAAGCAGTTATTGTTGTAACTACTTGCTTTAAAAATTATCAATGCTAGATGCAAAAAAGGGTCTGCCCCATTTAAGAACATTTATAGTTATAAGACAATAGACATTAAACTAAATGTATAAACTCTTACCCTGACTCTTGAAGCTTCCTTCGGATAGTGGACAAGTCCATTGGATTCTTAATGACTTTCTTGTACTGCGGGAACTGTTTGGTGTTGACCGGAATCAGGAACGGCCAAGCGTGCTCGTGACATTCCATTTCGCATAGAAGGTTTCTGAAAGGTTAAAACTCAATATAACACCAAATCTCCGAAAACAGTTCTATGCTAGTTTATTATTGACTGTGGCTTGGTGTAGTACAGTGTTACTAAACTGTTTTACTATCACTGTGTACTACGTCATGTACTTAGTGCCAACTATGTCTATAGACTCCTGTAAGTAAATTTTATATAGGAGTCATACTTAGAGCTAAGGGAGCGTTCAAGTATTACGTAACGCAATTTTTGGAGATTATTGACCCCCCCCCCCATGTTACTCGCCGTAACGTTTTTCAGTACCCAAGTATAGTAAAACGTTTAGTGACCATCTAGTCACTCTTTTGATACTATTAATGTAACTAAAGAGTGACTAGATGGTAATTTAACCCCGCCCCGCCCCGCATCCTAACGATTTTCAAAAGGACACCCCCCCCCCCCCAAAATACGTTACGTAATACTAACGCTCCCTAAGACATCTTACCATAAATCCCCCAGTAGACGATTCATATTGCATTTTCATTGTATTTTTAACTGCTCTTAGTGTTTGTGTACATGTGATAAACGTTTCTCAATACCAAAGACCATGATTATAACTTTAAAAACAAGTTTCCATAAAAATGTTCACTATACTAATAAAAATCTTGATAAATCAATCAATACAAAAAGCTATTTTTTTAAGACTAAGTAATAGTAATCTGTTAAGATACCCAATTTAAAAAAAATTGAATTTTTGTATGTTTGAATTTGACTAAATTAATTTGCTGGCTTAATATAACTCACTTGCAAAACTGTAACTCCTTATTCAGTTTCTTCGCTGTACTCTTTTCTTTCTTCGCACGAGACAACAAGGGGGCGTTCTCCGGTTCGTGATTTTCGTGTCCTACAATGTTAAATAATATTTTTATTACCAAATTTATCTGGTTAAAGATTTACACAATTGTTATATATACAAGTTGGGTTCTTAAACCAAATTATAATTGTATTTAACTAATGAATAGTAAAAAAATTGAATACAAAATTGATATAAGATTTACTTTAAAACTAAAAATAAATTACTCAAAAATTTTTACTAATCAAGGTTTATAGTACGAATATGCATACCGTAATTATGTATTAAATAAATTGAACAATTAACTAACATGAATAAAGGAGGGAAAGAGTTTAATCCAACTTACCATCAACATGTGGTTCTTCGTGAGGTATGGCGCCATTTCCGGCCACAAACTGAAGTGCGCGATGCTTTTCCGGTGTACCATCCTCAGGCATTGGTAATGGTAGCTCAGATACTGTATACAAATTTTTATGTTGACATAAACAAAAAATAATAATATTTATTTATGTTTTTAAACTTCGTTACATTATAATTATCATAAATTATTAAGGACGGGGAACGGGAGGCCTTATCGCTAACAAGCTATCTTTTCCAGGCAACCCTAGTAAGGAAAAAAACTAAAAAAAAAAATAGTAAGGGTAAAGTGCATTAATTACTGAATCAATAAAAATAAAATTACAAGTAACACTGAAATATTATACAATTAACATAAAGTCATTAAGTTTGGTAGTTGTATTATGTATCATTATATTTCGTTAATTAAAATACATATTATAAAATAATAATCATCCGTCTTTTGTTTTTATTAAGTCAGTTGAACCAAAAAAGGGCTCTACCCTGCTTTTAGTTACAGTAACACAGATATTCACTAATAAATTAATTATACAAATAATTTAATGTAAATAAATAATTTTATGTAGAATGTTTAATGATAATTATGTTAAAATAAAAATCGGGTTAAGAATTTTAAATCGTTTTTGAGAATATAATATGTACATCTTCAAAAACTCCTTATATATTTATTAAGAAAAAAAGTTTATTTTAAATTGAATTCAGAGGGCAGATTATATTGTAGACTGGTAATATTAAAAATGAATTTATTAACAAGGTCAGCAGTGAAAACTTACCAACCAATGCCCAATTAGTTCAAGTCATTGCAACATTCATAATGTTTAAATTACTGTAGTAAATCTATGTCAAGTATCATAGTATAAGATCCCGATATACAACGACCTTCACCGAGATGCTTATTTAATGAAACTTATTTTATATTTAATTTAATATGTCAATAAATATAATCCATATGGGTTGCCTAGCAAATTTCAGTCCAGAGTATGTTTAATTAATATTAAAAAAAATTTTTTTTTTTTATAATTTGCATGTAGTAAATTTTTTGAACTTTTTTCATTCAATATTTTTAATCAGGGTAGTATTATATATGTATCACTAAACCCTTCTTTTATACTAAAGATGTATATATACTTTAGTGTCACATAAAAAATATACACATTAATAATTAATTGATTAAAAACAACCTAACGTTTGCATATTCTATGGGCTTCATACTTTCGATTGGTTTAGAATTTATCTAATAATCATACCGGTGAAATGTTAAAAAAAATTTTTTTTTTTTTAAATTAATTAAACATACTCTGGACTGAAATTTGCTAGGCAACCCATATGGATTATATTTATTGACATATTAAATTATATATAAAATAAGTTTCATTAAATAAGCATCTCGGTGAAGGTCGTTGTATAGCGGGATCTTAGACCATCAGATAACATATTTATGTTACTAAACTAAATAGTTTTGAACAGATTTGAAATTTAGCGAGAATCGAACCCAAAACCGATCGAAACAATTCAAAGTTACTAACCATTATGTCCATTCTCGTGTTCAACACTTTCTTCCATTTTGTCGTGGTCCTTCTCAGGTGTACATAACACGTTAGGGGTACATTCTTCCGCAGTTGTCGATGTTGAGGCGTGAGATGGCGCTGGACTGGAATTAATAATAACACTTTATTTACATCACGATATCACAAAATAGGAAAAAAAACAGATAAAGGATGATAATGTGCATTATGCGGTCTTATAGCTAAAAGCAGTTTCTGGACGTAAAATACTAAATATTTATATTTTTACTGCACTCAAATATAGCAGCTACTATTAATAATAAAATATTATTGTTGTATTTTATATAATCATTTTTAATTGTGTTTTGTTTGTATTTAAATGTGTATAATGTATATAAGGGAGCGTTTAAGTATTACGTAACGAATTTTGGGGGGTTCCTTTTGTATAACGTTACGATGCTGGGGATTGAATTATGCGTTATTGTTAATATTATTTTCGACTTTTAGGTATAAAGAATCACTAGGTGCTCACGAAAGGTTTTACTATACTTGGGTACAGAAAAAGGTTACGGCGCGTTAAATGGGGGTCAATAATCTCCAAAAATTGCGTGACGTAATACTTGAACTCTCCCTAATGTATATCACTTATATAAATATTCTTATTATAAGTGTAGCTGTGGGAATACTGGAAAACAAATTAATAAATAAAAATGCATGCAAAAGGTAACAACGGGTATAAACAAAGATTTATGCAATGTAGTCAGTTGTTTCTTGAATGAATATAAAGTCTGCTGCTAGAATTATCTTTTTTTTATCATAAAGTCAAAATAAAGAAAAGCATTTGAAACTTCAGTTACGTAAATAATATACATATAGCCCGGTCATTACGCGTGGTGGGGCATAGAGTTAGTTTAGTAGAAAAAAGCTAAACAATCAATTGACCGTGAAAAACAAAATTCAAGTTTATTTTAAATGTATCGTATTTGCTTAAACCAAGACAATCTTCTGTGAATCTGGTGTGCTGGTAGCATTTGTTTTTTTAATTGCATGGAATAAATTTGCGTTATTGCTAACTTACCTAGGTACCATAGATGCGTCTAGATCAATGTTAGACATGTCCTTATGTTTGGAGTCGCGTTTGTTTGATTTACGCGGTTTCTTGGGTGGAGCACGCGATATGCAATGAGCGCAATACCACTTGCCGCGAGGATTCTGTAATAAATTAATTAGATATCATTTCAAGTGTATCTTATTTATAATATGTTAAATAATAACTTAATGTTTGCCTTACAAACATTTTGTAAAACAAAAAACTTGGTGCTTAAAAAGAGTGGCGGAGAGTTTATTACCAGTTCTTCTCTTCCGTTCTACGCCCTTGATTGAACTGGCAGTAAATATAAAATTAGAAGGATTTAATATGTTTTTGTGCTTTATTGACGTTCATAAGTGTACATTGTGTTACCTAAATTAATAAATGATTTTGAATTTGAATGTGAATTTGAAAATATATTGTTTAATCAAAATATGTGTATAATCTAAATAAATAATCAAATAGCGTTAATCAGGCACTAAGGCTGATCTTCAACATCGCATTTTAGTAATTTTTTTCTGGCAAGTATAGCAAGCGTACCTTGAGCAATGGAGGGTAATGACAGTCTGCGTGGTATGCGCGTACGCACAAAGCGCAAGGCACGAGTCTACCCGCGCCCGTTCCCGCCCCGCACACGATGCACACACGCTCCCCACGCGCCTTGTTCACGCACTCCCAGCAGTACCTTAAAATATTATATTCATATATCAAATGTCAAAAACCTAAGTAAAAGGTTACAATGTTAACACGAATACTATTCGCGTAAATGTAGTAATCTTGTTCGAAGTATCTTAATCGAGGACGGACACATTTCACCTCTATGGCCTTGATCTGAAGTCAATATACGTATTAAGAAAAACCTAAAATCGTTCATTAAAACTGTAGATGTACTAAAGATGTACATACTATGTGTAGTATTTTCAATAAGATTTTGATGTATGTGGCAACATAAATATAGGACACTAAGGGTCTGTTTCACAATGTACGGATAAGTTCCAAATTAGCTATTTATTACTTATTGGTAGGATAAACACTATTGTTGCGTTTCACGATTGTCAGATAGCGCTATTCGTCACATAAAGTCCATCATAAGTTATGAGTCCGATGAAGTGTCAAATAGCAAAATTTATGTTCCAAATAATTTATGTGTTGCATAGCTATTTGGTACTTTATTCATACATTGTGAAACAGACCCTATGAAAAGAAGAAAACAGACGTCACTCAGAACTTTTAAGACGAGTGAATATATATGTTTTTTCCTTGAGCGTTTCTAGAAGAATATAAATTAATTACTCTTGTTTGTGAAGAATAAACCAATTAACAAAGATAAAGATGGGTTGTGATTTATAACAAGAGAGAACTTCCCATAAAACAAACAGCTACTCATGAGCTTTAACAAATATTTACCCGTACATCAAAAATTTTTTTTTTTATTATGGAACATAAGATACGTTTATCACTTATTCCACGTTTATTAACTTGAATTTGTAGGCATCCCTACTCATCGGCAAAGAAGACAGAGGGTGTAGGCCGAGAGAAAAAGCCGGCGTAAAAAACTCTCGGTACTCTTTTAAAATCAGAAGCAAATGGCGACGTTTCGCTGGAATATATTTCTTAACTTTTTTTGTAACTTACCAATCTCCTTCAGGTATTTTCTCCATCCTCGGTTTAAAGCAATATGTATGATAGCCTTTATCACAACCATCACATAGCAACAGCTGACCCTCATTGTCTCCACACAGACAGAACTGACAATTCTGTAAGAAATATATCAATTAGTACGCGACCAACAATATATTTCAATGTCAAACATTAAACATATTTAGGATTTTTGGAGAATTTAAAAACATATAAAAACTGAACATGTACAAAGCTAATGCAAAATGTTTAGTTATGAGAAACTTAATATATATGATATTAAATATTCCCAAATGAACCCTTTTACTATGAACGATATACTTCATGTCTTCCTGAGTCAAAAACTGCAATTTATATTTTTGAAGTTATACTTCTTTAGGCGCGTTATGAAAAATTGATGAGAGTGAAATTTTACTAAGCGCGCGCACCGTGACACAAAATTAACAGACTGAAGTTGCCCACGGAAGATGCTACGGCATTGGACATAATTTAAAAACAACTTAGAATTTATGTTACACTTAATGTAAGAGAATAATAATAAATATTTTTTATTTGTAAATTATATTTGTATATCCAAATGTATGTCTGTGAAAGTCTGGAAAGTTTTACCACAGAATATAAAAGCTACTAAATTATTGAATATACTGACCGCTTTCATAATACTCTTGTCCCAGGCAATATGCGACTCCAGCGCATGAAGCAACATCGCGAGTTGTGCGGCCGTATTGCACCGAGATACTGCATCACGCCATGTTGAGAGACCACGGGCAATGCCACGAGTTTCTGTAATGTATACATTTATTTATATAATTTCTTGTCAAAACTAATTTGTTACTTTAGTTTACTGTCATTATGTCACTATTAATGTAATTGATTGTTTCTTTCTGTTAAATCGTGTCTATGCTGTGAGCACTAAAAAAATATATTCAATAACAAAAAAATAATAATTTTATCAATTAGTAACCTAAAACAATTATATAATTAAATGTTGATTTAATAAACTAGTTCACTTGCAGTGGTTATTAAGAAATAAACGAAACCAAATATGTATAAACTCCATCAAATATCAAAATATAATCCAATAGCTATACTCAAGATCGAAATAACAGCTAAATGCGGTAGAAGATGCAGAGAGATCCCACATCTCTACGCAACGCCAAGGGATCAAGCCGCACGGAAAGTGACTGGTCGTCGTTGATTCGGATAACTCTTCGTTGAATTGAAGGAGCTGGTACTGGGTCCCGCCCAGAGAAGAAAATATACATACCTTTTCCCTCATTGTTCTCTGAATTTTGCGGAGACGTAGCAGATGCATTACCGTGTTCACTTTGCAGCATCGCTCCGAGGTTAGCGTCGTTTGTACTGAAAAAAAAATTACATTTTAAATACACAACAATTAGGGCATTTAATAATTACGTCAAATGGGACTCAATTTTATAAAAAGATGGACTCAAATAAATCCTGCCTATTTTTCCAATGTTATAATTAACATTGGTTTTCTATACTATATTTTTTATTGAAAATCAGGCTATGTTGTATCAGAATATTTAATATCTCCTGACACAGGAGTAAGGGACCGTATATCACAAAGCTCTGAACAAAAGTAAAACTCAATTAACTATGTAACTAGTAAAGCTTTATTTTATATAGTTTATATCCACCAAAGCCGAGATTTACCTGTCTTGCACCCAAAAATCGAAGAATGTTAGGCAAAGAAAGCTAATCACTTACTTGCTTTAAAATAACAAAGAAAAGGACTCAAATCTGAGGCTAAAACTGTATTAATTACATACTACAATATAATACCTAAAATCTATGAAAACCACCTCCGTGCAAATCTACCTTACGATGTCTTAACCTTTATACTGATGAACATAGTAAACTAAATTTATACAAACATGGAAGTGCAATAAAAACAAACGTCGAGGTAAGTGTTCTCGCGACAAATCTACTCCTAAACTAATAAAAGTATGTACAATTTATATAAGGAATAGCTTTTATGGGTAGGGAATCTCTTTATGACAACTATCATGTCACTAATAGAGCACCTAGTGGTAGACCATAGCTCTGTATTATACAACCTACTATAACAATATCTATATAAAATAATCAGCGTGAAGATGTCAATTTTGTATAATTTTAATAGATAGCTAAGTTTGGATGTGAAGCATGCAAAAAAAGTTACTTGTACACGTAGTACAACTTTGTTGTAAAATGATCTATCAAACGTTATCAACGTCGAATTTCAAATTTCGTAACAATATTTTATTTATTTAAAAAAAAGGTAAATAACTCCGTTGAAAACTAATTAACCATAATAATAGTGCGAATATGTCAATTTTAATCACAGATAGCACCCATCACCACTAAATTCAAGCCGTTTCAAACAAATTTGATAAAAACCACTCCCATTTTAACAAAAAATTAAAATCGGTGCCAACAGAGGCGAGCATACAAACCACCAAGAAAACTGTGTACCCATCCACAAAGTGCCAACTCTACCACAAACTTACCTCACACAAAACGCAAGCTTACAATAAATGTATACATTACCTAGCGTACCTTTGTACCAGGGGCGGTTTTAAATATCGCCTCTCCACGTGAGCTTCGAGTTGGGCAAGTTGGTGACGCGCCCAGGCGACTATTTCTGCCCCGGAGGCGTCTGGGGCAAGGGGCAAACAGCTCGGACGCCAGCCCTTAACTTGCATAGAGCCAGCTATCACTCTTTCTTCTAGGGCTTCCACCTGAAAAGCGATTTAAAATATAAGATTTACTGGTAATTGTAAATAATTGTTGAAAAAGAAAATTAACTGGATCCTTTCGTAAATGGAACATCACAGAATAGTAGCAATAAATGTTTTTGACGTGACAACGTCTTATAATTCGATGGAGCCGGCTGCACGCACGAAAAAACATGACTCATGCGGCGTTACCTCGCTCTGAGGCGTTCCATTTAAAATTGACATACATAATTGTATTTATGCATACAAATAAATGTAACTTGATCAATTCAATTGTGATTTCCATTTACCTCCTTCTCTATATCCATACAAAATACCTATCAAACAAATAAAATTTTTTTTTTTTTTTTGAAAAATGCAACCATCCCATCAATATTTTTTTATGACGTTGTCACGTTCAACTATAGTCAGTAAACCGACTTTACAGACAACCGATTTTTATTTAAATATTGAGCGCGCTTTAACCTAAAGGGACTAATATCGTTTGATTTAGAATATATGTATGTATATAATCACGTACACTATATGTATGTAATCACGTTGTGATTATAATTAACAAAACCGACGAAACCTCATAATCATACTTAGTCTTGTCCGAGAATATTTGAGTCATAAAGAGAATACGAACCATAGATAATAAAGCCATATCGACCCTCCTTGCAGTATTGGCACAGAACGAGCCAGGTTCGTCAGGTGGTGTATAATCTGTGGTATCTACAGGCGACACTGACAGTTGCGTTATAGATGTGTCGCCCTTGTCAATGTAAAGCTGAAAGCAAAATTTTAATAAACTGATAATTTTTCCACTCATAATTCTAATGCATACCATTTTTAATTATGGATTAATTGATTATGTCGGTATGTCAAAACAAAACACATGCCGTCAGGGAAATTATGACATTGGATTTTTTTTAAGCAAAGAGCATTTTGTTATTCATTTTAAATAAACATTGTTCTACAGAGTATTGAATGGAGGTCAATTGAGGATATTAATTTCTTTTCTCGTAAGAAGTATTTGGACAGACTGAAAGTCACTGACTAATTAGATATAGGCAATATGTTTCAACAATAACCTTATTATTAACGGTGGGTAGATGTTGGATAAGCGACGCATGTAGTTCCCTCTCTCTCACTCCACGTGGGTGTAACGAGTCAAGCACTTGTTTCATTTGTTCCGATTCTGTTATTCTCCACCAGCCATGTCTGTAATTATTTATAACTTTTGTTTATACATTGTAAAAGTGAGACTACATTGCAGAAGTGTATATATTTTTCTAAAAAAAATGTATAAATTGTATTGAATTAAAAATTTTAATAATTGCAAAGTTAAGTCTCGTACCACTTCATTGATCTTAGAAAAATCATTAGTTTCTTCTTGTTCTTCTACTACAGTAACTTACATTAAAAATTAAAATTGAGTACTAAATTATACATATTTGGAAATGCAATTTTTATATGGGATACCTAAATAAAAAAATACGTGTGGCACTCGGGGACTGCCGCGGTAAAAAAGCTATTGCATAGCATTTTTTATAAACTTACGCAATATAATTATTTATTTATTTTTTCACGAATATCCGACCACGCTAAACCGATGTGAGACACAGTATGCGTTCTGTCCGCTCTAACGCGTATTGGCCGCACCTACGTCATCTTGTGTTAGGTTTATTTCGTTACGGAATTTCTTGATTCGCCGCGCTCAAAGCCCGCGATAAAATCTATGCAATAGCTTAAAAATAAATAAAATTATGCTTTTAATCAATTTAGTTAAATACCTTAGATCTTTAGGAACAAAATTTCCATCCACCTTCTTAGGCAAGCCATGGATTTTACAGTGCTCCAGCTGATCTAGTTCGTCAGGTGACATTTGTATCGGAGGAGGTGAATCGCAGGTGACGTACGTCGATAAGGCATTGAAGTTTAGAAGCCCTAGGCTATTTAGACCAGAAGCTTTCGCCTTTTGAGTGGCAAGGTCCGCTTTTGTGGAGTCAGCTTGGAGTTCTTTTTCCAAGTCGTTTTCCTGTAAGAAATTACGGTATATTGTATATTTTTATAGAGATTTTACGTAAACAAAATAATTTATTAGCTATGTGCAGCAGCGAACTATGAAATTTGGAATAAAATTAATTTGAGTAAAGTAAAATCAAACGCAAAAGCATGATGAAAGTTTAAACGATAAAATATAATACATAACCCTGTGGCGGAGTTTTTACAGCCCCTTTAGACTTGAAAATGTGTACACCTATGTATATGAATAAAATATATACATACTTTGAAAGAAAACACTTTTTTACCGGTGAGTCACCGTGACAATGCATGCTGTAAAGCACGCGAAACGTCGGAATTTTTTTAATTATGTAAAATAACTATAAGTTTATAACAATACATAACTTCAATCCGGTAAAAAAATGTTTTCTTTAAATGTATAAAAGTTATGTTAATAAAAGATAATACTATATATACTTTGACTTTGATCCCAATATCTTGTTATACATATATTATAAATAATATATCTAAAACTTACCGGTTCCTTCGTCTCCTCGACTTCCATTTCTGTATTATTCAAACTGGCGTCCATCATGTCTTGGTCCAAGCCTGACATCGTGAGACTTGAGTCCGCATAAACATTATTACACGGCACCTGTACACTCGTCACCATACTATTCAGTGTGAACAAACTCGGGTCATTCAACAAATGCAAATTATTCGAGACATCCCATTTATGACCCTGGCATTGAATGACTTCACTACATGTGTGTTCGTTATCACAATATTTCGGTACGTCATATTTCTCTTCGTTTATATTATTCAAGAAAGCGTTCTCATGCCGTAGTATGGAGAACCATTTTCCGTCCAACATCTTTGAATATAGATGGGTATTCGCGGAGTCTGTTTCTATATCCTGCTGTTCTTGCTTTTCTTCTTTGATCTCATTTTCTGCTTTCTTAGCCGCGTCCAATTGTGAAGATACGGCTTCCGCCATTTTGCGGAGTTCCTCCAAATTGTTGACTAGAGAGTCTTTGGGCTCTTCCTGTTCTTTGTCATTTGGTTCCGTTTTGGCGGGATTTTCAAGTTTAATTATATCCTGTGGTTTGTCTACGGGCTCGGCTTGACTGGCAAAGAGCGGTTTATGTGAAGGTTTTTGTACTAAAAATGCCGTCGGAATGGAATCTTCAATGTCCAACATGTCTTCTTCCTCGTGGCTCTTTTGTTGGATGTATTTTTCTTCCATTTTTATTCCTGAAAAATATAAAACGTTATGTTAAAAATACTCTCTATTATTGAGAAGTTAGTTTCAATGACCCTAAAAGGCTAATAAAGAAGTTAATCTTTAATTTTTTTTATTTCTTATCTTCCCAAGAAATCCAGAATCGTGATTAGACAAAATAAGGATAAAAGAGAACAGTTATCACAAATAGTAGTTTATATATAAAAAATGTTTGAATACATATCAAAATTAATTATACTGCAAAGAAATTCCAAAAGCAAAATTATAACTAACCTTCAACCTTACAAACAATTTTATTGGGTTCATATTTGATAATCTGAGTCTTGTCACTGAGATTAAGTTCACTCTTGATACTCCGCAGTTCCTGTTCAGCTTCAGCATCAGACACCTTGTCTTGGTTTTCCTCAGTCTTAATATCTTCCGATTTTATTTCTTCTGTGGAAAATACTTTTAGTGCTAAATATTAAACATATATGTTATGTTATAAAAAGCAAATTATATAATCAGTACAAAATGAAGTGAATGATTGAATATTTTGTAAAATTTTACAATTTGATTGTTATCGATAAATTAATTATATTTAAATCTTAGTAGCTTAATAATCCACTATTTTCTTTTATGCTAAAAGTACAAAGAAACTGCTTTCCCACAAACAGTATAAGTACAGAATTAGTTAAATGATAACTTTTCTTGAATTATTTGTATTTAGTCCGTGCTTTATTGGTTAAAGCACTTTGCATATAACTCAAGATAATATGGATTCCCGACGAAACAATGATCATTTCGGCTTAGGTCAAAAAATATTTTTTTAATTAAATTAAATATAACATACGTTTTGATTCGACTTTGACGCCGTTAATTTTAGCATCCTCTAGTTTCTCATGATACGCCATAATTTCGGATTGGGCTGACTCCATCCCTTCCACCAATACGCCTCCACATTTGCCCAAAGACCAGTAACGACGCCAATACCTGAAAATTTATTCATATTATGGCCTAAATTATATTTTATATAATCGCGAAATTTATAGATATAACACATACAAAAATAATTTTAACACTTCGAAATTTTAAAACTAAAATTCTCTATAGAATAAACGACCATTACTATATATATATATAATATGCAATTCTTCATATCATCGCTATAGAATGATAACCTCGTATGTCCAGAGAACCAAACTTATTATAAAAATTTACATTTTTATTTTATTTATTACAAAATATTGTTATGTGTTTTTGTGCACAGGTTTGGATGGTAAAAAGGACTTATTTATTAATAACATAAATAAGTCCTTACTTCATGATTATACCAGTTACATGACATAAGAGTCGAAAAATAAAAAAATTAATGGTTTTTTTACATACGAGGTTCATTCTATGAATAAGTATGCTGGTTATCGGGAACTTAGTTTCCGAGTCATTTCTGACAACAAGCGTCGGCAAGAAACTTGGCTGTTACTAATAAATATATAAACTCGAAAAGGTTATTGTGACAACATAGCAAAACTATTTAAAACATAACATAAAGCAAACCGAAAACTATATTTTCAATATGAAGAATATTCCAAGAAAATATAACTTAATATAAATTAAATTTTAAATCTTATTTACCTGTCTTGCCCATAACACGTGGCCCTCAATGAATTGGAAGCGGCGGCTAGTTGCAACACCTGCTGTTCGGATTGACGTAATAGTTTCTCTAATTTCCTTGATAACTCCTCAGATGATAGATTCTTGTCTTCGTCCTGTGAAGAGATTAGTAATACATATATAGCATTATATACAGACAATATGTTAACGTAAGTCTTATATGTAATGCATTTCGATATTCTTCTAAAGGGAGCGTTTAAGTATTACTTTACACCACATAATGGTAAATTTTAGGTATAAAAGAGTCACTAGGTGGTCACGAAACGTTTTACTATACTTGGGTACAGAAAAACGTTACGGCGCGTTACATGGGGAGGGGGGTCAATAATCTCCAAAAAATTGCGTGACGTAATACTTGAACGCTCCCAAACTACTTGCAGTTAGGTCGCTACATAATGGGTCTAGGACAACGCGGCGCCCTTAATTATTTTTAGTCTTAAAAAACATCTGAAATAAATTTATTTTTGATCCGCATTGACTTGCAATGTCTACATTGGTGGTATTTTTACTATAAATAAAAAAATTGTGGCGCTACAACCTTTTTAGGTCTGGGCCTCAGATTTCTGTCATGATAATCTGTAAATCTAATAGACAAAAAGGTGATCAGCCTCCTGTGTCTGACACACACCGTCGAATTTTTCTAGGGTCTAGGGCAAGCTGGTTTCTTCAAGATGTTTTCCTTCACCGTTCGAGCGAATGTTAAACGCGCACATAGACAGAAAGGCCATTGGTGCACAGCCGGGAATCGAACCTACGACCTCATTGATGAGAGTCGCACGCTAAGCCACTAGCCAACATTGCTCTGCTTTTTACTATAGATACCGATTGATAATAATAATAATAATTTTATTCATCAGACAAATACAGTCCATTGATTGATCAGTAACTTAGTAACAATAGTTTCTTAAGATAATCCGACATACTTGTGACAATGTTTCCTACCCCATTTTAGAAGCGGGCAAGGGTTAGAATTCTTTAATTTTATAATAATTACCTCTTCAGGCTGCGTCCCTTCACTCTCCAAATCGCTCAATACATCGTCACCCATAACGCTATCTTTGTCTTTTCCTTCCACGGGAATTTCTTCTTTATTGTTGTTCAAAATCTCCTTTTTGCTCAGCTCTTTTAAGGGCGACAGTTCCTTGTCACTGGGCTCCTCTTCCTTGTATGGGGATGGTGTACTGGGTTTATCCTCTGGTGAGAGAGATGACTCCTTTTTCGGTGTTTCTGACTTTTCTGGAGTTTCTAGAATTAATGATGGTAAAAACTAAGTAAATGACAAAAACATGTATCCCAAGCTTCTGATGTGAGATCTGTATTTCTGGGGCCTGTGATTTCCCAGTTAATTAGCAATAATACGTATTGGTTCTCTTTGTCTTTCATTACATAATACATTTAAAATGTCGTTCCCACTACTAGGTGTCACAATAAATTACAATTTGTATAGCAAAGCATACTTAGAGAGTCTAAATAAGTTACTGTATCAGTACGTAAAAATCATTATTTAAATATTCTGATATAGAGGAATGCCATTTACCTAATCCTTACAAAATAAGTGTATGTCAAATTAACTTAGAACGAAGCATTGCAGAAGCGAAACGAATTGATAATGTTAAATTAAATTTAACAGACTGAAATGGCAATGTCTCTAACACATGGTAAGAGATGAAAGGGAAAGAAGATAAGAGCGTTGAGTGGGGTGGGGGGAGGAGTAAAATGGTTATCCAGGGTAGATTGTGAAGAATAACGAGGGGAAGGTCAACATGGCGACATTTGGAGAGAAGGTTTCTGTCTGACAGACCAGTTGGGTTAGTGGTAATAATAGAAAATATTGTAAAAAACCCTAGACTAAGTACTAAAGGCTTGTTTTGTTTATTTATAGAGAATACGTACCACGAGCAGGTGAACGCATAATTCCAGAACTTTCTTCTACCAGCCGCTGCATTCTCTCCAATGCTAGAGCTTGTTGCTTCTCAGTTTGTTCCGCCCGTAACTTGCGTTGGTAGAGGGATCGAACTCTGTAATAACGTTTTCTTTAGATTGTATGGAAAACTATTTTTAACTATATTAAACATTGTACAAACTTATATACTAGAAAATAATGATATAACAGCTATTTAATACGCATTGATATGTTTAATTTATAAATATTACACATAACAAATTATGGAGATAGTTAAACACAATTAAATTTAATTTCTCTTTGCAAAGATTTAAAAATACCGTTTAATAGTAACTATTTTTTTCCAAGAAGATTATATTCTCTCAGATATGAATGAAAATTAAGCAAAAATAGATAGGAAATCTATTTTGTTATACATTAAACAAAGCATTTAATACAGAATGGTTTATTCTATTATTTCTTTACAAGAAAATCAAGGCTCGATTCTAAGATGGCGGATCACATTGTAATTATCGTATTATCTATTAATTAATTAGTCTTCATACATATTATATTACAAACATACATTTGGGCTATCAAAACCATAGAGTATCGGGACTTACTTCCGTATTTTAGCATCCATGAGGTATCTCTCCTTTCGAAGCTGGTTAAGGTGATCTAACGAAGCATCCACTGCCCTTAGGACGGCCTTACTTTGTAGTAGCTCGTCACAAAGATATGCCAACATTCGCGCCTTACTACTTGGGTTTAGCGAGACGAAGGGTTTATCACGCAGCATTTCTGGAATTATTAAGATTATTCAATGTATGTTTTACGTATCGCTTTCATTCGTTGATAAGAGCAGTATGCGTAGATGCTTGACCGTGTGATCTTAGCCATAGGTTCGACGTAACATCCCGTCTGTGTGCATTTAACACTTGCTGGTGCAGTGAAAGAAAAAAATTAGAATTCTCTAGATCTCTGAATCTCGTAAAAGATATCTGAAGCCAAGACTTTTTCGCCACTTAGTTTTGCTCTTTTTTATAAAATAGGGATGCAAACGAGCCTATGGGACGCAAAAAAAGGGCAGTCATAGACACCCATTTTTAGTGGGTGCGTTGTCGGCCTTTGACAGACGAGTGCACTCTAGCTTTGAATAGTTGGAGGTCTAATCTCAGGGAAGACCCCACAGGAAGTCGATTCCACAGTCTAAAGGTGGATCGACTGACATGAGCATTTGGTCGTATCGTAATATTCAAGGCGAGCGTGTTACGTTACGGCATTATCTGACTGACCTGTACGTGACGAACACTATGCTAAAATTAAAGCGTAACGTTACACTCAAAGGGATTCGCAAAAATACCGACAATCGAGTGGAGAACGCAGCGCTCGCAGCGAGCGGTACGGCTCGCTGTACTAACCTGTAACATTTCTTCGTAACGTAACGTAACGTTACTATAAAATGTTACATGTCAGACGCCGGCTTAATAAGTGATAGTAATATCTAGTTTAATTTTACACGTCTTAACACAAATACATTAGTTTTATTCCTGCGTTCATCTTATCACATATTTTACAGTGCATGGTCATGGAAACGGCTACTAGAACATTTAATTTAAGACAATAATATTTATTTTGACTCATACCTGATAGTTTATAAGTGCTATTATTGTGTAGATGCTCGTAGTATGCCGCGTTTTTGGTGCTCACGCAGGTTTGTTGCATCTCAGCATCGCTCTGATGATGATCAGCAACACGACGTTCTCGTTCTCTTTCCACTGTTAGGCCTGTAACCAAAAGATTTACATAATATACGAATGCTAAACGCTAATATCAGAACTATTTAATCGACATTTTAATGACTTCCGATATCGATACAGTTTCGAAGCCCAAGCTTGTGTCATCAGCGCTATGGATATTTAAAAAAAACTTTATAGAAATTTCGTAAAAAACCTTTAAGATCGCTATTGCTATGGCTATTAGAAGTGTACACTGGATCAAATAAAAAATCTTAAAATGTGTCGGGCAGTCTGTTATCGATTAAGGGTCCCCGCACATGGGCCACCGGCCACAACCACAAAACGCCGCCACTGGCATATTTCCTGTAATTTTCATACATTTTATATGGACTCGCCGCACACGGTGGCGCCGGTGGCGGCCACACGCTACAAATCGTCGCAGCTTGCTTCTTGTGGCTCGCACCGGCCACTAAACGCCGACACAAAAAGCCGCCACACGCCACTCGCGCGATTCCGCGCCCCTCTCTCCCTTACCTCAGTTAACCTGAAGTCGACGGTAACGCACGCACGTAGTCTGTGTTTCATATAGGTAGATAAATATGGATATAGAATTATTTATATCAGAGATACAATCACGTCCTGCGATTTGGGATTCAAAAAGTGATAGTTTTAGTAATAGAGGAGAAAAAATGTGGGCCTGGGAAGAAATCTGCTAATTGTTTGTGGGAATTTTTTCGAATACAACTGCCAAAGAAAAGAACATTGAAGTTAAGTTTAATAAAATAATATAAAACCATATATTTATATTCTATTTTCTTGCCACGCTATTGCTACTTTATTCATAAAATAATCTTTTAACGTATCTCTTGCTCGCTCGTGTTACTGGCCAGCCTGTATTTTGTATATTTTCGAGTCCCACTATTTTCAAAGTGTGACGAAAATTGAAACCATCCCTTTTGCGAATAAAGTTGTGCAAAATGCAACAATATTTCACAAATCACAATGTCTTCTGAGAAATGAACAGAAGTGTTTAATAGGCGATGTAATATTCTCCATTTGTTTGCTAGTACGCCGAAGGTACACTCAATGCAACGTCTGGCACGGCTTAACCTATAATTGAAAACTTTTTTGTCTAAGTCCGAATATTTTCAAGAATATGGCGTCATCATATTTTCACTGAGGCCAAATGCTTCATCATGTATAGTTCAATGGTTGTCGATTACCGACCTGTCGTGGTGAGGGGATATTTAATATCTTTCTGTGTATCCAATAACTACGGTTTCGTCTTCTACGACGACGTCTTTTTATCAAAAGTAGCGCAATTAAACCTTCTTCGTCAGAGTCCATTATGATACTGCAGGCAAGGGTTAAAAAAAGTAGCAGTCACCGACCGCAAGTGTCGACCACCGGCCACAAGTGGCTGTCGCGCGCTTCAGCTACCTTTGTAGCCGCTTCTAGCTTCACGTGGCGGCGTTTGTGGCTGTGGCATGTGGCCCGTGTGCGGCGACAGTAAGGCTAAAGAACTTAACGCCACTACTGCAATATGAATGCTAATGTAATTTACGTATGAAATAAAAAAAATGTTTTAAGCTTAAAAAAAATTGTTGTTTTACTGGGAATTGAACTTGCAGCCGAGTTGTAGAGTCACAGATAAATAACTCACCTGTCAAAGCCTTAACCTCGCCCGTAGCGTTAGCATAAAGGTATATTCGCAGCACCTCGCTGAGATTTTCAGGCCGTATATCACCGAGACGTATCGCCTGTCCCAGCAACGTTGTATGTCGTCCCGGGTGCGGTATACCCGGATCCTCTATAATTTACATTGGCTTTAAGATATACATAAGAAGTTGCTAAAGTAACGTTATATATTAAACGTTGCCGTGCGTTGCTTGCCTTTTAGGAATACGCACTTTTCTAGAACAAAGTAAGGTTCTAATTAATAATACAGATACTGGCAAACATCTGGAACAAATGCCCTTGCCTGCACAGAAGCGATTTTTAGGTATCACGGGGGGATGGGAGTGACGTGTCGATCGCGTGATTGGTAAATCAGTTGACGTTTATGTCCCGCGATGCGCAAACTTTCCCCCACTCCCTTGTTAATGCTCAACAAGTTTGCCGGTATCTGTAGTATACAGCAGAATATGCCTTAAGAAACGAATAGTTATGGAACGACGGTCTCAAGTATAACTTTGATGTCCAACTGGGTGAATTAGTATAAAGAAAATTCGCTTCCCGCTTCTTATTTATACGCTTAGAACTTAATTTCACATGGGAAGGAAATATTGTGCTCTTCTTCTATAGATCTCCATTTACATACGAATTTAGCAAACAGTTTTTTTACTACTTCAATAAATGAGAAAATAAACATTTACTTAGAGAAAAAGACGAAGAACCTATGAATAAAAATGAAGTTTCTATAACTAAACATAATAAAATTACAAAACATTTAACAAATCTTCAGCACTTACCAATTGAGAGAACCAAAAGTCTTGTGAGAACTATTATGAGCTCATTTTCAGCTTCTTGGTTGTAGTCTGGTATAAGACCCTGTTGTAGTGTGTCTAACGTTGGCAGCGCTTCAACATCTGAAAGATCGATAATAATTAACGGAAATGAAAATTACCGTCAGTTCTTTTTATAGGTGCTTTATGTTTTTAGTTATTTTAAGCTATTGCATACATTTTATCGCGGGCTTTGAGCGCGGCGACCGAATCAAGAAATTCCATAACGAAAAAACGTGTGCGGCCAATACGCGTTAGAGCGGGACAGAACGCATACCGCGTATTCACATCTCCCTGACGAGATCGGTGCAGCCGGTGCGCGTTAGAGTCAGGCAGACTATATAGGCGAGTTAGTCTGAGTCTGGTAGAGTGGTAGATTGGATTAATTTATCAAAGAAAAAACTTGAATTAATATCAAAGAAAAACAATAATTATAATAAATAAAAATAAGTTGAAAAACCCTATCAAGATTGCTCATGTTCTACCTAATGTAATTGATGTGTACGTATGTTAAATTTGTGATGTCATATTTTCTTGTATTTTTTTAGGCATACACATTGTTAACGTAAAAATAAATAAATATTTAATTTTTTTGCCATCTTTAATTACTGTCATAGCTCTGGTAGCATACATGAGATTTTAATAAATAAATAGGTTCTTTATGTGGTGAAAATCTGAATATTTAAAATCAGTTTTTAATGTATTTAATTTAATTATAGGTTCAAATATCTATCACTGAGCGACACATATTCATAGCCCGAAGTTTAGTCTGCTAAATGTTTGGCTATGGGACTTAATGAACCTTACAGAGAGTTAAATTTACCAAGACAAAACTCGAATGTCTATAGTATATGATACCCTAATTTGTAACTTGATGTAAAAACTTACCAATACCAAGCGCTTGTCCAAAGTTGTGTAGGAACTCATAAACTTGTAGGAGATCAGCGAAGGCCTGCCCTGACACTTTGAGACCTTGTATCCTGTCCAGGTTGGGAAGCGGCTTTTGGTCTGACAGGGATGAGTCTTCTTGTGGTCTCCTACAATGCAATTACAATTATATGTAATGTATGTAGCCATTCAAGGAAAAAAACAAACAAAAATCATTTATTCATGTGGGTAACACAATATACACTTATGAACGTCAAAAAAAAAAATACATTAAATGCTTCTAATTTTACATTTACTGTCAGAAATCAAGGGCGTAGAACGGAAGAGAAGAACTGGCAATAAACTCTCCGCCACTCTTTTTAATCGCCAAGTTTTTGTTTTACACAATGTTTGTAAGGAGCTGCAACCATTACACCATATTCCACATGACATCTAAGTAATAAAGAATAATATAATAAATTAAAAACAAAGATTTGTCCTCTATCAGGCAAGGCATGGTGAGATAGGATCACGCACTTACATTCTCGTGGATACTCGAAAAGCAAGTAGGTTATCTTTGTCTAATAACCAAAAACAATTATTGTTTCACCGGGACTCGGACCCAAAACCTATGGGTTGGTAAGACAGTGATATTATTTAGCAACAAATTCTTTGTATACATATTTAATTTCTTTGTTTTAATTACTTCATTGAAAACCCGTTCACCTATGTAAAATAAGAATTATCTCTTTAGTATTATAACATCATTTATCTAATAGTTCACCTCAATTCAGACAACAGCTCCATCTCTTTACGTCTTTGCTGTAACTTCTTCTCTTTAACTAGCAATCGGTCTAAAAGATTCTGGTGTTTTCTTCGTTCCCTTTCTTCCCATCTTCTTCTCGAGTCAAGTTGTCTGATAAATGTTGTGTGTTGACGTCTTCTTTCACGTTCCTACAACGTAACGTACACTATTAGACCAGTGCCGATAATTTTTGAAACCTAAAAAAATTACAGTAGGATGAAACCCATTAGAAAAGCAGGGGAATATGATCAAAATGAAAGGAAAAATAAATTACGGTCGATCTGAGGTCGGGAAGGGGTAGGGGGGGAGTTTTAAGGGTAAAAAACGGTTTATCTCGATTTCCGGCAAAACTACAAGTCCTATCGAAGAAAGTTAAATGGCAAAGTTGGAGGTAATAAAAAGATCTAAAACTTTTGTATTCACACATTTTTCACATAACCTCAAAATTTATGTGAAAAATTCAAAAAACCAAGTTTTTGGTTTTTTATTTTTATCTTTAACAAAAATATTTTTTTTTTAACGAAATTCGGTGAAAACTTACCTTTCTATGTCCCAAATACACTGTAATTTATTTGATTAAAAATATTTATTTGTTCACCTTATTTTGAATTAATATCGAAAAAACACCCTAATTTTCAATCGAAAATTCTGACGTCAAAATTTCAGCTTTTTTCAAAAAGTTGGTGTGCTTTCAGTTCGTTGAAATCTCTACTTTCTTATGGTAAAAAAATATATATATATTACCATAGTAAATCTTCTCAGAAAACGCAAAAAATCGTATGCAGTAACGCCCAGACCTGTCATCCCCTTCCTTACTTCTCTATGAAATACGAAAATTTTAGCCCATCTAAAGGCTAAATTTTTTTTTAGGTCACTCAGGTATATATAAGTTATCTTAAAATAGTAATAAATAGACATCTGATTATAATTTAAAGAAGATTCATAGAGAAGTAAGGAAGGGGATGACAGGTCTGGGCGTTACTGCATACGATTTTTTACGTTTTCTAAGATTTACTATGGTAATATATATATATTTTTTTACCATAAGAAAGTAGAGATTTCAACGAACTGAAAGCACACCAACTTTTTGAAAAAAGCTGAAATTTTGACGTCAGAATTTTCGATTGAAAATTAGGGTGTTTTTTCGATATTAATTCAAAATAAGGTGAACAAATAAATATTTTTAATCAAATAAATTACAGTGTATTTGGGACATAGAAAGGTAAGTTTTCACCAAATTTCGTTAAAAAAAAAATATTTTTGTTAAAGATAAAAATAAAAAACCAAAAACTTGGTTTTTTGAATTTTTCACATAAATTTTGAGGTTATGTGAAAAATGTGTGAATACAAAAGTTTTAGATCTTTTTATTACCTCCAATTTTGCCATTTAACTTTCTTCGATAGGACTTGTAGTTTTGCCGGAAATCGAGATAAACCGTTTTTTACCCTTAAAACTCCCCCCCCTACCCCTTCCCGACCTCAGATCGACCGTAATTTATTTTTCCTATCATTTTGATCATATTCCCCTGCTTTTCTAATGGGTTTCATCCTACTGTAATTTTTTTCACTTTTTATTTATTTTAAGGGCTATCTGCACTGGTCTATATAATATTACTAATAAAAGAATGATTAGTTTTTGTTAATCTGCTCAGCAATCTTGCAAGATATAGCAGGATTATGTTATAGCGAGATTTATTTTTTATTTACGTCATCTTAAACGTTTTTGACGTGATAACGTCTTTAAAATCGTTTAAGTTGGGTGACATGTTCATAAACTTGTGTCACACCAAAACCTCACGAGCGCGATCGCAGGTATAACGAGAGAGAGACGGACCGATCTCCCGTCTCATCTCGAGCGCTGCCAGTCATTCCGTGAAACTTGTCACGCGGAATCCTCACGAGCGGAGGCTGGCATAGCGTTCGAGTGAGTGGACCGATCTTCCGTCTCTCTCACTCTAGCGGCATACAAACGAATGGGGATTTGTTATCTTCATTAATTCCTTACTTCCCAAAAACTTATATCACCAATAAGACGTTATCACGTAAACATCTCGATCGTAAACCTACTTTACAAACAACCAATATTTTTTAATGAAAAATTACATTTATAATAAGCGACTGAAAATTTGGTTATTTTATTGATAAAAGCTTGCCAACGCTCGGCACACTGATACATTGGTAAGATAACCACAAAATACAATTTTTAATGTGACAAGCACTTAAAGGCAAACATGATATACACGTAGAGATCATACAAATATTAAAGAAAACAATTACTATAATAATGATCCCAGAGCTTGAACTAACACCCGTGTAAATCATATTGCTTTAATATTTACATATTTATATTATAGTCCGGGAGGTAGCGTTGCATTTTCGGCAGTGATTTTACGCAGACTATTTTCCTTCTTTCACTATTTGTCTCGAAATAATTATAACTGAACCAAGCGTCAGCTGGCGCACCAGCGTACTATTACTTTTTTTTTTCTTTTTTTTACCTCTTTCGCAGCCTCCTACACCCCGCACCCACCGCTACTTGAGCAGCTGACGGTCGGTTCACTTATTAGTCATATAAGATCAACTATCGATGTTAATATCAGCCGGCTTACTATGACTTTCGCATTTGCAACGCTACCTCCCGGACTATTATATCATCAGACGCATTTAAAGAAATGGAGACAAGGGGGATAAACAAAATTATAGATACGGTATATAATCAAGAACCTCCTGAAATTGATAAGGATTTTAGAACACTGTGTTGGTCAATAGATGGCGTTAAAACAAAAAGCGTGTTAAGTTTTAACTAAGCAAGTACACACTAGAAACCATTCACCAACTTTTATTACATCAACTATAATTACCTCAGTTATATACTTTTGCTGTACGGAGCCGTACGTGAACGCCGATTGAAAAAAAGATAAAAATTTATTTACAAATAAGCACACACAAAACCACTTTACCGTCGATATTATTTTTTGAGATTTCATAAAAGAAAGTGCCTTATAGTGAGTAAATTAATAAGTTTATTGAAAAAGTCAAAATAAAGAAAGATTTTAGGGCCCAAAAAGAGAAAAAAAAAGTATTAATAATTATTGGAATACGGACGAGGCATGTCTATCACTAAAAAACAATGATTAGTATATTTCCTCCTCTACTCTTATACTTTTATGACGTCAGAAAAATTTAGATTATCAGGGCTACAGACGCTGTCATATAGAATATACATTCTACTTATTGGTAAAACGTCAAGTAAAAATAAGCTTGTTCTTTTCTCACCCTTATTTAATGTTATTGTGAAGGAAAGAGACAAATTTAATATCGGCGGTAGCTATTTACAAAACCGATTTTCCAATGAAAAATAAATGATTTCGGAGTGCGCTTAGACTTAGCTCCAACTACAAAGTATGTCTGATGTAAAAATCCCATCGTATAGAAGTAAAAATTACATACAATTTTACAATTAACATTACTATCATTTGTCTTTTTAAAAGCCCAAAAAAAGTTAAGGAAAATCAACATTGCAGCATTTTTTGTTAAAAATGTTAACACACAAAAACCAAACAAACAAGTAAAATCGAACTCAGCTCACCTGCTCTTTGAGTAACATCGCCTGATGTCTTTTTATTTCTCTCTCCTATAACAAAAAGCAAATCTTTAAAAAAAATAATAATAACCTCAACACACAATTTGATTAATTAGTTACACATTACAAACTGAGTTTTAGTTTAATATGGAAAACAAAATTTAAAATAAAGACAACGTCATCAAACAAAAACTTACCACGACACAATTTTACAAATTATACTGAGTATTTAAAGTATTATTCGTGAATTGAAAAAAAAAATAATAACCTGTTGTCTTTTCGCCTGTTCGTCGTTTTTCTGTTTTTCAGCATCCTCTTGCTTTCGTTTCTTAGCCTTTACATACATTGAAAGCGAGCAAATTAAAAACGCGTACATGAAACAAATGAAAGGAAAACTTATATTAAAAAAAGCCAAGCATAAGTGCAAAAAACTATAGAAAAAAGTAAGAATTTCAGAATCGCTAAACGCCATGCCCGGTGCTACAACTATTTCGATTTCAATAATTATTTAGACGCGATTTTTATTAGACCCAGCGCAGTGCAAACACCCTTAATATTAATTTCTAAATGTATCAATCTAACAAAAGATCGTACGGTGAAAACATCGCGAGGAAACCGACTCGTGTCAGAAGCCTGAATACTGAATGATCAAAGAAACGGATGCATTTTGACAAGACCCATATAAGGTTGTAGCGCCACTGGATTATCATTATCTTTATATATATAATTCTTCTGTGAGTGTGTATGTCACTGAACTTCTCTCAAACGACTGGACCGGTTTTGATGAAATTTTTTGTGTGTGTTCAAGGGGATCTGGGAATGGTTTAGATTCACAAATCAGCCCGCCAGATGGCGCTGCAGTCGGTACTTTCATACTTTGCTTTACTAATCGCTTGAAATATCATGCAGGACAACGTCTGTCGGGTCCACTAGTTATTAAATATATATAATTGCAGTGTGAAAACCTAAGCTAAAAAAAGGCATTTAGTTACATAATATAACATAAGCGATCGTCTATAATGTGTAGGTTATTAAAATGTTTATTAATAGGCTAGTATAAGCCGTCAGTAGCCAATAAACGAGTAGCGTTGTCTTTGTGATAAAATGCATGATGTTTGTTATGATTAAATGAATTTGAATGATTGAATTGTTAAATGGGTTTGTTTCCGTTTTATTTTTTTTATTAATTGTTTTGATGCGTTTAAAACCTTAGAAACTTCAATACGATAGAAGCAATATGATGGTAAGACTATTGTGTGATTCAATGTGCATTTAAGAAAGCGTGCAAAATAAAAATGGTTAGTTCCAACAATATCCCATAGAACCATACTCATCACCGAAGACCATAGAGAAATGTCCACAGACCACAGATAACATTGTTAGTTGAATTTGTTAGTTTATTTCAATTCGACGTACCGGACTGTAAACGTCCTTCGCGAACGGCTGAACAGATATAGATAAGGCGCCATCTTTTCCCACATTGAACGTGCCTTTAGATAGTTTTTTATTTATATCAGCTAAAATATCCTCGTCACCACTGAGGTCGATCACATCTTTTTTCTGGTCTTTGGGCATTAACATGAGATTTTGGGACATAAACTCGTTTTTAGCGTCTAAATACTTCTGTTCTAAGCTCTTTTGGTCTTGCTTATCGTTATTTTTGGACCAATCACAGCCGTTTATAAACTCCGTTATCCGCGAATAAGAATTGATCAATTTCTCTAAATTATTTTCGCCCACTGGTTGGGCTTGTTCTTTTTTTCTAGCCTTTTCAGCTGCCGCAACGAGTGAGATATCGAAGATTTTATCATTAGGCCTTTTTGGTAGATCGAAGGCGGCCTTTTCAGCAAAGTCTTTCATTTTGTCCAAGGCATTGTATTCTTCGGATTCCTCTTTCCAAATACCTTGTTCGTAATTTAATGTTTTGATTGGGGAATCTTTCCCGCTCACTGGTATTAAGGATAGGCTAATCTGTGGCATAGTTCTATCTTTTTTCGGCGGTAATATTGTCTCTGGTACTTTCCATTCGTCTTTCATTGGCAGCGCTTCGATTGTCAATTGTGTTCTATTTTTGTTGATATGCTGTTTCGAATTTTTCCATTAATATATATATCCCATGATTCTTCTATTATCAATTAGATTGTTGACAACATTGTCAAGTTTAGGTGTTAGACAGACAGAACCGTGGTACAATAGAACAAGTTTGATTTAACTGCTAAGGAAATAGCTAATTATAATCACCATTTATGATTAGGACTTAGTAATTCTAACTATTAAATTATAACTTAAATATGACATTTTCTAGATAAAAGCGTGATAAAAGTAATAAAATTATTGAGACCTTGTTTTATTAAACCACGGACACACAGCCCAATAGATAACATACATACATAATTACATATGTATACTACATACACACATACTAAGCTAGACCAAGGTACCGAACTACAATAAAAACGTCGACTACATGTGAGCACAATGTTGCCAAGCATCAAATTGATAATAAAACACAAGCACAGTTTAAAAACAGATAAAAATACTAGACGTTTTCGTGTTACAGTACTTAACGAGTTAGATTACTAGAATTTTCCAATTTTGAATTTCGTAACCACCGTTACCATGGCAACGTTTGTTTGATTCCGCAAAATTAGAATCAATTCACACATACATTTATTTAAGTACAATAACACATGAACGTCAAAGACAAAAACAAAACTATAAATATACCATAAACAAAATACCCAATAGGTTTGTTTACCTCTACTAATTGTTGACTTCTGACCTCTTTTTCCCGTTTTACTAGTTCAGCCTTTTCAGAACGTTCGTATTCACGAACAAAGCGGGCCTGGAATTTTTTGAACGAACAAGGCTTTTTATTAAGACTTCTTATACACAAATATGTGTGAAAAATAATTTATAGGAACGGTAAATGCGTAATACGTTTAACTAGTACGTATAAACTGAATTTATGACGCATATTTGTTATTATCTGTATTTGAATATCGACATATTGTCTCAGTACCGTAACTGGATATAAAATCCTTAAACATCAAAGTTACTCGACTTTTTGCCTTGTTGTGAATATAATTTGTCTTTTAGTTTCATATAACGACAACTCAACGGCCAGAAAATAAATCCCTTCAGCGTACTAATTACGCTGTATATGGGTATTACTGTTTTTTTTTATAAGTCCTAAATTAACACATGAAACTAAAATAACATTAAAAAAAATAGTAATGCAAAACACAAAAGCAAGAAACATATAGGCATGACAGCAAAAACTCAATAAAACTAATTATAAGTAAACACTTATTAAAGGAATATAAACATAGGTGTATAATAAGCATCTCATAATTCAGTACCGTAGGCTAACACCTGAGGTGGTAAATTTTTTTTAAATTGTACTAGTACGAAATCGTAAGGAATCTTCGATCGTACAATCATCGTGTATATGTCGCAGCCAACTAGCTTTATAAGCCGTTCAATTAACAGCCTAGCCTCTTAACTAAACACCGTGTAACTAGCGGCCTGGATATATTCAAATTCAAAAATCATTTAATCATATAGGTAACACAATGTACACTTATCGTCAAAAAAGAGAAATGCTTCTAATTTTACATTTAGTGCCAGATCTCAAATTCAGCCGTAGGGCTTGAAATAACATTTAATAAACTGGCTGGCTAATGCTAAGGCCATTCGCAAGATAGAGTGACCATGTGGATGATACAACTGTATTTCTCGGAATCACCATGGATTCAAAACTTCAGTGGTCCCCTCATATTAACGGATTGGCGAAGAGACTTAGTTCTACAGCCTACGCGGTTAAAAAAATTCGCTCACTAACTGATGTCGATACAGCTAGACTTGTTTATTTTAGTTACTTTCATAGCTTAATGACTTATGGCTTATTATTATGGGGTCATGCTGCTGATGTCGAAACTATTTTCATCCTGCAGAAGAGGGCTATTCGTGCAATCTATAATTTAAAATGTAGGGAATCTCTTAGAGATAAATTCAAGGAAGTTAATATACTCACCTTTCCCTCGCAATATATTTATGAAAATATTATGTATGTATACAAAAATAGTGATAAGTTTACTAGAATAGAACATACGCACAATGTTAATACACGGAACAAACGCAGGCTGCAATTTCCCCGTACTAGACTATCTAAAGTTAGTAATTCTTTTTTGGGGAAAGGGATACTCTTCTTTAATAAAATCCCAGAGGCTCTTTTATCACTGCCTTACAATAAATTTAAGAAATGTATTAAAGAAAAGCTGTGTAAAAAGGCTTACTATAAAGTCAACGATTATCTAGTTGATAAAAGGGCCTGGGACTAGTGCTAGACAGGCTACTTCTAATTAATTTGCGATATTTGTTTTAATAAGTGTTGTTTGATGATTTGCTGTTTTAAAAGAGTACCGAGAGTTTTTTACGCCGGCTTTTTCTCTCGGCCTACCCCCTCTGTCTTCTTTGCCGATGAGTAGGGATGCCTTCAAATTTAATGACGTGGAATAAGTGATACATGTATCTTATGTTCCATAATAAACATATTTTATTTTATTTTTTTGTGACAGAAATATAAAAGATTAAACATCTAGACATAAAATTAATTCTTTAAAAATTAAATTGCTGGAGTCAGTCACAGTATTATTATTATTATTGACTCTACACTATTCCATTGTACTTGTTGTTTTTTAATAAACTTTGGAAAACACAATCAAAGTTGTGGTTTGCCGACGCCATATTGACAGTCAAATAATGAAACGTCATTGATCCATTTCATTTGTTATTATATTATAGCTGTTGAATATCTTGCAGGCCGCTATTTAAACGGCGCTTTTTAGTTAAGAGGCTAGGCTGTTAATTGAACGGCTCATTAAGCTAGTTGGCTGCGACATATACTAGCACATCTTTTAAAGGAAATTTTATGAATAATTTGTGTAAGTAGGGGCTATAAGTCACCAGTACCTGATCCCGATTCCTATGAGAGGCGTCCCTCCTAGCGTCCCTTGCTGCTTGTTGTCGTCGTGCGAGTTCTATTCGCCTCTCTACGGGCGGGGGCGTGGACCTAGGCCCAGCTAACGCTGCCAAGGCTCGGGCTTCTTCTAGCCTACGAATGCAGAGATAAATATTAACCCTTAAAAGTTATAACTGTGCAAACAATTTACTTAAGTATGAAAAGTATTATTTTAGTACTGTGTAGTATTTCATAACTGGTGGCATAAATTGTATTAAATCTAATAAAATTAATATCAAATAATTATGTATGAAAATTTGTACAATTTCCTGTATCACTTGCAATATTTGTTAGTACAATGCGACAAATGATGACTGTCGAACTCTAGACAAAACCGACAACTTTGATAGTGCTTTAAAATCTAGCTAAAAATTGATTATATACGCACATACATACAATTTTTTGTATCAATTTCTCAAAAGCGAAATACCTCTTGGAGATGTCAGTTTCAGTAAAGATTATGGGGTCCGTGTCGGCGGACGTCTGGACGTACTCTCCTAAAACTGTTCGCGAACTGAAGCTGAAGTTATCGAGCGATAATGCCGGACACGGGTTTGCGTCCAGGTACTGTTAAAAAAGGTACAATGTATTTCATTTTAGTATCACACATTAAAATAATATACACACACAATAACGCCTGAACCCAATAACCTATCTCAATCCATAATCCACCATCTGAGATCATACTATTAATCCAAATGTGGTAACAAGTGTGCCAATAACCAATCGACGGATTGTAATAGCCATCTGTCGATACAAGCTATCCATGGGAGGTCGTATCGGTGTCCTTTGTATGAAAATGACAGTTGACGAAAGCTCGATTTCAACAGATTTTAACTTACGATCGACTGTCACGGTCTGATCTCAGATTGATTTTAATCTGAGATTGTGGATTAATTATAGGGTTTGGGCGTAAGTAAATATGTCGGGCTAAGTGTAATATGGTAGAGCATAGGTAATTTAAGTTGGAGTCGTCTGGAAGAAACTGTTTAACAGTACCTTTGATAAAAAGTAACCAAAGGATTGCTACTTTAATTTTTACTTGTTTTGTGTTAGTAAATAGTGCTCATTATTATCTTAGTTATATATTTGTATTTTATTAATCTCTTTCCTTTTACGTGACCTTATGATACTATTATTCTATAGACAGTTTTTGTTGGTACTGTTAAATTTTATACATGAAAAGAAACGAAGGGTATATAACGTACCTAATTGTAAAGCGTAGAGAGTAATATACTATAAAAAAGTACTTATTATCGATTACTGTATAAACGGTTTTCTGGTACTTGTAAAAAATAACTTTTACTGGTATGAATAATAATATTTTAAGTTAAAATTTGGCCTATGGAAATTTGGTGTAAATAAATAATAATGCTTAGAGATTTCACTATAAATAAGAAGTGTTTATTAAGATCATACATTATTAAAAATGCCTATATAATACGTACATTCTGTAACTCCTGAGTGGACTTAATATGAAGAGCGGTGTGTGGCTCTGGTGGGGAATAACTCACGTCACCCTTAATATTGCAGTTACGAGAGAGACCCTTTATTACTGTCACCCGCTTCCAACCTGAAAAACACGTAATAGATATTATTAACCGACTTTAAAACACAACAGGTATATTCCAGCTTAGGAAATAGTCTGAGTCTAACACAAAATCGGCTCAGTAGTTTTTGAGATATAGATATCCACGCATTTGTATAACTTTATATAGTGTTAATATATATTTGAAGTAGATATTTCGTTACATGCCTTGTACGAGCCAAATTAAATTAAATACTAAACATTTTTAAGAAATACATTCTTAAGAATCTTGCTACAAGTGCGCATTTGCAATAGTTACTCATTTGAATCGTTCGGTTGTTTACGAATTGTTACGAATTGACTCAAACAACTGCCCGAAGTGGGATGGTCGAGTCATAGTAGGGAATAGATTATAAAAGAGGTTGTAACTTGTAACACATGCGCACGCGCAAGTTCAGTTCAGTTAATCAAGTCATCATTGGAGTGTTTAATTTCCTACCCTAAGAGCTAGATCAACTAGCCCTTACAATATAGAGTAAAACTAAAATCCTCTATTATTTAAAGCATCCCGATTACCCAGGAACTGTACATGCCTGTTTAATGCTATTTGTAGTAATAAGTCTAATAAAAGCATTTCTAGTCCTTTTGACGTTAAACTTAAAAACGGAGGAGATATTATTATTTATGTCTACCATTACAATAGTCAGTCTCATAACAAGGTATTTCTTTGTAATAATACCTACTTGCTTTGCATTGCTTAATAAAATGCAAATATGAGCACTCCATACAACTATATTGTATGATGTATTAAATAAAAAATACCTAAAGCCAAAGGCAGCCGTAGTAATGCATCTAGCTTCCTGCCTGAATCACTTGCGTCCGAGTCGGATGGATTACTATCAGACTGCTGGCATTCAGAGTCCGTACTCGCCCCTTCGCCCACTAACGCACGGAGTTTCTCCTGCAAGTGACAATACATAATATACATTACATTCAATTAAAACATCGTGTAACTTCAAAGCAAACAAAAATGGTTGATTTTGATTTAAATTCATATTAATTTTTATTTTTTATCAAAAAAGTTATCGATACCTATGTAGACTTGTTGATTGTAATTCCTAACTGATAAATATCATGCAAGGGATATTCACATTTTCTTACCAAATCAGTCTCTCCTAATAACTGTTGCGCGAGCGCAGGCCGTAAGCCAAGGGCGCGACTTTGCGCAAGAAGTGATGCGACGGTATTCTTCTTGGGCTTGCTTACGCCACGCCCTAGGTTACGCGGACGTCCCTCCCGAGTAGGCCAGGGAGGCACGGCTAATTTAATATAAGATTTTTGTTATTTTGTGTGAATAATTTGATAAGACAAACATTTCATTATTTAAAAAAAATTACTCAGTAAGGCACATAGTTCTTCCTGACTTTGAAATTCAATAATTTTAGGACATAAAATCAAAACTAATTTTTAGTTCTCGATTTTATGCTGACTTAGACAATTAATATGTGCCGCATCAGAATGTTTTAAGAGTTTTGAAGATATAAAGGGTGTCTCACATAATAACAAATCAACATAATATTATTACTACATAAATTTTCTGGTCTCAAACATATAATGAATTTACATTAAAATCAGGACTAAATTAATATGAAATGAGTGAAATAAAACTAACTTAACTTGTTACGTCTAATTACAGCTCTTGCAGTATCTGTTAAGTCTGTTCGTGCTTTATTTTAGTATTCATGAATGGTCACTCGATTTAACATCCAAAGATTGACACATTAATGTAATTGCCCATACACTGTGTAACGGAGCGTTCAAGTATTACGTCAAATCCCCGCCCCGCATCGTAACGTTTTACAAAAGGAAACCCCCCCCTTCCAATTTGTTACGTAATACTTGAACGCTCCCTAACTAACGTATACGTCCAAACGTCAAAATTACTTGAATTTGGTTTTGCCTCCTTTTCCATACAATAAATAAATTTTCATACAATAAAAGATATTTCCAACGCAGTCCTTCATTATAAATAATTTACACTTGACACCCTGTTTAAGTCTTAATACTAATAGAAGATTCAAAAAAGGTATATAAAAATGTAACTTACATTCACTGTCCTCGCTCCCACTGGAACGTGGTCGCGGACATTCGTTGGGTTCGGGAGCTACACGTCGGGGTTTTGCGCCAGGCTTGCGACGTGCTGAGGACAATATTCACATTAGTTGAAAGGTATGAGGGCAGCCTTGCGATTCTGTAACTCACTTTTCGAACTCTCGTCAAATCAGCCGTAAAGCAGTCATTTTACAATTTGGCATTCTGATAAACAATAAATTACAAGTTCTCTCCTTATGAGAATGCCAAATTGTAAAATGACTGCTTTACGACTGATTTGAGCGCGACCGCCGCTGCGAAAACCGCTGTGAGAGTTAGAACAGTGAGTTACAGAATCGCAAGGCAGGTTGGTTTGTGAATTGCGGTACTCTCAACCGTTCGTTCAAGTTCTGGTTATTTACCATTGAATTATTTCTAAAGTGGAACTTCTTAGGCTGAAGATTAACATTGTGAGGAAACCGGCATGTCATAGACGCATTAATCATTGAAGGCTGATCATCTACTTGAATACAAAATAATTTTTTTTAAAGGAACAGGTCAAATCTGAGGCCAATAGAATTTATACTGCCGCTTGTTTATTTAAGTAAAAGATACAATATAAACAAAATAAAAGTTACTATTTCATATTATACGTCAATATTAGTTTTACATATATTGTATTCTTATATACAAAATTTTGTCCTTATCAGACCATATTTTTCGAATTCAAAGTAAAATATCCTTTAAAAAATTATAAGCAAAGCCTTTTATAACAGATCTATTATTATATTTATGTTAAGAAATGTCGCCTTTAAAAAGATATGTTTTAATATAACTAAACTACTCACATATTCTCTCATTAGACGCACTGAGTGAACTGCTAAGTGATGTAAGTCTTGATAGTGCATCCGATGCTTGTGAATTTGCTGAAATTTCAACTTTATTAATATACCAAATTTCAAGGAATATTTACTTAAAAGAAACTAAAAAAAATTAATATAAATGGTATGTGCGGCTTATAAAGCCAATTAAGGCCTGCAGCATTGGGCCTATTTATTTATACTTTGCTATACACATAATTATACATATAAAAATATATAGTTTCTGTTCCTATGATACCCAAGTTTAGCAAATCAAATCAAAATTTATTTAATTTATTGGAAACTGTATACTTGTGAACGTCAAAATGTAATAAACTAATGATAAAGAGTTTCGAATATTCTTTTTCACAATTTATTGACCATAAATAATTAGTTCCAAAAATAATCAGTTAGGGTCCAAAAATACCAACCAATAGTAAAAAAAAACATTAACCATAACTATGGAAATCTATTTTTACTTACGTGGCGCAGGTTTTAGGGATAAATTTAAAGGCGCATCGTCCTCAGTAGATTTGGCACCTAGATCCATTGGAGTGTCTTCTGTACCAGACCTGACACTTAAGTTTAGTCCCGAGTCAGTCGGGTTGGCACCAGCTAACTGCCGTTCAAGCGCCGCTAAACTAACTCCACTTTGACTTGCTATAGTTTGCAGTAGTTCCCTTGAAATACCTGAAAAGAAATGGTATTGTAGTATTATAAAAACATTTTTATCTGCAATGAATTCAGTTACTTCAGTATTAATTTCACTATTGCATTTTCTAAATAAAGAAAAAATGCCTGATCTCTCTGAGATGAAACAAGAAAGCAATTTATGCGTCATTCAAAGCAGTAAAAATTTATATTTTAATTAGAGATTTATTATTTTTGATAGTCTTCTATAATAATTTGTTTGAATAGTATAGTTAAGTTTCCCAAATATCAAATAAAAATTACCAGCATAATCGGAGAGATTGGGCGGTGGAGTGGCTGATAAAGAATTTGATGAACGGTCGGGCTTATTTGGCAGTCTAATCACCTCCACTGATGATCTGGAATTGCCATACTCATCCTGAAAATAAATGAATATTAGATTCTCATACAGAAATAAGGGTCCAGCAGCTGGCTACTATCATATGTATTAAAACCGCGTGACTCGCTAAGAGAATTATTTAAAGAGATCAGTATTTTAACAGTTGCCTCTCAATATGTGTTTGAAAATATTATGTACTTTTATAAAAACATGAATAAATTTATAAAGCGCAGTGACTGTCACAATTTAAACACAAGAAGTAGGAATCGACTTGATTTTCCAGCTTTCAGACTTCATAAAACTGCTCACTCATTTATTGGGATATATATACAGATATTTAACAAGATTCCGGACCGTGTAACCAAACTTCCAAAATATGAGTTTTGCATCAAGAACACCCTAACAAAGGGAGGATATTACACTGTTCGGGAATTCATAGACGATGACAATGTGTGGGCACTAATGCCGCTATAAGATGATGAGATGGCGTGAGTTGACTTGCATAAGTGAACAAATTGTACCTAAATGATTAAATGACTTTTTGTTTTGTTTGTTTGTTTGTATAGCTAGCTGGTTACAGTATGAATGGGATTAGAATGGTTTAAACAAGCAGTTTTATGTCCTATTTAGAAGATGTTTAATGGGGTCTGTAGAAATATAAGTTAAAGTAGAGTTGGAAAGAAAAATATTATTAAATCATATTTATTGGCAGGAAAAATAATCTAGTTTTGCAGCTTAAAATACTTACAACTTTTTGCCTCTTATTAGGTAGTGGGGTGCTTCTATCACTGGACGGGTGAAGAGATACGTGAGGCGGGTCCAATGATATTGTCTTTTTGCGACCACGGTTAGTTGACCCCGCTGGAACCTAGAAAGAAGGTTATTGCAAAAGTGTAACAATTTATATAATTTTTTAATTAAACAAAGGTTTTTCACAACCAAACCATTACCAAGTCATTATTTACCTTAGGTCCCGTTAATGAAGAGGTATATTTAATAATTTCGGTGTCTGGTGGAAGCCTCACTCCACCCAACACTGACGCCGGATCACTGAAAGAATTTATAACATGTTAACTTGAAATTGCTTTGGTTTTACACTCAGTGACATTTGAATCAGTTTTATAGTCCGGTCAAGTTAGACATAAAGCTACAAAAGTTATTTGGGGTCAAAATCCAAAATTTGAAGTTTTTTGAATTTTTCTTGAAAATAGTAAGTTGTATCAAAAAAAGTTTCAAGCAAGGAAAAAATTGAAAATACCATTTTTATAGAGAATTTTAAGAGCTACAACTTACTCTTTTTATGATAAAACTTACCGTTTTCGAGAAAAATTCAAAAACCTCAAATTTTGACCTTTGACCCCAAATAACTTTTGTAGCGCTCATAGGATCGATGGGGATTTTTAAAACTTTATTTGTAATGGTATACCCCAGCTCTCCACCAATTTTTGGCATTCCGGGAATTTTTGTTATTTCAAATGTCTATATTGACCGGACTATTAATGATGTTTCCAAGATTTTATATAAATTTGTATAAATCTTAGCTTTGTTAGTAAAAAGCATATAAAAATAGACTCGACGTTTTACGTTAAATAAGTGTTATAATATTGTTTCTGTATAGAATAACATCAGAGTATTTTTTTAAACAAGAGACTGACAAAATTTCTTAAAATATATAACATGAAACCATACCCTCCTTCCAACGCGGCACTATGAAATAAAAATATATATAATATTGATTATATTATATCTAAATTATATAGTAAGTTTACTGAATGCATTTGAGGTATTGTATTCCATATACCAACAGTATATTGGTAGTAAAACCACAAAAAATTATTATTGGAATAGGCTGTAATATTTCAATTTTATTTCATTTGAATAGGATTTATAACTAAAATAATTATAAGCAATATTCACGTATTATACTTGAACTTAGCACAAGAACTCAGTGATTAAATATCAATTGATTACCTGAGTAAATTATGTGGTAGGCCAGTTAAGGAATCTATGCCAGTTCGTCTGTCCTTCTCTGAACCGGGCATTCCGAAAGGATAAGGTAGAGGCATGTTCTGCAAGAAATGAATATTATTAGTGTTGTTTTCATTGTTTGTATAATCAAGGTATATTCCTCTACAATATACTTGTGTGCCTAAAAATTACTTTGAATTAAAGTAAGAGCTGGTCTAAATTCACCCTTTCTTCTTTGCGAAATTAATGAGTAAGACATATTTTTAAATATTGTAAAAATTACCTTAAAGACCGATACTTTATTGGGTTATAAACAAATTAAAACACGTACATAAAGTGAGAAAACCAAACAATTATAATCATAGATGCATTAGAATCCAAACTTATATCCTAAATGGAGATATCTCACTTTTGTCCACAATTTAAAACTCCCTAAACCTAATGAAATGTTCCTTTCTTTATAACGAAATCGTTCTATAACTTTACGTATATTCTGTACATAATTTCTGAAATGTTTGAATATTACCTTTCCCTTAGCAGCAGCTGCTACAGCAGCGTGATACGCGCCTTGAGCAGCAGCCTGGGCCAACATTAACTCACTTCGCAATACAGATAAATCTCGATCTTTCTCCTTCGTTGATGACTTTCCTGAAAGGAATTTAATTATTAAGAACCTTTTTTTTCTATATTTTGAATAGAAATACTGGAAAGAAGCAGGCATAAGGAAATTATTTTGAATTACATAGAGTGTGATAGTTATATACAGATTTATTTATTAGATTATTTAGAGGTTTAAATATGGATGATTTCTTATAAACAATTGCTATTGAATTTTATAAATACTGTATCATCCAAAATAAGCAAATGTGTATTTATATAGCGTTCGGAAATTGCGACGTTGACTCACATACAATGCTATTGTTTCAAATCAAAATAGCTGAAATGAGGTTTTTATAACACCTTTATGTTTTTCTCATGGCAAATAAAAAAGTGGAATTAATATAGATATCTTACTATTAGGCGGTGGTTGTGGCTGTTTGCTGGAGGATTTGCTCTGCAGTGGTTGCTGGGCTAGGCTATTGAGGGAAGCCAAGCTGGAAAGGGACTGCGACGCCATTGTTGATGGAGACGAGGTTTTGGGGAAACCATATGTAGATGCTGCAATAAAAATGATTCATTTTCATCTGCGTTAATTTAGTCGTAACTTGGTATTTGTCGCGTATATCGTAACGTAATCAAACGACAAATAACAAATTTTGACGATGTGAACAATGCTCTCTCTTCGATTGTCATTGGTTTAGTATGAATAACCTTCTACTTAATGCAAAATGCATTAAATTTTGTGCAAAAAATGCAAGGGTTATGGATACTAGACCAATTATAAATGATGAGGAATTAAATCTGGATGATACAACTGTCTTTCTTGGAATCACCATGGATTCAAAACTTCAGTGGTCCCCTCATATTAACACGGATTGGAGAAGAGACTTAGTTACGCGGTTAAAAAAATATGCTCACTAACTGATGTCGATACAGCTAGACTTGTTTATTTTAGTTACTTTCACAGCTTAATGACTTATGGCTTATTATTATGGGGTCATGCTGCTGATGTCGAAACTATTTTCATCCTGCAGAAGAGGGCTATTCGTGCAATCTATAATTTAAAATGTAGGGAATCTCTGAGAGATAAATTCAAGGGAATTAATATACTTACATTTTAAGTGCCATTAAAAACTAAATTATAATAATCGTATGTAAACACTTGTGTAAAAAACAACCTGGTTTTTAAAAACCTGATTGGTTAATCTTAACAATAGTATAATCATGAACCATTACATCTTATTCAGTTTACAAATAATATACTAGAATTTATATATCTCACCCCAATCGTTCATATTATGTTGAGAGTTGGTACTTGTTGAGGGAGTTTTGTCTTTCGATGACATACTCGAAGATGTACTAGTACGTCCTGATCTGAAATTAACAAAATTCTATTAATAAACACTGTAAGATGTTAATGGCAAGTATAAAGTTTTGTTTGCGTTCTGGAATACTTTGAGAGTACTTTTTTAATATCGAAAGTAATCTTCTAAAGGTCCGTTCATCTTTGGCCTGGGCATTCTTAAGGCAGCATCAATGCCGTAGTTCTTAACAAAAATTTGACATACATGCTTAACCAAGGCCAAGACCAACATGGCTCCGTGATCTTGGAATCTAAAGCATGTCACAGATGCCAGAGGATCCTCTACCTTCCCATTCATGGTAAGGAGTTGTAAAGTTTAAAGGTATATTGAATAATAAAATAAATCAATGCCGCTACAACTTCTTTAGGCCTTGGCCTCAAATTTCTGAATCTGTTTCATGAGCATTTTTAAATCTAATAGGCAAGTAGGTGATCAGCCCTCAGTGCCTGACACACGCCGTCGACTTTTTAGATCTTAGACATGTCGGTTTCCTCACGATGTTTTCCTTCACCGTTCGAGCAAATGTTAAATGCGCATATAGAAAGAAAGTTCATTGGTGCACAACCGGGGATCGAACCTACGACCTCAGGTATGAGAGTCGCACGCTGAAGCCACTTGACCAACACTGCTCAAAGAATTGAATAATACTGCGAATAAAAACTTATTGGACATAATACCTTTCATTTCTGCTAGGCTGTTTAGGCGGCTTGTTCTGTTTAAGACCGGAACCCGAAAGAGCGGAAAGGGCTGCATAGGGGTCGTTTAATGGAGATAAGTTAAGTCCAGTAGCCTGCAGTCGTGCTAAGTAATCCTGGGCCGCCAAGTGCGAGGCCATGGACCACCATGCTGCACCTAGAAGGATGCTTATTAAGTTAATTTCAAGACAAAAAATCCAAAGTGTTTATATAGTTAGTAGGCTTATTTTGAAAGCCTTTTTAGCATGTTTTTATTTTTAATAAGACTTATGTACACCTCTGTAAGTAGCTGTCTGTAGTAAGTATGGGTGAGTAAATCACCACATACATACATAATGCTAAATCAATATATAAATTTTTTTAAATAAGAATTTCTTGCTCTTTTCACACAAATACCTAAGTAAGGCCTAGTTTACATTGCAGCCCAATTTACCAACAACTACAAATACTGAAATTTCTTAGAATCAAATCTAATACGAAAAGAGAGGTTACGGGTTATGAACATGGAGTAAGCCCAGTGAAAAAGAAGAATTCGATTTCGAGCTGGTAGTCGAATACAATAACAAACAATAGAGGAAAAAATATGTCTGTCTTATTTGTGGTGGTAATTGAAACATCACAACAAAATATCTATATTATACTAGCTGGCCAAGCAATAATAAAAAAAATATAAATAGTAATAATATCCAAAAAAAATTTTTTTTGGGATGGACAGCCCTAATCACTTAGGGATTTGAAAGATAGATAGTAGCCGATTCTCAGACTTACTGAATATGCATAAAAAATTCCATAAGAATCGGTCGAGCCGTTTCGGAGGAGTATGGGAACGAACATTGTGACACGAGAATTTTATATACATATTAGATTATCGACTTACTAGCAGCGGGATGTAGTCCAAGTGATGCCGCCTGGTTGGCTGCGACACCAAGCGTGGTGGGTGGCGGGTAGCGGGAGCCAAAGCCAAAGAGTGCGGCTTGCGCCTGCGCCTGCGCTTGCGCAGCTGCCGCGTTGCTGGCACCATCTCGACCCCAGTACGCTGAAATAATGAAAAAAATATTAAATAAAACATAATTTATTTGTTAAAGTTCCATACTATCACAATATGGCCTTAAATTAGTTCGTTTGACTGACTCTAAGATATCGCTGATTGCCAGGGAATCAATGGCTGTTTATGCTTACAATGGTGTCCTGTGTTGCGTCGTACATGTTAAATATATCATTAACTACATGTAAGTGTATATAATCGATACTATAATAAGTGTATACAATAATTCTAGCTGACAAGTTTTTAAGGCTTTTTTTACATTAGTTTCTTGGTAATGGATCGAAGGCCTATAGAACCAAAGGCTATTGCTACCAAATAAAAACTGGAATAACTAAGCTAAGCTCGCAGGATAAATAGTATTGAATATCATTGTGTTAAAACACTACAAATTTTAAATTAGAAAAAAAAACTGGACAGAAATTAATTTAAAAGGAATAATTTATCTCTTATTTATCTTATTCCTTACCTAATACAAAAAAAAAATTTAACGAATCACCCACATTCATCGTTTATCTTTCCTTATATTATAAAATGATGTTATAAAAGATAATTTACCATTTATTTAACCTTTTTGTTTAATTACTAAGTAAGTATTAAATATTTACTTATTTTCAAATCATAAGCAGTTTATGCACTGATGGAGTTGGGATGATAGGATAGGATTATAAGTTCCTTTTATTACTTTATTGTAAATTAACTAACATATATATATATATATATTTTTTTTATATAACATTTGGTTCTGCACTTCTTGCACGCATCATGTTTCTTTTTTTTTAGTTTTTCTCTTTAACTAGGGTTGCCTGGAAGAGATCGCTTATTAGCGATAAGGCCGCCCGTTGCATCCCTTATAATTTTTATGTATTGTGTTTCTTTTTCTTTTTTTTTTAACAACGAAGTGTAAATAAATAAAAATAAATAAATAATAGGCCTACATATCTGGCATATGTATAATGAATATAATAATGTTCGTGAGAATAAAGTTCTCGAAATATAACACTCTTTAGACATTCACTGTGATAACTCTTTTTTTAATTTGTAGGATTTCAAAGTCCTAAATGATAAAAGTGCACTATGTTTCAATTATTTAGTCAAGTCAAGTCAAATCTCTATTGCATTCCTTATGTTTATACTTGTTATAATAAGGACCTTGGTTAGGCACAGCAATATTGTGAGAGGGCATGCTTTATTATACTTAATTCTATTCTTATACATGTTTAATATCATATGTAGTCTATACATTATTTATTTATTATATTTTCTTAGGCTTCACGTTGCGACAAAAGAGTATGTACTTAACATGATTAATGGACTTATGTAACTATGTAAACTAATACTATATACAGATATATTATTATTAAATAATGGCCAATAAAACTGTGAATTAATCTATATACCTAGGCTAGATTGTAGCTAGATTCTGGGGCCGAGAAAAATCAAGTACAATTGATAAGCATTTCTGAATAATTAATCCACATTCGCCACTTTATATTAAACTTTTAAATACAAGCTAAGAGGAAGTTCTAAAAATCAAAAACGCTCATCGATTCCCTTGCCAGGCCAAAATCTATTAAGGCAATCTAAAATAGTCCCTATTAAGTTGCAATAAGAGCTATAATAAGCGCACTTATTGGCGTGCGTTAGCAACGAAGGCACATTGACCTCGAGGTTATGGTGTTGTGTTCTACATTAGATAGTGATTCTTGTACTAATGACATAAGTGCGATTTTGCGGTGAATGTACAGGGCCAGGTTAAACGGGCAAAATGAGTGTAGGAAGGCAGAAAATGTGTTTTATAGTAGATTTAATTTCTATAACTCAGTGGTATGCGTAAAGATCAAACGACATCGTTAACGATGCCGATTTTTTACGTCGTGGTTTTGATTATGATAATATGTATGTGAGATTTTCTTTAATAAATAAATAGGTTTGTTACATATCTCAATGTACAGCAAAATGTCGTACAAAAGTGCTGTTAAAATTTTGAAAATTTTAATAGTATTCGTTTCTTCAAAACTATCAATAAATCTTTCTATGTAAACTTATTTATAAGTTTGTTTGACTGTACGAAAACTTGACACTGATTTTTCATTTCACATATAATATAGTGTTAACTCTATAAAACGACACTCAGGGACCGTGCATATTTTGACGTTACAAAGAGATGTCGTTAAATAGAAAGAAGAAAAAGAAAAAGGTTATTTCAGACTTGTGTTAGTAATGACATAAAAATGTACATATTATGTATGTATATATTATATTAGGACCATAAAGCGACAAAAGAACGTACAGAGTTCCGCAGTTTTAACTAATTTTGGCAACTTAAAAAGTACTTTTTATTATTTAATTGTCGTTATTGAGGGTGGGGGTTAAACTATGTAGAGTGTGTCATTGTATGGAAGATAAGCTAAACCAACGAAAGTCGAGTGATTTCAACGCTTTAGGGACTTTGTCGTTAAGTCGAGGGACGTTACATGGAGTTTACACTGTATAATATGCCAAATGAAAAATAGGATATAAATAATAAGTTTTTTAATCTAGACAAACCTAACATATTGCTTTACTTTAAATACTACGATTGATTATTTTTAGAATCTATCACTCGTCCGACAAAGGATTTTAGATATATCTCGGATTACATTATACATATTTGTTTTTTTTTCTTAATAGGACCGCCAACAACGTCCTTAACCACAACCAGAGAACTTTGCCGGCCATTCAACTAATATTACGTTCTTGATTAGATTCTTGGATTTCTTAGTAGATTTTTACCATGATTAGAGTTTAAAGTATTACCTCCAAAGAGTGCCGAGGGGTCGAACTGACCATCGGGCGGCTGCTTGGCGGCTGCGTCCCCGCCTTCCCCGCTCTCCTTATCCATACCACACCTGGAAAGATACAAACACATAAATAAAATATTCTATTTTTTATACAATTTCAATAAGTTTTTTTTTATACGTAATAGGAGGCAAACGGGCAGGAGGCTCACCTGATGTTAAGTGATACCGCCGCCCATGGACACTGCCAGAAGGCTCGCAAGTGCGTTGCCGGCATTTCAAATATTGGTACGCTCTAAGTTTTCGGCAAAGGGCTATGAAAATAGGCTAAGTGCAGTTGACGAACACCTGCACTGCCTGAAGGCTTATTAAGTGCGTTAACGGTTTTTATATTTTATTTAAATGATTCTATCATTTTGTATCTTACGTCCAATCATTTTTCCAATTCAATTTAAACGTATTATTGATAAACGCATCTTTTTAAATTTGTAGTTATTTTTTTGTCGTTTGGAATATTTACAAAAATAACATTAAAAAATAGGAAAGGGGTACAGATACAAACATCCTAGACCTTGAGAAATCCGTATCATAGTTTCTTATAAATAATTTAATCAAGGCCGTACGTTTTTATGACTGAGGGGAGAAAGTGTGTCAGTTGACCTAGGTTAGTATTTTGCGTCATCCCAATGATACTGGCGAACTTCTTTTCAGGTTTACAACAATATATTTTATTATTCATTACACAATAAAGGACTCCATTGCATTGATTATATAACAATCCGGAATAACATTTTACTTTATTCTTGCTTGTGAACAACTTTCATTGTGATATTACAGATGCCCTTACTTTTTTAGAACACAGTAATGGTAAGATGATAATTCTTATGCACTGTATCTAGACTAATCTTCTAAACCTAAAACTTGTTAAGTAAATTTTGATAAAACGGAATGTATGAATTATGAAGCTACTATACCGTTCTTTATCAGTGATCCACAGATTTTTATGAAGTACATTTGTAACGAAACACTATCGTTGATTCGTAAAGTAAATTATTTTTATACATTTCTCTCTTTAACATTGGTATCATTTATATTAAACAAAAACGATTAAGGTGTAGGTTTTAGCCGTTTCGTAGATTATTTTTCTTTTAAAGGCAAGGTGCAGCCTACTGTGCCTGACATATGATAGGGTCTGTGTAACCCTAAGACATGCTTTTCTATGTTTTCATTCACTATATGAATTGAGCAGGTGTTAATTGGGCACATACAAGGAAAAATGCATGGTTAGCTTAGTATTATAGTTTCTGCTGGCTGTTATATTTTAGGAAATTTAATTAAAATTTCGTAAAATACGAAAATGTAATGTTAGGTACAATAAAAGTCCTAACGATCCATAATCTCAGGAGTGACTTTTACATTAAGTCACTCTAATACTTGCTCTGTGGCACCGAAGTTAAATCAATAAAATACTATGACAAATAGACGATAGCTAATATTACATTTAAATAATTATTTTCTGTAATAATTTCATCATCTCTCTTCACGATTTTATTCTTGTTTGAATGTAGATTCTAAGCTGAAAAAAACTATTTTAAAGTACACTTCATATCGCACATTAAAATCTTTATAAAACACGTTTTATTCATTAAAACTAAAATATATTGTATTGATACCTCAAAATCGCTATCCCTCGGGTCATATATATCTATGATATATATCACCTTTAGGCGTTGTTAACTAATCTGAAGATGGTTATTAAAACGCATTTTAAATTCTCTAACAAAAGATTTCACACTTCAACAAAAAACAAAAGAGATACTAATGCTTCACTGAAGCGTTAACATGAGAATTACAAAACAATCGATTACTTTTTACTCAATAAAATATTCTCTTAAAATAATATTTATTGTATGTAATTGTGAAAGCAATTGTCATATATTGCGGAAAACGCTTCTTTCCTATTTTCCACCTTCCGGAAAGATTTACTTAGCTTAATCTTGACGTAAGAAATTTAATACAAATAACGAAAGACAATAGATAGTGGGATACCTTTTTTTACATAATAGAAAGTAAACGGGCAGGAGGCTCACCTGATGTTAAGTGATACCGCCGTGGACACTCACACTGCCAGAAGGCTCGCAAGTGCGTTGCCGGCCTTTCAAGAATTGGTATGCGCTTTTCTTGAAGTAGGTGCCCTAAGTCGAATTGGTTCGGAAATACTTCAGTGGGCAGCTGAAGGTTCCGTATAGCGTTGGTTCTCGGCAAATACTGCCTTAAAAAACGCTCAGTTGTAGAGCGATGGACGTCGAAGTGATACGGATGATACTTTGTATTCTGCCTTGACGTCCGATAATGAAACTCAGCTGCAGGTATTAGACCGAACAACTGCTCTGAATACCTTAACTTTTGTTAATAAACCAACGATTAATCATAAACGAATACAAAACAATTTAACACGATCGACTTCCAAGCGTGACGTTCGCGCTACAGTATCGGCCCAGTCATATTCATAAACAGTTATTTAAAAATCATTATTCCATATAAAGAATAATATCCCTGTCATAATAAAGTCATTCAACCCAATACAGACGATGTTAAAAGTAAAAGTTTAACAATAGCACAGACCATATCATTACAGTTATATGTATGAAGTTTACATTCTCTTGGAATAATTAAATATGCCGAACATAAGCGTTCGCCAAGCAATCACTTGATATTATATATATGCTATATAATAATACAATACTTTTATGCATACCTTTTAAACACGTAGGGTAGGGCGGGGCTAGTTGAGCAATTTTTCACTTGCTTGGATATAGCTCCTCAATGATAAGTCTCAATGAGTTGTTATGTGTCCTGATGGATTAGTAATTTATCCCTTAACAAAAGTGTCCATAGTATTTTTTTGTAACAAGTCCAATATAATAGCTACATATGTTTAAATGCAGAAAGTCAAGTATGCTCAATGTACCCCATAGGTGGGGTAAGTTGAGCAAGGGTATGGGGCAAGTTGAGCACTAAGAATGTCTAGGCCAAACCATGGGTTCTATGTTAACTTAAGATGAAGTAAAATATGTGTTAGACAGCCAGCTTTTTATTTATAGTCTTATATTGACAGAACAACAAAATTTAAAGAAATTTTCTTTGTATAATTAACCGAAACTAGAATCAACAAAACATGAGCATCCATATCTATCCATTACTTCTGATAATTTCTAAAAAAGATTACCAAGGCTGGTGGGTTCTGGTTTCTGTATGGATAGCTACGATTTTTTTGTTTTTAAAACATCATCAACCATTCTTTTCCGGCCATCTTTTTTTCAATTCAGCTTGGTGAAATTTCAGCACACTCTTAGGCAAGGCGACATACGTCTTTTGGAGAAAAATGCCATTTGTAGCAAGAATTTTTTCAACAGTTCTCTTGTGAAAGAGGATATACTTCCCTCGGTGTTGTATAGCCCATAAATGAATCATCACCTTCATTTAATTTATTTAAAAGTCAACCAATACCGAATTCTTTAGCGGCGGTATTCACACTTTTTCCCTCATCGTGGACAGCCTTTGCAGCATTATTTAAGTATTCAGTAATGTAAGAACATCTCCTCCTCTTGTAAGCATCCAAACAAAAATAAAAGATTCATTACTCATCAGTTGTTTAAGTCGTGGAGTTAGTTGAGCTATAGTTGCTCAACTTACCCCAACCCGGAATTTTAAAAAAAAAGTGGGATTGTAAAAAAATGCCTAGAATTAGACCCAAATCCTATTTACAAATCAAAAATACAAAAATTCTCTGGAAGATTAACACTGTCCTGATTGAAAACAGAGAACATTAGACAAAGACAGACGAAAACTTGCGATAAACAATTTTTTTACTTTTTGGTCACAAAATAAACAAAACGCCGTGACACTTCACTCACTCGTCGAGCTGCCACTAGCTATCGTGCGATGATTACCTCTCCTACGACTCCTTCTTTTCGCTTTTTGATACTCCCGCGTAAGATGAATAGTTTCCGAGATATTTCAATTGCCCAACTTGCCCCTATGCTCAACTAGCCCCGCTCTACCCTACTACATTGCGGCTCGCGAAAATTGTAAAATTTTGATCGATCAACGAGCTTGGACACTCCTAATATATATATATATACATATATATATCACTACGTGTTCCAAACGTATGGCAAAATCTTATTTCAATTCTAATTTATAAATTATTATATTCTATGTAAGGAGATATGGTGTAAAAGTTACGCCATCAAACTAAAAAATACAGAATAGACGCTGTGCGAGTTAGCACTTATGAGATATAAGGGCACCGTCGCATTAGTACTCTTAATTTAAAAAACTGTGTTAATTTTTGCTATTGCTATAAAATAATAATAGTTAGCAGAACGTTAAGATGTCCACATGAGTCCATTTTTCAAACACATAATAAACTCCATTGAATTCTAAGACGCCACAGACAAAAAATATACACGAACACAAATTTGTCCTTAATTTTAGACTTCGAGAAAGATTATATTTCTCCAGATAACATTCCACTTGATGAACTGACAACACCTATATCCCTGACTAATATACAAGCATTCGAATGACATCACGTCACTGTATCTGAATATACATCATCCGCTGACCTAATTTTACGATCTCATGAGATTCAAGACGAATTTAATTGCTACCTTTTAATGGCCGCCTCGAAATCGTTCCTCTCCGTGAAACTAGAATATTTTATCAAGGTCTCGTCTTTCCAAGCGCTATAATTACAGGTACGTTGTCTTGAAACAAAAGTATTAAACGAATACAACACCCCTCTGAATAGTAAGTAGACTCGATTTAGATGATTTTTGTTATTGAATTATTTAAACCGTAGAATAATGGCTATTATCGCCAGAAATCTAATAGCGACACGAGTGATAAACACGTCCACCAGAGATGACTAAAGTTCTACTGTACAGCTGTGTCATTATGGTCATTCTTTTTTGGATTAATTTACACACAATAAAATGCATAAAAGAATAAAATTCAAATTAAAAAATTATATATTCATATAGGTTACAAAATATACATACTAATATATATTAAAGTCAAAAAATAAATATATATGAAATGCTTCTAAAAAATAATCTAGTTGTTCAAAGAGGAACGCTGCCAGTATCTTCGGAGCCTGTGACTCCTTTTAAAAATGGTTATTATTGCTGGTGGTTATTAAGTATGCATTCTTAATGTCTTAAAAAATGCATACATTAAATGTGATTTTCATATTAGATCCTCGGTCCAAAAAATACAGAAGATCAAGTTCGGTAAACTTACTTATGAAACAAAAATTACAGTTCGAATTTTAAACCATTTGGGTGTCTATACAATAAGTGAAGCGAAATGGTCTATGGTGAATGCCTCTATAAAAAGGATGAGATCGCATCCACAAAATCACGTTAAAACTCACTGTTTCTCACGAGTTGTAAACTCGCCGGTCGACAATAGAGGTCATTGACTTTAGTCACCGTTTACTTGATAGCTAGAAAGTGAAGTATCATGAATACACGCTAATCGGTCTTGGCTGTACAAATATTGCCTCGGATTGCTTGACATATGAAAAATGGCTGGCGTATTTTCTATGTATACCTAGACTTTCGTTATTATTATTAATTGCTTAAGATTTCATGTGGAACATGGTTTAATGGTTGCAGCTCCTTACAAACGTTGTGTAAAAAAAAAAACATGGCGATTAAAAAGAGTGGCGGAGAGTTTATTGCCAGTTCTTCTCTTCCGTTCTACGCCCTTGATTTGAGAACTGGCACTAAATGTAAAATTAGAAGCATTTATATGTATTTCTTTACAGACGAGTCATAAGTGTACAAAGTGTTACCAATATGATTAAATGATTTTTGAATTTTGAATTGAATATCGTTATATATTGAAGCAAGATTAAGGTAAATCACGAATGTCGTATATGTATGTTTAAGAAATAGGGATGGAAACAAAAAAAATAATTATGTCGATTAAGCCTAAAAAGCCTTGGTTGTACTCGCTTCGTTCGAATTATTTTTATTGCGAATTACATTTATTGGAACGTAATTAAAATACTCTTGCCTTATAGTATATGAAACGTAGCATTTCAACTTAGGTATAACTTACATATAACTGTTAAGCACACTTAGTTGAATCTTGAACTTTTTATAAAATTTCGGTTTTTAAGAAATTTTTCGAGCAAGTGTTAAGGCGGTCATAGAAAAATTAATTGTAGCACAGCCTCAGGGTTGAAGATTACCCAACAAACCCACTAAATAATATGCTAACACTTCTCTACAGTTTAGGTATTTAGCTTAATTAATGCATACATAAATATAATAAAAAATCTAAATGATTTTTTAATTTTATAGGTATGTATATTACACAACTTTCAATGGCCAAGTATATTGTTTTACAAGATGCATGTAAGGAGCTGCAGTAATTACACCTTGCTCAACAAAAGATGGAATGAATTATCATTCAAAGAATAAAAATAACAAAAGACAAACGTTTAAAGTTTAAACTCTATGGGCAGGCATAGCGAAATACTTTCTAAATATTGTATTAATAATTTGACTAACTTAATAAAAATTGGTTTTTATACACACCTTTAGTGACAGCTAACATCCAGAGATGGATCGCTTGTAGGCCGTTTCACACATTTTCACTTTTTGTCACTGCACTGAGTTTCACTTACACTTCACTTCACTAACACATTCTCATCCAATCTGAAAAAAATAAAGAATAAACGTTACTACAAAAACAGCAAGCAGATGTCATATATCAAGTTGATTAAAAATGCTATCAGCCATTTATGGAAATAAATTTAATCTAAAATGTACCAGAAAATACCAGCAACCAATTACTAATATTTTACTTATTTGCAAGAGCAATATTAAAGTATATTTATTACAAACTTTAATATTGCCTTAGTATAAATTCATATCAAACTCGCGGCAAAGAAAAGCCGTGGAGTTTCCATGCCTAGCAAATAAAATATACGTATAAATAATTGTAACTGATACATTTTCGGTCGAAAAGTCTGCGGAGTGAGAACTCGGAATTTAAAAAAAACACACACTTTAATCACTTCCATATTGTCTAAGTACTCACAAACAAATTGCAAATATCAGATTCAAATTAAATTAACAATAAGTAAAATGTTGATAAACTAAACGCTTTATTGAGGAATTAGTGTATAATCCACACAAAACCGAGACCAAATACCTCAATTCGATATTACTGTTCTATACGTGTTTTCAAATAACCTACAGATTATAACATACAAGACGTCTCCAGTAAAATAAATGCTATTGATTCAGTTATTGCTATCCCTTTCCTACTATCTCTCAGGCTATAGGTGAGACGAGGACGGATACTTTGGTAACGCCCTGTAACGAGTTATGATAGATTTACGCATTGCAAGGAGAATGAGAGGTCAAGTTAGATGTAGGCTCGGCCCTAGACACATTGTTAGACACTTTTGTGGTTACAATAATTTTATTAGACAGTAAAGAAAACTAATGCAAATGCTAATCACATATTTAAATGACGTACCGTTTATATTATTTATTTGAATTGTAATACTAAGCTAAAATTTTAGAACACAACACAAATATTGTACCCGTAATACGTACATGGGTTTAGTTGCTAATGCTCGGCGTTTAAAATGCTCTTGGATTTTAATATCGTGAAAAATAAATATATTTCACTGTATAAAAACACCATAAATACCCCTTTTATGTCAGAATATAACAACGTTAGCCCAAATAATTAAACTATTTACTTAATAAAAGTTAATTATAAGAAATATTCGTGAACTTTAACATCTTGTTAAGACAAAGGAAATTGTTGCATAAATGCCATTTGACAATAATAAATTAACTCGAAAGCACTTGCAGTATTTGCTAACAACGACCGAAGAAAGGTTAAAACTTTTTTCGACATAAATTGACCACATTTATGTCGAAAAAAGTTTTATTTTAGAGTTAATTATAAAAGAAATTTAACGGACATAATATTTTTTAAATAGAAACGCGCATTTAATAGTAATTAATAAAATTAAAATCTAGAAGCCTTTGCTGGACTAAGTGTTACGATATATTATATTATATTAGCTTTATATATATATATATATATAATATTATATTCGTCATATTATATTCATTATTCGTTTCTAAGTCAAAGCGGCAATATTGAAGTACCTACAAACGCTACCGATTTAGTTATAACAAATGTAATACAACAAGCACGGGGAGTTTAGTGGCAACATAATCAATATAATGTTGGCACGTAATAATTGATATTCTGCCCTACCGTCTGGTCTATTTCGGGGGCTATGAGGGTGAGATTGACAACCCCCGATTTGTTTCTTCATCCCCGAATCACGCCAAAACACACGACCATGTTTTGATAGGAGTTAAGACTTTATAGCGTGGCAATAATGTCCCTTTCCGCTTGTTATCTGATGTGAAATACCATCTGCATACGGCAGATGCATTTAAAAATCGATAGCGGTATTAATTTACTGAGGTCTAAACAAATGTTTCTTGGGAGTAATTAAAACTTCACTCTGAATATCAGTTAGATTTTTCCCAAGCTTCATATTACTGACTGTCTATATAATATTAAATTTTAATACTTGTTACAACATTCTTAAGTATAAAACAATATACATATGTATTTTGAAGCTAACTGAAGTACAACGAATTTAAATGAAATCAGAAAACCAAATTGCTGTTGCTTTCCGAATATTGAGAGCATTATCTAAATCTTGAAGTGGCCAGATTGTAACAAATATTTATTTAATATGATTAATATTACTTCTATGTGACATTTATATATATAATATATATATATATATATATATATCGATTGGCGAAGAATCTAATTTCTTTATAGAAAAATTATTAGTGAAAGGCACAGAGAATTCTGCGCCATGCCTCACTAGATATTTAAGGGAAAAAACATCTTTTTAAACTAGTTCGATACTTTTTCTATATCTACATATGTATTAGAAGCCCAGAGATGATATGCCCGAAGAAAAACATTTTGGTTTGCTTTCTGGTCTATTAAAAAACTTTGCATACATGTATCATATGGTTACTGTGGTGAATGATACTTGGTTCCAGTCGATCGGTAGTAGATATAAAAAGGAGGTTAGTGTTGTCTAAGGGAGTCGTTTTAAAACATTGTTTTAATTCAACGATTATTTTTAAATATCTTTATAGTGGTTAATTATATTGACACAGTTAATTCACATTGGTTGACAATAGCAAGCGTTGCTTGTACATTCAGTAAGGTGTGGTTTTGTAAACATTGCACAACAATGCGTTGAGCTAACCTAAATCCACAGAGAAGACGACTCAGAAGCGCTACACATATGTTTTTTATAACAGTTTTAAGCGGATAATTACTGCGAAAAGACTAAGCAAAAACAGAGTAAATCTACGTGCTTTACTTTATATTGAGCTTTTTTAAGCAAATCGTAAATTTCACATAACAAATTTCTTAGAAAGCTCTTTAATAGTTTAATGGAGAGTTTTAAGTTCTTGTCTCTATGCATGAAACTCACAGATACTATGACATTAGCAGTTGTATATTAGCAATATCATAATTTAAGATCGTAATAGCCGTTTCATGTAATTTACGGTCGAACAAAGCCTTGGGCCTGGCACTTTCTAATCCCCGCCGTTCAATTTTGCAGATTTGTGAATCAAATCTTATACCATTCAAAACTAAAAAAATCTTTGAATCTTAAAACAATTAGATCTTTATATTATTTATCATTAAAGTAAAAATAGAGTTTACAGAACGAAAGACGAAAAAATTGTTCTGGCTCTGGTAATGGTCGCAAACAAGTACCTACCTCCTCCTAGCTATATCCGTTATCGTGATTTAATTCGAAGTGGGAATGCACCGGGCATACCACGCTGCTAAAAATTGTAGGGGTTCGACCCACTCCAGAATCTATATTAGCTAAGGTAAACAACATCCATAACCTTTGGGACTACCAAGTTATCCGTACCTCTGTCCTAGGAGCCGCTTTCGTATTCCAACGGGACTGCAATCTCTAATTAGGAGACTGTTGACCCACAATGAAGCTGATAAAACCTTAATATAACCTACTAAATAATAATTTTTAATAGCGCTTGCGCATCTAAAAGGTCATCAATATTTTGCCTATAGTAAATGAAGAGTTATTACATATTTAATCAATTTGTAGGATTGGTTTGGCATTTTGCCAGTTTGGCGTGAGAACGATGCGTTTGGGCCAAAAAATTGCAAACTGTGGAGTGTATGGTGATTTTTGATAGGATAGCACGATATATATTTAATTTCATGTCATGCGACAAATGAATATACATTCAAATTTCATTAGATTATGGTCAGTGATTGGGATATTATAAATGGCAAAGATTAATCGTTTTAATCCAAACGTAAAAAAATTATAAGTTGTACATTTATACGATTAAATTTATCATTTATGGTGCACACTAAAACACGGAAAGGCGCTTAATTATTTCAAACGTATTACACTATGGTAGGGGAGCCCACGATGCTAAATGGGGATTTACTCGAGCGTCGTAGAGACCTATTGGGATGCAAAGCTTAGATAAAAAGAAGAAAAAAATGTTATATGATAAATTCCTTTTCATCGGTGGGGGAAGCGGCTATAGATAGTTAAATATGTAAAAAAAAACTGTTGCATGGACATCCTCGAGCGCGTCAGATATTGATAGCATCTATGCCCTACGTATTTTTAATAATGTACGTATGTTAATCTGATCGTTTGCATGATGCGGGTGGTTGTATTTAAGGGTTGAAAATTAAAAAAAAAAATTTTTTATCGAGCGCGTCAGATTTTCTAAGGGAGTGTTAAGTGCACCAAAAAAAAGCTCTAATTCACTAATCTGACGATTTCGATGGGACGCAAACCCACTGCCATTTTCTTAATTTGCAAAAAAAAAATCGCAATTTTGAAATACTCAAGCGCGTCAGATTAAGATATATGTGGTTCATCTTTATGTTCTAAACGTACTGTCTCATAATCTGACGATTATCTAGAGGGATTCGCCTGATCTGCCAAAAAAAAAATAGAAAAACGGTTCACCTAAAGGGCCATCCCTGCAACTTCCCGCTAATTCCATGCCTGGGCGCTTAAAATTGATATTTTGAGCTCGCTGAGTTCAAAGAAATAACATTTCTATGCATTTGAGCTCTCCCAGCTCGAAAGTCTGATAGAAGTTTCATAGAACACTATTTTTGGAATTTTCAAACCGCAATAACTTTTGAATGGATCAAGCAATTTTCACGCGGTTGGCGGCATTCGACGCAGTTTTATCATCCTCATAAATAATTTTGCAATTTTAATTGATCGAACCACAAATTTCGGAGTAATCCCGAAAAAACACTTTTTCGGGTTTCTTTCGTGTACGATATCTCTCGAACGAATCAACCGCTTTTGACCAGCTTGGTGGCGATCGACGTGGTTTTTCAAGCTCAAAGGCGGATTAGTTTTTGAAGTTGATCGATAAAGAAACCACTTTAAAAAAAAATATTTCTTATTTTTTTAAGATTTTTCAAAATTTCTCAAAATCTATCGGTCCGAATCGGTTCAAATTCACAGGAAATGTAATTTTGAGGGAAATATTTAGACCGCCGTTTAGTAGATTCCGATCGGTTTAAGGAAATGTAGGCATCACGCAGCTGCACGCATTTAACTTTATCGACGAATTTTTGTTATTTCGGCTTGCGGAAATCGTCAGATTATATATTTTTCATTATTCTTGAATTATTTCCTTCAAAATAAAAAAAAAATTAGCTATGCTCGAGAATGTCGAGATGACGTTTTTTTTTACAACTTTGTTGCCCTCCCTTTTTTTTCCGTCACTCTCAAATTGTCAGATTAGTGGAATATACACTTTTTAGGATGTAATTAACTCACCCTACCTTAATCTGACGCGCTCGGGAATTTCTGATGGTCAATTTTTTTTTACTAAACTGATCCTGTCTCCTTCACGTGCGGCTTTATATATGGGCCTCATATTTTGTGGAGGTACTTAACCGGGTACAAGGTATCCCCCTATATATTAATCTGCCGCGCTTCAGTAAATCCCGAAATCCCCTCTTGGGCTCCCCTACCACTATGCAAAAATATTTTGGTTTTTAAAAATTAATTTAAAAAAATCCAATGTTGATAGCACATATCATCGGGGCAATCCCAATAGACGAAGTATTTATTTATAGCGCGTAAAAGTTGTTTAGTTCGTGATCTGTGATCTAGAAAGCTAGGAATTTGACCTACATTGACACCCCAAGAGACTGATGATGACGAATCATTTCAAGTTTCCGATTATTGCTAGTTTCTATTCCAAATCCAGAAGTACAAAGAATTTTCCTCCAACACTAAGATAATTTTAAGACAAACATTATCTGCTTGTGAGACGACTACAGACTTCATAGTGCGAAACTGGACATAAACTTCTTTATAGAAAGATGAAACTTAATAAGTACAACGTTCATAAGAGTTTGAGGCTTTTACTCCAAACAAAATAACCCTTTACAGCTATGGGAGCGTTCAAGTATTACGTAACGGATTTGGGGGGGGGGGGTCCCTTTTGTGAAACGTTACGATGCGGGGTGGGGATTAAATTACGCATTATTGTTAATATTTTTTTCGACTTACACCACATAATAGTAACTAATGAGTCACTAGGTGGTTACCAAACTATACTTGGGTACAGTACCTACTGTACTTGGGTATTGAAAAACGTTACGGCGAGTTACATGGGGGGGGGGGGGGGGGGGTCAATAATCTCCAAAAATTGCGTTACGTAATACTTGAACGCTCCCTATTCAAAGAGCAAAGTAATTCCAATTTAGACCGATTTACGCGTACCACTAAAATTGTCTGCAAAACTGTGGATTTCGTCTCGATACGTTATTTTTTTTTACGGAACGACTCCGTTTTTTGCCCTAAAAGGTCTCATGCGTGAGAAACGGATTATAAACACGTTTCAAAAGGTAAGTGAGTCAGATGCAAAATGATTCAGAACTGATGTACTGACATTGATAAATTAATGCCGATATAACGCAGATCCACATTTCAACAATCTCAGAGATAGCAGTAATGTATGATCTGTGTTTAATATATTTTTAATATGATTTTTTGAGTTGAGCTTTATACTGACAGCAGAATGCTATTAATTCTATATTTAAATTACTAGTCACTTTATAGGATAGTGTTCGATTAAACTTATATAAATAAATCTTCAGATATTTAAGACTAGCTCGTCTTTTGTTTATTTAAATATTGTGAAAATAAATATAGAGGATCCTTAAGGATATCCTACGTCATCATTTTAATGAAAAAATCATTTTTCAAATCCAGTCCAGTAGGTATATGAATTTATTCAACAAACTTACAAATACTAATAAAGACAGGTGGAGGTGCTCTTTGGTTCATACATATTCCATATTCATAACAAACATTATAAATATAGAACGGAAGTGTGTTTAAACAAGTTATAAAATTCAATCATAATTCGACTAAATTTCCATAAAGACTGGCTAAATGTAGGCGTGAACTTATATTAACATTGATTGTTAATTTTCAATTCCTTTATAAAATTTAAGATTATTACACAAAGTACCTCAACGTGCCTTTCAAAGAAGACAATGTTAGCCCTGCCATTTCACCTACAGGCCGAGGAATGTATACAAAAACTAATTTTGCAACTTTGACAATGGTAACTCTGGACATTTAATGACGGCTAAGGCAAATTAGACTCTAAATCTGTATAGGTACAAAAGAAAATTGTATAAAAGTTTATTGTAATAAAAATACCTCGGTCAATGCGTCGAGGTATTTCGACTCCTATTGCTTTTTGGTTTTTTGTTAAGACTGTCTCAATGCTTTCCTCATCTCGTTAAGATTCCATAGCTATCGAGTAACTAGCATAGGACGTTATAAAATGCACTTCATCCATGCCACGTTTATGGCTTAGAAGCTATCATACATTACATATATATACATAATCCTGGACTTCCGGTTAAAAAAAATCGGAATAGAAGACTATATGTTTAAAAGAATGATGAACAAATACATGTTTTTATACGCCATAAATTCAATTCCATTTAATTCCATGGTCGGGCCATTTAATCTAATAAAAGTGTGCCTTTATTGAGTCAGATAATCTATTTAATAGTGGTAAGCACGCGGTAATATTAAGATGATAAACTCATCTAACAATCGATGTAAGTACTCCAATCGAGTACAAGGCCTTACTTATCACGGTGCTAGAATATACGAGGTTGAGTTAATAATCTAAATAGGGTTTAAGAGAAAAAAATATTTATAATTGCTCGAAGCGAGAAATCATTACAAAGCCTGGTTTAGAACTATACCAATATTAGTGATTGAACGATTTTTCTTACAAATAAATATAATTTTTTTAAGAGACTATATTTTATACCAGATTAGATTACTAATAAAATATACATATTATATTTGCTGAAATTGGTAAATAACGGTATTAAACAACTGAGGTTTACTAAAAATACAAAAGCCTATTATATAGAGGCTATTTAAGTATTGTATAACTTTAAAGTTTATTTCTTTTAAGCTAATTTCAATTAATATTTTTTCTTACACTATAGAAAAGCTTCTAAAAACCCTTTCCCACATAAATTACAAACAATACTTAACAATAACAAAACTATATAATTTTTAATAGAATTTTTTGTCTATAATGAAATGTTAAGTTAATAAGTTGTTGAATCATCAAACATAAACGTCAAATTGAGAATGGACATATTTGGAGTCGTGAGAAAAGCGAAGCGTGGGTGTAATTGTTTAGTTTTTAACCACAAATGGATCTTCCGCGTCATAAAATAGCATCAACTGAATTATTTCCTCTAATTGTTTGGTAATATCAAAGGCCATTAAAAAGATATCGTTACCATAGTAGCAACACTTATGAAATCTTTAAAATGGTAATCTCTTGCTGTCCCGATATAATTTCTTGAGGGGTGCTACTAGTAGGTATTGTCAACCAGCAGAAAGCGTATATTCATGATCTAGGTTAACAAAAAAGACTAATCTCCTGGTAGTTATAGCTAGTTTATCTCTTGCATGATATGACAATTTCAGAGGTATTTCACATACAAATAATTATTTCATCTTTATATTAGCTTCTCTTTATATTAGCTTATATTTTTTATCTTTATATTAGCTTCACCTGTATGTATGTACTATGTATGCATGTATGTAACCGACTCCTTCGGACTCGATTTTGACCCACATTAAACGGACAGATTTAATTCAAACTTTGTACACTTATAAAGAATCAGCGACAATACATATAATAATTTCATAGGTTTATCTCGAAAAAATAATGAAATTTTTTTTAAGTCCACAAAGCAATACGATTAAATTGAGACAACACGTATTGCTGCTAGGACTAAAAAGTGGAAAATAAATATAGTTTAAAAAAACTAAAAAACACGCTTTTAAAGCACATCAAACTAAAAAGTGAAAAATAATTCCTAATTTAGGCTGAAAATGGTAATGAACAAAAAATACTGTTTTTTAGTTTTTTTAAACTATATTTATTTTATAGTTATACCTAGAAAAGATAAAAACAAAGCCAATATCAAAACCATTAAGAAAACAAACTAGATGTTCGAAGTCACAACGGAGAGCATTAAACAAATGAGTGAGCGAAAACGAATTATTATCTTTATAAGCGATGAATCGGCATAATCGGTTTTCATGCGAGTTGACGTCGTAAACGAGATACCTAAGGCGAGGTATTTATAGTATAATAAAATACGGTAGGAACAAAGCAGATTTAGTGTCAATAAGCCAAGATTTACCTCTGAATCCTTATATTAAGAAAAGCAATTAAAAAATTATCACGTTTAGTATTACTTTACTTAACTCACAGTAGGTTACTAACCGCTTCAAGCAAACATTCTTGATGCGTTACAGATAGTATAAGTGTTTATTTAAAGCCAGTATGTTTTTTACATACATTTCAAACAATTGAAAACACGTAATCATTTTATAATGTTAGTGTTAATTATTCCAATTTTCTGCAGTTGTAGTCATGAGAACGTTCTGGACTTGTGCTATTTAAAAATTCGATATTCAAGCACCATATTATCCTTTTATGTAACTCGTAAAAACTGATGAACCCAGCTCGTATAACTCGACATATTTGAGATGATCGCCGACTCACACAACGATACATCGAATTCACACAAACGATCTAAGTATAATATAGTTATGTCCGATCGCGAGGCGCGGTCTGAATGCAATTATTATACACGATGCCTACCTCTGATCGCGTTCATAGTTTCATAACGTAAAATTCAATTTATTGTAAATTGTGGTTATTTTATAGCCAATCCATCATGCTTTTTAAACTCACCCATTGCTAATTATTACTAATAGTTCATGATTATGGAAAATAAGTGACTTCTATTACCATTTCATTAGTATTACATTAATTGCTTCAATTATATACATTATATGTTATACGAAGTTAATACTCTACATAATTTATAAATGTGGAGTAGCATAATATTTTTTAAACGAAAATAACATGCCTCCTAGTCCCTAGAAGTTTATTAAACTTTCTATAGTTTAGAAAACAAGTATTCTTAATATCATAAAAAAGTAGCAAAACCGAATACAAATGAAAAAAATCAGCATCTGTTTCGTACTTTTTTTTAGCACTTAACAGTAAGTATCTAAGAATATAAAACCTTTTTACTTACCTATAACCCAAAAACAATGATATTTTTCTTTAACAAGAACCCTATTTTGCCGTGTTTCTTTTGTTATCTATTTCGTAATGTTATAATCTGTTATCTTGTGAGGTAACTATTATTTATTATGTAATTATGTTAATGTTATATTTAATCTTTCGTAAAAGCACCCGCATGAATGAGAGATAATGTTGACCTCGGCAATTATTACCTAGCAACAATATTTTTTAATTATGACAGATATTTTGTTTTCCATAGATTTCTTCACGGTTAGATTTGAGCACATAGTCAATAACATGATAGCATATAACAGTAAATATTTATTGTTACAAAAGACAAGTAATAAAAGAATAATCATTTAAGCTAATATTTTTGACTAAAATTACGCGACAGCTTAAAACACACACCAAAGCCACGGTTTAAAGTTAGTAAGTAGTATTGTGATAAGGAGTTTAGATAAAGAGTAAAGATTTCAAAATTTCGGTTGAGCTTTACGTGGTTATTGGTGGCGACTATGAGAAAATGTTTTATCTTAATTATTCGATTTAACTTCCGTAACACCCAAGGCACTACTAAATCATAACTGACCAGTCTTTTTAAATCAAGTTGAATAATGCGTTTCTCGGAAATGAAACAATGTTAAGTTATACGTCCACATTTACACGTATCGCTTTCTAATTTCAATAACACTAACTAAATTAAACCAGTTTCTTGTGAAACGCTTGTGACATAATGCAACTACTTCGTTATAACACCTGGCGTTGCTATTTATAGATTCAACCAAACGAAAAAAAGCAAATAATAAATCTTTACCTGAAATAGTTTATCGCTCGTATTTTGATGGCACACAACTTCCTCACGAAACAGTCCAAACACACCGAAACGTCAAACGATTTGAATTAAGAACGCGATGGCCGCTAGCCACTAAAATTATTGATTTAGCGTTACAAAACAACAAAAGATATAAAACGGCCGCACACCCCCGCGCCCGAATCGATCAGAATGATAATTGTCGCGCACAAAGAGTCACAACTCACCTAGACCAATGCACTAAAACAACAACACAAGCGAAATCTATTTTTCCTAATAAGTATACGTCACTGCTTTCACTTATAACTGATAATTGTTTTTTGTTATTCAAATGGTTAATTAGTACGAATTAAGAGCGATTTGTGTCGCGGAGACGCGAGCAATTCGACGGGCGCTAGCAAGATGGCTCCGTGCGCGGCAAGCGAGCCCCCCGCGCGTCGCGTACGTGCAATGAAAGATAGGTGACCGGTACACGCGTCGAGCAGAACGAGGATTTGTCTGGGGATAGGCGTCATGACGTTTTCGGATTTTAATCCGACGATATCTGAGTACGTAATCTCAAAAATAGTTACATACTTACAAAATTCATTAATCACGTGAAATTGCTAATGAAAATTTAGATTATTATTTGAATTAAAGTAAATGGGTTGAAAATAAAAATAATTACTGAAAATAAACATAACGATCTAGCAATAATTTTGATGTATTACTGAGGTTCTTAGCAAAATACTGTATTTGGAATTATTAATTTTATTAGTAGTTTCTTCAATCCATTTTACTTTTGATCGGATTTGCCTACAAGGTCAATATTGCCGACCCCGTTATTTAAAATTGTATTTCCTATATCTTCAGAATGATCTCGAGATACTTGCCTAGTGTGAACCACGCACTCCCTTCACACCGCCGTGATCGCCCCCTCTGCCTACCGACCTCTTATATACTGCTCTCTTTACAACAAAAAAAACAGCAATTTCCCAAATTCCCGGCCGTGCGCTCTCTCGCTCGTGGCGAACCTAAGATGGCCGACGGCGTCCATTTTGATCGGAGATTACCGCGCGTCCCCTGCAATTGTTCAAAACCTATTCCACAACACAATTATACATTATGAGCGTTGATTTCGACGTATCGCACATGAAATTTGGCCAATTTTTTTCGTTCTACGCGACCGTGATAAAATTAAAGGAATAAAATGCGGCAGTGATGACGTAGCGTATATTGATTGATGTCAATGACATATAGGTTTAAAATGTAACCAATGGTTTTGTCTCTTTCCTTACCTGAGTGTAATAAAACGATACAGACGATTTCTGCTTAGCAATGGGCTTAACCTAGCCTTTCTGTTAAGCGAATGTTTTAGTCGATCTATGTTTTAAAGCGGTTACATTGTATTTTACGTAGAGTTCGAGAATGCTAGTTTAACGGTTCGATAACATTAATCTGTATGTTTGAAAAACAGTCTTATAAACAATATAATAACATATATATTTTTACATATATTAGTATAATGTTTAAAAACTGTTCCTAACTATAATTTATCTTTTTCCCGTTTATTTATTTATTTAATACACACGTATATGAGAATACAATTTAAAATTAAATTGACGTCCCACGGCCATTATCGTAAATATGGGCAAGACGAATATATAACAGGATTTTAATTGTAAAATAATATTACCTATTATTTTACAATTAAAATCCTGTTTAATAACTTATGTTTGTAGACCTCAGCCAAATTACTATATTTTTATGAAGACAATGCTTCTAATAATAAATAATACTTTTAAAATATGCTTACTACACTTAAACTTCCTTAGTTCGACTTTTCTATGGAAAAATCTTACGCGACACAGTTGACTAATCGTGGACAAGTTTAATTTTATGGTTATGGGCAGAGTCCCTTACTGAAATAGTCGTTACTTTTTCATAACCTAAAATAAAAATATTTGTTTAAAGGTGTACAATAATTATATCTCTTTTATTCACATACAAAAGAATAAAGACAGACTGTTATAAATATCAATTACAGAGCATCAATGTTACATGTCCTCTGTTTCCCATACAGCAGATGAGCTCAAAACGACCAGAATCAAATGACCCCTGCCACAAGCACTGTTCCTTCTGCAGTCTCCCAATTTTGTTAGACAGCGGGAAGGATGGTAGGTCAACACATTGGTCGGTACAGATCAACGACCTTACTTAGAATATCTAGTTTTATAATATGACACACTTGTACTTTAATGATTGGGCGCGGTTTTATAGGAAACGTGTTGAACGTTTGAGCTTCGTTTAATCGGTGATTTAAAATTAGGATTTCTGGCAAATATTTCTAGATACTTCCACGCGAAGCCAACGCAATGCATGCCATATTCATAAAAGAAGTCTAATTACACTATTTTATCTATGTGCTCTTTTGCCGGTTTTTTCAAATTGTGTTTACGGTGTGATTAAAAAAAGACAAAAGTACTACTTAAAAATAGGGCAATTCTAGGTTATTTTTTATATAGAGAAATATTTTTTTTTTTAAATAAATGATTTAATATATTAAATTGCTTATTTTAAAAATAATTATTTTTTTGTTTGAGTTTAAATGAGTCTAGTATTTGTTCGAAAAATTTGATTAAATAATCGTATTCGGTAAATCTAGATTTTGTTGACAAGCGTTTAATTAAATGATATTTAGTAATATTTTAACATCTGAAAGTTCTTGGACAAGTGAACAATAATTTCGAAAGACTAAGTAGTTGTTCATTAACATTTTTTAATTTATGTTTTCAATATATTATTGCCTTAATATGTTTTTTTGTGAGCAGTGTTGGCTTCAGTGTGCGACTCTCATCTCTGAGGTCGTAGGTTCCATCCCTAGCTGTGCAGCAATGGACTTTCTTTCTATGTACGCATTTAACATTCGCTCGAACGGTGAAGGAAAACATCGTGAGGAAACCGACATGTCTTAGACGGCGTGTGTCAGGCACAGGAGGCTGATCACCTCCTTGACTTTTAGAAAAATGATCTTGAAACAGATTCAGTAATCTGAGGCACAGACCTAAAGAGGTTGTAGCGCCACTGATTTGTTTTTTACTTGACTACTTACGTAGCTACATACTAACGTATGTAACATTTTGCTATGCTATCCCAATGATGTATTTAAGTACTTCTAATTTCCTCCAATAAAAAATCAGGAAAAAAATAAAAAAAAACACTGGAATTGGTCCAATCTTCGACTTTTTCATTTTTTTCATTTTCATTTCATTACCAATTTGCGATTCATTTTTATTTATGTAAAAATCAAATATTTGGTACAACTCAAAGTCTTATCTCTATCTATCTTTATTTAATTAATTCACAACTTGCTCTATATGTCATATTTTTACAGAAGACGAAATCAACGTTGACCACCTATATATCTAGTTATACTTGCAATTATTTTAATGATTAGGGATTCCCCAAATTACTATGTAACCCATGGTACCGAAAACATCGAGTGCGCATTTGACGTGCGCAGCAGATGACACAAATAGGTTGGTTATTCCTTGATTATCCACAAAAACGTTTGCAGAGGTAACATATATCGATAAGTCACGATAATTGTTACTATAGTCGTATTTTTAATTAGACGAAGCCAACTGACAGTAGCTAATGTCACTTTGTAAAATAATGTTGCCATATTTAAAGTAATAGTGATGCGTTCAGTTCTTGTTCAATCAGATGAATGAACAATGAGTGTGAATAGTCAATCATTTCAAACAATAAAAGAATATTATTTCTATTTCAAAATTGTATAAAAGTGCTCTGATATAAGTTAGGTACTAGTACTATGTAACTACAATCAGTTTTTTGACGTCTTATTACAAAGCGCGGCGCGGCGACTAGTGCCATCACCGATCATTAATTCAGGGGTTTTTACTTTGTCACAACACTATTTTTATTTCATTAAAAACTGACAACACCGTAAACGTCAGTTGATATCGTCTAATTAAAAATTCGACTATAGATATAGTAATTTTAATCAACTCTAGATTATCATCAAATAATAATAATAGCCTTTAATTCAGATACTTTTATATTTAAACAAGTTTCTATTACAATCTTCCTTCTCCAAATCCCGCCATTCCTCTATGAACTGTGCCACTCGCTGCCATGTACCACCTGCTGTTTCTTTAATTTGGTCTATCTACCTTCTAAGTTGTCTCCCTCTTTTCGTTTACTATACCTTGGGCACCAGATTAGTATTTTTCCTCCACTTTTTCTGTTCCTCTTGCCATGTGCCCCGCCCATTTCCATTTTAGTTTATTTTCATTGTAACATCTATTACCTTAGTTGTTATTCTTAAAGCTGTATTCTTTATTCTTTTCTTTTCTATCATACATCGTTCCATCGATCTTTGACACACTTGTAGCTTTGTATGCGGGCGCCCAAAGGGCCTACCGTTTTATTATTTAAAAAAAAATATTAAACCCAAAGAAAGTATTCTTCTTGTGCAACAGTAGTAACATTATATTTTATTAATATGTCAAATGGAAGAGCTGCCCACGTCACAGGGAATCCCAGTGTGGGGGCTAGTGCACTTACTCTATTAACTATACATCCTTTTTTATGTGAAATAAAGCTTTTTCTCTCTTTCTTTTTCAACAGATAAAATACGCGTGAGAATGTGATTTTTTAAATATTTGTTAATTACCTGTGTAAAGAGTGATTTTATGCATTCGTCCAAATACGTTTTTGACAACTTTGTCTCTGTTAATAATTAGCTGTACCTTCACACGGTTGGATTTTTATTATTAAACTAACGGACCCCACATACGTTGTCCTGCATGATATTTCAAGCGATTAGGATATTAAACAAAGTATGAAAGTACCGACTGCAGCGCCATCTGCCGGGCTGATTTGTGAATCTAAACACATACAAAAAAATCGATCCAGCCGTTGAAGAGGAGTTCAGTGACATACACACGTACAGTAGAATTATATATATATGTAAGCTATCCTATCTTTTAAGTTAGATCAAACTGCACACGGTATGCAAATTTGATTGAAATCGGTTAAGTAGTTTAGGAGTCCATAGCGGACTATATAGCTTTTCTGTACTTGGGTAGTAGTTTTCGACGTTATGCTTAACATAAACAAATATTTTCTACTTTATAAATAAGCATATAATTAGAAACCAAACTTCTAAACTATTATACAAATACTAATTTACTAAAATATTAACACGTGCGAGGCAAGTATATATTGTACGTATTCACAACAAATTTTGCTCAACTAAAACAAAATGGCAGTAAGAAATAACGGAGCCACCCGACCGTGAATGGACTTTGCATGAATATGATTTAAAAATATAGCATTGTTCTTTAATATAATAAACTAAAGAACTAAAAATTTATTTTGTTTTTTTCATTCAAGGAGTATTTAATCTTTAATATAGCCCTGTCGAGTTTATGGCATGACGTTAACAGCATCTAGCGATATACGAGACACAGGACAAAAAAACAATCCAAGGTGCAATTTTTTATTAATATTTTAATTGTTTCGCATTATATTATAATTTTTTGGTGCCGAATTTTTAGCAATTGAATTGAATTCATAGTCTATTTTTATATAAAATGTCCTAAAGGAATAACTCTTAGTTATAAACTGAAACTTAAAGTAATTAACATATTTATTTACGGATAATAATGTAAAGTAAAATTCAAATGGATTAATCAGATTTTTTGGTGGATGGTTTATCTGTGGTCATTGTAAGTTACAGAGTACGGGATAAGTTCTCAAGGCTCTTTGAACCTGTAGAAGTTACAAGGATAAAGCACTGACATGAAATTCTCTGCCACTCCTTAAGCTTCAACCATTTTTGAAGTAAAACATCCAATGCGACTTCCAACAAGGTTGCGTTAAACTTTTAACGCTCCTGGGGAGGGGGAATAGAAAGAGACAGAGCTAGAGTGAATGCTTCCTATTTTCATTTCAACATTACGAAGTTTCACTTCTTCCGTGCGGAGGGACTCGACGCATTTTTATTTATTATTACAAGATTCCAACTAACATGAGCTCAAGGACATCTAAAATAAAAATCAAACCCACACCCTTAGTCTTGGCCTCTGTATCCGTTAGCCGTCTGTGCCTGACAGGACGAAAACATTTAGGCTTAATGGTTTCCTCACGATGTGTTCATTCACCGTACCAGCGAGTGTTTGGTTAGACATACATAACCTTAGGAATCAGGGTCGCACGCTCCAGCCATTAGGCCACGTTGCTCAACAAACTGCCAGTTCTTCTCTTCCGTTCTACGCCCTTGATTTGAGAACTGGCAGTAAATGTAAAATTAGAAGCATTAATATGTATTTCTTTAATGACGAATCACAAGTGTACATTGTGTTACCAACGCGAATAAATGATTTTTGAAAAAAAAAAACCAATTATTCGATACAAGAACCAATTCGACTTAGGGTCCTTCAAGAAAAGAGCGTATTAAAAGGCGGGCAACGCGCTCGCGAGTCCTCTGGCTTTGAGTGTCATGGGCGGTATCACTTGACATCAGGTGAGGCTCCTGCCCATTTGCCCTGTTCAATAAAACATTAATAACATAAATTTATCAGAACAACCAGTCCATGATGATTGATGAATATATGGACTTGTTTGACAAGCCATATCGTTGGCGACGCGATTGAGAATAGCCCTATGTATATTTTGTCTATTACTACGTTAAAGTAATAAAGGAATTATCAAAAAGGTCAGGTTAGTCTTTAAATGCGGAAACTAAACTGTCATTTGTAACCGATTAAATTATTTTTTGAACTCAATTGCAAGAAAACACTTTCAGATTAGTCAATCACTTTCGGTGTTTTCAAATTTATTATTAATATACTAGTTATAGCTAAATAGACGACCTTTCTTTAATCGAACTTTCATTTATTCATTTGAAGTCGATTTTTTATAAACACATTTTTCGAATCAAGACCCTTTCGCCTTGAAACGTTTTCGTCAATATAATATACAATTTATTTTACATAACAGCGGGCAATCGAAGCTCACCTGTAGTGATGCGGCCGCCCATGGACACTCTCTAAGCCAGAGAGCTCGCGAGTGCGTTGCCGATCTTTTATGAATTGATACGCTCTTTTCTTGGAGCCTTATGGCAATGTTGTTAACATCGCCGGCACTTTAAAAATAAACTAAATTTGGGAAAAAACCCGACGCGTATTGCAGAAGGCAACATAGGTAGTAACTACAGTCTTCTTAACCTTGATTCAATTTTCTATGCTGCTTATTTATGTAGAAATGAAATGAAATAGCTTGAAATGAAATAGTTTATTCTTGCAAGTAGGACTATATAAATCACTTTTACAATGTCTTCCTAAGCTAGATGAAGTCGACATTTCCTAACTGACAACCCCGAGAAGAAATGTCGAAACAAACTCGGGGGTTTTAGTCTCTTTTATAGTCCAGATAATACAATAATAAATTAATAAATTGGTGTAAACAATTGCAGAGTATTTACTGAACTTTGGAAGAAAGAACCAGATCGATCTGAGCAAGCCTGTGCCAGCAGACGGCAAGCATGCCCCGAATAGCTCATGCAGCTCAACCATTTTTGAGGGAGCTGCACAACCCGGTACACAACAATACCGCCAGTGGCACCATACAAATATGTGGGGCAACAACTCACTCAGAGCGCCAGCCCAAAAATAACTATAGACTAAAATGTATCAAATAAAGAAAATGAGCCAGAGGAGATGCGATATTACCCCGAAGAAATTACTTTATAAGACAAGGTAGGATGTGCCGGCCCCCGCACAGATCTAGCTAGTTTAAAAATAGTGTACGTCAAGTAAAACAGTAATCAATAAGTCGCGAGGATGGCTGGATGGGCGGCAGTCGGTTGAGGTGATACATCGCTCCATAAATATTGATTTTATATACAAGCCCACAGGGCTACCGATATATTGTTATTCGGATAAGATATAAGGGTTCATTTGTTTTATAACAATAGGGAACACACACATTTATAAGGAGACAGGAGTGCTAAAAATTCTCGTAAATTTAGGTACACATGCATTTGATCCGTGTTTATGATACGTATTATACCAGTTATATTATTTTACTAATAGTCGAATTCTAAAATAATAAATAATTCCAATGATTCCTGTTTTAATATTTTTTGTTTGTAAACAATAAGTTATGAACATTTTAAAATACCGACCCTATTACATAAAATAATCATTTTGTTCAACCCTAAACCACAGCTTTGCCTGCGGGGATGTCACAGAAGGGGCAGTGAGATGTGAGAACGAGACACCTATTGGGATTTTCTTCGCGAGAGAAAGAGACCGGTCACGGGACATCTCTGAGGCAAACGTGAATCTTTTATTCGATACATTTGATTTTGTAATAAATTATGCCTTTGTTGATTCGATTTGTTTGAAATACAAATAATTCAATGTATGATTAGTGATGTCGTTTTTCGCATGTTTTACCTACGTAAGCGGATTATTAACATCCAAAAAAAAATATACCTAGAACAACAAGGCTGTTAGATTTTGTTGATTTCACAATTTATCTTAATTTTGTGAATTGGGCAGGTTTTCCAAAGCAAATTTTTATTTGTACTTATTGCTAAAGAATATTCACGTAATAATAAAATAAGTATGTATGTATGTATTATTGCAGTGAGATTAAAGTTTCAAGAAGGTATTATATAATTTTTAGCATATTGGGAGGGGCCCCAAATGTTATATGAATAATTAAAGTCACCATAATTTTCCACTATCGTCTAGAATAATGTTTTTTAATGTGTTATTACTAATTATAGTCTAAGCATAATTGGTTTCTCAGCAAATTATCTTTTAACAACTTGAATTACGATGTTGTAGTAAGTATAATAAAAATACTTAAATGATAATTGGGTACGTATTGTTTAACTTTTAAAATAGCTATATTATGTATGTTCCTTGAGTATGCAATATATATACATCCCCCATTATAGTTGAATGTTGATTATATTTCACGTGTTTCACTTTAATGATATTCACAATCATCATAAATAAACCACTAGATTGCAACATGTAAGTCAAGTAAAACATAAGTATTCGTTAAATTAATTACTATTAACATGTGAAAAGTTGTTTCAATGAAGTCATTGTTTTGACCAAATTAGTAAACTTGAACAATGTACAACTTACCTGGTAATTAATCTATCGGAAGAATCAAACAACTCGCAACACTAGAAAATCTTGAAAATTGAGTACGTAACCATAGTAATTACTCTAGAATAAAGTTGAGTCGTTTTACATCAAGTCAATTCACAATCGGCAATCGGCTTTATCTTGATTTAATAAATGTAATCTATGTTTATGTTAGAAGTTTCAACTTTTCTGTATTCAGTTTAGCAATTCTACTTTTGACTATTGACATTTTATTGTAAGCTGTCGTATGTCAAAATAATAACCTTATTCTTAATTATTGATACTGCTAGCGCCATCTAGGTTAAACTTTTAGAATAAACTTACTAAGACAATTTAAAATTTTTATAGTTGAGAGAGTTTAAGGAAGTTTCACTATTTTCCCAGTAGATGTCACCTATATTTATAGAGTTAAAATCTAAGAATGTTATGCAATCGAATGTAGATTGATGCTTTCATTATATAATATGAGGAATATTTTTCCTTTAGTTGTCATAAATGTAGCTTTACGTTCCCAGATGAATATTATTTCTCCATGTTTTATTCCTATACTAGATGGCGTCGTTATCAATAAATTATTAAAACTGTATCCCAACATTGTAACAATAAGTAAGACTTTAGAACTTAGAAGTTATATAATTGCGTTATATTGAATCAATTACATATAAATCTATGTAAAATTGTAGTCTTATTTTAAATCTACTCGACAAAAGATGGCGACACTAAAAGTTAGACGAATTCTAGTGCCAAAAAGGGCTACTATACAAAACCTTTATAAGGTTTTTAAATTTTAAAAGTATTTTAAGTTTCATGAAGATTTTAGTACATACAATTTTGTCTCAAAACAATACTGAAATATCAATTTTATCAAATTATTTATATCAAAAGAGAATGGCATCTTACTGCATACATTTATGGTGGATGAAAAATTATGAATAGGTACCATCATTTAAACAGTTCTTTTAAGTCCAATATATTAAATTTTAAGTTAAGGTACGCCATATAAATAATGTTTTGTTTTGGTTTGCTATTATTGGCGGCGTTGTCGCTAATAACCGATCTCTTCCAGCAAAGGCAGGGTCCTATGTGTTCATTAAATTAATGGAATAAATGAAATTTTGATTTCCAAAATTGTGAAAAAGGGCAAGAAGGGCAGAATTCAATAGCTACTAAATTAAAATAAATGTTATGTATTTTCGTCATTGCTCTTTTGTCCACGTATCTGGTATTTAATTTATCTGGATGACAGGATTTTGAACTCAAAATCATTCCGTAGTTCTTATTTCTGGTCTAGAGATAAAACATTTTTTTTTAAATTACGAAAATTTAAAAGAGAAACACGTTAAAATGTGTTTGACGTCATATTTCAACAACTCATAAGCTTACTTAATAAATGCTATTAATTAATTTTGTATTTTATTTTTACTAGTTTTAGCTTTAAACAAAATTACAAATGCTATTGAAAATACTTGACTATAATCTATTAAAATGGTTATCTTGCACTTCTATAAGAGAATCGTTAAAAGGTAGTATGTACTCATTAGGTGAATCTGAAGGTATTGATATGTTGGTGAAGCAACAAGATGACGTCACAGCCTCCGCCTCAGTGGGTCGGTCAAGTTGCGCGGTACCGTTGGGATCAACGACCGCGCGTGTTTTGTTTACGCGGGAACTTGTGCAGACTTTTTTAAGATGTTGTCTATGGTCTTTAGTTTTTCAAATTGGCTTAGCTTTAGTTGATTGATTTTCTTACATTCAGATGTGGTCAAAGTCAAATCATTTATTTCAATTAGACCACCTAAATTAGGCACCTTTGAACGTCAAATAAAATATAAAGAAGATTCTAGTTGCCCCTTCCAAAAGGTAGTTTCGTGTGGAGAAGAATGGGCAAGAAACTCCACACTTACTCTTTTAAAATAGGTTTACAATATTTTGTTTCGGTACATTAGTTAAGGTACACTACTATACTAAAAAGATAGTATACATGTTCCTCACATATTTATGTGGCGTTTTATTGTCAAGGAATTATCTATAATTATACTCTAGTAGTCCATTGAAATGTTACATTTGTTGACCATTTGTTAGACGCAATTTTATTTATAGGGGGGGGTCAATACCAGCTTAAACCCAAGTTTGTGGGGTTGGCACCCTTGTCCCCGGCCGCCATCTTGGAAAAAGGGGTGAAAACACATTTTTGGCTATATTTCCTAAACTATCCATAGTACAAAAAATTTGAAACGTCATATTTCGTAGCAAATCGCTTTGCCTACAATTATGCCTATGTGACTTTTTATCATAAAGCCAAAATTCAAAAGTTATAAGTAAAAAGTGAAAAAAAAATCCTTTTTTGCTTAATAACTTTTTTTCTTTTGATTTTATCAAAAAATTATGTCAGAACAAGTTAATACAGCGCTCCAAAGTTGACCGGGTTCGTCAATTCTCATGACGATCCGGTCAAAGCAACATTTTTACTTTACATTTATGTTTCTCGTTTATTTTAAACAAAATTTCGAATTTTTTGTTTGATTGCAACAATTTTACTTATTTATTTGTGTCAACCCCACAAACTTGGGTTTAAGCTTGTATTGACCCCCCTACATATTCTATACATAAAATTGCGTCCTCTAACAAATGTTGAGTTTGGCCTTCAAGCTGTAACATTTCAATTGACTATAGGTCTAGAGTGACAAGAAGCTTAATGAAATTTGAATTTTAGACATTTATATTAAGACGTATTTATTTTAATTTATATTAACATATGGTAACGGTAGAATATTTTTTTATGACAGCATTAATTTCATGAAAAATTATATTAGCAATTTCTAAAATCTATTTTATTTCGGAATTATAATATTTTGGTATTCAGTAACAAATTCTATACATGTCTGATAGTAATTCTAACTTATTAGGCTGATATTTTTACATTTATAAAATATAAATTATAGTAAGTATTTTTATAACCGAGTTGAAAGTTTCATTATCAAATCTCAGTGAATCTCATCAAATATATATAATTACTTCGTTGTTGTAATAATAAATATAATTACATAATCATCTCTAATATTATTTCTCTATATAGTAACATTTAATCTAGAAGTGATATTAACCAACAATCAAGCATTTTCAAAGCTGTCTATGACATTGTATCGTATCTCCGAGAAGTCTGAGTTACGCTGGGAGTCTTTCTGAGTTTTTGGGACGAGCGTTTAATAAGCTCACGAAACTTGGGGTATAGACACCTGTTGCAAGATTGCGGGATAAAGAAAAACACATCGAACATCTTCATGGAAATTCGGTTTGATTATTTCTACAGCTAGTAACTACAAATCCGCAGTTTCAGGTAGCTGGTGAGATCCACTAAAAATGATAACTATAGCGCTTTGAAGCCCTCGGAACCTTTTTGTAAATAACTATACTCGACGCCGTCCTTTCTGTACCACGAAAACGTTGTCAGGCCTTTGCGGATACCAAAAACCGGTTGTAGGACAAACATTTTCAGTCTATATATTGCTTAAGGAACAAATACGCAGGCAGACGCTATTTTTTTTAAACGGTCAGTAAGTACCTAATTGACATTTGGTGCCTTCCAATTCGAAGTTTTGATTTTCCTAAGTCCGAACCCAGAACCTCCGCGTATTATGCTCTAATACTGCATGCAAGAAGTGAATACTGATTACATTGCTAAAAGGCACAAATATTAATGTAATACTAAGTACTATCGAGTAGGTAAGTTAAACAAAAAGCTACGACACTTCAATGTTGTATCAGTCGCATTGATTGAACTCCAATCAATTCTAGATTCAGAAGATCTACAGAAGAACCGGCCTCACCGTTACTGTGCAATCACGAAAAAAATTACAGTTACGCCGTTCGCTGGCCGCGCGCTTGAACGAAAAAAGCACTAGCAAGCATCGTTGCACGTCACTAGGACGTGTGCCGCATTACGGTTTGACATTGACAGCTGTGTGGCGCGAAAATCAGCGCCATTTTTAAAAAGTGCTAGTGCTGTGCTGACTTATCTATGGCTCAATTTAGACATGGCTGAGATTGGATAATACTATCAGTGTTGTGACTGGATTTTTGGTTCTTCAACGAGAATAAAGGATTAATCGTGAAAATGCCGAGCACAATTAGAGGTAAGTCATTGCTTAAACTTGTCTTATATAATTCATAAATTGCAAATAATTTAATAATCGCAACTTTTTCCGAATAATAAAATTGAATAATATCTTATTGAGACGAGGTCAATGTACTTTTATGTTTACGGAAACGAAGAAATTGTCACTGCTTAGTTGAAATTTGAAATTTATGTTCCAATAGGAAATTGAAATTCAAAATTCGGTCACTTTCTTTCGCCTTTTACGTTCGAGCGGGTAATTTTCGAACTGAAATATGATAACACATGCGCATAACTTGCACAAACTTCTATTAGCATGTCTAAAAGTTGAAAGATTACCCTTTATTTTGAATAATAAATTTAATGAATAAATAATATATTTTAATTATCCGTGTCCCATTACAGTATAATTTTTTTTTAATTAATACGCACTTTAAATTTTTCTAATAATTCCAATTATTGAAGCATTTTTTATATTATTAGGTAATTTATTAATATAAATCAATATACATCATAAACAATATAGTGTATCTACTTAATATATCGAAGATTTGTTATAAGTTATGCCATTAAGTTTATTTGTATTTCTGTAATGCTTTGGTTACGACATGTATAATTTATGAGACAAAATACCTAAACATACCGATATATATGTATATGTATTTACTCATTTATCACTAATAATTAAGTTTCATCTGAAAATTTAATTTAAGGACTAAAATATTAGTCAAAAGCTCTACTCTCTCTCTCACCCTTTACATATCCCAAAGAATTTAAATTTTAAAGTTTCTCACACATGTAGTTGCTAAATTTGTAGTTTAATTAAAAGCTTATACCTAACGGCGCTAAGGTCAATGACACGCAATTAAAAAAACTTCTGAGAATCAACGGTTTTCAAGCGAGCTGTAATTTTGCGATAAATTTCATGCATTTCCTCATAAATTATGTAATTTGTCATAGAGTTTCTCGATTTATGGTCATCAACGGTTAAGTGATGGCATTAGCTTAATTTAAAATTGTATTACATGTAGTTTTTACTGAAACTTGTATACACAATTAAATCATGATTGTAAAAATTTAACTTTCAGATCTATATAATAATTAATAATCAATATTCACAAAATAATGGCACCCAAGGGCAGGTTTCAGGTCTACTTGAAAATTATGATATCATATAATAAATACTCTGGTCTCCGATGAAAACCAATGTTGAAAAGCTTTGATATATAATGAAATTTGATGGCTCACCTAATACTAAGTGTTGCGCCGCCTATATACACTCACATTGCCAGAGAAATACTCCTTTCCGGATTTTCCTCTTATTTGATTAGCTCTTTTTAGTCATTAATATAAAACCTCTTTCGTTGTAATTAGATTTCTTTTTAGGAATTATAAGATTTTAATTCTGTTTCTCAAACATTTGTAAATATTTCTTGGTTTTTAAAATTCGCGGGCGGCTCGATACAAAAGCATATTTTATGTTACAAACAAATAATGTCTAGATTGTGAATAATTTTCTACTTGTACTCTTATTATGAACTATGGTTTAAAAAAAATCGAAGTTTAAAAATAATTTAAAATTAGTTTTAAAGCTAACGCAAATTGTTTAGGCGAATTAATTGATTAATTTAAATTAATTCGTATCTATAAAATTATTTTCTTTAAAGATAAAAAGTGGTAAATATGTATGTCAATCAGTTTGTTTATGTCCAGGATACAGATGATAACAGTACATGCATGTTATCTATGAAAAAGCGATAGTTTAGCGCCCTGTACCGTTCAAGCAATCCCTTTCTTCGTGACGTAGCATTGCGGTACTTACTAGTGATGTGTTGATGTCGATTTCATTCTCAGTCTTAAGGCATATTAAAAAAAAACACCAGCTCTCTCTGTTCTTTATATTACGAATTTATATTGTTTTCTATAAAAAAAAAAATTCTATAATATAATAACACAACATTAATATATCCAAAAATACCTAAATAATAATTAAATAATTTTTTTAGAGGTAAAACATTTTATATTGAGTTGTAGTAAAATAAAGTTAAGTTTATATGACAAAGGCTGGCAACATATTCGCGAGCCTTCTGGCAGCAGCGTGAGTGTCAATTGTCCATGTATCATGTCTGAATTCAGTCAGAAAAAATAATTAACCCCTTTTTCATCACATTCTATTAAAGTACTCAAATTCTAACATAATGTGAACGCCAAAGTTATATTGACTTCACTTTCATTACCTGTCTGTTGATATCTGTAGCGTAATAAATATATCATAATATCGATATGCATGGCACATCACTAGCTCGTGACGTAGCTAACGGTGCACAGTTAGCTTCACCCACATACAGTAAGGCCCGTTACATGGTCGCAATCCGTGAGACAACTCGTAAAAAGTTATATGACAGGTGTACATACATTGTTTGTATGGGAGTTTGACCTTTTGGTTCTGATCTCATACAAGCTTTTAGTATTAATATTTCATCTAAATTGTAGACTATGAATGACAGTATTTACACTTAATTTTATGTCTACAATTTCCAATCCATAAACAATCTGTGTCTATGGTGTTAAAAATAAAAAGTAATTGCTTTGATACTTATTAGATCGTATTCAAAGACAATTCCTATTTTGAAGAACCATCTGTCATTTATCAGGCGAACACAGACAGAATTGTTAACCCTAGAAAGAAAAACATTTTATTCTCCCAAATAAACGAGGGGAAAGGTCACTGGCCAGATACAGATTATAATAAAGTCTAGACGTAAAGTGCATTTACCATATAAATCAGCTAAAGATTACTATTCTTTATTTTAAATATGACTGGAAACTCTAAAATAATATAAACGTGTGTATGAAATTCTTGGCTAGTTCTTTTCACTCAAAGGTTCAGTGGCCCTATACGAAAAATATTAATTCAATTATAAGCGATCTTGCTTCAAAGTAACACTAGGGTGAGAACAAAGTCTTCTTTTACAAGACTTTCCCTTTTTTTACTGTAGTATATACAAATAAGGATAAAAATGATTCGTGTGTACTTAGCTTAATATAGCTTGCACTACTTTCATAATTTCGCAAAATTATTCAATAAAAAATTTCTTGCAACATCAATTCATATAAGCATCGACGCCATTTATTTTTAAAAAGTCCGCCGAAAAAGTTCATTGCCCCCAACCGGTTCAAAGGCAAGATTGTTGAAACCATAGATAAATAAGACGTTATACACAAATTGCCGTTATTATATAATGGCTCGTTTAATTTACTTTTGAAACGTGGGAAATAAAAAATTCACAGTTTTATATACAGCAACACTTTTTAAAAAGCAAATATCTATGCTTAGTAAAAATTAAGAATCTTATAAGTAGCTTAGAAGAAAAGTTTTGGAAAAACAACGAATTACTTTAAAAATGTCGACAATAATTATTATATTAAATTATTAGGTCGGAATTTATAAAACATTTAAGGCAGTAAATCTTCTATTTAATAGTAATCTTACAGCTAATATATATCCATATTATAAAAGACAACACACACACACAAAGCCAAAACAGATTACATTGATAAACAAAATATTTAAAACAAAACTTCTTTAATAGACAAAAAGAAAAAGAAAATTGGAATGAAACCTTAAACAAACGACAGTTAAAACTTAATATTATTAAGAAAAATCTAAATTGTTACAGCTAAATAAACAACAATTCGCTTCAATACATCTCTTAGATATTCTACATCCCTCAAGGACCTGCAAATACACCATTCAACAAGAAATATCATCGTTTAGTAAAATGCATTCATATTTACATTCCTTCCCAATACATTTTGATTTTCATTCACAACAGCGGCGACCTATATTCGCCCGACTTAAACCTACTTTTAATGTGACCTCATTGACCTTGAGTCACATTTGCGCTGAATTCCACATCAACCTAGGTCTGGCGACAGTGGCCTAGGTCCTAGCGGTGTATAAGTGAAACAGTATCGTGACACACGAATGCGTAGTATTAAAATAAATAGTTATTTATTTTTTTGTTCTTATATCTTATTTATTGATATGTTTTTAGTGCTTTATAGGTAAAAAAATATTATTAAGACTCCGTACTTACGTTACTTTTAGTAATATTACTATAGACTACGTTTTGTGACAAAATATTTATTTTTTTATTCGTAATAATATGTTGTCATTCTAATATTCTCTTATATTAAGTATAATTTGTCTTTCTGTATATGTCTTCTTGCGTTGGGTAACGTTTTTCCGAACCGTGATTAACACGCTAGCTAATTATACCTATGTACCTATATAGAAAAATTAACTTAAAAATTTCCTCCGTGTTTTGGTCTTTGTTTAAATTTATCGATTCTAAACTTATGTAGGGAACAGTTATTTAGTAAAAAGGTTTCCTCACTGAGTGAAAATACAGATTCTAGAATAACTAAGACACAAAGCCTTTGTTACTATAAGATTTTAAGACTATTCAATTTTTATTATAGGGGCTAATTTTAAAATAACAAAACTGGCAAATATTTTTGTTCGATTTTAGATAGTTGTGAAAATAAATCATATAACGAACTTACCATAGACAATTTTCGAAATTCTTAAATGTACCGTAAACGCATGAACGTGTTGTATTGCGCAACGGAACGCAGTTTAAGAGTTCATTGAACGCAAATTTCGGCGATCTCCCGTTACCGACACGTGACTCGAGTTGGTTTTACTTTTAAATTTGCAATTTAGTACCGCTATCGGATAATAGATGGTGCGGTCACGTTTTACTAGATGCGTGTCTGGATTTTTTAGCGTTTATCGATTTAATTCAAGTAACGTTTTTGCATTTTAATAATTGATTCGGTCAACGGAACGGTGATTTAATAGTCTGTTAGACTTTTGCAGCTACGAACGATTACTTTATATATATTTTTATTTTCCACAATATTCGATCCATGTATTCATTATCCTTTTATAAATACTTGATATGGAAGTAAAGACTCGATATTTTAAACTTAAAGCTGACGGAAGCTGTTGAAAATGAAATTCAAGACTGCGTTCCTCTGAAAGTCAGCTAACATATTCGTATAAAAACGCCCTACAAAGCTACATCAAACGACCTTGTGTAACGCCGCATAGCGTAGTCTATATACATATAATGTCTGTCTGCCTCACATGTACTAAGTGAAAAGAAAAGCTCTGGCCTAGTCTTGGTCTATAGGTGGCATTGAAACTGTTTTTTACTGAGGATGTTTTGAAGAATTCGTTTGAAAGATATTGTTGAATAAATATAATTACAATAACACTGTCAAGGGCCAAAGAAGTATACAACTAAAGTCGAGTTCGCAAATGAAAGTTTTCTTTTGGATACTTCAATACACTGGGATTAAATTAATATATTTTATACACAGAATGCTGGTCATACCAACTTAAAGCAACAAATTAAACGTATATTATTATATTGTATATGTATAAGAGATAATATTTAAATATTCTTCGATTGATAATGTATATAATTTATAAACGCTTTAATTATTAAAACTTCCAATAACCCCGATATGTTTGAAAATGTTTTGTCAGTTTTATTCGTTTGGAAAATGGCATGAGAGTGAAAAAGATAATCAGGTATTTAGTGCATTTATTAATAATATTTTATATTTTTAAGTTTCGCCCGCTTGTATTCAACATACAAAAGATATTATTTTCAATAAAAGTGGTCTATGGTAAGTTCATTATATATTTTTTTCATAGTGATCTAAAATCATAAAAAATAATTGCAAGTATTTTGTTATTCTTAAATTGCTAATAGAGACCCAATACCTTAGAATAACTCAGATCGTATGTGTTTTCTCTAGGATCTGTATTTTCATTTAGTAAGGAAAATCTTTTGATAAACAATTTCCTGTACATAGGCTTAGAATCAGTAAATTTAAACAAAGACCAAAACGCGAAGGAATTCTTTAGGATATTTTTTCATTTTCGATAGAGCGCTTAAAGCTTCAGAAGAGAAATTGCTTAGCAAGCAAGAAGAGATATACTCGTACAAAGAGACAAATAAATTATTTGTTAGTGGCTGTAGTAGTTAGTTTTTTGTATTTTTTATTATGTAATTATTCTGTTTTTCCTAATTAATATTTGTTTCGTCTGTAAATTTTATTCACTTATTATGCACTCTTGTCAATTTAGTGTCACCTGTTAGGACAGGATTGTTGTTTTATGAATAAATAATATAATATAAAGAGAATATTAGAATAACAACTTATTAATAATTAAACTAAAGTAATATAAATTTAAAATGAATTTATTCAATGGCGTTCGTGCTTTGGTAGTGTAATTCTGCTTAAACAAATCCAGTCACTATAGTGACTTCGTATACGAAGTAATTCAAAAAGCTCTCATTATTCATATATATCTATTACGTATATCCTATAGAATCATAGTTCGTCGCATACGGGCGCATAGCAACACGATTTCATTATACCTCTTTGTCTCTTTCACCCCTGCGTCACGGTACAGCCTTCCGATTCTATATAATTTGATCCCCACTCACCTAGGGTTGCCACATGCTTTTAATTGCATTAAATAGCTATAAGATTAACATCTGTGGTATTGCAGCAAGACTGGTAGTCGTGACCATACAATTTGATAAAGACTGTTTAAAGCTATTCACTATGGACAACAAACTAGGTATACGTTGTGTGTGTTAGGTATGTATAATATGTATGTGTGTTATGCACAAGTAGAAAACGTGAGCATACAACGCGCTTAAATAATATACATATATACACAGCGCGATTAATAAATACACAGAAACTGGTCTCCAAGGTCCATAATCCAATTCATATTTAAAGTCACGATCTCCTCTTGAGCGCTGTCAAAAATGTCAAATAATGGTGGTCTTGAAACTAGATTTAAGTTTGGTTGACATTTATTAATTAATTTGTTTGTTAAGTTCGTTGTAAGTATACAGAAATACAGTACAAAGAGGGCAACTGGCGGCCTTATTGCTTTTGAGCGATCTCTTCCAGGCAACCACTGTAAAAAAAACAGATAAGGTGAGCAGTAGAAGTGGAATAAAGCTAAGACATTAAAACATATGTCAACAGTGAAAGGGACAATAAAAAAAGGACACATGAATCACGTTTCACTTCACTTCTTATACTGCAAGTAAATCTTTATTTTTCCATAGTATTTTATATAGATATACTTAAGTATAGTTGTAACAACCCTAACTATATTTGTAGCTGAAATTCGAGCCCCAAAAAGGGCGATTTGTAAACCCCTCATGTTAAAACGAATAATTGTCAGTTAAATATGGTTTTGATTGTGCAATAAATACAACTAAATATCGTCACTATAACATATATTTTATACAAAAAAACTTTGGCAGGTTATAGACTAACTAATTAAACATTATTATTATTTGTATCTTGCAATTCGCGTCTACCAGAGATCCCAAGCTGTAGAGGGCTTACGTACCCAACTAACTAATAACTATAGTATAAAGACAAAAGATTGGATTGTTTGTTGGTATTGAATAGGCTCCAAAACTGACTGATTTGAAAATTCTTTCACCATTAGAACCCTGCATTATCATGAGCTATAGAATAATTTTAAAAACATTAGGTTTCTCTATGAAATTACGAAGACATGGTGTGAAAAAGACCATTAAAAAAATCTATTTCGCGTACGCTACGGAAAATATTGTTATTGGAACAAACTGATCCTACTTCAGTTTTATAGAACACAGCTACTAAAAAGTCCGCAATACCATATGTGTCTAACAAAAAATATTCCTTTTGCTTTTATCGAATTTATCGAAGAAAGCTTTAGGCTATAGAATATCGTGTTACGACCAATTAATGTGGGATCCGCAGAGCACAGATACTATTAAAAAAACGGAGGTCCAGATACATTTGTATACCTTTTTACACAGAATAAAATGTTTTTCCTCAATAGGCTGATAATTTCATATGTATAATGCTTTATACATAATAAATTATTTAACACATATCACAATTTTTCAGTAGTACTATTATACCCTTAAGGCACTCATTTGTTTTCGTAACTGGTTTTAATTTTTGATGAACTATTGTTTTATTATTAATTCCAACGCCTGCTGGATTTTGTAATAGTGACGCTTCAACCCTTGGTCTCGGATTTATATCTCCTTGATCATTTATATCTTGCTGAACAATTTTCTCCTGATATACGCTGTCCATACATGCAAACATTGTGAAAAAAACCAGTAGCGCTACAGTATAAGTTTGGGCATCTGATTTCTGTATCTGTTCCGTGATCACTAATAGGTGATCAGTCTTCTGTGCCTGACACGTCGTCGACTTTTTGGGTCTAAGGCATGCCGGTTTCCTGACGATATTTTTCTTCACCGTACGAGCGAGTATTAAATGCGCACATAGGAAGTCCATTGGTGCACGGCCGGTTAATCTATGACCTTAGTGATGAGAAACGCACGCTGAACGCTGAACCAACACTGCTCGTTGTGTGGAAGATATATTCTCCTTCACAATACTTTGATCGCGCACTTTAAAATTTATAGGATTACAGCCAAGATATTAGAACGTTCATAGCTTCTTTGCGCGCTCCCAATGATTTTATATCAGTAGTAAATACGAAATATCTTAATGATATATGGTAAAGCCCATTTAATCTTTAAAACTAAACGAAACACGCGACTAATTCTCTAATACCCACATTTATAGGAAAACCGCAAAGTGCGGCGACAAATTAAGTCTATTAATTTTGGAATCCTTAAAGGTTGATACGATACATCGCCTCCACTTTTACTAAGTTTAAAGTATACCTTGCCGCGTACAAATTATTTGAAGAGGTATATTAACTGTGAGGGTGTGCAATTATTTAATTAATAAAAATAAAAATAAACCAGTGGCGCTACAACCTCTTTAGGTCTTGGTCTCAGATTGCTGAATCTGTTTCATGATCATTTTGAAATGCCAACCTTAATCTAAAATAATTTAAAAAAACAAAAGGTTGCCCACTGAAGTATTTCCGAACCAATTCGACTTAGGGTCCTTCAAGAAAAGAGCGTACCAATTTTTAAAAGGCCGGCAACGCACTTGCGAGCCTTCTGGCAGTGCGAGTGTCCATGGGCGGAAGAATCACTTAACATCAGATGAGCCTCCTGCCCGGCTGCCTCCTGTAACATAAAAAAATATTTATTTATACTTTATTTACTTTATTACCTTATACAAAAACATACATAATAAAAATAAAAAAGCAGGTTACATTAGTTATAAGGCAACGGGCGGCCGTATCGCCAACAAGCGATTTCTTCCAGTAAAGTACAAGAAGTGCATACAGAATTAACAAAAAAACTCAAAATAATACGTAACTATAACTAAAATAAAATAAAGTAAAATCTAAGACTGCCGCGGTAAAGCTAGTATTAGTTTTTCTTTGATGTTAATTCAAGTTTTTTCTTTGGTATTATTTCAATCTACCACTCTACCGGACTCAGACTAAAACGCTTATATAGTCTGTTTCACTCTAACGCGTACCGGCTGCACCGGCCGCGCTCACGCTACGTCACCGATCTCGTCATCGAAATGGGAATGCGCAGTATGCGTTCTGTCCCACTCTAACGCGTATTTGCCGCACCTATATTACGTCATCGTGTGTAAGGTTTTTTCGTTACGGAATTTCTTGATTCGGTCGCCGCGCTCAAAGCCCGCGATAAAATATATGCAATAGCTTAAAAATAATAATAATTAATAAAAACATGTACAAACAAAAGACGTAATTGCCAACAAAATACCTTCTGAATGGCCTAAGGAGTTCCTCCATCTCCTTAGGAGCCTTAGCCTAAAGATTGAAGAATGTCCAACTACACAACCGGATTCCGTCATCCCCTTACAAACAACGCTGATGTAGAAGCACGCTGGAGTTCCAGCCCTTCATTGTTGACATCACCAGGTGCCTCGCGATGAATCGTCGTTTCTTGAAGGCAAGAAGTTCCACTCCTTGCCCCCTTCCAGTTTCTCTAAATTAATATAGGTTCATTTAAACTCACACACACGAACATACCCTCTCCCGCTATCACACACACACACACACACACACACATACACACACACTCATACACACGCACCCTCACCCAAACAACTTTATTTCTACTAACTAGTTGACTGTTTTGTTTTTCTTTGCTTATTTAAAACGTTAAATTTGTTTGCCTACCCATATATTTATGTACTTTTTGTTACCACTCAATATGACTTTACTGTGGAATGGAAGCCTGGTTATCCATATCACAGGTTCTTACCTAGTTTGGAAACCAGTCTCCCAATACCTTCTCAACTATAATCTTATTGTTTGTTGCAAATGTTATATGGGAGAAAATAAATTATTATTATTATTTAAATAGGCATCTCTTGGCGTCCAATAGGCCATATTAACACCAGGGGGTGGTGTCTGTGTAAAAAAGGACAAAATCATTTGATTTATTGTCAGTGCGAGTTAGTCTTAAGTGCTAAATAGTGGTAAGTTTTGTACTACATAGTTATGAACCTAACAACTTTATAATACCAATCAAGCGCAATATTAAATAACTCAACTTTACTATGTAGTATTTTAAACATATACTTTGCAGAAACAATGGAATTGAGTAAAAATGAAATATTATAGATGATAAAAAAATCTACTTCTTTAGATAAAATCATTAAAGTAAAGCCTACAGTGGTTCTGTATAACTTTAGTTTTCCAACATATTAAGTGAATATATAATACATAAGAACAGAGTGTTTTCCCCTTAATAGAGACTGAAAGTGTTATTGGACACTTTCTCTTTAAATATTTATCATTAAAATAGGTTATTTATAATAAATTTAACATATTTTCTGTTGTCGTTCATTAGTGGTTAACTATATGAATAGAGTTATTTTGAGTTTGAGTTTAGACTAAGTCTAAAGTTACTAAAGTAATGTTCAATGATGTCTTAGCGAAGAGATTTTCAAATTTCAAAACAGTTTTAATAAACAGTTAACGGTTATTGAATTAGGTAATGAATGACTTGTTGAATTAAGCCGGCAACGCACTTGCGAGCTTTCGGACAATGTGTGTTCATGGGAGGCGGTTTTACCGAACATCGGGTGAGCGTTCTGCCTATTTGCCCATTTATATAAAAGAAACATGTATTTTTACTCTCGCCTAATTAATGCGATCATTGTTTAAGTGAGATTTAGAGTTAGATTTTTTTAAACGAAAAATTTCATCAAAATCGGTTCATTCGTTTAGTAAGAGTTTATTAAGATAAAGATAGTTAAAGGGTCTAGTATTTTTTTAAATTGTGTGTTGCTAATAAGCCTTAGCCGTAACTCTGGGTGCCTTGACTTCTCTATATAAAATTTCATCAAAGAATTTTTAACTGTTTAAGCATATTTAAAAAAAAGTATTAGTGATAATATAACATATTAGTATGTCAAACTCAGGTAGGACACAATGTTTACAACTGGTCTTCCTTGTTTGGATTTTAGGGAGTTAGATCATAGTTACGCAATGAAAGAGACGGAGGGTCAGCTTATAAAGTCTAATTTTTTATTAATTTATTAGTACAAACCTACTATCAAAATTTAATCAATTTATTGCCGTAAATACCATAGTATATATATCTGTTATGTTTACATATGTTAGGCATGTTTTACGCCACCAATATTTGATTAAATTGCGAAATACACGGGGAAACGGCTATGGACGACGGAGTATCAGAAAATATTTTTTAGATATTTTCAGGCAATTTTATTTTAAACTCTATATTTGTAAGTATATAAGACATTTAGTCAAAACTTAATTTCACAACCGTATACAAGTGACAGAAAAACAAAAGAATAACAATAAATAATTTATTAAACCATATTTTCAAAGTAGATCAAGGCCAGTTTTTTTGCGCTCAGTACTTAGATAATACTAGGACCCTACATAAATTTGATTATATGCTTTTTCGTCATTGCCGAACGATCGAAGCCGTTTGAAAGAGATGCACTAATTGAGTGAGAGAGAGAGGGAAGAGGTGGCGTCGCGCATGCGTAGGCACGTGTCCACGAAATGCTACGGTTGTAGGTGAGGCCGGCTTGTAGAGATATATCTGAAGATATGTGCTACGAGTTGTTAGTTGCGGCGTACTTATAACTGAATAGAGGAAGTGAGTTCGAGTTTTGATTATGTGTTCTTTGCCAATAATAAATATACATGATACATATGATATGAAACTGTGCCTTTTTGTGATAAGATTAATAGTTCTACAAAAGCTATTATGAAATCCCAACAAATTATAATGAGCACTTCCTCAACAACATTGCATATTTAACATTTCTACTTAAATTCTAAATATTCATAAGCACAATAGATATGATCATTTTACAATTTTGAGGTTATGCGCATCAGTAAAAGTTTTAAATAAGCCGTGCGCACAACACCTGCAAAATATCGCGAGATCAATACACGGAAGTGTTGTACGTGTGTAGAAGGCTGCGCGTCGTAGCGCTACGGCTCGTAGGCCTCACAGTGGCTAAGAGCGAGCGGCCGCCGCGTCCGCGGTCTCGATCCCAAATATAGGACACTGTGTCAATGTGTCCCTAGAACAAAACAAACGCGCTCACAGCGCTAATGTGACACTTAGTGCCTCAAGAAACAAACACTGCCAATATCAAGCCACGCACAAAATTATCAAAAATAAGGCTATTGACCCCTGACCTAGTTACGTTGCAACTGCGCGCACTGCAGCCGCCAAGGACGTGATAACTGTGTTCATTAGTTTATCTGTGTAATTTAGTATCTAAAAGACTGAATGCGATGGCGGGGAATAACTTAGAGGGGCAACTGACGCATGTGATACAGCACCATGTCACCCAGCCGAGCGCCGACGCTCAGGTCAGCGTTCACCAGGTCCAGACGCCTTCGGGCAGCGGGAAGCGGCATCAGATCATTATTGACATCAAACAGGACATTGATATGGACGAGATGTCCACACGCTCGTTGGCCGAGAGCGTCATGGAGACGCTGGGGGCGCGCTCGGCGGCGGTTTACATCGACAATTCCCACGTACAAGGAGAGACTGATATGGAGTCCTTGACGACGGTGAACGTGATCGTGGCGAACGATTTGAGTCAGACGTTGAGTCCTAAGCGTGATGCAGAGGAGGAGAGTCAGCCACCGGAGAGTTCGGGAGTTTTGCCCGGGAATAGGATAGCCGTGGACAGGATAGTAGAGATGACGGCTACATCTAACGAGAATGCGTCAACCAGCATGTCTATAACCACGGCCTCCACAACTACTACGTCAGGTAAATCGCATCGATCCATTATTTTTAGATTAATGGCGACAAGAAGTGTTGGTTATGTGCGTCAAACATAAATTTGATAAACATATTTAACAAGCAGACTAACGCTAACGCTAGAAATACTTTTAGTTCCTGTATATAAGAATAGAAAGCATCATATTGTCTATTATTTATGTGGAATGAAACACAATTTCATTTTTTATCAATAATAACATAGATTTACTTTATTAAAGTAACAAAATGGAAGATGTTATTTCTGTCTCTTCTACTTGTACTTCTAGTTAGTATGGATAAAATGTTCAATGAAGAATGAAGCTCAAAATTATTATAAAACGAATATCTCCTAATGTTTTGTGTAATACCTTCGTTGTTATCTAGATAAAAAATAAAATAAATAAATCAGAGCTCAACAACCTTTTTAGGGTTGGGCCTCAGATTTCAATAGTGTGTTTCTGAGTTTTTTGACTCTGTTTCATGGTCATTTGTCAATCTAAAGAAAGAAAGGAAAAACTTAATTTTACCCAATATACAGGATATTTAGATAAAAGGCCCTCACACTAGGATTCCTTGTATTGTGTACAGCAAGTCTCTTCCTTTTAACATCTAAAAGGCAAGTAGGTGCTCAGCCACCTCTGGCTGATATAAACCGTCAACTTTTTGCGTCTAAGGCAAACCGGTTTTCTCACGATGTTTTCCTGCACGAGCGAATGTTAAATGCGTATAGAGAGAAAGTCCATTGGTGAATGGGGATCGAACCTACGAACTCAGGAAAGAGAGTCGCACGCTGATGCCACTACGCTAACACTCCTCTCTTAGTTGTCTAGATAAGGATTACCGATAGGATTAAATATTAGCGACCTGACAACGTCACTTAAGCCCATATCTTTAAGGCAGACATTTTTCTAGATGCGGTCACCAACCCTTTCACGCTAAAGTATTAATTTGTACAATTAGATTGTTAAATGTTTATTATATTTGTTTGTTTTATAAAGATATTAGGTCTTATTTAAAAAAATAAAGATAAACTTTTCTATAGATGCAACTAATATTTCATTATCTGTATATGTAAAATTCTCGTGTCACAATGTTCGTTCCCATACTCCTTCGAAACGGTTCGACCGATTCTTATGAATTTTTTTATGTATATTCAGTAAGTCTCGGAATCGGCTACTATCTTTCAGACCATTAAGTGTTAAGGGGTGTCCCCCAAAATAATTTTTAGACAATTTTTTTGTTTTAATTTTTTTATTCAAAAAAAAAATTACATACAGCCCTTAATTTTCACTCCTTTACTATTTTTTATTATAGCAGATAGTTATTTTTATTGAACTAAAACAATGTTTCTTAGAAATGTACGTTTGTCGGGTCAGCTAGTTTTCTTATAATAAATGACTGCGCGTAAAAATCCGCCAAAAATAAAAACCAATACAAATCCAGCACGCCTCACTGTTACGAGTATAATAACTCACAAATATCTATTACTAATTTAACTGACTAACCTTGATATGAAAACCTATGAGAATAATTTAAGTTAATGAACTCAATAAATGTTTAGTAGAGATAACGTTTTTCAATATTACACAATTATACATTTTTGAAGTGAAACTTCTTTATCGGCGTTGGAAAAAAATGTACGTCACGTGACGTCGTCACATTTTCCCGTTACGCGCCATCTTTTTCTTGTCCTGCGATTTCGGATCCAGTTTATTGATTAGTTGCAAGATTTGTTGTTTGTGAAGTTTGCCTACCTCTGAAAACTAACTTCAGGCTTACCGCAACCTACTGTTATTTATATTCACGTTATATTTAATTAATATTGCAGTATTATGTTTAGTTATAAACAGAAATTATGCTTTTAAATCATTATTATTTATGTCAAAAACCGTGTAGTGCGTTCATAAAATGTATAACATTTGTATTAAAAACAAAAATATATAATAACGATAACAATGATAGTAATAATTATATTACAATAAATGAAATTCTTTAATAATCTTAGTAGTAATAAAGTAGAATGAAATAATTGTATTATTTGTATTCTATTCATTTAAACTTAATCTAAGTTAACTTTATTCAACCAATTTCTGTAAAGTTGCATGTAGTAGATCATTTTTCGTAAAATAAGGTCATAAAGAAATTTCACTTCTTACGTGTGTACACCTAGTACACACACACATTTTTATTTTTATTATATACATATATAACTGGGGGCAAACGGGCAGGAGGCTCATCTGATCATAAGCGATACCGCCTATAGCCACTCACATTGCCACAAGTACAGTGGTACAGTGTACAGTGTACAGTGCGTTGCCGGCCTTTTAAAAATTGGTACGCTCTTTTTTCTTTTCTCTCCCCGGCTATAAACCAATGGACTTTCTGTCTATGTGCGCATTTGACATTACTTCGAACGTTATAGGAAATATCGTGAGGAAACCGGCTTGCCTTAGACCCAAACAATCGACGACGTGTGTCAGGCACAGGAGGCTGATCACCTACTTGCCTATTAATTGACAAATAATCATGCAACAGATACAGAAATCAGAAGCCCAGACCTAAAAAGGTTCTAGCGGCACTGATTTACTTTACGCTCGTTTCTTAAAGGACCCTAAGTCTAATTAAGTTAGATTAAAATTCACATTACGCATGATTTTTTTATTAATTGCCCGTTTTTAAATCTAAAAAAAACAGTCATAATAGCGACTTGTAGAGTTACCTCTATTGCTGGCAATAGATATATATGCTTTTTATGGATATATTAAATCGCTACAATCTTTGATGTAAGTAAATATAAGGGTAACAAATATTTAAAATGAATTTCATACGAGGTTTCAGGTAGTTCATTATAGGTCTCACGGGATAAGTCAGTAAAAATAGCTAACCTAGTTTAGCCTGGAATAATGAATCGATACTTTTGTTTAAGTTGTACAGTAGTTGCGTAACGCGTATAGCCTTAAGGTTGAGAGGGTTTGATTACCGGTAAAACATGAAACAGGTCGCGCAGTAACCGATCACCAACTTGCATATTAAACGAATAAACACAGAAATGTATCTGGTCCAAAATCTTTAGATATGTTTTTTTTTAATTATTAAGAGAACATTTGTTATATATGTCACCGTAAAATTGTAAAACCGTTAGATTGTAATCTATCTCGCGAGATTGTAAACTGTCGAAAGATTGTGAACCTCAACGAACTGCTTACAAATTAAAGTATTATTATTCGGTAGTTATATGAAATTGTTGGGAAGTAAAATTAATCTGTAATTGACCAAAGAAGTTTGAATGATAACTAAGTTAGTGTAGTACAATCTACCGAATACCGATAACCGATAACCGATAGATTACAATCTAACGGTTTTTACAATTTTACGTTAACATCTATACCGTACTTGAGTGGTATAACGTAGACACATATTTATATACTAGCAAACTCGGCCAAGCGTTGCTGTGGCTAAGGTTTTTGTTATTTTATAGTAAACTATTCAAGGGAAACGGTAGGAGAACACCAGTAATGGGGACCACCATACTCTTTTGGTAGTTATGCCATTAAATTGTAGCTTATGTGAAACGTTGGTACTTTCAACACAGCGCCATCTCTTAGAATTGTGACTGTCAAATAATGGTAGGGGAGCCCACGATGCTAAATGGGGATTTACTCGAGCGTCGTAGAGACCTATTGGGATGCAAAGCTTAGATAAAAAGAAGAAAAAAATGTTATATGATAAATTCCTTTTCATCGGTGGGGGAAGCGGCTATAGATAGTTAAATATGTAAAAAAAAACTGTTGCATGGACATCCTCGAGCGCGTCAGATATTGATAGCATCTATGCCCTACGTATTTTTAATAATGTACGTATGTTAATCTGATCGTTTGCATGATGCGGGTGGTTGTATTTAAGGGTTGAAAATTAAAAAAAAAAAATTATCGAGCGCGTCAGATTTTCTAAGGGAGTGTTAAGTGCACCAAAAAAAAGCTCTCATTCACTAATCTGACGATTTCGATGGGACGCAAACCCACAGCCATTTTCTTAATTTGCAAAAAAAAATCGCAATTTTGAAATACTCAAGCGCGTCAGATTAAGATATATGTGGTTCATCTTTATGTTCTAAACGTACTGTCTCATAATCTGACGATTATCTAGAGGGATTCGCCTGATCTGCCAAAAAAAAAATAGAAAAACGGTTCACCTAAAGGGCCATCCCTGCAACTTCCCGCTAATTCCATTCCTGGGCGCTTAAAATTGATATTTTGAGCTCGCTGAGTTCAAAGAAATAACATTTCTATGCATTTGAGCTCTCCCAGCTCGAAAGTCTGATAGAAGTTTCATAGAACACTATTTTTGGAATTTTCAAACCGCAATAACTTTTGAATGGATCAAGCAATTTTCACGCGGTTGGCGGCATTCGACGCAGTTTTATCATCCTCATAAATAATTTTGCAATTTTAATTGATCGAACGACAAAATTTTGGAGTAATCCCGAAAAAACACTTTTTCGGGTTTCTTTCGTGTACGATATCTCTCGAACGAATCAACCGCTTTTGACCAGCTTGGTGGCGATCGACGTGGTTTTTTAAGCTCAAAGGCGGATTAGTTTTTGAAGTTGATCGATAAAGAAACCACTTTAAAAAAAAATATTTCTTATTTTTTTAAGATTTTTCAAAATTTCTCAAAATCTATCGGTCCTAATCGGTTCAAATTCACAGGAAATGTAATTTTGAGGGAAATATTTAGAACGCCGTTTAGTAGATTCCGATCGGTTTAAGGAAATGTAGGCATCACGCAGCTGCACGCATTTAACTTTATCGACGAATTTTTGTTATTTCGGCTTGCGGAAATCGTCAGATTATATATTTTTCATTATTCTTGAATTATTTCTGACGACGACTAATTTAGATGACGTTTTTTTTTACAACTTTGTTGCCCTCCCCTTTTTTTCCGTCACTCTCAAATTGTCAGATTAGTGGAATATACACTTTTTAGGATGTAATTAACTCACCCTACCTTAATCTGACGCGCTCGGGAATTTCTGATGGTCAATTTTTTTTTACTAAACTGATCCTATCTCCTTCACGTGCGGCTTTATATATGGGCCTCATATTTTGTGGAGGTACTTAACCGGGTACAAGGTATCCCCCTATATATTAATCTGCCGCGCTTTAGTAAATCCCGAAATCCCCTCTTGGGCTCCCCTACCATAATAAACAAATAATTTGCAATAAAATAATATTGCAAGATGTAAGCTATCCTATCTTTTAAGTTGGATCAAACTGCACACGGTGTGCAAATTTAATTTAAAATCGGTTAAGTAGTTAAGTCCATAGCGGACAAACAACGTGACACGTGATTTATATATATTAAGATATATATAGACAATATAGACGATATACAGAGAATATAGAATTAACTGGCAAGTTGGTGGTGATAATCAAATCCAGGCTTTCGAGTAATAGTTAATACTTACCTTACTTAATCGATAAACGAATAATAATTGTCTATGGTATTTATTAGCTCAGAGCCGTATTCCAAAACTGTAGTATTAAATTGACATTTTGTCACTGCCGAACTGTGTCAGTACCCCAGGCTATATTTAAGACGGATAAACCTTAAAAAATGCGGACCTAAGTTTCTCGCAATTATAATTTTAATGAAAATTCTTTTTACTAATGGCTTCATGATATTTTTTAAAGTCTATTATTATTTTTTCGATTAGATTAACAGTGTATCATAATGATATTTGATCATTAAAACAAACTACTTTACACCTATAATCAGTGCATTGGTGCCACCTGTTGGCGAGAAGATAAAAATATAAATGTTCTCTTGGAACATAAACTTGAACCTTACTAAATGGATGTAGCCAAGGTGTATGGTTGCATTAAACATTCTTAAGATGTATATTTTTTTAAATTGCTATTGGTGTCTTATTTAATATTACTTACTGGACTATACTATATTTATTATCAGCTGCTTTATAACCAGAAATATATCATGATGAATTATAGTATCTTCTTTTACTTGTCTGCGTAGGTATTCTACATCATTGTTTAAAGTGTTCCCCACTATCGTATATAAATGAATACTTATGATTACGTTATTGTATAATATTTGTCATTACCGATAAACACAAATTAATGATAGGTAAAGTACACTTATCATTGACCCATATAGAAAGCACTACAAAACTAAAAATAATCTTTATTTAGCGCCATCTGTTATGCAGTAGCAATAACATTTTAAATTTACCGTTTCGGACCGCTAGTGACACAGTTTTAGGTCAGCTGATGCGAAGCCGCGTACTTTTATGTGTGTTTGGATCCGGGATGCTGCAGTTAGGGCTTATAAACCTGTTTTTAGCACTTACATTTGATTCGTGGCGTATCCACCAAAGTACTAAAGTTGCAAGAAAATATATTTTGTAATATCAGAGTTTAGTTATGGGTGTATCAGAGAAGATATTGAAGCAATTTTATTGTTTAAATAGACCTTGTATTCTTTAAAGTTAACATATAAAAATTGATATAAAATGTTGAAAGACATGTGTAGCTATACAATGTGCGACGGCCAAGTGAAATTAACTTTCTACAGAATTAACTTTTTGGCATTTCGTGTCCTCCATATATATAATTTAATGACATAATTAAAATTCAATCCAAATACAAATTTTTAAGATAGCAATAAAACATGATATGCATCTTCAATTTTATGACAATTGTATTTTTATTGTACGATATATTTTTATTATTTTTCAGGTAAGTGATGAATATTCCAGTTGATGTTTTATTTCAGGTAAGTTCTATTTAAACAATTTAAAACCTTGGCAACAGGCACCGTTTCCTTGGCAACATGTTGAAATATCCAATTTCTTTAATTGCAGCTTATTAATTTGTTGGGAGTTCAGCGAAAATGGATAAAAACCTCCTTATTAAACTGGTATAGAATTTAATACATGGCATTTTAATTTGAACTTCGTCCGACACTTTTTGTTAATTTACGAAAATTTTAATAATGATGATTTATATTTTTTTATTAAGATACAGTGAAACTTAATATTAAAAGTGCATAGTAATATGCTAAACACGACATTCTACTGTGTGAATGGTCTGGCACAGTGCCAATCTAAACTAATACGGTAAAGAAACAAAAAACAAAGTTTGCATTGAATGTTATAAAAAAAGTATTTGGTGAATATTTAAAAAAAAGGTTTAATACACTCATGTACTACATAATGGCTATACTGTAATATAAATATATAATACTAGATTATTAGCTTTACTCCAGGATTTTTCTTGCACTATGTATAGAATTTAACACTCCCTCGTAAGGTGAAGGAAAACATCTTGAGGAAACCGGCATGCCTTAGACGGTAGACCAAAAAGTCGCGAGTCTGTATCAAGGTACAAAAGGTGGATCACGCTACTTGCCTATTAGAAATGATCACGAACTGATACAGAAATCTGAGGCCCAGACCTAAAAGGTTGTAGTGCCATTTATATAAAGATATAGAATGAGAAATATATTATTTATTAAAGTAAGAGTCATTTTGATAGTTAATTCACGACTCGAAAGCTTATTATGTCGATATCTTAAAAAAAGTAAACTCAATATCTTCTTCGCAACGTGTAAAAATTGTAGACAATTATCGGAGCGTAGCAGTGACGTAGCATCTTGATACTACGAAAGTGCTACGTGTCTGATTTTTATGACGAGGTTAAGTTTCCGGCTTGTAAGTTCATTAGATGCGCTTAAGTCGTGTTTAGGACTTTTCAGCATGGAACTACATGCGCGGACTTTTCAATACCACTAATACTTGCCTTGTTTGTGAATAGAGTTATCTATAGAGAAAAGAGTAATATAGACTTTATTTAAGTACAGAACCATAATGAATTTAAGGATTATGTATAATATATAATTTAACACTTATCTAATGTAATTTGATATTGAAATATACTGACTATTTTAGTTATACTAAATTTCATTGCATATGCAAAAATATTTTGCGATAGTAACAAAAATTTGTCAGCAAATATTGTAATTTTACTATTGATACAATATATAATCCGTTTTTGAGTTAACGTTTATACAATCTATGTATTGTTGGATTTAAATATTAATTATTTCCAAAATTGAATACAGTTATTAATAACTAAATATTATTTTTAAAGATACCTTACTGCAGGCAAAGTTTAAGATTTAAACATACGATAACTTGAAAAAAAATAATATTAAGTTTCACTGTAATCTGATAAAATAAATTCTTATATAAAATCTTGAGCGTATGTAATCCTAATAGTCACAATTCTCACAGATTAACAAATAATATGATCATAGATTCAAGTAAGACATAATGTGTATTAAATTCAAAAACAAACAAACATGATATATGTATATATTTCACACTGTACCATTCATTTATTCCATTTAAAAATTTGCCATTTGAACCTCGATTTCTTGTAAGCAAATTAAAAATATATAATAATAATAATCAAAAACTTTATTGATGACAAATAGGTTAAGACAAAATTCAGATATATTAGGGTTTTATAGCCCTTACATTTTCCAAAACGAATCGTTATTAGTTTTCTTGGCAGCATACTCTATATCTCTGCCAAGTTTTAGAGCTAAAACATTAAAACAGTAAAACCGCATAAAAGTATGCGTTTTTCTATAATTTGTAACATTAAGTGGTTTTCCTTAAGCATTGGGAATTTGTCCTAGGTCATCAGAATTTTATAGAATTTGTTCAATGCCTATATACGTAGGCGTTTTTACGGATTTGGTCTATGAAATAGATGCATTGTATTACGTCAATCTTTCCACAAGTACTCCAATACTTAATAGATTTTGCAATTTAGAATTTATGTATCATTGATTTTAATACAAAATTCGACTGTAGGCCGTATTTTATCCTTGGAATTGCCTTCATAGTTCTGTGTTTTAGATTAGAAAATGTGTCTATATAATTGCAAGGTCAAATAGGCTAGTAGTCAAGTCTTATCACAGTGAAATACGATTATTTTACCCTAATCAAAACAATACAAGTAATCTGAAGTATTTCTGAGCTAATTCGACTTAGGGTCCTTCAAAAGAGCGTACCAGCTTAAAAGGTCGGCAACACACTTGCGAGTCTTTTGGCAATTTGTGTTCGTCGGTGGTATCACTTAACATCCGGTTGTTTGCTCGCTGTTATATACAAAATAAAAAAATATTTTTTATTATCTATCTCGCTATTACGAAGCTTTCAATTTCAAGTCAATTTCATTATATGGGAGTTGATATTCAATCAAGGTACTTGCAGGCACCTTGTGATCAATCCACGACATATGCCAATAGATTAGGTTTTTTTAGTTCATTTTTACATACTTTATCGTTCGTTCACACCACTGATAAATTATCTGTGATATTATGATATGTTATCGTGTGAAATTAGGGCAGTGTATGTTTACTGTCTTACTTTTAATTTGGAGATCTTACGCACTTGAGTTGCTTCGTTGTTTTCAAAATATTTTTTTATTAAATATTGATACATCTTTATAATTGTCGACCCATACTTCCTAGGTACCGATATACATGTAGAAATTGTATTTGTACTTTTAATCAGACCTTTACTTGAAATGGCCCAGTGGGAGGAAAAAAGACAGGACGTCTACCAGAAACTGGGATAATGAAATAAAAGAGATAGCGGGGAAATATTGGTTGATAATAGCGAAGATGAGAGACAATCTCCTTCAAGGATGAGGTCTTCAATCCGTCATAGGTTTTATATTCATTCATAGGAACATTTTCCCTTGGCGATGCGAAGAGATGTGGGGTCACTCTGCATCTTTCCATGGAGAGTATTAAGAGGAGTTGTTCGGATTAATCTCTGCAGCTGAGTTTCATCATCGGACGTCGAGGCAGAATACGAAATTCCACCTATAACTTCGACGTCCGTCGTTCCACAAGAGTTTTTTAATGCAGTTTTTGCTGCGCACTACCACAAAGTGGCACCAGCTGCCCACTGAAGTATTTCCGAACCAATTCCACTTGGGTCCTTCAAGAAAAAATCTTACCAATTCTTATAAGGCTGGCAACGCACTCGCGAGCCCTCTGGCATTGAGAGTGTCCATGGGTGGCATCACTTAACATCAGATGAACCTCCTGCCCGTTGTTCTATTAAAAAAAAATAAACATAATGTTATCCTTACTACTCGAATACAGGCTATTTTTATTTATATTTGAACTTTTTGGTTAATTTCAACGAAATTTTGGCCTTTATTATAGGTATATAATTACTATAAAATAAAGTCCTCTGCTATGGATTACAGAGCTTTCAACTCTTGATAATCGAAGCTCTAGACTTATATTTTTGCTACTCTTAGTTGTGTTCCAATCTTCAGGGAATAATAATATTTCCGCACTTTAGCAGATGCTAGTTTTATATCTTACACAGGAAGAATACGAAATGAGATACAATTTGGAATGCTTTGTTGTAATCTGGTTTAGTTTTTTAAGAGTTTTCTTTCAAAATGACCCTTACCCTCTGCTGACCAGTCAACCCGGTTCCTGTTCAATGGACTTTACATGTCCTGTCATTTGGGGATTCACAAAGGGTTAAATTTGCGAAAAAATATGAGGGGACCATGTTTTTTTTAGATATTGATTTTGAAAACCAAAAAGATTACATTGCTTTTATTGAATTACTTTTGTTTTTTACACTTTTTACAACAGGCCTACACATTTTTTTATGAAAGGTACGCCCTTTCATAAAAAAATGTGTAGGTCTGTTGAAAAAATTCATAATATTATTGTCGAGTATTATTTCTAACAGCTTCTCTGAGTGCATAAGTGTAAAGATAACCTTTTCGGTGATTTAAATTGAGTTTATTTTTTAAGCTTTTCTCTTTTTATCTATATTTAAAAAAAACAAACATATCCAACGCGTTTGAGTAATGTAAGTGACGGTTTAACATGTTCGGTTCTAATTAGAAGCATTTAGAAGCTAAATTGTCTCTGACAATTTTAGGTTAGCAATGATTGATGTTAGTGTCAACTAAATCAACACCTGCTTGGCTTTATAAAAATTAAAAGTAAAAGTAAGCGTTCGATCCTATATATCGTATTTCATTGCTAGAACTCTTCAAATTATTGTGGCCAGTACCTTCACAGTCCTGCTTTGTATGACTGTCGACCATTCGCCTGCGCTTACAAAATTCAGTTTGAGCTGCAGAACGCGCGCGCGCGGCCGCCCCGCGCCGAAATTCAAATTTGGAACCCGAAATTGACAACTTTGACAATTGTGTCGTAACTTTTTAATTTTTTTTGCAAGTGGCCAGTGATTTTTGACTTTGTGTGTTCCGAACGGATTGTACCAAATGCATTGCGTTGGATGTGAGTAATAGTATTAAGATTGTTCGTCCGTTAAGGGTTTCGTAACTTGAGTTTATGGTAATTGTAAACGAGTATAATAAAAATAAAGTTTAAGTTACAAAATTTATGCGCTATTATTTAGCGCTAACTTAAGGCTGCGTTCACTGGATTTTTGAAGCTGGAATAATAATTACCCGTATATTAATTATTTTATCTATTCACGAAACTTGCAATTTATCAAGGTCCCGTGTTGCATGAGATGTATTGCATAGTGTGGGAGCGAGATGGAGTTAGCGGCGACCTTCTGTTCGTAAGAGAGGTCCGATGTTGGGAAATTATTGGGAAATAATTTTTCTCTTTCGGCATCGAAGGGCGTTTTTTACCATGTTTTTGACTTTTTTTTTATTTGCTCTAATACTAGGTTAAGGTTGAAGAGATTTTACGTTGTCACTAAGTTATTGACACAATGATTAAATACGATTTGTATTTATAAAACAGTCGCTGAAAATATTTTTTATATATTAATAAATTGCTGATTTTATTTTCAAACGTAAATTATACAAACAAACAAATCATTTTTTTTTAAATTTAATTAGTAGATAAAACAGATTATTTAGTAAGGACAAATATAATTACGATTTATCCTAACGTTTTGCAAAAAACTTTTGAATGGTGAAAGCTTAAAGATTTCATCGCAAAAAAATAGTTTCTCTTTTCCTGTTACGACTGTCCTTTCTATTTCGACAGAGCCAAATATATGTATTTATACTTGGGTTTTTTTAATCACCAAAAAGTTAGTATCTTTTTTTTTGTCTTTGTAAAAGGGGAAAAAGTTTTCACAGACGTCTCATTGTCGAATCGAACCCAGAACTATTTAACTGAGTTATAGATAATTTTTGACGAAACGTCATCAAAATTTCCAAATAATAACCCGTAGAAGGTAAAATTACCAAACTGTAGCCATTAACATTAGTTTAAATTAACCAAAAGTATTACTATATGAAATTAAATAGCCTTCGCAATTTCGTAACTTTTGAAGTTATCCAAATATAAATCCGAAAGTACAATTATCAAAAAGAATTAACTAAAATATTTGAATAAGGACTAATATCAAGACATTTTAGTAAAACATGAAATATATATAAAATAAATACTTGCTAAATATTATCCGTTTGACGTAGATAAAAACATCGGTTCGGACAATGAAAAACAAAAGAGAAACCAAAAATACAAACGTCAATCGTCAATACCCAAAAGCCTCGCATCCGCCTTTTGCTTTTAGCATATCTCTTATAATGTGTAATAATAATTATGGCATCGATCAAAAAGGCTCTCTCCAACTTTCACACAAGATTTTTGGCTGTAGCAACTTTCACTAGCGACGCCGGCGCAAGGCACGAGCGTTTCCAGTTTGTGACGCCTTTGTTTTATTCAGTTGTTTAAATACACATACTTACTCCGTATGTAATTGTATTTATTGGCTCTGCGACCCAAGAAGTGTCTTGCACTCCGCTGATTTACTAGCGCTGTCTTGTGGCACCTCCTGGATTTTACGCCTTAGCCGTTTCGCCACCAGTAGCTTCTGCTCCTCTTTAATGGTTAGCATCCAATCCTCACAGTACATTACGACTAGTCGTTATACGTTATCAATTGCAATAGGAATCCTAACCTGAGTTTTTAGCAGGAATAATTCAAAATAATTATTATGAATAAAATAAAACTCCGTAAAGACAGCAATTGTCGTTCCAGTCATGGTTTAATCTGTGAACTATTATCAGCATTATAGAAAGTTTATCTGTATTATTTCGATTCTGACATAAATTTAATCAACAAAATATACTGCAGACATGTTCAGACCTTACTAACTTCATTATAATTAAAGCTTAATTGTTTTGTTACTATTTTTTTTGAGTTTGCCTTATTAAATCGCTCTCGCTTCAGCGTATTGCTTATACAGAAACCACCAAAACGTTTGAATGTGTGAGTGAGCGGCCGCGACGTAACATTGCGTAATGCAGCGCTCGCACGCACTGCAGAATGCTAATTTGTCAAACTATTTATAGATATAGCGGCGCACCCGGCTTCTCCTGATATCAATGTGATGCCCACCCGGTCACCTATTAATGTTTATGGCAGGCGGTTATCAATATATTTTTGCAACGACCATTTTGACAACCGATGTCTATTTGAACGTAACTTCGCACTGGAGTTCTATAATTTATGAATCCTAGGTTACTATTGTCTATTCTAACCATAAAATCAAGTTTTTATAAATCTTCTGTGCGTGTGTTTGCAATTAAACTCCTAACCGGCTGGATAGATTTGGATGATATTCTTTATTTAAGACGTATGTACATAACATCGTCTGTGGGGTCCGCTAGTATACATAAGACTTTCGCATAAGGTCTTTATAATAAAAAAATAGACTTTAAACGGGTAAACTATTCCCAATTTTCACGAACTTGTCAACGCGTATGTAATCAGTGCACTTTAAAAAAATCTATACATATTCTGTGCATAGTTTAAATCTTGTATCAACATATAGAGTTTGATTAGCATTATAATTAAGAAATTAGGCAACCAAACGTTATCTTTGTACTTTGTAAATTCAAAATTAAATAGCAAAATTTAGTAAAAATATCTTCTATATGGTACGTTAAAATAACAAAAAAGAAGCGCTCATTATAGGAAAAAGCGTGAAAAAAGGCTTTCATTAAGACCAACGCCGAGTTCTTGTAATTAAAACATCCCTATTACAACCTTGTAATATTTTACGTCCTTACATAACCTTTGACACATTTTCCGAATACTTAAACTTTAGTCAACGAAATACAGTGCAACCTTTGGGAAAGAGGCATTTTGTATAAGTTTCAGTGTTTTATAGGCTTGATTTCAAACTACGACTATATAAGTCCTTTCATTAGGGAAAATAATTATATTTGTAGTACATATTTATATATATGAAGCTTTGTGTTAAGGGCTTATATTTGACGGGATAAAAATTCATTACACGGAACGTCGGAAATATCAGTCTGTCAGTACAAATATAAGAGAAGAAACTAAAACAATGCTCTTAAATCGAATCATAGAGCGCAGATACAATATTCAATAATCAAACAATGGACGTGCCTGACAAAACACCTAGTTAGATACAGCCTAGCAACTAAAGTACCTAGGGAACATCAAAGTGAATGACATAATAGAACGGCGTTCATAGCTATATGTATACTGCAGCTCCATACAGCGAGAAAGAAAAGTACCGTTTAGTTCATACCACGAAGCACGGGGATCGATGCCGGGCCTGCGCACTACGCGCCCTCCCCCACCCCCCCACTCAAACTGAAATGCATCGCGATTGCACTCAGTGCATGTGAGAACGCCTCTGAAAAATCCAACACTAAAATAAAAAAAAATCCATACTATGTGCTCCCAGTGTGACGCTATCTAACTCGGTGGCATCTTCAAGACCAGAACGAGCAAACGAACTATGAAGAAGAAAAAACGGATCGCGATTCAAATAAATAAAAATAAAATAAACCACAAGCCGCACCTAGACAATATAACACATTTATTCCGCTAATTCCGATGAATTTATACTCGACATTTAATATAATAATCACAACAGAAATAGTTAATCAAATAAATAGTTACACGTTATCTTCCCGAGCAAAAACCTTATTAAAACGAAAATTTTAGACTGATATTTAAATCCGAATAACGTAGTAAAATTTAAACAAATTATAGTATTTACATTAGTTGAGAATTTGAGAAAGTTTATATAGAAATGTATTTATAAATATAGTGATAATCGCAATAATTACAAATCTAAAACCGGGGATCAGTGCGTAGCCTTAAGTATTATAGCGGACGAACGATTTTGAGACTAGATTCATTATAGTGTATAAAAATGGATGAGCGGTTCTGAGTGGAATGAATAAATTGTGATCGTGAGTTGGTCCGTTGGACCCATTATGTTGAACATGTTTGATATGTGGAACTCGGTCAACACCAAGCTGGAGGCCCAGAGCAATGTGCAGCAGAGCCAGCAGCCGCACACTTCAGGTGGGAGCATTAAAGGTAATTTCATATTAAATCTCGATTCGACGTCGACGACTGCACGTGAACTTCTTCTCTTGCAAAACTGACAGACTTTCCTAAATTCGAATTCACATAATTCCTTGACTAGGTTTTCTAACTCTTTTATTGGACTCTGATTTCGGGTGACATTTGACATTTAACTTTTAAAATTGACTTTCTTCCAGGACTCGACGTCGAATTTATTACTAGTAGTAGACGGCGATATAATATGTGTACGACTTAGGAAACTCCAGGATAAATGTACTAACTTCGTCCACTGCAATGAGCATTCAATAGGAACATTTATTAAATAGAACTACAAAATTCAGTCAGTTTAAATTTTGAACGTAATATAAAAGGCATAAATTCAATTAGAAGCAATTAACATTCGATTTTTAAATTGCAAAGACTGAATCCAAGTAATTTAGCGAGGAGATATCAGATAAAAAACGTTTCCAGAATCATGTCATAATTTCCACAGAAAAGTTATTCCATATTTAAATCGAAGTGAAACGCTTTGACATTTCACTAAACGAAGCCGCCTTGAATTCCATTTTCAAACCTCATGACTTATTCCCTTTCCGGCACTGGCTGAAAGTATTCATCCATTTTAAAAACGTTCCGTTTTGACTTTGTACCAAAGAGATTTTTGTCTTTGAATACAAATGATGCATTTGTTATAATTACTTTATATAGGCTCAGCATGTCATCGTGAAGGAAAATCTATAAAAGAAGATAATCAACCGGAACAAACATGTTACACATTAATTGTTCGTTGTTGGGCTTTCCGTGCGTTTTGGTCAAGATTAGACCTATAGAAATTGCTTTGAGTATAACGAGATAGCGTGGGCGAAATCACATAAAAATCTCATATAGAAAGTTGGTTTCCGGTATATTAATACATAATTGTTTCTTATTTTATTGCGTAAGAAAGAAAGTCGCCAATTAAAATTCGGTAACTCCATCTTTCGTGCTTGCGTAATTCAGGCTTTTCACACTTGGTATTTTTGATACGACTGTCTCAGACACGATATTAAACGAATAATGATTACAAATAAAAATAATGACTTGTTATTATTAAAAAGAAAGCTGCATTGTAGAGAGACAAATAAGGTAATAATTCTTTTTTTAATTATGAGTTTTATGATTTTCATATTAATAGACCCTTATTTTAGAGTCATCAAAGTATATTTATAAGTCAACTAGCAAACTCGGCGAACTCCGTTTCGCCACCAGATGGCTTCGTTTTATGTAACATTTCGTTTGGTGATCCCGCTTTTCTGTTAAATTTTTCCTGAATTTTCTTTGCTATAAACCTCACGGAGCCCGAGACCTTTCCAACGAATGCAAAACCGTGGAAATCGGTTCGTGCGTTCTGGAGTTATAGCGTCAGGAAGGAAAACCCGACTTATTTTTATATTATAAGTCAATCTAGATTTAAAAAACAACTAATACTATAAAACAGTACAGCCACATAACCTACTTCAAAAATCGAACAATGGCTCCGCAAACAAAAAGATTTTTCAAAATAAAACATTGCTGTAACTGTAATCGTATTACCGTAAGGGTATTATCTGTTAACTGGTCATTGACATGTCAGCTATTCTATATAACCGTACAAGAGTTACCTACTAACTGCCGCTCCATTTAAAAAGATTCCTATTTTTTTCTTATTATGCTTGTAAAATTTATTTTATGCCAGTTGTATTTGGACTATACTTCTATAAAATCATTTTTTAAAAGTAAAAGTACAACACAATTTCACAATTTTAGGAGTTAAAATAACACTATTGTACATACCCAGGTAGTATGATAAACTATCGGACCACTATAATACATTAGGTTAAACATTATAATCTGTGTGGAAGATCGCGCCTACGCATTGGTTTTAGCTTTCACTGTCATGTATAGAATCAAAATTTTTTTGCGTAAAAATAACTTTCATTTACAAATGCATTCCACAGGAATCGCTACCTTTTACTTTCTTTAATCAATAAACGATAAGTATTAAAAATAATTGACATAAAACTTTCACAGAGTAAAAATAAAGGACAACGTATGCCATTTAACGCAAGAAAGCAAACGTGATCCGGTTTAACGTGAGTCGTTGCGTAACGAGTAACGATACGCAACTAAACTGTATCGTTGCTTCTTATAATCATCACCCAGCTTATAGACATTACAATGCTTAGTAGCCTGCAATTGTCTGCATAAAATGATTAGGTAATGCGGAGTCATAGAAAAGAGTTTTTTGACAAATAGGTTATATATCGGGATTATATGACTAAGATTGAAATTTTTAGAACACTCGACAGATCTTGAAAGATGCATTGTTAAGTTAGTTGTTGTTAAATCAGATTTAAGTATCACAAAAATATTATTTAATTTCTAGGAAGTTATCGAAATTTAAAAGTACTGTAGAAATTTATAAATTTTAATAAAGACAAAACAAAAGTCAAAGTCAAAAATCATTTATTCATATACGTAACACAATACACTTATGAACGTCAAAAAAGAAATATACATTAAATGCTTCTAATTTTACATTTAGAGCCAATTCTCAAATCAAGGGCGAAATCGAAATTTACAAGAAATATTCTTCTGTTTTAAGCTATTGGGAAATTTTTATAGTATTTTAAGATAGGGCTTAAAAAATGGATCACTTCGTAATTTTGTGGTATATTAATTATGTGGTAATAGCGTATAACTGCTAACAAAACATGTTTATTGCAAAATAGACATATATTATACAATCTGTATTATCGCAAAAGTGCAATACATATCGAATTACATACGTATTCGTAAACAATATCGCGTAAGTAATTAATTTTGATTGCAGTATAGAGATGCCGTAAGTAACAAATATTAACAATGCATAAAAATTAATCGTAAAATAGACCTGGACCTATTTGAATATATTTTTTTTATTTATTCCTTGAACACTAAGAAATGTTTTTATGAAGAGAAAAATTTAAAAGTATACAAACAAAAGTACAAGTATACAAGTGCACTACTTAGGTTTTTATTCCGGAAAAGCGAACAATCTCTATGGGGTACAAACCAAAGTTGGTTTGTAGCTACTAAAAAGGTAGGCTAAGCAAAAATCATATTAAGACGAAACAAAGTTCGCTATTTAGTAGTTAATCAAAAAGATATTCTAAACAGTGTCTAACTAAACGCATAAAAAATTAACAAAGTTAAAACAGTTAACCTAAAGTTTATTATTTATTTAGTAGGTAGTGTGAAAACTAAACAAAAGCTAGCTCGCTTACAATTAGAAGTACCAGGAACGCATATTCTTAGAAGAGCACTAACCTAAATTAGGATGCGGCTATCTACAACTACAAGTATATTATGTAGAGTCAGCTAATTTAGCATATTCTCTTAGTATTGACGTATTTTATATACTTAGCAAGTTTGAATCATCATGTTTCATGAATTACATACTTCAATTTAAGTTTTATATTGAAAATGAGGCTCACTTTACGTGAACATAATTGAAATATCTGTACTTCATACATTTTAAATAAACCAGAGAATGTTATCATTATCTGTGTTATTTTAAAGCCACTGATTTCTTATTAATCAATCATTTTATTAACAAAGTTATTCTATACAAAAATTTAATTATTGACCTTGGGAGGAATTCTGCTTCGTAATTTCTTAAATAAAGAACAAACAATATTCCCTGATATTTTCCTTCACTTATTGTCAAAATTCTAAAGTTAAATGAAAATCTAACGCTCGCAAGTACTAGGCAACTAGGAGAGCATGACATATGACAGCTAGCACTAAGTCTAAACGCAAGAAAAAGTTGCCTGGCCAAGACCCATTTAGCTGGTACTTCGATGCGCGCTCGCCTCGTCTTGGTACTTGCAACCTTCGTAGTTTATTGACATCTGTTTATCGCCGTTTTAGATATTTTTAAGGTCGTCCTCTTATTTAGATAAAATGCCGGTTTTATGTTTGTTTTAGGCACTCATTTTAAAGCTAAGTTTTAATAATAAAATTGTTTTACTGAAATATAAACAAAAATAATGAGCGTTTACAAAAATAACGTTATTTACACACTACTTTTAATTAAAATTTGGGTATGTACATTATAGTTTGCTAAAATTATTAATATGATAAATGTCGCTTTAACACGTAATTTTACGTCGTTAACTAACTAGTCAAGGTTCAAGGGCAAAACTGATGAGAAATTACATAATTTTAGTATTTATGTAACGCAGAGGTAATCTTTAGTACATTAAAGGCTCCAACTAGAAGTCATATTAAATAGTTTCATATATTTGATGTTTTTCTGTTTGATTGAATATTTAAGAGTAAAATTGAAACTAAATATAGTTAAAAAAAAATAGATTTAGAATTTAAACTATCAAGTGCATTAAAGCGCAGTATCACGTATCTATGTGCATGCGTAACATACTCGAGTACGTACGAGTAGTTCGACTAGCGACTGATAATATGATAATGTTAGGCTCATGTGTGCGTGCGCCTGCGCTGCTGGAGCGTTTACTACCGAACCGGTACTAGGTTACTGATTGTATGTACTAAATCATAGAGAAGGTAGAAGAAATATTGCAAAAACATATTACAAGACTTAATTTTAAATTATTAATTATCATATATAATAATTATTATTAACTGTCTCTATTTTAATTTAACTCGTTGCATAATTATATGTTCCGTCACAATTTCTAATAGAATGTCTACCGGATTCTAAACTTTTAAAATAAATTATGTAAATTAATATTATGACAGCGGAAGTGAGTTTTCTTTGTTTATTGTATGACAATGAAGGAATCCCTTTATTTTCATCTTAGATAGTATGGGATCTTAGAAACAAATAAAACCGATGGTTTATTATAAGTCACAAATTTAAAAAATTAGATGCTCATTTTAAAAAGTATTAACGTGTTTCACAAAGCAACCACTCATGAATTTTTTAATTAACAGTACGAAATAACGAATAAGTAATTAAATATTCTATTTCTTGGCTAAACATTCAATCTAAACCCACTGAACTTTTAGAATTGGTCTAACACACTTTTGTTAAATCCATATAAGGGCAGCAAGTTACTAAAGCTTCAAACATTAACAAAATCGTACTGGCGTCAGTCAACTCGCCCTCTCAAACAACCTCCTAGAGCTAATATATTCGTGCGTGCTGGCTCACATGCTCTGTGACGTCATACATTGTAGAGTCTAATGCAAGAAGGGATAGAAGGATATTTCGAGAAACGGCAAAAGGGCTTGGTTATAACTTGACTAAAACAACTATTAGCTACCTTTAACAAGTTCTACGTACTTGTGTCGAAGAATTTAATGTTATCCAAGGTCCGATGTTTTTATTTAAAATTTATTTAAGCATGTTAAAACATTTGCGAACTGTGTCTTAGTGACCGGCCCATTTCTTTTTAATTTAGATTTTCATCTGTCAAACTGGTATTTAAAATCGTAGAGAATGCAATATATACTAAATTAACAAATCTAATTTAAAAAGCCGGCAACGCACTTTCCTTCTGGAAATGTGAGTGTCCATGGGCAGCGGCTTAACATCAGATGAGACTTCTGCCTATTTGTTATATGTATATACAAAAAAAATAACGATTTTTTTGTAATATAACTGATTGGATGAATTTAGATTTATTTATTTTTACTATTAAACACTTTGCAAAGTTATAAGTATATCGCGTATAAGTTTAGTTAATTGTCACTAAACCAATTTCCGTCCAATTGTTGTAAACGAAGTGAAACTCGACCTTAGACGGATGTCGAAACCCGGCATATTGAAATTGTCGCAACTTATTGCTATTTTTTTATACAATTGATAGGCGAAACCGGGTTATACGCTTGTCCTTGATAGACCGTTTCTCATTCTTAAGGTTTGTTAATCAAGTGGCGCCAAAATGGCCACAGATTACATTTGTTCCATAGATTATAAAATTTTATAGTCAAGTGTCAGGCACTGTGTGACACGTGTCGTCGATTTTTTGTGACGTACGAGAAAGTTTGATTTGCACACATTTTTGGGGATCTGAACGCACGGTTAAGAATTGCTTACACTGGCAACACTGCTCCTTATCAAATTATAATTTATTTATGTAGGTCTCTTAATGTACACTTATGATCAGAAAAAAAACTTAATTTACATTTACTGTTGTATGTCTTAAACCATATAATGATAAAATTGCCCAAAAAGTATTTAATCTCTAGGTGTTATAGTCTGTAATAATTTTATGCACTTGCTTTTATTATTGTATTACTTAATATTTTCCTAAAAACAGGAGATTACTCCGTTATTTGATCAGAATTTAGTTTTGAAACTTCAAGGAGTAGGATACATAAAAAGTTATAATAACATTTGCCTACTTTAATGTAAACTTTTGTTAATAGAAATCTGGAATATTACATATAAATATCTATGTTACTTCACTATAATATTTAATAAAAATATTATTTTAATTTAATTTTCAATCCTAATTTATAAAAAACTGTTCAAGTGTCGCCATCTCTTATTACAAGATGACACAAATTATTTTCCTCATTAAAAGAGCTTTACGCGAAATAAAATTTTAAAATTTCGAAATTCGCGACAGGATAGCACTACGAGCGTCTCAATTAAAACAGTACAAGATTTTCATACTAAATAGAGCGTTATTGACTTGAAATAAGGTTGAATTTGGCGTGTGTCTGCTGACGGCTCGTAGCCAAGTCAAAAGTATGTCACTGAGACTGAGTTGAACAGCCACGCAAGGCCGCTCTATCTATGAGCGCAAAAGTGCGGATGTGCGACCCTTCTATCGTTAAATCATAGATTTGAGTTCCATTTTTAATGCGCACTACTTCTTTCTTATTCACACTACGATGAAGTACTTTAACATATTTTTAATGGATTTACCGTTATTTTTATATTTTTCCTTTACCGTTCGAGCGAATGTTAAATTCGCACATAGAAAGAAAGTCCATTGGTGCACGGCCGGGGATCGAACCTATGACCTCATGGAACAGACTCGCACGCTAAAGCTGCTAGGCTAGCACTGCTCACAATAGGAAACTTACTTATATTTAAACGACTTACAAAAAAACTTACCAATAATTTATCAATTGCAAGTATTCTATTTGCATTGCAAAACATACCTAATACAAAGTATTTACGAAATTTCTAAATCGTCAAACTCTAAAAAAAACAAATTTGAATAAGCTAAACAATAATACACTAAACAGTAACCTAAGATTTTTAAACAAAAAGGTCTTATTCTTGAAATTTGAAACTACACCAATAAGAACCAAGTGTATTGAATATAACTACACTGGCAGCACTGACGTGAAAATTTACAAATTATAGTCATGGGAAGAATTGTATGCCCGGGCCCTTTACAAAAGTATTTTTCGACAGTTGAATTTCTATGACAATGGGTCATGTGACCAGGCGCGAGATCATTCCAATATTGCATTAATTGCAATGTGTGTCTTCTAAATGACGACTAATTAACATTAAAATAAGTGGAATATAACGAAATTATTTAAGACCGATTTCAAAATGGCGTCGAAAATCCACAGCTTATCAATAGTTTTCCCATCAATGTGAACAACCTTACACCAAGGTTGTAAAGACACGCGACAGAATATAAGTGCGAATGCAACATTTTTTGATGCAAAGTAAAATTTAAAATTGTATCTGTTGTGTGTTTAATTTATTTAAATAAACTATTTTACTATATATGTTGTTATTAAAATCAATTACACTATTTATTTATTAATACGTTGCACATAATAAAAAAGTAATAAGATGGAAACCGCCTCTAATAAATTTTATTATCTATCAACCTAACAGTCTGTGCGTCTATTGCGCAACTTTGAGTGTAATGTACTTTGACATATTACCAACTCTTTGGTACGTTGAGATTCGAACATTTGAAATGACAATGTTTATTTATGGACAGGACATGCTAAGTACATTTTATGTTCTATCACATCAATCATTAATTTACTACGAAACATTTTATACCTAGAGGTAGAGAGATAAATAGGACCTAATATTGTTTTCATAAGTCTAGAATGTGTCGCAAGAATTTTGTTTGATTTTCTTATATTTAGGTGTGTTAAGGAAAGTTCTGTGATAATAGCATACACTTATAGACGTTTTATTATTTGTTATCAAAATCATCGATCGATTATCGTGTTCAAATCTTAATTGGCTGTAAGATGATTCTCGTATATTCAGCAGGATACTAATTAATACTACTTAATTGCGCCCTTCACCGTATTTCGGTATCACGCGATTACAATTGATCGGACTTTTAGTATTGACCATCAAATATTTTGCTTATTAATCATCATTTTTGGGACTATACTTTGCTGTTTTATTCACCGTGATGAGAAGTTTTCCATTTCGTAACTATAGTTTTTTTTATTTTACCATAAATTTAATTGATATGTTTAGCTTGTTAGTTTTGCTTGTATCTTTCCTCTCGTGCTAACTGCAATATAGAATCTTAAATATTATTGCCAGGATTTACTATTTCTCTCTTTTTATTTCACTTACGTCTACGATTATTAATGTTTTAAGCGATGGAATTATTCTTTGATTAATTCGAAGGTTCTGGGTTTATTTTATTGCTGAAACATTCACAAACGAACCCAATAACAGAATTCGCTTTTCTATTCTTGATTTCACTAAAGTAGTTATTAGTCCCTTTATACGAAATTATTCTTAAGCTCTAATGAAAAGAGACTAATTTTATATGTACAAATAAGCCATATATTAGCAATAAAAATCAATGACGTGAAAATGCTGCGCCTTACGCGAATTCGAATCAATATTTGACTTCCCATAACTACTACAGCAGATAGCATATTCCTCCCTCAAAGACCGACAACGCACCCACTAAAGAGAGTGTTCATGGGCCGCGATGACTGCTATTTTTGAGCCTATCCTAATCAATACACTATTTCCTATTTGTCAGTATTAGCATCTAATAAAAAGTACCTAGTGGTATATTTAACTGCGTATTATTATTTCTTTTATTAAAAAAGATTTACGATATTTATGGGCTTAGTAACGTTCAGTGTCTTTTACTTCTCTAGTCACGTCAGCGAGACCACTGAAAGTTCCATTTACTATTAAACAGTTTCCACATACATACAAGAGGAAAAAAAAATATTTTTCACACCTTAGATTTTCGTATCTGTTTCATGCTCAACTGTCAATCACAGTTCGAGTTAATGGTAATTACGCACATAGAAATAAAGTACATTGGCACAGCCGGGGATCGAACCTGCGACCTCAGGGAACAGACTCGCACGCTGAAGCCGCTAGGCCAACACTGCTCAAGGTTTAATCACGCATCTGCGTGATGTCCGTCACCGAATGTTACAACAATATGAGTAATTCTTGTGTGTGTGTAACCCAAACCCATGGGTGTGTGATGGAATTCCTACAGGACACACATACTTTTGTCTTGTGCCTAACATTTATATACCATTAAAAAGTCAAAGCTAACCTTCGAACAACCGGTTCATTATCTAACGGTGAAAGTTATTTTTGACTCATGGTTTTCTCCGCCTGTTTGCGTAGTGACGAAATCGCTATAGAGATCGTGATATTATTTGTTTAAGCTATACAATGGGATCCTAAAATCGTAAGTGCGAAGTAACACATATCTGGGCCTTGGGTAGAAAGAAGACGGCCATATTCTAGAACATAATTCTTCCGCTGTGCTGCCCTGCGATTCTGTAACTCACTTTTCGAACTCACATAGCGGTTTTCGCATCGGCGGTCGCTCTCAAATCAGTCCTGAAGCAGTCATTTTATGATTTGGCATTCTGATAAACAATAAACTACAAGCTCCCACCTTTTCACACACAAAAGTGAGTTACAGAATCGCAGGGCAGTACTGGTCCTGCGAAATAACTCCGCCATTACCAACCCGATAATTTGATAGAGTAATTTCTCTCGGGATTTTTGGCGTTAATTAGCGTTTTATTGAATATAAGATATCTGATTTTTAAGTATGTTTTAAGAAGAATTATTTAGCCACGGAAGAGAATATAGACAACATTTTAAAATAACCTTCATTATTATTAATTCGAAGGGCTATATGATATTATTATCGTGTACATAATTCTAAAAGTAGGGAATTTAAAAAACAAGTCGCACCTGCTCCAAATTTCCTTATTTGTTTCCGCTTGATAACATATTTTATTGCGTAATAGTCGCATAGATTAATTATTTTAATCGAAACAGGCCATCTTGGTACATTCATATTAGATATAATAACGCAGTACCTAAAGTACTACAATTATATTGTGCTGTACTTTCCTTTACTATGTTTTCATAAAGCATCATTTCATCCTTAGGCTCTTTCATAAATAAAAAAATATACGAACTAATAAATCTATACTTTTATAGGAAGTAGGTACTATATTATTTATTCAATGCATGTGCGTTTTCAAGAATTACATTGCCTATCAGATAACCACATATTATCAGTTTAAATTAGAGTGAAAATGAAAGTAAACCACTTCCGAAGTAAAACAAACGAAAGACGATGATATCAGTGAAATCGAGGTGTAAACATTTGACAATGTACGTAATTTAGTTGGCCAATATACATTGACCTCTTATCTGTCCATTTAAATGGTTCCGACTTCAGCGCGCATAGGTCAATGTACACTGGGCGAGTATAAGATGGCGGTAAACGTGCGAGTCGTCGGAAACGACCGAAGTTAGACGAACGCGTTCGTAAGTGGGTCACACGCACACATGGTTGTGACGCACACTAGCGTCAAGCGCATCGCGTTGTATTATGTGTATTTTTTTCGGCGTTCACACTGCGTGGTTTTTCGTGACTAGTCAATGCGATATTAGCCAAGAATAATTGTTGAATGCATCTGATACTATATGATCATTAATAAACGCTGTTTTGTGTTCACATTGAAATAGTAATTAATAATGTAATGTGCTTACAGTAACTTAACTTATATTTTGAGCAATGTTTAAAAATAAAACAAGGCCGCCAACAAAAGAAAAATTACATAATTTTATTTGTTACGACGTTGTATGAAGGATTTTTAAACAAGATATATTTTAAAAAGAAAATAGTTTTTGGTTTGAATACTTTTCTACCATAGACTTATTAACATGTATTGTTATTTAGTATATAGCTTATATACCTCCTATTTGTTATTATGTCATTAAATTATTACATTGCGTATAGAAGATTTTATTCATTTAAAAAAAACTTCATGTTGAAACGTTACGAGTACTTTTATGCATTTTTGAACGAACGAATTTTTCGACGATCGATTTTTCGTCGATAAAAATTTAAACGATAACACTCCATAGGATTATTTCAAAAGAGAAGGGTGTAGTCACAAGCGTACCTATAGAAAATTTACGTAACTAGATGTCCATGTGTTAGTTAAATTACCAATTCTGCACATACAGTGTTTAGTATCTGCATAATGCAGCTACAATTTGGTCAATGTCGTATTTTTAATCATTCTAGCTATTTTCAATGTGCAACTGATGCACTTACGATATTCCTTTCGATTTACTCTTTAAATGACGATTTTAAAGAAAATGCGTTGTATACTTTTGTTTTCATTCATTTATTCACAATTAAATGAAGAGATTGAGAACTCTTCTTTTGTAAAACACGTGAACACTATACATTCATAAATATTTTGTGCACACTTTAAAGAAATTAAAACGTTATTATGGAATGTTTAAATCAATCATCTCCGCAGCCCTTTTTAAATCATACTAGTTAAATTGTGTCTTTGTGCAATAACAATTTATTTAAAAAAAAGTGCTCTGCGGTTTCCGCATTAATTCGGCCGTAGCACGATGCTCTGTAGCCTAAACCTTTTCTCGGTAAATAGACTTTTAAATTACGAATATTTTTTGTATGACATATAGTATCGCAGACTTTATAATATTAGTGTAAAGCTATGAATCATCTATGCCAACTGATCCTTGTTTATTCACATCGTTATTAAATACCTCCTTGTATAGCAAAAAGGTTCTAAAACTAAATAGTTCAAATTATATCATTAACAACATTTATATTTGTCATCTGTTAAATAGCTAGTGCCAGGGACTACTTTCACATAACTTTCGTTTATTTATAATAAATAATAAAAAAATCTTTTCATTTCCATATCTTTGACTTCCATTTCAAAAGTTGTTAGTATTTAATTATAGCTAAATGTCGCCTGTGGATAAATACCCCTCTTGGGTAAAGGCTTTCAACCTTAGCCAGTCTTTTCCTGGTATTTCTATTAAGTCATCAGCCTACCTAAATAAAAATGATATACATGTGATAACGCCCATGGACAGCTGCAGTGCCGAGGGCGGGTGCGTGTCGTTTCAGGCAATGGAATCTTTTCTTGAAGGCCCCTAATGGTTTCTGAAATAGGTACCTCTGGTTCGTGTGCCTTACAAAGCAAAGGATGACTCTCATTCTGCCTCAACGTTCGATGATGGATTTGATACAAATGGACATTGATACACGACCTTCTAAGAACTTAATACAATCATTTTTCTGGAACTTAACTTAAACCTCTCTGCCTAAACTAATACCAACTAGCTAATGCTCCTGAATAGGCTAATGGTATATAATATAATGCTCCTGTCATTCATTATTACTAACATTATTAATAATAATAATAGTCTTCTTATGTATAATCATGTTTATTAATTAATGATGATTAAGTTTTTTATTATTTTTCTAGCTTTTGTTTTTTCCATGTCGAAATTTTTACTTGTAATTTCTTTCTATGTATATTATTAATTATAGTAGATAAAGTAATGTCATATCATCTAATTTTTTACATAGGACCCATAATAGCATATCAGGCACGCGACCCAGTAGATCTGTGGCCATAAGACATACACTATACAATACAATAAATAAATCAATGGCGCTACAACCTTTTTGGTCAGGCCCTCAAATTTTCTTTATCTGTTTCATGATCATTTGTCAATCTAATAGGCAAGTAGGTGATTAGCCTCCTGTGCCTGACACACGTCTTCATTTTGGGTCTAAGGCTAGCCGTTTTAATATTTTCCTTCACCGTTCGTGCGAATGTTAAATGCGCACATAGAAATAAATTGTTGGTGCACAGCCGGGGCTCGAACCTACGGCCTTACACTGCTCTATATAGAACATAATATATAGATAAATAAACCAAACTTTATAAGGTAATATAAAATTTCTCGTAATTCCGTGTACTCTTATAACATTGGTATGCAAGTCGTAAGTGCCTCTGTCCAATCAATTTGGAGCACATCTGGCCCTATTAAACCGTATTACAAATATTCTTAGCGCAATCTAGATTTATAGGACTGGTATACGTTCTAAAAAGCATTCAATAATTATAACCTTGTTAAAAACCAGATTCTCTTACAAAGTTTTTAATTTCTAGCATCTGTTAGCTTTTGCATTGAAACGCGTTAATACTAAAGTTCAAAAAGCTTCCTTACGACCTTCTAAATATTCTAGCTTTTTCTTACGCACAGTTTCAGAGACAATAGCGCTAAGTAAGCTCCAGCGTGTCTTAAGGAGTCATACTTAGCTGACTAGTCTAGTACCTTAGCTATTTCTGAATGTTAAACTACGAGGAATACTGAGCCCTAAGTTATGACTCTAACATCCTTGTACATAAAAATAAATCAATCCTATTGCAGCGTTTTGACTTTATATCTCTCTCTTTTCATCGTATCGTAAACACAATTTGATGGAAAGAGTCAGAAGTCCATAATGATTTAGTTTCGTTCGTGGCGTTAGTAGGGGAAAGCAAGGTAAATTGGACCGCCCTCGTATCTCAAAAAGTAGCTTTAATTTCAATATTGGCAACACTTAGTGACATGAATCTAGGCACATATCGAATGAAAGAAAGAAAAAACGTTTATTTGGTTAAATTACACACACATATGAAAGAAATAAACATAATCACTTTAATCAAAGATGAGCCCAACTCAGCTTCAAGTTGCTGTCACCAGCAACACTGTGTTTTGAGTCATACTATCTTGAAGTGACAGAATACATTACATAAAAACAGAATGATTATCTGTCATATTGTTTTTCGCTGTGATATTTGGCGTCTGTGTTTTGTTTTTGAAGTTCTGTTTGATAATTTTAATGTACTTTTTATTGATCTGTACTATGAGTACATTTTACGCTGTTTTTACACGCTTTATATTAGCTTCACCTGTATGTATGTATGTATGTAACAAAATTTTGACCCACTTTAAACGGACAGATTTAATTCAAACTTTGTACACTTATAAAGAATCAGCGATAATATAATAATTTCATAGGTTTATCTCGAAAAAACAATGAAATTTTTTTTAAGTCCACAAAGCAATACGATTAATTTGAGACAACACGTATTGCTGCTAGGACTAAAAAGTGGAAAATTAATATAGTTAAAAAAAACTATAAAACACGCTTTTAAAGCACATCAAACTAAAAAGTGAAAAATAATTCCTAATTTAGGCTGAAAATGGTAATGAACAAAAAATACTGGTATTATTGTGAAAAAGCGTGGGGCGCTCTGTGCCATATTTTTCGTCTATCGAGCAACCCATACCACCTATATTTATTTGTTTTTGTGACTCGTGAATTCGTTTAAGTACGTAAGTTTACACGGTGTTATTCTAAAATAGGTTTTCCATATAAGAACAGTGTAATTGTGTTTTTACTTTATCTAGAAGTTGTGGTAGGTCAGGTTTAAGCTGATAACTATTAATAAAACCGTTATAATAATAACACTTTATTTACATCACAATAAATATAAAGACAAAGGATGTGCATGGCCGGTCTTACTGCTAAAAGCAATTTCTTCCAGACAATCGTTATAAAACATACATTAAGTAACTATTTTCAGTAATTTGCATTGAGTTCATTAAATTTAAAATTATGATTATACAATAAATCGTTTAGTTATTATTAAAAATTATAATATTATTTTAAAATTATTTAATAAGATTTCTATAAGAATATTAGAAAAATAAAGCGTGTTTCTTTGCCCGCGCTCCGGATACTTTCGAATTGAATAATTTAAATTTAAATATATTATATATAGGCTATCCCACATTTATTTTTTTTGTCAAATATTAGTTTTGAGGTAAAGTAAATTAAGTATTTTTTTTTAAATTTACGAAGGATATACACAATCTTCTATGTATAACGTCAATTTAAAAATGGAACATTTAAATTCATTAGGTTTATATTTCTAAACTAAATTGAATAAAGAATATAATGGAAGAATAAAACCTCTTTCGTTTAATGTTAAATAAGGCTCATCATTCGCCATAGATCAAAGAGTTGATGAATCAAGCATAGATTTAATAACTATAATTCTTATTCTAAACAGTTCTTTGTGTAACTATGAGTCAATGCGTACTATGTCAGAACGTAAGGTTTAAGCTAGGTCAGGTATCATTTATAGATTGGAAATCGCTATACACGTCTTTTGTTTATTAACTGATTCCAAAAAGGAGGTTGTTGTTGTTGGAGTTAACCTAATAATAACAAGTGCGTGCTCAAATAAATAATATATATAGTCTATATTTCCCGGAAACTAAACGTCATATTAAGACTGCAATCTGCAGTTTCATAAAAATAGGTTAAGTCGTTTTAGAGATATGTTATACTCAAATACCTAAAATAAATTGTAACTTTATAGTCCATATTTCCCGGAAAGTTAACGTCATATCAATACTTCAATCAGGTATATTTCAACTTAGTAACCAGTCAGTTTCATCAAAATCGGTTTAGTCGTTTTAGAGATATGGTATAATCAAAGAAAATAAATTGTATCTGTATATAGTCCATATTTCTTGGAAACTAAACGTCATATTAAGACTGTCTTTCAATCAGGTTTTTTTTTTAAATTTTATCATCAACCATAAACAACAAACTTATTTAAGAACAAATATATTTTTGGCCTATTGTATAATAGTTTTCCTTTTCAGTATACAGGTATTAGAAGCTTGGCTTCCTTTTAATTTTTTTATTTAATAGAACAACAATTCTAAAGGCATATAGAGGGCTTTAGTTATGGAATATTATTATATATTATATATCCTTGGTTCAATTTGCAAGCAAGTGTTTCAGTTAGGAAGGTTTTTACTTCTTCCATAAAAGAATATTATAATATTCGTTTGAATAGTATAATCTGTGGTAGGTATATAATTACTTCGCGAAGTGAATATTAGGTTTAATGCAAATGCAAGCTCATTCAAGGATAATAGATTTTAGTGATTCAACTGTTAAACACGCTGTTTTATTTAATTGCTTTTATAGTATTTCAAAATAAATTAGTTATACTGGATTCTTTTAATTGTAACCATTTTAATGGTTTACAGTTTATAAAATGTTCGGGCAATTAATTCAAAGTCATTTGTTTTAAATTCCATTTTATTTAATATAGAAATTTTAAACTTTAATGACCGCCTTGACGTTTGAATCGCAACACTTGGTATCATTAATTAAAATAAAATCGACTTCAACACTTCTTTGACGTGAGAAAATTTCTAGAATTTTTTAAAAATCTAATCAAGGTAAAATTTAAATAGAGAACGTTAGATTCAAAGGCCTAGTAGCGGACCAAAGAGTTTTCCCTTTTCAGCGCTTTTAAAAAAGTACTCATTAAGGTATGAAGCCTACATACCACAAAAGAATGTCTATGTGTGTGTACACGTGAATCAAGCACGTGCCGATACAGCGCTACGCACACATGTGCAAGCAGTGATGTAACGCGTTGACGCCTAGCAGACATTTTTTATGGGCTCTGACGCAACTTTTTTTTATACGTATGTACATTAGGTTCGTTTCATTAGTGTTTTCATTGCGTTTTTGCGTTGGAAGATGCATCAAACTGGTAATGTTTTTATAAATCTTTAAGCTTAGTATTTTTAAATACTAATTACGTTTTTAATTGCACGATATTATTTATATGTAATGAGATATAATTTACACAATTAGTGTAATAATGATAATTTTAAATATACATATATATTGACGTATGACGGCTTTTCTAATTGATTTTTTCTTTTTCAGGTAAGGATAACTGTTAATAAGAGCCAGCAGTAAGAGGTTTGATTTAATCACATAAAAACGAAAAATATATAATTAGGTATTACAATATACACGAAACATTAGGTAACATGAAAAAATTCTGACTTCGTGTGCATCAGCCCTTACGATGCACACTCACACACATACATATTCTGCGTATAACTGTAAAGCAAGGCTGCACACAGAGGCAACAAGGACAGGTCAACGCACTCTGTTGCCTTGCAAAAGCGAAACAGGAATACACTCTAACGCTAATGAAAGAGCGGCGTAGACAGACGTCACTCTCTTCCGCCGCGCAAATAGGATTTTCCTCAAGTGTGACAAGGATAGCGTTATCGCGACAGGAAGAGACGGACATATAAATATTATGTCTGTTATTTCATTTCCTCCGTTGTGATGCAATAGCAATTTACAGTATATGCATCTATTTTGAGACAAAGCTCAATTAAAATTTAGGGTTATGAGATTATTATAAATTTAACAATGTCAAACTAGGTAGCTGAATAGAAGGTAAAATAATATTATATCTCAAAAAAATTAAAATATTTTTGTAAATTTTACGTTTGCAGCAGATTATTTCGATTAAATCGTTAAAATGTTTTTGAAAAGGAACATCCCGTTTCTAATTTCAATAATAATAATAACGTTTAAGTGAAAAACAAGTCGTATAACATTTAACTCAGCGCCCTCTCTTATCGAATGGCGTCACTAAAAATGATTAATGTATTATTGTAATTTGCAACTATCTCCGTGTCCTCATTTTCATGTAATTCTCGTTATATCGACTCATTAATACTTTGCTAACTAGTTGTTTCCACGATTCAACTTGAAACTATTTTTGAGGAAAATCCGATGTTACTCCCACTACGCATGTCCTACTTATATTTCTATGAAAATACTCCGTCTTTTGTGGACTTCAGCCTACCAGTGAAAAAGTAGGTCCAAGACATATGCCAAACCCCATGTCATTGAACTCGAATTGCTGCCAAACGAGTGCTCCATCAAAAATAGACTCAAACACGTGGTAACAGCACCGAAAATTACTCCGACACATTTTCAAAACAGGGGCCATATTGAAAATTTTCCCGCGCACACTTACGACCTTACGTTCGAAATTCAAAAGCCACGCACACACTCACAAATTTTCCACAAACAAGTCGCAAAGGTAATCATGTACGAAGAAAGTACGTACGAGCTTTCCCTGTGTTGGGTTACACAATGTCGGACCTCTCTTTCTAACGCCTCTAGAAACTGCTAGCGTCCCACTCACGCGTACTGTTATTACATAACGGTTGTTGTTTAGCTGTAACATTTTTCTCTTGAAACCGCTATGGTTTAAACTGAAATTAAAGATAGAAACAGTGCGTTGAAAATTATCACATTAATTGTTGTTGATTACAGGTTTTACTCATCTAAAGTTCTCTATGACAGTGTAATTTAAAAAGTTTAGGCATATAATAATTTATTAAAAAGTACCTTATGTCTAAATAAATACATGTGCTTAACTTAACGCACCTCCCTATACGTATAGCTTATACATGCAACATAACGTGCTTGAGTGTGGGAGCGTGCGGTAGTGTGCCTCGCGCCTGTTCATTTCCTAGTTGCTCCCTTGATGGCCCGCTTGCAACATCGCGTCGTTGTGAGCGGGGCCTTATGAATTCCGTGCACTTATTCGAATTCGAATTTTTTTTTTCAGTGTTGTGACGTGTAAGTGGCCAGTGTTGTGTCGTGAAAAAAGTTTTTATGTGGATTTTAGCAGGTTTTCACAACTCGGTTCGAAAGTAGAATGATGTAACAACTGTTGCATTGTATTCTTAATACGCCTTTCTTCAACTCGAAATTTTAATTAATTTAATTGGTTAATTAGTGAAGATGAGTTCCGTGCGAAATTCTCGTTGCATTAAATTAAATTCGGCAAATTAATTGGATGTTACATGTTGCGGATAAAATTTCAATTTTTACTTTTACCTTATTGTCGAATAGAATTTTAAAATCTTTTAAGAGTTCTTCGAAAAATTTCATATGACTCACGGATATAACCATGTCCTTATTATGGAGTATCAATTCCGAAAATGACTATTTAAATAAATAATTTTAAAAATACACAGAAAATAGACGTAATATTTATTCAAAGAATCAAACCGCAATTTTAAAAAGGTGATACTACTGAACGATATCTCGGTTACTATGAAATAGATAAACGTTTTCAAGCAAACTATGTCGAAACATATACTTTACTTTAACATAAGGATGGCAGTAGCTCATAAAAAGGGTGCGTGTACTTATGTACGCGCGTAAGAAGTTATACTTCTTTGGCATTATTAAAAATAGTTTTTGATTGCATGTAAATAATTAATTACAATTAAATAATCAAAGACTGGAAAAGGAGTCATTATAGTCAATAAAGTTCAGTTTACATTTGAAAAATTAAATAAATAAATATTTATTATTATTCTCTTAGATTCAGTGTAACATAAATTCTATTATTATTCGAATGTTGTTTTTAAATTATGTCCAATGCCGTAGCATCTTCCGTGGGCAACTTCATTCTGTTAATTTTGTGTCACGGTGCGCGCGCATCGTAAAATTTCACTCTCATACATTTTTCATAACGCGCCTAAAGAAGTATAACTTCAAAAATTGTTGAATGCAAAAAGCATACTAATAATATATATTATTATGAGTCATATATTATAATTATCATGACGTCCTGTCATTATAATTTTTAAAAATATATTTCTAAAGTTAACTATAAAACCTACAGAAATTCAGCTCGATCTTTTTACATTTTTGTTTCTTATAGTTGGCAACCCTAACTATGGACTATAGACGCGGGTGTCACAACGTTTATTACATGTTACTTAATGTTGACTATGGAAGTTTATCTACAAGTTATGAATGTATACAAATATTACAGAACACGTATGGTTAAATTTAGACGTAATACATTCATGTATAGTACCTACATACAAAAATCTCCAAAGCTACCTAATTGAGATGTGTCATATCAAACGTGACAACAACAAACTATAGACAATATCCCAATAAAAGTTTGTACTGTAACATAATATCGTAAAATAACTTTCAAGAATATCATGAATTTATATTATATGCAGCTAAAAATCCCGCAATGTAATGTTACATTGTCTAAAATAATCTAGAATTCATCCATTATGAAATAAATATGCAAAAAATGCACTAAAAATATTTGAAAAGAGCAAAATAAAGCATTTGAATGAATCTTTCAGCGCAAACTAACAATGGTTGAATTTCTTTAAAAGTAAGTGAAAAACGCTTCGTTTCACTGGGGAAGCGCATACCATTATATCCATCCCTCTCCATTTATTCAAAAATCCACCACTAGAAAGAGACAAATGATTATTGTTAATAACATAATGGGTGACCTATTTTGCCACGTGGCTAGATTGAAAAGTTCTCTAGTGTAGTCCATTAAATCGTTTTAAATTATATAACTTTTTATCATTCTGGTGAATACTTACATTTTACTTCAAATGCTTCATTATTCGCATATAACAGTACATCAAAGCTACGTATATGTAATTTAATTGAACAAAGCATTTAAATTCTTTAATTGCATTTTATCTTAAAGATATATTATCTGCAATACTGTGAAAGTTTTAATATTCCACTGAAGCATTTCGGAACCAATTCGACTTAGGGTCGTTCAAGAAAAGAGCGTACCAATTCTTAAAAGGCCGGCAATGCGATCGCGAGCCCTTAATGGAGTCCATGAGCACTTAAAATCAGGTGAGCCTCCTGCCTATTTGCCCCCTGTTCTATAAAAAAATATTATGTTAGATTTTGAATATTCCATTAGGTAATTATTTTCAGCTGCAATTAAATTCAATGCACATATTAAAGATTAAGTCAAGGCGTAAATTACACTAAAAAGATTTAGGTACCTTACTAGTATCTAGTGTTCGAAAGTTTCAAAGGTTCATTGTACGATATCGTGTTAATTAGAAGTTGTGTTAAACATTTAGTGAAATTGTGAATGAGGTCGAATTCACAAGTTTCATATGAAACTCTTGAATTCGCCTTTTTGAGAGTTCTTATTGAGTCGGTTTAATGCTGTGTTATAGGAAATTTAAATATTTATTTTAGTAAACAAAAACGTGAACGAATATTATTCAATAAACTTATTTTTTTCACAATCACACAATCTTTTGAAAACTATAAGTTTTCATAGATCTAATAACGTAGTCAATAATAATACAACATATACAATTATATGTGTGTGCCTTGAAATTATACTGGGATTAATTTGAAATATATAGGATATATATTCACCATTTTATGATTATTTCCACAGAAAACATTTGTTTTAGCATTAAAATCTCATTTATAATTTTTGATAACTTTCATTAAAAATATATTTTGACGGGTATAATAAAACTTTTAAGAACACAAAAACGTGGTGGAAAGACCGTGAAATTTTCAGTGACCTATTGGCATGAACCTGAGACCCCAAGGTCGGGAGGTCAGATTAGGGCCGATCGAGAGCTAGCCCAAAATGTAGGGTACGACCTGCGAATGGTGACCTATATCGAATTCAAGTTTGAGGTCACCAGTTCATTTGAGGCCGATAGATGGCGCTAAATAACTATTTTAAGAAGATTTGAGCTTAGTACAGCTAATATGGCTTTGGTAAAATTTATTACCTGCTTACAAATATCATATTATAATCAGATTATATGTATGTTAAAAATTGCTAACTCTATTCCTAAATTGAATAAATGTAATTAAAAATATATTGGTAAAATAAAAAAAAATCTTTTTGGCCGTAAAATTCTATTTACCCCAAAGAAAGGGATTTTTTATTTCACAAGAGAACAGGAACTCTTGTGTGTATAATTTTTGTTAATTGTAATTTCATTAACAACAAATTGCATCGGATGGCATGTTGTAGCGAGTATTACATAATCGGTTATATCAAGATATGTCTGGATGGCTATATAACAGCCAGCTTATTACGAAAGATATCTCGTTTAACTCGTTTACAAACTTTTATTTGTTACTGTCATTTCACAGTAGTTACATGCGACGGAAAAACACCAAATTTATATAACTCACTTACTTTTTTTAGTTTTGATTAATTTAAATTAACGTTTTAATTAATCCTTGGTTTTTGTCAAAGCTTTTACGCTTATAAACTTACCGAAGCTAACATTGTATCACTTTCATAATTTTCTAGTCAAAGGAATAGTGTAAGTATGCAATAATTATAAGTTTTATATTGAAGTCCTTTCTTATGAAATTGCTATGAACACAATAGTATTAAATTCTTCATTAATACTAAAGTAGAATAAATCCAAACATAATGTCATAAGAGAATTCGATTGTATAAGAGGCTCCCTTAGAAGTCGGACCCTTCCGACCTTGAACCGCTGAAAGGGCCTCAGTTATGCAAGTATGAATACCGCTATTATGCGAATACCCATATATTATACTAAATAAGCAGTAGTTCTGCTGTTTTGAATTTAAAAAACAATATTGATAAAGGTAACCTCTTTACTCATAGTATCCCGTAGACATTAGAATTTATTTTAGTCTTTAATATGCTTGGTTTATATATAATGTGTTATTAATAAAAATTAAAGAGCTTGCCACGCCACCTAGTGTTCAATAGAAAATTGACATACTAAAGATTTTAACAATGACTAAGTACTTATGAACCCCAAAGGAATCAATGAACTCGAATAATGTCCTTCACCTCCTTCCTCATTTCCGCAACTCGACAACAGATGGCGCTAAAATTAAATAGCTTAGTAGGACGCTGACCCACGCATTATGTCATTCTGTCGTGGCCTATAAATAGTACCTATATCCGTGCTTAGTACATTGACTGATTTGCTTTTCCTTCACTTCTCACGTTTTAATAGAATTACACGTTCTGCTATGTCTATGGGCTGATGTATTATTTACTTGTTTATCATATTAGTATTGTTTTAATAAGCATTCGGTGTTTTAGTAATCATGTGATATTTTTAACTCACGATTGGTACTGATCAAAGTTGATATTGTTTGATAAATCTAGTATAATATTATGTGTTAACACTATTATATAGCACTGAATAACACGGACCTAAAACTGAAATATATGTTATTTTATTTATCACAATAAGTGCGTATGAGGTTAATGATCGAAGAAAGGAAAAAATACATTCTTAGGCCTATAAACCGGAGCTGTCTAGACGCTATGGCTCCAAAATAAGAATTATTTTATTTTTGCTTGATAAACTTGAGTTTGAAAATACATTACTAGCAGATGCCTGCGACTACGCTTGTACAATAAGAACTTAACCTGTCTCTCTAAAAAAGATATTTAAAAAAGCGCTGTGTGTTGAAGTTTCAGTTTTAGGTAATTAGGACAAAAATATATTAAAAAAATCATTGCAACAGACGCAGCCATACGTTTATCCACAAGTATAATTGGAAAGCAAAACAATAGGTATTATGGTTTATAAAAAACTAATTACTTGGATACTGGAGAGTAATAAATCAATTCGCGTAGACCAATGAGTCAAACATTCAAAAACCAATAGATTAATTTGCATAAAGAAATTAATATTGAGAATCAAGATTATATCTCGATTTCTAATTCACAAAGCACTATCGATCATTTAAATGACAAATCGTGCGCATGTAATTAATCAATGCTTACTTTTAGATGTTGAAATAATATAAGTAGCTACTAGTAAACCTTTCGTCTGTGAATTATTTTTATGACAGTGAAATATTATCAAGAACTACGAGACATCCCTAAGAAATTTACTTTAAAGAAAATATTTACAGTATTCATACGATATTATCTGAACAGAACCGAACCGATAAGTCTATCAAAAATCAATAAGAAGAAAGATTTTTTTTTATAAAACAGAGGGCAAACGATTTGGAAGTATCTAGACGTATCTATACGAGGATAGTTTTAATTATTATCTCATAATATACATATATGTATTATAAAACTGAGCGCTACAAAATTTACAAAAAGGATCATAATGCCTTATTTATTTTCGATTTTTTTTGTTCTCCAATTGCTGTCATACACATACACCTTAAGCTCATATGACAAATACATTTATAACCTTTAACAATAATAATGCAAGTAACGATTATTTACCTCATTTAAATACAAAAGAAAGTATTCAATTACAACGATAACAATTAAGAATTGCTTCAATAAAATTAACAATACAAAAATGATACGTAAAACGTGCCAATGATGAGGTCAATACACTCGTTTGGCAACCATTTGAACCTTGGTATTCGCCAGTCGATAATAGATGACGCTCCTTTGTATTACAACAATTTAATAATTATGTATTGTAAAGTTTATATTCTATAATGATTAATGTTGAAATCATTTTTTTATTAAAATAAGTTGAAATTCAAGCTGTAGTAATGATAATGAATACGCTGTATATTTAATTAAAATTGCTTTAAAAACCTATGAAAAAAACACATTTTAATCAAAATTTACACAAAAAATTGAATCCAAAGGGCAGAAACTATTACTAGAGATGATTTCAAATTACAATTGCAAATAAATCTAAGGTCCTCGACCGTATTAATGACCCTTACTTATCCTATTGTCTAACAGATGGCAGTATTCGTATCTTTACAACAATACGCAATAAATAATTTTGCAAAAATTATGCAACTACTATTGTTTCAAGTTATTACTAGACCTAAATAAATATAGACCTATATAAAATATATATATATATATATATATTCTTACATCAAAATTTAATATGACTTTTATATTATCTATAGCATTTCTATTAAAAAAATATCAAAAGAAATACACACATACATAAAAATACATTTAATTTAATAATATAGTACAAGTTACTTCTATTCAATACGAGATGGCGCTTCAAAAGTCAACAAAGTGCGTTGATCCTTTCACCGGTTATTGGTCCCTGTATTGATCAAGTGTTTGACACAAAAAATGCGAAACGAAAGTGTCAGGTCTAATTTCATGAGATCCATTACACGATTAAATGAGTCAGAATCACTTCCTTATAAGGTGTGAGAAATATAATGATATTTTGTTGCTGACCATAAGGTTAATATGATATAATCAAAGAAAACCCATTTGGAAAAGACATTCATTACATTAATACCGCGGACATTATTGAAGGTCCTGGGTTTATTCCCGATGAAAACGATAATTGTCGGGTTCCCATAGAAAACTCTACACTTGTGACAAAAACTAAATAATACATTTTTGTATGCCGCACCCCGGTATATATTTATGTAAAGCCCGTGTATACATAATTGTCTTGGTAGGATAGGACTTAAATTGGAAGTACTTGTACATATTACAATACATTTTTATTCAAAAGAAATGTTTTGAAGTTTACATTCGTAAGAAGGTTTAATTTACCAAAATACTGTGGCAGGAGCGTATTGTCTCTGGTTGTTTTTTAATATCTCGAATGCTATTATTCGTTCTTATTTAAAATCGTAACGTTTAGTTATTTCTGTATAATCCAAAATTAAGACAAAAACTATTTAACTCGCATCTATTGCTGTTAAAAATATCCCTTATAACAAAATTTCCTTATTATACATATCCATAATTATAGTTTCAATTATTAAAAATGAATATAAATTTTACTTCGCAGGTGCTTTTAATGTTTAATCATTAATTTTACCTCAAACGTTGTTTTCAAAGAATTGTAAGACAATGTCGCAACACGGGGGCAATGACCTCTGACTAATTACAATTAAACGAATCAATCGTTATTTAAATTGTCTATCATATACAAATATTTAGGTCTACTGTAAATTTCCTGTTTTACGTATTCAATATTTATTTGTATTGATGCAACTATTATTTTTTTAATGAATTGTCTCTTCCCTGAGACATTGAAAATTACGATCCACCCTAAATTAAGATTAATAAGTAATTTAAGTCTAAGAAAGTGTCTAATAACACTACTTACAGTCTCTATTAAACACACTTATTCTCTATTCATTCACTTACCACTGTTTAGCACTTGAGACTAACGTGCACTAACACTAACTCACTAATTCCTTTGCTTTGTCCTTCTGAATCTTGTCAATACTATGAAGACAAAATCAGATTTATCATGCGAAATTCACTTTGATAGAACTGTAAAGTTATGATATGGTAAATTGTGTCGATCTTATCCTTACCTTAATATGTGTTAGTAGACTTTTGGCCGAAGTTGAAATCTATACCCATTCTTACTATCAACACATAGAGGTATGTATACTTTGCATAACCGTGTGGGTCTTACCCACTAAAACCATCGGTTATCCCAACGTGACCGCAGCGTGTTTGAGGTCTATCGGGCACGAGGTAGAATAGAATCTATAAGTATAAATAATTTTCCAAGACAAATATACAGTACTTACAATATACTTAACCTACATAAAAATAAAAATTTACAAATAGAAAATTACAATATCTAAAAAGTTTGGTCCTTGTGGCAGTGTACTTTTGATGCAGCATTTTCTCGCTGTATTGCGATATTTATTCGTTGAGCGAAAGCACCAGCTCTGGGGTCACCTGTAGTTCTAGGTGCCAACTTAAATCTTTAGAATACTGTGCTCTTGAACCCAAGGCCCAAGAGTCTCTACTCCAAATTGAATAAAAACAAAAATAAATAAATATAAATGGATGTCTATTAAAGCACATTTAGATTCATCGGCTCAAAGTCAACTTTAGCTTATTTCAGGAATTTCAGGAACTCGACAAATATAATTTAGAAATTTCGGACGTAGGATTCCCATATCTCAACTATATACAAAACAACTTGAAGTGAATGAAAATCGCACGTAAAATATAACTTATATAACTCTTTATATAATATGTATAATAAAAAACATTTACGAAGCAATAAATAAGGGTGGAATGAAAAACAGTTTCAAATTTATTATGAAATATCTTTTTTGAATTTTCGGTTCTTTTAATATGTATATGAATAGGCTAGTTACATCTAATGAACGTATACAACTCAGTTTAACAGCGGTTATAACAAATCTTTGCTTGAAATATGCAAAGCTATGAAATTTTATGTTTAATTTTTATTCATCGGTATTGGGGTCAGGACTTTGAACAAAATAATGTATAGTACAGAAATATATATATAAATAGCTGAAAATTCAAAGCATAAGTGGACTGGTTCTTTTCTGTTTGTATGAAATCTTTAGTAGTTACATAAAAATGTAGGAACATGGTGCAGCTCCTTACAAACGTTGTGTAAAAAAAAACCATGGCGATTAAAGAGAGTGGCGGAGAGTTAATAGCCAGTTCTTCTCTTCCGTTCTACGCCCTTGATTTGAGAACTGGCACTAAATGTAAAGTATAAGCATTTTATGTACATTTCTTTTTTTTTATGTTCATGTACACTTACATTGTGTTACCTATATGATTAAATGATATTTTACTTTGACTTTGAAATGATCTAAATTGAATTAAATTCTTGGTAATTATACAAAATGGGTGTCTTATCTATCATAATTAATTGATGGGGAGCCACAAATTTTATAATAATTGTCTAATCAGAATATTATGTAGAAAATATCGTGGTACTTAGTCCCTTTGAGTATCATTTGCGCAGTCGGTACATTGATTAATAATAGACAATGAAAATACTTCGCAGTGTTATCTAAAAGCCTTGTCTGGTATACGTCACGTGTATCGTCCGTCTCTGTCACACGCATGTAATATACGATAATTGCATCTCGTTCTTACTATAAATAAAACGCCGGCCGGCGATCAGGTCGGTGACCTCCCAAATTTCTTGAGGTCGACGAACGACCGCGCAAGTTGAATGTACCAACTGTTATAGGTATTATTATGCGATTCTAGTTTTTTTCCTATATATTCCACGATTTTCTTAATGTAGATTTTTTTAAAATGTAAATTAACAATGATTTTTTCGTATTAACAAAAACGTTCAACACATACATAAATTTTGTGTCTAAATTATGTTGCAATACAAATAAATATAGTTTAAAAAAACTATAAAACACGCTTTTAAAGCACATCAAACTAAAAAGTGAAAAATAATTCCTAATTTAGGCTGAAAATGGTAATGAACAAAAAATACTGGTATTATTGTGAAAAAGCGTGGGGCGCATACATACATACATACATAGCTAAATGCATTTCAATACACTAATATAGATTATCACTGTAACTTTTATTATAAATTAATCAAATAATTATAACAAACGTCTCTTTGGTAATAAATTAAGCTAATATCATATATTTTCTGAGTCTGTACGTCCATAAATATTGGTGTTCTTTATAAGTAGATTAAGGTCATGTACAGGTTAATTGGTCCAAACATGACATTCAAAGACATTTTAGGTTAAGTTCAGGAGACGGTATTATTGCATTCATATTGGCTGGATTTTGATGAAATTTCGTAACGTTCTGAATAAGTTTAGTTCTGAAAATAATTTATTTTAGGTTTAAGAACTGAATCTTTAACAAAACACTATTTTAATACTGATTACACTTTTTGAAATAGATTTCAATCTCACAATACATTACATAAAACGTTTAAGTATGTAGAGGCGTTATACTAATGGAGAAAGAGCGTACCAATTCTTCAAAAGCCACCATCGCACACGTGAGCCCTCTGGCATTGAGGGTCATGGCCTGTATCATCAGAACAGCGTCCTGCCCGATTGTCCCCTGTTCTTTAAAAAAAATAAAGAGGATAGATTTGTAATTTATGTTTGTGCAAACTCAACGACATGACTGGATGGATTCAATAAAATTAAATCTAATATATGGTTAATTTGAGTTTGTCTATGTTTGCACAATATAAAACAAATTCAAAACCGCGATAAAAAGACTTACTTATTCCTAATATTTATTGATTTTTCCAATCTTTGCCTATATCAAATAGGTAATTTATATAGGAACAAATTAATAGTTCATAAAGTTTTATAATCTTAGTCTAAATCCTAGTTACACCATAAGGTCTTTGACGTCACCAGGGTGAGTGAAACGAAAAATTCAGCATCACCGGGTCAATCACCGAGTAACCGTTGAGTGTTTTGATAATTTATAAGGAAATGCGAAAACGCGTGGCCTGTGAAACATGTGTTTCTTTGGTAATATCATCAGAACTTTAATATCGACAATAGCTCAATGGCTTTGAATGGCATTTGACAGAGGATTCCCTTTTTTTAGAATACGGGGCAAAGTGGTAGCTAGACTCATCTGATGTTAACTGATACCTCACATTGAAAGAAGGCTTGCAAGTGCGTTGCTGGCCTTTTTCATATAGAATATGGAGCAAACGTGCAGGAGGCTCATCTAATGTTAACTGATACCTGACGTTGCCAGAGGGCTCGCGAGTGCGTTGCTGGCCTTTTTCATATAGAACATGGGGCAAACGTGCACGAGGTTCACCTAATGTTATATGATAGCCATGATAGCCCCACATAGCCAGAAGGCTTGCCAGTGCGTTACCGACCTTTTTTATATAAAACAGGGGGCAAACGGACTGGAGGCTTACCTGATGTTAAGTGACACATGCCCATGGACACTTTTAATGCCAGAGGGGTCGCGAGTGCGTTGCCGGCCTTTTTAATATAAAACAGGGGGCAAACGGACTGGAGGCTTACCTGATATTAAGTGACACATGCCCTTGGACACTTTTAGTGCTAGAAGGGTCGCGAGTTCGTTGCCGGCCTTTTTAATATAAAACAGGGGGCAAACGGACTGGAGGCTTACCTGATGTTAAGTGATACATGCCCATAGACACTTTTAATGCCAGAGGGCTCGCAAATGCGTTGCCGGCCTTTAAAGATCACGTCTTATATCTTACCCTAGACGTCTATGCAATTTTTGTTAGTGTCGTTAGCAATTGAGTGGTATTTTAGCGAGTGAATAAATTGGTATAGGTGACGTTTGGCACGGAAGAGCTATAGGTCAGTTACTCAGACATGGGGCAATGAACTAAAGTCGTTGAACCAAGTTTTGGCAAAACATTGACTCCACTAGGATTTGTATGATGAAATTTTAATACAATCCAAATTATAATTATTCGAAAAAGTAAGTGAAAAACAGTTTTGTCATTGTCGTTTTTACATAGTCCGTTTGATTTGTTGCATTACATTAAAAAAACAACCTTCAAATTATTTTATATTTACCCTATACATCAGCATATGTATTTATTTTAAAATTGAAAAAAAACACAAGATTTGCCTCTGATGAATTAAAATGTCTCCAATACTATACCTTGCAACACACCAAAAGTGACAGTCAACATTTAAGGCAAAGGTCACTAACCGAAAAGAATTCTCAGTATTTTCAAATATCGAATTTGAGTATGATTTAACAATTTCCACATGTGACGTGTCAAAAACCACGCATTTGACACATTATCAAAGTTTATTGGGGTCATTGACCTTCGAAAGTTGAATGCGCCAAAATTTTACTGTTCATTATTTTGGCATGCAATTGTTTAGACTTTCTTTTAAAGACAAAAGTAAGGTATATTAATTTAAAGGTTATGGTTAAATCTCTTCTGACCTCGAAATTTGTTTATACTAATTTTTAACCTAAGGAATGTAAATTCTATAACGATTTACACTTTTTAAAACGTAAAAAAATTAAGTTATCTCGAAATAATAATATTAACGTTAAAGTTATGGTTAAATCTATAGTTAATAATTTAAGTAATGTTTATCTTATCTCTTACGCATATGTCTTGATTGCATTTTATTAATTAAATACGCATTAAACTATAACAACCAAACTCATAACTATATGTAAATTGACATATAGAATGATTTTACAAACTATGACGACAGATTAAAAATACAATTGATCTCATTGGCGAATCATAATTATGACGTCACGAGGTTCGAATTTCGAACCCGCTACAAGGCCATTAGGTGTGACGCGTACTCGAAATATTTTTAAAGTTCGTTGACTTTTTGTATTTTTAAACGCAAATAGGTATAGTTATATGTACGAAAATAAAACTGACTCAAAATATACATTATATTTAGTCACTGGTCGATCTGACAGTATGGACCGCGGTAAAACTCTATGGTTTAAGCGTCAGAAAAGAGACTGCGCGATCTTTGACCGTATGTCAAAGTCAAATACAGAGTCAGACTTAACCCTAAGTTCTGAATCTTACCCTAAGTTAGGTCTGAGTTCTTCATACTTGATAGGCATTAGAAGGCCAGATTACGACGCTTTATGTTTAAAGAAAATTTAATAAATTTATATTTTATAGAACAGGAGGCAAACGGGCAGGAGGCTCACCTCATGTGATACAGCCGCCCATGGACACGCAATGCCAGAGGGCTCGCGAGTTTGTTGGTGGCCTTTTAAGAATTAGGAAATACTAGGAACGTTTGTGAACGTTCCTGATGACGAATGTCTTGACGGACTGTTCGAAACTGGGGTTCCGAATGTTTGAGGAGTTATCAAAACAGAATAATATAAATGTGTTTTGGCACGTCAGAGGAAATAATTGTAAAATATTTAAATTGGTTTGTTATAAAATAGAGCGAAATAATCATGTAGCTTATTAAATAAACTAAAAAAAGGTCATAATAAAATTTTAATATTTCGATCACTGTAACAATAGCGTTTCAATTTTAAATCTATGTATCTAAAATGTATAAAACCTTCTTACAAAATCAACGATGACTCTATACTCTGTGGAAAATTCAATGGATTTAATTGCGGGGGTCAAAATTCGGCCTCAAGGACATTTGCCTCTGGGGGTGAACGAATGAGGGTTTGATGAATTGGTAGTCACTTGAAAGTACCTCATTTGCTATCTCGAACAATTTATGTACATTGTAAGGGATTTTTCCGTGTTCTAGCCATTCTAGCAAAGTCCGTGTGTCTGAAAATATTTTTTTTTGTCTTAGTTCCTTTTTACTCTAAATATTATTAAAAATCTACGCCTCGTACTCATTACCACTCGAATTGCGGGTATTGAAACCGGTTATAACTCGCGGTCCCCATCTCCTACTGATTCGAGCATTAAATTTATCAAAAGCATAATAAAATTGCGAAATTTTTGACATTCCTTCTTAAGGTCTTTTTGTTCCAAAAATCCATAAAAAAAATTACGGTACAGTAATAAAATTTGTCTGTAATTAAAAGTCCGCCATTTCAAAACATCTTGTCATGTCAAACCCCCAACACACCTACATAACAAGACAATAATTAGTCACCTGCGCGCGCGACGTGTGTGTGAGTTGTGTATGTTTGCGTGCGGTTAGCGAACCCGAAGCGCAGTGGGCCAGGCGTTGACCCACCACGTGGGCTCAGCTTATCGCCTTCCCGGTACTTGTTTCATAACTCCCGCGCTTTTGCGTTGTTTTTTTTCTAAATGGCCAGATAGTCTTGGCGAATTAAAAAAAGAACGAACGTATTTTGTTTTTTATTTCCGTAGAAAATCTACGAAAAGAGGTTCGTTTTTTTAAACAAAATTGTACTAAGATATTCAGTCAGTTTCTTTTTGCAATAGAGAGGTTTCTATAATTTATATTAGAAACTTCTTAAGGAAAACTAGCTTTTTTTAAATGCCGTTTCTGAGGTCATCTCAATTTCTTTCATATAACTTGCTCCTCGAAAACTGTCATTATTAAAGACCAAATGAAACTAGAGCACTATCAAAACTATCTTTAATCTCGCCTAAAGTTTATCTATCGGCTGACCCAAGATCTTCTTCTACTGGTTTAGATTAAATATGTAATTAATGTAAATAAAGTTCTTAAGTGCCACTAGATGGCATTTAAATATATAAATTATCCTTCAACGCTTAGCAACAGCTTATCTACACCTATATATACACAGCTAAGCCAACAAAATTTGGCGAAATACTACGCATTAAAAAAAAATTAAATTGATCTGGTAGGCTTTTTTATTAATTCTTTAACATTTATATTTTAGACAAACTGAAGAATATAGTACCGTTTTATTTCTGTTCTAGTGACAATGCATAAAATACCACAAATCCTTTCATTACATATTATGATAATGAGTCACTATGTCAAAATCTTATAATTTATTCATATATTAACGTATAATTGTTTAAAGTAAAAACAAAAGACGTTCGATTTCCATACGTCATATTTAAAAATCCCGCGAAACGTCAAAATGACGGAAACGTCATATAAATCTATCGATAAAGTTATCTTAGTGTGGAGCATTGAACCCCGAAACAGTTCATTGCTCGCCTAGTAAGTGCTTAACACCAGTGTATGATGTGCGATTGATTGCGATCCGGTACTTTCCACTCATGACTCACAATCATTCCCTTTACTTTTCGGCCACCCTTAAGAGAAAGGTGTTACACAAACTACTAGACAAATTTAAATATCGAATTACTGATTAAGGCGAATATAAGTAGTATATTATTCTAATGAGTCGCATATATATTTAATAGGAATATACATATTAGAATTTAGAATGTTTCTTTTTATTATTTTAGTACCATGAATTTCAAATATAGTGAACGTTTTATGAATAAATTCAAAAAATAATTCGTGGTCAACCTGAAAAAGTGTTTTTTTATCGAATTTTGATTCGATTTTCTAAATGAAATTGGTATAACTCTGTTTTTAATTGTTATAGCTTGTAATAGATAGACATCCGAAATACATTTCTGAATGCTCCTTAAAAGTTGATTGTTAGTGCTTGTCACACACATATGTAATAAAAAATACAGGAAGTAAATTTTAAAATAACAATAAAACTAATGCAAAAATGGGTTTGATTAGGTCGAAACCAAGCCAAGTCGATACTGGTGGTAAAGACTATAGTCTTACATTCATTATAACCCTAAAAATTATGTTGTAAATTAACAAAAAAGGTTGTAATTATCGTTACACGATATTTGCACAGTTGCAGTTTCGGCTTTCGACTAACTGTAAATAGGGGCATCCGAAGTTCATACATAGGTTCATAGTTCGATGGACGCAGTTCGCCTCATTCGAATTTGAATTTCGAATGTTCTCAATTTAAACATCCGAATTGGTTCCTCGAATGTTTTTTGAAGTTTTCGGCGACTGTTTGTTCAAAATTTGAAATCAGAACGCCCTTAAACTGTCAAAACAATGCTATCCATTTAGACCGAAATAGCCTCTGTTATGTTCTCGGCACCCATTATTTGATTAATCAAAAAATATTCTAATAAAAATCAAAAAGATATAAAAATTATTTTTTAAGCTTTAGTCAATTTGCAAATAGTCAAGCTGCAAAATGAACAGGTAACTTGCATGTGATAAGATTAATGAATAAAGAATTCAGGTTTTTATTAATTATATCGTTATCAATTGTTATCAATGTCATTGCACTTGTGATAGTGTTTTCGTGGTTTATGTAGTAAAAACGTCTCGTTTTCTGCTAGACGATCATCAAACATTATTTCTATTATTATTTTATATACGAGGTGATGCTTTTTACTTTATGCTTTATAATGACACAAATTAAAATAGCCGCTAAAGAGAGTTAAAATTCTATCATAAACTAATGTCATAATGAGCACGTGATGACAAAATCAATAGTTCGTTGAACGAAGGGTGTGACGTCACGGCAAGGTCGCCAATGCGGTGGAGCGGAATGGGGAAATTTTTGATGTACTCCTACTTACCACGATCCCGTTTTGTAAATTTCAAAGATCTGTCTTGGCCATGCTCTGATTCGAATTTGGAATGTTCTAAATTTAAAGTTAAGTTATATTTGCCGAATATTGTTCTAATTACTGTTCTAGAATAACGCATGTATTTAAAATATTTAAAATACCAATTGTGAGTTTTTAAATTTTTGGAATTTTAAGGTTGTAGGGATAGAATTTTCTTGAAAAGAGTCTTGAGTCTCTCTTCAAATTAGTAATATACATAATAAAATTAGATTTTTTGGTTTCACACAACTAATAGTCCTATAAAGAATTATCTATATATGTCATTAATAACAGTAAATTTGAGTTATTAGCGGCTTGAACAAGATTTAATATGCGTATTAATTTTTTTAACAACTCTCCTACACTGTCGACCTTTTTGGCTTGCTTTATGAACTAAATGGTTTCTTTGACCCACGTCTAGGTCAGACAAAGTAGGTGACGAACGTGGTCGACTGATTTTGATACAATATCTACTGTGCTACATACTAGTTACGTAATATAGATTTGGTTTAGTTCTTTTAATTTTGCTCTTAACCTCAAATGGGATTAATATAATTTTAATACCATAAATAATTTGCACTAAAATTTAAGTTATTATACTGATTGGTAAATTTAGTCATGAAAATATAAAACGAAATTTTCCATTACTCAATACTTTGAAACAACCTGACAAATCATAATAATACCAGCCGTCGAAAATAATATGAAAACCGCTCTGTCATTACATGTAAACCGAGGTCGTTGACCTTATGACAATCGAATATTGACACCTAGCCGAAGCGTAAAAAAGTCGGTTAAGATTTTCAAAAATCGAATTGCCAAAAATGCAGCCGGCCCAAGCATCCGCTGATTCCACATTCAAACTAGAGTTCAACAGCATTTCACCGAAATCTACTTTGTTTGGGTCCCGGGTTCAACGACACGCTGTGACGCCGGCGCGACTGTGTGCGCGCGCCGCTACGTCCGTACACGCTTCACGCACACATCGATAACTCCCGTAGCACTCATGCTGGGCAAATTTGTCACTTAATTACTTTATTGTAAACATTTTCCTAGCCCTAATCACGGCAATGTGAGGCTCAATTAAGACCCTTTATAACCTCCAAGGTCCCCACGCTTAACGGTCAAAATTGAAGGCGAAAATTCGCCTATTCGCCGCGCGGTGATTGAACTATCACTATGAGCTAAGTTGATTATTCGGTCCGAATGAAAAAATATATAATTTTTGTTAGCCGGGCCTGAAGATTCGTCAATGCGTCAGTCACGATCGAGCCGCCCTGGCGTCGACATCTTAAGCAGTCGTGGTCGCGTAGCCGAGTTGTGAACAACCTATAGTACAAAATAACGTACAAATATTTTTTTTTATAGCAGTGAGTTGGTGAACAAATCTTTTGTTTTTGTGACAGTGCCTTAAGTGCAGTGAAATGGATTTTAATGGAACGGTCTTTTAAATTTACTGTAAAGATTAACAGAATTTAAAATATCTGACCAAGAACAACCAGAGCAACCAACATTTAAAAAAAAATTAAATAAATTCTCCTTTCTACTCTTGTTTTGTTTACAGATTATTTTTATTCTGTTAATCTTTAATGGTATAATTTGAATAGTATACGGGAACAAGTGTGAAAATACAATAAAATAAACAGTGCCTTATTAGAATGTTTATTTAATAAGAAACGAAGGGAAATATAAACAGAGACGACGGCGACAAAATGCCAAAAAACTTGTTGCTTTTCAAAAAGTTAATACCTGAAATAAACTTCGCGAAAAGAAATCTTACATCGCCGCTCGGCCGGAACATATATATCAGCTAAAACAGTGCAACATAGTTGACACTCGTGCCATAGTTTTTTTCGAAGAAAGAAATTTATGGTCTCACGTTGCCTTACGACATAGTCGGCTTGAACACCTTTGGAGAGTGACATTGAGCCATGAGAATACGATTCGCCTGGCCAAAAATCACTTAATTTGAAAATTTGAAAAACGAACATGAACAATAATCAGTTCCACGAGCTGTTCGGGTCTCAGTGGCCCCCGGACCAGCACGGAGGACACTCGTCGGCCTCGACGATGCTGCATCAGCAGGGGTTGCCCCAAGGGATGCAGCTGAAGCGGGAGCCGCATGAGGTCCAAGGAATGCACATGGGCATGGATATAACATCAGGGTCCGTAGCTGACAGCACCTCCCCTCCCCCCAACAGCGAGGGGATGTTTGGGTCATCGATCTCCGGAATGTTCATGGACAAGAAATCTGCCAACTCTATAAGAGGTATTTGTCATTAGCTTTTAAACGGGATTTCTTCTTTAAATGTTTCATGGAAACATTACATACATCAATATACCTTTCTAATAATATTACGTATAATATAATTAAATTAACAAATTTTTAAAATTCGTAATTCGCTTCGTAATAAATTTGGTATATGTATCCCTCGAAAGAAAATAAGTCCTATCTGCAGCAGCTGGGTGATGTCCCCATGTGCCCCATTTAACGGCCTCATACCCCCATTCGGGGCAAAGTACTACCAGACGACAACCCGTTACATAACGTTGCGTAGACAAAACATTGATTTTTTCCTAGACGTCCGTCTGTTCTACAGAACGTGTATGATAATTTATGATCAAGAAAATTTTATTACTAGATTCCTTTAGTATTAAATTATATAAAAAGCTCACGTTTCGATAAATAAATTAAGACTTTTCCGTAATAACTCCTGTTTTAGAATCTTTGAGAACATTTAATAACTCAGAGTTTGACAAGTCCTTGTGTCAAAAAGTTTACCGGTCTCCTTGTTAAAAAAGAGAGCACAGATAAAGACATCTTTGATGTTTTAAAACTGGATTTTGAAAATATATTAATACCGTATTCTTGTCTAAAACTAATTGAGTTATCAATAACTGAACTTTGTGTAATGACACAAACAATGATAAAACTATTTGTTGTTACTATCGCTTTATTTATTTTATTAGTTTTTTTTAATTAGATCCTTAAACTTGATGAATGCGTATTAAAGCTTAGATAAAAATATAATTAAGTACTATAAATATATGAACGATGAAGGAAAACATCGTGAGGAAACCGACATATCTTAGACCCAAAAAGTCGACGGCGTGTGTCAGGCACTGGAGGCTGATCACCTACTTGCCAATTAATTAGATTTAAAAATGATCATGAAACAGATTCGGAAATCTGAGGCCAAGACCTAAAGAGATTGTTGCGCCACTGATTTATTTATTTTTTAATTAAGTACTATATATATTTTAATACTTTTAAGTCTTTAAGAGTCAGTTTAGTTTGTTAACAGATTAAATTGTATAAAGCATTCCATTTGTCTCATTATAATAGTTTGAGCTTCCTGTTTACAGTTAAATAAAAACTATTTAAATTTAATCTATATTAAACTACAAGTTAAGAGGTCGTCCGAGTAAAAAAACATTAGGTACTTATGGCGCCAGAGGCTGTACAGTGTATCCAATCAAAATATGTAACGTAAAAACGTTTTGAAGAAAAACGTCGCCATTTGTAAAAATTACTAATCACCCATATTTAGACATTGGTGTCACCTAGTTCCAACCATTTATTTACAATTAGTAAAAATTATCGCTCTAATGTGCCCCAAAAACTACCTCTTTGTGTTATGTAGGTTAAGTAACTTGACGCACGCCAAATCGCGGAAATTTTGGATAAGACTAATTTGTCTAAACTGGTCTATCGGTTTGAATCCAAGGTTTTCAACATACATGGTTTTATACATACTACTCAACAGAAATAATCTCAAAATAGGGACAATTATGGCCACTGTCTCCTTAATAAACATCTCTTTGTGCTTGGCGCGACAGACAGTCCATTGTGCAGCTGTTCAGTCACCCATGTAGACCTGGAATGTCTGTGGCTTCCCAACGAAGAGAAATCCTCGGAGAAGTGAGGTGGCTCCGTGAAGCCTGCGTGCCCAGGAAACTTCTGAGCTTCTGATGGACCTAGGCTTACGCACAACGGACCACATGAACCAAGTGGTGAAACGGAGGTGACACTTATACATACAAATTGTAGTCTCTGTTTTACTACGCCATCATCTGCGTATAACAACAAAACAGTGATGGAACTCTGTAACTTCCAAAAGCGACCGTGACAATTTATGCGATTTCGATTTAGTAGGGTTCCAAGAAAAGAGCGTACCAATTCTTTTAAGGTCAATTTGAGTTTCTATGGGCTAGGACACTTAACATTACACAACATAGGTGAACCTCCTTGCCCATTTACCCCTGATACATAAAAAAAATCTCGCATTATCCGTAGAAACCTTTTTTTTATAGAACAGGGGGCAAACGGGCTGGAGTCTCATGTGATGGTAAGTGATACCGCCGCCCATGGACACTCTCAATGCCAGAGGGCTCGCGAGTGCGTTGCCAGCCTTTTAAGAATTGGTACGCTCTTTTCTTGGACCCTTAGTCGAATTGGTTCGGAAATACTTCAGTGGGCAGCTGGTTCCACAAAGTGGTGCCTCTATTGGAAATACAGAATACGGACACGGGTGTAACCAGACGAAGTACACTTTAAAGTATCATTACAACATCAAAATCGCTTTTATAAAGCTCCTAAACAAAGTTGCAAAACACTTAAATAATACTTCAATAAACGCGAATTTATAACATTATTTGTCTAATTGACGTGGTAGCTGCTCACTGCTAAAAAACGAGTTATGTTAATAATGCAATAAACTGGCATCAATATTTGTTAAAAATGTTTTACTTAAATAAACGTAAACCCAAGACAATTTAAGAAACTTAATCAAAAGATGTAAAAATTCCGTTAATCCTTTGTATAATAAAGATTTTGTATAAACTTTTATACGCCTGAGAGCATTGTTGGTCTAGTAGCGTAGGGATGCGATTCTCATTCCAGAGGTTGTTAGTTCGAATCCAGCCTGTGCACCAATTAATTCTATGTGCGCGAAACACGAAAAGAATACACGTCGTCCTTCTGTCACCGTATGTGACAGATGTCACCTACTTGTCAATAACAAAAAACGATCCCGAAACAGAGGCAAAAATCTAAGGCAAGGACCAAGGGTTGTTGGGCCACTAATGATTTTGGTGAATGACCTCACATAGGTGAATGAAATATGCATAGGACCTTGAAATTAGTTGAACAATTTGGTCTCATTAACTACTTGTGCCTTCGTTCATATTCATTGAATAACCTGTATTACACATTAACTTCATTAATAACACAAAAACTTTTGATGAATAAAAAAAATCCAACGCCTACTAACTTTCACCTAACGATACCTAATAAGCTAGACTACTTTTGATGACTTTTGGTAGACATAAGCGGGGTCCTGATTATCTTAAGCCTTATTTATAAATAAAACGATACATATTTCGCATTAGGGTAGCATGATATTTATAAAATTACGTATTAAGATAAAAGAAATATTGAAAGTATATATAGCCAATGTTTATTTTAAAACTATAATCAAGACAATTTTTCTAGAAGAATTTAAATTCATAGTTTAAAACATTTAAATCGTTGTGTGCGAGGTGTTTACTTGCATATTTTTAGTTTTGGCTTCGAATCAGCTGACAGCGCGTTTCGGGGTTCAACGAACCTATACTGTCACCGCGTAATGCTAAAATTGACAATTTTATAAGCGTGTAACGAGATATTACTTCGATTAACACGCCATATAAACATTAATTATAAAGTTTTTTTTAGTTTAGTTTTAAGCCCATAGAATTTGTAGGTATATCACATACGGACTAATAAAATAAAATAGTGTGATTTTTCAAAGCAACGAGGAATTTAAGAAACTACTAACTAATAACCATAGCCATTATTTTAACACAATATTAATTCAAGGAGAAAATAGTTAAAAATAAAAATCTAAATATACATAGACAAATTTTTCTTTGCTCCTGTATCAATTCTTAAATCTACTTGTAATTTATGAGTATTATAAATTGTTGATGTTGAAAACCATTTTATTACAATTTAGCATAAAATACTTGTTCTTAGAACTATCCATGTCCATTCGAATTTCGAATCCAAAGGATTCAAAGTTTGCTATAAAGCAGAAAATTATACCTTGTCCCATTGTGTTAGAGTTTAAATAAGGAATAGACGAGTTTATAGTTGTACATTCGGACAACAGCGGGCGTTCACCCATGACAGGGTTGCTAATAGAGAAAATTATGTAGTTTATGATGAATACCTTGTATTCCTTGGACCTTCTATTTTGTTAGCTTCAAGCCAGTACTATCCGTATATTTATAATACGCAATTGTATCTTCGTATATATCTTTAAATAATATTTAAAACGTTCGAAATCTTTGGGTTCGTTATTAAAAGTTTTAACTGATCAATCAAATTATATTTCTATGCAAATGTGCATATTTTCTTGGTTACTCGTTAATATATATTTTTTTAAAGGCGCGACCCTAAAAGCAGTCCGTTAAATTAAAATTCAAATTTCGAACCAAGCTTGGATTTGGCTAACGTACATTGAACTGTGACGTAGGTGGGTGTGTATTAGTGATAAAACAATTTTATTAAAAAGTATAAGTGCCTCAGCAATTCAAAAATCGAATTCGAATAAACTCTATCTACATAGGCTATAATTAATATTACTTTAATTAGACATAATAACGTTTAAAATACACTATTTCTAAGAAGTTATATCCTATATTTAAAATCTAGACGTATTTAATATGGCTAAAGAGAATTAAAAGGTAACACCTTCAAAAACATTCCATTTTTAAATCATTCAATTACCGGGAATCTTAATGACGTCACTCGATACAGTTGCAAGGTCACTGACCCGTGACGTCACATCAGCTGAGTGCAACGGGTGTCCTCGAGATTGTATTGTGATATAATAAATTTTTATAAGTAGATCTATTTAAAATTAACACATGATATTCTCAAGAATGTGTTCGGAAGTCATTCTAAAATCATATCAAGAACAGTAACCCATAGTTATAGATTAATTGTTTTTGTTAATTATTACTAATCTAAGAGTTTATGACTGAAACTGTCAAAAATAAGTAATTTTTTATAAAGGGCGTAGAATCTATATGTTCTGTATATAATTTACACGTGGAAATCATTAGTTTTAATAGGTTTGTAGCTTAAATAAATATTAAATGATAATTAATATGACAATTTGATTATGAATCCTTATTGTTTTTTATGTAGCAAATGCCTGCGACTACGTCTGCGTATGATTAAGATCACCTATTGAAATTTGTCTATATCAAAAGTCATCTAACATCCTACTATTTGCTTCGGTAAATTTTCTTTAATAATTATTAAGCCTGTGTCGGTTTTCTCCAGGTATTGAACCAAGAACATTGTTTTTTTTAATACTAGAACTACCACGGAACATATACACTGCGATTTTATGATAAGGAACAAAACATCTATGTATCGCATCAAAGGATTCTTTAATTTTAATTAATATTAAAATTATAACAATAAAACATTATTAATAGAAAATTAAAATACATTTAAAAGTTTGGTCCCTGTGGCAATGTGCCTTTAAGGCAACATTTATTTGCTGTATTGCGATACTTAATCGTTGAGCCAGGAACGCACCAGCTCTGAGGTCACCGGTACTATCCAAACGCCAACTTAAATTTTTATAGATAGTATTAAGCAAATTTTAATTTTGGTCTTATCATAAAATATACAACTATAAAATTATATTACTAAAGTATTTCCGAACCAATTCCACTCCTTCAAGAAAAGAGCGTACAAACGCCGGCAACGCACTTGCGAGCCTTCTGGCAATGAAAGTGTTTCATTTAACATCTGGTGAGCCTCCTGCCCGTTTGCTATATAATATTTTTTATATAGGTCGTATTAAATATTATTATTATAATAATTATGATGCTCAAATGGAATTTAAATATAAGGAACTACTTACACAGTACAAATACGTTTTTAATTTTTTTAACCTGGAAAATCTGGAAAGGAATCTATATAAGGTTGTTATAGCGATTTCAACTTTAATTAAAGGATTATAAGGATGAGAATTGTAACAAGTAGATAGAGGCAATGACCGCGCTCCGACCTTGCCAGGTTCAATGACATTTTACCTAAAAAGGCTGTGCAAGGAAGCTCATTCATAAATCTAATAAGGACATCAAGAACTGTATTTATTCTTACCAATATATATATGTTACGTTTCTATATAATATATAAGCTTAGAACCTCAAATTATGTAAAGCGTTATAGTATTTATCCGTACCCCGTTCAATGCAAAAATTTAATTAACATTTAAGGTTTTACTTGTAGCAAATATTCTTGCAAATGTGTGGGAAGTCATGAGTCAGTCAGTTCATCAACCATATTCATTTGTTTTTTCGTTTGTTCCAGCCCAAATTGAGATAATACCATGCAAGGTATGCGGAGACAAGTCGTCAGGGGTCCACTACGGTGTCATCACCTGCGAGGGTTGCAAAGGATTCTTCAGGCGCTCACAAAGTACAGGTCGGCTTCACTGATTCACCCCTCTTCACTCCCCATACTAAATTATACTAACACAGCTCATTATTTATTTAATTTTATCACTTGCCTTAAAAGTGGAAAGGTTTTAATTTATTATTTTAGAGCTGCCACTTTATAACTATTCCAATAAAATAAAGACAATTTAATAGTAAAATGTTCTGCTTAGATAAGGTTATGGTAGTGTTTCCCAACCATTCTTGTGCCCCCATTTAGCTTTTCTACAATTCCTATTCCTATACATAGGGGATGTAACATACATAATTTAAAAAAAATGAATTGTACACTTCAGAAACTCTTACTGAGAGTGACTCTTGTTAAATGATAGGTTTATAGGACACAGTAAGTAATTTTTCAAAACATATAATGAAACTCTAATTTTACAATAAAATTGCCCCCCTGTTGGCCATGGGCCCCTCATTGGTTATGGGCTGTTTTGCTTAGGTCTATACTTTTGCATTCTTAGCTGGCAGACTCTAAATCGCACCCAAACTTTGTACTCAGATTGAAGACTTGATGAAGGCAGCTGTTGTGTTAAAAACAACGTCAATTAATATAAAAACAGAATTTAACGTACTTACGTTTATTACGTTCTCCAAGATAATGCTAAGTGCTACACATGCTAAGTGTATACTTAGTCTTAAGTGTATAGTCGGCAATATTAGTATCACAAAGTATTTTTGGAGACCGAATTGCTGTCTGGACATATCAAAAAAGTTTTGACATTTGACAGTTGTTTTGACACATTCAAAGCTTTTTTGCGGTATGAAAAGACTTTCTAGTCTAATCTTCGAAGTCTATCAATCTCGACAAAACGATTGGTGATAAAAATCTGTCTTAATTAATTTTAATGATTATCTTCGATTCAAAGAAGAGTCGTTCCAAAGTCGCTATCAACTTCAAATCAGACACATTGTGCTTATTTTAACCATTCATTAAGTGTACAAGAGCCACGTTAAACCAAAAAATTGCCACGTTAAACGTTACGCCAAAAAAAATGGATACAGATATTTTTGATAAACACATCCATCAATTTGATGTGATTTAGGCTATATTGCAAAAAAAAGGGCATGCTCCTGCCTCAAAGGCCGGAAACGCACCCACTAACATGGGTCCCTTTCTGGACGTCCCGTAGGCTCGTTTGCTCCCCTATGCTATAAAAAAAATATGGGACAAAAATTGGTCGTGGGGTCTAGTACTGTTAGATTAAAAGTCGTATGGAAAGATAAATTTAGATCTAGTGCATGCATCTTGTCTTTGAAAACTAAATTCTACCATAGCTGATAAATAATTATTGTTATTAACACAGTACAATTTTTCAGTGGTGAACTACCAGTGCCCACGTAACAAGGCGTGTGTGGTAGACCGCGTCAATCGCAACAGATGTCAATACTGTCGCCTTCAGAAATGCCTGAAGCTCGGCATGAGTCGTGATGGTAAGTACAGCATATATCCCAAATCTTATAAAGGATTCTTCTTTCACTTAATTCTCTAGAGCTCATTTGTTAGTATTTATGGTTGTGTTCTTGATAAGTCTGCGTTCTAACAGCGCTGTACCAGCGTCTATGGAGGGCTGTTATCAAGTAATATCGAAACAGTAAACATAATAAATAGAACAAATGATTTAATTAAGTAGATTTACGATGGATTCACTAAACACTTTTCTACCTATAGTGTGTCAAATTGTGTTCTAAATTCAAAATCCTAGCAAAAATATTACGATAATATTTACGATGCTGCGATGAGAAACTAAAATTTAAACGCCACCGCCATTTAATATAAAAGTCTGGTTTATAAATACGAGCCAGTGGTATGAGGAAGCAAACGCGGGGTCAACGACACCTTATCAGGCGCGATAACGGTTGTTATGTTACAATCATAAGGTTCAAATGATAAACTTAATGTGGAAACACCTAAGAAATTATTAACGAAGAAAAAAAAATCATGTGTCCAATTCACACGTGGTAGAAGTGAAACCTTCAAAAACAAAGTTTTTATAATTAAAATATGTAAATTAGACTTTTTCTCTATCTAAATGTAGGACCTTTTCTTTAAAAAAAAAATATTTTAATGTTAAATTTTTATTTATAACTTTAATATCAATCTTTAATTTGGTAAAAACTAAAATAATAAAAGTTTGAAATAAATTCACAAGATCCAACGTGGGAGAAAATGAGATAGGAAGTGTATAAACTTTTAATTAAGTGTAGTACGAAGTTTTCACTTCAAAAAGTTTCTATAACTAATGATTTGTAAATAAAATTGATAAATAATCTAATTTTATAATTAAACTACTTACTTATTTAATTTTCATCAAATCTGTTTTTTTTATTTCAGAAAATGTTCAAATACACACTAATTTAAAGTTTATACACTGTATAATGCCTCCTATCTCACTCTCTCTCACGCCAAATCCTATTAATTTATGTGTCTGTCTCTTTTTACTGTCGCTTTTTCCGTTGCATCCGGTTTGAAATCACAACAGAAGTTTCACTTCAAAAATTTAATTAAAAAAATATAGAGACTTAAATATATTTGCTATTATACAGACTAATTAGATACACAATGATTGGTCCGAATAGAATTGTCACTACATTTAAATAAAACGTAACTAAAAAACCCAATGGTCAAAAATTATTCATGAAGCTCTGATTCTCTCTTAATTATACGTTAATTAGGACAACGCGTGTTCCACAAAATTCGGCAGTAAACATATTTTACGCGAACTAATTTAAGAACCGATTTTACTTATTTAATATTAACGACCAGTATTAGGAAAAATTTGGACTAAATATTTATTTAGAAAAACTTTATAATGTAATTTTTAAATCGAAACGCCAATTAGGTTTACAGACGTAACGATGTAAGAGTGCATGGGTGTAGTGTGTGTGTTAAAGTAAAGCCTGCCTGTTAAAATCGGTGATTAAATGTTTTAAAACGAAAACACACACACATTAACACACAAAATAACAATACTCAAAGAAAAAATAAAAAATAAAAATAAAAAAATCCCTTTTCCCATTCGGTTCGCTTCAAGTGTGCAATGTGTGTGTGCTGTGGTTGTAATTGGTCCTGGCTCAGCATTATGCTGAGGAGCAGAAAGTTCCACAGCGCTGGTCATTCTGCCTGAGACCACAGCAGCTAGTTTGCGCCTCAGTAGCAAAAAAAAATAAAAATAAAAAATAATACTAAGTAGAAAATAATAATAATAATATTAAAGTTAGCAGTGTGAGTAATTTAAATCGTGTGTAAGGGTGTATAGTAAATAAAATTAAAAGTCAAAAATAAGATTGTTAATAAGTAGATATTTTTTGTTTTTGTTTTTTTGGATGGATAAAAACTAAATTTCGTGGGACTTTTGATGAGTAAGTAGATGTGTCTTATATCTGCGACTAAAATTTGACTTTAATTGAAGACTCTTCAGCGGTAAAGATATCTTATTTCAAAAAGATGCTAAAGACTCGTAAGGAGCTGCTGCCAAATATAATCACTAACAATTTAGTCAGTTCAATCTGATACACTAGTTAATCAGGTTGAAAATTGCCTATCAGTGTACTTTCTATAGAAACGTTTTTGTGAAGAATTTCAATCTCTCAATATCCGTAGCGCTGATTTCGCTGATCGCGCGGTAATCATTATTTAGGGTCTGGTTTTTATTTGATGTCTAGTTAGTAAAGAAATACATGCAGAAGTGTGTTATTGGGGATACAAGTCCAACTCGTATTGGAGCACTGAGCACGCAACAAAGTCTTCAAGTCGCATAGCGCGACGCAGCCCGAGCGTATTGTGCATTGGCTATTGCGTAAACTGACGTAACCGCTAGTGATGTACGGTTATATCGATGCACTACAGATAAAATTATGATTGAGATGCTGTTAATTATATAAAAGTTATAAATATTAATCTACTTAATATCTAATATGTTATACCTTAAATAAAAAGTATCTTGGTATGACTTTTCTAAGAAAATCAAAAAAAAATACCCAAAAACGGTGAATATCTGATCACATCCTTGTCTATAAAAACACTGAAATGCTGTACAGACTAATTCTTCCAATAAATATATAGTAATCTTATGTAACGAAGTTTAAAGAGATCCTTGAAATGTTTTCAAATGAAACCTTTTAGAATAAAAGTGTTGTAATATTATGTAAGATTTCTTAACCTCGCCTTTGAAATCTTTTACTTCAAGTAAAATATTCGTTAAATGACTTCTATTTGTTATTCATTGTTGTTGTTTTTTGTGTTTGGAACTGTTAATAGTCGGTGAAAAGAGGTTAATTGTAGGTATATTCTGTGACAAATTAAAAAAATTCAAATTGTTACAGAAGTCAAGATTTTAAAACCAAAAGTGGTAGATTAAGCTTAATACAACAGTATCTAGACCAAATGTATGATCAGCTCTATACGTTGTTGTGTTATTATAACAATTAAATTACTACATTTTGCACAGTTACATATTATTACGGAAAATAATTAATTTTGCTATAAATTATAGTTGCTATTTTATCGATAAAGTTTAGATAATATCGATATCATGTCGTATCGCTATGTTGTGCAATGCAGTCATAAAGCGTAACGCCTTTTTATATGTACACGTAACAAGTCACATAGTTGATTACGTTATGTAATAATAGAGAATAATTAAACTTTTTTGCTAACTAGGGCTGTTTATATCGATAAAATAGGTGTTATACATGCATAACTACTTAATAGCAATTAACAGTTTATATATTATCAATATAAATAATAAAAAGAGGTACACTAAGTCATATTTCATGTGTGTTATTATTATAATAGTCAAACACGGAAGCATACAAAAGCGTATTTCATTTTATATTTTCTTTTATGAATTGCGTATGAACAAGCATTGTGTATGAAACAAAAGAGTACTGTTTCGAAAAACAAAGCCAAAAAATAGGATCCCTCCAAACACATATCGCTTATAAAAATACAGCTCATTTTAAAATGGTTTTTCGTTAAACACCGTCAAAATAACATGACCCCGTTTCGCGACTAAAATGTTTAAAATCAAAGCTCTATTTAGAATGGTGAGTTCATTGAACGCCACAAAGGAGCAACCGAAAAAATAAGCCAAGCGGTGTCAGAATCGTGGAGAAATATTTGGGGTTGCCATCTTAGTCAATTTCGGCAAGCAATATAAAGATATATAAAAGATACTTTAGAATGTTAATTCCCACAGTCAGTCCTTCTCGGAATAAACCTAACCTATTATTCAAGAAGAAAACTGAAGCCTGTTTTTAAAAATTCTTTGATTTTTTAATAATAATACAAATAAGTTGTGTAAAAAAACAGAATTTGTGAGAATTTTACATTTTTGCATAGGGTAACCCTACATCTCGCAAATTGCCGAACGGGACATCCTTACGTAGTAATACAATACGTCATGTAACGTCAGAGGTACATCGAGTTCGTTGTGCCACTAGGCAGTATGCCAATGCCCGCTACACATACAAACGATGCACGCACACACAAATGCCTTGTACGTGTAACGGTGTTCAAGGTATTTGTGAGGTGATTTGAATAAAAAAGGACAGATTGCGATTTTTGAATTTAGAATGACAAATCGTGTTTAACTGTTTTTATCTTTGGTTTATTTTTAATTCAAAGCCTTTTTCGTATTCAGAAAGTATTAATTTTATTTCAGCTGTCAAATTTGGTCGTATGTCAAAAAAGCAGCGGGAAAAAGTACAAGAGGAGGTGAAAGCGGTGCAACTTCGCACTCAAATTGAAGCAGCTCCAGACTCAGTCTATGACTCACAAAGACAAACGCCCAGCTCCAGCGATCAATTCCATGGACATTATAATGGGTAACGCCATCTTTTGTTTAGTAGATGAACTACGCTTCTTGTAACATACAAAGGTCTTTGATCTTTAGTAAGCTCTTAGCAATTTCAGTGTCGTATTATACAACAAGACTGTTTTCCTCTATGTAAGGAAAATGTCTTAACAATTCTTGAAAGCCACATTGTGTATTTTTTTAATAAAAACATCGGAATTACGGACGCTGATAACAAAAGTAAAAATCTATAATTTCGCAACTATTTTGAAGTCACATATTGAAAACTTTATAAAATTCTCCTTAACGCATAAATCTATAAAACCTATAAAAGCACGGATTATCCCGCCATTTTTAATCCCGTTACATAACCTAGACGCTTTCGCTGTCACAAACGAACAGTTAGATATTTCTTGTAATTCATTACTTCTATTGATGTCAACGACGCAGACATTGTCATTACGGTTCCCGTTTACCACAGCGAAGAGTAACGGTTAATGTAAATACCGCCATCTAGTATCAAGTAGCGGTACTGTGGTTCTTGTAGACGGTGCGGTATAATTAATTGAATGCGTATTGAATTGTAATGGGATAATTTTTTACCGTCAACGTGTCTTGTTTTAAAACCGTTGCTATTAATTGCAAACGGTCTTACACTGGAGCCATACCTGTAAGCTGACTTTAAAGATTCACTCGTTAACAAGTATTGGCACACGTTTGTCTTTTAATTACTTCTAAATATGAAATCCAATTTCGATGTATAATTATAATATATGTAGAGCTGAAGTCGCATACTCGGTATTACCAGCTATAACTCAAACTTAAAATAGCTATTTATATGTGTTAAGCTTTAAAATAACTCTTTACCCGACTTTAACGAAAGTGTAACATGTACACCTTTTTCTGTACAAAATACCTTACATAAAATAACAGTGTTGGCCTTCAGAGTGCGACTCTCATCTCTGAGGTCTTAGATTCGATCCCCGCCATGCACCAATGGACTTGCGTGTATGTGCGCATTTAACACAAGCTCGTGCGTAAAATATCGTGACGAAATCAGCATGCCTTATATCCTAAAAGTCGACGGCTTTCAGATACAGAAGGCTGATAACAACAGATACAGATCTGAGGCCCAGGCCTAAAAAGGTTGTAGGGTACTGGATGTTGTTACATAAGATAGAGTTACTAAAAATAATTTTTAATTCCAGCTATCCGGGCTACGGATCGCCTCTTTCATCATATGGTTACAACAACACAGCGCCAACGCTCACGTCAAATATGAGCGGTTTGCACCAACAACCACAGCAACAGTACGACGTGTCAGCGGACTACGTTGACTCAACGACGTATGAACCGAAACAGACGGCAAACTTTCTTGAAACAGACTTTATTGGGAACGGTAAGTTTAGGACAATATACCTCTATTCTTTGGTCACTCGTGTCACTTAGTTTTAGGACCTGAAGAATCGGTATGTTAACAACAACAACATGTTAACAACAAATTAGTTAATTAAATCTTTAACTAATTTGTAACTCTTGATGTAACTATATTTATACCTATGCGAAAATAATTCTCATTAAAAATTGGGTAAATTCCAATATACTTTTAATTATTCGTCGTAATTTAAATCTTTTAAATCGTATTGCACTTGGAAAAACCTTCCTAGTCATTTTGAATATTGCGATTATTTATTATATTTCGTACCAAACGTATACATTTAAATAAAGGCGGAATAACATTTCTGTAAAATCGCTTACTAACAAACCGTTCTGAACTAGACGAACAACAAAAGTCAACGATTCGTCCAACACCAACAACAACATCAACATCAACGTCCACATCAACAATCCGGCCTGTCAACGTTGACAGCCGGCGAATACAGGAGTTCGATCGATACGAGGAGCGAATACAATCACCCGTGTCCATATCCAGCGGAGTTATTAATATAAAACAAGAAATTAAACCAGAAACATCAATCGGCGTTGACAATCTTGTTGCAAGTTATGTTGACTCAACGACATATCTACACAGTCCGTCAAACATACAGCATAGCCCCATGGAGATACAGAATTCCGTGTTGGTCAGTCAGAATTCCTTGAACGAGGAGCTGAGCCCGGACGATATGACGTCCAGTAGTGGTCATAGAATGATGGATCCGTTGAATATGAATATGTCAGGGATGGGAATGGTGAACCCGAACGCCGTGACGAGACGTCATCAGGGTTCAAGTAGCTCGAGCGAAGATTTGCCGTGTGAGTTCAGAAGCAAATTTTTGTGTAGATGCTCTGTTATATTTTTGTAGGCTGTTTTTGACTTTTAGTTGCGTATTTGTTTCTGCCTGCGCTAAATTTTGGTTCGGAAAAAAGTTTTTTATACAAGTGCACAACTGTTTAATTTTATAAAAATAACAAAGTTATATCAAAAAGTAGTTAACTTCTCATAACCTCGATTTTTCTTTAAGAATATACCATTTTTCGTAACACATATGTAGTAGTAACGACTGTCCATCTACAATATAATTGTAATGAATAAATTGTATAATGAAAAAATATTCGTATCATATAGGACATAAAATAAACCTTACCTCTTTTTTAGATCTATCCATATTTTTCGTAGAATCTATAATTAGTAGAGGATATGGTATAATTGGGAGAGCCAAGCAACAAGGTAACAAACATGCTGAAAAGATCAATATTTGTTAATGTGAAAACAACATGCAAAAAAAATGATTACTTTTATAATAATTGTCCATAACAAAAGTTGTTTATCCATTGTAGACAATAAATTGATCACCTACTTGTATATAAAATGCAGCGCAAAAAGTCTGCTCCCAGTCGATTACAGGACAAATCACATACATAAAAAACCTAATAACGTAAAAAAAATCTTACGCCAACATGCAATAATACAAGTACCAAGTAATAAAATTGATAGTGGTTCCATAATTCATCCTTTAAAAGAAAATCATTATTATTAATTATTATCGGATAATTTAAAACTTCATTTGACAGTATTTTGACAGTTTATTTTGCATGATACGTGATGTACCACAGATTATTGTAATTTTTGGTTATGTACATTTAGTTAAAATAAGTTGTCTTTTTTAATCGTTTTCTAATAATATTGTAGTAGCTTATATGTTTATAGTGCTATACATTTGTATCATTAAATTATTACATTGTTATTATGAAGATTAGAAAAATCTAATTAGACTGTATCACAACAGAATATTTTAATATGAAATTTATTTTAGTTTTTAAATGACTCTTCACTTAATATTATATTTTTTCCAGCGGAAGGCGATCTAAGCAAGATGTTGGTGAAGAGCTTAGCCGAAGCTCACGCAAACACAAATCCAAAACTTGAATACATCCATGAGATGTTCAGAAAGCCACCAGACGTGCCTAAGTAAGTTACTTAGACTTTATAACACCTTCAGATTCAGAAACGCCCTAAGCGTCTTTCTTTTAATCTCCTAACCTCTAAATAGTGTATAAATCGAAGACAATAATAACTGTACCTACTACATTTATTATCTAAACAGAGTCGTGATTGAAATAATACAAAATACCAACCGTATCACCTCGACGTCCATCGTTCCACAACTAAGCGTTTTTTGAGGCAGTTTTTGCCGTGCACCACCACTATGTGGAACCAGCTTCACACTGAAGTATTTCCGAACCAATCCGACTTAGGGTCCTTCAAGAAAAAAAAAAAAAAAGGCGTACTAATTCTTAAAAGGCACGCAACGCACTTGCGAGCCTTCTGCCAATGTAATTGTCCATGGGTGGTATCACAGCCCGTTTGCCTCAAGTTACAAAAAAAAAATGCTTTACTGAATTAAGATTTACTTACTTATTACTATTTAGTTTTAATATTAAAATGATAAATCTGTCCCGAGGTCTAGAATTGTTTACGCTTATTATTACTTCCGGGAGTGTAATTAATAATAATTTTTATTTCACAGACTATTATTCTACAATTCAATGACATACGAGGAGATGTGGCTGGACTGCGCGGACAAACTGACAGCCATGATACAAAATATCATTGAATTTGCAAAACTCATTCCTGGTTTCATGAAACTCAGCCAAGATGATCAGATCCTACTTCTTAAGTCAGGTATTATAGTGATTTATTAACTAATTTGTATAATATCTTTGCTTGTTAAATATATATACCTCCAATCGAAACAATAATTTCGAGATTTTAGGCTTTAGTTTTCGCCCTAACATTGATATAAAATTATTGGAAATTTTAACTTTACTCAAAACGACGCATCAATTCACGTGAGTGTAATAAAATAAATCAGTAGCGCTATAACCTTTTTAGTTCTAGGCCTCAGATTTCTGTATCTGTTTCATGATCATTTGTCAATCTAATAGGCAAGTAGGTGATCAGCCTCCTGTGCCTGACACACGCCGGCGACTTTTTGGGTTTAAGCTTTCCTCACGATCTTTCCTTCACCGTTCAAGCGAATGTTAAATGCGCATATAGAAAGAAACTCCATTGGTGTACAGCCGGGGATCGAACCTACGACCTAAGGGATGTCCCAAGCCGAAGCCACTAGGCCAACACTGCACTGAATATTGCTTAGTGGTCCTAGTATAGGCCTGGATAATTAATTTTTGAAATGAAATGTTCTCGAGTAATAGGAATATTTCGTATTCTAGGATCATTTGAGCTGGCGATTGTCCGCCTCTCGCGATTGATTGATATCAACAGGGAGCAAGTTTTGTATGGAGACGTCGTTCTGCCAATAAGGGAATGCGTACACGCACGGTATGTTTAATATTATTACTATGAAACCTCTTGTTTAGTAAAAACTTTCATAATAGTGTAATAAATACATAAAAAATAAATATTAAAACTGGATAAATATTATTAATTTTTATCTTTAATCTTAAATATTTAATCTTTAAATATTATTAAGTTTATTAAACTTGGACCGCGGTTGGCCTTTATCTACACATTTTGCTCTCGACATATAAATTTAATGTGTCAACCCTGTCATGAAAGAAATCAATAATTTTGTTTTTTTTTTTATATAGAACAGGGGGCAAACGGGCCCTCACCTGATGGTAAGTGATACCGCCGCTCATGGACACTCAATGCTAGAGAACTCGCGAGTGCGTTGCCGGCCTTTTATATTTAACACGCAGTATTTTTGTAATTTCACTCGTCTGCTGTCCCGATAATTTTGTTAACGTTAATTAATTTATTCAGCAGGCAACATACATATGTAAATAATAAGAAAAGCTAAATTATTACACATAATACGAATGGTTTATAGTTATAAGAGAAAGTGCACTAGCCCTTACACAGCAACCCACGGTTAGTCTCTTCCATTTGACATACTTATGTACTTACTTATTTAATACTTAAGTACTTGAAGTAATAAATTCTACATAACACTTAGTATAATTTGACTACTGTTGCATAAGAGAAGTTTAGGACTCATTTAGACATAATTCAAAATAACTTTATTTATATCGGTAAACAACTACACTTATGAACGTCAGAAAGAAGTTAAATAAATTGTAAATTTACATTTACTACAAGGGCGTAGAGCGGGCAAGAAACTATCGCTAAGTTTTGAGTCATACAAATTGTTTGAACTGGAGCACATCAATCCCAGGGTTTAGGATCATTTAAATATTCGTCAAATTTATATGCTTTATTAAGTAGCGTAGGTCACTATTAGATATAATCTATTTATTAACGAATTGTTTTTCTAGTGATCCTCGAGACATGGCGCTAGTGTCGGGTATATTTGACGTGGCGAAGTCGATCGCAAGACTGAAGCTCACCGAAACTGAGTTAGCTCTATACCAGAGTCTAGTACTGCTGTGGCCAGGTGCGTATGTTCTCACAATTACAAAAGCCACCTACGCATATACGCCCGGTGTTGCTGGTTACACTTAAATCTATGACTGCCTATTAAACATTTTTATTTACTTATCAATTAGGCATTCTTAAACATTTATCTAGGATAACACTATTAAATTAAGCCTGGAAGTAATAAGATTCAAGTATAAACCAAATTTATGTATCAAAAGATTTTGTTCTACATAACTTGTCTATAAAGTTACTTGTCAATAACCTATCTCAATGCCTAATCCACCATTTGAGATAGTAATCTTGTGCCAATAACCAATCGACGGATTGTAATAGCCATCTGTCGATACAAGGCTATCCATGGGAGGTCATATCGGTGTCTGTGGATAGACCTTTGTATTAAAATGACATTTGACGAAATCTGGATTTCAACAGTTAATTATTTTAACAGATTTTAACTAACACAATTTTTTTTAATAATTAAAAAAACTGTTTGTTATGTTTTAAACAGACACATTTGTATGGTTTGGTTTACATTGATTATCAAATATGAGTGAAAACTCGGTAAGATGGAACGACAAAGAGGATTTTATCCGTCGCCAAAATGGATTATCATCGGAGGGTTTGGTTATTGTGATGCAGATAGGAGATCGATCGACTGTCACGGTCTGATCTCAGATTGTTTTCAATCTAAGACTGTGGGTTCGGGCGTTTGTATTGTGTTCTAATGTTACCGTTCGTCTTCCAGAAAGACACAACGTTCGCGGCAACTCAGAGATCCAATGTCTATTCAACATGTCAATGACGGCCATGCGCCATGAGATCGAGACAAATCATGCGCCGATCAAGGGTGACGTCACAGTTCTAGACACATTGCTGGCTAAGATACCCACCTTCAGGTAAGTTTTTAGTGTGGTAAAGTAAAGTTTATCGTAATATTCTATATTATGTATTTATATAGACGTTTCCAAAAGTCCTGTTTGTACTTCATTGCCTTCAAACAAATACCTCTTATCCTCCAGGATAAGTTAAAAGACCGACGAATGAGGAGTAAAATGCATAATTTCCCCAACAGAGAACTATCGCTGATGCACTTGGAGGCTCTATGCCGCTTCAAGGCCGCGCACCCACATCATTCGTTCCCAGCGCTTTACAAGGAACTGTTCTCACTAGACAATGTGCTCGACTACACGCACCAATAATAAAGATCTCAAATAATGAGACTCAAAGACTTGGTTCATTCATTTTTCACTTTCATTTCGCCCAAACTGATGGCCCCGCACACAATTGTTAACCTATTTATACATTGTATGTATGTACATTGAGACTGTTACAATGCTATTTACGTACGTACGTATATATATAAATGTTTATTTAATTTGTATCTAAGCGTGCGCGGGCGCCGTCAGTTTTACATTTATTATTAAGATTCGTAATAAATGTACGGCTTTACGGACTCGTCTACAAGTGCGCGATTTTTTTTCGCGTATCATGGAGATATCATGATGTATCTAACATGATAAAATAATTATATAAAGATATAATAATAGAAATAGAGTTTTTATTAAGAAATAAATACAGAAGTTATGTAGCGGAATAATGATCACACAACGGTTTTCTTTAGCGAAACGTTTTCATAGGTTTTATAATTATTTCAACATTTATGCTAACTTGTTATTTATTTCAAATGATTATTAATATTGACGTTTTTTATTTCGATTTAAGATCGGTTATGTAATATAAGAGTACAGATACTGCCCGATTTTTTGTAGTCTTTTTCTTTGGCTTTTAAATGAAGGTGTCGAACACAAAAGCGAAGAAAAATTAATGAATATTATAAAAGTATAATTAATAAGTTGCGTATTGAACAAAATCAGGCGAGCAATTGTATTATATTATTATTAGAATACTCAAATCTTATTATGGCGGGACGTTAAAGCGTTTTATTTATACTTTAATAAATTATTTAAAAAGATGAGTATCAGGTTTTTGACACCCAAAATCGCCTATAATAAGATTTGATTTATTAAATTAACAACTGTACCCTCAAATGTTTTGAGATGTTTAGCAGGCAATTTTTGTTTCTTGGAATGATTTTTGATCTCATTTTAAGCACTTTTCTTCGCTTGGGTGCCATGTTCGGTTTTTTATCATAATAATGATGCACAGAAAACGCATAATAATTTATATTATTTTTTTTTTAATTTTACATTTAAAGTTTATTGACTTGTATACGTAAGCCGTTCGCTATTTACTGATGACGTAATTTTTGGTTTTGAAAATATAAATTGCCTGCTATATTATTTAGAATTATTAATAATTATCAATTTTTCTAACACTACTCTAAGTTTCGTGAAATAGCCTTTACTATAGACTGGTTTATATTAATGTTAAATCTTATAAAACTTAACACGTATTTTGTAAATAGTTATTAATCATATGTATTTTATATTAAATGTCATATAAGGTTCGATGGGTTATTTTTAATTTTTACATTCTATTAAAAAATATATAAAAACAAATTTTCCACAGTACATCGGGATCGCAATCTTGACGAATCATGTGAAAATGTTGTTTTTACTTTCTATATATTATATATTTTTTGTTAATAAAGCAATCTGTTATTGTCTATTCATTTTGTTTTATTTTTCATTTTCGTTGAATAAAATATATTTATTTTTATTTTTGGTTTTTATTTTAATTTTAGTTTCCACATTGTGTTTACTTCGTCATATAATAGAATTAATCATGCATACATAGTGAGAAAATAATATAGAATAAAAATATACGGGTGGTTCAAGTATTATTTTAAAAATACTGTTGCCGATTTGTTGTTTTGAATCCTTGTTAATATGACAAAATATATATTATATTTATTGATTTGAATGCATTTTTTTATTAGATGCACATTATTAGATGTGTTAGTATGTATTGATTTTGCGATAGTGAGTAATGTCTAATTTTACATTAGATTTTATTTCACAAATATACTTGTTTCACATTAAACATACATATCTTAATAACACCGATACATTATCACTTATGCAAATTAGTTTTTATTATATTTTTAATTTATATAACATTTTTATCCGACTAAGTTTTTATGAATTTTTGTTCTTAAACCTGTGTATCGTAAAACCTTTATAAAACGAATAATTTGTAATAAATATTAGACATTACTCGTATAAAATGTGCACGAAAAAAATTAGAGCACTAAGACTGAAAATTGGAAAAAAAATGGTAAAATGTTTTGCCTAAATATTAAAATGCCGTCTACATTTAAAGCCTGGCGCGCATTTTTGAATCTGGATTCAAATTAAAACCTAATCAAGTACAAATTATTATTGAGTACTTAATATAATTTACGAATCGTTAATTATTAGTTAGCAATAATTTTACAACGGTATTGTTAGGTATAATTAATGCCAGGAGCGAGTTTAATTTCCGATTGACTAATGACAAAGAGGAAAATTTTCTACAATTACCACAGACAATTTATGTTGCTTAAATCTAGAGGTCTATTGTCTTTACTTTTGTTATTACTTTAGGTTTGATAATCTTGTTATGTAAGAGGGAAACTGCTAACGTGTTTGTCAGTAAAATACTTACTTAACATTATTTATTGATATTTTACCTGCTGTGTCATTTCGTGTTCGTTTTAGTAACTTTGGTCGTATCTATAGTACTTTTGTTATCGTTAATATTCCTATTTAAGCTTAGTCAATCAGTTTTTAAGCAACACTCCGGCGTTAGATAATAATTTTACCGAATTCAGATTCTACAGCGGGGGCATTTGTCGAATTTATTTAAAAGGTCATTATACAATCCAAAACCTGTGACAATGTGTCCATTCTATACTTCTTATAAAGTAGACTTGTGATTGGTGCAGAAATGATTAAGAGAGACGCATATTTCGTACGATTACACTCGTAGGAGCGTCGAGTTAGTAATAGTATTAGGGTAACGATTAAAAATTGCTGGGTAGTTTTATTAGATATTTCTAAAAAGTTTTGTACTATGTTTTGCTAAATTTTCACTTAAATAATATCATAGACTTGGACACATAATAATGATAGGAACTTTTCGAAAAAGCAAGCAATTGCGGGAATAATCGTGTTTTTTATAATTCAACGTTTTATTTGTAAATGATTTGAATAGAGCTTCTATTTTATACAATACCCGTTGATATTGGGTCTTGATCACACATAGTGAAAATTTTTTATATCTTGTTTTCTATGAGATAATTATTTTATATTATAAAAAAATATTAATTTGTTAACTGAAGTATTTTTACACATTACCTGAACATATTAAAGAGTAACAAAATATAAAAAAACATATTATATCTATGTAAAAAAAACAGAATATATAACATATAATGTACGCATAAGGTAACCGAAATATCTGTAATCTAAATTAATTTCGATAATTTCGTTTAATTTAATTTGTTTTAGAAAGATTTTTCGGTTAACTTACGTTTGCTGAAGCTTTGTTGATTTGTGAAATTACAAACTAAAGTACCTTAGTAGTTGGAGGAGGAGTTTGAGAACCAATAGTAAAATAAATGTTATTGTTTTTATTATTATTCTCGAATCACTTGCAATTTCCTGTGTTTTATTTCTAGTACTTTAGACACCTTCTAGATCATAATAATATTCCTTGTTCTATATATGACAAATTGATTTTTACCCCTTCAAAAATTCACTTGTAGAAAGCTACGGTCCGGGTGAAGAAAGCTTTTTTCATATAACAGGAGGCAAACGGGCATTAGGCTCACCTGAAGTTAAGTGATACGCCCATGGACACTCGCACTGCCAAAAGGCTCGCAAGCGCGTTGCCGGCCTTTTAAGAATTGGTACTCTCTTTTCTTACGCACCTAAGTCGAATTGGTTCGGAAATATTTCAGTGTGCAGCTGGTTCCACAGAGTGGTGGTGGCAGAAATTGCCTTAAGAAACTTGCTTGCCTTGCTATTAGCAAAGCATCTATAAAAATACTGACGAAACAGGTGCAATATGGATTTAAAAGGATCGTGGATGCAAAAAAAAAATACAATTTCTAGAATTAATATATATTACTAATTAATATTTCTTTACAACTGCTTTGATCAGAAAATACATCTTAAGCTAATTTTACATATCACAGTTATTATAATTGTATCATCTGTAGAATGAAAACAAATGTCGAAAAATTACAAAAGTGATGTTCTTATCTCTCTCTTCTTCTCTTTTCTCTCTTTCTTATTTCTTGATTGTGATGTTCCTATCCGTATATCTTATACACGTTAAATAAAGGTGAATAAGTGTAAAGTTCATAAACTAATGCGTAGCAGCTGATAAAACCCAAGTCTAACTCGGGTTCTAGTGGAAAACGCTGTTATGTTTTTTTCTATCCTATTCATACTACGTAATAATTACAACCCAGCTATATGCGTTCCTATGCCTATAGTATGCCAGAGAGGTACCCTTTATTTATAAGGGTAATTTATCACATTTTTTTTTAAACAATTCAAACCAATTGACGTAGTCCCATACTAAGCTGGTGAAGCTTGTGTTATGAGTACTAGGCAACGGATATACATACATATTATAGATAGATAGACATATAAATACATATTTAAACACCCAAAACCTAAGCACAACACCAAATGCTCATCACATCGATGTTCGTCTCAGCCGGGGATCGAACCCGGGACCCATGGATTCGCAGTCAGGGGTACTAACCACTAGACCAATAAGCCGTCAGCATTATCACTTTCCAGGTTATGTTTACTATATAAAGTGTTTTTGACGATGGAGGTTCTATTTCAATGAATTATTGTTTTCAATCAATTGTTTCAGCTGGTGAGACAAAACACACCCCGATGTTTCTCCTATTTTTAAGAATTTAATTTAGTATTGACATAAAAAATCACCTGTAACGTTATCATTATGTTCTACTTATAAATCTATTTTAAAATTCCTAAACCACAACCTAGCAACCCGAGATAAACTACGCACAAAGCTCCAATAATGTCTGAAGGAATGATTTTTTAAAATAAAATGTTGAGTTTCATTTATTATCTTAATTTTTGAGGTACTATGGTAAATAAAATATAAAAAAAGGACAGCAATCTTTTTTTTATAGAATAGGGGGGGCAAACTTGCCTACGGTACGCCCGAAGAGGGCAGTCGTGGCAGCTCATTGCCCCCCATTTAAGTGGGTGCATTGCCAATCTTTGAGAGAGGAGTATGCTCTTTTGGCTTGTCTCCAATCTCTTTCTATTTTCCATATTGGTTACTAAAAACTACTCCTGTATATCTATATATAATCTAGATTTTCCAAATAAATCGCTAGTAATTTAATGGCTGGTTACGATAATTCAAGTCGATCTCTTCATACAGTACGTAGTAGCATTAGGTATAAACTAATTGCCAAATCATTCAGCCGCTTTCTTCGAAGATCCATGTATAAGGCTCACAAGAGGCCACTGTATGAAGTATGCAATTAAATAAATTATAAGTACTGCAAATAAAAATAGTGGGAAATATATCGTTCCATATATACTATACAGTAGTGGGTATGGCCATAATCCTGTAATGTGGTAGTTTGTTATGAACCTGAAATTAAAAAAAAATTGGCTCTGAACAGGAAAATTTTTGAAGCTTTACTATTTTTGCCGCGTTAGGGAAAAATGATGAGTAAATTTTTAAGATGCGCGCGCACGCTTTCACAATAAACCGCTACCCTGAAGTTGGCTATAGTCAACATCTTAGGTTTTTGAAGTTATACTTCTTTTGGCGCATTAGAGAAAAATTATGAGAGTAATTCTTGACTATTGTAAGTCTCGTTTTTTCTACAAACGTAGAATAAGGCGAAAAATATTTTTTTGAAAAGATTTTCATCTTGTTACGCCAAAGAAGTACAACTTCTAATGCGTGTAATACACGTTATATTAACAAGAAATTTGTACTTAATGAAGTTAGGACTCTTGTTTAAGAAAAAGATAGCTCATTTTTTCTAAACCAAGAATTTAGTATCTCGGAAGATACTTATAATGATAATTCTTGGTTTAGCTTGGTTTATAATAAAGTTTATTGTGCAAATAAATTCGGAAATTTATTTGCACAATAAGCTTTATTATATACGTGAAAGTAAATAACTAGACATATATACTTACACAACCAGATAAGCCACGTAAATAACAGCTAATTGCATCAAGTTCCACTTATGTGACTGCGGCCTACTTCTGGGAAAAGTAATGAGCTCCCATACAACCACGACAGTTATGAATGAGTGTATCATATGGTTTGAAGAGGTGGAAAGAACCTTGTCAATATAAGATGGGAAAACAAGTTCTCGATCGTAAAGAAATATCGGCCAAAATAGCGAGCTAACCAGCTGAAACAAAACGTATATATTATAAAGAGTACCATAATAGTTAAATGTCGTTAGAGGTTTCACCAAAAGCGTTCTTAAAACCTTCGCGGGTAAAGAACGGTTTTAGTATGTGTGTTACACATAGAGTAGAGAAACTTGGGCCGTGGGGTTCAAGTACACAGGCGCTTATTAAAGATTTAAGTTGGCGCCTGGTAGATAGTACCGTTGAACCCAGAACTGGTGCTTCTCTCTCAACCAATAAGTATTGCAATACAGCGTGGAAACGCTGCCAGCATTTAACGTACACTGCCACAGGATCCCAACTATTTTGTTTTAAGTTAAGGATATTGTAAATATATTATTGTATGTTTAAAATAATTTTTATTAGTTAAATACAGCTTTTTGCGCTTCATTACTTTCGGTAAGAGGTGAACTTTCGGAAAAAAAAATGTAGTTTAGGAATTTTATAATAGACTAGTGGACCCCACAGACGTTGTCCTGCATGATATTTCAAGCTATTAGGATATTAAAGTATGAAAGTACCGACTGCCACCTGCCGGGCTGATTTGTGAATCTAAACCATTCCCAGATTCCCTTGAACACACACAAAAAATTTCATCAAAATCGGTCCAGTCGTTTGAGAGAAGTTCAGTGACATACACACTCACATAAGAATTATATATATAAAGATATAACACACAGGATTAATAGCTAAAAGTTTTATTACTAAATTCTCTATCGGGTTCTCAAACAAATTCATAAGGAGTATTTGAAATTATTATCCTTTTCGTATGTTTATTAACTATTTGTTTTCTATAAGTGTTTTTTCTCTATCCAATCATATCTGGTAATTTGGCTCCTGTTTCGGTGCAATTATTTATTGTTGTCACCATCGTTTATGCCAGATTGATAAAATAAATAATTAAATGATTGGCCAATACAATTTAATCAAGAAACAAGTCTTAAATGTGTACACAGTATAGGTTTTTCATTATCCTCACTATTTATAAAGTTGTTATTATTTTGGTAGTACCCTTTAGATCATGACAGAATTTTCTTACTAAATATTATATGGCTCAAATTTCATAAAAATTAAAACGATATTTGTTTTAACATATAAATAACTTATAAAAAATAAATACTTACAATACTTGAAGGCCAGACAACAGCTGAAAAGAATGTTTTCCTGTAACGTTTAATTTGTTCCACGATTTTGTTTTCTTCCAATATTTTAAATAATGAGGAAATATCACACGCGATGGCCATCAGAAGGTAAGTAATTTGGAATGCCTGAAAATTAAAAAATAATTACATCTTTATTTGCCATAAAATTGGTTTAAAAAGATGGTTAATAGAATTACTAATAAACATGCATAATAATTAAAATGTCAAAATATTTTTAATAACAATTTAATGAATCCTTAATATTTTTAAGTATGTGAAACACTTATAAATGCTAGGTACTATAGAAATTCTGTACCATTAAAAATCTAATTTCCATGCAAAAGTGATCTGTATCTTCAAGGAAGGTAATTAAATAATTAATATCACAATCGATTTTAGTTAAACACCGCGATTAAAACAAAGGATTAATGTTGTAGGTTTGATTCGATTCCGTATTTAAAAAAATTGGGTTAAACTAGTTGAACAAAATAGCAATAATAACATTTGCTGTGTATCAAGAACACAGACCATAATAATATTATGTTACAAACAAAAATGCAGATATTTTGAACAAGGTTTACCTTGAAATGCCGGAGGGTATATTGTTTTTAAAAATATATTATTTTAATCATAATAATTATAAAAGAATTTAGTTATCTACATGATTAATTGAGGAATGTAAAAAAAGTTAAACGTATTTTCCTGTTCTCGTCTGGAGTTTTAATATTTTCTAGATATTTTTTAAACTTATAGCTTTTACATAGCAACAAAATAACCTTATTATGCTATTAGTAGTAACCTAACGATTTTCTGTTTATGTAATAAGACTTTTTCGTTCATTATGAATGAGCTATAAATCTCTGTATCAACCTTGCATTCTGTTTTTTTGGATGTGCTGTCGAAACGAGTACTAATTAAGGCAAAGAAATAGACTTTTAGAGACATTATTTCGTATTTTTGCTCTTATTTTATCCGTTGGTTGTTTTTATTAGTCGCTTACGGCAGCCAACAGGCATACAAGTAAAAGCATTATACTATCACAGACAGTTTCTTTAGTAATAAAAGTATATCTCGTAATAGAAAGGAATTAGTAAGATAAATTACAAGCCAAATATAAAACTAATTCATTAATTTGATCAATCCTACCTTGCGTCAATATGCGAGCTGCCCTGCGATTCTGTAACTCACTTTTTGAACTCACACAGCGGTTTTCGCATCGGCGGTCGCTCTCAAATCAGTCGTGAAGTAGTCATTTTGTGATTTGGCATTCTGATAAACACATTTTCAGAATGCCAAATCTGTGTGAGTTCGAAAAGTGAGTTACAGAATTGCAGGGCTGAAATTGCCTAGAACTATTAATACGAGTAGGGGAGCGTGGGGCTTGTTGTAACAGGGGTAAATAGTAACAGACCTTTTTCAATAGGAATTTGAATTTTATTCACGTTTTTTTTTTACCTAATCTTAAACTTATAACATGCCACGCCACTTTACCACAGCCAGGGTCCCGCCAGGCGGCTCAGTGAGTGGATGTGTGCAAACGCTTTATTGTTGACAGGTAACCTATAATTTTACTAACGTAAATTTTTGGTTAGTTTCACTATTTTCGTAGCTTTGAAGTTTTATGTATTTTATTTTATGCTAAAATATAACTATTTATGATGTTGTATAACAGTTTTCAAGATTACTAAGTTGATTAAATAGTTATCGTGATAAATATTAAGAACTATATCAAGGGGCTAGTTGTAACAAAACCTCGGGGTTTGTTGTAACATGTTACAATTTGCCCCCAGATTGCTGTAAGTTACTGACGGCCGATGTTCATTTTTCCCCGGCTTAAATACTCAGAAATGTTCATTCGCGGTGGACCTCAAGATTGCATTGGAGCTGGTAATTCTTCAGGGTGGATGACTGATAAAGAATGTTTGATTTTTGTAGATCATTTTATCAAAGACGCGAAACCTACCAAGAAAGAGACAGTTCTGTTACTGCTTGATAACCATGGCTCACATGTGAATATTGCAGTTGTCGAAAAAGCCAAAGAAAACAATGATGTCATGTTATAGTTTCCCTCCAATTGCTCCCACAATTTGCAACCTGTAGGAGATGTAGGAGTCTACGGCCCTTTTAAAAACTACGTGAACAGAGCACAGACTGCATGGATGTATAATAAGTGCCATGTTGACATGATATAAGTACCTTATATACTTCATGACATGATATAAGTACCTCAGTACAGAATAAGAAAGATAGTTAAAATCTTAAATCTTTAATTTGATGATTATATTTTTTTTCCAGTTAACTATTTCATAAAAAACACATTATAGAAATACCTAGTTAGTTTTTGTTATATACAAAGCAAAATGATCCAAGATGTGAAAAAAATAAACAATTGAAGGTGAAATTTTTGTTGTTACTACTTGCTCCAGCAGATGTTACAACTAGCCCCAACCACGGGGTAAGTTGTAACACTTCCCTTTTTTTTTAAAAATAATAATTGTGAGATAGTTGCCTGTAGATTTGATAATATTTCGATTAGACTTCATAGATAAATAGTTAGAGTATCGATCAAAAATTATTTTGTAGTAATTTAGCCAATACACTTCATGATATTCAATTATTTGTTAAAATTGTTACAACTAGCCCCACGCTCCCCTACTTAGTCATGAACGGAGAGTATTTTTGTTATTTATGAATTATGAAGATCTGGCACGTTAAATTAATGAAGCGTAAATGAGCGATGCTTCAAACTTGTGATAATTTGTTTTTCTATTGGACAAGTAGGTGATCAGCCTTCTGTGCCTCTCTCTAAGGTAGACTGGTTTCCTTACGAATATTTTCCTACACTGTACGAGCCAGTGTTAAATGCACACATAGTGCACAGGCGTTTGAACCTACGACCTCAGGGATGATAACACTAGATAGATAGAATCAGGGTGAAATAATATTTTAAAGATTTTGTTTTAATAATATTTTTATTCTTACCAAATTCCAGATAGTTATATATTTCCACTGTAGTGAATGGAATTCTGTAAGATCTTTATCCTTCATAATATCGGTCTGTAACGCTAAATGCATTACTATTATATTGATTCCATGAGCAGCGACCAATACAAGGTCCCCAGCCAGTCTTATGGGCATATATGACTCAGATTTTCTGAAAAAAAAATAATATTTCTTTTTCGGAATAGTGAAAATAATTTATACAAAAATCACGTATATTTGGCCAATATTTTAATTTACAAATGCAGCCACGGTCTCATCTTGAGCACCATATGACAAACTTCAGTTAGAAAAAAATGGTTTTACGACTGAATAATATGAAACTAGATTTATGTTTATATCTGTAATAGAATAGGAGAAAGAAGCTCGAGACGCGCGAAGATCGAAGTTTTAAGAATTGGTATGCTCTTTTCTAGAAAGCTCGTTAATTTTCTTTAGACTATTAATTATGTCGCTAAACCAATCATTATTATCGAAATCTCGACACGTAACAAATGCCCCAAGTTATTTATAATTAACTTTACAAAAATTAAAGCTCAACTATCTAAACTATCGTTTCTCGGTATTCTTTTATTTTTTTTAATACACCAATAATTAATCACCCGTTTTTAAAGCGAATATATTTAGTATGTAGAATACAGTGCTTTTTAATCTGTAATGTAGATGTTTTCAAATACATATGTTTAAACTATCATGCATTTAGTTATACATGCAAAGCTTGCATAAGGCATCATGCTCTAAAATTATAACAATATTTAATCGTGTACACATAACGCGACATCAGAGAACTATTTTAATGTCCAAAACAAGAACTCGAAGACAAATTACCTTACAAATATGTATTATGTATAAAAATACCTGCACGAATGAAACTTTCAAAGTTACAACTGTATGTGAAGTCTGCTACCTTACGTTGGATGTATAGCATACAAAAAGTATATACAGCCAGCCCCGCCCAACAAGTGAAGTCGTGGGTTCAAATCTCAGGTGTAAAAATTATTTTCATTAATTTGTTTATCTCTACCTCTATCTCTACCTCTATCTCTACCTCTATCCCTACCTCTATCTCTACCTCTATCTCTACCTCTATCTCTTCCTCTACCTCTATTTCTACCTCTACCTCTATCTCTACCTCGAGGTTACGGGAGTGTCAGATCTTAAATGGAGGTAGGATAAATCACCTTCATGCTTGTAAACTGTGCTTATCCTAGTGCCAATATACTGTATATTGCAGCTATCATTTTAATCATACCTTAAAAAGCCTTTTGCTGTTCGTCGATAACTTCTATTCCCTTGGTTTTTGCTCCTGAAAGATGTTATATTAAGCTCCAGTCCGTATTAAATGAGAATGTATTAGTTTGCATGATATTAACTTATGTTAAATTGAATATTGAATCAGTTAGTTTATTATCTTTTCATGCTTTAATAACCAAATGTATCACACACACTAGGTCGCAAATAACATTTAATCAGACATTTGTTCAATGTTAGATGAATTAGCAGAGTTATCTAGGATTACTTAGAGTCAAGGTTAAACATAATCGTTTCATAACAGTAAATATCGCTAATTAATACAGACTTACCCCATTATGTGGCGATTATTCCAATCTCACAAAAGAATAATCTGTAAAAATGTATAAAGATTTAAAACGTTACCAATGTTATGTAAAAAGTATTTAAGTTCCAAAATAGCACAGACTTTAGCGGCCTCTTTCGGCTTTTAAACTGAATTTTGGTTTCCCATGATGAAAAGCTCACAAAACCTACCAAAATTAACCTAAAAATAGTTCTTTATTTATTTAAATGCTCTGAATTAAAGTGTTATAAGCAAACATAAATAATCACTATTTTTTGAACATTTTATGACCTGGTAACAGTCTTCCCTTCATGCGTTCCCATAAAAGAAAGACTGAAAATTAAACAAAAAAGTAAATTACATTTTAAAAATCGATTTTAACATAAAAATTATACTTGCCTCTAACAAAGTAGTGAGTAAATAACTAATAGAATTCAATCAATAGCTGGTTATCATTAGATATTTGTGATTGTAGGGCAAAGTTGATTAGTTGATTAGTTTAATCAAAAACCTTGATAAACATCTTTGATATTGGTACAATAAAAAAATACTTAAAGTGATTAAAAATACTTAATTATTCAGGAAATTTATTACGGCTTCACGTCAACAAAATGGCTTTTTAAATAGAAATATTAACATATAATTTTTTATTCCAAATATTCTTGACCTTGACTTTTACCTAAACAAACAGACTATTATTTATGCTATTCGCTATGTACTATCACAAGGAGATTTGCCATTTCAAGCAAGTCTAGATATCGATTATGCCGATACGAAGCTACATTGTATAATATGTATAAAGGTCAAGTGGCTAATCATACGAATTCCCCTTTAGTATACATTTTTTTTCATTTAACACACAAAAGCGGTCAAAAGATACAAAATCTTTAAAGCGTTAACAAAATAGTTAATTTTTGTGTCATATTTCTTGGCTACTTTAATGATAAAATTACTTAGATCTAGGAACCGGTTTTATATATCCTGTAGCACACCGTACCCCGTCAGTATATCACATTCTAGTACAGACTTGAGGAAATTATTGACGACCGTTATCATGCAAGAAACGGGTCTGCGTTGCGATTCTGTAACACACTTTTCGAACTCTCACAGCGGTTTTCGCAGCGGCGGTGGCGCTCAAATCAGTCGTAAAGCAGTTATTTACGATTTGGCATTCTGATAAGGAGGGAGCTTGTAGTTTATTGCTTGCGAAAACCGCTGTGAGAGTTCGAAAAGTGAGTTACAGAATCGCAAGGCTGTACTGGGGCAGATTCTCCATCACTGGCAAGGTAATTCATAGAGATCAATCAACACAGTGATCAATGGTGTCCTAACATAATATTAGGACTTATGTAATTTAATCAGTCGTGAAGCAGTCATTTTATGATTTGGCATTCTGAAAAGGTGGGAGCTTGTAGTTTATTGTTAATTAGAATGCCAAATCATAAAATGACTGCTTCACGACTGATTTGAGAGCGACCGCCGATGCGAAAACCGCTGTGTGAGTTCGTGAAGTGAGTTACAGAATCGCAGGGCTGATAATATCTATCTTGTATCAGTTTTTATACGGCTAGAGCCATACGAATGTGTACGAAATTATCTCATTTAAGATTTCGAAACAAATTATTAACTTATAGTTGGACGTATCCTTTAAATACCTCTTATTCACACTAAATTTAAACACTTGTTTTTTAAAATATATAATTTATGTTATAGTTTTTTTTAACAGCCAGCAACTTTAAAATAATAGAAAATTATATTATAACATATTATTTCTTTGAAATTATTCGTTTTTTTTTCACCGAAAAAAACAAGAAGGAACCTTCAAAATTATCATTGTCAAACTTACATCACTACAAAAACTTTAAAAACACACTGTTTTTTGCATATCAACTACGTCAATAATTGCAAAATTTCGAATTGCAAACACAGTTTGAAAAATAATATTTTTATAAGCAACACCTCTCACGATGGCTTATGAACAACTAAATGGGAGATTGATAAAATCTGTCCAAGAGCTAGCAAACACTTAAATAGTCTTAAACGAGCAAATATTTTATAAAAACTTTTTTCAAGGTTTTTAAATTGAGAATTCCAGTTATTAAAATGTAGAATTATAAAGCATAAATTCTGCTCAGGTCCTTCGTTCCACAACTGAGCTTTATTTAAGGCAGTTGCTACCGCGCACCATATGTAGAACCAGCTATCCACCGATGTATCCGAACCAATTCGACTTACGCCCAATAACCTATCTCAATCCATAATCCAATCCAAATCTTAGATAGTAATCTTAATCCAAATGTAACAAGAGTACCAATAACCAATCGACGGATTGTAATAGCCATCTGTCGATACAAGCTATCCGTTGGAGGTCGTATCGGTGTCTGTGGATAGACCTTTGTATGAAAATGACAGTTGACGTAAGCTAGATTTCAACAGTTAATTATTTTAACAGATTTTAACTTACACCAGTTTTTTTAAATAATTAAATAAACTGTTTGTTATGTTTTAAACATACACATGTATATTTTAATGTAATTCGTACGGTTTTATTTACTTTATTTGGTTTACATTGATGTACAAATATGAGTGAAAACTTGGTAAAAGGGAACGACAAAGAGCATTTTATCCGTCGCCAAAAATGGTATATCTTCGTAGGGTTTGGTTATTGGGATCCAGATAGGAGATCGATCGACTGTCATGGTCTGATCTCAGATTGTTTTCAATCGGAGATTAGTTTTATTGGGTATTATTATTGGGTTCGGGCGTTAGGGTACACTGGCAATGTGCGTATCTATGCGGTATCACGTAAAAAAACCAAGGCCGGTTTTTATAATTTTCTTTATTGTCAGCTTCACTGTTTTTGTTTCCCTTTATATTTATTTACTTTTCTTGCGATGCCAATAAGTTGCTCAATATTTGTAACATTCGTATAAGGCATCAACATTAGATTTGCTATAAACTAAAAAAAAATTTTTTTGAACAATGACACCTAATTTATAATTATATTTACCCAAAACTACGGATATCCCACGAACATACATGAAAATATAACTCTCTATGCACCAGCTCTTAAACTCTGTCATGCGCAATGCGTTACCTTTATTAGTTTTCAAGAAACCCGGTGAAGGGAGCAACCGAGCATAAAATATATTCTAAAGACATGACGGGCTTTGAACTCTAAACGACGTGCATGGTGAACTGTAGCAAGTGAAGATCCTTTCCTATCCTTTCGGCGAAAAGGAACAAAAATATAATTAAAAAAATATAAAGAAAGGAAAAAAGACAAATATTCATTATTTTTCATAGGCGACCAAAAACCACCACATGATCTTGGCATACCGTTTTTGCTTCGTCCTCTTTTGTAATATTTAGTATCTCACTCATGAGGGGTACGTTTCACCTAAGTCTGTTGTTTATGTGTAAATAATACTTTGAATTGTGAATTTTACGTCTCTTTATTTTCTCATCCTTGCATTTGAATTACGAATGTCTTATCGTGTAATATAGTATAAGATCCCGCTATACAACGACCTTCACCGAGATGCTTATTTAATGAAACTTATTTTATATTTAATTTAATATGTCAATAAATATAATCCATACGGGTTGCCTAGCAAATTTCAGTCCAGAGTATGTTTAATTAATATTTAAAAAAAAAAAAATTATAATTTGCATGTAGTAAATTTTTTGAACTTTTTTCAATTAATATTTTTAATCAGGGTAGTATTATATATGTATCACTATAACCTTCTTTTATACTAAAGATGTATATGTATATATACTTTAGTGTCACATAAAAAATATACACATAAATAATTAATTGATTCAAAACAACCTAACGTTTGCATATTCTATGGGCTTCATACTTTCGATTGGTATAGAATTTATCTAATAATCATACCGGTGAAATGTTTAAAAAAATATTTTTTTTTTTAAATTAATTAAACATACTCTGGGCTGAAATTTGCTAGGCAACCCATATGGATTATATTTATTGACATATTAAATTATATATAAAATAAGTTTCATTAAATAAGCATCTCGGTGAAGGTCGTTGTATAGCGGGATCTTAGACCAATACTGAATATATAGATTAACCAACTCTTTGGAAATAGTGTCGATCGACCGACGAAGAAAATGCATGGGTTCGTTTTGGCGCAGCGACCTAGTTTGTAATTCATTATGTTATTTATGTCATTTTCACATATGTTTTACTTAATAAATTAATAAGTTTGTAAGTACAACATGTGATGTTGCCGAGTAAATAATGTGGCCCGTTTTTGTACTCCTATCGTTAAATCGCAAATTTTTATCAATTTGAAATATTATTTTATCGATTCAACACTATATAACAGTACTATGAAACAAAATTTTACGTTTTAAGACGGTAATCCAAATTAAAGGTTTAGAAATACTTCATACCACTTAAAATAACTTTTTTTTTTATTTTATGTATCTGGCACGATTTGTGCATTAGCCAGCGTCAAGTATAGGATTTTTTAAAATTTGTGCTTGTATTTAGAAATTCGACCGTGTCTTCCATGTACGGTTTAGGCACTCGCCCGGTACCGCACAACCCTCCCAAAGGCCGAAAACAAATTTAAATTAAATTAAAACTTGCCCTCGAACCGGGAATCGAACCCGGTACCCCCTCACCTAGCTGCTGCCACTTAATAAGACCGCTAGGCTATGAGGTCCCTAATAAAATAACTTTAGGAATGTCAACGTTGTTCGTCCTTGGTGTGAAGGTTTATATTTAAACAGGGAAGTCTTAAAACTGAGGCACGACTTTCCCTTCCTTCATACCAAACTACCTTTTATTATATTCAATAGCAATTTTATGGACTTCCCTTTATTCAGTATTTACAATATTTTTATTACGTAGTAATAATAACAAAAAAATTATAAATAGAAAATTAAAACACATTTAAAAAGATTGGTCTCCATGTACTTTCAATGCTGGCATTTCCTGGCTGTATTGCGAAACTTATTCGTTGAGCGAGAAAAGCACCAGCTTAGGGATCACCGGTACTATCTACCAGGCGCCAACTTAAATCTTTCATCTTTAATTTCCCTTTTGATTTTGGAACGAAGTTCCTTATCGCGCGTTATGAAAGGGGGCTAGACGGAAAAAATTCTTACGAAAAGTTGTCACGACACTTTTTTGCTATTTGCTATTGTAATACACCGGTTCTCGTCCGATCACCGAAGTTAAGCAACGTCGGGCGAGGTCAGTACTTGGATGGGTGACCGCCTGGGAACACCTCGTGATGTTGGCTTTTTTTTTCGTCGTAAGATTGGTGTCGAGAAAATCTATCATACTGTTATGATACCAATTAACATATAAATTAATCGAAAGGAATTTCGTTCCATCCGGGTGTCCCTTGACACCTCTAAAGTTTTTTTATTATTAAGGTTTTATCACTAAAGTAGATTTGTTAATGAAAGAGTCGTATATCTGACAAATTTCCCGTTATCTCAAAGTAAGACTTGAAATAGACACAATTCAGCATAGATTTTCAAACTATAAATCGACATATTAGTATTGCACCGGGTTCTTCCAACAGAGAGCTTTTGCACCACGCGATCCCAAGTTAGCAAATTAGCGCTTCCATTAAAGGACTTACCTACTATGATATAGTTTTTGTTATCAAATTCAAAATATGGTATCAAAACTCATCGCTATTAGTCAGTTACACAATTATATATAAGATAAATCATGTATCAAGTAGGTTCAAATCTAACCAAATAAGTATTTAGTTTAATTTACTCATTTAAAAATAACTTATGTAGTTTTGACCATACTCGTTGAATGAGACTAACCACAGATCACACTAATGGAGTTTTTAATTTTATTTGTAATTTAAACATAGAATATAAATATTTAGTGAGCAAAGGTGTTTTAATAACGACCTTGTAATCGATGACCAACTTGTTATCACATTTAATAATCATCTTAAACTAATGCATAATTCATGGTTATCAAGCAAATAGTAATTATTACGCAAAACGAACTAACAGAAGACTCCGCACTTGTATTGGAATAGAAATAAAAAATCAAAATGAAAAAACAAAACAAAGACCAACTGAATAAAACAAAATTGTATTATTGTTTATGAATTATGTATACTTCCTATTTTGTGAACAACCTTAAAGTGTTAAGACGCAGATGATGATTTAATATTCATCTTAATATTAGTTGTTTTTAAATAAATTTAGTTCCATTTAAGTTAATATAAAGACAAATCCATTGGTACACAACCAGGATTCGAACGCATAATCTTTGGATTGCATTTATGAAGCTTATAATTGTAATGCAATAATTAAGTTTTAATTAACGTAAAAAAAAACTAAATAAACTAGACAACAGTCTAACAATTTTGTTAGGATTATTTTCATTTATACAATAACTGGATAAAATCGAATTATTTTTAAATAATATATAGAGCACAATTAACAACGTAAACAAAACCTTTATTAATTAAGTATTATAAATATAAATTCGTATAATTTGTTTTAATATGTTTTTATTATTCATTATTTGATTAATATTTTCGCTATAAATGCACATATTTGTAGAAATATAAATACAGACTGTTAATGACGATAAAACTGTCATTTTTAATTAATAGATGTAATTGTTAAATTATGACTTCAATCAAAGTTTAAAAAAAATAAAACAAGTTTTAATAAAACACTTAGAATGATAACCAAAAATTAAACCTGGTAGATATGAAACTACACATCTAAACCTAGTAAGTGTATCCGATCATAAATATATCGCTTTTATATTAAACCAAAATATTTACCGTAATTCTATGACATATCTTATGTCTATACAAAGCAACAGAACCTTAGATTTTCTATATGTCAGGCGTCGTTAAAAAATATTGTAAAAAAGATTACCTGTACAAATTCTCTTTGAAAACACGTTTATACTCCACTACAACAAATATTAAACTACTCTTAAAATTCTTAATCGTACATCAAAATAAACCAACGATTCAAGGACCCTACATTCATAGAAATGTGACAAGAACAAGTGTCATACTAACTGGCGGCACATAACCGGTTCTCACTTTACCTTAATTATTGTATGCTGTTGCACTATAATTAGTAAAGATTTTTATATTTAAATTTATTATGCTAAGATAATAATAAATTCATAGCGCCAAAGCAATTAATACAAAATTATACATTGGTATTAAGTGGCAATATTTAAACAATAATAATGACGCAATAAAAACATGTCTAGTCTGCTTCGTGAGTTTCTAAATAAACAAATGAACGTAAGCCATAGAATGCATGGTACATTACATATTTACAATTTTCTTAACTTACAAGTAATAATAATTAAAAGTTAATAAATAGAAAATTGAAACAAATTTAAAAAGTTTGGTCCCTGTGGCAGTGTACCTTTAGCGCTGGCAGCATTTTCTCGCTGTATTGCGATAGTTATTCGTTGAGCGAGGAAAGCACCAGTGCAGCCGTGCGATTCTGTTAATCCGTGAGTTCACCTCGCACTAACAACGCTCCCTTCGTCACTCACGTCATTTTTGGAATCTCATGGTATTCTGTTAAGCAATTTCACATTACGTCTTGACAAGCGGAGGGACCTTGTAGTTTATTGTTTATCAGAATGCCAAATCGTAAAATGACTGCTTCACGACTGATTTGAGCGCGACCACCGCTGCAAAAACCGCTGTGAGAGTTCGAAAAGTGACAGAATCGCAAGGCAGCTCTGGGATCACCGGTACTATCTACCAGGCGCCAACTTAAATCTTTAATTAGCGCCCCTGCACTTTAACTCCACAGCCAAAGAGGACAAAGGGAACAAGGCAAAAACAAGTTCTTTTTCTCTCGGCCTACATCTCTCTCGTCCTCCCGCCTTCTTTGCTGATGAGTAGGGATACCTACAGGTTTAAATTTACTGACGTGGAATAAGTGATACATGTATCTTATGTTCCATAATAAACATATTTTATTTTTTATTTATTTTACAATTTTGTATGTATTTCTTGTTATAATATTATACAAGAAAAATAATATTCTAAAGGTATACATTCGTGTCTGTTTATTCTACTCGGTTCATACAAAGTTTCTCATACGATACCTTAACCGTACGATTTGCCACAACTTACAAGCAAAGTTTGTAGAAATTTTGTAAATGATATTTTACTTCAAACAGCATTATTAATTAATAGATAATACAAAGTTAATAAGATAAAAGAAGAAAATATACAGATTCTAAAGATAACAAGATCAATAATTTTATCATTTATGAGTCTCCATGTTTTTAACGTTTTTATGTTCCTTTTATGTTTTTAAACGCAATTCATCTGTTTGCATTCAGAGCTCTTGATTAGATTTTTTCAAAGGTGCTTTTGTAGTGATAATAATATAGTAAGAATACTTAACTTAGCTAAAATAGTACTGGGCTAATTACGCTTAGCTTTTTAAATATTGCCAAACACTTGAATCGGATATATGTATATCATTTAAGCAATATTCATTTGTTAAACTTCAAAGTAGGATTACTTCGTCTGCGGTACATACATCAGAGGCTTTATGGCAAAACTTATGAACACTTATTTGCCATAAACAAAGTCGCAGGTGCTTAAAGATGCTGTGGTCACAAACCAACCATCACCCAGTCATCAAGTAGGTAATGTTGTTCCGTTAGTCCTAACAATCGTAACATATTACATTTTCTTACTAAATATGATGATGTTCGCAGCATTTCTGATTTTAATAAGGCTTTTGATCACATGTTCCAAGATTGTATAAAGATTTTGTTTTATTGTAGAAATGACTTAATTTGTTATACAAGCTGTTGTTTCTATAAAAATACAGCAGACACTAGAAATATTTTTCTTTTGTCTTAACTAATCTACAAAATAATTCTAAAGTTTTTGAGATTTTTCATATTACTTCATACTATCATATAACCTATAATCGTATATTACTTATAATATAATTCATTCAATGTTTTTTTTGCATTCTAGGAAACAATAAAACTGTCACGAAAATTGACTAATCAAAGAAACATCCTAAAACAAATGAACACAATGCGCCTAAAAGCTTCTTCAGGTACAGATAAGATACCTTTCTTTGCCACGAAAAAAATTGACCGGAATAGATGCAACCAAGCGAAAAATAACAGTTGGAAAGTAATTTACATCGGGTGGCGAACGAACGAGCGAGCTTCCACGACCAACCCGTTTAGTACTAGCGGACCTGCCTTGCGGTCAAGGCTCCGCGCCGAATGCCCGCGCCTCGGTAAAATTTAAAAAAAATAATTAAAAAGCGCGCGCTCGCGGCTGTCAAACGTCAAATGAAATTAAATTAAAACTTTTTTATCTTTATTTCTAACCAGCATTAAATCCTATTTAGTACGAATAACTGTTTACTTCTTAATGCCGGTGGATAATGAGTTCGTGATTGTGCTACGACTTGGAATCCGTTAAGCAGGTGAATATATTTTGCTATTATTTATTTATTTCAATGCTGGGCTATTTATGTACCATTATTGAAAATTAATGAAATAACTTTAGTGTTATCTAGTTGTTATAAGGGATTAATTTATATTATTTACCTACATAAAATAATAGCAATTAAAATATAATTATATAAGCATAAATTTAATTTTTCCACAATTCTACACATTTATTTACTAATATTGTTTATACCACCCGTATAAATAAGTTTTGAAGTTTTAAATTTAGAACATTAAAGTGCGAATGTTTTTTATTCTATGGGTAAAGCGTTTTGTTAAACTACGGTCACAGTTGAGGGAATTTAAGTTTTTATGTGATTATTCCTAGAGAAGACGAGGGAGCATAACGGCCTAGCAATCATAGGTTGTTGATCTGCGCCAGAGGAAATAAGTACTAACTTGTTTAAGGGAAAAACCAGATCTCCTGGTTCCTCAGGATAAAGAACACACCTATTTTAATTTAACTTGAACAAGCTTGTAAAGTGTTTAATATTTTCAGTACTTCATATTTTTGACCAAAATGTTCAAATTTAATATTTTAATAAGATATTTTTTGTATATTAAGTTTTATTGCCCAGTACGTCGCGCTAAGAAAAGGTCATAACAATTATAATTAAATTAATATAGTAAAAAATATAAAGGATATATCCATCCTTCCTCCAATAATTTTTATCAAAATAAGGAAACTTTAAATTGTTTCAAACAAAGAAAATACCTTGACCTCTTTTGATACAGCCTAGGAATTGGAAAAAAATATAATAAGTAAGATAATTTCATTTCTGACCTAGCGAAGCAAAAAGTATTAATTACTATTATAAAATCCTAAATTTAATAATAATTATTTGTTAAAATCTCAAACTGAAGGTTATCCAATACGTGCGGAGTGGGGCAAAATTTTCTAAATTCGAATTTGGTAGGGCAAATTAAAAGATTTCATACAAGTTTCGTATTGAGAGTTATAGTTTTAATTCGATATTCAAAACTAAGCCGTTTTGAATATCGAATAACTATAAAAAAAAACGTGACACTGTTTCTGTCATATGTCCCAACCACCACAGATCGTCATTATTAAACCTCTCTTAACATTATACGAATCTCGAATAAAATCTATTTGACAAAAGGTTTCTCTGTACACATTTTAAGAGGCTCCAAGACTTTCTTTTTTCAAATAAATTTGGCCATGAACAACGTGAATCCTCCTTTTTTATAACTATAAGAAAATATTGATTTCTTGTGTTGTGTAAGATGGAATATGTTTTAACTTTGTTTTCAGCATATATCTAAATTATATTGCTTAAGTAATGCGTTTTGTTCTTACCTAGATTGGTCTTGTATTATAAGAGTATTTAGTTGGATTTGTAGACAATATATACCATGCCAAGAAGATTCTAATGGCAGAATACCGAGCTATCTTAACTTTAAGCAAGGTAAAATGAATTTGTAGAGTCGGCGCGTTCCGTTGCCAGTGAATGTAGGTCAGTGAAATGAAACACGGTCCCGTATGGAATCCGACCTGACCGCCCGCGACCGATTTCAACGACATTCTTTTATTCTTAATTCAAAATTTCGCGCGGATTAATTTCGCGTAGCTCGAGGATTTACTGTAATTTGTCATTTTCTGTCAATAAATTTGTAATAAACCTCAACTCATGATTCGACGTTCAAAGTGTAAGGCATGGTAACAATACTCGAGTATTGTCTATGGTTCTTAAAAGTTGTAGTTTTGCTATAGAAATAAACGTCGTAAAACCAACTACGGGCCTTATTTTAAACGTGTTAAAGTTAGTATGATTACAACAATGTGAATTTTTATAATAAAACAATTTGAAATTGGATTTCATTACGATTGTTAGAAAAAAAAATTTGCAACCATTACATGACTGAAAAAAACATACGCTACATAACATGAGAAGCAGCTATTTAGCCGTAATAAAAACACTTAATTAGCCTATGTTAGTAACAGATATGTCTTCTTTCAAACCCAATTCCATAACCGGAGTGATAGAAACTTGCTAGGTTGAGTACGTTTATAAAGCGTTCTAGTTTCTCTAAGTATTTTTATTAGTAAGGAAGTTAAGAAGATAATTTACAATAAATTACTACATTTAGCTTGTAGACAGGATGTTATCGACAGTAAGGAGGTTGATAGGTAACCCAGATACAACCAGTATTACCAGGAAGGCAAAAGCTATTAATAAGAATATACACGGGATCACAGAATATTAATGTAACTACGTATATAAATAAAAATAACCAGCATAGAGCATTGCTATCCCAAAAATTATAAATATGAAAATGCAATTCAAATATCGAACATCCAAAAACAGTAGACGTAGCAAATTTATTGTCAAATAATCACAGACCCCAAATAAAATTGTCAAGCGCTAAATAACAATTTAGAAGTTGTACTTTATGTGCATCAGATCACATTTGTTTTTTTTTTCATAGACTAAGATATGCCTTCAATCACGCAATTTTTATTACTATTTAGTTTTTGAACATTCTAAATTTTACACAGCGATATATTAACATGTGTTAGACGATTATAGTCAAAAGAAAATATAATAAAAACGTACAATTACGGATAAGTTTACCTCAAGTATTGTAAAAAATATTATTTTCCATCTGATTGCGTAATACTGTCTCCCGTAGCATTTATATCGTTCAAGTCATTTTAAACCCAATTAGCGACTGAAAATAAAGATGGTTGCCTAACGGAGAAAACACTTAAAGTTCACAGGGTAAATGAAACAGTATTTTATAAATAATGTCGATGAATTGCCTTTTACACTAAATAAAATAACACGTGAACATGTACTGAGTCGAACATGTAATATAAAAAGCTTGTATTTCTGAACAAAAATCTTGTCTGAAAATAACAATCTTGTCAAAGATTTTGTCCAACATCGCTCTATCTTTTATAATATTATTAATCATAGCAATATTTATATTATCAGGTGTAAATAACATGAAGTATGAAATAGGATAAGGTAAATAAAGGTGCGAGTTACGTATACTTCAAGGATTATTATTATCTTGTAATGGAGTTAATTACACACACAAAGATTAGGATTTAATGTACAGTCATTTAACAATTTAAAAAAATGAGCACAGCAAGTGTCTTGATGATATTGAATGATAAATCTGTGTCATACTTATTATAGTAACTAAGTTGATGTCACCCCCTAAGAGTCACTTAAATATAAAAATTTGATTGACATTTTGTGTTAAAGCAGTATTGGCCTAGTGGCTTCAGCGTGCGACTATCATATCTGAGGTCGTAGGTTCGAGCCCCGGCGGTGCACCGATGGACTTTCTTTCTATGTGCGCATTTAACATTTGCTCGAACGATGAAGGAAAACATCGTGAGGAAACCGATATGTCTTAGACCCAAAAAGTCGAAGGCGTGTGTCAGGCACTGGAGGCTGATCACCTACTTGCCTATTAGATTTAAAAATGATCATGAAACAGATTCAGAAATCTGAGGCCAAGACCTAAAGAGGTTGTAGCGCCACTGATTTATTTTTTATTTTGTATTAAAGTCTATATAATAGCATAATTCATCTGCTTTCTATACTTCAATCGAGTATCATAAAATTCAACTTAATACACTTGTTTGGTATCACATAATTAAAAACAAAAGGCGTCCTGGTAATTTTGGCATATTTGTTTAAAAGGATTCAACTGTTTCACATAATCTGTGGAGAAGTTAACGACCTCGCGTTAAACGGGCATATCTGAGCTTATCTCGTCGAAAACCAATCGCTTTATGCTTTAAGTTACTACAAATGACATGGTTTAGATATTTTTTAGTGCCCTGGGACCGATGCTGTGGAATACTTTGTAAAGATCTCGTTTTAATTGAGGTATTAATTGGTATTATACTTTATCTATGAACCAGCTGCGTCCATAGACACCTTTATTTTTGCCCTATTATAGTGTTCTCAGTTAATTACAAAATATTGCACTCTAACGGTGCTTAAAATATATTTCTGTTAATATTTTTATTTTTTTAAATTCATTTGTCTTATTTCATATTTTAGGTAAAGAGATACAATATAATTACAAATCGATACACAAGTAATTTGTTTTTTGCTTGACCAAATACTAAGGTTATGAATAAGAATAATTCAAATTCAACCTTTTTTGTTTTATTAAAAAAGGATACAAAAAAATAAAAACAAATTGACAATGTATTATGTGGAATGATAATAACGTACAGATTTACGCAAACGTATCGTTACGAAAAAAGAAATCTGTACATATAGGGGTATTACAATATTCAACCTTTATCATACATAATTTGTATATTGTGAAATATATTAAATTACTACTCCTAATTTGTTTTTCTCGTTATTTTGTGTTTAAATGCATTATAATAATTACAAAATGGTACACCTTTAAGGCAAAGTATATATTGGACGGTCGTAAATACAATATTGTATCTATAACACACCCTATCAAAAATTTATTCGTAAGAAATGATGAATAAAATACCAATCCTCCACTTGAAGGAAAGAATTAAACGGGATCAAAGCTAACTTCTTACTTTGTAGAGTATATTATCTTTTTATTGATTATAAAGGTTTCTTTAGTCAATATTTATCTCCCAATTAAGATTTTTTTATAGGCCTTGGTATCGATAGAATATTTTTTAGACTTTACTATTAAACAATAATTTGTGTTTTAAACGTAAAACATTTCTCAGAGTAGTGTTGGCCTAGTGGCTTTAGTGTGCGACTCTCATCCCTGAGGTCGTAGGTTCGATCTACAGCTGTGCACTAATAGACTTTCTGTCTGTTTGCGCATTTCACATTCACTCCAACTGTGAAGGAAAACATCGTGAGGAAACCGGCATGCCTTAAGGCTTAGACCCAAAAAGTCGACGGCATGTGTTATTCACAAGAGGTTGATCACCTACTTGCCTATTAGATTGATAAATCATCATGAAACAGATACATAACAGGCCCCAGAACTGAACAGGTAGTAGTGCCGCTCATTTATTTTCTAAAACATATGTTTTAACAGCCTACCGTACGTCAGAAATTTATAGATTACTTGTGAAATTCTAAAAATCATTTGAATAGTAACAATTCTTGTAAATTAAAAATCAGTGCACACGAAAAATTGCAAATCATAACTGTTTCGACTCATTTGCACACAATGGCAGTCAAATTATAATTGTAATGATAAAGCATTTTTAATGTTGCACTCGATCAGATAGTGTTTTGTTTCATAGACTTTCACACAATGTGACCTAGAAATTAGATAAAATTAATATTTAATTGGCTTTTTACACGTGCCATTGTTCCAACTATCAAATTAAAACCAGCAAGTGAGTTGTTGTGTCCTTGGTGTTCCTTTGTAAAAAATGATTTTCTTTAACAAATGCTCGCGTCATGATTTATATAGAATTACAAAAATTGTCCAAAAGATAAAAAAAATATTTTGGGGTGGACACCCCTTATCACTTATATGAAATATATTATATGAAAAATAGATAGTAGTCGATTCTCAGACCTAATAAAATTTGATAAAAATCGGTCAAGCCGTTTCGGAGGAGTATGGTAACTAACATTGTGACACGAGAATTTTATATATAAGATAAAAAAAAAAAATTGGTTGTTTGTAAAGTAGGTTTACGATTGAGATGTTTACGTGATAACGTCTTATTGGTAATAAGTTTTTGGGAAGTAAGGAATTAATGAAGATAACAATTTTTTCAAATTTTAAATTACATCTATCGTTTTATTCACACTTTTGATGATAAATTTCGGGTGTAAAATGACAAGTTTACTTATTCGACTATGATATACATGTTTCTTCATACATTCACGGAATGACTGGCAGCGCTCGAGATGAGACGGGAGATCGGTCCGTCTCTCTCTCGTTATACCTGCGATCGCGCTCGTGAGGTTTTGGTGTGACACAAGTTTCTGAACATGTCACCCGACTAAAACGATTTTAAAGACGTTATCACGTCAAAAATATGTCTGCTTAAAAAATTAACACTTCAAAGGCTTAAGTATTAAATCTCAGATAACGTTTTATAGAAAGTAATTAACATTATTATAATTTATTATTATTTAAGATGTTAGTCGCTTAAATAAATCAATGAGACCGTTAGATAAACTGACTGTGAAGTATCAGAATCCCGGTTGCCTTCCGCCCGATAATATCGCATTTACCTCCTATCAAGTATCCTACTTCTAATAAACGTGAATATTTGCTATATAAACTTTTCCGATTGTGCACATTTTAGTTCGTAAAGTGAACGTTCGTAAACGGATAATTAGATTTTGATTTACTAAAAATTAAATAAAATTGCTGTATGCTTAGCACAAACTTTATGACAATTTCGGACAATTAAACGATAATAACATAAGTTCACTATCTGACAGCAGCCCTGCGATTCTATAATTCACTTTTAACTACAAGCTCCCATCTTTTCAGAATGCCAAATCATAAAATGACTGCTTCACGACTGATTTGAGAGCGACCGCTGATGCGAAAACCGCTGTGTGAGTTCGAAAAGTGAGTTACAGAATCGCAGGGCTGACATCGATTTTCAATACAATTTGTATCGTTTAACACACGAATTCTATTTAACGCATGTTCGTCTTCTATATAAGCTCGAAAGCTTTATAAGGTTCCATACTTTAATCTATTGTTACGCTACTATTATTCATTTTAAGCCTTGTTTGTGGTTAGGGTAGATCAACTTTTACTCAAAAGATTTATTTCAGAAACTTTGAAGTGTAAAAAATGTTATTATAATTTAAATTTTACAAAATATTAGTATCATACAATACACATCATTAAAACGATGATGCTTAAAACTGTTTCATATTGGTTTTTTTTTTTTAAAGACAATTCACACCAATTGACCTAGTCCCATGCTAAGCTGGTGAAGCTTGTGTTATGGGTACTAGGCAACGGATATACATACATATTATAGATAGATAGACATATAAATACATATTTTAACACCCAAGACCTAAGCACAACACCAAATGCTCATCACATCGATGTTCGTCTCAGCCGGGGATCGAACCCGGGAACCATAGATTCGCAGTCAGGGGTACTAACCACTAGACCAATGAGTCGTCATTTTATGTAACAACCACCTTATTAACCAACCTAAGCGTTACTTAATAATAATTAAAAATAATACCTGGAACAAATCTAGGACGTACTGCAGAAGGGTCTAGTCAAGAGTACCCATTACCGACGAGTATGCATGGTGAATGTCATAAAAGTGTATGTAACTAGACAGGTATGTCAGAACTGTAGCAGGTGAATATGGTCTCTGTCTAGTTCATTAGGATATAGGTGTGAGGGTATAGATCTCTCTCTTCGGTCGGTGGCTCATGTCTGAGCGTCGTAATCAAGGAAACATTTGAAGGTTTTCACCGGTTTTTATCCAGCGCCTCTCTTATTACAGTGTATTGAAGACGACGATGCTTTCACAGTTCACTGGGGATCGATCCATCCGGTTCGTAAACGGCCGCGTGATATTTTGCTTTCTGTGTTAACCATGTTCAACAAGGCCTAGGTTCTCATCGCCTAATATCGCCTAAGTGTTAGATAGAAAAATAATCAAATAGAACACTCAAGCAAATTTATCACGTTTTCTCCCTGTGGCAATGCTGCAATTCCTCAATGCTGGCAGCATTACCACGCTATTTTGCGATACCAATTAACTGAGCGAGATAAGCACCTGCTCTCGGGGCGACGGTATTGACCACCAGGTACTGCCAACTAAGATATTTAATGATACAATGATTTTTTGAATTATATTCATTCAAGAAATATTAAAATCTTTCTCATTTCCGATTTTATGTACATATATATAGCTGCAAAATACAAACCGAAGATAGAACCTAAATTATTAAATAAGTCAATTAAAAAAAAATGCTCTATGCGAATGCAACATAATCATTATCATTACATTAAGTCCATGTGATTCAAATCAAATCAAAAAATCATTTATTCATAGAGGCACAAATGTACAATGGACACTTAAATAGGTCAAAATAGAAATATATATTAAATGCTTCTAATGTTACAATTACTGCCAATTCTCAAATTAAGGGTGTAGATCAGAAGAATTGGCAATAAACTCTCCGCCACTCTTTTTAATCGCCAAGTTTTTTGTTTTATTATTATTGTTCAAGATTAGCACAAGTGACCTCGCCACCATTTTCCAATCCCAAGTAGATTAAATAAGTAGACTACTACGTAATAAACAAGTGTCCTAACGAACCTAAAAGGAAATAACATTATTGTCTACCAACTCACGTCCGTTAGAATTAATTAGAAGCGGATAACTAACTGTAATTACTGCACACGTCAGAATCTTGCGCAGATTAACATTGCTATTGATCTAAATCACAAACTGAATTAGCCGTTAGTAACGGAATTTATTTAAAGCATTTTTTTATACATATATTGATATAAATTAAACTCGGCTAAAGAAATGACAGATGTGATCTCCGTGCCAACCTCTTCTTCACTAATATCAGCTTCTAAAAAAATATTTTTATACCTTATTTACTGATGTGAAGTATGACAATCTATTAATAGTAGAATTATTTGGTATTGCTCACATTTAACAGGCAGCGAAGTAACTAACAATAAATAATAAATCGTTTATTTGCTAGATAATGATACAGTTAGATCGATTAATTATAAAAATCCGCACAATCAGCCATATATAAATAGGCATGCAAATGTCGTTAATTTTTATAATGTGATATAATAAAATATGAACATATTGGTTGAATAGCATAAATGAAACTTTATTAATAAAACCATTTACATAAATTTCTGACTATTTGATGACGTTATAACGAAAAGGTGCAAGAAAAAACAAAATGTTGATATAAATTAAACTAGGTAAATGATTAATGTATGTATGATATGACGAACGTCATAATCTGAATGATCTTCTTGATCATAATTAACCAGCTGCTAACAATAAATTTATTTTTATAACCAATTTACTGATTTGAAGTTTAACAAGGTCTTTTTAGTATGTACTAGTAGTAGAATTCTTTGGTATTGCTATTCCTTTATCAGGCAGTGAAGTATTGTCTGAAAATAATAAATAAAACTTTATTAATTAAACCATTAACAAGAATTTCTGATGATTTGATATCGTTATTACGAAATTGTCTTATTTGGTTACATTTACTATTTAGTGATGAACACCTGTGCGTATTGAATGCACGATAAATTTACAGTGCATTTTAAATATAATTTTGAAAAGCTTGAATTTCGAAACCTATATATAACCTTATTAACTTAATACTCTATGTTTATGTTAAAGAAACTCGCGGATAACTTGATCCTTAGATATTACACTGCGTGATATGTAAAACTATGCGTTGACAGTCGGCGACGGTGACCTACACTTTCTCAATGTAACGGTACTTTGGCCCACATCGCGACGGTCAAATTACCACGTACTAAACTGATTTAACATCTTTTGGGCATTGCTAAGGAATCGAATAATCAGCAGCTCTTGTAATATTTTACACGGTGTCGAATTACTCGAAACGTACCGCAATATTTAATACAAGAGCGAGTATTCTGGATTTAATAACTATTAGAAAGGGACATGTATGAGACGTTTGGCCACAATACCACCTGATGTTAAGTGAGATGTGGCTTATTGTTTGCTAAGTGAATTGTTGTATCCTGATACTTTTTACATCTAGCAGTTTGTTCGAAATATGTACATATTTTTACAGTGTACATTTTTATGAGGGTTATATATTATGACTCGGTCGATCGACACTTGATTCACAAAAATATATTAAATTGAGGTCGTAACTAACTAATAAAATTGGCGAAATTATAATCAAATTCGTCGCGTCTAGCATAGCCCAAGCAAATCAAAATAGAGACGTAAAGAAGCTGAAAAGTTTTACTCTAACTAGACAGGATATAGAAAGATAGGCTCTCTAAAATTCTTTAGCCATTTATTATTTAGTCTTAAGCTATTTTCTTCTACCGGTAGCGGAAAACCCTATCAATTCTTCTTATGTCTAGGAGTAACAGTAGCATCGCTATAATAATTATCACAATTAACAAGTAACTGTCATAATATATATAAAACCTAGATATTCTAATATTTTTAAAACTAACTTAAAATAATAACTGATAATGTTATGTACCGAAAATTTGATTTAATTTGTTTGTATCCGGCAATTATTCCGGTTTTATTTTATTCATATTTGCATAAAACATATGAACAGCACTTAGTAATGGAAATTTAACTGTGTTCAAACTGATTCGATTATGTTTTTAAGTTAATGTCATCGAACTCAATAGCAACCAATGTAAATGCTCCTAATACGCGAATCAAGAGTGACTTTTTCCTGATTTCGTAGTACAAAAAATATACTGAAAATATCTTGTTAAAGATAAATAAATATCAAAGCCGACAGGTTATATAACTTCCTAGATTTAGCAAACACCTACGTAAAAACACATTCTTTGTTCCTCCAAAATTTGGCCTATTACCTGGGTTATCCAAATACATAGTAGCATAACAAATACATAATATACTAAGCTACCTTTTTATTTACGTTCTCAATAATAGCTCCAAGACTGGCGCCATAACGGACGGTTTCTCACATTTTAACGGTGACATCGCTACAAAAACACAGCCGCATCGCAAAAACTTAAATCATTCTACTTACCTTTATCGTTAGACGTTGCGTAATAGCAAAGAGGTTGAGAGCATATATTTAGTGTGCTTATTTTTATTCTGTGCTTTTCTAAGACTGATCTATTAAAAACGTGTCCTAACACATCCGTAGTTATTATTACTCAGTAAAGTTTGCGTGTAAAAATTTTGTAACAAAATGTATTATATTAATTACAATTATGATTTCCTATTATCCTAAAGACCTCTTATTTTTTACAATCAAAAGTTTTTGTAGCCATAATTATCCTTGAAAGTTTAGCTCATAAATATTATTTATTGTTTCAGAACAACCGAAATGCAACACACCTAAACCATCAACAATAATGGGACCACCAATCAACACGTGGCCGTACAGCCACCCAAAATTCAACACAAGTGAAGAGAAAAAGTGTCTGATACATACTCTAATTGATAGTGTACGAAGTGTAAGCATCAACTGTACTGTAGTGGTAGTGTTAGTGCAATTATTATATAGTTTGACGTATGTCACGGCTGGGCCAGTTATATTAAGCTTGGATTATTTGCAAGGTAATTATTTTCAATATATCTAAAGAAATAGTCGATTATATTTTAATGATAAACCTTCCTTCGTTATTAAGTAGCTTGGCTGAGAATAAAATAATTCTTTTGATAAAATCATAATATTTTAATTGAATATTAAATTTATATGATCAGTGTTTATTAAATTGTTAAATGCTTATTTCGATTTAATAAAAATCATTTCTAACAAAATAATTAGGATTATATGTATAATAATAATATATGGATTATTAATAATATAATTTTTGGTTCACGCTATTATCAACTTAACGTGGTTATTCCGTTAACCACGAAACATCGTCATTGGAAAATATTTTAAAACTTATTTGACGGATATATTTCTGCTTTAAATATGGATCATAATTTAATAATAATTCATTTAAAACACGTAGAAACTAATATTTTAAAGTAAAACAAACATTCATGTTAAAACTACGTATTTGTCGAAAAGCATCTAAATTAGTTTTCTCTTTAAAATACTTTGCCGTCAACAAAAGATTACTACTTTCGCCTGTATTGACTGAGGATGATCTTAACATTGTCTTTGAACGCTCATCCCAAAGAATGCCTGATAAAAGTGAAAACATAACGTTGAGTCATAGTTTTATGGCACTCTTTTGTTGTTTAAAATGCCATACTAGGGGTTATAGTGAAAGTTATTTTTCTAGATTCAGACATTGCTAATTATCTTCTGTAAATCCAAAAAGCACGACGTGATGATATTATTATTATTTTTGAATACACGTTTATGGAGACAGGTAGAGAATAAACTTTCCGCAGAAAAAACAAACACATGAATTACATTAACGAAAATTGCCATTTACTATTTTAATAAAACTAATACATAACGGAATGAAATGCGTCGTTCAATAATTAAAGAAAAATAATCTATTACCTATATCAAATGTTACTATCCATGCTGACGGTATAGAATATGATCACATCAATTGGAACATATTATTATGTCCTACTTTTTGTTATCTATGCCCTCTTTCTTGTCAAATGTCATCCTGACATTTCCCGCCTAACACTGGATCTGGCATTTTTTCTCTGTTTTCCTTTAAAAGCCTACACATGTTGTCTTAATGCATTTCTGAGATCCCCAGAGTGACCCCGATGATACAAGGAAGTGAAAGTGACTTACTAACACAAAACTGTAAAACTTTTTTGTGTCATATTAATAAATTAGTATCTGTGGCTATCCAAGAAGATGGCAAAACGAAATACCTTACGTCAGGTTTATTATTCATTAATATTATGCTTTAATAATAATTGTTATAAATTTATTTTAGGTCAATATTGCTATTATATACAGTATATGTCATAAATTAGAATGGACGTCTTAGGTTCGAAGCAAACAGAAATCAAACCACCGTTATTATCAGATAATCAGTGGGTTTTTGTATGCTTTCTCTTGATGACACACGGTGACACACACTTTACATAACTATGTTAAAACGAACTGACTCACCAACTAATGAATGTTAATCTTATTAGGTAATGGGCAGCATTTTATCTGCATTATTAATTTATTACTATAATATATACATATTATAACGCCTTTTTAAGTGGCTGAGAAGTTATTATATTATACTATTTAAACTAGGAACTACTATACCTATCACAAATAACCTAAGTCAAATTGTATAACGATATAAGAGATCGCGTATTTTGTCGTGCTCTAGAATTCTAAATAAAGGCCAGGCCTTCTTTAACACTGACTTCGGTCACGTCGAATGTTTTGTGTTTTTCCATTTCCTTCGTTTACGTCTGCTAGATTAACCGTCTCTTCGGCACGAGTGCGATATCTTTTGTAATTTTTCTTGTAAATCTCAAATGATAACTTTAAATAATGTTTACTTGGTTTTAATATTTCAAAAGACTTTAATTTCTAGATATGATAAAGCTTGCTGTTAAAAAACAGGTGAAAATATTATATAGGGAGTTATCTATCTGTAATCTCACGCCCCGAGTGAAACTTTAGTTTTTCCTTTGTTTTGAAACTTTTTGAAAGATTGTAGTAAATTTAAATCATTCTAATTGTTCGAACTATTCTTCGTAGTTTCGATTAAAAATTTAAGGTCACTTTGGTTAAGTAAATTAATAGAACAAGAACCGATCTGAAAACATTATTTTAATATTACTTTGTAAATTAATTAATTTTAAAAAGTAATTTTAGAACGAAATTTTGCAAAAACTGGATTTTTGATGTATATAGTCAATAAAATAAATTATTTAACTGTGACTTATAAACATTATTTCAAAATAAATAAAAAACAGATTTTAGAAAAAAATACCATATATCTGCCAAGTCTCGGGCCAAATACTTTATGTTTATATAGCTTCGCTGTATTTATGGCTGTGAAATGCAATTTAAGTGGTAAGCGTTGTAAAGTATTATGTTATAAATTTCCGTTTATAGTAGCGATACGTCCCGTTGCAAGGTAGAAATAATGTTTATTTTTTTATGTAAGGAAGATAAGAATTTCATATTATTTTATTTTATTATTTTTCTGTAACTTTTATGAAAAATATTAGAGGAAACTCTTTGGTAATTTGCATACATATTATATCGTCATAGTTCGTTATTTAAAGTTGGCGTTGCTATGGTCTTGTTATGTTTTTATATTGTCACTTATTAATAAACTGGACTGCTGCACGCGACTACCGCTGCACACTTATAACCCAACAAAGGTTATGGGCCCAGTCATAATCCAGTAAATTAATAAAAAAAAAAAGGGGGAACTAGAGTGCTTAACCTAGTAACGATGGCGAGTGTGCGGATAGAATTATTAAGCCGTGATAATTACGACTCATGGCGAATCCAGGCCCATGCTCTATTGATTAAGAGCGATGTGTGGGGCTATGTGGATGGTAGCATTAAGAAGCCAGCTGAGCCAGCAGAGGCGTTGCTTTGGGAAGCGGCGGATGCAAAGGCGAGAGCGGAGATTATTCTCTCAATAAGTCCAGGTGAGCTACGACACATTAAGGGGACGAGCACGTCGCGAGAATGCTGGTTAAAATTAGAAAGCATCTTCGCGTCTTCGGGTCCCGCTAAGAAAGCGACACTGTTAAAGCAGCTCATATTACACAAGATGTGTGAGGAGGACGACATGCGTGAATATCTGTTAAGCTTCTTTGAAGCCAAAGAAAAGTTACTAGACATGGACATAAATATAAATAATGATCTTGCATCTATTATTTTACTCTATAGTCTGCCCCCAAGTTATGAGAACTTTAGATGTGCGATGGAGACTAGAGATTCATTGCCAGACCCGAATTCTTTGAAAGTTAAAATTCTTGAAGAAGATGCCTCTAGGCGACAGCAAAGGAAGGAGACAGAGAGGGGGTCGTCAGCAATGTTCGCTAGGAGAAAAACCACGAAGAGTTCTACATCTAAAAATCCGCAGAATTATAAACCGGATCAAGCGTTAAAATTTAAATGTTACAGATGTCATAAATTTGGGCATAAAGCTTCGGAATGCCCGTGTAAAGGAACAAGGCAGGACTCAAAATGTGTTAGTGAGTTAGGTGCTAGTGAGAATTTTAACTCATGTGTTCTATCTGTTTCAGAGTGTAACGGAGTGATTGGTTCGGGATGTGGAGGAAACTGGCTCATAGATAATGGGTGTACATCACACCTTTGTAGATCGAAAGGAAAATTTGACACCTTGACAAATTGCAGTAGTAAGTTAAGTTTGGCCACCAATGTGAGTACATTTGCAAAAGGTAAAGGAACTGTGAGTTTGAATGGGGAGGTTCCGATAAAACTATCAGACACTTTATATGTTCCCGATTTGCGATGCAACTTAATTTCCGTATCTAAAATTACAAGCAAAGGTTTTAATGTAACTTTTAAGAAAGATTCAGCTTATGTAACCGATTCTGAAGGGAATATTAAGTTCATAGCAGATCGAAAAAACAACCTTTATTATATGCGGGAGGGCCATGCTTCTGTTTCTGCGATTTCCGAAACTAAGAACGATTTACTATCCTGGCACGAACGTTTAGGTCACTTAAATGTGAAGGATTTAATAAAAGTATTAGGTCATGTGGGCATTAAAGTTGATATGTCAAATATAAATATTTTATACGACTGTAAGTATTGTGTGCAGGGTAAGATGACTTCTTTCCCATTTTCCAAGTCGAGTGGACCATGTGGCGAAAAACTGTCCATCATCCATTCCGATGTAGTTGGGCCAATTCGAAATGAAACTGTCGGTGGTGCAAAATATTTTGTCACGTTTATTGACGATTGTACTAGATGGTGCGAAGTTTACTTACTGAAGAGTAAGAGTGGTGTTCTGGAATGTTTCAAAGAATACAAGAGCTATGTTGAGAACCTTACCGCTAAGAGAATAAAGTATTTACAAACTGATAACGGTGGAGAATACTGTAATAATAAGTTTGATCAATTCCTGAAACAAGAGGGGATAATAAGAAGACTGACTATACCTCAAACCCCACAGCAGAATGGCGTAGCAGAACGAATGAACAGGACATTAGTTGAAATGGCTAGGTGTATGTTACTTTCATCTAATCTCTCAGCAGGTTTTTGGGGAGATGCTGTATTGGTGGCATGTCATATTAGGAATCGTTGTCCCACGAGTAGTTTGGGTGGTACAATTCCGTACGAGAAGTGGTTTGGCTCTCCAGTGAAGATTGAGTATCTTCAGAAGTTTGGAGCTGAAGTTTATGTTCTAGACAAGAGTCCAACCAAGGACAAATTTGCTGCCAGAAGTGTCAATGGAATATTTATTGGATATCCAATGAACCAAAAGGGATATAAGGTATGGATACCAGTAGACCATAAAACCATTATAGCTAGGGATGTGAAATTTTGCAAGACGAGGCTCGATACTAATGATGACAGGAAATCGGCAATTACTCATGATCCTTTTCAGCTAGATCAATTTTCTGCTGATGTTGATACACCGAAGCCGAAATATGTAGAGGTGGACGTAATACCAAGTACATCTTATTCAGGAACTCGAGAAATGATCGTGGAGACTAATTCACCGACTGATTCACCCCTTGGTTCACCTTCTCTATGTCATGAGGAAGATAGTGAAATAGCGCAAGCTGATACAGAGGTAACGTATAAGAGAGGTCCCGGAAGACCAAAACTTCAGAAAGGCCAAGTTGGCCGACCTAAGAAGGTCTATAAAATGATACCCAATGATAATAATGGCCGTGCAGAAGAAACTTTACCTGAGGATGTTGCGTTGACTGTGGAAACTTCCTTAGGGGATGCCCTAAGTAGCGCTGAACGTGCTCTATGGGAGGAAGCAATATTGTCTGAGGTCAAAAGTCTTGTAAAAAATGAAACATGGGAAATTGTTCAAAAGCCGAGAAATCGAAAAGCGGTAGGATGCCGATATGTATTGACAACGAAGCTTAACGTTGACAAAACCGAGAAGAAGAAAGCACGGTTGGTAGCCAAGGGCTACAGTCAACGATATGGCATCGATTACCGAAACACTTTTTCACCTGTCGTCCGACTAGACACGATAAGACTGCTTACAGCGCTCGCGGTTGAATTAGACATGGAGATACACCAGTTGGATATCAATACTGCATATCTGAATGGATATCTTGACGAGGAAATTTATATGGAGGTTCCAGAATTGTTGACAGAGTGCTTAGGTAGAATTATTAAAGAAGAAAGAGACGAAAGCTTAAAAGAGCAGGCTCGTAAGATGTTAAATGATCTGAAGACAGGTGGAGATGTATGTCGATTGAAGAAATCACTGTATGGCTTGAAACAAGCTGGACGTCAATGGAACAAAAGACTTGACAATAAATTGAAGTCAATGCATTTTAAACAGTCTTTGAAGGAACCGTGTCTCTACTATTTGGACGGTAACTCCATTGATACGTCTATATACTTAGCGGTTTATGTTGATGATTTACTGATAGTTTCACGCAATAAAGGTCTCATACAATCTTTCAAAGATGAACTTTCCAAAGAGTTTGATTTAAAAGACTATGGACTGGCGAAATATATTTTAGGCATTGACATTGTCAAAAATGAGTATGCCACGAAACTGTCACAACAAAAATATATTAATGATTTGATGATAAAATTCGGCATGGAGAATTGTAAAGAAACAGTGACCACGCCGATGGAGGTGAATTTTAGACCCGATGGTTCACAAATTCCGCTGGAGAAGGAATGTCCATATAGAGAATTAATCGGAAGCTTGATTTATCTTTCAGCAGGAACTCGTCCGGATATCACACACGCCGTGACAAGATTAGCAGCGTTTTGTGATAATCCTGGACAGATACAGTGGAATGCGGTGAAAAGATTACTTCGTTATCTTAAGAGGACAGCCGATTATGGACTGATTTATCGAAAAACAGGTAAGAGCTTAATTGGTTATTCGGATGCTGACTGGGCAAATTGTCCTATAGATAGGAAGTCATACTCCGGGTATGCTTTTTTGTTAGGAGGGGCTGCGATTTCATGGAAATCCCAGAAACAGAAATGCGTAGCAACTTCAACGTGCGAAGCCGAATATATTAGTTTAAATTTGGCGATAAAAGAGGCAGTTTACCTGAATAGTCTTATGAAAGAGATAGGGTTGCGCGATTTCGGGAACATAGTGTTGTACTGCGATAATCAAGGTGCCTTATTTCTATCGGAGGATCCAGTCTTCCACGCCCGAACTAAACATTTCGATATTCAATATTATTTTATAAGAAGTGTTTTAAGGGAGAATACTGACATACAATTATCGTATGTGTCTACCGAGGAGATGGCGGCGGATGTGCTAACAAAAGCTTTACAAAGACAGAAACATTACCGCTGCATCTCAATGTTAGGTGTAGATTAAGATTGCATGTCTGTATATTTTTGTAATGACTATTTAGTACATATTTGTTGTTAAATGTGTATGCAAATCAAGGGGGTGTATTAGAGGAAACTCTTTGGTAATTTGCATACATATTATATCGTCATAGTTCGTTATTTAAAGTTGGCGTTGCTATGGTCTTGTTATGTTTTTATATTGTCACTTATTAATAAACTGGACTGCTGCACGCGACTACCGCTGCACACTTATAACCCAACAAAAAATTAGGACTATTAGGTAATTAATATAACACAAAGCTGCACTTTTTGCATAGAATTTACGTAGGTAAATAGATGCAATTGAACTGTATAACATTAACTAATTAAATAAATAACATTATATTGCATTAGCGCAAATGAATTTTTGACAAAAATATAAATTAATAAAAAAGTTTATGAAAAATATTGTTCTTTACAGCTATAATAAAACCTAACAATTATACATTCAATATAATATTTACCAACATAATAAAAAAGTAATTTTAATATATATTAATTTATTCTTATTATGATTATTCGAACAATGGTAGTCTTATTTTGCTAAAGCCGTTTTTGGAAGTTTTCACATACAACTAGGAAGATTACAACGCGATCTACATAATTAACGTCGATTATCAAGAATAAACATTTTCGGCTTTACTCCAATTTTGTCAAATAACAAGTGACGCCATTTTGACTCCCACTGTTTTATTACGAATGAGCGGTTATTAAATACGTAATAACCGCTCTATTTTTTTCTTTCCATCTTATTCATCTACAATCGCAATCTCATCTAAGCTTTAATAGCGAATCATACTATTTTAAACCAGCCCTGACTAAGATCTAAATAATATTTTGTAGAATAGACTGTTCTCTTAATCACCTATAAAAATTACCTGTGAAACACTGAAATATGTGTGTTACAAAACATTGATTCCTATTACATCTGATTCTCGGAAATTTTCTTTAGCTTATATCTATATAATTTAATTTGGTTTACTTCTTCATATTTGCTTTATTTTATTTATGTACATATTCACTTTTCCCGAACGGGCCTTCCACAGATCTTTACTTGCTGCGGTCAGATCAATTTGCTTTAATCATAATAAAATATCTTTTAAACTACTTCGAATAGAAGTGGGTCACTCCGTTCAACTTGTGCTAAATTATATCTACAATACTGTCAAATAAAATTCTAATCAAATTCTTAAAGCAAATATTAATCTGACTCATAAGTGTGTTATTAGATCAAAGCAACGGTATTTAGTTGATCAACCAGTCTAACTGTTAATTATAAAAAGAGATTATCGATTATTAATTTTATCACTGAAATCTTATTATGCTATAACTAGCTATAGTCGGCTAAATATTTCGTGTTAGTAGGATTACCAGTCAAATACTCAATAATCATCACTTGCGTACTTATATATTTTAATGATTACTTTTTGAATAGAGTATTTGAAGTGTGTGTGATCTGCCATCTGGCGGAAGATAACTGCATTTAACCTTAATAACATTTAGAGACAATAGTTAAATTACCATAGCATAATTCAGGCATAAAAAACAAGATGGCGTGGAATAACATCCCAATTTTATTTGTAGACCAGCAGGAATAAATATAGCATATTATATTGTAATACATACTTATAAAATTATTTAATTTACTTATTAACGAAGGAAGCTTCTTATATAAACCTAATTTACTTTACAGTGCCTCAAATTGTAAACAGTTTATAATTATAGTCACCTAAATAATACGTAAAGTAATGTTTTTTTTTCTTTTCAGCTCCAGTTCCCCTAGCTAGAAATATAAGGCATTTACCCTGCGTCTCAAGAAGAACAGGAGAAGAGGGGCTTTGCATGTTTGCCATAGACTGTCTCAAATCCAATGGATCTCATCTGGGGACATGCATTGACAGATTTTATTTTGGGTCCTGTTGTCAAATTCCTGATAAAAATATCCTGCCAAGTATCATTAATAATATAGAAGATAATACTATAGATAGCTCAAATTTTGTCCATCCGCAAGAAGACAAAATTATTAATCATTTATATAAAAAACCAACAAGTACTACAAATAAGCCTAGCAGTTTACATGTCCCAACGGAAACAACGGAAAGCGCCCAAGATAGAACAGCTTCATATGAGGACCATAATTTGGATAAAATTACGACCATAGATAATACGATAGGAGATAAAACTACAACCAGTTCAACAGAGTCAATGAAAACAAGTCAGAAAATAATACCAACTGAAGTTCCAATAAAAATATCTACATTCCAAAGTGTATCAAGTGACACAAACTATTTAACTTCACCAAAACCAGTTAAAGTAGATACAACAGAGGCTATTACAACAGAAAAACCAAAGCCTCCGAGAAAGCCATCGAGGCCTACTTATAAGCCCAGACCTACATATAGACCTACTAACTTTACAAGACCATCATACACAGGTACTGGCAAACCTCGGCCCACAAAGCCAATATCAACAGTAATTCCAACAAGAAAACCGCCTTTTAGGGTTCCATCTAAAAGACCTCCAACAAAAAAGCCAATACAAATTCCACCAAGATTAAATATAACAATATTACCACAATCTACAAGCTCAAGACCAGCATTTTCACGTCCATCAGGTCCATCAATCATTTATATTAATCATACGCTGTCAAAGCTTGAAGAAAACACTTTACCAACAGTATTTAACAATACTTCATCAACTACTCCCAGTACAACAGCAACAGAACCAAGTACAACTACTTCTGCACCTTCAACTACTGTAAGTAGTTCAACTAGTCCAAGCACAACAACTGTAACCACAACAACAACGACCACACCAGTACCTACAACGACTACACCAGCACGTACAACGACCACACCAGCACCTACAACGACCACACCAGCACCTACAACGACCACACCAGCAACTACTACGACAACACCAGCACCTACAACGACAGAGAAACAACGAACGGAAGCAATTACGGAAACACTAGCAATAGAAACAGAATCAATTCTTCAAACTGAAACCCTCTCTACTACTGAACCATCTAAAGTAGAACTAACAACAGAAATATCAAAAGAAACGGAAATAGAAACAACTATAGGAATTACAGAACCAATAACAATCGCAGAAACAACAGATTTTAAAGATATAACAACGCAAGCATTGACAGAAAGAGAGACAATTAGAACGACAGAGGTTGAAATTACAACAACCGACTTCCCACCATTCGTTACCTGGTCGTCAAACGTGAACACAGCAACAAAGACGCCAGAAAAACCAACCACCGAAGCTGAAGGTGAGTTATAAAGTTTACTTACCGAGATAACATTATAATTACGTTAAGTAATCATGTGCCTAATAACGTTATTCTGTTGGCGAGTGGCGGTTAAATAGGCACTTCACTTAAAATGAGGTAGTGCTGTTTAAAAAATACAAAATGTCCAGTAAAATGTTCTTGAATTCAGTTATGTTAATTATGATTTTAGAGATTTCGTATGTAAATATTCTCTCTGAAATTTAATGAATTTTAATAAAATTTACAGTGTTATAGCATATTACAGATGTAAATGATATGCATGATGTATAAAGTAATTATTCCTGATAGGAGTCTAGGTCACTAGACTAAACGGTCCTTAAAAGACGATGATCTCCTTTGCGAATAAAACTGCCACGACCTCTAAATAAGTTATTCTGAAAGTGAATTTCACTGACTACAGTATTGACCCGACTCGACTCGTGTTTGACCTGGATACGTGATCCGATTGGTTAAGCACGATCGCACAATAAAAAGGGTTAACTAAAGAATATAAGGACAAATTTGTTAAAGCTGCCACTTGATGATTAAACTTATTCAAAGCTTCACTATAAGGTCTTAATTTTAAAATAAAATATATAAATCAATGGCACTACAACCTTTTTAGGTATGGGCCTCAGATTTCTGTATCTGTTTCATGATGATTTGTCAATAGGCAAGTAGGTGATCAGCCTCTTGTGCCTGACACACGCCGTCGACTGTTTGGCAAGCCGGTTCCGCCACGATGTTGTCCTTTACCGTTCGGATGTTAGATACGCACATAGAAAGAAAGCCCATTGGTGCACAGCTAGGGATCGAACCTATAACCTCAGGGATGTCGCACGCTGAAGCCACTAGGACTACGCTGTTCTTCTGGCTTTATTTTTAATATATTAATGCATCTGAAAAGAGAAAAACAGTTATGTTAGTAATTTATAATTTTTAACTGTAAATACATTCTTAATCTTCGTTATTTAACGTACAAAATAAAATTGTTTTCGCAATATCGATTCGTATTGAAATAATAGTGACTCATGTTGAAGAGTTTATCTGAGCTAATATTCGTCAATCGAATAGTTGTTCACTATGATGTTATTTACCAATGGATTTTTCTTTCTATGTGCGCATTTAGCACTTGCTTGTGCGTGAATATTAATCAAAGTCCCTCTTTTCAATCCATGTAATCAGCGACATTGCCCTCAATTTTAAGATTATTGGTAAAGCTGGTATAATCCGAGATATGGTTTCTAAGAAAGTCATTGACAAAAGCTATCAAAATTAAGGGTATTCTGTATGAAATTTGAGCAATAAAAATACATTAATTACTTCAAAACAGTAATATATATAATATGTATTACTATGTACTCCAAATAGGACATTTCACCTCGCTCAGAAGTAATATGCAAACTCGTAGAAATCGTCAGATCGTGATTTATCAACACCATAAAATTCGGCCAATGACCTGTCATTGATCTTTCAAGTAGAAATGAGAAAAATTAGGTAAAACAAATTTAGTTTATAGTAAATTATACTTACTAGAAAACGAATACAAATGCAAAAATTTAAGGCTTCATGCATAAACGAGTGGACTGACTAATATATTAAGTCGAATTGATAATCTCCTCCTTTAAATTGGAACTTGAAATAAAGAGTGAAATCGTATGATAATTTTAAAAATATAAAGTCGAAAGAAGCAAAAGTGCATCACATTTACATTAAGTAATATTATTTATATTATTAATATATTACATTTATATAAACTTAAGTCCAACGAATAGTTAATCCGAAAATGTTAATTACCTCCAAGAGGCAAATTACTCGACCATTAAGAATCCGACTCCGTGTTAGAATTTTCCTGTTGAAGATGCTTTTTATAGGGATACCTTCATTCTTCGAAGAATAAATGAGTCATTAGTGTATCGCCGTACCGTATTCCACGTTCCCTCGTTCGCTCAATCAAATTTAAATTATCCTTACTAAAGTTTTGTCATAATGTAACCTAGGACTCGTAGAACATACTTTTAATCTATCTTATGTCTAATTGAAGATAATTGGTCACCAATAACTCCACCAGAAGGATGGGTGCTGCTAACTACATCAAAACCAGAAACAACATCAACAACTACGACAACGACATCCACAGAAACAACAACAGCAGAGCAATTACCAACGGTTATAACAACTGAGTCGACTCGTGCACCATCAATTTCAAGTGTCGAAACCACACAATCTACGACAACTACAACAACCACTACTTCAACATCAACATCAGCCCAACAGATTCCGGAGTTCATAGTAAATGTTACGTTATCACCAACAGTTCCAACTACAACGGAAAGTTTAAAGGATAATGTAACGTCTAGTGAAAACTCAACTAACGCAGGCAAGTTAAGGAACAACAGTTCCTGAATTTTTTTTATTATTTTATAGATTTTTGTAAGGAAAATGTGTGTGTTCTTATCTATTATAATATTTGGTAATCCTGTTTCTCTTTTAGTGGACGTCAATGAGGTAACGACAGCAACAATAGAAATGGCCTACAACATGTCAAATTTCAAAGATGGTGAGTTTTTTATACAAGCTTTTAATGTTATTAATACTGTCATTTAAAGGATATAGAAAATATTTTCTAGAGGCAACCATTTAACTATATAATTGAGAACTTATATTAACTTTAAAAAAATAACTAATTCAGATGTTATAAAGATATCCAAGCAATTTTTTTTTATTTTATTGCCCCGTATACACAAAACTCATTAAATATAATAATAACAATTCTCTAACAATTTGCAGTTAATACCATGATAATCACAAAGAATACATTTTCTTTGTCTTGCCTTGATATAAATAATACTTCCGTGTAACATCAGCAAAATACTCATTATTTTCAACGATAAAAAATTAGATGTTATTTTATGAATTATACCATATATTTAATCATGAGTAAATAAAAAATAAAAACTTTATTTGACGAAAAAACATTTTGTACTTACATTCTAAAGGTTATAAACATACAATATGTAACTGAGTATTGCCTTAATATTTAGTTTTCAAAATGTAGGTTCCTTATTTTTTATAAAACCCTGCTAATATTTAATTTAATGTTGAGTTAAAATCATTACCAATACGAAATAAAATACTTAAATAGTTTCCAATAATCATCAATTAGTACTTTTTGCAATTAAAAAAATGAAAAACATCTTCTATCCTGCCAGTACAGAAATCTCTATTCCGTGTTTAAAAACCACCAAGTGATTATCTGTGGTTGCGGTTGATTAAACTATAGAGTTTTATCATGGTCGCTGTATTTCATAGGGACCCATAGAAATACATTAAAAAAAATTAGAAATACACGACATACCTATCTAATTAAACATTAACACACAACTTATACCTATATAAAATTCACTTTTTGGAACATGTTTAAGGATAGTGTTCTATCCCAAATCGCAATCTAACGATAAATTAATACAACTAACTTTCTATTTAGTTCTTTCACTCTAATCTTTTATCGTAATTAATTATTTTTATCTGAAATACTAAATCTATGTATGCCTCCAATTCAATTGCGAACTGAAATACCACAAAATAATTAGTTATTAAAATTCCTTAAATTCCAAATAAATTACAATTTCAACTGAAGCAAATATCTTAACTTCTGCGGTTTTTCTCATTAAAATTATATTCGTTTATAAGAATTGTAACACCTAAGGTATAAACCGAGTTAGGTATTACTTTTGCATGTATAATATTCTCATAAATTTATGTTACTTATAAATTCAAATCACAATTTTTGAAAACTCATCTGAATTCCTACACACACGCCATTTTCGGTCAAAGGCCTTGTTAAAGACATGTTTTCAAACAACCTCCGCAGTTTACTGGTATTGGTGTATGACGACCTGGGTTCGAGTTCTCGCGAAATAATTATTGCTATAGTGGTGGCAGATAAGGCTGGTCAAATGTGGTACCCAATGTTGCGCGTTTTAGCTTTCGGAGTAGTAAACGAATGTACTAGAAAAAGTTCCATAGATAATGTTTATTGATCTGCCAATAATTTTTTCGTTATTCAAACAGCGCAATGATTTAAGAATCGCCAGCAAACAAACATAACTAGTATCGTTTTATATGAACACTGGAGATGAAATATATTACAAACAATGAGTCGAGTTGTTGGAGTTCGCGCGTGAATACGGCCAAGGTGCAAGGACGCGTCAATAAAAAAATAAATTTTGAATACAAAAGTCAATAACCAAGTGTATTATTTTTTCTGAGAACAGTGATAGGAACCATTGTTTGATAAAGTTCTATTGAGTTGTCGTTGTTTACGTTTTTACGATAATTATAGTAAATGTGTATAAATAAATAATAGTGTAAGGAAGTGGAACCTGTTTTATTTGTACAAGTGCAAGCATAAGTGTTCGTGACAGACTGATTCGGGCAATGGCCTACCAAAAATGGCAAAGCTTTAAAACCATGACTTTGACTTTGCAGTTACGCTTAACATTTTAATGCGCTAAGTTTAAAACGCGGATAATCTAATCCCATTGCAATTTGGACTGTAAAATTGGACGCAAAAACTGTTCCTACAGAAGTCGAAATTCCATTTTTAAAATTCGTTTTCTAAAATTCAAATCAAGATATTGGCGTGTATTTTGAGCGGGATCCTTGTGCGTCCACAGATTAAAATAGACTTACGAAAGAGGTTTTATGATGATAATAAATTCAACATTATTGTTGCTGGCAGTGTGCGGACGTCGTATGTGGCCTCAGGCTCGCATAGTTGGTGGAGCCAAGTCCAGCTTCGGTGAATGGCCCTGGCAGATATCACTCAGGCAGTATAGGACCTCTACGTACTTACACAAGTGTGGTGCGGCTTTGTTGAATGAAAATTGGGCAATTACAGCAGCGCATTGTGTGGAACAGTGAGTATTAATTATGTTAATAACAGGGTGATATGATGTCTTCTAATAAGACGAGGTCAATGATATTTAAGTGTCAAAGAGTAATTCATGATTTAAGTAGGATATTCTTTATACTGATATTTTTAAAACTAAAGCTAAGTAAAGACTACTAGGGAAGTTATGCAGTTTTTCAACAATAAATAATTTTGGTTTTTTATATTATCTACCATAATAAATCTATATATATAAAAGAAAGTCGTGTTTGTTACAACACTTATAACTCGAGATCGGCTGGACCGATGTTAGTTATGTCTTTTTTGATGGATTTTTATCCACTCCGAATAGCAGAATAAGTAATAAAATATCGGATAAGTTATCGAATAACAATAAATTAATTAATTAATTTTACGAATGCACACGGCATGTGGTGACATTTGTTGACAAAACTACGCATCATTTTACGTCGAATTCGTGTCACTTCAAGAAATTCCGAACTTGAGGTAAATGAGGAGATGCATAACCAGGCTTTGATCTTGATCGAAAACATGTGATACCTCATCAAAAAATGTTGTAAAGCAGAAAGTGCTTTAACATGCAGTATCGCAATATTGGCGATGGAGAGAAGAGGCCTAATGTGTAAAACTGCCATTCTTCTTTTGCAATGGCAAGCAATAAAACATTTCTCTATTTGCAAAAAAAGTAAAGTAACAACGATATTATTATTAAGGCGGAACGAAGTTAGCCGGGTCAGCTAGTAATTTATAAAAAGGAGTTTAAAGTTGTCGATAAAAAGTGTTTTTAATTAATTTTAATATAAATGATTAGGTATGTGATATTTTAATTTTTGAAACAACATCCATGCATTTTTAAAATTAACAAGGAAAATTATACGTAGATAGATTACAATCTTAATATTATAACAATGCCATAATCCTTCGTGTCATTGTCTTAAGACACGAGTTAGTCGTAGTACGACCTCTGGGAAGGACAAAGGCTACTTGTGACCATGTCTAAGCCCCGTCTTCAAACCTTAATCTAGTTTTACGAGCTTCTGACTTGAGATACGAATTACAATATGGACCCAAGAGGTACCCTAGGATTTAGTGTCGAGATTTAGCGCTTAGTACTAACTCTTGTAAGTCAATAATGTAGTATTTTAATAGTCTTTGGATGCACTAAGTCTAGACTCTGGATATTTTTTATCTAATATATAAAATTCTCGTGTCACAATGTTCGTTCCCATACTCCTCCAAAACGGCTCGACCGATTCTTATGAAATTTTATATTCATCTACAGTAAATCTGAGAATCGGATATCTATCTTTCAAGCCTCTAAGTGATAAGAGGTGTCCACCCCAATTTTTTTTTGTTTTTTTTTATGACACAGCATACAAAAATACATACAACCTCTAATTTTCACCCCTCTACGATCAACGCCTATTTTTTATTATGGTAGATAGTTATTTTTATTGAATTAAAATGTTCCCTAGAAATGATATTACACATGGCAAAAAGACGTTTGTCGGGTCAGCTAGTTAATAGATATATATTTAAGTCCCTTGCTTTAATGCGATTTTTCCTTGCTTGTAATTTCTATGTTCTAATATAAGGTGTATGTTTGTATAGCAAGGATATTAGTATCGAAACTGCTTTAATAACCCCTTTAATTCCTGACATTTTAAGGGTATATTCGCTTTATTCTGAGTATACTTACCCTGTGATTTTTAGTCAATTATATATTTCTATAACCACAATCGAAGTTGTTTGCCTTTAAAACAAGTTTCGTTTCATTTACCATTTGATTGACATTATAAGTTGACATATCAAGCATTACATTTTAATTTATACTGTCATTAGTCTTGGCATAACTGCAAAATACGTTGCAAAGCTTTTTCAAAAGTTTTGGGAATCATACGCGTGATATTAATAATAATTATACATTTATTTGCAAAGAATGAACCTTCACATTGATAAATTATACAAATCCGAACAATCAGGCAATATAAAATAGGCATGCAAATGCCATACGTAATTATGATAATATCATAATAATGAGAACAATTAAGTTATTTATATTGTTGTCAAAACTTATGTTCTAAATACTCTCCTACACAATGAAGGTATGTTATCTTTAAAACTTTAAGGCCGATTTACATTATCTTAGTGTTTAGGAGAGTGCTTTAGGATAGTACTTTAGTTGAAACATGTAAACGCTACGCTAAAGAACTTGCCTTTCAAGTTGTACTAAAGCACTCTCCTAAACACTAAGATAATGTAAATCGGCCTTTAGCTCTCCGGGACTCTTTTTAATCGCCAAGTTTAGAGTCATACAAATTCAATTTATTTTAACAACTTCTTGTTGTACAACTTTAACACAAGAATAAGTCTGGTTTTATGAATAATGCGTATGTACGTAATATATTATATTTATAAGTAAACTTAATAAACCTCTTTCAGCGTGCCGCCATCTGAGCTTTTAGTGCGTCTTGGAGAACATGACTTGGCGACTGAAGACGAACCCTACGGCTTCGCGGAAAGGCGGGTGCAGATCATAGCTAGCCATCCACACTTTGACCCGGCTACCTTTGAATATGACCTCGCATTGTTAAGGTAACATCTCGAATATCTAAATGTCTTACTGCTGGTTTTCTCTTATCAGAAGTCGAAATCTACCTGTATTGTGATCACGTAGAATTTTAGAAGCTAACACCTTGAGTACGAATTCCTATGAAATAGTATTATAAAGGTACCGTACACTGGACACCGTGTACCGTTAAAAAAACTCCAGCCTTATTGTAATAAATTTATTTATCTATACGACGTAATCTTACAGTAACACATATACATAATTACATACATATTATAAAAGAAAACACTTAGACAATATGCAAAGCCAAAATACATTATATTGTTTAAACAAAGTATACGAAACAAAAAACATAAGTCAATTAAGTACATTAAAGATTTAAAAATAAACTGAAATTAAACATTAAACAAACTTCAACTTAATATTTATAAGAAGAAATAAATTATAACTTATTATTATTCTAAATAAAGTCATTCTTCCCACTCCCTAAAATATTTCCTCACACTTTGAAAAGATGGAAAATATCAAAAAATCTAGTATGTATATAAAAAATGTAGTAAGCTAAAACCCGATACATTAGCGAATTACGCAGAAATTTCGTGTTCGTACCTACAAGGCACATGGAACAATTGTGAAATTGTTGTTGCATACGGGGAAGGGATTCTAAAAGAAATTAATGACAACATTCATCAATAAAGAACTTAAAAGTATTACAGAGTAAATTCAGACTTTATACCATTAAAAACATCTCTTTAACAGATTTTACGAGCCAGTAACATTCCAACCAAATATTCTACCAATTTGTGTACCGGACAATGATGATGACTACGTTGGAAAGACTGCGTACGTCACTGGCTGGGGTCGCTTGTATGACGGTAAGTCTGAATGATACCTTTAAATCTGATATCCTTATTCGTTAAGGTGTAATTATAATCAATGATAGTACAAATATTGTACTGATCGAGGTCTTGTTGGAACAATATAGACACATTTCTTTGTCTGTTTTTCTTTTGATTCTTTATAGGCAAGTAGATGCCCTTCTACGGTTATGTTAAAAAAAATTCAAAATAAAAATAAATTAGTGGCGCTACAACCTCAGAGCTTAAGTTTCAGATATCTGTATCCGTCAATCTAATAGGCAGAAGGTGATCAGCCTTCAGTGCCTGACACGCCGTCGACTTCTGGGTCTAAGGCAAGCCGGTTTCCTCACGATGTTTTCCTTCAACGTTCGAGCGAATGTTAAATGCGCACCTACAAAAAAATCCATTGGGGCACAGCCGGGTTCGAACCTACGACCTCAGGGATGAGAGTCGCTCGCTGAAGCCACTAGGCCAACACTGCACTGTTGAGAAAAATACTTTAATGAATATCAAATCCCGTCCCTGTAAAACTCTGCAATCGTATTTTATCTAAATATTTCTAACGCTAATTATATACAATGTTAAAGAGGGACCACTGCCAAGCGTGCTTCAAGAGGTACAAGTGCCGATAATCAACAACACTGCGTGCGAATCAATGTACCAATCGGCTGGATACAACGAACACATTCCCAACATATTTATTTGCGCGGGATGGAAGAATGGAGGCTCTGATAGTTGTGAAGGTATTCTGTCTTTAATAATCAGCTTTAGCACTAATAGTACCTATGTATGTGTTTAAATTTGGTCTTACTCAAAAAGACATAAATTTTATTCCGTGCCTAGCTTTGTAAATAAAATGGAATAACTGCTAAGAGTTTGATAATGTATTAATTTATTTATTAACTTAAAATGATTTTATGGTGGTATGCATTTATACCTGCAAATTCAAAGAAAATGTATTTTTTTTAAAGTGAGAAATTTTCCGTCTTAATTAGACGTTAAAAGTTTATACTTAGTTTATTTTATATAACTATTCCTAACGACTTACGTTAATTAAAGGTACGAAATATTACATAATTGATATTAGGTCGAATAAAGCAATGGATCTCCCAAAGTCACAGAAGACTCGTGACAGAGACGTGAGAGTTCTCATGTTAGAGTTGTCACACGACCGCGCAATTTACGTGAAACTAATTGTAAAATTTGTATTACCCAGGTGACAGTGGAGGACCAATGGTTATCCAAAGGGACAGGGATAACCGTTACGTTCTTGGTGGGATCATTTCGTGGGGTATTGGCTGTGCGGAGCCAAACCAACCCGGAGTTTACACGCGGATATCAGAGTTCCGGGACTGGATCAACCAAATATTGCAGTTTTAGATCACCTAAAGATACTTTTTAGTAGTGCAAAATGACTTCCTGAGTCTGTGCGGAAGGAGAATCGTCGTGGGATTTGAGGTCGCGGCAGTACTTTCGATATGTTGACAAAGTTACGTCATTATAGTTTCAAAAATTTAAACATAATCTGAAAAAAAATTAAGTATATAAATATTTGGGAATAAATTAAATAACGAGCAGTAAATATGACATTTGTTCGTATAACCACGCCGTTTATCTTTTTGCGCAGACTATAAATGATGTAACGTGAAATTCGAAAATACATCGCGTACGATGAAATAAATTGGTTCTTGATTAATATTAGAGCCCAGTGAAACTTAATATAGGATATCACTTGAAGTATGTCTAGCTTTGTTATTGCAAAATGTGCAGAGTTAGCTTGACGCTTAGTTCTGGAAAGACACATATCGCACATCGTGGATTCATTTTCAACGCAAAAATATACATACAATTTATTATAACTTATTTTAAGTGCGTCGCCGTATAGATTGATCCAATCACCAATACATCAAAAGTTGAAGTTATCTATTATCTTTAATTTTAACTTATTCTGAATTTAAAATTATGGATACTTCTTATTTAAATGTCTATGGTTCGTAAATTCAAGACGCTAAATATTCCTAACGATGTACATAATATAATTCTTTTATGGATACAGTATACAAAAAAATAGCTTAAATATTTTAGATAAAAGAATTTAGTATTATTTCCCAGTGTTATTAGTTATTTGCACACAATATAACATCATTTGCAAAAATATTGCTCAATTGTCTATGGTGCATGTGTAAACGAATTTATAATAATGTAATTAGTAAGTAAACGTCAAAATATTTTTATAATATTTGAATTAATAGATATTATTTATTTTTAATGTAAGTAAATTTGTGTGTACACAAACAGTAGACAATAATAGAATTAGGTTTAATAATAAATAAATTCGGCCAATTTCTAATTAAGGCTCATCTAAGTTCAATATTGTTATAATATTTTACTTTTGTAAATAATCATTAATAAATTGCATTTATTATTTCTATTTATGACTAGCCATAAATGAATTTTATTTTTACAACGAATTATTTATAAATAAATAAAGTTAAAATTATTGTTTTATTTTTCTTTCCCAACTTCTAGAAACAGAGAGGTATCAAAATAAGTTTGGTTGTTTCCTGTTTAACCTAATAGCCAATATTATTGATCATTGTAATTTGATCGGACATTATATGGAAAATATTAACTTAAAAAAACAAAGAGTGTTGTTGTCAATTTGTGGGTTTAACAAGTGTTAATTGCACTCATACAAATAAGATTCAGAATTGTGATTCTAACACTCAACCTAAGGGTTGACAGTTGCTTGTTCCAGTAGAGCTAGTTGCTTCAACATGTGGATATAACCATACATATTGTATGATATAGTAAATAAAAAAATTGTATTAAGAAACATTTATTTGACAGGTATCTACTTCATTTTAATCATGTGTGCCAATGACCAGTCGTGTTTAAGTTCTACAGTATCATCGATTGTAACTCCAGCAGCTGTCACCACACCTAGCTGGTATCGGGGAAACGAACGTGCGTCTCGATAGAATAGAACTTCCATACATTTGCGCACCAAAGCCCTGCAACATTATTTTAAATAAATTTATGTAACCAAATTGTACATTTGGGAGATAGACAAAGCAAGACTCATACAACATTGAAATTTTTCATACACTCACACAAGTAATAAAAAAATATGCAATAATGGGATTCAAAAGAATTAAAAAATATGATTCTATTACTGATCATAGTAGGCAATATGTCCAAAGTTGAACCAAATATAACAAGTCAACATTTAATACACTAACAGCAACAATCACTTCAATTTGCGTAGTATCTTCAATGGATTTTTAGTTAAATATTATAGATGTGTATTCCATGTACAAAAATATAAGATTATTTATAAGTGTATGTGATATGTATACTCATCTGACTTTGACAAAGCACTAAATCACTGTGCACACCATCCAAAATCAAAATAGCCATTATGATCGCCAACCTTCAAAACAATAAGAAGAACTTACTTGGCTGACTCTTCATTCAGCGGCCCCTTTTCAGTTGCATCCCTTATTAGGGGTGTTGCCATGTATGCTCCAAGCCCAGTGGCAATGGCTGCATCTTCATATGCAGTTCCAAGCTTATCTACTGCACCAAGGAAAGGCTCACCATCCTGAAAAGTAGTTTAGAAATATGTTTAAGATTAGTGAGCGACTTTAGTTGGTAAAATAATATTCTACACTCTATTTGGACTTTGTTTATTCTGAATAGAGTGCTCACTTAACTATCTATAAGGTATAAACAGTTCAAAACATCCAATCGTCTAGCTTTTCAGAACTTGTTTCCTAAAAATAATACTAGAAATTCAAGAGAAACCTTTTATAGATAACATCCAACATGATCACTCTGGCATAAGCATATAATTATGTATGTATAGGTATATAAAGCTTAACAAAGAATAAATATAATCTAGCCCAGACAATTAGGCATTTAAATTTACCTGTATGCCAGCAACAACATAATTATTCCACAATGGATCCATCTTGCTTCTCTTGTTGTACAGCACTCTTGTTAGCCAACAGTGAAGGGACCGCGGTTTTAAGTTAAGTCCATCTCCAAGACACTGTTCATCAATGCTGAAAAATACCAAATTACCTTTCCAACCAAGTTATCTTATTTAGACTTCTGGTTCGTTAGAGGCTATTGAGAATATTTTTAAGTTTATTTTACACATACCTCTATAATTTCTTTAAGATCTATATGAATACTGCTATAAAATCAGCTTTTTATTAGGAACCAACCAATTATTAAAAACTATTTTATTTTCTTCAAATATCTCTTCAATTTATTAATAATGTGGTAATATTTTTTGAAACTTACATTTTCTGTTCAATAATATCCCTCAAGTACTGAAAGTCAGCATAATCACCACCAGATCCAAGCATAATCAGATCATTGACTTTCATAACACGGGGGCAGTCTCTGAATCTAGCTAGAGATCCATATGAACCAAGTGTGTCTGCTGCAATTACACAGCCTTTATCAAACTTAACAGCTATAACAGATGTTGTTGTAGTTATTGGACTTGCAGAGCTGAAAGTGTTTACACAAAGTTAATCATTAGAAACATTTAAGCCTATTTACATTTTGTTTATTATAAGCAGATATAATTAGCAAGTACCTAGTCTTAACATAAATAAAGTTAATATTAGAAATGACAAACTATATTTTACAAAACTTACAATAATGTAGGTATCAGGACCCAAGTTAAGGTTAATGTTTTATACCATACTCTATTAAAATCAAAATGGGTAAAACAATAAATTTAACTTACTGAGCTCGGAAATCTTGTAGTGGACGGGATGCAGGCCCCAAATTTGATGAATTCGCAGGAAAATTGTAAAATGCTCCTGGAGTTGGACCATTGTGCCAAAGAGGAGCTGGTGATAGTGTATCTCCCATAAAAGCCATTCTTAATGTAGAACTAATTTTAGTTATATCAACCGAAATGCGATACTACTTCAAAAACAATTTAATTCGGATTCACAATGAAAAGCGGTTTTAAACTAAAATAGTTAAAATGACAAACAAATTTTGATTAAATAACTTTCCGTTATACGGTGTAATATTTTTCCTTACCGTGGTATCGTAAAGTTACAAAACTGTTTGTCACGTTTTGATATTGTCAAATCGTGTGCACAGGAACGACAAACGTCAGGGGGTCTAGCCAAGATGGCTTAACAGTAGTGTATGTAGAAAGTCGAAAACTAAATTTGTATGAAAATGACAGCTCGTGTCGACAGTCGGTAGCCTAGGCCCTAAAGGCGTGAGTCGGGATACAATAAGCGACGCCATGACAGTGCTACGAAAAGACACACATTAACGCTTACGCTATTCGGTAGCCAACGGCCAATTAATGTTTCGGCAGTGTAGAAAAAACGGCGTTTTTCCGCCATGTTTTAGCGTGATCTCAAAAGCTGCTGTTTGCAATAATTCAGTACAACTATTGCCATCTTTAATGACTACCGTTTTAAAAACATCTCATATTTTGGACGTTTTAACGAAATGGTTTTAATTTTTTATCTGTCTTTTTTTAACGTTCTCGTGTAATTATAATAATTTAAACTAGACTTCATATTTTTAAGTTAAGAGTTTTAGTTTTTCTATGAATCAATGCGAGGATAACATAATAGACACAGATAAATATGAAAATATCAAGAAAATCAGCAAATTAGTAGAGGTAAATCCTAGTTATATTGGATATCTCTTATTGATATTTATATTGCATGTAAGTTGTTGTTTAATTTAAAAAATACATATACCATTTAATATTGCATATATTATGTAATCACAAAGTAAAATTATTGTACATTTTATTTGTATATTTCAGATGATAAAGCAGTCACTAATGAACATAATTAGAAGTTCTAAATATATTTTATTGTAATTATAATAGAAGCTAATGATATAATATTGATTATATTAATCAAATAAAGTGGATTTATACTTCATGAACTTTGGAAATATAAAATCTAGTGAGCATTACTAAGGAATGGTAAGTAGATATTTTCTTTAATTATTTACTAAGTTAATATACTAGAGAAGTTATTATAATATTGTTAATGAATGAGAAGTTTGAATTCAAGTCCTTTGGGAGTTACTGACATTGTTTGGTTATTAAGAACTTTAATTGACAATAAGCAGCAGTGACAAATTAAGTATATTTTTAAGTTTAGAATTAAGTAAAGAGTTTTAATACTAAAGTTACCTATTGAACAAACCTTGGACCGATCTTACAGTTTAGTTTGTCAGTTTTCTATTTGATCAAACTACTAACTAAAATATTTTCTTTACAGAAAAAGAGAAGCTATGGAGTATGAAATAATGGTTGGTTAAGTAACATTACCTCAAGAACAGGAAACAGTAACTGAAACTATGTTCTTCTACATTTAATCTTAATAAGTTCAGCAGTTTGAATGTTAATGAGACATTATTATAAACAAACTGCATTTGTAGATTTTGGGAAGAATTATATCTTTACAATAACTATTATTATTTACAATTGTTGTGTTAAGGAAACAATCACTATTTTTTTAATCGCCCAGGATGTATTCATAGTAACTGTAGGTATCATAGTAATTTTATGAAATCATCACAACATCTAACATTAGGTTTTATGAATTGAACAATTTTTTGTATATAACAGCACACAAACAAGATATTGACATTGCTGCAAACTAACACTTACATATATTAGTTAATTATCTACATATATAAATATGAATACATCTACATTAGGTAGTAATGCATTTAATTTGATGCACCTGTGTGTGTTCTGTTTTGTTTAATAAGTTGTTACTTTTGCTTATTTTTCTATGTAGACTGCATTATGTTAAGGAAGATATTTAGTGCCTTATTTTAATAAAAAATAACCATAACTGAAACATTTTTATTTTGCTACCTGTTTGTTTAATATTCCTAACTATTAGTAGGTACGGGTCATTCATATATTCATATATGCATTCTTGTAAAATAAACTAATATTGTGAACCACTTTATTGGCTTTTCCTACTAAAGAAAGGTAAATTACCAATAATAAAACTGACAAATACATAACATACAATGTTTATTCATTTATTACTTAAACAGATTTTGCATTTACATATTCACTAGTAGCAAATCACTGATATAACCAAAAGTTAATTGACATAATAAATATTAACTTAAAATAAGCATCAAACTTAAATTTATATCTAAGATGTTGGAGCATCAATATGGAGTCAAAGGTTGATTAAGGGTTATAATTTAAGAGTAAGTTTCTATTTTATAATTTTAATTAATCCCTCTTTTTTATAAATATATTATAAACAATCAACCTTTATGACTCTAACTTAAACTGAAATTGTTTGATGGACATAAACAGAGATAATTCCAACTAGTAGCAAATCACTAATAAAATCTACACTTATATAAAAATCTGCTTTCAAATTGACATTAAAAATGTTCAAGCACAAACACCAAACCTAATTAAAGCTTAAATCAAACTCTAATTTCTTATTTCAGTGTTCACACTAGTCTACGTTTTTTTTCTATTGTTTTTTAATTCCTTGGACTTTATCAACTTCTAGTCAACCTTATTTTCACTCTTTATTTATCAATCCAAAGTACTATTTCTATTGTTTCTTCTAAGCGGTAACAAAATATGTTGCTTCTTCATTTTGCAGATTAGTTGTGAGGTCAAATCCTAAAAATATCAAAGTATGAGTACTACTAATTATTATTATATATCGCGATTTTGCAATTTCAAAATATTGTACTTATTTGTAGCCTTAAATTTCTGAGAAAACATGAAGCAAAACAATTAATTTAAACATGCAATTAAAATTCATATATTCACTTTGCACCTTCCGTAAATTCCACTTAAATCGAAAATTGTTCCAACCTTGCTGACATTCTAATGTCCCTTTTGCAGCTTCCAATTGCAAATTTACAAAAATATTGTAAAGTTTTAACTTCTATTTGTTTATAAAAGTGACATTAGGAATACATTAAATCCAGAGACAATATGACGGAATAAGGTGCTACGAACAGCAGCTCGCATCTACGCTGTCGACTTTGCGGTAATGTATCGACATGCCTCTTGGCTACGAACGAAGCGTTTTCGACAGTACAATTACGCAAAAGCGGTAGTGTATGTAGAATACTTTTCGACACCAATATGGCTAGACCCCCAGGCCGTTTTCAAAACAGGGTTGCCCTGTAATTTTTTTTATCTCATCCGGCGACAGGCCACAAAACTCGAATACAATATCAGTGCAGTGTAAAATGCTATAGCGTCTCTCTGGTTACTATACAGGGTACATGGGGCCCGTGTGGATTTCAGATACCAACAGCGATCCCGATTCTAACAATGAGAGTCCTTTGCCTTTCCCATTAAGGATAAATTAATATCATCATCTAATAATGAGATTTGTTCTGCGTAATCCAACTTTGCGAAATCAGGGAACTTCATCAGACTTGTGTATTGCATAAAAAAACATTGGAAAGATACAGATTACGAGCGTGGATCCCTGGTTTCTCTCTGAATCTCCATGAGTTTTATTTAAAAACCATTCTTCATTCATTATTTCTAAGAAAATATCGTGTGGTTTTCTTATTAAAAAAACCGTTGATTTAAATAATTTACAAATACATTAATACAAAAATCAAACTTCAAATTAATAAATAGTTGATTGACAATTAACAACAATTAGGTTTCTGAACGAAATGTCAAACTGACATACCAAAAAAACTTTCAATTTGACATTCTTTTAGTTTCCTCTTTGTAAATTGACACAACAAAATGTCTAAGAGAGGTTCGTGAAAATAACAAAATCCTATTAAATCTTAGTGAAATTTAATTAAAATGTGTAATACAAGCATAGAAACAAATGCTTCTAGTGTATCTATTGTGATTGCATGTTTATTTTATGTTTATATAGTTAATGGTTTCATGTGTTATGTTTTTCGTGAAAGGTGTAAATTATGTGTTTTCTTTTTAAGGACGTGGAGGTTCCGCGGGAGCGAAATTCCGCATCTCACTGGGTCTCCCAGTGGGTGCAGTTATTAACTGTGCAGACAACACAGGTATTATTTTGTTTTAATCGTGTTATAACCTCAAAATAAGTTGCTTGGAACTAATGATGATCCATATACACACTATGTGTCTTGATATATAATGATGCTATCCTTGGCTGTGTCTGAAGTTCCAATACTTGAATATAAATCACATATTGATAATATACATGTGTAAGATGTTGTGGGATGATTGAAGCCCTTACTTGTTTTTCATTGTTAGTGAAATTTATAATCACATGTGAGATCAAACTAATTTGTGGTAATTAAATTAAATAGTCATTATTCATTCTCTCAGGAGCAAAGAACTTGTATGTCATTGCTGTCCAAGGTATCAAGGGACGACTTAACAGATTACCAGCTGCTGGTTCAGGTGACATGATTGTAGCCACAGTCAAGAAGGGTAAACCAGAACTAAGGAAAAAGGTGCCTAAATTTATTTCTATTTAAGTATATAATTTCTTATCTTAAAACAAAAACAAAGTTAATATTAAATGTATTTGGTCATTTTTTGAATAAGCCAAGCGCTTAAACACAAAAAAGTGTTATTAGATGAAACACCAATGATTTTGTTTATTCTATATGTGATTTCTCCAGTATTCATTTAAAGTTAGTGCTATATTTGTTAGCAATACATTAAAACTAAGTCTTTTTTTAGGTAATGCCAGCAGTAGTGATCCGACAGCGGAAACCATTCAGAAGGCGTGATGGTGTGTTCATATATTTTGAAGACAATGCAGGCGTTATAGTAAACAACAAAGGTGAAATGAAGGGTTCTGCTATTACTGGCCCTGTTGCAAAGGAGTGTGCAGATCTATGGCCCCGTATTGCATCTAATGCTAGCTCTATAGCTTGAATATATGTTAAGATCTAATATTTGTTTTATTTACATACTGGGTACTCCATTGAGAAATCCTGCACATACAAAATCATAAGGGGCTTGATTCGTCTGTTTAATGATATGAGAACAAAATTATTGAAATCAATATTTCTTAACACTTTTAGCTGAAATGAAGTTGTTGCTTAAATTTCTGTACTCAAATAGGTCAATCATGAATACTATTGATAATTAATTGTTTGAGTGTTTTAGTAAATAATTTAGTTAGTAATTTTTATCAATTATAGATAGCACCTTAATACAATTAGATTAATGTGCTTTAATTTCTTAATTATATGTTGCTGTGAAGTGTCATTTATAAATATACATTAAAGTATTGTAGAATGCAGGGCATTTTAAATATTGAGGGAGGTATGGATATCCAAATAAAACACTGACATTAGATAAGATCTTAATACATATGTATATTACTGCACTGTCTAAGTGAATGTTATGTTATTCTGATATTTATGTCAAGAGTGTTCTACAAAGCATTCACTTGTTAGTTGATCATTGGATAAATACATAAACACATTTTTGAGGACTTAATGAAATACTGAAATTATTAGTGGAAAATAAGATGTACTTTTTATTACAGAACATTAAATTTACAATAAAATTCGAATTTAATTCCACTACTTTGTCTAGCATATGGTATGTGACACCGCTAGAAAAGAAACAGAAAGTGTAGATTGTTACTTTAGCTTAAAATCAATACATAACCACCATTACAAAATAAACTTGAGACAGTTGTAATTTATTTTTATCTTTAGCAATAGAAAAACTTCTATTTGTTCTAGTAAGTCCACTCAATTGCTCAAGCATGTTTAAAATTACTATCGTCGTTTTTTATGCCCCTTTGTAGGTCCTTTTACAAAGCACCAGTCAACAGAAATTGTCTGGCCAAGGATATCTGTACCATCAAGGGCTTCACGGGCACTCTGAAAAAAAATTATTCCACTTAAAAAATTGAGGAAGGACGGAAACAATTCTTAATTTATTTGCCTTAAGCAATATATTGTTTATATAATATAAAATTTGAGATCTAATTTAAGATAAAATTTAACAGATTTTTAGGTTAAAGCAAAAATATTTGGCCAATATATACAGTAGAACCTCGATAACAAAAACCTCTGTTACTTCAAAAAATACTATGTTCCCTTCCCATCAGAGCACAAAACCTCTATAACGTAAAATACGCAACCTCTATAACTTAAATAAATAATCTCTGTATAGGCCCTCAGTAACTAAAAGAAATGTTTCCACAACCTCTATAACATAAAATTGTTTGTGAATGAGTCATTTTGAAAGAGTGTCAAAACAAATGGTTTCGGTATTTATTGCTTGCACGTGTTTACTATGTATTGTTAACGTAAACAATACATTACCTATTGTTTGCTTTATCTAAATTCTTCAAAGCTTTGCGGCGGTTAGCTTTGTGACAACGACTTACTTGCATCATAAGTTTTTTGATCGTTGTCCGGGAAACATCGCTTTACTTACTGTGTGATAAAACTGTCTTAAAATGAGTCCAAAAAGAAAACTAACAACCCTCACCTACGCTGATAAATTAAAAGCTATAGAAGCAGTGAAAAATGGATTGAAAAGGAAAGAAGTTGCGGCTCAGTTTGGAATACATGAGAGTACATTGTCTATCATCATTAAAAAAGAAGCTGAAATCTTGAAGAAACAAGAATCAGGAGAAAGTCTTCAATGTAAAAGACGAAAAATTGCCGAATTCCCTAATTTAGAACAATGTTTGTTTACGTGGTTCAAACAGTGTCGAAACAAAAACATCAGTGTTAGTGGACCCATACTGAAAGAAAAAGCTGAAGAGTTCGCTAATTCTCTGAAAATCAAAAATTTTAAAGCCAGCAATGGCTGGTTACAGAATTTTAAGAAACGGTATGATTTAGCCTTTAAATATGCGGCGAAAGTGCGAGCGTTAGCAAATCAGTCTGCCAAGAATGGAAACCTTGATAACTTAAAACCTCTATAACTTAAAATATTTTGTGTTTCCCTTGGACTTTAGCTTATCGAGGTTCTACTGTATATAAATATAAGTAAGTTTCTATTAAAATTTTAATAAACATTTTAAAAAGTTCAGTGAAAACACCATGGAGAATCCTCTCACAAAAAAAAACAAATTCCACAAGGGTTTTTAGCTAATATATAACACTACTAGTAGAAATTGGAAATGTGAAATACTCACAGCGGCTTGCTTATAAGTCTCATATTCAACAAGAGCATATCCTTTGAGAAACCCAGTCCGTCTATCTAAATTCAAATGTATATTCTTTATGTCTCCAAATTCTGAGAACTGATTCTGTAAAGAGAAAACATTCCTATATAAAAAATTATATTCAAAAATTATATGAAATATATGAAAACATGTAACAATTTACTTATTTCATAAAATTAGATGTAACTCACACTTGTGTATTATATTAGAACTCTGATATAGTCTGATACTTAAATATGGGTCTATAATCAAATGTTTACCAAAAAAAAATATGCTTTTTCCCCATTGATATACAAAAAACCCAAGATGCACAGTCTCGAATAAAAGTAACGCTCGAAAGTGTCCCGAAACACTATTTCTGTCCCTTTCTATAACAGTATGTCTATAACAATATATGTTACAAGCATATATTATTGCAAAATCAACCTTACGCGAATTGCTTAAAGTTGTTATTACAACGCAGTGTATACGTACTTAAAGCAATAAAATTTTACGACCGACCGTGGTCGGTAGGACAAGGTATTGAGTGGAGTCCAACATGACTTTTTATTTACAACTATTTAACATAATTTTAAATTTATCCGACTTTTCGGGTGCTTTACAGCGTGCGTGGTCACGGTGACTGAAGACAAAAGGTGTTGGATGTTAAATAGTTGTAAATTTATAATAATAACTTTAATCCGGTTAAAAAGTTTTTTCTTAAAATTAAAAAATAATTTGTTAGTAAATATATTTGTCAAAAACTACACAAAAAAGTTCAAAAGTACATAAATTTATTTATAAAAAAAAAACACAAATAAATAACATCGACTCCACTTATTAGACGCGAGACTATTTGAAATGAACGCACAATTTAGAATGTTGCGCTCATTTTTTGAGGACGTTTTTTAGACGTTGATTGTGCATCTTGGGTTTTTTGTATATCAATGTTTTTCCCAACCACGTTAGAATGTTTCAGAATGACAATGGTAATAACAGGTAAAAAATAAATTACTGTCTATTAATTTGAATATTTTTTAGGAAACGGAACCTACTTATAAATTATTGTTCTAAGTAGATAATTTGACAGAGAATGGTTGTGATGGCTCCAATGGGTATTGGTACAAATAAAGTTAATTATGCCTCTGATAGTATCAGTTAGTTAAATATTTGTTATAAATAAATCAAATTAATTATAGACCTGAATGTCCTCCTCTTGTGCTTCTTCATGGACATTGCTCACAAATAGAATCCAACCCTCAACAGATCTCTGAGGACCAGGTGTATTGCCGTCACCTTCGGGTGCTAAGCTGTCATATCTATAAATAAAATAGACACAGTAATCAGAAAAATAGTAGAGCTTTACTACAGTTAACAAATTAAAATACCAATATGCATAGGTAGAAACAGAGTGACAAGGACTTCATTTGTTTCACTAGAGTACAAAAATATATATAATTATATTGTTAAGTTGTATGTACCTTCCTCGATTACCCCTCTCAGTACCTCCGCCAGTTTCTGAACCAAAACCACGACCCTTACGTTTTCTTGCTTTTTCCTTTAACCTTGCAATTCCCTCTAGAAATTAAAAAAAATATACAATAAGAAATGTAAGCACTGTTATTCAAGACTTGAAGCGTTTACGGTTCAATGCACTAGCAAGACATACAATATTATAGTTTCGTGAAAGTGATATAAATTTATTCCGTGATATATGTACAAAATGCCGATAGGTTGGTAACCCAAACATAACCTATATTTTCATTTAGTATTATACCTTATTGGTATTCATTTAGTATTGTAAAAATTGTAACTTATTCAAATTATTCTTAGCTGAGATACACAATGAAATAATAATACTTACGTTCACCATCTTCATCGACCTCAAATTCTTCGGAATTTTCGATGTCCAAAACATCTGCCATTTTAAGGTTTAATAATCTAGAAAAGACAAAAATATAATCTTTGAACAGTCAGTCACCTATTGTATAAATTCAAATTTGTGTAGCAACTAGCAAAACACAACTAATAACGAAATTACCAAAAAATATAATTCAAATCAGCACAAACATGAAACATCAAACAACCACAGACTAGAAAGACATTTTTAAAGCGTACAAAGTAAACAGGTTATATATAAAATACAACAAAGTGCACAGTGCTGCAAGAACATCCAGACTTTGATTCGTTTTTAATTGTTATATGACTATAAAGCAGAAGATCCTTTTTGTTTATATTTAGACGTTTTTGAGACAATAGCAATAACTATTTAGAATTCTGATAGAAACTTGGTGAACATTCTAAATATTAATTTTGTTTGTATTATTTTATTTCGCAAATGATTATGTAAATTATAAATATTAATTTCGTTATTATCTTTTTCGACATTTCCTCAAAATTATGAGTGTATATAATATGTGGGATAAAGAAGTAAAAGAGCCAAAACTGAAGTCATCTTTATCAAATGAATGGGTTTACGATTCTCCAATAGCTACACCAAGGTCGTCGTCGCCACCAAGTAAAGTTGGCGAAGCAATCTTTAACAAATATAATGAATTAATACATTCCAAATCAAACATTGCTACCGATGCAAAACAATCAGAACCGTTGGAAAGGCCATTTGATTTTGACGATGAAGAGTTTGCTTTTGGAATAAACCTGCTTAATAAAAATGTAGCGTGTGTTGGAGACAACATAACTAAATTAATTCAAATGGGTAAGTTTTACATTAGGTAGGATAGATACTTATTATATTTTTCTTTGCTATGTGTGGTATGCACAATTTTATCATAATACGGTTCTTCTACCCTTCAAATTGGTTTGTATTATTTTTTTAAAAGGACACATTTTTGAAGCCTTAACAACATCAATACAACATGACTGGCAGGAGACTAAGCCGTCGCCCATATAAAAGTCACAATGTCAGAAAGCACGCGAGTGCGTTGCCGGCCTAAAAAGATTCTTTGGTAACTGTAGAAAGACGGGTTATCACTTGTAGTTGTACAATCACCTGTGAATTGACAAATTCGTCCTTTTCGCTGTCCAGGTAATCCTGATTATCTGCCTCCAACTTTTTATTTCAAACGGCATCATATCCTCCTCCTTTCGGATACTCGCATAGTCCAAGTTGCAGCGCCGTTTAAGGAAACGTTATCCAATTACAGAGCATAATGCGACTCAGTGCCGCACAATGCCGCATAATTCTGAAGCTTAATTGGAACGTGAATTAGTTTTCAAATGCATCAGCAGAGTGCGCTAAGTCAGTGTTGAAAAAAAAAATGTTCTGAATAGAGTTAGCAACCTCATTAATGTATACTTTTTACGCTTATTTTAATAATCAAATTATTTCATTAACATTTTTTTACTGAAATAAGAGAAAACCTTTAAAGAATATAAGGTTTTAACAAGCTAAATTAACAGTAAAATATTTAGTTTCATGTAAGAAGTTTACATCATTTACGTTTTGAGTAATTTTTTTAAATGATTTCATTATTTCCTGTAAAATAAATTTGTTTACAGATCCGAATTTTAAAATAAAATTGTATTCATATTTTAAATGTGGAATATAAAAAAACAACTATTTATACCTTGATCCATACTTATATTTATTTTTTTAAGCACTTTGAAATAACTTTAATTATTTTCAAAATCTACGACGAAACGTACAAATCAACAATAAATAATATTTACTACATAAATTTCGATAAATGCTAACTTAAAGAAAAACACTGGTCAATTTCCTGTCACTGTGTTGGTATTGATTGCGAGAAGCACGCGAGAGCATTCGTTTTGAGAGAGCTCAATTGTGCGAAGCGTTGCTGTAGTTGGAACATTCAACGTTGAGCATTATGCCGCATAATGCGCTCTAGTGCTGTAATTGGAAAACGCACTATCTTTATTTGTGATCATTCTGTGGCTCAATAATTATTGTTATTTAGTCTATGGACACAAAATTTTAATTGTCAAAGTCTTAGGAAGTTTGAATTTTGTGATTTAGCTTCATCGGATTTTCGTCTGGATTTTGTTTTGAAATGCTTTAAAATTATACATTTTATGAGAGATTTAATCCAGTTAATTAAATCACAATGCCTGAAATGTCTTTAAAAGATTCAATAATTACCTCACTAAGTGGTAAGTTTTTTAAATTAGTTATATTTATGCGATGTCTTTAGATTACATAATTTTTGTTTTCACATATTTCTATATTATTTGACACGTTTATTTAATTTTAGCTATGACCTGCTCCACTTTTTAGCGTCCTCACAAATTTATATTACGTTTTTACGTCTACAAAACCTAGCAGAATGCCTATTGACGATTTCGTTTTCGGTATAGTTGTTCACCTGAGTTTATGAATTCTTATGTATATATTATTTGACTAACATTAATAGTTTTTGGAAATCTGTGGTTTGCAAACTCAAATAAGACGAGTATTGTGCTTTCTTTTTCATGCACATTACTTAGCTATTATAGAAAGATTTTTTAAATATATTAAAATAAATAAAGTTTAAAGAAAACATAATATGTTTACATACAGTAAAATAGGTATCTAACTGGCAATATCTATGATATTTTTTTCATTTACAACATGAACAATCAATAAGCAAATATTTTTTGTCATTTGCTTCTAAACCCTTAAAAATAATCTTAGCAATAAAACATTATAGATCAATTGTATATGTATCTTCGATCTTCGATCTTTTGTATTGGAATCCAAGACATAATTACTCTTATGAGTATATATGTCTTATGTAAAAACTTGTCCCTATTTTTATATTAATATATCATTTTGGTTAAGAATATTTATGACATGCAATGTGAATCAGCAATTACAATATAATCAATTGTGGTTATCAAGAGAGTTGTTTAGAAACTGATGATGATGAGTACATAGTTAATACCTTTTGCCATTTAAATGCTGCATGTGTTGTTTATTCCATGTTTGTTTTTTAATAAAGTTTGCATTCAATAATTTACAATTTATCTAAAGCTCAGTTTATATTGTCCCCTTTTCTCTTCATTTTGATAAATTCCATCTAAGTGACATTTATATGATAGTGATAGTTTTTATGATTTTTTGTCATTAACATTATGATTGAAATGTGTGTATGTTTTTAATGTTCTATTAAGTTAAGTAAATAATATTATTGTGTGTACTGTACCAATTTCAGCACAAGAACCTTGGCCAGATAATGTGAAGTTGTTCCAGCCATATGAAGTGGAGCAAATATTGTTACCTGATAATGCTAGTTGCTTAGCTGTTCAAGCATTTTTAAAGGTACTAAAGTTCATTCATACAAATGCAATTGTGTTTTTTGAAGTTATACTTCTTTAGGCGCGTTATGAAAAATTTATGAGAGTGAAATTTTACGATGCGCGCGCACCGTTATACCAAATTAACAGAATGAAGTTGCCTACGGAAGATGCTACGGCATTGGACATAATTTAAAAACAACATTCAAATAATAATAGAATTTTTGTTACACTTCATGTAAGAGAATAATTAAAAATATAAATATTTATTTATTTCATTTTTCAAATGTAAACTGAACTTTATTGACTAAAATGACTCCTTTTCCAGTCTTTGATTATTTAATTGTAATTAATTTTTCAAATTGCTTGCAATCAAAAACTATTTTTAATACTTAATGCCAAAGAAGTATAACTTCTTACGCGCGTACATATGTACAACTTCTTACGCGCGTACATATGTACACGCACCCTTTTTTTTCCTTTGCTAAGAAAGTCATCCTCATAATATTTTTGGTACTTTCAGATGTGTAACCTCCCTTTTGAAGTAGAAATGCGATGGAATGCAGAATTCATGTCTCCATCTGGTCGGGTGCCATTCATCAAATGTGGAGCTTTTGTTGTATCAGAGTTGGAGCCAATAGTGCAGTTTGCAGCAAACAAGGGTGTGTCTTTATGCAGCAAACTTACAACGGAAGAGAGAGCTGAAATGAGGGCCTATATGAGTCTGATAACTAATGTCTTGGTTAATGCTGAGGTATGTTTACAGCAATCCCTAAGAGATTTGGTTGTTTTATTCTCTATAAAAAAATTGCCTACCAGGCAAGATATATTCCACTGCAGTATGGACAAGAGGTTGTTATATTTTACAGCCGTGTTTCTTGAATATGGTTCACTTGGTTGTTGTTTAAATAAATATGTTGCAATGTGAGTAAAAACTTGTTCAAAGTAAGCAAGATTTAGTTTTGTTATTTTCATGTATATGCAATGTATATTGATCATGCAAGTATGTCTTCATGGATTTACTATGTATGTGTATACATATTTGTATTTAGTATGTTGTGTACAATTCCAGTTATACATATCGTGGGTGGACCAGGACACATACAACACAGTGACTCGGATTCGCAACTCATCAGTTTACCCTTGGCCACTTGGCTGGATCCAAACTCGGTCCAAACGTAATACTGTAATTAAGCGATTAAAAGCATTGCATTGGTATGATAAGACGTTGGAACAGGTGTTGGCTGATGTAAGCTCTCTTTTTTATATATATTTTGGAGATTGCCAGTTTGACAAATTATTTTAATTTTATTTTAATTTGCTAGATTAATGGTTTTTATATTTAAATGAAAATCATATACTTATATATTAAAATACACACTAAAGAATGGAACTCTGTTAGCTCTTTTTCTGATTATATTACTGGAAAAATAAATTGCTTACCATATCCTACCAAGTAAAAGAAAATATAAACATAATTGAATTTGAATATATACCTAGCATAAATATACTTTCTTAATGATACAATAAGTCTTTTAATTGATACAATTTTATTTTTAATGCATAACTAAAGATTTTTTTTTAATTTTCAGGTGGAGCAATGTTGCAACTCGCTCAGTCAACGTCTTGGGGATAAAGACTATTTCTTTGGAACGTAAGTTGTTATTTTTTTAGACTTCCTGCCCTTTCTTTAATTGAGATGAAATTTCTTCTTAATTATATCTCAGTAACTAGTTGTCCTGAGTTAAAATCTATGTTCTAGCTATTAAAATGCGTAAATCGTTAATTGAAATCCAGCAAATCCTAGACTATTTGAACCTTTAAAAACCCTATCTTTTCCTATTCCTCATCTCCTCAGAGCCACACCCCTTGACGCCCTTGTCTATGGACATATAAGGGCTCTGTTATCCGCTGTGGGTCCTAAAGCGGCCTTACTTATAAAACCTGTAACTAGCTGTCTCCTTAGACATTTATTACGGATGACCGATTTAACACAGATGACTTTATGGGTGTGTGAATTTTTTTAAATTACCTTTGAATTAACCATATTACTTAGCTCAGAACTTATATTTGGCAACAATTTATTTGGCAATAATTTAATATTGTATTAAATTATTGCAATAATTTAATAATTGAATTGAATTTATTTATTTCGTGACTTATTGCTTTGTAAGGTGTTAATTAACACAATGTTTTTTAAAAAATGCTCTGTGAGAACTGTCAATGTATATCATCATTTTGGAATTTTTGGATACTTAATGAAAATAAATGAAAATGGTTTGGTTGACATGGGGACAACGTGTTAGCATTAACGTATTGAGAACATACGTTCTTAATACGGTTCTTATGAATTTCTTTTGATTTTACCGGAAAATTTAATAAACTTTTCCCTCTAAATTTACAAATACGTAATAATAATAAAAATAAACGTGTTTACATATGTTAGCTATCAGAGCAACGCCTTAATATTTTATATAAATTGTGTCGAAAAAAACGACGTTAATTTGTAAATTGGTATTTGGTGATAAAACGATTTTTTTGTAGTAAGGTTAGGGAGCGTTCAATTTTTGGAGATTATTGGACCCCCCCCCGCATCGTAACGTTTTACAAAAGGACCCCCCCCCCTCCCAAAACGCGTTACATAATACTTGAACGCTCCCTTATCTATTTTCTCGTTGAACTTTTTATACAGAAACTTTTACAACAAAACGGTCAAATGACTGTTAAGATTAAAAGAAAATTGAAAGATTAAATAATCTTTTCATTCTTATATTAAAATATTAATTCTGTTTACTCAGCCACAAGAGCAGTACTTGGTGGCTCAGGGTTGCCACCTCTGTTCTCGTAGACATTCGCCCGAAAGATCAATATCGAGAACAAAACGATCAAAAATGTGCATACGCAACCCTAGTCGGGAGAGTGTTACATACAATAAGGATGTTTTTGGTTAATATTATATTTTTACGTATTAAATCTCTTAGATATGACCGCCCGCGACTTTAGATTGCGGATAAGACAAGCGAATATCATTATATATTTGAACTAAATTAGTAAAAGTACATTGTTTTAACAAAGGCACTACATGACTTTTACGAAATCAGAATTTGACAGTTAAAAGACAATCGATTTTTTATGAATTGTCTCTTTAGCCTTAAGTTCAGGCTAAAAAGTAATTTAAGTCTAACATAATTTACTAAAAGGATATTGGAAACAAAGTGGCCGATATAATACTTATCTTAAGCGGAAGCCACTCTGTTTTTCTTTCTTTTTTTAATTTAAGAGGCTCATCTGATGTTAAGTCATACCGCCGCCCACCTGACATTTGCTGTACTTACCATTGACTTGTACTAATACTTATAATTCCTAAGTTCTTATGTTAAACTTTTATTTAATTATCGCAGTAGTAATTTAATATTAATTTTTTTTTACAATTAAAATTCAAGCAGGTTTTAAGCCATTTGCATCAAGACAAGTTATAATAATGACATCTAAAAATGGTACGATTACATGCGAATATGAAGGGCAGGAATTGAGGCAAATGGAAGAGTCCTACGGGTTCATAAACGATATAATATATGATATTATCGACAAAGTTGATGAAATAATTTCTGATATCGACAAACATTTTGAATTTATACCCTGCCCGATTATCGATAAAAGTTATATTAAAATTAACGATTTCCTGGATACGATCGAAGAGAATAGCGTTTCTATAGAAACTGAGGAGGATGTGTTGCAAGTTATTGATGATAGTGATGTTCTCGATAAACATGAATCGGATATCGATGAAAACGTCAATGATATGGATTCTAGGTATATTTTTTTTTAATTTTAAATACAAAAGAGACGTATTGAAAGATTTTATTAAAAACTTTGACGGTAAATTAAAATGATGAATGTAAGTAGACGACCTGCGGATATAAGGTAGCATAATCTGATGAAATTTGGTTTTTAAGTGTTCCAATATCTGTTTGACAGTGGTTGTCCCACGGTAACGTTAAATGAAAATGGAAGCGAGACAAAAACTAAAAGTGCTGCCAGTAAAACTTCAAAAATATCATGCGTAAAATCCAGTGCTTCTCGATTTGAACTATACAGAGGTTTTTTTTATATTATTTATTTTTCTAAATGAAATTTGGACCAGAATGCGTGAGTGAGGGTAGATATATATCTAAGCAAAAGCATAAGCGTATCGTGAGTACTGTACTGTACCCACTTTTTATCTGAATTATAATTCGCGTTGCTGGTATGTTAATATATTTTAAGTCATACCTACAACATAACCTAACATTTACAAAAGTGTGCGGTATACGGAAATCGGAATAGGATTGGTAGTTACAATAAAATTGATTTAATATATTACATTATTTACATGGCGATGTTTCGAGTCACAGCAGTCTTGATGAGCGAGACTTGTCTCTCAACCGGTATTAGGTAATGCGATAAATTCGCGTTAAGAAACTTTACTTTACAAAAGATCAATATTAGGTAGAGAGAGAATTTCTCCTTGACTTCCGGTGAGATTTGAGGTCGCAACAGTAATAACCTTGTTTTATCATGACAGCACCATTACGTCATCGTTCGAGAGTTCTATAAAATACGTTACATGTCAAAATTAAAGTATATTAGTGAAAAAATGATGCGTAGCAAATAAGAGTTATATTTGTTGACATTGAATGTACTTGAAATGATAAAATGATTTTCAGAATCTAATTGCACTTTAAAACCCAATGAAGATGAAGTTAGTGTTGAAAGCCTTTTGAGAACTTTTCGCAAGGAACGGGCGGAGCATTTCAGTCCCATTGCCGTTGATGACGTTGATTAGTTTTGTGTTAAAATTGTTGTTTTGTTCTCTCTTAATAAATGTATCTTCTTATGAGTTTATTTTAATGTCTTAGTTGAATTTGAGATCGAGGTGAGACATTTGTAATTCTTATGCCGTATCTCCACTGCTCCGGTCCGGCAAACGTTAATTACCGATCCGATTTAGAAACTCACAACAGTACTTACGTACTTCTCCACTACTCCCGCATCCGGTTTTTAACGATCCGATAACTTGCTAGATCGGAACGCGGTGTATTATCGGTCCGAAGTAATGCCTCTTTGTCTTCGAACGTATAACAGTATAGCTAAAAGTTGTTGGCGATTAAAGGCAGGACTCATTGTGAATCGTAAAGCCGAGGAATTTTAATAAAGCACGGCGTTACGTCCGTTGCGACTTATTTTTACTGATCGATTGTTGTCGGAAGAAGTGGAGAAGCACAATCCGGCCTTCCGATATTTTTCTCATGACTGATTCCGGTTTCCGACGCCGGACCGGAGCAGTGGAGAAAGGGCCTTAGGCATTCCGTTGTCTGTAGAATATAGTTTTTATTTGTTCTAAACAGTACTGAATTTCATTAGATGTGTATATCGTAATTTAAGTAATAGTATCAACACTATCGCTCTTATAATTTGTAGCATAACGGTAATATTTGTAGTGGTGTTAGAAACAATCTCCCTTATTCATAAAAATATTTTACTTTTAATCTAATTGCATCAAAACAGTCACATCACACATTTCAAAATTACGCAAAACAAAAATAAAGTGTACTTTAGTTAAATAATCCAAATTGGGTCAATTGAGTTTTTATGAATAAGGTATACTTAGCCAAGGTAGATTTACCTAGTATAAATAAAAGTTACCGAATGATATATTTTTTCTTTTCAGACCTACAGAACTTGACGCCCTGGTATTTGGTCACGTGTTCACAATAATAACCACGCGTTTACCGTGCCGTAAACTAGCAGATACAGTACGTCGACATGTAAGCTTGGTCGCGTTGGCTAAACGTGTGGATGAACAATACTTCAAGCGCGCATAGCCTGAGATATTCAAGGACATCTCTACGGTATTTCAGAGTCCTTGAATCCTATACCTGCCTCTTTCCAACGTACTAGTGGAATAGTTTTGTCCTTTTCTCGGACTATAGACTGTTTTGAATCTGTGGGTGTTATTGTTTTTATGATTTTGTATTGAGAGAGTTATGTTGTTATATGAATATTATTTGAGTACAAACTGCTGACATACTTGTATTAATACAGTATTTTCGTTTAAACTTTATATACCTAATAATATTATTACCTTATTTACTTTATATCCAGGGCTTAAAATGCATTCAAATCTATGCATTTAAGCATGTTATTACTCGAAAATGTATCTTATATAATGTATTTATTTTATTTTTCCATAGATGATATTAATTGTCATATACTTAGTATTAGATCCATACTATACCTACCCTTAAACAATTGTTTATGTATTAGTTAAGTAGTTTTAAGTTAATCATAAATTAACTATGCTCTGTACTTATTATGCATTTGACATAAATAACTTTAACAACTAAAAAGGCAATTAATATGCATAGAAAAAAAAACCAGCTAACTGCAAGCAGTAGCACCTGCATAGAATAAAAAGCTTCTGGCTTTTTACTACTGCCATCTCTATACCTACATTATATACATTTTTAGGCTTCAGTTAACACTTTGTAAATAGGAATGCACAAACTGTTCTAAGTTTTTACATTAGCGTGATTTTCCTTTGAATGACCCTGAATCACTTGAAAATGTTTTAGAAAAATTTGTATCTTTATAAGCATTTGTTAAGTTTATATTTGCAAGCATTTCTGTTGTTATGGTAATTAAATGAATATAGTCACACTTAAATGTTTTATTTTTAAATTGAGAAGCGATCCATCGCTGTATGAGCGAAATCATGTTTAAAAATTAAGTGACCAGGTAATAAGGATAATCTTTATAACCCAATTGTGTAGTCCAGTAAGACAAATTCTTCTACGTCCAATCAAATCATTTTATTAGGAAACTGCAATCCATAAACAAATATTCTGGCACATTTCATAATATGCCTCGTTATGTTCGAATTTCGATACGAGTTGACACTGAAAATATTGGTTGTGGTGGAACGGAAAATCCTGGCCCTAGACTCGAGCTAGGCGACTGATATAATGAATGCATAAGTTATGTGTACTATAATTCGTCACAAGCGAATAAGTAATATTAAATTATATTCACCGTCGCGAGTGTGAGATATACAGTACCTACGATTGCAAGATTTTCGTTTTGAAGGCAAGAGCCTTATAGGATGGCAGATTTAGTAATTCTATGAATAAAAAAAATCAATAATCCTTAGCACTATATTTATTTGGTTTCCGTCACAAAATAAACGGCTGCTATCATTCAGTCATTCACTTCATCCGGAGACTTAATTTCTAAAATCACTCGCGCACAGATTAAAAATAAATTACGGTTTTTACATTTTTCATTTTACAATTTTTTTGTTTTCACACATCACAAAATACTGAAGCATAAACTTAATCTATGTGTGCTACGTCTCCATTTTGATAATTGGGTTATACGATATGCCAGAATATTCTAGAATTTAAAATATGTTTCTAGATCCTTCTGGATTGGTGGAGGATCATTTGACGGACACTGAAGGTTGAAACACCGAGACCAATGGCTGCGAGAGCTAGGGCCGATCTTGACACCATCTTTTCACGACTTGCTGGCTGTGGACAAGAATAATTTTATTAGTAAACTGTAGTGTCAATTTCGTTGCTGTCTGTTGATAAAGGGTTAAATCATTGCGTTTAACCCAGTAGAAGACGTAAATCTGATCACAAAATAAAAAAAAAAACAAATTGATTTTATTCATACATACATACATTTGAAGTTGTGAGAATTTCGGTATAGAATCGCTCGACTTATAAAATGAATAATATTGATTTGTTTTTGTACTCTTAAAGCGCTTATTGATGAAGCCCATTTTTGCATATAGAAATCCCTTCGGGATTTTACAAGTTCATGAATAAATAATATCTAAATGACCTTGCCAACCGACCTTCATTTCTTTTACTGAATTACAAGCAAAAATAATTGTCACCTCTGTTTACAAGATTCGCTGCCAATTTTTGCAAAACCAAAATAGAACTTCTGGTCAGAATTAATGATCGCAATTTTAAAACCAAACCGATATAAATACATTTATAATCAAACCTGCAGCAAAAACCAGTTTTAATTTAGCATTTTTTGATACTAAAGATTCCCTATATTGACGTGAATCTTGCCTAAAGTAAAATTGTTCTTTTAAGTTTTTTTACTTCCTTGTTTGAGAGACAAACAGACAAATAAAACCTTTTTTCTATATGCCGTGGTGTAAAATTTATTAGAAAACTAATCTGCTATAACATGCGTAGTATCGCAAGTTATTTTTATGGGCGACAAAGTTGATGGCGCCGTTTCATCGTTCAATCATTCAATTGCGTATATTGAATGAAATTCCTACGCTTTGTTTAAAACACGCCACGCCGAACAATGACAGTAGCTGTTTACCAAACATTTGTGTCTATATCTATAATTTTCCAAGTTTTTCAGAAGCAACAAGTATGCCAATATATTAAAATATTTTACAGGAGTAAGACAGTAGCAGAAAGTTGGACAATTAAATCTGACAGAACCTTTAGATATTGCAGTTGACGAGCTGACACTCTCATTTGTCAGTTTGATCTTTACACACCAGCAAAACTGTATAAGGGGGGCCTCATAGCCTAGCGGTCTTATTAAGTGGCAGCTAGGTGATGGGTACCGGGTTCGATTCCCGGTTCGAGGGCAAGTTTTAATTTAATTTAAATTTGTTCTCGGCTTTGGGAGGGTTGTGCGGTACCGGGCGAGTGCTTAAACCGTACATGAGGACACGGTCGATTACACGGTTTCTAAAGACAAGCACAAAATATAAAAAATCCTATACTTGACGCTGGCTAATGCACAAATCGTGCCAGAGCCATTAAAAAAAAAACTGTATAAAAATCCATTGAATTGTATTCGGGGTCGGCTCAATATTTATCTAGTATTGAAATATTTAGTAAAAAATATACATATTTCGTAAAAAATTAAACTTCTAAAAACCAGTCAGTTCTTCTTCTACAGTCATTTATTAATGTAAGATTTAAATATGTATCTCAGTCATATGACAGTGAGCTTTGCCCTTAGCCGAAGTGCATCAGAAACGACGCAGTGCGCCGTATCGACCGCGTTGCATAACTTATCTAGATGTCTGAACTCTGGGCTATCATATTTCTAAAGACCAATATTAATAATGGTTTTATGTAATACATTGGAACCAAATTTGTATATTTTATTTTGTTATAAGAAAACGATGTTAAAACTTGTTACTTCCGATATTTCAGCGTCTGTTTCACTGGTTTACGAAGGTACACAATAATTATTGTTGTTAAGCCCAATTATTGTTTAAAAAATTTCGTACACTAGTGTACATATGAATAAAAAAAAATTGATTTGATTCGATTTAATATGTTAATTCAGAGTCGTTACTTAGCGCTAGGTGTCGTCTCCGAATCTTACACCAACATCTTAATTGACCAAATATATTAATTTACAAAAAAAATCTTCAACTATTGAAAGTGGAAATTAGAATAATTGTTTTTTATTACATAATATTCAAAAAAGGTCTGGAAAGCCGGCTTATTTATTTTATGTTTAAGAACGGTTTACAATTATTCTACAAATCCCATGTACGAAAAAAATATAACCCTATTTTAAGAGATTAGACTAATTACGAGGTCTTTATTGTTTTTAGAAATTTATTTAGTTGTTTTTTATGATAATTTTTGATGAAGTACTTCCGCTATCACTTTTGTATGCCTAAAAACATAATAATATTCTATATCAACGGCGTTATAGCGCTATAACCCTTTAAATAATACATAATAAAGACTTGTTAAAAACAAAAGTACCAAAAGCGTAGAAGTAATGAAATATTAATAAGAATAAATGTTTTGCTTTTATTGTAATGATGGCCTACTTACGTTATTATCCATCAGCCTTGCTAATTATAAATAAACTTTGTAACGTTCAAAGTGTTGGCTTATTGAATTTAGCGTGCAATTGTCTATGGGCGTAATTATCTCTTGGTGAAGGCAAAAATCGTGAAAAAACCAGTTGGTCACGACTTCTCTATAAATTTTTTTATCAAATACCTAAGTATCTGTTTTTGATTTAATTGTCTAAGAATTTATTTTATAGTATATTATAATTTTCCGTAGTTTCATGTATTAACAACGCTTAATTAGAAAATCTATATATATAAAAGAAAGTCGTGTTTGTTACAACACTTATAACTCGAGAACGGCTGGACCGATTGCCATGGTTTTTGATTTGTTGGATTTGTTTCCGTCCCGAATAGCAGAATAAGCAATAAAATATCGGATAAGTTATCGAATAACAATAAATTAATTAATTAATTTTACGAATGCAAAAACCATATGGTGCCACCTGTTGACAAAACTACGCATCATTTTACGTCGAATTCGTGTCAGTTCAAGAAATTCCGATCTTGAGGTGAATGAGGAGGTGCATAACCATGCTTTGATCCTGATCAAAAGATGTTGGATATCAGAAAGTGCTTAACATGCAGTATCGCCATATTGACGCTAGAGAGAAGATGCCTAATGTATAAAACTGCCATTCTTCTTTCGCAATGGCAAGCAATAAAACATTTCTGTATTTGCAAAAAAGTTGTATTAATGTAATACATAACATTAATGAAATCCTAAAATAAGTTACATTAAAGTAACAACTATATTATAAGGTTGTAGGGCGGAACGAAGTTAGCCAGGTCAGCTAGTCAATAATAAAATCATACGAAACCACACTAAGATTGAAGACGTCACAACGAGGATACGAAGATTGAAATGGAAATGGGCTGGTCACGTAATAAGAGGTATAGAAAAGTGGAACAAAAAGATCATATATTGGTACCCAAGAAATAATAAAAGAAAACGAGGTAGACAGTTTTGAAGGTGGGAAGACGAAATAAAATCCGTAACTGGGAAAATTTGGACCAGAGCTCAGAACAGAGCAGAGTGGAGAGAAATGGAGGAGGCCTTTGCCAAAGTTGGGCAAACAGATGGGTTGTCGGTGTCACCGACTCACTAGTGTTAAGTTTAAGTTTAAAATTATTTTCTATCTGATTAAAGGCTTTATTATTATTATTATTATTATTATAATTAGAAAATATGTTTCTATAAACACGGTTCGTGGCTGTTTCGATCGACAAGAGAGCGCATTAAACATACCTTTAGTAAGTTTTTTAGCGACGTTTTATTTAAAGAATAAAATAAATTCTTAAAGGTAGTTAAGGCTTTGTAAAATAAAAACATGAAATTCGTCTTAGTAACAAATTTGGCTGAGATTGTGTTCTCTTAATAGATATGAAACAGAGCCAAGATAAAATAAATGTCATATGAGTTGTTTAGTGTACTTAAGAATCTTGCAGAACTGTATCAACAGGTAGTTTAATTGTTATATTTCAAGATTAATTTTCATGTAAGAAACTAAAAAAAATTCGATGTATTTAATTTTAAACCATACTACGCTTGGTTAGTGCTTTGTAGCGTGAAATATATTATTCAATTCTGTGGAGGTTTGGGAAATAAATCCTAAGCCTCCACAGAATAAAAAGTTAAAGACGGATCAAGCGATTCCCAGCGCACATTTATTAGCGTAATGTTGGGATATTCTGAAGGTATTCTTTGTTTATATAAAGATACAAAATGACATATTGTTACATACATGTTTGCTTGGTTTATTGAACATTGTCTTAGCGTCGGTAGTGGATAAATTTCTATCAAAGCCTACGTCTGCAAAGGAAATAAACATAAAACACGACCGTTTTGCCCAGGACAGATAATCCCTATGAGACTGGCCTTTACTTAGGTGATATACATATTATGTACATAGTTCACAATTATTGTGTGCGCAGAGGCAATACCATAACTATCATAGTCCGATAGAACGGATGTCCGATATATCACAAGTTTACTATATTGTATATTTTATTTATAATACAGACATCTTTATTGGTGTGTATTTTCCTCATCGGTTGAGGATATTGCTGCAAGCGTTGTCAAGCCGATAGCACGGAAGTATTTATTATTTAACTACTACTTTATTTTGTGATACATTTTATATAATTTTAGATTTAATGCTATCAGAGATTTTTTATTATTATGAAGGTAAAAGAATTTATTTGTCAGTTTGCTGTTATTAGTACATATAAGTTATCGTTCAAACGTACGATAAAATTACAGACAATCTCTCTTTTCACTGATTGCAATGTTAAAATATCCCCCGGCGCTAGATAACATAGGAATTTTTGAGCAGACTAGTTTTCTTATCAGATTTTCAAATCAAAAACGAATATTGATTTCGGGCAAAGTCCTAAGAAATGTCTTCTCCTTCAGGACGGAAATCAAGAAATATCAAGAAAATGTTCCCGTCTAACGAAGAATCGAAGAAAGTATTACACATTAACTATTCGCTAGCAACAAACTATTTATGTAATAAACATCAATTATTTTTAGCTCATTAACAAATAATTAGTCATAGAGGAAACTGTCGGTCAACAATGTAAAATTGACCGATTAGGTTTCACACTACAAGCTCTTACATAACCATAGGCGTCATAACATTCTTGGCGTTGTCTTTTTCACACCGATTTTGGCGCCATTATTAGCAAATACACGTTACCTAACATAATTTACACTTAAGACTCGACAGTACATATTAATGACAGTATATCGAGAGAAAATTTTAGTAATAAATTGAGATATAGAATAATACATATTACACCTAATAGTTAAAATTGTCGTTTCCCGTTAAGTTGGCGTTGGACATCCAATTCCCTACGTATATTAAAAATTGCAAGCGAAAGTTGAAAGAACTGTATACGAGGTATTATTAAACTATATTTATAATTTCGTATATTCTCACTGTAAATTGTTTAAATTTTTAATCAATTATCTGAATAAGCATTTAAGTTAAGACCTCTAAATTACTCTAAATGTATTGCGTAGTAACAACATTTGATATAGACGAGAACACTAACCCAGGAAACATTCTTTCAAGGTCGTCAACCTATACTTGTACGACTTCTGCAGATAATTAAATACATATTTCGTTATAGGAAAGGAAATTTAATAGGATTCAGTATTTTATTGTTTCCAAGTGATAGAAAGCTGTAAGGCTAATACGGTAATCACTATATTAAGCGTGGCCGAGATGAACCAAGGCGGTATGACGGTGAGCGCAGATTGAGGCTAAACTCACTTCAATACATTGCACGTTACAGACAAAATTAGGGATAGCTATCCACGTTTCCACAACCAGTACCACACTACTCTATCTACTCATTCCTCTCATAATCTAATCAGAAGTACTAAAGATTCTTAAGGTTAATATTTAATTATTAACTTTTTTTGAAAGAGTCTGCCTACATAAATTAAATAATTGCCTAATTAAGTTTTTGTTCCTTGCTTTTGTATCAACATACTTTAATTTATGTTTATTTGCTATAGTTGTATTGATGCAATGCAGATGATACCAGTTTAAAGCTGTTTAGGTGTGCCAGTGCTGAGAGAAAATTTGTGTGAAGACCTACTTTTCCTAAAACATATTCAATTTACATGCTATAAAATAGTAACTAGTTACGGTAATTGAAGATATTTTTAACATGGTCTTTTATAACTAAACTGTCTTAAGTTATTGTACATGGTTCGAGACATTAAAATGGATTAAAAAGCTATTCAATATACACAAGGTAAGGCAGGTAAATTATAAAACACTATTTGTAGGATTGTTTTCTTTTGGGCATATGTACATACAACCATGCCTGGATACATTTCTTAACAACCAAGACAACCCTTGCCATAACTGACATTTACATCTAATTATATACATATTGTATTATATTTGTTGAATAGCTAGAATTTTTATTTATTTTTAGGTTGATTATTTAAAATATCTTGCAATGTCTAGGTTATTGACCCTATAGCAGTAAAGAAAAAACTCTTTCTTTATAATTATATTACAATAAATATCTAATAATTTTATTTTTATAGAGGTATCAGGAGTAAGCTGTAAGACAGTTATAGAAATACGGTTCTTAACTAAATATAATACCAGATAAAAATATAACTTACTTGTGAATATGTAAGTCTTAAGGCGTACTGGGCAATTTGTGTCGTCTTCATGATCGAACCAGTTAGCTGAAAATTAAACATCACTATCAAATCTCACGTAAACTTTTATAAAATGCACTAATACCGGTAGAAAATCCAGAATTTTTTTCGGAAAAATCTAGTATACATTTACATAACCTTAATTTTTAATATTACAACTGACACCCGCAAATTTTGTCAAAATATTATATGGTATGGTGTTCGAAATTCGTATTTTGAGTTTCTTTAGAGGGATCAGTCAACGGTTAATAAAAAAAAAATGAAAAGATAAAAATATTACATACACACACCCGCTGATTGTCGGGATCGAGAATGTAAAAGTATTAAGTAAAAAGAAATCGTAATTCGTAAAATTATCTTTCAACAGTCAACTTCAAATTTTAAGTGTCAAGCTTTACTTTGTTTTTGAAGCGAGAACTCATGTCAAAGCTTAGCTTATATCTAAATGTCAATTGTCGATTAACGTAATGTTAGAATGTTGGTAGTTTTCATTGCGGTGTTACTATATAAATATATATCAGTTAAGAAATAGACGTAAACGTGTGTTGATATTTTATTTATAATAGGTTGGGGAAAAAGTTTCTTCGCATTTTTTAAGAAAATTCAAAACATTTTTTAATATAGTTTATTTACATTTAACTAAAGTATGTAGGTACCATTTTGTTCGATAACTTTTTGCCATTATTTAGGTAGGGACATGATCCGATTGCTATAGAAATGTTGGGGCTTCTGATCAAAATACCGCGATAATTGGTTTTGGCAGTCCTCTCGTGATTATAACCTGACACTGCCTAAAGAATTCTGAAGAGACTGAAACAGGTGGAAATCTGAAGGTGCAAGGTCAGGACTATACGTCGGATGCATTATCACCTCCCAGCCAAGCTCTCTTAATTTTTGCTGAGTGGCCAAAGATGTGTGAGGTCTAGCGTTATCATGATGAAAAACCACACCCGAAGGGTGATTAATTCCGGCCGCTTTCTCTCAACTTCTTGCTTTAATCTCATCAGTTGTTAGCAGTAGAGTTCAGAATCGATGGTCCTGCCTGGTGGTAACAGCTCATAATTAATAATGCCCTTCCAATCCCACCACACACACAGCATCACCTTGTTGCGAGTTATCCCTGGTTTCGCCACAGTCTGTGAAGCCTGACCGGCCTTTGACCACGACCTTTTTCGCACGTTCTTGTCGTACGTGATCCACTTTTCATCATCAGTTATCAGCTTCTTCAAAAATGGTTCGGTTTCATTAAGTCGTAATAAAGAATCAAAAATGAGTACACAGTTCATTAGGTTTCTTACAGTGAGCTCGTGAGGTAGCCAAGTATTGAGCTTTTTTGTGTACCCAGTTTTTTTCAAATGCGCCAAAACTGTTTTGTGGTCAATTCCCCGTTCTTCAGCTACGTCGTAACTACTGATATGCCGATCTTGCTCCACTTTTTCGAAAATTGCATCCATTTTATCTGTCATAGGGCGACCAGAGCGACTTGGATCTTTGACATCAAAATTTCCGGATTGAAAACGCTTAAACCAAATTTGTGCTACTCTCACAGACACTGCACTAGGTCCATAAACATCGCAAAAAAAATTCGCGGCTTGTGTTGCATTTTGACCTTTTTTGTAGTAAAATTTTAAAATGTATCGAATTTCTTCATTCGATTCACTCATCTTGACGGTACGAAAAATAAATAAATAACAGTCATTATCCTAATTTGATTTTGGAATTATCTTCTTTAAAATCTCAACTTTCCTTAATAACAAAACCAGCCAGATACATATAGTATAGCCAAAGAGATTTTATTACAAGTTCATACATACTATAATGCGAAAAGACTTTTTCCCCAACCTAATATTTACTTTGATTTAATCTGCCGTAATATAACAAACTAAATAATTATTAAAAATACATTTTCCGTGCCATAAAATTCATTTATGAGAATTTTTTTTGTATTTTTCCCCCCAACTGTAATCAAATTATTTGTCACAGCAACCTAAACCTAAACCAACACGTAGAAAAAATAATGTGAGTGCAGAAGGTTTTTAGACATAAAAAAGTAACTAATTGAATAAAAAATATAAAGGAGTATTACACAAATTTTATTTTTATCCGTAAAGGCTTTATTCAAAATTATGTTTTCGCTAAATAAACCTATTTTAGGAGTCAAGATGAAAATTCCATATTGAAATCTTAAGTGCATAATACGTATGGCTGTAGGAAATTTCTACCTTCGTCATTACTAAAATATGTATTAATAACAGTCTTTCGTTCGTTGGCTTATATCCAATTAACTAAAGATTGTTAAGTGAAAAATGAAAAATAAATATTTCTTTATAATATAATATATAGGATTATTTTCCAAGAAGGACCTATGTTTGTGTGTGACCTTTTTGAGGTGTAGAACCTAACCTATTGGACATTCAAGACCATACGCTAAGTAAAAAAATCAACCACAGCACTCTGTTTCGTGAGTTTAACGCTCACATGTTTATTTACAATTACTATATTTGTTAGGAGTAAATTATGAATATGTATATATGGTATAATATAAAGTTCTAATGTCTTTGACTATGCATTCTATGAACCCTAGATCCCTTTCCAACTCTAGTTTTAGTCCCTCTTATGAAAGAGGTTAACCATAGTTTATTTTGACAATTAGAATAATTTGTGGACAGCAATAATATTTTCATCCCAAACCCAGCATTATATTAAGTTGGTGCAATTGTTATTACAGACCAAACAAGATTGTTGAAGTTGACCGCATTCTCCAGATTTGGTCCCTTTTTTCTGTTCTCAGACCTCAAAAGAATACTCGCCTGACAGAAATTTAGCGCTGATGAGGTAATCGCCGAAACTGAAGCCTTTTTTTAAGGCTAAAGACAAATCGTATTATAAAAATCGTATCGACCCCATTAAACGTTGTGTCGCTCTCGAAGGCAACTAACTATATTGAATAATCAAAGAAAAATCTATAAAAAAAATTTTTTTTTCTATGTTAGCCTAAGAACTTTGAACGAAAGGAATTTTGCCTTTTTTTCAAGGCACGCAGGTTCATATATTGTTCTGACAATAATTTTTATGATTTTTATGCCTCTCTTCCAACGCCGAAAATATCCTTGTATGTCACATCTGCGCTTTTTAAGTTAAGCCCCAACAAACAAGTAATTTCGTCAGATATCACTCAGTATACATAATTTAACGTTATCTGATAGCGATACAGCTAACTAGGGCGATGATGCTGTATCTTTTAAGTTTATTTGTATATACATTCTTATTAAAATGTAAATGTTCCATATAAAATCTCAATTCACTGCGACATACCTACTTTGCGCTATAAAATACATATATACAATATTATTATTCAATATGATTGTTTGACTGGCCTTAGGATAAAGAGCGATTTCGAATCCCAGTTGCAGAGCGTCGTTAAATAAATACTGCAGCTAAAGCCTTGCCCGAACTTTACTATAGTTTCTTATACGATAATTTTAATTTTTGACAGCTCACCCGAACCGACCTTCCTTACAATTTGTACACGTTTATATTCGAACGATGTATGTTCGTGCTTACGTTAAGTTCCAAATACGGCCACAGAGCGCTTCTAAATTTTTCCATACTTTTTGTTCCTTTCTTATTACTGGTCTTGAGGACTTTACATTTGACGTGGATGTACGATGGCGACCAAAGATAACGTTGTAATGCTGAATTTTCTTATCGGTCGTAGGTATCCCTGAGCCCCCATTAGAGGCTTGACTGGGTTAGAACAGTATAGGGTAGTCAATTAAAGTATACAAGCTGAAGTTAGACGCGGATCATTATCACAGTTTAAGGAGATCGATGTACTTTATTTATAATTTAAAAGAACTGGCCCTACTCAAAATAAATAATTATGAATCCGTTATAGTGTACTTTGAATGGCTGATGGCGTCTAAAATATTAGATCCTTCGTCTTTTATGAATTCGGTAAAAAATATCGATCTGGTGGTTTTATTGTATGATGATGACCACGGACTATTCAAAAGCAACATCTGTTCATGTACAAAAAATTTTCGCCATGTTGAAGAAATAACATTAGTTTACCTATATATAAAACTTTTTTTTAGAAATTAGTAATTTTATAAATGTGCTCTATTCTTTGAAACTTCGGATATCGCTCGCGCTGTCATTGGCAGAGTTGCGCCTATTTGTTGTATTTTTCTTTCCAACTCATTTTACGTTGTAAAAAAAAACTTTTTGTAAGATTATTTAAATTTGTATTAAAATTTTTTTTTATCTTAAATATTTATTTTAGAACGTATTCTCTAATGTTTGCTTTTTTTGCAGCGCGGGAAATTGTGTAGTCTGAAACACTTAAGAATATAATACTGTGACTTCGTGTACAGCCTATTGCCACGTGTATATAAAGCCTTATGGTTCAACGCTTAATTTACATCTCACTAGTTTCTAATCAAGAACGTGTACCAGCTTTTATTCAAAGTTTATTTCAAGTCGTAAAATATTTGTAACCGCACGGGTCTCGTACGAAACAATGGTTAGAAAATGAAAGCGCTTAATATTTCCTATTAGGCTGTTTAATGAAGGACGATTTGGAGGCGTTTATTTCAGCAAACAAGACAAAAAATACGAAAGAGACTAAAAAGTTTATTTATTTCGTTTATTGTTCTAGATTAATCCATTGTATTATTGATTTCTTTCATTAGTAAGAAATACGAAATGTATGGAAATAACTAATCGTTGTCTATATTATAAATAATTCATAATAGTTTGACGGTTAAACTATAGATCCAAATACGCACAATTGGTCGAATATTACGTCAGCGTAACCATTAAAAAAAGTGCGTGCGTACAAAGTAGCCATGTCAGAAGTGAAAATTCTTGTTCATATTTATACAAATCTAAAGGTTTTGATTTCCGAGACTTAGTGGGAGGGATAAAAGAAGATATTTTAGGAATTTAATTGTCATTAAAATATTAAAAGTCTCGATAATTAATACAATTTATAAATTTAGTTTATAAATTAAAACATGTGGCATTTTAATTAACAATTCGTCATTCGAGATTTCATTAAATTATTTTGCATAAGTTATTAAAATACTAATATTTCATAAATTCTCTTTACGAAATTTTAATTTTAAAAATAGAATTTCTATAAGGTTATTCGCCCTTCTCACTCTCTCTCAATCGCTCTCTCCTTTTTCTTCGACAAAAACGCTGCACATCTTCCTGACGCTAATATTATTATTATTGCATTTCATCCGTAAAAAATTTACCCTCATGCGCCTAAAGACGTTTCACTTCAAAAACCTATTTATATGGAAATTACAATTTTGGAATTAAGGTCATGAGTCAAGAAGCGAAAAATTCGTGTATAAAACACCTTAAGCGATAAGAAAATACGAATAATGTACGTCCCGCGTGCAGGTGTGACGCAACAGGTAACTTTGTATAAAACGCTCAACATGCACCTCTTGGCGCCATTTTTACGTACACCACCTTCCGAGTTGTGTTCCCTGAACAATTTTACTAAATTATCGCTCATTAGTGCCTTTAATCAACTTAAATTGCTTAAAAACTAGTCATTACGCAATTACATAAAACCTTTTTTGTTTTTTGTAAGTGTCAAATCAAAGTGACATGTCTATTGGCGGCAGGTTTGGAATAACTTAATTTGAAATGTCATTGGATGATAAACGGTAATAGAACAAATGAATGTAACATAATTGCTGGCTTCTGATTGGTCATATGACTTGAGAGTAGGGTATAATCAAGATAAACATGTGATTCAAGATGGCTGGCAGTTTCCGGAAAATGGCACTGAAGCTGTGCCTGCTGCCGTGGTAAGATTTTTTCAGTATATTTTCGTTAAAATAACATTAAAACTATTTTTATTAATTTACATGAATTGACAATATAGATTAACATTTGTACTCAAGTGTCTATGCGTGTCTGATAAGAAGTGAACCAGTTTTCCATTTATAAAAAGTTAATTAATATTTAAGCGATAAGTAGGTTTAAAATTTAAATTACTTTAAACCCTTTAAACAACTAAATTGAAATAATTACCCGTATTGCATACTTACCTAATTTCATATAATCAGTTTTAAAAGCTAAGAATAATATTAATACAGTTATAAATCTCCACCGGGATTTTTAAACATAAAAAAACTAAAAATTGGGTAGCATATTTAAAATAGAAATATATCTCGGCTCGTGCTTGTACATCTTCATCTTGGTACATTTACAAATATAATCTTATATGTATTGAAACTAGGTTTTTAGAGCTAAGGTCTAACCATACACAAGAACACAATAATTATGAACAAGGGAAGTCACGGTATGAACATAGTCCTTTATATAACAGGTTATTTAGGCGCTACAACGCAAATGAGCAAATGTTTGCCTTTAAAATGTCATCCACCATACTTAGCAAATAAACTGATATCTTAGATTAAAAGCAGTAAACTTTGATAGTATATCAGAAATAGAACGACCGTGTTTGGTTAGTTTAAAGTGGATTTTACCGACACACAAAATGTAATAAGTTAAAAAGGATTTTAGCAAGAACGCACTTGCTAGCCTTTTGGAAGTGCGCGTGTATATAGGCGGTTTCACTTAACATCCAAAAGCACCCAGCTCTCTGTTCTATAAAAAAAATGAAACATATTTTCTCTACAAGGAATTGTGAGGATGGATTAATTTCTTAAGTTTTTCGATCCACCTCATTGACGTCGAGTAAGACTGAATGCTGTATCATATATGGTGACACTTTCTCAGTCTTTTGCTTGATTAAAAACAGATTAATACGTCAAATATTTATAAATATAAGCGATAGTATCCGTTAAAAATATATTTATGATAAATAAAAAGCTAAACAACTGCTTTTTCGTCCTGCTTTTCTAAAATGTGATAAATTTTCCGTCCACTATTTCACATTTAATTACGCTACAGTTTCATGCAGTTATGGATAGAGGCGGTCATAGACAACTCTTCATCTTGTTAAAGAATAAAGTTTATTACCTCTTAAACTTTTAAGCGACTCCTATATAATTAGGACGCAAGACGAATTCAGAATGATTTCTCTACAAACACAAAACAACTTTATTCGTATAGGTAAACAAGTATACTTATGAACGTCAGAAAAGAAGTTAAATTTTCATTTACTACCAGTTCGCAAGTCTAGGGCGTAGAGCGGGCAAGAAGAACTGGCAAGAAACTTTCCGCTATCGCAAAGTTTTGAGTCATACAATTTGTTTGAACTGGAGCAAACTAGACTAACAAGAAAATAAGGGGTTTTCTAGGCCTCATAGTTCCTCTAGCTCCCAGATTTATTCGTCGGTCCCAGTGTATTCTTATATGCCTACAACTAAATAAATTAAAAAGCAACTAAATGTATTCTTCATTATATAGAATATATAAATATTACCTAATAAAATGTGTGTCGTGGTCGTATTTGACGATTGCCACAAATAAGATGTGGTTAGCATGGACACAATAATTGTTTCTGCAAACGGATTGACACATATTCTTAAAAGCTTTGACTCGATTATGCCATCAAAGGTTAGCGCAATAAAAAGCTGGACTTCGTGAAAAGAGTGATTTAAATAATTTGTCGTGAAGAAATTTAATTTTAGGTACAGATATTTCTTGTTTGAGAGTAAAGTCCTTTTTGTTAATAGGTTGTTTAGAATAGCCTCGTTTTCAAATATACTCTATATGAACTCTTTTAAGAAAAGTACAATATTTTTACTCTTTTTTGATATTCGTAATTCTGTCCATATTACATTAGAAAAATCCAATGTTTTTTTTTATGGCTCTGGCACGATTTGTGCATTAGCCAGCGTCAAGTATAGAATTTTTTTATAATTCGTGCTTGTCTTTAGAAATTCGACCGTGTCCTCCATGTACGGTTTAGGCACTCGCCCGGTACCGAACAACCGTCCCAAAGGCCGAGAACAAATTAAATTAAAACTTGCCCTCGAACCGGGAATCGAACCCCTCACCTAGCTGCCACTTAATAAGACCGCTAGGCTATGAGGCCTCTAAAAAATCCAATGTTAAAATTGCTATTCGTGGAAATAGATAAAATATTTCCTTTGTAAAATAGGTTCGATTTACAGTTAAACAATTTTTGTTTGAAGACAGGAGCGAGTTGCCAACAAACAAGCTCAAATTTTGCCTTGTCTTTGATTTTGAGTATAACTTCCCCATAATTCTCTGCTCATATATTAGTTAATAGCTGTGTAATAACAATTTAAAAATCGTCCGTTTGCCTTGTTAACAGAACATTCTTCACGTCTGTCTTATTTATTCAGCTGATTTAAGATTTATGACAAATTGTATTCTTTTCAGTTATAAAATACATTATAAAAAGGATTATAATTCAGGCTATGGATAGTAAACTAAGTAGTAGTTACTTACTAAGTAATAGTAGTGTTTAGTCGAAATTTGTTGCAATTTAATTATGGCCAAAGCCTTTAATTGTGAGCAGTGTTGGCCTAGTGGCTTCAGCGTGCGACTCTCATCCCTGAGGTCGTAGGTTCGATCCCCGGCTGTGCACCAATGGCTTTTATTTCTATGTGCGCATTTAACATTCGCTTGAACGGTGAAGGAAAACATCGTGAGGAAACCGGCTTGCCTTAGACCCAAAAAGTCAGCGTGCGTCAGGCACAGAAGGCTGATCACCTACTTGCCTATTAGATTACCAAATGATCATGAAACAGATACAGAAATCAGAGGCCCAGACCTAAAAATGTTGTAGCGCCATTGATTAATTTATTTAAAGCCTTTAATTAATAATTATAATAAATAGAACTCAAAAACAATTAAGTTTACAATGTTCATAACTTCGCACAGACAGATATTAACTTGGATTATCCATTGTTATGGTAGTTTCGGTTTAAACTCTATTCTACTTGACGTAGGTCGAAATTTATTGCATTTTAATGATGGCCCTGTCTAAGCGCTTAATTAATAATTATAGTAAAAAGGACTCTAAGGTTTCACAATGTATGGATAAAGTACCAAATAGCTATGCAACACATAAATTATTTGGAAGATAAATTGTGCTATTTGACACTTCATCGGACTCATAACTTATGATGGACTTTATGTGACGAATAGCGCTATCTGACAGTCGTGAAACGAAACAATAGTGTTTATCCTACCAATAAGTAATAAATAGCTAATTTGGAACTTATGTAGAACTTATCCGTACATTGTGAAACAGACCCTAAAACAATCAAGTTTACATTGTTCATAACTTTGTACAGATGGGTAGGTATTGGCTTAGATTTCCCACCAAATTACCAAGATAAAATTTTGCCGTAAAAATCTCCAACAGTGTTGCCAGATAACGATTACTTTTTAAAACGAAATCGTGATAGTTTTGTAAAACACATGGATATTACCTAGAGCATTGAAACGCAAATGCCTTAGAAAATCATCTGCTTAACAAATTGTTCTTACAAATACCGAGCTTATTGTTTGCCGCTTGTGCAAGTGGCCTATTTAAAATATTAGTATGCGTTTCACTAGGCTTTATAATGCGCGTTTACGCGTTATGAATTGAATCTCTCTAGTTTAACTCCAAGTATCTACTATCCCTAAAGTTTTTTATTTATTACAATCAAGTATACAGTATTTTAAATTTTCTTAACCTACAAAGTAATAATAAAAATAATTAATAATAAATAAAAAAGCAAATTAAATCAAGTTTAAAAAGTTTGGTCTCTGTGGCAGTGTTTAGTATCAACTATTGAAGATTTATTTTTACGCCGGCTTTTTCTCTCGGCCTACACCCTTCTTCTTTGCCGATGAGTAGGGATGCCTACAAATTCAAATTTAATGACGTGGAATAAGTGATACCTGTATCTTATGTTCCATAATAAACATATTTTATTTTATTTATTTTAGTTTTCATTTTTAGTTATATAACTTGACTTAATGCTCAATAACCCTAAATGGGGCAAATGGCGTCCGCAGTTAATATTTTTCATATGTGAAGAATGAAATGTTTGATTTTCACATACAATACAAAAGTTAAAATATTTTGTCAAATAAAGTTAGTAAGGTTTCACTGTCGGCTTAGTAGCTTCAGCGTGCCAATCTCAATATGATCGTCCTCATTCCCTGAGGTCGTAGGTTCGAACCCCGGCTGTGCATCAATGGGATTTCTGTCTACGCATTTTACACTCGCTCGTACGGCGAATGAAAATATTTCGAGGAACCCGACATCCTTTAGACCCAAATAGTGGGTGATCGTGTCAGGCTACTTGCCTATTAGAAAAACAAATGACCACGAAACAGAAACGGACTTCTGATGGTCAGAATTAAATTATAGAACTAACACTGATTTAAAGAAGTCTAATATCTTAATAATAATTAAACAATAACAATAACTAATGTATACGTAGGTATACATTAAAATATTTAAGTCGTAATATTATGTTTTCCACAGACAAAACTTATACAAGAACATTGGTTTAATCTGTGCTACAGAATACGACGATATATAACGATTCTTCCCTAAGTCGCAAAAATTAAAACCAAACGTTAACCTCGTCTCAAAGTTAACGGTAAGTCGCCTTGAAGTCCCGACAATCAAATTAGTTTAGTTTCGTGAAGTTCCAGTTCACACGTTTAGCTACTGCTCGATAATTGTAAAGTGTACGGACTCGGCTTGTTGACTCAAACTCTAGGGTCCCCCGGGGAATAAGTTCGAGACCCATTCCACCGAAAATGTTAGTGAACTGTAGCAATACGTTTATTAGGGCAAGTTGTATACGGTCTTCTGTACCAGACCGAAATCAAATTATATTTTTTGCTTAACGAATTAAGACTATCGGACAAAGGCTTATCATTTTTTTATATTTTTTTATTTTACAGAATAATATAATAATTGTTATGTTACATTAGAAAACCACTGTGCTTTATATTAATGTAACCATAGCAGTATTGTTAAGGAGCGCGACAAATTCATATAAAAATTATAGGGTAGTCCATTTATTAGCCGCGGTAGCAAATCGGTCACCTCGAAAAAACAAAAAAAAAAAGAAAATAGAAAAAACAAATGACCACGAAACAGATACAGAAAACCGAGGTCCAGACTTGAAAGGTAGCGCACTGGTGGTGGAATTCAGACTATACGCCTAGTACCACCGGAGAGCACAGAGGCAGTGATAGGTTGTTATAATCTTTATGTTAAATGCTATAACCTAAAGTCTCAATCATAATCACAAGTAAAGTTAAAAAATATGAATTTGTATCTACTAATAACATCAAAAACTTATTATTTGGGTTTTTTGAAGTCGTTTAAATTGTACGGAACCATTTCACTATTTCAGTTACGTTCATGACCGGATTTTTACCTAATTAAAGTGTCGTATGCTTGTCACCAATACGGAGTTCATGTCCATACTTAAAACTACAATAGATACTAAACCAATATACTGTTAAATTGTAAACAATTTCTACTGCATTTTCAATATTTAGATTTTGTAATAATATCCCTCTACTTGTAGCAAAACAGAGTAGTTCTACCCTAGTAATGTTTTTTCCTCTGAAGTTGTGGGTTCGAACCTTCGTCGATGAATTGATTTTGCTTTCTATAAGCGCATTTAACACTCACATCACTCGTACGGTGACGAAAAATCATGAGGAAACCGTCCCGTCATAGACTAATGAACTCTGTATACATATATTTGTGTCAAAACTTAATACAATTTTTTAAAAATAGGACAAAGAGATCGGACATTATACTACAGCTATGAAACAAATTTCTGAAGACTATATCTATAAATATATGACAAGTGACAACCAAGTGAAATTTTTTAATTTCAAGTCAAGAGATTAAAATAAATAAGAAATACTTCCCAGCCAGGAACAGTTTTTATTACAAAATTCACATGTCGTTTTTGGTACTTCTGCAAATATTATAATCATAATTAGCCAAATCGGTCCGGCCATTCTCGAGTTTTAGCAAGATAAAGGAATAACAATAATGAATGCCTTGTATTATGCATATTACATAAAATGTAGGAAGATGACATCCATCTTATTAATTTACTATCTATTGTCTTTGGAAAGTGACAATTATTTACTTATTTTTAATATAATAAGCGATATTACTTCCTTACTTAAATATCTTAACAGTGTTACTCAATAATTGTTTATAAGTTAATGATAACTTATGTCATTTAGATTAAAATAACGAAAACTTAATTTTGTAGTATAATAAATGCGGAATTTAATTTCGTAGCCGAGTATCTTTTTTTAGTAATAAGTAATAATAACTACCAGAGATAATAATTATAATAGACCTGATGGTTGTCAATTGTCATACAGCATATTCATAGTTTCGAGTTAAATGATGACATGATGTTTGCGCATTAAAAATACAGTTTATAACAAAAGACTGTTTAACACACATACACATGAATTGAAAGTAATGAAACATTATTTCCAGCCATGCTATTGTATTCGTCAAATTAAAGATAATAATATCCTAAAACGTAGATTGTTGTTCTTAATAAAAGCCAAAAAACTCATTAAAATATATTATATATTGTAATCATTTGCCGATATTAATTAGCATTTCATTGACTGTCAATTAATATATTCGCTTGCAGTTTTATTTCCATTTAAGTACATATCAATTCATATCAACGTCAATCCTTTTCATTCTGGTCTCATTTGAAAAAATACATTGAAACTAATAGTGTAAAAAATATCTATAGATCTCATAATCTTTCACTGTCTGGTCCAGAACGATATCAAATGTAAATTAAACTCTCAAATCATTTTGCAGTGGCGTAACTATATCATCTGCGGCCCGTGGCTAATCTTCTTTCGTGGCAATTCTTTTGATGGGGCCCTAACAGTCAAAGTCGTACTCAATTACACGTTGTATACGTCCCACTAATGGCCATAGGCCTCCTCTTTTAGGCGAGAAGGAATGGCCAGTAGTCCCCACGCTAGCCCAATGCGTATTGGAGACTTCACATTCATCCATAGAACATAATATCTCTTGAGCCATCTGTCTTGGGTCGGGGGCCCGTGGCATTTTGCCAGCCCTGCCACCCTATTGTTACGCCACTGTCATATTGGTGGTAAGCCCTGTGTTCATAATATGTACTTTTATAAAAAGACAGTGTCGCTACAACCTTTGAGGTGTAGGACTTTAGATCTAATTACTGTATTCTAACACTATTTCGTGATTATTTGTTTTATCTAATAGGCAAGTAGCCTGTGCTTGACACACGCCGTTGATTTTAGGTGTTATCCTCCACTGTAGAAGCGTTAAACGCGCACCCGGATATTCCATTGGTGCACAGTCGGCTTCGACATAGTGCTCATTAACAAAGTGTGACTATTTCTTTACACGTTTACCACAGTTGTGTCAAGACTACCGTACTGTTCAAACATCCGTGCAAGTGTTTAAGGAGGGTTCATTGTTTGACTCTTTAAAATCAATTTATAAAACTTCAATGGATATTTGTATTGCGTAGCACCAGTGCCCCAACATTTTACATACTTTACGGATATGTTAAACTCATGGTAAAACTACATCTTAAAAGCCACCATAAAGGATTTGTTTTTGTTTGTTTTTAGGCAATACGTCAAGATATAATTAAGCTAGCAGTATATCTAGGAAACTAAGGAACGATTAATATATATGTATATATCTCTATTTTACGTGCCTCCGGGATACGCTTGTCGTTCAACTAAAAACAGGAAAAAGCAACTATATCATTATTTAGCAAGCAAAGGGATTAAAACAAAAGAACATTTGAATTGAGAACTCAGTTGTCATATTAGCTACAAGCATAAGAACATCTTAACCTTTTTACGACTAAATCAAGGTTTTAAATCTGCATAACATTGAACAATATTAATTACCATACAAAATGGCTATTTATATAAATCAAGATAATTTCTGAGAGTGCATTTCTTAATTTTTATTATGTTTATTTTCTAAGACATATTGTTAGAGTCTTATAAGTGGCAGTTTATTGCCAGACGTTGTCGTCCGTTCTACGCATATCTGCCCTGCGATTCTGTAACTCACTTTATGAAAAGGTAGTTTTATCAGTAGTTTATAAGCTACACGACTGATTTGAGAGCGACCGCCGATGCGAAAACCGCTGAGTGAGTTCGAAAAGTGAGTTACAGCATCGCAGGGCAGTACTGGCTATAAATGTTTTTTTGTGATGTTATTACGGCTTTTATAACAGTTATATTACGCAATCTTTATAGAGGAAAAAGAAAGAAGATTCACCAAATCATCTGTTAATGAAGAGAGCTATCCGTCGACAGTATTGCGTTTAAACACTGTCATGGAGTTGCTCTCTTTATGAACGGGTACAGGTTCAGCGAATACAGAAGATATCGAATAAAGAAGATTCAAGAGGAAGAAATTATGTAATACCGACGATGCTACCTACCTATACAACTTTATGTAATACATTTATTAAATCTTAATTAATATTAAATATATAAAAACCAATTGTCTACAGCGATAATAAGATATTATACTATATATATATTATAGGCAATAGAGTTATAATATATATTATTATAACTCTATTGACGTAATAATGGCGTAGGAAACAATTTGATCTTTATTATTTGTATCCATAGTAAAAGCGGGCTATGGTTGTATTATAATATTGATTCCAAGCCATTCCAATTGAAGAATTGTTTTTTTTTAAATTTAAATATAATATAAATACCTACGCAAAAATGATTATGAAACAAGTGAAAATCTCGTATCATAAAATTAATTTATCATTTTATCTCGAAGACATGTGTGCACAAGAATCTTCTATAATACACAGATTACACAACATAGTAAATAAGTGTACACGTTATCACTGATAACACTAAGATGTTGATAGCTAGCAAATTGGGTAACTGATTATTAATACTGGCAAGTACTATTTTCCTGTACAAGTCCCTAAACTAAACGTTTAATTTACCGTTAGTTTAACCAATTTCTAATATGTTTAAATAATTGTATTGTCAGTCAGTTCTTTAGCGAAAGAGGCCTCAACCAATTCGTGTAAAATGGAAAGAAAGAAGAACATAATAACATTTAAAAAAATCAGTGGCGCTACAACCTTTTCAGGTCTGGGCCTCAGATTTCTGTATGTGTTTCATGATCATTTGTTAATCTAATAGGTAAGTAGGGGACCAGCCTCCTGACACACGCCGTCGACTTTTTGGGTCTAAAGCTAGACGGTTTCCTCACGATGTTTTCCTTCACCGTTCGAGCGAATGTTTAATGCGCACATAGAAATAATTGGTGCACAACCGGGGATTGAACCTACGACCTCAGGGATGAGAGTCGCACACTGAAGCCACTAACACTGCTCATAATAACATTAAGGAAGTCCAATTAAGATAAGATACATACAAATTAACAAAAAAAAAAGGAAAGTAGGACACAGGAAATAGTAATTTAAGTAATATTATAATATTCTTTTCTATTATTTAACAATATTTAGGTTACCAGAGAAAAAGTTTAATTAAACACAAACAGAGATATATCCATTGAACAGCGGCTCCAAGATCACAGCGGTGGGAATCACGCGCAGAACTTACTACATCTTTTTTTTCGTAGGGAAATGCATTGCGCATACTCCCGCGGCGCTACTAACTTGTGGTGTAGGGTTATATGGCACGCTACTGTGCTTACCCACTAAAACCCAACGGCACCACCACTAGACCGGACTTGGTAACACATAGCCGTATTCGCATCCCGCCTCGCGGTCAGCCGAACTAACAAAATCCGCCCTAAACCTGAAGTCTGAACTGATTACTCTCATATATTTTGTGGATATAATTGTTTTAGGCACGCGCTTAAACTTACCCACCCTACAGTAATAATGGTTAAATTATGCTTATGGCGGTAGCGTGTGTAACAGAGAATGTTTCTAGATGAATTTACAATATTGCTGTCAACACTGCTCTCGTTATAGATTAGCAATTAGGAAATAATTATTGTTGAAGGTTAATTTGTCAACAGATACATAAATCATGTGTTAGTATCGGCGAGGGTCCTTTTATTGTGGTTTTCCTGAATATAATTTTGATTTTGTTTTCTTTTTTTAAGAAGTTAGCCGCAAATTGTATGGTGCCTCCAGTATCCTTCGACGTCTTAGTAATTTTCTTCCCTTTAGCACTAAAACCTCACTGGCTAAATCTCTCCTCCTGCCATTACTGGACTACGCCGATTCTTGCTCTTCCGATCTAAACGAGGAATTGCTAAATAAACTGGATCGTCTCCAAAATTTCTGTACCCGATTTATATTCGGTCTAAGAAAGTACGACCATATCTCTGCGTTCCGTAAACGGCTAGGCTGGTTACCCATTCGTCAGCGACGCGATGCTCATGTTCTCCATCTCCTATATTCCATTCTGTTCAACCCTAAAACTCCTTCCTATCTCAAAAATGATTTCAAATTTTTGGGAGCCCATAACTATAGCTTACGCTCTTCCGAAAACTATATCCTTGAAATCCCGTGTCATAACTCCTCCTTTCTTGGCGAATCCTTTAAGGTCTCTGCAGTTAAGCTATGGAACTCACTTCCAGTCCCTATTCGCTTAGCTCCTTCTCTTTCTTCCTTTAAATCTCTTCTTTACAAACATTACCTGTCCACATCGTATCCCTAACTTTAATAATATGTACCTACAAACTGTCGTGAGACTGATCTTAATTTAGGAAATTGAAAATGATTCATGTGCACTTTTTATTATTTTTTTCATGTATTCTTTATTAGTTTTGTTTGTTTTTTGTTCCTGATAAGTTTCTTTATCTAAACAACTAAATGTAATACATGTATTTTTGCACTTCTTGCCTTTCTTATGTAATTTAATACTTTTTTTTTCTCACAGTGGTTGCCTGGAAATGATCGCTCGAAAGCGATAAGGCCGCCAGTTGCTCTCCTTTTTATTTAATTATGTCAATTGTACTATATTAATGTATATGCAACGAAGTGTTAATAAATAAATAAATAATAATTTTACCAAAAAATAGGCCTGAAGCGTATTTAATAAAATAATTATTTATTACCTCTACAAGAGACTTTATTTTCTATCCCTTGTATTCGCTTATGTGAAGCCTGTTTGTTCTGGGTATGATGGATTATGACCAGCTCCGTCTCAGAAGAGAGCTTGCTTTGTCAGTGTATTTATTTAGGATACTTACTAATGGAGAGACTGGATCTGCGGGTTCCAAGCAAGAATCTGAGGCGGAAGTCTCAACTTTTGGATGTACCGCGCGCACACTCCAACTTGGTTAGAGAACGGCGCCACTCACGCCAGCAATACATATAATAAATAAAAAGAGTTGCTTGTATTAGTTATAAGATCTAGGTAAATATATATATATTTAATGTTTTTTAATTGTAGTATTATCGGTGTAGGTTTTATTGTGTAGTTCTATCGCAATAGTAGTAACTTTTAAGATAGAATAATTATTGATTTATTATGTTGCCATATAGCATATGTTCTTTTATATTTCCTCAGAAGTGTATAATAATTTCCGCAACAAGTATTAGATAGTCATTTATCATTGATTATCATTGATAACACATTGATATTTGTAATCAGTGACTAACAATTAATGAACCAAGATGGCTGAAAAAAACATTGTGTTATTGCTTTGTTTTGTGACAAATTTTCTTATTGTTCATTCTGACGTGTTATGTGAATGGGGATTTTGTACAGTAAGTACTTAAATTTTTAATTATAAAATATTAGTCATAGGTTTGAAGTACTATCAAATAACTACTAAAATAAGCCTAACAAATGTCAAAAGGTTTTAGATAAGATTCATTATTTTAATAATAAAAATCACCATTTATTTACTCCACAAAGATCCATTATGGTTCGTAATGGACTTAAGAACTAATTTTAGTATCTTGGAAACAAAAACTTTAAAAATGTGGGACAGACTCGTATTTATGTCCCAGAGCTGACAAACATACCAAGAATGCATAATAGAGATGTCGTTCTTTTCCGACGGATCACCCAAGGCATCAGTATGAGCTTGGGAAATATGCCCGAGGCACTGCAGATACGAGGCAGTCTCATCAGCATCTAAAGACGTTGTTATGTTGAATGCACAAATCATGGGGTAAAGTATCCCATGAACGAATGCAGACAGCTTCACTTCTCTCTAGCGGAAAGTAACTCAAGGATGTGAAATTAATGGCCTAATTCATATTATTTGCCCTAACTTTCTATCTCAATTTAAGTTTCGTGTACCCTCTCGCATCCCATTATTCCATTTGTCCCTCCTTTCCGTAGATCGCGTTTTGGTCAAAGCTCACCGAAGTCCATATTAAGCATTCTGATAAACCAGCTATCCATACTTGCTCCCCTCACACTTTAAAATCGATTTTTGTTTAGTTTTTTGTAATTTTTTTTTTTGTAATGTTTGTTTTGTTTAATGATGTCTTTAAGTGCTTGTCACAAAAAAAATTGTATTTTGTGTTTGTTTTTACCAATGTATCAGGGTGCCGAGCGTTGGCAAGCTTTTTATCGATAAAAAAAATAAAAATATTATGGTGGGTAAACTTCCTGATAGAAGAAAGCAAGACAGACATTCATATACAGAAAAGGTGCTCATTTTTATCTGTCAATCCATGACTATATATGCAGCTGCCAACCACTGGGAATGACAGGGGAATGATATGTATAACGAAATGCGAAGTGATGGCCATCGTTTCATTGTGATTGGCTATCAATGACGATCGTGGATCGTGTCAGCCGAGTTGGCCTGAAGATGCTGTTGACGAGAATCTGAATATGAATCGCTTCTTTAAGAGTAAACGCTATGTCTGACTACCGCTAATAATATATCAGCTATCGTCATAGTTCGCGTTGTCTGGTTCGTGTGCGTTGCGTTGTGCGTGATTTCTACGTACTTGTACGTGGTTTAAAATTTAGTGGCGGTATCCAAGCTTTCTGTCACGACATTTTCTTAATATGTAATGGTCTATTCAAAAAATGTCGCCTGTTTGAACAGCTTTCTGTCGACGACACCGTTGGTTTAGGTGTATCACTATCCTTTACTGAATCATCAAGTATTTAACAAATCATTGTTTAAAATACTCTTACAGGAACATCTAAAAAAAGAGACGAATAGATGTAGAGTGACTCCACCGGACTGCGGTTATAACAATGCAACACATTCCGGGCTAACACTGCCATCTCCTACAATTTGTAACTGCTGTGAATTTTGTCTACCTCTCTACGGTAACGATATTTTCTACGATATTTCTTGGCATACACAAAAATGTATTAAATCCATATGCATATAGTTAGTAGAGAAGAGAGATTAATTGTAACATATTTGTGCGTACAATTACTCTTTTAATAAACGGTGTAATAGTATGTATAAAATTTTCATGTCAACTTGATGTAATGTCAAATTAATTCTCGGCCATCCCAAAATGTTTTTTTTATTATTTTACTCCCACCACCAACACTCATTTTGTAATAGCGATATTAGTACTGTAATAATCTTTATATACAAACGTTTTTCGATTCAGCTAGAAACAGCTAGTTTCTATATAAAATACAATATAATAGAAATCTTCAGCTTGGAAACCCAACATTGGGACACTGGCTATCATACTTATTAAGCGAATATATTTCTATAATAATTCAATTTCTATAATGTAATAAGCCAATGCCAATTTATTTCCAATAATTTTATCAACAATTAATATAGGAAAACAAAAAGGTAACGTTTTAGTTTAATTAATATGTATTTATCAATTTCCAGCTAGAGGTAATGAGTGCAGCTTGGGCGGTCCTGGTGATGGTATGACCATCGGTAGATGTGGACATGGACTCACTTGTGATGAAGCAACGAGGACGTGTGTTAGAAGTAAGAGCTTATAAATGGGAAATATTTGTCAATATATAAAAACTAGATACGTGATAGTAAAGGACCGTTTATTTTTCTAGCATTATTTTTTTGTATTCTAGAAGTTTTTTCTTACCTTAATGTTTTATTATACATATATGTTAAATAACGCATGTCAGACGCGTGGCATGAGCGTGCAATCCCAGAGATCGTAGGTTCGAATATGGCAGCACACCATTGGAGTTTCTATGTCCGCTTTTAACACTTACTCCGACGTGAGGAAATCGGGTCTACACAAAAGTCGACGCCGCGGCGTGTGTCAGTACGTGTGTGTACTTGCCTATTAGAAAAAACAAATGATTAAGATCAGACTCAAATCAGACCCAGACCTAAAAGATTGTAGCGCCACTGATTTTTTACGTGATAATCGTGACATGTCAACATAGTCTTTTACAGAGATTTTTCTCTAGAATGGATATTGTCTAAGAGGTCCCTATTTTCTTTTTTTTGTGATTTTCTTTCATTTCATGCTGTTTAGCGATTAAGGCATCAGAAGGTGCTGATTAGAAAAAGCCGAGTAAACGTGTAGTGTGATTTAATTTTCCTCATCCTTGTTGAATTTCAGTGAAAACAAAATGTCACGACGCTCAAGATGATTACGATGCACGGTTCGCAAGGGGCGAGGTTGGAGCTTTTGAACGAAGACCCTATTGCGATGGAAGGGGCAAATATGCAGCGTTTGATTGTGTACCTACACAAACGTTAGTATTCAAATTCAATTTTAGCGATGGACAAAGTTATGCAATATTCTAATAAAATACGAAATTCTACCCGTTTCACCTCGACGTCCGCCGTTACACAATAAGCGTTTTTGAAGTGAATCTTCTTTAGGCGCCTGAGGGTAAAACTTTTACGAATGAAACGCAATAATAATAAGCGTCACGAAGATGTGCAGCGTTTTAGATTAGAATGAGAGAGTAAGAAGGGCGAATTATCTTATAGAAATTCTATGAAATATTAGTATTTATTTATGCAAGATAAATTATTGAAATCTCAAATGACGAATTGTTAATTGAAAATGCCACGAGTTTTTATTATCGAAGCAATAATAAAAAAAAATATAATTTGTATTAATTTCCGACACTTAATATTTTAATGACTACAAGTAAAGTTGAAGTATTTCCGAACGGATCTTTCAAGAAAAGAGCGTACCAATTCTTAAAAAGTTGAGAGTGTCCATGTAGTATAAGATCCCGCTATACAACGACCTTCACCGAGATGCTTATTTAATGAAACTTATTTTATATTTAATTTAATATGTCAATAAATATAATCCATATGGGTTGCCTAGAAAAATTTCAGTCCAGAGTATGTTTAATTAATATTTAAAAAAAAAAAATTTTTTATAATTTGCATATAGTAAATTTTTTGAACTTTTTTCAATCAATATTTTTAATCAGGGAAGTATTATATATGTATCACTATAACCTTCTTTTATACTAAAGATGTATATATACTTTAGTGTCACATAAAAAATATACACTTAAATAATTAATTGATTAAAAACAACCTAACGTTTACATATTCTATGGGCTTCATAATTTCGATTGGTATAGAATTTATCTAATAATCATACCGGTGAAATGTTTAAAAAAATTTTTTTTTTTAAATTATTTAAACATACTCTGGACTGAAATTTGCTAGGCAACCCATATGGATTATATATTTTATTGACATATTAAATTATATATAAAATAAGTTTCATTAAATAAGCATCTCGGTGAAGGTCGTTGTATAGCGGGATCTTAGACCAATGGGAATGTCCACGGAATGTGATAAAATGAAAAATAAATAACCGATGGTGTATTGTTTTTCTAATGCAGTCATTAATATTATTATATTAACAGTATTTGGTTTAAAAGCAGTTGTCCTGATTTTTTATACTTTATTCATTCAGTTCTTACAATAACTATATTTCAGATGTTTCTGTCAGTCTGAAGAAGGTGAGCGTTTGTTTGGCGAAGTTGTACACACTGGAGCCCTACAAAATATGCCATGTCGTGAGTTTTGTTGATTTTTTTAATAAAAAACATAGTTTTAGCTTTATTGGCAGTATTTTTGCAAACCAATTCTACTTAGGGTTCAAGTAAAGAACGTACTAATTCTTAAAAGGCCGGCAACGCACTTGCGAGCCTTCTGGCATTTCACTCAGTAACAAGTAACATCAGATGAGTCTGATGCCCGTTTGCACCCAGTTCCATAAAAAAATCCATCATAATACTTGATCCAAACTTGAATTTATTTATTTATTTATTAACACTGCGTTGCATTAACATAATGAAAATTGAAAATAATTAAATGAGAAGGAGGGCAACTGGCGGCCTTATCGCTATCGAGCGATCTCTTTCAGGTAACCACTGTGAAAAAAAAATGTATTAAATATTTTTTATGATAAGGTAAACAAGAAGTCCAAAAATATAATACATATATTTGTCCACTTATATCTATCTACCTAAAGTAATTTCAACGTATCTTGTCGAAAAAAATATCCAACTTAATATTATATTTTGATTTCGTATGCTTAGTGACAAACACATACTTAATAATATTCGTAAATAACATTGTTTTTAATAATTTTTAGGGTGTTCCAGATTCAATGACGAAATCATGAAGACAATAGACAAAAACACCCCATTCCCAGTGGCTGGGCCCAGGTGCATCTCGGATGGAAATTTCAATCCTATACAATGTTTAAATAACACCTGTCATTGTGTGAATAGAATAACAGGAGAGAGACTTAGTTCGGAGGAAATTAATTTGGACAATGAACCTATTACAAGACTAAGTTGTTGTAAGCATATTCAATTATATGAACTAAATAAATAAATATTTTAAGCATTTCTTATGGTCAAAGGTCTTAGGAACAAACCTAATGAGCGTCTGAAAGCATTATCTTACTAATTTAGGAAGTAGGCGATTAAGAGGTAATCTCATTGTAACCTATAAAATCCTTACTGGCCACTATAATGTTGCAGTTATTAAGAAGCTCTTTATTTTAAGTGAGAACACATATCCGAGGGATAGTTCTTTAAAACTGAAGGGTACTCAATATAATACAGATTCCCTAAAGAACTTTCTCCTAAAGCGAGTAGTGTCTGACTATAATAGGCTTTCGGAAAGTGTAATCTTTGAATGCTTTTCTCTTCTCGCAAATACGCGCGCATCAGCTTATTAAGCTGCTGGGTCGTTCTTCTTTTAAACCTACAATTTGATCAAGCTTTAGCTCAATTTTTAAAATAAAAATATAAAGCTTTCTTGTCAGTTTATATATATATTCTGATAGCAGATTTTCTATTCTATTGGAAAAAGTGGTTTGCCGAGATGTTCACAGATTTTTGTACGATTTTCTAGGCCTGAAAGAAAAATTCGACAAAAAAATTTAATATTTCGGCACGAAATCTTTTATTTTATTCTATCGAATACTCTTTGTCAAATAACTTGTACTTTTGTAATACATTAATTAACTAAATGAGCTTTTAGAAAACATATTAATATAATACATTTGTATGTATAAAATATGTTTTATTCGTGACCTAATACCACTCCGTCACATTTTCTGCTAATATAAATGTATTTTTTGCTATAAATCAATTTTTACTATCATTTAAAAATAAATACCAATATCACAGATAGCAATATAATCAAATAATATAAATATAAATTTTAAATGTTGCACTAGTCATAACAAAATATATAAAAGACAAAAATAATTTTCCTATCAGGAGACAACATCGTGACGGAGTTTGATATTCTAGGGGATACCAGGCTGCGTTTTGGTATAAAACAGGTTTATTTTTCTAAAATAATTTATTTTGTTATACATCTTTTCAGTCTTCATCATTGTCATATAAAATAACATGAGATCAAACTTAGATAATTATTGAAATCTCATTTGAGAACTTTTTTCTAAGAGATTCATATTTTAGTAAATTAAATGACTACTCATTCGTTTTAAGTAATTAAAGTCTAGTATAGCTTGACATCAAATTAACGTTTCCAAAAACTTAAAATAAAATAATCATTAAGGCATTGATAGAAAGTCTTATTTTTCGAATATTGATAGTGGCTCTTCGAACTAGAAATATTGTCTCTTCCCTTTTTATTAACATTCGGAGCCCGGAGTGTTTGGTAAGAAGTACCGCAGACAGCAGTTTGATCAGTTGGATCTTTCGCTTTAAGCGTGGCGAAAGGCTGATCTTCATTGGTTGATTCATCTGGGCTGGATTATGTATACATAATATCGTAAAATCTTTTTCGGGGCATTTTAATTGTGTTCATAATATCAGTGAGCATGAAATCTTCCACATCATGAATTATATCGTCTTCTTTTTCGTTAGATAAGAACACGCCCACAGTATATATATATATATATATATATATATATATATATATATATATATAGAGCAATAGACGTCGTAAGAACAGAATTGTTCACAGTAAACTAAATACCCTATGGTTTAAGACGAGTTTCCGTGAACATTTGGTGGACTTGCTTTGTTCCTTTCAGGGGCACAATATTATTTGGAATCGTTGTTGCTACCTTTTCTAAGTCTTAGCCTGTCAAAATGAACCGTTTAAATTTGTTGGCATCTTGAAAGTGGATAAGAATTGGAACATCTGCAATATAGTTTCCTCTACCTACTATGGCATCACCTTGGCGTTTCATTGTCCCTCCAACCATCAGAAGCTCCTTTTCCATGCCCTGATTCAAAGAAGTTCCAGGATATTTGGCGAAACCCATAATCTTCGAAAAAATTGTTTGCCATTAGGTAAAAGTGTGACAGAGTTGACATGTGACGTAGGGGTAAAAACTTGTTGCTAAGTCGATAACATTTAAAAGCTGACATAGAATTTATAATTTACTCATTGACAACAAAATATTTCTTATAACGTAAGAGTAGACAACAAAAAGTAACAATAATAATTATATTTTGAATCCATTACTTACGTGACGAAGCGGTAGCCGAATAAAAACACACACCTTCTGTCACAGCTTTCGAGCGATTGACGCGCTGACTTTTGATCTCATAGGGGAAGTGTACTCAGGGGGGAAGGAGGTCTAAACCTTCAATCTCAGGCCACAAAGACGAGCGGCACAAACGCGTATTTCGAAGGACAACCCACGTGACAGAATTTACAAAATAAAACACCAGGCAGTAGGAGACAAGTATTTGATATTTTTTAAATATTTTATTAAAAGTGATAAAAAATAATGGTTGCTATTGCATGATAGGCAATATATTTAGGAGCTATAAGATATTTTTATGTTTTGTGTCATCATATAATTTTTTCGTAATATTATGGATTAAACGCAAGCTGAGGTAGCGGGAGACATAGGGAATTTGTATGAGATACACTTCTGTCACGAGTATTTACTACTTTGTCACGTACTTTTACAATTAAATTATTCAATATATTTGTTATTTGATCGTGCATAGCCATTATGCATATAGTACAGTGCATGTTGAAATACAATTAAGAAAAAAATAATAGTAATTTCCTTGTTTATTTTCTCACTGATTGGTGGAGACAACTAATTGTAGGTTAAAAAGAAGAATGACCCTGCTACATTAGGTATACAGTAAATCGCACTTCCATAATTTTAAATTACTTTTTCTTCTGCGTTAAACGTTACACACAGTTAGAGGCGCTACAACGTGATTTTTTTGTAGGTTTGTGCGAATGGGCACATAGAAGTATAATCTAATACATTGTTAAGTATGTAATTTTAGATATTAAAAAAAATACTTGTTCACTAAAGAAACCGGCCAGCTTTAGGAAGAAATTACTATAAAATTGTTAACGAAACACAAGTAAATTTTCAAAGAATAATGAAAACCTGAAATACAAATTCCAAATACTTTTATTAAATTTTTGAAATAAAATCTAATAATCGAAAATGTTACGTCTTCCTGAATATGTTTTAATTTTACTTGTGATACCAATACAGTGTATTTTAATATCTAATACCTAACCATTACTTGAAAATTGCCACAGATGAGAAACAATTAGACCTATTTCCTGATCTGTCAGAAGGTGACCCGCCTTATTCAACAATGTCGCCGTGTTACAAGAGCATTGAGGACAAAAAATCCATTATCGAAAATGGTTCTAAAAATGGATTTATAATGGACTATTTCAATACATTTGACAATTTGGAGTGTTTACCAGATGGCACTAGTGGAAGAATTGGGATGTTGGCAAATGGCAGGTAAACGGCTTAATAAACATGTACATTGTATAATCATTTCAATTTTCCAAATTTAATATTTTGTTAATGATAATCCAGTGGTGCTACAACCCTATATGGGTCATGGCCTGATTGTATCCGTTGATCATTTTTAGTTCATAGATGAGTAGGTAATTAACCTTCTGTCTGACAGTTGTCATTTTTGGATGTGATATGTCAGTTTTCTTACGATGTTGTCCTTTACCGTACAACAGATAGAAAGACAACGCACGGCCGTGGATTGAGCCTATGACCTCAAAGAGTCGCACGCTGAAGTCGACTATATTCATATTAAAACGAAATATTAGTGATTTTGTTGGTTAATTGAGATTGCGATTCCTAGTCGAAGCTTAGCGCTAAATAGCATACTTCTAGCATACGAGAAGTTCCGACTAACATACCCATTGTGTAGGTTAGGCACAAATGATAGTTCAATAACTATTGCTGTAATGATTTCTTCTACTACAATATATAGGTATATATTATCTAATATAGAGCACATTTAGGAATGATTCATTGCTTGTGTTTATTTGCTCCTGTAATGGGGCGGACATCGGCCTGTTCAAGCAGAGTCCCCGCTGGCTGTTAACTAATTTCTGTACTGTTTCAGTAAAGTATGTATCAACGATCGAAACGAGCTTATTGGTGATTACATTGCCAATCCCAACACATCTGAATATAATAATATGGATTGTAGTAAGTACATTTAAGAATCTACTCTAAAGGCTTTAAAATCGCTTTAAAATAATAAAAGTGACAATAATCAATACGCAATTTGTTCTTAATAACTGCGGACGCTTGCATTAAAATCACACTAAATTAGACACGAATCGCCCAACGTATCCAAAATCGCGACTTTCGGTACTAAAACCATAGTTAAATAGCTAATCAAAAATACATATAAGTAATCCGTTCCCTTACAATTATATCTTTAAGTGCAAGCATTTACATAAAAATGTAAAAGCTTTCTGAGCCGAATCCTTAACTTGCTAGATCGGGATAGGTTCTGAATAGTACTGCAGAATCTTATTTATAGATTTTCGAGTAAAGAAATACTTACATAGCAACTAAGACCGAATAGTTATTGCCTAAAGCTACATTTGGATATAATATGTAATCTGAAATAGAGGAGTTATTATTATTAAAGAACTTTTTCTTTTAGTTCCGAATTCAAAAATATTTATTTCCGTTACTATGATTGAATCAACCATACTGTATATGGGTAATTTTCACGAAATATCTACATCGTAATAATATTTAAAAAAAAGGGTGCGTGTACTTATGTACGCGCGTAAGAAGTTATACTTCTTTGGCTTTCTTTATTTTTTTTAAATATAATTAATTAATAATTAATATTTAACGTAAACAATTTAATATTTAGTATATTATTCAATTATTAATTAATATTAATAACAATTATTATTATTATATTATTAATTCAATTTAATAACTTGGTATGTGTCATAACCTTTTAACTAAGTAACAATAAGTCTTTGTGAAAAAAAATTTGCTAAATTTCTTTGAAAAAATAATTAAAACTCCTTTATTTGTGTAAAAGGTAAATGTCATTGTTAGATGTCATGGTCATTCAAAATTCTTGGCATAGCTAACTTCACGCATATTCTATTTCTTTTTACTTGTAGATTGTCTTATTCCCATCTCGCTCGCGCACGCTATAATCACACTGACAACTTTGTGTCACGGTGCGCGCGCAATCGTAAAATTTCATTTTCATCAATTTTTCATAACGCGCCTAAAGAAGTATAACTTCAAAAATCTTTTACAGAATGTGCATTAACCCTCTCACTGATGAGTTCTTCTGGATCACGACCAATTTGCTGCAGAAACGGTAATTTCAGACAAATCCAATGTTATCGTGGACGTTGTCGATGTGTGGATTCCAACGGGCGGCAAATTGGCAAAGATGAACAGAATGTTCGCAATTTGAAGTGTTTCTCGGAACTTGGAAATAACTGGCAACATTGTTAGAAAAACAAATATAAATACTAAAGGACTTGGTAATTTTATGGAATAAAATAAAAAAATGTATAAGTACCACAGTAATAATAAATGCATAATGACCAGATATAGATTATATAAATGTTATTTAGTTAAAACGTGATATAAAAAAAAAAATATTTTTACGCTGTCTTGTATTTTTTCAAGCTTATTTTCAACCTATGTGGGGAAAGGAAGGTGTTTTTTTCGACGTATAGGGAACATCATCGACCTGTCTAATTGACTAGCGAACCCAAAATCCCCGGTGGCTATGGTAAAGAATCAAAAAGTTGTATATATAATTATTAACGGAGGGAATCATTCATCGTAGTGATTGTAGCTACGGCTATAGCTTTTACGACTATTATAGTCTTTACGAGGATATGAGTAGGCATTCAGTATCTCGTCTGTTTCTGATAAATAAAGTTATTCGACGAAATATAGACATATAGGTGATAATAAAACCGAAATCTCAATGAATGTGAACTCAATGATCACGTTAGACTGTATATTTATACTTTAGATTCTGAATAAAAAGGCAAGCCTAAAATGATTTGGATACTATAATATTTCTACTTCTAATGTAAAAACACTTTTAATATTTTAAAACACAGTAACAACTTTATAGTTATACCACTGTAGCAGATGATTTTTTTTGAAATTTATTTTTTATGTGCAGCAGGAGGAAAACGGGAAAACGTCACTTTGAATGAATTTATACTTATAGGTAGTACAAGATATATATAGTTATAGGTAACGCCGAGGGCTAGCGGGTGTAGTGCAGACCTTTCAGGGAATATAGGCAGGGCCAAAGTATTTGGAAGTCGCGACTGCTTTTATTTGCGTTTGTATAATATTACAGAAGAGATATTTGTTAAGGTTGGGATAGTTATTACACCATCTATCACGATTTGAACCATAACATTGAATGTTTACTTGAAACTAGACATACATGGGGTGTTCAATAAAAAGTTAGAATGAGTATGACGCAACTGTCTTTTATTAAAGTTTTATTTTTTTCTTGGTTTTTTGCTAAAATTCCTTTTCGACAAAAAAATTCTTTCTCAACCTTAAAAATGATTTATTGCGGCGACTACTCCGTTGTCATCTTTATTTCAAGTAATTTAAATAAATGAAATAATAAAACACAAATAAAATAAATTTAGTAGGTTTACAGTTCAAAATAGGGAAACTGTCATAACGGTATAGCGTTTATATAGTAAATGTCCCTTATACGCACGAACGAATATTTAACTTTTAACTTTTTAAATTGTGTAGGGAATAGTTGAAGGAAATTGTTAATATGATATGAATATGTTATCTGTTTCATATCTTTGTTCGGCTTGCATAGCTATATAGTTACAATGACAATGGCATATTATTGACGGCAAGTTATATGAAGTTGTCAAGTGTCAACTATCAAATGTAAAATAATTTTATTTGTAATCGCGTCGTATTTGTTTCTACTCTCGGCCACTTTCGGCATTCATTCTTAAATACTATTTCTTTAGTAGACTTTCTAAAAATAGGGAGTTGTGCCTTTTGTAAAACAAGCAACAAATGTGCTAATATTTTTACAATGCCTTTTATTTATTCGATACTAACACTTTATAGGTTATAGAATAATTTGCATACCTACAAGAAAATATAGATTATTGTTAAAAATCTATAAATTTTGTCAAAACAGTGTTTATAAGTTGTCTGCTGTGTGGGAGTCTTGTATAAGAATTAACGATGGGTCTCATTATATCAAGATTTCGCGTAAGTATTTCATATATCACCGTATGGTTTGTAACGTAGCCAAAAACTATTTCTAAATTGCAATACATTTGGCGCGAATTCAAACGTAATGCTTGACCTATTAGATATTACGATAATCCAAAACTGTTATCTGGTACCAAAATAAATTAAGCCTATTGTTTAAATTTTTATTAATTACTTATGTACTTTAGAAAATTGTTGTATACACAGTATTTGGAATCTGGCAGTGCAAGATTGAACTTTATTAATAGAATTTGTATAGTTCCAGTACTAATTATCTTTTTCTAGTCTATATATTGATTGCTGTGTCTTGTCAAACATATTTTATATTTTCCCAGGTCTCTAAAGAATTGACAAGTTAACATAATTTAGTAGCAGTATTTAGTTTCTATGAGATATGATGACCAGCACATTCTGCCCTCAGTAAAAAAATTAAGGCCTATATATTTCTGTCTCTCAAAATCGTTATTGTTACGATCTTCTTTTAGAATTTCTTTTTTGAGTACAAGTCATTTCAAAACTTCCATTATTGCTCTAGTTGCTTATAATATAACAATCGGTATAGGCAGTCACTAGAGAGTATAGACATATATTTCATTTCCATGTGAAGATAATGATTATTAGTTAACTGATACTAATAAAGCCATTGTCAACTTTCAAGTTTTGGTGATGTTTTGACTTTAGAAGCAGAAAAAGGGAACTAACAAATAACAATTTTAATTTATATTTTACATTATTTGAAATAATGCTACTTTAATAAGAAAGGGTAGACTGATATATACTAAATGTATGGATAATGGATCAGGGCTTAAAAGTTCAGTATGCTCAAGTGGAGTTATCAAATACCTCTGTTATGAAGTCATAAATTATAAAGTATTATTCACTCACGGTCTTACTAATAAAAAATCACTATACATGCGTTATGACAAGGTGATAGTAATTCAGTGAATAGAGCTTGTACAGGGCATAAACTCCTCTTTGACCAATAATCGATGTGTATTGGTTGAATAACAAAACGACCCTTATTTATTGTTACCCTGGCAACCCGCCGTGTTTGATTGACGTTTGATTTAATAATTTTGATACGACTCATAATTCTAATGTAAGTTGTATTTATTTTATCAACCAAAGCAATTATATACACATTTACTCAATATACTAATAACATTTTATTATTTGCAGCTAATAGAAACTCCAAAACCTCAGACAAAGAGGACTAGAATTTTACATAAAAAGCCGCGTTCTGCAGTACAAAAGTTAGAAGAGGTTAGTATCAATGTGATAGAGAAAGGACTATTTCATTCAAAATCCCTCAACGATCATACTTAAATATTTTTTTAGGCTCAAACAGAAGCGACTCGCCGAAGCTCACGAAAGGGCTAGACAGAAGCATCTTCTAAGGCTCAAATTGTTACAGCAGCAATTAAATAAATAATTATATACTTATAAAAAAAATAAAACCCCCGTTTTAAATGAAATATAACTTTTTATTTATTTCAAGTCCTTAACTATCCACACCTATGTAAATAAAACAGCCTTAAAAATATGTTTCAATAAAAGTAGCTCTAGCAGCTTGTCTAGCCAGATTGCTTGGGGGCGTCTAGGTTGGCCTTGGTTCTTCTGGAGCATTCTCAGTGTCATCAAACGTAACATCCAGGTCTTCTTTGATATCAATAGCAATATTGTGGAGGATTGCCAGTGCTACTATATATAATTTGGCATTTTCTAATGACACTGAGAAGCCATGAAGAAGACACCTAAATCGAAAACCCTCCACCTCTAGTACTCTTTTCGACATCAGCTCGCACTCTGTCACAGATCTTCATAACATACTTCTTTGAAAAGCGGTATTTTGTTTTGAAATCGCCATGCGAAAGTAATAACGGATTGCACCGAGTTTGGTATGTTCTTTGACTTTCCTTGGAGGCGGCAAATCTTCAATCGTATGTATTAGCTGCATATCAATATTATCTAAATCTTCTATTTGATCTATAAAATCTATTTTCAACAAACACAAATATCTACTAACTTAAATCTTTCCTTGAACTAAACAGTCAAAAAATGCTGTCAAACGCGAAATCAGATGAAATTACGCAATTTTTGTCTTATACACCCGTTAAACTAGGCCTCTGCGTTGTATAAGCATTGTACAAGTCTTCATACAAACCAGACACTTGTTATAACAGCAGTATACATCAACCTTGTCAATTCAGACATTATTAGTAACATTTTTCTTATAACAGGCTTATACGATGTGCATAAATCTTTATTAGTAAGGCCGTATATGTTTATCAATTTAACATGGTCATTGTATACAATTCAATTGCAAAGGAATCCATGAAAGTATTATTATGATAATATATTCTGAAGTACATTTTCTATATGACCTTACTTTACATATTACTTAAATTGAAATAAAAAAAGTGACTATGTTTTGTTTTAATATTAATATCTGAATGTTAAAACAAAATAATGTAACCCTTTTTTTTATCTATTTATAAAAAAATTTTTTTGTTTAAAATTCATTATTATACATCTTCATGGCTTAATGTTTTTATATCGAGACAAAAGTTCTACTCCCATAATCAAAAACAATGTTTTAATGAAATTATACATCTGTCTTATTGCATTACCATGTTAACAAAATCTAATAGAAAGAGACCAAACAATTACAAAACTTTAGTAAAAGAGTGCAATTAGACAAATAATATAATATAGTTTTTATGAATAATGCTAAATTTGTCTCGCAATTAAATGAAGAAATATTTAATAGAATAACATTTTACAGTTACATAAAATATAATTTATTTAGCATTTTAGAATCTATTCAACTTTTATATCAAAAGCATATATATAAAATTACGATTTTGATATAAAAAGGAAATTAGCTTAACCACATTAAACAAGCCCTTACTAAAATTATAATGTTTAGGCGTAATTTTTTTACATTTTATGTAAAGCATTAGTAAGGCTCTATTACTTCAAATTATTTAGCAGAACTCGGAACCAGAACCATCGGTTAAAATGCATTGAATACATCTTATGGGGGCGCAATTTATTACAGTAGTGCATATTATTAGCTTAGTAAAAAAAAAGCTTGCATGTTCTCTTTACTGTTTCACATTATCGACGAAATATACTCGCGCATATATCTAGGATAAGTTCATAGACGTTAGCCGCAACAAAAGCCTTCGAAAGTCGACCTCAAGAGTAACTTGAAACTTACATTATTTGAAATTATATCTCGACTTCACGCTTCGTTCGCTTTAAACTTTCATTTAAGTCTGACCCACATTTTGGAGTTAGACTGAAACAATTTAATTATTATTGTGAAATAATTTTATTTTATTAACCATGAATGGATTAAAAGAGGTTGTAACTTACTTAATTTAAGGCTAATAATTAATTTAAAAAAAAAACTATTGGATTTGAAATTATAATAATACAGCTACTTCAATTCCATACTATGTAGTACATAGTATAGAATTGAAGTAGCTGTAGTACATAGTATGTAGTGTAAAATAAAATTACATATCACATAGTTTTTTTTATTTCACACTTAGTCTAGGTTATTATTGAAATTATACTTCTTTTGACGCGTTAGGGAAAAATTATGAGAGTAAATTTAACGATGCGCGCGCACACCGTCACAAAAAACCGACACACTGAAGTTAGCTATCAGTCAAAATTTTAATTTCTTCCATTGTTAGTGTCGTTTTTTCTACAAACTTAGAATCCAATTTTTGAAGAGATATTTATCTTGTTACGCGAAAGAAGTATAAATGTCACCTGTATATAAGTAGTACACACACGTTTAGTTTTTATAGTTTCGTGTCTTGCACTCCATACTTTTTTTTGGTAAAATCCTCCACCTGAACTTTCAATTTGGATCTGCTTTTTGCTTTTTCCATTCATTCTTTCGTTGTAAGGCGTGGGTTGCTCGTCTGTGACTAGGGATGTGACATTCTGCAAAAAAAAAAATCGATTTTTTATTAATCGATTATTTTTTTAGCATGAATAATCGATTAATAAATAATCGATTTTTCTTAAAAAAATAATCGATTTTTTTTATTAATCGATTTTTTCCTAATTTTTGAATTAATTTCAAAATAAACACCCTAAATATTTTATTTTTCATGGTTTTTTAAATTAAAAATAAACTAGGAATTATAAACACAAATTAACGTTTAAGAATAATCAAAATCGAAATTAACTTAATCTCGTTTTGATAGATTTTGATAAATGCTGAGTGTATTTCTTTTCAGTAGCACATTGCAGTTTTGTTGTCTTTTTAATTGTGTGCAGTCTTGTGCTGCTGAATAAATTTATTTTACTTTTAAATTATAGTGTTCCATTCAAACTTGACGTTGTAAAATTAACTGCTTTTATCATCCTTTTGATGTTTTACAAAAAAACATCAATGTATCGAGTATATCATTACATCTTCAAAGAATCGGATTTAATGTATCGCATTGTAAACATCGTTGCGTATCGAATATCCCTAATAGTTCGAGGTCCGGGTTATAAAAGACCAGACATAATGTCGGGAGGTGGCAGATAAAAAATCGATTATGATTGATTATCAATTATAAAAATAATCGATTATTAATCGATTATTTTAAATATAAAAATCGCGTAAAAAAATCGATTTCGATATATCGATTATTTTTTCACATCCCTATCTGTGACCTTAGTTTTTGCCCTTATCTGGTTGCTATGTATTGGTGAGTTAGTGAGTGGGTTTGACATACGGGGGTCACAGTTAGCGCTAATTTTGATTCTGAATCTAAGCGTAAAGATAAAGGTTTACAACAGTATTGAAATTTTATTAAACAAGTTGTTAACATCAATTATCTATCATAATAACATTTAATTAATATTCCCATTGTACTGTTTCGTAAGTGCGCCGATTAATTATTTGTATTATAGTAAAATGTTCATGTGTTATTTTCTTGTCCTTTTGAAGAATTCATACTTAGGGATTTTTTGTATTAAAATCATAATACTCAAAATAAATATTAGATTCAGGAATGCATTAGTCTTAGCATATATAAATTTTTCATTATCACATTCCAGCGCAAGAAAACGACAAAAGACATCCTAGAAGAGCTAGAAACGAAAATCAAAAGAATAGAAAAAGATGGCGAATACAAAGAGCAAACACATAAACGAGTTATTGGGCTGATAATGGTTAATTCAGTTGGACTGTATGTGCTGTTTGCGTTGCTCTACTACTTCATATATGTTGGCAAGAGTCAGTACTGGGTACATTCGCTGATGTATGCCTCTCCGTTACTACTGCTTCCAGTTTTGTAAGTGATTTTGAGTTTTCCATAAATATAGCTAATATGAGAGTTGTCTCAATACACCGCAAAGTACTCTGGATATAAATACATTGGAATGTAAAACAGACACAAAATAATAATTTGTTTTTGTTTGATTGTGATTGGTTAATGGACGTCTCTCTACTCCTATAACTGACTCGTGATCAATTCAAATGAAACTCATTATATGTAATTTTGATGGTGCAGTATTTGGTTAAAAGTATTATATGTTCTTAACAAAGCTATTAACACGGTAAACGCCAATAGAAAAAAATTAAAATCGTAAAAAAATACTTTATGCTGTAATTAATTAATACAATGAAATCAGTTCAACAATATTGTTAATTTTTTGTCTGTATCTAAAGTATTATCAACCGTAATTCTCGATTATTGTTTATGGTCCATGAATTTTAAACTCATCCATATACCTAGTAAGTCACTGTACGTCAAAATGATAATGAAATTGAAAGTGCAGTTCTGAATATCCTTGAAGTCTATTTTTGAACTTAGAGCCTTAAACTACAAGTAGTGATGTCATTGGTTTCTCATCGAATAGATGGCTATGAATCAGATTGATTTAAAAACTTATATTTATAATATAACTAATAATTGGTTAAGAGAATTTTATAGAAACATTATATCATTTCATGGACCTTAAAAGGAAAAATTAATACTAATAGAATACATTCCTTTATGTTTTAAAAGGCAACGCACTCGCGATCCCTCTGGCATTGAGTGTCTATGGGCGGCGGTATCACTTAACATCAGGTGAGCCTCCTGCCTGTTTGCCCCCTGTTCTATAAAAAAAAAAGTATCCATCGAGCTTCGTCGGGAATAGTGTAGCTTGCCAAGTGTGAAAGAATTTTTGAAATCGGAGTAGTTTCGGAGCCTATTCATTTCAAACAAACAAAATATCAAACCTTTCCTCTTCATAATATTAGTATAGATTAATTCATTGATCAATAACAAAATTGTTTAGCGATGCTATATTTGCTATTTATAGTACGTTGTAACATTATCCTGCGATTTATGAAACCGTATACCTTGAAGCCAGTCATGTGTTTATGTACTTGATCTGTCTTCGTCTGTTTCCGCGACTTTGACTTCAGGCCTTATCCTAAATGGAGTGAACAGGCTCGGAATTCCTTTATTGTTAATTATTTAATTCCAGAGAAAGGATGAAGATTATTATGTATTGAGAGATGACAAAATGTTAGTGTAATATAGATATTTTACACTAACATTTTGTCATCTCTATATATATAAAATTCTCGTGTCACAATGTTCGTTCCCATACTCCTCCGAAACGGATCGACCGATTCTTATGAAATTTATGCATATTCAGTAAGTCTGAGAATCGGCTACTATCTTTCAAACCCCTAAATGTTTAGGCTGCTCCACCCCTAAATTTTTATTTTTTAGGTAACATTTTTGTTTATATATTTTTTATACAGCATACGAAAATACACACAACTTTTAATTTTCACCCCTCTACGATAAACCCCTATTTTTTACTATAGTTATTTTTATTGAAGTAAAAAAATGTTTCCTAGAAATAATATACATGGCATAACGATGTTTGCTGGTTCAGCTAGTATTATATAAAATGTTAGTTAGTTAGTGAGTCTTAAAACAGTAACATTTGAACAATGACAATTATATAAGCCAGTTCATTGCGGCTTTACAAAAAATACTTGTAATATTAATAATGTATAGAACTAAATTGTACTTATTCCTAACTTCAGGGTGATATTCCTTCGCGCAGCAATATCAGCGTACTACAACTGGAGTCTGAATAAGAATAGAGTGAAGTTGTCCAAGATGAGAGAAGAGAAAAAGAAGATTTTAGAGGAAGTCATGGATACCGAGACTTATAAGGTATTGAATACTATTTTACTACTAAAGTAATAATATATAGATAGAGTTAACAGCGATTTTTACACAATACAAGTAGGTGTTTGCCGCTGTTGTTTTGAGGAAAATACCTACTACTCGGTTGTAGCGCATATTTTATTGGCATATTTATTATTCAATAATAATATTAATAACATTAAAAAAAAGCATGGTGCAACAGCTTTGTCACTATTATTATATTATTTTTCAAGCAACCCTAGATAACTAAAAAAAAACAATTGTGAAGAAGTGCAAGAGTGGGAATCTTTTTTAATATAAAATATGCCTTCCCAAATAAATGATGGTTCCAACAGTATTTCTTTAACTAGTGTAAATATCGTCAGTAAATATAGTAAATTTGAAATATTTAGGGCAATTTTTTTATTCCATATTATTTTCTAGTCAGACAAATTCTATTTAATTATATTAAGAATAACTGGTATTTTCCTTGTTCACGCAAAACCCTTTATAACATAGCAAAACAGTTAAGACAGCAACTTTTCTGCATGAGTTTAGACGTATTTATATTATATTGTTGTCTTTTTGTTTCTTTCATTGAAGTTAAATTATTTAAAATACCGGAGATTTGCCTTTATTTACGATTTATTGATAATATTAAACAAGAAAGTAGGTATAAACGCAGAATTCTCCGTACTGCCTTACTTTCCATAAGCCTCCCCAAGCATTCTCCAAAAAGATCTGCCTTGCTCATGCCAGCTCAGTTTTTATCATTTTCTTACGATCGTTTTTCTTCTCTTAACTATGAGATATGGTGTCCGGCAAATAAGTTGGTCGCTATATTATGCAGTTATTTTTAGGTTTTTTTCCCTATTAAAAGTAAAAAATACTTTGTACCAACGAAAATATTAATTTTAATTTTTGACGACTCATTGGTCTACTGGTTAGTACCCCTGCGAATCCATGGGTCCCGGGTTCGATCCCCGGCTGAGACGAACATCGATGTGATGAGCATTTGGTGTTGTGCTTAGGTCTTGGGTGTTTAAATATGTATTTATATGTCTATCTGTCTATAATATGTATGTATATCCGTTGCCTAGTACCCATAACACAAGCTTCACCAGCTTAGCATGGGACTAGGTCAATTGGTGTGAATTGTCTTTAAAAAAAAAAAAATTATCAAATATAATTATTTGTTACATATATTTCAGGTCGCGAAAGAGATCCTAGATAAGTATGGTACACCTGATGAACACTCAAAGGCTTTGAAACCATTCACACCGGCCATAAATGCACCCAGTCTTCCTAGTATGTAAATCAAAAATATATTTTAAAATTATGAGGCAAACTTGTATTAATTGTCATCTCATTAAAAAGTTATTTCTTAAAAGAAGATATTTCTTCCATAGATAGTTTATAATTTGATTTAAGTGCTATTTGTATATTATTATTATTAAATGATTATATCCATATTGAATTGTTGTTGCTCTCATCCCTGAGGTCGTAGGTTCCAATCCCGGAGTCCACCAATTGACTTTCTATGCACATTTTTAACTCTCTCATACGGTGAAAATATCGTGAGGAAACCAGCATGCATTTTACCCAAGAAGTCGATGGCGTGTCAGGTATAAGGCTGATCAACCTACTTGCCTGTTAGATAGAACAAATTATCACGAAACAGATACATCAGAGACCCAGACTTTAGAAGATTGTAGCGTCTCTAGGTTTTTTAAAGTCATAAATGTTAGATGCATTTATTTAAAAAAGAAACAGTGGCGCTACAACCTCTTTAGATCTTGGCCTCCGATTTCTGAATCTGTTTCATGATCATTTTTTTAAATCTAAGAGGCTAGTGGGTGATCAGCCTCCAGCGCCTGACACACGCCTTTTTGGGTATAAGACATGTCGGTTTCCTCACGATGTTTTCCTTCACCGTTCGAGCAAATGTTAAATGCGCACATAGAAAGTCCATTGGTGCACAGCCGGGGATCGCACCTACGACCTCAGGTATGAGAGTCGCACGCTGAAGCCACTAGGCCAATACTGCTCAATTACTATTTATGCTTTAAATTTCGCCGGGAATCGAACACAAGACTGCGCCCTAGTTAAGAGGTCTCAGGTCCGTAAAGTGCATTGACAAATAACATGAAAAATCAAAATCTGTTTATAATTTCAGCGACCCCTATACAACAGAAGCAAAGGCAGTTAGCGATGCTGACGTCGACGCCAAGGAACATGCACATGGTAGCAGCCACGCCGGGTGCCATTCTTAACGGACCTCGGCTAAGGGTATGATTCTCTCTCTCTCTCTCTTCAGTCTGAGCGTCGTGGTCAGCAAGAAAACATCTGACTATATAACTAGTCCAGCCATAAGTTCTGTTATAAATAAAAATGTATTATTTTTTTAATGAAGTAATGTAAAATTATTAAAATTTATACCTTCATATTTATTAAAGTTTTGGCAAAAAATAATAAAAAATCTATTCAAAATGGCCACCCTTGGCCTTATACAGGCCTTTATTCTGTTTGGCCACGAATTTATGGATGTACGCACTGTTTCCAAGGGAAATTTCGCCACTGCTTACCATAAAGTCTAAAGGGTTGAGGTCTGGGCTAGATGAGGGCCAGTCTTCAGCTCTTATAAAGTCTGGAACGTTGGTTTTTAAAATAATATGTGTGTTCCAAATTCAAAATAATAAAAAGTTGAAAAAATCCATTTTCATTTGTAACAGAACTTATGGCCAGAATAGTTATATATAGGTACTAGCTGCCCCCGCGTACTTCGTTTCTCCTTAATGTGATTTTACTGTGTGCCTATCTTGTTCTCTATATAAACCTCGGAGTTCAAGTCATAAGATTTTAATTAACAAATAAAAAATATGGGTTGGTGATAGAGGGGTAAAAATTTAGAGTTGTATGTATTTTTAATTAGAACATTATAAAAAAAATTAAAATTAAAATTTCGTCCAAAAAATAAAATGTTAGGAGTGGACAACCTTTATCACTTAGCGTTATGAAAAATAGATAGTAGCCGATTTTCAGACCTACTGAATATACATATAAAATTTGATAAAAATCGGTCAAGCCCTTTCGGAGGAGTATAGTAACTAACATGAAGAGAATGATGGCACGAGAATTTTATATATATAAGATAATGTGTAAAGTTTGCTCTTGCTTAGCATAGATGACGCAGTTTGCTGAAGAAGTTGTTATTTTATTAATTTGTCATATAATGGATAGCATATGATATTTTTAAGGTTAAAGTGCATAAATCTGCTATTAAGTACAAAATATTAATTTCTATCGTAAATTGCGCCATCTATGCTTAGCGCTTGCAAACATGACACATCGGAATTTTCAATCAATTATCAGTAATAACTCATGGTTATGTGAAAAAAGGTTGTTCAGCAAATGTTTTTATATTTGCAGTCGGATCAGCTGCCACGCCCATTACCGGATAGTAATAAGTCGGCGTTGGACAAAGTTGTGGACTATTTACTCAAAGACGGACCGAATTATAGGATGGCACTCATTTGCACTGAGTGCTTATCTCATAATGGTGAGTATTCATTTGTTTTCATTCCTTTTAAATCCACCAAAAACGAAGTTTTTTGTTTGATCGATATCCCACTAAAAGACAGACAAATGTGTCTTAATTTTTGTGCCATCTGTACCCTATAACCAGAGACAATAAGTTTTCAGGAAGGAACAAATTAATTTTCAAGTTAGACATAGTACTAGTTACTAAGGCATGGGCATTGACAGATTTTAGCCAAGTGAAATTTTGTTTCTTAAATTTTAAGGATCGCTTGGTTTGTATGGGATCAAAAATTTTCTTGTATAAAGATACTAGCCGTTTCGCGCCCGCTTTGCTGGACGAATTAAAATAAATTTTATGTTTCATTATTTTATTTTTATATTTTTAATATTCTTCTTTTTAACTTCCCGCTAAGAAAATTGAAATATTTCGAAAATCGAGTTTTTAACAGATGTTGACGTTTTGCGGTTCTAGGAAGCCTCTTTTGTTTTTATTAGCGGGAAAAATTTTCATAAAAGTAAAACAGAAATAAAAAAATGAAGGAACGTTGGAATTTAATAAATAAATCTAGGAAAAATTTCGCATCGAATGGTGGTAGTTTCATGTCGATACGATCAGTGGTTTAAGCGTGAAAGAGCCTCAAACGAACACCATTTTCTTTTTATATATATAGATCACCATATCTTTACATTAATTAATGTTATATCAAGAATGACATACTGATATTTGAACTACTTTTTGAATATATCATATTAATTTTCTGGCCACAAATTAATTATATTATTTAATACTTCTTTAACGAATGCAAACGCGATTGTTTACATGATTTGAGTGATTTTTTACTGTCGTCAGGATCCAGATTTAAAGTCAGTGTTTAGTGATCTGTGATCAGAAATAGTATTTTATTTGACATACCGAAGTCATATTTATAGCTAAGTCTCAACTAAGAGACTGACTTTTGACTATTTTATTTTTTCTTTACCCTAGTTTATATATATAATTATGTGTTAGTATAAGATATTATTTTATAAAGATCTAAAAAGAAGAAGAGAGATTAATTTGTGATAACATGTTATGGAACACACCGGAAAAAATTTGATTGATTTTCGAAATACAAAAATAGCCGATACAGCTTCGATGCTCATGTCTCGTGCTTTTAAAGTACTTTAGTCTATCGTGGTATAAGGTAAAATTTTAATTGTTTTTCGTGTACTACAGATAAAAATATTTTTTTTGCACCATAATTTAGATTCATAATTATATTTAGAGTAGCCTCTTCCATTTTCTTCCAACATTGTCATTGAGCTAAACATATAAAGTACACGTTTAATAACCTGAGGCTTTTGAAGTCGGTAAAAAATTGTTATTAAATTACAGGTATGGCAATGATCGAGGAGTTTGACTACGTGTCATACAAATGCGCGTACTGTGGTCGGCTTAATCCAGCAAGGAAGCAGCGCCCATCCGCGCCCGCCCTGTGTTCGCCGCCCGCCCTTACTTTTAATAATGGTACACTCGGTACGTTTTTTTATACAAATTTTTTCGCTGGACATAATAGATACTTATTATATTTATTGCTTAGATAAGATTACCAACATATAACTCCGGCTTCTGATAACTTTTTCTGGAGCCGAACTAAACTAAACTGTCGAAAGATTGTGAACCTCAGCGTACTGCTTACAATTTAACGTATTATTATTCGGTAGATTGTACTACACTAACTTAGTTATCATTCAAACTTCTTTGGTCAATTACAGATTAATTTTACTTCCCAACAATTTCATATAACTACCGAATAATAATACCTTAAATTGTAAGCAGTTCGTTGAGGTTCACAATCTTTCGACAGTTTACAATCTCGCGAGATATATTACAAACTAACGGTGTTTACAAATTTACGGTGACAGATACACTGTGTAGGAATATAAAGGATACATTACAAACCAAATGCTAGTCTAGTTTTTTTTTTATTTTTTTTTATGGCTCTGGCACGATTTGTGATTTAGCCAGCGTCAAGTAAAGGATTTTTTATAATTCGTGCTAGTCTTTAGAAATTCTACCGTGTCCTACATGTGCGGTTATAGGCACTCGCCCGGTACCGCACTACCCTCCCAAAGACCGAGAACAAATTAAAATTAAATTAAAACTTGCCCTCGAACCGGGAATCGAACCCGGTACCCCTCACCGCTAGTCTAGTTATATCTATGTATCGTCCTGTAAAAATCTTTCTTCAGTAAATGTTAAATTAATAATATTAGATGTTTGTTAATATTTCAGGTGGTGGTGATGACTCTTCCCTTGCATCTTCTGGTACTGAGAGTGAAGAGGAACGAGAAACTGATAAACGCACTGATGGTAAGGTTTTACTATTTGGTCTAATAAGTATTTTTTGATTGCTAATTATTGTTATAATCTTCGAAAAAGAAATAAATAACACACAGACTATATAGTTCCGCGATAGTGTAAACTGTCAAAAAATATAAATTGAGACGTTTACCGAATTAAGAAAACACGTCAAATATATTCTTCCCATAAGAAATAAATAATAGTTTATAAAAACTAAAAAACACGCTTTTAAAACACATCAAACTAAAAAGTGAAAAATAATTCCTAATTTAGGCTGAAAATGGTAATGAACAAAAAATACTGGTATTATTGTGAAAAAGCGTGGGGCGCTCTGTGCCATATTTTTCATCTATCTACCCACCATTTTCAGCCTAAATTAGGAATTATTTTTCACTTTTTAGTTTGATGTGCTAAAAGCGTGTTTTTTAGTTTTTTTAAACTATTATTTATTTTTTATTTAAATTTTTCATTTTTTTTTCGGATTATTGCATTGTCATCGATCTTTGACAGGTGCGCAAAGTTTGAATTAAATCTGTCCGTTAAAAGTGGGTCAAAATCGAGTCCGAAGGAGTCGGTTACATACATACATACATACAGGTGAAGCTAATATAAAGCGAATAAAAAAAAAACCACCATAAACTGAAACTAAAATGTGGCTTCACTCATGGCACAATATTATTCTATTCGTATGAAATATAAAATACTAAACATTTTCAGATACCAGTTAAACTTCTTTTGGTGTTTTGTACACTTCGTTCATTTATGTTTAAGCAATAATTATTATTATTATACCCTGTCTCGATGGTTGGAGAATTAAAGGTTAACATCCGTGGTTCCTTACGAACGGGCTAAAGTAAGATTAAAACCGGTATTTAGGCCGGCAACGCACTCGCGAGCCCTCTGGCATTAGTCCCCATGGGCGGCGGTATCACTTAACTCGAAATGAGCTTCCTGCCTGTTTGCCCAATTCTATAAAAAAAATCCAGTAGCGCATAATTTGTAGACAACCTTTAAGGTATCTGTTTCATGGTAATTTTTTTTTTTTTTTTCTATTTCGCAAGTAGGTTATCAGTCTTCTGTGCCTGACACGCCATCGACTTTTTGGATCTAAGGCATGCCGGTGGCCTCAGTGTAGCTAACATAGACAGTAGAAAAGAAGAATATATATAACAAAAACTAAAATATCCTATTTCATTATCAACAGAAGAAACAGATCATCCACCCTCACCGGTTGAGGGGGAGCCGAAATCTGAAGAAGAGAAGAAACAAGACTGATTGTTCATCGCCAATGATAAAACGATTCGATATTTAGCATTTCGCTTAATTTCGCGAAATATTTGAAAATATTCTAGAACATCGACATGTAAATATTTTTTTTGAAAAATTGAAGATTTTCTTTTAAAGTATCTTAAAGAAAATCAATATATGCATAATGATTCGAGAGAATTTTAAATTTGTACAATTGCAATATTAATCATAATTGTGTCTTATTTTGCTGGTAACAAGCTTGAGAGCTGTTTTGGCACGTCGGAATTTCAATTCAAAGACAATATTAATTAATCTAAAATTTACAAATTGTCGTAAAAAATATAAGCTAAATGCTTTAATTAAATCAATTTTTCATAGAACATTCGAAATTAAATTGCGGGTTTATTTTGCGTAGAGTCAAATTATTTTACTTTAAAAATTTGAAGAGTTCATATTCGTGTCTTTAAACTAATTGTTCTGTGAAAAAATGATATGGGGTTTGAATTATTTGTTTGTTATTGGGGTAAATAGTCTAATTGGTCGAATTATTTAATTTATTCATTGTTTTACGAAGTGGTAAACATGTGCCTTTCTATTTAAGAGGTAAAATTTTGGTTCTTACACGAAAAGAGATATTCAATATAGCTGTCTCTTTCACATAGTATTCTGTAGTAAGAGACAGTAAATTTATCAAAGAAAAGATTGTTTCTGGTAGATGCGATCAGCTTTCGCAATAAATGACGTCACGTGATAAACATTAATCATTTATCTACCTAAAGTAATGGTAAAGAATTTTTTTGTAGGTTCATTTGGAACATTATTTAAAACATCACAAAAATGCGCATTTAAATTGCATACATAATAATTTTTTTCGTGTACTTATGTGTGTTTTTGTCAATTGTTAAATAATTAAAATTTATAAACTTATGCTAAATATTTTACCCCTTAAATATGCTAAACGGGTTTTTAAAAACTCGGAGATATACTACACATAATCTTTATTGGTGTATTTTTCAAAATCGCTAGAATGGGTGTAGATTTTTTATCGCAGGATATTAGAATGAAGATAACATACTTTACAATGCATCGTTTAATAATACTTAAAGAAAAGCATTACAAATCATGAAAATAATGATGGTCCACGGATCCCTTTTATAGAATATTATCCATATTTCATCTGGGGCTTGAGGCGTGAACCACTGAACCACTACCAAAGGAATTTGTATGAGAATGACACTCACGCTTAGTCACGTAACCATTACCATTCAAATTTAATACATTATATATATAATAAATTCCATTCAAAGTCTCAAGTCCCTGCAATTAGGTGTCTTAAACCAGACGTAGGTCTGAGGGAAGTGAGTTTATTTACAGATTGATATTAGGGAGCGTTCAAGTATTACGTCACGCAATTTTTAGAAATTATTGACTCCCCCCCCCATGTAACGCGCCGTAACGTTTTTTCTTTATCCAATAGTAAAACGTTTCGTGACCACCTAGTGACTCTTTATACCTAAAAGTTACCATTATGTGGTGTAAAGTAATGGAAAGTCGAAAATAATATTAACAGTAACGCGTATGTCAAACCCCGCCCTGCATCGTAACGTTTTTCAAAAGGACCCCGCCCCGAAATTCGCTCAAACGCTCTCTTATTATATGAGTCATACAAAGAAAATTTATCATACAAGGAAAAACTTATAAAACAAATAGGTATAAAAATATACACAGCTCACTAATATCGTTGTGTATTTCGAAATACAGCTATCTCTTTCGCTTTGTATGTTAAATTAAGAAATGGATGATTCTGTTTTATATCTCCCAGTTTTTATTTGACCTATACAAGTGTTCTTAATGCAAAGAACATGATCGCGAGCATTTTGTAATCGCATAAAATGTCATTAGATTTAATTATTTATTGTTATGTTTATTTAATTTTAAGGTCTTCTGAATCTTCCTAGTTATAGAGTTAGAGAATTGTCAAAGGTTGAAAATGTCATGATAAATAGTTTTTGTTATAAAGCGTGAAGGTTATATTAAAGCAAATATTAATATCTGAATAACGAAGTCCATGGGACAGCTCGCACTTCCGACTTTTTCTACCCAAATTATTTGCCGGGAACGTTTCTAAATTGATTTTAAAAATACAGAATAGGTTTTATTATGATTTTAATTTGCTTAAATTTGATTGGTCGACACAGATTAATAAATACCCTTAAAGTTTTACTGTCTATGGTAACCATATATATATATGATATGATGGCGCCTCTCGATTATTTAGTCACCCGCATATATCTGATGACAGTCATGCGAGCTGTCTTACCGTTTGACTTATCACAAACAAACGAAACGCGCCGTCACACCGTCTTTTGTTTTAAATTTTTATCAGTATTTTTTTTGATTTCAATGATTTCAACCTTCCACAATTTCTAGGGCTTACTACTTAATCATCCCAATATTAACGTTACGATTGCTTGTGAAAATAAGAGAAATATACATATTATTGGCGAATCATTGTTATGGATGGTCGTATTTTTACCTCTCATTAGAAAAAGCTTCAACCGCTGTTTTACGATAGTTTTTAAAACAATTTACATTTTCAATATACGGCATGATTGCTTAAAACCCAGTGACCATTTGATATGGATTGTGCATACTATATAGGCAAATAAAAATCTATAATCTGCAACTTAAATCGTCATATAAAACTGAATATATAATAATTGAATGCTTCACCTATAAGACACGGCACAAAAATCTATGAAAAAATAACTTATTTACGGCCATTTCTAATATAACGATTTAGTCACTCAAAAGTTTATTCATTTAAAAATACATCTATACTCAAAATATTTTCTAGTCAATTATAGAATTGCATTTTTATAACAATCGAGTTCCCTACATTCCTTAATTTATTCTGACATTAAATACGTGTGCTGACGAACAAATGCCATCATTTTTATTTTTAAATTTTCCCGCTTAAAAGTTTAAACCCTTCCGTATCAAATGATTTCTAAATTGGCTGCTATAAGCTATAAGGTTACTTAAATAACATATTCAATATAGTTTATGTTAATGCAGTCTTGAAGACTGTCAAATACTATATACCATAAAGTACATTTCTTAGGATAAGATTTGATTTCACGTAGAATACGGACCTATACCGGATGGAAGAATCTCGATATATCGTGGCTGTCAAATATGGAAATTTGAATAAAAATATTGGCATATGATTGTTTGCGCACTTTCGTTTTGATTATCAATTTTAGGACTAACATATTTTGTGTGCAATTTGTTTTGGTACATCGAACATTTGTATTTATTTCATTAAACAATATGATATAAGACTTGGTTTTTTATTATACTAAATAAACTGTATGCTAACAAATCTACGAAATTACCTATATTATTATTTTATTATTATGATTTTTTTTGGGTTTTTTTTGGGTTGTTTATATTAAAAAATAGAGTTTTGGTAAGGAAACAATAATCATGTATGCCTAAAACTTCTTTGATTTCTTGAAGTCGCTAACGAAATTTAGGCATAGTAGTCTCAGTAGTTCAAAGTTTTCTCGAATCGATTTCATAATTGTTATCTGTATTATGTTAATCGACATCAAAAAATTGCCTAAGTTAAGTCACGTTTAAAACAAAAGATAAGCTCATTATCTGGCGCGTATAAAAGTCGTTAAGATTTTGAAAATTCTTTAATTGCCTCAAAGTATTGGACATCATGATTTTAATCTGTGCCTTTTGTATAGTATTAATACAGGTAAGTAAATAAGAATTTATCTGACTGATTAACGAAATTCTATTTATAATTCTATATAAAATCTAATTTTTCAGACATCAACAGCCCATGTATTTTCATATGTTCCAAGAAATATTCAAGGCAATATACAAGGACCAGCCCAAAATCTAAATAATTTTACTCCCATAGCACATAATCGGGCGGCGATATCTAGACCGTTACCGTATGCTAATTACAATACTAATAATTTTCTCAATGCCAATATAGCAAACGCACAGGTTACTAACGCCGAATTAGAAAATGCAAGAATTGCAAACGCACAAATTGCAAACGCGGAAATTGCTAATGCAAAGTTTGCAAACGCTCAACTTGCGAACGCAGAACTAGCGAATGCTAAATTCGCTAACGGGCACATCGCGAACGCCGAGCAAGCAAATTTAAACTTTGGCATGGCAGAACTCGCCAGATTTCAACCATCTTGGCCTAACAAAAACATTGCAAATGTTAACACGAATTTGGAAAATGCAAATGTAAATTTGCCAAATAACCTTCCAAACGCAGGTTTTTGGGCTAATAATTTAGTCAATTTAAATGGGAACATGGCAACATTTAGTCTTGGTGATGGACCACATGCATTCATTGTTACAAGTGGGTCTCCTAACAGTCCACCTTTTGGAATTCAGTTAATGGCTGATGCTTTAGAAGTTGGTGGTACGGTTTCTGTGAATGGACAGTATCCAATATTTGGAACAGTTGCCGTAAATGGCAATTTACCCACAGATGGATCTGCGGCCGTTAATTATAGCTGTGGAAGACCGGTCAACGCTCAATAGATTAATAAACTTATTTATTGTAAATAATTATTATAACACTACGTATTAGACAATTAAATTATTGACTATTTAATATAATGTAGTTTTATTATTACATATTGAAATATACAACTTCCTATGATGAAACTTTGTACTGCCCTGCGATTCTGTAACTCACTTTTCGAACTCGCACAGCGGTTTTCGCATCGGCAGTCGCTCGAAGTTTATTGTTTATTAGAATGCCAATTCATAAAATGACTGCTTGACGACTGATTTCAGAGCGACTGCCGATGCGAAAACCGATGTGTGAGTTCGAAAAGTGAGTTACAGAATCGCAGGGCTGATCTATAATATCTTTACGCGCTTGAAGACAAGACAATAGCTCGTAAATGATAGGTTGGAGGAGCTCGGTCGATCTTCATTCACACTAGTACTGTGCGAAAAGAACCGTTGCGCCGTGGATGTTGAGATTGGGGCCGTGCTAAATTACCTTTTTTGTTATATTGAGAAGACTTATGTTAAAAGTTCGTTCGTCACCTTTATATGAAAAATACAAGTATATAATTTTTGTGTATAAAGTGAAGCATAGCAAATAAGAATTATATTAGTTCACATAACCGCCACGCCACGCCGCGCCGGTTCTCTTTCCGCTCAAACTTTAATGCTATATACGTACTTTACAACTGAATTTTGAATTTTACTAGTGGCACGCTTGAGATGCACTCATTACTTCACTACTAAGTTGGTAATAGAAGTTTTTCGGTAAAACCCTGATAAATGTCTGTTCTCTGTCTCACGGTGAAATAAATTTTAAATATCCAGACAAATAGAACTTAAAACAAAACATGTTTATCTGCCTATCTACAAAAGTTTAGTTTATGCTTTGTTAAGTACTCTATTAAAGTATAAATCTGACCCCACATGGCGTTGGTACTGGACTAGATCATTTGGCGTTGCGAAGACGTTAGCGCTCTTTGTATCTTCTATCGCATATCATGGGGAGTGTTTCAAAGGACTTTTCAGATTAATAGCTGCAGCTTAATTTCATCACCGGACGTCAAAACAGAATGCAAAAGTCCAACCGTTTCACCTGAACATACACATTAGGGAGTTTTTCTATTTTTTCTGATTTCTAGTTATTCATTTCCGAACCTTCTATACAAAACTGTGTCAGTAACTTGTACTATTGCGACATATACTATGATTAATTTAAACAATGCTACCAAAAATACCATTCCTTAGATTTCAAAACGGTCAGAAATTATGAAGTTTGGTCAAAGATTAAAGCTATAATTTGAATATTAAGGAAGAAGAAGTTTAGACTTTAGACCTATACACAGACGGTAGATAAAAATAATATAATTTACATATTACTAATATATATGTTATAATAAAAACTGCGGTTATCACTTTCACAATATGTTCGTTAGGTAATTATAATTATTCTGCGTCAGATTTCTATTTGAAAGGATTTTTTTATTGTAAACACATTAAAAAAGGGTGCGTGTACTTATGTACGCGCGTAAGAAGTTATACTTCTCTGGCATTATTAAAAATAGTTTTTGATTGCATGCAAATAATTAATTACAATTAAATAATCAAAGACTGGAAAAGCAGTCATTATAGTCAATAAAGTATAGTTTACATTTGAAAAATTAAATAAATAAATATTTATTATTATTATCTTACATTAAGTGTAACATAAATTCTATTATTATTCGAATGTTGTTTTTAAATTATGTCCAATGCCGTAGAATCTTCCGTGGGCAACATCATTCTGTTAATTTTGTGTCACGGTGCGCGCGCATCGTATAATTATATTTTTCATAACGCGCCTAAAGAAGTATAACTTCAAAAAATGTGTTTTCGTAGAACGATCACCTTGATTAATATTCATGTCTGCCGTTAGGGTTAGTGAAACAAATAGATCATAATCACATAATTTAATCGTGTATAAATTAATTAATACTAATAAACAGCTGCTCCATTACATCCGCAATTGCTTGCCAAAGTGACCGTGCCCCCAGCTGGGACGTTCCCTTCAAATGTCACAAAACCAATTACCGGCACATTACCCACTACCGCTGTAGATCCACCAACAGGCATTTCGCCCACAACGGCAACATCGCCGTAACCAATTGGTGACACTCCAGAGATTGGCAGTCCACCGATGGAAAGGTTATTTAAATTAGCATTTGCAGCATTGGCATTTATCGCATTAGCATTAGCAGCTATGGCGTTTCCAGCTATGCCATTTCCAAGCGCCGAAAGACCGGAAGCAGCTATATCTTGTCCCAGCGCCATATTGTTTGCAAGTAGGGCGTTGTTTGTAAGACTGTTCATGCCTAACTGGTTAGGCATGCCAGGCCTAAGTGCTTGACTGGCAGCATTCTGGAAAAAGGATAACGGATTACAATTTCTATCATAATGTTTTAACTTATGGTGTAAAGGAGCAGTGTTGGCCTAGTGGCTTCAGCGTGCGACTCTCATACCTGAGGTCGTAGGATCGATCCCCGGCTGTGCACCAATGGACTTTCTTTCTATGTGCGAATTTAACATTCGCTCGAACGGTGAAGGAAAACATCGCGAGGAAACCGACATGTCTTAGATACAAAAAGTCGACAGCGTGTGTCAGATACAGGTGGCCGATCACCTACTTGCCTATTAGATTGAAAAATGATCATGAAACAGATTCCGAAATCTGAGCCCCGACCTAAAGAGGTTGTAGTACCACTGATTCATACTGTTTGCATTGCTTGCCAGTAACTCCTCCTCTATTGGAAATAAACTAAGGAAGCGAAAATGATGAATTAATTTGTTTTAATGAAAAAATACAGGAAAGTGCGAAGTATTTCGTCAGTAAAACAGTGAGACATTGAAATTTAATTTTTGAAATATGATAAAGTTTTACAAAATAAAAATTCGCAGAATTAAAATCAATTGTCATGTTTACCTGAACAAAAGCAATAATACAGATAACCAATAATCGTAACATTGTAAAATTAAGAAAATACTACACGAATCGTTTACATACGCTCAAATATAAGCTATTTTTTATCTTAAAATCTGTAATGACGAAACGCTTTTCTTTATTTAGTAATAAGTTTGTAATAGATTATTTTATCAATTCAATAGCATTTGTTTAGGTATTTCGAATGAGGTATTTCAATATATAATTAAACTAAATTTAAAACAATTTTTGTATTAAATTTGCTCATTACAAAACGTCTTACCATAATATTATATGTATGTATTATTGGTCATAATTATGCATCTATTTCAGACTACTTTAGGTTTTATTTCGGTGTTCACATCTTTAAATAGGATGAAATGAAACCAAAAAAGCAGAACCGAGTCAATATAATAATAAATCATCTAATAAATCAGCACGCTTCTCGAGTGATAGCAACATTTTCATTTCCACTATTGTAACTAACAGCTCCAGAGCCGTAAGTTGGCAGTGCTCCATCCACTGCCACTGTTCCCAAGAAGGGCAGTTCACCAACCACAGCCAGTCTTCCTTCTATAGCGTTTTCTGAGTAAACAGAAATACCGGTAACAGGAATTGGAGAGGAAGAATACACTTCCAAAACTCCACCACGGGAGGCAGCGAAATTGTTTATGCCCATCCCGAAACGTGGGGCCAGCCGGGCTTCAGGAGCCCCCCAAGAAGCTGCTCCATGGGGAGCAGCGATTGGGGAGCGGAAATGGGGTCCTGATGCACGTGAAATGCATCGGCCAGATATCATCTGCAAAATGGAGTTGAATTAGATTAAAATTCATATATAATTATTTTAATTATGCAGTGTGACGTAGTTGCTATTATTTATGATATTTTGACGTGATAACGTCTTTAAAATCGTTTTAGTCGGGTGACATGTTCAGAAACTTGTGTCACACCAAAACCTCACGAGCGCGATCGCAGGTATAACGAGAGAGAGACGGACCGATCTCCCGTCTCATCTCGAGCGCTGCCAGTCATTCCGTGAATGTATGAAGAAAAATGTATATCATAGTCGAATAAGTAAACTTGTCATTTTACACCCGAAATTTATCATCAAAAGTGTGAATAAAACGATAGATGTAATTTAAAATTTGAAAAAATTGTTATCTTCATTAATTCCTTACTTCCCAAAAACTTATATCACCAATAAGACGTTATCACGTAAACATCTCGATCGTAAACCTACTTTACAAACAACCAATATTTTTTAATAAAAGTTTTTACTGTTTAAGATGTTCATTTATCACAATTTTAAAATTATTTATTTAGGATGCAATAAATTCTTGGCAGCAAGTATTCTATATACTGCTCGTGACTGTTCAACAACCAATAAGCCCTACTCTCCCTTTAATCCCCTTAATTTGATTTTGACTTTTAAATGTTGTAATCGAAATCTTTGAGATTACCTGGACCAAAAGGACGGTTACGCAAACGAAGACTGCCTTAACTGCCATTGTCTCTTCTCGTTGATCAGGATGAGAATGTTTCGACACAAATATTTAGTGAATTTATATACAGCTAAAAGATTTGGACCTTTATCGTTGTGACGTGACTGCGTTGGTATTTTAGGTAAAGTTATCTTTCGTGACCTTCATGTTTAAACAGAAGCCCTGATTATTACTCATAGTGCCTTTAATCTATGTTTGCGTGAATTATTTGATATGCCTTAATGTTTACCGATGAACGCAACCTTTAAAGTATCTATATATAAATATATTTTTTAAATGTTTTTTTATCTAGGTTAATTGGTGTGGGTATAAATATTGTGTCGTTCTATCGAATCAGTAATTACTGAAAGATAGAATAATGATATGGAATGAAAAAAAAATCTTATTCATGTCGGAGCAATGGGGCTGGAATCAGCTGCCATTGTGTTTATAATTTAATAACTTCAAATTAGTTCAAAACGGTTACATACTTTATTTTGTTTGCCAATATGAATAGATCTACAAATTAGAAGTAATTATTTTTTGATGATTATTCTTTGATGTATAAATTAAAATGACAATGGCAGCTGCCCTGCGATTCTGTAACTCACTTCACGAACTCACACAGCGGTTTTCGCATCGGCGGTCGCTCTCAAATCAGTCGTGAAGCAGTAATTTTATGATTTGGCATTCTGAAAAGGTGGGAGCTTGTACTTTATTGTTTATCAGAATGCCAAATCATAAAATTACTGCTTCACGACTGATTTGAGAGCGACCGCCGATGCGAAAACCGCTGTGTGAGTTCGTGAAGTGAGTTACAGAATCGCAGGGCTGATATCAGCGCCATTGCTCCGACATGTATTATTTATTATTATTACCGTTTGTAGGATAAATGTTCCAAATTGGTTGCGTTAAACGCGCTAGAGTAAACATGCAGTTCTAGTTTAGTTCGCGCGAGGCACTTGGTGTAAGATTTGAAGTTAAGACTCAGTATGGACTTTCTTATGTCAAAAAGGTAGATTTTGACATATGGGTGTCATAGTACGCGCTGAGTGTCTCTTACTTACTGAATTTCGACTTAGGACCTACTCTAAATCTTTATTTAAATTCCATAAAAATCCTATTGCTACTAACTAATTACTACTACTAACTAATTTTGTTGGTCAATGTAACATACATTGTTTTCTAGCGATATTGTTCAATTTACCAGAGCGACGCCTAGTAGACGCAGTGTAAATTGTTTCAATAGTACATGTACTAATTAAGACGTTATGAATGAGAGGAATTAAGACTTTTTATCCGAGTTTTGTAGGCTTCCCTTTCGTGATAGTACTTTGAAATAGATATCTATGATACTATCACTTTTTACTTACACTTTACTTATAGTAACTGATTTATTTCAATATAACGATGGTGTTAAAATTCATGCTTCATTAATAAATAATCGAGATCATCAGCTTGGTCTAACTGCTCTTAACGCTTCAGCAGATTGCTTTTGCATTGCTGATTGGAACGGATGCAACGCTGATCAGGTACTTGCCTATTCCCTCCTGGTATCTTTACTTACTTTTACAGTAATTAGTGGACTTAAGCGTCCAAACTTCAACGCGGAGAACGGATCTTTAATTCACGGCGTTGCACTTTCTACGGGGGCAATTAAAACTTGCTCCTGCGATGAAGGCAACCGAAGAAAACGGAGTCGGTAGGACACCAGCAAGTCTCTAACCCAAAATTCTACGACATGTGTCTGACACAGAAGGCTGATCACCTACTTAATAAAATATATATATAATATACAAAAAAAAAAAAAACGATGAAAGAAACGGATGCCATCTGAGGCCAAGACTAAGATTTTGTAGGAGTTTTTGTAGGTTTAGCACAAGCACGTTTCCTATAAAAATATTAGTAAAACAAGAGGACTGCATCTATGTCTCTCTATCTATCCTATGAATATGGGAATTCCATTAAAAGCCTCTTCATGTAACAAAAGACAAAGGTAAGTAAGTTAATCAAAATGTGCTAAAATAGAAGCATATTAGGTATATGTAAATTTGTATTGTTATTGTAATGTAAATTTTTAACTTATGTAATAAATTTCGCGTATTTATAAAGAAGGCATAGGTTTATAAATAGAGGCGTAAGAAATTGTTATCAATCGGTTAGTATAAACAAATTTAATAAATCACGTATTCAATTTCTCAATTAAATTGTGACATCGAAGTATATAAAATGTGATAGTTTTTATGTATGCTCTCATTGTAGTAAATTCAAGAACAATGTCGACTTTTGCTTTCTTGGTCGTGTGCGTTCAAGCTTGCTTGATCCAGGTAAGCAAGTTTAAAAAAAACCCCTAAATTAATAAATATAAATAAAGTATAACATTCAAAATCTTATTTCGTACTATATTTTACAATTTACAAATCGTAAAAGCGCAATTGTACAAAATTAAAAATACCTGCTTTTCTTTTTTTATATTCATAGCTTATCATATTACAACCAAATTATACAATCAACCAATATGAAATTAATATAATCATTGCTATGATACAGAATCTGTTTGAAAGAATGGCCTTTTGTCAGCAGAGTTCTATATCTCTTTACATATAATTTTTCAGAATGTCTACAGTCAATGCATTGGCGCACCCATGGGTCCCGCGGCATATCCAGGCTTGGCAAACCAAGGCCTTGCTTTAAGCCAGGCTGGTTTAGTAGGACCAGCTCTAGCTAACCCCGCTCTTGCGAATCCCGGTTTAGCCCCCTTCGCTAACATCGCTGGTGCCTATGGAGGTTCTGGTATCGGTGATGTAGCCGTAGCCGGAGAGATGCCAGTAGCTGGTACCACTATGGTAGCGGGACAGGTGCCCATACTCGGTGCTGTACGCTTCGCGGGTGACCTCCCAGCTGGTGGTGTGGTCTCTATTGCTGGTAGCTGCGGATGTGGAGCCGCTGGTCCAATCATATACTAATTCAATACTAGTTCAAATTAAATTAATATGAATAGAATTTTCGTTTTTTTTTACCTCCCAAACAGGAATTTATGCGCTGTCGCTATATAATACAAACGACACATCAATCTGCCAAAATAGTTGTCTTATCATGAATATTAGCGTTTGATTCATTTAAAACAAATATGGGTTGTATTATATAATTATAAGCTTGCAATATCTTTATAAGCTTCCAAAATTACTATTACGATATAGAATTTAAAAATAACACGTCGAAACAATGCAGGTTTTGTCGTGTACGGAGACAGAAAAAAGTCGTCCCAAAAATCCATCGACGTTTCAGTTATTCCTTAACACTATCAAGGTTGTATTGTTTTACGCCCGAACCCAATAATCAATCCATAATATCAGATTGAAAACAATCTGAGATCAGACCGTGACAGTCGATCGATCTCCTATGTCCATCCCAATAACCAAACTCTACTGAATACGAATGTAGGTAATATGAGTAGTGTTTGTCAAGCACAGGAGGTTGATAATTTTTTTTTTCTCTCGCCTAAGAGAGGAGGCCTATGGCCATTAGTGGGACATATACAACGTGAATTTGAGTACACGGAAAATCTCGAAGTTTATAAAAATTTTACTGAGTAGGGACGATTTCTACTGATAGGGCCCCATCAAAAGAATTGCCACAAAAGAAGATTTGCCACGGGCCCCAGATGGTATAATTACGCCACTGCCTAGGAGTACCTCCACTCGAGTTAGCGGTAATTACAGCCTTATTAAATAAACAATTGTCACTGATTACGTTGAGGATCTAAGATGTGCCTCATTTTTTAAACTTCTTGTAGGTACAATAGACAACTAATTTTATTTACTTAAAAACTTCCAATCATCTCAATCTTTATGGTCAAACAGCCGAATCCGAAATTCTTGAAAAACAATTGTATTCTAAGAGAACTTTATTTATTGTATACGATTTTACGGAAAACCGACTACACGACAATAAATTATATTGTTTCATGAGCATGTTAGTTTTGAAAACGCATGTGAATATTTTAAATTAACACAGATTCTCAACGAAAACAATACGCTTTATTGCTACTACATGACATCATCTCAAATAAAATTAATTGCAGCTGACTTCTAGAAAAATTGCCCTTCCATGTTCCTGCCTACAAGACTTGTAGTCGTGCTTTGTTTCATGTTCCTCACATCAACACTAACTACACTAATTAACACATGCAAATAACTCAGTTTTGTATCGCGCAGCCCGGGCATACAACGACCAATATTTAATCCTTGACTTGTTTAAGCTATCGCGGAATATGGTTAACTTGAGTATTAAGAATATCCAAAGCGCAAAATCACCTGCATCATGAGCATACCCCACATACCATCATTTTTACACCATCACACATCACAGCCAAATTACGTATTACTTAGTTAAATCTGTTGAATAATTTGTATTGTTTTTTCCGTTTGGTAAATGTTTTAACCTTTTTGTAAATATAATGTATTGCATGTCTTGCTATATTTTTAGTGTAATTGTTTGTTTGTATATATTTTTTGTGAGCTGAAGCATTACGAAATAAACAAATAAATCATAAAGCGAAATTATACGAGCAGTGTTGGCCTAGTGGCTTCAGCGTGCGACTCTCATCCCTGAGGTCGTAGGTTCGTTCACCGGCAATGGGCTTTCTTTCTATGTGTGAAGGAAAACATCCTGATGAAACCGGCCGGAGGCTGACCACCTACTTGCCTATTAGATTGACAAGTGATTATGAATCAGATACAGAAATCTGAGGTCCAGACCTAAAAAGGTTACTACTAGTAAAAACTGTACTTACAGTCACTAATAAATTGAACAAAATCTTTTTTAAACCGACCTTAAAGAAAAGAAGGTCATCAATCAATTCCAAGTAGATGTTCAGATTAAATTTTTTAAGGCACGCCTTTATAGCGTTGGCAAGTATTTTAGACCATAAGTTTGACAACAATTGCAAATAACTTATTATGTTAAGTTTCTTATTACATGACATTTGTATGCCTATTTTTATATGGCTGATTGTGCGGCTTTTTATAATTAATCGATCTAAATGTACCACTTTCTCTGCAAATAAACGATTTATTTATTTATTATGTTTCTAAATGTTTTGTGTTATTAATGAAAATGTTCTAACGCTAAGTCTATCAAATCGAAACCCCTTGGGAGTTTTGTAATATTGTGGGCTATTATATTTTATTGATTTAATTATAAGTAATCTTACAGCTAACATACATAGTCTTATAAAACAAACATTTAGACAGTACAGAAAGCCAAAACAGATTAGATAGATAAACAATATCATATACGAAAAATAAAACAAAAAGGTACATCAATAGACAAAACTATATAAAGAAAACTGAAATTTAACATTTAAAACAACAAATAATTCTTAATATTTCAAATCACTTCCTAAACAATTGTGAGGAAGTTGCATGGATCGGGTTAGCGCTGTACCTTCTTAAGTTCTCGTGTCATTTTTTCACGAGCCATTTCCTAACATATTTTCATAGGTATTTATTCTCCTTATTTTAACATGTGATGTTTTCGTTTGCTTGCTTCGATTTAAGCAAACACGAAAAAATTCATTTCTCCATTATATTCGTCTATTCATAATTGTGTCACTGTGTGTTATAATTATGATTTCCGTGAAACTAGTATTACAGTAAATTACACTGTTTTCTATGAATTGTTTCCTAATTTTATTTGTTATGATATAAAATAGACCTAGAGAATGTAATATTCATAGTATACTTTTGAATACAGAAGATGTCCTTCAAAATCATTATTTTATGCGCTCAAGCTTTTTTGATGCAGGTAATAAATGTATACACTTATTATAATATGTGTAGAATAGGATTCTTAACTATTAGTTATTTACAAATAAAATTTTAATTCAAACGTCAATTCGGCATTTTAGTACTTAGAAATATATCATGATTTGTTAATACGATTGTGACATGGTACACATCTTAATAATATATTTATTAGGTCAGTTACGAATTTGCTTATTATAAGAAAACAATATTTACATTTTGTTTTGTTATAAATTTTATACACATATTTTGTTAAGTTAACACAATAAATAATTTTCTGTAATTATTATATTTCAGAGCATCACCGCACAATGTATCGGTAATGCGTTTGCTGAAAACATAGCTTGGAGTCCATCTTACCCCATGCCTTATGGGCCTGCTCCAGTGCCGTACGCACCAGCCCCAGTACAATACGCACCTGCCCCAGTCCCATACGCACCCGCCCCTATGTCATACGCACCTGCTTCTTCATACATGTCTAATAGCTATTATGTGTCAAGTCCGTATAACCCAGCAAGTCTATCTGCATCAAACGCATGTGGTCTTGCCGTATCCAGTTCATCACCGGTGGCCCCAGTAGGTGTGACTATGATGTCAGATAATGCCTTCGAGGGTCCATTAGCAGTAGCTGGGCAAATGCCGTTCCTAGGAGCTGTTGGTGTTCAAGGTAATCTTCCTACCTCTGGTGCTGGGGCTGTTTCATATAATGGTGGTAATGGCCAGGTTGCAATAATGGCTGAAGATCTTACTGGTTATGGCTACCCAGGCTACTCTTATGGAGCAAGTGGGTATACCTATGAAGGGTATTATTAAAAACCTGTTGATAATAAATGTTAATACAATGTTTCGTTAATTTTGTTATTTCTTATTTTTTTTTCACACACCCCACACTGAATCCCAGAGAACAATGTACGTAATGTATTATAATCATTAAAGATTAGCAATATTCATTTTACTACTGAAGCTAATTAATACTTAGTATACCATCTTTATATGTAATCGTAGCGTTCAGTACTGCTAGAGTACAGAGTTCATTCGGAGTTCATTTCTACGATATCAGGGAAAAATTATTAAAAACATTTTAGTTTGAACAAAAGACGGTTCACATTTTGTATTTTTTTTCATTAAGAAGCTTCTAATCGACACTTAACAATAAAACATTAATATGGCATACAGAAGTTGATATAAAACGTATTTTGTTGATATAAAGTGTGGAGTTTCTTGCCCATTATTCTCCACACGAAACTACCTTTTGGAAGGGGCAACTAGAATCTTCTTAGAAATTTTGTTTGACGTTCAAAAGTGCCATTTTAGGTGGTCTAATTGAAATGATTTGATTTGATTTTGACTAAAAGCATTACGATGGAGACGGATTATTTTATATCTGAATTTACATGTCTTACTTATTTGCAATTCGCAATTTACATGTCATATTTACTGCTAATGTAAAAGCTTTATATCCTACAAAATGTTACGTCTTTTTTTATTTTTGAAACAGTATTAATTATTCCTTAAATTACCTACGTTAAAATGTTTCTAAAGACGGTTACAAATAGAAAACGGGGAATAAACATTTTACATTTGATAATTGCCTATGCTAGACTATCATTAAAACTCAAAGGTACAAACACACAGATAATCTATTTCATGATGTCCGTAAATTTCGGTTATGTAATTGACTTGAAACCTCTCTTAATGTCTGGGCGAAGTGTGTTTGTAAAGAAATCTGATTTAATTCGCTTAAGCTCTTCAGCCCTGCGATTCTGTAACTCACTTCACGAACTCACACAGCGGTTTTCGCATCGGCGGTCGCTCTCAAATCAATCGTGAAGCAGTCATTTTATGATTTGGCATTCTGATAAACAATAAAGTACAAGCTCCCACCTTTTCAGAATGCCAAATCATAAAATGACTGCTTCACGATTGATTTGAGAGCGACCGCCGATGCGAAAACCGCTGTGTGAGTTTGTGAAGTGAGTTACAGAATCGCAGGGCAGTTCTTTATATTATTGTGGCGTACCAAATGTTTCTTTATAAAGCTTAAATTACAAAATAAGTATGTAATTAAGTATCTATAAACTTACTTTTAAAAAAAAAATTAAACCTCATAAATGGCTTATATTTCTCAAAATATAGTATACAGCAGTTATTTGTTCTAGTCTATATATTTAATATGATATATCTTATTCCCGTTTGTAAATTGTTATATTTTATTTTGGTCACGTTAGTTGTATTGCTTTGTGTGATTTATAGGAAAACTGCTAATTGTAAGGCTTAACGAGTCCAGTTGAACATATCAATAAATAGACAATAACATATTTTTAATTTTTTTATTACACTAAAAACAAAACACAATTGTACTATATTTTTCTAAAACACACCAAAATACTAACAAATGCTTGCTAGATTATTCACAATCGCATTTAAGTGGACAATCAAACAAATAAAATTTGACTACATGTGGTTAGGCGCTGGGGCCCCACATAACTCACAGTAACTAACTGCATTATTTGGTTTAGAATAACTAGTTGTGATTTTAATAGTACGCTCCACATTGACCTCTGTATGGACCAGCAAATCCTTGAGCAACTGCTCCATAACTTCCTGCAATATCCTCAGCTAATATCGCAACCTGGCCATTACCAGAGCCGTAAGAGATAGCACCAGCTCCAGCAGTTGGGAGGGCTCCATCAACCTGGACAGCTCCCAAGAACGGTATTTGACCAGCAACAGCCAAAGGTCCTTCAATAGCGTTTTCTGAAGCCATGGAAACTCCAACTGGGGCGATGGGAGAAGAGCTGGACACGGAAAGACCACAGCCGTTAGATGCGGAAAGCATGGCTGGGCTGTATGATTCTGACATCCATGGGGCAGCCATAGGTCCCCAAGCTTGTCCATAAGCTGGTTGACCCCAAGCTGGGTTGTTGAGGCACTGTCCAGAGATTGCCTGTAAATTTTTACCATACATTATTACTATTATAAGAGTGTTTTTCTCGATGTTTAAGTAATATTATTTTTTAGTTATGTTTGATTAAAAAAAATTGTCTACGATACTAATTGCAGAGTATAAACGTTTCATAAACACAGCATTTTTTTCTGTAAACAGATTCGATGCCCTAGTAAATTTATAATTAGTTATAAATTATTGTAATATTACCTGAACAAGCATTAAAGCGAAGAAAGACAAAACAATTTTGGAATTCATATTGTTTTCAACCGAGTGCTGTTTTTGATGTTTTCAAAAGTAGGTCTTCGTTTTTATAGTGCATATTACCTAATTATTGTATAATAAGAAAGTAGAATTCTTAGAAATGTATGCAATACACTATTGGTAAATAGGCCTAACAATACACTTGTAATTATAATTTTTTTACATAATAATGTAAGCCTATCAACTTTATCGAGAATAATGAAACAACAACATTAGTAGGTAGCTATATCGATATTAAAAATTTAAATTTTACACATTTATGCAACGTTGAACCGTCACTTAGGTAACCCAACCAAATAACCACAGAACATCTTGACCAAATAATTAGTTTTACCTGCATAAAAAAAATTTCCTTTAGAGATTTTGCCGCCCTTCCCCTTCATATATTTTAATGTCATCCGTAATCTTCACGTCGCTTCTGTAAGGCGTGTGATATGACAAATCATAATTGTATGGTCTTTTTAATTAGTTAAACTTAAGCATTATTAATCTTTACCATATTTATGTTAGGATTGATATCGTATTATCATTTTTATTTAAAAAATGTTGAAAATTATGGTATTGTAGCATGTATTTCATATTTTATTTTATTGTTTTTATTATATACATATATTATTTAATTGTATTAAGTATTCAAATATATATAATAACTATATTTATATTTTACTTAAAATACAATTATACACATACATAAATTTACATTTTATATATTTAAAAACATTATGCTTACCTACTTAAAAACAAATATATCAAATTTCATTAAAATATTATGGTTGCAAATTAAATCGTCGCATCGCGGTCGTCGAGTGCAAAATCAAGTTCCTCAGACGACATGAGACAAGAATCAGACAACCCTAAAGTATGAAAGAAATAATTTATAATTTAAAATTATGACTAATAAAAAATAGCTTCAGTGTAACTTTCAACTTATTTATTGAGTCAATTACAATCCTTGTACGCAAAACTACTTGCATATTATTATATACTTCCTGAGTATTTGTAGTTATGTAGTTTATGGTTTATTTAAAAACAATCTATGGACTTTAATGAATCAGAGAAGAAAATAAATTGATTTTATTCTTCGTGAAAATTAGTCACGTGGTTCCTTTTCTTTGTCCTTCATGACGTAACATTCTTTCCCTTAAACGAAGACTATAACGCTAGAAAATGTTGATATATCATTAGATCATAGACATAAACCCGCACCCCAAATAAACTACTTGAGTATGGACGATTCGGGTTTATATGCTTGGTTGATTTTGATATTGCGGCGTGTTAGAAAACCGACTAAATGATAATTATATCATATTGGTTTTAACAAACCTAAAATTTAGTTTCTAATAGACTAGCGGGTAAGTATATAATATTACCAATACCATTTATGTAAGCTTTTTAACACCTCCGACGACTACATACTCGGGGAATTATCTGGAAAACATTTAATAAAAAATAAAAAAAAGAGTATATATAGCAAGTAGGTATCCCATCCTTAAACCCATTTTGAGGTATAAAAAAATTGTGCTTTGTTCTAAAAATACTTAATGTTTCACCACAATCATTACGCACTTTAAAAAATTATATATGTCACGTAAAATAACGCAATACTATATACAATATAGGTCATTTAGTATAAAAGCGGAGTCGACTTCTGGTGACGATATTCTGAACAATTCAGACAATCAGACATGTCTTCATTCAGTGTATTTATCCTGTGCCTTCAAGCTTGCTTGATCCAGGTAAGATAGGATTAAAGAATTATAATTTGATCCTTTTAGGATTCTCTTCCCATGATTTGGGCAATGAGTACCAGTTTATTAAAATATTAGGTGTTGACTAAGACTTGATTGCTAGCTTGTGGTATTAAAGAAAGGATGTCTAATATTTATGTAAGAGACTTATTCAAAATTGAACCTGGGACAGCCAGTGTGCTTGACTTATTCCTAAGACTAATGAATGAGCCTCTTCTGCTGTTTATCCAGCGATTAAGGAGGTTCAGGGGAACCTCAAAACTCTAACTTCAATCAATAATGAACCTTAAATTAAAAGTCTCTATGTCAATTCTATTACGTTTTACAATAGAATATGTATTTTGCAGAACGCCTTTGCGTGGATCGCCGAACCAGCCCTCGCACCCTGTCTCGGTAACCAAGCATGGGGTCCAGCTGGCCCAGCGATGGGTATCGCTCCCGCACCAGGTCTCGCTAACCCAGCATGGGGTCTAGCTGGCCCAGCGATGGGTATCGCTCCCGGACCTTTTGCCCCCGCCCTGGCGCCTTCTCCATTCGCCCCAGCCCCATTTGAAGCAGGTATTGCTCCATACGGCGGTGAAGGTATCGGTGACGTAGCTGTTGCTGGAGAGATGCCAGTGGCTGGTACCACTATGGTAGCAGGACAAGTGCCCATCCTCGGTGCTGTACGCTTTGCTGGTGACCTCCCAGCTGGTGGTGTGGTATCTATTGCTGGAAGCTCCGGATGTGGAAGATCTCCCTACATGTACTAGACTCCATCCAAGGACGCAATGTTTCAATAAAGAACAGTGACTTTATGTTTGCCTTTTTACTGGTTTTTCCATTCTTCCTTGAATTAAAATAACTATACAGTGTAGGTACTTGACATGACATAGCTCTAAATTATTTTGGAATTCATTATGGGTTTTATGAAAGGGCCTTCGTTTAATACTAGACGTAATTGAAATATCAAACAAACAATAAATTTCTACTTTGGAAATAATTTTTTTGTTTGTGTAACTGTTTGAAATGGACCAAATGAAAAAAACTACATTTAATTGAATTTCATGATTCATGAATGAAAAAAATACCCACAGAAAATTATTTTAATAAATTTCTAACAAGAAATAAAACTCGTGTGTTATTATATCATAATTTAATCAAGTAAATGGAAACATTCTAATAAATGCCTCGTCGTCCCAGACCTTGCATGCCAAAACCAGCATTTCGGGCATTTACAGCAGCAACATTACTGATTGATGGCTCGGGAATGCCATTCAAGTTCTCGCCAGTCATTCCTACATCGCCATTCCCAGCACCATAAGCCACCGCACCTTGACCCGTAGCTGGCAAGGGCCCTTCCAGTTCAACTACTCCCAAAAATGGCAAGTGTCCGGTGACTGCTAATGGTCCTTCAACCACCAAATTGTCGGACTGGACTGTCACTCCACTTGCAGCAATGGGCGACGAACTTGTTACTATTAAACCACCTCCGTTGAACGAACCAAGTTCCTGGTTGAAGCCTGCTATGTTAGCAAATGCTGGATCCATTGCCATGCCATTGGCAAAGTTTCCATATCCCATATTCAACGCTGCCTTTTCCGCCGCTATAGAAGCGGGATTTGTGGGAAGACCAGGGTTGGGTATTTGATTTTGATAGGGTCTTCCAGGGAGACCTAGGCTGTGTTGATTACCCAAAAGTTGTGCATCGACTACCTGTTTGAGAAGTAATATTAACATTAATTAAAAATTGAATATTCTTACCTAAGATTCACGGACATGTTTATCTGTGATCTATCTCTGATCTATCCCTATCTCTATCTAATTTCGATGCAGCCATAATTATATTATAGTATATTTTATTAAAGTATAAACAATTATATTACCTGCATTATAAGTGACGCGAAAATTAAATATAAGATTTGAAATATCATTTTGTGTACATTAATTTCGATAAATTGATTGAGAATCCGCCAGTATTACTTTTATATAAGATCATTTACGAAATGTTTTTATTCCGTTGTAAATGTGACATCATTGTTATCTACATTTATGTAATAAAAAATCTATCCTATCAGATTATTATCAATATGTTAGTCATATAGAAAAGTTTACTGTAATATGATGAGAATTAATAAACTTCCTCTTAAAGAGAAACACAAGAAACACATCAGTCCTTTTTTACGTTCGGACAGCAAGGACTAACGCCGGTTGTAATGCTCCTTTAAACAGATCTCTCTATCTGCGTTAAACAACGCCTTGCGAAGCAGATCCATTTAATGACAGTCTCCATGTCTTCAGCCGGAAGATGCTGCAGCCACTGTTGATCCATCACCATTTTTATCAAGTTTATCTTTTATTTTTATTTTATATTTTCTTATGTTTACATTGACGCACATGCATGTATTGTGTTTTAGTATGTCGTGTGTTCATTGTAAGTGTCTTCTTAGTGTGTCTTTAAAAAATAGATAAATACAAAAAATATATATTATCAAAAAGCGTATGCCTTAGTTCAATATACTGTAAATAAAATTTTTTTTTTTAGGTCTATCTTAAAAACGCAGCTATAAATAATATTAAATTAATGGATCAGTAGTGTAAATTAAAGTTGTTTATTGACTTATTATAGTTTTATTATTATAATATGAAATCGCCTAAGTAGTGATGACATGGCGTATCATTCAATTCTTTGGTTGTTTTTCGCATTATTGGTGTTAACTACTTCGCCACAAATGCAACTGCTAATTTTGTAAATGAAAAATATGTTGTTATTTACTATACATATAACTATATTATGTATCGTATAGTGTCTACGTCAAATTACGCTAGCTAAGGTAGATATAAATGTAAAATATATAAAATTTAATAAAATAAACATCCCTACTATAACTTCTATGTTTTCCGGTTCAAAAGCGGGAAATGAAGTTAATTAAAAATTCAAATATCTTAAAACATTTATTCTATTCAGTAGTACGGAGCATAGGCGGCTCTGGATCTTCCATAGCCAGCTAGATCTTCGGCTAGAATAGCGACATTTCCATTTCCACCCCCATATGCAACACCACCAGCGCCAGCTGTTGGCAAACTACCTTCGACAGCAACGGCCGCCAAGAAGGGAATTTGTCCCCCAACTGCTAGAGGTCCTTCGATGGCATTCTCTGAGATCATGGTGACCCCACTGGGGGTGATGGGAGAAAAACTACTGACGAAAAAACTACCACAGTTAGATGCTGCTAATGAAGCTGGGCTGTAGCCAGAGGTGGGATAAGCGTAGGCCTCGTAGGGCAGTTCCATACAGGGCTCGTAAACGTAGGCGGTGATGCACTGAAAAAAAAATTATTTTATCTATAATATAAAAATGAATCGTAAAATGTGTTGGTAAGCGCATAACTCAACGCCTGGACCAATTTGGCCAATTCTTTTTTATAATATTCCTTGAAGTACGAGGATGGTTTTTACGGAGAGAAAAATTAAAAAAACCTTTTTTTTATCTTACTAGCTAGACCGTTGTCCCGAATAGCAGAATAAGTATTTAAAAAAAAAATGATGTTCGCCAGGCCAGCTAGTTTTAAATAAAAATACCATTCATAAGTGTTATCGTATCAATTCTTATTGTACTTGGATTAATTCCATTCAAAGATTGGTTCTAATTTACTATCGGCCTAGTTAGCACTAGGTCTCGGGTTCAAGTAATCGAAAAGAAATCGGAAAATACCTGGATAAATAAAGCCTGCGCGCAGAAAACAAATACTGATTTAGACAGCATTTTTTTTTAAATTGTTGTTTTCTTTGAGCGGTATGTGAAAGTGGATGAGTATTATGCATCATTTCTATTTATACGAATAATATGAGTAAATTACTTTCTTCATGGTTGCGTTATATAATTGTGTTTTCTGTGTTAATGTGTCATTATTAGTACATTATTTCGAAAATGTCTTTGTAAACACCTAGTTTATAAAAAATAAAACCTTTAATGTGGTTTAACTTGCTAAATATAAAGTAAATATGCCTTAAGTAATAAAATGAGTCTCTGTCATATTATAATATCTATCGGCAAATATGTATATATTTATTTACAGCTTGTCCCTCTACAAAGGCCTCCTCTAAATTTTTCTAAAGAAACAGAGTTCTAGAGGTTCCAATCCACATTGGATCCGCTGCCTCCTCCCATTTTAACTGTCTCTTTCGTTTCCCACTTTGTGGGTGCCGTTACAATTCTGTTCCATTTTTGCTTCTTTTCTCTCATCATATTAGTATTAGTTTAATCAGGAAAGAAAGAAGAGGAGTATCTTACTGTATTTTAAGATAGAGTTAAAACAAAAGTTCACTGTTTAGCAGTAACGCGCGCGACTATACCCGCATCCAAATCCAAAACGTCTATGATATACGGGATACTTAAGATCCCTTGCCCTAGATGTTTCAGAATGAGGCAACCATCCCTGAGGTACGATCAATCCCCGGCTGTGCACCTACGGACTTTGTATGTGCACACTTTACACTCGCCCGTGCGGTGAAAACATCGTGAGGAAACCGGCGTCTGTTAGGCAAAGATGGCTGATCTACTTGCTTAATAAACACATGATCACGAAGCAGTTACAGTCTGAGGCCTAGACCTAAAATAATAACTAATGACACCTGGTAGCAAATTTTTAACAAAAAGAATAGGTCGCTAACATAAAAAGTTAAATAAATACTGTTTCTTAGTTTTTTATATCATATATTTTATAAGTAGCAATGGCGCTAAAACTTTTTAGATCTGGGCTACTGATTTCTGTATCCATTCCGTGATCATTTCTAATAGACAAGTAGGTGATTAAACTGTGCATGCCGCCGAATTTTTGGGTCTAAGGCAAGCCCGGTTTCTCAAGATGTTTTTCTTCTTCTTATATCATATTAATCGTGGGAAAATAGCTCACCTAGTGCCTGATATTCTTCTCAGATGTGGACTCTTAGAAATGAATGTCTTCATTAATATCATATGTTTAATTTTATTAAACCATTAATAAAGTAGATATTAAAAATTTACTAATTTAAAGTTTACCGAAATGTTTATCGTTTTTCTCGGAGTTCCACTGTAACCCATATATTTATTCACACATGTGCTATCTACGAATTACAAATTTGATTTCGAAATACAAGAAGTCGGGCTCAGTATATAAGTTAGGATTTTGAAGAATTTGACATTATTTATTTTGAAAATAAATAAACATGTCTACCTTCGCTCTTCTCGTGGTCTGCGTCCAAGCTTGCTTGTTCCAGGTAAGAAATTTAAAAAAATATATTTACCGTATATAATTGTAATTTGTAAAAAACATGTCAGGATATATTTATTGGAAAAGCGGAAACATCTTCTAAAATATACATTGAAGTCAGATTTGTTATGCCAAACCAATCTATATTATTAAGTCCTTACTTAACCTACAATAAAAAATGAAGGACAATGGCGTGACCATTGTTTTCGAAGTTTAATTGCAAAATGACTATTTTATTTTAAATTGTTTTTAATTTTCTATTCTAGAATGTATTCTGCTGGATCGCTGAACCGGCTTTGGCTGCTGGTCCTCTTGGCTGTGCCCCCGGCTTAGCAGGAATCCCATCGCCTTTCGGCCGTGCACCTTTCGCTCCCGCTTTGGCCCCTGCCGCTTTGGCCCCAGCTGCTTTGGCTCCTGCTGCTTTTGCCCCTGCTCCATTTGCACCAGCTCTATCCCCAGCTATGTATGAAGCAGGTATCGGCGCATACGGTGGCGAAGGCATTGGTGACATAGCCGTAGCCGGAGAGATGCCTGTTGCTGGTACCACAATGGTAGCTGGACAGGTGCCCATTCTTGGTGCTGTGCGTTTCGCGGGTGATCTTCCAGCTGGTGGTGTAGTCACCATTGTCGGAAACTCAGGTGCTAGAAGATACGCCTGCTAAAAAGCTATGTTTTCTAAAGCAAGATTGAGGAGGATAATCACAGAATAAATTTGTTTTTTGGCATTATTCATACATTTCATTTACAAATGTACCTCTAAAGATTCATTATTTCTAAAATTCCAGGTTTTGTTATTCGTTATAAAGGCGACCTTTAATTAGAAAACTTATATTGTGCGATAACATACATTTGATTTTAGGTTTCAGAACTTAACCAATCATTGTAGGATAGAAATACTTAAATATGATATTATTTATTTATTAAAACTTCATTACATTACAACATACATACATTATTAGGGTTGCCTTATAAAGAAATAAACGAAATGCTAAGGGTTAAGTGCAAGAAGTGCATAACTAAACTAAGTAGTATGTTGTTTCCATATTACTTGGTCAAATGCAAATACTTAATTACAAAACGTCATTAATGAAATTGCATTAAATAAAAAAATACTTTGTTGGTTGACCCGATACGATATGATAAGATGATAGCATATGAAATGAAGAATATATCCCTGTATAGCAACATATCGTACATGTTAACTACATACCAATATGGATACAATATCCAATATAAAAAATTTCGCTCGTATAATAAATATTGAAATTGATACCTAAAATTAAATAAAATGGCGATCACCAGTTTATCTGTCCACCAAAAGCCTTGTACATAAGTTTTTGAAATCAAAATCAATATCTGTACTTAATATATAGTACAGAGATAGATTTCATCCTGAAATCCTTGGATTCTCATCTTCAAACTATCCAGATCTAAACACACAAAACGCATGAAAATTATCCTAGCTGTAATTTGATTTCGATTCTGAATCGTTTGGTAAAAAACTGACATAGAGACAGCGGCCGCTTATAACGACTCTCAGCCACACTCTCAGATACAGAGTATTCTACACACCTATGTACATTCAGACTGACTACTTTTTCTTAAAAAAAAAAATTTATCACGCACCACCACAGAATAATTGTAATCTAGTTCCCCTCAACACTGGGGCTTCCTAAAGTGGACTAGCGTATGTCTAATTTTGCCATAGTTATGAATAAAATTTATTATTATATTTTGCATGCACCTTTGCATTTATAATTAACTAGCGGACCCGACAGACGTTGTCCTGCATGATGTTTCAAGTTGATTGAATTGATATTAAACAATCTACTAGTACTTTCATCCCATCTGCCGTCTGTCGGGCTGATTTGTGAATCTAAACCATCCAGGGCGACACCCAAACGCATACAAAAAAATCAATCAAACCAGTCCAGCCGTTTAAGAGGAGTTCACTGACATACACACGTATAGTAGGATTATAAATATAAAGATATTACAAATTTTAACTTAAGATTTAAATAATAGAAAAGCGTTAATTTTCCGGGTTGCAAGATTGTAATCTTTTATCCATTTAATACGAGAAAAAGTCACGAGTCCGTGTTATGAAAACATTCGAATTTTTAAAAATTTTCTTTTTTTTATGATGTAGATAGATCGGTACTTCTAGGCTTCTTGTCAGTTATCAAGATAAAATATGTATTAAATAAGCTTATGTCACCGCTACTGTCAGGTAACATTTCAACAACTTTTGTTAAGCTTATAATTCCATTACAAATATTTATATTTTTTACTTCTATTCGATTGGCATTATTTATATTCCTCTATTATAAATCATGTCATTCAAATTACGGAGCATTACCACGAAGTGCTTATGCAACAAAACTATATAGATGTTATTATTGAATTGCAAATTTCTCACGTACGAATGCACAGTTAATTGTAAATTAATTGTTCAAGGACATGACTCATATTATTAACGTATTTCCTATTTAAATGTAGGTCAAAATCAAAACAGAAAGTATTTGCGCAAATAATTTAATTCAGTTCATGTGATGGTTATAATTTGTTGGTTTTCCAAATTCGAAATTTGACAGATTATACATTTAGCATCCGTAGCGTCCGTGACCACGAGCGGCATCCTCTCTGGTAATAGCTACATTTCCGTTTCCGGCCCCAAAGTTGACGGCTCCAGATCCCATAGTGGGCAGAGCTCCTTCTAGGGCCACGGTTCCCAAGAAAGGTAGTTCACCAGCCACTGCCAATGGTCCTTCAATTCTGTTTTCGGACAGCACTGAGACACCATTTGGTGGAAGAGGAGATGAACTTGCTACCGGTAAAGGTCCCCCGTGGGAAGCTGAAGTGGATGCTACGGCGTTAAATGGGGAGTATGGGGAGTTAAGCATGCCTGGTCCGTAGGCGGCATTTAGGAGCCCGAAGGGTGATGCTAACTCAGCAACCGGTCCGCAAGGTGCAGCAAGAGCGTTTGCTGGTCCGAATGGAGCATATAAGCATGATATGCTCTAAAAAAAACATGAAAATGTAATTTAATGATAGAGATAATTTTCACATAATTCTTTATAAGAACTGTTACGACCATAAATCATATTGAATTGTTAATCAAACATTATAATATCTCAAACATTGAAAATTATTAAATGATTGTTTTTCTTACCTGGACCAAAAGAACTTGAGCGCAGACTACCAAAACTGCTTTAGCGGCCATTTTGGATTATTGAGATGTCCAAATGTATATAAGAAATTTTGATTGGTCCATTTTTATACCAAATTTTATCACCTGTTGACCAACATAAATTCCAAATAATTTTGATTATTTGGTTGTGTAATCATTTAAAACGTTTTATTGTTTTACTTATAAGAATTATTTATTAATCTCTCATTTCGAAATTAACTGCGGCCTATATATTTTTCTTTTGTTATGGTTCTGTAGGGATTTTTAATAATTTTCCATCAAAAGAATTAGTGTAAGATGAAACTTAAAGTAGTGTGTTACGAACTGTGTTACGAATTTGCAATTTAAATTTTACGATGGATAAAAAATATTACACATTCTGAATGCTTGACAACAGTAATAGAATATAAAACTTAGAGTTTTCTAATCTATATAAATAAAAGGATTTTTTGAAGAGAAAAATTTTCAATTAAAAAAAAATAGATATATTTAGTCCTTAGGTTTTTATTTAGGAAAAGCGAACTCTCTAAAAGTCTCTAGAGGGCAGCATAGTATAATGTTCCATATGTTGGTTTAGCTACCTTTTTAGTATGGCGAAATGAAGTTCACGGGGGCAGTTCATTATTTGAATTTTAATTTGTCATAAACATAACAAGCAAATGTAACAAAGGATCTCTAAAACATAGTGTATATTAAAAGTGTATAAAAGGGTTGTAACAGAATGAACACATCATTACACACACTACCAACAAACATGTCTTCCTTCACTTTCTTATTCCTCTGTATTCAAGCTTGCTTAATTCAGGTAAGGTGTAAAATAAAAGAATAGGTTCTAAAGAATATCGACAAAGAGCCTTTAGATTAGTAAAATATGAGTTTTGCAAATGCAACATATAATGTAGTTTATATAATAAATAAGAATATTAAGATAATATAAAAATGAATTGGTTTATCCTGTTCACATTAAAGAAAAAGTTTCATTAAAGAGATAGTGAAACAAATTTTCAACGTTCAAAAGGAACTCCACGTTTTTAATAAAGATTTAGCATAACATTCTATAAAATTATTTCAGAATGGTCTAACCACACTCATTGGACCTGCTGTATACGGAAATGGCTTTGGGCTCGGTAACTCCGTAGGCGCCGGTTTGACAGCAGCATCCGCTGAATTGGCTGGATGGTATGGTTGCGATTCACCCGCATCCTACAATGGCCCAAGAGCTTTAGAAAGAGAGATGGCCGCTGAATACGCGTATGGAGCCAGAGCGATGGAAAGAGACATGGCTGCAGCCTACGGAGCTAGAGCAGTTGAAAGAGAAATGGCCGCTGAATATGGCATGGCTCGTAATGCAGCTATGTGGAATGCCCCAGCGTTAGTCCCAGCTCCAATGGCGTATGAATCGGGTATCGGCGCGTACGGTGGCGAAGGCATTGGTGACGTAGCTGTAGCCGGAGAGATGCCAGTAGCTGGTACCACTATGGTAGCGGGACAGGTGCCCATACTCGGTGCTGTACGCTTCGCAGGTGACCTACCAGCTGGTGGCGTCGTCACCATTGCTGGAAGTTCCGGATGTGGTAACCGATACATTTAAAACATTTGTATACAATAAATATTTGACTGATTTGTAAGTTTTGTTTAAATGAAAAAATGTGTATTATTATTACTTAATTTTATTTTTTCACATATAAAACTCTTTGGTACATATTATTTCCTATCACTACACCTTAAATACTAAAGTTTTCCTCCAGTCTTCTTAAGTGATCAACGTTTGAATCTTGGTTATTATGATTTAGAATTCCATTTTTATAGATATCCATACTCCTCTGTGCTAAGTTTGAGTAGACGCTAGGTATTGGGTAGAGGCGATTTTGCGCGGGAGCTTTGACAGCTGACAGCCGTTCCAAATTTGAAAATCGTTCATTTGGACCGAGGAATTCTGGTTTCGGAGCATTCCGATAGAGGTTTCTATCAATCACGTGTCCATGTGCATTTATATTAGCAATATTTAATGATTTCCATTGTGGAAGTCTGTTAGGGTAATTAAAGATCCACAATCTGTCTCCCACAAACATTGGCCTCGGTGTTACAATACCTAAGCTACTGTAATATTGTTGTGCAAATATTTCAACTTCGTTTGTGTATTTTCTTTTCCATTTAGTTCGACGATTTTGGAACCAAATTTTTATCTGAAATTCAAGAAATATCGTTTGATTTTTACACATCTTCCTTAGCCTTCTATCTGGAGCAGCGTTATACTACAACGATTATTTTTCAATGAACATTGGGTTAATTTCTCATGACAATGCGTGGCCAATACTAAATTATACTATAAAATTTACTATTTGTACTAAAATAAATTGCTAAAATCAGTATAAAATGTTTTATATATATTTATGTGAATCAAAATTTACCTGTGTCTCTGTAAGTCTTAGCTGCCTAGCCAAACGCCCCCTAGCGGCGACAGATAGGTATCGGTTCTTTTCAAATTCGGCCTCTAAACTTTTGATTTGTTGCGCACTGAAAGCTGTTCTAGCACGTTTTCCTCTGGTACTGCATGATCCTTAATCAAACAAAAGATTGAATTGTAAATAACAACGTCTGTACAACACTTTGTAAGATGATAAAAATAAATACATAATGATAATATGCATAAAGCTTAAAAGAAATAAAGACAAAATTATAATAATTGTTTATGTAATTAAGTCATTAACTCGTATGGAACCTTTTACAATTGTAACCTAAGCGGACGCCAGACATCGTCACCTGACAGCCATCCTCAATAAACACTCTCATCTCAAAATAATTAGTGGCAATTTATCAACATGTCACTCGACGCCATCTTGAATCGTTTCCCGCGCTAATGAGCGCGCCAAAATAAACGTCAAATTGTTCTAGGTTATCCGTGGTTAGCTGTTTTGATTTTTATTTTGTAAAATTAATATAAGGATAAAAATAGTGTCTATATGAATCATATTTAGCTAAGATAAATATGGTATCCGGAATAATTTTTTAATAGTGCCTAAAATCTTAACGTGATCAAATATTTACTCAAAATATGTCGTTAGAAAATAAGTAGTTTTTTTTTTGGAGTTTATGGCCTGGTAAAAAAGTAGTGTCGTATGTATACAAATTTAGTATTGTACTATGATCAACGAAAAAATCAATTACGGCTCATTAAATGAAGAATGTAGGATAAACATAGAATTAAAATATTAAATGCATTCCTCTGACATTCATGGACATAAAACACAAGCCACAATACATCACATCTGTTGTAATATTGTAGCGCGTAAATTAATTAGCGGGATAAAATTAACTTGCCATCCGTTTGAGAAAGATAAACATGGCTGATACATGTTTTGTAAACGCTGCGACATTGGTATAACAATTAATGTCGATACATCGTCACCTATCATCGAGGAAAGACTATTTCGCGCCAAAATAGCAACTTTAAATAGCTTCCACAGATACAAACATAACTTCACTTAATATGAATAGAGTTAGGGCCTAGTATCGTTTGTAGCATTTTTGTTTAAAAATAAAAAATAAAGTTGTCACCGTTATTATGACAGACGAGATGGCGTTCAGAAACCCCTCATCCGCTTTTTTAATATATTTACAGCTTTTTAATGAGCTCCGACTACTTACTAAATTTTAAATCTGAGACAGTGTCGTTTCATCTTTATTTTTTAACAGTGAGTAATTACAGGGGAGAGAGATTTAGCTAACAAGAGTCGGGAGGCGAAGAGATTTATCTTTTCGTAATAAATTTAGAAAATGAGACATCAGTTCTACATTTGTGTGCGTGTGATGTTGTTTCGTATTTATTGGAACCAATTGAATCAGCTAATTTGAGACGCGCGCGCAGTTAAATTGCTGATAATTTATCGTAATAGACCATAAATAAATTAGCGTGCGTTATTTTTTGTAGACGTCAATTTGCAGGCAATTTAAAAAAAATATTGAGGTTTTTATTAGTTTCATAATGGTTGGTGAGAAGAATTTATAGACTGTAAATATTTAAAATGTTTGCGGTAGGAAAATGTTATGGCATTCGTCGCATAGAAAGTGTCATGAAAACATAGACATTAGAATATTATATTGCAATATACATTATATATTAATGCTTTGAGAGTCTTACTTTAAACAAAAAAACTTTCAGTTTCATATAGTCTGTGAAGGCGTGGAAAATTAGAGGCATTATCAATAAATAAATTTTAGGTCACATGTAAAAAAAATCTGTCGCTTTGTTGCGTGAAAATTTCACAGCGTAAAAATCAATGAGGCTGAAAGGTGCAAAGGTGTCACATTTTTCTGTATTTTAACGTCGTATTACACATAAATTAGGACGTTTTGGATTTCAATATTTGGTTGCAGAGTAGTGTTACTTACACAACTTTTTTTAGTTTTGGGGGTAAAAAACCTTTGTGATTGTAATTTAATGATGATATCATATAATGATTTTTATGTCTAGAGTAGCAACTTCATATAATCATTTCTAGCTCTATAAGATAGAAACAAAGTATAATGTTAGTCTCGGAATTTAATTGTTCATATTTTGCGTTGAGGGGCAAACTCCGTGCTTGTACTTTCAATAGGAGAAACCCTAAAACCGACTTGCGTACCCCGTGACACTGGCCACAATACATTAAGCATAAACTCCTTCAAATCGTTTTTTTAGTTTCTTTTGAAGTCCTAGTAGGTAATTCGATTTTTTCATGTCTTAAATGTGTTTCGTAACGAAAATTCAATAATTTATGCAAATTAATCATAAACGGTGCAATTTGAGCAGTGTTAGCCTAGTTGCTTCAGCGTGCGACTCTCATCCCTGAGGTCGTAGGTTCGATCCCCGGCTGTGCATCGATGGGCTTTTTTCCTATGTGTTCATTTAACATTCGCTCGAACGGTGAAGGAAAAACATGGTGAGGAAACCGACATGTCTTAGACCCAAAAAGTCGACGGCGTGTGACAGGCACTGGAGGCTGAACACCTACTTGCTAATTAGATTGAAAAATGATTATCAAACAGAAATCTGAGGCCCAGACCTAAAGAAGTTGTAGCGCCACTGATTTTTTTGGTAATAATTTCAGGAAGTTATGAATGAAATAATTGACTCCATTGGAAAAATTACCGTAAAAATAAAGATTGTATTCGTACAAAACAGGCTGACTTGAGTCAACTGACTGAAAATAAGTAAAATTTTCAAGTGCTATAAATGAATTTGAAACCTAAGAATGTAAAAAATAACAATGCAGGAACCTACCTAGTTTATAAATATAAAATAAATCAGAGGCACCTTTTCAGGTCTGGGCTTCATATGTCTATATCTTTTCATTATAAATTGTCAATCTAGGCAAGTAGGTAGGTAGCCTCCTGTGCCGACACGCCGTCAACTTTTCGTCACCGTCACCGTACGAGCGAATGTTAAATGAGCGCATAGGAAGAAAGCCCATTGGTGCACAGCCGGGGGCCTACGACCTCAGTGATGAGAGTTACGCTGAAGCTAGGCTAACACTGCTCTTACTAGTTGGTGAGGTACCAAAACTGTAAATAACATAATACATATGTAAAAAATCACCCGTAACTTTTTAGGTGAAACTCATAATATATAAAATATCTTCAGTTCAACAAAACAATAGTGGGTCACAGAAGCCCGATAACAGAATGCAAAGTTATAAGCGAGATGGGAGTTACGGGTCTTTAAAATAGATAATAAAATACATATTTAACAGTCAATTATCTTAGTTGTACAATTTCGTTGACTTAATTTAATCATTTTATTATAAAACAAAAGAAAACCTCTTTGAAGAAATAATCGAGATCATTATTTATAATTTGACAAGAAAAAAACTCTTTAATTGTGCAATTTTAAATAAATTTACTAGATATATTTACATGAGATTGCATGGAGTGTACAGATTCTACCTGGTGATTTATCCAACTATTTATCTTGGGTATGGTACGACAACTAGTTGGAGGTAAGGAGGGCTTGCTATCACCCTATTTTTTTTTAAGGTTCTTAGAGGTAATAATTCGGAAATGTTGGAGAGACTTGGGCTGCGAGCGCCAAGAGATATATTTTGTTGCACACTAGCTGAATTCACAAGGAATGCATTATTCATAATTTGTTATATAAAAGGTTAGGTTTTATGTTTTCTGGTTTTGTTTATACGTAATATTATGTTCTTAGTTTAAATTTTGAGTTTAATAAGTTTTCTATTGTACTTAGAAAATAAATAAATCAAATATGAAAAAAAAGAACAAGGAATGTAAGGTTTATACATACGCACTAGTACAGCCCTGCGATTCTAAATGACTGCTTCACGACTGATTTCAGAGCGACCGCCAATGCGAAAACCGCTGTGTGAGTTCGAAAAGTGAGTTACAGAATCGCAGGGCTGTTCTAAAACAATATATTTGTAAAATATATTTCCTGGTTGATATTCATACCTGATTGTTGAAATTCAGCCTTATCTGCAAACTCCTGCGCATCACCGACGGACGTTTCTACATCCAACTGTTCCGAATCACTGCTTTCATCACCAGAATCTTTGAAATACGATTGAGATTCGAATTTATCAGCCAACAAATTATCTATGGAAAACGGGAGTTTTGTTTCAGTTCTGTCCTTCTCACTTTTATCCATAGACTCTTCTTTTACACTCATTTTTACACTTCACACGTCTCTAGTGCACTAAACAAACACAACTGGCCCTCAAAGTGTAAAATCTACAACAAATTTGGGAGAAGCAATAACTCTAACTAATTGGAAAGCTAACGACTCGTTTTTGTCACTTCGAAATACTAAGACTGAAATGTTAAGAAGATACTTTTAAAACATGCTTCAAATTATTTTGTGCTTTATCAACTTATTGATACGGTACATAATTGAATGAGTTCGTCACATCTGGCAGCGATTCCATGTGAAATTAAGATGAAAAGCTTGAACTAATGGGTGTATATCTGGATGACACTTTTGTATGCTACATTTAGCAAACGGCTGAGAGAGTTTGATCTCAATTGCGTTTAGATAAAGTTGATCTTTGATTGGGATTTCTTAAAAGATGCAAATAGTCTTGGCTCCGAAGTACCAAAGATATAATTAGCTGTAAGCCAATGGGCTGAGGGGGCGTGGCATGCGCAAGAGTTGAATTTATTTAAGGATTGAGTTATGAGGTACCTCATTAATTGCGATAATTATTTAGTTAGTTTGTTTAATTGGACGCGTCGGCTTGAAAGTTTCAAGCGGATTGAACGATAATTAAGATGAACTAGCCTTTCCTTTGGGTATGTTTGATTATTTTCTTAGATTTCTATATAGTTTTATCATCAGATGTAGAGGCAAAATGCGAAATTCCAACCGTATCACCTCGACGTCCGTCGTTCCACAACTGTGCGTTTTTACGCCAGTTTTGTCCGCACACCTCAACTATATGGAACCAGCTGCCTACTGAAGTATTTCCGAGGCAATTCAAAAAAGCGTACCAATTCTGAGTGAGTGTCCATGGGCGGCAGTATCACCTAACATCAGATGAGCCTGCTGCCCGTGTTCCCCCTGTTTTAAAACAAATATCGTATTTTTAAGAAATCATTTAATTTGACTGATGCATAATTTCCATTTAAGAGATACATGCCTAAAAAAGTTGACTTTTAGCTATCTTGATTAAAAACTGTACGGCGCGGCGTACAGCCGGTGTATTATCAATATCCCATCTTGAGACTGTCAAGAGAAAAGGCATTCACTTATATAGATATATAAATAATAAAATAAAAAATAAAAATAAAAAAGCCTTTTATTTCTTACAGCTTATAAAACAAGATGTTAGATTAGATTAGGTTAGTTTGCTTAGATACAATTGTTCGTTTTGTTAGTAATTAAGATTGTATCCTAAATTTACTTGTGTTAGTTTTTCCTTAACCCGATACTATTAAACTATTATTCTTCATTCTGTAAGAACTCCTCTGTAGGTGAAGGCCTCCTCCAAAGATAGCCAGTCCTCTCTAGATTGAGCTGCTTGAATCCAGTTGGGTATAGATATATACTTTGTTTAAATTATTATTTCTTGTAGTCGCGTCCTGTGGTCGTTATGTAGAAATACTGTATTTCCAAGTACTTTATTGGTTATGGTTGTGTTACTGGGTCTGCCATCATTGTTGGAGATTTGTGTATTTTTGAATATACTTACTTAGTTATATAACAATATTTAATATCTACTCTGGTACGTCACTTCTATGATATTTAGCTTATTATTAATCCATATACCCCAATTATTGGGCAAATACATCTATTTATCTATCACTGATTAGTTTTTCTTTATTGGCAAGTTATAATAGTAATAAAATAATAAAAGCAATACTTGAATTCTGTAACCATATAAACTACTCAGATACTTTCAGGGCCAGATTTAGAGGTCTGGGGGCTTCGGGGCAACAAAGAAATGGAGGCCCCCAGGCCACAAATTATTTTCTAAATAAAATGAACAATTTTTTTCACTTAGTTTTTCAAACAATAATTTATTGTTAAACCAAGTAGATTCTTTTAGTATTTAACAAACATATTAAAATATATATAAGAAAAAATCTTAACTTTGCCAGAAGAATCATATTGAAGAATGAAATAAAAAGATGGTAGGTATATATTTAATGCAGTTATAGATAATGCAGTTATAGTACAGATATTCTGATTAAATTTTGGCCTCGTTTCTGAATCTTAGTCAAAGAATCGTAAACCTTTAATGTCTAAGGGTGAGATCTATAGTGCGCACTTGGACTTTGCTCAGACTTACCTTACGAAAAACTTTGCTTAGTGTACACTAAGGATAAACTATGATTTCGTATTTATAGACATTTTTATTTCTTAGATTAACTTAGCTTAATCTCACCGTTAAAATGTCATTGATTTTGATAAAATCATAAAAATCATAACATTGATTTTGATTGCCATGAGCAATTAAAGTTGCATCGGTAATCAAAGCCTCCGGTACTCTGTCACTTCGAATAGCGTACCTATATGTAATTTGGATGAAGTTTTGGGATCGCGTGATAAAAAAAACTCAATATTAAAGGACTATTGGAACTTATTGAGTATTGGAGGAGGACCGAGGACGACAAGTGATACACAATGAGAAATAGATATTTCGTATAGAAACTGTTTCCTATATCAAAGCTCATTAAGCTATTTTTAAATATAATAAGGAAGCTCCGAGACAAATTTATTATGCAATAATATATTGCAAGAAGTCATTTAATATGACTTAATTAAAATACGTTTAAATCAAGTTACATCAACTATTATAAATCACGGGTTGAAAAAATGGGGTTGCCCTTTCAAATAACCGACATATTTTGTCATAATTAGAACGCTCCGGCGCTAAGTTTTTTCTCAATTTTTTGTTTCTCTAGAAATGGTTAAGCGTGACTCGTCGCTTGAATTTTTTACGGAAAATATATGTATTATAGTTGCTATATATTTTTAATAAAACTCCAAATGTTTTTACACTGTTAAATCAAAATGTCATGTATTTAAATCGATATTAATGCTAGATTGAATCACTTTTAAGTATACTAACTGATTGCGTATTTAAAATTATGAAAAAATAACATAATTTGTCAACCCATGAACATGCTTGCTTGATTATTAAATAGGAAACATCAGTATTGCAATAAATAATCAAACTATTACAGCCGTGCGATTCTGTTAATCCGTGAGTTCACCTCGCACTAACAACGCTCCCTTTTTCACTCACGTCATTTTTGGAATCTCATGGTATTCTGTTTAGTAATTTCACATTTAGTCTTGACAAGCGGAGGGAGCTTGTAGTTTATTGTTTAACAGAATGCCAAATCGTAAAATGACTGCTTCACGACTGATTTAAGCGCAAAAACCGCTGTGAGAGTTCGAAAAGTGAGTTACAGAATCGCAAGGCAATAAAGTGAAAAAATTACTTATAAAGTTTGAACCTAGGACCTGCCTAAAAGTCACTTAAACGAAAATCCTACTTTAATATTATATTTTATTTTAATTTCACACTTTGAAGAGAACCCTAGACTATCAATAATTTTTTGAAATGTATCAATAATTGCAAGTTGTCGCTGCCGCGTTTCCGCATATTTAACTAAGGTATGTTGATGATTAAGGTTGTTTACACACATAATTTTGTCTACGTTACATCATATATAATACAATATTTAAATAAAATATATGCTACTCCAAAGAACTGTACGTAAGAAATCTTTGCATTTATGATGGTTCAATGATAGTTTATATGGAGTAGCTTTGAGTCAAAAATTCAAACATTACTTTAAAACTACTATAGGTATACCATATTGATTTATTTATTCGTTCCCATTATTCTGTAGCTTCGTTGCATAATAATACAAAATCATCAGGAAAATTAAATAATTAGGGGTAGGCATAGTTGACAACAAAAAAAAATAATATTGTACACCAAAAAAATGTATCAACAAAGACAATTTAAGTAAAATTTACATTATTATTAATAATTAAATTATCTTTGGTAACAATCACGCATTTTATAACTTAGGGGTATATAAGGAAGTACTTATTCTTAGAAACTGTTCATCTTAGTGTATGTTCCATGAAATAATTAAGATATCTGAAGAAAGAAACATGAAGCCGGAATCTTTGTTTTGATTTCCAGCAAACCATATTTTATTCATTGATCAGGTAAACGATAATTGTTGGGTTTAATTTCTATAATTAATATAAAACGGGAGTTTATCAGGAAAATAGCGTTTACAACGTTCTTGCATATAAATCCTAAGCGATATTGTTTCGGTATGCGGCGCCCTGCAATAATTAACACATGTAGGGGCAGAACTATTTAGTTTTTCCATACTTTTTCAGTTAATTAGGGCTCCACTAAATTGTATTGACACATTCTGTTTCGCATAACTTCCTATACTGACATGTCTTAGACATTTCATGCGTGAATTGTTGATGTTGAGGACGGAAATTATTTATTTTATTGTCGAAACATAACTATGTTTACAAAAGATTAAAAAAAAGACCAATTCTTCTACTTCAAGAGCCACAATTGCCGGGTATCTTGTGCTTGTCTAAACACAAGATACCCGGCAATTGTGTTCCTCGGCGCCACCACGACTTTTTTTACCAGCCCTTCTGTTACCTTGAATTTTGCCCATCATTATTTTTAAGCACCTGTCCGAAATATGCGACTATCCGTATTTTAACAGTTTTTTGTTGAAATACTCTTGCATTCGTCACTCTTTGGATCCAGCTGAAGCTTTCGATGGTAACACTACATCTCAAGATGCCTTCTTGTGTCTTCTTTTATAGTCCTGACATCCATATAGTGCTACTGGACGTAACAGAGTAAAAGACGAATCTACAATTTGGTACAAATGTACAACATTATACTTTTTTCAGTTTATTAAAAGAATTTCTTGTTCGGAATCCTCCCATACTCTATCTGTCACGTCTGTATCTATGTCATTATAGATTATAGGTAGATTAATACCCGAAGCTGAGTTTCATCATCGGACGTCGAGGCAGAATACGAAATTCCACCCGTATCGCCTGGACGTCCGTCGTTCCACAACCTAGCGCTTTTTAAGGCAGTTTTCGCCGTGTACCAATTTTTAAAAGGCCGGCAACGCACTCTCGAGTCCTCTGATATTGAGAGTGTCCATGGGTGGCTCACTTACCATCTGGTGAGCCGTCAGGCAGTGGCGTAACAATAGGGTGGCAGGGCTGGCAAAATGCCACGGGCCCCCGACACAAGAGGGCCCCTGCCCAAAAGATATTATGTTCTATGGATGTGAAGTCTTCAATACGCATTGGGCTAGCGTGGGGACTACAGACCATTCCTAAGAGAGGCCTACGGCCATCAATGGGACATATACAACGTGTAATTGAGTTCGCTGAAAATCTCGAAGTTTATTAAAATTAAACTGAGTAGGGACGATTTTTACTGATAGGTTTAATGTTCTGCAGTCCCTACGGATGGAAGAGGCCTATGTCCAACGGTGGACAAACCAAAGCCTGACAAGTATAATATGATTGTTCCTAAATGTTACAGTTTAAATGTATTGTTAAAAGTTATTTTCAATTCAAAATCAATGAGATTCATATTTAACATTTTGCAAATAAAGGCTATTATTTATAGCTCCAAGTGTGACGTTTGTATGTCAAGAACGAATTGGATATATGGATTTTCAGAGGAGTTTTTCAGATTGAACTGCAGCTGAGTTTCATGATCGGACATCGAGGTAGAATACGAAATTCCACCCGTATCACCTCGACGTCTGTTGTTCCACAACTGAGCGTTAATTGGGGCAGTTTTTGCACACCACCACTATGTAGAGCTGACTACCCACTAAAGTATTTCCGAATTAACTTAGGGTCCTTCAAGGAAGGAGCGTACCAATTCTTAAAAGGCATAGTATGTACTCGCGAGCGCTCTGGCATTGATACTATCAGGCTGGTATCACTTAACATCAGATGAGCCTCCTGCCCGTTTGCCCCCCGTTCTATAAAAAAAAAGGATATATGGGGGATAGAGTTGGCGCTAGGTGTCGTGAGTTCAAGCCGATGACGTTGTCTTTCGTACGGTGTCATGATTTCATTATCTGGTTAAGGGATCTAGTGTCGACTTTAAATAAGGCTTGATAATTTAATTATGAATTAATTAAAGTTTGATATTCTTCTTAATTAGGTACCCTTCGACATAAAATTATGTAAAATGTTTGCTAAAATGTTTAAAGAGAATATTGGATGAGCTAACAGGTAAATTTATTGTTATTAAATTTTAACGTTTTTACAAGATATTAATAATTAACAGTTATAGGGTAATTAAGGAGAATTTTTAAATGTTACAACTAAGTTTCTTTCGTGTGAATCGTGTTTAAATAAAATCAAACAATTCACGCGAACTAAACTAATTACTAAAATACGTGTTTATTCTTATCAATTTTACATAAACAACCTACTCAGCCTATATGACACAATGAAATTACTAACCTAATATAATTTATTGGAACAATTAATTGCGAAACTTTCATATGCAATAGTATGCCCCAATGATAACTGCGTATATAAAAGTATGTACACTTTTGGTAATATTATTCCAGTTTTATTTGCTAACTAGAATTCATTGAGATGGCATCGAAAATCCTTCTTTGTGCTTTTGCCCAAGTTGTGCTCATCCAGGTAATTATAACTTAATCACCAACATTCTGGAAATCCACTTTAACTTAAAACCAGGTTTAAATCCTGCGCCAGTTTTATGTCGTTTAAAACGCAGTAAATTTAAGGTCCTTGAACGTTAATATAATGTATACGTGTTGGTTTATCCATAACTTGGTTGATGTCTAAATTAAAAATAGTATTATTTGGTCTAAAGATGACTTATGTTATGAATTGTTTTTTAAACTTCTATTGAAATTTCTGCAAAAGTATCAATACAGCGAACATAAATCTAAACGATCTGTCCTCCATATGTCCAAAATCATATTTATTTCTTCCGTTACTAACTGATATTTACATGATTTCGTTTAATATGTAATATTGATTACATCAAATAATATTTGGAAGAATAATGTCACGTTTTCAAGTGCAACATAATTTTTATTAATCCAAACTTGTATAGTTAAACTGAAACATTATATCACTGAATTCTAACTTTCAGAGTATCTCAGCGTACTGTGGTGGCAGCGCATACAATGCTGCGTTGAACGCACCATTCGCCGCCGACGCTTACGCAACTGAGAGATATGCGGCTAACCGCATCGCTTCCGACCGCTATGGAGCTGAACGCTTAGCCGCCGACGCTTACGCTACTGAAAGATACGCTGCTGACCGTGTCGCTGCTGACCGTTTTGCCGCTGATGCCTATGCCACTGAAAGATACGCTGCTGCACCATTCGCTGCTCCTCTTGCTTCACCAATGGCCTCTTCCCTAGGTAGTCGATTTGCATCCCCTCTTGCCGCTTCCTACGGAGAAATTCCTTTAAGTTACGCAGCCACCGCTTCTGCCTCCCACGGGGGCCCCCTCCCAGTTGCCAGTTCCTCCCCAATCCCCCCCAACGGTGTGTCTGTCTTCTCAGAGAACGCTATCGAAGGTGCCTTAGCTGTTTCCGGTCAATTACCCTTCTTGGGAACAGTTGCTTTGGAAGGTGCTTTGCCCACAGCTGGTTCTGGTGCAGTTAACTTTGGCGCTGGTAACGGCAATGTTGCTATCCTGAATGAGGAAGCCTCAGGATATGGTTACGAACCAATGGCCTATGGTTTCGGACGTGGACTTGGCTGCGGTGCCCGTTACTAAGTTATTTGATATTCTTGAAGAGGAATGATATAATAAATGTATAATGCAAGATATTTTGTTTTAATAACAATTCCTTAACCTTAACTCCGTAGAAACATCTGGTTGGATTCCATTGTAAATCAATTGAATGATAAAAACCATACTCTTAAGATATATTTTAGTACTTAAATATATCATAAAAGGTTGGTAAAATAAAATTTATTAATGAAGTCTAAAACAATTAAGCCTTTAATTATTTTATTTACCTATAGTTATACGAGTGAGGTACTAAGTTATAAGCATAGGTTATGCTTAGTTAATCTATACTTATGAAGTTTAAAGAGTGTTTGTTTATACGCGCTAATATTAAAACTATTGATTTTTCATTTAAAAAAAATTGCGTTTTATAGCTCACTTATAACATATCTATATAAAATCACTTAACTATCATTAGAAGCGGGACATCAACGAAAAATCTCGCAAAAATACTATGACATATCTACCTCTTATGTTCATCTGTAACCATTTATATGATAAATAATCAATTTGTTCTAAATTGTATAAAATATTTTATAATATTCGATTTGATATATTACGATTTTTTTCTAATTTTTACAAAATTACTCTTGATATCATTTGATTTCAATATGTTATCATAGTTTTGAACTGGGACTTTAACTAACGCGGGTGTAAGTGCGAATACAGTTAGTTATCATGTTCTTATAAGAAATATGCTAGCTTGGCTTTATAAGACATGCTAAGTACAAATTTATACATGGTATATATGTCATCATTAAAAGAACTAAATGTATTATTAAATTTTTATACTTTTTAACAACTTATTATCGACAATATAAATAAAACATGGTTTAAATATATTATAAATGTGTAAAGCTCTAAAAATATAATTTGGTGTTTAGCAAACTAAATGTAAATAGAAGTACTAATCAGATTCAGTATATTGGCACCCACATCCTCCAGAAATGGTTACGAAACCTCTAGCTGGAACGCTCCCAGAGAACCTGGCCACGCCCAAAACAGGTACTTGTCCTACCACCTGGGTTGCTCCAGATAAAGGCAAATCACCAAATACAGAAACAGTCCCAATTCCGCTACTAGTTACATCTTCTGGAATAGCTGGTTTATTTATAGCGCATTCTGGAATGTTTGGTGGTGGAAGTCTGGTGCAATGGGCGAGTGCATTCTGAAAAAAAAATGTTAAACACGTTTGAAATTGCACTGATAAATACAAAAATCTCATAATTACATTTGAATCATACAATTAAAAAACGCAAAACGCGAAAAAAACGCCATTAATTCATAGTGTAATTACAACGGCTGTAAATATTTAAATAAATTTACAACTATTGTACTACTTTGAAAATGGATATTCTCTCCTCTTCGTATGGATATAAGAACCTACCTGTATAAAATAAGTCTGCAGTACTAGAAATATTGTAAAGTAATTCATTCTTCAAGTAATTTGCACACTGATTATTGGATTTTAAGTTCGCGTATTTATTGCAATTTCTGTTGTGGTTTATCGCAAATTTTGTAATAGGACGTTATGAAAATTTTATATTTTAATTTTAATAGTGGGAATTCGGATCCTAATGCTTGTCCCTTAAGATGTCAATTTAATAATAATAAATAAATCTGTGGCGCTACAAGCTTTTTAGGCGATGGCCTCAGATTTCTATATCTCTTTCATGATCATTTGTCAATTAGGCAAGTAGGTGATCAGGGTGGTTGTTTCACGATGTTTTTCTTTCCGTTTGAGCGAATGTTAAATGCGCATTTAGAAATAAAGTTCATTGGTGCACAGCCGGGTTTACTTCAGCCTACGACCTCAGGAATGAGAGTCGCACGCTGAAGTAAAAAACATTATCTCTAGGATAAATATTATATAATTGACCTAAAGAACTATCCTTAATTCACTTAATTCGAATTTATGGTGTCATACCGTTTTGGTGTCTTAGCATGCATTGTGCGTGCGAAGTTAGATATTCAACGAAACAATCTTTTTTCCGGATTTAAAGATAAAGAAGGCTGATCTCTTACGCCCGAAACCAATAATCAATCCACAATCTTAGATTGAGACAATCTGAGATCAGACCGTGACAGTCGATCGATCTCCTATCTGCATCCCAATAACCAAACCCGACGAAGACAATCCATTTTTGGCGACGGATAAAATGCTCTTTGTCGCTCCATTTAACCGAGTTTACACTCATATTTGATAATCAATGTAAACCAAATAAAGTAAATAAAACCGTACAAATAACATTAAAATATACATGTGCATGTTTAAAACACAACAAACTGTTTATTTAATTAATTAAAAATCTGGTGTAAGTTAAAATCTGTTAAAATAATTAACTGTTGAAATCGAGCTTTCGTCAACTGTCATTTTCATACAAAGGTCTATCCACAGACACCGATACGACCTCTCATGGATTTCTTGTATCGACAGATGGCTATTGGCACACTTTTTACAACATTTGGATTAAGATTACTATCCAGATGGTGTATTATGGATTGAGATAGGTTATTGGGTTCGGGCGTTAAATGTAAACTCATCTAGTGAAACAGATTTGTCGTCCCATTGTGAAGATAATTTTAACCAACCACGGTAGATGAGCCCATTATGACCATTGATGAAACGTTTGAAGAAAACTGAAAGTTGAAATGACTTCAAACATAAAAGTATATTGATCACTGCTTTGGGCCTGTAAAGCTCTTTCAACGGGAATGAACTTTTGTGTTGAGGCGATAGACAAAGATGATTCCCAATTATTCTTAGGATAGGATTGAGACACGACTCACGAGTGTAAGTAAATGCCATTATTGACAATTGTGACATGCGATATAGTTTCTGCTGTCTCGAATTTGAATCCTTATCATAAATTTGCATTTATTCTCAAGCTTTTAGTTCGTTTTTTCTTGTTTGAAATACACACATATTTAAAAGTATTTTTGATTGTCTTTTGTTAACCTTCATGGGTCTTTGGCTGAAATTGATTTTGATCGACAGGCAAACAGACAGGAGTTGTGAAATTTGTATGAAATTGATATCCGGCCATGTCTGTTGTTGTTATGTGGTCCAGCCCCATAGTAATCAGCTCGAATTTATAACAAAACTCATGCTTGTTTATGTTTTATACGGAAAAAACTTTTACCCAAGATTTAAAATGGTGTTTGGCTATTAACCTATTAGAAGCGCCACGCTAAATTGATAAAACTATTATGGTTACAATAAAATGTCGTGTGAAATTTGCAATGTATCACGTCCCTATATTACTAATATTTGCGAAATGTTAGGTATAAATAGGGAAACTAGTTTTAGAAAACTATAACTAAGTTCTTGACATCATGTTTAAATTACTTGTTTTATTTCAAGCTCTTCTTATCCAGGTAATCAAAATATAAAAAGTATTTTCATGTTATTATACTGTACGATTCAGCTGTTGCTTTGGTTTCGATAAATTTAAATATAGTGCATAATGTTTTACTTAAAAATATCTAAGATTTTCATAGATTTGTATTTTCATAAAGTTGATCTAGTGGCTTCAGCGTGTGACTCTCATCCATGAGGTCGTAGGTTCGATCACCAATGGACTTTCTTTCTATGTGCGCATTTAACATTCGCTCGAACGGTGAACGAAAGAGACCCAACAAGTCGTCGGCGTGTGACAGGCACAGGAGTCCGATCACCTACTTGCCTATTAGATTGACAAATGATCTTGAAACAGACACAGAAATCTGAGGCCCAGACCTAGAAAGGTCGTAGCGCCACTGCTTTATTTATTTCATATTCTTATTATAATAGACCAGAATAATACATTTTAATAGCCTATATTTTTTTGTTCTAGGTTATAACCAGCCAGTGCATATGCAGCGAAAGAATCCCTAATTGGGCCGGCATAGTTAGTCCAACTTCATCTGGAGGCTGTTCTGGAATTCCACATGTAAACTTGCCATACGACCAATATCACTCACTAGATATAACTTCTTTATCTGCCTCGGGCTGTGATCTGACCACGAGAAGTTCTTCGCCAATTGCACCTGGAGTTCTATCTATAACATCGGAGAATGTCATCGAAGGGCCGGTTTCGGTGTATGGGCAGTTGCCTTTCCTAAGTGCTGTTGCGTTCGAAGGATCCATACCTACTCAGGGATATGGTAGTGTTTCGTATGGCTGTGGTAATGGTAATGTTGGAATTTTAAGTGAAACTTCTGGGTTCGAATCTGCATACGAAACGTCCGTGAGACCGCATGAAATTCCATCTGTCAGAGGTCTAAACCATCCTGGCAGACCATGGGAAATTCCATCAGTCAGACCAGGTTGTGGACACGGGTCTGTTCCAGCATTTCCACCTGCAAGACCTTGCGGTTGCCTGCATTGAAACTTATAACTACGATTTATGTATCAACTGTTTTAATTGAATAAATACATCATTTATTTTTTGCATCCAAAATTGCATTAATTATTTTAATTAAGATACCTGTGCTATCTAGTGGAATTACACAATTTTAAATAATTCAAATATATTTTAATGTTAAATATTATTAAAATGTTAATTATTATCCGTTGTACAATATGTTTGCTAATCAGTTTTATTATTTACACAACTGTCACGTTTTAACACTACATACTTGCTGACACAAAACGTATTACTTGTAAATTGGTTTGAAAGGTGAAATCCTGCCCGATTAGTCATCATATGGCAACATAATAATATAATCCTTATTAGAAAACCTCCCACTATTTCATGAAAAACAAAACTATATTCTATTGTTAGGTGCTATTCAGTATGTAGCGACGACACCTATAATTTACACCTACAATCACTTCGAGGACGCCATACCTTGAAACGCGCTAAGGAAGTGAAACCGCGGATATACATACATATATGTCACAGCCAACTGACTTAATTAGCCGTTCAATTAACAGCCTAGCCGTTTAACTAGCGGGCAAATGACTTGGATCGATGACATTTAATTACTTGCCTAGCCTGTTGACTATTAATTTAAATTTAATTCCACTTTCTGCCACTCTTAAACTCGAAACGAAACTCCTTAAACTGTCAATAAGGCGTAGGCATACTACAACTTTGATGGTGTTTTCCAAAGTTTCATGAAAAACAACAAGTACGATGGATGAGAGTAGGGACAAAATTTTAAAAGATATATTTCTATGTGATATGTTTCATCTTATTTATTTCTGCCAAAAAATGACTCTATCGTACGAATGGCCCAAGCATTAGCCAGCCAGTTTATTAAATGTTGTAACAAACGCTACGGCTGAATATCTTTCAGGCCGCTAGTTAAACGGCGCCGTTTAGTTAAAAGGCTGTTACGGCTAATTAATCTAGTTGATTGCGACATATACATCTCGACGATAGTCATCGGTCAGAGGTTAGAATGGTTAAGGATACTTCATTTAGGAAGGAGGAGCAGCACATCCTTCCTCCACAAGTATAAAATGCATCTCAGTTTCAAGAACCATCTGTTAATTATATCGATACAATTACATCGAAACAATTTCATGTATATATACTATAAACGCACACATAATAATAATAATAATATTTACTTTTTAAACTTTTTTTATTTTTTTTTTATTTTTTGGAGAACTTTTCGCAAAGACCGTGTTTGGCGTATTCACTTCAATGATGAACGTAGTAACATCCTTGACGACGCTAAACATCGTCAAATGCGTAAAATGGAACAGACCCAAGTGGTTGAGACATATGCGCAAACAACATAGCCCCAAGGTCTTTATTGAATCTCAACCTGGTGGCAAGAGGAAACCCGACCGAGGATGTTGGTGGGATAGAGTTCGTAAGGACCTAGTAACAACTGGTGTTCGAAAGTAAGTAAGTAAGTAAGCATTGATTACAAACGAAACACACACAAGGTAAGGTACATTTTAGGTATGTAATGTGTGTGTTTGTAACTGGCCCTGGCTCAGCATAATAATGTGGAGCAGACGTGTTCCACAGCGTTGGTCATTGTGCCAGAGACCACAACAGTTAGTTTGGTAAAAATCACCACTATTATTCTGCACCGTAATCCTTATATCTTCGGACAGACACAAAAAAACAGCTGAAGCTACTCTCAGATTAAGTCGAGACTTAGCTCTAAGCGTGACCTTTGGCAAAATCGTGTCTGCCATACAGGAATCCTGATTTTGAAACTATATATTTAACAGAAACTTTAAATCGTATATCATCAATCCATTTTCCCGAAGGGGTACGCAGAGACCAAGATCTCCACTTGCTACGGTCCTGACCTTTCTTGCTTCATCCACTTTCATGAAATTCACGGTAGTTACTCCTCGGTTATGGGTAATCATTGCTCGAATTTAATTTAAGATTTGTTTTGGTTATAGTGTTATCTATTTCGATAGAAATCAAATCATGAATGGTATCATTTTACAAAGAGTACTATGGAGAGTGGTTTGAAGAATTGTTTGGGCTGCCTCGTTTCTTTACCGTACGAACCGAATTAATTCCAGGTTTCGTAAGAACCATCTTTCTTTCTATAAGTCTTTCACAGTCAGCTTGTCTAGGCATTATCTCTTACGAACCGGCTGTAGCCGAATCTACATTCGGTTTCGAAGTTTTTCCTGGGAGTGATGACCTCCCCGGCAACCACTAACATGTGTTGCGACTGCCATGTACATGGGCTGAGGCAGCTGCCTTTTATAGCCTCTTCCTAGGTTCGTTGCGCTCTTTACATATAAAGAAAACTAAAAATCGAACAACAAATTAAAACCAGAACAAATTTGAGAGTTAGCCAGAAGTTAACATTGTTAATAAATAGGCTAGAACGTGATGTGATGTTATGACTGATTCCCCTGATGCAATCCAACCATCTCCATACATTCCTCCACTAAATTTTTTGTTGTTGTGTCATATTCATACATCCAGTTTTTTAGCCTCAAGAATTTATAGTTGAGAATTTTACTTGGCATGATTTTCGCCAATTGGTTTTTGCAAATTACTGTAGCATAGCTTTTAAAAGTTTAGACAGCATACACCAAGGGGCACGCTTTTTTTGTAATTTCTTAATATTAATTTATGTGTCGAGTGTTTTACCTTTTTAATACAATGTATTATTAAACTAATACTCGTACAACGAAGTGTGCACAGGGATGAACTCAAGATAATGATACAAAAAAATAAATCATATGTTTTTATTTATTCAAAACTGTCGTATCTTCTTTTAAACATAGCAGCTTAGTACATGTATGGAGATCTTCCACATCCGCAGCTTCCTGCGATTGAGACGACACCACCAGCTGGGAGGTCACCCGCGAAGCGTACAGCACCGAGTATGGGCACCTGACCAGCTACCATAGTGGTACCAGCTACTGGCATCTCTCCGGCTACGGCTACGTCACCGATACCTTCACCACCGTACGCACCGATTCCAGCTTCGTATCCGACTGGGGCAAATGGGGCAGATGCAGGGGCGAATGCACCGGGAGCAAATTGAGCGGGAGCCATACCAGGGGCAAGTCCAATTGCTGCGGGACCGGCAAGCCCCCATGATGGCATGGGGTTACCTGCTGCACATGGTGCTTCAGCAATCCAACCGAACGCGGTCTGTAAATAAATACAAATATTTACTTTAAATCTTTCGTTATGAAGTATATACTTATAAAAATGGGATTGAAAAAAGGGTCGTTTAATTCACACCCACCAACCGTATCGATATTAGACATAGATTTATAATTAATAATAAATTAGATGATGTTTTTTAATATAAGAGATTTAATTATTAATTAAGAGTTCATAGACAAAATCAAAAACTAATAAACAAGTTTGTGAAATTATTAATTAAACTTATTAATTTCTGTGTTTTTACCTGGACCAAGCAAGCTTGGAGGCAGAGGAAGACAATGCTGAAAGTAGACATGTTTGTTTTCACTGAATCCACAGAATAATTTCCAAAAGAAAATGTAACACTTTTTATAGGGCAATGTCCTAATAAACTTTATCGAAAACATTTCATAATTAAATTCTAATTGTTATTTATTCATACATTTAACTTAATTACGACATAAAATTCCATTGTGTAAATGACATATATAAAAGGAGTATTTTGTATTTTTCATTCATTCGAACAAACAATCATGTCTTTCAAAACTATCCTTTTCTGCGCTCAAGCCCTACTTATTCAGGTAAGATATGAAGCGATAAGCCACACATAACGCAATTTCAGAAGATATATCACTCATAATTTTATATTATGCTATCGTCACAGAAATAGTTTCTTAAAAAGATTAAACACAGCATTAATTTGTTGTAACAGCCTACATACAATTTTAATAATAAAATTGCTAAATTTTTTTAAAGGTTTGGTATGATTTTACTGACATTTCGGTAAAAATTGTGTAATTGGTTAATCTTGGCATATTTAACTTTTATTATAAAAGATTACGAAACGCTTCGAGTTTAGTACAGAACAAAAAGTAATTATAATTATGACTTTTGCAGGCTATAAGCAGCCAATGCATTGGCGCTTACAATGGTTTAGCTGAAGGATATGGATGGGCTTCCGCCCCTTACGCCATGGAGCCAGTTGCCCTTCGGGGGGCTGAATGGGCATCTCCATGCAACGCCGAATGGTCTGGACCTTGGAACTCCGCTGGAAGAATGCGTGCTGCTGAATACGAAGTAGGCATGGAATCCAGATTTGGCTACGGCATGAGCGGAGGTCTCGTCCCAGCAACAGTTGCAGCCTCCAACGGTGGAGGTCTTGCTGTAACAAGCTCGTCACCAATCGCACCCAACGGCGTGTCTCTCATCTCTGAAAACGCAATTGAAGGACCACTCCTAGTCAGTGGTGAGATTCCATTCCTTGGGGCCGTTGCTTTAGAAGGAACACTGCCAACTGCTGGTTCGGGAGGCGTTGCGTATGGATGCGGTAATGGAAACGTTGCAATCTTAAACGAGGATCTCAATGCGTACGGAGCTTATGGGTACGCCCAGGGCATGCCCGCTTCTGCTCTTGCCGCTCCAGCTATGGCGGCTCGCGGTATGCCTTCCCCATATGCTGCAGGTCTGGCTGGCCCAGCGTCATATGGATACAACAGTGGCTGTGGATGTGGAAGAATATAAGACGTAGACCTTAAGATTACAAAATAAAAGAATTGTACATTTCCGAAATATTTCTTATTTTTTATTCACTACCCTTCATCTGGCATTAAAAACCAGTAAAAATACAACGAATGGTAAATTTTAACATAAAAATAAAAAGATAAAAAAAATTTATATTTTGAATATTGTTTGATAAGTTTCTACATATAAGCTTTTAAGTAATAGTGAGTATAGGTAGTCTTAATCTTCATTCAACTATTATCAGTGCCCGAAGGTGATTTTATATTTTTAATATATTTATGCATTTAAAATTTACTATTTACATACTTATATTTAAATTATTATATGACATGGCGTAAACGGGCTCATCTGATGTTAAGTGATACCGCCCCGCCGCGGCCGCCCATAGGCACTCACTTAGAATTGCTACGCTCTTTTAAATAAGTTAAGTCTTAAGTTGAATTGATTCGGAAATACTTTAGGGTGCAGCTGTTTCCATATAGTAGTGATGATTAAAAAACGCTCAGTTGTGGAAAGACGGATGTCGAGCTGAAACTGGTGGATTTTAGTATTCTGCCTCAAAATCTGACGGTGAAACAGTTGCACGTATTTACTTTACATTAATCCGAACAATTTCTCTGAAAATTACGCAATGCCTAGGGATCTCGGAAAATGACTGATCGTAGACGATTCGAATCGCTCTACGTTGAATACGGTCATGTAGAAGGAGCTGGTAATGGGGAACTCCCGACCAGAGGTGAGAACAGTACTCCATGTGGGCCTGAATTTGCGCGCTGTGTACAAGCAGTCGCCCGGATTGAAGTACCGTCTCGCCTAGCTCAGAACACCAAGCTTCATCGAGGCCAATTTGGGCCCTTCCAAATGATGGCAAAACAGCCTTGCGATTCTGTAACTCACTTTTCGAATTCTCGGTCGCGCTCAAACAATAAACTACAAGCTCTCTCCTTATCAGAATGCCAAATCGTAAAATGACTGCTTCACGACTGATTTGAGCGCGACCGCGACGAGAAAACCGCTGTGAGAGTTCGAAAAGTGAGTTACAGAATCGCAAGGCTGAACGCCATTCGAAATGGCAACGCCTAGTATTCCGATGCTGGTTTTGGCTTTAAGAAGAGCGTCATCAAAACCTGAGACTGAATTCAATTCAAAATTCAATCTCAGGTGTTATAAAAAATGAAATATTCGAGTAGTTTTTATTAGTTCCAATATCCAATATTTCTGAATCTCAATTATTTGCTGTATCTTTTATAGTATTTTAATCTGGCGAAATATGGCTTGTCCTATCGTGTTCTTTACGCAAGTACTACTCATGCCAAACTACAGAGCATACTGTATAAATTATACAGAAAACTCACATAGTAAGGATACTTAACCAAAATATCCTTAGAACTTAGATCGTTCTCACAGATAAATTCACCGTTCGAGCAAATGTTAAATGGGCACATAGAAAGAAAGTCCATTGGTGCACAGCCGGGGATTGAACCTACGACCTCGTGTATGAGAGTCGCACGCTGTAGCCACTAGGCCAACACTGCTCATGCTGCAATATTGGATTTATAAAAATAATGTTGCCGGAAAAATTGCTATATGTCTAGAATATAATAAAGGGTATCTAACCTACTTGATAGATTTCACACCTGGCAATAAAATAAAAAATATATAAGAGTATCTGTTATATTCATAGAAGTCTGCTTTGAAAGGCAGGCACATGTAAGCCTTCTGGCTGTCCATGGGCGGCAGATGAGCATCCTGTCCGTATGCCTCCTATTACATAAAAGTCAATTCGTGGATTCTTTTTTGTTTATGGAAATCCTTAATTAGCTAATCAAAGATGTGAAATATATTCATCAATACAGTTTTAATGTCTTATTATAATAGCATACACTTCGTTTATTGAGCTATTTTTGGAAAAGTAGCTACATAAACTTTTTTTCTAGATAAATACTACATACGTTGTACGTAATCAGGAGATTTACAAAATATACGATCAAAAATGTACATTTTATTGGGTTTGCGTGTTTTCGTGTTTTTCTATGTAATGATTACTTCTGAACAGATTGTAAAAAAATTACAATTGATACCCCCTAATGATTCAATTACCTCCGCCAAGTCGAGCAAAAAAGCGGCACGGCCGTACCCTTTTCTCGAAAACTTTTATAATTTTCAACACAACAGGACTACATTTTCCTAATGTATTCTATTATATTAAACGACAAACAAAACTATTGTACTTCCTGGCCAAGTTATCTCGAAACTAGTTCGTGCTTGAGTAAACTGATTGAATTCCTAAGTAACATTTATGAATTATTAAGACGTACATTACAAGGTGATTATGTAGAAGTGAAATAAGATTCAGAATCTACTGTAATATTTAATATTACATTCAAAGCACAGAAGGTATGTTATCTATATAAAAATATTGTAATTACTGACCGAATAAACTAAAAGTTCGTTGAAACGATTTCAATATTATTGTTAAGTTTGATTTCTTATGAAATATATTATGCAAAAATGATTAAGTATTGTTAAAATTGATAAATTATACAATTTTGATGTGTATATAAATAGGGGAACTATAATTTAAAATCATTGTTATTTTTGAGTTGGCGTAAACATGTTTTCCAAGGCAATTGTTATTTTCGTCTCGGTGATGTTAATTCAGGTATATAAGTAGCTTTTTATTAAATAAATTAATATTCTTTATATAATTTGCAACAATAATAAATAATCACTAACTTTACTGTAACTTTATGTTGAATAAAAAAATCGTATTGAGAAACACTATTATTTTTTCTGATTTTAGAGTATCACCGGCCAAAGCATAGGGGTATATAGCCCCGCTGGTCTTGGAAATCCTGCAGCTAATGCCGTAGCAAATACTGCGAATGCAGCTGAAGCTGCCGCTGTAGCTGGTAACAACATGGCATATGCAAATGCCTACCCCGCCAACGTCTACATCCCTAATGCCTATGCTCCAAATGCCTATCCATCATGTTATGGAAATTATGCCAATCCTAATGTTGAAGAAATTCCAATCGGTCACAATATTCCAGGACTAACATATGGTTTGACATTAGCTGATTTAGCTGCATCTAATGGCGGAGGTCTACGAGTGATGAGCTCTTCTCCTATTGCACCAACTGGTATAACTGTTCAATCAGACAATATAGCTATCGAAGGACCGTTAGCGGTATCTGGGCAATTACCATTTTTGGGCGTTGTGGCATTGGAAGGTCCTTTACCGGCCACAGGACAAGGTGCGGTGGCTTATGGGTGTGGAAATGGAAACGTTGGAATCGTTAGTGAAGGTGTCAATGAACCCGCAGCGATGGCTAATCCAAACGCGTATGCCAATCCAAACGCATATGCCAATCCAAACGCATATGCTAATCCAAAAGCGTATGCTAAAGCTAGTGCATACGCTAATGCGTATGGGAACGGGCTGGGTTACAACGGTTATCCAGCAGGTTTTAATGCACCAATGGGTGCAGTATACTAGTTAAGGTTGTTTAATAGGTGAATAAATATTTTTAATTAAGCCTTTGTGTTATTTACAATATTGACAAAAAATCATCCTGAAATTAGTTCAGTTGTCAGATTGGTTGTGATGGCCTTGTAATAGCAAATTATACAGAGATGGTGCCGTAATTTTTTTAAATATTAATTTAAAATACAATATGACTGAATTATCCATTTGTTGCATGTTAGCACTTTTTGGGCTAGTTAAAATTTTACATATTTGCACTAAACGGTTTTTTGTTATTAAACATATTAGGAATCCCTTATAACCTTAAACAATATTCATACATGGTCTATGGTATCTGTTTTAAAAAGATTTTTTAGGATCTTTGGTCAACAATAACATCTTAACCATTACAGGTGACATAAACGAAAAACGGTTTGCATAATACCCATATTTCACAGCGCGAATCAAACTGTAACGTCTGAGATACGATGAATGTGGAGGTTCTCAATCAGTCTAAGCACTGACTGGTCCGAAACCCTAGTGGCTAAGGTCGTGGAGTTTTATTTATGAAACTTAGGATATATAAGGATATATCCTTAGGGGCCGAAATAACTTTGTTAACACGATTCAGGGTCGTTTTCAATGCGGTGTAATATATTTTCTCCTAAGCTTTTCTCTATGAAATTCATATTTTATCTTAGACAAATTAGAAGATCAATTAATTACGACTCCTGACTAAAACTGTTAAACGCTTACTTCTCTAATTATTTATCATACTTTAGAATTTAGATCATGAAAGTTAAATAATCTTATTCATTTAAATTGAAAGTTTACTCATTTTAAAACAACCACGTAATCTGTATAACATTTAGAAATAATATCAGCATTTTTTCGAATGACTCATTTGATCGTGTCATATCAGAAATCAAAGTCCAGAAAGGCCGTATAAAGCATGTGTGATTTGTAATACTTATTACGATGATACAGTATAGACAGATGAAATGCTCTTAGCTAAAAAATACGTGTTGGTTTTTATACATATAAAATTTGTTTCTGTACCGTAAAAATGTTTGAGGCAATGATTTTAATCCGATGAGAAGTAAATGTAATTGAGGCTTTATAATATATGGTGTAGGTATTATCAGGTATATGCTATTTAGATTTTTATTATTTTAATGTTATTGCTTACACATTTTAAATAAAGTTAGAGTATAAATTACAATCAATAAAAAAACTATAACATTACGCAGACAGAGCGAAACACAGTTTTTATACCATCTATCTGAAATTAATGAAGCCAAGCAATAATTACCCTAGGTTGTCAAAAAAAATGTACGGTACATATGCATTTTTCATTTCATTATATTTAGATAAATTGTACTAGTTGAGATATGCAGCTACGCGATCTTGTTGTAAAAAAATCAGAATAAAAACACGTAATATTTCCCAACACAGAAATAAATCTCCATGTACAAATATATAATTTTAATCGATTAAGCTGGCGCGCATTTAAGTATATGATTTGCTCGTATTAACTGGATGGACCAAATTACATGGATGGAGCAAACGATTTAATGTGTGATAATGCAGAGGCATCTGCCTTATAGATTTCCTTCGTCATCTAAATGGTATAAACCATTAACCCCAGAGGCAGACACGAGCAAATGATATAGCACACTTCTTTTTGTCGATACTTTTGAAATGCTTTTAATAGAAAACGCAGCGCTACAATGCTGGCAGACAATTTTTAAACGAACACTTTTCGAACTCTCACAGCGGTTTTCGCAGTGGCGGTCGCGCTGAAATCAGTCGTGAAGCAGTCATTTTACTGCGAAAACCGCTGTGAGAGTTCGAAAAGTGAGTTACAGAATCGCAAGGCAGGTCTGCCAAGCGTACATTTATAATATATATTTTTAAATTATAAAAAATCTTCAAAAATTTAATAACTTGAAAAGCCAGAGTCGATATGTTTGCCTTTCTGATTTTTTTTCATTTTGACAAGGTTTATAAACATCAGCCTTAAAGGCAGACACAAATGATATATGTAGTATGATACCTATTTTTTACATTACTAAGGTGTCAATTGACCATGGTGGCACACGTGGTGCTTAATATTCCTTATCCTATAATTATCGCTATTAAAAAAGTCCGAAACATGAGCTAGCTAGCTATTTGAAGCATTGTCGTAATTTTTATGTTCCTTCGTAATTTGATTTTTATTCTTTACAAGTACATATACTATATATGCTGCATGCTAGTGCCTATATTGTGTGTTGCACCTTCTTTTTTACATTGTATTACTTTTTTTAAGTGAGCAACATTATAAACAAATCTTACTGTCACATTTTGTATTAAAAATCACAAATTAAAAAAAATAAACTAGTTACTCATACTTGTTATTTTATTTATAAATAGAATATAAACAGTATAATTTACATCTAATATAAGCCGCCCATTCCATACATGGCATTATTCATGGCCATCCCAGCCATATTTGGGGCCAAACCTGTCAAGGCGGGTGCCATGTTATATTGCATGCCGGCCATGTTATATTGGTTCGCCAGACTATAACTTGGGAAACCCTCATTCGTTATGCCAACATTACCGTTACCACCACCGTAAGATACAACACCAGCTCCTGACGCTGGCAAAGATCCTTCCACTCCGATCGCCCCCAAGAAAGGCATCTGTCCGTTAACAGCCAATGGACCCTCAATAACCATGTTTTCTGACAGAATTGAAACACCATTTGGTGTGATTGGTGAACTAGATTGGACTGAAAAGCCACATCCATTAGCTGCCAGTGTAGCTAAGTTTAGCCCATAGTTGTCACACCACGGATTGGCATATTCTGCACTGTATGCTATATTAGCCATTGGATTAGCATATGCCATTGCTTCTACGCCAATAGGGTTGCGAATGACTTGGCCAGTAATTGTCTGAAATAAAACAAACGATTATTAAAAAATACTAAAAGTAGTTAGTACCCTGTGTTCATAAGTTAGACGATATCACCAAATGATTCATCAATTTTCATAAAGATATTGTTTACTTTTCTAATACGGATCAATGGTTTTAGAAGCCCAAAGAAGTCACACATACAGTCAACAATAAAATTATATTAATATGGTGGGGTTAGATTTCTAATAATACTATTAAATTCACCTTTATGAGCATAGTAGAAAGACAAAATATTATGATTTTAGTCATTTTAAATATTTACGTAAGTTCCAAAATCTTAAAACTGATTGATTGACTGTTTTCAAATTTACTTATACTTAAATACATTCGCTTACATAACGCGTTATTGTTAAAAATGTGACATAATTTAAAAAAAATATTGATTACAGTGCTACCCAGTATTCTTGGGAAATTTATGAATTTAATTTATTACGACGTAAGATTAAATGCTGCAATTAAAATAGGGGAAAGTTTGATTTTATAAATTCAAAAGGTGCCTATCTATTTTTTTTCGGAAAGATTACATCGCACAGGAAGATGTCAGCAGACAGCTTTATGACATAGAATGAAGCAAAAAATTTCAACAAATTAATTATTTAGAGCAGTGTTGGCCAAGTGGCTTCAGCGTGCGACTCCCTGAGGTCGTAGGTTCGATCCCCAGCTGTGCACCAATGGACTTTCTTTCTATGTGCGCATTAAACATTCGCTCGAACGGTGAAGGAAAACATCGTGAGGAAACCGGCTTGCCTTAGACCCAAAAAGTCGTCGGCGTGCGTCAGGCACAGGAGGCTGATCGCCTACTTGTCTATTAGATTAACAAATGATCATGAAACAGATACAGAAATCTGAGGCCCAGACCTAAAAAGGTTGTAGCGCCACTGAATATTATTATTAATAATTTAAAACAAGATTTGTATTCTATTATGACGTAGCTTAATAAAACAATAAACTTCGATGTTGTCTATTTACGAGGTATAGACACAACGTAATTTGACTGTAACAGCTTTCTTTACCTAAAAATAAAATAAATTAAATATCATCCATTACTTTTTACATAATAAATTAATAAGCAATAGAATTGCATTGAACTTTGCATTGTAACATCGATAACATACATTACAAAATATAATATCCATAGATAACATTAGGTATTAAATATAGTAAAAGATACAAATAATTTCATTTAAACAAAAAAGACTAAAAATGAATCGCTTGCTATTATTTTTCATACAATGCGTATTATTAAAAGTAAGTATTGTTAATTTTGTATATGTACACACAAGTAATATACAATTACGCATTTTTAATAACGATTTATTATCAGTCCGCGATTACGTGAAGTCACAGAAGACTAAGTATTAGGTTGACATTCAGAAACGTGATTTACGTACGTCAAAAACGTATTAAATTTTGACATACTGGACTCGTAGCTTGTACTTAATGTCTAAATCTTACATTCGTTCATTAGATGATTACTAATAGTTGATTTATTAATATATCGAAAGACCGGTGTAGCTCTGGTTCGAAATTTTGACCCCGGCTAGAACACCACAGATTAAAGAAGCATAAGGCCTAAACCTATTGCTTTTAATTACATCTATGGTGAATTTATTTAAGGCTGGTATATACCCGTACCGTTACGTTTAATTATTAAATAGAAAATAATTTTCATTTTTTTTTCAGGAATCCCTTGGAATGCCTGCAGGAAATGGTTATCTACCATATGGTATGAATGATGGTATAATACCATATCCGCAAAACAGTTATAGTCCTATAGTAAATGAAGGTATAACCGATATATATGTAGGCAATAACGGAAATAATTACGGGAACAACTTACTAGCAAATCCAGCTAGTAATTTAGTTCATGGTATGCAAAATCCAGCAATTAATAACATCCAAGTATCGCCTGTTATATCGGAGGTGGTGCCTTCCTTACAGTATGGTGATGTCAATATGGCTGGCGAGTTGCCTATCGGTGGGACTATAAAAGTATCTGGATGTTTTCCCGTGTATGGTATGGTTGCTGTGGATGGCAATGTGCCTTCGTCCGGCACAGCGATGGTTGCTGAATCCTTTGGCAATCAAGTCATGGACGTAGTATCGAAATGTGCCAGTCAATATTTTAGTAATTAGTTGTTGAGATTATTGTAAATAAATTATTATTATCGATGTTTGTGTAATTTCTTATGAACATAAGCCTTACTTTAGTTACAAAAACTAATTTGGAAATCAATTTGTATCCCAAACAAACCAGTTTAACGGAATTCAATTATACAAAAACTATAAAATTTAACCCTATTGTACGTCGAATATGCTGTGTTCCTATGACTTCCATGTCACGAAGGTTTTTTAAGAAACAATCATATAAATAATGAAAATATAAGAGGAGAATCTTAATTTAATGATTTTTTCTTAATTTAATCAATGAAATCGTGACGATTAATATAAATTCTGTAACAGTCTGTAAGCTTTAGTTACATGTCCAACGTCGTAATAGCAATAATTACCAATGGGAAACATTTTTGTGTAGAACAGTATTTTGTGCCTCGTAAATAATCTTTAGTGAATCGAGGCCATGGGTTTGAGACAAAATCACTTTTCGACAGACGTGACCCACTAATGTCAAAGGAATTTATATAAAAATAGAGTCAATGTCATTCTATTCCCTAAAGGCTGTTTTTATCCAAAAATGTTTCCCATTGCGCTATTACGGGGCTTGAAACTAACAGATGATTTAGACATCGTAACAATATTTTTGTTTAAATTGAGCCATACATCATATAAGTTGAAATTGTTTTGTTATATTTTCATGATTTGGAACATAAGATTTATACAAATTCGTGAAACGCCCAAGATGACGTGTAATCCAAAGGTGTAAACGTGTAATACAAGGCGTCTGCGCCTGCGTATACATTATATTCACAAGCAAAACGCAGTTGAATGTTACGCACTTCGTTCGATTAAAATAAGTGTCGGAGTTTCTTGACAATTCTCGTCCATTCTTGATTTGAGGACTGTCATATTAGTTTAGAGACAATGAATATTAAAGTGTGAATTGTCTCAACATTTAGTATTAACTTTATAAATGTACAAAAATTTAAATATCATAATATTTTATTTTTTAAATGTAAGGATATCAATTCAATTAAACAAAACAATTTAAATTAACAAAAATAACATTTGTAAATTAAATAACTTAAAATTATACATTAAAAGTATGGTATTAAAGAATTTTGCCTGGCAAAACTATTAATACCAAATTTCTGTCCTAAACTGTTAGTTTGTACGATTGGATTTTTTATCACTATATATGTTGATGGCAAAGAAAAACCCGCTAGATGTGTCTGTTCGTCAATAAAACCTATACTACTATACGGTATATTAGCTAGAAGACTATTTAAGGTCAAAGTATGCAGAGGACTCAAAGGGCCTGGCCTACCTATGCCCTGATTTACACTGTATAGGCCAGAAATATCAGGTTTATATTCGTAAGGCATGCGACTTATAACTGGTATATCATTTCTTGAGAAGGTTGGCCAGCCTGGCCCAGACTGTAATGTGTTGGAGAATGGTGAGCCGTTGAATGGTATTGAGGGGAATGGTGATCCATTTGACAGCATTAAGTTATCTCGTATCGCCTGCTGTATACCACTTCTAGCCATAGGTACTAAAGAACTTTGGTATAAAGGATATGTTGGTCTTCTGAATGAAAAATTGGGCCAATTTTGCAGTGATTGCGTCACAATGTTCTGGAAGTAAAAAACATAGTAAATATCACGCAACATATTATACGTATTTCACATATATGTTACAACATTACCTGTACGAAAAATATGTGTAATATTACCAATACTTTGTTGAGACACATTTTATATGACTGATGATAATTTCATATAATACGTAATATATATGTAATCGTTATCTTGGACGTGGTTAATCTTAGGTAAAATACTTGTTATAGATTAAGTATTTGTGATAGAACAAGTCTAGCATTTGGTTGGTCAAATTTGTTCTGCAAGGGTACTTTGTAAACTGCCTGCGATTCTGTAACTTACTTTTCGAACTCACACAGCAGTTTCGCAAGTGAGTTACAGAATTGCAGGGCAGATTTCAAATATGTTGTGATCTAACAAAGTCATCTGCATAACTATGACGTTATCCAACGTTGAAATATTCGTGGCGTTAACAACTTGGAATTTGCATGGTACAAAAAATTTAAGTCACAGAGAAAGCCCGCTGGCAGCTTTATGGATATAGCATATAACTCATATGTATGATTGATTTAAGCCACTTTCGTGTCTAACCAAAAATACTTTGAAAATCTATCTGTATTTTAATACAACGCTACAATATAATAAAATAAATCTTCACACAAGATGTATTTATAACTAGCTGGTGCCCGCGACTCCGTGTGCACAGGATAAGTATTTCGAGTAGCTTATATTAGCGTGGCGTAGAAAATATAAGCTACTAAAGATATTGATTATTTAAGATAAATATTTTCATCATACATTACATTATATGTGTAACTCAAGCGGCTTTGGCAACGCACGCCAGAATAGCTCGCATATTTTCCTACTTACTTGATATTTTGGACAATTCACACAATATCTTTATAAATTGTAGCCTATGTGTATGTGTTATTCTGATATATTAGCTATATTATTGTGAATTTTCATTAAAATCCATTCAGTAGTTTTTACATGAAAGAGCAAATAACCATCCATACTTACAAACTTTCGCGTTTATAATACATATTAGTAGGATTTCTATAGCTATAATATATAATACACGAGAGATTCATAATTAAACAATAGGTTAAAACAAATCAGACTTTCTTCATGTTAAGCATTCTTTATTGATTAAATCACTCAAAGGTTATTTAAAGCTTCTAAGGTTTATTGATAAAGGTTTAAAAAACCTCAATAAAAAAGTCATTAAATTAACTAAAGCTTTAATAGACACGATTAGTAAAAAATATTAAAATGATATGATACAAGTATTAGATTTATTTTAATAAATAAGTTAATAAATAAATATAAATAAATAATTATAGGTATTTAAAATTATATACATCAGTATTGAGGCCGGCATCGTTTCCAATCAAAGGAATGTTGCCAACAATATTATTCAAATTTACCGATTTCTTTTGTCGATTACAAATACTGGCAGCATCTTGTATATTTTTAATGGCCGATTGCTTGAATAATTCCGCCATTAACTGGCGCTTATTAATTTTCTTTTGGGGTTTTTTTATGATATACTGATGACGTTGCGACACTAACTTCATTCTAGGTGTTAGAGATGACAGAGACCCCAACGACCAAATATTTTGTAAGTTATGATTCTGTAATGTTGGTAATGTCTGTGATGGTAGTTCTGGGACTCTAAATTGAGCTGTTGCGTTCTGAAATAAAATTATTAAAATTGACATTAAAAAGATTTTTGTAGAAGAATTTATGCTTTTATTTTAAAATTATATATTGATATTATTGTATTTTTATAATCAGATCAGTAGTTTTTATGATACGGTATCTTAATTTTTATAGTAAAAGTATATATCTTGTTCCGTCGGAAACAAATAACACATAATTAACGCACTCCTGACTCCTTTAAAAAGCCATAATATATAAGGGATTATGTAATCGCTCAGTGTGGAGTGCTTTTGGAGTGCGTGATGAACTTAATATATCAGGGTTATTGATTTTATTATTGAATGAAATATTTTTATTGAACAAAAACACGTAACGTAGACAAAAAGCAAAGCATTTGCGTCTAATTCGTTATTTTTTTACAACCATATGCAATTAATAATCATCCTGATTACAGCCTCTGTAACGGCATTAACAAATTAATATCAACTCTATATTAACACTTACATGTATAACTAAAACTGTTAAGCAGATAAAAATTCCCGTAGACATGATACTGAATGTAAGAGCAATAAATAAATAATTGCAAAATAAATGCGGTTCGCTTAAGTACAGAATATTATCACACGCGACACCATCTATCTCTCTATTATCTCTTACATAACTTAAGAGAAAATCGTTATTGTTTTAAGATAAAAATAATTGCTTAATTAATCTTTCGAAGTAATGAACAGTATTTTACATTCTTGGAAGTTCCTATTCCCGCGCGCTTAACGCACACAGCGTAGCGTTATGAATATAAATGAAACAAGCACAGAAATGAATCTGTCAGGTCATGGGGTGATGGTAGGCTTCGGCATTTAGAACCAGAACATATTATTATCATTTAACACCATCGAAGCTTAGTAGACTGATGCAAAAGGGTCCTAGGTGGATCCATGCATTGTTTACGTAGATTATATACACGATTATTAAAAAAGAAACGTCGGAATTTTAATATTTCAATTGACAAAGTCACGAACAATATTGTATCACACCATATTTTTTTTGGGTCTGGGCCTCAGATTTTTGTATCTGTTTCAAGATCATTTGTCAAACTTATAGGTAAATAGGAGATCAGCCGACTGTGCCTGACACACGCCGTCATATGTTTTCCTTCACAGTTCGAGCGAATGTTAAATGTGCACATAGACAGAAAGTCCATTGGTGCACAACAGGGGGTCGAACCTACGACCTCAGGGATGAGATTCGCACGCTTAAGCCTAGAGGCTTCAGGCCACCACTGCTCTATAATAATATTTACAACATTGACTTATATTTTCGTATTTAATAATTAAATATGGCTATAAATTTTATGAATCCTATGTCTGTAACTGTATGTAAAAAACGGTCCGGGCTATTTAAGCAAAGAAGGACCCATCGCGCCTCGTTGTCATACATTAAAGTATGGTTCAGAACTATGACCTCCTTATGTCAAAAATGTATTGTGTTATGACGTACGGTATTATAAAACCTTGTCGACTTGGCAACAGTACTTTTACTTGCTTAATACATTTGATAATATTAATTAAAAGTAGGTAATTATGTCAATGTTAAATGTACATGACAACAAATAATAGGTATTGTAAATCTAACACTTTTGAAACTTATATATAAATAAAATTAGATATTTCTTGCGTGAAATTAAAAGGATTTTTCTAATTTTAATAAAGTCAATTTAATAAAAGTTTATATAAACGGTGGTGGAATAGGAATTTTCTTGAGAAAATGGCTACCACAATTACAAGGCAGGGCAGGTGGGTATATGCATGAGAATGGGTGTATCAAAGCCGAAATTGGTGACGCAGCTGGCAACATCGATAACAGCACTTCTGGATTGGCCAAAAGGGGAAAGAGTGGCACTTCGCTTAACGTTCCATAGGGGGTAATTGTTGGCTGTAGACATCCCAATGCAGTGTATTCTGGTTCAATTAATAATGAAGGTGCACATGGGGAGAGCTTTGGCTGATCACATAATATAGTTGGTCGCAAACACTGCGCGGTGACCTGCAATAAGTATTTAATTGTATAAATCTTTATGTTTCACATTTAATCAAAACATAATTAGAAGTAAACCACTTGAAACGTATCATCTTAATATATATAAATTACGTGTCACGTATGTCCGCTATGGACTCCTAAACTACCGAACCGATATCAATCAAATTTGCAAACCGTGTGTAGTTTGATCCAACTTAAAATATAGGATAGCTTACATCTCAATATTATTTTATTGCAAAATATTTGTTTATTATTTGATACAATTCTAACAGATGGCGCTGTGTTGAAAGTACCAACATTTCATATAAGCTACAATTTAATGCCATAACCACCAATAAAGCATGGTGGTCCCCAAGACGGGTGTTCTCCTACCACTTCCCTGGAATACTTTACTACTATGGAATAAAACAAAAACCTTAGCCACAGCAACGCTTAGCCGAGTCTGCTAGTGTAAATGTATATTAAAGTATCGTCTTATGACTAATTGATATCTAAAGAACAATATAATCGGCTATGAAAGTTGAAACATTAAGTTCGTCAACGACTAATTTAAGGATTGGCACAGCTTATTTGAATATATGATGAAAAAATCGTGTCTTATTATAATGTTAGTTGTGGTATGGCTGAAGAGCGGTAGTTTTCAGATTTAGCTTTAGGCCGCGTTTAGGGTCATCTTATTTTGAAATTTGAACACGTAAGTTAACTTTACTAATAAGTAATTAACTTTATCTTTATCTATAAAAAAAATAACTTCTGTCGTCTACCCCGAACAATCAGCTGGGACAAGTAGAGGAGAGATGGCACAAGATTTATCATAAAATTAACTAAAATTCAATTATGGTGACTTTGTCCGCCGTTGGACAAAGTAGTCTAGTAAAGATGATAACCATTGTATGCACATAAAAAATACATTATATTATATATGAATTTTTTATATTCATAAAATTTTCGATCTTATGTTCAAAAATAATAAACAGAGCTTTAAAAACAGTAAATAACTTACACAGGACAAAATTGGCAATATAGATATGAGAACCAACATTTTGCCAAACTCGAATACTTACTTAAACTGGAGCATCCATATAAGTATTATATTTCTTATCTATAGAACTAGGTTTTCATAATGTGTTTTGTAAAAGGGTTTCTATTACTAATAAAAAATAGAAAACATTTTACATATTACACACGATATCGTTACAGATATAGAAGTTAAAAAAATACTTAGTAATTGTATACGATACAAAATAAATAAATCAATCATGGATAAATTTAATTAAAATTTGTAAAATTAAATTGGGAATATAAAATAAAAACAGTTATTATAATCATTGGTACGCAATTTCTTAAACGTAGCGTAAATGTTTTTAATTACTGATTAATTACAGGAAGGGTGTCAAAATCATATCATAACATCTACTATCGTTGAAAAATGTTCTATTGTTTCAATATTTTGCGATAAAGTGTTACGATAAAACAATTAATAAAATGCCCCTGTTTAGTTTAAAATAATCTAAGGCGTTTTAACACTCAAAAAGGTATGTGTTATTTTAGCATGCACTATATTTCACGTTCTTGGTAAATATTTTTAGTAAAGGTGAATGAATAATGGCGGTAATTTATATTTAAATGACTATATGCAGATAATACGTATTTACAAAATTTTTATCATTGAAATAGTAACAAATGAATGCAAAAAAATATTGCACTGTTTTATGTTTCTGAAATCTAACTTTTCCAATAATTCGATTCTAACCTATTTGTATTCTTGTTTCAGATAAAAATGAAGCTCGTAATATTTTCAATTTTAGTTGCAATACACTACTCAGGCGCAAGACAGAGCCGATCTCAAAATCAAAGACCTGTACTGTCTTTACAAAACATTATATCAGCTGGTAACAAAGAGAGAGCAGTGCAGATGATGCAATTGAAAAAGCCAGAAGTACAGGGTTGTGTAAGCAGCCCTAAATTAGTGCCTAACCGACCATGCCAACAAAATATTATCGAAATGGCACCAAATTTAGTACAAAACATGGCACCAAATTTAGTACAAAACATGGCACCAAATTTAGTACAAAATATGGCGCCAAATTTGGTACAAAATCTTAAACCAAATCTTCCATGTCAAAGGGAACCGGAAGTAATACGAGTGCCCGTGCCATATCCGGTGCCGATCCAGGAACAATGTTCATCTTTCACAAGCCCATTCCTACCGGTGGCTTCTCCCGTCTCCGCATGGTCTCCGTCTAATGGCCTGCTGCCACCAGTAATTCCAAGCCAGTCGAGAAACCACTTCTTGAGGAAGATTCCTATACCACCTCCCACGTTGTAAATCAGGAACAATCGACCCCAGCGGTCGAATAAAACAACTGTTTTTAGTGATATTGTAAATTATTGTAGAAATATGAGAGGTATTTATTAAAATATGATAAATAATTATATGGCTTTTGATTAGTAGTCCTATTCCTATCAGTAACGTAAAGTTTTAAAACGGAAAAAAATCTTATCATCATTTAATAAATGAGAATTTAATTACTACGAGCGGGAAATATAAAAAATATTAAACATGTTCAGGCGTTAAGTTGTCTGGTTCTGGATAAATATAAAGAGTGCAGATAATGTTTAAATCTTATTATAATATGCTAAACATTAAGATCTATAAGTGTACCTATACAAGACCCACACATATTAATATAACTTAGTTACCGTGAATAGGTTTTTGTATAGCATATTTTACATATTTTAAATTTCAATTGCGCTGTTGGCAATACTTCACAGGAGTATTCTCATACAACCGTTTATTTTTGAAACAGGTGCAAAGGTACGCAAAACTTATTATGGACTTGACAAATCATTATAAATTTCATAGTACAAGAGAAATCTCCGCGTTATAACGGGGAAATACAGTGTTATATGGGGGACGGAAAGGGTGGTTACATACTGTACATATAAGACATAAACAAAGATAGAGAGAGATATAAAACATTTAATGGCGAAGAATTCGCATCAATTGGGGTTGCCAACCCCAATGCGGTGGTCTGACCTTAGGCTAGTTTAAGTTGCCGCTTTCTTAAATAATTACAAAATAGAAATAGTAGAAACTTTATTGAACAAACACGTTTAATTCACTAAAGATACGGCGGCTGTAGCGTAACTTGTCTCAAATATTTACCACAACCCGGAACATTTGTAGCTTCATCTCCGTAGATGGTAAAAGGCGGAAATCCGGTTTCGGTGAGCGGATATTGACATCCACATAAAGGAGATACAATATTCAAATTACAGGTATCAGATGTGACATGTTCGTATGGCCTTTGTTCGGAGTAGGCACTTGATAATTCATAAAATGGTTCGTTTATCGCGTAGAAAGTATTTCGTGGCTGGAAACCCATTTGATAGTCTGGCATTTCATATCCATATCCTATGAACGCAGCGCCTGGGAGTGTGGCTTGGACGTGCTACAAAGATGATATATTTAATAAGTTTTATATATTTTATTAGTATTGTAGTTTGTTTAATTTTTAAGTTCTATTTAAATGTTGCACGATGCTTGATGCACGAAGGATACATGATGGATTTTCGTTTCATATTGTCTATTACTCTCTTATTTCTTAAGGAAGAAGTTGCCCACAGAGCTAATTATAATTAAGAGCCATAATTTTACCTATGGACAATCTAAAAATCAATAGCACTACTAATTACTAAACAAGATTTGAAAGTTAAGAAAAAAGGGTGTATCAAACACTTTAGTTCTGTCTTTTGTTTTGATTGTTTTTTTTACAGAAAAATCAGAAAGTAGCGTTTTCTATCAAAATAACTATAGTAAAAGTAAGAAAGGGAACTTAATAATAAAAATACATAGTCTGAAAGTAGTAAAAAAGGAATTTACTTACATTATAATATCCAAAGATAAGTAAAACAATAAAAATAGTGGAATGCATGTTTCAAATGGCTAATTAACACAAAAACTATTTAATTTTCACTTTATATACAAAATTGAAACAATACATTAAGTAAGAGATACTTAAATGAAATTCACTACTTGGAAAACAAGCAGGCTCTTTGATAATCCTCCGAAAATAGAAGTCAAATATAAAACTTAGGGCAGGGCAGATAGATCTGTTTATAATTCTTAAACATTTAGCGCGGTATCAGCTGTAATCAGCTGATAGATATCCTGTGGTGCTACAAAAAAATATTTTTAAACAATTTCTTTACATCCTCTTCATAATTTGTCACAACACAGGGTCTACCTCGGTCGATATCTGTACGAATGTATTTGCAATTAAGTAGATAAAATAAGCGAAAAATACGTAAGTTTAAGCACCCATTAGCCATACCTTTTCTTGCGTATCCCTTCCCACCTTCTTTCACTACAAAAAAGAAAGAAATAGGTTTCAATAATCGAATGCAAATCGTCCACATTGTGATGTGGTTCTAACCAGAAATAATAACTATAAACAACAAAATAGACAATACTTAAAAAGTAAAATAAAGTGCCAAGCGAAGCGCACCAAAATAACTAATTGAATCTCTATAATGTATACCAAAGGGTGTAACCAGTATGAGTATGTCAATTACATAGTAATGATATGTTAATTGACATTTAAATCGATGGTAGTGATAACTTTAACATTAAAATTTAAGCAGACTTAAAATAAATGTTTTTTAAAAGGCTACTTGTGCAATATGAATATTAATAACATTATCTTACAAAATATACCGAATACGAAAATGGTTTTATTTTATTACTGCTCCTAAATGAAAAAGAAAATATTTGAAATAAAACATATATTTCTAAACTAAACAAACATATATTTACAAAATGTTTACAGTAACAATAATGATTTTGGTTTTTTTTAACACTTTTTCTATTAAGGTCACAAAACAGTAAGTTACATACAGAAAATTATGTGTGTAAAGGCAAGCTTAGTAGACCAAGAGGAACTTAGTTTTAAATATTCAAAATCCTGTACAACAGGTGGTAGCGGCTGTACCTCTAATGTACTAACATTAGAGGTACAGCCGCTTTGTTCAAAATATGCTGAACATTGTTTTATTTTTATCAAGTTCTACATAGATTTTATATGTAACTCTTAACTTAACCTGGGCAACATAAGTATAAAATAAATGCAATTTTTTTTGTTAGAGGTAGAAGGCAGTGGTCATTGAACTTGTATAGATTTTGGAGTTGATTGGTTATGATTTATAATTCAGACAGAAGAACACAAGGCAACTAATTCAACATGGCATAGAGTAATTGAAAACGTAAGTGACATTCTTTATATTAAGATTTTTCATCCAAGTTGAACTATAGCAGAAACGCTAACAAATTATTATGTAAAAGTAAACCTGATGCCTTGTCAATGTGTATCTGCTATACTCTTTATACACTACATAAAAATATTTTTATTCCGATCTAGCTGGGGGAGGTTTCCCACTCGCCAGAACTTTTCTCATTGTTTTCAACATGCTTGGAATCAAACCTATGTGCTTGTCAACACATTTCACTGCACATTTCTCGAAATCTATCGTGCATTTGTCAATCTGTAAAACAAACAAAAGCATTAAAAATATACTTATATATTGTACTACTACTAATTTGATTGGTTTTATTTGAAATACTAATTCTCAGATTGACAATATGAAAAAAAAATTGTATGTATAATGAAGTCTAAAAAAGAGCAACAAACCCAACATCATTCAATACCTTATTTACATTACAAATCAATATTCAGAAATTTACAGAATTTTTTTAATAAGTGATTTCCCAGTAAAATATTTTAAAATGTAGAAAGAGAATCAGAGTATTGAACCATATTTTATTTGAGGGTCTTATTCACCGTTTCCTGGCTTGGATCTGGCCCAAGTCTGTCTCTTGCGGAATCATTGCAGTCCATAACACACCTCTGGAGTCGGTTTTGTAGGACATTGATTTCATTCTAGAAAAATTAAATTTTTTGTATAACCAAGCACAAATGTTGCCAATACAGTTTTTCCTAGAATAAATTATTGTAATGTTCACCTGAACATAATTATTAGCCTGATTGAGTGATGAGGTACAGTTTTCTATACAGCCATGGACTCTTTCTAATGAGGAATTTGGGTCATCACAACATCTTGCAGCACATCTGTGCATATCACCCTGAAATGTTTAAATAATAGATTAAATATTGTTTAAACTTGAACTACCAGTTCTTCTGAAAAATTTGAATGAATGTAAAAAGAATAAAAACCTTAGGTCATTGTTTTAAACTAATTTAAAAAGTTAGGTACTGTACACTTGCTTCTGTCAAATAAAACATGTTTCTTAAATTAAATAGTATACTACTATTTTAATTTAAATATAAACTAAATATATCATTTTAGAAATGTTGCATAATATGAAATGATAAGATATAACCTAAAACAAACCTGCATTTTTCTCAAATGACTCCGGTCTAATTCATTGACCATATTGGTCATTTCTTGTTCAATTCTATACTTCTGGGCTTCAACCATTGTGAACCAAAACTTTGTTTTATATAAAAAAGAAAAATATACAAAACAACTTGCAAAGTTTTTTTATCTCTCAACCTTTCGTCCTCGGTTCCTGGCTCCACAGAATACAGATTACAGATCACATAATAATATAGTAATATTTACAGGGTTGCCAGTTGCGTCTTTCTATATTATATCTTAAAAAAGAAGATAGAAGATATAAAAGTGATAAAGAATTGAGAAAGAAAGCCATGGATTTTGGAAAAAGCGGGAGATCTTTACCGGAGAAGGAGTTCCAATCAATGGTACTGAAGGAAGTTACCACAACGAGTAATAAGAGAAAAATAAAATAAATGTAAATTGTATATTGTTAACAATTGATTGGAATTAAACAGGCTTCATTGTTACTATTATATTATATCCGACTTAAAAATTATACAAAATTTAATCTTATATACACAAGAGAAATACAAGAACATATTTATCATTTTGACGACATATTTGTAAAGCAAGCAATATTTCTTTATAATAGTAATGTAATATACACAATATACAAAGGATACATACTTACATAATAATGTATCGCTTTTAAAAAATAACATACACAAAGCTGTTAGATATAACATAACATTTAATGTAACTAATTGTTGTGGGCGTAAAATATAATGCTTGAGATCCAACTCGGTCCAGTTTGACATTTAAATAAGTGAAACGGAATTTGTATTTTGGATGCAATTATACGATCTGACAAACTATTAAAAAATAAAGAAAATCTACAAATAGAATTGAAATTTGAAATATTCATAAGTTTTCACAAGAACACAATTATTTTTTATGAATTCAACACATGACAATGGGTATACAAAAAACTTTAGCCTACCCCCACTACTGCTGCTGTCTACTGATCGAAAAAATTAAGAAAACCGAGGAAACACAAAAGTTTATAATCTCCATTCTCCGATTTCCTTGCCAAATTCCTAAATAAAAATAAGATAATTTCGTAACAATTGTGTTTTATTTATTTTTATTTAAATCTGGAATAAAATACATTTTATTAATTTATTTTTATTACAAAACAATTGACCTCACAGGACATCCTCGTTCGCTACAAAAAGGAGTGGCTATTTTTATACAAGCGAATTCTGGTGAAACAGGTATCAAGGCTTCTGAAACTTTAACTGCTATATTATCGTCTAACATCTTTACGTTATAAGCCTCAGCGACGGCGGGAATAGCAGCAGAAGAATATCCTAACCCAAAAGGTAGCTGAATGCCTGGTGGGGGCAAAATTAGCCGTCCGTCAGGATTTTTGCGTGTTTCAATGTTGAAAGCTGTATCTGGTGTAATGTTTGATTGCTTCGGTTCACAGGGACTTGAATGTATGGTTTGTTCAGCATATAATGGTTGTAATCCAGGCATGTAACGAGGCGCTAGCTGAAATCTCTGTCGATAATGTCGGCGTGCTCTTGGGGAGACAAACTGTAAGTAAAAATATATCATATATCATATAACCAAATATTATAGTTTCATGAGATAGTGGAATTTGATACACAAAATAATATGTAGATCTGGTCGTAAGACTCTCCGAAATTCCAATATGAAAAAAATGAACTATTAATATTTATAATGAAATTGACTTTCTCTAGTACCATCTGTGAAAAATACATTGGAACCAAAAATAACGTTCAGATAGCGCAAAAAAGCAGTATTGTTTTTATTTTCAGTACCACTTTAAGAAGAATGTTTCTTTGCTTTGTCATTGTAAAATCCTGAACTTGTTTTGAAAGTTCTCTAAGTCACGTGATCCCTTGCCATTAGGTATCCATAGCCTACATCTTTAAAAAAAAACACATACATATTTATGAAAGTTATTTAAAATTACTATTTTATTAATAATTACGGAAAACATTCTTACATTTGCAAACGTGACTAACACAATAAAAACGATTGATTTAGTCATCATAATTGGCGATTGTTCAATTAAATATAGATAAAAATGAAAATATTAAGAACATACAGATAAAATTTTATAGAAAAATTTTAAGACACAAATTTTAATGTAATTATTAATAATAAGGATGGATGAGGGTTTCGTTACACGTATATAATACGCGTCTTATCTGCGAATAATCAACTATTTACAAACATTAATTGCATTTAATGTACATATTCGTAGAAACAATGCAACACATTTGAGTTAGTCACAATTACATAATAGGTGGGCTGAAATATTCATAGGCTAACATAGAACAATCTTTTTTTAATAGGATTTGATTATTCAATATGCCTTGGAGAGCAATACAACGATAATAGCGGTCATAAAATTTCGATACCATTTTTACAGTACGATTTATCTTTAGCCTGAAAATAGGCTTTAGTTTCAGCATTCACTTGAGGTCTGACAACAGGGAAAAGTCACTGGGGGCCATACGGGAGAATACGGTGGGTGCGGGAGCAATTCGAAGCCCAATTAATGGAATTTTGGCATCGTTTTCATTGATTTGTGACACGGTATATTGTTAAATAAAACAGCACTTTCTTCTTCAAATGGGGCGTTTTTTTCCGTAATTTTGTCTTTCAAACGTTCCAACAACAATTTTTTTTGTTATTAATACAAAAATGCTACTTCACGAGGCCTTTTTCTTTCTGTTACGGATCGAGCGTTTTTAATACTGATAGAGGAAGGATATTGTGTGTAATTGTATTGCTGGAAACACATCTGACACCATCACCAATTGAGATCTTTCATTATATTGAAAATAGAGATTCTTTTGTCAAGCGCATTTTTGATTTCTAGAGATATTTTAATGATTCTTACACTGTTTTATTTCCTAATTCTGATTTAATAAAAAAAAGTTTCAAGTAAACGTATATTCCACATCATTCAAATTACTTTAATATTAAATTTGTACGTAAAAATAAAACTATTATAACGGTTAGTCTATATTAGGCAACTTCTTGAAATCTGATAAAGTATTCTAACAATAGGTACATGAAATAATTCAGATAGATCACGATTGACAGATAACAAATCAATAAATATAAATGTTTGCATAAATTATTTTATAACAGGTGTATTTTTCAAGAAGACTGTTTTATTATAGAACTTCTTCGGTAATTATTTCAATATGAAAGCTATTATAGCATTCAGTATCGTTGCTATTAGTTTAAAGGTAATATTTTTATGTTTTTTGTTAAATATCTAGTAGATTAAGTATTTCGAGAGCTTGTTCCTGACCATCTGCTGTGGTCTTTAATTATAGAGATAGATTAGATATTAATCTAAGATATCTCCTCGTTTTTTAAAAAAATGTACTGCCTTCATCATATATTTTAATAAAATAAATTAAAAGATTATAATTAGAACACAAATTTATAAGGATTTAAAAAAAATGTGAATTTAAATAGACTGTTTTTCTAAGACGTATGAGACCTTATTCAAACTTTTTTTTAGCTTGCGAGAACTCAATGCCGCCAACCCCAAAACTTTTTGATGAATCGAATACCGGAGACAATTATAGAGGTACCCCGCAACTTTATATCTCCCCCAATGAAAATGCCATACTCAGCCATAGACTATAAACAATTGACACCGTTGCCGCCAAAAATATTATCTGCGCCTTCTACTACTATTGTGACTGACTGTTCACCAACAGTTTGCAAAAACCTAGCAAATGCTTTACAGCTGATGATCGTCTGTAATTTATTAGAACGTCATAAGGGTGGTTCTGATTTAGCATTACAATTAGCATCCCCGCTCATAAATGACGTCATATCATCACCATCATTTTCTTGTGGTTGCCAAAACCCTCTTTTTCAGAATCAGGTTCCCAATATAGGAACTAATATTGCCAGAGCTCCAACATTTAACTCAGCCCCAGTCAACACATGCCCGAAACACAGTTTACTTAATATGCTGGGTATGTTTAGTAATTAAGCGTGAATGTCATTAGTTTAAGTATTTATTGTTGATAGCTAAATTATTATAATAAATTGTTTAATAAATGTGCTCTATTTAATTCGATGAGAATTTTCTACTACCTACCTACTACGACACTAAAACATTGATAAATAAAACAGAGTATATAATGGTAACAATAATTATTTATTTTTATATTTAACGCATACTTAGTAATAATAACCCTTTGAGCATGATTTACAACCACACGGTTCAAAAGGCAATGTTTCAACATTTACGTTGACACAAGGGGTATTTGAAGGTAAATTGTACCCAAAGTTACACGACAGCTGTGCTGGTATTGATGACGGAAATAAGACTTCTGCAGCCATTGGGGGTGTCATAATTTCTGTAACACCGCCGTAATAATTTGGTAGAAACTGAGCTGTAGGTGGTAATATTTCAGATACTCTTTCATAATAACTGGGAGTGATCACTTGTGAAGGTAAAGCGCAAGAAGAAGGAACGATTTCGGTCAAACCATTGTAGAATGGATTCAATTCGTTAACGCCGCAGAAGTTAGCACTAATTGTTTCAGTGTAACCATATGGATTTGGATTGAATTGTTCTACGATTTGAGGCCCGTACCGCGAAGAAATCGTTTCAGTAACACCTCCGAAAATATTGGGCTGAATCTTTTCAACTATTGGTCCACTTCTGTACGGTGAGAATGTTTCTGTTATACCGCCACAGATGTTAGGCTGTAACGTTTCAACAATTGGTCCAGATGGGCCGTAGAATGGTGCAAATGTTTCAGTGTAACCTCCAAACATATTAGGCTGTATAGTTTCGACTATCGATGAACCGCGAGGTTGTATGAACTCTAAGGTGGTACCGCAAGGTGATAATTCTTGAATAGGAGATATTATTTCCAAAGCTGATCCACAGGGCGTTGAAATAGTTTCAAGTATTGGTCCTAATGTGTTAAATGCATTTCCGTTAGCCAAGGCTGGTCCCAATTTGGTTTCAATTAAATCACTGACAATTAAAAGTTGTAAAGCATTAGCCAGGGCGTTGGATACGGAGTTATCCACGATGGTAGTAGCGACTACTGGAGGAGCTACTACTTGTTGAGTTGCCATTAGTGGGGGTGGCATAATTTGAGGACCCATTGGTGGATACCCACATGCTTGAGATTGTACCTGTCAAATAAATTTAATATGAATCAACTGCATCTTTAGCACTCTAGCTACCTTCTAATAAATTAATAATATTAATGTAATCCAGTTCCTTCTACCAATAATTGTTAGCAATAAGAATAACATACCTTACAAAAAAAGGCAGCGCAAAGGGCAAACAATAATTTTGACCCCATTTTAAGGATTACTTTTAATAACTGTTCCACTGACATATATATTGAACTTATATACGTTGCAATTAGTTAATTGAGAAACAATAGATAAAAATAATTTCGTAAAACTTAAACACGTAACTTTATTAATGTTTAATATCATCAAGTTCTAATAAATACATTTGCTTAACATTTGCTATCTTCAAAGAGTATTATAATATTAAAATTTTAATAATCATAGTCGATAGTTCTACAACTAATAGGATTAGAACAAATTTAAGCGGTCCATTTAGACGTGTAATAAAACAGAAATTAAAAACTAGATTTTTATTTCCAAAAAATAAATTAATTAACAAAATATTTAATGACGAGATGACCCTTTGTACCTGTAGGTTTTGTGATTGTGATTCTGATATTTTTAGAACAAGTCGGCCATAGAAAATAAATCTTTGTTATTATCAAACGCCATCATAGCAGAATAAGGGCTTTGAAAATCATTTTGCGTAAATGGTGAGGCTTCAAACGAATTAGAATTAATAGCTTCATATGGAGACATTAAACCACATGTCCTCGGAGGAAGCGATTTAGGAAATGAATAATTATCCATAATTCCCGCTTCACCCAAAAATTTTGCATTTGGCAAAGCGCGCTGCAACTCTAACGCATTTGCTTCAAACAAAGATTGAAACGGCGTTTTATCCGAGTACTCCCTTTTGCAATTAGTATCGGAAAGCTTATTTAATTGCTCCTGTATTTTATATACTTCAGATTTATAACCATCATGTTTATCGGGTGATTTGAAAGCGTCTGTAATTTCTGGTGGATTACTGATAATGTTATTGACAATCAAAAGTTGTAGAGCAATTGCTAAGTTATTTAAAACATTCGGATCTAGACCAGGTTTACGTTTTTCTTCTATAACCCGAGGAATATCTGGAATTGGGTGAGACTTTGGACATGGCTTTGCTTCTGGATGAACTATGTTTGGTTTTGGTGATTGATTTGTATACGCGAAATTTTGTTTAGTTGGGCTTTGATAGGTGGCTGGCTGAAAGTCTTGTCTAGGATAAACATAGCTTGCAGACGGTTCATAATTAGTATACGATTGAGGTTGTAAAGGTGGTTGTTGTTTGGGATAAGCTGGATACGATTGTGGGTAATATGGTGCGCCTGGATATTGATATATGTAGGAGGATAGGACCTGTAAAGATAATAAAATTTTATTTTACCATACTTAAAACATAACAACTGTTTTGTTTATTGAATAAGTCGTTGCGTAGAAGTAGTTAGAAAAGGCTTTTAACGGTCTACGAAGAAACATTAAGTTATTAAAGTAAAATATATCGGATTATAGTATGTGTTTAAAAATGAATAAAAAGTCGGTATGTAAAGCAAAATAAGAGAATGAAATTAAAGTAATTTATAACAAAGGGCTCATATATATACTATACATTTCCACCACTTTTCTTAACAATAGAATAACAACTCACTTGACTTATAAACAATTCAAAAACAATAACTTTCAATAAGCATAGAGCCATGCTTCTCTCACTATTATTAAGAACAAATGCATAATTTTACAGAAACTTTATTTAATCTAAGATCATGTATCGGGCACGTTAATATTATGTAATATTTGCAGTAATATCATCCCACGTGTTTTATCTCTAAGATGACACTCTTCATAGTAGATCGAAGGCGATAATTAGGGGTTAATTAATTAATCTGATTATGTACAAAAAAGTTTTTACGCATTTTAAGTTATTTTAGCATTGTATTGTTAAATTATTTAATAATAACGTTAAAAAATTTGTAGAATAACTATATTTAATAAATTTTAAAGGGCTTAAAATTACACATTAAGCCCGGAAGGCTTAATTAATTTCAAGGCATTTTGCGAACTAGCGAACTGTGGAATCGACTCCCGATGGGGGTCTTCCCTGAGAGATACGACTTCCAACTATTCAAAATTCGACTGTACTCCTTCCTCAAAGGCCGGCAACGCACCCACTAAAATGGGTGTCTTTGGGTTGCGATGACTGCCCTTTTCGGGCGCCCCGCAGGATCGTTTGCCGCCCTATTATATATAAATAAATTAACTGCTGTAAAATTTACATTTTCGCGGATGTTTGGCGGACCCATGCGACTTCTTCGATACAAGGAGTCACTTCGCGGCTTGTGTGCTGCGATGTTGCGGGCTACTCGATTGTGAAGAAGTTGCATGGATCTTCAATCTGATTGTCCTTATTTTAACATATGTGATGTTTTTGAGCTAAAATAAAAAAAAAATTGTTAATGACAATAAAGTTCTTTAAACATTATTGAATTTATTTTATACACTACACTCAATTTACTGTAAGAAATATGGTTTGGTATCAACACTTAACATGTGTTATATTCAGCGTACGAGCAGCATCCAACAACAACATATATTTGCGACAGGTTTGGGAAGACCAAGATACATTATACTATTTTTAAAATATGATTTAAATTTGTTAGTAGTTTAAGGTAGTAAAGTAGAAGTGCCTCAATTGAAATTCCCCACGACTGTTGAATATTGTAATTATCCAAAATACTTCTTCAGTGCGTGGGTTAGGTTAAGGAGAAGTTATTCTCATTTAAAATATTTACATTATCATTTACATGAAGTAAAAGTAAAAGTATAAACGTTGACATTTGCATTTTTTTCAATACGATTAATATTCATTATCTATAATAGTATTAATATTAATAATAATAATTTATAGATTTGTGTGTTATTTCCTAAATCACTATACTTCTATTTATAATTTATTTTTGTCTCTAAATATTATTCTATCTTGTTTTCTTTGTTGAGTTGTATGTTATATGAACTTTATTTTTCATTACAGAAATTGTATACCTACATGAGAAATTTAATATATACGAACGAGATACATCTTAATTTTATTCTACTACGCTCAATCTGATATAATTATATTATAATTATAATTGTATATCTTAAATGCCCTTTTGAATTGGTTAAACGTGCTAATATTACAAATTTTAGACGGTAATTGATTAAATAATTGCACACCATCATACTTATCTATCTATATTATCATATAAGAGTCGGTGCAAACAAAACATTATTAATGTTTTTGTGTATTTTTTTAAGTTGTAGCAGAAATAAAGATTATATTATAACCATAATTCATACCTATAGTAGGCGTTTCCGTGACATAAATGCTGAATTGCGTGACTAATTGAAATCAGGTTAAGTATTTGTGAAGTATGCAAATTTGAATTAACAATTAAAATTATTAATTATGAATCAACAATTTAATATTTATGTGATATTCACACTGTACTTTCATTCAGCTGTACTTAAATATTTGGTAAAAGTACTTTTAACTTCATTATTCATACTCTATTATAATATATTTAAATCGTAGGTATCATCCGTAAATTGAATATACATTAGTGTTAGACTAACGGCTAACCGGAACTTTCAACACTGAGGGTCTTGCGTTTGAACCCCAGCTTTACAATAATTTTTCTCACTCACGCAATTAACATTGAGTCGTTCAGACAACATCGTTAAAACAGGCAAGTCATAGAAGAGCAACACGTGTACGTGGTAAACATATTTTAAAATAAAATAAATCAGTGGCGCTACAACCTCTTTAGGTCTAGGCCTCAGATTTCTGAATCTGTTTCATGATCATTTTTAAATCTAATAGGCAAGTAGGTGATCAGCCTCCAGTGCCAGACACACGCCGTCGACTTTTTGGGTCTAAGACATGTCGGTTTTCTCACGATGTTTTCCTTCACCGTTCGAGCAAATGTTAAATGCGCACATAGAAAGAAAGTCCATTGGTGCACAGCCGGGGATCAAATCTACGACCTCAGGTATGAAAGTCACACGCTGAAGCCACTAGGGCAACACTGCTCCTCATAGTAAAGTAAAACATATTTTACTTTACTATAAAGCGATGAGGCACGTGTTTTGCCATGACAACTACCACATCCTTCAGTTTACGATTAATAAGATCCAGGGAAAAAGGGCCTGTTGGTAGAAAGGATAAATCGTTTACGGGTATTGCGACTGCGGAAGAGTTGGTTCTGGCACATGTTAAGACACGCTTCACGACTGACTGTCTGTCAGTCGTGAATCTCTAGTAATAGAGAAGCACATATAGAAAAAATATAAGAACTCCTAATGGACGTCTCTGAGAAGAGACATTTAATGCTACTTATTAGAAGCATATTTACTATTACTAATTTTGCTCAAACTGCTCTTTTGAACCGTTTTAAGTAAAGCTTTTGCAATAATTTAAACATTCCTGTCACGATCGAGATTGGTTCCGATCAAATTGCCAATATAATACAGGGCTATAATATTGTTAGTAAAATGGAACCTTGTTGAGCTTTTTACGATATATTTGTAGTTTTATTTTAGCATTGTATTGCAAGATTTCTCAGTCAATCATAAAATTAAATATTTCCAGACTAGATTTGAATTCGTTGGAGTAATTTTACGTAAAAAATATCCTAAAGTACCTTCCTAATCCTATTTAAACAATATAAGTTCAATATACATTGTACTTAAAACTAAATTAGTTAATGTTTTGTTTATTTATAGTTACGTGACAAGAGCAAAATATTTATAAGCTAATCGAGGTTTTTTCAGGTACCGGTTATCGTTAAAATTAATATATTATTCTTTTCTATTATATTTTATGATAACTTTATATTTAAAAATAGCGGTTAAATAAAAAAAAGAGTATGCTTTTAATTTTATTATACTAGTAAACATAATTATAGGATGGCAACGATGGCACTGGAACCACACTTTCCACCGGATATCCGGGTAATGGCAACTCGCAGGGGCCTGGCAATGTGCTACTCAACAAATTGCTAACAACAAGTAGTTGTAGGGCATTTGCCAAGTTATTAGCAACACTGCTGTCTTGAATAACAGTTGGATATCCAAGTTCAGAGATCACACCTGGCATTAGAGGCGGTGCCAAAACGGGAGCAGGTGCCAATGCTCCGAAAGCGGGCAGTACGGGGCCTGGTGGCCCGCAGCCAAAGTATTGGTTCGGCAGAATCGTTTCGACAACGTTAGGAGCGCAGTTGGAGACAACTCGATTGACACATTGAGAGTAAGCGGTCTGTGAAAAAAAATAAATGAGTTATTGACATATGTGATAGTTTTCTTCAGAGGCAAAAGCAAACATTCCTGCATGCATCTTTGGGTTGCAGGTGTGTTGCCAACCCGGAAGGCCACTAATTTAGGGAACGGTAGGCCCTTTCATTAAGGCCCGTACGTCGTAATGGTTCAGAGAAACCTCTTACTAGTAGTTCAACAAAAGGGTGGTGCGGGGCAGAAAGTGTCTTAAATTCGCTGAAAAGTTTAGGTTACGTTGGCACTTTGGCAAACTGATGATGCAACTAGGTTTATTATGTCTTTTATAATATATCTTTGTATATTAACACTTTGGATAATTTTATTATAAGTTATTTTTTTAGTGATTAGAAAGTTAATTTATGATTTTAGTAAAGAAATACCTGAATAATAATGGCTTGAAAGGTTATGAACAAAATTGTGTTCTTCATTTTATAAAATTAAGGAACTTAAGAAGAATTTATAGACTGCCTGTCAAAATCTAATTTATACAATGAATTAATGTTGTATTGTTTTTAAATTTATATTATTATTTTGCACAACGCTAACGATAGTAATATCTAGGAATTTAAAAAAAATAAAATGAATAAAGGCACGTCCTGGATGTTTTGATTATTCATTATCTACCTATTATGCAAATATCGATAACAATATAGTATGGTAATAATTTTCATGTTTCACAGAAAACATAGGTATTTCATATTACTCAAGAATTTAAATAGTTCAATAAAAAGGTCAATAAAAAATAACAGTACAATAATATTTAATAGGAAATTACCATACAGATGACAAGAGCACGGAAATGCCTTGTCTACTTTGTTCTTCTATAGAAGCAGCATATATATTAGTTTACTCTGTATATGATAACCGGAAATGGATAAGCAAATTTGAGCTCTTAACATTTCCGGTTTCTTTTTTAGAAATAATCAATATTTAGTGTGGGATATTGTTTAGGTCTATGGTATAGTATGGTTTGCGTAGGTATGAATGGCAAACATATTATAACATGACCGCTATTCCTTGCTGTGACGGTCAATAACTATGAGTTGTCTATGTGTGCTGTCCTTAAAAATATTAAAACTCGTCATTACTATTCACGAAAATTAAAACAAATGTAATAATTTTTCTAAAGGTGATGGTTTACGACAAATATTTATAAGATGTTTTTTGGTTAATTGCATTTTATTGCATTCCATTTTAATTAAATCTAAAATACTTTGTTCCTCAAATACCCCTTTGGCAAAATTTATTATATCACGTTGCCGTATTTTTATTAAATGCTTCAGAATTTTCGAGATCTATTGACAATAAAACTTGTTAAGAAAAAAATTGGAAAATACTATTACATAAACATTAAGCAAATCAGGTCAATCAGAATACATCGAATGTTACAAAATAACTTACAAATCGATTACCTACTAACTTGATTTTTATTTCGATATTACAATATAAAATATTATAAATATATCGCTCGTCATTTGCCGAATACTTTAATGATGGGGGCGTTTGTGTTATTCTTATTTTTAATTTACATAAATGAAGTAAGTATATTTACGTATTTTTTTCTACTTTGTCTATGAACTCATTGTTAACGATATTACTCAGAGACTACGTTAATATGCCTTCATATTACGTTGCAAAAGTGTGTCTTTTGATAGTACAAATTAATAATACAATGAAGCACCCCGATAAATCAATATTTGTTATTGTTTGTTAGACGTGTCTTAAATCAATTTATTATATTTATTTCTTATAATAATTGTAATGACAAAATTATTCCTACTTTTCAGAATATTGCAATAATACCAAACGAACAGACGTTTCCATTAAATGTTAAATCGAAAGTGTCACCGGCTGCTCCATATAATCTCCCAATACGAAGATATAAGGAAGAATATTACGACCCTTTTCTGCATGATATTAACTCTGAAACACAGAACAGGAAGGAATTTTTCGATAATCCTTCCTATAGATTCTATAAGGATGACGACAGTTTGAAATCCGAAAGATTTAACTTCAAACTTCCTCCGCAATCTAGAAGAGATAATGAATATAGAACATTAAAAAGAAATCCTGAAATTTCACCAGAAAATCATTGTCTTCAGTCAAAAATAAATTACAATGATTTTTCTACTCAAGATCTATACCCCAGTAAAGAAATGGCAAATGCTGAAAAGCCCAATTGTAGTAATCGAGAAAATGTTCTAAAAAGTAAAACCTTGGATATGGAGGAGGATATAGCCAAAATACAACATAATCCCGATAAATTTTATGGAAAAAATAACTATACCTCCCATTATTATGAGAGATTGGATAATCCTAAAACTAATGAAAACAGAATTTCTAACCCTGAATACGATGCACATTTAAAGTTGCATAACAATTCTTTTATGCAGATTCCTTTAAAAGCTGAATATAGTTTAGATAATGCTTACATGCCACACATTTCTCAAGTAGAGTGTAGGGGAGTCAATAAAAATTATAGTGAGTTTTCAGAAAGAATTCCTCTTGATAATAGGCACATAAATAAGAAACCAGGCACTAATTTACCTGGAAATTATAGGACATCCAATGAAGCTGTCGATTTTAAAGATCAAACTCGTTTAAAGCATTCGCTTACGTCTTCAGCAAGTGCTGTAGAAAATAGACTACTTACCTCTCACATAACAAAAACATTTGAAAAAGTAAAAGGAGACGAGGAAAATATACCTGATGGCCCTCTAAATGATATTCCTTTTTGGAAATCAAATAAAAAATATATGAATAGCCTCGAAAACAAATTGAGAAACTTATATGCTGATAATCATACTAAAGATGTACAAAATATTATCGAACAGTCTAAGACTACATTGGCTCCTTCGATGTTACCTCAGCAAATAGTAAGTCAGCAAATAAACAATACAAAACCTTTTGAATCTCACAAAACTTATGATAATAGTTCTTTATCGACTACTCCTGGGGTAACAGGGATTTCTCTGAGTGATAAATCTCGCAACAGGCTCAATGAAAATCCTGGTCCTTCCGTTCATCAGACGTGCACCGAAACAAGACACGAAAATAGTTTTAGTAACAGAACGATGGAAGAAATGAACCCTGCAAAATTTTTAAGACGACAAATACAGACCACGGCAAACCAGATTATTCCCTCTCATTATGACATGGCTAAAAATTCTAAACCAATCGGAGCAACACAAGAAACACCACAACGTTACGATAAGTTGTACAGATCACCTACATTTGATGTTAATTCTAAACTTATTAACGATTGTATTCGGCCAATCAACGTAAATAATCATAATGGAAGTAATAAACAAATGAAACACGATATGTTAAATTTAAAATCGTCAGTACCTCTGAATGGTTTTGACATAAGGAACAATACTTCTGAACGTATCAAAGCGATCTACTATCCAAGCAACAATAAATCTTCCCTTTTATATAACGGAAGTAAGAACAATGTTAATTGCGATTGTATAAGAACCAACGCTGAAGGAGTTTTCATCCAACCAAATTTAGCAATAGACAATTCATTTGTTAAATGTGATATAAAAAACATCGTACCGGAAAGCATTGAAAGCTCATTAAATCAAGTACCACGTTGTTATCTCGGAAGAAATAATTTGACATCAAGGCAAGATGGTGATTCTATTAACCAAGATATAAGTGGAGTAGTATATAAAATACCTGAAGTGCACCCATCGATAGATGAACCATATATAATACATCCTAATTCGATTTCGAAAAATTATATGGAAAATCTAAGCAATTCTAATAAATATTATGCGCTTCCGTCTCTAACATCTCCTATAAATCTTAACAATGAAGATAAGGGAAGAATGTATACCTCTCCAATGTATGTACAACCAACTCCTATTAAAGTTTATCCTCAACAAACTACCATTAATGTCAAATCAATACACAATACACCAGTAATTTCTGCTGCGCCTTATACAGTACAAGCTCCAAAATACTCATTTTATGAAATCAATAAACCAAAAGTTACTTTTCTTAATCCCACAAAATCCCAGAATCCAGAAGGTTATAAAAACCCCACAGTCACAACAATCGCACCAAAAGTACTACAACAAAATGACTCAAAATTAAATCTGATAAAACCAAAAGGTTCTAATGTTTTGGCAAACAATGGGTACCAGGTCCATTCTCCTATTAATAAATATAACTCGCTTTTAAGCGCTTCCTTAAATAATATAACTTCAGTTATTGTTTCTAATATTCTATCAAGTTTCAACAAAGATATTTCTAAAACGTTAAAGAAACCATTATGCCAAGGCTCCAACGTAACGCCAATATCATGTGAAATACCAACTTTTGAAGTGACGCATCCTTGTATTGAATCTCCTAGGTATTTACCAAAGACGCCAATAAAAATAAGAAAAGATAATTCTACAAGCACTTCCACCAATAAATCATCTAAACCGAGTGTATCTACGATAACAATTAATGTTTTACCACCAGTACAGCAAATATCCAATGATATTATTATACTTGTATAATTATTAGGGTTAATTATTTATTTTATAATAGTGACTGTTAACTATTTGTACATTAAAATATCTTACACGTAGCTCGTATTTGTTTTATTTTCACATCTTATTCGACTTAACGAAATCTGTTTATTAGTTTATAACAATCAAATATACTGTATATTATTACCTACATAGTAATAAATAATAATATTATATTTAATTTTACTTACAACATAACATTCCCAAATTATCTGAAATGTTAATTTTAAAATGATCTTTCATGTCACCACAGAATAAACTATTGAAGTAATTTTCGGATATTTTATCCCCAAAAAACTTTTAGGGATGTTAACAATAAAACTTGACATCATAACAAAAAGTTGCTATTTTATTTTATTTACACTTCCTTACCTTAAACATATGTACATATAAATATCAAGTTACTTAGTTATTAGGCAACGGGCAACGCTATTGTATGTATGTTTAAAAATATTGTTCACTCAAATATGCATTAAAACAAATTTAGGAAAATAAACATTTACTAAGGAGTTTATTACACATTCATGCCTCTGAAATACAGTGAAAGCCTTCACAAAGATACGTTAGCGAGAATTCAATCTACATTTATTTGCGTAAACTGAATTGAATACTGGAGTGAATAAACACTTGTTGGGAATGTTTATTCGCAGTAAGTATATATTTTACCATAACTTGTTATTCCAGTTACAAATAATGGTTAAGTAATAGTTTTTTTAAAGAACTATTTACGTATATGCTGTAAGCAGTGTTATCTTAGTAGTGTGATATTAAAGCCGTGAACGTGCCTTCAAATCCCGATTGGGTAGAATTTTTTATATGTTGCAAATATCGGTACATTAAAACTTGCTTGATCGGTTTCTTAACGATGTTTTATTTCAATAACATTGTAAGGAAACAATTGACATGTCTCTCAGACCTAAAACAGCGCACAGAAGTAGTCCTATATGTACGAGGTAGGAATCCTTTCTGTTCGCTTTTATTGGTCTAAGACACGACGACGGCACCATACTGTTATAAAGGCTTGTAGCGTCACTGGCTTAAATTATTCATGAAAAATAGAAGTGACGTTGGTATTAGCATATGACCTAACCTATATACGGAAATTTTCGTGAATAATAATTAAAGAATCAATATAAAATGTTTTAATAAATTATAACTTGTTAAATTAACATAAAGAAAATGGTATGTCTTTCTTTACTAACAGAATATTGCACTTTGTTTATTTTTAAAATACACATAAGACATAAGCAGGTAAGGAAAAAAGTATGGATATAAAAATTGCTGTAGAAAAACATCTCCATTTACTTTACACTTTGTCAGGAATCCATGCTTTAGAAAAAACAATAGTTGTTTCGCCGTCCTTAGAATAAACGTTTCGACGTCTTTCGTTCCTGTTTTCCTGATCTATTTTATGTTTTTCAACCTCTCTAGGTTTCCCGTATTTAACAACTTTAGAACGGGCATAGACTGTTTCGATGCTATTGTCGTCTTTTTCCAGTGGTATAAAATTTGTTGAATCTTTGTCATCAATGTGATATGAATAAAAACCAGTCTTATCTTTCACACTTATTTTTCTTGTTTGAAATCCTGGATCACTTAAACCCGGAGGAGTCCGGAATTGATCTTCCATTTTAACTTTTGTATTGCTTTTTTTATACGAAGGAATATCGTTGCCGCTTTTCCTTCCAGACTGATCGGAGTTTTCTTCACTTCGATCGAATTTTCGTCTTTCACGATTGAGTGCCTCTTCGGTGTTATAATAGTGCCTGTTATGGAAGAAATACAAGTCATCTTCATCTGTAGTATATATTGCATCACTTTTAAAGTCTGGGTAGTAATCTATTATCTCATTTTGATACATATTGGGTACTTCTTCCACACTGATTTCAGAATTTATTAATAATGGTTTTTGTTTATTTGCAACCTTTTCAGATGTTTCCGTTGATGACTCTGGAATCGAGCTAGTCACTTTATTCATTTTAACTGGTTCTTTTTTTTCTTCTACTTCGATGAACTTAGGAGACAGTTCTACTATTTTATTTTTATCTTTCTTAGTTGAGTCAGTTTTATTGAATATCTCTAATACTTGATGTTCTTTTTCTTTTCGTTTTTTATTTCTTTTATTTGATTTACTTACTTGTAGTTTAATATTATTAAAATTAGACATTTGATTAAAATTATATGGAAAATTAATCTGTGAAAAGTCTACAGATTCATTATTTTGATCGGGCATAAACATTTTTACATAGTTCATCCAGTTATTCATGAAATCGTTCTGATTTTTTGTAGATGTAGTTTGACTTTTCTTCTTAACCGGTTTATTGACGGGATTGCGAGGATTTCTCTTATCCAATTCACAACATTCTTCACTTATATAAAACGCATCATCACATTCATTTAAATTACTCTCAAATAGTGCTTTTGCCCCATCATTCAATCGTCTGTCTTTACGATTTTTTGTTTCGTCATCATAGTTTATATTATTGCTTGTCTTTGATGGTTTTTCAGAATGTTGCCGAGTAGACATTTTATCTTCTCTTTTAATGCTATCACGTTGTTTATTGTTTCTAACACTCAGGTCACCAAATATTACCTCTGAATCATCTAACATCTTTTGCTTTTTACCCACCCCATTGTCTTTACATTGTGGATTTAGCTGATTTTTTCTATATCTTGGCCTTGTTTTATCATCACTTTTAAACTCTCTTGTACTTTTAACCTGTTCGTTGGTTAAATATCTCTTTGGGCATGAATTATAATAATTATTTTGATTTGTATGTCGTGTATTTTTTAGAAACGATCGGCTTTCATTCGGCTGTAAGTAATCAGTTGGAACAATAAAATAGTTATTGACCACATTAGAAGTTCTTGGTCGAACTTGGTCTGATATTTCTATGCCATTTTGATTATAAATCTTCGTACCAGGATCTATGAAAGCTTGGATGGCGGGATTCGAAAGTATTTTGTTCAAATAGGTTCCCTCTAAATAGTTAGCTACTGAGGGCGTTTCAGGGTATATATAGGGATTTTGCACAGTATTGTGAACTTGGTTATAAGAGCTTGCGGGTGTAACTATAATGGGCTGTTTACTATAGATACTAGCATAGCTTGTCCCGTGAGGATATGATTGAAATTGCTGGAATTGATTTTGTGATTTCACCTGAAATTTTATAAATTAGATTATGAATTAGTTTAATGTTATATTTTTTATAAACATGTTAGTTGTAGTATGTTGGTAATTTATATACACAAGAGTCTTAAGGTGGTATGTTGGTACATTTATTACTCTCAACTTGAAGTTAAATTACATATTTCAGAAATAAAGTCTAATTGACTGTAATGTAAACCTTTATAATTAAACCATTATCTTGAATTCTCACAATACTAAATGTTATTTTATAATATTCAAATTTGTATTTAACTAAGTTTAATTAGTACAAGATTTATCATAAACATCTATTTTCTGACAATCTTTGTGGTTATTAATCAAACTTATTCCAAATCTCTAAGCACGTTAAATCGTTCAACCCTAATCAATGAAAGATTCTTAGGACCGTGAACATAAATAGACTATTCCCACATACGACCACAGCTCGAAGTTAAATATTCCCTAAAGCTAAACTTACCAAACAAACGAAACCACACATTAACAAGCTAACTCCAAACATAATTCTACATTATCCTTCTATGATAAATCAACAGTAATATTAAACGAAGTCGTAATTATTAGTACGTGACTCTCGTGAATTTCCTTTATATATTAAGAGAAAGAACCGAGATACGTCTTTAATGATGTTGATAAACCACGAGTTTTCTTATGTATCATTACATAAGATTATTACATAATAAATATCATCATGCTGTGGAAGCAAAATTGTTTCATTAGTTAGCAACATAATGCCAACATCTCTCTTAGTTTGACATAGGATTAGCGTTAGGTCTCCGTTTGAATCTTACAATTAGAGCCTATTAACACTCTCACTACTCACTCTAAGACGTATATTAATAATAAGAAAGCCCACTTAATTACCAATCATGACATAAAAAAATATACTTAGATTTTTTACATTTTATACGTTATTTTTATCTCGTTATCCTATATCCTTGCTACCTTCAGTACCGTCGATCGGAATCCCTTCACGAGTAAAGGCCTCCTCCAGCTTTTTCCAACTGACTCTGTCTATATCTTTCTTCCTCCATTCGCTTCCTGCTACCGCTTCTAATTTTTTTAGACTTAGAGAAGCTAAAAACTATTTCACCATATAATAATCGTACTAGGTGAGTTTCATAGGTATGTTATTATAATCTCTAATATATGAGAAGAAATAATTCAATGCCCCTGAGATTTAAGTACTACTAAGTATACTTGTTAATTTGTTACGAATTATATATATAACCAGAGACTCAGATATAATTGTACCTAATAAGTGAATCATTATTAATATATAATTCTTTTTTATTAAAGAGGGAATATTTTCGAGTTTTTCTTTTCAAATATTTACAAAAACCAGTGGCGCTACAACCTTTTTGGTCGGGGCCTAAGATTTGTGTGTCTATTATCATAATCATTTGTTTTTTTCTAATATGTAAGTAGGTAATCAGCCTTCTGTGCCTGACACACGCTGATGACTTTTTGGGTCTATGCCATGCCGATTTCCTAACGGTATTTTCCTTCACCCTACGATCGATTGCTAAATGTGCCCATAGACAGAGAGTCTGCCGGAGATCGAACCTTTAGGTATGAGAGTCACATGCTGATGCCACAAGGCTAACACTGCTTGTTGTATATATATATATATATATATATAAATATATCTATATATATATAAATATAATCCTATATGTATATATATATATATATATACATATAGGATTATATTTATTTTAATACTTCGAACAGAAGCCTCGCCTGAACACCTCTGAAATAGCTAACCTCGCAAATCATTTAGGTTATGTTATAAATTCATTCGATAGTGGCTTAATAATTTCATGATAACCATTAAAATACATATTAATGCAACAAACATTTTATTCATATCAACAATTTTTCTAATTCCACTAACACATTGGTAATTAATTTAAGTAATCCTGACAGTAAACCAGTGTTATCAGTTAAACCAGTCAACAGGCCCAATACTAAGTTCAAAACCTGTGACACAAGACCTAATAACAAGCCAGGAGCTGCTAAAACATTTGACCTGAACAAGGATATAAGAACACTTATATACAAAAACAGGACAGATGTTAAATCTGTTAATGTAGCATATAATAATGGTAACGTACAACCAAAGTATGGCAATAATGCTGGTGTCAAATTCTGTACGATATTTGACAGATTGTTTAAATTGTTAATAAGGTTTATAAGGAATGGTATTAACAGACTGGCTAGCTGATTGGCGACAGGCAACACTGTTGATATTTCGTCGAAAGCAAGCCGAAGTGCGGAAACTGAATAGGCTGGTATCATTGCTGTTGTGTCCTTAACCTGAAAAATAATATGTGAAATTAATTACTGGCAGTTGATAGTTATTTGTATAAAAACGTACTTTGAAATTAGCAAAGGCCTCGTACAAACATTAAACAAGGCGTGACATTTTGATTGAATCATTTATCATTTCACCGGAGTATTTAGTATATACTTAAAAATTCCGTAACAATACATATCTGTCATATACCTACGTCTATATGTATGGGACGATACAAAACATTATTTATATATAGGGCTTATAGAATAAATTTAAAAGATCCTTAATATATAATCTAAATACGAATAATACAACCCTTAAAAAATCATTGAAAATATGTATACTACATTCCGATATATTACTTAAATTTTAATGTTTGAATGCACGGCGCTAAATGCTGTTTTCTAGTTGATCAAATTTTTACGATGACATGTTTATTTGTTAGGATAATAACCAAACTCAATATTAGCACAAACATTGCAAAACTGTATAAATTACTATACGCGTACGCATATAATAATGAAAAATAGCTCAATTAGTTGGTAAAATATATCTAGAAATAGGTACTACTGTCAGACACTCAGTAGCTAATTAAATATAATCAAATTAAAATAATAAATGAAACTAACCAAAAATATAACCAAAAAAGTTATTCCAACGGAATACCGCATTATAAAATAAATATATTTAAATTATCACTAACAGATATAGTTTTGTAGTCAAAAATACAATACACTAATATATAAAGCTTTGTTATCATTGTTAATATTATTACCTAAATATAGTATGAAACAATATTATCTATTTCCTTGATAATTTAGCAATCTTGGCAAAGAATAGGTTAGTAATCGCTCAATCGGTGATGTTGAAATCCAACCATTCCTATAAAAAAAACAGTTACTTCAACAGATAAAAGAACATTTCGCACTTCCTGAACTTCTTTTTTTTTAATTTCAAAACTGGTTAAAAGACATCGTTTATAAGGTAGCCCCTTGTACTGACTTCCTTTGTTAATGATTAATATCATGACATGTACAAATAATTGTTAAACAAATATGGTAATTTATAAAAATTACTGCCTTAGGTGAACCAAGCAATGATGAACACAAAAAGTTTGGAAGTTTGAATGATTAGGATTTATATCTATTTTTCGTTAGACATTATTTGAGAGTGTCTACAGTTCTACACATGTTCTAACATGAAAATATTCTAGAAATAGTCTTAAGTTTTAGTGTCTTGTACTGTACATAAGTATGTAAATATATTCAAATTCATAGACGTAAATTGCGCTTATCTATCTATCTATCTATATCTATATATACAAAAATTAATTGCTGTTCGTTAGTCTCGCTAAAACTCGAACACAGCTGGACGGATTTGGCTAATTTTGGTCTTGAATTATTTGTGGAAGTCCAGAGAAGGCTTAAACAGTGGAAAACATAAATAATAAGTAAAGAAAATACTAAAAACGACGATTAAATTTTCCAATAAAATCTGTTACTATTATATGTCTTCTAAATCTTCCTATGTCTTTTTAGAAATAAAGAAGTGTCACTTGGTTGTCACATATAGGTGCCTTCAGAAATGTGTTTTATGGCTGTAGTTTGAGTGAGGTTATCTTTGGTCTGTTTTAGAAATGTTGTATTACGTTTTTACACAAATGTATGTAGGTGATACAAAGTTCACGAGTTTATCTAGTTAAATATAAAATTCCTTTTTTAGGTATAAAATGAGTAGTCACAATCCATTGTACTATTCTTTATTTTATAATTTGCGCGCATCTGCCATAATGCAACAAATACATAACAATTAACTCTGTTTTAATTTATTTAATCATAATTACACTCAAGCGTCCATACAATAACTTCTTACCTATTTATACATATTTCGCTTATAAATTACACTAGATTTTGCAATTGTAATTGAGAAATTATTGTTTTGTTTTCAAATATTCCGTAGTCTGGCATTGACCATAAACGAGAAGGGATTGTTGGCAATTTTTAAAGGTTTTTTTTTTGAAGAATTTATTTTATGAAATCTAATAACATTAGCGAGAAAATCATATTTTGATAGAAAACAATGATGCAGATACGAAAAAAGTACAATATGAAATTAGGTAATTTTATATCTTATCAGGAAAACTGACACAAAATATATTGCAATATGTAATATATAAAATGTATTTATAATAAAAAATAACACAAAGCACTTGGATATACGAGAATAGGTCATTTTTGGGTAAATATTTTTTTTTATTAAAAAATATGGCGTCAAAAGTGACTTTAGCTCTTTTAGTCTGTGTAGCGGTCTTGTTTATGGTGAGTTTCTGTTTTAATCACCAAAATTTTACCACTTAAAGGTTTTACGTTAAATTAAAAAATATCATAAATAATACGATAAATTAATAAATATAGATTTGAATACTAAATAAATATAGTAGTAAGTAAGAATTAAATCACCATATGAACAGAACTTTTATTGCAACCTATTTTATACATAACTTAACTTGTATTGTAAAAAGTGGTTTACTCCGCAAAAAAGCATTAAATAGTCGTAGGGGTAACTAAGTTTTTATTTTTTCAGCGGCCAGTTGCGGCAACATCTGTTCAACTACCAGCTGTGTACCCACTTGTGAACATATTATTACCACTTCTCAACAACGTATACAACCTCCTTTTATCGCTCCTGTCAATCTTCGACACACTCCCGCCACCTATTAGCGCCCTAATACCAGTGGATTTAAGTGCACTTGAAACGTCACTTTTGAAGCTATACTCCCAAGCTCTAGCAATAGTGAACTTTTTGAGGTCGCTGCCAGAATATGCGGTTGGCGCGAATCCTAGTACGCCGACTTCCGGTGTTGCCAACATGCAAAATTTACTCACGAATCTTGTGTCATCCGTTTCCGACCTCGCAGATGACGTTTTGGTGGGCATTGGCGGGGCTTTGCTGCCAGGTTTATTACAATTGGTCGTCATGGTGGTACAAACCGTGCTTAACTTGCTACTTTAATTCTTTGGATGTTAATTTGACTTGTTATAGTTAATGTTGTGTAGTTTATAAAATTGTTAATTTTTATGTTACTATATTAAAATAAAGATAAAAGAATTTTGAGATTAAAATATTTGTAATTTTTTTTTAAATTAAACGACCTATTACATCATCGCAGGTCCCAGAAGTAATCGTAATTTAATTCTTAATTTAATTTTGTAAAGGGTAAACTTCACGAAGATAAATAACTCGATCTGACACTGACGGTAAATCCTTTTGAGAACAGAACAACTGTTAAACAAATTATTTACGACTCGTTACGACTACGATTGGTTTTTGAAATAGAAGAAATAGAACTGCTGCGTAAGTTACCGTCTTCAGGAAAGCATATAAGAGCATCTGAGTGTATAACTAAGCTTACCTATCATAAGTCTAGTTCTTTTAACTACCGCCCCACTAAGCAATATAATACCTAATTTAAACGTGTTTACGTAACATGAATATTCCCAAAATAAGATGATATTTTACGTATCATTATTTCCTAGCCGTCAGGTAAAATATCGAATGAAAATCGTACAATTTGACCTCTAAAGGAAATTGCATAGTGACGTCAATACGTGGGCGTATTCAATTTGTCATCCCAACTACGTCAAATCAAATTTTGAACTCTATTTTAAATAGAAATATATTTTCACAAAATTCTGTATCGATCCTAATCAATAGGTAATGGCTTAGTAATGGCTGGCAGTGTTTTATATGAATATTATAGATTATAATAAGACAAATTACTATGAAATAGTAATTGAAATGTAATGCGGGACTTCATATTGTAAGACATTCTTACAGAATAATATCGCCTTAAACATTTGCAGTATCAAACTTTAATATCTACCACATTTTTGCAAAAAACATAATTTATTTCGTAATTAGCCAGCATAATGATAAATTTTGAAGGATGAATTTTATGTTATCAAAGGTCAAAAAAATATCAACATCAAAAGAAAATTCCCGTCAGATTTCATTTAAAAATATTCCCAGTTTGAAATAATCTCTCCTTTGAAACATAGTCGAAATTATAAATAGGAAATTCCGAGAAAATGTTTTGTGTTTGATATCAGTTGGGTAAGGGTTCGGTCACCGTTATTTTAATTTTATGCGATTTATAATACATAAGTAATGTTCACAATTTGGAATCAAATGTAACAAAATTTAATAGCAAAATATAACTATTTTGTCGACGTCGACTACTACTTAAAACAATTGAACCAATAATGGGCCGTATTTATGGAAGAAGTGTTAATGTTTCGCGTTATTTTTGCAGTTTCATGTTCCTACACTTATATTCGAAAATTCTATGACTTTTCACTTTATCCTTGGCGCCAAAAACTACCACAACTGTACTGAAACAAAAAATATCTAAAAACAAATGACTGAATTTGAAATAAAAACACTGAAAGAAAAACGCTTTTTACCGGATTAAAGTTATGTATTATTATAAATTTCTCTGCAGCTGTGATACTTTTTGACATTCAACATCTTTTGTCTTCAGTCACCGTGACCACGCACGCTGTAAAGCACGCGAAACGTCGGATAAATTTAAAATTATGTCAAATAGTTGTAAATTTATAATAATACATAACTTTAATCCGGTAAAAAGCGTTTTTCTTTTAATGTTATGAGTTATGTTAATCAAAGACAATACTATAAAAACACTGCTTTCGAATAAAGATTATTTGAATTTCGAATTGCGCGCCAATCCATAGATAATTAAATCTGTAAATGCTGGTCCTTAGATTTCAAAATGAAACTGTTGGCCTGCATAAAATCTTTTTTATTCTTATTTATATTAGTTTTGTATTATTATTGCTTGATTACTTTTTTATATTTTAATGTTCTAACAAAGTAAGAGCCGTGTTGGCCTAGTGGCCTCACCCTGCGATTCTCATCCCTGAGGTCGTAGGTTCGACCCCCAGCTTTCTTTCTATTTGCACCAATGACACCAATGGACGTTCTTTTTATATGCGCATTTAAAATTCGCTCGACGGTGAAGGAAAACATCGTAAGGAAACCGATATGTCTTAGACCCAAAAAGTCGACGGCGTGTGTCAGGCACAGGAGGATGATCACCTACTTGCCTATTGAATTGCCAAATGATCATGAAACAGATACAGAAATCTGAGGCCCAGACCAAAAAAAGGTAGTCGTGGCACTGATTTTTATGGCATGCTGTGTTAGCTATTAATCTGTACTTTTATGTTATTGTAAGGAATACTTTTAGTTACGGGTGTTTTCAAACGAACACATAAACGTAATATCCTGTGCAGCCCTGCGATTCTGTAACTCACTTATCGAACTCACACAGCGGTTTTCGCTTCGGCGGTCGCTCTCAAATCAGTCGTGAAGCAGTCATTTTATGATTTGGCATTCTGAAAAGGTGAGTTACAGAATCGCAAGGCAGGCCTGAGTCTCTGAGGTGTCGTGAGGGTTGACATCAACAGTGGTGAAAACAAAGAGTAGTAATATTTTACATTTGGAATGTCATTAAAATATAAATAATATAAATATATTTCATATCGATGTAATTTAATATTCTTCGTATTGTTATAAATTATTTCGTCTTAAAACTGTAATTTAGTAATATACTTATATATTTCGTTATGCCACAGACATTATTGTCAAATTAACTTATAAAAGTTATTTCAAATTGTGGTTATTTCAAATATACGTCACGAGATTTATAATTATTATAGTTATTGAATTGTCTGTAAACTTCAGCAAATATTAACATAACAATAACTATACCTTTCGTTTAGAATTCACACAAAATTATATGTAAAGAGCAATTCTAGATTACTTACATAAATATAAGTCGCAAAATTATCGCAAAACAAAATCGCCATTATGGACGCGTACTTCTTCCTACCATGCGCACTTCACCACCCTGTATGGATCCACAGTTGTTCCCAGGCCACCAAGGAGACCAGACCATGTTTCGGTAAGTATCTAGCTTCAACCTCTGTTAGTTGCGTAAACATATAATAATAATTTAGCCGGTGTTTTAGTTTAGTTTAACGTGGAACTTTATAAAGACGCTAAACTTTATGATTTTTCGTATTTGTTCATAAAAGTAGGAATCGATTAGTTTCGAGGCGATTAATTAATAATTATCCTACGGCGTATTGGACTAAATATTTAAATATAATTCTAACGTTTATACATAGACGCGAAATTATGTTTATTACACTTATTTATACCAATAAATCGATTGAATCAAATCATACAATTATTTTTCCTTTATAATAATATTATAATTGTGGTCTATTTATATACACAACTAACCTAAATCTGCACCGAATTACATAGTCTTTTTATAATTAATACATATTAATATTTTTATTTATTAATAGCATCAACATGGCATTATCTGCGCTGCTGATGCTGGCCTGTCTCGGCTCCAGTCACGCCTGGGGTGGCCTCTTCAACCGCTTCAGCTCTGACATGCTCGCCAACCTGGGGTATGGGAGATCCCCCTACCGTCACTATGGGCAGGTAGGCTACTTATTTATTTCGTAATCCTACAAAAATTATATTAAAAATATAGACAAAGATGGAATACATAATATTTACAAAAAGGTTCAAAAATTTACAAAAGGGAAAAAACAATATAAATTATTTAATACATTTAAGGTGTGTTTATGGGTGTGCTGTGATGCAGGTGATTTTAAGTATTGGATATACTTAATACTCCTTTTAACCATATTTCGCGAAAGCTTAAACAAGTCAAGGCTTAAATATTGGTCGTTGTAGGTCCGGACTGCGCAATACAAAACTGAGTTATTTGCATAGTTAGTGTTGTTGTGAGGAACATGAAACAAAGCACGACTACAAGTCTTGTAGGCATGAACATGAACGCAATTAATTTTATCTAAGATGATGTTATTTAGTAGCATTAAATGAAGTATCAATTTTTAAATATTCACACGCGTCTTAAGTCGTTATGAGTCTTTTAAATTTTTTCTTTGTGTACTGTGTAACTAGGCGACCAAACCGAGCAACTTCGAGAACACTTCTTGCGTATGTGTAGTATAGCACTTTCATACAGTTGACATCATGATAATGTTCACTGACACGTCTTGCAAAACCGAGCTGCTTATAGGCTTTGTCAACTACTGTATCAATAAGTCATTTTATAGTCTAGCCTTATACCTACGCAAGGGGCATTAATAAGGACTTAATCATTCTTCACTCATTTGTGATTGAAATATAAAGTATTCTGTATAAATTAAATATATAAATACTTCTAGAAACAGAATGCTCTGTGGTTTTATTCAAAAATAAATCGAATAATGATCCAAATACACAATGAAACTGAGGTAAAATAAGACTTAGACACACAAAGTATGCCGTGTAAGTTTACCTTTTTATTATATATTGTGTTGGAATTCCGTTACCACTCAAAGGTTCGTTGTAACTTGATCTTTTTAAGGTTTTATGTGATCACCCTCCTGTGGACAGAAATGGAATGTAACTGGGAATTAAACCCAAATGAGTTATCACTAGGTCATGAAGGCACTTCGACAGTAGGTTTTTTGTCCTTTATTAGGCTCTCTGGGAAATTGACGCGCCATTTCGCAATATAGGAACATTTCATCACACGCTATACACTCATTAGTAGGCAAAGGTTAATCTTTCAGTTCACTTCATGATTGCTCAGTGACCTTTGTGATTCCATGGGACATATGTGGGCAGAGTGAACTAAATATGGCATCATATTACGCCTCATTTACGATGAACCCAATCTAAATTTAGATAGACATACACATTGCGCTATCATTTATTTAAATTGAAAGATGGAAAAGGAAAACTAATAAATAAAAAAAGATGTGTAGTTAAAAGAGATAGCGCACTAGCCTCCACACTTGTGCCTTCCAATTGACATATTAACGGTACCTACTTGAAGTAATAATTTCTACATAACACTTACAATTTTATAATTAATCTACTCTTGTACAATGTTTCAGCATAGGACAGGTTAAGAAAATTGAATTCTTATTATTTGTCAGACTCGCTGATTATGAATATTTGCCATATCGCAAAACTACCTATTTGCATTAAATATAAGGTTAATAAAATAGACGTAGTAGATACTTTGTAAGTGTGAGTGTAAATCAGGCGGTTGCGGAACCTTTCCGAAATAAATTTCTATCTCTTAGCAAAAATGTTGTCCCGCAAATATAAAAACAACATTCTTAAAATCATAACCATAAATTTCCTGATAATGTTAGTAAAATTCGCACAAGATCTTGTTGTAATAATAAAAATATTTTTTTAGTATTCTATTTTATCGCAAAGGGTTCTTTGTTATTATATGCAAAATTTATACGCAGTAGATATGACGGACGGACTTCTCGCTCTACTAGGTAGGGTATGGGATTTCAGACACAAAGTAATGTTAAAATATTAAGTTAACACCGTTAAAAAGTTATGTTTCTTGAAAAAAACACATAACACAAATAAATTTAAATGAAATGACAATTCATGAGAGCATAAAAATAATAATGACACAAGCCACACACACACACCTATAAGGCTGACGATTTTTTAAACTTTTACCTTATAGCTATGAATTATCTCCTTAACAGGTTGAACCAGAAGAGATATACGCGGAGGCTCTAGAAGGGAATCGTATAGAAGACGCTGAAGACACCCACTGCTACAGCTCTCCATGCATCACCAATGGAGACTGCTGCAGAGGCCTCATGTGCCTAGAGACAGGTAAGTTAGCAGGTCTCAGATTATTACATTTTGATTCTTAACCTTTGTTCTTGAAATGTAGCTGGTGATCAGACTTCTGTGTCCGCCATCGATTTTGGGTCTAAAACATGCTGGTTTCCTCACGTTGATTCTTTCGTAGCAACGATTGTTACTCTTAATGATTACCGAAAAAAACTCACAAAAGTCCATTGATTACTTCAGAGTGTAGAGTCGTGCAACATTGCTATGTAAAACTAATTTGGTAACTTTTCCAAGGCGTTTAGGTAAACTTTGGCATCTAAAGTTCAGTACATTGCCTACATTGAAATTCTATAAAAATATCTTAAACTCATCTATATTTTTTTTAAATCATATTTCATTTATAAGTCATACATCTAATGATTAAGGCGGCTTAACTCATCTATATTAAAAAAAAACGTTTTTAACCTCAATACTTTCCATGAGCAGTGTTGGCCTAGTGGCTTCAGCGTGCGACTCTCATTCCTTAGGTCGTAGGTTTGATCCCCAGCTGTGCACCAATGGACTTTCTTTCTATGTGCGCATTTAACATTCGCTCGAACGGTGTAGGAAAACGTTGTGAGGCAACCGGCATGTCTTAGACCCAAAAAGTCCACGGCGTGTGTCAGGCACAGGAGGCTGATCACCTACTTGCCTATTAGATTTAAAAATGATCCTGAAACAGATTCAGAAATCTGAGGCCCAGACCTAAAAAGGTTGTAGCGCCACTGATTTATACTTTCCAAAACTCAACATATTTGCTGGAGTGGTTCGATTTCATAATATATTTGCTTTGACGTTTACATTCCAGTAGTATTATTTGTTTATGCATTTTGGTTGAGAAATTTCAAGATATCGAGTATACGCCTAAAAGTTCTATTATGCATACAGGGTCGATCCATTGACGTCATAGTCTAAGGTCATGGTAGGGGTTAAACAAGCTTTATCCGAGCTTATTCGATTATACAAAGTGGTGTTATTAAGTCGGACTACGTCGGAAAATCCAATTTATAATGAAAATTTACTAAATTAATAAATTTGAGTAATTAAACTGGACAGTTTAATTTGTTTCGCGTGATTAGCAAACATGGACGCCTTACAATGCACGCGAAACGTCGTAACTTTCTAATTTTTACATAAAGAACGCTTAAAAAAATTCTGAAGCACTTTAAGTTTGGAAAATTTCCTGAACGCAGAAAATAGATTCCTGCTGGTTCAAATTCAATTCAAATTCAAAAGCCTTTTGTTGCCAACCTTAAATAACATTCCTTTAGCTGTGTTAGTATTTAGTTTTCTTAATTTTTTTTTTTTAAAAGACAATTCACACCAATTGACCTAGTCCCGTGCTAAGCTGGTGAAGCTTGTGTTATGGGTACTAGGCAACGGATATACATACATATTATTGATAGATAGGCATATAAATACATATTTAAACACCCAAGACCTAAGCACAACACCAAATGCTCATCACATCGATGTTCGTCTCAACCGGGGATCGAACCCGGGACCCATGGATTCGCGGTCGTTATTGTTCGTATTATATTTAATAGTATATTAAATAAATAATTGTTTCTTTAGTTGGGTACCCGGTTATGGGTAAAGGCCTCCTCCATATTTTGCCATCTGTGTCGGTTCTAGGCGTCCCTTGTCCAGGTGTTGCCGGCCATGTCATGTATCTCATCTCTCCATCTCATAACGGGATGACCTCTGTTCCTTCGGCCGTCTCTGGGATACCAGTGAAGTACGCCTTCGCTCCATCCTCCGTCATTTACATTTATTAAGATTCCTGCTGGTACTTTGGTATATTCAATACTTTAGACGGAATAACGACCTGAGCCCTTACTCTGTAGTTTCCGATAGCAATCCCGATCTCAATAATGAATTATTGTACGCCACCATCCCGAAGGTGATTGAGAGAACTACATCAAACTTGCACACAAAACCCAACATTTTTCTGAAATAACATAAATATAGTAAAAATCAACGCACTTTAATAAGACTACTCTTCTAAATAAGAGCCTATTATTTCGTCAACGTATACGTCGCGGTGTAAAGCTCCCAGTGGGGCTTTTTTATGCTAAAAGCTCTTCACCTCGCGAGAGCTTTGAACGCACTCGACAGTTCTTTTGTCGGCACTTTGAGCTTTTCTAAGTAATTGAGTTGATTTGCTGTAATTTCTGGATGTTATAAGAAAAAAATATTATAAAATGAAACTATAAGGATTAAGCTATTCCCCTTCCATTGTAAGTCACATTATCTTTCTGTATGTCGAAGGAGATCAACACATTACAATGCTTTTCGTAGAGCACCCGTCATAAATAGAATGTGTGCAAATAATCTTTTCGATACAATGCAACTAACTGCTGACACCACCTGTCAACCTGAACCTCCAATCCGCGACATCCAAGTCATTAATACTTTCAAGATAAAATGGAAGTTATCTCCAGAATGTCTTGGAATGTCAGTCGGCATAGTTGGGAATTTAGGTGCATTGTCTCATGTTTTATGTTCTGTTTTTGTTTGTAATTTGATTATTTTATATTCCTTTTTTAAATAATTTTATTTTTTATTTGAATGGTTAACGTTTTTGGTTTATTTAGTGTGTACAGCTCTCACTCCAAGATATTAATCTTGAAACTCAGAGTTGCTGGTGACAGCAACCTAAAGCCGAGTTTTTTTTTATTCAAATGTATGTGAGTTAATCAAATACATAAATGTTTTTTTTTATTTTCCTAGATATATAGTAATAATAAAAGTATCTAATTTGCTTTTGAAAATAGTGTTGGTCTACTGGTTTCAGCGTGCGACTCTCATCCCTCAGGTCATAGGTTCGATCCCCGGCTGTACACATTTATCATTCGAACTATAAAGAAAAATCACCGTGTGGAAACCAGCCAAAATATCGATGTGTGTCAGACACAGAAGGTTGATCACCTTGCCTATTAGGCATGATTACATAATATAATTTAAAAAAAATGTTATACAAATTCACTCGCTTAAACCCATAAAAGTATTTTATGATTATTATTTAATAACTGTATATTTCATCCTAAGTTTGTAATTGAAAAAGTTTCAATTGCCTGTACCGAAATTCATTTCGATTCGTAATTAACTTCTGGAAATTCTCTTTGAGGCTAACATTTTGTATTTGTATGGCTTTCATTTCATGACAGGCATTCGTAGATCAATTTTATTGGTGGTGAAGTTTTTTAATTTAATAAATACATTAACTATATGAAAGATAGATCAAATCACCGCTATTATCTATACTATATTGAGGTATAGTTTAATAATAAATCAATTTATTTTTGACAATCTATGTATGTACTGAATCAATATTAAAAATTCTTTGACCTATAGATAGTTACGTTATTTGTGAGTTAAAGTGTATATGAAAAAGTCGAATTTGGAATTCGGATTAGCAAGTTATTTAAGTTCGAGAAAAACAGTCATTATAAATGCCTACAAATTACCGTAGCTTATATCGAATATCCAACTTTTGTACTAAGTCACAAATTAAGTCGGGACGGATCAGCTAGTGTTTTACGCAAATGTTGTAACAAAACCCTCTTAGCAACATACAACTATTATTACCGATTCCCGGAGAAACAATAATTGTTTATATAAAAAATATATCAGTGGCGCTACAACCTCCTTAGGTCTGGGCCTCAGATTTCTGAATCTGTTTCATGATCATTTTTTTTATTCTCGTCATCAATGTATGAAATGTGAAACAAATAAGTCTTAATAAAACAAACATTGAAGGCTACTTATTTCGGCGACTTTTAACCCTGACGTCATATGTTTGAGCCAGTGCAATGTGCATTATCTTACGGTGACTAACATCGTGAGGAAATTGGTATAAAACCTAAAAACTTCAAACCTGAGTCAGGCACTGCAGACTGACCTTATTGCTTGTAAAAGAATGTTGAAGGAAATATGAATTGACGCTTACTTTTGTTAAACAAACCATTCAGTAAAGTAATAAAAGTAAAAGCGTAGGGACAATATTAATAAAGTCATATTTTTCCTCTAATTACGCCGAACATATTTTAATCAAGTAAATGCTGTGAGCAATTACGAAGTAAACGTTTTAGGAAATTAATTTTCCAGACAACTGTGCTACTGTTTTCGCTTGGGGGTGTTTCAGTGTTTACATTTGATGTTTGATGTAAAATACAACTCTATTAAAATACAGTACAGTTTGCCGACTAATGCTTTCAACTGATTATTTTTAATTATCAAATTTGTTTTAATTTTAGTATTATATGAACAGCCCTGCGATTCTGTAACTCACTTTTCGAACTCACACAGCGGTTTTCGGATCGGCGGTCTCTCTCAAATCAGTCGTGAAGCAGTCATTTTATGATTTGGCATTCTAATAAACAATAAACAACAAGCTCCCACCTTTTCAGATTGGCAAATCATAAAATGACTGCTTCACGACTGATTTGAGAGCGACCGCCGATCCGAAAACCGCTGTGTGAGTTCGAAAAGTGAGTTACAGAATCGCAGGGCTGGGAACGATGTCTGAACTAAGACTTTGGGATCATGATCCACTTTTGACTCAAAACTTTAAAATGTAAATGCAGTAACAGTTTCAAAGCTGTGTGATAAATGGGAGTATTTATCACACAGCTGCATATTATATAGCTGCATATTATATTATATAGCTGCATATTATATTATATAGCTGCATATTATATTATATAGCTGCATATTATATTATATAGCTGAATATTTTATTGCCAACAGAGGACGGCGGCCGCTGCTTGCCGGCATTCGCAGGGCGCAAACTGGGTGAAATTTGCAACAGGGAGAATCAATGTGACGCTGGACTGGTGTGTGAAGAAGTTGTGCCAGGTTGGTGTTCATTTCAAAGATTTAACCGAACTGCCGTGCGATTCTGTTAATCCGTGAGTTCACCTCACACTTACAACGCTCCCTTCGTCACTCACGTCATTTTTGGAATCTCATGGTTATTCTGTAAAGCAATTTCACATTACGTCTTGACAATCGGAGAAAGCTTGTAGTTTATTGTTTATCATAAATGCCAACTCGTAAAATGACTGCTTAACGACTTATTTGAGCGCAACCGCCGCGCCGCTGCGAAAACCGCTGTGAGAGTTCGAAAAGTGAGTTACAGAATCGCAAGGCAGATGGAGAACTTTTGACTTACGATGACTTTAAATTATAAAGATTTTTTTTGTTAGTATCAAGACAAGAAATTGAAAATTATTTTGCTATTGATAATTAATGGCAGTTTTGTTGACAATGACGTATGTGTTAGAAATCATCACTTAAAAAATGAGTCACCCACTCAATGACAATACAATAATTTTGCTACCATCTTAAATTTATTTATGTGTTAGTCAACTACGAAGGTGGATTGGGAGATGTTGTAAAATAATTAAGAATTTAAATCGTTTCATTCATTTCATTAAACATGTATAATTGTTAATATTTTAAATTTAAAAAGATTATGTATTATGATTACGACAGGAAAAGATGGCTGGAGACAGCGAAAGAAAATTGTGGAAAGCCTTGGTGTAGGCTTTTACCCTTGGGTCCATATAATTATAAATAAAAAAATGTATTTTTATGGAACAAAATGAAGCTATATTATTATCATTATGTAGACTACTGCCATAGTTGCATTCTGATTTCTGCTTATAGAAATAATTTTTCAAACCGGTGAAACAAAAATAACAAAAAGTTTGAATTGGACTTTCATAGGAGAAATGCATGTATGTCGTCTCCCATCCGCCGGCCGTAAGCAATACAATGAAGACTGCTCCACCTCTAGCGAATGTGACATCGGCCGAGGTCTTTGCTGCGTCATGCAACGTCGTCACCGACAGAAACCACGCAAGGTAAGATCCTCTACAGGTAGCTTCCGACTTTGTTTCCGATCTTGATTTTCCTTCGAAATGAATTTTTTCCTCTATGAAATGAATCTTATTTATTTATTTATTTAATTATAAGTAATCTTACAGCTAACATACATAGTATTATAAAACAAACACTTAGACAGTACAGAAAGCCAAAACAGATTACATAGATAAACAATATTATATACGAAAAATGAAACAAATAGGTACATCAATAGACAAAACTTTATAAAGAAAACTGAAATTTAACATTTAAAACAACAAATACATACCTAGTACTAAATTTTTGAAATCATCATCATTCATTCATTTTAAATTAAAATCGGGACATAAAACGTATTGTAGCGTATTTCCTTTGTTATATATATTTATTTGTTAAATATTGAGTTTAATCTTTCTTATAACTCTATAGATATTTTTATTATTGTCAGATTTATGACATTTACGATAGATTATTGATTTTGTTTAGATAAGTTACATTTCCATAATAAAGCGCTCCACTTGAAATTATCTATGGTAGATTGTCTTTGCTTTATGCATTTCTATGTCAGGAGAAATTATTTTCGGTATAGAGTATTTTGCGATATTTTGCGCTGTTGCCCTTTTACTATAATAGGCGTTACCTTTTAAATAAATCAGTGCCGCTGACCTTTTTAGGCCTGGGCTTCTTATTTGTGTATCTGTTTCATGATCATTTGTCAATCTTATTGGCAAGTACATGACTGACGCCGTCGATTTTTTTGGGTCCGAGGCAAGCCGCTTTCCTCACCATGCTTTACCGTTCGAGCGAATGTTACATTCGCACATAGAAAGAAATTCCATTGGTGCACAGCTGGAGCTCGAACCTACGACCTCGGGGATGAGAGTCGCACGTTAAAGCCACTAGGCCAACACTGCTCAAAGTGTACCTTTACATATTATTTAGAGTCTTCTTTGCGGAAAGAGTGGTTTCGCGAACTAATATAATTCTATAAAGATTATCATGTCGAACTATAATGACGTAATGACAAATACCACGCCTGTTTCCTTTTCGCACAGACTCTATAAGGGTACAAGAACACGAAGCAAAAATAAATATTTAATACTCAATATCTTTTCTTATTAAATATTCGAGAATTTTCAAAGGATGTTTTCCAGAAGATAATCTGGTTGCTAATTATTAATATTTCTTTGAGACGAAATTAATATTCTATCAAAGGGATTGTTATACCTTTGTCTTGTTAAATTAATAAGTTACCCTAATAGATAGATATTAAATTAGTTATATTTTATGTCACGCTGCTAATATTATTTTCTATATATATATTATTAGTTTCTACAAAAAATATAAAGTAACTCTGGAATATTTTTCATTGTTCAAATATTATTGTGTTGTTCTATAACATAGAATATATTTTGAAGTTGTCTCTACATATTTTTTCTTTTAGAGCTGTGGATACTTCAAGGAGGCTTTAGTCTGCATAGGACCCGTAGCGACTGACCAAATTCGCGAGGTCGTCCAACATACCGCTGGCGAAAAACGTATCGGGGTGTACCGGATGCATTAATTCCAAATTCAAATGAAGAGTGAACAATTCATAAAATTCCTTTTTCAATTAAATTGTTCATTCTGTTAAAATCATTTATGAATAAAAGTGTTTATTGTTCTTCTATCATTTTGTTCCATTTTTGAATATTTTTATTCATACATGGTTGTAAAATGGAAAATGTAATAGGCAAGATGAATTTAAATAAAACCTATTTCATTTTCTTAGTTCTTTTGATATTATTCATTACTTAAATTATCAATGAATAATATTAAAATACGATGATTTAAAAGTCGGAATATGGCTTTGACAACGGTTAACCGAACACTTTTATTTCGTTACGACGAAGCAACGTAGTTTCCTTTATCGCAAATTAGATTTTAGGATAAAATATTTTGACTATTATCTTATGAATGTTTAAATAGTGTCTATGTGTCTTTAATAAATTTAATAATAGTTATAAGTATTCAAATTAACATACATATCCAACTGGCTGAGGGATTTATTAATAATTGATGTTAACATATCATAATTTTAAGATTTCTCTAATTTAAGTCGGTGTAAATTTCGCTTTCTTAGAAAAGCCCGCGTGGCAAATAAGAGTATTACTGATTACATTACTGACAATTTATGAATTGCCTAAAGTTTGTCGTATGGATTAACAGTAATGTTTGTCTAGGTGCCTAGATAACTAAACATATCATATAATCGTTACATATCAATTCAAAGTAATTAGATATAGTTTTTCAATATTTTAAAACCTCATTGAAAATTAAGGTTTAATTGCCTAGTAACTGTGATTGTGTATTTTCGGATGGTTTTAAATAATCTATTTTTCTGCCAAATCTCCACTGTTAAAGATATGAAATATCTTCTCAGATCGCTATTACTGTTGAGGCCTAACTCCGGACACAGATATATGTCTGCCGTTGAACTAGTTTTAGATGTAAGTCCTATGTAACTTGTAATATGTGTTATTAAATACATTATGTCAGCAATTGTGTTTTAATTAAAAAACATTGCCTACCTAGAAATCTTTTTATCGGATGAAATCGGTTTTATTTTGTTGTGTAATAGATACTTTCGAGGTTGAAACCTCTCTATTTCTCTCAGGTGAATCTAACATTTTGAGTAGAAATTAACAAAAAAATACAGATAAAAATATTGTATAATTTTAGATTTGTGTTCCTTTTGGACCTATCAAACTCTGAGCTGGAATTATTCGGAATAAATACTTTTCAAATTAATTGATTAACGGTTGATTGACTATCGGAACTTTATTTAAATGTAGCCCGAATTGAGTCACAACAATAAATGCTAAATATCTTGAGAAACTAAAACAAAATCATATTTATAACATTTTATTAATTTAACAAGATTAAGGAATGCAATACACTTTCGGTTTCCTAAAATTAAATCACTAAATTCTGATATAAATACCCATGATCCATACCTTAGTGGTTTTCATACTTATACTGTGAATATAAAATCGATTTAGTGTTCTAAAAGTAAGCGTACTACGCAGTAGGGCCAAGTGATATTTATATCTTATTACAATTTAAAAAAAGCATTTTATTTAATTTGTAAAATTTTATAAGTCATTTAAATTTATTTTTATGTAACAGGGGCAAACGGGCTCACCAGATGTTAAGTGATACCGCCCCGCCCATGGACACTAACAGTGCCAGAAGGTTCGGAGGTGCGTTGCCGGCCGTAAATTGGTACGTTCTTTTCTTGAAGGACCCTAAGCAGCTGTCGTGAAATGTTGCATGTCGTCGATTTATTATTATTAATTCTATGTTCAACAATATAAAAAAATATTTTAAACCCATTTGTTAACCGTAAAAAGGTGGTGGTGGATATATAAGTGGGGGCGGGTAGAAGAATGGTGGTCGTATTGGGGCTCCCAAAAACGGGCGACCATAGAAACCCCGTCCATAAAATCCCCTTCCATAGAATCCTCGACCGAATCCAAAACGGCCGGGGCGGCCATAACCACCTATCCAATGAGCGCTGAATGACTGAAAAAAAGCATTATATTAAAATCAACTTACGCAGCGAATGAGTACCTAATTATTTATTTTCCAATATATTATAAATTAACACACAAGCACACAATACAAAATACACGGGTAAACAAAAGTATAAAACCTACTTAAATCTATACATATTATATTTTCCGTGCTTGTGTTTGTAATAACCCCTAAATGGCTCGACTTTTATATTTTTGTGTGTGTATCAAGTGGATTCGAGGATAGTTTAGACTTTAGATTAACAACTAGGTGATTTTTTTTTTAGTTAGATTTTTTTGTATCTGATACAAGTGGTGGACAACGTCTGTCGGGTCTGCTAGTATTATATAAAAACAAATAATACCTTTTTATACCAAAGTAACAACTATTAGCTCGCGAAATAAATTTAATGACAAAAATTGATAAACCTTATTATAAGCGAATAATAATGACATTTGAGTTCATATCCTGGAAATTATCCGCTATAAATAAAAAACTATAATATTCTTTGGAAGCCTTAATTATCACGTCTAAAATATTTCACGAATATTAAACTTGGAGAGGTTAACAAGTTACTAAACAAGTTATTTAAAATATAATCTATGTTCGTTTACATAACATAAAAGGTGTATTAGTATTTAATATTTTTTGGGGTTTGTTTTTTTTAACATATTCTAGGGCATTGTGAATTAGCTATTGATTATTAAAATATAACGTAATTTACGAAAACCTTCTATTAAAGTATATACCCTGTAAAATATTTTAATGTAATTAAATTCTTCAGAACAAGCTTTTGTCTAAAATGAATATTAATATTTATTACTTATTCGAAATTCGAAACTTTTATTAGAAATTCTTAGAAGATTCTCGAAATATATAAAAATAAAATTTTAATATTTAAAATAAAGTTTTTTTAACTAAAGCGAACCCTTCGCCTACACTTTAAAAGAAAAAACTTACCTCAAACAAAAGAACAACTGTTAAAACCAATAGAAATAATCTGAGAGATCTCATTTTTTATATTAAATAAAATAATTCAAACACTAACTTGGTCTACTTTTAAGGACATAATGGCAAAAAGTGAGGACAACCATTATATATAACATTAGCGTAAAACCCATATAAATGAAATCCTGGGTTTATTACTACGACTTTAAAGTCGAATTTGCGATAATTTATCGTGTTTGCATTTACGTTTAGCATTCATGTGTTAAGAGACATAGACCTTTAGACAGTACAGATTCAGTTAGGAAATAAATACAACATTTACGTTACATTTTTATTAGAATTCCGCATTTTACGAAAATAATTATAAAAAAGAAAGATACATGTATTAGTGATAGACTAGATTTAGTAGAACAATAGTGGCTGAGCAGACATTTAATTTTGTACCACGCACTCCTAAGATATTAGAGACAACTAAATCAAAATCGGCGGTCGCAATAAAATTATACAGTACAAGCACTCGACTATTTCCTTCCTTAGCTTGCATTCAATACCTATTTAAATACCTTAATTACCTAATAAAAATAGGAAGCTCTTTGGCCCAGAAACAGGTATTGATGATTTGCAGCATGACAAGAAGCATGGAAAGAGCATATTATTGGTTATTGTTTGTTGCCTAATAGTTTATGATCGTTAGAAATTAAAGGGAACGTGTTTGGTGGTGGTGGATAATATCCTTTCGTGCGATCAGCTCGGTCATACAAGCCTCTCGAAAATAATCCCAGGCGACCCAATTTATATCCATTACGGGCTGCTAAGAGAAGAGAGCCATTGGTGACCTGAAAACGAAATTGTATTTATACAAGATTTATCATCTGGGTCCAATTTTGAATCATACATTTTAAAAAGTTGAGAATAAGTTAATTATAATTTATTATCAAAATATTTTGTTGATTTATTTATTAGCACTTCGTTGCAAGTATACAAAAATATAGTATAATTAAAATAATTTAATAAAAAAGAAGGCAACTGGCGAACTTATCGCTTCCAGCCAAACACTGTGAGAAAAAAAAATGATAAGTTGAGCGCAAGAAGTGCAAAACTACATAAGACATATGCTTAATTAGACAAAACTAATGAAACAAAGCAATTAAAACATATAAAAAGAGTGAAAAGTGAAAATAAAAAAAGCACACATGAATAAGAAAACGAGAACATGTTGATTTTATTGGCGTAAATAAAATGCAAGAAAAAGAGCTATGTTGATTATATACGTATATGCCAAATTACATACCTACTGAAATAGAAATCAAAAGGAAAATCACAAATGTACAATGTATTTTAAGGACTGGGGATTTCCATTATTATGTTTTGAGACAGTATCCGCTAACGCATATAGAATAATTTCCAGTCTGAATAATTCCTCTTAACATGCATAATTGTATGTTCTCATACAATTTATGCGGTCGTGGGTCATACCGAAACTGCTACTATAGACAAATGTAGTTTTTAAAAAATCTCTAATTTGAATCAAAATGAGAAATGTTTATATAACAACAGAGATTCTATCCGGCATCGCTCAACTGGTAATTTATTTAAAATAAAAATAGCCTATGTTACTGAGGGATTAGCATTCTAATGGTGAAAGATTTACAATATCTCTTTATAACAGTACCATAGAATAGAAAACTTACATTGAAAAGACATAGAGACACTATGAGAACACAAATATAGAAAATTTTCATTTTCATTTACTAGAAGAATATTGATAACACAAAATCTATCGGACTACTGGTTCAGGAGTAATATTATTTCAATATTTAAAGTATATATAATTGTTGCAAAAAAATCTTATCTTATATTTCGGAATAATTATGCCATAAAATGTTTTTGTGGAACTGTTTTGATGTGGTTCAAATGTTCAGATTACATTCAAGGCTATATTTGTTATAAAAGTATACAGATGGAAACTGTATACAAATTTTGCCTATATACTGATGGTGTACTTATTCTAGGGAATTCACCTTGTCAAAGGCCTCCTCCAAATGTCGCCATGTTGATTTGTCCGTGTATCATTCTACCCCGGCGACTTTTCTTTCCATCCATAGGGTACTATTACCTTCCTTGTTAATTTTTCACTTTCTTTTTTTACCATGTGCCCCAAACAAAGAATTAACTTATAGTAAAAAGTCATTATTGGATTTTACATAATTACTTTTTTATAGTTTCTTGCACAGTAAAAAAAACTATATTGTGCAATTGCCTTATTATAAGTAATCTTCTATATGCATCCGAACACACCATTTATATCGCATTTGCCAATGTAATAATTCAAAGTTTTGTTTTTACCTATCATTATTAAACATTAATTTTATTGTGCATTTTAATATGCATATTTTAATTTAAAGTAATTATCAATCCTATATAAATGTTAGTTCAAATTATCTTAAGCACAAACTTTAGAGAAAGATGAAGATGAAACTTGTTACGTGCGTTTTTCTTTTCACAATCTTATTTCTACTACAGGTAAGATTTTTAATTTACTGCTTCTTTCGGAAGTAAATCGTTTTAATTAACATTTTAGTAAATACATTAAAAATCCCGTGGCCCAACTAGCTTTCTTCTGGGCCTCAGATATCTGTATCTGTTTCGTGATTCGTAAGTGATCAGCCTTTTGTGACACCCGTCATCGACTTCTTGGTTCTTAAGCATGTAGTTCTCCATTCTCATGAAGTCCTCCATCTCCCGGCATCCATGCGTCGGGTTGTCTCTCTCCCTAAAATATGGCGAGGGGGCCGATGGCTGGCCATGCGTCATACTCGTGAACGGGTGCTACTTGTGGTGACTTGTGGTACTTGAATTCGTGTATGCGGTGATGTTAGTTATTTCGACTATGTATTTGCGTGTTGTTCCAATGAGAATGTAAGTGCGTGCTTCTATTTCACCATGCCTCCTGCTGATAGAGGACAAATCTTTGTTTTTAATTCATTTTATTATTTAAGATGTCATGTGGAACATGGTGTAATGGTTGCAGCTCCTTACAAACGTTGTGTAAAACAAAAAATTCAACGATTAAAAAGAGTGGCGGAGAGTTTATTGCAAGTTCTTCTCTTCCGTTCCCTTGATTTGAGAACTGGCAGTAAATGTAAAATAAATATAAATTAAGTTCTTCTAGCATTTCATTTATATTTCTGTTTTGACGTTTAAAAGTATACATTGTATTACCTATATGAATCAATGATTTTTTACTTTGACTTTGACACCGTACGTTGTTAAATGGTCATCACAGTAGCAGCAGAATTATCCGGAGAATATTATTCTCCATAAATCTATGTTAGTAAGTATACAATTTAGCACCTAATCCTTATTCTTTTGTTTCAGTCAACCAACGCTGCTTTAATATCTGCAACTTTGACTGGATACAATTTGGGACGATATGGATTATTGGGACGTGGGATGTACGATACCGCGTACTATGGTCGTGGCTACGTACCACCCCCCCCATTTCCCCTTAAAACCATTTAGGTTCCTTCCATTTTCCTTTACTTTATTTCTTATATTAATAAACCTAGATAAAATGTGTAACGTAAAATTTGTTAATAATTTTAATAGAGTTTTGTTAATAGAGTTTTGTCCAGTGCCGGAATTATTTAAACTAGATTTTATTTATTAGTTGTGCCGTTCTTTATATTTAGTACTATTGAGTATTCTTGATACAGTATCAATATATATCAATAGTATTCAGTTGTGACATGTGCGTTAATACCAAGCCATGAAGACTATTCTTGTGTTATATAAAAGTTTAGTGATAAGTTAAAATATTATGTGTTTTTCTGTGTTTCATTGAAACATTTTTCACCATTCTGAGCCCACTTCAGTTAAATCATTTTTATTAGACAGATAATTATCAAAAACAAGATTTTTCTCTTTGACTTAAGTGTTAAATAGGGGTGACATATATTAAATGTGGGTCTAAGTATACATATACAGGGTGGTCAAAAAGTCGTGGATCAAACGCAAATAGGGGATAGATGAGGTCATCAGCTGCAAAAAAATGTTCTACGGGAGGTCGCTAAGCGCAACCCCTGCAGAGTTATAGTTTATTTTGTGTTTTATAATAAAATTGACTTTCTTATACCAATTCTGATTAAAATTCGAAAAAATCTACATCCTGTATCTTTTTCATAATATCCACTAGATTGGCACTGATGAGTTCTTGCGTTAACGACCTTCCAAGCGTTATCAAATATTCCAAAATACTATTATTTGCTGACGACGTTAAGGTCTTTAAAATAGTTGAGACTGACAATGATCGTCTGTGTATGCAACTTGATTTGGATGAACTGCTGCATTGGAGTGAATTAAATAAACTCCAATTCAACTATGACAAATGTGAAGTGATGACCTTTAGTGCCTCTCCGAATAAAATACTCTGCGACTATAGCATAGGATCGAAAGTTATTAGGCGCGTAGACAGAGTCCGCGACTTGGGTGTCCTGTTTGTGCCCGATCTTTCATTTGCGGAGCATATTCGGACGATTACGGATGCTGCTTTTAGGAGATTAGGGTTTGTCCTGCGAAATTCGGTTGGTCTGACGGACACTGCCACTAGGGTGCTATATTCATCATTAGTAAGGCCAATTCTCGAAACCAGCTGCGTCATATGGTCCCCTTATGAAAGGTATTATGGGGATATGATTGAACGAGTTCAAAAGAAGTTCCTGAGAAATCTGTATAAAAGAAGATACAATTTCTTTCCTTACCTCTACCCTACTAAGTTCTTGATGGGGGTGTTAGGGTATAATTCATTAGAGCTTCGTAGGGATTTTTCGGTGGTCAGGTTTGGTTTGAGTGTAATTAAGAATGAAACCGAAAGCGCATATTTGCTGGGAGAGATTATGAGGCTATACGTTCCGGACAAATATTGCCGCTGCCGGAAGCATAACCTTTTCGCTGTGCGTTCGGCTCGCACTGTCCAGCGACAACAAGCGCCCATTCCCCGGTTACTCTCACTGCTTAATGGGTTTCTCGACTCTTCACCGGAGAGCGACCTGTTTGGGAAGCTTATGGGGGTGGTATACTGTGCTTTCAGAGTGTACCTGGAAGGGATAAGAGGGTAATGCTACCCTGTACTGTAAATTTTGTAAATCTTAATTGTATTTTATTGTTTTTAGTCTAAGTTTGGCCATTGAGCTGTTAATAAATAAATACTATTTAAAGTTGTTTATTGAGTGTATTGAAGATAATATTAAGTTATACGATATAAATTTTTTTCAAATCATAACTTTTTGTTTACTTCGGCCCTCACTGTGAAAAAAAATTACTCTAGAGAGAAGATTAGACAAAACTAAATAAAGCGTTTTAATTTTTAATTACTACTAAAATATTTATAACACAAAATCTATCGGACTACGGCTTAAATTGTAATATAATTTCAATATTTTAATAAATATATTAATTATTCCATAAAATGTTTTTTGTAGAATCGTTTTGATATGATTCAAATGTCATTACACTCAAGGCTCTATTTGTTATAAAAGTAAATGGAAACATAAAATAAATAAAAATAAAATAAGCTTTTATCACTTTAGTCTAGGTGTATTACTAATCAGCTAGGAGGGTTTAGTATTATAGGTAAAAACTACATAGTTTTAAACTTCAATTAAATGAATCTCGGGGAAACAAAATGTTTTAAAACCATTTGGTACCACATATTGTATATATTAAACATAATATTGATTGTGACAGTCGACCAGTATAACCCTTTCTATTTAATATAATATTAATAGAATAAAATTTAATTCATGTGGGAGACCTTTAGGCTATGTTCAGATGGCAAAAATTTGACATTGCGACTAGACATTGTGGTATTTTCATACAACTGTTCACATGAGCGGCGCTCAGAGAAAAAGTCTCTAGACGCAGGTGATCGCGCGTTGACGCGCGCTTTGACATTAATGTAATGTCCGTTTGCTGTTGGCAAATGTCGCAATCGCATGTAATTTTGTTAATTTTCGTAATTATATTTATAACAAACTGGGTCTATTTTTTTAAATTGGATGAACCCAATGTGTACGTTTTCTTTTTCTATATTTTTCTTTATAATATAACCACAAAATAATAGCCTCTTCCACCTCCATTTTCTACGTTCTACCGAACTAGACTGACGAGTACTCTCGCAACGCGCATTAGCGCCTATCATCTGAACTCTCTTCAAATTTGATCGCGGGTTGACGCGCGTTAACGCGCGTTACATGTGAACATAGCCTTAGACAGTACAGATTCAGCTAGGAAATAAATACAACATTAACGTTACATTTTTATTAGAATTCCGCATTTTACAAAAATAATTATAAAGAAGAAAGTGCTAGTACATGTATTAGTGATAGACTAGATTTAGTAGAACAATAGTGGCTGATCGTAATATACACAAAAAATATACACAAGTAACTGAGCAGACATTTAATTTTGTACCACGCAATCCTAAGATATTGGAGACAACTAAATCAAAATCGGCGGTCGTAATAAAATTATACAGTACAAGCACTAGACTATTTCCTTCCTTAGCTTGCATTCAATCCCTATTTAAATACCTAAATTACCTAATAAAAATATGAAGCTTTTTGGCCCCGAAACAGGTATTGATAATTTGCAGCATACAGGAAAGAGCATATTAGTTATTATTTGTTACCTTATAATTTATGAAAGATCGTTAGGAACTAAAGGGAACGTGTTTGGTGGTGGTGGATAATATCCTTTCGTGCGATCAGCTCGGTCATACAAGCCTCTCGAAAATAATCCCAGGCGACCCAATTTGAATCCATTATGGGCTGCTAAGAGAAGAGAGCCATTGGTAACCTGAAAACGAAAATGTATTTATACAAGATTTATCATCTGGGTCCCATTTTGATTCATAAATTTCAAAAAGTTGAGAATAAGTTAAGTATAATTTATTATCAAAATATTTTGTGTCTGTTATATTGATTTATTTATTACCACTTCGTTGCAAGTATACGGAAATATAGTATAATTAAAATAATTTAATACAAAGGAAGGCAACTGGCGGACTTATCGCTTCCAGGCAAACACTGTGAGAAAAAAAATTGATAAGTTGAGCGCAAGAAGGGCAAAACTACATAAGACATATAGTTAATTAGACAAAACTAATAAAACAAAGCAATTAAAACATATAAAAAGAGCGAAAATAAAAAAAGGACACATGAATAAGAAAAAGAGAACATGTTGATTTTATTGGCGTAAATAAAATGAAAGAAAAAAAGCTATGTTGATTATATATGCCAGATGACAAACCAACTAAAATAGAAACCAAAAGGAAAATTGCAAATGTAGAATGTATATTAAGGACGGGATCTCCATTATTATGTTTTGCGACAGTATCCGCTAACGCATGGGTATGGAATAACTTCCAAGCAGTCTGAATAATTCCTCTTAACATGCCTAATTGTATGTTCTCATGCAATTTATGCGGTCATGGGTCATACTGAAACTGCTACTATAGACAAATGTAGTAGTTTTTATAAATTTAAAAAAATCTCTGATTTCAATTAAAGTGAGAAAATTTATATAATAACAGAAGTTCTGTCAGGCTTAGCTCAACTGTCTTGCGATTCTGTAACTCACTTTTCCGATATTGCCGACGTTGCACTTAAATTCATTTAAATAACATTTATTGCTCTTTATATGCTTTGAAATATTTTAATTTTAAAGTTTCGACTTACGAAAACAACATTAGAATTTTATACAGAATATCTGTCCGGCTTCTCTCAACTGTCTTGCGATTCTGTAACTCACTTTTCCGATATTGCCGACGTTGCACTTAAATTCATTTAAATAACATTTATTGCTCTTTATATGCTTTGAAATATTTTAATTTTAAAGTTTCGACTTACGAAAACAACATTAGAATTTTATACAGAATATCTGTCCGGCTTCTCTCAACTGTCTTGCGATTCTGTAACTCACTTTTCCGATATTGCCGACGTTGCACTTAAATTCATTTAAATAACATTTATTGCTCTTTATATGCTTTGAAATATTTTAATTTTAAAGTTTCGACTTACGAAAACAACATTAGAATTTTATACAGAATATCTGTCCGGCTTCGCTCAACTGTCTTGCGATTCTGTAACTCACTTTTCCGATATTGCCGACGTTGCACTTAAATTCATTTAAATAACATTTATTGCTCTTTATATGCTTTGAAATATTTTAATTTTAAAGTTTCGACTTACGAAAACAACATTAGAATTTTATACAGAATATCTGTCCGGCTTCGCTCAACTGTCTTGCGATTCTGTAACTCACTTTTCCGATATTGCCGACGTTGCACTTAAATTCATTTAAATAACATTTATTGCTCTTTATATGCTTTGAAATATTTTAATTTTAAAGTTTCGACTTACGAAAACAACATTAGAATTTTATACAGCATATCTGTCCGGCTTCGCTCAACTGTCTTGCGATTCTGTAACTCAATTTTCGAACTCTCTGTGGCTGGTCATTTATTTAAAATAAAAATAGCCTATGTTACTGAGGGATTAGCATTCTAATGGTGACAGATTTTTTAAACCGGCCCCCGCTGACATTATTCGTTACAAATATACAAATATCTCTTTATAACAGTACCATAGATTAGAAAACTTACATTGAAAAGACATAGAGACACCATGAGAACACAAATATAGAAAATTTTCATTTTAATTTACTATTTTCTAGTAGAATATTGATAACACAAAATCTATCGGACTACTGGTTCAGAAGTAATATGATTTCAATATTTAAAGTATATTTAATATTTGCAAAAAAAATAAGATAAGATTTTTTTTGCAAAAATTAAATATTTCGAAATAATTATGCCATAAAATGTTTTTGTGGAACTGTTTTGATGTGGTTCAAATGTTCAGATCACGTTCAAGGCTATATTTGTTATAAAAGTATACAGATGGAAACTGTATACTTTTATAACAAATATTGCCTATATACTGATGGTGTACTTATTCTAGGGAATTCACCTTGTCTGATTGATGTCTGTCATGTTGATTTTTCCGTGTACCATTCTACCTCGACATCTCTTTCCATCCATAGAGTCTGACACGACTCTGTTACCTTCTTTGTTAATTTCTTTCTTTTTTTACCATATGTCCCAAACAAAGAATTTACTTATAGAAAAAAATATTTATTGGATTTTACATAATGACTTTTATTGTAAGTAATATAAAGCCTTATTATTAGTAATCTTCTATATGCATCCGAACACACCATTTATATCGGATTTGCTAATATAATAATTCAAAGATTTGTTTTTACCTTTCATTATTAAACATTAATTTTATTATTTGCAAAAACGCCTATATGATAATATCACTTAAAGTAATTATCAATCCTATATAAACGTTAGTTCAAATTATTTTAAGCACAAACTTTAGAGAAAGATGAAGATGAAACTTGTAACGTGCGTTTTCCTTTTCACAATCTTATTTCTACTACAGGTAAGATTTTTAATTTACTGTTTCTTTCAGAAATAAGTCGTTTTAATTAACATTTTAGTTAATACATTTAAAATCCCGTGGCCCAACTAGCTTTGGTTTGGGCCTCTGATGTCTGTATCTGTTTCGTGATTCGTAAGTGATGTTTTTTGTGACACACGCCATCGCCTTCTTGTGTCTTAAGCATGTTCGTTTTCTCACGAAGTTTTCCTTCACCGTACGTAGTTAAATGGCCATTCACAGTAGCCGCCGAGGCAGAATTATCCGGAGAATATTCTGTGTTAGTAAGCCAATTTAGCACCTAATCCTTATTCTTTTGTTTCAGTCAACCAACGCTACTTTAAAGTTAGCAACTTTGACTGGCTACAAATTGGGACGATATGGTTTATTGGGACGCGGGGTATACGATACCGCGTACTATGGTCGGGGCTACGTTCCACCACCCCCTTTTCCCCTTAAAACATAAATATTTTCCTTTACTTTATTTCTCATATTAATAAACTTGGATTACATTTGTAACTTTAAATTTGTTAATAATTTTAATAGAGTTTTGTTAACAAAAGTTTTGTTCAGTGCCGGAATTATTTAAACTAGAATTTATTCAATAGTTGTGCGGTTTTTTATATTAATTACTATTGAGTATTCTTGATACTATAGTAATCAGTTGTGACATGTGCATTAATACCAAGCTATGAAGACTATTCTTGTTATATAAAAGTTTAGTGATAAGTTAAAATATTATGTGTTTTTCTGTGTTTTATTGAAACATTTTTCACCATTCTGAGCCCACTTCAGTTAAATCATTTTTATTAGACAGATAATTATCAAAAACAAGATTTTTCTCTTTGACTTAAGTGTTAAATAGGGGTGACATATATTAAATGTGGGTCTAGTATACATATACAGGATGGTCAAAAAGTCGTGGATCAAATGCAAATAGGGGATAGATGAGGTCATCAGCTGCAAAAAAATGTTCTACGGGAGGTCTCTAAGCGCAACCCCTGCAGAGTTATAGTTTATTTTGTGTTTTATAATAAAATAGACTTTCTTATACCAATTCTGATTAAAATTCGAAAAAATCTACATCCTGTATCTTTTTCATAATATCCACTAGATTGGCACTGATGAGTTCTTGCGTTAAACATACTATTTAAAGTTGTTTATTGAGTGTATTGAAGATAATATTAAGATATACGATATAATTTTTTTTCAAATCATAACTTTTTGTTTACTTCGGCCCTCACTGTGAAAAAAAATTACTCTAGAGAGAAGATTAGACAAAACTAAATACAGCGTTTTAATTTTTAATTACTACTAAAATATTGATAACACAAAATCTATCGGACTACGGCTTAAATTGTAATATAATTTCAATATTTTAATAAATATATTAATTATTCCATAAAATGTTTTTTGTAGAATCGTTTTGATATGATTCAAATGTCATTACACTCAAGGCTCTATTTGTTATAAAAGTAAATGGAAACATAAAATAAATAAAAATAAAATAAGCTTTTATCACTTTAGTCTAGGTGTATTACTAATCAGCTAGGAGGGTTTAGTATTATAGGTAAAAACTACATAGTTTTAAACTTCAATTAAATGAATCTCGGGGAAACAAAATGTTTTAAAACCATTTGGTACCACATATTGTATATATTAAACATAATATTGATTGTGACAGTCGACCAGTATAACCCTTTCTATTTAATATAATATTAATAGAATAAAATTTAATTCATGTGGGAGACCTTTAGGCTATGTTCAGATGGCAAAAATTTGACATTGCGACTAGACATTGTGGTATTTTCATACAACTGTTCACATGAGCGGCGCTCAGAGAAAAAGTCTCTAGACGCAGGTGATCGCGCGTTGACGCGCGCTTTGACATTAATGTAATGTCCGTTTGCTGTTGGCAAATGTCGCAATCGCATGTAATTTTGTTAATTTTCGTAATTATATTTATAACAAACTGGGTCTATTTTTTTAAATTGGATGAACCCAATGTGTACGTTTTCTTTTTCTATATTTTTCTTTATAATATAACCACAAAATAATAGCCTCTTCCACCTCCATTTTCTACGTTCTACCGAACTAGACTGACGAGTACTCTCGCAACGCGCATTAGCGCCTATCATCTGAACTCTCTTCAAATTTGATCGCGGGTTGACGCGCGTTAACGCGCGTTACATGTGAACATAGCCTTAGACAGTACAGATTCAGCTAGGAAATAAATACAACATTAACGTTACATTTTTATTAGAATTCCGCATTTTACAAAAATAATTATAAAGAAGAAAGTGCTAGTACATGTATTAGTGATAGACTAGATTTAGTAGAACAATAGTGGCTGATCGTAATATACACAAAAAATATACACAAGTAACTGAGCAGACATTTAATTTTGTACCACGCAATCCTAAGATATTGGAGACAACTAAATCAAAATCGGCGGTCGTAATAAAATTATACAGTACAAGCACTAGACTATTTCCTTCCTTAGCTTGCATTCAATCCCTATTTAAATACCTAAATTACCTAATAAAAATATGAAGCTTTTTGGCCCCGAAACAGGTATTGATAATTTGCAGCATACAGGAAAGAGCATATTAGTTATTATTTGTTACCTTATAATTTATGAAAGATCGTTAGGAACTAAAGGGAACGTGTTTGGTGGTGGTGGATAATATCCTTTCGTGCGATCAGCTCGGTCATACAAGCCTCTCGAAAATAATCCCAGGCGACCCAATTTGAATCCATTATGGGCTGCTAAGAGAAGAGAGCCATTGGTAACCTGAAAACGAAAATGTATTTATACAAGATTTATCATCTGGGTCCCATTTTGATTCATAAATTTCAAAAAGTTGAGAATAAGTTAAGTATAATTTATTATCAAAATATTTTGTGTCTGTTATATTGATTTATTTATTACCACTTCGTTGCAAGTATACGGAAATATAGTATAATTAAAATAATTTAATACAAAGGAAGGCAACTGGCGGACTTATCGCTTCCAGGCAAACACTGTGAGAAAAAAAATTGATAAGTTGAGCGCAAGAAGGGCAAAACTACATAAGACATATAGTTAATTAGACAAAACTAATAAAACAAAGCAATTAAAACATATAAAAAGAGCGAAAATAAAAAAAGGACACATGAATAAGAAAAAGAGAACATGTTGATTTTATTGGCGTAAATAAAATGAAAGAAAAAAAGCTATGTTGATTATATATGCCAGATGACAAACCAACTAAAATAGAAACCAAAAGGAAAATTGCAAATGTAGAATGTATATTAAGGACGGGATCTCCATTATTATGTTTTGCGACAGTATCCGCTAACGCATGGGTATGGAATAACTTCCAAGCAGTCTGAATAATTCCTCTTAACATGCCTAATTGTATGTTCTCATGCAATTTATGCGGTCATGGGTCATACTGAAACTGCTACTATAGACAAATGTAGTAGTTTTTATAAATTTAAAAAAATCTCTGATTTCAATTAAAGTGAGAAAATTTATATAATAACAGAAGTTCTGTCAGGCTTAGCTCAACTGTCTTGCGATTCTGTAACTCACTTTTCCGATATTGCCGACGTTGCACTTAAATTCATTTAAATAACATTTATTGCTCTTTATATGCTTTGAAATATTTTAATTTTAAAGTTTCGACTTACGAAAACAACATTAGAATTTTATACAGAATATCTGTCCGGCTTCTCTCAACTGTCTTGCGATTCTGTAACTCACTTTTCCGATATTGCCGACGTTGCACTTAAATTCATTTAAATAACATTTATTGCTCTTTATATGCTTTGAAATATTTTAATTTTAAAGTTTCGACTTACGAAAACAACATTAGAATTTTATACAGAATATCTGTCCGGCTTCTCTCAACTGTCTTGCGATTCTGTAACTCACTTTTCCGATATTGCCGACGTTGCACTTAAATTCATTTAAATAACATTTATTGCTCTTTATATGCTTTGAAATATTTTAATTTTAAAGTTTCGACTTACGAAAACAACATTAGAATTTTATACAGAATATCTGTCCGGCTTCGCTCAACTGTCTTGCGATTCTGTAACTCACTTTTCCGATATTGCCGACGTTGCACTTAAATTCATTTAAATAACATTTATTGCTCTTTATATGCTTTGAAATATTTTAATTTTAAAGTTTCGACTTACGAAAACAACATTAGAATTTTATACAGAATATCTGTCCGGCTTCGCTCAACTGTCTTGCGATTCTGTAACTCACTTTTCCGATATTGCCGACGTTGCACTTAAATTCATTTAAATAACATTTATTGCTCTTTATATGCTTTGAAATATTTTAATTTTAAAGTTTCGACTTACGAAAACAACATTAGAATTTTATACAGCATATCTGTCCGGCTTCGCTCAACTGTCTTGCGATTCTGTAACTCAATTTTCGAACTCTCTGTGGCTGGTCATTTATTTAAAATAAAAATAGCCTATGTTACTGAGGGATTAGCATTCTAATGGTGACAGATTTTTTAAACCGGCCCCCGCTGACATTATTCGTTACAAATATACAAATATCTCTTTATAACAGTACCATAGATTAGAAAACTTACATTGAAAAGACATAGAGACACCATGAGAACACAAATATAGAAAATTTTCATTTTAATTTACTATTTTCTAGTAGAATATTGATAACACAAAATCTATCGGACTACTGGTTCAGAAGTAATATGATTTCAATATTTAAAGTATATTTAATATTTGCAAAAAAAATAAGATAAGATTTTTTTTGCAAAAATTAAATATTTCGAAATAATTATGCCATAAAATGTTTTTGTGGAACTGTTTTGATGTGGTTCAAATGTTCAGATCACGTTCAAGGCTATATTTGTTATAAAAGTATACAGATGGAAACTGTATACTTTTATAACAAATATTGCCTATATACTGATGGTGTACTTATTCTAGGGAATTCACCTTGTCTGATTGATGTCTGTCATGTTGATTTTTCCGTGTACCATTCTACCTCGACATCTCTTTCCATCCATAGAGTCTGACACGACTCTGTTACCTTCTTTGTTAATTTCTTTCTTTTTTTACCATATGTCCCAAACAAAGAATTTACTTATAGAAAAAAATATTTATTGGATTTTACATAATGACTTTTATTGTAAGTAATATAAAGCCTTATTATTAGTAATCTTCTATATGCATCCGAACACACCATTTATATCGGATTTGCTAATATAATAATTCAAAGATTTGTTTTTACCTTTCATTATTAAACATTAATTTTATTATTTGCAAAAACGCCTATATGATAATATCACTTAAAGTAATTATCAATCCTATATAAACGTTAGTTCAAATTATTTTAAGCACAAACTTTAGAGAAAGATGAAGATGAAACTTGTAACGTGCGTTTTCCTTTTCACAATCTTATTTCTACTACAGGTAAGATTTTTAATTTACTGTTTCTTTCAGAAATAAGTCGTTTTAATTAACATTTTAGTTAATACATTTAAAATCCCGTGGCCCAACTAGCTTTGGTTTGGGCCTCTGATGTCTGTATCTGTTTCGTGATTCGTAAGTGATGTTTTTTGTGACACACGCCATCGCCTTCTTGTGTCTTAAGCATGTTCGTTTTCTCACGAAGTTTTCCTTCACCGTACGTAGTTAAATGGCCATTCACAGTAGCCGCCGAGGCAGAATTATCCGGAGAATATTCTGTGTTAGTAAGCCAATTTAGCACCTAATCCTTATTCTTTTGTTTCAGTCAACCAACGCTACTTTAAAGTTAGCAACTTTGACTGGCTACAAATTGGGACGATATGGTTTATTGGGACGCGGGGTATACGATACCGCGTACTATGGTCGGGGCTACGTTCCACCACCCCCTTTTCCCCTTAAAACATAAATATTTTCCTTTACTTTATTTCTCATATTAATAAACTTGGATTACATTTGTAACTTTAAATTTGTTAATAATTTTAATAGAGTTTTGTTAACAAAAGTTTTGTTCAGTGCCGGAATTATTTAAACTAGAATTTATTCAATAGTTGTGCGGTTTTTTATATTAATTACTATTGAGTATTCTTGATACTATAGTAATCAGTTGTGACATGTGCATTAATACCAAGCTATGAAGACTATTCTTGTTATATAAAAGTTTAGTGATAAGTTAAAATATTATGTGTTTTTCTGTGTTTTATTGAAACATTTTTCACCATTCTGAGCCCACTTCAGTTAAATCATTTTTATTAGACAGATAATTATCAAAAACAAGATTTTTCTCTTTGACTTAAGTGTTAAATAGGGGTGACATATATTAAATGTGGGTCTAGTATACATATACAGGATGGTCAAAAAGTCGTGGATCAAATGCAAATAGGGGATAGATGAGGTCATCAGCTGCAAAAAAATGTTCTACGGGAGGTCTCTAAGCGCAACCCCTGCAGAGTTATAGTTTATTTTGTGTTTTATAATAAAATAGACTTTCTTATACCAATTCTGATTAAAATTCGAAAAAATCTACATCCTGTATCTTTTTCATAATATCCACTAGATTGGCACTGATGAGTTCTTGCGTTAAACATACTATTTAAAGTTGTTTATTGAGTGTATTGAAGATAATATTAAGATATACGATATAATTTTTTTTCAAATCATAACTTTTTGTTTACTTCGGCCCTCACTGTGAAAAAAAATTACTCTAGAGAGAAGATTAGACAAAACTAAATACAGCGTTTTAATTTTTAATTACTACTAAAATATTGATAACACAAAATCTATCGGACTACGGCTTAAATTGTAATATAATTTCAATATTTTAATAAATATATTAATTATTCCATAAAATGTTTTTTGTAGAATCGTTTTGATATGATTCAAATGTCATTACACTCAAGGCTCTATTTGTTATAAAAGTAAATGGAAACATAAAATAAATAAAAATAAAATAAGCTTTTATCACTTTAGTCTAGGTTTATTACTAATCAGCTAGGAGGGTTTAGTATTATAGGTAAAAACTACATAGTTTTAAACTTCAATTAAATGAATCTCGGGGAAACAAAATGTTTTAAAACCATTTGGTACCACATATTGTATATGTCGGCGCCTGTACCGCCGTACGCGCCTATAGCAAACAACACCTGCATCGCGCACGTCACAGCCGGTTCTACAAGTCTCCCCACTCTCCCCACTACTGAGTCTGTCGTTATAAATGGCGGAGCGGGCCTTACGCGGGCAGTCTCGGCTCTGGCGTGGCTCGGTGCACTAGTTGTATCTTGCGAGCTTATCCCTGACTCATATTACTCTAATTACTCTGTGTAAATTAGGAGTGATTAAAATAGAATTACTATTTGAAAATTAAGTGGCATTTAATTTATTAAAATGTCCTACCCAAATCTTACATATATATTAAACATAATATTGATTGTGACAGTCGACCAGTATAACCCTTTCTATTTAATATAATATTAATAGAATAAAATTTAATTCATGTGGGAGACCTTTAGGCTATGTTCAGATGGCAAAAATTTGACGCGCGTTTTCAAATCGCGCGACTAGACATTGTGGTATTTTCATACAACTGTTCACATGAGCGGCGCTCAGAGAAAAAGTCTCTAGACGCAGGTGATCGCGCGTTGACGCGCGCTTTGATATTAATGTAATGTCCGTTTGCTGTTGGCAAATGTCGCAATCGCATGTAATTTTGTTAATTTTCGTAATTATATTTATAACAAACTGGGTCTATTTTTTAAAATTGGATGAACCCAATGTGTACGTTTCCTTTTTCTATATTTTTCTTTATAATATAACCACAAAATAATAGCCTCTTCCACCTCCATTTTCTACGTTCTACCGAACTAGACTGACGAGTACTCTCGCAACGCGCATTAGCGCTTATCATCTGAACTCTCTTCAAATTTGATCGCGGGTTGACGCGCGTTAACGCGCGTTACATGTGAACATAGCCTTAGACAGTACAGATTCAGCTAGGAAATAAATACAACATTTACGATACATTTTTATTAGAATTCCGCATTTTACAAAAATAATTATAAAGAAGAAAGTGCTAGTACATGTATTAGTGATAGACTAGATTTAGTAGAACAATAGTGGCTGAACATAATATACACAAAAAATATACACAAGTAACTGAGCAGACATTTAATTTTGTACCACGCAATCCTAAGATATTGGAGACAACTAAATCAAAATCGGCGGTCGTAATAAAATTATACAGTACAAGCACTAGACTATTTCCTTCCTTAGCTTGCATTCAATCCCTATTTAAATACCTAAATTACCTAATAAAAATATGAAGCTTTTTGGCCCCGAAACAGGTATTGATAATTTGCAGCATACAGGAAAGAGCATATTAGTTATTATTTGTTACCTTATAATTTATGAAAGATCGTTAGGAACTAAAGGGAACGTGTTTCGTGGTGGTGGATAATATCCTTTCGTGCGATCAGCTCGGTCATACAAGCCTCTCGAAAATAATCCTAGGCGACCCAATTTGAATCCATTATGGGCTGCTAAGAGAAGAGAGCCATTGGTGACCTGAAAACGAAAATTTATTTATACAAGATCATCTGGGTCCCATTTTGAATGATAAATTTCAAAAAGTTGAGAATAAGTTAAGTATAATTAATTATCAAAATATTTTGTGTCTGTTTTATTGATTTATTTATTAGCACTTCGTTGCAAGTATACAAAAATATAGTATAATTAAAATAATTTAATAAAAAGGAAGGCAACTGGCGGACTTATCGCTTCCAGGCAAACACTGTGAGAAAAAAAAATTGATAAGTTGAGCGCAAGAAGTGCAAAACTACATAATGAAAAATTCCTCTTAACATGCATATTTGTATGTTCTTATACAATTTATGCGGTCATGGGTTATACTGAAACTGCTACTATGGACAAATGTAGTAGTTTTTATATATTTAAAAAAATCTCTAATTTGAATCAAAATGAGAAATTACCGGCCGGACAGAATGAGCCGGACAGAACTTCTGTTGTTAAATAAAAACAACAGAAGTTCTGTCCGGCTTCGCTCAACTACCTTGCGATTCTGTAACCTTCTTTTTGAACTCTCACAGCGGCGGTCGCGCTCAAATCAGTCTGCATGGCATTCTGATAAACAATAAACTACAAGGTCCCTCCTTATCAGAATGCCAAATCATAAAATGACTGCTTCACGACTGATTTCAGCGCGACCGCCGCTTTGAAAACCGCTGTGAGAGTTCGAAAAGTGAATTACAGAATCGCAAGGCTGGTCATTTATCTATATATATAAAAATGAAACCCGTTTTCCGCTGTCACGACATAACATGAAAACGGCTTGACCGATTTGTTTGATTATTTTTTTATAATATTCCTTGAAGTACGAGGATGGTTCTTACGGAAAGAAAAATTTAAAAATTTGAGTGAAAAAGTCTAAAAACAACACTTTCCTATATTCCCATACAAAATATTCGTAATAATATTTAAAGGCAATTTGAACTTTAATACCATAGCATAAAGTTCAAGTGTTAGTGGAGGGGTTCCGGGAAGGTAAAATTTATTTTTTGACATAATGTATTTCTTGTATTATCAATTTTCTTTTTTTTATCTTACTAGCTAGACCGGTGTCCCGAATAGCAGAATAAGTATTAAAAAAAAATAAAGAATCGACTGTTAGGCGGTACGATGTTCGCCAGGCCAGCTAGTTTAAAATAAAAATAGCCTATGTTACTGAGGGATTAGCATTCTAATGGTGAAAGATTTTTTAAACCGGTCCCTCGCTGACATTATTCATTACAAATATACAAAATATATATCTTTATAACAGTACCATAGAATAGAAAACTTACGTTAAAAAGACACAGAGACACCATGAGAACACAAATATAAAAAAAATTCATTTTCATTTACTATTTTCTAGTAGAATATTGATAACACAAAATCTATCGGACTACTGGTTCAGAAGTAATATTATTTCAATATTTAAAGTATATTTAATTGTTGCAAAAAAAATAAGATAAGATTTTTTTTGCAAAAATTAAATATTTCGATATAATTATGCCATAAAATGTTTTTGTGGAACTGTTTTGATGTGGTTCAAATGTTCAGATCACGTTCAAGGCTATATTTGTTATAAAAGTATACAGATGGAAACTGTATACTTTTATAACAAATATTTTTATAACAAAGATCTCCTCCAAATGTCGCCATGTTGATTTGTCCGTGTACCATTCTACCCCGACTTCTCTTTCCATCCATAGAGTACGACTCTGTTACCTTCTTTGTTAATTTTTCCCTTTCTTTTTTTACCATATGTACCAAACAAAGAATTTACTTATAGAAAAAAATATTTATTGGATTTTACATAATTACTTTTTTATAGTTTATTGTAAGTAATATAAAGCCTTATTATAAGTAATCTTCGATATGCATCCGAACACACCATTTATATCGGATTTGCTAATATAATAATTCAAAGATTTGTTTTTACCTTTCATTATTAAACATTAATTTTATTATTTGCAAAAACGCCTATATGATAATATCACTTAAAGTAATTATCAATCCTATATAAACGTTAGTTCAAATTATTTTAAGCACAAACTTTAGAGAAAGATGAAGATGAAACTTGTAACGTGCGTTTTCCTTTTCACAATCTTATTTCTACTACAGGTAAGATTTTTAATTTACTGTTTCTTTCAGAAATAAGTCGTTTTAATTAACATTTTAGTTAATACATTTAAAATCCCGTGGCCCAACTAGCTTTGGTTTGGGCCTCTGATGTCTGTATCTGTTTCGTGATTCGTAAGTGATGTTTTTTGTGACACACGCCATCGCCTTCTTGTGTCTTAAGCATGTTCGTTTTCTCACGAAGTTTTCCTTCACCGTACGTAGTTAAATGGCCATTCACAGTAGCCGCCGAGGCAGAATTATCCGGAGAATATTCTGTGTTAGTAAGCCAATTTAGCACCTAATCCTTATTCTTTTGTTTCAGTCAACCAACGCTACTTTAAAGTTAGCAACTTTGACTGGCTACAAATTGGGACGATATGGTTTATTGGGACGCGGGGTATACGATACCGCGTACTATGGTCGGGGCTACGTTCCACCACCCCCTTTTCCCCTTAAAACATAAATATTTTCCTTTACTTTATTTCTCATATTAATAAAGCTGGATAAAATGTGTAACGTAAAATTTGTTAGTAATTTTAATAAACTTTTGTTAAGAAAAGTTTGGTCCAGTTCCGGAATTTTTTGAACTAGAATTTATCTATTAGTTGTGCGGTTTTCTATATATATTACTATTGAGTATTCTTGATACTATAGTAATCAATTGTGACATGTGCGTTAATACGAAGCCATGAAGACTATTCTTGTGTTATATAAAAGTTTCGTGATAAGTTATATTATGTGTTTTTCTGTGTTTCATTGAAACATTTTTCACCATTCTGAGCCCCCTTCAGTTAAATCATTTTTATAAGACAGACAATTATCAAAAAACAGTATTTTCTCTTTGACTTAAGTGTTAAATAGGGCTGATATTATGTGGGTCAAAGTATACATATATAATATATTATTACATAGATAGTCAATACAGTTTAGAAATAGAACAGGTTTCATAATAAATAATATCTCTTAATAATATTTTCAATAAAATACCAATTTGTGTCAGTGTCGGATAAAAAATGTGCAACCGTTTAAAAATATTATTTCGTTCGCATTTTAATTTAAACGCCTCTTTTAAATACTTGAATAGCACGTAAAAGTAAAACGAATATAAAGCGAAACCTGTTGATTTTAGCCGACATTGCACTTAAATTTATTTCAATAAAATTAAATGCTCTTTATATATGTTTTAATTTTAAAGTTTCGTAGACATATTAAAACTACATTAGAATTTTTAAAAGAGTATACTACAGAAGTTCTGTCCGGCTTCGCTAAGACATTTATCTGCAAAAACACATAGCCTAATACTAAAGGATAGCATTTTAATAATTATGAAAGATGTTTTTGAATCGGTCCAGCAGATTTTTAATTTATTCTTTACCATATTAGCATTATAGTATAGAATACTTACATTGAAAATATACCATACCATCCCCGAGTGCTCAAAAATAAAGCGTTTTAATTTTTATTTACTACAAAAAAATTGATAGCACAAAATCTATCGGACTACTGGTTAAATTGTAATAATATTATTATATTAATTATTAGAATAATTAATTAAATAAAATACTTTTTTGCAGAACCGTTTTGATATGATTACATTCAAGGCTCTATTTGTTATAAAAGTAAATGGAAACATAAAATAAAAAAAGCGTTTATTGCTTTACTTAGTCTAGGATATTTACTATTATCACTAATCAGCTAGTAGGGATTAGTATTATAGGTAAAAACTATGTTTTAAACTTGAATTAAATGTTTTAATTTTCAACAGTTTCGAAGTCTACTATCTCGGGTAACAAAATTTGTAAAACCTTGACCATTTGGTACCACATATTGTATACTTAGCATTTTTATTCTGACAGTCGACTAGCATAACCCTTTATATTCAATGTAATATTAATAGAATAAAATACAACTTCTAGACTAAGCGATAAGGATACCTACCTAACATTCAGAGACGAGAGCGCCAAGTGTGACAATCCGTATGTCAAAATAATTGGCATTTGACATTTACCCCTACTACTTAATCTGTGTTTTAACCTACAAATTTAACATCGTATTGGATCTTTAACCAAAATATAAATAATTATTAAATCAGTTTTGCACAATTGTAAATTGGATGGAATATTATTACTACCCAACGAATCACAATTCAATTCACGTACCTATCTAATACAACAGTACATAAACGTAACGTTTTTGGCTATGAATATATGGCACGAGAAAAGAATAACAAATAATTTTATCAATATCTTTTATGGGCGATTCTCAAGCCGTTCTATGGAACTCCCGTTGCACGATTTTCTATCACACGTCGTGAATTTTTGTTTTTAATATGCTAGACCTAGATCCTATATAAAACGTTGTTCCAATGGATGTTGGGTATTTTTCAATAGGAAATATTCAGTATTATTGTGCCTTAAACACAAACAGGGGATTTCCTCTTGCTCAATAATTAGAACTACGCTAATTTGTATAGCAACAACAGTCTTATGATTCATATTATATTCATGTATGCAATGTCGTATAGTCTGCTTAAATATTTATCACACAATTACACAATGGATTGAAATGGTACTGGTTAATTTTATAGATTATGTCGGAGAAATATAACGTCACTCCATCGATATGGACATCGTCATTAGCGGGTTTAGTGGACGTCATTTGGGTAAAGTGCGAGCACAAAAGACACAAATAACTATCGTACACTATTTAATTTAGATTGATTCTTTTTAATATTACTTTTAGCATAAATTATAACGAGCAGCGCGTTGAAGGCACCGATCTCACTTTTAATCACAATCTACTCAACCACATAGACCCAACTCGGTCCAACGTCTCATCACCACAATGTTCCACTGAATTCTCAACCAGAACTACCCTGCGTTCCCTGAACGCACTGTCGAAATTCAAGATGGCGCCTCGACCCCACAGGCATTTGCTCGGCTCTGATTGGTCGTAACAAAAAGTATTAAATTATGAAACAATTAATTAATAACAAAAAGCTAATGAAAATAAATTATGATTATTAAAATAAATAAAAGGATCTCAATTATTAATCAAACCAATAATCAAAATCAACGGTCAATTGATTCGATCAGAACATTTCCTGATAATCCGAGCATTCCTTGACATATATAATATTAACAATATATTTACACAGACAACCCTTCCTCCGTCTATATAGACCTGTTTAACTTTGAAACGGATTTTAATATAGTTTTCAACAACCGTCACAGATTTAAGATGAACGTTTAGTATAAAACGAAGCCTTCCTGAGAGGCTTTCCTGTTACTACGCTAACGCATTTTTTTCTAGCAAAATCTGCGAGCAGAAAAATTAAAAAAAAAATTATTAATATCTAGTTATTAATAATAAAACTTAATTAAGCTCGCCTTTAACTAATGAAATTAGTTAAAATAGAAACAAATGAAGTTTTTCAGCTTCTGACAAAATAATTATCGTTTTTCGAATGTAGGAGAACCTTACTTCGTGGAAAACGAAACTCAATTTAATGATTTTATTTTTATAATTTACTTTACTTTACTTAATTTACTTTGTAGGCTCAATTTTAGGTGTAATAAAACGATGTTTTTTCTTTATTAGTTTAATCTTTTAATAATATTTTTTAAATAAACCACCCTGTATGAATAAAGACTAATTATTTATGAGACATTGTGACATTTACAATAATTGCACCATACGTATCTAACGTATGGTGCAATTCTAAATTCTCTTACATTTTCATATGTTTGTAAAGCATTTTTTGTTTCAATGACACCTTTATAAAGCCCCAAATTTTGAATCTTTTACTCTTACTATTACTACGTCTTTAAACATGTTACTAGTTCAGTAAACGTTCGAGCGAGTCTCCCAGTCGAGTCTAGGGCGAAGCCCGACTAGTTTATTTTACATACGACGTTTAACCATCAAGTTGAAACTTCTAGGTTTGACTAAAACACTTTAGTCGAAGGCCGAAATTTAAATTTGTATCGGGGTTTGCCCGAAGGCCCTGGTCAAACCTAGGTCGAACCAAATAAACCAACTATTTCGGGAATAGACTAAATATCGACCGATATAATGCCGACGGACGATAATGTAAATGATAATAAAAATATATCAGAGATAATGTAACAACTAACAAGACAACAAAAAGTCATTTGTATTATTCGAATGGCACTCCACGAAATATCATAGCATCTTCCAGGTGGTAAATTGTCGTTCACACTGACTAATTTTTAAAATAAAATCTAAATGTCGACAACAATAGTGATTTCTGTATAATATTAATGGCTTCGAATTGCGACATGCTATATATATTATATTCATAAGAACACATCTCATTTTCGAAATTAAACAATATTAATTAAAATCGCCTGAAATACGAAATTTTATCTATAATTCTGTTTAAATTTATTGTAAATGTACTGTGTTAATTAACAAATGCAAACCAACGATAATTCATTTGTTTAATTACAGTTCTCGGGCTCTTGAGAGAAATTGCTTTGTGAATAAGAAAATTTAATCTTAACATTCATTGACCTACATTGTCTATCAAAACTTTTTTACTGACGAAATAAAGGAGGCTATCGATCACGTATGTAATTGGATTAAATCTGTTAATATGATTTATATAAGGTATATTCCAACTTAAGGAACAGATTTATCAAAAAAGTTTTCGAGTTATCCATACATTTATGGACATGTATTATATTTTATGACACATATTAAAATGTGGACACTCAATCACATAGGTATATGTTAAAAAAAGGATATACACGTGTAAAAACGACACGAGAACTAACGAGTACAAAGTTATAATTAGTATCAGTACTTCGGTTATGAATTACGCGTATTTTATTAATAAGTATAAGAAATTACGTAAAGAAAGTTCTTTGTTATCGCTTAAGCAATTGCGTGCGGTATAACATCCGACAGGACTTCCACATGAAAGATTCGTTCAACTAACCAAACTTATTTCCCTTTTTTTTTAATTTATGGAAAAACGTGTCTACGAGCCATTTCGCCATAATCCTATGGTTTTTATTAAAACCTTTTCTTGTCTGAAAATAAAGGTGAAGGTAGGTCCCGAATAAAAGCAAGGGTGCTACATTAAACAATTATACTTCATAGATTATCATATGTGTTAAACCTACACATTCTGGTACCAAATAAAGGCCCATCAAACTCTTCTTATCTCATGCGTAGGGCGGTGTTTGCAGAAATTACACGTAATATCCTATTTCGACCTGTGACCTATACGAGGTGTAACCCGGTAGGAGCTCAATCGACCCGATGCAACATTGCAGATGCGCTCTCGATGCGATAGTGATGTTTTCATTATCGATAACAATTTATCAGCTCCATCAAGCTGGAACCCGCTTTAGAAAAAACTTGATTTTTCTAAATTTACTTTTATCTACAAACGATGCTAGTGAATGTAGTAAACTTTATTTTTTTGTAGTATCATTAATTGCGCCGAAAAAATAATTAATACCGCGCAAAGCAGGAAATATTACAAATAATTCAATAAAAAACTTTGAAACGGGTGCTAAATTGTTTGTAGTTTATTGTAGTGACAAAAAAAAATTTTTTTTACCCCACTTTATTAAAAACTACGGAATAAATGCTAAAATAACGGAACTATGCAAAAAAAAAGACACCGACTCAAAAACTATAAACGATGCTCATAAATGTAGTATACTTTATTTTTTTGTAGTATCATTAATTGCGCCGAAAAAATAATTAATACCGCGCAAAGCAGGAAATATTACAAATAATTCAATAAAAAACTTTGAAACGGGTGCTAAATTGTTTGTAGTTTATTGTAGTGACAAAAAAAAATTTTTTTTACCCCACTTTATTAAAAACTACGGAATAAATGCTAAAATAACGGAACTATGCAAAAAAAAGACACCGACTCAAAAACTATAAACGATGCTCATAAATGTAGTATACTTTATTTTTTTGTAGTATCATTAATTGCGCCGAAAAAATAATTAATACCGCGCAAAGCAGGAAATATTACAAATAATTCAATAAAAAACTTTGAAACGGGTGCTAAATTGTTTGTAGTTTATTGTAGTGACAAAAAAAAATTTTTTTTACCCCACTTTATTAAAAACTACAGAATAAATGCTAAAATAACAGAACTATGCAAAAAAAAGACACCGACTCAAAAACTATAAACGATGCTCATAAATGTAGTATACTTTATTTTTTTGTAGTATCATTAATTGCGCCGAAAAAATAATTAATACCGCGCAAAGCAGGAAATATTACAAATAATTCAATAAAAAACTTTGAAACGGGTGCTAAATTGTTTGTAGTTTATTGTAGTGACAAAAAAAAATTTTTTTTACCCCACTTTATTAAAAACTACGGAATAAATGCTAAAATAACGGAACTATGCAAAAAAAAAGACACCGACTCAAAAACTATAAACGATGCTCATAAATGTAGTATACTTTATTTTTTTGTAGTATCATTAATTGCGCCGAAAAAATAATTAATACCGCGCAAAGCAGGAAATATTACAAATAATTCAATAAAAAACTTTGAAACGGGTGCTAAATTGTTTGTAGTTTATTGTAGTGACAAAAAAAATTTTTTTTACCCCACTTTATTAAAAACTACGGAATAAATGCTAAAATAACGGAACTATGCAAAAAAAAAGACACCGACTCAAAAACTATAAACGATGCTCATAAATGTAGTATACTTTATTTTTTTGTAGTATCATTAATTGCGCCGAAAAAATAATTGATAGATAAAGTGATACATTTTCAACAGTTGATGCTTCAGATTATATATATATATATACACTGATAAAAAATTTAACTTGACTTAAGATCACGAATCTTGAACCAAGAACACCATTTTGAAGAAAATAAAACTCTTGAGTCAAGAAGAAAAATTCTTAAATCAAGAAAATTTTCTTGAACCAAGAATTATATTTTGACTCAAGAAATTAAAAAAATAAAGTATACTTCATTTATGAGCATCGTTTATAGTCTTTGAGTCGGTGTCTTTTTTTTGCATAGTTCTGTTATTTTAGCATTTATTCTGTAGTTTTTAATAAAGTGGGGTAAAAAAAATTTTTTTTTGTCACTACAATAAACTACAAACAATTTAGCACCCGTTTCAAAGTTTTTTATTGAATTATTTGTAATATTTCCTGCTTTGCGCGGTATTAATTATTTTTTCGGCGCAATTAATGATACTACAAAAAAATAAAGTATACTACATTTATGAGCATCGTTTATAGTTTTTGAGTCGGTGTCTTTTTTTTTGCATAGTTCCGTTATTTTAGCATTTATTCCGTAGTTTTTAATAAAGTGGGGTAAAAAAAATTTTTTTTTGTCACTACAATAAACTACAAACAATTTAGCACCCGTTTCAAAGTTTTTTATTGAATTATTTGTAATATTTCCTGCTTTGCGCGGTATTAATTATTTTTTCGGCGCAATTAATGATACTACAAAAAAATAAAGTATACTACATTTATGAGCATCGTTTATAGTTTTTGAGTCGGTGTCTTTTTTTTTGCATAGTTCCGTTATTTTAGCATTTATTCCGTAGTTTTTAATAAAGTGGGGTAAAAAAATTTTTTTTTTGTCACTACAATAAACTACAAACAATTTAGCACCCGTTTCAAAGTTTTTTATTGAATTATTTGTAATATTTCCTGCTTTGCGCGGTATTAATTATTTTTTCGGCGCAATTAATGATACTACAAAAAAATAAAGTATACTACATTTATGAGCATCGTTTATAGTTTTTGAGTCGGTGTCTTTTTTTTGCATAGTTCTGTTATTTTAGCATTTATTCTGTAGTTTTTAATAAAGTGGGGTAAAAAAAATTTTTTTTTGTCACTACAATAAACTACAAACAATTTAGCACCCGTTTCAAAGTTTTTTATTGAATTATTTGTAATATTTCCTGCTTTGCGCGGTATTAATTATTTTTTCGGCGCAATTAATGATACTACAAAAAAATAAAGTATGTTACATTTATGAGCATCGTTTATAGTTTTTGAGTCGGTGTCTTTTTTTTTGCATAGTTCCGTTATTTTAGCATTTATTCCGTAGTTTTTAATAAAGTGGGGTAAAAAAAATTTTTTTTTGTCACTACAATAAACTACAAACAATTTAGCACCCGTTTCAAAGTTTTTTATTGAATTATTTGTAATATTTCCTGCTTTGCGCGGTATTAATTATTTTTTCGGCGCAATTAATGATACTACAAAAAAATAAAGTTTACTACATTCCCTAGCATCGTTTGTAGATAAAAGTAAATTTAGAAAAATCAAGTTTTTTCTAAAGCGGGTTCCAGCTTGATGGAGCTCAATTTATCGACTATTATAAAGTTTTTGATTTTTAGCGAATATTGTCATAAGTTGTAATGAACATTTAGATGTTCAGAGTAATTTATATTAATATGAATTCTACGTTATATAAAAAGGTCTTTAAAAAAAACAATATCAAATGTATTATGTATGGAATAGAAGAATATAGTTAATTTAGTGGCATTATGCAATAAATATATTATACTTTTATCGACTATTAATTTAATAAAGGCTTTGAATCCAGCTTTTTTTATTTAATTTGTTCATTCATTGACACTCATTACAAAATTTAATTTTATTCGCTTGATAGTTTAAATCGACAATCTAGGTACAACACTATACATCCTGCGATTGCGTCACTATCGTACTTGACCCATGATATCTAAACAAACCTAATCACGATAAGGCACGTAAAACTCAACTCTATCACAGGGTACTAAGGTATATTTTATATTGTTCAAACTAATATCTAAAATAGACCAAGGCGAAGTTATACTAAGTTTGAAATTACTTTCTTAATATTCTTCTTCGGGGCCTTATTCGCTAACTTTATGCAAGACTACAAAAAAGTTTTTATATTTCTTTTATAAAAATATGTATTTTTTTCTTATAGCCTACCCCGGGCCGTAGCCGAACTAGCTAGATTGAATGATGATGAAGGATTTTTTATATTTTTATTTTCCTTTCAACTAGCTTTAAACTTATTTTAACTGAATTCTAAGTTTCTATTAATTTATATCATAAGTAAATTTTTACAGAAATTATTGTAAGTAATATTTTTAAGAAAAATAAATGTCTCTGTATTATATCTTTTTTTTATAAATAATACCTACTCTACTCCCCTGCCTTTGTGTCTAGGGACTTTTTTTATCCCTATTATATCTTTACAAATTTACATAGTACAGGTATGGACTATTCAATGGTAACATGTTACCAGCCACCGAATTGGGTCTATGGTTTAACAATGTTCATTACCAACGTGTCTAAAATCTATATACCTACTTATACTAGCAGACTCAGCCAAGCGTTGCTGTGGCTAAGGTTTTTTTATATTACATAGGAATAAACTATTCAAGATAAACGGCAGGAGAACACTAATCCACCATGCTTTTTTGGTGATTATGCCATTCAATTGTAGCTTATGTGAAACGTTCGTACTTTCAACACCGCGCCATCTGTTAGAAATGTGACTATCAAATAATAAACAAATATTTTGCAATAAAATAATATTGCGGGTATAAATTGAGATGTAAGCTATCCTATCTTTTAAGTTCGATCAAACTGCACACGGTGTGCAAATTTGATTGATATCGGTTCGGTAGTTTAGGAGTCCATAGCGGACAAACAAAGTGACACGTAATTATTTATATATATTAAGATATATCAAGCGTTTTATAATTGTGTCGAAGTAGAGCAGACCTACATCTATATTATTTCATTTTAGTTATCTATATTGTCTATGGCTGTTCACAGACTGTATACTTTCGTATTTCAACGATTAAATTTATATTTACCGCGCTTGTGATCTTTCATTACCTAGGCTTTATAAGAATTTGACCTCTATAAAATGTAGTAATGGATCTGTTTTATCTTTATTACCTTTAAGGCACATCTTGATATCCTAATAAAACTAAAAGACACCAGCCTAAAATAAAACTACACCTAAAGAACCTTGTTTACTCTGAGTATTAGCTTCAGACAATGTAAGATATATTGTATATTGACTTATTTGAATGTATGGGTTGATTTGTCAAAATATTGACACGAAGCATAGACGTCAATTAAATTAACTTTGCTCTGACACAAAACAAATACAGTTATTCTTTTGCGTGAATCCCTAACAGCTTCTATATTCAAACTACCTGTGATAATACTTAAATGTTTCTATAGAAACAGCCAGTCAGTTAATAAATAAAAAAAGGGTGCGTGTACTTATGTACGCGCGTAAGAAGTTATACTTCACTAAAATAGTTTTTGATTGCATGCAAATAATTAATTACAATTAAATAATCAAAGACTTCGTTTGTGAAGTTGTCATTATAGTCAATAAAGTTCAGTTTACATTTGTTCGAATGTTGTTTTTAAATTATGTCCAATGCCGAAGCATCATCCGTGGGCAACTTCATTCTGTTAATTTTGTGTCACGGTACGCGCGCTACGTAAAATTTCACTCTCATCAATTTTTCATAACGCGCCTAAAAAAGTATAACTTCAAAAATCTAGTAGTCTTTATGTCACCGTAAAATTGTAAACACCGTTAGATTGTAATCTATCTCGCGAGATTATAAACTGTCGAAAGATTGTGAACCTCAACGAACTGCTTACAATTTAACGTATTATTATTCGGTAGTTATATGAAATTGTTGGAAAGTAAAATTAATCTGTAATTGACCAAAGAAGTTTGAATGATAACTAAGTTAGTGTAGTACAATCTACCGAATAATAACACGTTAAATTGTAAGCAGTAAGCTGAGGTTCACAATCTTTCGACAGTTTATAATCTCGCGAGATAGATTACAATCTAACGGTGTTTACAATTTTACGTTAACATTTACATCTAATACTGATAATATTGAATAATACAACCGACTTGATGATAATTGGCACTTTTTAATAACGAAACAGCAGTAGGATTATCTGATATGTGATCCAACCTATAAGGAATTAATCGGTTCATAATTCGTGTCCATCAAAGTGATCTATTAAGACTTTATATAAAATTAATATTAGTAAATATAACATTAGAGCGCCTTAGAAATAAAAGCCCGTCAAATATGTTTGAGCAAATTGGCCTCGTGCCTTCCATTTTATATTAGGCGTTTGGAGATCAGCTATTTTGTATCTTCTATATACAAATAATGATGATAAGCAGCAACAAGCTGATCGGCACGTTTCCTCCGGCGTTGATTTGAAACACATCATTACTGCGCGTATAGTATTTGAACATTAATTTGTTGCGGAGTTCAAAAGTTCTCAGCTTCTTTATGTCTTGGCCTCAGATTTCTGAATCTGTGTCATGATCATTTTTTTAAATCTAATAGGCAAGTAGGTGATCAGCCTCCAGTGCCTGACACACGCCGTCGACTTTTTAGTTCTAAGACATGTCGGTTTCCTCACGATGTTTTCCTTCACCGTTCGAGCAAATGTTAAATGCGCACATAGAAAGAAAGTCCATTGGTGCACAGCCGGGGATCGAACCTACGACCTCAGTTATGAGAGTCGGACGCTGAAGCCACTAGGCCAACACTGCATCTGCAAAAGTTGATATCCAACATATTTATTTTAATAAAATTATGTCATGGGCACTTTTGTACAAGGAGTCGCTTGCTTATATTATATAACAGGGGGCAAACGGTAAGTGATACCTAGACTAAAAGGCTCGCATGAGCCATGCCGGCATTTTAAGAATTGGTACGCTCTTTTCGTGAAGTCGAAGTGGTCCGGAAACTTCTTTAGTGGGCAGCTGGTTCCACATAGTGGCGGTGCGCGGCAAAAATTGCCTTAATAAATGATCAGTTACGGAACGCTTGGGCAGTTTGTTTATATGTAATAAGTGTAAGCCACTTTGATGCGTTTCCTACTTCTACTCTTCGTTTATTAATACATATTCATAAAAATTAAATTAGTCTACTGTGAGGACTCTTTCATATCTTTCTATCAAATAGTGTTTATGTTTTGAAGAAAAAGATAGGAGAGTACTTGAAACGGGTTAATTGGATTAATTTATTTATAAATATTGAGTTTGCCCTGACACGAATACCGAATCAATCTATCTGCAATTCATGTTAATTACATCCCCAAGTTTTCGTCATGATGTTTTATTGATAAATAGTAATTACGGTTGCAGCTTCAAGTCCTAAAAACCTGTTTAGGTCATTCACCTCAAACTTTTTAAAGTCTGGACATTACGATTAATGATCACATTCAAAACTGAATATCTAAAAACTTTCTGAATGCCGTTTCTAAACTATATTATTATACTAGCTGTCTGAGATATTTATTCCTAAAAACATATTCTTAATGGTAGCCTATGATACTCAGGGATTATTATTCTCACAGTGAAAGAACATTTGAACTTTTCCAGGCAACCACTATGAGAAAAGAAAAACGAACTTTGCGAGGAAGCGAGAAATAAATAAGACTGGGCAATATTTAAATTTTATTAGTTTTTTATTATTAGTTACAAATAATTAATAAAACACACATATACATAATATTATACTCGTGAGCTGTTCGTGTATCGCGCACCTTCAGCTATTAAAATTTGGGACAACCACGAGAGCTGCATCAGCAACTGTTCAACTGAAATCTGAACATAGGGAATAAATGAAGAGTAAAGCTAACTAAATACTAGAATTCAACTACATTAAAACAATGTTTTATAATTTTTTTGGCACAATTGTATAATTGTCGGTTTGTATAAACCGATATCTACACAATAGATTATATATATATATTATATTATGTACGGGAGGTTAACTGTGGTGATTGGTGAGCGATATAAAATACAAAAGACAACATTGTTGTCACTCTATCAGAAAACGTCGAAGGGAACTCTCAAAATAATAAATCACAGTATCTTTGACCGATAGACTGTTAGGGTTTTCACAATTAAAAATTACATGTAAAAAAATTTCACTAAAGAAATTGATCAGTATTTTGTATGTATGGATATTGTTTACTTTTCAAACAACAATGTGTTGCCTAGAAAATACCTATTGCTCATTGGTTCATAAGTTTGCTGCACTCGGCCTTTATATTCATTGTTTACTTAATAATAAATAATTGTAACACATACGTAAGCAAAAAAACTCCGGAGAAATCTAGGAATTCTTTAGTTTTTAGAAAAAAAAGGTTTTTGGGTGTTTTTATAGTGAGTTGTGCCGCCTAATTGTGACTAAATGTTAAATTAGGTTAAATGACGAATTATTTAAACCAACTAATTGATATTTTAGTTTTCTTTGCAATAGTTCAAGTGACATTAGACAGTGACAAATCAATATTTAAATCGCAATGAATATACGCAAATTTGTATCCAAAGTATTGTGATTTATAGCAAGATACTTCATTTGAATGAACGGTAATCTTTCGCACATTAATCAACCACCCACACATTTAATTACCATGTCCTAAAATTATTAAGGTAGTATCGTATTATCGGCCGATGTGATAAAAAAAAGTTTTATTATCCCATAGAGTATAGATTATTTATCGAGCGCGCCCTGGCAATAAAAACATTTTGTGACTACATTTAATTTCATAGAAAGCCATTATAAGCTTAAAAATACTGTTCAGTTATGTTTTTTTTTCTTTGTTCATGTATTCGTATTAAACTTCACAAGAAAAACAATTGCGTCAGTTGCTGTTACGTCAAAATAATACTATAAATGTATCAGTTTGTATGCTAAACACATGTGTATTGGGATCAACTCCTGCGCAGAATTTTTATGATTTATTATTTAAATAGGGTTCAAATAATATGTACCAATAAATTACTGCTATGTAGAGCTCATAAAACTTCATTAAATTTCATTAACTTTGAGTTATGGACGCTCTTTTGCAAAATGGCGCCAGACGGCCTAGCCTGAGAATATCAGCAGTTCATTTATTAGAATTTAAAATTTGAAACAAATAAGACTATTTAAACACATTCAGTATAATATTTTCACTTAATTTTATACGTTAATAATATACTTAAACTGGAGAATAGTTTTCACGCGTCAGTGTTATTTAAATTACAATAAACATCACATTAAAAAAGTAAAAATCTCAATTTAACTTAGCAATCGTGGACAACCCTAGATACACCATTATCAATGTGATAAGTCAACGATAGAATATCGAAGAACATTGTGTTTGGGAATATTGATCCTGTATTTATTAGGGCTGTCTCTTGTATTAGAAAAAAGAACATGAGTCGAATTTCACGTTCTATTATTTTGATACATATAGTTAGTCTGTCAACAAAAATTTAAATGTTATATTATGTTTATCAGAAAACGCAGTCATTTTGTAACTTTATTCTTATTTCAAATTAATCTTAATTATTAAAAATTGTTTGGCTTTGTATATTGTCTAAGTGTATTCATTGTTATGATATGTATATTATTATGTGTAGCTGTAAGATTATTAAAAGACACAAAAGGGAAAGAAAGGAAAACAAACAAAATGTTGATTGAAGAAAGTTCTTAAATATATATATTTACGGACATAAGCGGAGATAAAATGACATAGTAGAACTAACATATAGCATAAATTAAAACTAAGGTAACAATGTTGAAATACAAATGTGACTGACACAAATATTTTAATATTTATGTCGCATTTGCCCTAGCCTCTTTAATACAAACTTGCAAAACCATTAGCTACAATGACGTCATTGTACCACAGACTAAACGGCTACAGACGATAGAGTTCGTCGGTGTGAACATTTGAATTTTATACATTTAGTCATTCATAATGTCATAAAGAATTTATTATACATTTAGTGTTTTAACTAGAGAAATGATTAAATAGAAGTTACATGAATTAATAGACTGCGTTAAAAATTTCTGTAATTTATAGTAATTAAATATTTTTATCAGATCCTTCTCGTGTCTAATTAGTCATTAAAAAAACATATATAAATATATTATACATAAAATATATTATATGTAATCGTACTTATCTACATCTAATATAATATTCATTAATGTGTGATTCACACAAATAAAGCCTATAAAAGGTCGTCTATAAGCAATATTGAAAACAATAAAAGCTTCGACAGTCCAAAGTGAAACCCTCTACTTTTGGCAAGGAGTATATATATAGTCGTTTTGGTTGAAAAATATAAGATTTGTCCCAACATAGTAGAAATTGAGTAATCCATTCCTGTTTAAGTTATATTTGAGCTCATAATTAAAAAGTCAAAAGGTTGATTTTGTAATGTATTGAATTTGCACTTATGATGTTTCCGGTCTGAGACACTTCAATGCAGCCTTCACAGGTTCTCTCGCAATGAGCTTCTGATGAATAAGGGTCTGTTTACAATAGTGATTTTAAAAAATAATTAATGAAGACATAGTATGAAATTAACACGACAAAAATGTATAATTTGTTTGACCTTGATCAGTTTTAGTGACTTTAAATGAAATAGGGAGTTTAAAAAAACTGAAAATTATATGTGTCCACCTTTTATCTGTTATTGTGCTATATGCCCGGAATCTGAAGTTTATGGCTACACAAAATTCACCCAGGCGGGCTTGACAGTAATAGATAATAATAATATTCTACATGATCGAAAATAATGATGATTTACCAATAACATAGAAGATGTGATCACTACGGTGGATTAACGCTTAATTGTACATCTAACTTTATTACAGTACTGTAACATTGTAGGTGCAAAAAAGTAACATAATATATTATATTTATGCTTAAAAACTTTTAAAGCATCAGTATTTCGCTGTGGTTTATTGTTGGTCAAATCAATAACATTATCGTATGCAAATTTTGTGAACACTATAAGACATATCGGGATTCTTCATGTAGTTAAAATTACCTAACCTAACTTCTAAGGTTACTTAAAATTTATTATTTTCTAGTATTAAGATAACCAACGATAACCAAACGTAACATTATTATGTGAAATAGGTAATGCTAAATAAAGCTCAGGTAATTCCCATTCATCTTTAAAATATGAAGAATAGTGGAGCAAAGTTTATATCATAAGTATAACATAACCTTTTCGAGTACCGTAGTCCGTAGCCAGTGTGACGAAGTCCTAACGAATCACGCACACAACGCGTAGGTAAACTCAGTAAGGCCGTGGAGTGCGCGCGCAGCGATAGTGCGCGGTGTTTGATAAAGTGCGGCCATATTTGATCAGCTGTCAACAAGGATATTGCTTATGCTTTTGTGAGTATTTTTTATCTGTACTTTGATTAAGACAATGAAAACTTTTTGGTTCAAGGATTTGATTTTGGATGGATTAATACTCTTATTATGTTGTGGCAATTTGTTTGTTTGACAGTTTGAATGACGGCATAGGTTAAAAATGTAAAACCTTGAGGGAAAAGTCTGAAGTTGTCGTTGTTTCCTTTTTTATTTGAATGTATTTCGGTTATATTTTGAATTATAAACATGTTATAAATATGTATATCCTTTTTTGTTGGTATTTAAAATTTAAAATTTGTTGTAAAAACTAAATGCAAAGCTGTCTACAGATCAGAATTCATATATTTTATTATTATCCACGACATACCCATTCTCTTTTAAAATGCTAGAATTTTTTGTGTGTAAAGTACCTAAACATTTGACTCTTTTAGAGAAAATAAGTTGTAAAGCTTTGTGCAGATATCTTTTCTTAAAAAAATGCTAAAGTCCTATTCTTACGTTTTTCGGTTCAAAGATACTTTATTTCTTAAAGAATTACTTACTAGTGAGAAATTTTAGAGTAGGTTAGTAATGTCCATCGTGCTATGAAATTATTTAAAAATAAGTTATATGAAATAAAAAAATTAATTGCTAACGTGTACAATATTTTTTACAAAATGTTCTTTTTGTTCTTTGCTTTACAATAAGAAAGTTCTTAATATGTGAAATTGGATGTGTATTCTGTATAAATATATCAGTCAAGCTGTTCAAAGTTTACCAAAAAAATTTTTTTGTGTATTTTATTGTCCTTCCACATTAATTGTATATCCTATATATAATTCTGATAAGATTATGGCAGATTTAGAAGAACTATTTCTGGTTTTCGTCATAATAATATATACACATCATCTGAGTATTATCTGCGCTTTGATAGGAAAGTCTGAAACAAAAATAGTATAAAGTCTGGCTAATGAAAGGAAATAACAAAAAAGCGCGGCAAATTAAAAAAAAATTCGTATGGTATCCCTAAAAGTTTAATATATTTTATGGATTAAACTTACTTGATACTTGATTTTATTTTATTATTTTTTACATTGACAGCAACTGTATTTCTATGTAATTAAATACTAAGTATACGTATTTAGTCTTTTACTATTGGTAATTAAAATGACTAGCATTGCATGGAAAACTAAAACTATATTTACTATAAAACACAACTTTAATCGGAATAATCAAAATCGGAATCCGAAAAAAATTGCGATTTCTTTAAAGTACTGGTTCTGGGATTTTATTCTATCTTTTTTAAAAACAAAGTTTAGGCTATTATACCTGTTAACTATTTGGGAAAAATATATAATAGAAATAAAAATGAGTAATTGCATGAAGTATCAAGACAATAAATCATACTAACCTAAGAAATTCAATGACATTCTGTGTTGCCATCCGAAAGTTTTCAAATAATTCAATTATCTTCTTAAATTAGCCAGACTATAGATGCTAATATAACGAAAAATAAATTTCAAAATGGCAACTTCACTACTGTGTGGTATGTCGGAATCTTCACTCAAAGGCAAAATGTTTATAGAGCTGTCTTAGTTAATTACTAAGATACAATTTAGGAATTTTTATTGCTTTCTTTACTAAGTTGCAATTAATTGCGAAGTTAAATGGCTAAGATCCTTTTATTAAATTAGTTAATATATTTCTTATTAAATAAAGTAAGATTAGTAGATACAAATATGTTGCTAGACAATCCTAATAACTTTTTCCAATGTTGCTATTTATCCCGGTTATATTATATTATGACGATCAAATATATCTTCTGATTACTTTACTCACTCACTCACTCACTCCGCTGGCTCTGCGACCGACAGTGTATTGGCCTCCGAAATAAGAAATTTCCAGCGCTCCTTGTCCTGTGCAGCCGCCAATTGCTGGTTTTTAGCTGCAGCAGGATATCTTTGGATCGACATACTGGAAGAGGACCTTGTGATTACTTACTTACGTCTTACCAATATATAATATGTAATATGTATCAGTCACCACATTCATTAAAAGGAAAAAATACACACGAATTGATACAGAAACTATTCCTGTTTTTTAAGTAAATAAAAAAATTAACATTTTTAGTATAATAGTTCCTTTCTTTTTATTTAGTTCCCATATTAATAGTTCCTTTATTTTAACAGGGTCGCATGGTGCAAATCCTATAGGTATTAAAAGTTCCCAATATAAGGTCGTTCAATTCTTACGCCAAAAGCATGTTAAGCTATTAAACTTCGGAGGTGGAAATCCATTAAAAAATTAATTTACATTTAAAAGATATTTATCTAATATTTTACTGGTAATTATTTACAGTTATCGGCCTAATTAATAATCAATGTATCTATTTTACACTAATATATTTAAGATACATGATTTTTAATCTTCATGAATAATGCAAATAAGATAACTGTGAAATACGGTAGCTCATTGTAGCAATTGGGGCCTTACCAAAAGGAACAAGATTCAGCTTGTCAATTTTCGGTCAACTGTTGCAAATTTTTAAATAATTGTTGTGTATACAAAAAGCCTTGTCAGTTTTACAAATGACGGGTTATGGCCGATTTACATTATCTTAGTGTTTTAGTACAACTTGAAAGGCAAGTTCTTTAGTGGTTTAGTGCGTTGCGAGTGAACGTTTACATTTCTTCCAGTAGAGTATCATTACAGCGCCACAATGAACGCGCAACGACGTGGGCAAATACGCTCTATTCTACCCAAAATACTAACTGTAGTTATGGAACAAATAGAAGACGAGATTTTATTCGAAATAAATAAACTAAATATAAATAATAAATTAAATAGCTTCTTTTAAGGCAGTGTATGCCGAATGCCTAGCCTGATTGTTTTTGTATAAATTGTTTTTAACGTTCCACAAACATTCGTGAACAACATATTCAGACACAAATTTGATAGTTGTATCTTCCGACCATTTAGCCATATTTAAAAATCAAAAAACACGCACGCGTTTCACGGCACTTATGCACTCTCCTAAAGATTTTACTAAATTACGTGTTTACACACAACGAGGGAAGAAGTCGGGGGTGCGCGAGCGCGAGAGGTTTATCACTTGAAACAAAATAAAAAGCGATTCTATTTTGATTCAACTTGAAAGTCAAGTAAAACCGTACTAAAGCAAGTAGCGTTTACATGTTTCAACTAAAGTACTATCCTAAAGCACTCTCCTAAACACTAAAATAATGTAAATCGGCCTTTAGAATTGTAACTTTCGTTTTTTTTTTTTTTTTTTTTTTTTTTAATGGCTTTTATTTGTGCCAACCGGGCACAAGGTACTTCGCCAGTGTCGTGTAGATGGAGAAGGCACGATGGAGATTGATCGGTGAAAATAATAATTAAGTTAATTTTGAATATGCACCTAATTTCGTTATTTAAAATGGTCACTGACAGTTATGTTAAATCCATGAGTTGACATTGACAATTCCAAAAGTTTCAGCCGTTTTCCAAACAAAAACAAACCATATCAACAATTATTGTTTTAATTTATCATTTGTAAAGTAATAGAAGACAGTTCGGTATAGGCTAAAGGTGGGTACAGACTGGTGAAACGTAACATGCAATGTGTCATGCAATGAAAGAATTTACCGTACACATTGCTGCAATGTATCATGAAAGGTAACACACTTTGTAACAATTTCTCATAGTTTGGACGTCTTGTGCGCGCGAAATGTGCATTTCACGCGCACGCTACGAGCATTACAAGCCGCGCGCGGAGCGATCCGTGATTTGTCGGTTTTTCGAACGAACACAAAGGGGCGCGCAGTGTGCGCGGTGCGCCAACGTGGACGGTCGTTTTGAAATCAACACGTGCACGCAACGAACATGGAGGACGACACTGAGTGGTGTGAGGAAAAGGCATTTTGCTTGATAGATGCGTACAGAGTTCGTGAAATTTTGTGGAACCCGCAAAATGAAAACTATTTTAAGAAAAATCTTAAGGTCTTCGGCGTGTTTTCATGAGTTGATGTATTATTAATAATGAAGTACTGATAATCCTCATAGCAAGAACATGGTCTTCGGACTCCATGCTTCGTGTGATCTACCGGTTTAAAAACGTGTATCGAAGGGCCGTGTTCGCGGCAGAATGGCGGATCAAGACGAACGCGGGAGGTTCGTAGTGAATGCGCGTTAAGAGCGCGCTATGCGTCCACGCTTGCAGCGAACATGCAATGAAAGGCAGAATAATACATTTCATGTTACGTTTCACCAGTCTGTACCCACCATAACAAATACATAGTCTGACCAGAAGGCGAACAAAAATAGTTATTACTCGCTAAATAATTTCTAAAATAAAAGAATAGTTAAAATTTATTTATTCATATTCCTATGAACATTTCTGAACGTCATAATTTGAAAGAAGATACAAAAATCAAGGGCGTAGAGCAGCAAAAAGTAAGAAAAAACGTTTAAATTTATAAATGGAAACTGTTTTGTCGGAAGAGTTTTACATTGGTTTGTTAACTACTCCAGCTAGTTTTTACAATTAAGTAAAACATATAAATTATTACATGAAGTAACTGTATTTCTTATGGTGGTACATTTCTTTTTCTACAATTCATAAATACACACAAAAAAGACAGCGTATGGTACGCTTCAGTTAAGGTCGTCGGAGCGCGTCATTTCAATTTTAAACATCTATTTACTAGATTTTTAATTTTCCAGGTAATCTACACAAAATGGCGATCCTCAAACTTATTATTTGTTTAAGTTTAATTCATATGGCCGTCGGTAAAGGTAAGTTTTATTACTTATATTCTATGTAATTATAATAAGTATATTTCCTACTAGCTGCCCGTGCGAACTTTGTTTCGCCTTAATATGATTTTTACTAAGATAACCTTTTTAGTAGCTAAACCAACATTCGGTTTTTTTTTCTATGCTACCCCATAGAGTCTATTCGTTTTTCCGTAACATAAACTTAAGTACAAATAAAAACTATTTTTGAAGTGAAACTTCTTTATCGGAGTTGGAAAAAAATTTAGTGTAACATTTTTTCGTTGCGCGTCACATTTTTCCGTTACGCGCCATGTTGCTTTTTGAAGTCAAACTTCTTTATCGGCGTTGGAATGAAAGTTCTTTATCGACGTATGGGAGAAATTTTGTAGCAAATCGTCACGTTTTTCGGTTACGTGCCATGTTGCTTTTTGAAGTCAAACTTCTTTATCGGCGGTAGAATGAATTTTTTATCGACGTATGGAGAAATTTTGTAGCAAATCGTCACGTTTTTCGGTTACGCGCCATCTTTTTCTTGTCTCTATTACGGTTGATCCGAAGAGATTCGAAGCCATTAATAACAAAAATATATAATAACGATAACAATGATACTAATAATTCTATTACAATTAATGAAATTCTGTAATAATCTTAGTAGTAATAAGGTAAAATGAAATAATTGTATTTGTATTCATGTCTATGATAATAAAAGCCTTTTGTTAAACTTTATTTAACCAATTTCGTTAAGTTGCATATAGTAGATAATTTTTCGAAAAATAAGGTCATAAAGAAGTTTCATTTCTTACGTGTGTACACCTAGTACACGCACACATTTTTTTTAAATATTTCCTAATTTATTTTAACCTTTCTCCGAGTTCAAGGAATAAATTTTAAGAAAACTACTCGATTTGATTCAGCCATCTTCTAGTTTTCCGCTTAGCAACATATTTTGCTATTCATTTTTATTTATATTAATAGTTTTTTTTTTGTAATGGAAACTAGATTGGTACTGATTTATACCATTCTAAGGCCATAGTACATACATATATAATAGGTATGCTCCATAGAGAAGCAATACCTAAATTACATTCTGCAGAAAATCTTGATGAGTGAAATTGTAGATGAAAGTATTCGTAAACTTAATTCGGAAGTTTGTTTTTATAGCCCTTTCGAATCAAAACCGTTACCTAATGTTTTTACGCTACCAATTTAAGTAGAACGTAATAAAATTACATGCTCTGATTTTATATAAACAGACCCACTGACATAGAATAAAATGAACCAAATCTTAAACTGAAATAGGCCCGGCCCGTCTTTTTGATCTTAGGGTTAGATTTAGAAATGATATTTGGCGTTATGTCTAACTGACTGAAGTCAGAAATGTATTAGATTTTGACATATGTCAATCAGTCAATGTTCACGCTAAGTTTGTTCCTTTTACACCGATTATAAAACATAACTAAACCGCAGATATACAATTGTCTATACTTCACGTGTTTTTGACGTTTTCGTGTTAACATACAGCCTAGCACTTTGTTCTATGTTATAGACATTTATCTTTAATTTCACATTAATATATTCTGTTGCTCCAACGCAATAGCGTAATATTTTTTATCTGTGCCAGTTTGTCTAAAATACTTTGTCTGTACTATACCTATTTAATCTTTTTTTACATTGCGAATAATGCGATAAATTTCGAGAATCTAAAATGAACACACGTATTAACTATATGAATATAAGCATCTACAAATCCTTTTGATTAAAAATCAATATCAAAGTCTGTCGCGCTCTTGCTTTTTGTTTGAATATTTTTTACGGCAGCACATAACGGTGATAGGTCATTGGCGTGAGTTTTTACTGTGAATCTATTCTGACATATCCTTCGATCGGAAATATGCATGAGAATAAATGAAATACAATGATAGTAATACTATTTAATCTATGAAACATGTAAAAAAATATACATTAACCGAATTATGGTTTCGATATATTAGTATTTCTTTTTTCCCTTACTAGATTAGTTGGACTAAGAATGTTACATATTTTAAAAAATAAAGCGTAAAAATAGTTCTATTAAAATTACTTCATGTCAATTAAACGCTTTCATAAGTTAAGACAGTAATAAAGCTTTTAAAAGAAAATTTATTTAATGGTAATAATGTATTAAACTATTCCTACTACTTTAAATGTTAGAAAAATAAACATGTTAGTAACCATTTTAATAACACATAATGCCCATAGAAAGTGACCACAAATATTTTAATGCTGCGCTTGATTATAATCTCCGTCAGTCAATGTCGGTCTTATAAATGAAGGGTATTATTATGTCTTGTATCATAGGGACAGATGAGTAAGGTATTATGGTAAAAGCTAATCCTAGCTTCCCACTATACAGTCATATATATACAGCGTATATAATAATAGATATAGGTAACCATTGCATTGGCCACTTTTCAAAAAGAAAACCGCTTCTTTCGCTTTATGATCGAAGTTATTCAGGCAGATTTTCTGGACTCCATGCGAAGCCTATAAAAGTAAAGATCAGAAATGATCAATTAGGATGGAACTTCATGCGTTACCTTGTTAGCAAAATATTCGTTATATATATATATTAAATTCGTTTTCCATTTTTAAATATTATATTTACACTAGCTGTCCCCGCGAACTCGTTACGCCTTAATATGTTTTTTTTACTAGGCCACCTTTTGGTAGCGACATACCAATATATGAAACATTTTTCTATGCCTCATAGAGACTGTTCACTTTTCCGCAATAAAAAACCTACGTACAAAATAAAACTATTTCTTTTTTCAATTTACATCCTCAGAGTTCAAGGAATAAATAATAAAAATTAAGGGTTGATCGTAGAGGGCTGAAAATTTAGGGTTTAATTTATCCAAAAATAAAAAATAAAATTGGGGCGGACACCCCTTATTACTTAGGGATTTGAAAAATAGATATTCTTCGATTCTCAGACATACCGAATATGCACACAAAATTTCATGAGAATCGGTCGAGCCGTTTCGGAGGAGTTTAAACACAAACACCGCGACACGAGAATTTTATATATGAGATTAATGCCAGCGAGGGGTCTTAAGAAGTCCCCAATAATAAAGTGGCTTCCTCTTTGGCGTAACCCAATAATTAGTCAATATAAATAATATATATTAGCACTACGGTATTTATTTACTTACGGATTAATACTTCTTAACTTCTTGCATCATACGTATTGTGAACAAATAGAAACGGGTTATATATCATATTAATAAACTTTAGGTTTCGTAACCTTGACGACTTTAGTTGCATTGGTCGATCGTAATTCAATAACAATATGCACCTTTATCACTAAATCCAGCCTACGCTTGACTTATTGCTTTATTCCAATCGGCTATGATGTATGACCTTAAAAATTAATTGAATATAGGGAAAGCTCACACGCACTCGCGAGATTCAAGCTAGTTCCCTTTATGTGTTGCTTTAAAAACATCAAAACACAAGGTTTAGGAAAATGGAGAGAATCTACGTAATATCATGGAAATGTAAGCACTCGTTCGCCTGAGTTTTAGAACTAAAGGCAAGAAAAATGTTTTTCTAAATATGCAATGGTACTGCGTGCAGCTCATGGGCATATTAGTGGTTGTCTTGCCGGTCTTTGTAGGAGTATGGTCGTATTTTAAACAATTGCAGGTCGTATGTCCCACGAAAGACCTCTACTGAGAGTCGATTCCACAGTTCGCTAGTTCGCAAAAGAAAATGTCTAGTGAACTAGGATAATATTTTTCGAAAATTTATAGACGAAATCGGGTCTTCAGAGTTCATTCCCTTTAACTGTAAATTGACGTGTCATTGCTTAAGTTATTAAATACTTATTAAAAACTTTTTCTCATGCCATGTAGGTGTTACGTGGGTAGTCAAAATGCGGTGTTAGAACATTGGAAAATGCACTGTATCACATGACAATAACGATCTATTTACTGTGTTTTTTAACATTTGCATATGTTACGTGTAAAGAGAGATTTTTTAATGTGATTGGCAATCAAACCCATTTTTGGTAGGCTAAGGATTTGTGTGGGTTATAATGAATCACACTTGTACCAGACCCGTATAAGGAAGGTAGACACAAATTGAGGCCTCAACTAACCACAAAAATCTCTCCGTTTCAGACTAAACTTGAACATGTTGAGTAAGACAATAGGGGTAAACGGAGCATCGTTAATTGATATAAAATAATAATTTGTGGTTTATTCATAACTAAATAAATCAGTGGCGCTACAACCTTTTTGGTCTGGGCCTCAGATTTCTGAATCTGTTTCATGAACATTTCTCGATTTAATAGGCAAGGTGGTGATCTCTGACACATGTCGACTTTTTTGGGTCTAAGGCAAGCTGGTTTCCTCACGATGTTTTCCTTAACCGTTCGAGGGAATGTTAAATGTGCACATAAAAGAAAATCCGTTGCAACCTACGACCTCAGGGATGAGAGACGCATGCTGAAGCCACTAGGCCAACACTGATGTGGTTTATTCATACAACTGTTAAAATGAATGACTCTTAGACGGGTTTTCTTCAACGGATTGCTTACTTACTCACTTGCAGCCTATTTCGAACTAGCAAAAAGCATAGGAGTTGTGAATATATAACTATTAACTAAACAAATTTATACTCATCTAACCAGTTGTCTGCGCAAATACATTTTCAGAATTTTAAAAAGAGAACGACAATCATTGCGAATGGCATGTCGTTAGATTTGATAATAATCCGTGAATCTTTAAGCACCACAAATAAAATGGGACCTTAAAAACATGACCTCTACAACTAACAGCAAATATACTGTATTTATCCACTCTTGTCTTAACAAATACATCACGTCATGTATACTTAATTTATCCATATTACCTAGAACTTGACTGTCCTTGTTTTTTACCTTGTGTTTAAATATACCTATTGTTTAATTTAGATCCTAAATGTCCAGCTATAGTCTGCAGTTTTTCACAATGAGCTGGATTCAATTTTCATTTCTTTTTACTTATAAAATTACTAAGATGGATTAATTGCTAATTAAGAATAAAGCATACTTTATAAATTAAAGTTTTCGGCAGTATGCTAGTAATGCTTCGCTGAAGAAACTAAACTTCTTAGGTTAAATGAGTGAGATGCTGTTTAGCATTCGATAAATTTCTGAAGAAAATGTAGTGCAGATGATAAAAATATTTATAATCTACTAAATTGTCTATGAAACTTGAAAACCTTCAGTTTTTATTAATAAAACGCCAGCCAACATTACGAGTATACCATGTAATTTGTACAATTATTATCTGTTTTCTCATAAACCAAACAATGCACTCTTGTTATGTGTGAGAAATTGATTTTATCTATCGACAGCTATCCGTCAGAGCATAGTATCTAATTGTAATGCCGTAACTCTATGGAAGCAATTAATGGCAAAGAGACTATGTAGCATAGAGTTCATTAACATAAAATAGTTATTCTTAAGACAAATGTTAGTAACCTATTGCAAAAATTGCGTAGAGGTTATTTGATTCCATTTTCAAATGTAGGTATTGAATTTATAATGTATCGGGGAAAAAGGTCAAATCAAAACCAATAATATTTCTTGAGTTGCCATGCTACGAATTATCATTCGTATAAATAATAAACTTTATTTTTATTCAAAAACTTGTTATTGCTTTATCCTTATTTTATGGGTAAATAATTCACAGAAGCGGTCGTGTGTTGCCAGTTCGTGAAAACAAAAACATGTCGCGAATATAAAAGAGTTTATAATTAAAATGGCCGTGACTTTGAAACTTACGAGTATATTAGATCATAGATAATTAATTTAACCTCCCGCAAGAAATGGTTACGCTTCTTGAACATATAACAAATGGTTAAATTATTAAAAGATAGAGTTTATTCGTACGATTTTAAGTGCATCTCATACTTTTAAATAATATAACAAAAGGGGGCTAAGCCGGCAACAAAGATGTCCGTCTTTTGTGGTTTACATCTATAAACTAATTCGGAATACACTTGTCGCGCGCTTGTCACCAAATTGTTTGTAATATTACATTTAACAGCTTACATAATAAATACATACAGTACGTAATAGGAAATGCAGCATTACATTAGCTTTGAACTTTGACTATGACGTATCGTAACAAAAAGCAATGTTTTATTTATGTCCTCGTTATTCCGCGATCCCTCACTCAGCGACGCGACGAGCACAGAATATAATAAACTTATTGTCTGTGATTGTGATCGCATCGGAAACTAGTAATGATCTATTATGTTTTGACTCTATGGGCAACGTTCGAAAATTCAAATCGAAAGCAATCGGGGAATCATTTATTAAATGTCCTGGATTATTAGCAAAACTCCAACAAGGGCGAATTTAACTTTCCAGCTCTGAGTGAGTGAGTGCATATCTCAGACCTTTCATCGAAGATAGGTCGGCATTTAACAGCAAAAATTTCCAATCGCTTTAGGCCCGTAAACTTGTTTAACACAATATGAACGTGATATTTCGAAACGGTCATTTAGTAGGTACGTCTATGTGTCTCGCCCTCGGGCTTTGCAATTTAGATTCCTTACATACGGTATGAGAAATTAAAAGAAAGCCTTACTTTGTTTATAAACACAAAATATGTTAAAATATCAGTTATTTATGACCAAACATTGCATTAGCCGCATACATAATCAAAAATTATTTTCTACTCATAAACCTTTTTATGTAACGTCCAAACATAGATCTATAATTACAGTAATCACGTTCAACCGTGGTAAATTTTTCAATTAAAAACAATGGGAGCCCTTAATTTCACTTTAATATAAATTCTTTATGACCCATTACATGAAGGCATAAGAGCCAGACTTAATGAAAAAACAAGAAAGATAGGCAATAAAATAAGCAACTTTAACAAGCTTATAACAATTATTATTTTTGATTTATTAAAAAATTGCCTAATTCTTATTCGCGCATACACATCCATTCACACACTCACTCATTCACTTAATTTGTAACACTAAATTTATTGTTATTTTTTTATTTTAATTAATTATCTTTTTTTAAACTGTTTTAAACATGTACCACGTAATATTTTCTAGTTACCCACAACATAGGGCCTCCCTAGTGTGGGACTAGCGATATATGAATTCTGTCACAACTCTTTTGTCATAAATAAAGTTTTTATTATTCATTTATTTTAAGATATAAAATAAAATAACAAACCATAGATTAAAGTCAGAAAATAAATTTATCTTAAATCGAACAAAAGTATGCTAAACGAGCTGTCATTGCTTACTACAAGCCATCGATTTAATCGCTACAACATTCTAGACTCTATGCTGACCACACGGATGACCAAACGGATGCAGGCTTGCTTAAAAAAAACAAAATTGACACTGCTTTAAAAATAGAACACGTTCCCGCGCCATCTTTTTTTAAGGCGACATTAATATTTCTCAGGCAAACCTGCCAGCGTTATCTTTTTACATTGTTTATAAAAAGTTTTTTGTTAAAACTCCTTACTAAATAGCTTATAAGAGATAATTATGGTTTTTATTAAAACCACGCTGTTACATTAATAATGTAAAGTTAACTAATTGTATTTAGTATCGTATCATTATATGTGGTGCTTTAGATTTTATTTTTTTAATGACAGATTTATGGCATGCACTAGATATTTACGACTTACGCTTGTGAATTTACAATCACGCGAGAGTGTTTTACTTATAGTATTAATGAGAAAATTCATGATTGTAATATGTTACTTAATTTATTAAGTTAATTAATTACATAAACACCTACAATCTGCGTTCGCAAAGCAACAGTTCGACAATGTATTATTACTATTAAAATTGATCACGAGACAGATAAACAAATCTGAGGCCCTGACCTGAAAGGTGGTAGCGCTATTGGTATATATATCAATTAAAACGCTTAAAATTCTGTTTTATTATGTTTTCAATCAAATTAGCCTGAAGATAAAAACGACAAATCTGTGTATCTCCACGGTCGATCATACCTTTACAACTTTCACATAATTATAACAAAAGGTTGATTTATATCACCTAATGCTTAATTCAGCGTTCCCACGATACAATCTGATAATAATATTGTTGGCGATTTTATGCGAATGTCACCTTATAATGAAGGTATAAAAATATTATAAATGTGAGAGTTTTTGTGTTGCGATAATTGTGTTATTTTAAGCGCCTTTAGGCTTTAAATTTACGACTTATTAACGATTCTTTGATAGTCGTAAATATGTAGATTTAGTAATATTGGCAAATCGAATAAACCACAAATTTTAACTGTTTTAGACTGACGTTTTTAATTTATATAAGCTCTGTGACATAAAATGACAATGACAGCTGACAGTCACGTCTTTGCTCCGACAAATATATGTCCTTCCTTGTTGCACGTCCTTTGTCCGATACAAGAAATTTTACATATGTAATGTGTAATTATTGTTTCGAGTGGGAAGACACATGCCTATCAAGTGAAATGATGCGTGAAGCAGATACAGTACAGTCTGCCCCATGCTCTATTGGAGTTTACGGGACTACCTTTTTTGATTATTTATACTAACTGTACTGAGATGCGTTCATTAAGATTTAATACGTGATTTAATCTACTAATGATAGATATAGCAATGTTACATGGTTCTTTAGATGTAATAAAGTTAATTTAATGTACTACTCTGTGAAGTAAAGACCTGTGAAATATATCGTCACCGCATTAATTAAATTTACAGAAATGTGAATATTTGGCTCGGTGGAGTTGAGCAATTAGGTAAAGAGGGTACGTAAGGAAACCTGTGTGACTGGTAAAAATGGTAATACTATGAAAGCTGTTATTAAGTAAAATACGTATATACATGACGCCCGTTTGACACCTATTTGCAGACGTACTCCTACAAATTTCTCTTGCTTCTTCTTACTGTAAGATCCTCTAAAGGTAGATTAGTAGAATACCAATGTTTTCCTAAGTCTCAATTTTACAAAACACATACATAGTTTAACGGTATAAGCGTAAAAACCCCCAATTTTTAATAATATAACACAATTCAGACTGTAAATCGCGAATTTAGGATCGTTTTTTTTATGAGAATCGTTTCATAAGTTTTGTTAAAGCGGGCTCGAGGCGTCAATAACTTATGAGGCTGCTATTATATGAATGAAAATTTTTGAGTAAAAGGCAACCCATTTTACTTATATTAGGTCCTTACATATAAAATTGGCATTTTGTATGTGAGGAACAATAAGTAGGTTTTTTTAAATAGAATATATTTAATTATTCAAATTATGTACCACTACTAATTGATGTCATTCGGACGGGAATCAATAAAATCTTTGAAGGCGGTTTCGACTGCCCCATCAGAGTTTTTTACCTTGCAAGAAGTTTCAAATTTCAAATAAAATGATAACCTGTTGGAGCTAATTTGATATTAAGGACGAACACTTGTGAAAGGTGACTAGTGTTACGTGTTCTTAACAATATTTTTAATTAACACTTATAATTACAAAATACTTTATGGTTATACCAATTACGTTATTAATTAATTAGGTGACATTATTGCGTATAAACGACCTCTTTCAGGCAATCTGAACCAAAGAAAAGTTAAACAAAAATTGGGACCTACAGTCTTATTCCAATATTGTTTCTATCAAATTGTATTTATGTTATAATGAAGACATTAGTAGGCACGTTCGTTTTAAGTATAACCATACAAGTAGATTAATTATGTAGTATGAATAATATGACAGAAGATGTAATTATAAAAGTCGGCTATGCCATCCACCACCACCCTCTAACAGTGAAGGAAATACTTTCGAAACCGGCATGCCTTAAGCCCAAAAAGTAGACGACGTGTCATAGAAGACTGATCTACTATTAAAAACAAATGATTACGAAACAGATACAGATATCTGAGGCCAAGACGCACAAGGTTGTAACGCCATTGGTAAAATGAAAAATACTAAAAGAAATATGTGATGAGGATACTTAGTTAAGCATCCCTTTTTAGTTCTTTAACCCCTTATATTTTTTTTTATAAAAAGCTGGTAAACGGTTTGATCAAGGACGGTTCAAGTAAAAACATGGAACCTGATTCCAATGATTGAACGACTTGTAATAAGGGAAAGTGGCGGATGCAATTTGTACTAGACATTACTACTAGGATGCGTTTGACCTACAAATGTTATTCTAGTTTTGTAGAGGTCAGTTTTTCTAGGGTTTCTGATAAACTACACCTGTGGTCAGAACACCGCTTGTGGTATATCATAGCACATATTGCGATCATATATTTTATTGCTGAGGAATTTCAGCTCAATCCACGGGGGTTTTAGGCGTTTGCTCGACAACGAAATGGGCTGTGTGACAAGATTTTAAAATCCATAAAAAGTTTTATTATTAATTCTGTTATTGGGTGTAATAATTCAAATGAGACATTCATTATTTCATGAACCCGTGAAAACGCTCTCTAGACAAGATGGCGTCCCACCAGTCCTATGTCCTTGTCAGTAAAAACGGAAACAAACGTCAAGTTTTATTATTCTTACACATATATTTTTATCAAAAACAGTTGCAGAGGAAAGTTACTCCAGGATTAGGATTAGATTGTAAAAAAGGAATATTATTTACTGGCAAGCTACGTCTTCGTCCGTATCTGTGACCGTTTGGTGTCACGTGACTGATGTTTAATAATGAATATTTTATTATAAATTATTGATTATTTAAGTTATTTAATGCCATTGCAGAGACGAAAGACGGAACGTAGTCTTTGTCTCGCAAGTCACAAATCATTATTCAACTTAAGTACCGGAAGTCAGGAGTGACATAATCTAAGACTGAATTGGATAATCTGTGCTAACACACTCGAAATTGCGCGCTTTAAATGTTATACGAGTTTATTCTCTATGCCTTCGACATACGACGAGAGCAGTGTTGGCTTAGGCTTCAGCGTACGACTCTCATCCATGAGGTCGTAGGTTCGATCACCAGCTGTGCACCAATGGACTTTCTGTCTATGTGCGCATTTAACACTCTTGTGAAGGAAAACATCGGAAACTGCCATACTTTAGAACCAAAATCTGACAATTTTTTTATTGTAATTACTACAAAATATTTTAATTTTTAAAGCTTAGTCTAGGGTCGACAAACAAAGGTATTTAGAACGATATAAGGTAGTCCATCCGGTCTGAGGGTAAAAATAAAATGACAAACGTAAAAAGCTATTAAATACCGGTTGTTTTAAGATATTGGTTTAAAAATAGATTACAAGGGTCTTTCTTTGCGGATTGGATTTATAGGCACGTAACGATACATCGATAATTTAACTTTACATTTGAATGCTCTGTTGATATTTATTATTGTCAAGAATTTCTTAATGTAAAAATTATTTAAGGATATATATTTTAGGATTGGGATGAGATAAAATCAAAGTAATAAGACCGATTTATATTTTCACTTTATGGGTAATATAATTCCGTAAATTTTACAAATATCGCTACTAACGTTAAAGGTGTGGATGAAATTAAGCGAAACGCTAATATTTATTTAAGTTGAACTTATATAAACAATAATTTATAATAATTATGATTAACTAGCTGGCCTGGCGAACATCGTACCGCCTAACAGTCGATTCTTTATTTTTTTTAAATACTTATTCTGCTATTCGGGACACTGGTCTAGCCAGTAAGATAAAAAAAAGAAAGTTGATAAGACAATAAATGCATTATGTCAAAAAATAAAAATTTACCTTCCCGGAACCCCTCCACTAACATTTGAACTTTATGATATGGTATTAAAGTTCAAATTGACTTTTAAGTATTATTGCGAATATTTTGTATGGGAATATAGAAAAGTGTTGTTTTTAGACTTTTTCACTCAATTTTTTTAATTTTTTTCTTCGTAAGAACCATCCGCGTACCTCAAGGAATATTATAAAAAAAAATCAGACAAATCGGTCAAGCCGTTTTCATGTTATGTCGTGACAACGGAAAACGGGTTTCATTTTTATATATATAGATTTGTGATATAAAACATAGCCGTGGATAAAACAGATTCCTGGCGCGGCGGAGCGATACATGCCGTGTTTTTGGCGCCAATGTTTTTGTATGAAATAAATTTTATTAAATAAGTAATCATTTTCTGGAAAAAATCAATTGTTTAGCCAAAGCCATATGTAGTTTCTATCGTAATCTGTTCTTTTACGCATGTTGCTTGTACATAATAATTTAGATGTTTTAATTCTGCCAGGCGTCTCATGACGGCTGACTATATTTTTTTGATAGAAAGAACGAAAGCGAAAATTACTACAACAGAATTCTAGAACAATGACCATAAATAATTCCTTTTAACAAACTCTCCGTAGGCTGTTTCAGCTAGACGCTAAATCTCAGAAACTCTACAGTAAGCTTATCGTATATCGGGAATGACAGATTAACAGATTCGCGAAACCCTTTCATCTGCCGACGGGTCATGACTCTCTATGGACTTTCTATCTAACTTTAAATCTTTTATATTCTAATTCCATTTTCAAATCTGAAATCTCTGCTCTCTGTTTTTCCTATCTGTGTAGAAAAATATAAAATATATGTTAGAACTCGGAGTACTTTTGCTGAAGCATTAAATGTTTAGTAAAATCTCATTAGTTTTTTTATGATTTATATTATATATATATATTTTGACTTATAATAATATTAATGGATTAACATAGGAAGTCCACTCAATTAAGTAATAATAATATATTTTTTATATTGTAAGTTAAATTCCCAAACCCCTAAATTTATAATAACAGATAAACTTAACCAGTTTTTTGAAGCGAAAAGAGGCAAAAGGGTAGGAGGCTCATCTGATATGATACCGCCGTCCTTTCAATGACAGAGGGCTCGCGAATGCGTTGCCGGCTTTTGAAGAATTGGTACGCTCTTTTCTCAAAGGGCCAGAAGTTGAATTCATATTATAAACCTACATAAATATCGAAACATTTATCGATAAATGTTAACAAGCACATCTCTATGTCACAGTTACCTCATGCGCCACTTCTACAACTCGTAAAACGTGCGATACACTGGTGACAGGACTAGTTTTCTTGTAATATATTTTTATGTACAAGGTCCTATGTATAAGGCTGGCAATACACGAAAATGGGCTTCATAATTTTATTTTCGGTTTAAAAACATCTTTATTTTTAAGGTGGGTTTTAGGGTATAAACGAGATTTACCGCTTCGTCTGACCTCTGTACGTCAATATGTATTAACTTTTGACATACGGGAGTTAAACTATCGTTTCTGAGTCTCATCCTTAGTTTCGTGAGCAACTTCAAATTATAATGAATAAAACTTAAATTTGTAGAGACCTTAAATTCTATTTTTCTACAAAACAAAATTTTCCTCTCATAAAATATTAACTTGTACTTAAAGGAACTTTTGAATAATATGTAAAATATTATAATAATAAATAGATACAAAATACTGACCTAACCTAAAAAAAAACATTTAGTTTTTCTATTAATGAGTTATTTTAGTCTTATTAATCAATTTAATTTCGCTATTTTATAGGAGTTATTTAGTATTTTATTTTGTATTATGTATGATAATTATTATTAGGAATAGGGTTAAAGCTACAGTCAGCCTAAACAAGCAGGTGTTTCGTACGGAGGCTAAGTAGCAGACAGTTTATGAACCTCTCAGGTAGCAGGTGAGCGCCTTTCGTCCTTTTAATTGCAACATTTAGTAGATTAAGATTTTATAGACAAGTACTTTACTCTATGAGAAAGATGATTTAGAAATAGAGGACGAATCTAGAAAATTACGTTGTATACAAAAACCAATTAAAACTAGTTTTGGTACGTATATAAAAAGAAAATCTAGAAAAGTAAAAAAGAAGTTACTTGTTTTTTTAAACTAAAGCTTTTTATAAGTGGTTTTTTTATGCCACCTATACCAACTAAACGGTTAGAATAATGAGATGAAGATTTTAAAAACCATTTTAAATTATTTATGACTGATATGGAACCTATACAATAATATATTTTTAATTCTATTAAGTCTTTAAATAATCATAATTTTACCCGCCAAAACGTTAATACAAGATGGCGTCGCACCAGTCCCTATGACGTACAATGGATGTAAACAAACGTCAAATGTTTAGTTAATTGTCATAGACAATATTTACTTACACCATACGCCATTATCTGTCAATCTGTCATCGTCTTATGTCACGTGACTGACGTATAAAAATCAATATTTTTCTTAACGGTTTTTTAATAAAAAAAAAATTATTCCAATAACGCCTTTAAATCCATGTTTTATACAGATTCCTCTCAATAACAATTTTTAGCCAAATAGCCCAGTTTTACTTACTTTCCGTAAATGTATTGTTATGCGCTGGCGACATAAATCAGTTGTTCTTTGGAAAATAAGAAATGTATCGCGAATCCACAATGTCTCTGGGTGAACCATAGTCGAGCAATACGATCAGTAGTTTCTTTTCTCAAATCTATATACCATTTACGGATTTATAAAGTATAAAATAATAATGTTTACTATTTTATAAAGAGGAAAAATTTATATTTAATTATGATTGTAACGAATAAACTCAAAAAATACTGGACCGATGGAATTTTTTCTACAATGTCTGAGTAACCCATATTCATTTCCAAAAAAATTAAAAATTAAAATGAATGAATTGAAATGTATAGGAGTTTATCACATACAAAGAGTGTGAGAGAGAACCTTATGTATATTCCAAATAACATATTATTTCAAAGGAAACACTTCAATTAGAACGTCTTGAAGTATGCGGTAAAATTTAACCGTTTATTTAAATGTTACATGGAAATTGTGGTCTAAGTCTTGTGTTAATAAAGCCAACTAAATATATACTAAAAAGTAGATCTGTCATATCTACTCTATATTATAGGCAGCAAAATTTGGGTGAAAATAATTCAGTAATAAATTGTAATGCCATTCACTTCGTGATTTTAGTTCACGTCAATATTTTTTAGGTGTACTTCATAACTACTTTATTGACGAAAATTTTAATCTTTAATATTAATTTTAAGTTTAACTTTTTGGACTGTATCTCATAAATAGCTCTGAGTTTAAAAAATGCTCTCATTTGTATAAAAATCCAAATTACCTTAATACAAACGGATGTGCCAATAAGGGTTAAAGGTTTCGCGTATAACTTGTACCAAACAAATAAACATACAATACGTCTTCACACAGTTAGTCGGGAGCTAAGTACAATTCGTGGTCAGGAGATTCCGAGATTTTCAACAGATAACAGGTTCGATTCCTCGTTCGTGCAAGCGATAATAATAATTTATTTAAATCTGCCTCTCACGTCTTAGCTCAGTGGTATTAGAGCAAGTGGGATTGAACAAAAAGGATGTCGTGCAGTATTGTAATTCTAGAATTGTCTATTTAAATTTTTTGCCTACTGTAGCAAGGCGAAGCTTAAATCTAACTTTATTTTCTGTCCCGCCAACTTAGATGATATGATTTTTTTACTTTCCTACCTTTTTAGTAGCTACCTACCAACGTATGGAACATTTTATTATACTACCCCATAGGGACTGTTAGTTTTTTCTGAATAAAATCCTTCCTCAGAGTTCAAGGATAAATTTAAAAAAAATCTTGAATTGGTTTAGCCGTCTTCGAATTTTTGTGCTTAGCAACACATTTTGCGATTCATTTTTTTATAAATTGACTTTTGAATTTCTACAGTAATTGATTGTAGTGACTTTTAAGCATTTTCTTTTGGAACTTAAAACAATTACGGATTTAATTGTTGACATAGAGAGTAATATGGAGGTCAATTTAAACCTATTATTTATAAATAGTATATAATATAGTCTTAAATTCTTAATAAACACACTTCAGCCAAAGCTGCAGTACGATAATTGGCGTATAATTTTTTAGGTTATTTTGGACATTTAAAAGTTCAAATATACATTTCTATTGACTTAAATACATGTAAGTCAATTAGTTATTTTTTATTTATTTATAAACAAGCTAGATCGAGGTCTACAATTTCCATCCAAGAATTCCGACTGGGATCAAGAAACAATAAATATTGAAGGCTATTCATGGAATGCGAATGTCAATTAATTTGTTTGCATTTAATTGGTAAAGCATGCTTACAAAAGAATTAAATAGTATTTTCGTTTAATGTAAAGATATAAAACTGAGTTTATTTTTATGTGAAAACTGCATGGTATTCATGTACGACATCAACATGTACGCAATGAATACTTGCCTATTACGTAAAGAAATGCAGAACCAGCATGAGTAACATCCAAAATCCATCGTTTTCGTCGCAGAAGTTCATCTACTTGTATAAAGAAATATTATCAAAGAAACTGATACAGAATTCTAAACAAAATCCAAATGACTTAAGCAACTGGATGTGTCATTTGCTTGACGCGCTACAGCCTGAGTATTGGCTAGAAGCAACTATGATACTTCCAAACTTGGCTACAGACTTGGCTTGGCTAAGCGACAAGGTATATAAAAATAGGATTATGAAGACTAAGATTTTCAATACAAAGACCTGTGGTGCCACAAGCCTTTAAGGCTCATGGACTCTGACTTATGCATGATCTATGACATGCTAGTTCCCTCTCAATGTTTTTCTTCACGGTACGAGCATGATAATAGACAAAATTTCATTTGCTTTAGAATAGATTCACAGACGGGTTGCGAATTCACTTATCGACTAATAATAATTCAGTGGCGCTACCCATATGGGCAGCAGATAGCTTTTCGTTTTAATTATTATTTCATAGACAAGATCAGCCTTTCTAGAAAGAAAGTCTATTCTATTGCACATCTATTGCACTGCCGGGGTTAGGACCTTCCACCTGACATGATAGTCGCACGCTGAAGCCACGGCCAACACTGCTTACTCAGGATCGAGAATCGTCTGCTCATATCATTTCGAATACTAAATGAATAAATACAAAGGCGGTGCGACGTTTGTATCCAAAAATACTTATAAATCCACAATCATGATAATTTGTAAGCATTCAAGGGCTATTTCACATTGTCAAAGCGATATCCTCATCGCATTTGTGATGTCATTGCGCATTGCTTATCCGTTTATGGGTAACGAATAAAGTTATTAAATTATAGTAGTTGTTTCTGATTCATTCATTTTCAGAGCTTATCTGAGCCTTAACAGGTTTTTTTAAATAATAGACTAATACATTAATTGTAAAATAACTTTTATGATTAGAAAGTGATAGAAATACATCACAAACCAGCAGTAAAAACTTATCATTAGGTTAATTAGGAAATTTATATCGCATTTTTTATTATCTATCCATTCTTGCAAACTGTCAATTGTGTTATGATAATTGATCATTTTATTCCAAATTTAAAAACAAAATAGCATCTTTAAATATCTAACCGTCTAGGTTCGGACAGAACAGAGCGGATACACGTGACACTCATAGGAAAGTACATTCGTTTTTCAAATAAATTTTAAGTAATTAAGTTTATTTACCAACGAGACTATTGTTTATGACTCTATGATAACTTTCAATTGTTATTAAACAACAAATGGCCGCCATTACGTGGTTGGCAGATATGATGTTAAATGTTACAAAGGTTTTGATTCCCGACGAAAGACAGGAATCCCATCCCATCTCTTTACTAAAATTACACGCCAAAACTGTGACATAACAGTCGTTAACAAACGTCACAAATTAATATTCGAGTCGCGTAAGTGTTGCACGGCTGCGGATGTCGGCGCGTCTGTAGCGGCCCATTTTTTGCATTTCATTATTAGAAACGCTTATTCATTATTAACGTTAGTCAGTACATGAAAGTGAATTCCTTTAACCCTCTGTGGATTTAATTCGTAGATTTATGAGTCTATGGTATCTACATTGCCAGTTCCCAATTTAAAACTAGAGATTTAAGAATAAATACATTATTTAATAATGAAATTAAAAAGAACACAGTTCTTTTTTTGACTTTTTTGTTTTGACTAGGATATTAAATAGCATAATTTAGTAGTGTAGAGAAAAAACTTTTATGTTAACAATAACTTGACCATTGAGGGCAACTTGGACCTGGATTAACGATCGAAATTATCTGATCGTAACGCATTGTAAACAGTATACATGGTGGTCCAGTTCCTTGTGTTTTTTGCGCTACGTTGACCTGAGTAATTACTCAGTATCCCATTTCAGCAAAAAAGCTGTCAGCACTAGGGGTGGTTTACTTTAGACTACATTTTAAATAAAAAATAATTTGTGTAGATTAGTTTAAAAATAAAATAAATCGTAACCGTCATGTCGATCATAACCATCTGGTACGTTGCAATTGTCTAAAATAAACGCGTAATATCCGGAAATATACATAATAAAAGAATATAATATAATAAACGAAACTTAAAACGAGTTTCAAAATAGAACATCTGCATACAGTTTGAAAATTTAAACCGTTTTGAGCGGAACTTTATACTAAATTTAAAGTTTTCTTCGAAACTGGTGATGTTTCTTAAACTGTACTTTTACGTTTAAATATATAAAAAAAACTAATTTAATTTTAAATCCTTATAATATAATTATAGAGCGTAATAATATATTGGAATATACGCATAGATTACTATCAAATATTTTGTCAGCTGTATTGAAATACTATTAAGTACGTAAAGTATATTTTCCTAGATCGTCTATATGTTGAATAGATAAGAATATTATTAATATTTAAAGGAATAAAATGCAAATAAAAAAATCTTATAACCACCTGTATATCCAGACAAGGAACGTTTTTGCATGGTTCACAGACTCTACTAGTTACGGAACTTGGTTTTGGTTGCGTTTCTCTATCATTGTTTTAATCAACTTCCTTTATTCCTATATTTCACATAGATTATTCTAAAAAGAAAGCTCACGACTTTTACACATTTATTATTATTACACAAATTAAGTCTGTATTATTCATAAGAACTCTTCTGTTTGTACTAAATTTTAAATAAGTGTCTTAATATTCATCACTCACCCAAAAATTTATTAACCCTAGTGTTGATTGTGGATTTAAACTTTTATAATAATTTGAAATTTCGTTGCTTGCTAAACGTCTCTCCCACGTTTTCCCGCCTTTCTTTAGTAGAGACAACAGAGGAAATCATCTATGGCAATTACCCATAGACAATTATTATTTTCTATAGCCTATGACCTATCGGTCGTCACCCGTTCCGCATCTTGACGCTCGTGTGAAATAATCCCAAAATGGTCTTACCGTATTTATCATTTATGGTGTGATTATGTATTGTTTAGATAATATCTACAGGGAATCTTTATGGCTTTTGTATGAACTAAAGATTACAGATATTAGAGTGAAGAACGGAATGTAGTCGATAAAACATAGCTTTTTTCTTCCGTGCGAAGTATTTTTCACATCTAATAAGTTATGCTACTAAATGAATTGAATGCATTGGCATCTCCCTAGTCCCTAATATGTATTTGGATATTTTATTTAATTTAGCTGATAGTTTAAGGACGGTACGGTCGAGGACTTTAGCAAGTGATACATAATCTAAAGAATTATAAAAATTATGTAAATCTTTTTAAGCTATTTTGTTGATATTACAGACATCCTCATTGTGTTATTATTATTATTCTAATATGTCTTTTACAATAGATCTTATCAAAAACGTTAAAATTATATTTAAGAATGATGTAACTGTGAGTCACATCAAAGGTGGTCCGGTCCTACTACTTTTTTGGTTGCATCCGAAAACCAGATTTATTTCGATGTGCAAATTTTAACGGTACAGCCAACAGGACTTGAATTATTCTTCATATATTATAAATTGATCTGTTTTATACTCATTTGTTTGGCAAGATTTCTGTCAATTTTCCATTTTGAATTATACACCTTAGTCTTTGTCAGTAATTACTGTATTGGTGAAACTCGTACCAAATCCGTTTTTGAGCTTCTCGTATTCATACTAACCAATGTACGCGGCCAAGGGAATTTTATTTATAACATGGAAATACATAACAGCAAAATGAGTGTGGAGCCACAAAATTTTTGTCTATTTATTTTAGTTGGTAATTAGATAGTCTTAGTTAATAAACATATTTTACATATTATAAAATATACCTAGATATTATAGTTATTATATTAACTAAACAAGCCTTAATTGTTTATACATATATAATGAAAAAAATGTTTTATTTTGTGCTGCTGTATTCTAAGAAGTCGTAAAGCATTAGTTTTAATTGATTTTCTTTACAGGTAGTGAGGCACAAATTCAATGTGGTCCCGATTACATGAAGGTGATTGTGCCAATGGATGGGGACAGGAAGATATCATATCTCGACCAGTTAAAAGGTAAATTATCATTGACAACTTTTTTGCCTAGTAATCTTCAATCAGTCTGCTACGCTTCCACTAAATTTACTCGTGTTGATTCATCTCGGTAAAGAATTATAGGGAAAGAATTAAGATAAAGTATAAATGAATTTAAAGGTTCAGGACGTTAACAGCAAAAAAGATAATATCAAATTATATTCAATACATTTCTAGGTAAAGTTTTGGTGAATTACCATTTTGTGCCAGAACAACATTTAAGAATAAGACAGGTTAATTGTATAGCATAGATAATAGTTCTCTATATAATTCTGCGTGTGATTTTCTTAAGAAACGTATCACACTAGAGTACGAGGTGAGTGCATTAATCGGACTCAAACAAATCCTAATTAATAACAAACGATATTCATAATTCTAGATAGTAAATAAGTGTAAAATGGTTATTATAATTACAGTCAAACCTGCATTCATTTTTATTTATATCACCGAGAAAGTAAACAAGTAGTTCTCACGAATTCTTTTTCCGACGAAAGGAACTATTGTTTGTAGAGAAATTGGGACAACGGGTCTTTAATTGATTACAAAAGTTGTTGTCCATTGTCCAATATATCACTAACATCTAACCACGACTTTATTTTCAGAGTTTAACATTATGTAGTGATTTTGTTTGTCATTTTAAAGTTAGTTAAGCTGCAAATACACGTTCTTAAATCAATAAGAAAAGAAAAGAAATACTTTACAGTCAATGTCAAAATGTTAAGGCAATGACATTCCTTAGCATCTTTCTCTTTTACCCTGAGACCCCAAGACTTTTACTTTTACATTAAATTTGTCTAAAAACTGCTACTTTTAAAATCCCACACAACTGGTTCGGTTTATACTGTAATGTTGGTATAAAAATCAATAGTAAATGTTTCTTCTTTTAGAATATTCGCCCTGTCAGCCAGTGATAGAGGCCGATGCAGCAACATACATGTTAGATCTCCAGGATTACCACAAGTGTGCCGTCACCCGAGTACTAAATAAGATCACTGTAAGTACCTATTCGTTTTCTTTTTTAAATCGACGTTAGAAATTGTCATATAATAGTAGTAATTTGTTTACTCCTCCTTTACTGTGCAAAGTATCGTCCTTTGTAACTGAGGAGGTAAGGACCTCTTAATATCAGACGAGCTCAGTCTCTAACATTATTTAAGAATCTTATTTTTAAGCATTTCTCTTCTGCCTCGTAATTAGCTACTTATAGTTCTTAATTATGACTAGCTAACCCTAAAAAGAGCAATTAAGTTTTGACTAATATTTATTATTATTATTTCATTTTAGTTTTGTTACTATATTTCAAGTGATACATGTAACTTTTTGTTAATTATTAATGCCCTTCTTGTACTCTACCCTCAGCTGGTGTTCCTTTTTTATGTTTCATACTAGGTTTGCCTGGAAGAAATCGCTTATTAGCTATAAGGCCGCTCGATGCCTAATAACTTGTAATCTGTGTGACGAAGTGTAAATAAATAATTTGATGAACATACAAACCAGTTTTGTTTCGTAGATTACTAATTTAGTCTTCTGCTAAAATTAATAAATAAAATTATTGCTTATAATATTTTTTTTTTTTTTAAAGACAATTCACATGCTAAGCTGGTGAAGCTTGTGTTATGGGTACTAGGCAACGGATATACATACATATTATAGATAGATAGACATATAAATACCTACATATTTAAACACCCAAGACCTAAGCACAACACCAAATGCTCATCACATCGATGCTTGTCTCAGCCGGGGATCAAACCCGGGGCCCATGGATTCGCAGTCAGGGGTACTAACCACTAGACCAATGAGCCGTCATATTGTGGATGTCTCGTCGAATTTGTTATGAAAAAAAATTGTATTTGTATGCGTTATTTTCAGGGAAAACGAACATACTACCACAAAATAGTGATAGAGACGTTATCGGGCGTACGAGAAACTGTCACTGTCCGTTGTGTCGTCACGAACAAGCGAGCCTTGTCTAGAAGAGCCGTAGAACCTTTTCCATTGGATTTTAGTGAACCTGAGTATGTATCAATTAAACATAATATATGAATATAAAAACGAATTGCTGTTCGCTTGTCTCGCTAAACCGAGAATGGCTGAATCGATTTGGTTAATTATCTGGAAATATTTGTGGAAGGTCAGGGTCAGGTTTAAAGGTGTAGGTAAATTATAAGTAAAGAAAAATACTAAAAATGATCTTTCACCTTATCTGTGACCTCTTTTGTCTTTTTCGCAATAAAAACTGTCACTTGTTTTCATGCCTTCAGAAATTTATGTTTCATAGCTGTAGCTCCGATCTCTTTGGTCTGTTTTATAAATTTGACACAAATATACATATATATGAGGTGAGGTGATACGAAATTCTTCCGGGTTATCTAGTAAAATAATAAAATGTATAATGAAATTTTGTCAAAATAATATCACATCAAAATTTCAGTACTTTGACATATACTCAAGAAACTTAATAAATATTTTTGTCTTATAAACCAAATTGGTGGCAACTCTCAAGCTCTTAATTCCAAAGAACAACTTAGGTCTACATCTTATTATCTATGAGTTTAATAAAACTATATTATTTAAATAAAATATGATACTGATAATAATTTATTGCCGATGGTATATCTTATAGAATTTATGAGACTAATATCCTAACATCTTAAGCAAATAGTATCTAGTAAGTACAACAGCTAGATGGCGGTATAATAAATTGTGTGCTAAAAGGAAAAGTTTTTGTACATACGTTTAATTTGTCAACTTTAATTTTAAGGCTTTTATTATATTTGTAGGGTTCTTGACATAACACGATACGAAGAAGGCCGAGCCCCGGAACCAATCTTGGGGGCAGTCGTCAAACAGAATGGAAAACAGTGAGTTTCAAAGATTAATATGTAATACAGTCAATTTACGTATTATTGTAAAATGTAGGTATTTTACTATAACTGGCTGCAAAGACTAAATGAAAGAAAAAACTTTGAAAATCTTGAAAACAATTGAATATTGAATTGTTATTTACCTATTCATGGTCGGGGTCTTACACGAAAAACGTAGCATTTATGCGATTTCCCCAATGCTTGTAGGGGAAAGATTATTGTGCTATACTTTTGTTTTTTATTCAACAGTATTATTAAAATATAAATTATATTAATATTTTCATAAATAAAGGCCGTTACAAAATGTGTATGTACTTACTCTTCCAGAGTATCAGGTGAGATCTCCGTCAGCCCTGGGACTCCTTTATCCATGGAAATATTCCTGGATAACTCCTCAGCACCCGTATATGGATTATTGGTGAGCTACATGCATGTGACAGACACGGGTAAACAGCAGGAGACCATAATATTTAATGGGTAAGTTTGAACAATACTCTATATCGATAAAATCTATGATTTTACATGTAGGTTGACACAATTTTAGAAAACATAGATATCTCGTGAAATATACATAGATTTGATAATATTTTGCGCCGTTAAAAAGGATGGTTTTCCCCGCCATTTTAAACGAAAAAAAAACTGTCAAAATGACGTGTGACAACACAAACGTCATAGTTAACTTTTTGTATCTGTCTTAATTTTGACCTAATAATAACGCTTATCGGTGTTCAATTGGTCGCTATAACAGAAACAAATCTGGATGGATCTGTATGTGACGCCGAAGTCATTGATGGCGACTGGTCTGTTATTCGCTCCTCCACGACGCCCACGGTGGGCGTAGGAGGTGTTAAGACTGATTCTCAAATGGAAACACTCTTACGGCTAATGTTGTCACATTTAATTTGAAATACTAATAATAAGGATACCATCATTACCAATAAGTTTATATATTATTGAGATAACCTTTTTTTTAAACTATCACGCACAACACAATTTAATGTATTAAAAATAATAAAAAACCTTTTTCAGATGTTCGATCGACCCCTACCTTTTTGACAACTTCCAAACCAACGACGGTGATAACTTGACAGCCAAATTTAGGGCATTCAAGTTCCCCGATACGACCTATGTGCAATTTAAGGGTACTGTTACAGTATGCCTCGACAAGTGTCAAGGGGTAAGCGGAACTTAAGGCCTATACAGTTTTTTTTTATCATTTGCATTTGTATATATAATTTGTTCATGTTTTTATTGATAATTTTCGTTATTAAACGGTTTCCCAGAAGCGTTCAGACATATTAAACACGTCAATTTAATAAATTAATTTATATTTATTAAATCACTATTATGTCCTTTTATTTTATTATTCTGTCGACGTCGGTTAAAAAACATTATGTCAGTAAAGATATATGTTCAAACTATAATATAAACTAAACAGTTCTGACCCTCATAATTAATAATAAATTATTGTGATTATTTAATTGAGAGAAAATAGATAAAACTTAAAATAAACCAGTGACGCTACAACTTTTTTAGGTCAGGGTCTCAGATTTCTGTATCTGCTTCATGATCATTTGTCAATGTAATAGGCACTTTCCTAGGCGATCAGCCTTCTGTGCCTGACACACGCCGTCGACTTTTTGGGTCTAAGGCAAGCCGGGGCCACGTGGCCGAAACTGCTCGATAAAATTTAAATATTTAAGGATTTTTGCTAAACCTGTAAGAATATAAAGTAAATGCATTTTAGGGCGAAAATTTATAATTTTCGATTATTTGCGAAAAAAATGTTTTTATTTGTTTCAGGTGCAATGCAGTAACGGCGTAACAGCGTATGGTAGAAAACGGCGCTCAATAGCTACCAACGCTGACAGTAACAAAGTGTATGAAGTGTCGCTTACAACGTTTATTAAAGTTGCCTATTTAGACGGAGATAAAGAAGCAGGTACTATTTTCTAAGGTTTTATCTATGGGTAAAAATATTTTTTTCTCCAATAATTCAACATACCCTTTGATTTAACTAGACTTCTATAATCCTTGAAGTTTGAAGTAAAACATGATTTTAACTTTTCAGAAGACGTTTTTGGCTTGATAAAAAATTTGAAAGTAGCAAACCAGCTTTTGGGTGACAGAAATGGAACTCCAGCTACCGTCGCCGAGCACACCCAGGACAACCAACTAGTGTTACAGCAATCCGGTGGTAGTGTAGCCACGTTTAGTGTTTTATTATTGATCGCTAGTATAGCTTTATTATTTAAGTAAACTACCAAAACTATGGAAAATTAACTCAAGGTTTTTAAGCTAGATGGCGCTTTTTGTAATCTAATAGGTACAACTTGTGTTATAAAAAATTTAATCAAACTAATCATGAAATTAATTTGAACACAATGGATTGATTTTATTTGAATTGTAGTAAATGTAATCGTTTTCAGTATCTATGCTATTTCAGTATCTAGGTATTGTATAACAGCGCCATCTTGTTAACCTTTTCTAACAGGAAACGTGTTCACATTTTAATAATAATCTGTGTCCCAGTGTTACAATTAAAATATTTGTAATTTAGCGACGATTCTGTATAAGTGAGATTAAGCAATTTGTTTGTCTAAAATCACTATTTGTTTAGATTTCTTTATAATTCTCATCTAGAAAAATGTGCAACGTTTTTTAAATATAATATTAAGTATGAAAATGTATTTCTTGACTAATGAGTGCAAAAACCACATTTAATAATTAATATTAATTTACTTACGTCCATTACATTTAATTCCGTCCATTTTAAATAATAGATTTATTTTTAAGCCTTACTAAGTTAATGCAGTCGCATTTAAGTTCACTAGTCTTAAAAATAAAATGTAAAATTAAGAAATAGTAGTTTAGTAATTCTACCATAGTAATAAGTGTATACTTAACAGTACTGCTTTTAATCGATGATTAACAATATTCACGAGGGCATGGATGTCAAAATTCGTCAATATATGGCAATGAGGGCAGAAAACTTTCTTGCCAGAAATGATCAATATATCTCAGAATGAATCATTACGTGCGAAAAGAGAATTTGTGTATGTGTCTGCCCCATTCTTCAACACCGGAATGGTCCACGGGAATACCGGACTGTATATATATATACACTATCTAACTGTGTATATATAACAACAATTATTATTAAAAGTACGAAAGCAAGCAAGGACCAATAATTTATTAGAAGGACCAATAAGCAATTAAAATAAACAGGTGCTCCAAATACCCGTACCCATATTGTCTTTATAAATTATGATTGTAACTATGTATGTACGGAAAAATACACATTTATTTTTAACCATGTTTGGAGAGCTCTTAAGCCTTTTTTTTAATAAAATGTTTACAATTAATGTTTTTTATTTATATTTTACCCAAAAAAAAGTCGCTTACTGCCTACTTAATACTTATGTTGTCAAAATCTGCTGCAACATTTAAGCTAGCAAAACCCGTGTAGATTTTAAACACCAAAAATGTAATCTTTGGTATTTGATAGGCCTGCGCTTTATTTACTTGAAATATAATTACTTAGTTGTAACTTTGTAACATATATCACAGCCCTTAAGTAAATTTTTGCTTCTATTTATTATTTGCCACCATTTTAATTGGCGGCAAACAAAATCGTATTTTAAACTGTATATTTCTTTTTAATACGTATAACTGTGTTGAAAATCTATTGTAGTTCAATCGATTTCTTAAAGTGGACACTATTGTTTAATGTTAACTTATTATTCATATCATTTTAGATATTAAACTGTTAAGATCTATGAAAAACACGGCCTCTTGCCCGTTTGCCTGTTAAACAAAAACGTCACGTTTTTGTTTCAAATTCAACATAATCAAACTACTCTTATCTCGTGATACTTGGGACTTCATAAAAAATCACTTTGCAATTTAGCTTGTTTCCGCTTAAGGCAGTTGTCCCACCGCCGACGATGAACGAGAAGCGAGTCGAGCTGGAATTAGAAACAGGTTGGCGAGCAGCGGAAAGCGAGTGTGTAGTTCCGATAGTTTTGTCGCTGGGCTATAAGCGAGTGTACGAGTGAGACGGGCGATTACTCTCTACTGCGACTATACTAATGCAATCATAAAACACGTCATCATCATCGTCGTCTGAAATGATATTTCTAATTCGTCTGATAATTATTTGATATGCATAAATAAAAACACGTGTACTTTCAGAATCCCACTGTAGAGAAATGACTGCTGCCGCCGGTTGGTCTGTCGGCGTAAGTTCTGATCGCTGAGCAAGTATCGCTAAGCGAGAATTATCTTTGATAGCTCTTGTCGCTCAGCAACGAACTAGTGGAGTGAGTCTTCGCCGGCAGTATGAACAGTTAGCGATCAACTATTTATATATGCACCTTTTTGAAGTGAAACTTCTTTAGAATCGTTGTGATTTCAAACCAGATGCAACGGAAAAAGCGACAGTAAAAAGAGACAGACACATAAATTAATAGGATTTGGCGTGAGAGAGAGTGAGATAGGAGGCATTATACAGTGTATAAACTTTAAATTAGTGTGTATTATAAAATTTTCTGAAATAAAAAAACAGATTTGATGAAAATTAAATAAGTAAGTAAAGTTAGTAGTTTAATTATAAAATTAGATTATTTATCAATTTTATTTACAAATCATTAGTTATAGAAACTTTTTGAAGTGAAAACTTCGTACTACACTTAATTAAAAGTTTATACACTGTATAATGCTTCCTATCTCATTTTCTCCCACGTTGGATCTTGTGAATTTATTTGAAACTTTTATTATTTTAGTTTTTACCAAATTAAAGATTGATATTAAAGTTATAAATAAAAATTTAACATTAAAATATATTTTTTTTTAAAGAAAAGATCCTACATTTAGATAGAGAAAAAGTCTAATTTACATATTTTAATTATAAAAACTTTGTTTTTGAAGGCTTCTACCTCGTGTGAATTGGACACATGATTTTTTTTTGTTTACACGGAACGTATATGTATTATACGTTTCTTAAACAAGAAAAAAGCCTATAGTTAGTCGTTTCCTCGCCCGTTGGTGGGACTACTGCCTTATGTCAAATTTAATTGTATAGGTCTATAACATAGAAGACACATTATTTGAACATAATATACTATCGTAAGAATTTTTTCACTGTTAGGTAACATGCATATTATGGGTTTTTTTACATTTTCAATTGATTATTTACAATCAAAAATAAAAATCATTATAACGTAAAAATAAAAAATAAAAATTAATGGAAACATATTTTGTCCTTTCTAAATAATATTTTTAAAACGTTGAATAACTTCAATGCGGAACCTATGGTCTCGTGTTTATTTACTATAGTATTTTACTTTACTTAAAAAATAACTACAGAAAAATAACATTTTTGTTATGTAACGATAAAAAGATTTTAAATTCAAATTTTATACATTTATACATATTTACGATTGATAGCAATAGAGTATACGGACTAAAGTAGAGTGTAGATTGCATATTTAGCCTGTGGGTTGAGCACAGAGCAGATAGACACCTAAGAACAAAGACCAAAATTCCAATGACCAATCCTGTCATTTTGATTTTATGAACAAAATTGTAATAGGATTCTAAATTCGTTGGATGCGTTTAATAAAACCTAAAAAAATAGTTTAAAAGTTTCATTTTCAGTGAAAAAGGTCAATTTATCGATTATTATAACAGTATATTTTGCTTAATGTGGTACATGAGATAATCTTATTAAAGTTTTCACGATAATTAATGATATTCCTTTAGGTGGTAAGATCTGCGTCTATCTCAAACATGGCCGATCAGTAATGAAACCGTGGTCAGTGTTATTTTACTAAGTTCAAAGTTATGCAGAAAATGGAGCTGCGAGTTGGAAATAAGTATCGATTGGGCCGTAAAATTGGGTCTGGATCCTTTGGAGACATTTATCTTGGTATGTGATCCTTGCAAATTATAGTAAACAAAGAAAGGAATAATTGTAGGCCAGCTGTATTTTTTTGTTTCGAACGAAATTGATCTTCTAAAACTGGACAAGCTTTTGTGTATTTCTTATCTATCATTTGCTTAAACCTCAAAAGTAGGTAAAAAAATAAGCTTGTCCATGTGATTATGGTTTTGGGAAGATTCAACTTAATTAGTCATGGTTCAACTTTACTATCTTATATCTTTGTTGATTAATAGCTAAAAGAAGTAAATATAATTTGAACTCATATTGCAAGACCCTCAATAGTTTTTGTATAATTCATAAAGCAAGGACAAACATTTCCTAACCTTATTTTTTTTTAAATTGTGTAACTTGAAAATGGTTTGTGTAACTGTTTCTTATTGTTATAGGCACAAACATTGTAACCAGAGAGGAGGTAGCAATAAAATTAGAATGTATAAAGACAAGACATCCACAGTTACACATAGAGAGTAAATTTTATAAACTTATGAGAGGAGGCAGTAAGTACATAAAAAAACTTGTTGGTTAATAGACAATAATTTTAAATCATAATCTAAGTGTTTAGTATATCTTATGCAGTTGGATATTGATATATATTCTTATAAACAATAAATCTGTTTCATTAATGATTAATTTTTTTATAGATATACAATTTAAATAAACAAAAATATTATCCAATAACTAATGCTTTATTTTGAATATATAAATCATCTAAACTAGAGATGTTAACAAATAAGATGTTAGTTATAATATAGTTAACTGTCCTACTCTATTAGGGACTATTCCCATTGCCATTTATATTATTAAATAAATATATTTCAAAATTGTGATAATAAATAGATAATGTATTAAGATATACAGATTAAAGTAATGTTTATACTAATCTTATTTTTATTCACCAGTTGGTATTCCTGCAATAAAATGGTGTGGCTCAGAAGGAGATTACAATGTGATGGTGATGGAACTATTAGGCCCATCTTTAGAAGATCTTTTTAACTTCTGTTCACGCCGTTTCTCCCTGAAGACAGTTCTGCTACTTGCTGATCAACTTATTACTCGCATAGAAGACATCCACTATAGGAATTTTATTCATAGGTTAGTCAATTTTAGAGTTTAGAGTTAATGCACACTATAATAGTTTTGAAATTTAAGTGTCTTTAGTAAATAACATAGTCCATGATAATTGAACACCTACAACATGTTTTTTAACATTGTTCAATTTTAACTTATGGCATTCAGACATGTTATATCATGCATGCTTTTTCTAAGACATGTTATATCATGCATGCTTTTGCTTTCAAGTTAAGCTCAGGATTACATTTGCAAAGTAGACAATTCCTTTTTATGAAATAAAATCCTAATATTGCCTTGTTATAAAAATACTACAAATTAGTTCAAATAATGTTTATTATGCATTATTTATTGCTTTTACATTGAATATTACAAATTGTCATTTAATCTTTCATCATTTATCTATGTAATTTCTACAGTCATTCCCTGTTAGTTTACCACATAAATTGTATGGACTGAATTTCAAGTTTCTGAATCAATGTCAGGACTCAATCGATTTCAACATGTAATTACATGTTCTATGAGTAAAAATCTTACTACAAAACCTACATTCTGGTAGTGTAAATCATTAAAGAATTTCTTAGAAGATTATAGTAAGCAAGGTTACAATGAGAATTAGTTGACCTCAATTGCAATAAGTGTTAAGAAAATTCTGCAAAAATTAAGAGACTACCATTTTGCTTGTTAAAATAAACATTATTTTTAAAGTTCTATTTTGAGTCAGTGATAACAAAACAAGTTTACTTAATGGGTATGAAATAATTAAAATTAGGATTATAATTAATTCTATGATTTTTAAATTATGAATTACCATTTTAATAAATACCTGTAAAGAATTAAATGTATACATGAGAACTGTGATCTCTTCAATAGTATGATATTAGTGATATAGATTTTATTGCTATTTCCATACCTTAAATTAGTTTGTATGTAATTTACCAAGGTAACCAATACAACCAACAATTACACAAGTGTTTTATCATGGCTCAATAGCCATGATAAAAAACACATGGTATCAAAAAATTTCTGAGATTCTAGAAAATAATATCTATTTCACTATACTTTCACAGCATTCTTAGAAATAAAAGAAAATTTAATAATGCTAGTGACTTATATTAAATAATCACTTGCCTAGGTCAGGACATAAGGTTAGATAACCTGTTGACCATTTACGTCATTATATTGTGTGGTTTACATCATAATATTTTATTGTACAACTTTTGCCTCATACAGTTTTTATGGTGCAGTTAAAGGTCCTAATCAGAAAATATTAGACTTGTTTTGGTTTGACAATTGTAACGGTATTGTTAATTATTGACCATTTTTAAAAAGAGTAGCTGACTAATCAAAACATCCCCATACTCAAAATAATGGTGAACACCAGTCACATCATATCTCAAACAGCAGCAGTAACCACACTGACTTTTTGTTCCTCTAAAGTCTAAACACATTGCTTTATGTATGTACACTGTATCGTAACTGAGAAAAGGGCCTTATCTTAGAAACTTACAATTAATTGTCAATACATCATTAATCATTTTATAATCAGAGATATATGTGTTCATTGAAACTGCAACACGAAACATATATGTTATAATTGATAACGCTTCTTCTATGATTCTATATATCTTAGCTATGTACTGTGTTCAGCAAACTATGCCCTTCTTTAAATACAATTGCAACAGTCATCACTCATCACAATAGTGTGAATTTAAAATATTATAATATGAATATGTGGTCTTAATACTGACTGTTACATGGTAATGTTAGCCTCTTCATGAAATCTCATCTTTCGTGATTCTTGAGACAAATAATCATGCTAATTATTTATATATTTTTTACAGAGACATCAAACCTGACAACTTTTTAATGGGACTTGGTAAAAAGGGCAACTTAGTTTACATAATAGATTTCGGCTTAGCAAAGAGATACAAAGATCCACGCACCAACCAACATATACCGTACAGAGAAAACAAAAACTTGACAGGTATGATTTTACATCTATGCTGTTTTGCTACTAGGGGCTGTATCTCTGACAAACACTGAAAAATTTATTATTTTTGCATGTATCCTGTATTTTTATTTACAAAAGCACTGATTTTTCACAATTTGACATAATTTAATGGAGTAGTGTGTGTTCTTGGTGGTCTCCAAAGGTTGTCTGGATTGAGTGTTCTCAAGCTTTTGCTTAAAATTTATTAATAATCCATTGTCATTAACAAAAATTACTACTAAATAGATTAAATAACTTATGTAAATACATCCATATGGTTAAAAATAAAATGTTGTTCAAAGCAAGACTGATACACATTTTGGCTATCTGAATGATAATTGATAAATTGATCAAAAAAATAGACACATAAATGAGTCTTCCATAATTTATTAAAATTAAATTGATATAATTTACAATTTTAAATTAAAAACATAGCCAAAACGAATTACACGTTTTTATATATGAGAACGGTGTTGGCCTTATGGCTTCAGAGTGCGACTCATATCCCTGAGGTGCACCAATGGACTTTCTGTCTTATGTGCTCATTTAACATTGGCTCGAACGGTGAAGGAAAACCAGCTTGCCCAAAAAGCAGACAGAGTGTGTGAGTCACAGGAGGCTGATCGCTTACTTGCCTTTAATATTAACAATCTGTTTCATACAGATACAGAAATCTGAGGCCCAGACTTAAAAAGGTTGTAGAGCCACTGGTATTTTTTTATAAATGCGAGTATGTTTATGCACTTACAACAGTGGACTAATAGTTTGCCTGTTGAGTTAAGGCCGATTTACATTATCTTAGTGTTTAGGAGAGTGCTTTAGTACAACTTGAAAGGCAAGTTCTTTAGCGTAGCGTTTACTAAAGCAAGTAGCGTTTACATGTTTCAACTAAAGTACTATCCTAAAGCACTCTCCTAAACACTAAGATAATGTAAATCGGCCTTTATGTGTAGGCTAATGGCTAAATCTTGCTCACAGTGTTTCTGAAAATTCCCATTGACGTATTTCAGGAACGGCTAGATACGCGTCGATAAATACCCATCTCGGTATAGAGCAGTCCCGGCGTGATGACCTGGAATCCCTGGGTTACGTTCTAATGTACTTCAATCGCGGCAGCCTTCCCTGGCAGGGTCTGAAGGCGGCCACGAAACGGCAAAAGTACGAGAGGATATCCGAGAAGAAGCTGTCTACGCCCTTCGACGAGCTTTGCAAAGTAAGTATTTATATAATAATTGTATTTTCTTCTGTTCAAGTTTCTGGATTTTTAAATACATATATTTAAATATATGCTAAAAATGTATTTATTTAATAAGCACCTATTTAGATTTGTTATGTTTATATGTTTTTACTTTTGTATGAAAGTAAATTGTAGTTTTCGGAGGAATTCTTTAAACCTAAGGTTACCAACATTTATATTGTTTCAGTGGTATAGACATACTTGCATAGATTTGACTGAAATTTATTAATTATAATAGAATTATATTTGGGTTTCTAGATATTATCCACCAGTATTTTATTTCTCTGCCTAATTCAATGATATTAAGTTTTGATTATTCATCATCATTCTTGTACACTTCACTTAAAACTCTTGTATATATATTATGTTCTCTATTATTAAGGTTGCCTGGAAGAGATTGCTTAATAGCGATAAGGCCAGACGGTGTCCTATGTAATGTTTAATTTTTTTTTTTACTTATATTGTGCAATATAGTGTAAATAAATAAATGATTAATTGTTATAGAACCATCCGGTGGAATTTCAACTGTACTTGAAGTACTGTCGGCGGCTGCGGTTCGAAGAGCGACCGGATTATGGGCACCTGCGACAGCTCTTCCGTACATTGTTCCATCGGCAAGGGTTCACCTATGATTATGTCTTTGACTGGAATATGCTCAAATTCGGTGCGCCAGGTAAATATAAATAGATATTAAGACTTCATATGGTTTTGGATTTATCTAGGGTTAAATTAAGATTATAGGAAATAATAAAATATAAGATGGTTTCAAGTATATATATACGTCAATTCGATAATTTAATATTTTTTCTATAATAAGATCTGTTGTTTTCTATTACTCTTCGGTGTTAATTAAATTTGTCTTTGAATTAAAAATACATAAAATTTTTTTTTTTTTTTGGAAATACTATGGGGACCACAAACTTACTAGCAATACGTCTGCCTCTTTTGCAAGACGTTAATATACTATGTAATTTTGATATAATACAATTATTTCAGGAGTTGGCAACACTCGCACTAACCAGCCTCCAAAAGCTCATCGTGATCAGAACCAAAAACAAGAAACCAGTGAGTATCATTATTACTATAAATTACTTAACTTTTTATGAGTGCATAAGTTTAGAAATGAGGATACTATTAAGACAAAAGAAATCCAAATATTTTGTGGCATCTACATTCAAAAAGTACTTGTTAACTTGTTAGGGTTATCTTTATACAATGACACAGAACCATTCATTAAATGAAATTACTTTAGCTAAGGGAGCGTTCAAGTATTACGTCACGTCAGATTATTGACCCCCCCACCCCCATGTAACGCGCCGAACGTTTTTCTGTACCCAAGTATAGTAAAACATTTCGTGATCACCTAGTGACTAGTGAAGTTACCATTATGTGGTGTAAAGTACTGTAAAGTCGAAAATAATATTAACAATAACGCGTAATTCAATCCCCGCCCCGCATCGTAACGTTTTACAAAAAGACCCCCCCTCCTCCCTAAATTCGTTACGTAATACTGGAACGCTCCCTAACTACATATTAGATATGATCTAGATCTAGATTATTATTTTTTTTTATTATGTAATTTTGTTTTTCCTGATTGATTTTGTATGTTTGCTTCTTTTGTTTCGTCTGTAAGCTTTTGTTCACTCTTTTTTTAATTTTTTTTTAAATTTATTTATTAAAAAAAAAAAAAAATTTGTTCACTCTTGTCAATTTGGGGTCGCCTGTTAGGGCAGGAGTGTTGTTATAAATAAATAAATAAAAATAAATATTCATAATATTGAATTGAATCCAGGTGCGGCTGGCCCTGCCGCTCCGCAGCCGAGCACTACGGTGGCAGCGATTTCAGAGTGGCGGTGAGGAAGCTCGCACAAACGGCCGCGTAACACCTAGGCGACATTCCTATTATCGGACGACCGATCGGAACGCGACAGTCGCACGTTATAACACACGTTAAACGGTGCTAATTCTGATGTAATCAATATCTATTGATTTTTCCTATACAAAACATTGGTACTAATCATGTTTAGTGCTTTTGTAGAAAATAAATAGGTACCTGTTTAAATTACATCAGAATTACCACTAATTAATACAGCAATTGCGACTAGTCGTAAATAACGCGACCGCGACTTGTATCCGCAAGTAGGAAGGGGCAACATATCACCACTGACGTCCCTCTGACAGAATGTACGTTCATAGATTTTGTACTTGTAAATTATTGAATTCATAGGCTAATGGCGGGCTGCCACGTAATATTGTACTTTATGCTCAGTTATATTTAGATGTTTTATTATAAGTTGTAATGCATTTATTTTTGATGGCCTACGATGTGTGTGCAATATGGATATTCGTCTTCCATGTGTTTGTTTTTGAACTCGTGTGAGTTGATATTGAATAAGCTCAAAAATAAAAAATTGCTGACAATATGACGCGTCTTATAACAAGTGTTAGGACAAATGGCATTCAAAATTGAAATACGCAAATCATTTTGTTGCGATTATTTCTTACCAAGTTTGCTTTATATCATTTTACTGTTAGAATATGGCGTCTTTGTAAGAGCAACTTACGCCTGCCTAACATTATTTTACCGTTAGTTAGTTAATAGTTAGTTATTCATACAACATTTTACACGTAGTTTACGCTCTAAATTGTTTACTGTTAATTCAATTTCAACTCATACTAAGGCCTGCTTAAATGATCCAGCCACTGCCATAGGTTAACATAGAAAGGTTAAATTTAACATAGTTGAAATCATTGATCTCTAGAATTTCTACTCGTGAGTTCTAAAAGATGAAACGTTTAAATTGTGCGTACTCTTATGACCTCGTATACATAAATATCAAATTATTGCTAAAAGGCCTTCTTTAATAGAAAACGCATGAAAACAGTTTTTTAAGTCTGGGCCCGTATTCTAGAACATTCATCAAACTTAAATTTAGCTTCAAGAGCTGTCAAACCATTTTTTTTTTTATGAAGTCTATGCGTTCAAGACGAGATTGTTACTTGAGATACGTTTTAGAATATGGACCCTAGTCTGTTGAATTTGTATCAACAAGACAGCGTTAACTAACTTAAAAGCTAAAAATCTATATAAAAAATCCTTTGATAGTACAGATTGTCAATCGACGAGCCATAGGAATTGCAATTTGTATGTCTGATATAGCATACAGTAGTGCAATCAGCCTGATTAAAGATTTAAGTTCAAAACTTCTCCTTTTTAAAAATAAAATGAATGAATAATTAATTTCTTTTGCAGTTAATTCTTTAGTTTAATTCTATTTCACCACATTTTATTTTCTAAAATTTTTCAAAAATATCAGGACAATGGATTTCTTCAAGAAGGGCCTATTTAGTCCATCGTAGTTTTGTACATATCCGTGCATTGATTTAGGTTATTAAAGTAATTTGTAATGATGGCTGGATGTATATATTAGGTAATTTCTTTCACGGTTATTCATCTTTTGATCCGAATTATTTGTTAAGTAGTACCTATACATCTTATATGACTGAGAATCGAGTTCAATTATGTAAATAATTAGTGTTTTGTTACAATGCGGTTGGCATAGGATTAATCCTCGTATATTCCATAAGGATTTAGTTATAACAATGATATTTACATAGATTCAACATCGAAATAACTGCTAATGTAGGTTTTGGGATATTCTGTTCTAAATTCTTGTTTAAATACTCCGCACTTAATATTAAATTGTAATAATGGAATCGATCACATTAAATTTATTTAACAAAATCCGTTCCAAAACGTTTCCTTCGTGTGCCAATTTAACAGTATTGGCGGTAACTGATTAACTACCTATGTATAGCCTTTTATATCCAAATGTATGTTAATGATATTGTTTTACTAAATTAAAATAAGCATTGTTTATATGTAAGCTATGATAAGTAAAACTTGAGCGATTACTTATTAGGATTGATCCTTAAAGCGACAAATCTCTGAAAGCCTAATCAGAGTAACGGATGACTATTGATGGGTGCGTGTACGTGGAGGCGTATACGTACTACGAGCGTACGTATAAGTCAGGTAAGGTGTACATTGAATAATCTTTGGCAAAAGAAATTGTATGGCTTGACACTTGAATTCTCTAGCCTCAAGTTGTGGACAACTGCGAAAACATTAAAACTAATGTTGTTTCGACTTCTTGCAATGGACGGTCATTTGCATTTTATAAATGACCTTATGCAAATTTATCACCACGTTTTGGAACAATTCGATGTTATTGACATTCACTAGTTTGTGCGATTGAAAGAAATGGTAAATGTTTAGGCATTTTTGTCATGTAAATATTAATGCAAATGACCGTTTTGGATGAAGATTTCCTGATCAATTGGTAATAATACTTGTTCAACAAATTTTATTAGTCCAAATTGGATTTAGTGGGATAAATGGTTATTGTAATGTGACTTCAAGTGTTTAAATATTACGGTCAATATATCTCTAATGAGATTCTTTGCACGGTGAGTTTTACTAACAAACTACACGTCGAATGTGACAGCTACAGAAATATAGCTGAAAAAATTAACTTGGATCGTTCAGACGTCCGAACGTCTCAAGATTCGGACTAGGTTTGAACACTATCAAATGTCGAGAAACTATGATTTGACAGATGTCAAATGTAGTTTAAAATTCGAGTGCGTTCGAAATGCGGATGTAATTTCGCGTTCATATGGGAACGCTTGTATGCGAGACATGAAAGCTTTTTAAAATGTCCGCTAACTAATTAAAGACTAAACTTAACTGTATATAATAATGATAAGATAGTTAAGCCAAAACACTGTTTTTTATAATCCTAGGTAATTTTAATAACTGTTGTAGTGATAAAGTCATTATTTGACATATTTTTATTGCATATTCATTTCTGTAGCCGATCTTTGTGTGAAGCATAATAATATCTTAAACTTGTCTTATGTATTTCAAATAAAATATTTTCAGATATCCTATATAAAAACCTATCGAAGTAGATGTTAAGCATAATAGAAGCTTCATAAACTATGTATTTCTTTGGTTGATGTTGCTTTTCAAAGTCGATTTCTTTTTGATTTTCATCTTAGAATTAATGTGCTAAGCTTTGATGTGAATTTTGATAGGGATAAAGCATTTCTTAATAGTTTTCATAATGATAAATTATAGGCCCGAGAGGTACGGTTGCATTTTGTTAAGGGGTTGTCAGCTTAGCATATTATTATGCTTTCGATATTAAAATCTATTATTATGCTTGCATTGTTTTCAACGTCCAGTATGTATTGATTCCTTTAGCACAATAAAGTGGATAAAAGAATGTGTATTTATTTATTTATGTTGCCAGAAAACCCCCGTCAACAGGTAAATGGACACCGTTTATCATGCTGGATTTGTTGCTGAGAAGGAAAACTATGGCGTTTACTGCTTCTTGTACTTCGCCAAACCTATAAGAAAACCAATAATTACAATTAATATTGAAAATATAATTGATTTTTGTAATTTAATCTACAATATGTCATAATAAGTTGGGGAGCGTTCAAGTATTTACGTAACGAATTTTTTTCCCCGGGCCGGGGATTGAATTACGCGTCACAAGGTAGTCACGAAACGTTTTACTATACTTGGGTACAGAAAAACGTTACGGTGCGTTACACGGGGTGGGGGGGGGTCAATTATCTCCAAAAATTGCGTGACGTAATACTTCAACGCTCCCTTAGGTCTTAATCGGGTTACTTAATGTGTTACAAAAAATTACAATTCATTTAATATGGAATGTAACTTTTCAATAATATAATTAGTAAAATAATGTTACCGTACCTGCCCAAAGGTATTTTAGAAAGCATAGTTTGTGCTTTCTCAGGATCTGCCCAAGCTCTTCGCCCCAAATCTGTCATTATTACAGTTGGATTGATAGTATTTACTCGAATACCATGAGGTCCTAGTTCCAATGCCATCACACGAGTCATTGCATCCAAAGCACCTTTAGATGTGCAATAGGCTAAGTGATCTTTTAATGCTGCCTATATGAATTAAAATATTTTTTAATTCGTATTTAGCTATGTCTTATTACGTTCAGAATACGTAATATATACTTTTTTAAGATGTGATTTTATATGAAATATAAAAGACGAGTATTTTAATTATAAAAACATACTTACTTTTGACCCTTGCGAAGAAATGTTAACAATCGAACCGTAAATTTTATTATCTATCATTTTCCTGGCGACAATTTGGGATATATTTACTATAGCCCTAACGTTTACTTGCATTGTTCTGTAAAAACATTTTTATTATATCTTTATACATTAGGTAATTAAATCGACAGTGTTTTCAATTATATTCATAATTATATTAAAATTAACAGCCGGATGTACCATAGGTATCGGGGTTAAAGGTAAAATAGGAAAATCTAATGTAAAATTATTTAAAATAAATAAAGGGTACAAATAATGAGATTTCGGTGGGCGAAAGATGACTGGAGACAGTAAAAAAATTCTGGATGTCCTTGGAGGAGGCTTTAACCTGTGGGTAGTCGTGGCTCCATATAAATAGGAGTAGAATTTTATTATATAACTTACTGTTAACGTATTATGTCGTTAAACAGTTGGTATTTTTTATGGAATTAAATAAATATTCTATCTATACAATGGCACAAAACATTTGCCTACCTGCCCACCATCTGCATTAGCAATTTACAATAAAAGAAGCATGTTTACGTGGTCATCATAAGGCTCGTACCGGTCACGACTATGTATATTTTGCTTAGAATTTACTTTGAGCGATTACTAGATACATTAAGTAGTGTCATCCTACGATTTTAAATCCTTGGTCTTGCGTTCGAGTCCTGAGTTCGAGGCACTCTGTCGATGGAGGATTTTAGGTCCATTGAAGACTTCCTCGTTACTGTGAAAGAAATCTTAGGCAATGTGTTTCAGGAGGAAAGATCAGTGATCACCTTGCTTATAGTAATTAACAGAGATATAGAAACGAGTGGGCTCAATGGGGGAGTAGTGACTTTAGAGTAAGTTATATTAGAGATATTTTAATCCAATTTTAAATATATTTAAAGTAAAAGCGGCTTATACAAAACTTACTGGTCAAAAATATCCGGGGAGCAATCTAGAACTGGTTGATTCTGTATAAATCCCGCACAGTTTACCAAACCATGAAAAATTCCAAGCGATTCGACTGTTTCTCGTGTTGTATCCCAATCTCGTAGATCGACGCAGGCTATTTCGATTGAGGGGTATTCATTTTTTAACTTTTGTAGGTTTTCTTCTTGATGCGAGATAGCAACTACTGTTGCTCCAAGTCTCCAAAGTTCGATGACAGTACCACGACCGATGCCTGAAGTTTGTTTAATGATGGTTTGGATCTCAATAATAAGTTTTTGCTTAATTAATAATTAAAAATCAATAAATTTATTAGTATATATTCACTTATTGAAGTGCTGTTTTGGCAATACATAAACTTAACTAAACCAAGTGTAAGAACTATTAGTAGAAAAATTCGTTTAATTGTGGTTCAAAGCCCTTTAGTTGAGTTGCTGATAACCTAATTCAAATTATTTAAGATTTACCTATCTGATGTTGCTAATACATAACTAGTCCGTAAATATAACATGATATTGGGATCAAGTATTACAATCTTACCCGAACATCCACCGGTCACTAATATCCTTTTATTTTCGAAGTATTTAGCCATTGTCGCTCTGCAGTTAAAAGTTCAAATTGATTCGACCTTACGTACGCTTATCTTCAACAAGTTTATTATTTAATAACAAAGAAGATAACTTGTAGGTATATTATCACGTATATGGATAATTTAATACAAATAAAATGTATAAACAATAAACTATTATTTTGAAGTGTGACAACTTAAAAACTACTATGCTAGGATGTTCGATAAAAACGTTAATTTTTAAACGTTTTCGACGTAGTCATCTGTAACGTTTATACAATTTTTATATTTTCTAATACTTAAATGTATATAACATTTTTTTTTAAATATTTATCGCGCTCCCTTAAAAAATCTTGTATCGCGGCGACTACTCTGCGTATCTTCAAATTTTTGGCATCTGAGATGTTCTTTTACCGCAGAAACAGGTATTTAGGTCCGGTGAATATAAACGAAGTCCATCACCACCAAGACAGCTTCTTGAATGACAGCCATCGTAACTCTGGACTAGTGCGCGGAATTGTTATCTTGTTAAAACAAAATAACTTTAGCAAGCTTTGCCACGTTGCTGCTTGCGTATAAAGTCCCCGTAATAGTGGCTTCACGATTAAAGTATTCGATCATCATTAATACCCATTAGTACCAAAAAAACAGCCCACGATTGTACCGGCGGCAATACACCTATGTCTTCGGAGTTGGAGATGGCGAACTCATCCAAGTCATGGACGGTTTTTTCGTTCCGGGTCAAAATGATGAAGCCATGTTTCGTCCATAGTCATGAGTCGAGCCAAATACCGATCACGATCTTGCAACACACCTAAAAAGCTTTGTAAAATTCTCAATCAGAAAAAGTTTGCCGACACTTTTATCACACCCAAATGGTTGTGTATAATAGTATAATATTTATATTTCTCATGGAAATCTTTATATTTTCTTCACAATGTACCTCATATAACTTTTTTATTAATTAGTTGGTTTTTATTATTATTTCTACGCCTGCTAACGTTTCATTATATTTCTCAAGCAATCCTACTGATCCACTATTTTTTAATGAACACACCTTGTATATATATTTGGTGGTTAGTGACTATCTAAAGTTGACCTTCTCGTCAAATATTAGATTACCTAATTCTTTGAAATATGCAATTAAAATATTTTATTATATATAATAAAAAGGATCATATTTTAAAGGTATTACAATCTACAGGTACAATCACTGCAATGGCATACCCTGAAAACAAAGATGTTATTCAAAACGATAAGGCAATATACTACTTTTAAACATTTGACACCAGAGCCTTTGGCCCGGCCAGTCAGTTGTTAGACTTATCGACGATCCTCCCTCTATGTTGCAGTCTTACTTCCTCAACAAACAACTTTGAAGAAAGAAAACCCTAAAATATCTGGTACAAACATATTTATTTAACAAAACAATTTACATATTCTTTATTCAATTTCAGAACAATTTAATCAAAAAGAACATATTGTAATTATTATAAATTAAAATATAAAGTTTTGTATATAAAAGACTGATCTGAAATAATATCTCTTACAGTAAGGCATGAAAAAAATGCATTAGTAATGGTTAATGGCAAATTTTCTTTGGTACTTAATATTAACAGATCTTCAATAGCATTATGTTGCTAGAAATCCTCCATCAACTGGCAATTCAACACCAGTTATCATGCTGGCTCGCTCACTTAATAGGAACACTACAGCATTCACCACTTCTTGAACCTCACCAAATCTGTAAAATTTTATTAAGTTGTATAACTGTTACTTTAGTTCAATATCACAAAGGAACTCCTTCTTTTCCTTTATTTTTTTTGTGTTGTGCACCTCTTAATAGTTGGGGCAAAGAGATTAATATTAAATAATATAAATGTTTCTGTTATTAAAAAAAAAGTGTAACAAATAAAGATTCTATAGCCATAATCAAAGTCATGAAGGATTACCAAAAGGAAACCAGAAAAATCGCCCGGAAAATTTAAGAATACTAAGGCACCATATAATTCAAACTTTTTTGATGTAACCTTATGGCGTTTGACATAACATTGACAGAATGCATGCGACAAATATCGTCAGAGGGTGTAAGAAAAATTAATATTGTTTAAAATAAATGCTTCGATCGGAGATATTATATTGATAAAATAATAATCAATAATATATGTAATAGACTATACTTATAACGGGATGAGCACACTACATCAACAAACTTTTAGAAAGGGAGACAGGAAAAAACTGTATGAGCTAATATGTAGATATATGTAGATATATGTAGCAGCAGAATTATATATTTATATATATATAATTCTGCTGAATGTGTGTATGTCACTGAACTCCGATTTGAATGATTTTTTTTAATGCATTTGGGTGACGCTCTGTATGGTTTAGATTCACAACTCAGCCCAGCAGCTGGCGCTGAGTCTGTACTATCATACTTTGTTTAATATATGAATTACTTGAAATATTATGCAGGTCAACGTCTGTCGGGTCCACTAGTGATATAATATAACTAACATATTGTGATGGAACAAACATCACAGATAAAAAATGTGTGGCTTATACATAGCTAAAGTTCTTGATAGAGGTATCATCATAATAAATCAATAGATTTTACCTTCTTAATGGAATCTTAGATAGCATTTCTGAGCTTTTCTTTTCATCAGACCAACCAACTTTCGCCATGGCAGTCATTATTACTGTAGGATTGACAGCATTAACCCTTATTCCATGCGGCCCCAATTCTAAGGCCATTGCTCTGGTTAAAGCATCGAGAGCTGCTTTTGAAGCACTATATATTGTATGATCTTGTAGAGCAGCCTGGAAAATAGTTATGTTATAATGGTATTAGTATATGACATAACAGTTTATAGTTAAAGTTAAACCTTTCGGTTCTCAAATGACTTTTTAGGTAATGGGGCTATACTTAAGTAGCCAATATCAAACTCAATGGCACATTTCAAAATTTATTTTCAAATCATATGGGAGTCTAAAAAACACTGGAAGTGTGATGGAAGTAAAAAATAATCAGTAAATTGGAACTAAAACACTTGCTTGCTAACTATATTACCAATATTGGATTACATAGCTTGTGGGCATTCTAAATTATTTTGTGATATAAATTTAAAAAAAAAAAATTAACAAGATAAACTTACTTTAGAAGCTTGAGAAGATATATTTACAATTGCCCCATTGATTTTTTTTTCTATCATTTTTCGCGCTACAACTTGGCTTATATTTAAAACTGCTTTAACATTGACATCAAAAGTCCTAAAATTTAAAAATAATTAAAAACCAAAATCCAAATTGCATGTTCACTCACTTCAAAACTTTAACAAGAGGAATATAGATCATAATATTATTTTTATTGTATTAAATAAACTAAACGCTGTGTATAGCAGTTAATGTAACCAGATTTCCAGGATTAATGGTGGAGTAAAAATTCTCAACAAAAGTTGTTAGTAAAAATGTTTATCAATACCTACTTTAAAACAAAAATTTACTATAATACTTAAAGTTGCTTAAAACAACAAGCTTACATATCAAAACTGGATGAAGAACTTGTAAGGAAAGGTTCACATATGGCAATTGCAGCATTGTTTACTAATGCATCAAACGGTCCCAAAGATTCTACTATGCTACGGGTCTTTTCCCAATCAGCTATATCTACATCAACAATGTCAATTGAAGGATATTCGCTTTGTAAGGCCTCTAAATGTGATCTTGTTCTAGATAATGCTACAATATTTGCCCCAGCTCTCCATAATTCTACAGCAATCCCTCGACCAATCCCTGAAAAATAATGTGCAGCAAAACATTGTTTCCACCATTATAGTGAATATGGCATTTTCTACACAATAATTTGATTGTAATATGAATTACCTTGACCAGCACCAGTAACTAGAATCCGTTTTCCTTTGAATGATATTTCCATCATTTGTTTGTTCGGACTTGGAAATCTGCAGTCAAAATAAAATAATATGTAAGTTAAGTTTGGTCGTCAAGTTTATTTCAGTCACACAATTAAGCACATACACGGTAAGTTGCGAATTAGCCGAATGCAAGTAACATTAATTTTTCTTAGTACTTTTTAAGTTTGGATTATTTCAAATTTTTCCCAAACTGTATATTGACATTTGACATTTAACAATTTACACTTATTAGTTTTGATGTTTCAAAGAAACCTCAAAGTGGTTTAAAATTTTTATCGGGTCTTAGTTTTATGAGCGTAGACAGATTCACAGATGATTCCATAAAATTCTTTGGATTGAAAATATAATTATAGGTACGAAAAAAGAGAACGTTAGGTCGTAGGTTCGATCCCCGGCTGTGCACCAATTAACTTTCTTTCTATGTGCGCATTTAACATTTGCTCGAACGGTGAAGGAAAACATCGTGAGGAAACCGATATCTCTTAGACCCAAAAAAAAGGCACAGGAGGCTGATCACCTACTTGCCTATTAGATTTAAAAATGATCATGAAATAGATTCAGAAATCTGAGGCCAAGACCTAAAGAGGTTGTAGCGCCACTGATTTTTCGTATATGTACCTATATACTTATATATTTTACATTCCTGCAGCGCTGTGTGTATGATGTAAATGATTAAAACTATGATTTCCCACTATGCCATGTGCCATGTGTGAAATAGTTTTAGATAATCAACACTCGTTTTTCTAATTACTGATTATTTCACCTATATGCTTAGTTACAATCTAAGGATTTCAGTATATTGATAATGTGGTCAATGTTCCGCCGAATTACAGTTTAATTATTAACAACACAGCAAACTAATCGATTTTAACGTTTCGTAAGGAACTGCAACGTTTGTAATTTAAAAAATATTGCGTAGGTAATGCATTTCTGTCTAAGTAAAATGTTTTTTAGCTTTTTATACGTACCTATTATATTAAGTAACAATATAAGTTATAACGGTGAAAAGTTTCCTCTAAAATATATGCGTTCTGATACTATTCTACCACAGGCTAAAGATTTAAATTTTTTTATCTCAAAACTGAAGAAAACGCTTTATTATAATACAAAGTCACCAAATAGCACGGATGCTAATATTGCAATTGGTACCTATTTTGTAACAGGTGAGTCTTATTGCTATAATTAATTGATGAAGAATGATCAATAAAGCTTTTTATACTTAAATGATCTTTATATCTAATCCTTTGGATTGATTCGCTCCAGTTCAAACAATTTGTATGACTCAAAACTTTGCGATTAAAATTTAAAAAGAGTGGCGGAAAGTGTCCTGCCAATACTTTTTACGCGCTCTACACCCCTTGCGAACTGGAAGTAAATGTTAGAATTAATTTATCTACTTATCTGACGTTCATAAGTGTACTTGTTTACCTACATGGATAAAGTTATTTTGAGTTTGATGATTTCACAGATTATGTATGATTCTAATTCAATGTTAAAATCTAATACATTTGTGACGTCATGAGCCAGGCTTAGGGATATAAAGGGTCCTCGGACACCCCGTAAAAGACTCCAAATAAATTGTAACAGTTATCAGCATTCCCTTTTTGTATTTATTTGTCCAAGAGATTAGTGAAAAGGTGCAAATACCACAACATTGGTGTGACTAGCCTACGTTCTACAGCAGCCCATATATTTAAACCGTAGTAAGGTCCAAGAACTGAAGTTAAATAGCTATATGAATAAATAAATGACACTGCTGACATCTAATTAAATATGTATAATGTATATATATTTAAAAAAAAGTGCGTACGTACAAAGTACACTTGTCAGAAGTGAAACTTCTTTGGAAAACAAATTTTTAACTCTTGTTCATATTTATACAAATCTAAAACTTAAGATTTCCGAGATTTGAGGAAGGGAAAAAAGGAAGATAATGGTAGGAATTTAGGGAATTTAATTGTCGTTAAAATATAAAGTCTCGAAAATTAAAAATTAAATTTATATCTTAGATGATAAAATCACGTGGCATTTTAATTTACAATTCGTCATTAGAGATTTCAATAAATTATTTTGCATAAAATATAAAAAAAAATCATAAATGCTCTTTACGCAATTTTCATTTTAAAAATATAATGCCTATAATATAATTCACCCTTCGCACACTCTCTCAATTAGTCTCAATCGCTCTCTCCCTTTTCTTCGACAAAAACGCTGCACATCTTCGTGACGTTCCACTTCAAGTTTCACTTCAAAAACTTGTTTACCTCCTAACCTAGTATCTTCCTAAAACTCGTATAAGGTGCACTGGAAATGTACGAGATTCACAAATGATTATTTAAACATTCGTTTAGCTATACTTCAAAGAACTCTATGGGACCACACACAGAAAATTACAAATAAACAAAAGAGAGCGATCGTTAATTTAATAAATAGAGGCAAAAATTATGTATCTCATTCCATCTTCAATAATAAACCCTACGGATACAAGGATTTGGAATTCAGAGGTAAGAAAATTAAAGATATTAAAATCACAGGAAGAATAATATTGTTTCTGTCACGAGTGGTTCGTAAACATTTTTATATGATAGTGCAAGAACTAGGCGCAAAATATCACCTGTCAGGTGTGGTTCACCTCTGTTGCCGCTTTACAGTTTACAGTATTCAGCCCTTTTTTAATATTAATTTTAATTTCTGCAATAAATGATCAGATGTTCCAATTTATTTAACTCAGATTAGAAACTCAGTTCCGAAATCCTGTTTTATTACGTACTATTTGACATGTTGAAGAAATCACTTTACTTGTGTATTTTTTTAGTCCGCAGTATAATTGCGTTACGCCTTGTGGATTATAAATCATATAACACCCATCTAGTGACTCTTTGCAATTTTTAACACGTTGAGCTAATTATAAAACACCTATTAGATTTCGTTGATACTCCGAGCTAAATTTTACTTGAAACACCGGCGAAAAGCTATTGTATTATTTTCACTTCTAATTGTCTAAATCGCAAAAACATATTTTTAAACGGTCACGCGGTTTTTACTGACATATCGACATATGTATATATTAATGGATTTTGTTTATATAAACCTAATGTATAACATTATATTTTAGTCACAGCTTTATATCAAGACGTTGACATATTCGCCCATTCAATGAATGAATTTAATGAGAGACGTTTACAAAAATGGATTTTAAGCGATATAAATATGCATCCATACATCGAAAATCTTGATGATATCTCACTGAAAAAAGAAATGTATATCTCTATACTTTCAAGAATGGAGGATTATAATATTAGTATAAAGAATTCAGGTATGTGATATTATTACATTCACGTGAGGAAAGTCCAGTGATTCCCAAAGTGGTCTATATCGACCCCTAGGGGTCTATGACAACCGTGCAAGGGGTCTACGTCAGCGAAAAAAAATTTGGGGGTCCATGAAATGAAAAAGGGGGTCCACGATAGTGGATCTCAACACATACACTGATAGTATCTATTTACTTACATCATACCTACTATCTTATAATATCAAAACATATACATTATATTGACTTATTGCTTATGTTATTTTATTTATAGTTTATTTTATGTTTATTTAATGCTACGTATATTTTACATAACAGATACACAATTTTATTTTGAGTAGTTTTAATTTAAATTCAGGTAATAAATGTATAAATTAACTACACTTAGAAATTTACAAGAAATCAATATCAGGTAGGTAGGGGGTCTTCCCAACACGGAAAAACATGGCAAGGGGTCTACGACATAAAAAAGTTTGGGGAACTCTGGACTCTAAACTCTAACGGATGGGAAGGTGTGACCCGAACTAATCTTTGATGCATCGTATAAGGCGTAGCATCAATGGTATCTTGAATGTGTTGATTGCAAAGAAGACGTATATCTTAAAACGTTGGTGGATGAGGTCCATGCCCCACTATAACATAACTATTACTAGCAAGGAAGACCGTATTATTACTAACTACATATGAATATAATCTGAAATAAAGAAGTTAAAATATTATAAGAATTTTACAAGAACCAGGGGGTGTGAGAGTTTGATAGACAAAAATGTGGCCAGTTTAATTCAATTGTGTTAATAAAATCTGTAATCATACGCGACACAATTCGCATTTTTGTTTGACCAATCACAATCAAACTATCGCTATCGTTTCATATAGTTTCATCTTACTTATATCAGGTATCTTTGCGCTTTACCACCTCAGCGATTCTGTAACTCACTTTTCGAACTCACACAGCGGTTTTCGCATCGGCGGTCGCTCTCAAATCAGTCGTGAAGCAGTCATTTTATGATTTGGCATTCTAATATTCAATAAACTACAAGCTCCCACCTTTTCAGAATGCCAAATCATAAAATGACTGCTTCACGACTGATTTGAGAGCGGCCGCCGCGGCCGATGCGAAAACCGCTGTGTGAGTTCGAAAAGTGAGTTACAGAATCGCAGGGCTGTTGTCGTTTTGTGACAAGTACATATTTCTTTATTTTGAGTCCCATTGTTTCATTTAATACAAAAAAATCTATGACGTATGCTTGTATAAATAAATTAATGTTATTAAATCTATATAATGAGGAAGGAAATAAGCGAATCGAATAGATTTTAAAGATCACCTAAAAACGCACACACACATTGCACATTCCTACACTTTTCAACAATAAATTATTAGTACATTGTCTTTGTTAAAACCTAATGTTCTTCGTATGGTGTAATCCGTTTTGGTTATATGTATTTAAAAAAAATGTAAATTTAGATCGTCAATAAACTTTTAAATAAATTAATTTATTTATTTCTATATACAGATTTCTGCATATCGACCATAATCGACACTCCACAGGCTATTAATAATAATGTTTCACAAGTCTGCAGAGATGCCTATTGCAAATATTTTCTCTTCAATGGGCCCTCCGTAGCTTACCCACTCAGTCATAGGTAAGAAAATATTACTTTATTATACATTTTGTAGGTGTTTTATTAAACAATTACATCTAACGATACAAAGAGACCCTTATCATATACATATATACATTATAATAATTGGTAAAACCACATTTATTTATCAAAAAATTACCTTTTCAATGTGTGAAGGTTTTTGAGGTCTAAAATTAGAAGCAACAATATTCTGTATTTCATGCTTTGAAAAGGCATTAAATAATTGTTTAAATTCAAACTTATTCATAATAAAACAAACCAGTCTACTTGTACCCTTTTAGTTAGAGTACTCATCTGTATCTTTTCATCACATAATAAAAAGAAAGTTAAAATAGTTGAATTGTTTATTGTTTTAATGATTTAATTTTTTAAAATTGATTAAGTATTCTTCAATCACTTGCTAAGGTGAGAAACATACAGAAAAGGCGTAAGGTGAAGGCGCGGCGCAGACGCAGAGCCGGCGTGGAACAGATAAGGCACGGACTTAAATTATATCAAAGAGGCGAAGAGACGGATCAAAGAGGCATTACGCAGGCTGACTTTATCGTGATAGCATGTCTTCCTCTTCAGATGGCGAAGATGCGAAATTCCACTCTAGTCGCGACTGGTTGCGACGCGGAACAAGCGAAACGACGTGCCTGTGCCACGCCGCTTGAGTATAATTAACAACGTGCCGCTTACGTACATTTTGTATTGACGCGTTTTTTTTGAAGCGGCAAGATGCCTGCGCCGCGCCTTCACCTTACGCCTTTTCTGTGTGTTTCGCACCATAGAACTCCATAACATTTAAAATTTATTCACTTTGATGCATTGTTGGACAAACAATACAATTATTTAATACTTAATTCATAACTTACTGAAGAATGTTTTCTGTAAGCTATAATATCTAATTGAATAATTTAATGCAGGGCCTTAAATATAATGTTACGGCGTAATTGCCGTCGTTGCCACTTGCAGTCTCCTAAAGAAGACGATATGATGATAGACCAGCTCTGTGCCTTCATGTATCGGGAAGCAGTGTATATCGCTAGACGGGGATATTTTGCACGAGACATATTTTTAGAACACGGTAAATACAGGCTATAAATAAATAAAACTTACGATTTAGTAGATAGGAGTATTAGTTCAAACTTGGTCTCTGAATGGTGATTGCCTTTTTGAGTTTACAGTGGATGCGTAAGAGGTAACAATATATAAAATTATTAGCAGTGGAGAAGAAGGTCAAGTAGAGGTTTTCCTATGTAAGGGCCGATTTACATTATCTTAGTGTTTAGGAGAGTATGTTAGTACAACTTGAAAGGCAAGTTCTTTAGTGCTTTAGTGCGTTGCGAGTGAACGTTTACATTTCTTCCAGTAGAGTATCATTACAGCGCCACAATGAACGCGCAACGACGTCGGCAAATACGCTCTATTCTACGCAAAATACTAACTGTAGTTATGGAACAAATAGAAGACGAGATTTTATTCGAAATAAATAAACTAAATATAAATAATAAACAAAATAGCTTCTTTTAAGGCATTGTATGCCGAATGCCTAGTCTGTTTGTTTTTGTATAAATTGTTTTTATCGTTCCACAAACATTCCAGAACAACATATTCAGACACAAATTTGATAGTTGTATCTTCCGACCATTTTTCATGTTTTTTGATTTTTAAAGATGGCTACATCTTTAAAAATCAAAAAACACGCACGCGTTTCACGGCACTTATGCACTCTCCTAAAGATTTTACTAAGTTACGTGTTTACACAAAACGAGGGAAGATCTCGGGGGGTGCGCGGGCGCGGGAGGGGTATCACTTGAAACAAAAATAAAAAGCGATTCTATTTTGATTCAACTTGAAAGTCAAGTAGAACCGTACTAAAGCAAGTAGAACCGTACTAAAGCAAGTAGCGTTTACATGTTTCAACTAAAGTACTATCCTAAAGTACTCTCCTAAACACTAAGATAATGTAAATCGGCCCTAAGCCTAAGCGATAGATTTTTGCATTGTTATGTAGTAAAATTCATCCATTATGAGACTCCCAGGGTCTTTCAAATTCTTCTGGATGGAGATGGGCATCCCTTCTCGTACATCCTGTCGTTCCAGCTCCTCCAGCTTAAAATTATATGTTTACTATCTGTCAAATGATCCATGATAGGTTTGTTAAATACAAACAATCATTTAAATCTTTTTGTAGTGAAAACTTCTTTAGCGGCGTTGTACACTTTTTTTGGAATGGGTAAAAAATGTTAAACTCGCGTCAGGGTACGTGACCTGATCGAAAATTCGTAAGACGGATGGAGAGTAGACAGCTGGCGCGGCGTATTTAATGTAATATAAATTATGTTTGTGTACGATAGCGCAATAAATAAATATTGTATTCTACCACATAAATGATAGTACTTTTATACTGATAATTAAAGCAATTCGTGCAAAATTATTCTTTAACCATTCCAAAATATCAAAAATGCACAACGTTAATATTCAAATTTTCACTTCAGCCGGCACTCCCGGAGTGCAACCCGTCGTTTTTTAAGTTTTGACATATGTACATCGAAGAGCGGGTCTCATAAGTTTCGCCTTTAATCTCTTTTTACTTAGCCTACCTTTTTAGTTTTTAGGTAGCTACATACCAACATATGGAATATTATGCTATGCTACCCCATAGAGACTGTTCGCTTTTCCACACTAAAAAACGAAGTACTATTTTTTTAAAATATGCCCTCCATAAAAACTTTTCTCAGTTTAAGGAATAAATCTAAAAAAAAACTATTACTCGAATTAGTCTAGCCGTCTTCGAGTTTTGCGCTTAACGAAATATTTTGGGATTCATTTTTATTTAAATATAAGATAAATTTAAGTTTATTTAACAATTATTATCATTGGACATTCCCTTTCAGTGGCTCTCTGTGCAATTATGGGTTACAAAGAATTCTTTCGCATGCACTGGTTCTACAAAGCTGCCAGTTGGATGAACAACGCGGGATGTATACAAGAGAATCGTAATTTTTTATTAAACCAGACAAAACAATACAAAGATATCGCTAACGACACTAAAACAATTACAATGTACACCAAACATCTGCAACGAACACTCCTAAACGAATGTCATGAGCATGAAATGTCTGTTCTTAGTGTTTTTCTTGCTAATGCTGTACGATATACGGCCGAGTTTATGCAAAATTAAACAATTTTAATCATAATATTACTGAGCTTTTAATTTAATTAGCCAGTTATTAAATACCTAATGCATATAGGAACTGTTTTTTGCATATTCAAGCGCCATTTTTATACATTTTGTTTAGACTAAAAAAGTGCATTGTGTAAACTATCTCGGCTGGCATTCCTAAGCCAGTGTATAAGTCTCTACTCTCTAATCTTGTATGTGTACGAGCCAAGGCAGTATTTTTTTGTTTCTATCGAATTAGTGTTAAGCTGTAATGGTAGAAAATAAGGTTTTAACTAGTTAATTATTTTGTTATATGTGTGGTTAATAAAATGTTGATTAAAGTATTTTTTTTTATTATTTAAAATATTTCCCTGATCTATATTTCTTAGATTCTTAGACCTACAAAGATTTAATATAATAGATACCTGAAGGAAGCGGATTTAGTGGGCGTCATGCGAGTAAAGTGCGAGCACAGAAGACACGAATAATTATCGTACAGTATTTTATTTAGATTGATTCCTTTGAACATTACAAATTACACTTTTAGCTTAAATTATAACAAGCAGCGGGTTCAAGGCACCGATCTCACTTTTAATCACAATCTACTCATCCACAATGCACAGAGACCCAACTCGGTTCAACGTCTCATCACCACAATGTTCCACTGAATTCTCAATCAGAACTACCCAGCGTTCCCTGAACGCACTGTCCAAAGTCATCTAATCAAAATAAATTATGATTCTTAAAAGTGCTAGAAGGAATCTGAATTATTTTTAACCAAAGCAACAATAAAAATCAACGGTCAATTGACTCGATCAGAACATTTCCTGATATTCGAAGCATTCCCTGACATGTATAAATATTGTTTAAAGGGAATAAAACACATCTGACAGTAACATAGTTTATTAGCACATCATTGCTTATTATTTAATATAGTCATCTTTATAAAAATATTATTTAACCTTATAACCTTTAATATACGTGTTTTAATATTAGCTGTTTATGTTGCTAAAAAACCTCCATCGATGGGCAATTCTACGCCGTTTATCATGCTTGCTTTGTCACTGAGGAGGTACAGTACTACATCTGACACCTCAGATACTTGTGCAAATCTGAAATGTTATATTACTTAGAATTCGGTTGACTATCTATTTTATATTCACGTGGATTATGGAATAGATTAGGGAATTAGACAAGCGACAATCTGGAGCAGGCAATCTGTTTCTTTCCAACGGCTCTCTTATAACAGTGTATAGTTTTGAGGACGATGATTCTTTCACTTGATCGGTCCATCTGGTTGGTTAACGGCCGTGTACTTTTTATTATTATTTATTTATTAGCCGGATACAAAGTCATGTTTCTTCAAGTTCTCATCGCCTCTGCGCATGGTATGGCCGAATTGTGATATAATTCGCTGTCGGCATATGATAGACAGGCGAGTCCGTATGCCGAGTTAATATACATACATAGCAACTAATACATTGTAAACTCATTATAACGAATTTCAAGGACCGCGTTGCGTTATAAAAAGGAAATTAATGTATGGGTACCAAACAAATTTAACTCATGTTTACGTTATAGAGAGTATTAATGTTATAACGAATGCCGTTTACGTTTTTTATTACACTGTATATGTAAAACATAAGGTAAAATAAGGGAACTCTTTAAGTAAAATTTTCTAAAGCCTACTATTGCGCAACGCATGCATGTATGTGCAAAGACACTTGATACCCCCCCTTACTTATTAGTATTGATAACAATTACTATTCCCCTTATTCATAAAAACTAAATCAGTCTCATAGCGATCTTTTAACTAAAGTTTTTCTTTAATCTAATTTTGTTCAAACAGTATAATGTGGGATGTGTTTACATTTTTACGTTTGCTTACTACCAATGGTGTATTATTTCATTTAAATGCATGATTTAGGAGATAACACTAATCATTTTTATGTCAATATATTGAAAATAAACAATTAAAATCTGTTTTCTAAATTCGTAATATCGTACCTTCCAAGAGGTATCTTCGAAAGCATTGCGTCCGCTTTTTCAGGATCCGACCACCCAACTTGCGCCATCGCAGTCATGGTCACTGTAGGATTAACCGCATTCGTTCTAATCCCATACGGCCCTAACTCCAACGCCATGGCCCGAGTAATTGCATCCAAACCAGCTTTTGACGCTGAGTATATGGTGTGATCTTTTAATGCAGCCTGAAAAAATATATTGCAGCTGGCTAGCCTATGGTTGTTAGTTAATGGTACACAGACTGATTATCTATTTCCATGTTAGCAATTAACAGTTACTTATACGGTGATGGGTAATATCGTATCTAAACCAGAAATAGATGATGATGACAAAAGGCCTACCATACCTACATACATACCTTTAATATAGTATCTATCAGGCCTCAGATTTATGTATCTGTTCCGTGATCAAATGATCAAGACACTTGTGCCTGACACACACCGTCGACTGTTTGCGTCTTGGGTGGTCTAATGCCGGTTTCCTGAAGATGTTTTCCTTCACATTACGAGTGTTTTATGCGCACATAGAAAGTCGCACGCTGTCGATGAGAGTCGCACGCTGAAGCCACTAGGCCAACACGGGTTAAGAAAAATTTCTACTAGTAATATAGTATATAAGATTGAAATCTGGGACCAAAGTATAACGTACCTTCGAAGCCTGGGAAGAAATGTTGACAATAGCTCCTTTTGTATTATCTCTATCATCTTCTTAGCAACGACTTGACTGATATTAATAATCGATTTAACGTTCACATTTGACATCCTGTTAAAAATATTGCTTTCATAAATTATGTTTAATAGTAAATTCATTCAAATATGAGTAAGTGGCTAAAAATTTTACAATAGAAAACTGGAACTGCGTGACAATGTAACGAAATTTCTTGATCATTTACTTCTGGCCATAATTTTGCTAAGTGTAATGTAGTAGGCAAATATTATAAAAATATGAGTTTCACGGATTGGCCCTTTAGTTTCAGAAATTTGGTTGAACAAAGTCTAAAGTATTCCACCTTTAGAGGAAAGTAGTGTGATCTTAGTCCAATCTAAAGGGAAGATTTACAACTAGTCGAACCAGTGTCCGACCAGTCCAGCCTTCAAGTGGTTCTTTTAGATTGGTCGCATGTTTATCAGCACGCGGAAATACTGCTTGCAGAACAGTAACGTAATAGAACCAGTAGGAGGATCACCGCATGTTAAGTGATACCACCGTTCTCAATGCCAGGTGACTGGTCGTACTTGAATTCGTGTATGCGGTGATGTTAATTATTTCGACTATGTGTTTGCGTGTTGTTCCCACGAGAATGTAAGTGCGTGCTCCTATTTCACCATGCCTCCTGCTGATAGGGGACAAGTCTTTGTTTTTATTTATGTTCTTATTATTAATTACTTAAAATGTCATGTGGAACATGGTGTAATGGTTGCAGCTCCTTACAACCGTTGTGTAAAAAAAAAAAAAAAACATGGCGATTAAAAAGAGTGGCGGAGAGTTTATTGCCAGTTCTTCTCTTCCGTTCTACGCCCTTGATTTGAGAACTGGCAGTAAATGTAAAATTAGAAGCATTAATATTTATATCTTTAATGACGAATCACAAGTGTACATTGTGTTACCTACGTGAATAAATGATTTTTGAATTTGAATTTTTTTTGAGGTCAATTGGTACGCCCTATTAGCAGAATGTTGATGTCCCAATAGTACTTTCGCTTGGTGAAACTATTTTGGTGATAGCTTATGGAATAATACATGGCCCGAGGGCTTATACTTTGGGAGAACACTAGGGATTTGGAAGACATAAAGACTTTATACCACTTACAGATCGTAGTTATGGAACAAATAGAAGACGAGATTTTATTCGAAATAAATAAACTAAATATAAATAATAAACAAAATAGCTTCTTTTAAGGCATTGTATGCCGAATGCCTAGTCTGTTTGTTTTTGTATAAATTGTTTTTATCGTTCCACAAACATTCCAGAACAACATATTCAGACACAAATTTGATAGTTGTATCTTCCGACCATTTTTCATGTTTTTTGATTTTTAAAGATGGCTACATCTTTAAAAATCAAAAAACACGCACGCGTTTCACGGCACTTATGCACTCTCCTAAAGATTTTACTAAGTTACGTGTTTACACAAAACGAGGGAAGATCTCGGGGGGTGCGCGGGCGCGGGAGGGGTATCACTTGAAACAAAAATAAAAAGCGATTCTATTTTGATTCAACTTGAAAGTCAAGTAGAACCGTACTAAAGCAAGTAGAACCGTACTAAAGCAAGTAGCGTTTACATGTTTCAACTAAAGTACTATCCTAAAGTACTCTCCTAAACACTAAGATAATGTAAATCGGCCCTAAGCCTAAGCGATAGATTTTTGCATTGTTATGTAGTAAAATTCACCCATTATGAGACTCCCAGGGTCTTTCAAATTCTTCTGGATGGAGATGGGCATCCCTTCTCGTACATCCTGTCGTTCCAGCTCCTCCAGCTTAAAATTATATGTTTACTATCTGTCAAATGATCCATGATAGGTTTGTTAAATACAAACAATCATTTAAATCTTTTTGTAGTGAAAACTTCTTTAGCGGCGTTGTACACTTTTTTTGGAATGGGTAAAAAATGTTAAACTCGCGTCAGGGTACGTGACCTGATCGAAAATTCGTAAGACGGATGGAGAGTAGACAGCTGGCGCGGCGTATTTAATGTAATATAAATTATGTTTGTGTACGATAGCGCAATAAATAAATATTGTATTCTACCACATAAATGATAGTACTTTTATACTGATAATTAAAGCAATTCGTGCAAAATTATTCTTTAACCATTCCAAAATATCAAAAATGCACAACGTTAATATTCAAATTTTCACTTCAGCCGGCACTCCCGGAGTGCAACCCGTCGTTTTTTAAGTTTTGACATATGTACATCGAAGAGCGGGTCTCATAAGTTTCGCCTTTAATCTCTTTTTACTTAGCCTACCTTTTTAGTTTTTAGGTAGCTACATACCAACATATGGAATATTATGCTATGCTACCCCATAGAGACTGTTCGCTTTTCCACACTAAAAAACGAAGTACTATTTTTTTAAAATATGCCCTCCATAAAAACTTTTCTCAGTTTAAGGAATAAATCTAAAAAAAAACTATTACTCGAATTAGTCTAGCCGTCTTCGAGTTTTGCGCTTAACGAAATATTTTGGGATTCATTTTTATTTAAATATAAGATAAATTTAAGTTTATTTAACAATTATTATCATTGGACATTCCCTTTCAGTGGCTCTCTGTGCAATTATGGGTTACAAAGAATTCTTTCGCATGCACTGGTTCTACAAAGCTGCCAGTTGGATGAACAACGCGGGATGTATACAAGAGAATCGTAATTTTTTATTAAACCAGACAAAACAATACAAAGATATCGCTAACGACACTAAAACAATTACAATGTACACCAAACATCTGCAACGAACACTCCTAAACGAATGTCATGAGCATGAAATGTCTGTTCTTAGTGTTTTTCTTGCTAATGCTGTACGATATACGGCCGAGTTTATGCAAAATTAAACAATTTTAATCATAATATTACTGAGCTTTTAATTTAATTAGCCAGTTATTAAATACCTAATGCATATAGGAACTGTTTTTTGCATATTCAAGCGCCATTTTTATACATTTTGTTTAGACTAAAAAAGTGCATTGTGTAAACTATCTCGGCTGGCATTCCTAAGCCAGTGTATAAGTCTCTACTCTCTAATCTTGTATGTGTACGAGCCAAGGCAGTATTTTTTTGTTTCTATCGAATTAGTGTTAAGCTGTAATGGTAGAAAATAAGGTTTTAACTAGTTAATTATTTTGTTATATGTGTGGTTAATAAAATGTTGATTAAAGTATTTTTTTTTATTATTTAAAATATTTCCCTGATCTATATTTCTTAGATTCTTAGACCTACAAAGATTTAATATAATAGATACCTGAAGGAAGCGGATTTAGTGGGCGTCATGCGAGTAAAGTGCGAGCACAGAAGACACGAATAATTATCGTACAGTATTTTATTTAGATTGATTCCTTTGAACATTACAAATTACACTTTTAGCTTAAATTATAACAAGCAGCGGGTTCAAGGCACCGATCTCACTTTTAATCACAATCTACTCATCCACAATGCACAGAGACCCAACTCGGTTCAACGTCTCATCACCACAATGTTCCACTGAATTCTCAATCAGAACTACCCAGCGTTCCCTGAACGCACTGTCCAAAGTCATCTAATCAAAATAAATTATGATTCTTAAAAGTGCTAGAAGGAATCTGAATTATTTTTAACCAAAGCAACAATAAAAATCAACGGTCAATTGACTCGATCAGAACATTTCCTGATATTCGAAGCATTCCCTGACATGTATAAATATTGTTTAAAGGGAATAAAACACATCTGACAGTAACATAGTTTATTAGCACATCATTGCTTATTATTTAATATAGTCATCTTTATAAAAATATTATTTAACCTTATAACCTTTAATATACGTGTTTTAATATTAGCTGTTTATGTTGCTAAAAAACCTCCATCGATGGGCAATTCTACGCCGTTTATCATGCTTGCTTTGTCACTGAGGAGGTACAGTACTACATCTGACACCTCAGATACTTGTGCAAATCTGAAATGTTATATTACTTAGAATTCGGTTGACTATCTATTTTATATTCACGTGGATTATGGAATAGATTAGGGAATTAGACAAGCGACAATCTGGAGCAGGCAATCTGTTTCTTTCCAACGGCTCTCTTATAACAGTGTATAGTTTTGAGGACGATGATTCTTTCACTTGATCGGTCCATCTGGTTGGTTAACGGCCGTGTACTTTTTATTATTATTTATTTATTAGCCGGATACAAAGTCATGTTTCTTCAAGTTCTCATCGCCTCTGCGCATGGTATGGCCGAATTGTGATATAATTCGCTGTCGGCATATGATAGACAGGCGAGTCCGTATGCCGAGTTAATATACATACATAGCAACTAATACATTGTAAACTCATTATAACGAATTTCAAGGACCGCGTTGCGTTATAAAAAGGAAATTAATGTATGGGTACCAAACAAATTTAACTCATGTTTACGTTATAGAGAGTATTAATGTTATAACGAATGCCGTTTACGTTTTTTATTACACTGTATATGTAAAACATAAGGTAAAATAAGGGAACTCTTTAAGTAAAATTTTCTAAAGCCTACTATTGCGCAACGCATGCATGTATGTGCAAAGACACTTGATACCCCCCCTTACTTATTAGTATTGATAACAATTACTATTCCCCTTATTCATAAAAACTAAATCAGTCTCATAGCGATCTTTTAACTAAAGTTTTTCTTTAATCTAATTTTGTTCAAACAGTATAATGTGGGATGTGTTTACATTTTTACGTTTGCTTACTACCAATGGTGTATTATTTCATTTAAATGCATGATTTAGGAGATAACACTAATCATTTTTATGTCAATATATTGAAAATAAACAATTAAAATCTGTTTTCTAAATTCGTAATATCGTACCTTCCAAGAGGTATCTTCGAAAGCATTGCGTCCGCTTTTTCAGGATCCGACCACCCAACTTGCGCCATCGCAGTCATGGTCACTGTAGGATTAACCGCATTCGTTCTAATCCCATACGGCCCTAACTCCAACGCCATGGCCCGAGTAATTGCATCCAAACCAGCTTTTGACGCTGAGTATATGGTGTGATCTTTTAATGCAGCCTGAAAAAATATATTGCAGCTGGCTAGCCTATGGTTGTTAGTTAATGGTACACAGACTGATTATCTATTTCCATGTTAGCAATTAACAGTTACTTATACGGTGATGGGTAATATCGTATCTAAACCAGAAATAGATGATGATGACAAAAGGCCTACCATACCTACATACATACCTTTAATATAGTATCTATCAGGCCTCAGATTTATGTATCTGTTCCGTGATCAAATGATCAAGACACTTGTGCCTGACACACACCGTCGACTGTTTGCGTCTTGGGTGGTCTAATGCCGGTTTCCTGAAGATGTTTTCCTTCACATTACGAGTGTTTTATGCGCACATAGAAAGTCGCACGCTGTCGATGAGAGTCGCACGCTGAAGCCACTAGGCCAACACGGGTTAAGAAAAATTTCTACTAGTAATATAGTATATAAGATTGAAATCTGGGACCAAAGTATAACGTACCTTCGAAGCCTGGGAAGAAATGTTGACAATAGCTCCTTTTGTATTATCTCTATCATCTTCTTAGCAACGACTTGACTGATATTAATAATCGATTTAACGTTCACATTTGACATCCTGTTAAAAATATTGCTTTCATAAATTATGTTTAATAGTAAATTCATTCAAATATGAGTAAGTGGCTAAAAATTTTACAATAGAAAACTGGAACTGCGTGACAATGTAACGAAATTTCTTGATCATTTACTTCTGGCCATAATTTTGCTAAGTGTAATGTAGTAGGCAAATATTATAAAAATATGAGTTTCACGGATTGGCCCTTTAGTTTCAGAAATTTGGTTGAACAAAGTCTAAAGTATTCCACCTTTAGAGGAAAGTAGTGTGATCTTAGTCCAATCTAAAGGGAAGATTTACAACTAGTCGAACCAGTGTCCGACCAGTCCAGCCTTCAAGTGGTTCTTTTAGATTGGTCGCATGTTTATCAGCACGCGGAAATACTGCTTGCAGAACAGTAACGTAATAGAACCAGTAGGAGGATCACCGCATGTTAAGTGATACCACCGTTCTCAATGCCAGGTGACTGGTCGTACTTGAATTCGTGTATGCGGTGATGTTAATTATTTCGACTATGTGTTTGCGTGTTGTTCCCACGAGAATGTAAGTGCGTGCTCCTATTTCACCATGCCTCCTGCTGATAGGGGACAAGTCTTTGTTTTTATTTATGTTCTTATTATTAATTACTTAAAATGTCATGTGGAACATGGTGTAATGGTTGCAGCTCCTTACAACCGTTGTGTAAAAAAAAAAAAAAAACATGGCGATTAAAAAGAGTGGCGGAGAGTTTATTGCCAGTTCTTCTCTTCCGTTCTACGCCCTTGATTTGAGAACTGGCAGTAAATGTAAAATTAGAAGCATTAATATTTATATCTTTAATGACGAATCACAAGTGTACATTGTGTTACCTACGTGAATAAATGATTTTTGAATTTGAATTTTTTTTGAGGTCAATTGGTACGCCCTATTAGCAGAATGTTGATGTCCCAATAGTACTTTCGCTTGGTGAAACTATTTTGGTGATAGCTTATGGAATAATACATGGCCCGAGGGCTTATACTTTGGGAGAACACTAGGGATTTGGAAGACATAAAGACTTTATACCACTTACAGATCGTAGTTATGGAACAAATAGAAGACGAGATTTTATTCGAAATAAATAAACTAAATATAAATAATAAACAAAATAGCTTCTTTTAAGGCATTGTATGCCGAATGCCTAGTCTGTTTGTTTTTGTATAAATTGTTTTTATCGTTCCACAAACATTCCAGAACAACATATTCAGACACAAATTTGATAGTTGTATCTTCCGACCATTTTTCATGTTTTTTGATTTTTAAAGATGGCTACATCTTTAAAAATCAAAAAACACGCACGCGTTTCACGGCACTTATGCACTCTCCTAAAGATTTTACTAAGTTACGTGTTTACACAAAACGAGGGAAGATCTCGGGGGGTGCGCGGGCGCGGGAGGGGTATCACTTGAAACAAAAATAAAAAGCGATTCTATTTTGATTCAACTTGAAAGTCAAGTAGAACCGTACTAAAGCAAGTAGAACCGTACTAAAGCAAGTAGCGTTTACATGTTTCAACTAAAGTACTATCCTAAAGTACTCTCCTAAACACTAAGATAATGTAAATCGGCCCTAAGCCTAAGCGATAGATTTTTGCATTGTTATGTAGTAAAATTCACCCATTATGAGACTCCCAGGGTCTTTCAAATTCTTCTGGATGGAGATGGGCATCCCTTCTCGTACATCCTGTCGTTCCAGCTCCTCCAGCTTAAAATTATATGTTTACTATCTGTCAAATGATCCATGATAGGTTTGTTAAATACAAACAATCATTTAAATCTTTTTGTAGTGAAAACTTCTTTAGCGGCGTTGTACACTTTTTTTGGAATGGGTAAAAAATGTTAAACTCGCGTCAGGGTACGTGACCTGATCGAAAATTCGTAAGACGGATGGAGAGTAGACAGCTGGCGCGGCGTATTTAATGTAATATAAATTATGTTTGTGTACGATAGCGCAATAAATAAATATTGTATTCTACCACATAAATGATAGTACTTTTATACTGATAATTAAAGCAATTCGTGCAAAATTATTCTTTAACCATTCCAAAATATCAAAAATGCACAACGTTAATATTCAAATTTTCACTTCAGCCGGCACTCCCGGAGTGCAACCCGTCGTTTTTTAAGTTTTGACATATGTACATCGAAGAGCGGGTCTCATAAGTTTCGCCTTTAATCTCTTTTTACTTAGCCTACCTTTTTAGTTTTTAGGTAGCTACATACCAACATATGGAATATTATGCTATGCTACCCCATAGAGACTGTTCGCTTTTCCACACTAAAAAACGAAGTACTATTTTTTTAAAATATGCCCTCCATAAAAACTTTTCTCAGTTTAAGGAATAAATCTAAAAAAAAACTATTACTCGAATTAGTCTAGCCGTCTTCGAGTTTTGCGCTTAACGAAATATTTTGGGATTCATTTTTATTTAAATATAAGATAAATTTAAGTTTATTTAACAATTATTATCATTGGACATTCCCTTTCAGTGGCTCTCTGTGCAATTATGGGTTACAAAGAATTCTTTCGCATGCACTGGTTCTACAAAGCTGCCAGTTGGATGAACAACGCGGGATGTATACAAGAGAATCGTAATTTTTTATTAAACCAGACAAAACAATACAAAGATATCGCTAACGACACTAAAACAATTACAATGTACACCAAACATCTGCAACGAACACTCCTAAACGAATGTCATGAGCATGAAATGTCTGTTCTTAGTGTTTTTCTTGCTAATGCTGTACGATATACGGCCGAGTTTATGCAAAATTAAACAATTTTAATCATAATATTACTGAGCTTTTAATTTAATTAGCCAGTTATTAAATACCTAATGCATATAGGAACTGTTTTTTGCATATTCAAGCGCCATTTTTATACATTTTGTTTAGACTAAAAAAGTGCATTGTGTAAACTATCTCGGCTGGCATTCCTAAGCCAGTGTATAAGTCTCTACTCTCTAATCTTGTATGTGTACGAGCCAAGGCAGTATTTTTTTGTTTCTATCGAATTAGTGTTAAGCTGTAATGGTAGAAAATAAGGTTTTAACTAGTTAATTATTTTGTTATATGTGTGGTTAATAAAATGTTGATTAAAGTATTTTTTTTTATTATTTAAAATATTTCCCTGATCTATATTTCTTAGATTCTTAGACCTACAAAGATTTAATATAATAGATACCTGAAGGAAGCGGATTTAGTGGGCGTCATGCGAGTAAAGTGCGAGCACAGAAGACACGAATAATTATCGTACAGTATTTTATTTAGATTGATTCCTTTGAACATTACAAATTACACTTTTAGCTTAAATTATAACAAGCAGCGGGTTCAAGGCACCGATCTCACTTTTAATCACAATCTACTCATCCACAATGCACAGAGACCCAACTCGGTTCAACGTCTCATCACCACAATGTTCCACTGAATTCTCAATCAGAACTACCCAGCGTTCCCTGAACGCACTGTCCAAAGTCATCTAATCAAAATAAATTATGATTCTTAAAAGTGCTAGAAGGAATCTGAATTATTTTTAACCAAAGCAACAATAAAAATCAACGGTCAATTGACTCGATCAGAACATTTCCTGATATTCGAAGCATTCCCTGACATGTATAAATATTGTTTAAAGGGAATAAAACACATCTGACAGTAACATAGTTTATTAGCACATCATTGCTTATTATTTAATATAGTCATCTTTATAAAAATATTATTTAACCTTATAACCTTTAATATACGTGTTTTAATATTAGCTGTTTATGTTGCTAAAAAACCTCCATCGATGGGCAATTCTACGCCGTTTATCATGCTTGCTTTGTCACTGAGGAGGTACAGTACTACATCTGACACCTCAGATACTTGTGCAAATCTGAAATGTTATATTACTTAGAATTCGGTTGACTATCTATTTTATATTCACGTGGATTATGGAATAGATTAGGGAATTAGACAAGCGACAATCTGGAGCAGGCAATCTGTTTCTTTCCAACGGCTCTCTTATAACAGTGTATAGTTTTGAGGACGATGATTCTTTCACTTGATCGGTCCATCTGGTTGGTTAACGGCCGTGTACTTTTTATTATTATTTATTTATTAGCCGGATACAAAGTCATGTTTCTTCAAGTTCTCATCGCCTCTGCGCATGGTATGGCCGAATTGTGATATAATTCGCTGTCGGCATATGATAGACAGGCGAGTCCGTATGCCGAGTTAATATACATACATAGCAACTAATACATTGTAAACTCATTATAACGAATTTCAAGGACCGCGTTGCGTTATAAAAAGGAAATTAATGTATGGGTACCAAACAAATTTAACTCATGTTTACGTTATAGAGAGTATTAATGTTATAACGAATGCCGTTTACGTTTTTTATTACACTGTATATGTAAAACATAAGGTAAAATAAGGGAACTCTTTAAGTAAAATTTTCTAAAGCCTACTATTGCGCAACGCATGCATGTATGTGCAAAGACACTTGATACCCCCCCTTACTTATTAGTATTGATAACAATTACTATTCCCCTTATTCATAAAAACTAAATCAGTCTCATAGCGATCTTTTAACTAAAGTTTTTCTTTAATCTAATTTTGTTCAAACAGTATAATGTGGGATGTGTTTACATTTTTACGTTTGCTTACTACCAATGGTGTATTATTTCATTTAAATGCATGATTTAGGAGATAACACTAATCATTTTTATGTCAATATATTGAAAATAAACAATTAAAATCTGTTTTCTAAATTCGTAATATCGTACCTTCCAAGAGGTATCTTCGAAAGCATTGCGTCCGCTTTTTCAGGATCCGACCACCCAACTTGCGCCATCGCAGTCATGGTCACTGTAGGATTAACCGCATTCGTTCTAATCCCATACGGCCCTAACTCCAACGCCATGGCCCGAGTAATTGCATCCAAACCAGCTTTTGACGCTGAGTATATGGTGTGATCTTTTAATGCAGCCTGAAAAAATATATTGCAGCTGGCTAGCCTATGGTTGTTAGTTAATGGTACACAGACTGATTATCTATTTCCATGTTAGCAATTAACAGTTACTTATACGGTGATGGGTAATATCGTATCTAAACCAGAAATAGATGATGATGACAAAAGGCCTACCATACCTACATACATACCTTTAATATAGTATCTATCAGGCCTCAGATTTATGTATCTGTTCCGTGATCAAATGATCAAGACACTTGTGCCTGACACACACCGTCGACTGTTTGCGTCTTGGGTGGTCTAATGCCGGTTTCCTGAAGATGTTTTCCTTCACATTACGAGTGTTTTATGCGCACATAGAAAGTCGCACGCTGTCGATGAGAGTCGCACGCTGAAGCCACTAGGCCAACACGGGTTAAGAAAAATTTCTACTAGTAATATAGTATATAAGATTGAAATCTGGGACCAAAGTATAACGTACCTTCGAAGCCTGGGAAGAAATGTTGACAATAGCTCCTTTTGTATTATTCTCTATCATCTTCTTAGCAACGACTTGACTGATATTAATAATCGATTTAACGTTCACATTTGACATCCTGTTAAAAATATTGCTTTCATAAATTATGTTTAATAGTAAATTCATTCAAATATGAGTAAGTGGCTAAAAATTTTACAATAGAAAACTGGAACTGCGTGACAATGTAACGAAATTTCTTGATCATTTACTTCTGGCCATAATTTTGCTAAGTGTAATGTAGTAGGCAAATATTATAAAAATATGAGTTTCACGGATTGGCCCTTTAGTTTCAGAAATTTGGTTGAACAAAGTCTAAAGTATTCCACCTTTAGAGGAAAGTAGTGTGATCTTAGTCCAATCTAAAGGGAAGATTTACAACTAGTCGAACCAGTGTCCGACCAGTCCAGCCTTCAAGTGGTTCTTTTAGATTGGTCGCATGTTTATCAGCACGCGGAAATACTGCTTGCAGAACAGTAACGTAATAGAACCAGTAGGAGGATCACCGCATGTTAAGTGATACCACCGTTCTCAATGCCAGGTCAATTGGTACGCCCTATTAGCAGAATGTTGATGTCCCAATAGTACTTTCGCTTGGTGAAACTATTTTGGTGATAGCTTATGGAATAATACATGGCCCGAGGGCTTATACTTTGGGAGAACACTAGGGATTTGGAAGACATAAAGACTTTATACCACTTACAGATCGTAAGCATCCGGCGTACACTCCAGAAACGGTTGACATATTGCTACAGCTGCATTGTTAACCAGAGCGTCAAAGTGCCCAAGGGATTCTACTACAGTTCTAGTTTTCTCCCAGTCAGCCACGTCTACATCGACTATGGTTATAGATGGGTACTCGTTCTGTAGGCTCTCGAGATGAGATCTTGTTCTGGATAGAGCCACAACTATTGCGCCGGCCCGCCACAAGTCTATGGCTATGGCGCGACCGATCCCTGTAATAATTCAATATGGAATATACTATTGTGAATATAAATTAAATAATCACATACTAAAAATTAAGATTTTGACCATTAAACAAAGGGACTACTTTACTAAAATTAAAATTCAGAAAAGGAAATATTCGTCTACTCACTAAGTTATTCAAGATGTTATCAAGATTTCTTCTACTAATTAATATTTAATGTACCACCAAACAGGCTCCAGATTATAAACCACTCCCAAGCGAAATTAGGGAATTATCACTAAATAAATTCAAAGCCCTCGTTAAACGTAAACTAATCAATAAGGCTTTTTATAAGTTTGATGAATACTTAAATGATCCTAATCCTTAGGATTGATTTGCTCCAGTTCACACAATTTGTATGACTCAAAACTTAACGATTAAAATGAGTGGCGGAAAGTTTATTGCCAGTTCTTCTTGCCCGCTCTACGCCCTTGACTTGCGAACTGGTAGTAAATGTAAATTTACAATTAATTTAACTTTTCTTGTTGACGTTCATAAGTGTACTTGTTTACCTATATGAATAAAGATGTTTTTAATTTGCGTTTGAGATTAAGTTCTATTTATATACACTTAAACATCTCTCCTACACTTATTAATTATTATTATAACGTCTTAAAAGTATGAATTATTTTTTAGGTACAGGACTTACCTTGTCCAGCTCCCGTTACGAGCACTCTTTTTCCTTTAAAATAATCTGCCATTTTAAATATTAAAGATACGCAAACAACTCATTCAATAACTATTGAAGTTACAGTAATATAAACCACTGATTTCGCCGCGAAACTGGTACTAGTCTTGTTTGAAAGACCTCTGACATTTACGATAGGACAACAAAATATTTTTAAGCGCTGATATCTCAACGTAACGCTTGTAAAGATAAGCATATTATTTGCATTATTATCTTGACACTGTATTATCATTAGAGTTATGAACAGAAATCTTTTAACTAAGAGCCAAGATATAACGTAAACTGTTTGAACTACTCACGTCTCTTTTTGTCAAATTGTGTTTATACTGTGATAAAAGAGACAGCATTACTTTACTGATAACTGCTTACAATAATTCTTATCTCTCTTATAAGTAAACTAAATTAATTTTCTTTAAGGAAAAAAAACAATAAAAAAGTCCAAATTTATTAACATACACTCAACATAATTATAAATTAAAATGCGTTCTTATAACTATTAAAATAAAACAGTTTAATGTAATTGTTACGTTTTGTACATTATATAGATTTATTTCTTAAAAATATATTTAAAATTTCATCATGCTTTGTACAGTAATCGGCATCTTAATAGCAGGTACCTTTAAACAATATTAGGGCCAATAAGGGTAATAAAAGTATATAAAATCCAATACGTTTTTGACATACAAGAGTTGTACTTAGTATTAGGTAAATTAAGGCACTTTGTACTCTACTATAGACACTATTTATTACGGAGTTGCTATGAAAAGTTGTATGCAATGTATAATGAATATGAATTTATTTTTGATTTTTCTATATAAAACTGGAACAGCGTGTCAGCACGGTCACTGAATAACTAGGTAAAAAATTGGTAAAAACTCCATGTGGAGACTTAGTCACGAGTTTCGACGTATGAAAGCTAGGCTTCAATAGTTTCTTGGATAAGTAGATAATTTTTCTATGAGCATGTGTGCAAATTTTCGTGCATCGCTGGGAGCATTTTGTAATTATATAGACATGCATTTACTCAACCCTAGTGAGAAAAGATATTGATGTATATATTCAATTTTTTTGGTGTATATAACTTATGTGTGAAGAAAATACATTTGAAACGCTGTTTTAGTTAAACGCTACATACAATATCTTAGTTGTTAATTAAATAAGCATACGTCAGTCATAAAAATAAATTAAAATCGATTGGTTTATCGTTTGTAAGGTGCTTTTCGATATCTTCCGCGCTCTTCCTCGTCACGGACATCCAGATAGTGGCTGAACACAATCGCCCACAGGTACAGATATATACCTGAAAAAATGAGATTCAGTAAATTTTTACACTTATCTATGTAAATTAGTATTTATACGGTTGCATTAAAATAAAAACGTTTTTGTTGTATTTAAACTGGACTCAATACCATCCCGGGTAAAGTAAGGTAAAGTTAGATATAATTACATATATATAATACCATATATAATTATATATAACTATATATAGTTATATATGGCCATTTTCATATATAATTACATATAAATTATATATGAGTATATATATATATAATTTTTTTTCCCCGGGATATCATCTAAAGTTTAATTTCATAACCTTTTCATTTTATGCTGCTTAGACTGGTTTAAATAATACAGTTTGTATTATAAAGAAATCAGTTTTCTTTGATTTTATTCAAAGAAATTACACAAGAAAAGGTGTAAATTATTTCTCCACCTACATTTGGGGACGTGTAGACAATATTTGAACAATACATTATGAATATAAACTATAAGTACTAGTTAGATACGTGAACAGTACGTATTAAAGAGGATATAGTGACAAGGGTACGAAAATGCTAAGGTGGTTTGACTTGGTTTGGTTTTGATATAAAAGGCAACAGAAAGGTGATGGTGGAGGATGGTGAAGTCGGGTTGGGTAGGTTTTGTCTGTCCGACAAATGGACCAAATCCAAAGACAAGTTAAACATAGAACCGATAAGCATTCATTGGGAATGGAAAGCATTGTGGACCTAGAAAAAAAAGTCAAGTACGTCAAATCTAGATGGATATACTTACATAAATATATTAGGCCACCGATCAATATAAAAGTGGCGAGAATAGTCCGGTCTTGTTCATCCAAGTAATAGGTGATAGAGGTGTGAAGGATACTGATCAGAAGCCCGATTGCCAGTACTATACCTAACACCACCCAGGGCAGCATTAACCAGGATCGTCTCTGGAAAATTATTATACAATTTTTATGAGGTCCCAACTCTGATTGTAAAGTGGTATAAAAATCTGCACTTGTTTTCACTTTCAATCAACTTTCTTTGTGTATGATATCAGAATTTTAAAATGATACTGTTTTGTGGAAACTTAATAACGAATAAATAAAGCATTTGTTCCGTAAATTTACACAACAAAGAGTAATTATACGTAATTGAAAACAAAACAACCACTTTTATGGGCAGGTTGTCTTCTGTATATACATCAAATCATTATTAATTACATAAATCATTCGTAATTGAAGATTTCTTAACACTTTCTATCTCATCTAATATTTTTGATATCATCTTTTATAGAACGGGTCAAACGAGCTGGAGGCTCGTATGTTATGCTACATGAGAACTATGCCAGGCGTTCTTCGCGGATAGTGGCAGCAAAAACGGTCTTTGAAACTTGGGACATCAAGATGATGATCTACAATGCACATGTAATAAACTTTTACCATATTACAAAGATTGCTTTTTCATGTAGCACTTTATTAACTAATTTTACAATTTAGGTAAAGTTGTACATAGACATGCGACATTTCAATATCTAACGTGCGATCGCTAGTCGGGACAATTTCTAGTAATTGTAGAGTTACTATCATACACACAGTGCAGTGTTTTTGGTTTGCTATGGTGGGTTTAGCAAGAAAAAGTTTCAAAGAACATGCTCTAGGCTATTGTAACGTCTTTATTTAATCTAATTGCATTCAATTTAAGATTTCAGTTGGTGCGTGGTAGATATATCGGTGACCGGCTTGGTGCTTTCCTCACTCAACGAATAAGTATTGCAATACAGCGTCGAATTGCTGCCAGCATTGAAGGTACACAGGGACCAATCTTTTTAAATTTGTTTTACTTTACTAATTATCCATTTTCAAATTGTATTATTACTATGTAGGTTAAGAATATTGTAAATACTAATACGTATACTTGTTGGAATTAAAAGTAATCTAATTGCATAATGTTTTTGTTAATTTTAATTTTGTACCAATAACGTGTTTAACACAATATTAAGTATAAGTATGAATGTGTAAACATCTATGCATGCTGTGTGACTACACATATATCAGGCGTGCATATACACTGCATTACAACAAATGTAATAAAATTCTTACCGAGTACGATGTCTTGTTTCATACGGAAAAGAAAAAAATCTATTAAAAATCTTAAAATTCTATTGATTTGTATATTGATATGTTTTCAACAAATGATATGGTTAAATAAATCAATGAAGTTAAATATAATTCAATGAGTATTAAAAATACTCTCAGTATTTAGGTTGCGGAAAATTACATGTAAATACGTCCTCTAGATAGTGAAATTAAGCGGTGTTATTTTTCTTGGATCCCGATTTTATCTACTAATTCGTTTCTGAAAGCCAAGCTGTGATATAAAGACGATTGAAAAGGAACGATCATGTCTTGGCACTGGTTATTTTTTTTTTATAGACTCAACTTAATAATATACAGATGGTCCTTTAAAACCTTACCTTTAAAATTGCTATGATTAGAAGGCCACAGATAAGGACGGTAAAACACAGGTTGATTGTTAATATTATCCTTGGAACTGAAAGAAAAATATTTATTCAATATACGAAGATTTGTAAAAACCATTGACCCGTAAAACTAGACAAATTATATACCTAAACATTCCTCAGTAGTCTTTCTATTTAATGGTGAAGAACCCCATGACAATCTGTGCCGTTTTTTTTGAGTTTATCGCGAATAGGACAGACGCGGTACAGGAATATTTTGCTATACTTCCCGATAGAGACTACAAGTACTAAATAAAACTAAACTTTTCTATTTATTTTTCTCTTTAAAAATCTACCTAAGAGTATAGGAATAATTAGTTCGAGTTTTGTGCTCAGTAACATATTTTGCGATTAATTTTATTTATATAGATAAAGGGTAATCTTTAAACGCCCCACAAAATAAACACTATTCTATGAACTAATATACTGTGAAGTGTGTATATTAGTTTTTCAGCAATTATTAATTATCATACAAAGAGGTGAGGTATCACATAACCTAAAACCCCTGTAACGGAGGAAATTTTTTCTTAATACATTATTATATATATAAATCTTCTGTGCGTGAGTTTGTAATCAAACTCCTCCACGGCTGAATTTATTGAAATGAAATTTGTGTGTGTTCAAGTGGATTCGAGATTGTTTTAGATTTATGATTAGATTTTTTTTTATTTTAGACAGGACAGCGTCTGTCAGATCCGCTAATTCATTATGAAGTCTGAGTTTGTTTGTAGAAACTAATATAGTGAACTTATTGTTGAAATTCATCACCAGTAGACATTTTATTTCGTAAATAATTACAAGATGAAAAGATAAATGACTATAGTTAATTATACATACTGTCCATGTCAGCAAGTTTCTTGTCAAAGTCTTCAGCGAATATAAATGTCCTGTAGGATACATTGTGCCTGTCGAGTACCCATATCATAATAATTGTAGCTATTGCCAGGATTATTCCAAGACATGCTGTGATGATGGAGCCAGTGCGCGTGGACGCACAACAACAAAAAGTTTGCAATCTCTTCATTTTGGTATTTTGTGTTATTTAATGTTGTTTATATCATGATACCTGAAACAAAAATATTATAGTTGTTATACTAAAGTTTATAATTTGTTTAAAGAGATCTTATACACATATAAAAATAAATAATCAATAGTAGTCGGTGTCATTTATATTAGGATACATCGAATTCTATTAAATACTTTCACCGTTCGATATCCGGTTCTTTTAGTATTCTAAATTTAAATACTAACTTTCGAATTTGCGAGGTAATTTGTTTTTAATTTTCTTATTGAAATTTATAAACTGTGGCAATTTACACAGAGATTATAAAGGGCCATTTGAATACCGGAATTCGTTTGTCGTTTGTACGCTTTTAATAATGATTGACGTCCAGAATCGATTGACTAATAGCTAATTATGGAATGGAATGTTGTTGCGAAATAATAGTCCGTACATACATTCGATAATTTAAATCTATTTTAAATATCCAGATCACACACCCATTACCAACGCGTGTTTGCGTAAAGCTTTATAAAAATAACCTATAATAATCATTAATAGGTCATATGATTTCTTATATTTTTATTGCTTCGTATCTACTCAATATTTGATTAAACGGACGTAATTTCGGCACTATAAATGTCTATAATCTTTTACAAAAATCAGTAATAAACTGAAGCTCACTATAAGAACGGCGTAAATGTTATTCGTTGACCTTGGCCATCTGACCTATTTCCATTATAGAACCCTAATGTTACTTTGTAGCTTTTAGCACTGATTCGCCGCGCCCGTTCTTTTACAAACCCATTACGGAATGGTGATATTCAGGAAAATATATCTAAAGGGTAATCACGAATCTCTGAATGGGTCTAATATAGTTTATGAGAGACTCTTTAGACCGATTCCGAGAGGCGGATACGTTTATTAAAATTAGTAAAATAATTATTCTTATTTTTTTATTTACAATGTACTTTAACACACAAATCTTCCAAAACTTTTTTACATACAAGCGATACACTGTTAATTTTTACTATTTTTTTTCTACTATTTTTTCTTTTTATAGCATCTGAGGCGCAAACTAACTGTTGTGGTGTCTGGCAGAATGACCAGCGCTGTGAAACACGTCTGCTCCACAGCATAATACTGAGCCAGGGGTAATTACAACCACAACGCACACATTTTAAATATACCTTATGCCTTTTTTTCTTTCCATATTTTTTGTTATTTTTCTTTTTTTATTATTATTTTGTGTGTTTCGTTAGTCATAAATGTTATGTCTATGTCTCAATACTTGCAAAATATTTGCATTTAACTAATTTGCCATTTGTCACCATCCCGACACCGTGGCATTAACCAAAGAGGCGCCATGTAATGTCTTATGACAGTTAGATAATATTATAGCACAACAAATTAATAACGTTACGTCAATATTAATTCAACAGCTTTCATGCATAACACACTTATAACAGATGTAAATAGATGTTAGTAAATCAAGGCACGGATCCATTAATCTTAACGGGCGGGGCTGCGTATACGCGGCCTTTGTTTGTAACATTACGTAACCCAGCCATAGTAGGAAGCTGCCCATAAATTACGTATTAAAATAGGCTATTTGTAAAATTTTAAAATAAACCTGCAAAATGCACTTAAAAGTTTTTAAGTAAATATTTATTAGCAAGCGTCGAATTCGAAGTGTGAAGTTGATTAAAATATAATAACTCCAACATAAATCTCATGAGATATTATTTAGTTTGTCCTTATTATAGAGTTATACTTGTGTCCGAAACCAAACCATTTCTATATAGTTTATGTAATATGTGTAATATGTGATTATATAAATTGAATAAAGCGCATTGTTTTTCAAAGTTTTTGAAGTTATACTTCTTTAGGCGCGTTATGAAAAATTGATGAGAGTGAAATTTTACGATGCGCGCGCACCGTGACAATAAATTAACAGAATGAAGTTGCCCACGGAAGATGCTACGGCATTGGACATAATTTAAAAAACACAATCGAATAATAATAGAATTTATGTTACACTTAATGTAAGAGAATAATAATAAATATTAATTTATTTAATTTTTCAAATGTAATCTGACCTTTATTGACTTTAATGACTCCTTTTCCAGTCTTTGATGATTTAATTGTAATTAATTATTTACATGCAATCAAAAACTATTTTTAATAATGCCAAAGAAGTATAACTTCTTACGCGCGTACATAAGTTGGTACACGCACCCTTTTTTTTCTCAAGCATGCAATTCATTCGGTTTTTAATGTATTTAAAACAAATGATTATTTTAATAGACGTGAGTAACTAGCGGTGGATTATTTTAGTAATTGGCAACACGTTGTCAAGTGTATCTTAGGTTCTTTGACTTCTGGCATTGTTCCGAAGGTCAATATTGGATGTTTCAAGGCCTAACTTTACATCTATATAATTTTTTAAGCTTCTCCGCTTGTATATAGTTCCAGCCGTTGGCACAGATAAAAATATTTTGCATTATATTTTTCATTTGTATGGATAAATAGGTCTTAATTGACAAAATTGTCTTGAACTCATGTCAACTCTCGTCTCTCACATACGGCTGCCCAACGTGGACATACCGCAGCCAAACCATTAGCAGCAGCACAAAACGAAAAAATAAATAGACAGTGATAGATATCCAATCAAAGAAACATACGCCAATCCAATCAAGCATCCAAATATTATTCCAAAATTAAATTTCCTTTCGTATCAGTTTAAATAATGTAATACTATTGTATGTAAAGTGGATATAAATGCGTTGTTGCATTAATGCGAAGGGCGACTTGACCGCATGATGTCACACATAATACTGTAAACATAGCTGCGCGGGAGTTCGGTTTTAATCAATAAAAACCACACGCTATATTAATAACTTGACCTCATATATAAGAAATACACTTTTACGCTTTCTTAAATATTGTGTTAATACAAAAGAGTCGTAAATAAAAGATTATGGCAATTATTAAAAAGTTTAATATATTCTGAGTGTCAAAAGTCACTAACATAAGAAACTTAAACAGAATAAGTATGGGTCTCTCAGTATCTCGATTTCAATGTTGAGTTTGAGCGCTACGGAACTACTCTGCATAAAGTCTTTATTGGTATAGGAAATTACTAGTGCTGGATTAGCATTGTGCCGCGGAATCCCGTGCAGCAACAGACTTTTCTTTGTTAATACGCTAATTAAGCCATCGCAAGGAAACCGTAATGTTCTTTAGATTCAAATACCCCCGTGTATGAAAATCCGATAAGTTTTTGATATAATAATAATCCAGTGGCGCTACAACCCTAAATGCGTTTTGGCCTCAATTTCCGCACGTTGTTTCCCTTCACCGAACGTCAAGTTACATGCGCACAAAGACAGAAAGTTTATTGATAGATAGGGATTCAACGTACGACTTCAGGGATGAGATGCTGAAGCGATTCGGCCACTGCCTGCACGTTTTTGACATACGGGAGTTTAAGCGCTAAGTCTCAACTCAGCCTCAATCGACGACAAACAGAAACAGTTAATTACGTAAGATGTCATGTGGGACATGGTGTAATGGTTGCAGCTCCTTACAAACATTGTGTAAAACAAAAAACTTGGCGATTAAAAAGAGTGGCGGAGAGTTTATTGCCAGTTCTTCTCGTCCGTTGTACGACTTTGATTTGAGAACTAACAGTAAATATAAAATTAGAAGCATTTAGCATTTATAAACTAGTACATTATAATTATAACCTAATATAATTAAATTTATATGCATAAAGTAATCCTACATTGCTAAAAAAACTACTAAAATCATAAAACAAAAAAATGGCAAATAAATTACATATAATAAATTAAGCATTTATTATATGTATTTCTTTATTGACGTTCAAAAGTGTACATTGTGTTACTTAAGTGAATAAATGATTTTGAATTTTGAATTTTTGGTACAGAAACTGGTCTAAAAATTTACCATAGCCAACTTTGCAAAGTGCCTTGGATTCATAATGGCTCATATGCAATGGCTCATAAAAATATCTTAATTTGTCATTTAATTATAGTTAAAGAACACGTCATCGTGTTCCACGAATTTAACGCGTCAGAGACCATAAATGGTTAAAGACCTCGAAGTTAAACCGTAACATTGACTATGTACCAAGGTTAACCACCGACAACTTGTTTATTATATAACTCCATAAAGCTTACGCTATTAATGAGAGTTATCTTAATATTGATTGACTTACGATAATGAGATAAATTCGTAAAATTTATTGATATTTTGAACATAAATCTAGATTTAAGCTTACGACCAACCAGGCTCCAGAAGATAAACCACTATTTATATGGAAATTGTATTAGTTTTTACAACAAACTCCCAAGCGAAATTAGAGAATTATCACTGAATAAATTCAAAGCTCTCGTTAAACGTAAATTAATCAATAAAGCTTTTTTATAAATTTTACGAATATATATCCTAATCCTTGGGATTGATTTGCTCCAGTTCAAACAATTTGTGCGACTCAAAACTTAGCGATTAAAAAGAGTGGCGGAAACTTTTTTGCCAGTTCCTTTTGCCCGCTCTACACCCTTGACTTGCGAACTAGTTTGAGAAGCGGTGCTTCATACCATTATATTTTTCATACAATTTGAAACTTAACAATTGAAACTCTCATCTCCTATTTCAACCTGTGTAATTTTCCAAGGACAACTCTATCTCCAATATCAAATGTCATTCAAAAAGGTTCAAGCGTGAAAACGTAACAGATATTATAAAAGCGAATGCAATTCTCTCTGAGATACCAACTTTTATGTAGGGATTGTGAGATTACGTGTATTTTCTCATTAATATGAAGTCTTAAGGATAAATATTACTTTGTTCGAAAAATCCCTGAATATAGTACAAAACCGCTTAAATATTTGATAAATATAGATTCGTAATAATCATTGCATTGTAACAAAAGTTGTATTTAATGAGAATCAACTACCTAATATAAATATATCCTAAAAGGTCAATTCTATTTAGAATCAATTCCTTTCCTACTTAATTTCTTATCGAACACAGACCACTCCAGGGTACTGGAAAGTCAAATGTAAGTTTGTAAAATTAAAACAAATTTTAAAAGTTTGGTCCCTGTCACAGTGTACTTTTAACGCTGACATCAATTCCCCGCTGTATTGTTATAAGTACTTATTCTTTGAGCGAGGAGATGAATATATAATATGATAAATTTGCGTCCATAATAGTTTTATTTAAAAATTAAAAACAGTTTATTATCCTATTCTAATTCTCTCTAATACTCACATTTTAATTCAACATTAATCACACAATAACTACTACAATCAATAAAAAGCTAAGCATAATTATGACAAAGAGGTCTTTAAAATTCCCAGTAAATTCAAGACCTTTATCCATGCTGACATCATCGCTACATGTGTAATCCAATCCATAGTATGAGTCATAAGAAATTGCGAGATGCATTTGGGATGACCATTGACCACAGATAAACAATATATGGTTCGTTTACCGCTTTTATTGTTAAATAACATGTGTTTTTATTTTTATTACGACACTGTGTAGATTATTGTTGAAGTTAACATCTCATAAATTAGTATTCCATTTGATTCTCTGTTTTGACAACCAAATACTTGTGTACGTTTTTGACACATGACTATTCTATTCTATAGACAACGAAAGTATAAATGTCATTGACAATGAGTGTCTTTTTCACACTTTTGGACTTTATTGCCCTTGATTTGAGAACTGGCAGTAAATGTAAAATTAGAAGCATTAATATGTATTTCTTTAATGACGAATCACAAGTGTACATTGTGTTACCTACGTGAATAAATGATTTTTGAATTTGAATTTGAATTTATTGAATGTAGCATTTTATTTTCGCAGTCGAATTCAAATCGAAAAGAATCGTAGATATGTGTAAGTTGGTCTAGTAGCTACAGCATGCTCTCACTCTAAAGGTCGAAGGATCGAAACCCGGCTGTGGCATGGGCTTTCTATTTACGCACTCACTCGTACGGTGAAGGAAAACATCCTTAGGGGATGCCTTATACCCAAATAGTCAACAGCTTGTGTCAGGCACAGAAGGCTCACCTTCTTGCCTATTAGAAAAAAACAAATGATCACGAAACAGATGCAGACATCTGCAATTGTTTTTTTTTTAAATCCATGTTAACGTATTTAACCAATAATTGAAAAGTATGATTTGGAATACATTTAGTTTACTTATAAGTAAATAAAAAAATCCATAAAGGAGCCATCTTTTAAGCCTTTGTGTTTTATCAAAAGGTCCGGTAATGCATTGCGGTCAACGACTTGACTCTTGATAACAATGCTTCTTTAAATTCAAAATTACTCTCTAATAACACGTCAATTAGAGAATAAACAGATATCGAGCGTAACTGGGTTATATTTAATTTGTTAATTGGAAGATAACGAGTTGCACACAAACCATGATTCAATGGATCCTCTAATAACTGATAATTTTTAAAGACAGCTTTTGTTTCCATGTCATGGGTTAGTGCTTTATGTGTTGAATCCGATTTTTCTTTGCTATAAACCTCACGGAGCCCGAGACCTTTCCAACGAATGCAAAACCGTGGAAATCGGTTCGTGCGTTCTGGAGTTATAGCGTCAGGAAGGAAAACCCGACTTATTTTTATATAGTAATGAAATAAAGTGCGACTCCTACACTTCAATTATTTCCGCCCTTGGACAAGCAAAAGCTGACGCGGCCGTAGAGCAAGCGGAAAATAATAAACGGCTCAAATATAAGAGTCTTGCCTCCGACATTGATTTTGTCCCCTTTGGAGTAGAGACTCTTGGAGTTGAAGTGTATAGGCGCTAATTAAAGGTTTAAGTAGGCAGATAGTACCCCAGAGCTGATGCTTTCCTCGCTTAACGAATAAGTATCGCAATACAGCGAGGAAATGCTATGTTTATTATGGAACGTAAGATACAGCTATCACTTATTCCACGTCATTAAATTTGAATCGGTAGACATCCCTACTCATCGGCAAAGAAGACAGAGGGTGTAGGTCGAGAGAAAAAGCCGGCGTAAAAAACTCTCGGTACTCATTTAAAATAGCAAATCATCATACAAAATGACTATGACAAACAACACTTATTTTAAAACAAATATCGCAAATTAATTAGAAGTAGCCTGTCTAGTACTAGTCCCAGGCCCTTTTATTAACTAGATAATAGTTAACTTCATAGTAAGCCTCTTTAGACAGCTTTTCTTTGATATATTTCTTATATTTATTAGAAAAAGAATTACTAACTTTAGATAGTCTAGTACGGGGAAATTGCAACCTGCGTTTGTTCCGAGTTTTAACATTATGCGTATGTTCTATTCAAGTAAAGTTACCCCTATTATTATTATTATTATTAAATAACCTACCTACCACTACTAAATTACCACTAAGCGAGATGATTTTAGTGTCATTTTTCTCGTGAATTGTTGTCATACTCGGTCAGTAATTTTACAAGCCTTAACACAAATATTAGCTGTAATTGAGCAATCTATTTATCAAAACAAATGAAGTGCTATATCGTCGTGGAACGACCATGTAAGGAGACTCCATGTATGGTGAAGTAGGAAGGTATGGTACGTAGGCACAAGAATCCCACACTACCACATTTGGTACTGTTAGTTGTGCCTTATCTTGGCCTACTGTAAACAAAACTTTTTAACGATTGATAAGATTACTAATTGTTATACTCGGTATGATGGGTGTCCAATGTCACCCAAAACCGAGATACCTGTACATCCTTCACCTGCCTCCTTCATCACGGAAGGGTTCTTGCAAAATAATTGGGATATAGATATAAAAATAGGAAAAAAATAGTGTAATTTATTTTCTTAAAAATATATAATATGCAATAAATAGTATACAGTTACTTTGTTCTTTTGCAAGAAATAAATAGGCTTTTTTTTTACTCGGTATTAATTATTAGTCTGAAATTCATTACGAGATAAGTACGCGTTAGCAGGTCCTTACAACTAAGGATTGACTGGGATTAAGTTCTTTTATATTAGTTAAATTTGTGTATATATTTGTAATATGTAGTTATTTTTGAAGTTATACTTCTTTTGGTTCGTTTGGGAAAAATGATGTGAGTAAATTTTTTCTATTGTTAGTGTAGTTTTTTCTACAAACGTAGAATAAGGCGAAAGATAAAATTTATGAAAAGATTTTTATATTGTTACGCCAAAGAACTTCTAAAGCGTGTTTTATTTTTATTATTATTACATTTTAAAGGCCGTCAACGCGCTTGCGAGCCTTTTGGCAATGTGAGTTTCCATAGGCCATAAGTGTTATCACATAACATCAGATGAGCATGTATGTTTGCTTATAAAAATAAATTATAAGCAAATAACTTTGACCTGTTATAAAAAAAAACAACAAAGTTTAATGTTTTTTTTTTACATTTTAACTTTTGCCAAATATTGAAATTTTTTTTTCAGAAAAATGTAAGTTAATCTATTGTTACATTACAATATAATGTTTATCAACAATAGATGTGATAAAAGAATTCAGGTTAATAAAACAAATTGCGTGACCATAGAGCCAGAGGGAAGGAATACCCTAACCTAGGGTTTCTGGGTTATGAAAGTAATAAACACATATAAACCTAGAATTAATATATATAATAATCATTTCGATTCGAAAAAAGCCGACATAATACTGCCTTATTAAAGGTACATTACTAATAGAGATATAGAGATATAATAGAGACCCTCGCCCACTTGTGTCTTTAAAGTTCATTTGAGAAGTTGAACGTAATAAAAACGTTGATATTGGTTAACGCGATAATAGTTTACGGTAAAACTGGTGGGCGACCTCTCCCACGCTGAACTCTTGATACATCTAATTCTAATACACATGCTTTTTACTATTTGAGTTCTCACATGGATATAAAAGATGGATACATAGAGAGAAAACTAAATGAATAGGGGCCAATCTGACAAGAAGCTTTTCCGATAATAATTAAAACTGCCCTCCGTGGTTAGACACATTGCAAGAAGGCTCGCCAGTGCATTGCCGTGAAGAAAAGATTCTGCCTTATCTTTAAGGACCCTATACAATATTTTGGAAATAATTCGATGGTTAGCTAATAAATAGTGATACTAATATTTGTAATTTTATTTGTTACTAAAAGCTAAACTCTCCTATTTTATTAAAGAAAATTCTTAATTAGCTATTTTCTTAATAGTATGCTTTACATAAATGAAAAATTAATAAATTACTTAATTATGTACTTTTTATAAGTTAGGAAAAATATTTATGTTATACGGGGTACATAAGGTGTCTGCTTATCATATGATATATCAGTTACATGTTAAAAACTGTGCACGCGCACCTTTTTACGATCTCTAGTTTCCTCTTTGACGTAATACATTATTTACGCTGCGCATATTTTATATGTTGCTGTAATAATAATGGAAACCATTTTTAATGCGAACAGGAATCTGTTTACAAACTATTCAAAAATAACCTATGTCTCACTGCTCAAGGCAAGGACGCAACCTACATTATATTCAGAAACAAAATCAAGGTCCCGTGACGTTCTTAATCTAAACTGTTGTCAAATGAAAATTTAAATTTAGAACTGTCACAGACTATAAACTACTTAGGAAATAAATACCTCTGTTTAAACCAGAAATACAGGCACAATCACTAACACTGGGTATAAGTTCGCACAAAACACTCAATTGCGCGGCAAACAACGCGTGCTTCGCTCGTGAATAGTATGTCTGAATGTCGGAGCGCCTGACGTTACTGTGTGGTCTTGACTAACAAGAGCCAGTGTTCGCTTTTCGTTTCTGTAATATTCAAACTTGGAACAGACAAACATTTGAATTGCAAATACTTTTTTATCGTGATTTCGTGTTTTTATTACATGACCAGATTTTGGTTACTAAAAAGGGAAAATATATTTACGAAATAATCTTTTTTTTAGCACTTCTCTGTGTTACTTAGTGAAAGCTAAGAGCTGTCTTTAAGCACGGGTTAGTTGGAATAGATCGCTTATAAGCGATATGAATTACACGTTGTATATGTCCTACTAGGCCATAGGCCTCTTCTCTTAGGCGAGAGGGAATGGTCTGTAGTCCCCACGCTAGCCCAATGCGTATTGGAGACTTCACATTCATCCATAGAACATAATATCTCTCATATAATATATCTCTCATATATCCAGGGGCCCGTGGCATTTTGCCAGCCCTGCCACCCTATTGTTATGTCACTGGTTTAAGTACTTCTCCTATTAAGGTTTATATACATTTGTGGAGAAATTTCGTTATATAAAAAAAACAAAAATTCACATATATTTACCCGATAATTTAACGAAGTGTATAGTCCAGTCAGTCAAGACAATTAATTCATTATAATTCCAAAAGTTTTCAAATTTTGATGTAAGGTCGGGAGTGGTATTAAAACAAACTATAAAATTTTGCAACCTGCTCTGCGGTCCGGAACATTGTTAAAAATAAGTTTTGGTCGTGAAAAAAATTCCAAAAGTTCTGTACGTTTTTCTTCAGTTTAATAAAGAAAAACATTAATTTTTAATAACAAAACATGGTCCGTACACTTAGGTTGGTTGCAAATTTTATACGTGATATGAAATATTATATCGAAAATTTCCCCAAGTATGCAAAACTTTTGGAATTTTTTTCACGACCATACAGCAAAAATTAATTTAATTGCAATTTTAACAATGTTCCGGACTGCGGACAAGGTTGCAAAATGAGATTTATTGTCGTCCCAATGTACCATTCACTTGACCGAAGTTTGAAAACTTTTGGAATTATTATCAAATTTTCGATTTCGAATGTCTATAATGACTGGTCTAGTACGTCAATGAACGATGTTTCAGAGAAAATAAAACTTTATTATTAGGCTCTTGGTCTATATTTACTTTAATGAATGAATACTTGGAGATGACAAATCCATAGCAAGCACCAAAATTTCAATTTTATGTATGATAATTTATTTAACTGTTCGTTTATTATTAAAGTTGGTTTTAAAACCGCTCTCTTTTATTTATGTATTTTATAAATGTTATAGACGAGTTAAGATCGACTGTAAGTCGAATGTTTGTAGTTTTAACCAGTTGTTAAGTATTCAACCTGAACGCCGTGCGTTCGAACCCTAATTGTAGCCCAATCGAAATGTTTATATGTGAGCCATCAATATCGGACGGTATAGAAAAAATCGTAGAGAAATCAGCATGTCTACAAAAATTCAATAAAGCAGACACTTTGTTCCATAACGATATAAATAAAAATGAATAGCAATATATGTTGCAAAGCGCAATACTCAACGGCTTGACTAATTCGAGTATTGGCAAAATGCTCCATATGTTGGTATGTAGCTACTCAAAATGTTAGGCTAAGTAAAAAAAAACATATTAAGGCGAAACTAATAAGATTTTTTTAATAAAGAACTTAATATTTTAGTATCTAAACATTAAAAATATGTCAGTTATATCAGAAGATAGTCTCAAAAAAAAATACTTTTTCTTAGTAACCATTACAATTTGTCAATACGACAACGTCATATCTCAATCACATTTGACTTAACCAAACCAAAACAAACACAAAATTATAATGAGTTAAAAATTACAAAAATGAATATATTATCCTATATTGGAATGAATCTACAATCCGAAGTATGCCTTTGGACTTTGCTGGGCCTCATTCGTACAATATTCGATGCTACACTCTTCAAAGTGAATGCTAATCTTAAACAGGTGCCTCATTAACACATCGACGAAAGATTCTACATAAATAGACTAGAAAAGATATTATAAAGCTGTTTTGTTAGATTTTAAAATTTCGTACACGAAATATGTATAATATATAATATATATAATTATAATGCGTGTCTTGTCTGTATCCTTAGGTCTATAAAATTCATATTCAAACTAGTTCCACTACGAAACATATTTTACGAGCAGATAAAGCCTTCAAAAACCGGATAATTTCTTTCTAACGCCTCAACGTACTGCTACTTTGTCTAAAACTTAAGTTTGCTTCCGTGTCTTTAAAATAGTCACAGAGGAAACTCTTATCCTAATTTAGAAAAAAATGGTCAGACCACTTGCGGGTCGGAATGTATATCGAAAGACGAAACGCCATGCTTGAATTTGATCGAAACGGTAGGACGGATCAATTCGTAACTCAATGATTGACAAGAGACGCTACTAACGCGTTCGTCTTTTGTTTTATATTCTATCCTGAGTGTCTCTTATTAATTATGCCTAAATTTCGTGTAAATCTAATTTAAAATAGATAACTAAGTAGTAACTAGAATATATATTTATTCAGGTATGGCAAATGTCCATGCCATCAGAACTATCACTGCCTATACAGCGTGTTATACGTACTATGGTCTCTGGGGTGATGCTGGTTCAATGTTTCACCGTGTACGTTTATCTAGCATCGTATATTGTGCTTCTGTATCCTGTCTTTTTGGTATGTTTTTAATCTTTATTGCAATACCAATATTATAATGAAATAATCACCATTTTTTGTCATCTTATAATCTACACTCGCGGGTTCTACGCTAATCTACTGTTCCTATTTAAATTGCATGCAATTTGTTTAGCAGCTTATCGATTTGCCTTACCGTAATAAAGTTATGTAATGTATATTAACGTTTCACGTATTCCAGCTAAGCGATAGCAAAACTATTATTATTACAATTAAATAAGGTTATTCAAGTAACTTCGTCTAGTAGGTTAAGGTTATCAGTAGATGATATAATTAGAAATAATATGCACGCTCTGTTTAAAGAATGTCACCTATATGTATACAGTATACTAATTCCTCAACCTTTTTAAGTTATTTGTAGATTAGCTACGTTCATTAATAGATAAAAGGCAAGAAGGATTTAGTTTATCGCTTAGTTAGCGTTGATAGGCCAATTTTCATACTATTTCAAGAGTTAATAAGATCAAAGAGATTTTGAAGTTTAATCAAAAATAATATTACTTTCGAAAACAGGAAGAACGTCCAACGCTAGTTTTGCCTTGGCTATTGTTAGCAGCAATAAGGAAACTGCTCTGTGAGCTGACAAGCCTAGCTCTGGGACTGGGGACATGTGTACTCCTGGGACCTGCCAGGCCGCCCTGCATAAAATTCCTAATAATAAAGATACTTACAATAATGCCTGCTTTTTATATGTGGACACTCGTTTTTGGGTACAAAACGTCTTAACTTTTCTTTTTCAGAGTGAGATTATTTTATGTACAAGTAATTAATGTTTTAGCTATTATCATACACTTAAAATGGCGGCAGCGTTTAAGTCATTTCCAACAAATTTGCCTTTAAATGATAACGACTGCGGCCTTGAATTAGCTGTGCGAAGGCGTCGAACAAAATCCTTGCAAGGTGAAGATCAAGTGAGGAAAAAACTCATCGCCAACTTGTTAGTGACATAACATAATATAGTGGACAGGTTTTACACCTATATAAAAAAAAACATAATTTTCCTTATAGTTACAGCGATAGGCCACTGTCGACAGTTAGTTCAAAGTCACAAAAAATAGACGATTCTCCAGGAAACTTGACGAGTTTGAGTTCAGAGGAAATAAACGTTCCGGATATATTGCAACCTTTATCAATTACATCTAACAGGACAATATCAGATATAGGAACGTATGAGGACTGGTTTGACAGTGAGGTAGTTGTCCCTAGGGACACTGACCGTATCCATGAACAATTTGTTATTATGTTATTACGTATTGGCGTCTATTTAACGAAAGATAAGGTTGATGCAGCAAAACTATTAAATTCAAGCTCATTGCCACTATTGTTCAATTCCAGCAATATCCAATATAATCCCATATCTCAGGATAACGGTGAAACACCATCATTAGTTGGTCATAGTCAGGGTAAAATTGCGTCGTATTTACGGGACTATCCAAATATATTTATGAAGAATCCATCTGATGTCCTAACGCGCTTACATTCTGAAGCTCAAATAGAACCAGGTGATAATCAAAGCGTTACTTTGAGATCAGAAAGTTTATCATCAAATAAATCTACAAAGGATATCTCTCTAGGACCGAACCAAGATAATTTACAAAATAATTCAGAGAGTAGTAAAGATGTTTCACAAAAAGAATCTAGCATTGAAATACATGAAGAGCGTAGAGAAGAAGATTTTATTCAACTACGAAGTAAACGGAGTAAAAATCAATCTCGATCCGACACTAATCATCAAGATGGATAATTAATTAATACAAGCTTTATTAAGTAAAAATAATTTTTGTGTTATATCAGTACATAATAAATAATAACTAAAATAAAATGTAAAAAAGACGAAATATGAAATTAAATACAAGCTTCTTTTATATAAATTCTATTTCAATTAGTAATATTGACAAACAGTGTGTTCAATTGCTGCAAGTGGATCTAAAAACATAACTCTATAATTATATTCATTCGCATTGTTCAAATTAAATTGGTACATCGGTAATCTATTAGATATAATCCATCCTACCTGTGGAACCTCATGATCCAATCTAAGATCGTTAGGAAATACTAATGTTTTATTATTTTTCGCCACAATGCCTAAATTTTCAATCTTGTATTGCTTGCGTGTGTCCCAACATCCGATACTGTCTTGCGAAACAAGATTAAAGAACATGATACCGTTGCGGTCGACAGCTGCGGCGGATACTTGTCCTGTGGGGCCCCGGCTTTCACCGAGCAGCTTGAATTCATCCACAGAGTCGTTTACGCGTGAAGGATCACGTATTACTGAGGTTAATACTACAAATTCTAGAGAACTCGACATAGAGTGATAGTAGAGAGGACGGTCGCCTAAATGATAACTTCCCAACGACATACCAAATAAACCATCTGTCCATTGGAAGTTTACCCCGTGAAGTGTGTAATTAGATAGTATAGGATCAGGATAGAAAGTGTAGTGGCTGAATCTCCAAAATGCTGCGTCTGCCGCTCTAAATACAATGAGGCCAAAACGCCTTACATCAGAAATGTACACATGTAAGTCTTTACACTGTGGATCCCTGGAATCTACTATTATATTTGTGATTAACGAATCTTGCAGGACGAATTGTTCGGGTAATTGAAATCTTCCAACAACTGTGTCCTTCTCCAAATTGATTGCTATCAATGTTGGTGGACATATTTGGCGAGGCGTTTCGAAGGCTTCAACTTGGCCAGAATCGAGCACCCACATTATGCCACAATGATCGATGGCCATTCTAAACACGGAGGTGATTCCGGTACAGTTGTCTGAAAGTTTAAATATTTTAAAATTATATTGCGTATCAATAAAATAAAAAATAAAGACTTTGATTTCCTATTAACTATTATATAAAGAATAAGTAATAAAATACAAGTGCATACCTAACTTATTAAGTATTAAAATATGTTTTTAACACTTCGAAGGAAAATTCTTCAAAAATGCAAAAGATTACACAAGGAAAATTTTCCGTTAAAAAAAATATTTGTTTAGTGCATCTAATTATTTTGGAAAATAACCGACAGAAAAAAAGTCCTGTAATTTTATGAGATCAATTGATAGAATCAATAATTGGGACCAAAACGATTGAAAAGTAAAAATTATCTTCCCGGTAGCATCAAAAAATTCCATACCTTCTAACATATAATTTTTTCCGGCAGGCGCTAGTAAAGTGTATTCTAACTGCTCTCGAAAAGTCTTACTATATTTACTAATATTTGTTATCTTATTAATTTAAAGCGTTTTTATATTCCTATTAAAAAAGTTTACCTGCGGTATGCCAATCCCAACTAGGATAAGGAGTGAGTGGAGGTGAGGCCTCCGTGGCTTCGATAGGTAGAGCTGCTAGAGACGCTGGAATACCCTTCTTCCATCGTGGAGTGCTCACAAATACTCTGCTCTTCCATCTTTCCACACCCAGAGGAATTACATTGGCTGGTATATACGCCCTGAAATTTAATTAACAAGGTTTCAGACAATTACGATAATTTACGAGTACCTATTGAATAACTTTATTAACTAGATAATAATTAAAATAAATTACGTTTTGTTTTCATTTTCATTATTATCTATACAATTTAATTATATCTATTGCATGCAGAATAGGTGTGGTCTTCCTTCCGGTTTGGAATGTAAGATTGACGTGATCTATTGCTTTTTGCAGGCATATTTTAATTTGATAACGATAAGCGTTTTTAGAATACAAAGAAACATTATCAAAACAATTTTTTATTGAAACTTGTTTAAACCTGACTCGTTTCACAATGACAGTTAATTAAATTTACGGTATTTAAACACCTTTTACAAATATGCAAAAACTATTTTATAATTATTTTGTGACCATGTACGCGAAATAATTTTAAATTTATCTATAGTATTGGGAAATTTTGTTTTTAAATTAAAAGTTTTAATATATTAATATAATTCAACGTCTCGAAGATTTTTATCAATAGTCAGCGAAATACTAAAGTATATTTTTTAAATTTTCTCGTAGGAATAATTTATCACATTATAAAATTTACATATACATTATTATTAGTATATAGTGGTAAGTACCCGCTCTGAATCGCAGCATCTCTATCTTCAGGCGTGGGAAAAACAAAACCCATTTGTTTCCATCGGTACAATGTTCCCAAAGATTTCTGGGGCGATGCAAGAACATCGAGGATGCCAATAAAAAATACTGCTGCACTGAATAACTGGAAAAATAAAATCATTTCATAAAATCTTATAAGTTGATATTTATATTATGTTATTTATAGAAATGTCCACATCGGTAACACGTTCGTATTTTGAACACCTCCTAGAGGGGGAGTAATATAGTGGAGACAGCAAATGTTACGCAAAGAAATATTCATTATAAATACATTACTATTTCCTCTTAATATTATGTAAGATCTGTTACCCACAAATGGGACAATATGCGCATTTTTGTCTGTGTCATTTTAGGCAATTAGGTGATGAGTATTTTATGTTTGACAGGTGCAACACATGACGAGTTTACTTGTGCTGTGATCACATACATGTCTTGTCCGAGGGTCCACAGTAAGGTCAAATTTACACTCCGCACTATATGCTTTTTTGTTAAATTTATTTTTATCTTTTGTTAATGAGTTAATTTCTTCATTTAGGTTGACGACTTAAGGGTTGAAAAGCTTAATAATATAATAAGTACACATCACACCCTGCTTGGTATACTTAAACAATGAAATGGAATAATACTTTGTTATGGTTATCAAACTATTTAATCATCTCCCCAGAAGTTATAGATCACTGCCGTGTAATGTTTTCAAGAGGAAAGTTATGAAATGTTTAAAGACAAGGTGCCTTTACACTAGTAAACTGGGAGTTGAGGAGATTTAGACCATAAGTTTTGACAACAATTATATACCTATAACTCTAGTTCTTATTATTATGACATTTGCATGTCTATCTTTATATGGCTGAATCTGTGTTTTTTTTAATGTACCACTTTGCAAATAAACTGTATATTTATTATTAAAGGAAATCCGAGCGAAGGTTATGTCTAGTGTTATATTACCGCGGTTGGAAGCTTAAGAATTTAACCTTCAAAAGTGTTGAATGGTCTTAAAACTTGATCGAGGACTACAAACAGTTTCTGACCTCAATACATTAAATATTATAACGATACAGACTACATCGTTATTTACACAGTAAAGTCTTACAAAAATACCTTGAAAACCCGTGTGAATACAATTAATTATTGAGAATCGAAAAGTATAATTTCGTTGTATTCACGTAAAGCGTGTTTACTTTCAATTACACTGTTGTATATCCTCAATTAAAGTTATTATCAGACTCATACGCAGCTTTGCTTCAATTAAGATGTCTACCATTAAATTTTATACGATAATGCCTACTTCATAGTTTTATAAATCAAAATACTATGAGACATAAATGTTATAATTCTAGATTCAAAAAAGAATGATACTCTATGGAAATCCAATAAAAAAGTGAAAAGCGTAAAATCTCTCATTTTTTTAGGTTTTTTTAGTAGGTACAGGTGACCGTTGCAGCTGGTTAAATAATATAGTTCCTACATTGATTGTTTAAATAACAGTTATCATACACCGTTACACAGATAATAAAAAATATAAATGAATAATACGCAAAAAATCAGTGTTGGCCTAGTGGTTTCAGCTTGCGATTCTGCGTCCGTAGATTCGAACCCGGCCATGCACCAATGGACTTTCTGTCTATATGCGCAGCTAACACTCGCTCGTACAGTGAAGAAAAGCATCGTGAGAAAAACCGTGACATGTGTCATACAGAAGGGTGATCACCCAATTATTGTCAAAATAATTATCAGAGAAAGTAATGCAATCTGAGGCCAAGATATAATGGGATGTATGCCGCTGGATTATTATTATTAATAATCTGCATACCCTATATTCAAATGTAATTATCGTAGTTAAGCGCGCAATTTAATAGCAAATTTATTCGAATCGCATTTCGAATATTGTACAGTACTCCAGATAAAACCTAGCAACCTAAGATAATAAATTCGCGCTATAGAAGTTTTATTTAAATGTTCGCGTAGTTTTAGGGTAAAATTGAATATAAGTCCATAATATTATATTTCATTTATGATATTAACTTTAACATTACTTAACATGTCTTTAACCCTACCTTTCTACTTTGCAGAACTAGGTGGTATTTGCAACATAATGTTTCTTATTATCTATTAAGCAAAGACATTTTCCTTATAAACGAGTTTAAGCTCGCGATTAATCTCATGATTTGTGGCCTAAAATTCTCTATTCGTTCAACTATCAGCCATCTAATCTTAATTAGTGTCATAATTTTCCCGTTTTATTTCGTTCGCAGGTCCTGGATGCAATTCCCGAGGGGAACTTTAACAAAATGTACCGTACAGACGCAAAATTTGTCTGCTTGTAATCTACTAGAATACAACCTTAACACTATTATAGATAGATATTATAGATTGTGATGGTGTTGTCTTTATTAAAGTTTATTATTATTTTGCCCTAAGTTTTATGCTACGATTTTTATTTTTATCGTAATAAATATAATTAATATTGCAAAATACATAATTTAAAATATTATTAAAATTTAAATATTTATAAAATGCCAAAATATTTAGTGAATTATATTTCTTACCTTCATGGTGATGAACACATAATCCACGACCGTTTTAAAGCCAATATTCGCAAGTTGTGCCTACGCCCGGCTAAAAATTAATGTGTTACGCAAACTTAAATTATGCATATCGGTTGTTTGGCGCGTTTTCAACTAGAACAAGTTGAAATGCATTAATATTTAAAATTCGAATAATAAGTTGCTGTCTAATGCGTAATAGGATGTTTTATGTAACTCGCGACCCAGGACTCTCCGAAAACGAATTCAAGCGTTGCGAGATGATTGTTTATAATTGGCCTAGACAGTGTGTTTAACCAAAGACAATTAAAGGTATTAAATGTATTGAATGTCTCTGGTACATCGTACACATCTGTTTATACAAATATTCATTTTAATAATAACACAAATAAAATTATTTTAATGCTTTTGCAAGGATTTGTTTAGGCCAGGATTAATTAAAATAAATATGACAAGGAATTTACTGAAATTAAAATTAAAAGGTATGGAAAATTTTCTACATTTCCTATAACGCCTTTTCTATGTATGTAGCAATTGTGATTCAGTGCCATTTAGTTTCTCTAAGCTAAAAGTAGTAAAAAGGAAATTAATGAAAAACTTATTACATCTCATTTCATATATTCTATTTTAGTACTGGGCCAGAATGAAAGAATGGTATTTGTGCTGGGGCAAGGTTTGGGTCACAAATTGTTCCTCTTATAGCATCACCTGTATCTGCATACATAATACGATAGTTGTAATCATTTGAATCCAAGGGAGCGTTTTGAAACATCGGCAGTTTATTTGATATGACCCAGACACTCTGACGCTCCTCCTGGTCTACTTTTACATCGTTTGGAAATATTAAAGTCACCGCATTTGTGGCTACCACACCAGTTGTACTTTTATGATAAGGCTTCTTAGTATCCCAACAGCCTATACTATCACGGGTAACTAACCCGTAGAACATCACACCGTTCTTATCTATGGCTGACGCTGAAGATTGTCCATACAGACCTCTGCTATCTCCTACCAAATTAAATTCTGTGACGCTATTATTGACACGTGAAGAATCCCGTAGTACAGATGTTTTCACGGAAAATTCTCTGTAACTGGACATTGCGTGGAAGTACAGTATTCGTTCGCTGTAGTAATTGACTGGCGTGAGGGCTAAGCCAAATATACCGTCCGACCATTGGAAGTTCAGACCGTGAAGAGTGAAGTTAGAAGCTAGTGGGTCCGGGTAAAAGAGATGGTGAGAAAATCTCCAGAATTCGCTATCTCTTTCCCGAAATACTAAGAGACCAAATCTCCAAGTATCTGTGATATAGACGTGTAAATCGGAACAGTCTGGTGAGCGCGAATCCACGATAATATTAGAGAAAAGAGAATCTTGGAGGACATATTTTTCTGGTATTGTGTAACGGGCTAGTAAGGTATCCGTGTTTAAATCAAATACAACTATAGTTGGAGGGCATATTTGTTTTGGAGAGTCTGTTGAATCTATTTGCCCGGAATCTAATACCCATAAGCGACCGCATTGGTCTATACTGATCCGAAACACTGATGTCAGTCCGGAGCATGGGTCTTGATCTGAAACTGAAAATGTTTATTATGTTTTACTATTTCATTAATAGTACGCGGGCAAACCTACAAGATGTCTACTTTGACATTGTTAATTTTTGGTAATGTAAAATCATGATTGATTAAAGGATGGATGGATGGATCATGATGAACTAAATTTGTGTCAATATGTTTGTCTATGTATACGCTAACCTCCAAAACGACTCCAAGGATTCCTGTTTGTTTTGACAAATATAGTATAGTTTAGCTTTGATTTTTTTTCTCTGTAGCCTTGATTAATAAAAAGGCAGAGGTATATATAAAACTTTTATAGTAAGCTGATCCTGTTAAAAATTTCATAGCAAACTGTTAAAGGAGGCTGTTCTAAACTAACTAACTTACATTAAAAAATATATGTATGCCGAGTAAAAAAATGGTAAATTCGTTAATACCATATATGTACATATAATTTTAGCGCGTTTTTTTTAATGACTCACTGGATAATCTACCAAAATACAGATGAATTAAATAACTATAATAAGATATGATTTTTCTAAGGCTAAAAGTTGATGGTGAAGTCAGATGAGCTCGTAAAGCTGTGAGACCTGCGCCCGCTTTCGATAAACCCTGGTCGTGTGGAACATCCGTCCCATGAGAGTATGAGTTGTTTTTATCTCATCAGATGAGATAAAAACAATAGATTTTTCTAAGCGTACTTACTATAAGCTCTGTGATAGCTCCAGTCAGGGTATGGCACAAGCCGCGGAGAGACAACTCCTCCAAAGCGGGGCACAGTTGCCAGGGTAGCAGGCACTCCTTGCTTCCAGCTTGGTATCGTCACCCAGACTCGGGAACCCCATATCTCTAAGCCCAAAGGTAGCACGTTCTCTGGTATAAATTTTCTGAAACGCATTATCATTTGTTTCTTTACAACACTAGAAACATCAATATACTATAAACTATATTACTGGTGATTGTTGTCTATGTGTAAGCAGGGTTTACTTGAAGTGAATCCCACGCATTCTTGTAATAGCGCGGGGATATAAAATTATTTACCAAAACGGATATAAAATGAAGCCAAGGTGATCAAACTTTTATACAATTCAACTGGAGGCGTTAAAGTTAAGTTAAATATTAATATACATTAAGTTACCCTGAATAAATAAGATTGGAAGGGCCTTTGAATACTGAGTAGAACCGGTGTGGGCACACATTAAGTAACTCAGACAGTCTACTACTAACACGTTGTACGAAAAGTCAATAGAATTAATGGTACCAAAATAAAAAATATTCGTTGGTAAATAGGCAGTACTCGGACCGTGTCTGCCGTGCACCCATATTCTGTAAGTTCCAATAACGGTAGCATACCCGATGGCTTTGTATGCAAGTTCAATGTAGTTTTCTCAATATCCGTAGCGCTAATGTCGCTACCTTGGGAACGCGCTGACCAAAAAGTAGTTCTAAATACATGCTAATGTCCCTAGGTTTTATGGTCACATCACTGAGGATCGGTAAGCCTAGCAAGGGCTCTAAACATAAACAATATATTAAATATAATTTTACATACCCTGACGATATTGCCTGCCTTCTATGCCCTTCAGAAGGGAACTCAAAGTCCACATATTTCCACTTGTAGAGAGTACTAAATGGGGGTGTGTCTAAATCAGCTGGCAGCGATTGAGGGCTCGCCAGTCCAAGCATGGCGAGCCATAGTGTGACGCCTGCATATCGCGATTTTTCTGAAATAAAGCATTTAAATACCTATTTAACAGATGTTAAAATATGAAAGTACGAATGCAACGATTTGTGTTATCTTTGGGTATATTTATGGGTAACTTTGGTACAAGTTATACCGAAATACATAACAAATATGGCGTATATCGTAAACTTTAAAACTTTGTGAATAATTGTAAAGTTTAAATAAAAGTGTTTCTCTTAAATTCCTTTTGATGTTACTTTGGCTTTGAAAACTGGAATGGGAAACACATCAAAACCTTAATAAACTCTCAACGATTAGAATAAGATACATGTTATAGAATATGATTCATAAATCATAATATAATTTCAAATTAAATAGGTACAGCTAAAGGTATATATTTTCATTATTACGAGTATATCGCGCGGTTGTGTTACAAGAAAGCGAAATTACTGTTACCTAAGCTGAAGATAATGGCTTTGATTTTAATCAAACCGATATAAACGAAGCAAGTTTATTGTATATTATTGTAACAACTAAATATTAACATGACTGTTATGGAAGAGGTCGGACTGCACTACATCGTGACCATGATTTATAAGATAACCGACGTCTTCGGGCCTTCGCGTTCGGTACGGTAACTTTTGTTTTTTATTAACGTCAGTAAATGCTGCTACGTATCTCCCGACGGTTTCGGTAGGACTATAACTTAACAACATTACCCACTAAAATCTAACTGATGCTTAGTCCTATCCTTATCCATGCCAAACACGAATGTCACACACCCTTCTCTATCACGCACAAATATTAAAAACTTTTTCTTAAGGCAGACGTGACAAAACACGGTGTCACAGCCCCGGTCGACGATTCCTTTCTGGAGGAGCGTCTGAATCATTTTCACGCTGACGCTCCGCAATCTCTTTTTCAGTCATGACGGCCTCACGAAACCCTTGTAGGCACTCCAAGACCGTTAGTGTCAGATTCCACAATACATTGTGTAATTAGTGGAAGCGACAGATTGCCAACAATACTAGCAGAAAGGACCAAGCAAAAGCCATCCCAAGCCGTAGGTACACTCCGCTTCTTCTTTTAACAATGCTCTCTGTTTTCGGAAGTTGATCAAAATGTCTTTTAACTTTCAATATCCGAATAACGTTTACATTATGAATGAATTATGTAGATATAAATTTCGTTATAAAAGGGCAATAAAATAATTTTAAATTAAAATATATATTCGAATGCAGTATTACATTTATTGGTATTTGACATTAATTATTTCATTTGTTTTGCTTATTGCTCTTGTTCTACTTCTTTATATCTTAGTATAATATATGTTATGTAGTTTTTGCACTTCTTGCGGACTCTATTTAAATTTATTTTTTCTTAAATGGTTGCCTGTAAGAGAGCGCTCGAAAGTAATCTGTTTAATTATTATATACAGTACTGATTTGTGCAACGAAGTGTTTAATATATAAATACATTTTTATATGAGAATTATGACTGGCAATCAATGTAATTTAAAATAGCTACTTACTAAAAACATGTCCAAAAACGTCCATTACAGAGAAAAATATTTTACGGGCGATAACTTCGCTTACTGAAACGTTAATACGAATTAAAAGAAAATAATTGAAAGATTGAATCTTTTAAAACAAAACGAACAATGGCATGTTTAAAAATATTAAAACTGTTATTTGAACTTTTGGATAGTGTTAAATTTCAGTTGTGCCTTTATAATATTTAAATTGAGAAACGAAGTTTAAAACACTATTGTGTGGTAAGCGCACGTGGTACACAATAAGTGTTTCAATCGCTCTGAGGTTTGATTCCGTGCAAAACAATAATCATTCTGAGTTGGCACACAACACTTTTCCTTAACATTTATCAATGATATAATGCAGAAATATGTCTTCCACACACTCGGTTATTATCAGTATTCTTTGTTTATTCGTTTTTCTAAAATCTCACATTTTTCGGTAGTCATATTTTACTACGTGCGCTCATAAGTGTAGGCTATTACAAAATTCTTCTCCTATATCAAACTCACCCACAAACCAAACTCCACCTATAAACAAAAACCCTCTCAGTAAGGAAGCTATACATCTTTGCAACCTGTTCAAGATATCATTAATTCCATGGACTCACAAATCAGGACATATCTAAGAACAGATGTTTTGTATTCCCAACGCAAAAACGAAGGACTGTGTTTGGCCAACGCTCCTTTGCATTTAGCTCCCTTTATAATAAAATTTCCAAATCTATGGATTCTGAGATCGTTAAACTATCCAGATATAAACTCGCAAGTCACATAGAAATTACACTAGCCAAATAGGATTTCGAATCTACAGAAGCATTACTACATATCTTGGTATGACTTTGAGGTTTCAAAAACTAACACAGACACAGTGCACGAAAACTTTCAGCTACACTCTCAAATACATGCGCATACACACTCATTCACACATTCTAGTGAATGAGTGAGTGTGTGAATGAGTGTGGTGGACTAGCGATATATGAATTCTGTCAAAACCCTTTTGTCATAAATAAAGTTTTTATTATTATTCAAACAGAATTTGAGCTTCAGCATATACTTTTTCAAAAGAACTTAATAACACAATTATTGAGAGAAAGTTCCACAAAAAACAATTATGGTAGGCTAATTAACCTCTTTCGAATCTTGACACGGTACATTTAACTTGTGCTGGGCTTAGTTTTTTTACATAACACTGGATTAAGTAGAGAGTTAAGTTATTCTTAAACGTTACTTTGTATTATAGTGCATTGACAAGACGTGATGATAAAATCGCAATTATTATTGAAATTCGACCCGAAGTAATCACCAACAATGCAAATAATATTAAAATAAAATTACGAATATATTAGTACCATTGTAATTCTTTCAAGGGGAAGGTTATTAAATTTTTAACGGCAAGGTGCCTTTATATCGTGGGCAAGTTTTTAGACCATAAGTTTGACACCAATTCTAAACAACTTAACTTATTATTATGACATTATATTAATTTTCTTATTATTAGACATTATAAAAATTTATATGACATTTGCATGCCTATTTATATATGGCTGATTGTGCGGATTTTTATAATTAATCTATCTAATTGTACCACTATCTTAGCAAATAAACGTTTCATTTCAATTATTAAAGAGTTAACTTGATAGAAAATAATATGTTCTCCCAGCTGAGTCGACCACGGCGGCATGTCTCTATTGAGACCTGCCTTGCGATTCTGTAACTCACTTTTCGAACTCGCACAGCAACTCGAAGCAGTCATTTTACAGAATCGCAAGGCTGTGCCCGTACTCGGTAACTTTCAATAGTGACAGCGCCATTGATTTCCAAAATTTCGTAAGCAATTTCGATGTAGTTCTCTCAATATCTTATCTTATATTACAATTATGTAATGTATACGTATGTATGTACCGTAAGATCACGCCGCACAAAAGTCAAATGCAAATGCTATCTCAATAGCTCAAGTATTCAATATCACATACTACGATGGTATGGTTATCGACACAACCGCAGTATCATCATCATCATATCAGCACATCCACTTTCCAAACTTAGTCAATTATTTTTTTCTATCTGGTGAAATGAACCCGAGGCCATATGATCTATAGTTGAACAAGCAATTCTTGACCAATGAGCTCAAGTGGCTTGCTTAAGATGGCAATCAATAAATAGAAACGGCCGAAACAGATTTTTTTATCAAGGTTTTCAATCTCATTTAACAAAATAAAACCAAAATCACGGCAAATCAGGGTCTTATTAAGTGAAAATAGCAAAGTACACAGTAAATAATTGAAGATTACGTTCCTATTAAATAATCTTGTCTTTAAAGGAGCTTCCGCGTTGGTCTAAGTTACAGTTACTTTCACCATGACCATATGAAGGGATTATCTAAGTACCTTTACCCTTTCTCCTTCTAAACTAAATAAGGATACGAACAATGCTTTAATATTTAGCAGATATCTAAACAACCATGATAACTCAGAAAAGCACGCAAGCAGAAATATATTTTTTTGTTTGCGAGGATTTTTTTGGATAATATTTTAAGGCTTAATATAAGTTTATTTCCATTATATCTATAATCTATCACTTTTTTAATGAAATATTTGTTAAAAATAAAACTACTCTCACTATATGAGTCCTGTTCAAAAGCATATTTTTAATATTTTTAATATTTATAGTATAATATCTTTTCTAAATAAATGATTACGCATTATTCAGATTAAGTATAACTTACATAATCATCGATTAATTTATGAATAATCTACGTCTAAGATCTAAGATCTTTTATTCAATTCCTTTTCACCACATCTGGCAATAGAAATACGTACTTCAATTTCTAGGTCGCTATCAATCATATAATTACGGAAGAGACTATTGAAAGTTATATATTACCCAACAATATAATTACGTATAAAATAAAGCTTAATAAGAATTTGAAAGGCAAGCGAATCTTTCTTTCGCTGACTTTATATTATTTTCTCGACTCATCACCGGAGAGCGACTTGTTTGTGAAGCGTATGATATTGTGATTTAAAAAAGTACTTAGAGAAGACTAAAGCAAAATGTTTTCTAGTAATAGTACACCAATCTTGTATAATAGTTTTTATTCCAATTTGGACTATGTATGCTGTAAATAAATAAATCCTTCCACTAACAATAAGAATCCAAAAGCAAGTATGCATAGTAGATCACGACAGAACGACAAAGATTAGCACAATTGTTGAATAGCATTAGCACCTTCAAGCCTTTTTAAAAATAGTGGCGGAGAGTTTATTGCCAGTTCTTCTTTTCCGTTCTACGCCCTTGATTTAAGAACTGGCGTTTGACGTTCATAAGTGAACATTGTGTTACCAATATGAATAAATGATTTTTGCTATGATATATGATTGTATAGACAATTTCCAACATTATGAGGCGTGTGACTGCTTGTCATCACACCTCATCTATAGGAAAGTTCTTATAGAAGAAATATTTTTAAATGCACTTATCACCGAAAGAGCAATGCCGCTACAAGTGTTATAGATGTGGGCCTCAGATTTATATATTTGTTTCGTCATCATTTGTTTTTGTTTGTAATAGAAGTGATCAGTCTTCTGTGCCTGTCACACGCTTTCGACTTTATGGGTCTTAGGCATGCCGCACAATGTTTTACTTCACCGTACGAGTAGGTGTTAAACGCGTACAAAGAAAATCCATTGGTACATAGATGAACCTTCAAGCCCAGCCTTGCGATTCTGTAACTCACTTTTCGAACTCTCACAGCGGTTTTCGCAGCGGTCGCGCTCAAATCATTACGATTTGGCATTATGATATGATAAGGAGGGAGCTTGTAGTTTATTGTTTATCAGAATCGCAAGGCAGGGATAAGTCACACGCTAAAGCCGCTAGGCTAACACCCCAAATCACTCGAAACTATTTATAAAATATAGGCAAAAGTTTGTAATAATTAGGCCGTTGCGACTACTCTATTCTGGAGGGACAGGATATTTACGGACAATAACGATTTTATTCTTGGACGTTTTGATCTGTAGGTTTAAATAACAACTTAATTAAATAATTAACTTAGGCAGTGGGCACACTTGTGCCGCAATATATTTCATATTTTGACAGGTTCGATACAGATTATGATTAAATTGATGTGTTTTGTCAATGGAGTAAAAAAATTGATCACGTGATTTTATTATGTGATTTATTACACTGTTAATTAAACTGATTATATAATTACATCATTATGAGTGACCATGTGATAAATATATATATTATTAAATATAACTTAACAAGCGTAAAATTATAACAAGAATTCTTGTTTTCTAGTGCTTGGCATGGTTACGGCATAAACGGACAGATAAAGTTAATTTGCTTAATTAAGAACATCGGTGCTATGTTACAATCATAGACAAGACATCAGAGACTAGCTTAAATCATTATATTATTAATATTTTTTATTTTAAATAAATAAACGCATTTGAATATTAAAATGTGATTTGATCAATAAGTAATACATAATACATAAATATTATGGGACTTTTAAAACGTCAATAGAAAATATGTAATAAAACAACTTACCTCTTTTCAAATTTTTTTGCTCCCTATATATGTACGGTGATCTTAAATTTTCATTATTTCTATATGTATATGTATTAAAATCGCGCTTGTCAAAATGATTCACATTTTTATATTGCGTATTGATATCTGCGAACACCAATGGGGATGACCACTGTATGAACCACTGATGGGACACCGCCATTATTTAAAAAAACATATTCTTTGTTAAAAAGAACCAACGTCTGTGAAAGCGATCGTTCATCTAAGCTGCGATCATGACTAGACGCGTGCGCATTTCAAAATTCTGTGAACGTGTAACTTATCTATGTGGGAAAGGTTTTAGAAGGCTTTTTCATAAAATATTTCTATACCTCTAATATTAAACGCATGAAATATATTTTTTTTATTGATAAAAAGCTTGCCAACGCTCGGCACACTGATAAAACAACCACAAAATACAATGTTTAATGTGACAAGCACTTAAAGGCAAACATTACATACATGTAATCATACAAATATTAAACAAAACAAACATTAAAACATTTTACTATTCATGTTATTTATAATTACACTGGTTAGAATCTTTACGGACTGATTGACATTCAACGATCACTTTTGGTGGTTTTTATGATGCCTGAAATAAAATAGGATTCATTTAAACTAAAACACGTAAAGATGTAATCTCTGATGTTCTCGCCATGGAACCTTTTGTGTAAGGAATTTCTATATGTATATTTCTATGATATAAAAACTATTGTATATTTAAACAATTTTAGATTTTGTCGTGCATAAAGTACAAGAAACAAAGGGTCTAAACAAGTATACTATTAATAGCTTAATCATGCCTATTTCTCCCGAACAATACATTTTGTCAACAGCAACTAACTACCAAAGTGTATTGTTATAAAAAATAAATTGCTCGTAAATTGTATGTCAATTTTGAAACAATCACCAACCATAACAAATAAAGATCGATCTAAGCATTCGAAATCTGGGCTAATGTTTTAGCCCGCTTAATAGAGCAATTTTATGGGCTTAAATGATGATTTGAGGTACGATTTAAAGTTCCACAATAATGCAATAATTTTCTTATTAGATCATGGTATTTTTCACCCGGGAATATGTACCACATATGTATGTTTTTTTGTTACCCAAACAGTGTGTGTGGAAAGGCAATTATACACTCGGCTCTGAGCGTCATTGGAGTATGTGGGACTAGACTACTTCAGGCACTCTGCTACTCACAGACCTGGATTAGTTACCACATGAAACATTCGAAGTCACTTCGCATTATAATGAATCCATAGTCATTATTAAAATCTTTTTGTCGCTACTTTAAACACTTAACACATAGTTGTGGAGTGGCGGAGAGTTTATTGCCAGTTCTTCTCTTCCGTTACGCCCTGAATTTGAGAACTGGCAGTAAATGTAAAATTAAAAGCATTTAATGTATATTTCTTTTTTGACGTTTATAAGTGTACGTGTATGTGTAACACAATGAACACCTTTATGAATAAATGATTTTTTTTAATTTAGATTTTTGATATTATTATTTATTTATTAGTAATCCTACAGCTAACAAAACACTAAGGCAATATACAAAGCCAAATATATATACATAGATTAGATAGATAAACAATATATATATTATAAGAAACAGAAAAAATTGTACATTAATATTTTTCTTCAAATTTTTATATTATATCTAAGACCACTAGGTCTGTTCGGATTATTTTCTTAATATTTTGGAAATAAATATATTTTATGTAACTCAGACATAATGTCTATTGGTAAAATACTTTTTAAACCATACCAAACATATAAATATATTATATTAGTGTACCTAAAATCTACTTCTAATATTTCGTTTATATACCAAAATATTGCCACAAACATTTTAGAATATTGCAAGAGAGATCGCAGTCAAAGTTTAGTTTCAATTTATTCCACCTAATTGTATATATGTTGGGTGTATAACCGATAACTGTACCCAATCACTACCCGCCATGTAGGTTAATAGAGATTTACGTTAGCTATAAACGTATAAAATTCTAAAATTAACACTGCAACTCAAAATGTATCGGAAGTGCCTCGTACTTTTGTTCGTAGTGAGAATATATGCTATATACCCATACTTTGATACTCAAGACTTTATATATAACATTCCAAAGGTGTATAGAATCTCGCTTACATTGGACAAATTACTGGAATATTATGAGAGGAAACCGTCAAAGGATCCAGAATGGTATATCGCGCTTGGGTCTGCTCGAGGTAATTATTTATTTTATAAGCGTGGTACTGGGTACATAGTTAATAGTGTAATATCCAGCGAAGACACGCCAAAATTTTTAAATTTCTTAATTTTTTTTAATGTTTTCATTATTATGCAACCGAATACAATATTTGTTATACCAAAGTTTAATGAACATAAATTAGTACTCAATTTATTGAGGGAAAAAGTTTGGTCAGACGCAAAGTATTTAACGTCAGGTGCAACTTCGAGTATCAACATAATTTACTTAATTGAAAAAGATTAAACTATATAATGTAAAATTCACGAATTTGAGGGTAAAATTTTGTTATAATGACCTCCGCGCAAAACAAATCCAATAACAGATTTGTAATCTTAAAAGAAAATACTTTATTAAAAATAGTAGAAAACTCGGAAGGAAATACGCCTTACATTATAATCGTTAGTTCAGTGCCGGTTTTGATATAAATAACTTTTATATAATCATAGATCATAATGTGCATTTTTATTGACTAGCATTATATATATTTAAATGTATATTAATATTGAATATTAACTTCCTATGGGAAAGATTAGTATTTTGTTTGATTGTAACGAATAAACTCAAGAAATGCTACTTACTCCGCTGGCTCTGTTAAAAAAAGTAGGAAGTAGCAAGGTACGCCAAGGTAAGCTGGATCGACAGAGTGGAGGATTATCTGCTGCAGCTAAAAGCTACCAATTGGCGGGAGGTAGGTAGCACAGAACAGATTCTGATTTCGGAGACCAAGAACTACTATAGTTTTCAGAAATTTACTATAGAATGATATCCCTGTTTTACTAAGGCTAGATTAATATCCAATTTTGGAATAAATGTACGTAATGTATGCCGAGATAATTACAGCCAATGTTATGTAATTTCTAATGTACTTGTAGTATGAAATTCGTTTATATAACGTTTTAGGTCAATTGGAATACACGATAAACGAATTGGATAAGTCCGTTCCGGGAAAATTGAAGGAAAACCTGAAAAATATCACGAGAAAAATGGACCGTGTGCGAAATCAAACTGATTTCAGTTCCCTAGTTTACAGAAGCAAGGATTATGAATATGGTTTGTAAAACGATAAATTGATACAAATAATTATAAATTAATTTTTTTATAACCTATATGGGCACACACACATCACATCACATCAAAGAAAAGAAGTGATCTCATCCACTATTAATACTTATAGTAACGTTTACTAAAATTATTTTAAAGCACTATTTAAAATCGTAATTTTTATTGAAATCTCTTTAGTTGCACTACTAGTCTTTATAATATTCTTTTACCTCTTTTGTATTTTAATTGTTTATACAAAGGTAATTAGCTACAGGGTAAAATACAGCAATGCGGCGGTAGTTCTAAGAACAACTTTCTCTAATAGTTCCTTATTTTACGGTCAACTTCGTTACGTAGTATGGCAGAAAATTGATTTTACCTTAATCAATAGCCTTAAGTCTATACCTTAGTGCTTATATCGAAGTTAAAGGAGAGGTCCCAACAATTGCTACTTATATTTTATTGCGTATGCTAACATACATATTCGCAAAAAATTGCAACGATTGCATTAACGATTCATAAATATTTCAGTGCAAAATGTGTACGCAACTCATTCTGGTAACGTAACACATCTAAGCAACTGTGTTGTTCTTATTGTATAATTGAGTGGAATAGTGTCTAATGTATTAGAAAAGCTTTTCATGCAGCGTTGACCCCGGTTGACGTCTTTCCTGATTGCAAAGCCTGTTGCTAACTAAGGCGTACGAAACGCATGTTGGCGGCATGGTCTCTAGGTGATTTAGGCCCGAACCCAATAATCAATCCACAATCTCAGATCGAAAACCATCTAGGTTAGACCGTGACAGTCGATTGATCTCCTATCTGCATCCCAATAACGAAACCCTACGAAGACAATCCATTTTTGGCGACGGATAAAATGCTCTTTGTCGTTCCATTTTACCTAGTTTTCACTGATATTTGATAATCCTGGTAGTTAAACCTGGTAGGTAACTTTTAGTTATGCAGACTTGTACTAGACAAAAACATTCCCGCAACTTTTAGTCTCGACTATCTATTAATTGTATCTTGCAAATAGATAAATGTAATAACATTCTCAAACTAATTAAGGCCTATTATTCAGTTGACAATAAGATAACAATCTATACGAAATAACAAATTAATATGTGTTAGCAAAAAGTCTTTTAGCTATTGACTCTTGGGGTAAGACTCAGAAACGAGATGTTGTACGATATATGACTTTAGATTTTGACGTTCGTACCAAAGGCCGACAACGCACTTGCGAGCCCCTGGCATTGAGCCTCCTGCCCGTTTGCCACGTGTTCTATAAAAAAAAAAGATGTCTCGATTCTTTATGCTAAGTTTGACAGACGGGACAAAGTCGACGTAGTATAGAAATAAAAAATCTGCTTTGACCTAATTAAATGCAAGTCGTATCATTAATTTTAAAATTAAATTTAAAACAAAATAAATAACTACAATAAAATAAATCTAACGTACACTAGATCAAGGTCGACTTTCCAAATTTACATTTTGTATTCCTCTTATAACACGATTACATTGCTTGCGCACGATTACTTAGTAAACTTTTACGTTCGTGATCGTGATGTGTTGGTGAAACTTTAATTAATATAATTGAAGTGAAATATGTTACTATTTGCAAGCTAGTATTTAACAGTTGATCTGTATTTTAATATTATACCCATACACCAATTATACTTATGGTAATAGAAAAGTAGCAATAAATAAATGTTAATATAGGATACTTAAGCAGTACTCCGAGACATCTATCTTAAAAAACTAAACATCATTTAAACAAAACAAACGCACAACTCGTTGAGCGAGTTTGCATATCTTACCGAAGCCGCGCATAATTATTTTTTATATTCATTATTCAAATGGCTGGCATTTGATTACTATGATGTGCGTGACGTCATCAGGTGTTTACGCGGGCAAACATTTGTATACAATGTCTATATTTATATATGCAACTACATCCAAAATCTTTCAGCCATTATACGCATTTCATAATATATCTAATATATAAAATTCTCGTTATATATACAATTCTCGTGTCACAATGTTAGTTACCATACTCCTCCGAAACGGCTTGACAGATTTTTATCAAATGTTATATGCATATACAGTAGGTCTGAGAATCGGCTACTATCTATTTTTCATACCCCTAAGTGATAAGGGTTGTCCACTCCTAACATTAAATTTTTTGGAAAAAAATGTTTTTTTTTTATGATACAGGATACAAAAATACATACAACCCCTAATCTTCACCCCTCTACGATCAACCCCTATTTTTTATTATAGTAGATAGTTATTTTAATTGAACTCAAAACAACGTTTGCTGGGTCAGCTAGTATTTATACATATATAAAAACTAGCCGTTTCGCGCCCGCTTTGCTGGACGAATTAAAATAAATTTTATGTTTCATTATTTTATTTTTTTTCATATTTTTATTATTCTTCTTTTTAACTTCCCGCCAAGAAAATTGAAATATTTCGAAAATCGAGTTTTTAACAGATGTTGACGTTTAGAGGTTCTAGGAAGCCTCCCCGAATGTTTCCGCGGTGAAGTCCGTATGGATAAATTTTCATAAAAGTAAAACAGCAATAAAAAAATGAAGGAACTTTAGAATTCGAAAAATAAATAGCCATAAACCATCTAGGAAAAATTTCATGTCGATACGATCAGTGGTTTAGGCGTGATTGAGCCTCAAACGAAGACCATTTTCATTATATATATATAGATGCTTTTATATTTGTTTCCAAACAAACATGCAGTTTAAATATATTTTTTATTTTAGTTGCCAAAGCAATATACGAAAACCTCGATGTTCTTTCTTCGGTAATGGAGCCTTTGACTATTGGAACTATGGGTACGCAGAAACCGTTTCGATTTAACTTTGAGCAATACGTTCAAGAAGCTAGAACTAAAATGCCAAGCAGGAAAGCAGCTGGTGAATTTCATAATTATTTTTTAATTTATAAAAGTACTACTATTATTATATTTCTTGCTTTTTAAGTTTTTCTTTTGTATGGTTACTAATAGGTAAATAGTACTAATTCAAACATTTTTATTGCTAGACACAAGTGAACGTTTTGCTATGCACATTGTGTCAGGCGTTTTGTATTTTTTCGTGACAATATGCTTTAACGAAACAAAGCTGCTTCGAACTACGTTTCAGTTTAATGTATATTTGTAAACCGCAAACTTAATTTTGAAAATATGTTTAGGAAACATTCTGTAGCTATTGATAACATTAGTTTCATTTCTGCACTTGGTATTCCTACCATTACTAGGTTAGTACCTCACATATACGAACTATTTACTAGTACTCCCAAATGAATAATGCGTATACAGATCTTCGCCAATGGTCGTATTCCCATATACCTTGGAGTCACCGGCGACCGCCGCCGACCGCTCGAATTGTTTTCGATTGTACACATCATATTGATTCCTATTTCTTTCTTACAAGGTGCAAAATGCAAGTGCATTGATTCGCGTGTTCTTGGGAATACAACTTGGGAAATTAAAAAAATTAAATAACTTTGGGAGTACTGTAAGTCACCAAATATTTCATTGTTACTCCCATTTAAGATGCCTGTACCATGCAATTATTAATATCCGCGATGGAGACACAAACAACACAATCTGAGGGCGCCTGTGAGCTGACGACGGAATGTCAAATCCAAATAATGCAAGGATCGGCGTTAGCTTTCCAACAAACGAGTAGAGTGAGAGCCATGGCTCTAGCACGAATGTTTGAATGCATGGAGGGAGTTGACATATCAGCAAATATCTATAAGCTATGTATTCAAATATATAAAGAAACCAAGTCGCTGGAAGCATGGGATCACCCTCCTGGGACGAGAACTCTCTATATGCAACAAAGTAAGTGATAAAGACTTCATATAGTTTATAGTGTATTGATTATTTATACTATATATGCGGGTTTAGATCACCAAGGACACAATATTGCAGGTTTTCCAAACTAATAAAAAACTATCATAAAAAAATACTAATAAGCATAATATGGAGATATGTGTATGTTCTAACATCGATACGATCAACTTGAAATTTTGTAAAGAATATACCTAGTACATATTCTTATTTTTGTTTTTTACTTAAGCGAATTAATTTTACACGAAGTAACATAGTTTATACCTATCTATTTATTTGCAGAGCAACTAATATTTTTATTTTATATAGCTGATTTACTAAAAATTGATAACACGATGTTGACAACCAACATAACTTAAATTTAAATTTTCCATTACAGTTATAGTCAGTGAATGTAATTCTTTGAGAAATAAAGTATCTTTGTACCGAAAAATTTCTAGCAAATTTCAACGTAAATTCTGCGCTGTTGCTAACGTATTTCGGGCAGGTACAACCAGATCAAACAATATCAGACCACACTAAAACACGGCTTAAATGTTTTTTTTCTTCTCCTTCTTTAGGGTTTTATTTCAGGCTATCATAATTCTATTTATATGTAGATGCGGGATTTATATTCTGTACATTTTTATAAAGATAGACTAATAGTAATATAATATTTTAGTTCTATACTGCGCATCACAAGGTTATGGAGAATTCATAAAACCTCGATGGATGAATAAAATAATGTCCTGGCAAGAACCTCGGGGTTGCTTCGCTGACGAACGCCAACCATTTCTACGACTTACTGGCTTCGTAGATGCCGCCACTAAGTCCTCTAAAAAGGACAGAGAAGTAACGAGGTTTTAATATAAGAAATTTATAATTTATGGTATTATATTTTATACATAAAAATTGTATTTCAGGAGGAATATCGTATTAAAAAGGCAGCGACGTCAGTCGGAGGCACCTGCAACTCCTTGACATCAGCGATGGCCCTTGGATCCCTCGTGATGTATATAAGAGCCTTATTGGAGACAGATCAAGCGTTTCAATATGACATACTAGATTAGATTATCTGTACAATTATATCATTGTAAAATAAAATATTATCATACGTGTACGAATTTATACGTTTCTGTTTAAAACCTTAAGTTCATGTTTGGTTTGCCGTCGATGAAGATGGCAGAGGTATATGTCCTTTTTGCTGCAAATTAAACGACTACATATTTTGACATTTGTATTGCCATATGTCTCATGTCTTATATAAAAACTAATTGAAAAATGCAATACTCTTCATTTCGTTTACCGCTCTTTAGAAATATGTGTAAAGTGGCGAAGTCAACACCGCCTCCTATAGCAATTTTCGGTAAGATTCTTAATCCGTACTGGCTAAAAATTATTTAGTGAAATAGTTCAGAATTTATAGAATTAAGGTTTTCTGACAATAATTCTACACAATATGTACTTTTAAGGTATTGAAGGACGCTATGTAAGTGCGCTATATAGTGCAGCATTACAAATGAAACAAATTGAGCAAGTAGAAAAACATTTGCAAGCCTTACAAAAAGAGCTGGTGAAGCCAACGATAATAGATTTTATAGAATCTAGTATGATATCTGCAGGTGACAAAGCGAAGTTAATGAAAGATGTTGGTGAAAAAGCAGGTCCTTTGTTTTAAATTTCATATAATAACAAATCTATTCTACTTATTCTAATTCACTTTAAACTTCTCAGGTATGCCGCCTGCAGCTATTAATTTCTTATTTGTCGTCGCCGAGAACGGGCGTTTAAAATTGCTTAGACGAATGATAACTTTATTTTCTACGGTGATGGTGGCACATCGCAATGAAGCGCTATGTGAAGTGATTACTGCTAAGCCCCTTGATGACTCAACACGCAAAACTTTGATGGAAGCTTTGAAGAAATTTGTGAAGGGCAAGAATATTACACTGACGGAAAAAGTTGATTCTTCAATTATTGGCGGCTTGATAGTCGGTATAGAAGACAAACACATTGATATGAGCATCTCAAGGAAGGTGCAAATGTACACAGATCTTATAAAACAGTCAGTTTAATATTTCAAATAAATGGTATTTATAAATTAATGCTATAGCTATTTTAATACTCTATTGGGCAAGTAGGTATGGCTAGTTGAGATTTAATACAAATTCTTCTCGCATTTTATGAGACATAGCCTGGATTTCTAAAGAAATGCTACAGCCCCATACTTGTAAAAATGTCTCGGTTTGTCTGGTGTGATCAGATTGGCATGATGACCCACCGCGCGGTCCTTTGGGGTCATCACGCATGGCGAGTTCTGTAATAAATTTGGGATCTTCTCAGCATGTATTCTGAAGTTAACTCTATCGGAATTTAAAGTTCCGGTCATGACTCTTTGGAAGCTTGAGGTTAAGACCCAAAGCTCTTCTTCGCCTTTGATGTTAGTTACGATTTTAACACCACTTGCAAACTGTAGTGTCTCTCTATTGATGGCGATTTGATGGAAATTACTCGTTGAGTATTCTGTAGCTGAATTCCAGCACCATATGCCCGGAGGTTCCATTAAACCGAAGAACAAAATGCCATCCTTATTCATGGCTTCAGCTGCTGATTGATTTGGTCTTTCTTCTTCAAATACCTGAAATTTATAGACTTTTTAATTGGAAGTGTCTCTAAAGTTATTAAACTGCAATTTACACACCGACTGTAAAAAATAATAGTGTCAAAATTAATAGTATCAAAATTAATAATGTCAAAATTAATAGTATCAAAATTAATAGTGTCAAAATTAATAGTGTCAAAATTAATAGTGTCAAAATTAATAGTGTCAAAATTAATAGTGTCAAAATTAATAGTATCAAAATTAATAGTGTCAAAATTAATAGTGTCAAAATTAATAATGTCAAAATTAATAGTATCAAAATTAATAGTTTCAAAATTAAATATTATTTCGCAAAACTTACGCTAACAGAGTTTGGGTCAGCATTTGAATCATGGATGAAAGAATCGTTCTGAAGCACACTGGTCCGCACGACATTTTCTTTTACCGACGCAAGCGCGTGGAAGTAGAGGAATCGATATCCATCTGCTAGACGAGGGGATAACGCGAAGCCAAATACCCCGTCCATCAAGTCAAAGGTCTCACCTAAAAAGTACACATATTTATTTATTTTGACATTTTCCTATGCCAAATTAAAGATTGATTATATGTAATATGGAAGTACTATAGATTATTCTTATACGACCGAGTCTTTTCTCGCATTTTTTATAGAATTTTTACAATATTTTATTTTTTTCATTTTCAAGAATTGCCCCGATAATATTCTTACAGGACTTTCAGAAGTTCCCATTCTTCTGTTACTTCTTTATAATTTGGATTAAAAGTGTAGGAAAGTTGTATGTAAGCTTAGCAGTCGGAATAACTTCAGCAACGGGATTCCGAATGATTGACGTCATCGCGGATTTGAAGTCAGATTTTAGGTGTCGCTAAAAAAGAGTTTAGGATGGCTATTATTATGTTCTACGAAAGAGAATAAAGTATATATTACCGTCAATACTGAACGATCCGTGCGATGGATAAGGGAAAAAGTGACGATGTGAGACTCTCCACGATCGGTCTCTGTCAACATCAACGACCAGAATTCCGAAGCCAGACACGTCGGCCACGTACACAAATGTGTCAGAACAGTCATTTGGACCGCGCCCCTTTATGTCCACTACCTGAAAGTGAGATATAGGATTTGCTTTTCTAATAACTCTAAAAAAAGGCTACTTCATACAGATAATTCTTGTAGTATTTGTTTTGTATATGATCTAATATATCTGGAATAATTTTGAAGGTTACTAAAAACTGCATATAGTTTAAAAGAGTTTTAAATGCAACCTATAACAAAAAGTAAAGCCTACGTTACGTCATTTTATGTAAATTTAATAAATTCGTCAGTTAATGGAGTTTTACATATAATCTATTAGGACTTCTAAGTTTACTAATACTGAATAAATGAATAGAAATAAAATTAGACCTTTTTATATCAGAAATAAGGGACATTTAATTACTTTAACCATACTTATTATAATATACTACGTATATGCGTATATATATTTACGATAAATAAACAATGATATCCCTTCGTAAATAAATACGAAAGGAATATCATTGTATTTTCAATTCATATCCAAGAATTTCTGCACACTTGAAGAAATGAATATTATTTTTTAACTTCGACATATTTATTGCAAAGGCAATCTACTAAACTCAAACTCAAAATATCTTTATTGAAGTGGGTAACCAAGTACACTTTTGAATCGTCAAGTTAAATTAATCGTAAATTTACATTTACTACCAGTTCGCAAGTCAAGGGCGTAGAGCGGGTAAGAAGAACTGGCAAGAAACTTTCCGCCACTCTTTTTAATCGCCAAGTATTGTCATACAAATTGTTTGAACTGGAGCAATTCAATCCCAAGGATTAGGATCATTTAAGTAGTCAATAAAATTTATAAAAAGCTTTGCTGATTAATTTTCGTTTAACGAGGGCTTTGAATTTATTTAGTGATAATACTCTAATTTCGCTTGGGAGTTTGTTGTAAAAACGAATACAATTTCCATATAAGGAGTGGTTTATCTTTTGGAGCCTGGTTGGTCGTACACTCAAATTAGTTCTATTTCGCGTATTATACTGGTGAAAGTCACCATTTGTTTTAAAATCGTTTATATTTTTTTGGACATACAACAAGGCTTCAAGAATATATTGACCAGATAGTGTCATAATATTTAATTCCTTAAATTACTAAATAGTACATTCAATCATTTTAAAACGTAATATAAACCCTAATGTTGTGAAGTACTTACAGGTGTTATGAATAGTGATGAGGCAATATAGCTTGACGCATTTACACGGTGACGGTATATCAGCTGGTCATTATGAAGGTTGAATGCAAGGAGTTGAGGTTGACAAACCTGCGCATCCCCTATCTTCCCTGAATCCATTACCCACAGTCGCTGGCATTTGTCTATCTATAAAGACAATATTTATATGATAAGCGACTTAAAAACTTAGTTCCTTAAACTTAGTAATCCTTTACAATCTTAATAGAGCGTGGTGCGTGGTATGTCTCGGAAGTGGGAATTTCCTTAAAGTGGGAATTTTGGATGGATGGAGTCTCTGTATGGCTTCCTTCCGAGTCGTTATGATATGTTAGTTATTTCGACTATGTGTTTGCATGTTGTTCCCACGAGAATGTAAGTACGTGCTCCTATTTCACCATCCCTCCTGCTGATAGAGGACAAATCTTTGTTTTTAATTTAATTCATTATTATTTATTACTTAAGATGTCATGTGGAACATGGTGTAATGGTTGCAGCTCCTTACAAACGTTGTGTACATTGTGTTACCTATATGAATGACTTGACTTGCCTCGAAATATTCTAGTTACTATTGTCATAAATGTTAAATTTATAAATAGTGAGTTTGGAAAGTGTGTGAAAAGATGTAACAATTGTTGAAGTTGGATTTACAATTTGTGAAATTTTAATATTATACAATTTTAACTGTTAAATTTGTACCGGTATTTTTTACTTAAAAGGGTCACTAAATTTAACTATCGTAAAGCATATGATGTACTTAAAACGAATAAACACATTTTATTTATTATTATTATCACTTAAATTGTTATTACATACTATGGTCCGATCCTATCGAATTTAGTCTAGCTTGCGTAGACTTCTTTTTTTTATTACTGTAATGTTATGGGTAAACGCAAGATTGACTTTTATCGCTCTTAACATAAGCCATTTGGGTCGTATAATAAATATGCTAATCATATGTATAATTACCGGTATATTCTAGAGACAATGTAGTCTTTGGTATGTAGCTAAGATAGTATCAGGCTGACTAGGAAATTAAAAAAACTTTCAAACTACTTTCAAAGTTATAAACAGACAAGGTCAAAGTTTTAAAATAAGAATGTCTTGTTTTTCAATTAAATATATAGCCTACGCAAAAACTTATCAGAAAAAATGAAAAACCAATTAGGCGAGAAAATGTAGGTTATCTTAAACGACTCTACGTTTAACAGTCGTGAGCAACGGTTATTGCTTAAGTAAATGAATAGTAATGTATTTTTGTTAATCTTTATTACGCCTAATGAATGCGTGGAGTTTTAATAATTAGCCCACGATGATAGTGCATATAACAATATATACTTTATTGGCTTATTCAAATTTTACATCGATGGATTCGCGAGAATAATTATTCCCGTTCGGAAGATAATATGTGGGCAATTGTCTTACTGAAATTATTTTGAAAATTATGTTGAATAACACGAATTAAATTAACACGATTTCGTTGCTATTATTTCTATCATATATCATGTGTCAGATTAATGTAGGCTTTTTAAAAATAGGGGGCAAATGGGCAAGCCTAACTTGATGTTAAGTGAGACCGCCCATAAACACACATTGTAAGTAGTCTAGCAAGTGCGTTGCCGGCCTTTTATGACGTACGCTCTTTTTGAATTGGTTCTGAAACACTTTAGTGGGCAGCTGCTTCCACACAGTGGTGGCAACCAAACTTTAAAAAAAGGCCTTAAAAATCGCACAGTTGTGGAACGACGGACGTCGAGGTGATACGGATAGTAAATTATCCCGTTTCCATGGAAACGTTATCGCGTAATATAAGTAAAATGCAATAATTAATTCACTTACAGCGACTCGAAAAACAGAAGTCATTCCATCACAATTGAAGCCCTGATTGTCGTGCCAAGAGTAGTCGGGATAGGCACGAATGCGGCTATCATCCTCCACAGTACCGAACGTTATTGGACGTCCCATATCGAAACGAGGTATGGTTACGAATATTCTGGACTTTTCTGGACCTACAAATATCGTATATTAAACCACACAATAGCCTTACACTTGTGTAAGCCAAAACCATGACTTAATTCGTAACACGTTACGTTTATCTTTGGTCTCCTTAAGTAATGTTTAAAGAACTTTATTTCTCATTACAAAAAATATTTTATTTACATGAGAAATTTAATATTATATACGAACGAGATACACGTCGCCATCCGCTAGCCCAATTATAGTCTAATGGGCTCATTCTGATGTGAATCTTTAATGCCATTTTGAATTGATTAAACACGCTAATGTTACGAACCTTAGACGCGCTTAGACCTTAATTGCTTAAGGACCTAATTAGGTCAGCTCTCTGTGTCTATCAACCAAAATTAATATTGTTTCCCTAGGAACCGAACCATAGGTGATATAAGTACATAACTGAGTTGATTAGACTTAAAATAGTTGCCCTAAATGATATAGCCAACAATCGATTAATAAATAAAAACTAACCTTTCTTATGCTGAACATCTACGTCTAATGGAACGGAGTTTCCTTTTATATAATACTGTCTTTCCATAGCAATCTGCTGCACAGCTTCACTGGGAAATACAAAGTCCAATTCCGCCCATTGTCTAACTATCCTTAGTCCTGTCTTGGCACCAAGACCTGGCCAGCAACAGGCCAAGCAGTAAGCCAGGAGGAAGAAACGCTCTACGCCGTAACCCATTTCAGCCTTATAAATGTCTAGAAGGTGGGAATCTGATGAAGAAGTAAGAATTTAAAACACTTTGTTAACTGATTTGGTTATTGAATCTTATAATTGTCGTGGTCGTAAAGTTGACATAATTATTTAGAGTGTGCAGTCACTCTGTGCTATGTCTAGATGAACGTAACTATTTTTTTATTAATTTGTGGAATAGAAGGAATTGTGTGTATGAAGTGGAAGTACCCAAAAAAGATACACAGATATCTAGAATTAAATGAGATGATAGAAATATAAAATGTAAAGTATCTGAAATAAAAGGCTTTTATCATTATAATTATATTTATTATCTGTCATGTTATGATTTATAAATGTTGCGTTCATCTAATGTGATCAATTTACTTATCATTTGACTGTCGCGATAATTTGCGTAATTTTGTCAACAGTTAAAATAACGTAGATGCTTCTTCCGCGTTTGTAATCAATTATTTAAAAGGAAGGAGAACTGGAGAAATTATTCTTGCTATTATAATTCTTGCCGATAATAACAAGTAGAAACTGATTAATATCACAAGACTGTTAGGGCCAGATTAAAGAGAATTGAAGGGGTAAGGCAACATATTTAACAATGTAATATTGTATGTAATGTATTATTAAGAAGATTAACCTTTCAAGGTTTCTGGTATAATAATCAAATTTAATTGAATAATGTGTTATAGTTTTTAGTTAAAATTTGGCCTAAGTATGCTGGTAAATAAATACATTATAAACCTTCTCAAATGATATTTAAATTTATCGTACAATATATACGGCTTAATAAGTTTACTTATTCATTTAACATTATCACTTAAAAATATAATTTACTCGACACGTTATATTTAATTCTCCAATTAAATAAAAAAATCATAATTTCGTATTATAAAGTAATTTTCAGGCTTTTTTGTACATTGTTACTAGACAAAACTTTAAAAATACTTTACCATATTGACTCAAAAGCTGACCGCACATCCTGTTTTGGTTTCTCCGAGACATTTTACACTAATTGAGCACAAAGTTCACAAATCCTATTACACCATTTATTTAAAATACTTCACGCCAAATTAACACAATACACCTGCGCTCAGAATAAAGACAAAATGTAAAATCACTGACTTTTATACATTAAGAGTACATTCTTAAGCTCGCGTTATTTTTAAAACACTCGTAGAATTAGTCCATTACCATTTATAATATTCAACAAATACGGATTTATGAAAAGAATTCAGGTATTATTATAAGAACTATAATTATAAAATCAAACATCTGTGTCAACCGTGGTTGGTCTTGATGTGCGATTTAATACGTCTGCGTTTTAGGATAACGGTTCATACTTAACCGGTTAATTTGTTTTTTAAAACGATCACTGGCCGTTATGAAATATTAAGTAATAAGAATAATGAAAGCTTTTTACAGCTGCCCGTAGCAAGGATCATTTTAAAAATGGATAGGCCGCGATTACGTGAAAAACGGTCTTTTAAGAAAGTGAACTTGAATCAGAACAAGTAGTGAATGTTTATTGCAGTATATTAAGTATCAATTTATCAGCCCCGGTATTATGTAACTAAAAGGTTTACACATCCAGACTTTAATATGAAGTTTTTGTATCACCCGATTTGTCATTAAAATATTAAAAGTGTCGAAAATTTATTAATTTATTTCTTCGATAATAAAAACACGTGGCATTTTAATTTACAATCGTCATTTAAGATTTCAATAAATAATTTTGATTAATAAAATACTATTATTTAATAAATTCTCTTTACGAAATTGTAATTTTAAAAATAGAATTTCTATAAGGTAATTTACCCTTCTCACTCTCTCGCAATCGGTCTCAATCGCTCTCTCCCTTTTCTTCGACAAAACGCTGCATAGATTCGTGACGCTAATATGATTATTATTACAAAATTGCGTTTGATCCGTAAAATTTTTACCCTCATGCGCCTAAAGAAGTTTCACTTCAAACCGCACGCACAGCCATATAAAAATATACATGCAAATTGAATTGAATCAGTCGGTAACTCGTGCCAAGTTATATACAGGTAATACATAAGTTAAGATACAATTAAAGACAAATATAAGGATTAGAATATATCGTCAAAGTCGACACCATTTCATACAAAATTGCAGACAATATCGACTAGTCGACAATGCATTATCTTAGTAGCAGGTCAAAGACCTCAATTGCAACAATGATTATGGGTTTTTACTAATTTACATATTGTAAATTGAAATTCGTCAAAAACTTATTTAATCGAACAGTTACAAAATAACGGGTGAACAAATTATTTATATGTATATTCATTATATATTCCCGCACATAATTTATTTTTTAACAAGATCTCACGGAGCAAGCAACAAAAAGTATAGCGTTCTAAGTTATATGGTTCCGAATTTAAATTTCGAATTACGAACTCAAGTCTGCTATCGGTATCACTTATCAACAGAATGAAATCTTATACTGAAAGGTCCATTGAAGCGTAGCAGGAAAACTTCAATTACTAATATAATTGTTGTTGCAAAACAAAAGATTGCTTTTCTTAATAACCATAGATGTCGTGACTACGTATTATCTTGTATTTAATGGCTTGAATAATTAGTAGGAATGAATCGATCGTGTGCTCATCTTAATTTCTATGTTAGGGTTGCCAGATGAAGGTAATAATTGACATAAACTTTATAATTCTTTTAATATGATAAGGAGGAGTTTTAATTAGATATATTATATGGCATTTTACTTTACAATTAAACATTGCAATTAAATAATTTTATAATTTATTTACTTTTTTTTAACAAAATTTTCAACAACGATTGGACCACAGACACTACGAAACCTAGTCGTACGTGTGAGTTTTCTGTAGGCTTTCGGGGTCGCTTTCGATTTTTACAATTGTTCATAAAGGTTTTAGTTCTACGCTATCCTATGGGCTTCTAAACGCGATATCACTGCATAGGCAAGGCAGCTTGGAGACTAGAATGCATTTTTGAAGTCACGGTTTGTATTCATTTGAGTGTGATTAGTCTAGAGACGGTGTCGACCAACGACATGACAATCGTTAGTTCTTTTTTTAAATTGTATAATATATGACGATACTAAACAGCATATCTAGTTACAAATTAAACGGGATAATTTTATAGTCTACATTCTTGCTCTCTAGGTCTGTGAGTTGACATAGCTCAAGGAATGACACCTCACAACCTCTTTAGGTCTTGGCCTGAGATTTCTGAATGTGTTTCATGATCATTTTTTAAATCTAATAGGCAAGTAGGTGATCAGCCTCCAGTGCCTGACACACGCCGTCGATATTTCGGGTCTAAGATATGTCGGTTTCCTCACGATGTTTTCCTTTACCGTTCGAGCGAATGTTAAATGCGCACATAGAAAGAAATTCCATTAGTGCACAGCCGGGGCTCGAACCTACGACCTCAGGTACGAGAGTCGCACGTTGAAGCCACTAGGCCAACACCGTTCTGACAAATTCCTTAGTTAAGAAAAAACATATCTGATAACCCTTTGTAAGCGGACGTAAGATTCGCTAACCGCATTATTACCATCGTGACTTTGAACTTGCCATGCTCATTATCATTGTTATTCCGGGATGTTTTCAAGACGTTTGATCTGTGTATGACAAGTAAATTAGGTTTTTATATTTTGTATTAGAAAAAACGTTTTTTTTGTTTTGCTGCGGTTGAAACTAAATTTATGTTTTATAGAACTTCTTGAACGGAAATAGGCGTGAACTTTTTTGCAATTTACATAACTAGCTGTTTCGTTTTTTTGGCGAAGTAGGATTGCTACAAAACAATTAAAACGTGGATTTATGGAATATGTAAGTAAAGAAAAGTTATAAAAATTGAACCGTCTTCAAACACTAAAAAGTATTTAATAAAAATATTATTTATTACTCTTGATTTGTCTTATATTCCCAAGAGTATAAAATGTATTTAACGATAATACAATTATGGACATCATATAATGGTCAGGTTATATATGTTCTTAAACGTTTAGGTTTTAACTTTTTATTTAGATTAATTTTAATATTGCATTTTATTTCTGGTGGGTTTACCTATGTTGTTTTATGTGTTTTCGTTTACTATTTATTTTAATTACGTAAATAGTTTGTTTCTATATAACTTATATGTAAGTGTAGTGTTTGTAATATTATATTTTCTTGTATTTTTAAGCATGAATATTGTTTTAAAACCTATAAATAAATAAGGCTTTTTTAAGTTGATCGAAAATCTTCGTTATGTATCGAAATCTTACGGGCTCGAAGTTACTACTTTTTACATAAAAAACGTCCGTAATAAATAGATGCTCATTAAATCTTAATTATTTTATTATTAATTCAATCTACACTATCTGTCATTAATAAGAATCAATATGGCTGTGTCCTGAATAGAAATAGGTAATAATTCCTTCAAATGTACTCTATTTTTCGTTAATTTACATTCACCAGTTCGTTAACAAGTTAGTTATTATTATCGCTGTATATTTAGTATAACGTCTAATTTATGTATCGAAATTGACAATTAAGAAAAACTTATTAAAACCAACAGAAATTATTTAACTTGGTAAATTGGTTTAAGTTCTACTGTTATTTTGTACACTACCAAATTGTTCTTTTTACCCTATGATATACTAACAAAATAATACCGTGAAGCGAGATTTTAAAATAAGATAAAGAAAGTTCATTCAGGTTGACTGAGTAGTTGTTGCGGGAAATAATAATTAGACCTTAGCTAGTTACTTTTCATGGTACCATGACCAATATTGACTTTCATTTATTTTCACCGTTACTTCGAAAGCTTTCTATAGAATTGATTTATTTTTTTCCTCCTTCATTGATAAGCATAAAAGAACCAAGAGAACATATTTTATACTGAATTTATGTTCACCGTAATGTTGGATTTATTTAGTTGTAATTAATATTATAACATAATAAACCAAGGTTTATATTTCAAATTATTGATTGATACTAGAATAAAACAATTATTAGAATAGCGATTCATAGTCACAGTTTAACATTAGTATTCTAATGGTGAAGAAAGAAAGAATTATTAAGCCTTTAGTGGAAATAAAAATACTGAAAGTAACTTTTCGTATAATACAATAGTAAACGCTGGTGAAAATAAAAATAAAACTTTTACTATTTACCTTTTATATAAAAAAATATGTGTTATATATTATATAACATTAAATAAATAATGTATATTAAATATCGTGATGGCTTACTTGGTTTGTGTAGATAGAAATTAAGTTGTTTTACCAAAGACAATTCTATATACAGAATTAGTATAAGTAAATTATTGAAGTTATAAATTTATGGTGTCAAGCAGATGTCGTATTTACATAATCATTAGGCATCTTTAAATAATCAAGCCAAACTTGGAGGTTAAAAATTATACACGAGTTAATGTATAACTGAATTCATCAATATGGAATTTATGAACTGGACTTAATTTGCTTGTATTACGAAACTCTATAATTGTCATAATTAGCAAAGTTTAAAACGAACGGTTATACCGTTATAGAACGGATTACTGATTTTAAACAATAAATTGTAAACTTTTGTGTACATGTTAATGCGTATTTAAATACGTGACATTTTCCTAGCAAACTTACGTAATGTATAAAGATTTTTTGAAGCTTAAAGCTGGTTCTGACTAAATATCATTTATCGTATTATAGGTCATAAGCGAATGAAAATTAAATTTGACATTTCACGTGTGTGATATGTGACATGAAATGTCAAATTTATTTTAATTAAAATTCAGTTATTAGTAGAAATTTTAGTATTAAAATTTATCAAATAAATCGTTTGCATCCGGTTACAATATTTTTGACTATACAATCCTGTTTAGAGTCTAATCAAAACTTCCATTTATAGAATGACCTTAGGCGAAAAAACGAAAAAAAAAAACATACCTTAATGTTGTTATATTTCACTATGGCACTAAGATTAAATAGGTATTAAAACATACTAATAATACGAGTATCTCGTTCGGAAGACGACTCCGTACTGTTGTGAAATCAAAATGATTAATTCAAGCCCAATATATATGGCTTTATATTATAATTAATAATTGTTATCGCTGATTTGGAAGTACACTATTATATAGTATTTGAATGTAAATATATTTTCTATAGTTCTGTAATTCGACTATTGTATTTGAATTAATCTAACACTGTGTGACAGTCATTTTTAATATTGCTGAAATTAAAACTACTACATCGTGTTGTATGAGAAAACAATTATAGCTATAGAGAATTGGGTTACTCCATATTAAATTAAATTTTATAGAAATTATTATTTCATAACGGTTGTAAGAATGTGCGTTTAACTAAACTATTGCTTATATCGTTAACTAAATAGTCGAAAACATCGTAATGTATGTAAATTATTTTTAAGCTTTTTGATGAAGACGGCATTGACCGTAGCCATGTTGACTGATAACTTGTTGGGGAAATCCGTATTGGAATAACATAAATGACATGTTTGGAAGGCAGTTTTATATGAACGGATTCCATCAGTGTGAAGTTTTTTATGTAGTTTGATTCTTTTTTTATTATATGCTATAATAGATTTTTAAATTGAATAGTACTTATTAAATCTGATGTTACTGACTTACCGGATAGATAAATTATTTTTGTATGTATATAGAATATTAAAACACGAAATGCATATTACACGTTTATTAATAGTAACATGATCGTCCAATAAATAAAAAGTGTAACCGGAAGTAGAATGATTTTAGACGTCTATAAGTATTAATTAATTTTACGGTAGTTTTTTAAACGTGGCATAGAATCCGGGTAGGTAATATTAAATTGATTACATTATTAATAACTTGACCGATCTATTCAAAATTTTAATTGTATTCGCGAGAACCAAAGAAATTATTATTTCTATGTGTTAAGTGCCAAGCCGGTGTGAATTGTTAATATTATGTAATAAGAGCTTAATAGAATCACTACACAAAATACACACTCCTTAAATGGACATAGTTCCTTGACGTAGCTTTAACTTAATGAAGTCCAACCTTTCATTTATTGTTTTATAAATACACACGCGGAAGTTCTATAAGCTTTCAAATAAATGCATATCGTAAAAAACAGCTTGCTAATTAGCATTTTTAGGTCATATTTAAGTACTCATAAAGATATATATCTTATAAATATACAAATATATAAAAATACATTCACCTTCGAGTTCATGTAACTTTCCATGAAAAATAAAAAAGTAAGAACTCCTTGAAACAAATTTAAACTGGCCTTAAATTAATAAAATTGTGTCACAAATTTGTTCTATTTTTAAATATTATTCTAAAATTTTGCTTTTTAATTTTTGTTGAGATTTTTTCACTTTTGCCCATAAAAACCGCGTAACAGTGAAAACAATTACAAACTAATGGACTTGCACCAGCTGATGGTCAAAATAAAACAATAAACAATGAGCGGATGTAAAAATAAAAGAATAATCTATTGAAGTAAATTACAACATTTTATACTAAATGCGCGCTATTTCTACATTGTGTATCCTCTTATCTATTTTTATGGTTTGACACTTTAGTGTCATACAAATAATCGCTGTAAATAGATTTTTTTACCTAGAAAAGTACTTAGTCGAGTACAACACCGATGTATTAAACGTTTTTCAATGACGTGGACTTTTCATCTTACAATCAGTAACCAAAAAAACCATGGGTTGCACAGTGTCGGCAGAAGTGAAAACCTGAATATTAACGTTGTGCATTTTGATATTTTGGAATGGTTAGGGAATAATTTTGCACGAATTGCTTTAATTATAAGTATAAAAGTACTATCATTTATGTGGTAGAATACAATATTTATTTAATGCGCTATGGTACACAAACATGACAATTTATATTACATTAAATACGCCGCGCCAGCTGTCTACTCTCCAAATTTCGATCAGGACACGTGTCCTGACGCAAGTTTAACATTTCTTACCCATTCCAAAAAAAGTGTACAACGCCGCTAAAGAAGTTTTCACTTCAAAAATTCTTCTAGCCCTTAAAATCTTTTTCGTGATATTTTTTTTTATAGTCAAGCGAAGGTGATCAGCCTTCTGTACCCAACACTCTTCGCCGATTTTAGCGATGTTCACACACTATATATATACAATGTGTGTTCAAGGACAGACTTGCTCAAGTTTATCCTAGTTCTTTCTGCCCATAAGGGTTCTTGATTATATTCCCTTCCCGATCATTTCAATTTTTGTACTATGAGAGTGCACAGTAATTTGTTATTGCGTTATGAATTATAGGCAGTACCTCGGCTTGGACGAAGCGAGGATGCATGTATATAATATTTAAATTAAACACAATAATCACGAATTACTTGATTACAACGATTGTAATAAAGCATAACATAAACATCAAGTGTCTTAATTCATAATTTTATTTTTATTCAACAGATGGCGATGTGCACGTTTGAAACGCAAGAGCAAAACGTTACCAAAGAAAATATAAAGCATTTGACTAATTTTTTATATAGATTTTTAAAAATAATAACGTTTAAAAGTACATATTGTTAATTTTTAATATAGAGTCCTTCTCTTTGATTAAGAATAAAATTCTTCAGCTAGTGTCTCAACTGTCTTCCGTAGGTAAGGTGATTTTCGCACATCAATATATAATCATAAATGTATTAAATTATGTCATTACTATTCTCTTATACGTAGGTTAGACTTGAATATTTATAGTAGGTAGTTGCACATGGCTTTAACTATTTTATTTCAAAAGTAGAATTACAAGTTTTTGCCACGAAGTTATTTGTTTCCGCATTAGTTTCGATTTAGATGTATAGAAATATTACATTGCTAAGACAATGAATAGGCGATATATACTTCTTAAATTTTGTGGTATAATTATTATTTGTCAAACCTTTAGATCTTCTACAGATATTAGATAAGGTTGAGCCTAACCAATAGTAATGGCTTGCATTGCAAACGCCCTTGCATCGTGAGTAGTGTTACACTTTAAAACATTCTGTAAATTGAATGAACTCCTACACTATCTAATCAAAAACAAAATTGAAGCCTCTATGCACTATATTTTATTGTTATTGCACTGCGTGATGAGAGGTTTGAAAAACTAACATACTGGCTCACCTGATGTTAAGTGATACCAAGTCAAATTGATTCGGAAATACTTTATGGGCAGCTGGTTCCACATAGTAGTGTTGCGCGGCAAGAACTGCCTTAAAAACGCTTAGTTGTGAAACGACAGACTTCGGGTAATACAGGTAGAATTTCGTAATCTGCCTCGAAGTCCTATGATGAAACTCAGCTGCAGGTTCATTATCATTCAAACCACTCCTCTCAACACGTGGTAAATGCGGTAGAAGATGCAGAGAGACCCACATGTCTAGGCAACGCCAAGCGATCAAGCCGCTTGCAAAACTCGGCTCGGTCATGTAGCAGTCTATTAATTATTTTCATAAATTGTTTAAGAACCTTTATCAGGGTTTTGTAGGTATTAAACGCTGTAAAAATATGACTTATCTTAGACTAATTAGAAAGTGTTCTACTTATACAACATAATACATGCTTACTATATCTAGAAACAAGATAGAATACTTTTTCCTTGTTTCCTAACTCGAAGGAATTAAAAAAACCTTGCTTTTTTAACTCCTTCGAAAACTAGGATATACAATGTATCAATATTTGCTAAGAATATTTTTATATAGTTTTACTAGAATTGGTCTATGCTGTGGCTCGATTTTTAGGTAATATTACAATATTATGATATAATGAGCTCGAAATTAATAATAATTATCTTGTATAATTGGTGAATTAATATATTTTTCACAATACAAGGTTTACGTATTGTCCTTTCCTTCCTTGTTTTTATTTTAATAGTGTTTTCTTGTTGGTAGAACACGAAGTGTCTATTTTAATATACATTTTTATCCATGACACAAGGCCGTGAACTGAATTGTACAGATAACTAAATACAAACAGATTAAAATTAAAACAAAACAAATGACGTTCACACGATCTGTGAACTTCATATTGTGAAGTCATTAGGAAAACAATGCAACTATATAAATAAAGTATGCAATTATTATTATTTATTTTTATATTCTATTTGTTTAAGTAGCCAACAGCTTATACAGGATGGCCAAAAAGTCGTGGATCAAACGCAAATGACCGCTGATGACCTCATCTATCCCCTATTTGCTTTTGATCCACGACTTTTTTGCCACCCTGTAATCTGTATAATAAAACTGAGTGAATACAAAAAATATATATATGTGTAAGAAGTAAAACTTCTTTGGCAAACTAATTTTTAAGTCTTGTTCATATTTATACAAATCTAAAGAAATTAGATTTCCGAGACTTGAGGGAGGGAAAAAGGAAGATATGTTAGGAATTTAATTTATTTAATTGTCATTAAAATATTAAAAGTGTCGAAAATTAATACAAATTATATTTTTTTAAATTCATTTCTTTATAATAACGTGACGTGGCATTTTAATTTACAATTCGTCATTTGAGATTTCAATAAATTATTTTGCATAAAATATAAAATACTAATATTTCATAAATTCTCTTTACGAAATTTTAATTTTAAAAATATATTTTCTATAAGGTAATTCGCCCTTCTCACTCTCTCTCTCATTCGGTCTCAATCGCTCTCTTCCTTTTCTTCGACAAAAACGCTGCATAGATTCGTTACGCTAAATGATTATTGATTATTATTGCGTTTGATCCGTAAAAATTTTACCCTCAGCGCCTAAAGAAGTTTTACTTCAAAAATACAAATTATAATTATGAGGATAAAAATTGCAGTCCATGGCCGCATGAAAAAATAACTTTCTATTTATTATCTACTGCCCCTATGCCAAAGCGTGTGTGGTATACATTTTCCTGTTTGTAAATAAACAACCTAGATAAGGGGCAAACGAGAACCATAATCAAGGTAATCCCCTCATTACAAGGAATATTTACTCAAATATCGGTCATTAGGTAAATATTAGTTGCGTCTTTAGAAATACCCATATAATTTGCTTTATGTAGATTTTTCGGAAGAATTTCTAATAAATATCTATTTTCCTAGTACGAAAGATTATCCGTAATTTTGAGTTTCTATATGTGTATGTTGCACCATCCTCGTTTTGACTGCCAAAACGAGGGTGTCTTTGTGTAATAATTTGTAATAGAATATAACTTTAATGTGCGTACAAAAAAATATGTGATGTGATTTTACATAGGTATCGTAAAATTTAAAAGGACCAATTCCATATAAGTACTATATTAATTTCCAACTTTTTTTTAATCTTAATAACCAACTTTTTTTATATCTAAAGGGATACTGAGCAATACCTGTTACTTAATTTCTTATAATTAATGACTAAAAGATTTGATATGATTATTAAACGTTCATTATTGATACCATTACTCTCCTGCCCAAGTTTTTTTACTTATAACAAATAAAACGAATCTTAAATTACTACATCTCGATACCTACCTCAAATTAAAGCTTCTTCTTGCTATTAAAGAACAAATCCGTGAAAAGGTATTATCAAAATAAAACAAAATTACATTTTAGTACTTTTATTGTACAAAAATACAAATGTAGGAATGATGTTTCGTAATACATTTATTATAAGGTAAACTTTTTATAATGTACAATTAAAATTATAATTTCCTATGAAGCTGATAACAGTTGGAATAATTGTTATCTTTGAAACTAAACCTTACAATAATAATATATGTATTTACAATTTTTCTGTTCGTCTGTCTACTATTTATTACGTGTTTTGGTAACTGGTAACACTTGGGTACTATCAGCAAACTCATTCAAATTTAATTAATTATTCACATTGGGAATTCCCCTAAAAGGGAATAAACAAAGATTGGTAGAATTTATTGACGAATTTGTAATGAAACTAGTCAAAAACACAAACATTTTGAACATTTTTTTATATACATAATTGTTAACTTTTTTATCCCCTAGCTTTCAAAACGCTAGAGAGCTTTTTTTAAAGACCGTTTCATTTGTCACGATTTTGGCTTGCAATATCTTAACATAGAAATTCCAGCAGATACGGGATTTCTTGTCTGAAGTAGTATTTATCATGCGGTACGCTTTATACTCCTATATAAAAATAATTCACTGATTTAATGTTTAGGATTCAAAAATATGTATATTACAAGTGAAGCGGGCATCCAACAGCAAATCACAAAGCGTACTGCTACACGGCGCACACATACGCACGGAACGAATGAGACCAGATTTTGTAGATGGGTGTCGATAAAATGTTTCAATTAAATTTATAATGTATATGACTGTTTATTTGTGAAATATGTGAGCATCCAGCGCATTATGATAGCCGTTATTTTAATATTTCCTTTCATCCGCTAAGTACGTATTTATATACAGTTTACTATTGTGGTAATAGTTTATTACTACCACAGTAAAAATTACTCGTTTCAAATATTTCTAATAAACATCCCATCGTAAGCCACAAGTGATATATGAAGATTGTCACTTGAAATTCAAGTTTTGAAAGCAAATATTCATTAAAACAATAAATTAAATTTTTGTTGTAAATGGCCGTGTTTGCTGACAGTACTTTTTCGCATTTTAATGGAAGAATGGCACGTGTTACAAACAAAATTTATAACTTAACACGATATTTAAATGTGTTTATTTTTCTAGAGCTTAGTAATGAGTAGACATGGCGGGTTTAATATTCATCTCATACTAGCAAATGTTTAAAAACTGGCTTCTGTTTCAAGTAATACATACGCACAAACATACTGTTAAATAACTTAAAATAGGGCGCCTCGGACATATATGACTATATAATGATTGAATTTTTTTTCGCACAATTGTATTAATTTTTTGTTTTTTAATTATTTTGCCGTTTGATTTCTAATTATCTAAGAGGCATTAAAATATTTTATAGTTAAAGGAATTACGGTAAATTGTCGTCGACTCTAAAATAACGACCAGTTTCCATATCGTTTTCTACTAGTATTTTCGAACGAGTCGTATAATTTTCTATGAGAATCTTTTGTGACTCTAGTACTAGCGATATATTTTTCTAAAACTTATTTCTGCTTCGAAATATATTCAACTAGTATTTATATGGAAACAGGCTCTAATGACTGGTAAAATATTTTTGGCGGTACGAAAAATTCTCTATTTCCTCTTTTTTTTATTTAATTAGATTATTCACAGGCCAAGAAAATAGAATCTTTTTTTTACCAAATTACATAATATTGGCCAAAATATTTTTTATTAAACAGATCTTAAAAGTATATCTCAATTCTCAGAACCTCGCGATTTGTCATACACGGTTTATATATATATATACTGTATGTACTGTACATTATTGGTACCTGTTGGTACTTTTACTTTTTAAATCGCAATTTATTTGGATATATGAATTAAGATAATTCTTACTATTTGAGACCAACCATATAAGATTAATCGACGACACTGTAAGAGTTTAATCTAACTAAAAGATGACAGACTTATTTATTCATAGTTTTATTACCAATTTTATATCTTTTAACGTAATACGAAGAGTCGTATAGTTAACGTAATAGAATAGTTAAAATATTTTTTTATCGGGTCGCCCAGTCTTTAGTTCAAAAATTCAAAATTGTCTGCTGTCAGTTTAATATGGACTTATTTGGTTTAATCTATCAATAAATACATTATATACCCTTATTCATAGAAGAAACAATCGATGACACCGTTTTAAAGTATTCAACTGTCTCTTTTCATCATAGAGTATATACAATGTGACAGAAAGAGACAAAAGAGTGGTTTAGATTACAATTTCTATGAATACGGGTATAGTCTGTCGTCTGTTTTAGTAAGTTAGAAGTTAGAGGTAAGGTTAGCTGTTGAGCGACGTTGTATGTGAGGTTGAGACAAGTAGCCGCCGTACCCGCCCTCGACTATACGCAATACGCGTACATTGATCTGAAATTAACAAAATATTATAATTTTCTCTGAGTAAAATATATTACAAAAAAAAGGGTGCGTGTACTTATGTACGCGCGTAAGAAGCACGTACTTCTTTGGCTTTCTTTATTTTTTGAAGTTATACTTCTTTGGCTTTCTTTATTTTTTTGAAGTTATACTTCTTTAGGCGCGTTATAAAAAATTTACTATAGTGAAATTTTACGTTGCGCGCGCACCGTGACACAAAATTAACAGAATGAAGCTGCCCACTAACGAATTCTTTTTAAACCCGCCCCAAAGCGAGATGGGAATAAGACAATGTACAAGTAAAAAGAAATAGAATATGCGTGAAGTTAGCAGCTATGCCAAGAATTTTGAATGACCATAATGACCTTTTAATAATAAATATTTATTAATAACTTTGAAAACCACACATCAACTCATAAAACAGCTTTAACATAATTTCTCAATAAACAGTATGATTAAGTAATATAGATATTAATACAAAACTTGAATTTCAAAAAAGTGGTGCCGTAACTTGAAAATAACCAATAAATTATCTAAAATCGACAGTTAAATTTACAAGTTAGCTGACTTAGCGTCATATAAATATTAGAACCTCACTTTTCTATTTTTAAATTCTTTCGTTTTTATTTGTATAAATATAATTTATTTACATAGCCTTGCCGATTGATCTCGCAATCCAGGAAAACACCTTGGATATGATGACCACTACTAGTTGCCACAATATAGTGCTAAGTAAACTAGCGAGGTGGACCTTGGAAATGGATATACAGATCTATCTACGATACTAGTTTTTTAATAGCTTGTAGCAATCATCTATCTACTAGCGTTTTAGAAGTATCATCTATCTTCTAATATATAAAATTCTCGTGTCACAATGTTCGTTCCTATACTCCTCCGAAACGGCTCGACCTATTCTTATGAAATTTTTTATTTCATTAAGTCTGAAAATCGGCTACTATCTATCGTTAGATAAAATTTGTTGTTTTTTTTTTAATGATACAGCGTACAAAAATACATACAACCCTTGATTCACCCCTCTACGATCAACCCCTATTGTTTATTTGTTAATTAAAATCTTATGAATTTAGGTTTATATACCTAGAGAAAAATTCACAGTAAAGTCTCTGGGGTAGCATGAAATGTTTCATGTTGGCATGTACTAAAAGGGTAGGCTTAGTAAAATCACATTAAGGAGAAACGAAGTTCTCGGGCACAGCTAGCTCGTACTATATATAACAATCAGTTCTACACGACAACTTGACCATTTGACAAACTGGTCTATGGTTTATCTGTTATCTATAACAGCAAACACCTTTCGATTCCAATTTCAAACATTTGTTTTTTTTTTGCTTATCAACGCATAGTATCACAGAATAATATCAAATAGTTCTATAGTCTGTTGAAATGAATTATTGACACAAAAGATTATAAATAGATGATTTAAGTTTTTTTTACAATTCAGATAAAACAAAAAATAGCATTAAGACCGATCAAGTAGCACATCCTTATTTAAAGTATGTTATAAGTAGTAAAGTTTATTATTTCTTTATTATACTTAAGTCAACGATACCGAAATTAATTTTTTTTTTAAATTAAAATTATTGTTTTGTTTTTGCCAATGCTTTAATATAATAAATATTTGTTCTCTCTATCCCTCAAATATATTTAATTGTTCTAACCTCATGCTTAGAGACAGATCTCTTGAAGAACTTGTGGAATCTGGTTGAGAGCACCCAAATAGCGCCGTTGTCACGTTCCGCCCATCTTACTTCGGCACAGAACTGCAATTTCTCAGCGTCTTGGGCTAAAACTCTGAAATTTAATTAATCTTTAATATTAACACTTATTTGAGAATACAAGACACCATTCCCTGAGCAAGCGCAGCCTCGTCACTAATGAGTGAACTTTTTGAGGCTTTTATTTATTAAAAATCAAGTATGTTATTACTCATTTCCTAGTACTAGGATCGTTTAAATAAGCAGAGAAAATTTTACACTAGTCCTGAACATTCTCGAATTATGTAAGAAATAAATATTAAATTATTTAATAAACGTCAGCTAATGAGATAAACGTAAATAAAAAGACGGCTTTTTTTAAAAGGAAAGTAGGTAAAAGTCTTTTACTCTTTGTTACTCAGGCGTGGTTGGTCAATCACGTAGTCAATGTGGTCACATTATTATTATAAGTGGGATAGGCTAAATTTAATAAAAATATTTTTGTATTCAAAAATCAAATAATATTCGACTCTTTGTATCTATTATACCTGTGTGAGTTGGTGATGGGATTCCAGGCGGCGACAGCAGTTTCTGTCATGGGGCTGAAGAATATGGTGTCATCCCTTGGGTCCACGGCAATACCAAGACCCTGAGAGGACTTGCGACCGACTAGATTGACTGGCAGATCAGCACCTTCCGCTGGCGGACCGGAAGCCAATACTGCTGTTGACACGCTGAAAATTCTGTAAAAAATATTATGATTTATTATTTAAATCACGAATGTTCCCCTTTCACAACAACAACCTCCACTAGCTAAGGTCCTTAAACAACAGCCTCGCTTCTTTAACTTTTATATTAAATATAAAATTAAATAATTTATTTATTTTAAATAAATTTTTTGAAGTTTTTTTATGAAATTTTCAGACTCATGGTTATGGGTACTTTGACTCAGACCCATAAACATACGAGCAGGTCTACCAACCACCCTTTTATGAACTCTCGACCTATCATGCCCATCCCAGATAGTCTTTTCGTGTAGGATACAATCCTATAAATATATCTCTAGTTATTTCTCATTTTGCAAATTTACTCCACACATTCTAATTGATAATATATTAGCCAATTATGTTATTCTCTTTAGATTCTCAAGGGTGTATTGTGTCAGAAAGAAGATTAAATGGTTCAAAACTTTGACGTTAAGTTTTAATTTTTTTTATAAATATACAATTTTTGTTTAACCAATGACAATAAAGCGAGAACAACTTTCTCACGAATTTTGAATTATTATATGTTATTAAATATCTTCTTCTGTTTAGTGTAGATATAAAATACTCGATTTTTTATTCTTTTATTAAAGCATTAAGACGAAAAAAAAACAAATATAATAAAATAAAAATACTGAAGAAAGCTAAATAAAACACTTTCGTATTTATTCTGTGTCACATTGAAATCGGTATGTTTACCTTTCAAAGGTGACTGATAAAGTTATCTAATTTACATATATTAAAAATAAAAAACTCACAAAAAACTGCATTTTCCTGTTGATAATGTCAATTGTTTCCTTATATATAATGTAATTGGGGATTTTAATTATACTATGTCATCAAGTACAGATATCATATCAGTCTACATATTTTCCTCCAACTTGATTTATTTATTAATATTATATATTATTAATAACGCGGCGATTTCTCAAGTTTTATTTCTGTAGTGTGAAATTTATAATGATTTGTCAAATCCATCATTAGTTGTGCGTAACTTTGCACTAGTTTCAATTGTGTTATTATAAAACTAAACTGAATAATTTTATTAGATTTGTGTTCTTACTTTTTTATTTGTTAAAAAAAACGAGAATACTCCTACAGCCCGATTTCCTATAACTAGGTCCGGGTCTCCCACATTATAGTTGGGTTTTTATTGTACTTGGTTCGCATCCATGATCTTTCCATAACTACATATATACCATATATAGATTTGAAGCAGAACTTTTATTCTGCTTTCTGCTGCTATTTTATTTTTTTATTATATGAAAAAAAACGTGATAATTTATAAATACCTATATATCATTCTAATAAACAATATAAACTGGTAAGTGCAGTATTGAAATAATTGTTCTATAAAACATTTTATATGGCTATGAGATTAAATAAACTAGTGTATGCAACTGCATATAATTAGATATTAAAACACTCGTGTAATTTTACTACACTCATGTTTTAATACCCTCTATTATAATATGACAGTTGCATAAACTACTGTTACAATTTCGTTTAGAATATTTAAGTACTAAGTTTTTGTTCTTTTAAAGAAGAGTCTTCGGAAGAGTCTGGACCAGTAAAAATAATACAACAATAGAATAATAGACCAGTGCAGATAGCCTTTAAAATAAATAAAAAGTGAAAAAAATTACAGTAGGATGAAACCCATATGAAAAGCAGGGGAATATGATCGAAATGAAAGGAAAAATAAATTACGGTCGATCTGAGGTCGGGAAGGGGCAGGGGGGGGAGTTTTAAGGGTAAAAAACGGTTTATCTCGATTTCCGGCAAAACTACAAGTCCTATCGAAGAAAGTTAAATGGCAAAGTTGGAGGTAATAAAAAGATCTAAAACTTTTGTATTCACACATTTTTCACATAACCTCAAAATTTATGTGAAAAATTCAAAAAACCTAGTTTTTGGTTTTTTATTTTTATCTTTAACAAAAATATTTTTTTTTTAACGAAATTTGGTGAAAAATTACCTTTCTATGTCCCAAATACACTGTAATTTATTTGATTAAAAATATTTATTTGTTCACCTTATTTTGAATTAATATCGAAAAAACACCCTAATTTCAATCGAAAATTCTGACGTCAAAATTTCAGCTTTTTTCAAAAAGTTGGTGTGCTTTCAGTTCGTTGAAATCTCTACTTTCCTATGGTAAAAAAATATATATATTACCATAGTAAATCTTCTCAGAAAACGCAAAAAATCGTATGCACTAACGCCCAGACCTGTCATCCCCTTCCTTACTTCTCTATGAAATACGAAAATTTTAGCCCATCTAAAGGCTAAATTTTTTTTTTAGGTCACTCAGGTATATATAAGTTATCTTAAAATAGTAATAAATAGGCATCTGATTATAATTTAAAGAAGATTCATAGAGAAGTAGGGAAGGGGATGACGGGTCTGGGCGTTACTGCATACGATTTTTTGCATTTTCTCAGAAGATTTACTATGGTAATATATATATTTTTTTTTACCATAGGAAAGTAGAGATTTCAACAAACTGAAAGCACACCAACTTTTTGAAAAAAGCTGAAATTTTGACGTCAGAATTTTCGATTGAAAATTAGGGTGTTTTTTCGATATTAATTCAAAATAAGGTGAACAAATAAATATTTTTAATCAAATAAATTACAGCGTATTTGGGACATAGAAAGGTAAGTTTTCACCAAATTTCGTTAAAAAAAAAATATTTTTGTTAAAGATAAAAATAAAAAACCAAAAACTTGGTTTTTTTAATTTTTCACATAAATTTTGAGTTTTTGTGAAAAATGTGTGAATACAAAAGTTTTAGATCTTTTTATTACCTCCAACTTTGCCATTTAATTTTCTTCGATAGGACTTGTAGTTTAGCCGGAAATCGAGATAAACCGTTTTTTACCCTTAAAACTTCCCCCCCCTACCCTTCCCGACCTCAGATCGACCGTAATTTATTTTTCCTTTCATTTTGATCATATTCCCCTGCTTTTCTAATGGGTTTCATCCTACTGTAATTTTTTTAGGTTTCAAAAATTATCGGCACTGGTCTATAAGGTTTAATTAATAAGGATTTAATTTTATTTGTTGTTGACAGTTTAGCTTATGCATTCTATATATGTACATAATAGCTGAAATATTTAAAAACCGTACGAAAACTCAATATTGAAGTCGAGATCTTATTGTTACGTATTATAGTTATTGTATAAAGGTCCTTATGTCATATCGAACCGTTTGGTTTTATGTTGATGTGTGGTAGAAAGTGCCCTAAAATCACTTGTGAAACGACGGACATCGATGCGATACGGGTGAAATTATGTGTTTTACTTTCACGTCCAATAGTACTGATTATTACGTATGTTATTAAATACTTAGTTGTTCATAACATAGCAATGTAAATCAATGTATGAAAAGTGTAGTCGTTACCCAAACAACCTGTTAGAAAATTTATAATAAAACTAAAAGAAGAGCAAAGAAAACGTTACAATCATCTCTTAAAAAAAAATCATTGGCGCTACAACCTCTTTAGGTCTTGGCCTCAGATTTCTGAATCTGTTTCATGATCATTTTTAAATCTAATAAGCAAGTAAGTGATCAGCCTCTAGTGCCTGACACACGCCGTCGACTTTTTCCTTCACATTTAAATGTTAAATGCGCACATAGAAAGAAAGTCCATTGGTGCACAGCCGGGGATCGAACCTATGACCTCAGGTATTAAAGTCGCACGCTGAAGCCACTAGACCAACACTGCTCTGTAAATAAATGCTATAGAGCTTGGAGACAATGGGATCTGTAGTAGAATGCAGCATCGTAAAAATAATAATTGTTAAATCATATAACATATCTCACCTGTCAGTAGCCAAGGGCTGATAATATAGTAGACCTTGGGCCGGTGAATGGGTTAAGCCAACAATGCCGTCCATAAGAGTGAACTTGTCTCCACCGATGTCGTATTCTCCCATGTCAGGGTCTGGGTACATAGAGGCGTGGGTGACGCGCCAAGCGTTGTCACGGCGACCGTCGTATACGATTATACCTTCAAGGGTAAATTTAATAAAATTATTTCTTATAATAAAAGTTTTGTATTTCCGGATTGTTGATACATTTTTATTACGTAAACTTGCCATGTCGTAAAACAATGTTTTTGTTACATAATTATGAGATTGGTTGAGATCAAATTTAATTTAAATAAAAACATCCGTTGCCAAACAATAAAATAGAAGAAGTTTTCAAATTAGGAATATAGTTGTTTACAGGTTAATTAGATACTAAAATATTATCAAGTGTCAAAAAAACTACTACTAACTACCAAATATTTCCATAGTGTTTTCGCACCCCTTAAGAAAGCAACCCTTTTCAAGTCCATTAATGTTGTAAGACGAAAATGTACAAGGATTATAAGACGAGATAAAAATGCAGGAAAGTTTCTATGTGTGATACATAAGATAAGCCTTTATCATTTGAATACAGATTAATAGAAATTTACTAATAAAATTACGTGTAAGTCGTTAATCAAATTTAAGAAAACACGTAACAAGTATTAAGCGTAATGAAGTGTTTGTTACGAATTTTGTACTGCGCAACGAGAAAGTGTATCGACACACGTGGGTGATCTTAAAAGTGTCAAAGTATGTCAATGGCAATGTGGACGTGCCAATTTGAACCTGCGAAATACCTTCTAAGAAAAAAATTGTGCGTGGTGGCATGATCGCAATACTTAGAGATGAATTGAGAAAGAATTATACGTTATAAAAATAAAATTTTGTAGCTAGCTTTGTTATACATTAATTTCGTCGCACACGAAGGGTTTTAGATTTCTTTATTTACTGTACTCGCGATAGCCAAATATAACATTTTTAGTATGTATAATAATAATAATATATATATATATATATATATATATATATATATATATATATATGTTTATATATTAATAAAGTAATGTCTAAAAAATATAAATAGGCAAAAAGTACGAATCGAAGCGCAAATTAAAATTGTTAATATTTCTCCGGCTCTGTTGTGTTGTCCTCCTATACGTCAGAAGCGGTGTAATTTTACTATTAGGTCAAAGACGTATAATGAACATCGTATATGTATTGTATTGTGCCTTAGTACATGGGCCCCATAGGTAGAATGCCTAGAGCGACCCCTGACAATATCTTGGTTTAGCGTAAAATATAAATTCCACTATACAATGTGTAAAATGAAACAGTGGGGGTCAGATGCGTAGCACAAATTTCGCTCAAAGAATCTATATATCGAGAAAAGTATTAGCGATTGCTAAATAGACATATGACGGAAAGTCCATTGGTGCAGGGATTCGAACCTACAACCTCGAATGAGAGTCACACTGAAGCCACTAGGCCTGCTGCTTTGAATGAATGTGTTCAATATAATCACCGATTATTGGTTATCAAATTAAGTACAAGACATAACATTTAGTATAACGACTATCATTTCCGCAACATTAGCTATTCATAAAGATTACGACTGGTTCGTATCACTTAATATCTATGTCATAACTTTATCGAAAGCGAAATTAATATCGTAATTTATTATCCTGACGAAGCTGGTTATGCAATTTTAAAGTTTCTGTTGGAAATTTGGAAACATTGGATAAAGATAAATAATAGATTGGTTAAATATGACACTGGAAATGATAGTTTAATTTTGATGTAGTAGATGAAGCAATACGCTCATTTCAGATAAAAACATTGTTTAGTTTTATAAGATTATGCATCACTTTATCACGTCATCGTGCGTCTATCATCCCTGAGGCCGTAGGTTCGAACCCCGACTGTGCACCAATGGAGTTTCTTTATATGTGCGCATTTAACATTCGCTAGAATGGCAAAGGAAAACATCGTGAGGAAACCGGCTTGATTATTTTTTATTACTTATTTTTTAAAGAATAATGGATATAAATAGATAATATATCAGGTATAATGTCTCCTATATTTTGGAGAAATCAATTTTGAAATCAGCCCAGTATTTTTGCAGCCTATTCAAGCAAATAAACAATCATACCTCTTTGTAATATTAGTGTTAATCTTAAAAAGCCGCCTCCACGAACTTCCAAAATCTAATCAAGATTGAATGGGTGTTCGATATTGAAACTATGTAATATGTATATTCGATAGCAAGTTGTATTTGTAGACTTGTTAGGTAAGGAATTCTTTTATCTCTTCTCCTCGTGTATTTTAATTCAGGCAAGAAATAAAAAATATTCTGAAGCTCTTACCAGGAGCAACCGTGTCACTGATGTAGGCGAAGATGTTGTCGCAATTAGCTGCATGGTGGGCGTTCGACCTGGTGTCATCAAGCACAATGTTGGTAAGGAGAGACGCTGGTCGTAGAAGCTCCCGTGGGAAGTAGATACTTCTTACCTGAAATGGTTTAATATTTGACATAAGTTTATACCAGATCATCTGTATGGCGCGACAGACCACGTATTTTATGTTGTAAATATTCAAAGATAATAAATTACGTCCTCTATAGTCTGGTAATCCAATAAAAATTTAACAGGCAGCTTGGCTTTAGTGGTCTTCCGTCTTATTCTGTCAAATTGTGTTTACGCTATCATAAAAAAAGACAGATGAGTACTTAAGTTAAAACGTTCTAATTTTTCTGATTTATTTTATGAATAAGGGAGTGAGTGGTCTACGTAAGCCCTCGGCAATGATAATTAGTCTAAATAAAATAAACTGTTTTATCTTAGAAATATGAAATTAGAATAACAAAAAAAATTACGTATGTAAAGCTCAAATATTTTATACTAGCTTATGATCATACAAATCTAAAGACACATTTGTACGTTTCACTATATTTAAAGAGCGATAAAATTAAATAGATTGTGGTATACTCATAGTAATGCGTAAATGACCGGTCATATTTTTAATGCTAAAGAACATAATTATAAAATGTTAGCTATGTGTTCCTTTTGCGTCAATTATTTAGTAAATAGGCGCGGAACTGAAGGTCGCGTCTTTCACAATGGGCGAGGTAGCTCTGTATTGGTAAGTTATTCAATTACTTGAACAATAAATTGATCTAAAAACCTTTATATCAATCCAAAAACAGTAATACAAAGTTTGTTGTATGAGCAAGTAAAGCATTTGCAACCACTAATAACGGATCATGTACGCTGCTAGTTTTTATCTACTTTTTGGAAAATTCAAAAAGATAATTTGTCTTCGATCTACGTGTTAATTGCTAAAAATTACAATAAAGTAAGAAAAGTTTTGAAGTCCCATCAACTTCGTTGGCAGGGTCACCTTAAGCGTATACGCCAAGATCGGGCGGTGAAGGAAGCTTACTTAGATAGAGACCAGTAGGTCTGCCCAGGTACCGCGGAGGACTTACTGCAGCAATTGGCAGGAGGTGGCACAGGACATGGAGCGCTGGAATCTCATTTCGGAGGCCAGGAAACTTTATGGGTCGCAGAGAGTGAGTGAGTATATTCTGAGGTGATTTTGTGCCCAAATTCGTATTCAATCGACAGCTTAACAAAGTTTGTCATACAAAGGCGAATCAGTTCGGTTATTATATCGGGATGAAAACGTAACTAACAGATTATTTAACAACTAAAATACAGTGCGTAACTCACTCACACAAGTGAGTTACAGAATTGCAAGGCTGGTTGAAAATTATTCAGTAATACCAAATCCTACAGAATGTTCCCCTTCAAATACCCTTAAATATCGATAGAAAACTAATTAAGTTTTTGTTGTACACTCAACTAAAAAAGATTATTTCAAATATGCATTAAAAACACATTCAAGTTACCATTTATTTTATTTAATACTGCTGTTTTTTCAATCTTATAACTTTTGATGGTTGAATCGTAGCCACGATTATATTTGGTTTAGTGTGTTCGTTGGGTTCGAGGCTTAATATAAATTGTATAAAATCGTTTTTTAAAAAAATCTTGAAAAAATTCCTCCCTAAATAAATGAACATCTTAATTAGGAGCCATTATTTAATGCAGAGTTATTTTAAAACAGTTTCATCTAAGATTCATTGAACGCTGACAATTTAGGAAACGGAAATGGTTGGTTCTCGAATCCAATTAAATTATTTTCCCTACTACGTAACAGCTTTACCGAGGTAATTAAATGTTCAATAACACGCAATCGAGGCTAGTTATAATGTTATTTGGTAAATTATAACACAAGGACGGTCATACATGCAGGTGTTATTAAATCGTTAATCTAATTTTTTTTGCCCGCGATGATGAGTCGGGCTGTCCCAAGGAAACTGGAATGAAAACTTATCGGCGCGTCGTCTCATTTTTAGGCAAATATTGTAAATTCACGTTATCATTAAATAAATACTACACAGAAATAATGTAGGTTGTTGCTTGTTCTAGGTGTTGAAAGAACTCAGTTGTATTTCCAGATCTTATTTAAATAATTGTATGATTTTAATGTACGTAATATTTATATTTAAAAAACTAGTCACTTTTCTTTGTACCGTGGCCGCCAGTCAATAATCTGCTCAGTCACGACGTAATTGATAGTAATAACAACCTACGCCCAAAGCGTTGTTAATCAAATGGTTTAGACTTATAAATGACCTATTCAAATGGTCATTCAGGGCTACATTGCAAAGATAACAATTGGATTTAAATAGACTTTTTGTACCTGCGCACAACAATTTTGTGCGTATAATTAATTATTTATGATACATATGAAAGTTGTGGTAACTAAAACCAAACATTTATAAAAAATACTTGATTGTTATTACATGGAATTTCTTTGTTATATATTTTTACTATGATATTTATATTATTATTACGAAATTAAATCAAAATTGTTCGATTTGTTTTTTTTTTTGTTAGGATGTCTTTTGGTGGGCGGCAAAAATTGCCTTATATAGTTATCTAATTATTTATTTATCTTTCTGTGTATAATAAGTGAGTGTAACCAATTGATCCTGAATAACTTGAATGCCGTCGTATAAATTAATTAGCATTTCAAATGTATTTTGCACACGTAATAATTATTTGACCGGAACTAATTTCACATCGTCACATTAACAATTTCCAGTTCTTAGGACTTCAGGTTAAACCCAATTATAATCTAACAATATTACTAATTGAATTTTTGTTTTATTTATATAATTGGTTAAACATTATAAATAAACTAAGAGTACAAAAACACCAAAATACCTGTCTATTACCTCGGTGTCTGAAAGGTCAAACAAACAAATTCCTTATCTTAAAAACTAAAGAGTTAAGAGGAAAATCATAATAATAAATATACAATCAAAGCAAAGATGAAACAATAACTTTAAACAAACAGAGAGAGAGAGTTAGAAACATAAAGAGGTTTTTTACCTAACATTTAACATCTAACTATATGTGTGTCTATAATTATTAGGATTATATCTACTTAATATGAAATCTAAATATTACTATAATATATAATAGTTTCTAAGCAACATTTACTAGGTAAATAATCACACATATCCTCTCACAAACACGCACATAAATATATACGTACGCATATTTATAAGTATTATATTTTACTAACCTACCTACCCATTCATGGAAATTCATTGTTAATACATACATTTCTTTTGCAATTTTTACAAAAGCAGTTGGCTACCTATATAAAAATAAATAACATATTTCCGAAATCGAAGTTTTTCGGAACAAAAAAATATATCAAATTTTAGACCTCCCTTCAGAATTTTTAAAGTCTTTTTAAAGTATGTTATAATTTCGTTGGATAATCTATAAAATGAAAACTTTCTTACCAGACGATCGGTTGCCATATCGAATACGAGTATCTTTGGCGGGCATACGCGACGGAAGTCATCAATACTGGTGACTACTCCAGCATCCAGAACCCAAAGGCGATTGCAACGGTCAGCTCTTACACGGTATACGGAGATCAGACCCGTGCAATTAATGTCTCCTCTTCCAGCTGTATGCCATGACCAGTCAGGGTACGCCTGAAAAATTTAATATATTATTACGACAATTTAAGTCACAGAAAGAAAAAACATAAAACATACTTGCCTTAAGACAAAGACTTAATATAGAAAGAAAATTGCTAGACAGATAAATAAACGTGTTTGTCCCAATGTAGGGTTACGGGAAAAAAATTAAATATACATACAGAAGAGGCTTTAAACAGAATAACAAGGCTATATAAAAGTTGTGCAACCAGTAACAGATCATAATACGAAAGTTTTCAGACAGCTATTCATATATGGTATCAGTATAAACGAAACATCCATTTCCAAGTTAAATGAAGGTAAATAAGTAATTTTTTTTTTGATAACGTGCTGATTGCACTTGCAATATATTAAATAATGGATGATTGACTTCAATGCTACTAGACTCTAATACTAGATCGATGGAACGATGTATGATAGGGAAGAGAAGAAAAGATAAAAGAATACATAATTAAAAAGAATAACTAAGGTAGCAGATGTCACAATGAAAATAAATTAACTTTTTAGAAGGTGGACCAGACAAAGAGTAGCACAGCCCTGCGTTCTGAAAAGGTGGGAGCTTGTACTTTATTGTTTATCAGAATGCCAAATCATAAAATGACTGCTTCACGACTGATTTGAGAGCGACCGCCGATACGAAAACCGCTGTGTGAGTTCGTGAAGTGAGTTACAGAATCGCAGGGCTGTTCAGACAGAAATGGCGGGATTTGGAGGAGGGGTTTGCCAAAAAAGGCCACACACCTATTAATCAATGATATATTCCTATACCTAGGAATTAATGAGAGATTTAGACGATAGTCATAGTTTGCGCTAAGGCTTGACTCTGAATCTTATCCTAAAAACGGGGAGTATTCATGACGCGATGATAAAAATAAATCGTTTGGCGAAATTCGACGACGCACGAATTCCAAACTGTACGCTTAACCCGCTTACACTTCTTGGGTTACAGCCTTGCGATTCTGTAACTCACTTTTCTGTGCTGTGAGAGTTCAAAAAGTGAGTTACAGAGTCGCAAGGCAGCTTTCATAGAATATTAATTTTGACGTTTCTGACGCTAGAGGAAATAGCTGCATACTCGTATCCATAAGTAAAATTTGCTTGAGTAATAAGTATTTCAATAATACACGTGAACAGGGAATAAATGAATTTAATATGGATGATACATTGTGATTGAAGTTTGTAATTTATTTGCCACAGATTTGAAATTCAAAAAAGGAATAAATATTTCATCATACATATAAAGCGATATATTCACCTTTATCGTCGATCACGTTCAATAAAAGCATACAAATAAATCCTACTTACTCAAAAGACAAACGACGCTTTCTACTGAATTTAAATTGTGTGAATAATACAATACGTGAAGTACTCAAAAATCAATGAAAATTTTAAATAATGTTTAGGACCAACTAAGTTAGACCAAAATTATATTTATTTACCACGCCTTTTTTTCGAAGGGCCTACCCCTTCGAAACAGAAACCACAGATCTTCACCTGCTACGGTACTGACATACCCTCTCTCGCTTCATCCACTTCTTACTTATTACTCGTACGTGACCTTGGTAATCGCTATGATTAACTTTGACGTTACTTATGACATTTTTAGCTACTGACCGGTATTGCGATTTTACATTCGCGCCAAAGAGAACGAATTTTGTCTCGCTTAGAGTCTGGACCATATCGCAAATAAATATTCAGTTTAATATTTTTTGGTGGCTGTGGTATTCCTTGCCCTTCTTGAGCTTCCTGGATTTAGTCTAGGTATGTACAACATGGCCTACCTAACCCGACTTCACTATCCACGGATGCCTTGTATATCCTACTTGTAAACCGCTTCTCATTCTTCCGTTATACATGGTTAATCACCTAAGCATTCCCTTTGGTATCCGTCATTACGTCTTCTTTTGACCAACACAGCTCACGCAATGTTACACCACACATAAAATACTTTTGAATCCTCTCATTTCCACGGCATTTATACTCTTTTCATTCTTTCTCTGTCACACCCATCTTTCTCTCGTATAGTTAACGTCAAGTTAAACACTCCCCTATGTAGGCCAGACGAGCCTCGTTTGAGATTTTTTGGCTACACATAGAGGAATGCTCGCTCCATTTACTCTATTCCTAGCATCCACTCGTCATGATCATACTGTCAATCTGAATTTAACTTCTACTGACACTTCTTTCAAATACCACAGGTTTTGTTTTCCCTATGTTCACGTCTTTGAGTATAAAGCTTAATACTCAAAGGTTCACGTTCATCTTCTTAACCCCCTCTTAACATTTAATGTTTTTATATTATTAATGCAAATAACAAAAATGTTTTGTATTGAAATAAAGTATAATCTGTAAAAGCACGAAAATGCGGTTTCCCGCTCATTTTGCACACCACAGCCCATCGAATTAATTCTGGCGCAAAGACAATAGACCAACCAATACAAAAGTCATAGATAGCGCTCTTAATCTGTCCCTATTATAAATATTTTACTAATATAAAAACCAAAAATTATTTAACTGAATAATTATTTGCGATATGGTCTAGAATCTAAGCGAGACAAAATTCGTTCTCTTTAGCGCCATGTAAAATGGCAATACCGGTCAGTAGCTAAAAATGTCATAAGTAACGTCAAAGTTAATCATAGCGATTACCAAGGTCACGTCAATGTAATATTTGCCCTTCACGCTTTCATACAATCTCCCTTGCGTAGAGTCGTGCAATGATATCAAAGTGCGAGGTCATAACCAACAATTAATAACAATTATTAATTATTAGATTGCTGGTATATGGTAGGCATTTTTTCAACAGGAATGATTGAGTCCTTAGACAAAGTCTAGATTTTGACCTTCATACATTACATTTCCACACTCTGTATTAATAATAAATTTTAGCTTGTATATATAATCAGGGATTATTTCGTCAATTGAAATCTTTAACAAAACAATCTAACGAATCTTAAAAACAATAGCTTTACTCACAAACCACATTTAATTTAACGTATTACAATGTGAACTAGAACTTTTTTTTGTAACCTAGACCTAAATAAAATCATTAACCCTACAACTAGATGGGTCAAGGTCCTAGTATTTTTTTTGTTCCCCTTCCTACAATGCCGTTAATAATGCAAAATATACCCTATTGGTGGCACTTCATGATTATTTGAATTTGCGTATCAGGCATATTTGACCAATACAAAATACGCGTTACCGTGCGCTTGTCTGATCAAAAATAGCCAAGTGCCTATTTGACACCTTTGATGTGTGCCGAAAAACCGATATTTGGTTATTGGTCAAATTTGTCAAATGTCAAAAACACTGATAGCAATCTGAAGTGCCATAATATATTGAGGCCAACATGAATTGGTACCTATACCATAATAATATAATCCTGTAGTAATTCTGTTTATATCTATAAAATATATTATATTTTATGGGGTCAACTCGAACATAATTTCTTAAGGCCTTTTTAAGACTTGACAGCTGATATAATTCTCAAACTGGTACCTAACAAGCTAGCAATAAGAAGCAAAAGTAAGACTATTATCAAATATTAAATAAAACTAGTTTGTCAGGCTGGGTACATAACAATTGTTATCACAAAGCATTAATCCAGCGATGACAGATTAACGAAAACAACACTGGTGCAATTGAGTAATAACCATGTTTGTATGTCAACGAAATTGTTATATAAAGGTTTTAACCGTTTTAACTTTGAAACTGATGAGTTTCCATGCAAACTTGTCTGACTTTTTGTAATCTTTGGAAATCCACGGTCAATATTGCTTCTGTGGAAACGATTTTTAATATTATGCCGTCCGCTAGATGGTGGATGTTGCGTTTAAATTAAAAACAAAGCTATAAAAAATGAGTTTTCGTTAGTAAGTGTTTTGAGCAAATACTTTTCAATAGAAGTTTAAGTTTCTATGCTCTGTGGCATTGAATTGATGTATGACTCAAATACACAGATTAATATACAAAACAGATACAGCTCTTTTGTCATATTTAAAGTCATGTGTTTTTCTCCTAGAAAAATATATAATATATATATTGTATATATATATATTGTCTTTGGGGCTGGAGACAAAATCACTTTTCAACAGGCGTGACCCACTAACGCCAAAAGAATGTGTTGTCTCAAGCCCTTGATATACGTAAGAACTACAAGTTTAAATAAAACTTGGTGGTTATATTTTTCACGAACCGCTTTCACTGATTGGTATTACGCACTCAACACGTTGGGTTATGTAAATAACGTAATATATTCTCGTTTATATTAAATAAGGAAGTTTTTTAGAAAAGAACATCAACATCATTAGTATCTTATTACTATTAAGCATTATAGCATAATATTATAATAACTGGGGCTTGAGACAAATTGGTGAAAATACAAAAAGGCGTGACCCGCTTACGCCTAAGGAATTTGTATGGAACAGGTGAGTTGACCTAGCGTGAGTTTACGTCATTTACATACAAATTCATTTGGTGTTAGTGGGTCACGCCTGAAGCAAAGTGACTTTGTCTCGAACCCCTGAACACTAAATTTAGGAATTTTCTGACAAAGTCATATAATTCCAGTCTAAGACAGACTATATATTAATACTACCATAATGTTCTAAGCTAATGTTAATGATTTAAAATATCGGTTTGAATTGCTCTTATTACCACGTATTTGTTTCAACTACAGAAATAGCGTCAATTTTAAATATTTGTTAGACAATGTTTATATTCGTAAATTTGTATTAAAATCTCATTATACATTCATGATTTAGGCATAATGTCATAAGAATTTAATGAGATTTTAATAAGAATTTCCGAATATCTGAAAGTACTTTCAAAAATTAAAGGAGACGTAATATTGGACGCATTTATAATTTGTGGAAATGTCACTTTTGTTTTTTCCAAGTTATGTAAATGATAAAGCCGCGAGTGCTAGCGAGACATTTCCAATCAACATTTCATACCACAAAACTTGTTTGTATACGCTTAATTACTATTACATAACCTAGAAAGTACCTGTAAAACTGGACTGACACCAGGTGGCAAAGAGCGTGGTACCCACGCTAAGGTGGCTGGTACACCAGCGCGTAGTCGCGGTATTCCTAAATACACTCTATCCCATCCGATCTCCAAGCCGGTGGGGACGGTGTTTTCCGGCTGAAACTTCTCCAACAGCACTGGGTCTGGTGGGAAGTCGAATTGGAGGAAACTCCATTGGTTCACTACTTCGAGTGAAGCGCTCGCCGCCGCGATGCAGGCGAATGCTAATATTGATCGGGACCACATCTTTATCTGTAAAAGACCAAATTAAAACATATAGTTTCAAAGCATTGATATATGTTATTTTGGGTATGTTCCGATATACACTGCGACCACTGTACAGAGTACCGTCAATTTAGTATACTGTGAAACCGTTTCTCTATAGCCAGCTATACTGGTTACAATTTAAAACGGAACGCAGTCCAGTATACTAGTCAGCTTCGTTTTTCGACACAGTTTTCAAATGAGTGCATCAAAGTTTTTCAATTCAACAAGAAAAATTATTATTGGAGTATTATCGCATTAAAAAAATCTATATTAATATTAACTGTCAATTGAATTAATACTACAAAGAATGTAAGTTAGAATTTTAAATGGTTGTTATTAAACTGTAAGTTATATCAGCCGTTAGGCATTCAAGTGGTTTTGATTGATCACGTGATCAAAGCACTGCGAGTACCTTACCTCGAAAACGCCAGTGCTCGCAGTAGAAGTATAGCGGGGATTTGTGACGTCATATATTTCCTAGGACGCTGCGGCTGTATACTGCAGTCCATAGCGGAACAAATTTTTGAACAGTGGGAGCACTATACAGTACTCGCAGTGTATATCGGAACATACCCTATAACACTAATTGTCATGGACTCCATAGAGAAAACTATTACTTGAACTATTCAATATATACAACTTCGATTTACTAAAACAGAATGTTAGCGATTTCTGTATATAAATCTATTAATTATAAATAGCGTTTCTCCTCCAATCGCTCGCTATCTGCTGATTAGTGATGCTGCCGACCACGTTGTGGCACATTACTGCACTGCTGCTTCCATCTCTGACACTCTCCAGCTAGGTGAATGGCGAGACCGTGGTGTTTTTTTTTTTTTTTTTTTTTTTTTTTGTAATAGGAGGCAAACGGGCAGGAGGCTCACCTGATGTTAAGTGATACCGCCGCCCATGGACACTCACAATGCCAGAAGGCTCGCAAGTGCGTTGCCGGCCTTTCAGGAATTGGTACGCTCTTTTCTTGAAGGACCCTAAGTCGAATTGGTTCGGAAATACTTCTGTGGGCAGCTGGTTCCACATAGTGGTGGTGCGCGGCAAAAACTGCCTTAGAAAACGCTCTGTTGTGGAACGACGGACGTCGAGGTGATACGGATGGTATTTTGTATTTTGCCTTGACGTCCGATGATGAAACTCAGCTGCAGGTATTAGACCGAACAACTCCTCTGAACACTCTCCATGGTAAATGCGGTAGAAGATGCAGAGAGATCCCACATCTCTACGCAACGCCAAGGGATCAAGCCGCACTGAAAGTGACTGGTCGTCGACGATTCGAACCGCTCTTCGTTGAATACGGTCAAGTGGAAGGAGCTGGTACTGGGGAGCTCCCGCCCAGAGGTGAGAGCAGTACTCCATATGGGGCCGAATTAGAGCTTTATATAGTTGCAAGCGGTGGCCCGGAGTGAAGTACCGTCTCGCCTTGCTGAGCACACCAAGCTTTTTGGAGGCTAATTTAGCCTTTCCTTCCAGATGACCGCGAAACTGAACGTTATTCGATATGTCAACGCCCAGTATTCCGATGCTAGCTGAGGCTTTAAGGAGAGTGTCTTCAAAGAGGGGAGTAGCGACAAAGGGAGTTTTTTTAGCGGAAAACGCGCATACTTGTGTCTTCTTGGGGTTAAATTGGACTAGATTTAGTCTACCCCAGTCCGAGACTCCACGTAGAAGAGTTTCGACTTCAGACACAAGTTTGTTCCGGTACTCATCGACAACAGCCCGAGAAATACCTGCCCGGCCAGTGTAAAAAGAATCCCCAGTGCTGTCGTCCGCATAGCAATGAATGTTGCTAAGCTGCAACATATCATTGATATGCAGAATAAACAGGGTCGGGGATAGGACACAGCCTTGTGGGACACCAGCATTCACAGGTTTCAGGTCGGAGCATGCTCCGTCGATGACGACTTTGATGCTCCGATCAGCGAGGAAGCTGGAAATCCAGTTGCATAATTTCTCAGGGAGCCCGTAGGCTGGAAGCTTCGAGAGCAGTGCTCTGTGCCACACCCGATCGAAGGCTTTCGCTATGTCCAAACTTACCGCCAGGTGTCCAGGTTTTGTGATACGTGGTCGGTCCATCGTGTTGGGCTGCGCCCCTTGTTTTTCCTACATTTTCCCGCTAATTATAAGATTTTCAAGGTTGTTACGTTTTTATGTTTTCGGGCAATGTGGCCAAAATGTTGCAACATTCTCTGAAAATTAATACTTGAATGCCTCTTGGTAAAAGTTAGTAAAGTATAGCGAGTACTAGATATTAAGTAAATTAAACTACTATTCAAAAAATTATACGAGACAATAATCGTATGACACTATGAATATAGTCAATTCAACTTTATGAAGAAGAGTTTAAGTCGTAGGAAATTTGTAATAACAAGCACTAATGCAAGAACAATGCAGGTAATTTAAACGTCAACAAGTCTATTTTATCTGTCAGCTTGTCAACTGTTGAGCAAATCGCAATATAATGACGTATATACGCAAGTAATTTACGATCGTAATTTAATTTAAGTATGCAGTTTTTGTGCAGTTGAGTTTAGCAAGTTATGCACCAGTTTCAACGAATTTTATCGTAATTGCTCTGATAAATTGCTTGTTTTTTTCTATGATAAAGTACGGCAGCATTTGTATGAGGATGCATACAATTGTTAACCTAACCTAACCTTTTATTAGGTCAATAAGTGTTTGGATTTAAACGACAAACGTAGGACCATGACATGACAAATGACAATTAACATGACGTGCGAACAGCTAACGTATATTGAGAATGACATTCGTATAAAATAAATACAAATTCTTAACAGAACAAAAAGGTAAGGATACTGTTGTTAAATATAGTTTTTAAAATATATATAATGTGGTTTTTGTTCAAATATTGTGGTAATTAGTGATTTATCGCATCAATCGACTATGTAATGATTATTGGCCTAGGTAGGTAATTTGTTTCCTACCACACATTTATAACAATGTTTTGTTTCAATTGTCTTTTATTTTTCAACTGCCATTTACTATCTTTCGGGATTACATTAGGGCCGATTTACATTATCTTAGTGTTTAGGAGAGTGCTTTAGTACAACTTGAAAGGCAAGTTCTTTAGCGTAGCGTTTACTGAAGCAAGTAGCGTTTACATGTTTCAACTAAAGTACTATCCTAAAGCACTCTCCTAAACACTAAGATAATGTAAATCGGCCTTTAGACTTTTTCCCGATATATCTTGTGTGCGTATGTTTGTAATTAAACGTATTTTGATGAAATTGTGTGTTCCAATGGATTCGAGAATCTAAAATTAGAATTTATTTATTTCATATAGGACAACGTCTGTCAGGTATTATATTAATAACAATGATTCGATTTATTAAAGTCATTGAGTGACATTTATCTATTATTGATATGTTAGAATTCAATTGCAGAGAATAATGCAGAAATTGCCGGTTATTCGTTGCCGTAGGGAATTGCACCCATTCTTGCTCTTAAGTACTCCAAGGCCGGACAATCACCTAGTTTGTAGTTATCTATTGTAGGTGGGAAGTAGAATTTGAAGTATATATTTTCGTAATAAAACACTTCCTGAAATGTTCATCTATCTTAAGCTGGTGTACCAATACATATACAACATATACAAGACTAATTAAACTGCCGAAAAACCAGTCCCCATATTAAGTAAGAATGCTGTTCATGTTTTTTTTAATACTCTTAATTACGTACAAGGAAATATGTAAGCTTATTAAGATCCGGAAATAACAAATTATATTTGAAAACATTGGTACTGACATAATAATTTTAGGAAACTCGGGAAGTAAGATTAGATTTGTGACTATAGAAATGCTTGAAGGGAAATCAAACCTTTATTAAAAATTATTAATAATTGTTTGTCAGATACTTGGTTTACTTGAAATTCGGTTCAGAGCTCGTTCCCACTAGGTCGTCTGTTGGGACGATTTTTATCGTGTGTCCATCGTGTACAGAAGCCTCCTTTTGACTGTTTAATGGCACCAACCAGCTGCGGTCGTGGCCGATTAGTGTGAACAAACGATAAAAAATCGTCCCGACAGACGACATAGTGAAAACGACCTCTAACTTGCACACTACTTCTTGACAAATTTAGTATCTATCAGTATTAACGTTTTTAAAAAAATGTCTATATTCGATGAGAAAAGAGACCCTTCCGAGTCCATAGCTATTTACAATTTTTAATTTCACGCGGTAATATAGCTCTTCGAAACTAGTAATTAAACTCAGACCACCTAGTTTTTATAGTATTACGACAGCAATATTTTACGCGCACTTTAAAGTCCTTATATGTTGGCCATAAAACCTAATGATACCTTTCCGTTCTCACAAAAAAACTAATTACTGGCGTACTGTCTTACATATCTCTTTTTAATCTTAGGTATGGCAGGACACTTACACGAACTATGCTTTAGTGTCATCAGATTTTCGTGTACGATAATTTAAGTTTAGTAACGATTTTTTTTTATGGCAATAGTTTTAACTTTATGAAAAAAATGGTTCTTTAAAGATTATCAATGAAACATTCCATCGAGTAACAGTTACGTTAAATAAACCGAATGAGTCATATTTAGAATACGGATATACATAGTTAGACACGATTTTATTAAGAATTGTACCTAATCGAAACTAATATTATTTATTAGCGAATTTCGTAGATAGCTACTAATAATAAATAATAGTTTAAAAAAAATTAGGACACACGCTTTTACAGCACATCAAACTAAAAAGTGAAAAATAATTCCTAATTTAGGCTGAAAATGGTAATGAACAAAAAATTCTGGTATTATTGTGAAAAAGCGTGGGTTGCTCGATAGACGAAAAATATGGCACAGATATTTTTTTATTTTTTAGTTAAATGTTTTTTATTTTATTTTTTCGGATTATTGCAAAATCGAGTCCGAAGGAGTCGGTTACATACATACATACATACATACATACAGGTGAAGCTAATATAAAGCGTGTAATAATAAAAATAGCACGGAGTACCAAAGAGTATTTTCATTCTCTAAAAACGAACCATGCTTAATCTCTATCATCTCATTCTTATGGTTTTTCAGGATAGTTATAAAAGAAATAAAAAACTTTAAAAAATGTTTTTCGAAAGGATTTCCTTTAATTTATCAGCAAGCTTTCAAAGGTTACATTGTTTTAAAAATAAAATAAGGTCGTGTCAATGTGTAGCCCTTTCATTTTTAATTAGGTTATCTTATCGGCTGTGCTAAAAATAGCAATACTTGCACAACATGGCCATAATGGTTAATCCAAAAAGTTGTTAACACTATAAAGCCTGAAAGATAAGTTGTATATAACAGCCTTCACACTGATTTAGGTAAATGGAACAGTTTCATGATTAATACGATAAGTAAGCATTATATTATGCATTATTCTCATGTATTGTGTATGTATTTTAAATGATAACCGAATAGTTTATATATTAGGTCCTTAGGGTCCACCTAAGGACCTAATATATAAACTAAAAATAGTGCCGGTATTATTCATTGCAGTTTTCTCAAATCTGGCCAGACTATTACGGCTGATGTCTATTGTCAGCAATTGCAAACCATGATGGAAAAGCTAGCGGCTAAACAACCTAGGCTGGTCAATCGCTCCACGCCACTGCTACTTCACGACAACGCTAGACCACACACTGCACAACAGACGGCTACCAAATTAGAAGAGCTTCAATTGGAATGTCTAAGACATCTTCCGTACTCCCCGGACCTTGCTCCAACAGATTATCATTTTTTTCGAAATTTGGACAACTTCTTGCAAGGGAAAAAATTTAACTCTGATGGGGCAGTCCAAATCGCCTTCACAGATTTTATTGATTCCCGTCCCACTGGTTTTTTTAGTAAAGGGATCAATGAACTACCTATGAGATTGCAAAAGTGCATAGAAAACAATGGTTCATACTTTGATTAATTAAATATATTATATTAAAAAATATTCGACTTTTTGTTCCTGCCATACAAAACGCCATTTTCATATGTAAGGACGTAATATTAATATATTAGTTTGTTAGTTTATTCTGTTGTTTTTACTACAGTTACACTTTTAGTAAAACCCGTGCCATCGGGTCTTCGGTAAAACAACGATGTTGCTTCCAAAGACAACCAAAGTATTACTACAACAGAAATGAGTTTTATTATCTAGAGGTAGATATATATAGTTTTTACTAAACTTTGTAATAATGTTTTTATTAAAATGCTTCAAACAATTACCTGTAATTGCATGTTTATTTGACCGATATCAGTAGCATTTTTCTGCCTTGATCGATTAATTAGTCTAATTACATCAAACCTGAGGTAATGTCTACACGCAATACTTAATGTGGCGTTAATAATTATTAGTTCATTACACACAAGGTTTGGTAATCCTTACTTTTTAATTCCTGTTATCCCCAGTTCGGGGTTAAGCAGTTTATGTATTTTTATTTAAACAGGGTAGGTGATTGTCTTTTTGAGAGTCACAAACTAAAACAAATTCTGTCGTACTACTGCTTGTTGGTGTCTCGCGGCACTTAACTCTTAACGAGCAAATTACTAGCCCACTCTTTTGCCTCCTGTCTCAAAAGCTCTTAAGGAATCTAGGACTATAGTATGCGTGTATTAAATAGAAGGGAGATCGAGCTTGCTTGCTAGACCGATATCAGAAATTTGCTTACCCTATAATGCATTATTATTGATATTTCCAAAATAAAATAAAAAAATTCTGGCCGAGTGAAGTCGGGACAGGGCGTAATTAGCGTATAAAACCCACATCCGTGTCTTATTTAACACTTTTAATTACGATTAAGCCGGATATCCTGGATTTTGACTGATTTAGGTTGACAAGGCAAATCGGCACTTCAAAACGACTATTGAAGAAATCAGTTACTACAACACAAATTCTCCTAAATTATTAATATTTGACTAACTAGCAACAAATAATGATTAATGTAATCGTAGACGATCAATCTTGAATCTATTATTTTTAACACTGTAAACGACTGTATATAACATAATAATTACCCTGTTTACATAATTGCTGTCAAACCGCATGATTTATTATGGTCCATTAGGTTTTTTGACATATAATTTGCATAAAGACTTTGATATTTTTGGATTCATTTGAATTTTTAAGATAATAATACTGTTAAATTGTCAATAATAACAAAATTATTATATAACATTAGTGATAGTTGAAATTCTTAAGATTCAAAGATTTTTTTTCAATTACAATTTTATTACACACTATTAAATTTAAACGATAGCAACTAACAAGGAAGAATTTTTTTGTAATTTTCTATTTATCCATTTTTTTGTTATTATTATTACTATGTTGGTTATGAATATTAAACACTGTATATTTGTGTGTTGGAATTAAATAAATAAAATATATAATAAATCATAAAACAAATATAAATTGTATATTGTAAAAATTTTACATATTGTAAATATTTTAATTATTACTTAGGAAACATTATACGTTTAAATTAAGTTTTAGTTTTTTAGAGAAATGCGGAAATACTAGAATACTGTAGATGAATATAAAATGGTTTTAGACTAGAATAACAAATACCCAAATTGTGTAATATAAGCGATTGTCAACTAGAAACTTTTTTACAAAACTCTGGTATGCCAATTGTTCCGTGAGAGATTTCTGAATTTGTATGCTTGGGAATATGTATTGAGTTACACTTGATTTCCATACTTTTTTGGTGTTCTCAGAACTGTTACCATTATCGTTTAATTCGCAACATAAGATTTATATTTAAATCCCGGCCTTTTGATATACGTTGTGTGCCTTGAATTTTACTGTATTAATAACAAGTATTTATTACTAGTACCTACGTTTAAATAAACAATTATAATATATGTCAGAGCAATGACATTTTTTTTAATGGCTCTGGCACGATTTGTGCATTAGACAGCGTCAAGTATAGGATTTTTTATAATTCGTGCTTGTCTTTAGAAATTCGACCGTGTCCTCTATGTACGGTTTAAGCACTCGCCCGGTAACGCACAACTCTCCCAAAGGCCGAGAACAAATTTTAAATTAAATTAAAACTTGCCCTCGAACCGGAAATCGAACCCGGTACCCCTCACCTAGCTGCCACTTAATAAGACCGCTAGGCTATGAGGCCCCTCCAATGACATTAGTCAGCTGCTATTGTCATTATATGGCACAGAGCTCATAATTTAAAAACGTCCAAGTCAAGTTTAAAACTTATTCACTCTGTCATATATAATACTACATCTTTACTGTTAAAATTACTGATAACTTTGGATTATACTTAATTGGTACTAACTATCGCCTATTTTAATGTTATATTTTTCAAACATATTTAGTCCATTATTAGTATTAGGAAAACACAGAATTTAACGTTGTCTTCTGTATCAATTATTATTATTACATTCGAGACATAAGTAATAAATTTACACTTAAGTAATAAATATAAAACAGACATACACCCACGCACATACACAAAATTTACACATACACACATACCCCATGTGGTTTCCTTAAATATTGTAATGTATTGTATTGTATAAGATCTTCTGTCGATCCGTAGTGGTGGAGGCCTGATGACCTGTAACACAGGTACTCTTACCTTTAGCAGGCATCAGTCTCACACAGACTAGCTTTTTCCATTAACAGAAGTAAGAATATAATAGACATAAGCAATGTCCTAAGTTTAAGTTTTTGTGAGAAAATAAATAAAGAAATTATATACATAATAGTATAGAAACATTAACAGCATCACAGTCCACTTAAACTAAAAGACAGCTCGGAGATTATACTGGTTTAATGAAAATAAACATAAAGGTCATCGGGTATAAAAGTAAAACTCTTTCGCTAAAACGGAAAGTGATTTTTGCAAGTAAAAGTTATACGTGATCCAGATTGATGCGTCGATTTAATTAAGTCATGACATGTAGCAAAATATATTAGAGAATTTGCACAATTGATAAATGAAAAGTTAGATTTATACATTCTCTGTCTAAAATTTATTGAACTATGAAGTTGTAGGTTCGATTCCCGGCTGACCACCTATGGAATTGCAATTAAGTGCAAGCCAGTGCGCACATAGACAGAAAGTTACATTTCCCATGTATTACTGGTTCCCATAGATTCGTAATATCATAAAGTCGAAAAAGTGCGTCCAGCACAAAAGGCTGCTCACCTTACTTGACAATTATAAAAAACAATTTATCACGAAACAGATACAGAAATCTGAAGCCCAGACCTTAAAAGGTTGTAGCGCTTATCAATACCACCAATTTTGGTGTAGGTAATCTGTGCCTTAAGAATTTGTATTTTTTATAAATGACACGATAACTTTTTAAAAGCAAAATTATATCGTGATACAGGTTTATTTTTAATTAATCAGTTAATAGGGATATTTTTATACAGAATTATTAACGGAACTTACTAATACACTTTTAACTTAACAACTAAAAGTTAATTTAACATATTCTTATATGTATTTCCAATATTCGCGTTATTTAATAACATCCTTCCTCCGTTGTGTCGTTGTTCCTACGTGTTAGTAAACACATGGTCAATTATTACACAATGATCTATTGTTAGTGCTTAAGTATTTGCTGTATACGTTATTAGCTATTTGACAAACTTACTATCCACACACAAAGCTAAAATCTTTATGGAAAACGAAAGTCAACATTGATAATGGCCACAAATTTCAAATATCGAATTTTGCGTAAATTCAAATATGTAATATAGAATTAATAAGAAAATAAATAAGATACCTAGATCAAAATAAAATTGTTTTATTGAATTTAATATATAGTCATAAAGTTTCATTCATGCATAAACAGTCATTTAAAAAATAACGGGTTTTTTCCTAATCTCACTCTAAAGTCTAAATACCTTACTTATAAATATTTGTTTAATGACTGAGAGAAATCCAGCATGGAATTTAATATAACCGACAAAAATCTTAGTAAAAACGTCCTGATGGTATGTGATAAGATTATTAGCAATGATCACATACCGATATTATCAGCATTACATATAATTTACTTTTTATAGTAACTTTACGTCACACAATTTAATTTGTGCGTTACAATATTTATTAGTAACAATTAAAGGTTACATACAAAAGATAATAAAGCTGTAAAAACATATTAGACCTTCTTAATCTGTGGTAACAGTTACCACAGATTAAGATACAGTGGAATTTAAAAATAGTAATTGTTTGCGTGGTTTAAAAATAAACCTTATTAAAACCCCAGATAAAGAAACAAAAGAAGGTCAGTATTAGATATTGTATCATTTGACTGCAGTTTAAGTCTAGTCCCGTACTGAGTACACAAAGGCCAAAACCCGTAGTTCGTTAGTTCGATTTGTATCGAAAAAAAACAATTGTTTTTACTAAGTTTAATTCAAATGATCAATACAAAATTAAGAAACACTGTGGTAAAATGATATTAAATAAGAATAATATGACGATTAGTAAGTGTTATGGTATAATTTTTCTTTCGCGAAATATAGATGTAAACGAGTTCAACGAGCTTGAATATATTTTTTTGCAATGTATTTTATCATATATACAATAATATATTATTTTATTTAAACCCATTTAATAAATTTACTTTTAAATTAGAATAATATTGTATAACTTAAAGTGTTGAACAGTTGTAAATCGTGCCAAGAAAATAATCATACGGTTTTTTAATGATTTACATTTATTTATCGCCTGCAAGTATTAAGTAAAAACTTATTTATATAAAATTATATTATTAAAAATTATTATTATAATAAAATTATATATTTATTACTTAAAAGGACAAAAAGCGAAACGTAGTTAACACTGCAACTGAAATATCGAGAAACAACGTAGAAATTATCTAAAGTATAATCCATACAAAATACATAACATACCTGTATGCAAGGAGTGTCCTGTATCAGCAAATATCACACACGAACAGTAGGCGCCTTTTAGGCAGGCCCTCACACAGAACACTAACACAACTCGACCAAGCCCCTCTTAAACAAGTGGCAATGCATGAGTAAAAGTACCGAAGGCGTATACAGAACAGAATCAATTATTGTCCAACGATACAATATATAGTTCTATTTTTGACAAGGTTAATGTCAACTTTACCCCCGTGTATTCAAATGTACATATTAATGTATTGTATGTATGTCTGTGTGCGAATTTACAAAAAGCCAATAAGTTGAATTGTTTTTCTGTACCGAGTTTCTCATTATTTATTTATTTATTTAATTATAAGTAATCTTACAGCTAACATACATAATATTACAAAACAAACACTTAGACAGTACAGAAAGCCAAAACAGATTACATAGATAAACAATATTATATACGAAAAATAAAACAAATAAGCGCATCAATAGACAAAACTATATACAGAAAACTGAAATTTAATATTTAAAACAACAAATAATACTAAATATTTCGAATCACTACCTAAACAAAATTAGTCTTCCCGATTCTTCAAATATTTTCTCACATGTTCTTTGGTGAGGTGGAAAATATCAATATCCTCATTATGGAACATGTGAATGGACAGGAGGCTCGCCTGTTAAATACCACCCATGGTGGTGATACCAGCTGGGCTGCGAGGCTGTGAATCTAGTGACACCATTTAGCTAGAATTTTGTGAATGATTACTCTTCTTGAATGACTCTTAATCAATACAATTAAACATTTGGGAACATTCGATTCACACCATGCTGCAGGTTCAAGCACGTTACTATCAGATGCACATCATAAATTCGCACAAACCGTGTAATGGTTGTCATTTCAAAACTATGATATTATTTAAGATATCGAATAATATCAAGGGTATTTTTCAAAATACTTGTAAAGAATAGCGAATTTATTTATATGATCTGATACAGACAACAAGGCAGTTTTGTCTTGTTGCAGATTTTAATGAATTTTTTACCTTCTATAATGATCTACTTGCTTTGTTTTGAACTTGAACTTTACGCAAAGCCAAGGTATGTTCCTAGTGAACTGCAACATTAACGAAAGTGACAAACTGAATGTTGCATTTTACCCCTGTGTATTAATCAACGTGTCTATACCTTAAGCAGACAGTCTAATGTATAATTTTATGGATTTGATATAATATATGATACCGGAAAATAATAAACCCCCACGTTTATATAAATTTTCTAGGAAATTTATAAACTATCGTAGGATTCTAAACGAGAGATAAATTGTATTATTTTACGCCCACATTTTCACAAATTTTAGAATTAATGCAAATATTAAATTAGGTTTTTGAAGTGAAACTTCTTTATCGGGGTTGGAAAAAAATTTAGTGTAACATTTTTTCGTTACGCGCCATCTTTTGAAGTGAAACTTCTTTATCGAAGTATGGGAGAAATTTTGTAGCAGGTTACGCGCCATGTTGCTTTTTGAAGTCAAAGTTCTTTATCGGCGTTGGAAAAAAATTTACACACATTTGTCACATTTTTCGGTTACGCGCCATCTTTTCTTGTCCCTACCACGGTTGATCCGAAGAGATTCGAAGCCATTAGTAACAAAAATATATAATAACGATAACAATGATAGTAATACTAATAATTCTATTACAATTAATGAAATTCTGTAATAATCTTAGTACTACATAGTAGTACAGTAATAAGTTAAAATGAAATAATTGTATTTGTATTCATGTCTATGATAATAAAAGCCTTTTGTTAAACTTTATCTAATTTAACTTTATTGAACCAATTTCTGTAAAGTTGCATATAGTAGATCATTTTTCGAAAAATAAGGTCATAAAGAAGTTTCACTTCTTACGTGTTTACACCTAGTACACGCACACATTTTTTAAATTATAATTAAACAAATGCACATTTTCTTTGTTAGCTAACGGTTTTTTCGGGACGTAGAATAATCCAATAAGTTATTTTTTATTTTACCGTTTTCGAGTTGTATAACTTATAATCTACATAGCTTATATACTAGATATAAAAATCGAATCGGTTATAATAACGTCGTGTAAAATACCAACGAGCATATTATTTACGCACATTTAATGAACTAATACAGTTAAAAATTTCACGCTACTGCGTAGACAACGACAAGTTGTCGTATACTTTTATTTTTGGCAAGTATTAATACCCGTTAACACCGCATTATCTATAAATAGATTTAGGAAGTACGTTTTTGGATATCTATCAGACATTTCCTTGTTGTACCAGGAAAAAGAACGGCAGAGAAAGTCTATGCTAAGTTTTCACACACGCAGACAACCTCCTGGGATTCCTAGAACCTAGGGATTTGAATAATTACAAATACATTCATACTGATTTCGAATAAACTTCGTGACTTGTATTATTTCGCTACAAGGAATTTAACTTATTGAAGCATTCCAAAACTCGTTCTAAATATAGCTTTACTCAACTTCTACAGTATCTATTTCACTCATATATATAAAATCTTATAATATAGAAAATATTTCAATACTTAATCTAGAGTTGGTTTAGAGTCGATGTCTATGACGTGATATGACATGACAGTATGAAAAAATAATGGGTTAAAATTTTGCAACTAAAAATAACAATATTTACGGACAAACAAAACATATTGTATGTTTTGTTGAAAAGAGGCAATAGAGCTAACTCAACGCACTAAAAACAATTTAGTTTTATTCCACAGATACGTTTTCAAACGTTCATAATACAAAAGCCATGAATATATTTTCATATTACATTCAAATAAAGGTGATATTTTTCTGTCACATTGTTTCACTTGATTGATAAACCTAAGAGAATGTTCTGTCTCTATTCCTGAAAGAGAAGAAACTTTTTAATTGGTCTAAGATCCCGCTATACAACGACCTTCACCGAGATGCTTATTTAATGAAACTTATTTTATATATAATTTAATATGTCAATAAATATAATCCATATGGGTTGCCTAGCAAATTTCAGTCCAGAGTATGTTTAATTAATTTAAAAAAAAATATTTTTTTAAACATTTCACCGGTATGATTATTAGATAAATTCTATACCAATCGAAAGTATGAAGCCCATAGAATATGCAAACGTTAGGTTGTTTTTAATCAATTAATTATTTATGTGTATATTTTTTATGTGACACTAAAGTATATATACATCTTTAGTATAACAGAAGGTTATAGTGATACATATATAATACTACCCTGATTAAAAATATTGATTGAAAAAAGTTCAAAAAATTGACTACATGCAAATTATAAAAAAAAATTTTTTTTTTAAATATTAATTAAATATACTCTGGACTGAAATTTGCTAGGCAACCCATATGGATTATATTTATTGACATATTAAATTATATATAAAATAAGTTTCATTAAATAAGCATCTCGGTGAAGGTCGTTGTATAGCGGGATCTTATACTAAATGGAAATGGTGTCATTCAACAGATTTAGGCGATTAGACGTCACAACTAACTATATAATATAAGCATAGAACATAATTATCGTTGTTTGCGCAACTTCCCACAGTCCCATGCGAACTCTTTTTATTCAATCAATCGCTTTACTCGTAAGTGACAAAACAGCCGGAAACTGCACCTTAAAGCGGAAAACTCATACGTTAACTAGAACAAAATTTGGAACCGAATTGAAGGACAGTAGCAGGTTTATCTTTGGCATATAGATTGTGTTAACTCAAAATTCCTAACTTATCAGACGCCAGAAAGCTAGATAATTGAACTTAAATTATCCATTTGTATATCAAAACAACTGAACGAAGGAGCGCTTAGTTACTAGTAAAAATACTGTCTAGGTCATTTTATTATTAACCAACCAGTTATTAGCCGCAGGCGCTTCTCGTGCCATAAACACGATTTTACCTTCAATATTTATAAATTACTATAACACGTTGATTGTTTTCAATTTAAAAATCCCTACTGATTTTCAAATCCAGCTTCGTATTGGTTAAGGCTCTACATTGATCAATGACTTTTAATATACTGGACCTTAATGATTGGTGAAATTTGGTATGATACTACACTGTATTATTATATACAATATACATATATGTATATATATATATATATATATATAAATTCACGGTGAAACTTATAGTTTATTCTAATTGCAATAGTCAAAGTCAAAGTCAAATCATTTATTTCAATTAGACGATCTAAAATGGCACTTTTGAACGTCAAAAAAAAAATACAAAGAAGATTCTAGTTGCCCCTTCCAAAAGGTAGTTTCGTGTGGAGAAGAATGGGCAAGAAACTCCACACTTACTCTTTTAAAATAGGTTTACAATATTTTGTTACATTTGTTAAATAATTATATGTGAAGACAATGTACTCTTAGAATAAACTACTATACTAAAAAAGTTACTATACATGTTCCTCACATATTTACAAATATCGAAACCGTAGAATATTAACATTAAAGAGTAATAAAAATATTAAAAATAATAATAATAATAACAAAAATATGTTAAAGCAAAAAATCAGCAACCAATTTGATTTTGTCCAAACTCAAACTCAAACTCAAAATATCTTTATTCAAGTGGGTAACCAAGTACACTTTTGAATCGTCAAGTTAAATTAATCGTAAATTTACATTTACTACCAGTTCGCAAGTCAAGGGCGTAGAGCGGGTAAGAAGAACTGGCAAGAAACTTTCCGCCACTCTTTTTAATCGCCAAGTATTGTCATACAAATTGTTTGAACTGGAGCAATTCAATCCCAAGGATTAGGATCATTTAAGTAGTCCTCAAATTTATAAAAAGCTTTGTTGATTAATTTTCGTTTAACGAGGGCTTTGAATTTATTTAGTGATAATTCTCTAATTCCGCTTGGGAGTTTGTTGTAAAAACGAATACAATTTCCATATAAGGAGTGGTTTATCTTTTGGAGCCTGGTTGGTCGTACACTCAAATTAGTTCTATTTCGCGTATTATACTGGTGAAAGTCACCATTTGTTTTAAAATCGTTTATATTTTTTTGGACATACAACAAGGCTTCAAGAATATATTGACCAGATAGTGTCATAATATTTAATTCCTTAAACCTATTCCGTACCGACTGCCTCGGAGAAACACAACAAATATCCCGAACAGCCCGCTTCTGCAGCACAAATATGGATTGAACCTCTGCAGCAGCTCTAAGATTCTAAGATTGCTCCAGGCTCTAAGATTGTCCTATGGAGCAGGACCAGCATGTTGTTTTGCAGTACAAACAAATCTATATTTCTTTGATTTAATAATGTTATTTTCTATCCCATTTATAAATAAATGATACCACGATTTTAATGAACGATTCATTTAGAAAGGAAAGTAGTACACATGCATATTAAATAAAAAGTAATTAATCATAAACGTAATATTTATTTAAGTCAATCGCCTTGGAACAATGTACGTATTGCCCAATCTCTACAAGCATTTGCGAATCTAATTAATATTAATTCAGACCTTACATTTGTGTTTTGAAATATTCTCGACTGTTAGCTAAAATTTATATAATTAAAATGTAACATGTTGCCAGTTAAAAGAATAAGATTTGCAAGATAAGTGAATTACAATACAAGATAATTTTTAAATAGTCAACAATAAACAGTGATTTTAAAATGTTTGGCTTACGTTGGCCTATTGTTCGTTGTGGTTAAAGATTAGATAAGAATAAAAATGTTAGGTAAAGAAATACTAGTCTTGGAATACTAATCAGCCATCTTTTCAAACATCTATTTTTGCACATTTTAAAGTTAAGTGCTTAACACCGCCCATGGGCAGCCGCAACACCAGGAGGTTTGCAAGTGCGTTGCCAGCCGTTCAGGTAGTGGTGCACTCTTCTCTTGAAGACCCTTAAGTCGTAACGGTTTGGAATTACCTAGAATTGCGGCTGGTTCCATAAAATGGTGGTGCGCGGCAAGAAAACCGTAAAAAGCGCTGTAGTGTAACGCCAGACGTCGCGGTGGAATTTTGCATTCAGTCTTGACGATGATTAAATACATTCGAAGAGCATTATTGGCGTGACAACGTCTTATAATTCGATGCAGCCGGCTGCACGCACGAAAAAACATGACGCATGCGGCGTTACCTCGCTCTGAGGCGTTCCATTTAAGGCTTGAAGTGCAAGCGAGAGCGCGGAACGAGCGACAAAGAGGCGCAATCGGCCTCCGCGTTCGGCAGCGTTCGTTCGTTAAAAAATTTACATAATAATTGTATTTATGCGGAGAAATAAATGTAACTTGATCAATTCAATTGTGATTTCCATTTTCCTTTTTTATATCCATACAAAATATCTATCAAACAAATAAAAGTAACATTTTCTTTTGAAAATGCAACCATTCCATCAGTATTTTCTTATGACGTTGTCACGTTCAACTATCGTCAGTAAACCGACTTTACAGACAACCGATTTTTTATTATTGATCTTCGGAAGACATGGTATAAAGTCAAAGTCAAGTCAAAATCATTTATTCATATAGGTAACACAATGTACACTTATGAACGTAAAAAAAAGAAATATACGTAGGTATATAAAATGCTTCTAATTGTACATTTACTACCAGTTCTCAAATCAAAGGCGTAGAACGGAAGAGAAAAACTGGCAATAAACTCTCCGCCACTCTTTTTTATTTATCTATTTTATATGCGATAGAAGAAGCAGAGATGCCTTCATGTCTCCAAAGGATCCAACCGAACAGAAAGAACAAGATCATCGACTTTTCGTACCGCTCTTCATCTTCCTCCAGTTCGGCTAACATTGTGCCCTTTTCATCCGCACACTTTACAATATCTTTATCAAGATCGTGTTCTGCCGTGGTCTATGGCTATTAAAGGCGTATTCACGCTATAGGCTCGTAGTCATAATAGTATACGAGTAATTACCTATAAACAACCATAAGTAATAGTCTATAAACAATATTTGCTATAATGTTTTTACTAATCCCATCGATATTGATTACGATTTTTTATTACGAAATTCGATTTAAGTATCAAACAAGCACCAAATTGAGTTACATCATTGACAAACTGGACAAGTATGAAGCTATGCCCCAAATTTTACAGTGTGTACGATTTCTTTTAATTTATGTTAATATGAAGATTCATTGAATTTATGTTTATGTTCAACATTATTTGATTATTTAGTACAGTGTTAACTGTGTTCTCTTTAACAATAAAACATTCTATATTCAAAATTTTTTTTAGTATTTCATATGTTTTTGTTTATGTAAATTGATAATTGTTTGGAGTGGGAGACCGCGTATGTAGTGTGAATTTTTAGATCGATAATAATTTGTATAATAGGAATATATATTGCTACAAATGCTAGTAAATTCAAAGATAGACAGATATTGTGGGTACAATTTATAGTGTTAAGCTTATATCTAACATTATTTATATTATTTTTCTTGCATGTGAATAATTGGAACCGATTCCCAAACGAATTTTGATAAACGTAAATTATGAATTAGCTAAACATTATTAATTAAACATTATTTTATTGTTGAATTATTTTACAGAGACTTGAATTATTTATCTGATACTTTCTCACACAAGACCGTTTCATCAAATAATATTTGTATATCATATCGACAAAACGCACGTTTAACACAGAAACGTATTTTAAGTGTCTCAAACTGTCTCCACAATCTATGTATGTATCTCTATGTAAAATTTCGAAGGCCACAATTAATTATATGAAATATATCGCATATTAGCACACTGTCACTCAAGAATTTTTTTTCAAAAATTGTTTCACATTATCTTTAGTAGGTTAATTGAAACTCGTACATATCAAAATCAAAGTGCAATCTGACCCTGCCGTTGTCAAGGATGATTGCACAGATAATATTTTCATTTCAATTCCTAATTCAAACATTCACTTTAAATATCGAACAATGCAATTCATGTAGTGTTATTTACTTCCTTATTTCATGTCTGGGTTATCAAACAGTGACGATTACGTACATAGGTATTTAGGTAACTTTCTCATCTAGTTATATTGCGTGTGTGTCATAGGTAAATTTAATATAACATTCATCTTATAAATAACTATTTTTTTTTAAAAAGGAAAAGGAATTTTATCATTTATAGCTTTGTTGCTACGATTATTTATTTTTTACAAATGCCATACATTCATGTAGCATCCTAATTGCTGTTTTATAAAGTGAACTCAGTGTAGATAGATAGTTCAGTACTTGAAGACTACTGCAGTCGAAGTTCTTATAGGTTCGAAAATGGCGAAGCAATGATAACTTCGTTACGCAAAGGCTTTTGCCTATAAATTCATAGCTACGTATGTAGTAGTAGTAGTAGTGTGGACTCAATTTCCACACTTAGACGCTCATTTGGTCCGTTGTGCTTGAAGTCCTGGCTAATTAAGCCAGCCTACCTTCTTCCAGAAGCTCACAAGATGGGTACTTCGCAGGCTTCACGGAGCGACCTCACTGCTACGAGGATATCTGTTCGTTGGGAAGCCACAGCCATGCATTCCAGGACTACGTGGGTGACTTCTTCCTCTGCTCTGAAACAGCCTCTGTTCAAGGGACTGCCCGTCGAGCCTAAGACAAAGATAGGTTAACTGCTGCCATTTTGGACTGTCTGAAGTCCGCGTTTAACAACCATCGGGGGATGTTGGAATTCTGTGGATCTTTGGAGAATTTAGGTAGGAATTTAGAATGAGCGGGTACGGGCCAGCCGGCATTATTCTGGAACCTCTCCTTGCAAGCTCGTCGTCAGTATCATTGCCGAGAGATCCTTCCTACGTACATAATTAACATAAAACAAACAGGTATCCGTGTGTCCGGAAAATTATCAAACTCAAACTCAAAATAACTTTATTCATATAGGTAAACAACTACACTTATGAACGACAGAAAAGAATTAATTCTAAATTTACATGTACTACCAGTTCGCAAGTCAAGGGCGTAGAACGGGCAAACTTTTTTTTTTTTTTTTGTAAAGACAAACGGACAAAACTTTTAAAAAATCTAAACAATGTTTTTATTTTTAATATTCAAGGCGGGTGAGTTAGCCAGTCTGTAGCTGATTGTGCATATAAAAAATGTACAGCAACCATTCCCGGAACTGAGTTCGTTTAAAATTGCTGAATGTGCAGTTGTTTAAAACAGTGTGGATTAACCTTGACCATTTTGTTTTTCATAACATTGTTTTAAAAGTAATAATTACTTGGCGTTCTAGTGTTTGGAATCGTCTCAGAAATATATTTTTAATTTTCATAAAATAATTAACTTAAATAAACAATGAACTCGAACAAACATTCTATATAGAACCTTGGTGTATCAGAAGACTTTAGATCGCGATTTTTCAAAATGAAATAAAAAAGGGAGGATGCTTTAACTTACGAAGTTGGACGTTCAAAACGTTTGAGCTGATAATGCGATTAAAAAATTATAGAATACACTTATATCTACGAAAATCAATTCCCATTAGATATTAACCGCAGAGGATGAAACAGTAAAAATGTTATAATTATGGTAGAAACAGCTCCGATTTACGAAATATTCAGGTACAAGCAATTAGGTCAGATAATTATTTAAATGATTTTGTAACTTTAAAATGAAAGTCAAAAATATAAGGGCAGATAATTTATAGCGCGTTTAACCTCGAGGCTATTTTGGGGTGTAGTTATGGCCGTTTAATGCATATATTGTATATAGCACACATATATATATATATTGTGCTGTACACAATACACCTACGTTAATCTGAGTACTTTTTCGTTACACATGCGTATTTTACATTAATTATTTATTAGGAGAAACAATACTTTTTCTACATTAAATCTAGTTAAACAATTAATTTTTCATTATTTTTATTCTTTAATACTGTATATTTTAGTGTTATGATTACTAATAAATGTAAGATTTATTAAACACGTAGAATAAAAGATTTATGTTTAGGTGTTTTTATTCATGCGCTAGCATGTATAAAAACACCATAGGTATGTTGATTGTTGACAACCGACGAAACAAACGTAGGTGCTTGCTATTACCGTGCTATACACAAACGGTCTTACTAATAAAGATTTATGCACATTGTATAAGCCTGTTATAAGAAAAATGTTACTAATAATTCCTGAATTGACAAGGTTGATGTATACTGCTGTTATAACAAGTGTCTGGTTTGTATGAAGACTTGTACAATGCTTATACAACGCAGAGGCCTAGTTTAATGGGTGTATATGACAAAAATTGTGTAATTTTATCTGATTTCGCGTTTGACAGCATTTTTTGACTGTTTAGTTCAAGGAAAGATTTAAGTTAGTAGGTATTTGTGTTTGTTGAAAATAGATTTTATAGATCAAATGGAAGATTTAGATAATATTGATATGCAGCTAATACATACGATTGAAGATTTGCCGCCTCCAAGGAAAGTCTAAACAAACCAAACTCAGTGCAATCCGTTATTACTTTCGCATGGCGATTTCAAAACAAAATACCGCTTTTCAAAGAAGTATGTTATGAAGATCTGTGACATAGTGCGAGCTGATGTCGAAAAGAGTAATAGAGGTGGAGGGTTTTCGATTTAGGTGTCTTCTTCATGGCTTCTCAGTGTCATTAGAAAATGCCAAATTATATATAGTAGCACTGGCAATCCTCCACAATATTGCTATTGATATCAAAGAAGACCTGGAAATTACGTATGATGACACTGAGAATGCTCCAGAAGAACCAAGGCCAACCTAGACGCCCCCAAGCAATCTGGCTGGACAAGCTGCTAGAGCTGCTTTTATTGAAACATATTTTTAAGGCTGTTTTATTTACATTGGTATGGATAGTTAAGGACTTGAAATAAATAAAAGTTATATTTCATTTAAAAGAGGGGTTTTATTTTTTTTATAAGTATACAATTATTCATTTAATTGCTGCTGTAACAATTTGAGCCTTAGAAGATGCTCCTGTCTAGCCCTTTCGTGAGCTTCGGCAAGTTGGTTCTGTTTGAGCTCATGTGTTTCAGCCATCTGCCTTTGTTTTGTTTCGTGCTCTTCCTGCAAACACTGGAACACTACCGTGTTGCGGAGTTTGGCACTTTCCACTATTTGAGGCCTAAAAAATTTAAGTATGATCGTTGAGGGGTTTTGAATGAAATAGTCCTTTCTCTATCACATTGATACTAACCTCTTCTAACTTTTGTACTGCAGAACGCGGCTTTTTATGTAAAATTCTAGTCTTCTTTGTCTGAGGTTTTGGAGTTTCTATTAGCTGCAAATAATAAAATGTTATTAGTATATTAAGTAAATGTGTATATAATTGCTTTGGTTGATAAAATAAATACAACTTACATTAGAATTATGAGTTGTATCAGAATTATTAAATCAAACGTCAATCAAACACGGCGGGTTGCCAGGGTAACAATAAATAAGGGTCGTTTTGTTATTCAACCAATACACATCGATTATTGGTCAAAGAGCTGTTTATGCCCTGTACAAGCTCTATTCACTGAATTACTATCACCTTGTTATAACGCATGTATAGTGATTTTTTATTAGTAAGACCGAATATATTGCATTAAACGAACATAACTACACCCCAATATAGCCTTGAGGTTAAACGCGCTATCTACTAACTGCCCTTATATTTTTGACTTACATTTTAAAGTTACAAAATCAATTCTTTCAACACTTTCAAAATCATTAAGTATTGATTTTGTAACTTAAAAATGAAAGTCAAAAATGTAAGGGCAATATTTGCATTAAACGAACATAACTACACCCCAAAATAGCGCCGAGGTTAAACGCGCTATAATGATTCTGCCCTTATATTTTTGACTTTCATTTTAAAGTTTCAAAATCATTAAAATATTTATGTGACCTAATTGCTTGTACTTGAATATTGCGTAAATCAAAGCTGTTTCTACCATAACTGTAACATTTTACTGTCTTCCCTCTGCGGTTAATATCTATTGGGAATGGCTATTTACGTAGATATATTATGTAAGTGTATTCTTTATTTTTTTATTCGCATTATCAGCTCAAACGTTTTGAACGTCCAACTTCGTAAATAAAACCATCCTCCATTACACATCATTTAAGTTTTAGATTCAGTTAGTTTTACTTTAGACATAATATACATATATTAGAGTACCTATTTGTTGTTCTTTTTATAAATATCCTTTACTCATTTGTTTTATTTTACATAATTAACCCATTATGTGGCATAAAATTAAAAAAAAAGCAAACAAAACATCTGTACATTTTTTCAAACACCTTACACAAACAAATATACAGACGCAGAAATGTGTCTGCCTCTAAATACAAGGTAGTACAAAGAGTGAAGGGCCACTTTAATTACATTTATTAGGCAATTCTAAAAACGATACCTTAAGGTTCTGATTACACTAGTAATCCGATAGCATTTGGAAACCCACAAAGCCTGTAAAATATACGTTGCATAAAATCTTTTTAATTTAAACTTTTATTAGTTGCAATCAAGATGTAATCGCACAGTACGAAATTTAATCTGAAAATCAAATTTCGTTGAGTTACAGTATAAGAGATAAAACTTATAAAGTTTAATGCTTGTTATATTCAAAAATTATTATATTTTTCATTCTGTCTTCTCGTCTGAAAGTCTGATGCGTCACAAGTGGTGGGTAGCACATAAGGACATCCGTTAACGGAAGTTTCTATTGAAAAATTATTCTTCTAACCACAAAATTTACGCAATGTATTTAACTGCTTTGTTTTATTCCATTCGTTTTGTTTATATCTCTTATGTATTTTGGCACTTGTTGCCCTTGCCTTTTCCATTTTATTTTTTCATATTGGTTGCCTGGAATAGACCGCTTGAAAGCGATTAGGTCGCTAGGGCTACTAGCGACCTAATCGTTCTTTCCCTTTCATTTAATTATCTCAACTGTATATTTCTGCATGCAACGAATTGTTAATAAATAAAATTTAAAACCTTTTTAGTATGCATTTGGGGTATTAATTTAAAACGACCTGAAACATTTTGTTATGCTTATTCAAAATGGCAATTCTATAAAAAGTCTAAAAATGTTTGACAAACTACAATATTTATTTTTCTCGTCAAAGAAAGATTTGAAGCTATTTTTAAAATAAATCGATAAGCACGCCAAAATGCACAATTATAGTCACTTTTCCACATGTTTTCCTATCCCAGTGCATCAATAGTGGCCCAATAAATACGTTTACATCTCCTTGCTGCTCTTGTCCACCAAAAGTTCTCCGCATCAGTTTTTTATTAGGAATTTACTGATTTTTCTAACAGAAGCATAACTGTTGCAGAATATCGTTGAAGAACATACATTTGGAAAGTCTTTAAGTGCATTATCATTCCGTAACTTACATAGTCATGGGTTGGAATAACCCTCGATTTTCATACCAAATAATTAGAAGATGCTACATTAGATGGATATATATATATATTTTTTTTTAATTTCTTTATTTTACAAAAAAAATATAATACAATCATAACAAGTTACATTAGCAAACCGCTGTGGTTTATATTATATATTTATATATGTGGTTAGAGGACATAATAGTTTTACGAACTATTATAAAATGAGAACAATTCAGAAGTTAACTTCTGCTATATAGAATAGACACATGCTCTATTTCTGTAATAGAGTATTTACTTTAAGATAAAGTCAGTATCTACTTTGACGCCTACTAGAAGTAAATAGGACTTATAATTAATGTATCTTCGACGCTACACAACATTTGCTATAAATAATTATGTTAATAAGGCATGTATCACTTTTACATTTTAATCTATTACATGTTAGGTTACTGAGTTGAGTTCTAAATTTTGTTTATATAATGAAAATCAGATTTCATATAAAACGTCATATTAATTACGTTATGAGAATTAAGAGGTGTTTCCTTTCACATTATTTGTAAAGGATACAAGCGTTTGACCGCTTATTAAGCATTCGTAAAATTAATTTGTATTACTTCCTATTGCGGTTTTATCGTGTAAAGTGATCAAATTTACATATAAAACTCTTATGTCCGTGTAATTAAATCCTCCTAAATAGCTGGGCGGATTTGAATTAAATTTTTGTATGTTTTCAAGTGGATTGGAGAGCGGTTTTAAATATTAATTAATTAGTTTTTTTTAAATTTAAGACGTGTGTACAGGACAACTTCTGTCGCGTCAGCTAGTATTTTAAAGTTCTGCATTTTTTTTAAATAACATGAACTATTTTATATTGTTTATTATACTTAGAAAGAAACAATCAAATATGTTCCAATTCAGAAGGTGACATTATCCATAGTCTATATAAATAGAAAATACCTATTTTGGGTTCCAAAAGAGCTTTTAATTACGACATAAGTGAATTTTCGAATCTTTAAAATGTTCAAACGCGGTTTAAGAAAATAATAAGAACCAATTATTTACTGGCTATAAGCCAGTGTGTTTTCTGTGCTCTAGTATTCATTGAACAGTCAAAACCAGTTACAATAGTTGCCTCAGACACTAGCCATGTATACCTATGTTATAGGTTGTTTCAATGTCCAGCCCTGGGCCATAAAATCCTTTTAATGCGACTTCCATTGGTTGACATTCAGCAGAGTCTCGGCTGATACCTACTTTGTTTGCATCAGATCACAAATGCATATTCATAAAGACTCGGATTATGTCGAAGCACTTCTAGAAAATATACCCGCCTATTATAATTACTTTTGTTAATAATTTTTTAAAAATTGTTTTTATTTTATTGGATACTAAGAACACACACACGTGTTTTCACACGTTTGAAAACGGGTAAAAACTAATTTTAATAACAATAATTCTGTCCTTAAGACACTTAGGAATAATGTATTAAATATGTATGTAGTTATTTAGTAAAATAATATTTAAAATTGTGTTAGTAGTTCCCGTGTAAACTTCGTAAAAAAATCATAAACCCTATAATAACAATTTTGATAAAATCAAATGCAATGACAATTTTCTTTGTGTGCTTCTTATAAAAACAACGGTTCTTCAAAATTTTAGGTCTACGCCTCAGATTCATGTATATGTTTCGTGATTAATTAACAAATAAAATAAAAAAACAGTTGCGCTACAACACCGAAAGGGGTCAGCTTTCTGAATCTGTTTCATGATCATTTTCTTCAATCTAATAGGCAAGTTGTAATAGGATGAGGGTAGAAACAAAAAGGACAGACACGGACGGTGATTGCCGTAGATTGAACGTGTTAAAGATATAAATTGTGTCTTGTGTAATATCAAATTTTGGATTTTGAATTTCGGTTATAACTTGAGGGGTATGTTTCATTTAATTATTATTGTATAGTTTAGTTTATTTTGGCTGTGAAACAATCTGAAATGTTTTATTTGTTTTAGCTTTGGGAAATGCCCTCAAATTAGATATTCATTTATTGAATAACAAATTGTCTATAATGTTTATGTGATAAACGTTACCACATTACACACATTAGGTTTGGCAGGATAAACCTAAATCCTCCTGGCGCCCACATTTATGTATTTTTAGTTAATTTTAATATTTAGTCTAATATATTTTAGTTCTTGTATTTTGCTAGTTTATAAATATCCTAATATATGCTAATTTGTTTTATTTATGTTAAAGACCCATAACATGGCGCCCAACGTGCAAATGAGTTTGTAAACAAAAGTTTAAAGATATTGTCAAGTATGTTTTTTTTTAAATATAAATGCACATAAGTTTAAAAAATTTAAAGTAGTAAATAATATTATTTTATAGTTGTAACATTTAAGGTTAAGTATAATGATTTTATATTGTATTTATGTATAATTTTGTTTTCTTTATACATACTAAATACATTCATCTAGTAAGTTTATAAGTTAATTGGTTGTGTTCAGATTTACCTTATGTATTGGTTGCTTTGTTTTAACCTGATTATATTTATGGAATTTACTTTGTTACATTAATTTGGACAAGGCCAATGGACATTATGATCTAGTGTAGTTACATTAATTAAGATTATAAGTTTCTGCTGTTTCTATTGTTTAAGTTTATTTTGTTTGTAAGTTACAGTGTGATGGATATTTTATTTCATGAACTAGATGGTAAAGTTTGGGCTTATCAGGATGATATTGTGATTTCTTCAGAGACGTTTGATGAACATTTAATTATTTTGGATAAGGTTGCACATATTTTGAAAGGTGCAGGTCTAACGATAAATATAGATAAGTGTCAATTTGCTAGGTCCAGCATGCGTTTTCTAGGTTACATTGTTGATAAAGATGGGTTACGTACTGATCCCGAAAAAGTATCAGCGATTTTGAATTTTGAACGTCCTAAAACTTTCAAAGAGTTGAAAAGATTTATTGGTATTGCTAGTTGGTATAGAAGATTTGTTAGAAATTTTTCTGTTGTAGCTGCTCCTCTTCATAGTCTAACAAAAGGGAAACAAAAGAAATTTATATGGACAGATGAAGCGGAGAAATCATTTGTTGCTTTAAAAACTTTCCTAACATCGACACCTGTTATATCGTGTCCGGATTTTAAAGAGCCATTTATAATACAATGCGACGCATCAAATAAAGGTATAGGTGCTGTTTTAAGCCAAAAGATTGACGGTTTAGAAAAACCAATTGCATATCTAAGTAGAAAACTTAATGACCGAGAACAGTTGTATTCGACATCTGAAAGGGAATTATTAAGTATTGTTTATGCTGTAGAAAAATTTCGTCCATATGTAGAGGGATCTCATTTTACTGTAGTGACGGATCATAGTGCACTTAAAATGATTCATAAAATGAAAGATCCCCATGGTAAACTGGCAAGGTGGGCTATGAAATTACAAGCATTCAGCTTTGATATAGTTCATAGGCCAGGAAGTTCGAATGTAGTACCTGATGCTTTATCGCGATCAATTAATGCGATTGAAATTCAAGCTGATGGTGTGGAAATACGAGAAGAACATAAAAATACATGGTATAAAGATAAAGTTAAAAGTGTCTTGAATAGTGATAGTGATATTAATTGGCGAGTTAGGGATGGCTTGTTGTATAAAAAGATTTGTTTGAAACAATATCCTGATAAGTCTAATGATTGGAAGTTATATATTCCGGAGATTCTTAGATCTACTATTTTGAAGCGCTGTCATAATGATGTAAAGGCGGGTCATTTAGGCATTCGGAAAACGGTTTTTAGAGTAAAACAATATTATTATTGGCCGAATATTTTAGGTGATGTGAAACGCCACGTCGGTCAATGTGAAATTTGTGCAAAATTTAAAGTTTCTCAACGTTTGCCTTTTGGTCACATGGGTCATCAAAGGCATGTTAATAGACCGTGGCAAATTATATCATTAGATTTAATGGGACCTTTTCCAAGAAGCAAAAGTGGTAACACTATGCTTTTAGTTATAACCTGTTTTTTTAGTAAATTTGTTTTACTATTTCCACTTAGATCTGGTAAAGCAGATAAGATTTGCAGTATTGTTGAAAGCCAATTTTTACTTTTTGGTGTTCCACAAGTAATTATTTCAGATAATGGTAAGCAATTTGAATCAAAATTGTTTAAAGAACTAGTCAATAGTTATGGCTCTCAAATTTGGTATACTCCTAATTATCATCCACAGAGTAACCCTACAGAGCGAGTTAATAGGGTTATTGGCACAATGATATCGAGTTTCATTAATACTAAGAAACATAATGAATGGGATTTGCATTTGCAAAGTTTTGCTCATGCTGTTAGGACTTCAGTTCATGAAACCACAGGCTACACCCCATCTTTCCTCTTCTTTGGCAGAGAAACAGCTATTCCCCCCAAAGTTACAAGTATGTCGCATGACGCAGTTAATATGTTTGACATTCCTTTAAGTTTTAATGCAAAAGAATTTCTTGTAGGTAATAAGAAGCTTTTTAGCATCTATGAGAAGGTTGAACAGAAGATGAAAGACGCACATAAAAAAAGTACATGTTATTATAATTTAAAACGTAGGGAGGCTAAATTTAATGTAGGTGACACCGTTTGGAAAAGAAATAAATTTTTGTCTAACGCAGGAAAAAAATTTATGGCTAAATTGGCACCAAAATTTGATAAGGCTATAATTGTTGAAAGATTGTCTAGTAATGTTTTTAGGTTAAATAGCTGGTATGGCAAACCGTTAGGGGTTTGGCATGCGAAAGACTTGAAGCCATACTGGAATAGTGAGTAGCAGGTAAAGAAATGAAAAATTTTCTTTGTATACCTTTTCATTTCTTTTGTATGTTGGGGGAATGTAATAGGATGAGGGTAGAAACAAAAAGGACAGACACGGACGGTGATTGCCGTAGATTGAACGTGTTAAAGATATAAATTGTGTCTTGTGTAATATCAAATTTTGGATTTTGAATTTCGGTTATAACTTGAGGGGTATGTTTCATTTAATTATTATTGTATAGTTTAGTTTATTTTGGCTGTGAAACAATCTGAAATGTTTTATTTGTTTTAGCTTTGGGAAATGCCCTCAAATTAGATATTCATTTATTGAATAACAAATTGTCTATAATGTTTATGTGATAAACGTTACCACATTACACACATTAGGTTTGGCAGGATAAACCTAAATCCTCCTGGCGCCCACATTTATGTATTTTTAGTTAATTTTAATATTTAGTCTAATATATTTTAGTTCTTGTATTTTGCTAGTTTATAAATATCCTAATATATGCTAATTTGTTTTATTTATGTTAAAGACCCATAACAAAGTGATCAGCCTCCTGTGCCTGACACACGCCGTCGACTTTTTAGGTCTAAGGCAAGCCGGTTTCCTCACGAGGTTTTCCTTCACCGCTCTAGCGAATGTTAAATTTGCACATACAAAGAAAGTCCAATGGTGCAAAGCCGGGGATCGAACCTACAACCTCAGGGATGAAGGTTAAGAAAATTGTAAATACTGTATATTTTATTGTTACCTTTTGTTTACATTTGAAACACCTCTTTAAAGATTTATTTAGATATCTAACTTATTAAATATCTAAGATACTTATTAGAAAAAATTGCCCGCGGTCATGTCGGACAACTTTGCATAAATCACTATCCTAAATAAAAATAGAGTAAGGTTATTTACACACTGCAACCTTCATCTGGAGAAAGAACTTGTAGGACTAGTTTTAACAACTAGCTTGAAGTTGTTTTATATTACTAAACATTTTGTTAGACGATTACACATTAGTAAAGTTAATCAGTTAAAATACGTTTTAATTCGGGTATAGAAAGAGTTCGAAAAATTATTCTTGCGCGTTATTTTTAGAAAATTAATAACGAAAATTGGTTTGATAGACAAAACTAAAGCGGACCATAGACTGACCGTATGTTGCAGCCGATACCGACTGCTTTAAGCGGTCGCCGCACGGCGATCTGCAGTTTCCATACTAAATTCATATTCGCAATACACGGACCGCTCGAGCAGTTCCTGAGCAAACCGCATATTGCAGTCGGTCTTGACTGCAACATGCGGTCCGTCTATGTCCCGCTTAAGTCAGCGGTTCTATACTCAAACTACAGAGTTTCTTTGTTTGTTTCACACAAAGCTCTGGAAGAATTGAAAAATAATTTTGTGTCGGATAGTACTTGTCAATAAGGTATACGTCAATATTATGTGATGCATGATACAGCAGATGCATACAAAAATTTTGTGAAAAAAAAACGATTTAATATAGTGAATGCGAGTTAATGCCAGTTCTTCTTCTACTCGTCCGTGCTACCTGCTTGATCTGAGAATGGATTGAATGTAAATTTAGACGCTTAGTTTTTATAATGACGTGTACCTACAGACGTTCAGATGTGAGAAGAGAGATCTACTTGAATAAATGACACATTTGTTTTTATTTAAATATCGCGAACCTTCCGGTGATTATATAATAATGACAATATTAGTTATTACTTTGAACAGATTATATATAAGTAGCATCAAATAGTAAAGTTAGGAAAAATGCCATGGAAGCCGTTCAGGAAAAATTCAAATTATTGTAACGTCTTTGTAATAGTCCAAAAAATATGAGCTCCTTCAACTAATCATACAAGGCAAAATGGCAGGTAGAAGGAGACCTGGCCGCAGACGCACGTCCTGGTTGAAAAACTTGAGACAATGGTTTGGTCAAAGCACCAAGTCATTGTTTAGAAGCGCGGCATCCAAAATTAAAATAGCCATGATGATTGCCAACCTTCGCAAGGAGATGGCACTGTAAGAAGAAGGAGAATAGTCCAGCATATATGTGATATGTTCCTCTGTACCTTAATGGGTAATGAACGTAACGTATAGTCTGGCACTCCGGAGTTATTACGAGTTTGTACGGGACTGACTATCTTAAGGCCCTATCCCAGCACGAATTGCTGTGTCAGTGTCTCGGGGTGGACTGCGGTGCGCAGTGGACAGCTGGAGCACTGAGGCGCGCAGGCCCGTAATAAAAGTTAGTTATGTAAAACATAAAATTAATTGTAATCAATTTTATTCTGAAATGGATTACTTGGCCTGCGATAAAATATATCGTGTAAATTTCAAAATCATGTTCTATATATAATTATACATTTTCGTCATAAAATGAATTCAAAGTGTCAAAAATTAGCTATGTTTGGATTGTTTTTCTATCGAGCGAAGTTATATAAATCGTGTATCGATATTTCTAAATGGATACATAAACTACTCAACTCCACCATATATTTTTTCCATTCGCCCTACTTCACGAAACGATGACGAAAAATGGAAAGAAACAACGTACTTTTTTGGAGTTTGGCGAGCAGATCGGTCCTTAATAGATACATGAAGTAATGTATCCTCTTAGCCTATTGGTTAAAACGTTTTTGTTTTAATTAGTTGCGTGGCGGGCATTCCTTTGTTAGTAAAATAAACGTTTTATTTGAGAAGCTGTCTACGCTTTTGTTATGAGCTAGACAACTGTGTGCAATAAACGGAAGTTGCAGTCACTTTACCATTGGAATTTCACCTTCAGGCGCCACTATCGGCTACAAATCAGACTAACAATAATAATTACGAACAAAGTATTCTGTGTTAAGAAACATTAATTCGTATTTTACATTATACGCTTAGTTAACTACATGAGTTACATAGCATTTATGTATAATTTCCGGACCCGAATTAAAGGCGTACGATAAAAGGTCTATTAAGACAAAGAAATACTAATACGTCGTACAATGAATAAATTAGTTCTTTACTGAGCGATAATTCCGTTACAAACAGAATTAATTTTATACCTAGAGATACATTGTAATTGTTGCAAGGTCTCCTATTCTTTACATTCAACCGAAACCTCAAAGATAGTAATCTCCAACATCACATCAATAATTGTGTGTACGTTTTCTTTTTCTATATTTTTCTTTATAATATAACCACAAAATAATACCATTCCATTTTCTACGTTCTACCGAACTTAAAAGTTCGGTAGAAAGAAAAGGATCGTTTCCGACCTTAGATCCTTGAAGCAGTCATCTCGTTTCACGTTTCATAAGACTTCACGGTAGTTATATCACTTCATTAAAATTAAAATAAAATATGTTTATTATGGAACATAAGATACAGGTATCACTTATTCCACGTCATTAAATTTAAATCGGTAGACTCCCTACTGATTGGCAAAGAAGACAACGGGTGTAGGCCGAGAGAAAATGCCCGCGTTCAAATCTCTGGTTAGGTACTCTTTTAAAATAGCAAATCCTCATACAAAATGACTATGGCAAACAACAATTATTTTAATACAAATATCGCACATGAATTAGAAGTAGCCTGTCTAGCACTAGTCCCAGACCCTTTTATCAACTAGATAATCGTTAACTTTGTAGTAAGCTTTTTTACACAGCTTTTCTTTAATACATTTCTTAATTTTATTAAAAGGCAGAGATAGAAGAGCCTCTGGTATTATATTAAAGAAAAGTATCCTTTTTCTCAAAAAAGAATTACTAATTTTAGATCGTCTAGTACGGGGAAATTGCAGCCTGCCTTTGTTACGAGTATTAATTATGCGTATGTATAGTAGGTACATAGCATTCATAGTATATTGTCTAAATATAAGCAATAGCCATGTACAATATATTATTAAGTAATTAGGTTTAGGATTTAAAGGGGTATTCTTTTATTTTACATTAAGTTTCTGTATATGAAATAAAATTTGACAGTCACTAGTATAGCCTATACTGTATCCTGTCCTGTTTTTAATGGTAATTTCGAAAAGTTTTATCTACCATACAATAACTTTATAGCCAGTTAATCTGGGATACTTATTTACTGAGATTAAAGTACTGTTAAAGGTTATGTTGTGTTGGTTTTCTTGTTGTCGCATTTGTGTCATACTTTAAAACCTTTCGAAAATGACCTAAGATGGCATATAGTAAAGTTAAATTAATTTACCGAATATTTTCATATTATTTATACGAAACAAAAACAAACTGCAATACTCTAGTTATCTCGTTTAACGAACACTTGTATGGAATATGGAACGCCATAATGCACGCATAGAAGAGAAACATTTCAAACAGTCCGTTTATTTGACATTTTGTCTTTAGGGTATAAAAGGTGTTCGGTCTATGGGCCCCTAAAATTTGTTTAAATGAAGGATAGGTTAAAATTAAACAATAAATGGTGCACATAACACATTTATTTAAACATAACGTGATAAAGATAAAAAATAAACATTTTTAAATTAAAACAACGAACTTAATACAATTGAGATAAACCGACCGCATCTTATATTATATGGTACCGTTTCACTCACACACAACGGATTTATTTTAATAGATGTCAATTGTCAAACATTTAACAGATAACACAACCACGACAATTTGGTGATTATAATTTATTAGATACACAATTTCACTATTTTTTTAAACTCTTTATTATAACTTATTAATAGTGGATAATAAAATTAATACACATTTTTTATTTTATAATAAACCGTAGTATGAAAGCGAAACCATCGAATTTTACTAGACAAGGTGTTCGATCTATTAATTTCACTAATTTGTGTATTAGTTTCCTGCATCACCACCAGAGGCACTGTATTCTTTCAACAAATATTTTACGAGGTACTACCGTCTGCTTAAGCAGACCATGAATTTACATTCATGGAGCTGATGAACCAGTTTGAGTTCGTGGTATCGAAATTTTACAAACATCTTGTCCAGTACTTTTCCATTATAAGGTAACCTGAGATTTAACTTCTACAAAATCCTATAATTTCGAGTATATAGCTGTATATTAGTTAATAAATATGAGTTTAATTGGTCGTTTATCACTAACACTAAATTGAGAGCCTTCTTGATTGTTTAAAAAAACATAAATAAAGCTGCAGGGTTACTATAAAATTTAAGTCTTAACAATACGATTGTCACAACACGTCCACATTACGTAATAATTATCCTAAAATTTAATATACTTTTAATACCATTTTTGTCTGAAAAACTTCAGCATCGACACAAATTATCAAAACTCATAAGAGGGTAGAATAGGAAATTTGTTTTTTTTAGTACCTTCATTACTACTTCAGTCATGTTAAGTGACAATAATATTGTAATTAGACTAGTTTTACTGATATTAGTTTAGGCTTTATAGCGTCCTAACGTGTAGTAAATTGCACCTTAATACATAGTAATAGAGACGCAATTTCAATACACTCTGAGGTCTATAAAGCTTAACGTAGATATAAATAATGAATTGCAGTGCAGACATTACAATTACCCTTAACTCGATTGTCTTTTATAAAAATCAATTTTTAATAAAATTTATATTAAAAAATCACATTTCACACATTTTCCTGCGTTTCGAATATACAAAATCATGAACCAATCTTATAATCGTAGTCTTGAACGAAATTAGCGATGCGATGTTCATATGACCATTACGGACGTGAGAAGTTTCGAGTAAACGAAAACTATAGTGTATATCGATAACATGTGACACAAAGTAAAACCAATTTGATACGATTTTGAGGATGCCCTAATATAGGTTATAACAATACAATGCTTTATAGTCAAATTGTGGGCCAAGTTTGTAGACTTTTAAATGGCCTGATAAAGCATTGCACTGTGGATTAAAATAATATAGTAGAAACATATAAACATAGAAACATATAGTAGAAACATATTGTAGGTAGATAACCTATAAGTTAGATAACTTATGTACCGATTCAAGTGCCAATTCCATTCAAGATCACAAAGATTACATAATCCAATACCAAAACTATAAAGGCCACAGTATATACATTGTTTCTGCAAATAGCTTATCAATGTCTAATCTTCGATTGAGGTGTTAAATATTTAAAAATCACAACTTCTCTAGAACGAAGGCACAGTATTACCTAAAGTAATTACAAGTTTATGCTGTTTATATTATACATCTATAGGCTGCATACACTGTATTGAGGTATTGACTCGTCTGGATTTCAGTGTTCGCAATTCAATTAAAAAAATGCTAACCATCGGTTAACGTCTGTGATTGGTCAACAGCGTTAGCCAAATCACATTCAAGCGAGAGTCTACGTAACGTACGTAAATCAGAATAATTTCATTAATATATTTTTATATTACTAAACTCAATTATAAATGTCTAAAATGAATTTTGGAAGCAAGAAAAAGTCTTTTCTCCTGTGAATTAATCCCTAAGTTCTATATTATTGGCTATTCTTATAGGCCTTGTGACAAACTTTTATCTATAAAAACTACGACTTGTAGCATATCTAATACCGTGTATGCAGCTAAGCAATATACAATGATTAGGCTCGAGATACAATTTTAAATACACCTTATTTGAAATGACTTGAGGAAGCTCGTACTCAGTAATGAGTTTACAACTTTTCACATTTCAGTCGTGCAGGATTGCCATGGTTAGGTAACCCATCGGTGTCAAAAATTATTATCGCGATTGGCAACCCTAATTTATTGATTATAAATACCGCGTACAACGTCTTTTGATCCACAAGCCGACTGTCTTGGTTCCCCATAGATATAATAATAGACTGAACAGTAGGATAAATTAATAAGAAGCAAGTCTTCATACTAGTTCTGTATATGTCCTTATTATAAAACGAGAATTAAAATATCGCGTTTGCTACAATGTCTACGATTTATTTATCATATAAAGAGAACAATCACTAACTTCAGTCCACGCTTTAAAAGGCCGTTAATCTCGCATAGTAAAATACTTACAAAAAAATATGAACTTAAAAAAAGGTAATACCATGTTTTACTAGATCAGAATTAATCAGAATTAGCACCACTGAATTTTACGATATACGCCATAGCTGCCTTGTGTGCCAACAGCAAATGCAAGCTTTATCAGTTATAGCATAAAACTCAAATTCCTTACAGTTAAAAATCGCTTATTATCAAGTGTTCTTAGTCCATTATATATCTATGGTTTAAAGCGAATTGTGGCGTCAATGTCAACTACAAGTTACCAGATCTAAGGCCAAATGTAAACTAATTTGTGAATGGCATCTGCTCAACTGCTCTCACGTCGATATTCTGGTTTTCCATACAGATGGCTTTTCTGGTAAAAACATAATTTAATAATAATACATTAATATGTAGAAATAAACTTAAACAGTTTGAAAATACATGATAGTTAATCTTCAGTTTATAGAAAATAGAGTGAACATGGTCGCTGATTAAATTTTCATAATTTTTTATAATTTTACTTTCTAAAAATGTAATTTAAAGAAAACCTACTAAAAAAAGACGACATAATCTTCTTCTTTAATTTCGAACCAATTCGACTTAGGGTAGCATAAAAGAGCGTAGCAATTCTTAATAGGCCGGCAATGCACTTGCGAGCCTTCTGGCAATGTGAGTGTCCATGGGCGGCGGTATCACTTAAGATCAGGTGAGCTTCATACCCGTTTGCCCGCTGTTACATTTAAAAAAAGTTGTAAATAATCAACACGTTATTCAAATATTTTTTTTAAATTTAATCAAGATTCAAGAATCATTTAATATTTATTATTTAAATTAAGAATCATTTATTATCACCAACCTGTTCTATGAGATTCCCCGTTGATATGATGCCTCGGTACAATATATTTCGACTCTTGGAACATAGACAACATGAGGTCTTCCGTTGTCGGATATTCCACCTCATTTATACTCGCGACTAAGGGGGAATTGTCGAAGCTTCTATTATTCGACGGGGACACACTTGGCCTAGAAGGGATATCCACAGACTTTGGTCTTCGCGAATCCACGGGCGTCATTTTAGGATTAACGTGCACGTCCTTGTGTATATACGTCTCCGTTTGTTCGTTTTCGTAATCGCTATCGTTCGCTTCCACTATAAGCGGCCGTTGAAGCGTCGGCGACTGTATCACTGGCTTCGCGGGTGAACTGGTCGTAGACGTGTCTACGCTCTTCTCTTCTACGTCCGATTCGTTCTTCTCTATTTCGGACACTTCGTTGAGCGTCTCGATCGGTTTGTACCTGGGCATGCGCAGCGCCCAATGCTCCTTATCTTCTGTGGAACAGGAGTGAATGACGTTCTGCTTCTTCCGCCTATAGAAGAGCATGTAAGCGGAGTTGTTGACGAGTTCGCTGTATGCGTTTTCATCATCCACGGCCGTCACTCGGGAGTCGTCAAACTTGTACCAGTGGTTGTCGTATGGGTTCTTGCAAGCTGCCGTGTAATGGCCCGTTTCTAAGTCGTCTCCATGATGGTAACATATGGCATAGAGATCGTAAATGTTGTCTTGTGGATTTTGGATTGTCTTGGAGAGTCTCCGCCTTGGAGATCGAGAGTTACCAGGTGATTCGGCACCTGTTGTATTTTTTCGGACCAAGTGCGGGGTCATATCGAAGTCGTTTAGGGGAAACTCTACCATTGTTGTTAATTTCGTGCTGGTCCGACCCTTAGCCTGTCTATAACAAAAAGTAAATACACACTAGTATACCCTTAGTATTTCATCTACATTGCTAACCTATCGAATATGCTAATCTTTGCTTTAAGCAAAGAGAAGGATCTTGAATATAATAAACTGTTCTTAACAAAGACACAACTTTGTTTTTATTAAATATTTTAACTATTTATTTTAGGAGTATTTTAAATTCCCCTATAAATAGCACGTATAGAAATGAATAACATTAAGACTAATTCTACGTAACTGATTTTAAATAGATACGCACTAAAATAATAAGCTATATATTTAATTAACTTAACTTGGTTTTTAGTTCTTATATACACATATTGTTAAGAATCTATACTTACTGTCGAAATCTTTTCAAATGTATAACAAGGATATCAGGAAGAGACCAAAGTCCGAGCGTCTTGACAACCGGCATGTATCTTTGGCATTGAGGACACCTAGAATATTTGTCAATTATTAATGTACTGTCTATTGCATAACATTCTACCCGGGGTAACCTTCTTATGTCTTCCTCCCAACACCTCAATCGCCTTCCCTTGTTCCTGTATCCCTAGGACTGAGGATGAAGGTAGCATCATCTTTCCCTTTCTTCTCTTACCATTGTCATTTTAGTATTTTACATGTTTTAAGAATGGTATAGAAAATCAAAGGACAGATTAGTGAGCGTTCAAGTATTACGTCACGCAATTTTTGGAGATTATTAGAATCCTCCCCCCCCGTAACGCGCCGTAACGTTTTTCTGTACCCAATAGTAAAACGTTTCGTGACCACCCAGTGATTCTTTATACCTAAAGAGTTACATTTACGAGTTACAGTTACCTTCATGTGGGGTACAGTACTGGAAAATCGAAAAAAATATTAACAATAATGCGTAACTCAATCCCCGCCCCGCATCGTAACGTTTTACAAAAGGACCCCCCTCCCAAAATTCGTTACGTAATACTTGAACGCTCTCTGTCCTTAAACAGAGGTAAGCTGAATATTTGTAATAAAAAAAACCAGGCTAGTTTTCTAATTTTCTGCTTAAATAAATTTTATTAATTTGAATTAAACATTATTAAAAACCAATCGTTATATTTATTTGGTCCGCATGAAGTCCTGACTACACCATATTAAGAGTCGAATAATTAAAAATCCTATCATACTTATACTAATTACTACCTCTATATTAATATGAAACAATTTAAATAACTCAAAAGCAACACCTATCCATATAAAATGCTAGAAACGTAAAGTGTAAATGGTTACGCGCGTTCCAATTTCATAACGCGTTGGTCTAGCTCAGACCATGTAAGGTATAGCTATATAAAATGTATCTAATACAATCACAATTCAGTCTAGACCTAGCTTTGATTACGACATTAAAATTGAAGGTTGTTATGTGTATTTCATTAGCATTTTTAATTAGAACTCTCTGTCTTGATAACAGGATTTTTTAGAAACCAAATCGAGAGTAATAAATTAGGCAATTATAATTTATCGAGAGGTATGTATTTGAGCAGTGTGGGCCTAGTGGCGTGCTACTCTCATCACTGAGGTCGTAAGTTCGATCCCCGGCTGTTCACCAATAGAGTTTCTTTCTATGTGCGCATTTAACATTCGTTCGAACGGTGAAGGAAAAACATCGTGAGGAAACCGGCTTGCCTTAGACTTAAAAAGTCGACGGCGTGTGTCAGGCACATGACGCTGATCACCTACTTGCCTATTACATTGAAAAATTATCATAAAACCGATTCAGAAATCTGAGGACAAGACCTAAAGAGGTTCTAGCGCCACTGATTTATAATTTGTTTATTTATTTATTAACACTTCGTTGCATATACATTAATATAGTACAATTGACAAAATTAAATAAAAAGGAGAGCAACTGGCGGCCTTATCGCTTTCGAGCGATCTCTTCCAGGCAACCACTGTGAGAAAAAAAGTATTAAATTACATAAGAAAGGCAAGAAGTGCAAAAATACATGTATTACATTTAGTTGTTTAGAAAAAGAAACTTATCAGGAACAAAAAACAAACTAAACTAATAAAGTATACATGAAAAAAAACCTAATAATAATAATAATAAAAAGTGCACATGAATCATTTTTAATTTCCTAAATTAAGATCAGTCTCACGACAGTTGGTAGGTACCTATTATTAAAGTTAGGGATACAATGTGGACAGGTAATGTTTGTAAAGAAGAGATTTAAAGGAAGATAGAGAAGGAGCTAAGCGAATAGGGACTGGAAGTGAGTTCCATAGCTTAACTGCAGAGACCTTAAAGGATTCGCCAAGAAAGGAGGAGTTATGACACGGGATTTCAAGGATATAGTTTTCGGAAGAGCGTAAGCTATAGTTATGCGATCCCAAAAATTTGAAATCATTTTTGAGATAGGAAGGAGTTTTAGGGTTGAACAGAATGGAATATAGGAGATGAGCATCGCGTCGCTGACGAATGGGTAACCAGCCTAGCCGTTTACGGAACGCAGAGATATGGTCGTACTTTCTTAGACCGAATATAAATCGGATACAGAAATTTTGGAGACGATCCAGTTTATTTAGCAATTCCTCGTTTAGATCGGAAGAGCAAGAATCGGCGTAGTCCAGTAATGGCAGGAGGAGAGATTTAGCCAGTGAGGTTTTAGTGCTAAAGGGAAGAAAATTACTAAGACGTCGAAGGATACTGGAGGCACCATACAATTTGCGGCTAACTTCTTTAACATGCTGCTCCCAGGATAAATTTTGATCAATTAAAACCCCCAAATTTTTTACTGTACGGCTGATATTTAAAGTCACACCGTCGATATGTACAGGAGGTACTCTGGCCCAATCAATTCTCGTCGTGAAATAAGGGCTGCCAATAATTATTACTTTGCTCTTGTTGGGATTGATTAGTAGACCGAAGTTATTACTCCAGCCAACTAGTTTTGCCAGCTCATAGTTAGTAGATTGTATGGCTTGTGGGAGATCATCGAGACTTGATTGAACGTAGATTTGAAGATCATCGGCGTATAAATGAAAATTGGTTGAAAGACGGAAAGTTAAGGAGTTAATATAAATAGCAAAAAGAAGAGGAGAAAGTACGCCACCTTGCGGAACGCCAGATTCAATCAAACTCCACTGAGACATGCAATCGCTTGTCTTAATGCACTGTCGGCGCCCAATAAGGTAGTTAGAGAACCAGTTAACTGCATGAGGAGAAATATTAATCGACCTTATTTATGTATGTATGTACTCCTCGTATTGGCGTAGTGGTTTCAGCGTGCGACTCTTATCCCTGAGGTCGTAGTTTCGATCCCCGGGAGTATGCCAATGGACTGTCTTTCAATATGCGCATTTAACATTCGTTCAATGGTGAAGCATAACATCGTGAAGAAACAGGCTTGCCTTAGACCCAAAAAGTCTATTTTTACGAAATTGTAAGCTTTTCGCCTAGTTGCTGTGCCTGCGATGACAAAAAATATTCGGTATTCGATCCCTGGCATGAACTAAGGAATTTATTATGTGAAGTTATTGCTTGCGGTGAAGGGAAATGCGGTCGATAAGAAGGATATGAAATGGGCAAGCAACATAGAGAACGTTAAACAATAATACATTGGTTTAAATCTTAAAGAAAAGGATTAAGTAAAGATTTAGAGCGCTGTCAAACATGACAAACTTCTTACATAAAAATGTTTCGACAGCTCTTGAGACTAGTTTTAAGTGTGATTAACATTCTAGAAACGTCCCTTAATTACGACATAGAGGTTTATAAGACAGCAAAAGAGAGGAGTAAAAGTAATTTGATTTCTAATCATATTAATTTATCAGTTTTCGTTAGCAAAATAGAAAAAAATCTTTAAACCTTCAGAAATATTCAAAATATATATTATTATAACAAAAACACTGTAGTATTAGACGTCCCAACTCTTCCTAAAGTTAATATTTTTCGATTCAAATTGTACGCTTATGAACGTCAATAAAGAAATACATATTAAATGATAAATACTTCCAATTTTACATTTACTGCCAGTTCTCAAATCAAGTGCGTAGGAAGAACAAGGACTGGCAATAAACTCTCCGCTCATTCGATACCCATAATCGAGTCAAGTCAAGTATTACCTGTATACTTTTTAACCATTTATTATCTATAGCTAGATTATTATCTATAGATTTAGAACTCAGTAGATTACCTCCAAGCATCCTCCTGGGCGAGATGTTCCGCCCTCGTGTAATGAGCAAGACAGGCGTGTAACGTTAAAGGAGCGGCCGCGCCCGCAGCCGACACGTGCACCTCACACGCTTCACCCCACTCGCGTATTATACTACGATTAAAACAATTACTTAAAATTATTCTACTACAGAACTGCTTTAAAAACGGTACAAACATTTGATTTACATAATAAATTCGTTATTCTGAACGCAAGTCATAATCCTGGCAAGCAAGCATTCTACCAAAGCTATTTGAATGCTAAACGATTTTTTTGTTTTTATAGAAAAGGGGGCAATCGGGCAGAAGGCTCATCTGACGTTAAGTGATACTGCTGCTAATGGACACTTAATGCCAGAGGGCTCGCAAGTGCGTTGCCGGCCTTTTATGAATTGATACGCTCTTTTCTTGAAGGACCCAAAGTAGAATTGGTTCGGAAATTAAAAAACCTTATTCCAAAATGTCGTCTTAAAAAAATAGGATATCGAAATTTAAAAAAAAAATGACAGAGCTATATGGTACAACTGGCCACTAGTCAATTAACAAAGTTTGTATCACCAAGAAGTTTTGATTATTATTTTTAGCCAATGACACATGAATTTTAACTAATCCTGCGCCGGTTTTAGAGCAATATACATTTTATCCTATCGACATTTTGTTTTATATCATTTTATTTAAATTATACCGCCGCCCATGGACACTCACATTGCCACAAGGCCCGCTAGGGCGTTGCTGGCAAACGCCGATATTTTATTAATCCCAAACATTGAGATAATCTATTATTAAAACACTCGCGTTGTGTTATCACATCCAAATTGTATCAGTTGCATAATTAACTATAAACTAACGATTTTCTCCATAAATATATTATTAATAAGATATTTATTTGACTTTTAGTACGTATCTTAACTTAGGTGGTTAAATACCTGTCTCTATGTACGGGTTCCCATAGTAGTTCCAGCCTCAAATGCGGGTACTTGTCATGAGCGCAAAGTGCCTGTTCCACGTCCAGCGCAAACAGTGGGTGTGGCAACTGTTAAGTCATAAATATACTAAACTTTATGTGGTCTAACAATTTTTACAAGTTATATATAGTCCGTTCATACTGGAATATATCTGGATTTTATTTGGAAAAACATTTTTGTAAGATTTTAACATTTAACACAATATTAAAGGGCAAAAAGGGAATATTGGATATTGCGTTTAACTGAGATAAAAGGTATAAGGTAATTTAACAGATTTTTTTTTTTAATTTAAATTTTGTTTGTTAATTTAAACTACATGTAGTACATGATGTTATAGAAAGGTATGTTTGAACGTGGTATGTCCAACAATTGAAACTCAAAAAAATCGGATTTTGGATATAACTCTCGGCACGTTGCAAATATTTTGCGTCAAAAAAAAACAACCATAGACACGTTAGTTCATCATCACGTGGTTTGTAAAAGTTTGCGCATATATATTTAGCAGGAAAACCTCTAATACAAATTCTACCATACATTATCCAAATACATTACCTCAGGCAACAAATACGCCGGGTCCCTTGGCCGGTGGGCTTCTGCAATTCTGGCCTTGAAGATATCAGTGCCTTGGGCCGTCTCCAGCACCCGTTCAGCTACCACTTGGCACATCTCCTTCAACATTAGCTTTTGAAGATCTTCATATGAAATCTCGCGAGGAACTTGCATTGCGTATGGGGAACCTGAAATACGCTTATGCATTACACAAATGACAAACACATCCGATATCTTTATGGATATATAAAACTAAAGTATTCTCGGCCTTTGGGAGGGTTGTGCGGTACCGGGCAAGTGCTTAAACCGTACATGGAGGACACGGTCGAATCTCTAAGGCAAGCACGAATTATACAAATCTTATACTTGACGCTGGCTAATGCACAAACCGTGCCAGAGCCATAAAAAAAAACTAAAGTGAACTAAAAATCCATGTTTTATTCTGATCCACTTGAATCACTATATTTGCTATCGCCATTTACTTTCATATCAGTTAGATTTTAATGTTATACCACGAAACCCTTTAATTATGACGTCACAAGGAAAATATCATTTATTTACGAATTCATTTAGATATGTTTATCTATAAAAAACATGGCTTTTATTCATCGCAAATATAAGGTTACACGAAATGGCACCACAGAACATAAACGTCATTACACGTTTCAAATAATTATTCCTTCTAAATCCAACAAAAGTTATTTCAAAAATCTCGCAATGCCAATTTGTATGAGTTTTATTTAAAAGACATAAAGTTCTATTTTACATATATGTAGTCATACATATTATATGTAAAATAGTACTAGTAACTAAAATACTAAAATAGAACACGTGACGTAACGTTATGATAGTTACAGGATTTAACCTACCTACTTGCACGACAGTATTAGGCTAGGTTCATATGGCAAAAACTTGACGCGCGTTTCCAATCGCGCGACTAGACATTGTGGTATTTTCATACAACTGTTCACATGAGCGCGCGTTAACGCGGCGCTCAGAGAAAAAGTCTCTAGACGCAGGTGATCGCGCGTTGACGCGCGCTTTGATATTAATGTAATGTCCGTTTGCTGTTCAGATGAGCGCGCGCTTTCATCGCGATCGCATGTAATTTTGTTAATTTTCGTAATTATATTTATAACAAACTGGGTCTATTTTTCAAAATTGGATGAACCCAATGTGTACGTTTTCTTTTTGTATATTTTTCTTTATAATATAACCACAAAATAATAGCCTCTTCCACGTCCATTTTCTACGTTCTACCGAACTAGACTGACGAGTACTCTGGCAACGCGCATTAGCGCTCATCATCTGAACTCTCTTCAAATTTGATCGCGCGTTGACGCGCGTTATGGCGCGTTACTTGTGAACATAGCCTAAGAAAAAAACATTTACTCAGCCACATCACATAACATTCCATTTCACATTCTTAGCTCTAAATTTAATTAAGAGCAATTCTCGAGAAATTTATATAAAAATAATATTATAAGAAATGTCACTGGTAAACAGTAAGTGGTGAGGCTAAATGAAGTAAACATTTGCTAGCGATTTTTAGTACTTCTTCAGAATAACTAATAATAAACAAGTATATATTACAATTTCGATAATTGTAAAACAAGCTCTACTTCGAAAACTATGAAATTACGATATTCACAAAAATTATAAACTTTAAGAATTGTTCATATCTGTAAAATCTGCTCAAGAAATATTGATTATATTGGTATGTTATCTAAAGCTGGCGGCTACAACACTTTGTGCTTGTGTAGTTGTGTAGTGTCTCTGTATAAGCGCGAGGTTCGAATATGCATCATGAAAAGACTGTCCGTCTCTCTCGCGCTCGGTCAAGCTTATGAGTATAGGTAAAAGAGACAGTTATTGATTTGCTTTTGCTACTGTTTATGTTGATCTTTACTGTACATGTTGTTCTTTTTTCTTATTATTATTTTGTTTTTGATTGTTTACTTATTTGGTTGGAGGTTAGAATATTTTGAAAAAAATGTCTTATGAAATATATTGCGTCTAAACATTACCAGGACAATCTCGTGAAATGGTGTACAATGTTTTTAATTATTTTAAGCAACTTAATAAAAACAGTTTAATGAAAAAATTTAATTTTTAATTTGACATAAGATGCGACTGGTGTTTCTAAGAGTATTGAAAGAATTTTTAGTGAAGTAAGAGTGAAGTGTGTTGAGCTTATGTCGAAAAATGAAAAAATATTTACACAAACTACTATTTTACGTTCTTGGTCGGGCTTAGAACTTTTGGATCCACCCTCGTATGCACATAATATTCATATGTATTTGACACATTTTTATTTATTTACAACCCACCCAACCTTACAAAAACCAGAGTAGACTAAAATATATAAAAAAAAAAGTCATCTTTTTAAACATACTGTATAGTGAAATTGCGTTAGTGTGAGTACTGTGAACGCGCCAGCTTTCGATAACCGACCTATTCGACGATTAAATTCTTATACAAATGTTCGCCTGTCAAATATAATTATTGTAATACATACCAAATCGTTCGCCTTCCAATAAATTGACCCAAAGTATGAGAAGATATGGAGTAGTTGGGGTTTGCAAGAGTGGTGGGGCCTCCATACAGTAAAGGGCTCCGAAGTCAATTCCCGCCACTTCCCAACCACTGCGAGCGTTACACCATCCTGGAAATAACGTTAAATTTAACTGTGTACATGTGTATACTAAAAATTTAAATTACAAGAGAATAAAAACTGAGTTCAAAAAATTAGGAGATATTGTTGCAATTAGATATTTAAATAGTATTAGTAGTAGGTATTTTAATTTTCATAAGTGATATATGTTTGGCCTCAAATTTCTCGGATACTAAGTCATATCGAGATCCTTTACAGTACATTTCAACTTCGAAATCGGTCTAACTTTCATCAAAGTCGGTTCAGTAGTTTTTGAGATATATCCACAATTTTTCGAGGATTTTATATATATATAATGTATTTCGTAGCATTGTGAGCTGAACCTCAAATCAGTTGTTTCAAATCAAAATTGTTATTATGTAGACTTCTAAGTTTGGTTAGGATTAAACAAAATAAATACAAGGATACAACTGAACTTTAATTATATAAAGAAAAGATGACCTAAGAGGAGGATTCTCGACCGATCAGAATTAGGACTAAGTCAGGCTAAGGTTGAAAAGTTGTATATACCGTTACCGACCGGAATAACTTCGGTATTCTTTTCAGGGTATGACGCAGTATGTTCACTATGTAGTTATCGCTACAATAAGATATAAGAAAATAGTAGTTTATGCAACTTTCATATAATAGAGGGTATTAAAACATGAGTGTAGTTTTTTCATACAGTTGCCCACAGTTGACACTACTTTATTTAATCTCAGGGCTATAGGTACATTAAATAAAATGCAATATAAAAGAAACAAAAGTCTGTTATTGGTCTATTGGCTTGAAACCAGCGCGCTCACCACAGATAATGTTTACTTTAATTGAATTGAAACCTCTTGGTCGGGACACATTGTACTTTAATAATTAAAAAATTGTTTTAAAGCATTGTTTTTGTTCGGAGAATAATGCTTTATTTTTTTAATTTTCTTAAAGAAGTATAAATAAAATATGCCAATAGAAGTCTGTATTTCATTTCATAATTAGAATATTACCGAATGAGATTATATAAAGTAATATTATGACTCAGCCAACAAATTTCTTATAGTCTGATATCTGTAGGAAACGCTGACTTAACAGAAAATAATAGTCAGAGTACGAGGCTCTTTTATAACAGTACCTGAGCAGACAACTTGTGAACATGTGTCAAAAATCTGTCCCATGCCCCTATTGCCGGGTAAAATGGCTTACCAGTCTCATTAATCTCAGCCAGTATGATGTGCTCTCTGTCAATACCGGTGTCCCCGTGCAACGAAGTTCTTAACTCGTCCATTGTAGCGGTGGGCGCAAGTTCTACTCCGATACGCACTTGCCTTGGTTGTTGGTTCACATAAACAACCTGTTGACGTCAAAAAAATATTTTTAAAGAGGCAGAGATGTATAGTGAAGGAAAATATTTTATGAACGGAATAAAGAAAAATAAATCAGTGGCGATAAAACCTTTTTTGGTTTTTCCTAGGGTTGTGAAAAAATAATCTATTATTAAAAAAATCGATTTTTTACGCGAATTTTATATTTGTAATAATCGATTATTTTTTTAATTGAAAATCAATCATAGTCGATTTTTCATCTGCCACCTCCCGACATTATGTCTGGTCTTTTATAACCCGGACCTCGAACTATTAGGGATATTCGATATACAACGATGCGATACATTGAATCCGATTATTTGAAGATGTATTGATATACTCGATGCATTGATGTTTTATTGTAAAACATCGAAAGGATGATAAAACCAGTTAATTTTACAAAAACTCAAGTTTGAATGGAACACTAAAATTTAAAAGTAAAAAAAAAGTTATTCAGCAGCACAAGACTACATACAATTAAAAAGACAACAAAAATACTGCAATGTGCTACTGAAAAAGTATACACTCAGCATTTATCAAATTTCACCTAAAATCTATCAAAACGAGAATAAGTTGATTTTGATTATTATTAAACTTTAATTTGTGTTTATAATTTCTATTGTTTATTTTAATTAAAAAACCATGAAAAATAAAATATTTAAGGTGTTTATTTTGAAATTAATTCAAAAATTAGGAAAAAATCGATTAATAAAAAAAAATCGATTATTTTCTTAAGAAAAAACGATTATTTTTTTAAGAAAAATCGATTATTTATTAATCGATTTTTCATGCCAAAAAAATAATCGATTAATAAAAAATCGATTTTTTATGCAGAATGTCACATCCTTGTTTTTCCACATTATCAAATACTCATTTGTCTACTGCGGCTTATATAGGAGCCAAATTTTTTTTTTAAATTAATCAGCCCACCGAATACCGATACCCAATATATCAAGTTCTATAAGTAGCGTTCATTGTTGTATTCGCGAAAAATTCAAATAAGAGGCGTCTTAATTCCTAGGTTACAGATAAAATTTGAAAAATTCTGTTCATTTTGAACCTTGGGTTATTCCCAATAAGGAACGAATGTTAATATTCTGTATTTAACTAACAGTTTGAATAAGAACATTAGGCCTTGTGACAAAGAAACATTTATTAACACAGTACAGATTTATAAATACGTACATTAACAGGCAGAGGTGAGGGCTGTACGGTGACGGGTCGCGTCGGAAGTTGTACACTGACGCAGTGAAACGGATCGAAGGTGCATGAAGTTCGCTCGCATTTCGCACACGTCAATGCAGACCTGAAATTATTTTAATAAAGTAAATAACGATGAAAACTATTGCCATATTTAAAAAAAAAAACGTGTAGCACTCGGAGACTGCCGCGGTAAAGCTATTGCATAATTTTTTTTCAACTTATGCAATTATAATTATTTATTTATGCAGTATTTTTTTTCCTTGATATTAATTCAAGTTTTTTTCTTTGATAAATTAATTCAATCTACCACTCTACCAGACTCAGACTAACTCGCCTATATAGTCTGTCTCACTCAAACGCACACCGGCTGCACCGATCTCGTCAGAGAGATGTGAATACACAGTATGCGTTCTTTCCCGCTCTAACGCGTATTGGCCGCACCTATATTACGTCATCGTGTGTTAGGTTTTTTCGTTACGGAATTTCTTGATTCGGTCGCCGCGCTCAAAGCCCGCGATAAAATCTATGCTTTTAAATAACGATGAGCCCTAGACAGAACTTGTTTTGCAGAATACGTGCTGAATTGGATTTGTATTGAAGCTGTCACGTGACTAATAGCTCTCACATTTTTATTTGTAACGTTTCTAAAAGCCTCTATAATGCCGCAATTCGGACATATCGTGGTACCATTTACCTTGATCAAAATTTGTAAATTGAAAATGTATAATGTCTATACATATTTTTAAACTTTATTATTACATACCGCTTTATCTATTAAACGACTTAAAAGCGGACTTATAAGGATTTTTATATTTAATTCAATGAGATATTCTTATTCATTTGATCAACACTTGTGTATTAATTAGTCTAAAAAAAAGTAATTTTTTAACGAAACTAATTTTTTTTTTTTTAAGTATTGCTCTTTATTGGTTGATATTGTTTAAGTGATAGAAAAGATGAAAGCGTATCATAGTCATACCTCGTAGTCGTACGTAACAATAGGATGTCCCTAGTGTGAGAACTAACATCAGTTTAAATAGCAACAATGTGTTTATTATTAATAAAATTCAGTATACAAACTATGAAAGCGAATATTACCTGTACTGGGCTTGGAAAACTGCTTGTACAAAGGAACTGTTCCGACGTGCGTGATTAGCCAACGTTTCCGCTGCCACTACCTCATCTGACTTCCCGACCGTATTCTAAAATCATATTTATTACAGATACTTAAGGTTCAAATTAGGAACACAATAGAAAATATAAGAAATATTTCACTTAAATTAACTAATTGTTCTTTAGTAGGGTTGCCGTTTTTTATTTATAAACCAAAAACTTAGAGATCAAAAGGCGAGTTCTTGATAGTTCTTCTTATCAGCTCTACGTACTTAATTTGGTAAGTGGTAGTAAATTTAAACTGAAAACTTGCCTGTTTTTTTTTATTATAACGATGTTCTGAAGTGTACATTTTTTTGGACATGAAGTTACATATCCCGGAAGTGGAAGCATGAGCAGACAATCATATAAACTCTTTTTTCTGATAATTTTATAATCATCTCTAGAAGATAAGATCTTCTTATCACTAGTAAAGTAAAATTATAAATGCAAAATTTTACGGACTAGCAGGAATTTTTATGATGAATTTTGCTATAGAAACCAGGAAATGGTAAGACTACATTTATCCCGCAATAAACTTACATGTATGAAAGTGTTTCTGTTATATAAAATATTATTATAATTCATTTACACACAATAGCTAATTAATATTAATCATTCATACATTTTGTTTCCTTTGAAATCTCAGATGCTTTCCTATATCTCTTGCCGTTGAGCTGTGGGGCTGACACAACTTTTGTAACTTACTTTGATAGTCTTATATTTTTTCTTGGTTGCTGTATTCAAGTCTTCATGAACTTTATCAAGGAGCCAAAAGAGAAATTCTTGCGCATCATGTTGACTATTTCCTCGATATTGAGTACCGTGTCTTTCAACGGCAGCCTGGAAAATTATGGATACATTTTAAAAGTAGATATGTGTTTGTTATTTTGGAATGGTCAAAGGATTATAATCTTATTATCCATAGTGGTTGCCGAAATCAAAATATAAATATGAGTAATATTAGATTATAGTTTCTCATTACACACACAGTTTTCAAAACACTTTTGAAAGACAATTTGACACATTTAATACTAATCAACATCTAGAATTAAAGTAAATGATTATGTTTCTTATTATACTTTGAGTCCCCAAATGCTTAAATTAAAATGTTCCATAAAAACAACCAGTTATCATATACAGCCTAAATTTTTCTAGATACATATGAGTCTTTTACCTTATTCTTTTTCAAAGTATATTTAAAAATATGAACTGAAAATTTATGCAATGCAAAGTCATAGTCGTAAAAAAATATTTTTATAATTTAATACATACCTTAAATGCTACACTCATGTCAGGTATATAATGACAAGACCACAATGCCTTTAGCAACGCTGCTAATTGCTCAGTCACCTCTCCGCGAGTACCGTACTTTTTTGAGTTAATTTTATTCCTTTTTTGCAAATCAACCTGTAAAATTATTATTAAAATTTAACTTAATAATGGTTTTTTCCATTCTCAAATAAAGTATACCCAAGTAAATTAATATGCCTGTTAAAGGTTTTTTTTTTAAAACTGCACTCAGAAATCTGGAAGCAATAAATTTTCTTAACAATTTTCTTTAAAAGCAAGTAGTCAAGGTGATGTTTTAATAAACTAACTCAAACAGTTTTTTCGGTTACTAGAATAAGTTTAGTTTAATTTAGTTTAAATAAGTTTCGCTCATAACATTAATTTTGACTAAGGAATTTAAAATTATAACAAACTAAGAAAAAACTTTAAAATAAGTTTTAATGGTAATTAAAAGTATGTAATCTTTTGTACTGAATATTGACAATACAGCATAGTTCATAACAAAGGAAGCAAGTTTTATTTAGATATAATATATTTAAACCTTGATTTAAATTGCTCACAAGGTTACCGTCACAACATATTATAATGTATGGTAACCGTTTGATTGCCATTGGTTTTTACTCATGTATACCTAAAAATACCAAGATATAATTTGGGGGGCTCTAGCACACTCCTGGCAATTTTGGCGCATACACGCTGGAGTGTGCTCATGCTCCTTAGCACTCAACAAGGCATATTTGGTATGGTTAAATATTTAATTACTTCTTAACTTATAAAACCTCTTATAAAATTAAGAGCTCAAATATCTCAAGAAAGACTAGATGAGTGATACTTAATGATGTTTTCAACCATTTCAGTTACATAGTTATGGTCTTATGCCATTTATTTGTGACATACATATCATTGTGCAACTTAACACACACACATTTGATCATCATAATAAAATATTTTCATCTTATTAACATGGCACTAAAATAATCAATAGATATATAATATTACCACAATTACAACTTATTTTAACATACCTTAGTATTATTTACAACTTACCTTATAAAAGTCAAGTACAAAATATTCTGCTATGACATCTGTGTGCGAGAGACACTGAAGAACTGCATTCATGTAACAAGTGTTGCCATGGTTTTTTATTCCAGTAGCTGCAGGAGTAGCACCAGGCGGCCAGGGCGGCTCTCCACTGCATGGCACTCTGTCACTGTTAACCACTTGACCAGATTTTACCTACACACACAAAAAAAGCCTTATAATTATATATTTTACACTATTCATGAACCATAATATAAAACAATTACACTACGTACAACAGTAGTATTTACAGTACTCATATGCTGAGCTATTTTGTTTAAAAATATCTTCCATGATGGCCTTCTGAATAACTTCCTTTCTAAGCCACCCTCTTCTTTATTAGTTGTGGCCAAAGGATTTGCACTGGAGGGCTTATTGTCAGTATCGTTGCTTTTATTTTTACTAGAGCTCGGTTTTGTAGTGCCAAATGGATTGCGAGGCAAGGTAAAAGTACGTTTAAGTCGGGATCCTTCCACCTGTTTTGATGTCATATTGGATTCTGAGACTTCACTTATCAATTCACTTTCTGAACATGATTTTAACACTGTTGATAAGTTACTAACAGACATATTAAAATATAAATCTTCTAAAATTCACATTTAGTTAACAATAAGATGATCTTTATAAATTACGAAAGATAAAAACATTAATTAACTAGGTAGGTACATGATTACTTTTTAATTCACTTTGGTGCCAAGCTAAAGTATTTCGACAGAACTAGCGAAGTAATATCAATACTGGGTAGTTGCCATTATACGCGTCAAGGATCATACAATAAAGTTTTAGTTACGGCGTGACTATTTATTTATTTATTTATTTTCTCCACATCACTATCTTATACATGCTAACCTAATACAATAGTGTGGTCCTTAAATATAACATATCATAATAGAAATAAATTAAATCACATTATTAACAAACAAATTAAATAACAGGGACATTTTGTATATAATGATAAAGAAATGCTTAAATATTGGTGAAATAATAATTACTTAGACTAAAGACTTGAACGTAAATATTTTTAAAATATTGCATAAGTCTTGAATTTTATTATTACAATAAAATTGTATTTTGTTTTGAACAATGTAAATATTAATTATAACATATAACATAAAGTGCGATTTTTGTGAACTCACTCAGGGAACATTCCAAACTTTTTTATCGTCACATTAGAACTTAAGGGTATTTTTTAATTTTATTATTAATCAAAACTATAAAGTATCATATAAATCAAAGATAAAAGTAATAGAGGGAAATCCAAACAAAACATGCCACCATTGGCGGCAACGACAAAATGATCAAATTGTAATAATTAATCTTATCCTATCACAAAATAACTCTACTGTGATTAATTATTATTTTTATTTCTAATCTTGGTCTTGTACGGCATAAAGCTATCTTTTCTTATTATCTTTGCTTATTTCTATTTATAATTTGTTTGTAGGTTGTTCCAGTTATATTGGCCTAAAGGTCTAGGTACCAGGCCACTCCAAAAAAAAAATGTTTCAGTTATATATTTTCTTTGCCCATGTCTGTCAAGTGTCAGTGAGTGACACTCATTATGTCTGAATGTCAAACTCTCGTTCCCGCAGTTTTTTTTAATTGCAAACTTGATATAAGCGAGCTGCCACTTACGGTTTAGTGTTACGAGTTATGTACGATGTCGGAATTATTCGTAATTAATATATTTTCAAGTGCTGTGTGATAATTAATCGACAGTATTGATTATTACTACAATAACAGTGAAAGTATTACCAATTACGTTAATTTATTTTGTGTAAATACTGTTACGAATGATTAAAAATTGTGGTAATGGAACTCTAAACTGTATGATAATTCTTAAATAATCAAATTTCATATTTTTGGACGACTTGCTTGTATTCTATGTACAAATAATGAATGGGGTTGTGAATTTAATGAAACTTAAACGTATGACCTATACTTCACCCCAATAATATTAATTGTACTCCTATTGGAATATGGGTGAATATTGATCGGGGTATTTTTATTAATAATCGTCTACAATTTTTTGCTAACAACAATGTCGAAGTATGAGAAACTCAAGCTGCTGATTTGGAAAAATTTTCTTTTGCAAAGAAGGCATAAATGGCAGACTGTCTTTGAAATTGCGTCGCCAGTGGTGTTTTCGTTATTTTTAATTTTAATACGATGCCTCGTTGATCCGCAATCGAAACCAGCTGAATCATACCAACCATTTCTACCAACGTATTTTAATATGAGCAGCAGACACATGTAAGTTCTTTCTTTGCAATTATTATATGCTGTGTTCTACAGAATTAAATATTTTGAATTACATATATATTTTTCGTAGGGGAAATCTAACATCGGCAAAACGAGAAGGAACTCTTGCGTTTTCACCAGAGAATCCATTAATACGAAACGTAACTAAGAATGCAATGGCAACAGTTGCATTAGATAACTTAGGATTTCTGGCTTTATTTTTTGATACTGGAATGCTACCAGAGCCTAAAGGTTTTAAGGATGCTCAAGAGTTAGAAAAAGCCCTAACCCAACCTAATGCTATGAATAAAATTCTTGTTGGAATCCAGTTTAATGATAATATGGCTAGTAAGTAAATAAACCTCATTTTGTTCATTTTTAACACTATTATTATAATTACTATTTAAAGTGCAAATTTATGACCAAACATGCAAAACTTTTCTTAAATTAATAATTTTATATCAGTAAAGAATATTTCAATTTAATCAAATTAATTAAGTTTATTCATCCTTCATACATTTCAATATCTTTGTTCAGTAGTTATAGGATCTTGTAAAACCCGTTTATTGCTACATTGTATTAGGTTTTAACATGGCCTGATCTTAGGTGATATGATTCATTTTATGTATTAAACTTATAAAGATTCCTAACAAGTCATTTAGGATTATACCTAAAGTTATATTTTACAGCAAGATAATGATATATTTCTTTAATGTAACTATATTGTTCCAATACACTAATTGAATTAAGAAATAGCTTAAAATATTTTGAAATGTTGATAGCAAGGTACAATTCTTTCTATAATAAGTTTCCACAAACAAGATACAGTTTGGCTTTGGATAGAACACTAATAGCTTACTTTAAGCTTAATGTCTGAACTGATATTTTTCTATGTGAATTTAGAACATTCATTCTAACATCAACTCTAACATTTTATTAGCAATTTAAAAATATGTGTTACTTAGAAACTATTATTGAATGACATATTCATATTCTAGATGCCACAAAATGGCCGGACCATATTGATCTAACACTAAGATTTCCAGCTGTAATGAGAACACCTATGTATGACCACCCTCTTAGGTTGAGTTGGAGAACAAATCTACTGTTTCCTTTGTTTCCACTGCCAGGACCCAGAGCTCCAGGAGACATATATGGAGGTCAAACACCAGGTAAAAATGTGAAAAATTACGTAACATTACCGACATTATCCTATCTTATATATTCAAAAACTGTTTTCGGTAACGACTTTAAAATCGGTCGCCCGAATTTGATGATACTGATGATGCAGGAGTCCCGATTCATTTACCGAACAATCGGTTAATTTACCGAGAATGTCACATCTCTTATAACCAGTAGAAAAGTAGAACACAAAACTTTTTTATTAAATTATATATATATATTTTTATTAATTATCACTTAAATTTTAATATAATATATATTATAATTAATTATTACTTAAAAATCACTTGGAGGTGTTCCAATCAAGGTCCCCCCGAGACTCCTGCATAGTCAGTATCATCAAATTCGGCCGACCGATTTTAAAGTCCAACCCCTGTTTTCTTAAGTAATTTATATATTCAAACACTTCTAAATTTCGTCTTTTTGGATATGAAGCCTCTTTTGACTATATATTAAAATCTATTTTTTTACTATATCGTCAAAAGCGCCTTTGAACTTTAAAAGCACCGCCAATGTGGCGGGTACAGATATGCGACCTTGCGTCTTTTTTATTGCTATTGGTAATGGGCGAGTGATTCGGTGTCTATGCCTATTGACCCGACACAAATATTGTATTAGCCGGAATCGAACCTTATTGTGTTATAACAAAACATGATATTTTTCCAAGATTCTTATAAAGTATTCACTATCGTCATGGGTATAATACAAAGTATAGCAATTTTTGACACCTCAAATACAATTTAGTTTACGGTAATCGAACAATAAAAATGATTTACTAAGTTATTCAATCTTTAATACACTGTTGAACATGAGCCTATCAGAGTAATTAATTACTACGAAACAAATTGTTTTCAGTTTTTGGGATGTGTCATAAAATATATGGGATTTCCCTTTAAAAAGCAATAAAATATGTTTAGTTTTTTTTTTTTAATCGAATTGATTGGTAGTAGCACTCGATTTTATGGTGTTAATCAAAACTGTAGGTATATTTGTGAATAGGAACTAAATTCTAAAAACATCCACAGGCTACTCACCAGAAATGTTCTTAGCAGTCCAACATGCAATTTCCCAAGAAATAATTAAACAAAAATCTGGGAAACCGATAAATACAAAAATATACTTACAAAGGTTCCCACAGAATGCGTATAGGAAGGACGATCTATTGGTGGCGATGGAGAGATTTATATCTATGATAATTATGCTCTGTTTTGCATACACTTTTGTTAATACTGTAAGAGTGGTGACGGCGGAAAAGGAATTGCAGCTGAAGGTTAGTTGAACGTAAATCTTCATTATCTATACTGAGTATCAAAATATATACTTGATTTACTTTGCAATAATCATTAATATTAAATATGCATAATCTCAATAGAAAAATATCATTGCTGATGAGCAACAAATATGTACAAACCACGTATAGTGAGTATGTAAAATTTCTAGACTTGGTATACTTTTTATATTATTATAGAATACTAGCCGACCGGGCAAACGTCGTTTTGCCATGTATATCATCTATAATAAAAAATAGGGGTTGATCGCAGAGGGGTGAAAATTAGGGGTTGTATGTATTTTTTAATGCTGTATTATAAAAAAATAAAAACAGAAAAAATATCTAAAAATAAAAAGAAAATATTTAGGGGTGGACTACCCTTAACATTTAGGGGGATGAAAAATAGATGTTGTCCGATTCTCGGACATACCCAATAAGTACACAAAATTTCATGAGAATCGGTCGAGCCGTTTCGGAGGAGTATGGCAACGAAAACTGTGACACGAGAATTTTATATATTAGATTAAATGTACATAATCTCATTGCTCATTGCTCATTTGTGTTCGAGTTTTTAATCGACAGGAATGGGAAATAGCATTCGATAACGTAAACATCAGTATTTTTAATTACTACAATTGATGTTCATATTACGCCTTGTTCCAACTACCTAATTGTTTCTAATCATTATGTAACAAAAAGTGACTCATTCGACCCGTGTATTAGTCAATTAAATGTTACATGGGCTGAACATTTGATAGAGGACGCAATTTTATTTATGAGACATGTAGGGGGGGGGGGGACAATACAAGCTTAAACCCAAGTTTGTGGGGTTGGGGCCTTTGTCCCCCGGCCGCCATCTTGGAAAAAGGGGTGAAAACACGTTTTTGGCTATATCTCCTAAACTATCCATCGTACAAAAAAATTTGTCAGTACATAATACATATTTTGTAGCAAATCGCTTTAAAAGTAAAAAGTTATAAGTAAAAAAGTTAAAAAAAAATCCTATTTTGCTTAACATTTTTTCTTTTGATTTTATCAAAAAAATATGTCAGAACAAATTTCGTTAATTGGAAACGCTGTTACAGCGCTCCAAAGTTGACTGGGTTCGGCAATCCTCATGACAAGCCGGGTCAAAACAACATTTTTACTTTACTTTTATGATCTCTCGTTTTTTTTAAACAAATTTTCGAAATTTTTTGTTCAGTTTGGCCCTCAAATTGTAACATTTCAATAGATTATATAGGATGATAGTTTAGGTTTTAAAATATCGAATGTAAAGTTTTTCATAAAAAAAAGTATATTTGAAGATGTCTAATAAGCATCACGCCCTCGGCTCCACATGGGGTTCAAATTCAGCCGTTATTATAATATGAATAAAGCATTCAAGATACTGAAATAATTAGATGTTTTTAGGAAACCATGACAATCATGGGTCTACCGTCATGGCTTCACTGGCTCGCTTGGTTTATAAAACAGTTCTCGTTTCTTCTCATATCCGTCGTGCTCATGGTGATACTTTTCAAGGTATGTATGGAATCTATTTTATATTATACTTTTGTCAAAAAATCCTTTAAAAAAAAAATGTGTGCGTGTACTAGGTGTACACACGTAAGAAGTGAAACTTATATAAAACCTTTGTTGTACGCAGAGCCATAATTGGTTAGTTTTAAGTTTAGAGGTCCGAAACTATTTCTTTAAACACAGTAAATTTTGATACACTGCCTAGCATACAATTTACAAATTAATTGCTGCAAATTGCGATTAGCAAATTTCAAGTCGAAAATGTAATCCGTTGTCAAACTTCAAAGTCAAAAACATACTATATGTCATATTTAAACGCCGATAAAGAAGTTTGACTTCAAAAAGCAACATAGCGCGTAACGGAAAAATGTGACGCGTAACGCAAAAATGTTACACTAAATTTTTTTCCAACCCCGATAAAGAAGTTTCACTTCAAATATACTTTTTGATGTTTTAATCTGAAATTTTTACCGGCTTATGTTTTTTCTTCTGAAAAGAGCCGGTAAATACTCCGTGGCATTTTTTCATTAATAAAAAAGTCTTCCGAATCGAAATGTTTAACCTTCAGCCGTCTCCTTTCAAAGGAAGTTTTATTTCAATGTGTTGTACTCGCAAAAAATAGATTTTCCTTTGCGATGTCTGCACCCGGACAATATAAATCATATGCAATTGCTAGTGATCAATATTAATTAGAACTGTTAAAAAGATTTCTATGAATGTATAATCGATTAATATTCTTAAAAATATGCGAGTATAATTTATAATTCGACATGATTTATTGATACTCATTAAACTGGTAAAAAATATAATTTGTATTAAATTTAAATCTTCGTTTGTGCTAATAAATTGGTTTATTTATTTAACCAGCCAACACAAGCCCGTAAAAAGTTAAACCATAGTTCATATTACTAAGTTTATAGGTACCTCATCTAGTAATAATTAATTTTGAAAAAGTTGAAAAGGAAAGCCAGCTTAGTTGTTAATGTGCATAGAGTATAAATCCCCTTGTTACGACTCCCGACAACAATTGTGTTTATTGGGAGATGTGTCTGCCTCGTGGGCGATTCCAGCACTTCATAGGACTGCTCTGAATGATCTCTGCTCAGGAACATACAAGAAACAATAATGTTTTATTAACTTAGTTTTTTTATTGTCTTAGGGAGCGTTCAAGTATTCCGTAACGAATTTGGGGGGGGGGGGTCCTTTTGTAAAATGTTACGATGCGGGGCGGAGATTGAATTACGCGTTATTGTTAATATTATTTTTGACTTTGCAGTACTTTACACCTCATAAAGTATTCTTCCCTATATACCTTTTAGGTATAAAGAGTCACTGGGTGGGGTCACGAAACGTTTTACTATTGGGTACAGAAAAACGTTACGGCGCGTTACATAGGGGGGGATTCCAATAATTTCCTAAAATTGCGTGACGTAATACTTGAACGCTCCCTTAGTCAAAAAGCGTTTATAGTTTTTTTTATATTAATACTGACCTCTTAACATATATGAGTTATAACGCAAATAAAATATGATTTATTAATAAAACATTTCCTCCTAGATAAACATGCTGAGTCATATACACAAGTCTTTAAATGACCTCGCGCGACCTCGTTCAATTAAATTAAACCCACAATTACAGAGTAATATTGATTCAAAGAAATAAGAAGACATTTGACATAGAATTGTTATTACAAAATTCTTGCTTATAAACTGTTTTCGGTTAAATATTCTGCCATATTCCTGTTCGATATATTTTTTTTATGACACCCAAGACATATAATTATAGTTTTGTACATCGAACCCAATGCATTCAAGTTATACGCCACGTTCCTTACCAACTCACGTATACATAATTGAAACTTTAGTTTTTTAAATCGTCCAAATTCGATTTTTGAAATCACACCACAATTTTGACATTAAGTACGGTAGGTATACCTCTTACACTTTTTTTTTGACTAAATATATTTTTTATTTTGGAATAAAGTTTTTACTTTTTCTTCTTATTAAATGTTTATAGAGATGCTTAAATATAAAATTTGTATGTTGCCATCAGTACTGTAATCGTATGTCAGCTTTAATTATTGTCCCATTTATCGTTTAATAAGTATATGTTGCGGCATTTGATTGAGATAATTGCTTCGTAAATTGTATGATTAAAATTCTACACACATTTCGATCGCATTCATAGTTTAGTTTTAGATTGATTATTGTTGCTTGAGATTATTCGAAATATATATTTTCACTAGCAATTGAAACGTATGAAATTAATATAAAATAACAGTGCTACAATGTTTGTTGTGTACGCTTTTATATTTATACACCCAAAATACGCCGTTACTATAGTCAATTGTGTAACTTCCTATTGTGTAAACAAGCTTCAAGATTTTCAATACAATGGGTACTTTGTGATCAATTCTCGATATACAATAAAGTTTCATACAATTATTTATTTATTTACACTTCGTTACATAAGTTATTAGGTGAAGGGCGGCCTTCTCGCTAACAAGCGATTTATTTCAGGCAACCCTAGTATGGAAAAATAAAAAAGGAACACCTACTGAGGGTAAAGTACAAGAAGTGCATAAATAATTTAAAAAAAATACATAAATTACATGTAGCACTAGAAATAAACTAACTAAAACTAAAATCTTAAGAAAATAAATAATATGAATATAAATGTGTAAGCTAATCTTAGGGTAAATGCGACATAATTTATATATGTACTTGTACAATGTACATATATAACAGGTGGGCTGAAAAGTTCGTAGGGTAACATAGAAAAAAAACTTTTTTTAATAGAATTTCATTTGAATATTCAATATAGTAGTTGCCTTCGAGAGCGATACAACGATTATAGCGGTCCTCCAATTTTTTGGATACAATTTTTAAAGCCTCTATATAGGCTTTAGTTTCGGCGATTACCTCTTCATCAGCGCAAAATTTCTCTCCAGCACGTCGGGGAGGGGCCAAATCATAAAAATTTGGATTCATAGCAATTTTTCAATTTCAAGTTTCAAACACTTCTCAGAATCATCATTTGGTGCACGCGCGTGGCACCCACTTTGAACAGAGCTTTCGCATATACAAATGTTCATCTTGGATATGTCCAAGACTTTCCTTTAAAATCTTTAGGGTCTCCGCTATCTTAATCAACTTCACTTTTCAGTTGTCCAAAATTATTTTGTAGACTTTTTCATGTTTTCGTCGGTAACAGCCCCTTTGGGGCTTCACTGCGTGCATCGTCCTCGGTGCTCATTTCGCCTGGTTTAATCTTTGCAATCCACTTCTCTACGATTTTTCCTGGTGCAGAGTCCAAATAATGTTTATAAAGCCAAGCCTTGGCTTCAATCGTTTTTTTTTTTCGCCAAAAAACGAATTCCTTATAAAATATTATATCTCACTAACTAATAGTACGACTGACGACAGTTGTAAAATATATAGACGTGTCTTTTACAGGTTGGGCTAACTAAATTTCATATTAATTTAATACTAGGATCTATGTGTCAGTCTAAAAATTTTAGCCCACCTATTAAGTAGCTAATTACGAGAAACAAGAGAAATTCTTGAATATTAGTTGTTGCGAATTATACGTGAGCTCAAGGTTTTGCACTGTCACGTGTCACGAAGGTATCGATTACGTGAGACAATTGGTTTATAATTTTGTGTAATCTCAATGCTATACTATTTATGGGGGAAAATATTTTTTATACTTAGACGCAACTCGTCAAAATTACCTGGAGGGGTTCCAATAAAGGTCCCCCGAGACTCCTACATAATCAGTATCAAATTCAGGCGACTTTTTTCTAAATGGGTTGGCCATTATGGGTGTATTATATTCACATTAATACCAGAAAAGCCTAACTGAAATAAATATCAGAAAAGCTTTGCTTTAAGATTTTTTGATTGGGAAACAAATTAGGAATAAATAAATGAAATGTGTTTTTCGTAATGAAGTCTTCTAATACCTATTAATACAGGTAACGCGTATCAGCTGTAAAACACGCGGTCTCTGTAGATTTAAGTCCATAGAGTTACTACGCAATAAAGTAACTGCTAGGTAATCACAATTCGGCATTAGCGATTTTTTTATTGTTACTACAGGCTATAAATATCAAATATAGAAGTTTGGAATAATAACGCCAGAATTTATTCTCTTATTAAAGTACTACAGTGGAATCTCGATAACTCGAACCTCGTTAAGTCGAAAAAATTGCCATTCCCTTCCATTCCATTATATGGATCTCAAAGTTCTTGTAAAGTCGAGTAAGTCGAAAACTCGTTAACTCGATGTTTTTTGACGTTTCCTTCGAGTTATCCAGATTCCACTGTATAAGCTAAAATAATGTTACGATTGATAACAAAACATGAAATAGCCATTTGATGTCTGTCTTGCACTTATAATAACAGGGACACCAGAACAAACAGCAAAGGATAATTTATTTATTTAAATAAAGCTTTGCCAACGGGTATTGCAATAAAATCTCTGCATCCACTGGGAAACTCCTTCACGATGTCGTAAGTCCACGATATCTGATTATAACCAATAAAAAATTATGGCAAAATTTGGAATATGCGAAACTGGATGAGCCGTGAGAGTGCATGGGTTCAATTAAAGTATGTATTATAAATATCGCAGTTTAAATCGGGCAATACTTTAAAGTTATTTTTGAGACATTTATCTAAAAAACTAATACTTGTATTTTTTAATCAAATCTAGAATTGTTTTTCGTAAATCAGGTGCATTACTGCTACTAGTTGTGATATGAAGGATTTGTAATTTCTCTCTATTTTATCGTAGCTCTACTCTACTGGAGCACGGCCAAATATTTTCGCTTTTATTTTAGTAGAGCACTATTCCGTATTGGTATTTACTCGACTATATGAAAAATTTATTGTCTTTACAACAATGAATAAGGGGCATTATAAACAATACAATACGCGTTATTTAATTTAAAAATTGTATATGTATGAGCACGTTTCTACAACCATATATATATAACAATACAAATACAACCCCACCAGATCCGCGCTTGTTCTGTATTTTATTACCATAGGTCATCAAAGTCAAAGAGCTAAAATATCCATTAAAACTCAATCTTAGTATGTATAATAAAAGTACCAATACAGTACTATACCAAGGAATCATATATATTTACAGTATTAGCACTAGAAAAACACTTAAAACGTCGAGTTATATAAATAGTGTAGTAAATAACAAATTGGCCTCCAAAGTTTTGTGTAAATTTATATACCTACACCCGTAAACATATGTCATCCCATAAATCAAAGATGTTGATGCTAAAATATTCAATTGAAAAACATTTACGATTCTCATATGATTTTAATAATTTTAAATCTTCTTGCGTCATTATTTAATGAATTCATAACGGTCCGTTGACGTTTGATATTTTATATTAAGTGCCCTGGGTTTATCGTACTCCTATTATTTGAACACATAGGTATTACTGCGAAATTATACCATCATTTATGATCGTGGAATAAATCTTCTAAGAAATACGTAAAAGTCCAATGAACATTTCGATTCTATGTACAATATGATGTCATTATTCAATAACATCACAATAAATTCTTAATGCTGACCTTTACACTTAGTAACTATCATAGTATTAATAGGCCTTTGGCGGTATTTATGCTAGGCTCTCATAAATCACTATACCACACATACAATGCCAAAATCATTGTTTAATTACGCTTTATGCTTCTTGGGGTACCTCTGGGATGCCTACATTACTCTTCCATTCTAATGTTTCTATTGACTTTTTTACTAAGCGTGGAACAAACGGAAAAGTGTTTAACAGTGGAAAATTTCCCATGGAGATAGCACCAAGTTATTGAAAAAAGAACTCCACCCTCAAACTACACCACCACTACCATGTGTGTCCATAGGTTGCGGTAGCTGACTTCTTTGGCCGCCAAGTGGGCTTGTCAAAAATATTTTATTTCAAACTAGCTGGCCTGGCGAACATCGTACCGCCTAACAGTCGATTCTTTATTTTTTTTTAATACTTATTCTGCTATTCGGGTCTAGCTAGTAAGATGAAAAAAATAAAGTTGATAAAACAACAAATTATGTCAAAAAATAAAAGTTTACCTTCCCGGAACCCCTCCACTAACACTTGAACTTTATGATATGGTATTAAAGTTCAAATTGCCTCTAAATATTATTACGAAAATTTTGTATGGGAATATAGAAAAGTGTTGTTTTTAGACTTGTTCACTCAATTTTTTTAAATTTTTCTCTCGGTAAGGACCATCCTCGTACTTCAAGAAATATTATAAAAAAAGAATCAGACAAATCGGTCAAGCCGTTTTCATGTTATGTCGTGACAACGGAAAACGGGTTTCATTTTTATATATATAGATACTTACCGTGAAAATAACAATATTTTTCATTCGTAATAATTTTATTATATAAAATCACAACTGCCACAAAACATTAACGGTAATTTGCTAACGTCAATGCATTATTATATTCATGAAATCTTGGCTTTAGAATATTTAAATGGATACAACGGTGTTCTGTTCCTTGAGTGTTCTCAAGGTCAAAAATTATTCGTTCTACGGTTATTTAATTTTTTCTCTGAAGCATTATCCATGTTAAAACGAGGACAATCAAATGTTTACGAAATATGGAAGATATACTTGGCAATTAGGTAGGAATATAACAAAGCGAATAAAAAAGAGATGGTGTATATAAAGTAAAAAGAATCTTTACATTGAATTTTTAGTTCGCAGTCTTCAAACAGTTGTCACAGTGAGCGAAAACGAGACAGCTATATTATGTGCCCCTTTAAACCGAATTTACGTTAAAGTTCATTCGATTTGCTTGACAAGTCCGTTGAGTATTCGTTTGAACGTATAAACGGTGTACGATATTTTGCAGTACAAACGCCGTGTGAATGGGTCCATGTACAATACATATGCCACTATTTATTCGATAAGACGTATACTGCAAAAAAACGTGCAGGACAATGCCGTGTGAACCCAGTCTAATACGTATCAATGACGTTTATAAAAAAATTGAAATTGAAATACTTTTGTCCCAGTCTCACTATTATTATTAAAAAACAAAATTGTTTGGTGAATTGTTGCAGATCCCATTTAATGCCACCAAAGATGGGGAACGATATTCTGTCTTCACATACACGCCGTGGTCCGTCCTTCTATTCTTCATGGTTCTATTTGTAATGGCTTCTCTTGCCTTCTGTTTCATGGTGAGCGTGTTCTTTACAAGAGGTGAGTCTTATTAATAAAATATATACAGTAGAATATTAGTATTTTAAGTATTTTTTAATTTATTTATCATTTAAAATTTATATACATTGAAATTATCAATTAAGATTGGAATTTAAATTTAAGGATTATTAATAGTAATATATTATTCATTATGTATATAAAGAGGCTATAATAATACAGTAGAACCTCCCTTACTCGAAATCTCAACTCTCTATTACTCGAAAATCTCTAAAGTTCCTGCAAGCTGTTTTACATATTTTCCGTCTTTATAGACGAGACGAGACTCGAAAAATTAAATTGCACCTGTCTATCTCGAACATACCAATTTTTTATTTAACAATATGTACAACTCGATATTTGAAACATATTACATCAATAGTTAGAAGAAAAACCAGTTTTTGACTTCCTTTTTCATTATTTTGTTATGGGTTTCCTTTTTTAACAACCTCCTTAACTCAAAATTAGTACGAATAAATCTTAACTTTACTACAAGTTGAATCAAAATCTGCCTAAATCCTAGTCGCCATTAGTCGCAAACTCTATAACTCGAATTTATTGACGTCGCCCTTGATAGTTGATGTTCGAGTTAAAGCGGTACTACTGTACATTATAGGCATCTAAAAAATTTTGTATGAAAAAGCTAATTACACTTTTTCTTGAAGTCTCGTGACGTCCTTGGTGGGGAATGATTCGCTTTATTTGTCTTCCAAAGCGTAACATACCAATTATATGCTCATATATAGTGAGCTACGATAATCGTAAACTGCCATACGTTCTCTTGTATGGGAATTGAAACATATATATCACTAATCACTTTTTAATCGTCATACGTCAATCTGTCCCTCCGTATACCATGAAAATATCTAAAATTGGGGTGCCTAGAGAACGTTCAAAACGATAGCGTGTCATTTATTTCGTAATTTATAGTTATAATGATAGCAGTTGCGTGATTTGTGCGTTCGAATCACGGCGTTGCATTTGTTTTTTTTATCTATGTGCGCAATTAATCTTACGGTGAAGGCAAACTGACAGAACGCTGATCAGCTATTGAAAAAATCAAAATGATCAAAGAAAAAAAAAGCTTCTTCCTTTTGACCAAATTCAGCGAAGGGCTTGTCGAATTGTCAATCTCCAATGTCTTACTGATCGGCTTGATTCTTTATCGCTACGCAGAGACATTGCGTCTATTTGCGTTTTTTACAAAGTTTATCACGGAGAGTGTTCAGAAGAATTGTTTGGGTTGATCCCTCCTGCCTCTTTTCAACACCGTACGAGCCGAACGACCTCTAAATTTCACCAGCATCATCTTGATGGTTGGAGGTCTTCCACGGTCCGCTTCATGAGGCATTTTCTTTTGCGAACTAGCGAACTGTGGAATCGGCTCCCGGGGGGGGTCTTCCCTCAGAGATACGACCTCCAAATTTTTAAAAAACGAGCCTACTCCTCCCTCAAAGGCCGGCAACGCACCCACTAAAATGGGTGTCTATGGGCTGCGTGGACTGCCCTTTTTGGTCGTCCCGCAAGCTCGTTTGCCCCCCTATCATATAAAAAAAAAAACGTATGTAATATGAGTCCAAGATCTATGTAGGGTTGTGGCGCCACTAGATTATGTCCTCCTAATGAGGTTTTTTATGAGTGATCCGATGAATGGCCTGGAGTTGCTATACTAATGTTATATGAAACCGTCCTATTGGCTCCATTAACCTGAGAGTTATTTTGATATTGTTTATTCGATAAGAATCCTGGGAAATTATTTAAAAATGCAAGTAGATATATAAAGAAAGAAGTGACATAAGTCGGGACTACGAGACTTCATATTATATTCAACGTCTTAATTTATATCATTTATTTACACAATAATTAAATAACATTAACAATAAACTTAATAAAACATGGTGCAACGGGACAATGCTCTTTCAGGCGACTAATTAAAGAAATCAGTAAAATGAAATGTCAAGAAGTGCCAGAGTTCGATAGAGAACTTTATAATAAAGACAACTAATAACTCATAAACTTACCAAAACAGAGAAATCAAGAAAAACATATTTATTAAATATGACAACAATAAGATACTAGCAGACTCGGCCAAGCGTTGCTGTGGCTAAGTTTTTTGTTATATTACATAGTAGTCAACTATTCATGGGAAACGCTAGGAGAACACCAGTCATGAGGACCACCATGCTTTTTTACACAGATTCCATTAAATTGTAGCTTATGTGAAACGTTGGTACTTTCAAACACAGCGCCATCTGTTAGAATTGTGAATATCAAATAATTTGCAATAAAATAATATTGCGGGTATAAATTAAGATGTAAGCTTTCTTTTAAGTTAGATCAAACTGCACACGGTGTGCAAATTTAAGTGAAATCGGTTAAGTAGTTTAGGAGTCCATAGCGGACAAACAACGTGACGCGTAATATATGTATATTAAGATTTTGATAATCTTTGTAAGTACCTATATATTGAAATATTGTTAAGAATAGTTATCGTTTTCAGCAAACACTGCGGCTTCATTCATGGGTCTTATGTGGTTTTCGACATATTCAGCTTATTTTCTAACGCAAATGCTTTACGAAGATGTTAGCCTACATACGAAATTCCTACTCAGTTTGATATCAAATGCTGCGATGGGCTTCGTACTACAGATGCTGATAATCTGTGAAGGGACGTCTCAAGGTAAGAATTTATTATATGTTGATAGATTGTGTACACAAAAAATTCTTGGTTATTATTACTCTGTTAAAATTGTAATAATTTTGCTGTGAATACGTCATTACATTGCTAATAAACCCAAAAAACCTAATTCGAATCTATCCATTGGAAATTAAATTATACCACTGGATAGCTTTATGATCAAAGAATTCATTACGAGCGAGAATAATGACGCATCTCGCGCAGAGGGGCAGCGCCGCCATTTTGAGGTTATTTTGCTATGTATCGAGATTTGCTATTACATAGTATAATTCTGGACTCAGAAAAGCTACGATGTTCGTGTAAGTTTTAGTCATCAGCTGTCGTTAAAATGTATCGATTATACCCGTTACACCACATCCCGTTTTTTATAAGTCTACTAGCTGCCCCGCGAACGTTCGTTTCTCCTTAATGTGATTTTACTTAGCCTACCTTTTTAGTACATACCGGAATAAAATCTTTTTAGGTTGTTCTGTGAATTTTTCTCTTTATAAACCTCAGAGTTCAAGTCATAATTATTAACAAACGAAAAATAGGGGTTGATCGTAGAGGGGTGAAAATTAAAGGTTGTATGTATTTTTGTATGCTGCATGTATATAAGAGAATAAAAACAAAAAAAATCTAAAAAGTAAAACTAAACATTTAGGGGTTTGAAAGATAGTAGCCGATTCTCAAACTTACTGAATATGCATAAAAAAATCATAAGAATCGGTCGAGCCGTTTCGGAGGAGTATGGGAACGAACATTTTGACACGAGAATTTTATATATTAGATATAATATATAAGCTTCGAGTCCCGCATTGTAATTAAAACGTGTCCCCTAATTAAACCTTGGGTATGAATAAAGGACCCAATCTTCCTTAAAAGGTCGTTTATTGTCTTCCTGCACTCTTTGAAACAGTATTCTATATTATTTGCGTAAATAAAACAATGTCGAATTCTCGGAAATACGTTTATTATAATGAATCATAATAGACGTATTTCCGAGAATTAACCATTTATTGCAACAGCTCTCTTTGCACTTGCAATTTATTCACGTGTAGGAGTAATTTGTCTTTACCTAAAACATATAAAAAAAGCCTCAAAGCTACTATGCAATTACTATTAATATTAATCTAAACAAAATTGTTGAGGCCCGTTTGCCGCCTGCATTATAAAAAAAAACAATGAAAAAATGTAATACTTTAAATAAGCATTTACATAATGTTATTCTTCAATTTGTTAACATTAAATGCATGTTATTTTTATGATATAACAGAACATTATTAAATGTATTTGACACAGTTCCCCGGTGGCCGAGTAAGATAAGAGACATGTTTGCCTTGTAATGTTATTGAACTTGAATGCGGTCAATAACTTAAACTTGTGAATTTTATTAGCTAAAAAGTAAAAGTAACAAGTGAATGTTTTTGATGTAAAATTTTAAATTGTGAGATTCGCAGATGTTTTTATATTGTCTTTTGATACTGAACGAAATGAATTCCACAACATTAACTATATATTCGCAAGTTACACGCCGATACAAATCTTCTATAGATGACATTATCGTCATCGCTAGGCCAGCAACGCACTCGCGAGCCCTCTGGCATTGAACGCGCGGCTTTAAATATGTCTGGCAAGGTGTAAAAACCATTGAAACTGTCCGGCTATTGAGGTATCATTTTTTCATAGGTCCCCAAGTAACATATATAAAATTTAGCTTTTATACTCTAACGAAAGTATTATTATAATTTATTAATGTTTAGGGGTGTCTGGCAGAGGGAAGCAACTGTCATAAGTGTCCGGCAATGTATGACGAGATTCCTTAAGTTATTCCTAATAAAATATAAAAAAATTGAGCTTTATACTTTAACGAATTTAAGGTACTATTTTATACACCTGCTCAACCCCGTAGAGCGGACGAGAAGAACTGGCAAAAAACTCTCCGTCACTCTTTTAAATCAATTAGGTTTTTTATGTCTGCACCTCTGTCGTTATAAATTGTGAATAAAACAAATATAATGAATAAATAAAAAGCGAAACCAAACGTTTCACTGTGAAATAGTTGTGTAATTACACATTGCGATCCTGTATGTATAGGGTGTCTCAGTAAGAGTGCACTTTTTCATTTTTAAATAAAGACAAGTATTTAATGACATACTTCTGATATTTTTATTGTATTGTAAAGAAGACATGTTCCGATTAAGTATGGAATAAAATAACCGGCAAATGACCTCCACGGCTCGGATGTCAGGCCATTACACTTTTCATGAAATTTTCCATGATTTTTGCACAGAGATGTGGCTGCACACCACCGATGACGCGTTGGATTTCCGATTAGAGCTCAGGAATGGTTTCGGGTTTATTTGCAAATAACTCGAGATTTCACAAAACCCCAAAGAAAAAATCGCACGGCGTTAAATTGCACGATCTTGGTGGCTAGTTGACATCAAAATTTCGTGAGATAATTTGTTCTGTTCATCGGAGAAGACTTTTTTCGAAAAATTGGCATCGACTTCCCTTTGCTCCATTACTCATTGAGCAAATTGCTGGTACTTTCCTTGGTCTGCTGGTTTGAGCTCCTGAGTTAACTGAATCTTGTGCGCATGAAGGTGGAGGTCTTTAGTCAAAATTTGCTGCGAATCGATGTTTTCGGGTATTCGGCGACACTCTCGTTTACAGCAGCAATGTTTTCAAGGGACCGACCGGTACGTTGACGCAAAGGATTCTTATAATCCATAATTGACCCAGTTTCTTCAAATTTTTTGACCACTCTTCGATTGGTTGACACATTAGGTGCACTTTCTCGGCTGAAAATTTGGTGAAGTTTGCGAGCGTTTTCAGCGTTACTTTTGTGATGAGTTTTCACAATTATAACTAGTTGTTCTTTCAAAAAGTGCTCCATTTTTAATAATCGGAATAAACAGAGCTGACACCTGTCAAATTTCTGACATGCCACTTGCAGGATAACAAAAATATTACAATTTTAAAAAGTGCACTCTTACTGAGACACCCTATATTAGATTTTATGAAAAATTAATTGTACAGTACAAGATTAATGTTATCCTAAATAATACGTATAAAATGCTAAAAATATCACTGCCTAATCGGGACTAGTTACCCAAACAAATTCGATAGTCGACACGCAATGGTTAATCGTACTTTATAATGTTATTTAAACAAATATTCCGCTCAGGAAAACTCACTTTACACACAAGTAAGTAATAGTTAATATACCTAGTTTAACTCCACTAATATGACCCACTGTGTCGATTACTATCGTATCGTGTATATAGACCATTAGATAGTTGTTCCTTTTTACAGAAAATTATAGCGATTCGTATAATAACAGCTCATAAGTTGGCCAGTTTGAAATGCTTAGATGTTTCCAGGTGTTTCCTACAAAAAATATGATTTACGAACTTACCTCCCCCATACATAAATGCCTAGTTACTTGCCATTGGTGTTTATTGTATACATATAGAATACCGTCATAGCGTAATTTAATAAGTTTTATATCCGTTGCCATGGTAACAGGGAATCCCCAAACATTGTGTTGCGTGCGCTAAATGCAAGTATGTAAATTACTACCACCCTAGTCTACATTTTAAAGCTACTAACAAAATGCGAGTGTTTTATCGTCGCATTAGTTTCATCCCTTCATAATATTTATATATCTACTTGACCCGGCAGCATCTTTGATGTATCTTGAATAAAAATATAAATTTTGTAAGAAGAAAAGTCTACTAATTTTTTCATGTGTACACTGTAAAATTTGCGACTTATAAAAAAAAAAGTGTGTGTGTACAAAGTACACATGTCAGAAGTGAAACTTCAGTGGCAAACTAATCTTTAAGTGTTGTTCATATTTATACAAATCTAAAAGTTTAGATTTCCGATACTTAGAGGGACGGGAAAAGGAAGATATGTTAGGAATTTAATGAATTTAATTGTCATTAAAATATTAAGTGTCGAATAATAAATAATAAATAACAATCGCCACCTGGATTTCAAAAATGTAACTACTCAAAACGGGCCGCAAAATACATTGGAGACATTTACCAATCCCTACTCCGCTGGAGAAAGTATACTTCGAATCACGCGTGGTAGGGATAAGAAAAAGATGGCGCGTAACGGAAAAATGTGACGCGTAAAGAAAAAATGTTACACTAAATTTTTTTCCAACCCCGATAAAGAAGTTTCACTTCATAAATCATTTATTAAAAAATACACATGGTATTATGAAATACTAATAGCGCATTATGTACAGCTTCATTATTAATTTATGATTAATTGTGTGTAATTTACTTTTTGTTTAAATATGTAGCTTTCATTATTAATTATTTATTTAATATTTTGTTCAGCTTCTATTATATGTACACATAAAATAACAGTAATTATGTCTTCAACAGAACAAACCATTCATCGAACACAACCATAACATTTACAACCCAAAAATAATTAATATACGATCAAAAACCACCTTATAAGGGTAAAAAACAAGTTATGAAAGAAGTTTTTGCCTGTGTAGAGCACTTTGTTGCTATGTAAATGTCAAATCTATGTAAACAGCTTTCGACCTTCGCTAGCCAGTTTCGCTTATGTATCCAATAATTTAAAGTAAATAACAAAGAAAAAACAAAACAACATCGTTGGGTTTTTGAATCAAAGATGTAATTTTTTGTAATACATGACGTTTGATTGACAGTTGTTCTTAGATATTATTTTAAGCAGCTCATTTCATAAGCCTCCATGACAGTTGGGTCGTGAATCGATCGATCAATTTCTAGAGGATATATTAAAAATAAATAATAGTTTAAAAAAAACTAAAAAACACGCTTTTAAAGCACATCAAACTAAAAAATGAAAAATAATTCTTTTCACGCTTTTTCACAATAATACCAGTATTTTTTGTTCATTACCATTTTCAGCCTAAATTAGGAATTATTTTTCACTTTTTAGTTTGATGTGCTTTAAAAGCGTGTTTTTTAGTTTTTTTTAACTATTATTTATTTTTTAGTTATTTTTTTTTCGGATTATTGCATTGTCATCGATCTTTGACAGGTGCTCAAAATTTGAATTAAATCTGTCCGTTTAAAGTGGGTCAAAATCGAGTCCGAAGGAGTCGGTTACATACATACATACATACAGGTGAAGCTAATATAAAGCGTGTAATAAAGCCGGAATTGTATACTGTATATTATTCACGAAATTATCCTATTTTTATAGTAAAAGTAGTATAATAGACGTATTTTCGTACCAATTGTTCCTATTATTTTTTATTGTAGAACAGGGGGCAAACCGGTAGAACGCTCCTCTGATGTTAAGTGACCACCGCCCATTGACACTCAATGCCAGAGGGCTCGCGAGTTACCTTCAAGATCGTACCAAATCTGACGGAGGTTCACCTCCACATGGGTCTATAAGTAATATAAACGTAGAATGAATGAATTAAATTTTTACAGGCTTACAATGGAGCGAGATCTTTTCACCCGTCGCATATCATGACGATTTCCAACCGGGCCATGTGGTATTAATGTTAATAGTTGATACCATAATATACATGACTATCGCTTTGTATGTTGAGAAAATACGTCCAGGCAATTATGGTGTGCCGTTGCCCTGGTATTTTCCATTAACGAAGAGCTTCTGGTTGCCGAATAAAACTAGGACCGCAGGTAAAAATACTTTTTATTTATTTACACTTTGTTACCTAACACAAAAACATATATATAAAAAAAATAAATAAGGCAGGTTACACAAGGCAACGGGCGGCCTTATCGCTAACGATTTCTTCCAGGCAACCCTAATATGGAACATTAAAAATGAAACACGTACAGAGGGTAAAGTACAAGAAGTGCATAAATAATTAACAAAAAAAAAACTCAAAATAACATGTAACTAAAATAAAATAAAGTAAAATCTAAAGAAGAAATAATAATAATAATAATTAAAAATATGTGTAAACAAAAATTTAAAAGCTTATCCAAAGTTTATCTGAGTCACAATTTATTTATATAAGTAGTAGATAATTACGAGACAGAAAAAAATGCTTTACTTTATTACTTTTGTGTTTGTTCTTAATTTAAAGTCCACTACTGTCTTTATAACTGACTTATAAACTTAACACAAATGTACTAATTACCTAGAACTCAAGGCTTTCTAGTTTTTGATGCGACACATGTATAGCGGCGGGTAAAACCGATTGTTAACGATCCGTCGCCACTCTATACGATGTTATATACATTCTAAATATAGTGTGTATTTCTTACTTCCTGTCGTAATCTGTTCTTCTGTGAATATTACTTGTCTTTATGCACTTATTGTTCCAAAAGCTACACAGAAAATAATTAGCTCTTGAGTCTACTCGCTAGCCTCGTGGTGACGAGAAGTTTTTGAATTTTTACAAACAAATTTAGCGGCAACTATTATGTATGTCAAATCCAATACGTTTCTGAATAAAGTCTTGTTTGTTCGATTGTATGAGTTCTTTGTTGATACCTTTACGAGATAATTAATTAATTACGATTCTAGTAAATGAGACCTATTTTATGAACATGCAATAAATACATAAGGGTCAGTTTGTTAGTACCTAATAATAATAATCCAGTGGCTCTATCGTTTTAGTGGCTATATCGGTCTTGATCTCAGATTGCATACGTTTCTTTGTTCATTTTACCTTCGCCTACCTTTGCATTCTGTCGGACACATGTCGTCGATTTTTGGATTTGACAGCTCGGTTTTATCACGATTTTTTCCATCACAAACGAGTGTAAGATGCGGACAGAAAGTAAATTCTTGCACGGCTGGAGATCGAACCTACGACCTCAGGGATGAGTCGCTAAACTAACCTAACACTGCTGCTTAGCTTGTTGGTACTTTTTTTATTATTCAATTTTTTCTGGATACTTAAAAAGGGAGGCGTTATTCAAGATTTTCTACAAAAGATGTAAAATATAAATGACAAATGTCTCTACAATTTTTTTTGTATTACTCATATTAAATTTATTTAAATAAAATAAAGTATAATAATATTATTTATAATTATATCTTTCCAGGGATAACATTAAAGGATGGTATCGATCAAGAGTACAAAAATGCGTTGTTGAAGGTAGTTCACGACGAAGAGCCAAAAGGTGTACCAATGGGTATAAATATAGAGGTATGTATGAAATACACTAAAAAAATAATTATTTTGAAAAGAAAACCTCACAACGGAATTTAAGGCTTTTAATCGCAGTTATTATACTATACCATATCTGAACTAATATTATAAACGAGAAAATTCTCTATATTAAAAATAAACTCAAAAATTACTATACTGATTTCAAGCACTATGAGAATGCTGTGCCCCTGTAATATACGCTATGATTAGTTAGCCCTGCGAAGCCGGGACATGTTTTTATTTTATTCACACTTCATTAGACAAATAGCAGTGTTGGCCTAGTGGCTTCAGCGTGCGACTCTCATACCTGAGGTCGTAAGTTCGATCCCCGGCTGTGCACCAATGGACTTTCTTTCTATGTGCGCCATTCAACATTTGCTCGAACGGTGAAGGAAAACATCGTGAGGAAACCGTCATGTCTTAGACCCAAAAAGTCGACGGCGTGTCTCTGGCACAGGAGGCTGATTACCTACTTGCCTATTAGATTTAAAAATCATGAAACAGATTTAGAATTCTGAGGCCTAGACCTAAAGAGGTTGAGCGCCACTGATTTATTTTTTCATTAGACTAAACAAACATTACACAGTGCAAAGGGCGGACTTTTCAATAAGCAATCTCTTCCAAGCACAAATACGACGTAATTTGTAACACTGAATTGGAAAGCACTCAAAAGATTTCGATGATTCATATTTTTAATACAATTAAATTGTTAATATATGATAAAATAACTTTATCACGTAACTTTAAATGCTATAAAAAGATATAAAAATAAACTCAGATTCAAACATTGAATGATGCTAAAATTAGCAGCTCAAAGTTAAACCAAGGCCAAATCTTAACGTCAATGAACCCCACGTGTTCAAGATGCACTTTTTGCTTCGATTTGCATTCGCTGTCATTAATATAAAATGCCATTCATTGTTTTTTTTTTCTTTAGTGAAGTTTATATTTCTGTAATGAACTTTAAAATAAAACAGGCGTGAAATTGTAAATCATTGAAATCACATAAAGAAACTGAGCTGTTTTTGCATAATATTAAATCCTGCTGCGGCTTTACACTATGTACTTTTCTGTGCAATTAATAATTGCTACGTTTAAAGACCTACAAAGTCGATCTCGGTCTAACGTCTAGTCTATAAAATAATCAAAGACACTGTTTTAATCACAGGTCAATATCAAAGACACCGCCAGCGCCATTATTACCTTTCTCGTTATACTTATTGAGGCATTGACAGAGTCTAGTATGAGTAGAACACCAGCGTTGTGTGTCTAGACTCTAGAGTCTAGACCATTCCGTGGTATACAAAAAAACTATACAAATTAAATCAGTAAGTCGTAAGAACAGAAATGTCAAGGTTTTTGAACAAAATTGTATCCGCGAATAGATCTATTATATATATAATAGCATATAATATCTTGGATGTAATTTGTTATTTAAAAATATGCATCATATTACTGTAAGCTAAAAGCATAAACTCGCAAAAAAAAGTATAAGGTTTTTTGCTATTTATTAATCATAATATTTTTTTATTTTCATATACTTAATTTCGATTTAAGATGTTGTTAGTCCTAATATGTTAGTCGCCTGTGGATATGGACCCCTCTTGCGTAAAGGCTTCCAACAGATGACTCTATCTTTTGCCAGTCTTTTCCTGCTATTTCTATCAAGTCATAAGCGCACCTTCTTTTTGCCCTGCCCTTCTTTTCCCGGATGGTCGCTATCATTCTCTTTAATGTCCATTTGTTGTCTAGGTATCCTATTAATGAATAATCATAATTTAATTTCAGAACCTCACAAAAGTATACAAAGGCCGGAAGAAAGCTGTGGATAATTTAAATCTACGAATGTATGAAAATGAAATTACGGTGTTGTTAGGACATAATGGAGCTGGAAAAACCACTACAATATCGATGCTTACAGGTGAGAAATAGTGCATTAAAAATTAATTAAGTTATAGTGAATTAAATTCGTATTTTAATGTATAATTAATGTTTGTGAAGGAAACTAGACACAAGGTATAGCTAAACATTTCTTTGATTTATATTTTAAAGGGAATCGAACTCAATATCTTTTTGTAAAACGCTCGCTTTTGCTGAACACAAAGGCCATGAAACCTAAAGGATATACTTTTCAAATATTAATTGAAATGCCCGAATGCCCGTTTTGTTCACGCTTTGTTTTATTTATCTGCTGACTAAAGTATGCATTGATATCGTAAACATTGCCTATCTAATACCTTCGAACATTTTAGATGATTTTGAATCTTCACACCTTGTGTTACGGTCTCAATTCGCTTGTATATTGTGTTTGACAATGTCTTGTAAAATAGCATCTAATTGTGATAAAACAAGGCTTTTTTCGTTTAAAGAACCATTTCAGTAAAATTTAGCTAATTTTTGAAAAATAATCAATTGTACTATAATTTATTATCAATTAGATGAAAGAGATAATAAATACGATAACCATCTTATTAATGAATATCGAGTTAGTACTGATAATAATAATATTTGTTTATTGATAACAAACGTGTTTATTATGTCATAATCCGATGTAATAAAATATTCATGGTGCATTAACATCTTATCGGCGATATTATATAAGAACTATTAATAAATAACTAAGATAGTATTCAATTTCGGAATCGGGTATAAAAAGTTAAATAACTCCATACAAATATATCTCTGTAATATGTTTTGAATATCTTGTTATTTTATTTTTAACATTATATATCCTACATTATAGTAAATTTTTAAACCAAAACCAAGTTTCAAAAGTGGTGTCTACTTTTTATGTTGTTCATATGGTGGAGAGTTTCTTGCCAGTTCTTCTTGCCCGCTGTACGCCCTTGACTTGCGAACTGGTAGTTAATTTAGAATCAATTTAACATCTTTTTTGTTGACGTTCATACGTGTACTTGGTTACCTATATGATTAAAGTTACTTTGAGTTTGTGTATATGTTAGAATCTGAAAAGTCATACGCTTAACACTGAGCAAATATTTTGCACTCTTTTAACGTACTCTTTCGTCCCTTTCGGTCTGTTTACGCTGTGATGTAAAGAGATAATGAGTTCTTTATTTAAAACGGTGCCATACTGATTTGATTTCTTATGAATAAACTCAGTATGGCTAACTAAATGTTATAAAATATATGAAGTTATCGTTACATGAATGAATGTCTCTTATAGGTATGGTACCGCCCACTTCCGGTACAGCTACTATAAACGGATATAACATTGTGAGTGAAACGGAACTCGCAAGAAAATCACTCGGTCTCTGCCCGCAACATAATGTGCTCTTCCCGGATCTGACCGTTGCCGAACATATTGTCTTCTATTCGAGGCTTAAAGGCGTGCAGAAGTCGAAAATAAATGACGAAGTCAATCATTTCCTTAAGTTGTTGGAGTTGGAAGAAAAGGTTACCTATAAATCTATTATCTAATAAAAAAAAATCTATTTGAAGGCCCAGAACTCAAACTTGTTTAGTTGAAGATTCTCTTTGTATAGTATATTTTGTTTGGCTACATAATACTACGCTACGACCATATAAAAGTATATAATACAGCGAGGCATAGCTAATATCTAATATATAAAATTCTCGTGTCGCGTTGTTTGTGGTTAAACTCCTCCGAAACGGCTTGACCGTTTCTCATGAAATTTTGTGTGCATATTAGGTATGTCTGAGAATCGGACAACATCATATTTTCAGATTTTCATCCCCCTAAATGTTAAGGGTAGTCCAACCCTAATTTTTTTTTTAAATTTTAGATAAAAAATGTATTATTTCTTTTTTTGTGATACAGCATTAAAAAATACATACAACCCCCAATTTTCACCCCTATATTTTTTATTATAAATGATAAACATGGCAAAACGACGTTTGCCGGATGAGCTAGTAGGTTTATGAAACTTTCCTTTACCTAGAGTTCTCTTGCTATTAGACTTAGTTAGTAGTTGCGGGTCCTTAATTTGGATAAAAAATCTGGATTCATATCTTACTTTAATGATTACAATGGTTCGAACCTTTTAACGTCTTTTCTGATTATTTTCTTTTCACCTTTTCTAAGATAAGCACATGATCACCCTTACGTACTCAACCTACCAAATAGAAACCATAGCATACTAACTTTTATTGAGCGATTAAACCTTCGCCGTGTTACATATGTGGCCATTACAAGAACAATCAAGATTTAATTTAACTTTCTGATTATATTCTGCTATATCGACTGATTATATTAATAAACTTATGTTGCATCGATTTTTGTTATTTACACACAATTACAATTTGATTGTAGAGAGATGTGCAGTCAGCACATTTATCGGGAGGTCAGAAAAGGCGGTTGTCCGTTGGCGCTGCTATGTGTGGGTCCTCAAGGGTTGTGTTGTTAGATGAACCCACTTCCGGATTGGACCCAGCCGCGAGGAGATCGCTGTGGGATCTCTTACAGAAAGAGAAAAAAGGTAATACACGTATAAGGTACATGTATTACTTAGAAACACGATTAGTGATTGGGTGAACCAAGGACAGTCAAGCGTGATGATCCTAATTTTTTCTGGAGTAGAGTCTGCGCGGAAAGGGAATCGCCGTGGCAGTTATCCGATCTAATATAAATTATATTTCCTAATTTATTATGGTTCAGCAAAATTATATATTCCATATTCTATTTTTTACAGCTACTCGTGCATTTGTTTTTCGAAAACCACGATTCATTTCATTTTCATTTTTTTTTTCTTTGCGTCTTCATTGTATATAATGAAAAACATGAAATATCGCGTTATTTACGAATATAACGTTACAGTCTTGACAACATTAAGAATGGTATACGTATTTTAGCAGTGCACCAACTTCAAATTCCAAGACAGTGCTCCTAACGTACACTAGTAAGTGTACATTTAAGAATCGAAACCGCTAGAATGGAGTACCGTTATCGTATCGTACCGTTTCTTATATAGACAAATAATGCTACAAACTTTTTGGCTTTTCCACAGATTATAATGTGTATTTTTTCTTAGTTCTTCATTGTAAACTCTTTGCTTTAAAATTATAAGTCGTTTATTTCATAGCTAATATTAATGTCAAATATTCCTCCTAGGGCGAACGATAATTCTAACTACACATTTTATGGACGAAGCTGACGTGCTAGGTGACCGCATAGCTATAATGTCTGGGGGTAAACTCCAATGTGTGGGAACACCATATTTCCTTAAGAAGCATTATGGTATAGGTTATAAGATGACCATAGTGAAGCAAGAGGATTGTAACGTGCAAAATGTTACCAGTTTTTTGAGAAATTACGTCCCGGATATTAGGGAAAATACGAATATAGGTATGTTTTATAACCTCTATAGTCACACAAGGATCGTAAATACAGTTAAAAAACGTTCTAAACCTTGTAACAAGTAATGGATAAATTTAAAAAAAGTGCATGCGTACAAAGTACACAATATGTCGGAAGTGAAACTTCTTTGGCAAACAAATTTTTAAGTCTTGTTCATATTTATACAAACCTAAAAATTTAGATTTCCGAGACTTAGAGGGAGATAAGGAAGATATGTTAGAAATTTAATGTATTTAATTGTCATTAAAATATTAAAAGTGTCGAAAATTAATACAAATTATATTTTTATTTATCTTCGATAGTAAAAACACGTGGCATTTTAATTTACAATTCGTCATTTGAGATTTCAATAAATTATTTTGCATAAAATATAAAATACTTATATTTCATAAATTCTCTTTACGAAATTTTAATTTAAAAAATAAAATTTCTATAAGGTAATTTATTAAGGTATTCTCACTATCTCTCAATCATTCTCAATTGCTTTCCCCTTTCTTCCACAAAAACGTCGCACGTCCTCGTGATCCTAATATTATTATTATTGCGTTTCATCCGTAAAAATTTAACCCTAATGCGCCTAAAGAAGTTTCACTTCAAAAATATTGAAATTTGTAATACTATAGATATATAGCAGGATTCTTAGAATCATTTGTATATATGTATATATGCAGGTTAATTTGTATGTCGCATTTTTTATAGGTTCGGAATTAACTTACATACTGCCTAATGAGCACGTCAGCAAATTTCCTGAAATGTTAAAGAAATTTGAAGAGGAAAGGAGTTCCTTGAGGGTATCGAGTTATGGCCTTTCTGTCACGAGCCTCGAAGAAGTTTTTATGAAGTGAGTTAATTAAAAAAAAAAGATGACAAACGTGTCATTTCTGTTTCAACTGTCCAATATAGTCTGCAGATAAAATATTAACTACATGTTATATTGAAACTACAAGTTGTATTGATAATCGAAAATATCGTAAATTTCGTCATAATAATTTAGCATTTACTATTAAAATAAGCATAGATAGTAACAAAAATTATGAATATTTTGTTGGACTTCATTAATCAAATCAATTTGTAGTCCGTTTCCCGTCTTCCTTAAATAATACCGTGTCTCAGACAGTCGACTCTTTAAACACATTTTTATTTATAAACTTGATGTTTTAAATGTGTAACACATAAAAGTTTTACCAATACTAAAACATTCATATATATGAATATATTATCGTATTGGTATACCTTTATTTACTTTACTATTACGACCATCCAAATATTTTAATGAGAACTTAATTGCTGTCCATGCAGTCAATCCCAACATCGTGCTATGTTTTAATAACTTAAAGACGTTTAAAATCCGTCACGCGTAAAAAATACTTACAATTGTATATTTTCAGAGCCGGTGCCGAGGACCATGATGTGATAACGGTTCAGAAAAATAACTATACGAATCACAATAATAGTGTCATTGTCCCCATCGAGAACAATCGAAATCACTTTGGTAAGTTTATGCGAGAAAAAAAGAAATAGTTCAAGTATTTGTGTCTTAATGTTATTTGTTAAATACTTACTTTTCTTTTGCATACGACGATAAAATTGATACATATAAAGTATAATCGTATGAATTTAATTTGCTTATAAAAGTATTTTAATATAAATAAATAGATACATTTAACTGTCTAAATTATGTTTCACTATTGTAAACTAAATTTTCTTCTGTAAAAAAATATATAAATAATTATAAAGTTATAAGTTGCATTGTTTTACCCTCTGTAGTAGATATATATATTTTTTTATTTTTTTATTTACACTTCGTTGCAAATAATAAAACACAATACATAAAAATTATAAGGGATGCAAAGGGCGGCCTTATCGCTAATAAGCTATCTCTTCCAGGCAACCCTAGAGATATAGTTTAAATGTAGCATTTTTTGTGCTGGTACATCGAATATCAATAAAAATCATATATAAAAATTCTCTTTCAGCAAACAACGAACCGTTACAAAAAGTAAAAGGCGCAAAATTACTAAGAAATCACATAAAAGCGATGTTCCTCAAACTAGCCTATAATTCTATGAGAAATAAACTCTCAGCCTTCATACAGATAGTAACACCGATTATAAATATAACTATATCAGTTATAATAGCCCGGTCATGGCGGTTTATAACCAACCTACCTCCCTTAGAGTTAACTTTAACTAGTGGTTTTAAGAATACGGAGACACTTATATCTGAAGGGGTTAATTTGACGGAATCAAGCGTCGAGAGAAGGACTATGTTGGCTTATATGGATTTTTTTAAATCGTCAACGTATCCTAATATGGAGCTTAATGATATCGGAACTATGGACATGGGGAAGTTTTATTTAAAATTGGTAAGTAATATTACTTAACATGTATCAAGGGTAGGTTCCGTGTCATAACAACTAGATACGTAATAAATATCTTGTGCACATTTAGAATGTTACAAAATTGTTTCACGCAAAAGAGTTAATTTGTACAATTTTTAACAACACTTAAATATTTATTATGTTTGCTTAAAATTATAAAATTGTACTTAGACGAAGTTTTTATTTGAAGAAATAAAGATTAGAAGAGAAATAAAGATTTACTTACTTATTTTCAACGCATTTATCATCAATCGACTCCCCAGCCCCTTTGTTAACAGACTTAAAAGTAAAGGAGGAAGTTATCAATTCGATGAAATTTTAATGTATAATAATAGGTAATTGATATAAATTATACAGCCTTAAAGTTATACAATTGGTCCAGCTATAGATATTATATTTATACGGCATATTTTATAGAAATACTTCTTTCGCATGGGGCAGGTAGTACTAAATTTATATATGTAATTTTAAACCATTGTTTCGGGAATGTAATCCAAGACGAAGTTACAAACACAGACACCGGCACAGTCGAATTTAATGTTTATTTATTTATTTACAACTCGTGTATGGCCAATTAATTAAATTAAAAGATAATTTAGATAAATTTAAAAAAACTTACGTAATTAAGGGATTTTTACAAAATTACCTTTATTAACCTTTTGCTATCCATTAATCCGTTCGAAGTATAAATTTTAAATCACGCTACATTACCCCCTACGTTTCACAAATAGGTCGATCTCCGGCAAATAGTCGATAAAACTATTGAGCTGTATGGTTAATTATAAATACTAGTACAAAGATTGTCCAATTAATAAACTATAATGATTAAACATTTTCAGAGCGAATCGAACCCCGCCCGTATACGTTACGAGAACTTAATAGGCGCAACGTTCGCGCCGAATCGCATCACAGCCTGGTTCAGTAATTATGGGTATCACGACTCGGCCATATCACTCTCCTTGGCTAACAATGCGCTGATGAATGCTCTATCGCCTGGTTCTTCTTTACGGGTTATTAACTATCCCCTGCCGTATTCCATTGAGAATCTTGTAAGTACAGTTATTTTATACTATGATTGTAGGAGCACCGTTAGGAAACCGCCTTTTTTGTTTTTGACACTGTTACGTCATTATAGTTTGATACTCATCTTGAATAAAATAAAAATGTTATAAATTGTGTGAATAAATGAGTAAAGAGTATTTTATAGCTCTCTTTCCGCATGGACACTAATAAACTAAGACGTCATAGAAAATGTAAATCGTCGAACATTTATCGTCTATAGAATATGTGTGTACCAATTGTATGGAACGTTATACTTTCGAGATTTATTTATATTTTCGTCAATCTGAAATTATTGTGTATTAAAGTACCCAGAAAAAAAAAACTCGAATTGGTCAGCCTTGAGTTTTATGCTTAGCCACATATTTTACGATTTATTTTTATTTGAATATAAACGAAACTACGTCCGATTTATACTCAATAAACACTTGCTCTTGCTTGCTTGTAAAAGAAAATTTCCCGAAGAAAAGAGTCAGTGAATACAGAGGAGGGAGAGAGTCTGTGGATTTATCAAAGAAACAGATATATTATACAAGTATAAAACGCAATTATCGTAATGTTTAACCTTCTAAAGTGGACACATTTTTGAGTTTTGTTTTAGGTTTAATCAGCCTATACGAAACATTTGTTTCACCTGCGTACCTAACGCATCGCAGTGGTTCATCAATACTTTAATTTCAGGTTAGAATTCTAGCATCGGGTAGCAGTTTAGGATTCCAGTTCGCGTTCAATATAGGGTTCTGTATGGCGTTTGTCACTGCGTTCCTTGTGTTATTTGTTATAAAGGTTAGTTTCAAGTGCATTGATTTTTATACAATTATAATGTAATCAACAATTATTGTCAATTAAATTAAATATTTTAGTAAGAACCATTTGTATTTAAAAACTACTTTAGAAAAATATTAAAAGAAAGTACAATGATGTGTTTAGTTACCAATAAACCGTATAATTTACTTATATTACGTAAGATACTCATTGATCTCAGTAAATAAGTTGTAAATGTGTTCGGCGTTGGTGATCGGAAAAACTAAATCACGAAAAACTAATAAAACTTTGTAACAAGTAAAATAAACAAATAGATACTTACTATCACATTATATCGTTTCAACAAATCTGAATTACAAATAAAACTAAACATTTTAATTAACTCTAAACCATTAACTTTATTGCAGGCCGGTTAAACTTAGAATTCTGATGCTTTGCAAATGCGTCTTTAACTTTGTTAAGGTCCATTTTTTAACGCACAGAATATTTAAACCACTGTTTTAATATAGGAACGAGTTAGCGGCGCCAAACTCCTTCAGCGTATATCTGGAGTGAGACCTGGCGTGCTCTGGACGTGTTCTTTCATCTGGGACTGGTTCTGGATGCTGTGCGTCTACATGACGATAGTGCTCACGCTTGCGTTCTTCCAGGAATCAACGCTGTCTACTCCGGAAGAGTTGGGTATGTTGATCTAAACTAACAGTTTAAAACAGATTTTTGATATAGATTTTATGGTAGAAAAATATAAAAACAGCAAACATATTAACTAAACATAGTATATGGAATATTTGTATAATCATGTCAAATGATAAAACATTTTCAAGCATAACCGTTTCAATGTTCAACAGTATGAGTAACTGACGTCATGATTTTCGCATTATATCGTTTTAAATGCCATCGGGAACCAGTCAACCTAATTCAACAATAATTAAAAATATTTTTTGTGATAAAAAGTTTAAGATTATAATTAATAATGACATTTCGAAACTTGTTATTAAAATAGACAACATACTCGAGTTTAAATTCGCTTTATGTACGTGAAATTCATTTTTCAGTCCAAATAATATATACAGAGCAGTGTTGGCCTAGTGGCTTGCGCGTGCGCCTCTCAACACCCATGCCTTTCCTGATGACGGATTTTTCTTTCGCTTTATGTACGTGAAATCCATTTTTCAGTCCAAATAATATATACAGAGCAGTGTTGGCCTAGTGGCTTGCGCGTGCGCCTCTCAACACCCATGCCTTTCCTGATGACGGATTTTTCTTTCTGTGTGACTAGCGCGACCTAACTAGTCGACGGCGTGTGTCAGGCACTAATCACCTTCATGCATATTAAGAAAAATAATCGATATATCCGAAAAATCGTATAAAAATTAAATAATTACTGTTGTTTCAGGCAGAGTCCTTCTTGTACTAGTGGTGTTTTCGCTGGCGACGATACCGCTACATTACTTGGCATCCTTCTTTTTCGAAGCTTCGGCAACTGGTTTCTCGAAAATGTGCTTTGTCAACATATTTTCAGGTAATTTTTTGACTTCTTATAACGTTTTGCTTTAAATATAGGTTTAAATTCTAGTTTTAAGAAATGGGGAAGGTTTTTTACTATATAGCGTACTCTTGCCGACTTACGCCCGAACCCAATAAATAATCCACAATCTCAGATTGAAATCAGTCTGAGATCAGACCGTGACAGTCGGTTGATCTCCTATCTGCATCCCAATAACGAAACCCTACGAGGACAATCCATTTTTGGCGACGGATAAAATGCTCTTTGTCGTTCGATTTTACCGAGTTTTCACTCATATTTGATAATCAATGTAAACCAAATAAAGTAAATAAAACCGTACAAATAACATTAAAATATACATGTGTATGTTTAAAACATAACAAACAGTTTTTTTAATTATTTAAAAACCTGGTGTAAGTGAAAATCTGTTAAAATAATTAACTGTTGTAATCGAGCTTTCGTCAACTGCCACGACCTCCCATGGATAGCTTGTATCGACAGATGGCTATTACAATCCGTCGATTGTTTATTGGCACACTTATTACGACATTTGGATTAAGATTACTATCTCAGATGGTGGATTATGGATTGAGATAGGTTATTGTGTTCGGGAGTTAAAGAATAATGAAATAAATAGAATAAAGTCCTAACCCTTTATAAACGGGAAATTTGCAAATGCGTTTATCAAGTTTATAGGTCTTTTATTAAAGAAGGTTATTTCCAAAATAACTTTCAGGTTGTATGCCGTTTCTAATAACAGAAGTTCTGCGTTTGCCTGAATTCGGTAGCCCGTACTACGCGGGTATATTCGACTGGGTGTTCGCGCCTTTACCGCTTTATTGCATGAGCAGAAGTTTCAAGTAAGTTTTGTAGGCATTAAGCAAACGAACTTCGTCTACACTCTGATTTTTAATTCCGTAGAATTCTGACAGCTCTCATTTTTTGACATGTCAGAGATTACAAACCTTTTTGGCCGGGCACATTTTTCAATTTCAATACGAGTCTAAACATTTGAGTGTATACATACATTTTATTTGTTAGTGAATGTATACATTTTATTAAGTGCTGTGTTCACATTAAAAGTGGTTTTACGGCGAGTGATAATTGCGTCCCTTTTCATCACAAAAAGATAAAAACGCACAAGTAAAGATAATTTTTTTTTTATGGTTTACTAAACCTGCTTACTAAGGCAGTGGTGCCAGCTAAATAATAAAATAAAGTAATTAAAGTTAATTCTTCGTGATATTGAAATATTTGTTATTTTTGTATTAGGTCACTTGAGTAAGTGACATAAAAAATACGTAGCATTTTCTTTTTTATTGCCCTCAAATGGGTCAAATTTGTCCCTTTTTCGTTGGAGAACTTTGTTAGTAGCAACACTTATGAAATGTCAGAATTCCACGGAATGAAAAATCAGACTATAGTTTTAATGTGGAATTCATATTAAATCTTACGTAACCCATAAACCATGTTAGCTGTTGCAATGAAGTAATGGATATCGGAAAACAAAGCTGGAGGAGGCCTATTCCCAGGATGGGGTTCCAACCCTAAACTATTCCAACCAAATGCGTGTCAAAAAGCCAGTCATTTTGTGTTGTGTTGCTAATAACCAACCAGGCTCCAAAAGATAAACCACTCCTTATATGGAAATTGTATTCGTTTTTACAACAAACTCCCAAGCGAAATTAGAGTAAATAAATTCAAAGCCCTCGTTAAACGAAAACTAATCAACAAAGCTTTTTATAAATTTGAGGACTACTTAAATGATCCTAATCCTTGGGATTGAAATGCTCCAGTTCAAACAATTTGTATGACAATACCTGGCGATTAAAAAGCGTGGCGGAAAGTTTCTTGCCAGTTCTTCTTACCCGCTCTACGCTCTTGACTTGCGAACTCGTAGTAAATGTAAATTTACGATTAATTTAACTTGACGATTCAAAAGTGTACTTGGTTACCCACTTGAATAAAGATATTTTGAGTTTGAGAATATCTGTTTTTCAAAAAGCTTGGATATACAATAAAGGCTAAATAATAAACCCTAGGCCACCACCATGAGCTGAACATAAAGCAAGGAATAGAGAAACGTATTTATATTACTTATACGCGCACCTCTATTATATAACGCTATCACAAATATCATTATATATTACGTATATAATCGTAAGCAATATCCTGCAGGGACATGAGCCTGTCGTCATTCAAGATGCTGATATGTGACGGCCTTTGTACGCAACTGGAGCTTCAGAATTGTACGAGGCAATCGCTGTGCACGCAAATTAACATGACCGTGTGTTGTAGTACGTGAGTCTTATTTACATTTTTGAAAATTTAGTTTTTGGTTCAAAATATTACAGATTTAAATTGACTTGCATTAAAACCGCGTTTCCATAATGGAAAACGACTTGCATACAAGTTGCAAGTTACATGCAATTAGGTTCAAACTTGTACCCACAACACTCAAGTCAGCTCATATGCACGCAAGGTGCAAGCGCATGCGCTCATCTATAGAGGGAATTGTGCAGGATTACCTTGTAAAAGTGAGTGCTAAGTGGGTTACAGAGAAAACAATAATATTTATATTTTATTTTTATATTTACCACAGAACGTCTACTACTCATGAAACACTGTACAGCTAGATGAACGAAGTTGTATGCCACTAAAATCTTGTATGCAAGCTGCAAGTTGAGCAAAATCGTGTCTCCAATTCAAGTCACTTGCACACAAGTGTGACGTCATACATGCATGCAAGTACTTGCATAAAGGCCCATTTACATGATGCCATTTTCTTGCCTGTAGCATACAATTATGTCGACGCAATAAATGAGTTGCATGGTCTAAACAAAACGTAACATTCTTGATCAATGAGAAAAGTTTCCTTTCAAAACTATCATTGATGTAAACAGCACGTACAATAATTTCTTACGCAATTCTTGTACGCAATTACCTCTTCATTTGCAAACATGAGTACAGTGAGTGAGGGTGTGTTAACACGTTCACTGCGCCATCATTTTTAAAGAACTTTCAGCTGGTGCTTTGGAGACCTAAAAGATCTCGTAACAAGCCTATCCCTTGGTGCGTATGAGACCTTATCAGTCTCCTAAAGATACACTTTTGAAAATAATTTATATCTTCCAAAAAAACAATGACATATATTTTGAAGTTTTTGTGGGTGAAAGATAGCTAATTGCTTTATATTTTGCTAGGTTCGCACGCAGTTACGACATTAGAATAAACTACAAATACCAAAAAAAATATTAGATATCGATTGTATCTCGTACCGCAACCGAAGATAGTTCAATATGTGTAGTAAGTAGTGATGGGAATAAAATAATATCTCAGTTATCGATTCTAAAAGTTTTATTAATTATGCAAAGTGTTTTTCATTAAAACATGGTAAGCTCATTGATTGCTTGCACATTACGCGCAAATGGTAACAATTCGTTTAGTTTTTTTAGAAGCGTCAGTGCTGTTTAACTGCGTGTGCTCCAACGAAAAAGGTTAATCGTTAAATATTTCATAATCAGAATCACTGTCATTATTAGTCAATGGGGGGCAAATTTGAACATTTTCCAAAACAAATATTTTACTGGACGATGCAGCAGTATAATCCGGCGTTGATTTTCACCAATAAAATAGATTTTTTACACTTTCTTCTTTTAAAATCACTCATTGTTTATCAAAAATAATCAACACGCTGGTATATACGCGAGTGTTATTTCCAAAACGTGCGTCTACGAGGCGTACGATTTCACGAGTACCGACATATCTCCTAACGCAAGGAGCTAAAACAATTACAGTACTGTGCGTTAGGGACCTAATCCATCTCTAATTTATTTTTTAATGTCCTTGAAATTAGCTTTAAGTAGGAAGCAAATATGTATATTTGTCCTGCTCATCCTTAAAGAACTTTACAAGTTAGATCCTCCCGCAAGGAGTGAAAAAACACGATTATGTTCAACGCACAATACAAAAGTCCTGCAAGAGATCAGCCCTGCGATTCTGTAACTCACTTTTCGAACTCACACAGCGGTTTTCGCATCGGCTTTCGCTCTCAAATCAGTCGTGAAGCAGTCATTTTATGATTTGGCATTCTGAAAAGGTGGGAGCTTGTAGTTTATTGTTTATGTGAAAAGTGAGTTACAGAATCGCAGGGCTGATAGATCTCGTAATGCAACGAACGTGTTAAATTAAATTAATTTAAATTTTTTATTTTGTTTGTTATTTTCTTCGGTCCGAAACCGTCAACTACAAATTCCTGTGAACGAAAGCATTACGTACATTGGTTCTTATAATTTACATTTCCGGTATCCCATAAACACTCATGACTGCGATAAATCTCAAAGAACTTTATTAATTCAGTTCGAATTTAAACACCTTTTTACTCATATTCATACCTCTCTGTTAAATGGTTCTAATCTTTTAAAAATACTAAGCTCTGGTGGTGAGGGTCTATTTTAAAAAACAACAATTTATGTTTATAAAGAGCCAAAGATGTTACACTATCCGCGTCTAGAATAGAAGTACAAAAAACAAAAAACAGAAACTATCTTTTTATATAAAATTCAAACAGGTATTCTTTATATTCTAAACTAAAACTTTTTCTTTACATGTGACAAGTGTTGCCTGCCTTTATTACATTAATATTTACATATTCAAACTCCAACACTCTTCTAAAATATTTAAGACTTGAATGAAAAATTTGTCAATGCAAATACGTGCAATACTTGCACGAAAGCGCCATTAAATGGTATACGCACGTACAAGTCTGTGTTTAGACAAGTCAAAACTTGAAAGCAATAATCTCCTTAAAATAGTTGCATTGGTGTAAACAAAAGGCATGTGCAATTATTTCCTTGTCAATACTTGAATACAATAATTGCATTCAAGTTTTCAAGTGTAAACAGTTGCATACAATTCTTGAACGGCAATTATTGCGCTTCATTTATTGCATTCAATTATTGCTCTGGTATGTACAAGAAAATGGCATCATGTAAATGGGCCTTAAGGCTGGGGATACACATGCCAGTAAATCGGGAAAGTAGCTGGCATGAAAGTTACTGGCACGTACGAGTAACTGGGATAACTGGGAGACACTGCGGATACATTTGCAAGTAATACTGGCAAATGGCATGCATACTGTGCCCTTGCCATGCCAGTATTACCATCTCGTATACACAGGACAGTTCGTGAGAGTATTTCGTACCTACTTATTCTTGCGCGGTAAACATGGATAACAATCGAAGTGAATTAAACAAAATTGTGTTGTTACTAGCAATTGAATGTGTAGCTAAATTAATGAGAGTTAAAAAGAAAAAACTAAGACGGGATTGGGTAAGAGATTCACACAACGAGCCACAACGAGTCGGCTACTGGCATGCCCGTAGCTGTCGCGTCTGTTCACTCGTGCCAGGTTAGCGTCCCCTCCCTCAACGGGCATGCAAGAAAATCAAATGTTGTGCTAGCTACTTGCAACTAGCTAGCTTCCAGTTACAGGCATGCTAGTTAGTGAATACACATGACTGTAGTTGGCACTTGCAAGGAGCTGGTATGCTAGTGTGCAAGCTACGGGCATGTGTATCCCCAGCTTAATGGAAACCTAGTTGGCTACGATCGCTGAAAATCGAGTTCAATATAATCTGTATTTCAATGTATTTGTATAGAATTTTCTTATGATACTCTCACGCTATAAAGTATATCAAACTCCCACTCACGCAGTCCCACTCTTGACACCTTGCCTTCAACCAGTTTTATTCCATCTTCCTTCAATATACTTATGATACTTACTTTGGATTTTATAATACTCCTTATAAAAAGGTTATTTAATAGAAATATAATTCATGTTTTCAGACCTGGATGAAAATACATTTTTGAAATGGGAAGAGCCCGGAATCGGACGTTATCTATTTATGATGTCGTTGGTTGGTGTCATAGCATTCTCGGTTCTGCTTATCAAAGAGTACGAGGTGATTAATAAGGTAGGGATAACATTTCAAATTCGTGTTAAGTGTAGGTTTTTTTAATCACATCACAAGAAAAAGGTCTTTTTAGAATTCGTCATCAATCCTGAATATTGAAGGTTTTTTGTTAAGTAATATGAGTGGGTACCTACTACATACTAACAAAACTATTACTTTTCAAAAAATATTTAATTTTATTTGTTTCATTATATAATCACGCCTTTTTCCCGAAGGGGTAAGCAGAGACTAAGGATTGACTTTTGGTACGCTCCCGACACCTCTCTTGCGTCATCCACTTTCATCACATTCTCTATGCATACTCGTCGGTTATGGGTATAACTTGTTCCTTCTCTAGTACGTCCTGGATATGGTCTAGGTATGTACGAGAAGGCCTACCCAATCCGACTTCACCATCCACCGTTGTCTTGTTCATAACCTCAAACTCAAAACAACTTTATTAATATAGATAACCAAGTACACTTATGTACATCAACAGAAAAGATGTTAAATTGATTCTAAATTTACATTTACTACCAGTTCTCAAGTCAAGGGCGTAGAGCGCACGAGAAGAACTCGCAAGAAACTTCACGATTCTTTTCAATCGCCAAGTTTTGTGTCATACAAATTGTTTGAACTGTAGCAAATCAATCCCAAGGATTAGAATCATTTAAATAATCGTCAAATTTATAAAAATCTTTATTGATTAATTTACGTTTAACGAGAGTTTTGAATTTATTCAGTGAAAATTCTCTAATTTGGCAGTTTGTTGTAAAAACGAATACAATTTCCATATGGTCGTACGCTTAGATTAGTTCTGTAATCTGTTTCAAGTATTATACTGGTGAAAGTCACCATTTGTTATAAAATCGTTACATAATTAATATATTTTTACCTAGATATTCTACTCGGAGACCCCTTACCGGCCATTACCAATAAGGTCGGACGAAGATAGTGACGTGGCAGCAGAAAGACACACGGTACAACAGCTTACTAAACCAGAATTGGCTCAGCATAGCCTGATCTGCAAAGATCTCACCAAGTACTATAAGGAGTTCCTCGCTGTTAATAGACTGACTTTTGGTAAGTTGACATATGTACGCGAGTTTTACTAATATCTGAATCTGTTGCAATTATTGTTCACGGAAAACAAACTTAGAAATTCGATTTAGTATAAAATAATCAAAGGCAAAGATAATATAATATTTTATAATCAAACTCGATAACTAATATATGTATATAAAAAAATAGTATACGTATATTTAAATTTAAATATTTAGCGATTTAGTTTGCGATTGTCAATCCTGGTCGTGCGTGATCATATAAACTAAAATCGTCGTGGTATTTAACCACCGGTAATTTTTTTAGAAGTATCGAACTTGCCTTTAAGGAATCTATGAGAAATAATTAACGAAACATCAAGAAATCTGAGTTTAGATTGGATTATAACTTTTATGAAATTTGATTTATTTTCACAGCGGTGCGTAAAGGCGAATGTTTCGGATTATTGGGCATCAATGGGGCGGGTAAAACCAGTACGTTCCGTATGGCAACGGGTGACACGCATCTAAGTTCGGGCGACGTATACGTACATGGAATGTCCGTTAAGACGCAAATACGGGACGTGCACGCAAATATGGGTAAGGGGTCTTTAAAGAAGATGCGAACTTTTATAAAACCGCAAACATTTCTGTGGTTTTTTTTCACTATTTAGTGTGGGTCAATAAGTGATTAATCAATGTTATTTCACGGGTAATCCAAATCAGAACGCCCACTAGCATCTAATTTTGAACTTATTATTAAGCCATGATTCTTTTTACTATCTTTTTCAAAGTCACGTAAATATTATCATCATAATGTTCAAACATCCATAACTATACTCAGATTTTTCATTCCGTAGAATTCTGACATTTCATAAGTGTTGCTACTAAAAAAGTTCTCCACCGAAAACGCGACAAATGTTACTTATTTGAGGGAAATAAAAAAATGCTACGTATTTTTTATGTTTTACCTACAAAAAGGTAAATCTAAATATTTACTTACTCAAGTGACCTGATACAAAAATAACAAATATTTCAATATCACGAACAAAATATCGAATTAACTTTAATAACTTTATTTTATTCTTTAGCTGGCATCACTGCCTACTAATTCCAGGTTTAGTAAACCTTTTTAAAATGTTATCTTTACTTGTGCATTTTTACTGTTTGTGATGAAAAGGAACGTAATTACCATTCGCCGTTAAACCACTTTTAATGTGGAGCACCGCACTTAATAAAATGGATACATTAACTAACAATAAAATGTATGAATTGAAAAATGTGCCCGGCCAAAAAGATTTGCCATATCAAACATCTCAAAAAAGGATAGCTGTCAGAATTGTACGAAATAAAAAATCAGAGTATATAGTATTTCTTGCATTAGTCAATAAGTATTGCTTTAAAATTTATATGCTTATATATATTGTAATATGTCGTACGTATTTTTCAAAATAAATTAAGAAATGTATTACATAATACGTATATTATAGGTTACTGCCCGCAATTCGATGCATTACTAGAAAACCTTACTGCACGCGAAACACTCAAAATATTCTGCCTGCTGCGCGGTATTCCAGTGAAAATCGGTTCCCAGTGGGCCTTTCAACTTGCAGAACAGCTTGGTTTCGCTATGCATTACGATAAAAAGGTACTCTTCATAAATAATTATGTAACAAAACACTTGAAAACATTTTGGTCCTTCGATTCGGAAATTATTTGTTTTTTTTTTAAGGTTCACGAATGCAGTGGTGGAACAAAACGGAAAATAAGTACGGCTCTTGCTTTGTTGGGGGATGCTCCATTGGTTTTCCTTGACGAGCCTACCACAGGTATTTTTTATTTTTATTATAACTTTTTTCAAATATTTTATAATCACAAAAATATTTAAAGAAATATTTTGTACTGCATAAATATGAATAAACTTTATTGCAATCAAATCCAAGTTATGTAAACAAAATAAAGCTTCTTTTCGAGCAAATATAGTTATTTTTTTATTTAGATTGCTTTAAACCTAAGATTCAGAGACAAGTTTATCCGCGCACTCATGATAAAATCTTTTTTAAGATTGTAATTTTAGAAATATAAAATGTATAAAGGTATGGACCCAGCATCAAAACGCCGAGTGTGGCGTTGTATCAGTGACGCCGTCGTATCGGGACGTAGTGTTGTACTCACCTCGCACAGTATGGAGGAGTGTGAAGCGCTTTGCTCCAGATTAACTGTTATGGTCAATGGACGGCTGTTCTGTTTGGGACCGCTACAGCATCTTAAGAACAAATTCTCACAAGGTGACATTTTTTTTTTTTTATTTATAATGATTAAAAAAAAATGTTTGTATATCAGGCTCAAACCTAGTTTTTTTTTCTACGACATTTGACATTGCTAGCGTTCCAGACTTAGGTCCGTATTCAAATTCGTATCTCAAATCACAGTGTTGGCCTAGTAGCTTTAGCGTGCGACTCTCATTTACTGAGGTCGTAGGTTCGATCCCCGGCTGTGCCCCAATGGACTTTCTTTCTATTTAGCATTTGCTCGAACTGTGAAGGAAAACATCGTGAGGAAACCGACATGTCTCAGACCCAAAACGTCGATGGCGTGTGTCAGGCACTGGAGGCTGATCACCTACTTGCCTATTAGATTTAAAAATGATCATGAAACAGATTCAGAAATCTGAGGCCAAGACCTAAAGAGGTTGTAGCGCCACTGATTTATTTATTTTATCTCAAATCACAAAAACATAAAAAAAAATTATCTAATTCTTCTTGAAATTTTAAGATTGGTTGCCGTTTTAGAATTCGGTTCTTATACGTATCTTCTTTCGATAGAATGTTTGATTTAATTTTTGTTTGTAGGTTATACACTAATTGTGAAATGTAGAGAGACGTCACAAAGAGTTGCAGACGTAGCAAGGATAAGAGAGTTTGTCATAGCCAATTTTCAGGATGCTAGACACATGTAAGTATTATTTTGAGTTCACAATTTTAACGTTATACGCTTTTATTGGAATGATAAAAATGTTAAACTCGCGTCAGGACACGTGACCTGATCAAAAATTCGTAAGACGGATGGAGAGTAGACAGCCGGCGCGACGTATTTAATGTAATATAAATTGTCATGTTTGTGTACGATAGCGCAATAAATAAATATTGTATTCTACCACATAAATGATAGTACTTTTATACTGATAATTAAAGCAATTCGTGCAAAATTATTCCCTAACCATTCCAAAATATCTAAAATGCACAATATATTCAAGTTTTCACTTCTGCCGGCACTCCCGGCGTGCAACCCGTCGTTTTTTTTTCATGACCTTAACAAAAAACAATTTCTTAATTATAACTGGCAGTAAAGTCATGGACGTAGCTTTTAAAAGTCTTCTAATAACAGTTTTTATGCTTCAAAAATGTAATGTAAATGTACTTTTTTAATATTTCCAAAGCTATTATATATGTTCATAATCTTAGAGTAATTCCTTCCAGCGAAACCTACCTCGGCATCAGTACGTATTACATTCACGATCAAGAGCTGCTCTGGTGGCAGCTTTTCGACAAAATGGAGGAGGCCAAATCCCTCTACCCCATCGAGGACTACTCCGTATCGCAGACCACGCTCGAACAAGTGTTCTTACAGTTTACGCGTATGCGAGATAACTCACGTACGTAACTATTAGATAATTTAGTGCAATGGCCGATTTGCCAACTAGGTAAAATGTATACTTTTTCTATTAATAGTGAAACATGAAATGTTATAATTTTTTTAGGATTTTTGTTATACAATTTATACTCATATGATCTGCATAATGGTACGAAATTATTTTCTTCCAAACGGAAGTTTAAGGATTGGTTTCTTCGTCTAAAATACCAATTAGCTTCATGTCGTTCATTTTTCTATAGCATTTAATAGACGATTTATACAGTTTCAATTACCAGTCTCGTTAAATCTAAATATTAAACTAATTAAAATACTATATTTTCAGTATTATTAAACAAAGCTATCTTAAGCTTTTGATCTTATATAATAAATTCACGATTTAAGTCACAAACTAGTTAAATTGTACTTAATAAATGTCTTAATGTCGTAACGTACGTACGTAACTTTAAAAAACGTTAGAAAATGTTTTCAATAGCAATTTTTATTGCCATTTTCGTTTAAAAATTCTGCAATTTATATTTCAATGTATAAATTCAATGTGATGTACTTAGATAAGATTTAGAAGGTAATTATAATAGTTTTATTTCAAGATTTCAATAATTTTGGAAGTGTTTGGAATATAGCTTAATCACTTACATAATTAACAATACATAATGAGTATTAACTTTTTGAGCGACTTACGTTTAGTAAATTTCGCTTTTGGATATTGATCGCAAACATTTCATTTAACTCTCTTTTGACCTGACTGACTATATCCAGTACTTAATACTTATACAGTAACTTATAAGATATAATAAAGCGCCGGTACCCTGCAACCTCCAAAAGCGATAATTACTTGAGTTCTTCAATATCTCGAGCGCTGATTACGAAACCTTGGGAATGCGAGGTACACGATACTGTCAAACTCAAACTCAAATTAACTTTATTCATATAGGTAAACAAGTACACTTATGAACGTCAGAAAAGAAGTTAAATTATTTGTAAATTTACATTTACTATCAGTTCGCAAATCAAGGGCGTAGAGCGGGCAAGAAAGTTTCCGCCACTCTTTTTAATCGCTTAGTCATACAAATTGTTTGAACTGGAGCAAATCAATCCCAGGGATTAGGATCATTTAAATATTCGTCAAATTTTTAAAAAGCTTTATTGATTAATTTACGTTTAACGAGGACTTTGAATTATTTAGTGATGATTCTCTAATTTCGCTTGGGAGTTGTAAAAACGAATACAATTTCCATATAAGCAGTGGTTTTTCTTCTGGAGCCTGGTTGGTCGTACACTCAAATTAGTTCTATTTCGCGTATTATACTGGTGAAAGACACCATTTGTTTTAAAATCGTTTATATTTTTTTATACATACAACAAGGCTTCAAGAATATATTGACCAGATAGTGTCATAATATTTAATTCCTTAAACTTATTTCGTGTCGTGATCGAAATCGCTATTGGGTGTTACAGAGTACAGTGTACCCAGTGAATGAACTTAATTAATTCAATATACTGTCTGTTAATAAAATAAATGTGTTCCTTGAATAAAAAATCGCCTGCATTTTCTAGTTAGGCGCAGTATTTAATATGGTAAATAATAAGTTAGATAAAAGCTATTCTCCATAGAAAAGCTAGCAATGACAAACGCAGCCATTATGTTAAATTTTAAGTGTGAGGGGAAATAATATAATGTACATATGTGATAACTTTACTGTCTTTGGAAAAATGTAATTCGGACACTATTTTTTTTGTATTCCGCTTTATAGCTCTCATAGACCGCAGAGTAACTAATTGATAAACGATTTTCAGAATTATATTACGATTCGGTTTTGGAGTGTTTTTCTAATAATGTAGTTAGTAAATTGAAAGATTTCTTTATATTTGTATGTGTACTGATATTTTGCACATAATATTTATGAACCAAAGCTATATTGAATCTTATTCAACTATAAAATAAGTTGTAACTTGTATTATATTTATTTATCAACAATGGTACAAATATTGTATGGTATAATTTGTGATTTTATATAAATTGTGATAGTTTGTGATTTTACTTAACTTCAACCCACAATCAGTGATATTTATGTTCCTATTTTTTCAGTTTGAACTTTTCAAATTAAATAAATTTTTTAAGTATATTGTACCCATTTGATTAATAGGAATGTACTTACGTATTGGTTTTTTGTCTTACAGTTTTGACATCAAAGCTGTTTTTTATTCAGTTTGGACATTATTAATTTGTTCAAACATTAAGTATAGGACAGGTGTGTGTAATCGAAAGAAAAATATTTTTCTGTCTTTGCTAATTTATGTACAATCGTAACAATTTTGGGTTCGAATTATTTAATAAGTTGCCTTATCTCACTGTATTTAAGAAGTGTACGTTTGCATTGTAGGTTTACATTTTTTTTTAAATAAAAGCTTACAAAATTTTAATTCTTTTTATTTATTCAAATGTACAATAATTTTCTTATAAAAAATCTTTTAAATAATACAATTAAGCTGTTTGAAGTACTTAGATCTAAATATAAGTTAACATGTGCTTAACATGTCATGGAGTCATGATTGTTGTATGTGCATATTAAAGTATTATATACATACTAAACTATAATTTAGTCATGGTAAAAATCATTTTTAAACTCGACACGGATTTCTGGTCCCAAATCTTATCCAAGAAATTGCTATATGTAATTTTATCTTAACAATTTTATATAATTTCGATAACAATAAGCAAGCAAATTATATATTAATTCCTTTGCTCAAAAATTAATTTGAAGTTGGGTACCCGATGTGCATTACGGATATAAAGTTTTATACTTTCTCAGAAATAACTAATGTAACGTATTCACTGGTCATAGTATCAGAAAATGTACTAGATTCGAAATAGATATTAACTTGAAAAGGCCTTTGAAGGGACTACACTAGAACCTTGAAATATGCAAAATCTATGAAGAATGATTTCTTTATATACAATGGTTTACATTCAATTAAATATTCCGTGCTTACAATTGAGTTAATACAATAAATTCCAATAATGTATACTCGACATAACCTAGAAATGAGTAGTTTCCTCACTTTGTTGATATTTGGTGAACTGTAGAAATATCTGTTCGAGGGATGTCTGTAAAATACTGTAGTCTTCAAGTGGTAGACTTTTTTTCGCTCTCTCCATTATCCCAAACATTTTGGCCCAGGACACGGTACGGTCTGGGAGGTAATAAGTTATAAGGCCCTGGTACTCCTCCCTGAGGAACGGATAAATGTGAGACCCAAAGAAAAATCAGTTTAATCAAGTAGTTTTGTCTCTTTCTTTCAAATTTCCCGTCCCTTTTTATTACGTTGTGATAAAAAGGGACAGGTGACTTTCTTTAAAACGATGCAATTGGACTATGGACAGCTAAAAGGGCCTGGGGCTAGTGCTAGACAGGCTACTTCTAATTAATTTGCGATATTTGTTTCAAAATAAGTGTTGTTTGATGATTTGCTATTTTAAAAGAGTACCTACCGAGAGTTTTTTACGCCGGCTTTTTCTCTCGGCCTACACCCTCTGTTTTCTTTGCCGATGAGTAGGGATGCCTACAGATTCAAATTTAATGACGTGGAATAAGTGATACCTGTATCTTATGTTCCATATTAAACATATTTTTTTTATTTTATGGATAAGGAAGAATTTTTAGTACTGTGTAAAACGCATCACTAAAATACCTGTAGGAATTATCAAAGAAATAAATTCAGAAATGAGGTGGTAGCGCCTAGAATAAAAGCAATTAATATAAATACTCACATCAGTCGTGGACGGATAAAGTTTGCCATGACATAGCTTTTAATTAAGTCAATGTTGCTTGGTCCTTCATTATCACCCGATTTCACTTTTATTGTCAACGTGAAACCTAAAAGACATAAGACAATTAAATTTGTGTTTCAAAAAGAGTCGAAAATTTACATATTTTTTTCAAATAACAGATTTGAGTTTGATTTCTGCAAGGATAGAACTTTACTAAAAACTATATTAAAAATTGTTATCGTTAAAAAACTAAGTTATCGATTCGATGAGATATTATATTGATTACGATTAGTACTAATATTAATAATAACTGCTATAGAAGTGACAAGCTACTATTATATAAGTAGGTGCAAACAGTAGCATTTCCGAACCAATTCAACATCAATTTCTCCCTTCAAGAAAAGAGTACCAATTCTTAAAAGGCCGGCAACGCGCTTGCGAGCTTTCTGACAGTGTGAGAGTTCACGGGCGGCGGTATCACTTATCACCATATGAGTTTTCTGCCCGTTTGCACCTTATTATATTCAAAAATATTACCAACATACATACATATTCCTACTGAGACAACAAAATAGATGTGATTGTAAATCAAACAACAAATGGGCAGGAGACTCATCTGTTGCTAAGCGACAATACCCCCATGGATACTCACACTGAAGGCTCGCAAGTGTGTTGCCGGTATTTTAAGAATTGGTACGACTACTATAGATGATACATTTTTCTACAGCACATTTGTCATTACACATAACTAGTTTCTATAGTTTAAAAGTAAAACAATGTGTACTGTGGGGTGGCCCTTTAGATACCAAGATTTGGCCTTAGAGTTTTTTGGTGATTTCCTACTTTAAGTTTATTTATAATATTAGAGCAATAATAAGACGAAAAAATAAAAAAAAATGTGCGATTATGTTTGTACTATAGTGATCTATTTCTTCTAATACCTTGCGAGAATTTATTCTTGAGATGTTGCGGTGATCCGAGACATTGGAAGCGTCCGTGTACCATCACGGTCAGACGGGAGCAGAGCGCTTCGCATTCCTCCATACTGTGCGATGTTAGTACGAAAGACGTGTTCGCGCGTCTGAACACACAGATACGAAATCATAACAAATTCAAAATAATTAGGGTATATTTCACAATGTACGGATAAATTCTACATAAGTTCCAAATTAGCTGTGTATTACTTATTGGTAAGATAAACACTATTGTTGCGTTTCACGACTGTCAGATAGCGCTATTCGTCACATAAAGTCAATCCATCACAAGTTACGAGTCTGATGAATGTCAAATAGCAATAATATATCTTACAAATAATTTATGTGTTGCATAGCTTTTTGGTACTTTATCCATACATTGTGAAACATACCTTTAGAATAATAAAACGTTTCTGAAGAGTGAACATCGTTTATATTTGAGATTATTTTTCCGCTGCCAATATTTTTTCAGTTATTACAGCTGATTTAGGAGGTGATCTATTTTTACCATCGCTCAATAAGTGCTTTAATAACTAAGCCTTTGTGGATAAAGCAGAAAAAATACTATATCATAATTTAATAAGAATAGATTTATTTAACACTTTGTTGCATAAACACGCATAAGTATACTTTGAACATATTTCATGGCTTGGTACCTATTACTATATACTTTTTTTTAATGTGTAAAGAATAAAAAAGTGGTAGAGGCATTAGATAATAAACAACTTAAATAAAATACTGAATTAACTAAATATTACGATAATCTTTGTTAGATATATGAAATGGTTAAAGATAATATAAGAACAAATACCTAGCATTCCTAAGAGCCCGCCACACTTGTCTCTTAGCGGCGGGGTCTACGCCCGTAGTCGGCTCATCTACGAACACGAGCCGAGCCCCGCCCATCAGAGATATCGCCGTACTCAGCTTACGCTTGTTGCCGCCCGAGTACTGATCCACCTGAGGATTATTACCGGCAAAGACTATTAAATGGACATAAAGACAAATAATAAGGCTGTTAGTGATATTTTGATTTCAGAAGATTCCATGAGATGTGATAACTTTTTGACCGTGCAATTTTTTTTCATATTAGACCACACACACATCTTCACATTTTACAATCTTTATATATATCTTCTGTGGATGTGTTTGTAATTGAAACTCCTTCTAATCAGCTGGATAGATTTTTTTTTATTAAAGTGGATTCAAGAATGGTTAAGATTTACAATGAGATGATTTTTTTTAATACGTGTGTGGAGGACAATTGTACAATATAAGAATAAATCATACTTCATTAAACAAAATTCAAACCATTGGTGTGGAGGCAAAAAATAAAAAAACATTACCCGCTTATCCAAATGCTTCGTAAATCCAAGCGCAGCAGCCAGCATATGCGCACGCGCAGTTGAATACTCGTCACGGATGCCACGGAACAATGAAAACAATCGGAGCGTCTCACGTCCCGTCAGTTCGCCGAACACGGCATCGAACTGGGGACAGTATCCTATGGACAAAAAGATTTTTACTTTTTATCTATGAAATTAAATAAAACGTATTTACATCATTATTTAAAGAGGTTTTATTTAAACTATTTATTTTAAAGGTACTATATTATCACATACGCACAAATAAAATAAATGTTAGACATTTATTATTATTATATTATTAGAACGTGCAATAAGTACACATAGTGACCAAAACCTAAAGAAATTCCTACTAGAAAATTAAATTTAGAATATTTACACAATATAAAAAACAAAGAACGGACCATTGCATTAGTAAGGTTTAAATTTTTTGATGTAAGGTTGTGAAATTTACTAGAAAATCTCCTGTGATGATATACTTTAAGAATCTCTCCCAATACTAAAAATATATAAATAAAGTCATTAGACCATTAAAGCTACGCTTGCTAGTTTCGTAATGATATTTAACAATGTGGAAAAATGGCCTAAATAATTTTGTTTTACTCGAGAACCGTCAACATTTTTTGAAGTTATACTTCTTTAGGCGCGTTATGAAAAATTGATGAGAGTGAAATTTTACGATGCGCGCGCACCGTGACACAAAATTCACAGAATGAAGTTGCCCACGGAAGATGCTACGGCATTGGACATAATTTAAAAACAACATTCGAATAATAATAGAATTTATGTTAATGTAAGAGAATAATAATAATTATTTATTTATTTAATTTCGCAAATGTAAACTGAACTTTATTGACTATAATGACTCCTTTTCCAGTCTTTGATTAATTAATTGTAATTAATTATTTGCATGCAATCAAATGATACATTTTAGTCTATAGTTATTTTGGGCTGGCGATCTGAGTGAGTTGTTGCCCCACATATTTTTATGGTGCCACTGGCGGTATTGTTGTGTACCGGGTTGTGCAGCTCCCTCAAAAATGGTTGAGCTGCATGAGCTATTCGGGGCATGCTAGCCGTCTGCTGGCACAGGCTTGCTCAGATCGATCTGGTTCTTTCTTCCAAAGACCAGTCCAGTAAATACTCTGCATTTGTTTACACCAATTTATTAATTTATTATTGTATTATCTGGACTATAAAAGAGACTAAGACCCCCGAGTTTGTTTCGACATTTCTTCTCAGGGCAGTCAGTTAGGAAATGTCGACTTCATCTAGTTTAGGAAGACATTGTAAAAGTGATTTATATAGTCCTACTTGCAAGAATAAACTATTTCATTTCATTTCAAAAATTATTTTTAATAATGCCAAAGAAGTATAACTTCTTACGCGCGTACATAAGTACACGCACCCTTTTTTTTTTAAGAAATCTAGGCTACGTGATGAGTTACTGTACAGTATCTGTTTTATTTATCAAATTTTAGACAAAAAAAATCGCCCCTTTGTACCCGAAACCAATAATAACACTGGAAATCCGAATCTGTAGTTTAGTTGTACCCTACGAATCGAATAAAATCAACGACTTGTAGAAATTACGTCGCGTTTTGAATTAACCAGGGCCTACGCAACAATCGCTAAACTTCACTCACCAATATTTTCATAAACTTTATTGAGGTCAGAGCGAACTGAGTGTCCGCACACGTAAGCATCTCCACTTGAGATGGACTCATCTCCCATAAGCATTTTGAAGGTGGTGGTCTTCCCAGCCCCGTTTACTCCCAGAAGACCGAAACATTCCGCCTCACCCACAGCTGGAAAATATACACTTTTAATACAAGAAAAAGAAAACAAGACTACTTTTTTAAAACACATGAAAAAAGAAGATATTGAACATGGTTAGTTATAATATATTATGTTCGTAATCCGAAATAAACAAATAGTGGGAAACTCATCCACAAGTACAAAAGTAAAGGACGTAGAGATTTTTTTTATTCGTGTTTACCTTAAAATATCTTATAAAACAACACAATGATGTTGTATAATTTTTAATTCATTGCAATGGGAATAAGATATATCAATATAGCCATATATTAGAAAAACTATTTTTTACTACAAGTCTACTTTAAAATGGAGTAATCTAAATGAAACTTTAAAATATACAAAAAACAAAGTTTTTTTATCATAATAGAATATTAAACCTTTCCCTTTGAATTTCTCTTAAATTTATGATGTATTTTATTTCTGTAATTTCTATTCTAACAGTAACTTGATAATAATAGCAATAGAAATACAACAATTAAACTAAGCACAAAAATACAAACCCCTATTCATAACAAACTGGCGCGCCCAGATGTTGTCCTGTACACAATTTTTAAATATAAAAAAAATACCATGTAATTGTAAATTTAAACCTTCTCGAATCCACTTAAACACACAAAACAACCATCAAAATCGGTCCAGCCTTTTAGAAGTTTAATTATAAACACACGCACAGAAGATATATTGAATATAAATTGACTAGTAAAGCAAAATAAGTACACTCACTAAAAGATATCTGATCTACTGCAAGATTTTTCCCATAGTACTTGGAAAGGGAGTGAGCAACCAGCGTGTGCGCAGCGAGCGGCGCTTGTTTCGCGTGACGCACTTCGTCGGCCACGTCCGGGTCTAAGGAGGCTTCGTCCAATGGAGCCGGGCGTCTGCTCCATACAAATAACTAGAATTATAAGACATAAGACATAACATTTATTACAAACGAAAACACACACACATAAACACACAAAATAACAATACTTAATTATTATTATTATATTATTGGTTATAAGTATTACTATATTCAAATTTTTCATTCCGTAGAATTCTGACATTTCATAAGTGTTGCTACTAAAAAAGTTCTCCACCGGTAAAGACACAAATTTAAGTTATTTGCGGGCAATAAAAAAAATGCTACGTATTTGTTATGTTTAACCTACAAAAAGGTAAATCTAAATATTTACTTACTCAAGTGACCTAATTTAAAAATAACAAATTTTATTCTTTAGCTGGCATCACTGCTTGATAATTCCAGGTTTAGTAAACCTTTAAAAAAATGTTTTCTTTACTTGTGCGTTTTTTACTGTTTGTGTTGAAAAGGGAGGTAATTATCCCTCGCCTTTAAACTACTTTTAATATGAAGCACCGCACTTAATAAAATGGATACATTAACTAACAATAAAATGTATGTATAGACTCAGTAGTTCAGACTCATATTGAAATTGAAAAATGTGCCCGGCCAAAAAGGTTTGTCATCTCTGACATGTCAAAAATAGATAGCTGTCAGAATTCTCGGTTTCACTTCGATAGATTACAATCTACCGAATAATAATACGTTAAATTGTAAGCAGTAAGTTGAGGTTCACAACCTTTCGACAGTTCACAATCTCGCGAGATATATTACAATCTAACGGTGTTTACAATTTTACGGTGACATAAATATTTCTCAACAGTTACGACTTAGAGGCCTTCAAGAGGAGAGCGAACCATAAAGGCCAACAACGTACGTGGAACGCTCCTGGTATTGCAGGTGTCCATGGGCGGCGATAAACGCCTTATTTTAAGAGAGTTTGCCTGCTGTCCCATAAAAAATTGCGCTGTTCCCAACTTGACTTTTAGGGACTGATTCCGAATACTAGGTACGGTTTATTTCAATAAATTTAATAGTAAGATCCAATATTTTTGGAGTTTACTCCTTAAGAAACGATTTGAGTTATAAGGCCCGGTACGGAAATTTTATGAGGAGTAAAATCGAGTGTAATACGAAAAGTTGAGGCGTTATGTAGAAAGAGACAAAAATCTGTAGGATTGAACGTGTAAAAGAATGAGATGGAATACATTACACAGACTTTTCTATTTTGAATTCACGTTTTGACAGCCACGTTACAACATTGTCAGTGTTGACAGATGTAAAAAATAAAAGTAGGTTGTCTAGCGTGCCATAGAGTTTTGTCAATAGTAATGGTCAGTGAAATTAAAACTAAAAAGATTGTTCATTCTTATTCTTCTCTTACTATAAAGGTAACTTTGGTCACAGAAAGAAAATCCTATTTGGGCATAGATGATGTAGGTACGTTTTATTACTACTACAAACATTTATATTATAAAAAAGATATATTCTTACCACCTTTAGTATGAAAATATGGTCGACAGCCACAGAACATTATCGCCATTTTATCGTTCGTAAGGAGTCAACACACACACTTTTTTAAATACATATATACGAAAACTATACGATTCTCATTTAAATCTAAATTCTCTATTACATAATATTTGATCTTTATACACATAGATAAAAAAAATTACTTCGAAAAGGACCTGTAGAACAACTCTTCTATAATTATTCCTTTAAAAACTATAATTTTTACCCTCTGAATCAACCTGTACTCCAACATAAACATCAGACTCCACAGAACGGCGCAGGAGATCACCATACTCAGAAGATAACGAGAGATTCCCGGTTTCTCCCACTCGAAGTATGGGTTCTCGCGAACTGAAAGAGTAAGTTCATTAAGCTTGAGCTTCGTCGAGTGGAGGTCATAATTTCGAACCCATGAACTTTTCTGTCTATGTGCGCATTTAACACTAGCTTGTACGGTGAAAAGCATCGTGAGAATACCGGCATGGCTTAGAGCCAAAACTCGGTGTGTGTCAGGCACAGAAGGCTGATCACCTACTTATTAGTAAGAGATTGATAAAGAAACAGATAAAAAATCGGCCAAAACTACTGGTTTTTTTTTTAAACTTGCCAAGATTTTGAGGATGTTTGAAGCCCGGTAACAGTTGGGAAGATATTTTTGTACATTAATTATTGAAGTTATACTTCTTTAGGCGCGTTATGAAAAATTTATGAGAGTGAAATTTTAAGATGCGCGCGCACCGTGACACAAAATTAACAGAATGATGTTGCCCACGGAAGATGCTACGGCATTGGACATAATTTAAAAACAACATTCGAATAATAATAGAACTTATGTTACACTTAATGTAAGAGAATAATAATAAATACTTATTTAATTTTTCAAATGTAAGTAGGTAATTATTTAATTGTAATTAATTATTTGCATGCAATCAAAAACTATTTTTAATAATGCCAAAGAAGTATAACTTCTTACGCGCGTATATAAGTACACGCACCCTTTTTTATTAAGGCCCCACGTACAGGTCCCAAACACATGGTATAAACTCCAGAGATCCTGATTCAATTCCCGCCAACATAGTGTTTGTGGTTGATAGAGGAAGTCCCTCCAAAGATTATCAATAACCCAAATATGTTTCAAACTTCAAGATTTTAATAAAAAGTAAAAAATATCAGAAACCTTACCACAACAATTTTCTGAGAGGTTTTCACATATATTTTGCATGGTGCATTCTCCGAGGTTGGGAAAAGTGGACAAAAGATAGTCACACATCTCCATACAAGAGAACTTCGTCAGACCAATGTGGTTTAGGGTTCTGGCGAAAATTAAATAATATTAAGAAAATATATTCCATATTATATTATCAATTTGAATTATTAGGGTCCTATTTATAAACTTAAGCTTCACATAAATAATATTGGAAACAGTTTTTTTAATAATAATATTATATTATATTTTTTAGCTTTATAAAAAAAGGGTCATCGTGAAAGCTTATAGTACGGGAGGTAGCAACGTTTGAAAAAAAGAATTTTAGGTCAGCTGATTTTGTGATATGTCTTCCTTCTTGCACTTCCGGTTAGAGTCTGGGCAATCTGGCTGGCGGTAGTGGTTGCGTTCATTAGTGCGCATCCTATCTGTCCAGCTAAAAATCCTGGATTTTAAAAGCATTTTAAGAAGCGTAATTTTTAATTTTTCGTTTTTAAATACGTCTACCTGACATACTTTTTTTATTGCCAGACATTTTTCACGTTGCTAACTATGTGCCAGACGCGATTTTAAGTTTTATTTTTATAAAAATTTCAAAGCATTTTAGAATGTCTGTAATTTTAATATTATGTTATTTAAATATAAGAAAAACAGAAAATGAATTTGCCAGACATTAATTCGGTTGTTAAGTCTTGAATTAAAATGATAAAGTTTTGCAGTATGATGAAGCATTGCATTTTAAGAAGCGTAATTTTTGATTTTTCCTTTTTAAATACGTCTACCTGACATACTTTTTTTATTGCCAGACATTTTTCACGTTGCTAACTATGTGCCAGACGCGATTTTAAGTTTTATTTTTATGAAAATTTCAAAGCATTTTAGAATGTCTGTAATTTTAATATTATGTTATTTAAATATAAGGAAAACTGAAAATGAATTTGCCAGACATTAATTCGGTTGTTAAGTCTTGAATTAAAATGATAAAGTTTTGCAGTATGATGAAGCATTGCATTTTAAGAAGCGTAATTTTTGATTTTTCCTTTTTAAATACGTCTACCTGACATACTTTTTTTATTGCCAGACATTTTTCACGTTGCTAACTATGTCCAGACGCGATTTTAAGTTGTATTTTTATAAAAATTTCAAAGTATTTTAGAATGTCTGTAATTTTAATATTATGTTATTTAAATATAAGAAAAACTGAAAATGAATTTGCCAGACATTAATTCGGTTGTTAAGTCTTGAATTAAAATGATAAAGTTTTGCAGTATGATGAAGCATTGCATTTTAAGAAGCGTAATTTTTGATTTTTCCTTTTTAAATACGTCTACCTGACATACTTTTTTTATTGCCAGACATTTTTCACGTTGCTAACTATGTGCCAGACGCGATTTTAAGTTTTATTTTTATAAAAATTTCAAAGCATTTTAGAATGTCTGTAATTTTAATATTATGTTATTTAAATATAAGAAAAACTGAAAATGAATTTGCCAGACATTAATTCGGTTGTTAAGTCTTGAATTAAAATGATAAAGTATTGCAGTATAATGCTTGTAGTACGAGCATAAAAAGGAATATAAAATTAGATTAAAATTAATAATCAACACTTTATTTAAATTGTCCTAATTACTAAATGTAAGTTATGAATAATTAATGCAACGTGAAAAATGTCTGGCTATAAAAAAAGTATGTCAGGTAGACGTATTTAAAAACGAAAAATTAAAAATTACGCTTCTTAAAATGCTTTTAAAATCCAGGATTATTACCTGGACAGATAGGATGCGCACTAATGAACGCAACCGCTACCGCCAGCCAGATTGCCCAGACTCTAACCGGAAGTGCAAGAAGGAAGACATATCACAAAATCAGCTGACCTGAAATTCTTTCTCGAAAACGTTGCTACCTCCCGTACTATTAGCAATACAAAGCACTGTCAGTAATGTTATGTCAGTAATGTAATGTCAGTAATGTAATGTCGGTAATGTATACAATGTAATCTAAGCAATGTCAGTCTAGTCTTGAGCATAACAATACTTCCGATTGTTAATCTTTTACGAACATTTAAAAACTGGCAACATTTAAAAAATTAAGTCCAGTTTATGTATTTACCTAACAGCGGTGACGAGACTGTACAGAGGGAAGAACTGTAATACATAGTCCATATACTGGGCAACTGCGCCCGTGCTGAGCATTGGTGAGCTCAGCGTTTCTACTATCTGAGCACCCATTAAACCTGAAAATATGAAATTCCCATTAATAACTATATTTTTTACTCATAGTTGACAAAGCCTTTGGTAATTTTAAAATTATCTGTGATTTGGGGCTGTCGCTTCTAAGATAATATTGAGAACTCCAATTATATTTATAATTATATGGAGTGACAACTCTTATTATATTTATGCGTTTTGAAAATCAATATTGCATAGGACTGCATCTAAACCCTGACGTTTTAAATAGTTGTTTCAAGTTAATAGTTAGATTAAGAGACAAGATTATCTCTCAAATACTCTTTGGATTTTGACAGATGCGGGAGTTTCAAATACTGTATATCAGCTTATTCTGAGACAAGTTTTAGTACAAATTAACTCTCCCAACTGTTAACATCAATTGAGTATTTGATTAAGGGTCTGTTTCACAATGTACGGATAAGTTGAACATAAGTTCCAAATTAGCTATTTATTACTTATTGACAGGATAAACACTATTGTTGCGTTTCACGACTGTCAGATAGCGCTATTCGTCACCTAAAGACCATCATAAGTTATGAGTCTGATAAAGTGACAAATAGCACAATTTATGTTTCAAATACTTTATGTGTTACATAGCTATTTCGTACTTTATCCATACATTGTGAAACAGACCCTTAGGGTATGCAAATTACGTTTCGTTAGCTTCTGAAGCTAAATGCAGAAACTTCCAATATTTTCTGTTTTTTTTTAATCTGTCAAAACTATCCTAATACTAATGATACAGATTCAAAATCCATACCATTTTTGACATATGAAAACCAAAGTTCGCGCTAAAATTTTGAATCCTACCATTGGGTAGGAATAAAATAGCATAGTAGCATAAGACAATTCATTTTATAACATGTTTTACATACAACATTATATTAATACTATACTATATAACTTTCAGCTACACTCTCAAATACATGCGCATACACACCTATTCACACACTCACTCATTCACTTCATTTGTAACACTAAATTTATGACTATTATTATTATTTATTTTTTTATTATCATCTTTTTTTTACCTAATTTAAACATGTACCACGTAATAATTGTTTTCTAGTTACCCACAACACAGGGCCTAGTGTAATATATGAATTCTGTCACAAACCCTTTTGTCATAAATAAAGTTTTTATTGTTTTTATTATTATTATACAATAAAACAATTAATAATACTTACCAAAAAGTACATTTATAAAGAACATAATAACGAAACCAACGGCTGGTCCGTTAAACACAAGCGAGAACAGATAGTGCAGAGGCAACATGGCGGCGCCGTATACCATGAGACACAAGTACATACGACCTGAAATTCAAATATTAAATACATATACATATCAAGAGGAAAACGAAATATAATGAGTATATATAATAAGTGCTTTATTTATAGTCTTTGAAGATTGTATGCAATTTTTAATTAACTTAAATAAAAAAACTGTATCTGCCGTACTCTGTAACTTCCACAAGCGAAACCACTACATACAATTTTGATATAAAAAAAATCAATGGCGCTACAACCTTTTTAGGACTCGGCCTCAGATTTCTGATAGGGCAGTAGGCAAGTAGATAGGCAAGTAGGGGATCAGCACACACACACACACCGTCGACTTTTTGGGTCCAAAGCAAGCCGGTTTCCTCACGATGTTTTCCTTCACCGTTCGAGTGAATGTTAAATGCGCACATAGTAAGTCCATTGGCCTGGGATCAAACCTACGACCACAGGGATGAGAGTCGCACGTTGAAACCACAAGGCCATCACTGCCCTATAATTTCGATATACACAGTTCTCTTAATATGCGTAGCTGATGTCGCATCTTTGGGATCGCGTGGTACACAAATATTGATAACGCAATCGCTATTAGAAGTTACAGAGTACCTACCGAAACAGTTTTTAGTTAACTTGTAATTAGTTGTTATACATCGTAATTTTTTTGTATTAAATGGAAAATTACATTATCAGAAATATCAATTACCAATATTGTAATTAAGTATCATACCCATTTTATAAAAGTTAAAATATTAATTATTTGTATATCTTGTAGGAACTTGAAGGAACTCGTTAATGGAAGTTAAAAAGTAAAGGCTCCATTATCGCATTTTATTTTAGTATGTGTACTGTGTCTGACACAATTGATTTTTGGTCTTAGACGTGGTGGTTTCGCGATGATTTCCTTCACCGTATAACCTTTTCAATTCAGGGGTTTAAACGCACGACCTCAAGCTTAAGTATTGGTCATACTCTATTCTGGAAGAGATACAGTTTATACTAAGTATTTTGTTTCAAATATTACCGAGCTCAGCTGTAGTACTAAGGCCAATGACATTAAATGCTGCGCAGGAGGCGACGATAGTTAAATTGAGTAATAGGAACCACACCCAGTCAAAGATAGCTGCAGAACTCCACATCACTATTGGACGAACACCAGCTGCCTTTTGAAGCAACTTAGCGCGAATAACACGTTCCTGAAATCACATATACATATTTCAATTTTGATTTCTGTGAATATAATTTTTTTTATAGCATTTTCGGGCTATGACCATATTAAAAAAAAATTTAATCAAAACATAAACGTTCGAAGCGTACTTTCTAAAATCTTAATTTAAATTAAATTGACTATCAAAAAAGTATTAATATTCTTTAAAGGAGTGAAATACTTATTAAATATGTAAATTTTGAAAAAATCTGCTATATAAAATTAACTTTGGTAAATAAAATTTTTACCTTAATATAAAACATGACATAGACAGCACTGGCGATAGCCAAACTGTTTCCGACTGCGGTGGCCACTTGCATTGATAACAATGAGACCATAGTTTGAAGATCTGTCTGTAAATATATACTGTATATAGAGAGATACATATAAAGTAAAACAAAAGAAGAACGAGTCCGACAACGCCATACTTTATTATTATAAAGCATATTATTAATAAATAGTGCAATTCTACTAAGAATATTCTTATTCTCATTAATATAAAAACTAAATAAAATCGACACCAATAATGACCCTTGACGAACACCAAGCAATGTTTGTTACCGATTGTGGGTTTAGTAAAATAAAATAAAATATGTTTATTATGGAACATAAGGTACATGTATCACTTATTCCACGTCATTAAATTTGAATTTGTCGGCATCCCTACTCATCGGCAAAGAAGACAGAGGGTGTATGTAGACCGAGAGAAAAAGCCGGCGTAAAAAACTCTCGGTACTCTTTTAAAACAGCAAATCATCAAACAACTCACATTATCTCTATAGTTCGCGTCAAGGGGATGGTTGTAAACTGTGAGATTAGCTTCAGGATTGAGACCCTTCAGCAATGCGTTGTGGAGAGTTGCAAGTGAAGTTGCCACGTCGTGATAACCAAAGTTGCTGAACCAGGCGGTTCCGGATTCCTCACTAAAGGTGGCACCTATCAGGATTTTATTGCGTAGCACGCCCATTGTCACTGGATCTTCCGTCTTAAAAAAAAGGATTTATATATGTGAGACAATGCTATTGGAGTATAAAAAACATACTACTTTATTTATTTAGGATAAGCCTATTAAGTAGCATAAGGCTATAATCCTAGTTAGTGGTAAAAGACACTCTCTTCGCCACTTTCGTAGCCCATTTTTGTTTATAGAGAAACTGGCGACCCGCCCCGGCTACGCACGCCTTTTACGCCTCCGAAAATATTCATTTAAATCATAAGCTGTAAAGGGCCATATAGAATTACAGTCAAAACCGTTTATAACGACATTGAAGGGACCGTATAGTTGCCGACGTTATATCCGATAGTCGTTATAAGCAATGTCATATACACAAGTACAGTACATATGTATGTACATAGTTATCTATCTAGAATAGGTAGGTATGGGTTATAATATGGTATGTTAATATAATAATATGTAAAGGAGTCAAAAAATAAACAAAAATATTTATTACGAAATAATTAGGTACAAAAGTAATCAGTCATTTTGGTACGTTTTTTTTAGCCCAGTCTCAAATATTTTTGCATTTTATCCATATGACATGAGATTTTTATTCAATAGAAAACACTTTTCTCTTTTTTTGCGACATGATAACACATAAATGCACAATTGCACAGTCTAAACAACACCAACACTTTTAAATCAAACTTACTCACGCAGTCAATTAGCGAACTAAACATGTGTAAAGTATGCAAGGTCAAATGGCCGGGAAGAGGTTCGGATGAAGCGGGAGAAAGTGCGTAGGTAATAATATGTCTAATATTCATTCAATGCCTATAAATAAGATTTAAAATCGTCTGTATTGTTTTGTTTTGCTGAGACAAGAAGCGGTTGGTCGTTATAGCCGATGAATATCGATAAAATTCCGTCGTTGTAAGCGATATGTCGCTGTATCCGATGTTGTTATAAGCGGTTTGTTTACTGAATAGTTTAATAGGGATTCGGACGGGACCATACAATCTGGTTGTAATAACCGATAGGTCGTTGTAAACGATGTCGTTATAAACGGTTTTGACTGTATATTAAATCAAAAATGTATTTAAGGTATTTCAATGGATAAGGATTAATGCTTTATTAGTTAAATTCGCTTTGAAAATTAGCCATTATTTGTCGTAAAAAGTAAAAGACAAAAAAATGTTATTGTGGGATATCCATAAGAGATAGACGCGATAGATAGATAGAGATACCATCGCGGAGTTTTCTGTAGACCTTTTCAATGTGTACAATACTTAGTACATTATTTTGATAAATCTCGTAGGGTTCAGCTTGCGTTTGCAATGTAAGCGGAAAAAATGTAATTATTTACATCACATTAGAAACCTAAAAAATAACAGTATTTCTCCACTACTCAATGATGTTATTATACATATAAACCTTCCTCTTCAATCACTCTATCTATTAAACCGCATCAAAATCCGTTACGTAGTTTTCAAGATTTAAGCATACATAGGGATATAGATCAGAGAAAGCGACTTGTAGCGTAGTGATGATTAAATTAAAAAAAAACACAAAAACAACGCCCAGTACATTGTTAGTAATAATATGTAATTAAAAACGTAGTATTTATTTCAAAGGACTTTCGACAGTAGTGAGAATTTAAACAACTTACTAGCTCCAAATAACTTCCGTCAACGGATCCATTTTCTAAGTCATGTAGTATCATAGAATCGCGATCAGAATTTTTGAAAATCAGCTCATAGCCAGCCTTCGCGAGGCCGCCCAGGGATAAAGATTCGGTACCGTTGAAAGAAAGCAATGTCTCCGTAGATATGTATCTATAAAAAAATATATTAGTACTTAGAAAAACACTTTTTTTAACGGATTTGAAGTTATGTTTTATTATAAATGTGATACTTTTTGACATTCAACACCTTTTGTCTTCAGTCACCGTGACCACGAACGTTGTAAAGCACGCGAAACGTCGGTTAAATTTAAAATTATATAAAATAATTGTAAATTTATAATAAAACATAACTTCAAATCCGTTAAAAAAGTGTTTTTCTATGTCTAAAAGTTATGTCAATAAAAGACAATACTATATTGGTCGTTTTCTATATAGGTACTATAAATAAACTGAATTTATTTTCTTTAATTATTAAAAATAAATTAGTATTAACATTATTCTTAACATACATAGTATAATAATAATAAAAATAACTAATTATTTATAATTAAAATATATTCAAGATTTATTAAGTACAAATTAGCTCATAACAGTTTAATTACGCGACGGTAATATTACGTTTTAACTATTTTTTTATGTCAATCATGCGTTTTAGATAAAATATTATTAATGGCATTTTTAAATACATTTTTTTATTAACAAGCACGTTATGAGGGACACCAATATCGATAAGAACATTAGCTGCAATGCAAGCGTTCAAAGTAAAATTATTTTTTTCATATTTAATTTGTAAATGTAATTATTTCTAAAACGTAATAATTAATGCGGATTAATAAATGCAGAGCCTAGTTCCACGTTGGTATTCATAAATTTGGTAAGTTTCAATCTAGAAGGTGAATTTTCCTGTTAATTGAATATGTACCTATCTACTTAATTAATCTAAATTCCTCTAAATATGATTTAGGTATGAAAAACAAAATAAGATAATAAGTTCACCGTCATCAAATTATCAGCTGATAATAAAATATGTACTTAGATATCAAATGTGACTAAAGACAGATTATGAGCTATATTAATTAAAATTTAAATTAACTTTATAACGATGATATAATGATATTTATAAAAGGTCATTTAAATGCCGCTTAAGAAATATATTTTTTGGATTTGCATATTTTCTCACATTAATCAAAGATTCATCTAATCAAAAAGTTTAATAATAATAAAAGTATAACATTATATAAACTTACCCTTCAGTAAGCGATAGAAGTCTCGAAATAACCGTAGAGCGGTTAATCAAAATATAGTTTGTAATGGCCAAACTGATATTTATCTGTAATACTGGCACCAGAATTTGAAGTAGTAACACACCCCAGGATCTAGTCCAGACCAACCATAACTTCAACCAAGTGGCCTTGACGTGCAGCCAGAGTAATCTGTGACCTGTCTCGTTTACTAATGCTTTGTCCACTGAAAATGATATTTTTGAAGAAAAAAGTTAAGCTTGGAAATCAAGTGGACCTGGCTGACCATCGACTTAATAATGTAACAATAGCTATTTAGTACCAAATCACATATTAGATTGCCTAACGCCAACCAACATAAACAGCAAATTAAAAAACTACTTTTATATGCATTTGTCGCGCTCCTAAACAAGACTGCTATGGTTAGATTATTACAGCGGTTATCTAATGTAACTTATTAGGATTGTATTATATTTTTTTGTAAAATAAAGAAATTAAAAAAAAAGATACAACACTCACTTGTTTTGGGATAAAAGTGCGCATACGATATGTCGAAGTGCGGTACTATCAACTATGATTATAATACCGTTAGTCTAGATAAATATGATTGAATAATAGGAATATAACCAATGTTAAAATAAACTGATTAAAAAGAACTTACATCTCTCCAGAGATGAGACGTCGAAACCACTGTCTTTGAGATCATCAGAATTTTCGCCGACAATCGTCGCATCATCGGACAAAGAACTGATTTCTGTATCCGAACCCACTCTAAAAGTATAATTAAATACACGGGTTTTAACATCGTGATAGTGCGCTTTTTACCTAGATATTAATTTAATTATTTAAATAAGGTTAAGAAAATTGTAAATACTGTATTTGTGTAAATAAATAAAAGAAAAATTAAAAAGAATACTTTTTTAGTTTCGATGATATTATTTAAAATGAATCATTGGTTCAGTGTTTAGCCGTCAGAGCATAGTAAATATTTGAATTAGAATATGTTATTGAATAGAGATTGTTTAATAATTTATTGTACATAAGAACAACGTACATTTATTAATTAAATTCAAGGATTTAATAGAAAAATGTATGGATAAGCAGCAAATTAACTAACAAATGCCATTTTAAAATTATTTAGTAACTTACGACATAAAAACATCCTCAAGAGTCGTCGCAATTAACCCATAGTTTTTAAACCGAATGGAAGATCTATTATTTTCCAAGTCATTTAGCATTTCTTCGAACACATCTCGGTTCGAGCTTGGTAGTCTATACGTTACCTCCACGGCTAAAACGGAGTAAAATAAAAAAATAAATCTTAAAATAAGATTTAGCGGTTGAAATTAAAAATTTGTACACCTACAGTAAATTTAATATCAAATGTCAAGATTGTTTTATTATTTTTTGGATAACGTAATTTTAATATCGTCGTTATTGCTTTGAGTTAAGGGGTATTTTATAATGTATTCAAAAAATAAATAAAAAAACATCAGTCTTGCGTTGCATGGGCCAATGAATTGGAGTAAGAAAATTTAATTAAAGTTTTTATTATAATATATATAATAGTTGAATGAACCAATAAAAAAATCTCCAATGTCTGCGCTTTTAGGTTTTTAAAATCAACATAGAGTAATAAGTAATAACAATTACACTTTAATTACATCACAGTAACACAAAATAGGAGAAAAATAAAATAAATAAACACAAAGTATGTATGGGCTATATCTTACTGATAAAAGCAGTTTGTTTCAGACAGAAGTGGTGTTATTCAGAATAGAGTTCATATAGTTTGTTCTACATATTGGATTTTAACATACGGGAATACCATTAAAAACTATACATAAAAACTTTAGTAGTCATTCATCTCAATCAAATTGTGTACAGTAAGATGAAAAGAGACCAATGTTGAAGTTAGTCAGTCTAGATTTTCTAAATAATGAGGTAGAACATTTCCGATATTATAAGCAATTTATTAGACTGATATAGGTATGTATATAAAAATCTGAATAGATTGTTAATTTGATTAGATATGAGGTTTCCAAAAATGTAATCTACAGAAAACAAATCTCTTGCGATATTAAAAATACATTTAATTGAATCAATATTTGGGCAACCGTTTTTTTATGAACATGACTAAAACTCGTTTAAAACGGTGTAAAATTCAAATCGTAGAGTAATTAAATAATTAGGTTAAAGCAGTGTTGGCCTACGTATTTAACACTCGGGTACGGTGATGGAAAATATCGTGAGGAAATCATGCCTAGGCTCATACAGTCGAGGGCGTGTGGCAAAACACTGATCACCTGTTGCCTATGAGAGAAAAACAAATGATCACGAAACAGATACAGAAATCTGAGGCACAGACCTAAAAGGTTTAGGCGCGAACATTAATTCGCCTTATTTTAACAACTACGCTTTCTTTCACATTTCTCAGTTTTCCATTACAACAATTTGTTAAATGATTGTATTTCATTACTAAGGCCCATAACCTCATGTTAAGATGACTACTGTATACGTTGTACGAGAGTTAACATTATAAAAATTTTATTATGATTTTTTTATAATTGAAAGTAACGTTGCTTTAGATTTAGAAAAAAATTACGTCAAATTTCATTGGCAAGTCTCGCGAGCATTGACTCGATAGACAAAAACAAAAGAAACGCGTCGTCACATGTCGTAATATTAAAATATCTTTTACGAGCTTAAAGCTGTCATTTAGAGCAAAGGCGACACAACTAAGTGGTAGACGAACTATTTTGCGTGAGTGACAAGGATTGACGAATACTTTTGCGTTACGTTTTTTAGAATATGTATTTAAAAAAAAAGTCATGAAAGAATTTCAGTTATGTTAAAATAAACTTTAAAATGTTCCTCAAATTGTAGTTTACTTTTTATTAAACGTTCTTAATTATTATACCAATATTTACTTTCTATATTTTACGCTTTGCACTAGTTTCATACTAGACGAACTTTTTTGCATCGGGGCTCGTATAAGTGGTGTTGCCGGCTTTTAAGAGACTAGTACGCTAACGAAGATATTTGTTCATACATACCATCGTCATCCTTATGAACAGTATCAGGTAGATATTTGCAAATGATGTTAGTGCATACATCCAATTGGAATCCCTCTTCCTTCACAACCACAAGTGTATATCCTATTCCATAGTGCGTCTTCAAGAAGTAGGGTGAACCGATACATTGTAAGGCTCCAGTGGACATGATAGCCACTCGATCGCCCAAATAATCAGCCTCGTCCATAAAATGTGTTGTCAGTATCATTGATCTACCTAAATCATTGAGAAATAAATGTTATTTAACAGTATAAAATTAAATTGTATAATTATTTTCCGTTACGGTTGTTTTGTATCTATTGAAAAAAAGGTTTTCCAACGAGCATTACAGTAAAAGCTTACGTCTAGGAACACACAAAATCACATTAAACCTGATTATACAAACTTTTACAGACACACACAGCATGCTGTATACTTAACTTTGATAATAAACAGAATTCTTTCAAACTATATGTGATCGATAAGTTTATATAAGTGTTAGAAAGGTTTTAAATGCATATTTCGATAAAAAAGTATTTACATTCAATAATTAGTGACAAACAAAATGTTAAATTATATGTGTACGATTTAAGCTAAAAGCAAACTATCTAATCATTATATTAAAATGAGTAGACTTATCACTTAGGAGTTTGAAGATTGAGTTTGAAAGTATGATAATAGCTGATTCGCAGACTTACTGGATATGCATATAAATTTCATAAAAATCGGTCGAGCTGTTTCGGAGGAGTTTGGGCACGAAGAGTGACACGAGAATTTTATATATTAAATAAAGACCTTTTTTCTCTTTTTCCAAAAGGTTCCAAAGTGCTCTTCGGGAAGCCGGGTCCATGCCTGATGTAGGTTCATCTAATAACACAACTCGAGCGCCTCCACACAGCGCAATGCCAACAGATAAACGCCGTTTTTGTCCACCCGATAGACCTTGCGATAAATAATTGCGCTAAAAATATTATTTTATTTTAATTATTGAGGTTGGTAATGAAATTTATGTTTTCAATTTTATTTGAAAGAGTAAACTAAAAATGGCGCAAAAACAAGTCAGCACATAATTGCGCATGCGCTATAACACGCTGCCACAGATAACGAACATTGCAAAGAAAAAATAATGGTGAGCTTTTTCTTAACTATATTACAATCATATTTTCTGATTGAAAATGTATTATTCTGTTCTTTTCGGTATAGTGAGAACATAAACAATAAATATGTTTTTTTTTTAATAACAGCCTGCTCGCGAGCTTTAAAATAAAATGCTACATCTAAAAGGAAGAATAAATAAACACTGAAGAATAATTAACCCACTGTATAATATACTTTTAAAGTTATTTTCAATACCTATAGTTTTGTATAATCGGTATATGCGTAGATAAAAACTCTATATTGACAACAAAGTGAAATTCGCCGCAAAAGTCCGGAACAAACCCAAACTCACCTTTTCCTGCATTTCCAATTTTTCAATTAACGTATTTATCTCGTTATCCAATTCCTTGCCAGAGAACCCCTTAAGCCGCGCGAAGAACTCCAAATGCTCTTTAACAGTGAGCTCGTTAAATAGCACGTTATGCTGCGGACATAAACCGAGGTGCGCACGGGCAAGTTGCAACTGAGATGCTATGTTGTAACCCGCTAATTTAACACTACCTCTTGTTATTGGAACATTCCCTTAAAAACGGAAATCTTTATAAATATTATATTCCTTAGACAACAGTAGAGATGACATTGAGTTGCGTGCATGTGTCAAACTTCAATGAAAACATGAAGTATAACGCAGAACGTTTTAATGGCGGGAAACAAAAGTGGACTGGACAAGAGTGGACTTCTAAACATATTTAACTAATGATTGGGTGGAAAAAAATGGGGATGGTCGTTGACGTTTGATATAAAATGAAAAATATTTAAAAAAAAGATAAACTGTGAAATTATCTCAAAGACTTATCTGATGGAAAAGAATTACCAAGATTAATACAGAAAATGGTTTTCTATTTTATTCTTTTATTTCATGGCTGACGCACAAGCCATGCAGGCCAAGAAATGGGGAAAGACATATTCGTGATTTAATAGATGGAAGAGTTTGTGTTTAAACTTTTCTCTGAAAGTCTTTCTACGTGCCAGTGTGAAACTGCGTAAAAAGTATTTTAAAGTCAGCATAAATCTAAAAACAAGTTAAAAACATGTCTTCTGATAGTCCGTATGCCTGTTGGACTAAAGATTCTGTTCTCTCATTATCATACCTTATTTCATCATATACTCCCGTTCAATTTTAATATTCATCCTTCAATATACATATACAAAATAGTTTACCTGTTAACATGGAGATTGTAGTGGATTTACCAGCTCCGTTATGTCCGAGTAACACCGTAATTTGGTCGTCGTATATATTTAAATTAATATTATTCACAGCTATGTTATTCCCGTACACTTTTGTTAAATTCTAAAAGACAAAAGTTAAACTAACATTACCGACCTCTCCGTCTGCTATAGCATATAAATGAATTTCCTACTTAATTAACGACTATAAACTCGATTTTATCTCGACACTATCGACATTTTTATATGCGTGAGTTCGCCGTAGTGAAATTGTCTATCTTATGATAGTCCGGTCAATTTAGACATCCAAGGTTACAGTAATTCGCACTTGGCTGAATATTGGTAGGATTGCTCAATACACTATTATAAAGGAAATGTGAAAAGTCCTCATCGATCCGGCACGTGCAAAAAAATTTACTCCGGGTCAAAGATCACAAAAATGGGTTTTTCGCGATTTTCAGCAAAATTGTAAGTTTTATCATAAAATTAGATTAGACAAAAATTGTAGATCAGATAACTATCTATAAAAAATGTCCAAATACTTTTTTCCTAAGAGCCACCGTTTTTGAGATATAAGGATTCAAAAAGTTGAAAGGGTTGTAATCGTCATAATATGCACACGTTTCCACGCCACCTTTGAGGTAGTGTACTTAGCGCTTTTTTTTTAATGTGGTTTCCCCGGTAGGCCTATTCCACTGATCTTTTATGATTCTGTTTAATTTGAAACTATTGAATAACTGTAGATATTGACAAGGGTTGAAAATGATGAAAGGGGTGTAAATTACAAAAAATAAGAAAATTTATCCGTCTGAATCTAAATCATCATTAACTTCTGCTTTCTCTTGTTCTTCTTCTTTTCCTTCTTCTTCTTTATCTTCTTCATTCTGGGTGTTAATAAATTGTCCCAATAATGACACATCGCATGTCTCTTCGTCAACATCAAATGAATCTTCAATTGTTGGCAATTCAACATTGGAGCATGACCGGCCTTGACAGTTAGTACATGCTACAGAACAAAACAGTCCAACTTTTTTTGCAACCACATTTAGCACTACATCCCTTTTTACAGTTGCAAAAAATGGTATTTAGTAGTTTTTCTGGTGCAGGTGGAAGTAAAGTCTGAACTGGCTCTAATGAATTGTCGACCAACTTCCAACCCCAGTCTTTTCCAACAGCAAGAAATAGGTTCCAATAAACACGTGTTTTCACTCCAGAGCGATGTTGCTGAAGGTTACACTGGCGTAGAAAATAAAGGACTGGGTTTTTTTTTACCCGAAATTTTCATATTTTGTATGTGTAAGTCACACTGACCGATAGAACGAGTATATACGTGGTGTACTTATACATATTATGACGATTACAACTCTTTTAACTTTTTGAATCGTGATATCTCAAAAACGGTGGCTCTTAGGAAAAAAGTATTTAGACATTTTTTATAGATAATTATCTGATCTACAATTTTTGTCTACACTAATTTTATGATAAAACTTACCATTTTGCTGAAAATCGCGAAAAACCCATTTTTGTGATCTTTGAACCGGAGTAATTTTTTTTGCACGTGCCGGATCGATGAGGACTTTTCACATTTCCTTTATAATAGTGTATTGAGCAATCCTACCAATTTTCAGCCAAGTGCGAATTATTGTAACCTTACCCCTATTTTTAAGTCTAATTTGACCGGATTATGAATTTAAAATGAAATATTTTAGTGAATTTTATTTTTAATTTCGACATTATCTTGCTGTAAGAATAGTGTCGGTATTTTTGTAAATAAAGGAATAAAATCCAAAAAAAATCGCGTTAATCGCTAATTAAGATTTATTTTAATGTTACTTGCATAAAAAACAAAACTCGAAATCAACTAAATTGGAAGTCGTAAACAAATAAAATACTCGTAAGTAACGACGAATTGTTACATGAACACGTTTTGATTCGTTATTTCAGTATAAAACCCCCATATCTGATTTCAATGAAAATTTTGTTAAAAAAAATAAAAATAAAAAAAAAAGATAGAAATCGTTTTGCAATTTCGAAACTTTCTATATTTTTGGAAACAGTATTAGGCACGAGCAACGTCTATGTTGAGGGCGTGGGCGTTTCTTTGATTATTTCTATCCGTGACCGCAAAAAGGATTCGTTACCTTATTTTGTCGTTAAGTACGAATAATAATTAATACTTACGCTTATTTTTACACCAACTTCGTGGTCCGTTGGATCATTCTCTTTTACTATATGCATCTCATTATCCTCAACTTCTAAATCTGAAAGATTTTAATTTTAGTATATTTTTTTCGAAATAAATTGTACAACGAAGAGGTTTTTGACCTTGATTATTATCATTGAATAAGGGAAAAATTCATGAAAAGAAATTGTTCAACTATTGGAAGAGGCTAGGTATAGGATCTAGTTGGTTTTAATTATAGTTTATTTCTTTTCTCTCTCTATTTGAACTAAAGTATACTATTTATTGGTCTCTTTCTAGCGTATTGTCTGTGATATAAAGAGATAATCTCAAAATTATTACAACGAGATTAATACTTTAAGTCTAAAATCTCCAAAATTCGAAAAAGTGTTTTGTTCCCTTCCCTTTAAGCCCCAAAACACAAAACACACCTCTGTTAGTTGAAAATCAGTGAGTCCCTAGTGAGCAAGCTTTTTACATATTTTCCCTTTCACTCGAAAAAATATTTTGGATCTCTTTCTCGAGCATGTTTTAAACTTATTACGTCAATAGTTCAAAGAAAAACTATTGACTTTCAAAATTTTCTTTTTCACCTCTCTACCTCAAAATTAGTTAGAATAAATCTCTACAAAATCGAATTCCAATATAAATCCGCCTACGTCAAAATCTTCAATAAGCTGAAAATTCTATACTTAACTTAAATTTATTGGCGAGTCTCTTGACGGTCCAGTTATAGAAATTCTACTGTATAACTAAGATAATATCTACTATATAAAAATAAGTCGGGTTTTCCTTTCCGAAAATTCAAGAAAAATTTTAACAGAAAAGCGGGATCACCAAACGAAATGTTACATAAAACGAAGCCATCTGGTGGCGAAACGGAGTTCGCCGAGTTTGCTAGTATACATTATACATATACATTATACAATATATAAATTACAACATAACATAAAAATTACAAACCTAAACTATCCACTTTTGATGGGAACCAAAATGACTTCTGCAGTAAAAAGTACCAAGGTCTGGGTGTACCCCATGTTCCCGGCAATACTTGCTCCAGATATAATGCCACAAGCATATATAGTATCGAATTAAACAATAACATGATTACAACGTGTCCAAAGAGGAATCGATTGGAATCCAGACTATGCGAGCTGAAAAAACTGTCCCAGGTCATACCTAAAAAAATATATTGGTTGTTTGTAAAGTAGGTTTACGATCGAGATGTTTACGTGATAACGTCTTATTGGTGATATAAGTTTTTGGGAAATAAGGAATTAATGAAGATAACAATTTTTTCAAATTTTAAATTACATCTATCGTTTTATTCACACTTTTGATGATAAATTTCGGGTGCAAAATGACAAGTTTACTTAATCGACTACGATATACATTTTTCTTCATACATTCACGGAATGACTGGCAGCGCTCGAGATGAGACGGGAGATCGGTCCGTCTCTCTCTCGTTATACCTGCGATCGCGCTCGTGAGGTTTTGGTGTGACACAAGTTTCTGAACATGTCACCCGACTAAAACGATTTTAAAGACGTTATCACGTCAAAACATATTATTTTGAACGCAACAAAATCATAACCGAAAAAGTACTAGGATTTAATAACAAGGGTAAGTGTTAATCATTTTTGTTTTAATTTACGATGTTACCGTTTTAAAAAAAAGGGTGCGTGTACTTTATGTACGCGCGTAAGAAGTTATACTTCTTTGGCGTTAGTTTTTGATTTCATGCAAATAATTAATTACAGTTAAATAATCAAAGACTGGAAAAGGAGTCATTATAGTCAATAAAGCTCAGTTTACATTTGAAAAAATAAATAAATAAATATTTATTATTATTCTATTACATTAATGTAACATAAATTCTATTATTATTCGAATGTCGTTTTTAAATTATGTCCAATGCCGTAGCATCTTCCGTGAGCAACTTCATTCTGTTAATTTTGTGTGCGCGCGCATCGTAAAATTTCACTCTCATCAATTTTTCCTAATGCGCCTAAAGAAGTATCTTCAAAAAAATATGTAGTGTATTTTGCATTCAATGTTGTTATTAATTCTGCAAACCTTATCATATATACATTATATACTTAATGGTCTCACGGAAAATTAATGCTGTTATCATAACAGCATTCATTTTGTCACTTGCCCGACTGTCCACTGCGAGTGCGAGCGTACTGAGTGAATAATGTGCACTACTAGTTTGTTATAGTTTTTCTTTGTTTGTTTATGTGTTAATTTGTGTACGTCTTAATAAATGCTTCTTTCTGTTTAACACTTAACTGTTTTTTTTTTTCAATACTTTCGCTAATAGTAGTGAAAGAAGCAATCAAGAAATGAATGAAAAAGTTTGTTGTTGCCCTACTCTACTGTTTTTGGTGAATAGATAGAAGAAACTTGTTGGCTTAAAGGTCTCGTTACCAGGCCATGAAATCTTCAAAAAAGAAAGAAACTCTTTCCATTGTCTACTTTTATACAATTTTGAAATAACACATTTAATATTATATATTACACATTTTTATTTTTAAATTCTAATTAAAATGTCCATAGCATGTTACGTAACACATACCATCTACACTCTCCTTGGAAATAAGTAACTGGAAGCCATAAGACATGGCCGAGTTGAGGGCCACACACGTCAGCGCTTGAAGAAAAGGTGGCACCTCAGTCTCCATGCTGAGGAGGAACGATGGTAGATACGTCAAAAACCATATTACCCCAGTGAACAACGCCGCCGTACTTGCTAAAAGTAAATATTACATAGACATAATTTAGTAAGCTTTATTATATGTGGCAACATTTCAGCGTATGTTTCTCCTTTTTTATTAAGCAAAAAATGTAATTCTAACTACTATTTGTCAATGTCAAAGTCAAATTATATGTCTAGTTTTTTATAAGAAATTCAAAATCCTATGGAATTTAGTCATTCTCGTTTCTTTTCATTCTCATCATTTTAGTCACTCTAATAATTGTGCTTTCCTAGAATTAACCCCTTATTTAAAGGTGAACGCCTCCTCCTGGCGAGCGAGTACCTACAATAAATCAAGTACCTAATGATCATGTACCTACTTAGTATAATCAACAAACACCACTTATTTTATCTATATTGATAAAAGTAATTATATAAGTATATAAATCTAATAGAAGCAAAGCATCAATGTTGCAAAGGCGGAAAATTATTTCCGTTTGAGAGCTCTTCGAGCTCACGAGATCGTTCGAAGGATTTTATTTTGCGGTTTAACGCGCGTTAAACCACGTGTTTTGTGACGAAAGTGATATAAAACCTTCAATGGATTCAAGGCGCATAGAGGCTTTTATTAATACAATAGAAAAACATACTTAGGTATTCCTTAGTTTCGTTCCAAACCTGTTTTGATAAATATGGACATATGGACACATATATGTGTCAATAAATATTTGTCAATAAATATTCTAAACAATATTTTATTTATATTGAAAAATCACAATTTAAATAACCATCATGTTCTATATCAAAATTTTGCAATGGTTCCGCAGTCAAAGCGTAACGAAATATATATATTTATATTGAATTTTATGTTATAAAATGTAGTCAATAATAATCGAACATGTTGTATCTGCAACTATCACTATTACCTTTACTGAAGAAGCCACTCAGCATGAAACAGAAGAATATGGTACACGTCAAATACAGGGTTATAAAGAAGAGAAGAACGGTCCACGGTGTATTTGTAAACACTGCATATTCGCTAAAACCCTCCTCAGTTGTAAACCAATTTACCTAAAAAATCCTTTATATTTAGTAATAGTGGTAATCGAGTAATTACGTATTACAGTCAATAAAATTAAAGGTGGAAAATAAAATTTTATTACAACACATAAAATTAAGTAAAAAATTAAATTACACCTTACAGTGTTATTATTTACTAATCGTAAAGATCCGAGTATAGACTTAGGGTGAGATCTATAGTGCGCACTTGGACTTTGCTCAGACTTTACTTACGAAAAACACTAAGGTTAAACTATGATTTAGTATATTTATAGACATTTTAACGGTGAGATTTAGCTAAGCTCAAGCTAAGACAGAAATTGATGTTTCATTTCATGCAATACCTTCTTTATTATCCTTTAAAAAAGTAAAGAATGGTTTTAGTTAAGTCTGAGCAAAGTCTAAGTGCGCTCTATAGATCTCACCCTTAGGTATTTGACATATGTGAGTCATGGTAAACGTTAAGGATATGATTCAGAAATGAGGTATGACTCCCGTATGTCAAAATACGTCTTTGACAAACGCTGTCTCACACACAGAAATCTCTTAAAATTAAAATTCACAAGTCTGTTCTAATCTTAAGCTTACCTTAAGCAATACTACGAGAAGACTAGAAATTATAAACATGTACACGAATTGTTTGAAAAACCACGCAATCCAATGCAACCATGTTGGGAGACCCATTATTTTCATTATTTCCTGAAAAAGAAAATACTTAGAAATACAATTATAGTAGGATAAATACAAGCGATTTTAATATGTGCGGAAAGGGAGTTGAGGTAGCAGCCGTGCTAAATTACCATTTTTTATGTTGACAACACTGCAAAGTCATGATAGATAGATAGTCTTAATACTTTTTTTTTCAGTATGATGTTATTGTTTACAGCAAGCAGGTTTACAATATTTGTCCCTTATTAATATTATGTACAAAACTTTGCGGTAAAAAAATGTAAAAGTATTTTCTGTGATTATATTAAGTACTAGCTGGCCTGGCGAACATCGTACCGCCTAACAGTCGATTCTTAATTTTTTTTAAATACTTATTCTGCTAATTGGGACACCGGTCTAGCTAAGATAAAAAAAAGAAAGTTGATAAGACAACAAATACATTATGTCAAAAAATAAAAATTTACCTTCCCGGAACCCCTCCACTAACACTTGAACTTTATGATATGGTATTAAAGTTCAAATTGACTTTTAAGTATTATGACGAATATTATGTATGGGAATATAGAAAAGTGTTGTTTGTGTGACTTTTTCACTCAATTTTTTTAATTTTTCTCTCCGTAAGAACCATCCTCGTACTTCAAAGAATATTATAAAAAAAGAATTGGCCAAATCGGTCAAGCCGTTTTCATGTTATGTCGTGACAACGGAAAACGGGTTTCATTTATATATATATATAGATGAGAACGTTAACTTGAAATTGCCAAAATAGTCACAAAGGCAGCTTATATAAAACATAATGAAAACTACTTTTAATGATACAGGCTGAAATTAAATATCTCTATTGGATTCTGAATGCGTATGGAAATGCCCCTTACACTTCCTATGCGGCCAATATGATATGACACGTACAAACCAATTATTGTCGGCCGTTAAAGATAAGTCGTTGTGTTTATTCAAGCATGTATTTATTGGTTTTTACCTTTAGAATCGTTTTGTATTTCAGAATTAACGTTAATCTTAATAGTCATTTTAACCTTTTGACTATTGACGGCCGCAAAATATTATGTAACCATAGTAAACATAAATTTTATTTTTATAAACATTACACATTATATTTTGACAGCCAGTAACGTTTACAATGTTCTTGATATTTAGTGACTAAAAAATTTACTAACAATGTCAACATTTCAAACAAAATTATTTTTAATTCCTACGAATAAAAATCTTACCTTTTTTCCATGTTTACAAGAAACATGAAAAATTTAATATGATAAAATATTTTAATTTTCAAAAACTTTCAATACTAGATAAAAGAGCGTACCAATTTTATAAGCCTAGAAACGTACTCACAAACCTTCTGGCAGTGTTAGTTTCAACGGATTCACATAAAATGCTATTGAATGTAAATGAGATGATGTTGATAACAACCAACCAAAGAATATATTATAATAAAAATAAACACAATATTCTCAATCTATTTTACAAACCTAACCTGACATCATACCTTTAGTTGAGACTCTTTCTCCAAAGTAATAACTCGAACAATATTAACAGCGGTGTAACTGAAGCTGATCATAACAAACATAGGAAATAAAAGCTTCAGCGCATCCACAGCTAGGTCTTCAAGGTATGCTGGATGGGGATATCTTTGTATATTTACTTTGAAGTCACGTAAGTTTCTATTTGTGAGACGAGATACTAACTCCATCGATAGTGAATGTTGTAAGGCAATGAATAATTCGTTTACGTAGCCTGGAAATATAAAAACGTGGAAAAAAATAATCGACAGCAGATACAGATTTTTATAGGTATACATTATTTTTATAGGTATATTACATAAGTAAATGTTGTATCATAAAAGACATTTACTTATTTGCCAATATTTACATAATTTCCGAAATCTCTTAAACATTTAAATTATGTTTTATATATTATATTTAATATTATTATTATTTTTCTAATTTTCACGTAATGAATAAAATGTTTTCATTTCAACAATAAAAACTATAAATGGCGCCAAAACATGAACAGCAAACCACAGTGCATAGAATAAAGCAGGCGCTGCCACAGATAATATGGTATTACAATAGGCAACAGAGTAGGCCTCATGTAAGCTGTCCCTTATGATTAAAAATAATTGATAAAAACGTCTTATAATTGGACTTTGCTTTTAGTGAATTCAAATATAATATTATTATTTTTTAATTTCGGTGACGCATTGTCATTATTATCTAGATTATAACAACTTTAAGTGAATTTTTTAAAGTTGTTGTGAACATTTAAAGTAGGCAAGTACCGTTTAGGCATAAAATATCTATTAATGAATTATATACCAATTTACGCTTGCGTGTACGCTTGCGGTTGTAAAAATGAGTTATATAAAGCTTTGAAATTAAATACTAAAAATAATAAGTAACACGAAGTATGTAGATATAATATACCTTGCAGGAATTGTATTTTTATCTCATTTTAAAGTCTTGACCTAGGAGTAATTTTGAGTCATAGATTTCGAGGTACTAATCGACATACTACTAATGTGTTCAGATTTTCGAATTGCTTTTACAGTTTAAGATTGTTAAGTTGAAATGAAAACGTTTTTCCCCGATTTGCTTAAAGTAATAACTTAATTACCTGGTGAATTACCACCTTCCCATGAAAAAGGGAATCTAGGGCCGGGTATTTGGAAAAATGGAAAAACATTGTCGGAATGCCACGTTCGACTACCAGTCGCGAAGAATGAATTCAACCTCGGTCTTTCAGGAAAACGTAAGACATATTTAACGTCACTTGGCAATTCTGCGATTCCTAAAACCAAACATAAAGTAAAGTACCGATGGCTCTGTACAATAATGCTTTGAAAAGTCTTAGAATGTAACAGGAAAATTTAATACGCATTGGTCATTAACCGTTACGATATCTTTACAGTTTAAAAGTATATCTTAAACCTATTTAACTCTTACTTATAATAAAAACTTAGTATACACTAGTCAATTGTCAATTATATTTCAAAATATGTTTAAAAACACTGAGGAAATATAAGGTACCAAAAATGCAGTCACTAGGGGACACATTTTGACGTCAATTACTTAAATAAATGCATCCAGACCAGACGCCATAAGTTCGATATTAAAAAAACAGGAAAAATAATAAAAGCTTGTACTAACCTGCTAATTCGTCATCAAATTCGACAGCAGCAAGTATTTTTCGTGTAAATATTTCATCCACATAAATGCTTCTGAGGTCATGACTGTTGCTATATGGACGAACTTTAACAAGAAACTTTGCAACTTCAATAATTAATGTATTATTTAAGTTTATATCGGGCGGTATTTCGGGAAAATCGGGGATCTGTGAGATGATTAATTCTAAAATATCTCTAATGTTGTCAACAAATAAATTGACGCAGGCCGTTCGAATTACATCTTCTAATATTGGATTTTCTGGCGAGTAGGCTATCGACATTTCGCTTAAATTCATGCCTGATCTGAAAACAAAATTACTTATAGCGAGCGTTCAAATATTACGTAACGAATTTTTTTTCCTCTTCTAAAACGATACGATGCGGGGCGGGGATTAAATTACGCGTTATTGTTAATATTTTTTTCGACTTTTCAGTACTTTACACCAAATTATAGTAACTTTAAGGTATAAAGAGTCACTGGGTGGTCACGAAACGTTTTACTATTGGGTACAGAAAAACGTTACGACGCGTTACATGGGGGGGGGGCTCAATAATCTCCAAAAATTGCGTGACGTAATACTTGAACGCTCCCATAGGTATTCAAAGTTGTTCATTTAAGTCCGGAGTTACGAATGGTAGCACTCAGCTCCGAAATCTCCCGCCCTTAGTTAGCGATGGCATGCAGTAGAGAAAGGACTTCATTATATTAATAATTTTCTATGAATCACAAAAATCATAACGCCGCGCCGGTACCTTGTAACATCCAATAGCTACGAGGATCCCTTAAATGTAGAGTTATTGTACCACGTGATACCAAAGAACATCAGCGCTACGGATATTGAGAGATATACATCGAAATCGCATACGAACACATCGGGATCAGTATCGCTATTGGAACTTACAGAATCTCACCGCAGCGCAACTCTAAGGATGATAATCTATTTATCAATATTATAATTAGTAGTTCCTAATCCACGTCGAAGGTCGAAAACGAATTTGTAAATTAATGATAGGTAATAACTTTATCAAAACACATTGACTAAATGAACCTCAAATGATAGTCCACAATCCCTTTTTTATTAAAAAATTTCACATGCTTTTAAGTTTCTGTGCTTTAGACGTAATCGGACTAATTTATCATAGATAAAACCATAGACAATAGATTAGGTTATAGGTAGGTACTATCCCTATTGATAATAGTAAATATTATACTAGATATCCTATTACATTCTATCAGTGTAAATAAAGTCCTAAATCCACGCTGAATAAAAGCTCAGTTTATTAAAATAACAATAATTGTACTTACAGAACAGGCAAAGAGAAATTTAAAGAATGCGCTGCTATTGGGGGATAATGTATGACATCTCTTTTAACTGGTTCTATTTCCATACGAACTATTAACACCAGTGCCATAGTTCCCACAGGAAGGACCAGTTCAAGTATGGTCTGCCATGGATGTCTCCATTGTTGTAAAAAGTTCTTCCATATCAATAATCGGAATTTTGTGAACGCTGTGGCAGTCGACCTATCTCTTTTTACACGCATTGTTGGTTTATACTCGTCGTTCGGGCTGGCTCATTCTAATACAAAATATAACCAAATGTTTATCTATAAATCAAAAAAACATTCAAGCAATCTTCAGCAAATTAAATATTAACTATCTACAAGCTATACACCATGCTACCATGGTCAATCAAAATATGTATGCTAGTAAGGTAAAAATCAACGTTCAGACATTTATAACGCGCCGTTAGCGCTCGTTATATTCAAATATACTTTGGATTTACGTCGAGTCAGAGATACCTTTTCGAAAAACGTATTTTATAGTCATTTTTTCTATATTCAATTTACTAAATCTACGAAACGGGTGTAAAAACTGGACACGAGGGTAGGAACCCTTTATATACATATAATATTCCTAAAGAAAATATATTTTAACAATGTTTAGTATATTGTATTATCAATTTAATTACAGAATTGGTATTCGAAACTATATAAAGTCTACTAAATCGATACAGGTACACAAGTACTCATACTATGAACACAAGTCAAATAGACCATTTAGCTTTACTACTACTAGTTGCTACTTAGTAACAGCAGACCGTGGGTAGCCCTAATGGCATTGTCTAGGAGTTCAATTGAAAGACCGATTACGTTTCACGCACCTAACAATGCTTTACGATATATTTCAAACATCATCCTTGCATATTATTATATTTATTACACAAATGCCTTTTCTAAAAGGTAAACTTATTCAAGGTTAAAATATTAATATTATTTATACATATTAAATTATATAGTTTTCTGCTAATTTGCAAATCTTTTTTATAAAAAACGTTCGCCTATTACAAATAATTACCAGCCGATCCTGGTAATGACAAAACTTTGAAATATATTTTAGCAACAAGATTACCCATATAGATTCGGAACTTCAAAACCTTTAAAATTTGAACTTAAAAATGCATTTTTCAATTTATGACGTCCAGTAATTACTGATCGAACATGATAAATCATTTAAGTACGTAATATAAATATATATCCAATATTTGTACCTTTCATTTCTTTTTGCAATAAAAACTCAATAAGTACTCATAACTCACCAAAATATGCAATATTTTATGACCACTTAAACACACAATAAAAATCACAACACCTGCACTTCACAAGTACACGCTGAAAACTAAAAGATAAAAGCAAAATAAAAAAATGTCACCGCACTTCAGTATAATATTAATTATATCCACACCTGTTATCATTCTCATAGATATTGTTCTAGATAATAAACACAATATATTAGACGAGTTATCACAGCAATGCCGCAATGGGAATTGTTATTGTTCAGTCAGTACTGTTGCACTAATCGACACTTAACATTAGTAATATTAGGTCGTGAATAGACCACTTAGGTCTAATCTAGGTGCCCAAGTATTTAAAGAGCCTAGGTATGTTATCTTCAAATGCCTGTAGAAATAATCATACTAAAGTATAACTTTCCAACACAGATCTTAACATAATCCAGGATTGAGAATAAATATTAAGACCAAGTATTAATACCTTTCAACGTCCTTCGAAAGATGGCTAGAGAAAATTGTGGAATGCCTTGGGGTGCCAAATAAATACAAACACAACTTTTTTTATTGCTTACTAAATGTCATGTCTTGTGGAGTGTATATGCTAGTATTTTTATAGAATAAAATAAAGCTATATTGTTATTATTATTTATTAGCGTTCAGTCTAGGTACAGGAGCAACTAAATATTTTCAATTCGATAAGGAACTTGTAATTTATTGTGTGTATGTACCGTGCCAAGACCACAACGTGCTAAATTGATTTAAGCATCGTCTGCACGGTAATGGTAACGCAAGACCTATATAATATAACAAGAATAGACGTAACCTACACTGAGAGGAAATTATTTTGTTTAAGATTACATATACCCCAATTTTGCGCATTTGTACAATACTTTTATCAAAAACGTATCACATTATCTGATAAGAAAAAATGTATATGATATAATACAGTTGTAGATGCGATCGTTTGGGTAGATTACCATTTTTACTATACACTGTTCTCTTTAAGAGTAAGGAGCCAACAGACGACCATACTTTCGCAGTTTGTATCATAATTTATATACATACTTGTGTTGGATTATTTTAATTATGATTCATATTTGAAAACAAATGAATCAATAATGACAAATACACTTAATGAAATTGATGGGTATCGGCATAAAAACCTTGAAGTCAAATCTAAACAAAACATAGAAATAGCAACTTAATATTTTACAGAATAACGTCGAAGATCGCTTACCTTTTTTACTTAATGATGTACTTAACATTGTGATTGTAGGATATGAATAAAATGTGAATTATACAAAAGCTGTATCAATCTCTTAATAAAAATGGTCAAAATTGATTCAAACATTTGCGTTTATAATTTATAGCCATTTGGTAAGTATAAGAAATACATGGTAGTGCTGATAAACCCAATCTTAAATATCTTTTTGATTTACAATTGTTTCTTTTATTCAATAATTAATGAAGATTTACTTTTATTGGACAATTATTTATTCTTATATTGTGAATTAATCATTACTCCCTGTAAATTAGTCCTGGCACAAAAATTTAAAACACACAAGACAAACCATTTTGAATTTAAATAATTTTAACCAGTGACCAAAGAAAAATTATATTGCATACAATATTAAATCATTAGACATTTCAATAAATTTACATGATAAATTTCAAATCAATATTATTTGAAATAAGAATAGTTATCAAAAACTATTTCTAAATCTTGTCCATCATATGATTCATAGGTCTTAGTCATCAAAAGAGGTTATCAGGTACAAATAAAAAGCTAATTTATTTTCATAATTATATACTGTACAAACCTTACTACAAATATCTATATTTATTAATTCAAATAACTACTGCCATCTATAATGCGCATAGGCTCTGTTAGCTTCACATAATCTGTGAAGATCTTGTTTCCTTTTCACAACTTTTCCTGTATTATTTGCAGCATCTAAAAGCTCCCAGGCAAACTGTTCCGGAAAATGAACAGTCCTCTCCTTGTCATTTGTTGCTTCCAACAACCATTTTATGGCCATAAATAAGGATCTCTTTTCAGTGATTGGGCCAGGGACCTTTAAAGTAACATTAAACAATTTCAATTAAATGCTAATATTTGAGCAAATACAGTGTTTGAAAACTAAATATATATATCATGTATCAAAAACTGTAGAACAATACTATATAATTAGATACAGCCTTCTTCTATCCTTCTTTTTTGTCATGGATATTTAGGGATATGTCATAAGCTATACAGAAGGCACATCACCTACTTATCTTTAGAAAACTAACCAATAATATGGTCACAGTTTAGTTTTGTTTTCATTAGTCTGTATGCTATGTAATTATATTTATATATTTTTTAATCATTAGGTACTATAGCATATAGTATGGTCTCATGATTACTTTAGAAGAAATCAGAGCAGCAAAGCAGAATTATTTTGCTCACAAATAACAATTATCTAGTCACCTGGTAGGTAATACCACCCCTTTTAATGGGTAACAACTGTAGGAGAGGTTTAGAATTGTCAACAGCCCTATGCAGGATATCTCTTGGATTTAATTCAATTTTTGCTTTCTCTTCAGGTGTTTTTGCAAGATGGTAGCGTTCAATTTGTGTTCTTTTAATATTTTCAAATGCTTTTTCCACCAAACTTCTTGCCAATTTCTTGTTTCCCATTTTCATTACGTGGTTTATAACTTTGCTAGAATATAATTATTAGTATAATTTTATAAAAACATTATATTTTTTGGGTTTTCAAAGAATACAATTTTTAAATAATAGTTATTGATTTTTTTTATAGTATTGCATATTATCATTCTTACTAGTCAGTTTCAGACCTATGGCAAAAATTGCCATCAAATCATTATTGACATAAAGGCAGACACTTCAAAATAATAAAAGAATCAAGTGTAGTACAGTAACAAGTTAGTATACCCATATCATAAGGTATTATTTTAAAAACACTGTTGACACTTTTTATTTTTGAGTACTACAGTTGCATAAACCAGTCAAAGATCAAAGATTTTTCCCTACATTAAAAGAACACAAGGGGTCTTGTAGTATATGGTTAGCACAACTTTTAAAAATATAAACTACTACTACAGACAGTTTACTCACTTTACAAGAGGATCATAATAAACAGAAGAAGTTTCTGCGACAGTAGGTGGCTTTACCGGTACTGTTGCAATTTTGCTCAGCTCATTACTTTCAACAAGTGTTGCTTGATCTTCCTTCCTAAATATTGGGTTTTGAAAATAGTCAGGGAAACTTGTAGGTCGTGGATAAAACCGAGTTTGAACTATAACTGGAGGCCGTCTGAAATAACGTCAAATACATCTCAATGGCGAATAAGATAAATATAGTTACACGAGTTCTTTACATATAAACATAACCTATAGACTAGATATTATGTACTATCACAATATGTTTTTAAAATATCAGCAATATAAAATTATTTATTTTCATGTTTATTCATAAATAATAAATTATTTAAACTTACACCTTCGTTAAATGCGACGGTAGTTTACAAATTATTGCAATATTCTTGCTTAAATTCATAATGACGATATAATTAGGCTAAGCCGGGAGCCCAATTTAAAAAAAATTGTTTTTATGTGGTCTAATAGATAATAGAATATAATTAAAAATTCAGGTAAATGGAACTTTAAAATTATTTATGATTGACTTGATATATTTTATGCAATAGCAAGAGTGTAATAATAATACAAACTAGGAATAGAGAAGACACTCTATACACTATGGATTTATGAAACCCACTTTTTTTTATGTTTGTATCTAGAAACCCACATGTCTACTTTTATCTTAGAATAGAAAATAAATACATAAACGTATTTATATTTATAAGTAATATTTATCCACATGCTTTCGAGTTTCTACATTTAAAACACGTGTTTTCATTTTGTTTACATTATACAAGTGCGAATTTTTTATGCGCTTCTGAATTATAATCAGAAGTGAATTGAATATTTAAATCAATACGAATTAATATTAGACAATAATAATAAATATAAACAATGTGTATGCCTAAAAAATACAAGAAAATATGACATCACAGTGTTAACACACATACACATCAATTATGAATTATACATATTCAATACATTATCAATTATACATTAGAACATACGCAATATATTAAAGGAAAAAACAAGTAACCACAAGATAAGAATAAAATAATATCTAAAAATTAAAATTTTAATAATAACTAAAACTAAAAAGACATAAAATAAAATAACAATAATAATCAAAACTAAATGAAAACTTAAACCTTATTAAGAGGATGATAAACGAAGTTATGGTAAGTTGGCCGACTGTTGTTTGCCTTTCCAATTAGGGATAAATTAATATCATCATCATCATGGCAGACGGTTGTTAAACACATCAATATTTTCATCGATGGCAGTAATCAAGTTGTAATTGGACGAAGAACAAAACTTCGTCGATAAGTCGATTTACAGTTTACACGACAGTAATTCGTCGTCGTCGAGTTTATACTATGGATAATGGAATGTAAATATGCCTGCTTTTTCCAATATTCCAATATACAGACATTTTAAATGTCTACTTTTTTATCTATCTATGGTAGTGCCATGTTAAATATTATATAAAACAAAAACTATAGTCTGTGAACAGTGTCAGCCACCATGTTTGTTTGTATTTTTTTAAGATAATTTAGATTTTTATTTACTTACTAGTAAATTGTGTTTTTTGGATGTTAAAATGTCATCAATCATAAAATTTGAACTAAAGGACCTTCGAAAACTAGCTAATGATAAAAATTCTTGTGTAATTGAAAAGAAAGTGACCCAAAATATTCCATTACAGCCATGGTGTCTGGGTAATTTGAAGGAATCGGTAAAAAATCTTTTAGATTATAAAATTGGAAAATTTGACAAAGAGTAAGTAACAATTTGGAGACGCTATGTCATACTTTATTATAATAATTAAATATCAGTTATTGTAACTGTTATATTGAGTTAAAGATTCAACATTGTTTTTCAGATTTAATGGAATATTATTAAGTTACAAAAATTTACGTATATTACAAAATGTAGGAGCAATCAGGAATGACAATTCAGATATTCAGTTCCAAATACAAGCAGATTATTTTATTTTTTGTCCATATGTTGGAGCTACATTAAGAGGCATTGTATACCAAAAGAATATTACACATTTAGGGGTACTAGTGCATAGGTAATGTGATTTTTACCTTTTTCTTATTTTAAAAATTTTGTTAATAATAAAATTGGTCAGTGTGTTGAATAATACAGTGAATAATATATTTGTTATACCTAATTTGCAGAGTATTTAATGTGGTTATACCACGGCCAACAGAAGAACCTGGAAGTGAATGGATAGGAACAAACATTGTAGAGGGCCAGCAAGTTATCTTTCAAATAGCTGCTTTGGACCTATATGGTGCTCTTCCATATATTAGAGGAAAAATTGATGAAAGGTATAAAAATACCACAGTAAATATTTTATAACAAAAATTATAGATAAATAAATATGTAAAGCGTTTCTTTATTAAGTTGAAGCATCAATAATGATTTAAATTGTTAATTAAAAAGGAAAGGAATCACTTTTGCTTTGTATAATGAATACTAAAACCGATCAGATCCATTCACATTGCATCTTAACACTAAGTGTATCAATTAAATACCTGATTTTAATTTATCTCAACCTAACCTTGCATGTTATGTTGTTTTTAGATGGTTTAAAAACTTTGAAGTCAATGGAGAGGAGGAGGAAATTGATGCAAAAAACATAAGCCCTCTGAATGTTTCTTATGTTAACTTTGACAAAACAAAACCCATGCAAAAACAAATTGGTGACGGACCAGGCACATCCACAAAAAAGTCATTGGTCAATGCTCAAGGAATAAATAATTCAATGAATGGTCAAAATGGTGATGATACTGAATTGAGCATGGCTCCTACAAAAAGCAGAACTAAAAAAGAAACTAAACTCTTAGACAACGAGACCAAACATTCTGAGCCCAAATCAAGACCTTCAAAAAAACATAAGAAAGATGGGTAGTTTATTATACAAAAGGCAATACAATATACATTATGTATTTTTCATTTACAAATTTATTATAGAAATATTTTACTGTACACATTTTTCAATTTTGATTGTTATATATTTAATATTAAAATATTTAAACTTAGGTTAAATATATATTACAATCACACTATAAAAAACTAATAATTTTGACCTTTTTCTGTGCCATATGTGCTTGTTTCATATAAATATTAAACCGAGTATGTTAAGGCCCAAACATTACTATAAAACCACTTATTTTGGATACCCATCTATCATCTGCACTTCATTATTCAATATGCTATAATAATCATATCCCATGAAGAAAATTAGATTAAGAGGGAATTAGTAAAATCCTAATTATCCCCTGCCTTAGAGAAAATTGAAGTAAAAAATTTAATCACAATTTCAGCGCGCAGCTTTGCATATTAATAATGAGGAGAAAACTCCAACCATTCGGTGTGTAGCAAAATTATATAGAAAAAATTTCACCTGCCGAAATATACCATACAATTTTTTATTTAGTTTTTAAGCAATTTAAAAAAATATAAATCAAATACGCTTGTTTCTACTACCTACGATTTTTGAAAAATTACGTTCATTCCTAAAACTTTAAAAGTTTCTAACTGGGTGAATTTTGACTGGAGAAAAAAGTCATAGATCTTTTTTTTTTTGTGTAAACCTCCACGATGCTAAATGGGGATTTTCTAGAGCGTAATAGAGACCTGTTGAGATGCTAAGCTTATATTATAATAAAAAGAAAAAAATGATATATAAAATACGTATTCACCGGTGTGGGGAGCTATAGACTTTCAAAAATGTAAAAAAAGAACTGTTGCGTGGACATACTCGAGCACGTCAGATAATGATAGCATCCATGTCCTACGTAATAATGTACGTATGTTAATCTTGGGGGTGGGGTACGTAAGGGTTGAAAATGAGAAGAAAAAAATTTAATAGAGCGCGTCAAATTTTCTAAGGGGATGTTAGGTGAACCTAAAAAAAGCTCTCATCTAATAATCTGACGATTTGGATGTTATGGCGCGTCTAAACGGGCCATGTTTTGCTGCAATTGATGGCTGCAACACTGTGGCCGGCAACATTGCAAACAATAGCAGCCACACTATGCAATATTGCAGTAATGTCCCGGCCATATAGCCAAACATGTTTTGTATAGCCGATATTGCCCCGATGGGTGGCCGGACGATCGCTAGGCTATCGAATTCAACTGCAATATTGCACAGCCAATTCTATTGTTGTTTCAGTCACTCTCTTTGTTATGGCACAGTGTATCCTTTTCTACGCGACATGACGTTTGCTATGAGTGAAGTGTGCCTGTTGCTATATTCTGTGTTTTGCGATCAGCTGTATTTGACGTTAGATTACTACGTAAAAATTACTGCTTTTGACATTCTAGTTCTTGAATAATTTATTATCAAGACTTATTTCTAGACTCAAATTGTCTACAGTTTCACGCCTATTTAAGTAAGGTCGAATCCACAATCTCTTCTTTTTATGTTTCTTTTTTAAAACAATATAAGCTGCTGGGACAAGTGTGATTTCGTCAGCCAGTGTTGCCGGTTTGTGTAACCCGTTTAGGAGTCTGCATCATGGGCCATACTATTGTAGACATATTGCAACACATTGCCCAGCCATAGATTGTTCGGCCATCAGCTGCATTAAAATATTTTTCTAATGGCCGGACAATTAGTTGCCAACAGTGCAGCCATCAATTGCAGCAAAACATGGCCCGTTTAGACGCGCCATTACGCAAACTCGCGGTTATTATTCGATTTTACCAAAAAAATCACCATTTTGAAATAATCAAGTGCGTCAGATTAAGATATATATACATATATGGTTTATGTCGGTATGTCCTAGACGTGCTGTCTCATAATCTGACAATTTAAAAAAAAATTATATCATTGTACTTAATTGATCAGATCACTTTTTTATTTGCATGCTCAGAAAATAGCATGCAAATAAAAAAGTGTATGTTGTTCAATGAATCTAACTCTATGATTTGGGCCCCACAAGAAAAAAATATTATCTAATGGTAGAGCGTATTCAAAATAAATTTATGAGAAACATTTACATGAGGTTGTATGGAGTGTACCCATTTTACCCAGTAATATATCCAACAAATGATACTTAGAGGTAATAGTATATTTCATTACAAGTGCGGAAAGCCTGTCATTGCAAAGAGTTTCGACAAATGTCTACCCGAGCCGAGGCGCAGCCGAAGGTGAGGGTTGACAGTCGGAACAAGTTGCAATGACGGTTCCGCACGTGTACTGAACGACTATTTTTAATACAGTTGCGAAAAAATTATGCAATTTAATAAAATAATAAAAAAACAATAAACTCAACTCACTAATCATTTATTTCTTATACAAATTATTGTTCACATATACATTGGTACAGTTTTTTATACTAACTGGAGAAGTTTTAGGTTGCATATTTATTTACTGTTTGAGACAAACTATTATTTATTTCGTATGATTTTTCATGTATATTTAATATATAATATAACAAACAACTAAACGCGCAAAGAACATTTTTGGAAAATGGCGCCAACCGTAAAAGAATATAAGCAGATTTTTTTTTTCTTCACCCATTCTGGGTAGGCAAAGGGAACTATGCCCATAAGCCAAGTCTTCAGTACAATTTTTTATTGATATGAAATGAAATTTAAGGAGATGAAATGAAATCTAACCTAACTCATTGAATCAAATCATTAAATCTTATATTGAAACAAAGCAGTAGCATCTTTTTAGAAATATTTGCATGAATCATAAAAATTTCTATGATTTTTTTTAGTAAAAACTTCGTGGTTGGTTTTTTCTTTTTAATAGACATTATTTTGACAGTTGGGAAAGAAAACGCACTAGTTCGGAAAAGGTAAAAAAAAAGCACGAGTGTGTAATAGCCCACATCCCGAACGCTATACGTCCCTGCAATACGCCACTTTTTGAGCAACTGTATTAAAAAATATATAATGCGTGTGCCACTCGGCGTGGTAAGCGGTCGGCAGTGCCTCGGGCGCGTACGAATTTACTCAGAGAAGCAACATTTACTTGCGCACCCTAACCACTATTGCTTGTGAGACGGATATATTTAGTTGCACACTGGCTGAATTTACAAGAATTGCATTATGTATAATTAATTATAAAAAGGTTTAGATTTTAAGTTTTTACTGGTTATGTTTGTATTATGATTTTAGTATTAAGTTACTATAAAAATAGGAAACAAGGAAAATAAATAAATAAGTACTTATCATAAAATAATTTAAAATTCATTCGAATTGATCATTCGAACTTCGACGTAGTTTCACCACAAAACACATAGGTACTATATTAATATCACTCATAGTTAATATTTTTAAAACAAAATAAGCCATTACGTTAGACCAACATTGGTAATAATATCATGCTACGAACAAGCTGTGTGATTAGGTGTAATGAAAGCAAAAGACCAGAGTGAGGATGGAGTTAGAGAGTAATAGAGAAAAAGTGAGAGAGTAATACAACCTCGGAGAGGCATCATGCAGCTGCACGTATTAAAGTTTATCGACGAAGTTTTATTATTTCGGCTTGTGGAATTCGTCAGATTATATATTTTTTCGTCTTCCTTGAATTATTTCCTTCAAAATAAAAAAAAATCATCCACGCTCGACCACGGATCCACGTCTGATTGTCAGTCGGACTAGACGGGCGGATATATACATGGTGCTCATATTCGGTGGAGGTACTTAACTGGGTAGAAAGTATCCCCCTGTATACTAATCTGCCACGCTTTAGTAAATCCCGAAATTTCCGCTTGGACTCCCCTACTATAAAAAGATCTAGAAATTTTAATTTGAACTTTTTGTCTACCCTGACCGTTTTCAAGTCATTACAAAATACATATTTTATTCTCATTATTTGCCAGGTGTGACACGCCTTTCTGTGCCGAAATTGTGCTTTAAAAAATTACGCCAACATGTTAATATTTAATTTATCCCAAACCTTTGCAAACAATTTTTTCGACCGAAGGGTAAGCTAAGCTAGTTCGACCATACCGCCTTTATAAACTAGTACACTGACGCGGTGTAAATGTTTTTCTCTGTGAAAATGTTTAGTAGTTCTGTCTTAATGTTATTTGCCAAACTAAACCATCGATAATCAAGATTGAAGATTCAAGACATCGATGTTTTGCCGTTTGCGTGTTTTTAATAGTTTCGTGAATTATTAAAATTTTCCTAATTTAGAATCTTGTAATATAAATATCTATCAACCCATTAATAATCTTTTCGTTTATGTAGTGCTTTTATACATATCATATTGCAATAATCCAAAACTACCTTTTCAAAACTCTGGTTATCAATGTAAGGATAAAAATGTTACACTACAATTTATTATTATTGATACAGTAATATTTCAAGCACATACGTAAAATAAAGTAAGATTCAGATGGAGTGCCTGAGATTGAAGCTTGCTTTTGGAAAGACATAGGATTTTTACGAGAAGGCTTGTATTATTGACTAAAAATGTCGAAGAATGGCGAAGTGCCGTCAAATCAAGGTAGAAAAATTGATTAGCGTATAAACAGCTGATTGCTGCTTGGGTATAATTAACCATGTTTTATTTGTAGGACCTAGCAGGCCATCAATGCCGAAGCCTGATTTGAATTTATTGCCAACTGAGAAACGTAAAATACTAAATTTGCAACTTGAAGGAGGACCATCCGGTGATAATGCGGCTTTTATGCCATTTACTTCAACGGCGCCACAAAGATCGCGAATGCCATCAAGAACAATAAGGGATGTGCTTCCAGATAATACCAGGTTATACATTTAGTGTAATTTTAATATTTTTATAACATATTTAAATTTTGCTGTTTAATGAACACATTTTAAATAATAATAATTATTAAAATATTGATTTAAACAATTTTCAGAGATAGGTGTAGAATATATCCATCAATGCAATCATCAGGCAAGTTGCAGCTGTCTGCAACTGAAGTATATGACTTCACCTCAGATGATTTACAGGATCTAGGAGAAATAGGCAGAGGTGCATTTGGAGCAGTTAACAAAATGGTTCACAGAAAGTATGTCTTTTTAATATTTTTTTTATTTATGCTATACAAACACCCTTTTCTTGTGGTTAACTACTCTAAAGTTAATAGAGTATTTAAATAAATAGTGTATAAATTGCATATGATTCATATAGTTATAAAATAAATAAAACAAAACCTTTTTGTACCAAAACTAAATGTGATTTTTTTAAATATTGTTATTAATATTGATTAATAACAATATGTAAAAAAATCACATTTAGTTGTTGTTTATTGAAACAAACATGTTTTTATTGGTTGGCCCGTAGGTCTATTGCCTTATGTATGTAAACACACTAGTGAGAATTAAATTTCACCAGTTTTACATATTTTCTAGGTCAGGCAAAGTAATGGCAGTGAAAAGAATTCGCTCAACTGTTGATGAGAAGGAGCAGAAACAATTATTAATGGATCTTGAAGTTGTCATGAAGAGTAATGAATGTCTTTATATTGTACAGTTCTATGGAGCACTATTTAAAGAAGTAAGTACACTTACTTCTTAATTAATTCTTAATTAGAATAACTATGTCCTTATTTTTATAATGTAAGGTTACTAGGATGTACTTGTACACAGAACACTGCAAGTTTTGGGATATCTCACAATCATTGGTTTGTTTGTAACTGAAAAGTATAAACATAATTATAATTTCTGTTCTTTTCCTTTTTTAGTTTCCTGATAAGACCACACATCATTTGAACTTTATTTATTATTATTTATTATATTAATTTGAAAAAAATCATTATATTTTTGACTTTGCATAATTTTAGGGTGACTGCTGGATATGCATGGAGTTAATGGATACATCATTAGACAAATTCTACAAGTATATATGTGAAAGGATGCAAACTCGAATGCCAGAGACAATATTGGCAAAAATTACTCTTGCCACTGTAAAAGCATTAAATTATTTAAAAGAAAAGTTAAAAATTATTCACAGGTTAGTGAAATTTAATATACAATTTCAATGTTTAGTAATAATCATTTCTTTGAGACTTTCTTATGGAGGCATTTCCTTTCAAGTGAAACTGAATTTTAAAAACCATTTAGGAACTCCTTTGATTGCACTTAAGTCAACCCATATATTGGTAAAAATAAAATGGTTTTCTACTCATTTCTTGTCTTGGTAAAAAAGTTAATTTTTAATTTTATATATTATGCAGCATCTGTCACTTTATCCGCAAGAAACTCGTCTTTGTCCTGTTCTCTTTCACAAATCAAGTCATTAAATACTAATAGTATTATATCAACCAATTCCAAAGAAAATATTTCTAACAGTTTTGCTATACTCTACTATTATACACTTACCAATTTTATGTTCATGGGATATTATTTAACAACTAGTTTATATCATAATATATTTTAAGATGGTTTTTTTTTAAAATCATAATTTTTTTGTTTATTTATTAAATCCAATAACTGTTTTTAGGGATGTTAAACCATCAAACATTTTACTAGATAGAAGAGGTAATATAAAACTATGTGACTTTGGTATATCTGGGAAATTGGTCGACTCAATTGCGCGTACTCGCGATGCTGGTTGCAGACCCTATATGGCGGTGAGACTCAATTTATATTTAACTGTTTCATATTTCACTCTAGCATTGTAATTATTAAACCACACATTCCCTAGTTCACTAAGCTATGGCAGATAGTATTTTAACAAAAATTGCCTTTGATATTATTTTCTCAATTTCATATATATTTCTTTAAACCAAATGCATTTATTTAGTATAAATATTTTTAACTTTACAGCCTGAAAGGATAGATCCAGGGCGCGCTAGGGGCTACGATGTGCGATCTGATGTCTGGTCATTGGGTATAACATTAATGGAGGTCGCGACTGGTGCCTTCCCTTACCCCCGCTGGGGATCAGTCTTTGAACAGCTTCAACAAGTGGTTCAAGGTGACCCACCGCGTCTCACCAATAAGAATAATATCTTCTCAAGCAATTTCATCAATTTTGTCAATACTTGGTAAGTTATATAACTAGATAATAAATTATTAATTAATTTGATTAAAATTATTTCAGATAAATATTATAAACTGGCCTTGATAATGTCTAAATGTTTAGCTGTTTGCTGTTTGTTGGCTTAAAATATGGCAACTATGATCTGGTGCTAACTGTCCAAAATAAATAATACCCTGTTTCTTTCAGCCTAATAAAGGAAGAAACGCAACGGCCCAAATATAATCGTTTGTTAGAGCATCCATTTATAAAAGGCATAGAACAGAGCCGGGCCGACGTTGCTGCCTATGTATGTGAAATACTTGATGCCATGGAACGGAATGGAGTTAGCCCATTTACCACTGATCAGCCAGCACAGGCCTGGATTGATTAATTAATATTCAATAGATTTTTTTTAATACCACGCGATAACTTTCGCTAATAAATAAAGTGGGTTTAAATAAATCAAAAATATGTAGAACGCTAATTATTTTATGTAAACAACATGTCATTTATTATTCAGTGATACCAAAGCGCGAGAATGAATATTTAGTATAATGCTCTGTCCGGTAACGCGCATAGAGCTTATACTTGATTATTAGGAAACAAGTACAGTATAACTCCTGTTTGTCAAATTTAAGTTGGACATACGAGAGTAAACCTTCACGATAAGTCTCGAACTTGACCCTAAAATGACCTTCAAAGTTTAATACTGAGAAATACATACATATAATTATGTATGTTTTACTCTGTGTTTAATGTTGGATATACCTATACCTTAAACTTGCTTCTCAGTGGTGGCTCAAGAATGCCGATTATTTTATAAATCACTGATCAAAATTTAGACATTTATTATAAGGTTCACATTAATATTCATATTATAAGTAATAATAAGGTTAGCATGCCTAAAATTAAATAGAAGCAGAGTTCAAATTTCACTATTTTATACCATTTTAATTGTAGATTAATCACTGGAGTTGTAGAAAATTTATCAACATTAATGCAAAACACAGCACTTGCAAACTATATTTCAAAATTAATTTATATATAAAAGAATTGTAGTGTAAATATAAGATTGTTTTAAGTGTTTGTTATAAATTATGAGCAAACTGTTTGTGGAGTGTAATGCAGATTTCAATTAAGGTATAAATTTAATATAAAATCAATTGTACAGACATTTCATACTTAAAATTATGCTTTAGGACATTTATTATAGGTCACACTCTTTTAAACCTATAACATAGCTATGTATGGATTTGGTCATTAGTACCTACTCTGTGGCTTAGTGGTTAATACAAATGGTCTATAACCCAGAGGTCATAGATTGATGACGGGCAAAACAGTTGTTTTGGGTTGGTAAGCACAGAGGGCAGATAAGCAGATTAAGATTTTTTTCACCATTAAATTATGACTGATGGTAAGTCATCTTTCACCAATTTAATATACACAAAAAAAAAATTGTATATTATTGTTCAATTTGAGTAATTTCTTTATTCCCAAGTAACGAAAAAACTATGCTTTAATGAAATAGTTATGTGCATTCAATTTGATACAAAAGCAAGTATTATTCCAGAACCATTTCTGGTAATATATTTATTCACTTATATTTTGTGTAGTAACCTAAAGATATTGAGCTTTTTTTGAGGCACAACAATATCCAAATCCTGTATTAATTTTTACATATTTCAATAAGATTATGCCAGCAATCAATCTCAAATATTAACTTACTTAAAAAATATTAGAATTCTAAAATGCAAACTGATGTAAATGTGAATATTTTATTGTTTTAATACACTGTGAAATATTTAATTAAGAATAGAATGAATACATTAATAAAAAAATTGTTTCTTTTTACCAATATATATTTTTGACTAGTCTATAATATATCTATTAAATCATACAGGATTATTATTATAAAACTTAAATCTTTAAAATTACAAGTTAAATCCATTTACACATCTATAACAGTTATTACTTTATTGTTTGTGTAGTCATTTACAGATTCTTATAAAATATTGAGAGCCGTAGCACTACAAGTTAGAGCTCTATATAATTATATTATCATTCCAAAACTTGACCCATTTTCTTGGCATTCTTAATAGTGCCAAATTTTATTAACAATTTATACTTTGTGCCATCTGTCAATTGTGGTGATAAATAAAATGCATCACTAGTTTTTGGTTGCATTTCTAGCAATGGTATCCATTCTTCTGCCTTAATAATTCTATCTATTCTTCTTCCATAAAAGTCTACAGATGATATTTTAATTAAGCTGTTATCTTCACTTATGTATATATGTCCTATAAGGTTTCTAAATGGATATGTAACTGCTGAAAGCACAATCCCACCAGTTACACCTAGAAAAAGGTTAAATTAGCTGCATCATAAAAAGAACATAAGAACAAAATAGCCTATCAAATGTAACTAACCTATGTAACTTCCTGCAAAAAAACTCTGTTCAGGCATTACAGATAAAAATTCCATTAATCCAACACTAGGTAAAATTATACAAGAACCGAAAACATGATATATCTTTAATCTATTTAATAAAGCGAAATAGCCCATGGAGGGAAAAGAAAATACATGGTCAAATTTTTCATGAGGATAAGCGACATTTTTAGTAACTGTTGTTAATAATCTTTTAATTGTGTTTAAATGTCTCGGAAAAAACATTGTATTGTTCTATTTAGCTTCCGCACATTGCTTACTTCCAAGTACCTGTTTATACTTTATATTTTTAATGAAATATCTATTAGGTTATCAGGCATCAGCTGTTTAACACAGATAATGGCCTATATATAGTGAGTATAGATCATCTGTGGTTTAGTGTGAACATTCTACCTTTATAAATAAAATATAGTAATACTACACAAAATACAGAGCGTATTGCATTATCCCCCAAATCAAGATGTCCAGGGGAGTTTTTTGAGGGTAGGTTTATTTAAGGGTACTTGATGTCACGATAATTTATCTTGCTCTAACCAAAATTACAAAAGACTCCATAATTTACTCTGAATACGATACGATACCTGAAGGTTTCGAGTACTTTTAAAAAACCTGAATGTAGTTGTAGGTACATAACAATAATAACTCTACTTCCCACATCTCATAATTGAACGTCTGATTCCTAACTATGCAGGACCTGTGCTATGATAACCAGACTGCTGATAAACATACTTATATTTGCTTCATACATATTATAGATAAATTACACCTAGACACAGAAAAAAATACTCAATGCTCATCCAACAATATTGGTCCTGGATGGGACAGAATAATCAAACCCATAACCTCAGCTCGGCTTAAGCAGTTAGCAGCCAAAATCACTATCTTAACAGACTAACAGGCGTGTCGATGTTGGTTTCAATGTATTTTTAATTTTGAAAATGTTCCCTGGTTTTCAATATTTTGAAACAAATATTAGACAAAGCTGCATAATTTTCCTTTTTTTTGTACTTCAACTTTTCGCTGGTTCACCCTAGAATGGAATCTTAAGGAGATACCACCGATATTTTTTTGATATTGTTAACTTGCATGCAACGTGTTCATACGAGGAATATATTATACAGACGAGACAAAAACTAAACAATAACATGTAAATAATACTATTAAGGGCTGAAATTAAACAGAAAACTAAAAAAGTTAAATAGTTAAAAGGATAAAATCACTACACAAATTATTTAACGCGTAAAAGTAACTCGTAAAACCTCCTGAAACAGTATAATGAAATAAAATTGTTATGTGTATTACAATTTTGCTGAAGTGCTAAGTCTGAGAATGAGTATTCTAAGCATGCCTTAGGTTTAGTAGTGTTTGCACAGAGAGAGGGAGAGAGAGAATATAATTAAATATTAAAGGATATTAGTAGTTCATAAAAGGTTGGGAAACGATTTGGTCTACAGCACTACAATTTAAAACCACTCCATTGTTATAAAGATCTTTTTAATGCTATGTTTCTTTTCAAACTTAGCAAGATATTCTAGACTCACCTTATCTCCCACTCTCTATCTAGATTCTAGAATGAACATCTTGGATCCTAAAAGTTTTAGAAGTTGCAAGAAAGTAGATACATTTTTTATTATTATCAAACCCTCAACCGTTTTACGGTTTTCCTAACAGAATTGCAGAAGAAATGTTCAATATGCTGCAGCCTGCAAGGGCGAGGGCTTAAATGATTACTTATGCAGTTGTCGTAGATTGAGATCAAGCATGAGTGTTTTTTCTCGGATATAGTTGTGTTGTTAGAAGCGATGAATGGAAGTGGTGTCGCCAGCTACAAAATCTATTCCATGTTATGTGGAACATGAGGATACACCTTCTTACAAGCATCTTGCAGAACAAAAAAAATGATGATCTTGATGAAGAGTGACAGTTATATTTGTTCTTCTCATCAGTTCTGTCTAAGCCCTTCATATAAGAACTGGTAGTACATATTAATTCTTATAGTTAATAGGTTTGTTACCTATTTGAATTTCTTTTATAATATATAGCCGCAAACATTAAATGAGGGTATAAATATATATTTTTAATAGCCAATTTACGAGCCAAAACTTATACTTCTAATGTCAAGTAAAAATAAATGCTAATTGTCAACGTCACGAACATGATGTAGATAGACTATCCAGTATCCACGTGCGTTTGTGTTTTCATAAAAGTATTTTGCTAAAAGAGTTTTAGCTTAGCCTACTAAATATTGTTTTAATCATTTTTATAGGCCTAATATGGCAGTTTCAATGAAAGAAATGTAAGTTAATAATAGTCCACGTTCAGGTTTCAGGTTTTTAAGTAAGCGTACTTAAATTTCTATGAATGTTGTACGTGCTAAAAAGTTATAATAAAAAGTAGTAAAGTAAGTAATCACAAGTTATAAACAATAGGTCCTAAAGTTTCTTTACTATAAATTACAGATATGAAAAAACGTCCGAGTACGAAGCATTCTATACCGGTGGAGATATCCAATGGACGCGAGATGGTGCTAACTTTTTGTGTCAATGTGAAGATATTATAAAGTTTGTTGATGTAAATACTCTTTGTAATACAATAACAATCGGAGCTTCTGGAGAAGACAGTGATGAGAATGATGTAATATATACTTTTCAACTATCACATGACAATAAAACAGTAGTAACTGCACACAAAAGTGGCCTAATTAAACTATGGGACAGTGCAACAGGAATATTACAAAAATCTTGGAGATCAGGACACAAAGGTGCAGTAGCAAAGCTGGCATATGACATGGAGGATATAAATATAGCTTCAGCAAGTTCAGATGGTAACATACGACTTTGGGATCTAGTTCATTATACTTGTACCAGTAGTTTAAAAGGTGCTATGGGTGTGTTTAGTGTGTTAAAGTACCACCCAGATCCCTCAAAGCAGTTAATATTTGGTGCAGCAGATGACACTAAAATAAGGTCCTGGGATGCGAAAACAGGAAAAGAAAGCAATATTTACTCAGGTCATTTCAGTAAAGTAACTTCTATTCAATTTACTTTTGATGGTAATTATATGGTCAGTTCAGGAAGAGACAGAGTGCTTATATTATGGAAAATATCTGAGAGCAAATCTATTAGAGTGTTACCTGTTTATGAATGTATTGAAACAATGATCTTGCTACCTCAAACTTTTAAAATTCCTAATTTTACAAAGAAAGTTGACACTCAAGGAATCTATGTTGCCTGTGCAGGAGAAAAAGGGCTTATAAAAATTTGGAACATTGAAATGAGTAGGTTGATGTATGAACAAAGTAACAGTTTAGTTTCGCCTGCATCAGATGAAGGTGGATTAGCAGTCATGCATTCATTATTTAATGAAGCAAGAAATATGCTATCTGTGATTACTGCTGACCATAATATTATTATACATGATTTGGAAACATTTAATTGCATGAAACAAATAACAGGGTTTTCAGATGAGGTTTTAGATATAATATTTCTAGGTAATGATGATACACATATTGTTGTTGCTACAAATAGTAGAGACCTCAAATATTATACTTTAGACAATATGGATTGCAAATTAATTAAAGGTCACACAGATATTGTTTTGGCATTAGCCAAATTTCCTACTAACAAAAAAATGTTCATTTCTTCTGGTAAAGATAATAGTGTAAGAATTTGGAAAATAGATGAATTAAGTGAAATCAAATGTTTTGGAGTTGGTAAAAGACACACTGGTTCAGTTGGAGCTGTTTGCACATCTCAGATAAGCTGCAGCTTTTTTACATCTGTCAGTCAAGATAACTGTCTTAAAGTATGGGCAGTACCAATGAATACTGATCAAATTGAACAGACATTACAGTCTAGTCATACTGAACTAGCTCACAATATGGATATCAATTGTGTGGCTGTTTCACCCAACGATAAAATTGTTGGTACTGGCTCTCAAGACAAGACAGCAAAACTGTGGACTGAGGATTTAACAATGCTAGGAACATTAAAGGGCCACAGAAGGGGGGTGTGGTGTGTTAAATTTTCACCAGTGGATCAGGTGGTTTTGACATCATCTGCTGATAGTTCTATAAAATTGTGGTCCATTGCAGACTTGAGTTGCTTAAAAACTTTTGAGGGTCATGAGAGTTCCGTTTTAAAGATTGAATTTTTAAGTAAGGGACAGCAGATCTTGTCCACTGGTGCTGATGGACTCTTAAAATTGTGGACCATAAAAACTTCTGAGTGTAAAATGTCATTAGATAACCATGATGGTAAAGTTTGGTCTTTGGCTGTTAGTAATAATGAATCCTTGGTAATAACAGGAGGATCGGATTCAAAATTAGTCATCTTGAAAGATGTCTCAGCAGAAAGGAGGGAGAAAATGCTAAAGGAAAGAGAGGAGTTAATTTTGCAAGAACAGGAGTTAATGAATTTATTACATGACAAAAAGCTAGTGAAAGCACTTAAATTAGCAATAAGAATGGATAGACCTTTGCATGTATTGAAAATAGTTAATGAAGTTCTAAAGTTTGGTGCAGATAAATTGTCAGAGACATTAAAAGAAATTAATAATACCCAAAAAGAAACATTGCTAAAATTTGCAGCAGAATGGAATACCAACACCAAAAATTGCCATGCCGCACAACTAGTTTTTAACATTTTAGCTCCAGAAATAATATCTGGGCAGTTACAGGTGCCCTCACTTGCACGTTTTATTGAAGGAGCATTGCCATATACTGAAAGACATTTTGAGAGATTAACAAATCTATTCCAGGATCTTAATTTCATATCTTACACTGTTAATTGTATGCAACCACATTGCATTAAGAATTAAACTTGTCAAAAGAAAATATTGTTACCTTGTTATTAATTTTTAAATACAATCTCCCATAATAAAGAAAGAAAGACTTCTTTAAAAAAAAAAGTTACTAAAGCAAGCGGGTCAGAGTCGCTGCGTCGAAGTGAAACTTCGCACGAGATGAGTCAGCCGTCCCGCCCCGTCTGCTGTTGGACCTATGGCCCTATAAGCACTTTAATGTTTTTATGAGTTACCAAAATCATGGATGCATTTTTGCCAGCAAAAAGAGAATTGTTTTGAGGTAAGATAGAAGAAGAGAGAACATAGCGAGCGAGATCATCAAAACAATAATTATTCTTATATAAATTTCTCTGTTGATATTATATAATATATTTGGCTGATTTGAGACTGAAAAAATTTGAATTTAAAACATCCTTACATTTTTTATACGTATAAATGAAACCGAATAATAATAAACAATACCTCGGAGTAGAAATAGGAGTTTACCTTTTAGAAAACCTTGTTCTTCACGATTTTTCAAGCTTTAGCTTATGAGAGGGAAAAGTAAAAGGCTATCGACTGGTTTTTCCTTGATTCCATTCATAAAACAATACGCATCGTAAACAGTCGCAGCCTTCTTATTATCAACAGCCTCCATCCTCTAGTTGTGGTTAATCGATCAAGCGGAGCGCACTATCGTCGCGTGCGCATTACGACGTAATGAAACAATCATGATTGGAAATATATTTTTGTGTTTTTTATTAGTGCTTTACAATAGTGCATTAGGACAAAAGCTGTAAGTTAATAAATTATAAAAATCAAATAAATTGATCTTAATAAATATTTAATTGAGGCGGCGCCGTATATTTGCTATTAATTATTTTGCTTTCGCTATAGCGCTTTTACTAAATGTTATAAACACATAGTGTAATATTTAGTAGTGTAAAATTGAGTAAGACGTACAAAATCTGCTATTTTCAATCGAACTGAAATCTGCGTCATCCGCAAAGGTATACAATGCTGGTATCCAAAACATTCGTATAATTAATTAAGTTGGGTAATTGGAAAATCGAAATAAAACATTAGGTATTATTTTTATTGATGAGTGGCAAACCCCTGTTATAATTTCTTAAAGCGGTTAGTTCTTCTTCACTTCACTACCCTTTAGCATAGGTAATTAGTTACCAATAAATTTTTATATTATTTATATTCTCGTAACATCACATTTTTGTTAACGAGACTAAAGCTCAATGTATCTGCATTATATTTCTACTTTAGTTGACAGAAAATATTAGCATTGGAGACACAACCTAATAAATATCATAAACATATCTATAAATAAAACTATGATTCGTACAATCGCAATTTGTCAATACAACAATTAAGAACGAACAAATCTTTTAAAACAATAGGTAGTTTTCAGAGTATAACGCCAAAATGTGCTGTTAACACGTGGTATTAGGTAACCCAGCACTACTTGTGATCCTTATTAGGACAGCGATTGTTATTAGCTACTAGTATTTGACAAATAATATTTGCGAACGTAATATACAGTAAATACTTCTGTAAAAAATCATAAAAATATTCGCAGTATCAACAACTGTTATATATGTTATTAAAGCCTATTAAATAAATTACTATATCGCAACGTCCTCTTACGATATATTTATGCGTCTGCGGTCTGCTCCGTTCATATTTTACCCATGGCGTTTGCCTTTCATCGGAAAACAAGCCTAAGCCGTCGGGTTACACCACATACACCAGTAGGATTTATAAGTGGCTTAGAAGCAATAATTTACAGAAAAGTCGTTATATAGTAAATAAAACATAGTATAAGTTTTCATACTTTGGAAACTTTATTTTTTCATTATCCTTGGTTATTGCTGAACGATAAATACTATGGTATTTGAAAGAGGTGTCAATAGGACTGTATGCGGTTATCCGATATATGGAAAAAGTGAAACAAGTGGATAAGTTCGTGTTCTTAGTGTATGTTTACTCCGAGTGGACAGTCTGACGATGATATAGAAGGACTAGTGAATGCTGGGAGTAGATTAAATGGAACGTTGCATTCCTTTATCTATAGCCAATAAATCCCAAACGAGGCTCGATTGTACCTAAGGGAGTGCCTATCCCGACGTTAACATACGGTAGTCAATGTTGAATGTTGGGTGTGGCAGAGAAGGAATTAAAGCAGAATAAATGCCGTGGATACGAGAGCGTTATTAAGTACGCGTGGTGTAACATTGCGTGATACAATAAGTAATAGTAAGATACGTCAGCGGTGAGGGTAAAAAGAGGACGTAGGGACGAAGATATGAAAGGGAATGCTTCGGTGGCTTGGCTATGTAGAACGGATGAATGAGAAAGAGTTTCCAAATAGGATATACAAGGCAACCGTAAATGGTGAAGTCGGGTTGGACATACTGAAGAAGGGATAAGTTAAAAGTACCCATAACAGACAAGCATGCATGTTGAATGTCATGAAAGTGGATGAAGCGATAGAGGGTATGTCAGGACTGTAGCAAGTGAGCATCTGTGGTCTCTGCCTATCCCTTCGGGAAAAGGATGTTAAGACTTAAATAAAATAAATGAATACTACGTTTAGTACTACATAATACGTTCATACTAGTAATAGTTTGAACTATTGCAGATTTCCGATATACTTAATAAGCTTTTTACTACTTAAAAATACGACTCCTTCATCCGGGATGAAAATATGTGTTTCAAAGCCTACAGCATTATAAGCGGTGAATTATATGCATAGGTGATTAATGAAATCGGTTTCAAAGCGGCGACACTGAGTCTAGTACTATTCGACCATAAAATATCGTACCTTTGTCGAGTTCAAATAAACTTCCCTAAATTTTTCTTACGTATTCGTCTGTATAATTATTGAATTATGGAAACTTAAATCATTTGGCGTAACGAATATATCATAATTAGACTATTTTACAAAACTAACTAGTATTTCGTATGTTTCCGCGATATTTTTCCTTTTATACGTAGCTGTCCGCACACTTTTATTGCATCAGCATAGATCTATTTGGCATGGTAATTCATAACCATGTGGTTTACTGCCATACAGTAAAACACATGAACTTCAATAACAGCAATTAAAACATTGTATTTAACGTATTTATGATACATATTTAATGTATGTTTGAAATAATTTTCCGTAAGTTAATGCAAATCTCACTAACGGCAAGAAACCGGTAGGTACACGTTAATATTGTTTAGGTTTATGCAACTACCTATTATTATTTTTGTGGATATATACTGGAATTTACTAGATTATTTTTAGCACAGCTGTTTCTTTGACTCTATAAAGTTATACTGTCTTAAATTATGATCATATCCTATGATCGTATAGCTTTCCATTTGGTTTTTATTATTAAAAGCGGTAACTTACTCTAAATATTATATATCATTGAAAAGGCAGCGCCATGGTATGCCATTAGCCTAACTCATTGGCATTTATTTTCAGTCAAATTATAGGGTATTGAATGTAAACTAATTATTATATTTAAAGTAAACATAAAACAGTTTAATAATAACTTTTTTTTACTACTGTAAATTTTATTACATTATTTAAGATACTCGTAGAATGCAGTTCTGTTTGGTACACGCGCAAGCTTAAAACAAAGTTATAGAAAACATACTTTGTAAATTATTTACCTATATGACAAGCAGTCACGAGGGCGGCTAATTAACAAATCAGAACTTAGTTAATCTATATGCATATTTAAATAAGTAAAATCAACGCAAAATGACTAATAATTTTGTTGAGAAGTTAATGATTTATTAGTGATAATGATTAACGTCTCCTTGTCATACAACCTGAAACAAAAACAATATTGGTTTTCAATAAAACTTTATCTTTCATTTTTGTCATTGATTGCTAATTGATAAACATTTGCATCTAGTAGTAGCATATTCTTGAATATGAAAAGTGTTTCAATTACTATCAAGAAATAGAAAAGAGATTCTGCTTTGCAAATCACTACTACTAATACTTTTAAGAAAATAACATGAAAAATTATGACAATTATAATAAAGGGCCTTATTAATCTTACTTTACAATAAATAAAAGCATAAGTAACTCAGTTTTGTTAGTAATTTTAGGTGTGATTATTTTTCAAGTAAAGATGTAAGATTAAAATGAAATTTAGTCAAATCAACGAAAATTTGAGCCGAAAAGCAAGGAAAATTATTGTTCTTATATGAACGGTGAACATAAGTGGTAGGTTTTTGTCAGATCTGTAAATACACTCGTGAGACTATTTATAGTAAGTTAAGATCTAGCATATTTAAACTAACCTTATATTTCCTTAATTTGAAGTAAAAGCAACATATTTATAGGTTGAAATTGTGTTCTTATTGCCTACTCTGTCTAGGAATAAAATACGCAAGTCCTACGTAAGAAATATTTTGTTAAATTTAAAATGTTTAAATATCAAATTAGCATATGAATTCAAAATACATTCGGTAAATCTGTCTCATAGTTGTTGCGAACAATAATAGTAAATTATTTAAGTAATCTTACTAAGTATAAAGATGATTCAAGACTTGTAATATTTAATTTTGTTTGTAAAAAAATCAATATATTTTCGTAAAATTCGCAGCATGACTCTACCGAATAACATAGTTGTCACGTTTTAATTGAATTTAAATATTTAATTACGTTCTAGAAGTAATCGTTCAGGGATGTGGTTCAGTAAATGTGCTTTTTATCGAGTTCACCCAATTAATTGGTTTTTTGTTAGATTGAGCCTTACTACTCGCAATTTCTGAAAAAGTCTAATGATTTTGTTCATTCCTTTTAACATTTTTCTTTTATTAATACTTTTTATTGATCATCAATGTAAAATCGACATTAAGCGCAAGACGCAAAGCGCAAGCATTCGATATAAATTATATTTATTATTATTATATTATAATATATTTATTCGAATATAATAAATTAGAAGATTTCAGATTAAAATATTGCAATTTAACCTTTCGTATACGTTCAAAAGTAAATACTTTTTAGCTAGTACTGCAGCATTTAAAAAGAATCTGCTTAAATGACCAACGTTTTTGAAGTTATACTACTTTTGGCGCGTTAGGGAAAAATGATGAGAGTAAATTTTTACGTTGCGCGCGCACACCGTCACAAAAAACCGACACCCTGAAGTTAGCTATAGTCAACAATTTAGGTTTGTCCATTGTTAGTGTCGTTTTTTCTACAAACGTAGAATAAAATTTTTGAAAAGATTTTTATTTTGTTACGCCAAAGAAGTATAACTTCTAACCCATGTACATAAGTACACACAAGTTTTTTTTCATTATACTGGTAGTCAGGCTAAATTGACCAACTTTTTCATACAGACAAAGTATAGCTTTGACTAGTAGTAGTGGTAGATAAATTTAATTTAATATTATGATATCTTCTATGTCAATTATTTAGATTATATTAAATAACAGTAGTTTAATATGTATAAGCCTTTAATCCCGCCTTTATCATTATATGTATTTAAACTTGATCAACGCAAGGAACTAGTTTGCATACCTATACTTTTTAGCCAATTCATTATGGAAAAAATCGAAATGACCTCAACATTTCTTTTTATCAAGGTGTATGGATGATTTTATTTAGCTAAATTGAAGCTTTGATTTACTTGTTATTATAAAATATTAATAGTTTTTTAGGTAAGATAATTCGACTGTCTTTAAAACATTTGCCAATACTTGGTTACATATAAGATTAAACGTCTGTCTATGAAATGTCTTTGCCACTTACAGGCATACAAAATTCGCCAACCTAACAATAATTTTGTTTCATTTTACCATCCATTACGACTGTTAGCTAGTTGGGTCGGCGACATCATCTGTAGGATTATGATGTTGCCGTAGGATTATGAGAGGTGCTAGTCGCGGAAAAAAGGCCCTTGAGATCCACAGAAAATATGATAAGTTCTCTTTGATTCTACTTCAAAGGTACTAGCTTGAGGTGATTTAGGGTTGATTGTTTAGGTATAAACGAAATTGTATTGACAGTTTTCTGTGATCTTTCTAATACAGTATCTTTATTTTAGGATAATTACTACCTACTTATACAAAGATAAATTTATTTATCTGTTAAATTATCGTTTCTATCGCTCCTGAAACAAAAACTTCGGGTGTAGAAGATATTTCACTATCAATGTGCTTTTAAATAAAATACAGTAACATTTCTGTTTATATAATTTATATCTGTATATAGCAGGAAGATAACTACGACTATTCTCGGATACAGTTTGAATTTTTATTGAGATTCCACCTGCCGCGATAATTTGCGTATAAACGTGTAATAAACATATGATTATACATCTCACCTCCACCTTTGAGGACCAAGGTAATATAAGTGCTTTATAATTAAATTGATCTAAATTGGATAATTTTATAACTAATATGTAGAGTAACCATTAACTTTTTTTACATAAATATGATATTTTCAATATGTTTCAAACCCAGAAGTATTAGTACTGTTTATTTACGCGAGTATACAGTTTTATTTTACATAAATTAGTTATTATATTTCAAGTAATTTTGTAATTATTTTGCATCAATACCACATGCGACAAATAATTGAAAATTATGACAACTAACGTTTTGTTCAAATAGTCAGTACTTATGAAGCTATAAATTAAATAAATAAATTATGTTTGTCCTGATCTAAAGCGACCGACCTAAAATCTATTCTTTTAAAATAACTGTTTTACGAAGTAGTATTGTATAAATAATTTCAATATTTATAAGTATTTACCACTTAACTAAAGCACCTACTTATTTTAAATAGGTGCTTAACTCAAGTAGCTAAAGAAAATATTAGTCATATAAGCTTAGTCGGTCACGGACTCCTTTATGTATCAACTAGAACGAAAAATATAAAAAATTGCCACTAGACATTTTACTATTTATAGAACTAGAATGACACGATGACAATTATTAATGTCGACGCTCATTCAAACGATATATTGCCAATTTGTATTGTTTAAAATATTACCTAAACTATTGAGAGGAACCAGAATAAGTGACATAACGCCGGAACTAAATGCGGAAAATGAATTATGATGATCGACCTTTGTCTATTGGGACAATCAATGCAGTCACATGATTGCGCCTGTCAGGGTCAAGGCAGAACGCCTCTCGCTAATCAAAGAATTTGTAAATACTTTAATTATTACGTAGATAGCCTCCGAGGCTCGTGATAATTCAATATTCTTTACAGCAGTGAATCATGGCCAGCCTTGAAGTACCCGGGCCTATGCGACCCAACTAAAACTTCATTGCTTCATGAGATACAAAATAATCAGTTGCGCTACAACCTCAGATTTCTGAATCTGTTTCATGATCATTTTTAAATCTAATAAGCAAGTAGGTGATCAGCCTCCAGTGCCTGACACGCGCCGTCGACTTTTTGGGTCTAAGACATGTCGGTTTCCTCACAATGTTTTCCTTCACCGTTCGAGCAAATGTTAAATGCGCACATAGAAAGAAAGTCCATTGGTGCACAGCTGGGGATCGAACCTACGACCTCAGGGATGTGAGTCACACGCGAGAGCCACGAGGCCAACACTGCTCTGCTTCATGAGATACGATACGACAAGAAGGGTCAGAGCAAGAACCCTCCGAGTGTGTGAATATATCAAAGTATTGGCTATTAAAAATAAATATATAAATTTAGTTTAAGAGCATGTGGACTCATTTAAAGAAGTATTAAAAGAGTATCATAATTCGCAGTCCTAGGCAATCGACATTGTTTGCAAGGATGACGTGTTTAAGCGTGTGCTAATATGATTTCCTCAAATTATCATGTCCGCCGCAAGGTGTTTTTTATCTAGGACTGGAATTTATTAATTTATTGAAATTTACCACATCATACATAATACGATATCCTCGGTATTGTTTCAAGCTCTTTTATCTAAAATATATGACAACTAGCAGACCGGCCAAGCGTTGCTGTGGCTAAGGTTTTAGTTATATTACATAGTATTAACCTATTCAAGGGAAACGGTAGGAGAACACCAGTCATGGGGACCACCATGCTTTTTTGGTGGTAAAGCCATTAAATTGTAGCTTATTTGAAACGTTGGTACTGTCAACACAGCGCCATCTGTTAGAATTGTGACTATTAAAAAATAAAAATAAATATTTTGCAATAAAATAATATTGCGGTCATAAATTGAGATGTAAGCTATCCTATCTTTTAAGTTAGATCAAATTGCACACGGTGTGCAAATTTGATTGAAATCGGTTCGGTAGTTTAGGAGTCCATAGCGGACAAACAACGTGACACGTAATTTATATTATATATTAAGATTTTGGTAAACATATATGTTACAAAAAATATAAATACAAAAAACATATATATAAAATAAAATTTTAGGTAAGCAGAAAAAAACATTCCAGCAAAACAGCTGATTAGGTATGAGATAGGCACTACCTAGGAATTCAGTCACCGTTTTTGCAGACGGAATTTGGAATGATCGGATTAATGGCTTCTCTTCATGAAATGATTTGTTGAGAAGTCTGTCTAGGTCTGAAATGGCTCAATGGTATTAAATACCAGCCCGTTCGTCACGTCCAGTAAATAGAACCTATCTTTACACAAGTCGCGTCTAATAGAATTTACTAATTATTTCTAAAAAATTTAGGCGCTGTTAGAAACAAACTTTGGTTCATTAGTTAAGAGCTAATTGGTTGTTAAAGTAATGAGTAGTTTCTATACCGTATTTAGTGTTTCTACTGTAGTACTAATGCTTAAATTTGCATAACTATAGCTTACATATTAATTCATATTGTAACACGTAGAATATTTATTGGCAATAATTTACGTCCATACTTCGTTAACTGATGTGATATGGAATTCATCTGCGCTTCATAGAACCGGTGTTATAAACTCAATATAATAAAAATCTTTTTAACATACTACAAAGTTTTGCAATGTTTAAATCAAATTGCATAACAGTATTTATGTTTTCAATTGATATATTTTACACGATTTTCAAAGCGCTAATAGCCTTGTTTTAAAGGTAAAATCGTAATGCTCCGGAATACCAACGAGGTAACGAAAATCGATCATGATGTGGGTTCGTAAATTATCGACCTTGATTCTTTCACATTTCGTATTTATTATTCAATGTTGTTTACCATCATTTTCCTTTATATTATCGAAAAACTCAATGACATTAGACGCACAATGCGTATCATTCAGGGGTTTTACGTTTCTAGAGATTTGATGATTCTATATTCCGATTCTATAGCAAAAGATTAGACAGCTTGTGCCTTTGTTTAATGGTTTTTTACTCATCTATCAGTCCCATCTTCTTCCTATCCGTTGCACTCTTGACAGAGCGGTCGTGATCGCTAGGAAGTAGTTGTAGTAGTAGGGGCAGATGTGATGCGCTTCATCAGTCCCATCTGCAACTGTGTAAATAAAGTAATTTATGCTCCTCCACTCGCTGTTCTGTTGCCTGCAGGAGTATAGCAACGGCTTACAAGATGACTAGGTATATTTATACCGATGGCAGGCCATGCGTCATACTCGTGAACGAATGCTACTTGTGGTGACTGGTCGGACTTGAATTCGTGTATGCAGTGATGTTAGTTATTTGCGGATTGTTCCGACGAGAATGTAAGTGCGTGCTCCTAATTCACCATGTCTCCTGTTGATAGAGGACAAATCTTTGTTTTTCATTTATTTTATTATTATTAATTAACTATTAATTACTTAAGACGTCACGTGGAACATGGTGTAATTGTTGCAGCTCCTTACAAACATTGTGTAAAACAAAAACTTGGCGATTAAAAGTTTTTCTTCTTCCAGTTCATCTCTTCCGTTCTACGCCCTTGATTTGAGAACTGTCAGTACATGTAAAATTAGAAGCATTTAATATGTATTTATTTATTGACGTTCAACGTGTACATTGTGTTACCTATATGAATAAATGATTTTGATTTGATTTGATTTGATTAATTTGCTTAGTTTGCGAAACCTCCAGTTGGACATGCCTCTCAATTTCTCAAACGACGTTCTCTATTCACGGGAAATCGAATCTAGTACTTCGCCATGTGCATTAAAAGGTTCGTTTTCCAGTAATTTAGTGTAAGAAAATTCATAATATTAGCATATGCATCATCTTTCTACGCAAATAGAGTAATAATAGTGTGGTAGGTAATAAATTAGAATGCTTGCTTTGCAAATAGTGCGGAATCTTGAAACGGCAATGTATGTTTGTTGATACATAGTTTATTGCTTTTCTTATCGACTAGGCGCAATATTTTATGACGATATATTGCGACATATACGAGTATTCAACAAACTCGAGAGTGAAGAAACGTTAGTATGAACTAACGTTCACTACAATAAAGGCTGATTTACACGTATTAAGTTGCCAAGTCTTAACTAAATTTTAACTAAATTTCAAGTGACTTAATTTTAAGTAACCGTTTACACGTAAAAATACTAAATAATTAGTTAAACTCATTTATTCGCTCAAGATGGACGACCACAGAACAAAACATTATAGGATTTTCTCTTCCTGATTGGGGATTTACTGTATTGTATGCTCCAATACATGATTGTGCAGGTTCTGGGGACTCAACGTAATACGTATTTGAAGAAGGCGAAGGAGTAAAACGGCTACTATTATTCATTGGCGAAGGGGTTCTACTACTGTTCATTAATTGTTGTATACGCATATCGGACAAATAGTTTTGGATATGTTTTTGAGCTTCCAGCGCCGAAAGCAAAAGCATAGCTTTGCAATGACTCCGCCAGCTTATGCTTTTCACTTAAATTTAACTTAATTTTGCCTGTCCAAACGTGTCAAGTGATTAGCCACGCCCACCAACTTAACCGAAAAATAGACAAAATTCTATTCTACCTTGTTTAGTTGCAACTAAATTTTAACTTGCAACTTCTTACTAAATTCACTGTTTACACGGGTTAAGTTACTTAAAATTAAGTTAATATTTAGTAAATTTTTAGTCAACTTAATACGTGTAAATCGGCCATAACGCTCATTACCGAGCTTGTTGAATTTTCCACACAGTAACCATATTAGTCGTTACAATATTTGTAAATGAAAACTTGACTAAACAAAAAACGAAAATTCCCAAAAACGTCTTGACTAGAAAACAGCTTCGAGTTTTATATTTCCTAATGTTTTTAAATTTTTGTATTCTTTAATATTCCATAGAAAAAGCTAAAAAGATATAGAAAAATACCGTTACCGACATTAAATAAATTGAAGCAGGAGTCATCGATGTGAATTTTTTGTTTTCGCACAAAATAATGTATCATCTTTGAATTGAATATAAATGTGATTCACTAAATAAATATAGAAATTTACTAAGCAATGATAAGCTACTCTAAAGCTAATAAATTCTTATCAATACAAAAATATAACCTACGTGGTAATTTAATTAAATTATAACGTAAATAAGGATTAGTAGTGACTATTTTGAGAAGCTTAGTAGTTTTCAAGAATTAACTGTTACTGCTGTAAATTAATGTTGTTTAATACGCGCGGGTAATTCATATTCAATTTTTACGTTATATGAACTAAATGTTGGCTAAATTCGTAAAAATAAATAAATGTTCTATGGGAGGCTTCCACAACCTCACTCACAAGCGATCCTAATTTCATTTTCACTTATAAATCTATTTCTTGTACATTATGCTAGTTAAATATCATAATTGTTCAACTCATCTTTATTCTCTAATAACTCTACCGGCTACCAACCGGATTCCCTCATAAAGAATAAGTGATATGTACTTGTTAGGACAGATTACACTCACATAATCGAGTCTACTAAGAGATGGTTAATTTACATGTACAAAGCCAATGATATATAAATGGACTATGCATTCGGTTTCCCTCCCTTAGTTTCCTCAGCCATATATACTTAGGGAGCATTCAAGTATTACGTAACGCAATTTTTGGAGATTATTGACCCTCCATGTAACTCGCCGTAACGTTTTTCAGTACCCAAGTACAGCCCTGCGATTCTGTAACTCACTTCACGAACTCACACAGCGGTTTTCGCATCGGCGGTCGCTCTCAAATCAGTCGTGAAGCAGTCATTTTATGATTTGGCATTCTGAAAAGGTGGGAGCTTGTAGTTTATTGTTAATCAGAATGCCAAATCATAAAATGACTGCTTCACGACTGATTTGAGAGCGACCGCCGATGCGAAAACCGCTGTGTGAGTTCGTGAAGTGAGTTACAGAATCGCAGGGCAGTACTGTACCCAAGTATAGTTAAACGTTTCGTGACTCTTCAGTTACTATTATGTGGTGTAAGTCGAAAGTAATATTAACAATAACATGTACTTCAATCCCCGCCCCCTATCGTAACGTTTTACAAAATGACCCCCCCCCCCTCGCAAAATTCGTTACGTAATACTTGAACGCTCCCTTAGTGTAAGGAAAACATGTAAAATTTTTGAAATATTTACAATCAAAATATCATCATATATGTTATATAAGTAAATTGAACTATTCGTTATCTTGATAATTTTAAGAAAATATATTATCTTTGTTATCTTTAAACGGATGTTAAGAATTTTCTAATGAATCACACGAACATTCTAATCTAAATTATATATGTATAGGATATTCCAAAAATTATATTATTGCAGATGTTAGTATGTGTTTGTTCTTCCGTTATTCAGGAACGCAGTGCGGATTGTAATGCGCACGTCAAAGAAACAGAATAGAGCTAGGTACCTATAATGGTGGTTATCAGTAGAACTAGCGTGACTTTTTGATCAAGCTAATTCATCTTTTAAGAACTAATAATTTTTTTTTGAGCTTGAATGTTCTAAATTCTAGGAAAATTCACTTGAGTTCATAAATCTATCTTATAATAGGCCTAATAAAAATGAATCTATCTTATAATTCAAATGTAGCATTTAACTAATTATATTTGACGTGCGGTCATAATAGAATGTAATAGGTTTTGTTTCGGGAATGCTATCATATAGTTTAATAATTGAAATGCGACCTTAAATTTCCTAGTGTAACGACCTATATGTTAATTAGAATAGTTAAACTGAACTGGCACCATTAGAACAACATTTGCGGCTTTCAAAGCAATATAAAGCCTCAAATATGAGTTTTGATAAGAAACCGATAAGCGGCAAATTACTTATTTGCGTCTACATACTGCGTGAAGATTAGCAATTAATCTTTAGGTAAATCTTACTGCAGGAATTGGTTCATAATGTTATCAGGCAAATATTAGTTATGATCTTCAATGACCTTCTCGGCTGCATATAATTTACATTATACCTACTCGTTCCAGTACTGCATTAGGTATTTTAATGCTGGCACATGATTTCTTAACAAAATGCTACCATATTTACATACAAGTAGCATTGGGATGAATCTTATTGCCAATTAGGTACAAAAGCGGCATATTAAAACCCGTTTATGACATTTTGACTAATATTTATTTTAAAAAAATGTCAGAAAGGACTATAACTATAATTACATGTTGTAAATAATTTAAGTTACTATATGGTTGTATAAAATAAGTAATTTTGATTTTTGATTGCCAATTCGCATTGACATCCGATTTTGTGTTGCTACTCGACCCATCTCTCGAAATATTGTAAAAAATATCATCAAAGGCTTTTGAATTATGTGAATTCTTTTAATTGTATAATGTTGTTGCGTAAATATCCCTTATATTTTACATTAAAATTAACAAACTTATATTTTATTTACTAATCGTATTTATTAAAAGCATAGTAAGAATTCATTAAAACAAAGAATGATAAGGAAATTGAATTTAACACCCAATACAAAATGGCCGATTACGTGATGAAACATAATTATATCTAGGACGCGTTTAAACATAATATTACTTACTTAGTCACATGAAAACTTAAAACAAATAAGTCGTGTCATACATTATTCATGAACTATGAAAAACCTCTTCAATAAGAGCGTCGTATTCTAAAGATTCATGCAAGACTAATCTAGATCATATGATGCTATATACTAGACTACATAATACGTAATAATAATTCCAGGTATATCAAAAGAGATATTTATGTTATTATTCGTATAACGAATAGCAATTTCAAGTTTGTAAAGAGACTTTTACATTGGAATTTTTAATAAAACATGGACTGTCATAGTTAAGTATTGTAACCTATTTTATATTTGTATTAGTTTTTATTTTATAGCCTTTGTAAAGGTTCTTAGTAAATAATGTTTATAAATTTGTTAGTGATACAGAAAAATCCTTTAACTCTGATCTAAAACTCTCCTAGTATTTACAGCAAAAAATCTAAAATACAATCATATTAATCGAGAATAGAATCCACTATAGATTAAAAATCATGCGCCTTAGTAATGTTGGCATTTTATCATCTGCTCTAAAGTAACGATTAAGTATAGTCTTGATTTATGAAATGTCAAGCTTCTTAGCTGTTTTTCGAATTTAATTTTCATGCACTTTAAGAATACAACTTAAATAAAAGCCATTAAAAAAAAAGAGTGTGTGTACTTATGTACACGCGTTAGAAGTTATACTTCTTTGGCGTATGGAAAAAAAAACTAAAATGTAGTAGTGATTAACGATAAATATTAAAATTAATCAATAAAATTATTATTAGTAAATACTATCACCGTCGTATATGAAATTGATTTAATAAAAACACTAAAATAATATTTAATTATTCACACTGTTTAATTGTACTGTTACGAAACACGTGTTCTAAATATAAAAATACTAGAATATACAACTTGTATTATCGATTAACATAGTTATTATCGATTTTCATGCCACCTAGAACTAACTTCATACTGATAATTTAGTGTCACGGTGCGCGCGCATCGTAAAATTTCACTCTCATCAATTTTTCATAACGCGCCTAAAAAAGTATAACTTCAAAAAACAAAAAGAATACAACTGTATCGTGACATGAAAATTTACATAATCTAATAAATTTACAGAAGTATTATCGGTTTAAATTCTCTCCTGCTGTGTATCTTGAGCAAATAACTAGCAGTTTGCTCTCAACGTGATAGCGACTATTTTTTCTCGGCTTTGGCGAGTTTAATTAATTTTTAACGGAGATTTACGTCACAATGACGTTGATTAAGAAATAACTCTGATAATAATCTGTATAGATAATCCGGCACTGAAAATAATGTTTAATTGTTGAGAATCGTTATCAAGATCTGAAAAAACTTAAGAATATTTTATATTTTTTGTATAATAACATATACAGCTTAGAAAATATGGAATTTGGTTACGATACCTATTTAGCGGTTTCTTAACAATCAGAGGCTTTCTCAGTAAAACAATATTTAAACACACTTTTGCAGTGTATTTTTTTAGATAGGTACCATCGGAAAGTTCTAATCCAATTAGTTTATAAGATAACACTACTTATGTTTTCAATAAGGTGATATATTTCTCGTCTGTTCTAATTATGCAGAAGATACAACAGTTCAGAAGACTAAATAATTTAATTTTGTACTAGAACCTTTAGGGCCGTTTGGACATTCAACAGCTTCCAAAATCTATGTTCAATAATACCTTGCTTTTGCAGCCATAAATTACCCTTCCATCTAAATTATCTATTCCTTGGATTTGTATTTCAAAGCGTCATTGCTTGTTCTAGCTTCAAAATTGCTTTGTAAAACACTGTCTGCTATCATTACAGGAAAGATCCGCTTCCAGAATGTCCATCATTAGAAAAAGGGGATACATACACGCAATCAGAGTTTCTTTCGCGTCTGGCACACGAGTGCCGGTACGATAGGCTTCTCCTACCTACATACCAGACTGGAGAAGTTGTGTTTGTCCACGCCAGCGCCTACGTCTATTTCATACAACCGGCTGAAGCACACGATTTGGTAAATTAAATATGTCATTTATTAATCTAAAATTATTCATCAATATTTAAGAAGTGGTAAGTATGTACTGATTGGACACGTGTGTGTGCATTAATGTGAACTTGTATACTAAGGTAATGTCTCTGTTGCATGTTGACTGAATCCCGAACTTGACGTTTTCTACTTTTGAGTCTTTCTGTAGATTATTAACAATCATAATATGATCTCTCGCTGACCTCGACTGCTGAAAACGCAGGAGTAAATTGGCGTTCTTATTCGATAAAGCCATTTTATTTTTTAAGTGAAACTTCTTTATTCGCATAAGGGTAACATTTTTACGGATGAAACTCAATAATAATAATATTAGCGTCATGAAGATGTGCAGCGTTTTTCAGAAAAGGGAGAGAGCGATTGAGACCGATTGAGATAGAGTGAGAAAGGGCGAACGTAGCATGAAGCATATAGCCATGGAGCGAGAGTAGGGAGCAAGTAAGTGAGATCGAGAGAGAGAGAGAGTGAGATAGAGTGAACCTCGCATCACGCACAGTGCCATGGAGAGGTGGGAGAGTTTCACTTCTGCCCTGCGATTCTGTAACTCACTTCACGAACTCACACAGCGGTTTTCGCATCGGCGGTCGCTCTCAAATCAGTCGTAAAGCAGTCATTTTATGATTTGGCATTCTGAAAAGGTGGGAGCTTGTACTTTATTGTTTATCAGAATGCCAAATCATAAAATGACCGCTTCACGACTGATTTGAGAGGGCTGAGAATGAGAATCGTAGGGCTGACATGTGTACTTTGTATGCATGCACTTTTTTTATATCATCACACATCCCGAAGCGGTAGGTACAGACCACGGTTCTCCACTTGCTACGATCTTGACATACTTATCTCGCTTCATCCACTTTCATGACCCTTACATGTCCCTTCTCTAATAACTCCTGGATTTTAGGCATTTTATATAATATTATAATATACAATACAATGTATAATATTTAATCACATTCCAGAATTTCAAATTGCACTTCCTTCTGCAACTTCGTTGGACTGATCGACGGTTGGCGTACTCTCTCTATTCTCCAGAACGAACGAAAATAATCGGAGAAAGTGATCTGAGATCCCGTGTTTGGATTCCGCACTTGTACATGTCTAACGAACAATCGTCCAGTTTGATGGGAACTGATACTAAAGACGTGCTCATCTCAATAGCACCAGATGGGGAAGTGCTCTTCAGTCGTCGAATGCAAGCTGTGCTATATTGTTGGATGAATTTGCAAAAATTCCCATTCGATGTTCAAAAATGTTCGATGAATTTGGAAAGCTGTAAGTATCACTACTTTTCCACTATAAACTAGATATTTCTTGTTTGGGCTACCCAAAGGAGGAGAAAGCATTTCACATATGGACCAGTTGGTGCTCACTGTCTTCTTGAAGTCGAAAGAAATCTTAATAGAAAACATAGTACTAAAAATGGTTTTGGTTGCTGGCTTAAAATTTGTAATAAGTATATAAACCTTCTAGAAATTCTTGCTTCTTCTCTAAAAACTTTTTCAGTGATTAACGTTACCTGTAACAAATATTTCAGGGAAATACAACGCGTCAATTTTACGGTTGATGTGGGAGAAAGATAATTCCGTTCGACTATCTTCAGAGCTGCATTTAACAGAATACTCTCTGCTCGACTATTGGACAAATGAGTCGGTTGTTCGAGGAGATATCGTCAACATGAGACTGGGTGGAGGTAGATGTAATGTCGATTTTATATGTTTGTGGTGTCCCTAGTTTGTTATTTTGAATGAATAAAAATTATTAATTGGTAATTAATTTCAGCGGGCAATTACAGCGCTTTGAAGTTTACATTTAAATTGGGCCGAGAAGTGGGTTACTATTTGATGGATTACTTTATCCCTTCAATGATGATTGTCGCCATGTCATGGGTCACTTTCTGGTTGCAAGCTGATGCTTCAGCACCTAGGATAACATTGGGTAAGATATGATGATGATATGATGATATACTCGTATGATCTGTAACTGAACTTTATGTCTTCACCGAATTAATATTATAAGCTGTTTTCCATCTACTTCTAGAAAAAACATTAGTAGCAATGACATTATAATTTAAGAGAAGTCATTTAATAGCTATATATATTAACTAATTAAAATCTATAACATAAAAAAACAATAACTAACCTTAAAATATAATAACTAAAATATATTAATAAGAGGGAGTCCCTTTAGGCAAGGTTCCGAAGATACTGGCAGCGTTACCTCTTTGAATAAAAATTATTTATTTATTTTACATAATTGTACTTTACAGTGATATACTTTTAATATTATGGATCAATATATAGAACAGAATATTCACGATAGAGTGAGTGGAATTTGCAGTTAAGAAATCTAATTTAAATTTCAGGCACAAGTACCATGTTGTCGTTTATCACTCTCGCATCGTCACAAGCAAAAACTCTTCCAAAAGTCTCCTACATCAAAGCAAGTGAAATCTGGTTCTTAGGCTGTATTGGCTTCATTTTCTCGGCCCTTGTGGAATTCGCTTTTGTCAACACTATCTGGCGCAGAAAGTAAGTTTTCATAAATACTATAAAAGAAGAATGATTCGTTTTCGTTTGTTTCTTACCAGTAGACATTGAGATTCTCTCACGAATTAACTTTGGTGGCGGTTGTACTAATTTTTGAATTTTTTGAGATGTTTAAATAAAACTCTTTGTTTGAAGCTAAGAGTAACAACTGACTTTAATGGTTTAAAATATGAACTTATAACTAACACAAAAATAGGGGGGTTGCGACGCTAACAAATTCAAACTTGGCTTATCTAAGAGTTCATAAATCTAAACTGAAACTTATGACTTAACGAGAATGGTAAATAGAATTTATAAGTGTGGTAAAAACTATAAGTATGGTAATTTCTTCAAGTGTTTCTAAGCTTCTATTTTCTAAGTAATATATATATACTAGCCGATCCGGCAAACGTCGTTTTGCCATGTATATCATTTATAATAAAAAAATAGGGGTTGATCGTAGAGGGTTGAAAATTAGGGGTTGTATGTATTTTTTAATTCTGTAACATAAAAAAAATAAAAAATAAAATTTTATCTATAAATAAAAAAATAAAAATTAGGGGTGGACTACCCTTAACATCTGGCGGGCTGATTTGTGAATCTAAACCATTCCCAGATCCCCTTGAACACACACAAAAAATTTCATCAAAATCGGTCCAGTCGTTTAGGAGGAGTTCAGTCACATACACACGCACACAAGAAATATATATATTAAGATGTTACTTAACTAATGTTGGGTTACATAATAATATCACGTTAGAAACAAAGATTTATGTTTTTACAAAATGTTTACGATCATTAAAAGAAAAAGAGGAAACTGGTAATAACGTGTTCTATCATTTGACTGTTAAAATAAACACGCTGTATACAACTATTCCTTAAATATCATGAATCGATCAATTTACGTACCAGGCCACAACATTCGTATCATGTAGTATAATTGTAACTATTATAATTCCAGAAAAGTGGTGAATTTGAAGAAAGTGAACAGTAAATATATACTGAAAAGTACATTGACCCCTCGCCTGGCGCGTAAAGAGCTTCAGAAAGAGCTACAGTGTTCCCCTCAGCTCAGCAAGTCCCGATCCTGTTCTTCTCTTAACCAGGAGACCAGTTCCGACCCCGCAGGACCAGGATATAACAATTATCTTACTGTTCATGTAAGTACAATTTATGCACGTCATAAATGATGTAATTACGGGTTATATGTCATGTACCTAAGATGTAACGGAGGTGGATAAAACATTATAATTCTTAAATATACGTCTGTTCTTCTTCATTGTGCTGTAAGTGGTTAATGCATGTGCATAAACTATTGGTTAGATTTCTATATAAACGATAAAAAAAAGGGTGCGTGTACTTATAAACGCGCGTAAGAAGTTATACTTCTTTGGCATTATTAAAAATAGTATTTGATTGCATGCAAATAATTAATTACAATTAAATAATCAAAGACTGGAAAAGGCGTCATTATAGTCAATAAAGTTCAGTTTACATTTGAAAAATTAAATAAATAAATATTTATTATTATTCTCTTACATTAAGTGTAACATAAATTCTATTATTATTCGAATGTTGTTTTTAAATTATGTCCTAGCATCTTCCGTTGGCAACTTCATTCTGTTAATTTTGTGTCACGGTGCGCGCGCATCGTAAAATTTCACTCTCATCAATTTTTCATAACGCGCCTAAAGAAGTATAACTTCAACAAAGATCTACCTACCTTAACTTATCTATTAAACAGACGCAGAAATGGTATTCAAGAGGTCATATAAGAGTCCTTAGTAAATATATTCGTATTTATGATTTTTTTTGTCTTGTTTACGCAAATATTTCTCAATTTCAGAGCTTCCCATCTGCTCTGAACTTACCAACGATAACAACGCAAAGCTACGACGAGCTCGTCCAAAGGTCTGGCGGACGTCATAACTCCAGTGAGGGATCAGATGAACCCCCAAAACATCACACATGGACTCAAATGACTCCACAAGAAATCGCAACTTGGATCGATAAACGCTCGAGAGTGTTATTCCCTTTACTCTTCATATTCTTTAATATTATCTACTGGACATTTGTGTACTGTTTGTGAAAATACAAAACCGTATATGTCTTTTGTTTTGGTATTGGATTGACTTGTAAAGTTCTAGAAATTAATCAGTTGGTTACTCTGATAATTCAGACAATATTTTTGTAAAATGCCGTTTGAAATGGAAAGGTTCTTTTGTTTGACCCTAATCATGATCTGGAAGTTTTGTACACCTTTTTATAAACTAAGAATATAAATATCATAATAAAAGTCAGCAGTCGAAAATTTAAATTATTAGTCAAACGAATGACTTATATTGAGATTTATTTATTTATTTACAGTAAAAGCCAAACTCATATTAAAACTACTAACACACAAACAGATGCTATTAAGTTATCACATTGGAATAAAGCGCACTATAGTTTCGTCTGTTTTGACATTCTCCTTCGCTAGTAACAGTCCTTTTTTCGAACCAAACGACTGTTGTGTAATGGACTAATAATTTTTCTATTTATTGTAATTCACTGAAGGTGGTAGTCAGTCATAGTAATAAGTATTTTGGTGCTTATATTATATCCATACGTTAGTAAACGATACATATTGTATTGCATATCCATAAGTATAGTAATCTTATTTTCTTGGTGTTTTAATTTTTTATATAAAAATGATTACAGAATTGTGATTGGTCAAATCTCATTTTAATGTTATTACATTTAAATAACTACATTTAAATTTAAGAAAATTTTATACCGTCCCAGTATTGTAAAATTGTATAAATTATCAATATCTAAAAGTTTTAAAGACATTTAGTCGCATCGCAGTATTCGAATATTTTTAAATTTTTGTACGTACACTTATTCATTATTTTAAGTTATTTTTAGGTATGTGTGCTTAATTTAAGTTTAATTAAAGATATTGTATGATTGATTAAATATTTTTTGTATATAAAGACTAATTATACTGTAATTTATTACATTAGTATTCATAAAACTTCGTCTCACAGTTATTAATTTCATCTGAAATAACATAGTAATTTTTACAATTAATTTAGAAACAGAAAAATAACTAATTTATAGCTTATCTATGGCTGTGAATACAAATTTATATGCTAAACAACATCGGTTTTTTGATCAAGTATAATCTACATGTATCTATAGACTGTGCTAATGTAAAAAAAATAACTTTGTCGTTTAAATTTTTGTAGTAAGAACATCTACAAGTTGATTATAAAAAAGAATATTTTTTTGTATTCTTGTACGTAAGATTGTGTTAGTTATATGTAAGAAAAGTGGAATTAATTCATTTAATTTTATATGAATAATATAATCATTTATGGATTTATTATATTTTTTATTACTCCTCATTACGAATACATTCAAAGAACAAAATAAAACTAAGGTATTTCTGGATTTGCAGGTATAAATATATCACACAAATCACCATTAATTGTTCTGTGTCGCAAAAATAATTAAAGACTTTATATTCTTATAATTCTAAAAATGTTTGTTTACACCCACTTCTGCCAGATTTTTAAAATGTAACCCTGGTTTATTAAAAATATTATTTAAAAACCCTCCCAGGGTTTTTAAATTATCGATGCTCATATTATCCTGGTACTTTATTTCGTGATATATATATATATATAATAGGCAGGGGAGATCCTGTATCCTTGAGATCTCGTCAATATTTATTGATGTGCAAACGCGGCAGAATTAAAAATTCAGCATATTGACTTAAAATCTAGATTTTTGTGATCCATCAATATCTGTCAATATTAATTGACTGTGTGAGCGTACCTGTTGTTAACATCGTCAGTACGTAATCGATCTTTGTGAACTGCAGATATCTGTGACGACGAAACATTGCGTGCGGCTTCACCGTCTTCTATAGAAGAGTCTGAACAATGTACTAACATACGAGTTTATTCAACTGTTTGAAACCCTACCGGAGTTGTAGAATGTCACAAATGCCCACAACAAAACAAATATAAAAGTAATGCAGAACTTGATCGTCTTTTGACTTTTTTTCAAAAATTGGAAGCCAGACGCTTCGAGAGAGGATGCAGCTACCTCCAAAATAAAAGAAGAAAAAATCAACAACAGCAGATAAACAAGCTGAAGTATTGGATAAAGCGTATGAATTACTTTCTCAGTCTCAGAATAAGAGCCCTGTTATTACAGATCCTTTAGCGCTAGTGAGGACAAAAATGTAATTCTTTGAATTCTTTAAGTTGTTCAATTGAATGCTTGCTTTCTACAAGTGCAATATACAAGTTATACATAAAAACAAGGAAAGCGTATCATATTACGTCGGCAACATTAAGTTTTGTGTATAAACAAGTCAATTGTTTAGTCATAACAGTGTTTGTGCTTATTTTCTAGTCCAATTAATTAAGGCTTTTAATATTGCTAGAGAGTTATAAATAAGGTTAATAACATAAGATGAAGAATGTTTAAAATAAGTGAAATAAAACCAGTATTTAGCATCAGCTAAATACTGAATGAATGATTTCCTTGAATACACGATTCAGTTTAGAGATCTATAGCTTATTTTATCACGTAATGGTTCACCTGTAATAGACAAGAATCTGCTCGGCTGGCTGCCGAATACATCTTTGTCGCGTCATATAAGTCAATTTTTTTTTTCAATTTAATTTAGTAACTAAAACTTTAATTATGCTTATATCCGCATAAAGCGTAGTAGAGATAAAGACATACATATTATGTTTCTTCAGTTACAATGTTATTATTTGTTAATACAGTTACGTCATCATTATAACTTGTCTACAGTTTTTTCTAACTATGCTTTCGTATAGATAAGCTATCAAAGGTAACAGTCATCTTAATTTTTTACAGTAGCGGTTAATTGATCGACCTGTGCACACAATTAGCGACGCGTGCGCATAGTTCCTAGTGTATTAAAAATGAGAGTCCTTCTTGTTTTGTGTTCTTTATTTTTGTTAATAGATTATACAACATGTCAAAATACTACGTAAGTACAATTTTTTCCTTTTTTTTTAATATAAATCTCACGTAGTCAAATATATTTTTTTTATAAAAATTAAATTCATAAATAATGTTCTATCAGTTAATATATTCTTAACACATTGAATGGGCACAATAAATTTGTCTAAAAGTCTTCGTTATTATATATTTAGGGATAGAGGAATCCCTGAAAATAAAAATAATAAATTGATTGAATTATTTTATTACAAACGACTTAAAATTGTCATTTTGTGAAGTTGATTTGGATTAACAAACAGCTAAGAGAGTAAAAGAAAATTAAGATTGTGTAGAGATTTTTTTTCGATTTTTCCCACATTTAATTGAAATAATACGCGGTTCTTTAGATAAATTAATATGAATATCTATAAAAATATGTAGAAGTCTTTATCGACTACGCATCATATGATGCAGTATGCAGTATAATGTAATATAATTAGATCTTTTTAGTTAAAAAAAATAAAAAATAAAATATGTTTATTATGGAACATAAAATACATGTATCACTTATTCCACGTCATTAAATTTGAATTTGTAGGCATCCCTACTCATCGGCAAAGAAGGTGTAGGCCGAAAGAAAAAGCCGGCGTAAAAAACTCTCGGTACTCTTTTAAAATATCAAATCATCAAAACAACACTTATTTTAAAACAAATATCGCAAATTAATTAGGAGCAGCCTGTCTAGCACTAGTCCCAGGCCCTTTTATCAACTAGGTAATCTTTAACTTTATAGTAAGCCTTTTTACACAGCTTTTCTTTGATACATTTCTTAAATTTATTAAAAGGTAGAGATAAAAGAGCCTCTGGAATTTTATTAAAGATGAGTATCCCTTTTCCCAATAAAGAATTACTAACTTTAGATAGTCTAGTACGGGGAAATTGCAGCCTGCGTTTGTTCCGAGTATTAACATTGTGCGTATGTTCTATTCTAGTTCTTTATAAAGTTAAAAATCATGTGCATAAAATAAAAAATAAACATATTTATTTATTGTTGCATGGCCACGACATAATAAGGATTACCTTTCCAAATGGGCACCACAAACGTGCTACAAGTAAAATCCATGTAATTTAATGGTACATTATAGCTTTTGTCTATGTGTGAAATTAAATGGTTGACGATAAAACAGACACTGGTTCTTGTAAAAATTTGTACGAAGGCCCTTGCTTGTTATATTTGCTTATATTTCTATTTATACTATGCAACATGTTAAGGAACATAATCAACAGAGGTGCCTTATTTAAATAAAAAACAACTAAGGCTGAAACACTGTTTATTTTACTACCTGTATGTTTAATTTAATATAAATCAATTCCTTACTATTAATAGGTACAGGGCATTAGATGTACAATATTCATTTATTTCACCCGAATATTGGTACAGGTAAAAGAGTAATTATTTATTATTATTATTTACATTATTTATTCAGATAAAATAATCCATTAATGAGAACCACTTCAATGGCTTTTCCTACTAAACAAGACAGACAAGATAGGTGACTAAATGCAATTGCCAAAAATAAAACTATCAAAAACATAACATAATTTTTTTATTCATTCCTTACATAAATAGGTTTTGCATTCTACAATCAATCTCTTCCGTCCTATTTCGTGAACACCTAACTACAATTTATTTTTCCTTAAAACAGTTATTAGGGATGGCGAATCGCAAACTTAAGGCTGTGTAGGTTTTGAAGGTTTTAGGTATCTTAGATTAGTTTTTAAAAGCAGGCCCTTATTACTACTTCAATACCGACATCCCAAAACCATCGTGACGCTGGCTTCTGAGTGTTTGCAGAAGACCTCACGCGATTTTTGATGCGCTTCCGAAGGTTATCAAAACAGACTTAGATATAAATGTTATTTTTATTTGTCATCGTATAAACAGTTATCATACGAGTATAAGAGTTGCTTGGTGTAAGATAGTATTTTTAGTTTGTTGAAAAGAAAAAGGGTAGGTACGTTCTAAGGGTAACATTATAAGTCCAGACTAACCCTCAATCTTAGGGTAAGGGTAATTCAGAAACAAGACGTTCTAGTCTGGCTATCCGGGAGTCAAGTCGTCTCGTTTCAGAAGCTCAGCCAATAATCTTAGTCGAGACTTAGCGAACAAATACAAGATATTTTAAATCTCTTAAAGAATTAAAAAAGTATACTTCCTTATTATCATATCGTTAGGGGTTTTCAAGGTCCTGATAAAAATTACCTCTCAATTACGTCTTACGAAAGTTATCCGCGTGACGCCTGGCGTAAGATTGATAGTACGTTACGTCATTGCAGTTGTAAAATGGACGTTAATCGTTCAAACAGTTGATTTACTGTTTGTAAATGCTCTATAAATAATGTATGTAACTTATTTACAATCTTTTCCGCAATATTTAATAACTTAAGCGTAGGGATTTCTATATGAAAGTTTTAATTATTACCTATCACTAAAGTGTAAAATGTAAACGCTTTCGGTTTCGCTGTAAGCCATTATTACACACAGCCGGCTCTGGTTTTGATTTCCGGATAATTATAGTAGCTGCCAAACGTTGACATATGACACAGCAAGATGCACAGATAAAATATGAATTTTAAAGACAATAAAGGACAAGGGGAGGGGGAGAGGGGAAGAGGGTGCCCTAGAAAAAGGTGAATAGAAGCAGGAAGTGAATGGAGAAAGAAAGAAAGTCATGGACAGTACTGAAAGAAGTTATAACGAATAACAAGAAAAAAATATATTATTATCGTAGAATTTCTATTATTAATAGTGCGTCATTGAAGGTCACATAATTTCTAACCACTTCATGTAGCAGGCTTGCATTACATAATTTTACCAATGTTTTTCATACGCAGAGATAATCTTAAATAAATATTACCTTAAGACACATTTATTATATACTTCAAACAATGGTAATGTTAGGCTTTGATAACGAAAAGATAAGGTATATATATTCTATAGTTATACATGAGCAGATTAATCGTTAATCAAAGAGCAAATCTTTTATGTACTTTTTATTAACATTTTTATCAGGGACAATATATGAAAATAAATATAATAGTATAAGATCCCGCTATACAACGACCTTCACCGAGATGCTTATTTAATGAAACTTATTTTATATTTAATTTAATATGTCAAAAAATATAATCCATATGGGTTGCCTAGCAAATTTCAGTCCAGAGTATGTTTAATTAATATTTAAAAAAAAATTTTTTTTTTATAATTTGCATGTAGTACATTTTTTGAACTTTTTTCAATCAATATTTTTAATCAGGGTAGTATTATATATGTATCACTAAAACCTTCTTTTATACTAAAGATGTATATATACTTTAGTTTCACATAAAAAATATACACATAAATAATTAATTGATTAAAAACAACCTAACTTTTGCATATTCTATGGGCTTCATACTTTCGATTGGTATAGAATTTATCTAATAATCATACCGGTGAAATGTTTAAAAAAATTTTTTTTTAAAATTAATTAAAAATACTCTGGACTGAAATTTGCTAGGCAACCCATATGGATTATATTTATTGACATATTAAATTATATATAAAATAAGTTTCATTAAATAAGCATCTCGGTGAAGGTCGTTGTATAGCGGGATCTTAGACCATAAGTAAAACTCGAAAAATTGTGTATATAAATAACTAAACTTATAATAATAATAATGATAAAGCCTTTTTCCATTGTTGTTAGCATTTGCGTAGATGCCAGTGGGTGTGGGTGGTGTGTATGGGTGGGTTCCTCTTGGGTGACGGCCTCCTGCAACCCTTTCCAGATGTCTGTAACTTTAGCAATAGTCCGCCAGTCTTTTCCTGTTATTTCTATCAAGCCATCAGCCCACCTGCTTTTTGGTCTGCCCCCTCTTCTTTTCCAGGGTGGTCTAAATCTGTCGATCTAAATTCTAAGTGATCAGACCATTGCCATTTTCCTTTTTGAAGTGGCATGTGAAAGGGCATCCGTTGCTTTAGTTTTTTGTCTAATATATTGATTTTGTGTATGTTCTTTATATTTAGTATACTTCTCTCTATCCCTCTTTGACTTGATATAATCTTTAGCTTAACCTTTGATATGAACACCCAAGTTTGGCAACCGTATAACAAACGTATAACAACATGTTTGTATCTATAATATTTTTGTCAAATTGATTGAGTAGTCTTCTTTTAAGAACTAAACTTATTGTTTAAATTTTTTTTAAATTCTTTTTTCTTAATAATACGGTTTTACTACACTTCAATATCTACTTAAACGTAGGTTAAATAGGTCGGTAACACGTATGTATGTATGTATGCAGTGTTGGCCTAGTGGCTTAATCGTGCGACTCTCATCCCTGAGGTTGCAGGTTCGATCCCCGGCTGTGCACCAATGGACTTTCACACATAGGTGCGCATTTAACTTTCGCTCGCATGGTGAAGGAAAACATTGTGAGGAAACCGGCTTGCCTTAGATACAAAAAGTTGACGGCGTAAATCAGGCACAGGAGGCTAATCACCTACTTGCCTATTAGATTGAAAAGAAAATTACCATGAAACAGATACTGAAATATGAGGCCCAGACCTGAAAAGGTTGTAGCGCCACTAACTTTTTTTAACATGTACATATGTGTGATTAATGAGAAGTGAAGTTAATTTGTTACGTAATATCGTCTGTACGTTACGTTTCTTAACGTTAAATTCCCACTAATAGTAGTAAATTACCGACAAATCATCGCTTTTCTATGATTGATTGGACTTAAAACTAAATTAATAACTAGAATTCATATAAAAGGAACGTTATTTTACAATAATTTTCATCTCCAATTACCAGTCCGGTCATTAATAAAAAAACAAAAAACAACGATAGAACTACAATTTTTGTTGACAATATATATTTAACATTCAATTGAAACGTGTTATTTTATTTCATTTAATTACCCTGAGTTTTATACTACTGAGATAGAGATAATCATACATTGTAATCTTCGCATTATCGAGATAACTCATATTTAACCACTCATCGCCAAAATATGTGGAGATTATGAGCAGATGACAAATTTTATGGATTTATTAAAGGCTATATAGTTTTACTTTTTAAGGGTTATTGCTGTTACGGCTTTAATGGTATTAAAAATGAAAGCTTATTTTCAAAATGCAACAGGAAAAACATAAAAATCCAGAGACTTCTCTCAAATTTTTCCAAAAAACAAGATTCATTATATTAATTCCAAATACACTAGTTCTCGAATGGTGTGTTACGCGTCTCGCGAAATGCCCCGGCTACATCGGTAATATTTTTATTTACAATATTCATATGGGCGAGCCGGGGCGCAATTCGGTATGTCAACGCCCAGTATTCCGATGCGGGCTGTGGCTTTAAGAGTGCCTTCGAAGGGAGGAGTACCGACAAAAGGTGTTTTTGAAGTAAAACTTCTTTAGGCGCGACTAGGGAGTAACTCAGATTTTTCTCTGACGGAAGTAACGCTTAAACGTAGTTTCCGCTATTTAAAATAATACGATAGCGCGCTTTATAAGTCCGTCAGCGCCATCTAGTGGTGCATTATTTGAACTGATTTAAGTCCGTTTCTTGGTTCAGGATAGCATTGATTAGTTTTATTTGATACTGATTCTTGTAATTATGTTATTATTAGTATATTTATATTTAAAATGAAAATCCATACTAGTAACATGTAACCAAATTAAAATTCCACTAAAGAGGGAAGGTTCCCATCCTAGTTCGTATTTTACCATTTTGGAAGAAGTAAATTAATACCAAATTATTATCTTAAAAATCGGGTCTATTTTATATAAAAATAACCAAGTTGTATAAGAGAATATAAAAGTGAATAAAAAAATTCAACAGTTTAAATGTTTTAAATTGCAAAGTTTTTTGAAAATCTCTAAATATACTTATTGATTTATTACTTTTAAAATAAGTAAATTGATAATAAATTTTCTGACAATTGCAACATTCTATAATATTCAATAACAAGGTTATAATGACATGTGCTGATCTAACCTTCGTATTTGAATAATCTTTGTAAAGCACATGAATAATAAATATAATTAAATTATAATATGATATTTATTATTTAAGTTAATTTAATCATTTCAGTGATATATGCCATCAACACCAAAGAAGTTTTACTTCAATCGCGCGTAAAGGTTTTTTTTTTTTTTTTTTACCTTTTCTACTCCCCTGCCATTGTGTCCAGGGACTTTTTCACATCACACGTCTTGCGAAATACGCCCCGGCTACATCTGTAATATTTTTGTTGGCGCGTAAAGGTTACAAGCACACACTTTTTTATACCGGAAAACGCGCTATAGTTGACCCCATCCGAGACTCAACATCAGCTGCTAAGTAGCAGATTTCACGAATATCACCGTCTTGTGCAACTAATTAACAAAGTTATTTTGTTGTTCTTTAGGATAAATTAATATGTTTGTGATGTTTCAGGGTCGATCTAGAATGTCCGTCCCTGGAAAATGGAGATACATACACACAATCGGAGTTTCTCTCCCGGCTTGCTCACACGTGTCGCTACGACCACCTCCTACTGCCGACCTATGAAACCCGCGACGTTGTCTATGTTCACGCCAGTGCTTATATATACGTCATTCAACCAGCTGATGCTCATGATTTGGTAAATACATTAAATATAATAATCCTAATAATAATTATTAGAGCAGTGTTCGCCTAGTGGCTTCAGCGTGCGGCCATCATGAGGTCGTAGGTTCGATCTCCGGCTGTGCACCAATGGACTATCTTTCTATGTGCGCATTCGCTGCAACGGTTAAGGAAAGCATCGTGAGGAAACCGGCATACCTTAGACCCACGTCGACGGCGTGCGTCAGGCACAGGAGGCTGATCACCTACTTGCCTTTTAGATTAACAAATGATCATGAAACAGATACATAAATCTGAGGCCCTACGGCACATATAAAGGTTGTAGCGCCAGTGATATTTTTTTTATTTTTCAAAAATAATTATTATTAATGACTTAAAATTTCTTTCATAACGTAATCACCAAATTGGTCTTGGAGGATACTTGGTAATGGATTTTTTTTTGGATAACTTGTTTATGATATTGTCTATGGTTTAGGTGAATACTTCACTGTATGAAAAAAAAGGGTGCGTGTACTTAGGTACGCGCGTAAGACGTTATACTTCTTTGGCTTTCTTTATTTTTTTTAAATATAATTAATTAATAATTAATATTTAATATAAACAATTTAATAATATTTAATATTTAGTATATTATTCAATTATTAATTAATATTAATAACAATTATTATTATTATTTTATTACATTATTAATTCAATTTAATAACTTGGTATGTTTCATAACCTTTTAACTAAGTAACAATAGGTCTTTGTGAAAAAACATTGGTAAATTTCTTTGAAAAAATAATTAAAACACCTTTATTTGTTTAAAAGGTAATTATGTCATTATGGTCATTCAAAATTCTTGGCATATCTGCTTACTTCACGCATATTCTATTTATTTTTACTTGTGGATTGTCAAATTCCCATCTTGCTCGCTCGCACACTGACAACTTTGTGTCTCAGGTGCGCGCGCATCGTAAAATTTCACTCTCATCAATTTTTCATAACGCGCCTAAAGAAGTATAACTTCAAAAAACAGTGACGCTACAAACTTCTAGGTCGTAGCCTCACCTTTGTGTATCTGTTTAGAGAATCGTGATCATTTATTTTTATTAATAGGAAAAGGCGCCTTCTGTGACGTCACATGCCTTCATTAGGTCTTAGATATGCCGGTATCCTCAAGATGATCCTTCCCCGTACGAGTGCTAAATTCGCACATATAAATAAAAATCCACTAGTACAGCCTTGCGCATTCTGGTAAACAATAAACTACAAGCTCTCTCCTTATCAGAATGCCAAATCGTAAAATCGACGTAAAATCGACTGATTTGAGCGCGATCGCCGCTGCGAAAACCGCTGTGAGAGTTCAAAAAGTGAGTTACAGAATCGCAAGACTGAGGCGTGATTTGAACGCACATGAAATCTAGCACAGTTTGGAGAGGCGTCCGCTCACGCCATTAAGGAAACACTTTCTTAGTTTTGTACACCAAATTAAAGTTAAAAAAGTGACAAATGAAAATTATTTTTTTACAGAACTTTAAGCTACACTTTCTTCTTCAATTGCGATGGACAGATCCAAGATTGGCCTATTTACCGTATTCCCCAGAAAGGGAGAAGATTATTGGTGAAGACGACCTCCGATCTCGCGTTTGGGCACCGCACTTATACATTCCCAACGAACAATCGTCCAATTTGATGGGTACTGGTAGGAAGGATGTGCTTATATCGATAGCGCCAAATGGAGAAGTGCTGTTCAGTCGGCGGATGCAGGGTGTTCTGTATTGCTGGATGAACCTTCAGAAATTTCCATTTGATGTGCAGACATGTTCTCTGAATTTAGAGAGCTGTGAGTTACATAATTCAAAATTCAAAAATCATTTAATCACACATTGTACACTTATGACTTGTCAGTAAAGAAATACATGCTTCTAATTTTACATTTAGTGCCAGTTCTCAAATCAAGGGCGTAGAACGGAAGAGAAGAACTGGCAATAAACTCTCCGCCACTCTTTTTAATCGCCATGTTTTTTTATACAACGTTTGTAAGGAGCTGCAACCATTAAACCATGTTCCACAAGACATCTTAAGTAATTAATAATAATAACATAAATTAAAAACAAAGAGTTGTCCTCTATCAGCAGGAGGCATGGTGAAATAGGAGCACGCACTTACATTCTCGTGGGAACAACACGCAAACACATAGTCCAAATAATTAACATCACCGTATACACGAATTCAAGTACGACCAGTCACCACAAGTAGCACCCATTCACGAGTATGATGCATGGCCAGCCATCGGTCATATACGTAATATCATAAGTTACCAGTGTTCACAAACTAAAATACTTATTGTATATAGTACGGCTTGGACCACTGAACATTTCTCCTGAGCGAACCTAATTTTTTGGGAAGCTAACATGTTGCCTTTGTTTGCGGTTTCTGTAAAACTTGGGTTTTACAAGCTTCTTATACAAATTTTCTTATCTAATTCAAAATTTGTAGAACAATGCAGATAATCGACTTCATTATAATATTTCCTTTGGTTCTGCGAATACGACAAAATTAAGTTTCGAATGTGGAGCAAGCAAGAGATGCTTAACACGACGGCAGAATAAGAAGCACTTTTAGATAAATAATACCATTTTCACTAAACTTCTCATCTATGTCACAGTATAAACACGTTTTGTCAGAAAAAAAGACAGAGTTACTATAATCAAAATAGTGCATATAAACCAATTTAATTTCTATAAATTATTATATAAAATATCGTTTTGAAATTTCAGGGAAATACAACGCGTCCATTCTACGCTTGATGTGGGAGGTTGATAATCCCGTTCGGCTATCTTCAGAGCTGCATTTGACAGAATACTCTCTGCTCGACTATTGGACCAATGAGTCTGTTGTTCGAGGAGATATTATTAACATGAGATTGGGTGGAGGTATACATGCTAATAATATTATTTTATAAAAAATAAAAAATCTATATCCGTAACTTTTATAGCGACAGCCATACCGATGCGATGTAAGTTCGATGTAGTTTTCTCAATAGCGCTGATATCCCACTGACACAACTAATCAGATGTTACAGAAGTTCTGATCCTATAGCAAATTTAGGGAGAAGAGAAAGAAAGAGAAATTTGCTAGTAGATAGGAAATTGATATATACTGATTTTGTCTTTTCAGCGGGTAACTACAGTGCTTTGAAATTTACATTCAAATTAAGCCGAGAGGTCGGTTACTACTTAATGGATTATTTCATCCCTTCTATGATGATCGTAGCCATGTCATGGGTCTCATTCTGGTTGCAAGCTGATGCTTCACCTCCACGAATCACACTGGGTATGTTTTTATTAACAAATTTTTTGACACCTTAAAGCAAAAATTTATGTAACTGCCGCCTTGATTTCTACTAACTTATGTAAGTTAAATATGGAAAAATGTTATATATATGTCGCAGCCAACTAGCTTAATTAGCCGTTCTATTTACGTCAACAGGCTAGCCAAGTAATGAAACGTCATCGATCCAAGTCATTTGCCTAGCTGTTTGATCAACTGGCTGATCATCTTTCAGGCCGCTAGTTAAACGGCGCCGTTTAGTTAAAAGGCTAGGCTCTTAATTGAACGGCTAATCAGCCATTCTAACTAACTAGCTTAATTAAGCTAGTTGGCTGCGACATATAATGATATAGTTTATCTTATATTATATTCGTACGCGTTCTCAGCTTCGAACTTTCGACAATTAGTATTTTTTTTGATCATTTGATAGTTAGACCAATTTCACATTTCCTTGTAATTTTAATTAATAGATATTTTTGCTCTTTTGTATTACATTCATTTGTTATTATAAATACTTAATATAATATTTTCAGGTACAAGTACCATGTTGTCGTTTATCACTCTGGCATCATCTCAAGCTAAAACTCTTCCAAAGGTTTCATACATCAAAGCAAGTGAAATCTGGTTCTTAGGCTGCACTGGTTTCATTTTCGCAGCCCTTGTTGAATTCGCATTCGTCAACACTATTTTCTACAGGAAGTATGTATTTTTTTAACATTCTCATTCTGCTTTTACATATTATACTATTAAATTTTACGTGGTTTGGTACTATATTTTTACACGCTTTATATTAGCTTCACCTGTATGTATGTATGTATGTAACCGACTCCTTCGGACTCGATTTTGACCCACTTTAAACGGACAGATTTTATTCAAATTTTGCGCACCTGTCAAAGATCGATGACAATGCAATAATCCGAAAAAAAAAAATAAAAAAATTTAACTAAAAATTAATAATAGTTTAAAAAAACTAAAAAACACGCTTTTAAAGCACATCAAACTAAAAAGTGAAAAATAATTCCTAATTTAGGCTGAAAATGGTAATGAACAAAAACAAACAAACTGGAATTATTGTGAAAAAACGTGGGGCGCTCTGTGCCATATTTTTCGTCTATAGATTCTATTATTTTTACATAGCAAGACAGAATACAATCGAACAGCATGCACACTTATTAAATATTTTCGATAATTTCTAGGAGTGTTGCTCCTTTGAAGAAAGTCAACAGTAAATATATACTAAAGAGTACGTTAACTCCGCGGCTGGCACGTAAAGCTCTCCAGAAAGAGATAGAAGAATCATCACCACAGCTAAGCAAGTCTCGCTCATGTTCTTCACTGTCCCAGGATACTAATAATGATCCAGCAGGAATGGGATACAACCATTATCTTACGGTTCATGTAAGTCCTTGTTTACCCATAATTATTGTAGCCTATTATATTATCTAGTCATCCACTAACAAAGTTTTATTTATTTGTTAGCATGAATCATTCCTAATAAATGATTTTGTTTGATATAAACTATTTTAGATCTAAAGCAAATTTTAACCTAGGCCTACTTTAACTGATTTCGTAAACTTAAAGAGTGATTAATTATTTATTTCCTTTATGAGTTACGACATCCTGTGAACGTCGATTGTGATGAATCTTAGTTGCGATTAAATACATTAAATTTTATTAATTTTATTCGACTTACGTTCAAAAGCGTTATATACGCCATTGATTTGAGAACTGGCAGTAAATGTAAAATTAGAAGTATTAATATGTATTTATTTACTTATGACTCATAAGTGTCCATTATGTTACCTACATGATTAAATGATTTTTTTTTACTTTATAAACAAGGTCTAATCAACTATTATTTCCTATCGTTTCCAGAGCTTCCCATCAGCAATAAACGTGCCAACAATTACAACAGAGAGCTACGACGATTTAAACACCAGACAGTCACCAGGAAGGCGACACCTTAACTCCGGTAGTGAAAACTCCGATGAGCCGCCACCGCATCATACATGGACAGAGATGACGCCCAAGGAAATTGCTGCTTGGATCGATAAACGCTCTAGAGTTCTATTTCCCTTACTATTCTTATGTTTTAATATACTTTACTGGACGTTTGTCTATTGTCTTTAAAACATATCGAAAATTAAATTTGTCGATAGTAAATGGGCACAGGTTGAGATTTTAAAACGATAGACGAATAGATTGCGAAGTCCGTTCCATGGTTTACGACATGATGTCATGATAACGTTTGTAATTGTTTGGTGTTATATGTTTAGTCTTGTCTTTTATTTTTTAGTCTCAACACCCTGCTCCTTTGAATGGCCTTTGGATATAAGGCCGATAAGCGACGTAATTTCTAAGTGCACTAAAAATGCTTGAAATATTTGTAGCAGTTTTTGTATTTAATTTAATCTCAGCGATATAGTCACAGTTTGAATATCATAGATTTAGGCTGAATTTAGTGTCACGCCGACCGCACGCGCACCGTCGGCGCTGATGGTCGAGTTATATGAACTTCTAGGAAGCGTTTTTGAATGACGCGTAGCTTTCAGCACGCCTCTGCTTTCAGAGAGCGTGTACACTCATGGCAAAAAATGTCACGGCACGAAGTGGATACAGGTCGAGTTATCGACGAGGTACGCCTAAAGAAGAAATTGTGGGATGCATCCGATCCACTCTACGAAAATATCTTGTTGAGATTTGAAAGTAATTAAAGAATTTACTTTCGTCAGCCCTCAAAGTGCCATATAACCAGAAAAAGTCACCTGCAACGGCTCTCTGCTCAATCAAAGGATGAACATAGAGTCTTCGTCGTCGCCGGTTTTTATTTTTTAGAGATAGGTAGTACAAAGCAGCAATAACTAATACACTCCGCATTTTGGTCTTCGTCTGTACGGTAAGGCGGTCAGTACGATACTGAAACGAACCACGCTGAGCGTCAGCGCTGACGAACTACGCGCCGATCTATGAGCGCTGACGGTGAGCGTGAGACTAAATTCAGGCTTAGTTGTAGTAAAGTTGTTATTAAGTTTTCAATGCAATTTTAGAAGTCGTTTATAATTAGGTACTCCTTGATATTCGTATTTATTTATAAAAAGATAGTAGGTTAATAAGAATATAAAAGTGTTACTATAATTTTCGATTTTATCGCGAATAATGTTTAATTAATACTTATTTAAGTTCCACGAATCTCTCGTGTTATAATACTAAATGTACATATTTATTAACCCATTTATTTAAAAAAAATGTTCTATAAACTACTATTATATCTTCTATACTTTTCCATAAAACGATACATTATTGAAGTAATTGAGGTTTTTATAACGTTTATGAATAAAACCGTTAGATAATAAATCGAAATGAAAACAATACTGATTCTTGTTTTTTATTAAAGAAAACCTTAGAATAAAAATTAACACAGGTATTAATTTAAGTAACGAAATGTGTCTAAATCAATATATTTTTTTATTAAAATTCCTATAGCGTTTAACACTTTATAACATTTAAAAACAATCAACGGACATATTCTATCACACTGTCTATATAAAACCAATTTGTTTCACAACAGGTTAAATTAATAATGATTTCGTATATAAACTGATCTAGTTTTACAATTACAAGCAACATTTTTATAGGTGACAATTGACACTTTAATATATATCCAAATATATATGCGTGGACATAGACTAGAAAGATAACAAATGACAACAGACGTCGAACTCCTTTGAGTTTTCAAGATAAAAAATACTAACTAAAGGATTTATTTCAATTATTTTATATCCTTTAATTTTTGTCTTGATCAATTGGCAAGAGATACAAGTTATACTCAAGGGTTGCTATTATCGTTGTTCCGCGGAGGCGCCATCACTATACTGTCATCACTTGAGTATCGTTTAAGTGTTGTGGCGCTTGCGTGACTGCAAATAAATTATTATTTATAATATAAGTGACTGAAATGGTCAGTACATATTTCACTATCCTCATGGAACCAGCCAAGGAAACGAATTTTTTTTTCAATTCAGGCCGATCTGCTATGGAAATTCATGTCAAATTTTTATTGATTAATTTTTTTATTTTTTTTTAAAGGGGTCCCTACATCGTAGCCTATCAGCCACGCAATCTGGCAGATTTGTGACCGAGTGGCCAAGTAGCAGGGGAGTGTCAGAATCTTGATTAATTAAAAGGGGTTTAATTGAAATTGAAATATTCTCATTAATATCTTACCTGACACCAGGAATCAGTTCTAATTTTCGGTATTTCGATATAAACTGACCTGTATCTAGTGCGCGGGCGTGGTGTTGGGGCCAGTCTGGGCAAACGATCTAATCCCAATCCCAAAGTTCCTCCAGAGCCAGAACTTGACCCACGACCGGACCCACTTGAACTTTCGGACCAGGTCAACTCTGACATACTAGAATGGTTTAAGGAATTTTATCATAAATCTTGATTATTAAATGAATCAATGGCGTTACAACCTTTTAAGGTCTGGGCTAAGATTTCTGTGTCTGTTTCATGAACATTTAATCTAATAGGCAAGTAGGTGGTCAGTCTTCAGTTCCTGACACACGCCGTCGACTTTTTGGGTCTAAGACAAGCGGGTTTCCTAACGAAGTTTTCCTTCACCGTTCGAGCGAATGTTAAATGCGCACATAGAAAGTCCATTGGTGCACAACCGGGATCGAACCTACGACCTCAGGGATGAGAGTCACACGCTGGAGCCACTAGGCCAACACTGCTCGAAATCTTGATTATTACACTCCTAATTTTATATAGATTTATTACGAGTATATTAAACCAGAATACGCACAAATACGCAATATTCTGTCTTTATCCCTTTGCTAATAAATAAACGTGACAAAACACTAGGTCTATGAATTAATTATTACCTATTTTTATCGAAAGTGATTTTTTAATTGTCTTTATAGATATTAAAACATACGGAACAATTAATAATTAAATACCTTGAGGAAATAGGTGGTAGACGATATGGAGTGTACAGATCACTGGTCTCCGTGTACGTCGATGCATGAATTTCTTGTTGATATAATTCGTAGAGTTGACCCAAGTCAGACTGAACTGCAACGCCTGCCTCTATATTAAGTCAACAATAACAAATAATCATTTTGTACTTTAACCTAAAAGGCCGGCAACGCACCCACTAAAAATGGGTGTCTATGGGCTGCGAAGACTGCCCTTTTTGGTCGTCCCGCAGGCTCGTTTGGCCCCTATTATATAAAAAAAAAAATATAAAAAAAGTAGTTGACGAAATGAAGTCTTAATAATTTTTACAAGGATTTTGTGAAGAGCATATTGTTTGCTACTATTTTAATATTGCTACAAAGATTTACTAGTAATTTCATTGATAATTAATTAATATTAATTCCATCAATTTTTTTAATACAGTTGTTTTTGCTATTTTTGCTTCAAATGATTACTAAGGCTTAATTTAATTTAATAATTAAATTTAATTAATTTCTCTTCTGCCTCGTAATTAGCTACTTATATATGTGTGTGTATAAATATATATAAATAATGATTAATTAACACTAAGATTAGCTTTTACTTTCTTTGTGTTTAGTTTAGTAGCGTAGTTTGTTAACGATAAAACGTTGTCTAATAATTTATGTAACCTGTTTTTAAATGAATGTTTAAACTTTAAGGTAACGTAATAAATAAATAAAATTCTACGTAGAAGATATTATGGGTGTTATGTATGTTGTGAGATAATAGAAAAATCGCTTATGTAATATTTTATGCAAATTTAGGCGAGAAACAAGATTTTTAGTAATTTAAACTGTTTTCTAATAATGAATAACCTTCGAGTATCCTTCGTTGCCTGGTAATAATCTCATCAGTGAGTCGTCTTTGGGCGTCTCTCCTTTGTAAAGCCATGTCGCGTCTCCGTAATTCATGCGCACGCGCTGCTCTTTCGCCTTGTAACGCTAGTTTATCTGCTTCTAACTCATGAACTCTGCATACTAGGGAAAGCACTTCGCGCTCTGGGCCACTTGTTATGTGGGCTGGAAGTTCCTATGAAATACTAAATCTAAAATATAAATCTATAGACTATAGATCCGGCTCGCTCATGAATATTGTAAATACAAGTATAACCGATCTAGCCAGGGCCGTGAGACGCGTAACATGAATGAGTATGATTTTAATTTATGAATAAAGTAGTAAAAATGTAAGAGAAAGAAAAAGTCCCTGGACACAATGGCAGTGGCGTAGAGAGTATTATTATAAAAATAAAAAAAAGACTAGATCCAAATCGTAAAAATACTGAACGTACCTATAAATAGATTATTTATTACGTTGTAACAATATTTCAGAAATTGGAGCGATTTGAAACTTTTACTATTGGAATGCTACATTATCATTTAAATACCAATTTTCAAATATGTTTGAAACAATAGTATTTTTTCTTCATATAAATTCAATATATGTATTAGTACAAAGTTTTTTTTTTAATTTAAGCAATGTAAAAGGTTTTGGTTCTGTTTGAATCATTCTCAATTTTGTAAGATTTTTTTAAATAGTTTTAGGAGGTATGTGTTAAAAATAGAATACAATTTATAAAACTTAAAATAAGGTATAAATAAAAGGTGAGGTATAAATAAAAAATGTTATATCTCCTAATAATATAACATTCTCGTGTCACAATGTTCGTTCCCATACTCCTCCGAAACAGCTCGACCAATTCTTGTTAAATTTTTTATGCATATTTAGTAAGTCTGAGAATCCGCTACTATCTATAATCCCCTAAGTGATGTCCACCCCAAAAAATTTATTTTCATTATTTAGACAACCTTTTTTATGATACAGCATACAAAAATACATACAACCCTTAATTTTCATCTACCCTCTACGATCAACCCTTATTTTGATTTGTTGCTTAAGAACTTATAACTTGAACACTGAGAAAAAATATATATAGAGAAAAATCACAGAAAAAACTAAAAAGTTTTTCATTCTGGAAAACCGAACAGTCTCTGGGGTAGCATAGCAAAATGTTCCATGTTGGTATGTACTAAAAAGGTAGGCTAGGCATTAAGGAGATACGAAGTTAGCGGGGGCAGCTAGTTATTTTATAAAATAATATTTTCTTACTGAGAAACGGACACGGTAGTAGTACCTTTTCCAACTGGGCCCCGCGAAGCCTGACTTGTTCTAAAAGCCTCTCAACTCGATCCCTTTCGGACCTTGCGGCTTCTTGCTCTCTTTCAACGGCCGCTAGTTCCGCCCACGCTTGTTCCACCGCTACTTCCGCTTCCGCCCGCTCGCTGTTCCCGCTTGACGTCCCCGTCACACCTCTCATGAATTAATTTACACTTCAGAATATAAATAATAAACTAAATGTATAAAAAAGAAGGTAGTGTTCTCTAGTGGACGCTAAGTTCCTTTGGGTAGCTGCGCCAGCGCAATAAGTATATTAAAAATTGATAATTAATAATATTCATAAAAATAAATGAAGGATCTTATCACGAATTCATAAACAGACATTTTTAAATTCAGCTATTTATAAATTTATCGAAACAACATAAAAGAGAGTTTATCCTTTTCATGGTATCTTGAGAAAACGTCAATCTTTCTTTAAATAATAATAAGTAGTAGTATATCAAAAGTTTGTTTGAATATATTTTTTTATTAAAAATAAAATTCATTTATCAATCAAGTGAAATATCCGACGGTCTTAGGTCCTATTGTAATTCTTATCTCGATTAACATTCTTGTCTTGAGCGCTGTCTAACACGTCAAACTTCATATAGAAAAATCGGTTTAATAGCTCTTGAAACTAGATTTAAGTGTAACTAGAATACGGGCCTAAAGTCAGGGAATAACGCCACATTAACTTTACCATAATAGATACTATACCCGGTCCTGGGTTCCATTGCCTGAGAAACAACAGTTTGTAATATATTCGTAATACTAATTAATAAGGAATTTACCTATAACTTTGCTGTGTGCTTAGCCGCGAACCCGTTAAACTAATAGGTTTATACAGCCTATTAAAGCGAGCCTCCCAATGTGATATAGACGCGTGCTGTCTTTCTGCATCCAATGCTAAACCCAAAAGATGACTATCGAGCTCCATAAGCCGTCTACGCAAACGCATCTGTTGTTTGAAAGTTGAAACGATTGCATCTCGTAATGATTTTAGATTTTCTGTGTTCTCTTCTTTGTCTTTGGTTTCTTCTATTAGTTGGTTGTCATCTATTGTTTTACTGCGGAACATTGTTGGGTAAGAGAAATGTACTACCAAAGACAGTCAAAGTAATTGTCTATGGTAATATTGTTTTATTAGATCTATATTAAATTAAATAAAAATAAAAAACGTAGTAGCAACAAACATCTTTTTAATGGCAACACAATCGAGCCATTCTTAATTCGAATTCTAAATTAAAAAAAAACAAAAGCTGAAATTCATTCAAGGAATCGTGTCGGCTATAATCTATTGTTTACCTTGAACGGTCATCCTTCATTTTGACTTTGAGCCTCGCGATTTCTTCGCGAAGTTCATTAATCACGCTGCGATACTGCGACAAGTGCATTGGAGTTTGAACTAATTCACGTTCAACCTGAAATGTTTTTTTCTTTTCATTATAACAAATGAACTTTAACACCTAACCGCTCCTTAAATTACTTTTTCTAGGTCTTGGTTGATCACCTAATACCTAGTAGGTACGTACGTTTTAAAGATATCAGTGAAATAAAAAGAAAAGCATTGCGTGCACTAACATTATAGGTATGAAAGCATCTACTATAATAAATCCTAGCTTGTTCCTTTTTTATTTATTTATATATAGCCGGAACGTTGAACATCTTCCTTGTTTAACAGTATAAAAACAATGTGTTATTGAGGGTAGTATGTATAAAACATGGCTTTAAAAGTGCGATAGAATGAACTTGTAATTAATTTATAAAAATTTAATACGTCAGTCACGTGCCACAAAACGGTCACAGATTATTAAAATCGACGATAACGTAGCATGCTAGTAAATTATGTCTTCGTCTATCTAATCCTAATCCTGGAGTTTATTTTTTTTGAAGACTGTTTTTGAGGTCTTTGTGTAATTTAAGGACGATAACAATTTGTCTTTGGTCACTTATAAATTATTTGAAAAGGGCTTCCAAATATTGCCGAATAGCGTTTAGCGTAGAAACATCAATAAACCAAGTGAAAACTGTACAAGAATATGAAATTTCATATGCAATTACAAATGAGTTCCTCAATATAAGGTGTTTGAATAACAACTAGAAAATAAACTTTTATACCCTTTAATAATTCAAGGATAGTGCTTCGAAGCGGTCATTATGTGCTAATGACTTGTACACTGAATTATTAAGTCTTTTGTTTTTGTGTGTGATCGTAATGGGGCATGGGGAGGTCATTTCGACTTATAATTTTTTAATAGACATAACTCTTGAGAGTTCAGCCTATTAAAGAAACAGTAAAAAGAAATGTACCGATTAAAATCTTAGCCGTTAACGGTAATTTTTGTTAAATTCTACATTATTTTGTTTAGTGTTTTATAATGTAGAACATTTAACAATTCTAGATACTAGCTTACATTGACAAACTTCTACCTTCATCAACAACTTTTTAATTTGTAATATAGTTTTTGAGCACATTGTTTTTGTGTTTTTTTTTTTTTTATGGCCTGGTAATATTTTTATGTGTACAATTTATCTATCTATCTAACGCGGACGCACCTTATTGGTGATAGTAGACGCACGTTGCGCGTAATGCAATGTCGAACGCGTTGTATCACGATGCTCTGCTGCGGGAGAAATGTGGGCTATCATCGCCGTACGACACCGCCCGCCCAATACCTCCCGTAAAAGACGTGTTAGCTTCGAATCCCGATAGTTAACATATCTGTAATTTTTTTACATGTTAAGCCGTCTATCGACAAAAAAAAAACGTTGGTCATATCAAATTTAACTTGGAAAAAATGTGTTTTCGACGAAAATAATGCATACAGTATACAATCCATATAGTACAGTAATCCGGGGATTACGCATTAATACTCATATTCATTCTAATAGTAAAATTTCAATGGTTTTAACGGTAACAAGCGTATATTAATGTAAATACAATTAATAGCAATATTATATTACGAGGTATGTGACGTACCTTGCACCACCAGAAAGCGCCATGATGCAATTTCCCAGGGCAAGAAGAGAACGGTTGATATGAGCTCCTTCCAGTCTTCGGGCCTTGGAACCGGCTCGCTCAGAACCAGCGAGGTCAATGAGAAAAAGGCGGCCACGTTGCAAACCGGCTGACACCGATTTGTTTATGGACACACTATTAAAACCAAAATATATTCTTGTAGAACCAAACCAAACAAGATACGATACAAAGACTTAATACTAACTCTGGTAATATAACGCCTACTAAAATGTTTTGTAACACAATATACTACTAATAAAAAAAGTGCGTGCGAACAAAGTACACATGTCAGAAGCGAAACTTCTTTGGCAAACTAATTTTTAAGTCTTGATCATATTTATACAAATCTAAAACTTTACATTTCCGAGACTTAGAGGGAGGGAAAAAGGAAGATATGTTAGGAATTTAATGAATTTATTTGTCATTAAAATATTAAAAGTGTCGAAAATTTTAGATTTAATTTAGTTAAATTTTATAAAAAATTATTTCTTCGACAAAAACGGTGCACATCTTCGTGACGTTAATATTATTATTATTGCGTTTCATCCGTAAAAAATTTACCTTCATGCACCTAAAGAAGTTTCACTTCAAAAATATACGTGTCAAAGTCCCTAATAAAGTGTATAATTAATTTTGTAATAGCTCTTTAAGCATTAAATTGTGATCGAAGGGAGTCTTTCGTAAATAATAAAAAATAGTTTTTGGAAATTAATTAACTTAAAGGCTTTTACAAAATCTTTAAAGCGTCTGTGTACCCCAAAGATAACGTGACCAGACGACCCGTTTTGAACGGGACTGTCCCTTTTTCCAATTATGAGTCCCGGTGACGCCGAAATGAACTGTGGGACGCAAAATTGACATATTTTCAGAAAGCGCGCGAAAATTTAAGCAGCAGAATATAATAAAAAACGTGCCAAGAGTTTTATCCTTATTTGAAACAGTCACCAGCTATATTAAAACAAATTTGTTCTTCTGATAAATATAACAAAACATTTTGGGTACCTATATTTTGTGATTCGTAACTTTTATGCCAACTAACTTTTTCTAAATAAATTTAAAAAAAATGTTTTCATTGACTACTTATTATTTGACCTAAATTTAACCAATGTCCCGTTTTGAGAAAAGAAATGGTCACGTTACCCTAAGAGCCTTTACATCAAATGGGAAATTATAGTTATGTGACCGTTATATTAATAGCATATTAAAAACCTGAGAAGAGCATGACCCCTAGACGAATGTTGATTCGCTTGGGTCGGTTCAGCGGTCCGTGATCGATCTCCTCTGGCCAAAAGCTCAGCCACATGGGCAGCATCCGTAGCTCGAATCTATCAAAAACTAAACCTTGTACCAGCTGTCTGGCGTTATTACCGCAGATAGATTACTTAAGATCATAATAGAAGTATTGGCGTAGTAGTTCAAGCCACTGTCATCCCTGAGGTCGTAGGTTCGAACCAGGGCTGTGCCACCAATGGACTTTCTCTGTGCGCATTTGGCACTGGTACGGTGAAGGAAAATCGTGAGAAAACCGGCGTGCCTTAGATCAATAACGTCGGCGTGTGTTAGGCACAGAAGGCGGATCACCTATTTGCCTATTAGAAAGAAACAAATGATCACGAAACAGATACAAAATTCTGAAGCCCAGACCTAAAAGGTTGGAGCGCCACTGTTTTTTAAGGCAACGTCGCTGATACATTTCTATATTGCTACAGCGAGTCACGTCAGTGAAGAGTTTTTATGATGTAAACAGATTATGCATGGTAAGAGACAACAAGGTAAGTTATAGCAGGCTCTGCTTCGGATTTACAATGTTCTATTTTTAAACTAAAAACTGAAAACCATAGTGCTTTAAATGTAATAGATTATGATTTTTATATATATATTCTGTAAAATAAAAAACTAATTCGCTCAGCTTCTAAATTCAAAATACAAATTGTTTGTCGAGTCTATAGTTTATACTTACTTCTGAAACGGTTTCTTAGCAATAACTACGTACTATTATTTTAGTTGTACCCGGCTTTATACCTCACTGAGTCCGGCTACCACGGGTGCTCCACTACCACCTTCATCCCGCAACTCCAAAGGACCCACACTGGGGTTCAGCAAGTCCCGAATGTTCTCATTGTAAATTTCAATATAGGACATTTTTACCTGCGGAAAACTGTTGTTAAAGTTTCTTTGTGTTAATTATCATATTAAGTATTTATTTATGAAAGCACACCACATCCCCTAATAAAATTTTCTACAGTTTTAGTTCTAAAATATATGACAAGGGAAATAAGATATAAAATAAAATAAAAATGATTGAAATGTATTGTTTTGTATGTGATATAAATGTAAATAGTTGCCGAATTGGAGTAATCTCTAATGGTAGCCTATTTTATTAAAAATATGTAATAATATATCTCCCCATATTATTTTATGGTACTACAACTTAAGCTCACAAATTCGCCTACCTTCAATTAGCATTAAGAATACTATGAGTCATTAACTAACTCATAATATAATTACAACCGGAATACGTTTGACTGACTTACCTTTAAATGTATCAAATAAAAGTGAAAATATCAAAAATAATAGTACTTGGCAAAGATAACTATAATCTAGCGTAAGTAACATTTAAGTTGAGATCTTTTGAAATACGATTTAACAAAGTATGAAAATATAATAAGCAACAAACAACTAAACGCATCAGTTTCGAGTTAAACAGACCATTAGTCGCGAAAAGCAAATACAATTGACATTTTTTATTGAGTTCCATGAGGCTTAACGTTGTTTGATGAAAGCATAAATAATAATCAATATATCATAAAGGCGTTATGTGTTCGGTGACTGTTTGCTTTCTATATAAACACGGAACAACAGTAATAGTTGATTGATTGTTGGGATTCTACAAAAAGTCCTGAGAGTAGGGTCTCAAAATTACGCCGAAGAAGAAATTTTGGCGTTTTTTTTCTATTAATAAGTATATATTATTTCAATACTTTAGTTCATTGAATGTTATTTATAATCTTGGTGAAGGATTACTAAATAAATGGAGTGATCTGGACCTTTACTTGTGAAGAGGTGCTTACTACTAAGGATTGACTAGGATTAATTTCTTGGTGTATAATAAAATAAATAAAAAAGAAATATGTTCGTGGTTAATTGTTATAGTTAATTATTAAATAGGCTTTTTTATTTTCTATTTTATGTATTTATTTAAGGTCTATAGTTCTAATCTTTATACCGCATTAGCGTCGAGTTCTTCAACGCGGAGATATGGAAAACACCACCTTAAATTAGGACTAGGTATAGGCGCTAGACTCTGAAATGATAGGTTTTGTAACCTTAGAACACTGATGGGTAAAAAATAACGTTACTTGGCCCAGTGGGCAGAAGGAACGGAAGCCCACCAAAACCTGGGATGATAAGATAAAAGAAGAGATAGCGGGAAAATTGGATACTAGCGAAGATTAGAGACAAGTGAAGTAGGTCTTCACTCCTTTGGAGGTCGTTTTATAAATTTAATATTTAAAATTATAAAAGGCTAATATTTATTAAGAGCTGTTCAAGACAACGGCGGGTCAGAATAGATGATGGTAGTAGGGTATGAAATCTAATGAAGGCATTAGAAAGATTGTCACGCAGTATGGTATCTCCTTAATTGTGTCGGATGAGCCTAAATAAATTCAAAACTAAAACAATTATTGTATGACTTCAAATAATCTCCTCGTAAATGTATTAACATTTGATAAATAAGCCCGTGACAAATTGAACTACTTGGTGCTTAGTTAATAACAAATGCTATACCAAAATTGGTTGCATAACTCAACTTTACTACTATTGTTTTCTTGATTAATACAAGAATAGGCACTTCGTGTACCAGGCAAATGTTAATAGGATTACTATTGCTCACAAAATGGCCCTGAATATTTAACGAATATACCCTTTCCAATTCAGCCTTCGTGACGTCAGCAGATTTGTGAAGGCTATCAATGTGTTAACTCCGTTAATATTGTTACCAAACTTGCAGTTTTTTTTATGTATAAATACATACGGTACGTTTTGAGTCTCATAAACATATGGTAAGATTCAGAAACGCGACTTAGGCCTACAACGCAGTAGCGGCTGGCCGCGATGCGGCGTGCCGCTGCGGTGGGCCGCACATCGATTATTACATGAAACCGCACGATAACAACGCACTAATTTGCGGACAACCGTCAACCGCTCCGGTTGATCTGGAGCTGCGGCGAGCCGCACCGGTTGAATGATGCGGCGCGCAGCGTCCCCTCCACGCACTCGGCGCGGTTAGCCGTCCTACCTACGTCATCACATATAATTATTTAACAAATGTAAACAAAATATTGTAAACCTAATTTATAAGAGTAAAAAATAAAATATGTTTATTATGGAACATAAGATACATGTATCACTTATTCCACGTCATTAAATTTGAATTTGTAATATTTCAAGAAGCACTGACGAGTGATGATTGCGGCAGACCGCAATAGGGACGGTTAGCCGGAATACGGCACACAGTGGGCTGGGATTTCAAAGTTTGGTCTTAAGAGATAAATATAGTTTTGGTATCTAGACATATATTTAAAACGTTTTTATTCTTTGAGTTTTTTTTAATTAACTAGTAGTTTCAGAGATATATATAGCAATTTCAAATTTGTATGAAGTCATGACTTTTTAATTTAGCAATCCATAATAAAAGAAACTTACATATTATGTATAATAAATTGACTAAAGCAAGTATGTATACTTGTAAAAGATCTCTACAAATGTGTAATCAATATTTGACATTTTTCATCACGGACCACCCTATGACGTCATTTGTTTGTCATCACCACCCTATGACGTCATTTGTTTTGATACTTTTTTTTCTGAGAATCAAGTGATAAGAGCGCAACAACAAATGACGTGTCGTTACCTGATTGGTGCGTCGATACTGCACAAATTGTTCTTTAGTGTTTTACACTTTAGTGTTCTATTACCCACCATAATAGACGGACCACCCCATACATATTATTATTTATTATTATTTGTTATCATAACGTTTGTAAAAATGTTTCAAGATTTAGTGACAAACCTTGATCTCTTCGTTATTTTAAAAGTCAGTGGTAGTATTAAAAATAATGATATATTATATAGTGAGATAAAGTCCAAACTCTTAGTCAATTTAAGTGATGAACACGAAAAGTCTTTAAAATCGTTTTGTGCAAAATTTTGTTTTAATTTAAATAGAAGATGGCAAAATGCTCATTGTAAAGGCGATATTTTCAGAACTAAAAATAGCGAATGGCTACAAACAAACGTCATATGGCCAGACTTTATGAATGGTTTAATAAGCAATAATGATGATCGTGCAGAACCAAGTACATCAACTCAGTTTGTGTCCCAAGCAAAAGTTTCTATCGGTGTATCTACTGAACAAAGTCCTAGAAAACCTTTTTGTGAACTAGCTCCAAAACAGAAAAAAAGACGAGCCGAAAGCTTTCATTTGTCTTCGGATGAGATTACATATGCATATTTTGCGCAATTAAAAGCAGACGGGAATGAGGATATTGCAGAAATACTAGAACATTTATTAAATAATCGACAAGATGTGCAAAAAGTTAAAAGGTGTATATCTGTCAAAGAAACAAAACCTACGTAAAAAAACATACAGGATGCTTTTAAAAATAGAATAGACCTTCTGATTGATGTTGTCAAACAAGGTCATGGCTCCACCAATGATGGAAATACCACTAGAAGATTTTTTGCAAATCCTAACATTACTGCTGAGATAACAGGTGTTAGCGAGAACTTAATAAGGCGGCTGAAGCTAGAAAAGACTTTCGTAGGTACCACCAACACCATTCTAGAAAATGCAGCAGAAAAGCTACAAATGAAGATATTTTAAACAATTTATTGACCAGCTCTGATCCACTCATTTCAACGAAACGACAAAAATTTGGCAGAAAACATAAAACCTTGTCAAAAGAAGCACAAAGTTTGATTATTGAACGGGCAGAGACCTTTGATGATGACGATCAGGAAAATTTTGAAATAGCTAATGTTGATATCCTGGACACTGATTAAATTAAAACAGCTAGTTTGTATTTTTTTTACGTATTTTGTTAGGCTTTAAGGCCTAAGGGGGATACCACTTAGGGTGGTTAGGAATCGAAAACAAATGTTGAAATTGCGACCAAATCGGGGAAAATCGAGACTCGAGAGTAAGCGTAAAAATAGGACAAATATACCTGTTATTAATATGTAATTGACTTTACATGAGAAAATTTGAGACTTACGAGATTTTCACTGTTTTTTGTTTTGTTCCATACAAAATTAACTTTGAAAATAAATAACTCCGAAAATACTAAGTTATCTGAAAAGTCGTTTCAGTAATAGTTTCTTATAATCAGTAGAAAAGTCCAACTGAATGATAAAAAATTAAAAAAAATAAACTATTTTTTTTCAAATGCTAAGTCCACTACCGGCCCGTTTCGTTCCACTGTGCGGCATGCCGCTACGGCAGACCGTATTTACCGCGGCCTACCGCAGCGGCACGCCGCTAGTGCGTTGTAGGCCTTAGTCTGACTCTCGTACGTCATAAATGTATTGGATTTTGACATACAGGAGCATACGTACTTAGTTGTTTCTGAATCTTACCCATATGTTCCAGTTAGCTACGAATCAACGTATTCTATCTTTTTGCGTAGAATATGGATATTGTACAGCTTGCCAGCCAGTAGACTGTGAATTAATGTGTGGTTACATTTGTATGTTTTAAAAGTCAGGAGAATCTGTATAGTATACATATGTAGTGTATGTATGAGCAAGCTGCACTAGATATGAGAAGGTGAGAACTGAGATGTAAAAACCTAACAACCCTACGGACCCCTAAGCCCTACAGACGTACCTTAATACTCGGAACAAACGCAGGCTGCGATTTCCCCGTACTAGACTATCTAAAGTTTGTAATAATTTTATGGGAAAAGGGATACTCTTCTTTAATAAAATCCCAGAGGCTCTATTATATCTGCTTTAATATAAATTTAAGAAATGTATAAAAGAAAAGCTGTGTAAAAAGGCTTACTATAAAGTTAACGATTATCTAGTTGATAAAAAAGGCCTGGGACTAGTGCTAGACAGGTTACTTCTAATTAATTTGCGATATTTGCTTCATATTAAATAAGTAGTGTTTGATGATTTGCTATTTTAAAAGAGTACCGAGAGTTTTTTACGCCGGCTTTTTCTCTTGGCCTACACCCTCTGTCTTCTTTGCCGATGAGTAAGGATGTCTACCGATTCAAATCTAATGACTTGGAATAAAATAATTTTAAATATAAATAATGGTGGGATTATCACAAAGCTATCGGGCAGGGTCCCCCTGATAATGAAGGGCTTATAGAAATCTTCGCTACTTTGACAAGATGCGAGAAATGAATAGATAATTAACCTATATAACAAGGATTCAATTCAACACGATATGTAGGCCAAAGCGGCTTTCCAAATGTATAGAACATTATATTACTAAGACGTCACTTTTGTACAGATAGTGCAGTTATCTATATATATAAAAATGAAACCGGTTTTCCGTTGTCACGACATAACATGAAAACGGCTTGACCGATTTGTGTGATTCTTTTTTTATAATATTCCTTGAAGTACGAGGATGGTTCTTACGGAGAGAAAAAATAAAAAAAAATTGAGTGAAAAAGTCTAAAAACAACACTTTTCTATATTCCCATACAAAATATTCATAATAATATTTAAAGGCAATTTGAACTTTAATACCATATCATAAAGTTCAAGTGTTAGTGAAGGGGTTCCGGGAAGGTATTTTTTTATTTTTTGACATAATGTATTTGTTGTATTATCAACTTTCTTTTTTTTATCTTACTAGCTAGACCGGTGTCCCGAATAGCAGAATAAGTATTAAAAAAAATAAAGAATCGACTGTTAGGCGGTACGATGTTCGCCAGGCCAGCTAGTAATAAATAATAATTCAACGCCAACTGAAATCTTGAAAAGCCTTTCCAGGCCTACATATTGTGTTTAACAGGCGAATAAATCTTATAATCGCTTGCAGATCTTTTGGCAACGTGCCGACACTCTATTTAAATTGTTAACTGGAGCATTTCAGTCAAGACAAGTTTTGTACGATAAACTATATTGTTGACTCGACTGTGATTTGCAAGTTTATAATCATACTACTTAATATGGTATTAAAGTGGCTTCCATTTATATCACTATAAAACATTTGGTAATTAATTAATTGTGTAATAAAGAATATATTGGAAAATATACCTGTGATGAAACATGAGAAAATTTGTTTTTAACTGCATTTTTTATTTAAGCACTTAAACGTATTTAAACAAATTACGTTGAGTGATATATATATCTATTGGCTATTCTTCTATCGATAAACCGATAGAAATTCCTTTTTAACAATGTGTTTGTCACCTGACCTGCCTCTTTTGCTGTCATTTCATAGGTTGTAAAGCAAAATCTATGCTAAAGAAAATCTATAATTACCATCTTGGTCATCAGCTCCATTTTTATTTTTTTTATTTATTTACACTTCGTTGCAAATAAAAGAAACACAATACATAAAAATGATAAGGGATGCAACGGGCGGCCTTATCGCTAATAAGCGATCTCTTCCAGGCAACCCTAGTTAAAGAGAAAAACTAAAAAAGAAAAAGAATTATTTAATTTATCCATAAGTTACTCTCAATAATAGAGGCATAAGTTTGGTCACCGTGATCAAAATAATCTATTATATTCCCCAGCGAACTTCGTTTCGCTTAATATGATTATTTTACTTAGCCTACCTTTTAGTACCAACAAAATATGAATCATTTTTCTATGCTACACCATAGAGACTGTTCGCTTTTCCGGAATAAAAAGTACTAAATAAATCTAAATGTTTCCATTTCTTTCTCAGATTTTCAATTCTTTCTCTAAATAAATCTTCCAACTTTAGCAACTCATTTTTATTTATATAGATTTTTATTATTATTGTCACGTAAAATAACTTATCTATAAAACAAGCGAAGTGATCATCTTTTTCAAGTGATCTTTATCAATATAAGTAATAAGTATAAGTAGTAAGTATACATATGTTATACAATTCGATTTTTATGTTAATCATGCAGTATTGACCTTGTACTTAGGGTGTCTACCCTCCACCCACTTTAGCCACCAAAACCACAAAACTTAATCACCGGCACATACCACGCGTTCAACGAATATTACTATCATACATTTCTAGGAAAATTTATCTATTAGAATATCGCAAACATTTTCCGAATCGATTTTAAAGCAATTGTCAAGTATTCAAAGCTTCACTTATAGCTAAATCTTTGCTTGTATTTATTGTTTAACTGATGTTAACTGTCGTAGCTCATTGTAAGTCTGTGTTTTCGAAGCTTCAAAACGCATGCTTTATCTACTTAAAAAAGGTTGTATTGTGAAATTATTTTAATTAAAACAAATGAATGCATATTCAAATAGCTATGAAAGTACGTTATGAAAGCTGTTGCTATGTTATAAAAACGTAAGATTTATTGTGTCGGTATTCGTGGGTCAAGGACTTCTCTGTGATTAATATTTTGAGCAAACAAAGAAAAAAGCTTTTGATGTGGAATTTTACTTCATACAAGGATGAACGTTTCAGCCTTGTAAACCTGTATCTTTATCCGAGTTTCCTATTTTTCTTTATCTAATATTTTAGTTACGATTGTTAAGTTACAATTTCATTTAACCATTTTAACCTGACTTAGTTCAGGGGCTCCAATACTTGCGAAAGCAATGTAACTTGTTATTGCATAAATAAATTTTGATTTTTTATATATTTTTAGAAACCTACTGGTGTTCAAGTGCGTGCCCCTAAGTCGTAACGGTTTGGATTTACCTGGAATGGCAGTTCATTCCATAAAGTGGTGGAGCGCGGCTAGTAGGTAGTGTCTTAAAAAGCTCTGTCGTGAAACGCTAGACGTCAAGGTGGAACGGGTGAAATTTCGCATTCAGTCTTGAAATTTAGCCGCAGATATCAATCCAAAGAGTTCTTCGGAACACCCCATGCAATATGCGATAGAAGATGCAGATAGAGCCTATCTCTACGCAGCGCCAAAGAATTAACCGAATTAAACGTCAGTTTCGAGCCAGTCTTCGTTAGATGCGGTCAAAGCTGGAATTGAGAAGCCCCAACCCAAAGGGGGAAACAGCCTTTCGATTCTGTAACTCACTTTTCGAACTCACACAGCGGTTTTCACAGCGGCGGTCGCGCTCAAATCAGTCGTAAAGCAGTCATTTTTATGATTTGGCATTCTGATAACCAATAAACTACAAACTCCCTCCTTATCAGAACAGAGTTACAGAATCGAAAGGCAGTACTCCATGTGTGGTTGGATTTGAGCTTTATTGAGCACGCGAAATCAGGAGTGAAGTACGGTCGCGCCCTGCTGAGCACATCGAGCTTTTTAGAGGCTAATTTAGCTTTCCCTTCCAGATGACTGCGGAACTAAACACCGTTTAGACATGACACCGATACCGACTATTCCGTTACTAGCTGAGGCTTTGAGGGGAGTGCCTACGAATAGAAGTGTTACGCTAAACGAGATTGATTAGAAGAAATCTTTGATGAGAAAACATAAAATATCTATAGGCCCTTAGTAAAATTTGTCTCGTGAAGACATCAGCAACCTATCTTGACATAAGCCCTATGGTGGTGAATTCCAAACCGAGATACATAATATTCCAGTGAGAACCCAGTATGGTTATTATCCTCAGATTGCATGTTTACTAAAGCAAAGTGCAAGTCTATTAGACATATTAAAAACATGATCAACATTATTTTCTTTAACTGTCTGTGCCTTGCCCAAATTGTAGAATTTTGGGTGTAAGACATGCAGGTTTCCTCACTATATTTTACCGTACTAGTTATTTGCGCATATATAAAGAAATATATTGGTTTTCAACTATGATGCGGACCCACGGCCTCAAGCCTGGACACGCTCTCATCTCTAGATACACATCATTCTCTAAAAAATTTCAACTAAGAACTATAATAATTCAACGCCTTATGAGAGCAAAAGTATAGTTATACATAATTATAATATTAGTACAGAATCTATTAATAATGAAATAAGATCAAGGTTTTCTCAAATCCGTGGCACCGAAAGGAACGAGGTCAAACTTCGCAAATATAATGAAAGTGTCGACAAACATTTATTTTCTATAGAAAATCGACTTGCAATTTTAGAACGATACAGAGTTGGTAAATGTGTAAATGTGTGTTGGTAAATGTCCTTCCGAGGATAGAATGATGCTTTGCAATTTAACTAAAGATATCTTTTCTACTTTTGATGTGAATACTTACATTAACTAAATTAAATAAAGATCAGTCGTGATCAGCTCATCTTTCCTATATAGACTAAATTTACCACTAACGAACATATTTTTCAAAAAAAAAAATAGTTTTAATAATTAAAAATTGATAAATAGAAAATTAAAACAAATTTAAAAAGCTTGATCCCTGTGGCAGTGTTTTAATGGCAGCATTTCCTCGCTGTATTGCGATACTTATTAACTAAGCGAGGAAATCACCAGCTCAGAGGTTACCGGTACTACCTACCAGGCGCCAACTTAATTCTTTAATTAGGAAAAATCTAAGTTGGAAGAAAGACTCTTTGGAAAGAATATTTGAGCCGTTTATTATTGTCCTGCTCTGCAGCCGCGCCAGCTTTTCTGCTTGTCAGAGGGAGATGAAACGGGGCTAACGTGTCGACACAAGTAGCATCCCATACCAAAGCCCGTCCCATTTTCCAAGGGATCTAAGACATCCGGCCGCTTGCAATCATCTCTTCCGTTGGCTCTAAAATGGCTGAAAACGACCTGCACTCTTTTGACAATGGAGGCCGTGGTGTTCAAGGCTATTTCAAAGCCCTAGGGACACTTATGGGGAGTACATATGGGCATGGCAAAGCGAAGGGAATGCGAAGTTATTCAGGTTCCAAAAAGGGTGCCAGTGTTTGGCGTAGGAAAAAAACAATTAGCTCGTCATAAAGTGGGTATCATTTATTTAAAAGTAAAAAGCGAAAACGTATCGCTTTACCGTATATTTTTTAGCCTACATTCATCGGAGTGAATAGAATTTCTAGACAATTTTTTGAATACGATCTGATATTCCACATTTATTTTTGCCTCGTATTCTGACAAGCCAACATATAACCAGAGAGTAACGTAATTTAATTGTCTTTGATTCAACTCATAGACGCTAGAGTAAACTTAACATACTTCTGACTTCATGACATTATTATGATTCGTTGATCCATTTATTCATCAAACTTATATAAAGGTGAAAAAAATTGTGTGATTAGGAGTCCATGCCTTGTTACATTATGAAAATGTAATACTTATTGATTATACTTGTTAAAAGGTAACACGTTCACGCTATAGTAATCTATGCGTAAACAAAATGCCCTTTCATCACGATAAATAGGTAACAAAGAAGTTTAACAATTAGAGTTAAATATGTTTTTATTAATTTTCAATAATCCTTATATTCAAAAGATAATGTCCTAACATAATATGAAACGCTAAATATGAAGAAAACTTATGATATTGAATTTTAAATGCATTAATACTTAATTCTAAAGATTTAATAGTGAAATTATTATATTTTATACAAGCGTGTACTGTTTAATATAATTTTGAGTTGGTTATACATTTTTGGGTATTGAGAGATCCATGTTTTTAATATTAAGCAGCCTAAATAAAACTAATTGAAAAATATTTCAATTTACACTAATACATAGTAGAAAGAGGTAAGGTTTGAAGGCAAAGAGCATTAAATAGGCTCCAAAACTACGAAACCGAATTGAAAAATTAATTAACCATTAGAATCCAACACAACACTGAAAAAAATACGCTGTCAAATCTATTGACAATTGAACAAAGTGATGTACTACACTTTTATAGAAGTTAATAATATTAACAAAAAAACAATATCATATAGCAGAGTAGTAGATGCCTAGCTGAGTTTTCGGGATCGCATACTGGAAATTTGCAAAGCATTCATAAGAATAGGATTTGTGCTTCGAAGGGAAGAATGTTTACTAACATCAGGCGATCTCAAGCTTGTACAATGATTAGAAGTTTGTTAGAGTGTAACTCGTCTGTTTGGGCTCCGCATGAAACTAAATACTGCCTTATGTTGGAGCGCTTACAGAATAAATTTACACGTTTTTACAGACTGAATGACATCTATCCCTACGTATTCCTTGTACCCAACATTATTTGTCTTAGCTTACCGTAAGCTGTGTCCGACACTGTCGACATTTTTATATGTTCGCACAGTGAGTTCACAGTAGCATATTATAGTTATTTTTTTTACATTATCGCATTGGTAATACTGTTATCATAGTGTATGTAATAAATAGCCAGCCGTGTGAAGCCGTAACGCTAGTATATAAATTTCGTCATATCGAAAGTTCCCATACAAAATCATAACGTTTAAAATAAATGAGAATACATACCTCGAATGAATCAGGGTTCTCACTCTTGGCTATCGCGCTGAATAAATGGCTCAAGGCACGCGACATCAAACCCGTCATCGTATGCGTTTTGCCAGCCCCGGTAGCGCCATATGCAAATACGGCACCAGCTATTCCATTAAGGGTATCACCAACCAACGGAGCGCATACGGCATCGTACACTTCGTCCTAGATTTGTCACAATTTCCATATAAATAAATAAAACAAATGGTACCTTTAACAGATATTCACTAATACATTATTTAACTAATTGTTACAAGTACAACTTTGATGTGGCAGTCTAATGAACGCTGACGGGCGCTGACGAATGCTACAAAGGACTTATAATGTTGAAATAGATAATGTAATTTTTTTTACAGTACTGTTCTTATATGTAGAATGTAAAACGGTCTTTGTTACGTCAGTAACAAGAGACGAGAGTTATAAAAAATTTATAAGTTAATCAAATCAATATTTAGTAGATGTCTAGACTTCTAGATTAAAAATATATATGTATAAGATTACACAGCAATGCCGCTATTTCAAAAAAAAATGTGTACAATTCACACGTGGTAGAAAAGAAATTGTAATGAAATGTAATTTTAATTTTTAAGTTTAATATCAATCTTTAATTTTGATAAAAACTAAAATAATCAAAGTTTGAAAGTCAATGAACGACAAAGTGATAGTAAAGAGACAGACACATAAATTAAATAATATATTAAAGAATATTAAAGTTCCGTTGGTTTCATCTTTGCGTTTTACATTCTTATATAATGTACATAAAAATTCAATTAAAAAGACTTGAATTGTTTTAAAATAATTTTTGGACAACTTAAGACGTTTTCAGCAAGCTAATAAATATGAATCCTAGAACAGCTTTTGTTCGTAACGGTATTAAGAGTCGCAAAACCGCCTTAAAAAAATTCTACGAAAACCCGCTACTTAATTCGACGTTACACATTAAGACTCAGTGTTAATTTAATTAATTAATGTATAGCTTAGGGACAACTAACTTCATTATTCCAAAAAAATCGTTTATAAAGTAGTCCCATTAAAATAGAATTTCAACTTACCTGCGTGCTACTTTCGCCAAAAACTTTATCGTAGACATAATGTTTATCATTGATGCGACGCTGTCTGAGAACATCGCGGCGACTGTCTGTCTCCTCCTCCAAAACCAGCATCTGCAAATAAGTCGATACGTTCGATTCCCGGTGGAAACTCATAGAAATTATTTGTCTAGTAAAGGTACAGATAGCACATACGAGGTGACGGGTCATCGTTTTCAAATTAACATAATTTTCATCTATTTTTATTGTAAATAATAATTTATTTTAGTTTTTCAATATACTTTACTTTCTTTTTTTTCTCATTACAGACTTTAAGTTACAACACTTTTTACTCGACTTAAAATCAAAGGAGATATCAATAGTACGTATATTTTTTTATATTTACGTAAATATTAATATCTACTATATAAAAATAAGTCGGGTTTTCCTTCCTGACGCTATAACTCCAAAACGCACGAACCGATTTTCACGGTTTTGCATTCGTTGGAAAAGTCTCGGGCTCCGTGAGGTTTATAACATAGAAAATTCAGGAAAAATTTCAACAGAAAAGCAGAAAAATCTTACAAAAAAAAAAGATTTTTGCATCTTTTAATCACCAAACGACATGTTACATAAAACGAAGCAATCTGGTGGCGAAACGGAGTTCGCCGGGTTTGCTAGTTAATCTATATAATCCAAATGGCATCTGATTCCCTTACGTCAAAATGTATTTTGACAATAATTTATGGGAGTCATAATTCGCGCTGTCTCATTTTTTAATTTCTCTAAGATTGTGAGATCTAACAGCATATAAAAAGCAATATAGTTAAAGCAAAAGCCTTGATATATTCATTACGTTTGCCGTCCATGACAGTGTCCAGTACCGCTGGATGATGGATATATAAAGGCATTATATGTGTTTGTAATATACTCGTATACATTAAAAGTATTTGTATGACAAAGGCTTAAGAAGTTCTAATACTATACAAGTTGTATAACACAGTATTATCGTGACAGTTTAACTCGGTCGAAGGCGTTTTCTGAGCCATAATTGAAAAATCTGGAATTCCAAACTGCTTTTAAAATAGGTTTATTAAGTTCTTTTTAACTTTTACTTTGTGACACGTTTCTTACGCGAAAAACAATAATTTTTTACATAAAAAATACCCATTTACTATACCCCCATTAATCTCTTTATCATTCGCATGACATTGATGATAGTGCATATAAATTATGATAAAAGTTGACGTCATCGCCTCTACCTCGTTCCACATTCACGTCAGCGATGGCTATCGTTGGAGAGTCTACGGAACTAATTCTGCTTAAACTCTTGTAATATTTTCAACGTAAAATTCTTAGTTACGAGGCTACTGGCTTCAGCGACCCTCATATCTGAGATCGTAAGTTCGAATCCCGTTCACCAATAGACTTTCTGTCTATTAGCGCATTTATAACTCGCTCGTACGGTGAAGACAAAATATCGTGAGGAAATAGGTATACCCAAGGTCGAGGGGATGTGTCAGTCACAGAAGCCTGAACACCATGCCTATTAGAAAAAACAAATGATTGCGAAGCAGTTATAGAAATCTGAGTCGAGACCTAAACGGTCGCTAAGGTTTTTTTAAGATTCTTTATATTATAGATAGTTTTATTATATTTATTCTAGATAGTTAGATATCCCTAATTTTTGTTTTTGAGCAAATACTATAAAGTATAGACGCAATGCAATTTTGAATACAGAGTATATAGTAGGCTCAAAAGTCACCTTATCACTAACAACATGAACGATCCGTGAACCTTCGTCAGCTCGTAGAGGTCTGACTCGCACTGCAACCTGTAAAGAAGAATGTTTTAATCTATATATATATATATATATATATATATATATATATATATATATATATATATATTATATTATATTATATTATATTATTTATATAGAAGAGAGGTGATGGCCCAGTGATTAAGCTTGCGACTCTCAAGGTAATGAGAATGAACCAACCAACTTAGTCTTCTAAAAAATGCAAAATTGATAAAAAAGGAATTGAAAGAAAAAACCTTTATTATTATAGATTTTTTTTAAGCTTGCATCACGTATTTTAATTTATAAATCTTATTTATAGACTTTTCTTTAGAAGGATTCGTGTTGTATTCGGATAACTATTTAAGAGTTAAGGAGGGAGAAGATTTACATATGTACATACTATTTATATTCGAATTTATTTAGTAATCGGGAACGTACACTGTATTGTTTTCATGTTTTTTACATGTGTTTATTTATCTTTTATTGTGTCAAATACAAGTTATTGCATAGGAACTTTTTATTCATTATGTTTTCCTTGTTCCATAATACTCGTATAGGTGATTTGTAAACCGGAGTATATTATATATCTAATATATTATTTAAATAAAGAGCGCAAAATACTAAGGTACTTACCAGAAGCTTTTCTTCGGTAACCGAACGTCCACCACTGAGTTTATCCGTACCAAAATTTGTTTGGGTCATTATTAAAGATTTTTGATTGTTTTTAAATGATTTCAATAAGCTTGATAATAAGTTAAATATTTTCGAAAATTTTGTGATATTTTTCTGAAAGTTTATTAAGCACACGGTCTTCAGTTCCGTACATATTCATGAACTGAACATGAAGGTGAAAAATGTAAATACAGCCTTAACTTATAACGTAGTTGCTATGGCTGCAGTTTATCATCACAAACTCGGAACCGCCATGCGCAGTTGTAGCAATTAATTTTAGGTTTAACCCTTTGTTTCATATTATTTATTACAAATTTTACATGGTTCGTTTACGCATATTAAATGGTCGCGCTTAAGAAATATTTCTTTTAATATTTTAAAATCACAATGTAGATGCTAAAAATGGCTTCAGAACATAAATGGCGCGAAGACAGTATAAAAATCGACGCATTGGAGTACCTATACTGTGTATACTGTAAGATATACGTATATTATGCCACATCAATAATTTTAAATTAAGAATACCGAAAATTAAACATCAAAGATTATAATAACACATAAAAGATTATATTTGTTTTTATTCTTATTTAGATTTCTCCTTCTCCTTCCTCTTCCTAGGCTTAAAGGCTACTTTATTATGTACAAAAAACTATTTTTGCTTAGACGTTTTTATTTGATACTTCGAGTTTAGGCCTCTGTTTTGGAAAATTATTAGATACAAAGTAGGTATTAAACCATCCCTATACCATAATTAAACGCCATTTAATCTCTTAAAGAATATTAAACGAAATTAATATAGCTGCTATGAAAAGCAGTATGAGTTATAAAAAACATACTTTTGTTTCATAAAAGAAACTTATTTTTAAGAATTTCTTAACGAGGCGATTTCTATGTAAGATTCGGGGCAATTAACCAAAGTCTTCTAAAAATAACTAGCAAATTAGCAAATTACGTTGCATTGTACCAGCTTTTACTTCGGCATCTTTCAAAGTTAAAAATTAATGGCGAAAAATTAAAGCAAGTCCATAGTTTTTGCTCGACCTATCGAAATGAAGGTGAACAAATTAACATAGAAGCAAAATATGCAATACTTCACGAGAAATATTAATATGACCGTCACGACAGTCTGGTTATTTGCCAAAGCGACAGTACATTACATTGCTTCCAGTTAAAATAAGCGTTATGTAAGTGAAACATCCTATGCAAAAATGCTTTTCGCTATTTAAATGAGTTATTTACGTTTATGTTAACAATTTAACTAATAATTAATTGAAATTCATCAATCAACCTTGACTGTGTAAAGTATTCTGCTTTGGTTTTCTTTGATTCTTACCTCTTGATAACAGACAAGCTGGATATTCTTTATGAGCATTTCTCTGCTGTCTCATAATTACCTACTATATATTACTTATTCATCAACCCTAAGATTTTAGTTAGCATATTACTATTGTAACATGTAATTTATGTCATTTTGTTATTTATGCTCTTGTATATAATATAGTAGGTATATTTGTCCATACTAGGGTTGCCTGGATGAAATCGCATGATAGCAATAAGGCCGCCCATTGCCTTATAACTTATGTAATCTGTTTTTTTAGATATATGTTTAAGGTAACAGTGTAGATAAAAAGTGTGTGTGTACAAAGTACACATGTCAGAAGTGAAGCTTCAGTGGCAAACTAATATTGAAGTGTTGTTCATATTTATACAAATCTAAAAGTTTTGATTAGATATGTTAGGAATTTAATGAATTTAATTGTCATTAAAATATTAAGTGTCGAATAATAAATAATGTGACGGTAAATTTTTTTCCACCGCCGATAAAGAAGTTTGACTTCAAAAAGGAACATGGCGCGTAACCGAATAACGTGACGCGTAACGAAAAAATGTTACACTAAATTTTTTTCCAACCCCGATAAAGAAGTTTCACTTCAAAAAAATAAAATAATAGAAATTAATAAAGAAAAAATAACATAAATACATATACATATGTATATATACAATAATGAAACCAAATTAACCATACATTATTATCTTTATTAACAAGTCAAAACAGAATATTTACATTTTATTGTTTTTGTAGTTGTTAAACAGCACCAGGAGCCAACAATTTAACTCCTCTATCGAATAATTTAAACAAATGATGTGATGGTTTCTGATCAATTTTATTAATATGTTCCTTTTCAAATTTTTTGCTTGGGTACGTAAAAGTTATATGACCTGAAACATCAGCACTTAACCCTGTAGCTAAGTGATCAACTTCTATAAGCACATGACACTTATAAGCCAGTAAATTTGCCAATACATGAGTTTCATCATTCTCACATGCAGCATTGCAATGGAACAACAAAAAAGAATTGTCATATGACCTAATAAGATCTATTATTTCTTTACAAATATAATTCACATCTCTCAAACTATACTCCAAGTCAAACAGCTGTGAAACACCATCAAAAATTACATTTACTGAACTATGTGTTTCATGCATGTTTTCTATTTGTTTCTTCAAATTGTTGATAACATTGCCACAAGAAATAATATCATCATTCAGAAGTGCATTTACAAGCTCTTCACCTAAATTGTAAAACTGTATTAGCCCACTTTCAATATTCTTATTTAAATTATAATTCATCTTTAAACCAACATTCTGATAATGCTCTTTAGAATTATGTGAACATATTACAAGAACTGGGCTTTTGATCTTAATGCAGTGCCCAAGTACACAACTTGTAATAAATGAACTATCACAACCATTTAGTTCCTTTGCTACGAGTATCTTATGTGTAGTTCTCTTATCTAAATAGAGACTTGTTATTATATCAGACATCTGAAACAAATAATCAGAATATAATCAGCTGTTTTCAGTCTTGTATCAGAAGATAATAAAAAAAGATATATTATTAGAAAATAAGATAATATAGTACTGTTTAGTGTTTCAGGTACTTTAAATTAGGAAAAGAAGTGTGTAACCACCATTTAATGTAAGTCGTTAATTAATCACAATAACAAATGCAACCCAATGTCTTTTCTTCGAATATTTTCATGTAATTTAATAAAAAGTATTTTTATAAAAGTATGTTATTTAATAAAAGTAAGCCATATTATAAAACACTTTTTGCAAAATTATATATCGTCTGTTGTTGTTAATATTATATCAGATCTTGCAATTATTTAAAGACAGAATTACTAATTATTGAAATAATATGCTTATTATATACCTTATAGCACTTGTCTTTTCGGAATTCTTTTATTAGTCTATACCCTACAGTAATTTTGCCAAATTTAAAAGCCAGAAAGTGATATTATTTTTGCTATTGAACGGCCTATTATTAATATTTTATGTATAATATCGAGATTGCTTGTTCGTGGTGGTATTTACTATTTTAAGGTTATAATTTATATGCTTATTTGGCAACTGTAGTGGTCTGTGGTTGATAATTGTAACCACAGGCATTTAATATTTTATATTTCCACTGAGTTTAAAGTTGACATTAAAAAAGGTGACAATATCAAGTTTAGTTTTTATGAGAACAGATAGACAATCTACTGACATAAATATGGACCATATGCACAATACTGCACCATTCATATTATTCTGAGCCAACAATAGTTTGAGTTTCGATGCAACTCAACATGACTAGAATTTATCATGTTTAAAAAAATGTATGCAAACGACCATACTTATCTATATAACTTTCATCATTTTGACATGTAAGAATTTAATCAAATATTTTGGACTAGGATAATAGGATTTAAGAAGAGAGATAAACTCATCTTAACTTTACCGACGAAGTAAGGAAATTTACTTTCTATCGTGATATTTTTCTTTACCTCTAATTTCTAAAAGTAGCTTTGAGGCTTGATGACGAAAGTTGACACGTCTTGTAACTTGACATCGACAACTAAAAGATTGTGTCTGTGATTCATTCATATATTCTTACAATTTACATTTACGAGATACAAATCCAAACTCCAGTCTCCAATCTCCATACCTTTTTGATTGGCTGAGTCCAGACTCCAGTGACCAGGGGGTCTAGCCATATTGGTGTCGAAAAGTATTCTACATACACTACCGCTTTTGCGTAATTGTACTGTCGAAAACGCTTCGTTAGTAGCCAAGAGGCATGTCGATACATTACCGCAAAGTCGACAGCGTAGATGCGAGCTGCTGTTCGTAGCACCTTATTCCGTCATATTGTCTCTGGATTAAATGTATTCCTAATGTCACTTTTATAAACAAATAGAAGTTAAAACTTTACAATATTTTTGTAAATTTGCAATTGGAAGCTGCAAAAGGGACATTAGAATGTCAGCAAGGTTGGAACAATTTTCGATTTAAGTGGAATTTACGGAAGGTGCAAAGTGAATATATAAATTTTAATTGCATGTTTAAATTAATTATGTTTTGTTTCATGTTTTCTCAGAAATTTAAGGCTACAAATAAATACAATATTTTGAAATTGCATAATCGCGATATATAATAATAATTAGTAGTACTCATACTTTGATATTTTTAGGATTTGACCTCACAACTAATCTGCAAAATGAAGAAGCAACATATTTTGTTACCGCTTAGAAGAATCAATAGAAATAGTACTGTGGATTGATAAATAAAGAGTGAAAATAAGGTTGACTAGAAGTTGATAAAGTCCAAGGAATTAAAAAACATTAGAAAAAAAACGTAGACTAGTGTGAACACTGAAATTAGAGTTTGATTTAAGCTTTAATTAGGTTTGGTGTTTGTGCTTGAACATTTTTAATGTCAATTTGAAAGCAGATTTTTATATAAGTGTAGATTTTATTAGTGATTTGCTACAGTTGGAATTATCTCTGTTTATGTCCATCAAACAATTTCAGTTTAAGTTAGAGTCTTAAAGGTTGATTGTTTATAATATATTTATAAAAAAGAGGGATTAATTAAAATTATAAAATAGAAACTTAGTCTTAAATTATAACCCTTAATCAACCTTTGACTCCATATTGATGCTCCAACATCTTGGATATAAATTTAAGTCAGATGCTTATTTTAAGTTAATATTTATGTCAATTAACTTTTGGTTATATCAGTGATTTGCTACTAGTGAATATGTAAATGCAAAATCTGTTTAAGCAAGAAATGAATAAACATTGTATGTTATGTATTTGTCAGTTTTATTTTTGGTAATTTACCTGTCTTCTTTAGTAGGAAAAGCCATTAAAGTGGTTCACAATATTAGTTTATTTTACAAGAATATACAGATAATGCATATATGAATGACCCGTACCTACTAATAGTTAGGAATATTAAACAAACAGGTAGCAAAATAAAAATGTTTCAGTTATGGTTATTTTTTATTAAAATAAGGCACAAATATCTTCCTTAACATAATGCAGTCTACATAGAAAAATAAGCATATGTAACAACTTATTAAACAATACAGACATTACTACTGAACACACACAGGTGCATCAAATTAAATGCATTACTACCTAATGTAGATGTATTCATATTTATATATGTAGATAATTAACTAATAAATGTAAGTGTTAGTTTGCAGCAATGTCAATATCTTGTTTGTGTGCTGTTATATACAAAAAATTGTTCAATTCATAAAACCTAACGTTAGATGTCGTGATGATTTCATAAAATTACTATGATACCTACAGTTACTATGAATACATCCTGGGCGATTAAAAAAATAGTGATTGTTTCCTTAACACAACAATTGTAAATAATAATTGTTATTGTAAAGATATAATTCTTCCCAAAATCTACAAATGCAGTTTGTTTATAATAATGTCTCATTAACATTCAAACTGCTGAACTTATTAAGATTAAATGTAGAAGAACATAGTTTCAGTTACTGTTTCCTGTTCTTGAGGTAATGTTATTTAACCAACCATTATTTCATTCTCCATAGCTTCTCTTTTTCTGAAAAGAAAATATTTTAGTCAGTACTTTGATCAAATAGAAAACTGACAAACTAAACTGTAAGATCGGTCCAAGGTTTGTTCAATAGGTAACTTTAGTATTAAAACTCTTTACTTAATTCTAAACTTAAAAATATACTTAATTTGTCACTGCTGCTTATGGTCAATTAAAGTTCTTAATAACCAAACAATGTCAGTAACTCCCAAAGGACTTGAATTCAAACTTCTCATTCATTAACAATATTATAATAACTTTTCTAGTATATTAACTTAGTAAATAATTAAAGAAAATATCTGCTTACCATTCCTTAGTATTGCTCACTAGATTTTATATTTCCAAAGTTCATGAAGTATAAATCCACTTTATTTGATTAATATAATCAATATTATATCATTAGATTCTATTATAATTACAATAAAATATATTTAGAACTTCTAATTATGTTCATTAGTGACTGCATTATCATCTGAAATATACAAATACAATGTACAATAATTTTACTTGGTGATTACATAATATATGCAATATTAAATGGTATATGTATTTTTTAAATTAAAGAACAATTTCATGAACTTACATGCAATATAAATATCAATAAGAGATATCCAATATAACTAGGATTTACCTCTACTAATTTGCTGATTTTCTTGATATTTTCATATTTATCTGTATCTATTATGTTATCCTCGCATTGATTCATAGAAAAAACTAAAACTCTTAACTTAAAAATATTAACTCTAGTTTAAATTATTATAATTACACGAGAACGTTAAAAAAAGACAGATAACAAATTAAAACCATTTCGTTAAAACGTCCAAAATATGACATGTTTTTAAAACGGTAGCCATTAAAGATGGCAATAGTTGTACTTAATTATTGCAAACAGCAGCTTTTGAGATCACGCTAAAACATGGCGGAGAAACGCCGTTTTTTCTACACTGCCGAAACATTAATTGGCCTTTGGCTACCGAATAGCGTAAGCGTTAATGTGTGTCTTTTCGTAGCACTGTCATGGCGTCGCTTATTGTATCCCGACTCACGCCTTTAGGGCCTAGGCTACCGACTGTCGACACGAGCTGTCATTTTCATACAAATTTAGTTTTCGACTTTCTACATACACTACTGTTAAGCCATCTTGGCTAGACCCCCAGTTGGTTGCTGCTAGGCAAGTAGGTTAGAGTTATGTTTAATAAACAATTCAAATGATTACTTTAAAAACATTTAAAATTATCTAAACGGCTTATAACCATTTTATCTATTCGTTAATAATTAGACATTTAAGTATAATTAAGTTCATTCATTCAGGGAAAACTGGTTGCTAAGTGATAAATAAGTTAAACCTAAGCAAATAAGTGGTTATTATTTATTACCGTTGCTTGTTACATAATGTACTTTAGTACGCGAGGCGAAAGCACCTTGAAGCAGCCTTAGAGGTGAGGAAATAAACAATAAATGTAATCTATTACAGAATGGGGGAAGTAAGGATATCTCGATGGTACTTTGGAGGCCTTGCCTCCGCTGGTGCAGCATGTGTAACCCATCCCTTGGATTTATTGAAAGTACAAATGCAGACCCAAAAAGGAAACAACGTCTCTATATTGAAACTCACCCAAATAGTTTTGAAAAATCAAGGTATGTCATAAAAAAAAGAAGATCAACAGAAAATAGGCTTAACGCTTACTGAGCTTTTTAATCAATTTAAATTTTGCTTTCAGGTATAATGGGATTGTATAATGGAATATCAGCATCTCTTTTACGTCAGCTTACATATTCAACAGCAAGGTTTGGTATTTATGAAGTAGCAAAACAAACTTTGGCACCTAAAGATGTGAGTTCAATATTTTTCATTTATAAGACATATTCTAAATAAAAAATAAAAAATTCCATTGATGTAAAGCTATATATATGATTTTCTAATAGAAATAAATGTAAAAGGACTTTTGGAAAAGAGTTGTCTTTCATCCTCATTGTGCAAATCAGCATGAACAGGTAACAACCTGTTGAACTATTGAATTAAAGACACTACTAGTACTTCTTGTAACTGACACAGAGATTGAAGTTATATCAGAATGATGGAGTTTCAGGGTGTGCCTATTCCGTTCTATATGTCGGCTTTATTAGCTGGTCTTGGCGGTTTTGCTGGTGGTTTTGTTGGTAATCCAGCTGACTTAGTCAATGTGAGGATGCAAAATGATGTGAAACTTCCCCCAGACCAAAGAAGAAAGTGAGTAAAATATTATAGTTTCAATCTTAAATCCTACATGTTTGTTCTTATCACTTATGAAAAAAGGTGTTTATTTCTTATTTTTCCATCATGTAATTATCAATTTTGGCTTTTAGTTACAAAAACGCAATTCATGGTTTGTATCGAGTTGCGGTAAAAGAGGGAGTCATGCGTTTATGGGCTGGTGCATCAATGACTTGCAGCCGAGCCGCATTGATGACTATAGGACAACTCTCTTTCTACGATTTAATAAAGAGCTTCCTCACTACCACACCATACTTTGGTGATAATGTTTCAACACATGTTACTTCAAGTCTATTAGCTGTAAGTATATTGTTTTGCTTTACTGTGTCAGTTACTTACTGTAACTAAACTAAAAATAGGTGCTGTGTTCACTACCCAGGGAATCTGTTTAGTGGTTCTGATCAAGAACTTCATTTCGCTTTGCTTAATAACTACAATCTGTAGAAATGGTATCTTGAAGAATGAAATAAGCCTATTATAAAATCCAACTTCACTTGCTTGATAAGTGAGAAAGCAGTATTAACTCCAGAACAGTAATATAAATGTTTTATTAAGATCATTACAATTATTAATATGTTTTTCGATCAGCAACATTTGTTTTGTTTATTTAGGTAAGTATTTTCTATACTATAGACTTTAAATACTTAAAGAATGATGACTTTTTAGAAATAAATAAACATTTATTTATTTCTAAAAAGACCTGATGTAACAACAAACATTGAATCTAAATACAAGTAAATTGCTGTGAAATCAAATTCAAATCAGGGTTACAAAATGTTTGGGAGTAAAGGGACATAATTTTATACCTAGATGGAGTGTAAACAGAATGAATTTAATTTTCAGGGTGCAATAGCAACAACAATGACACAACCTGTAGATGTACTTAAGACTAGAGCAATGAATGCCAAGCCAGGTGAAATTAAAGGTATACTAAGTTTAATAATGGGAACGGCTAGAGAAGGGCCCCTTGCATTCTTCAAAGGATACATTCCAGCATTTGTGAGATTAGCACCGCACACTGTACTGACATTTGTATTCCTCGAACAACTTAGAATTAACTTTGGATTTCTCAAAGTACAAAAAGTAGAATAGAGGCCAAAGAACTTTTCAAATAAAATATTGACTATTAGAATTCAGATTTGTAGAAAATATAAATAACAAATAGATACTTTTAACAGTATCTTCAGTTTTGACATATATTGAATGTTGTATGGCCTTATTTGTGTTCAAAGTCATGTTCCTAATAGGGGAATTCAACGTTTTCCGTCTAGTATAATGTATAGTGTTTACAATGTACACTTGACAATATTTTATGCCAACTTTACCATTATTATTTATTTTTACACTTTTGACGAAATATAAAATAGATTTATCTTAAATGTTAAATTATGACTTGTATTCTATACAAACAGTTCATAAAATTCTGTTAAAAAAAATGTATCGGTTGAACGTTTTATCTATACATATAAATCATTGTCTCTAAAAATCGTCACAATGTTCAATCAAGATTATTATCGTATTTATGGTCTAATTATTCGTAAAATAGTTCAAATATAGCACATATATTTATAACTTAGAGTAGTAATTAAGTTACCAGTGAATAATTTCTTCTTGTGATCTGGATGCTGTGGTGATAATTTATTATTGTGTGTACAATTTGTCTCGAAGACGTAGGATACATTGTATCATGTTGACTGTGTTTATAATTTATATTTTTACATTATACATGCAATGGCACAAATATTTATTCGCATATAATTTAAGTTTAAGCTTGATAGATTTAGTTGCATTTAATTATATTATAGTTTTTCAAATGGTTAGACATGCTGGGAGATTTTTTTTCTTAAGTAAATGCTAAAACTCATAGCTCTTGACTTACTATCTATACAGTATGTGGTAGTAATAATTACTTAAAATCCCATACTTCCATCTTTAAGGTTACTCTACCATAAAAAACTAAATATAGTTAATTATTTTTTATTATGATTAATGCTTTTTATTATTTTCATGCATTTATACTCTGTGCCAAATAGACACCACTGGTTTTAATAGATGTAATATTTTTTGATGTTTTTTAATCAGTCAACGGACATTCCTTAGGACAATTTTATTAAGTAAGTTATGTGGCCTATGAAATAACGAAATAAATCTTTGGAGTTTGTGATGTTTTAATTTACCCATAACGTATTTATTGTTAAAAGTTTCTATTCTTGAATCAATGTCTTGCACAAATTTATCACTGTATCTTCCATGAGTATACTTATTTTATTGAAATTAGTCTTTAGATGCATTTTAACCAACGTTTATTCACGTATGTCTATAGTAATGTGTCTAAACGAATAAGTGTAGAAAAATATTTTGTCATATATGTGGTTGTGTATTAAAAATTGTTACATAATACTTTCGTTTTATTTTATGTTTAAGAAATACTAAAATTTTATTGAAAATCTTTTCTTCCCATCTAGTAGTCACATACAGTGGCGTAGCTAGGTGACCAAGGGCCCTGGGGCAAATTAAAAAAATGGGGCCCCACTGCTATGTAAACTGATTAGGTATTATCAAATAAAAATATGAAATATACAAATACTTTAAAAATGCTAAGCTACTTAAGCTTTTTTGTGCAGGGCAGGTAAAAAAAATATTAAACAGTAACAACATAGAGAAGATTCAAGGGTTTATTATATAAAGGTCGGGCCTACCTACCAACTGACTAAATAACAATTATATTTAATAAAAATCCTAGCTCTAGTTTTCGCAAAAGTATCAATGACTTCGTTTAAATCCAGGCTTGATGCGGTTTTGATTTCAATTGCTATCTAATTCGCGTTATACAATGAGCTGTAGCCGCAGTTTTGGGAATTCCCTAGGCATCTTTTGAATTTCTCTCAAATTAATGTCTTGATTTAAGTGGGGTTGCAACCTGTCATATTTATTTTGAAAATGGGAGGAATTTCCAAAAGTTCAGAACGATCGAGATTTCTGGTAAGGATTCGAGGGCCCCCTGAGTTTGAGGGCCCCGGGGCACTGCCCCGTCTAGCCCCTAGGTAGCTACGCCACTGGTCACATATCGTAATAGGATTGGTTAAAAATTACAAATTTTATTCTAATAAATGGCAGGCCGTAAACAACATTAAAAACGTTAAACACGTCTGTTAGTTACAAAACTACTAGTCAAACGACGTTACGACGAGACGTAATTTCTAATTAAGACGTCTGCGAGTTCTAAGACTATATATAAAATATTAAATAAATTTACGACTATTAGCGATGCTTAAGTATAGCTTGATGTCACGTCCAAACTAATAAATAACTCATAAAGATGTAAAAAAATTGGTGTAGAGTAAACGTTATAAGAAATGTCAAATGTAAGGGCGCAATTTTGTAGAATAAACTGTCATGTATATGTCTAGTAGTATAAAATGTGAAAATGCTTATTCAAACAGATTAGAGATGAAAATAACAAAACTAATATGCAATCTATATATTTATTTAAAACACACAACATCAATATCTTTGGCATATAAATATTTAAAACTAATTCTCAACTACACCGATAAAGAGAAAATACGAAATACACATAGAAACCTTTATCACTAGACACACAAATAATTAAAAATTTAAGTATTATAAAATGGGTATGATACTTAAATACAATATTTGGAATTCTGAGTTTAGAATTTGGCATTTAATGTATAAGAATTACAATAATGCAAATTATGATATTAAACAGATAACTATAAGTTGACTAAAAACTGTATCGGTACTCTGTAACTTTCAATAGCGATTGCGTTATAAGTTTCAGTGCTACGGAATGCGGATATTAAGAGAACTACATCTAAATTGCATACAAAGTGGTATCGCTTATGGAAGTTACAGAGTAGCGGCACTGATGTAAGATATGTAGTTAATTTGATTGCGATTGTATTATCTGGGTGATGTTTTGAATATTTTCCTTTGTAAGTGTGGACGGAAAAATAAGCAAGTGTAAGTTTCACCATATTATTAACTAGTGTCGCGAGATTACGAGAACTGCTTAGGTCACTGAAATAATGTAAATTACTACTGGTGAATTATGAAAATCAGTGGCTCCAGAGAAAACTACAGACACACTTTATCTCTATATATATATACAGTGCAGGTAAAATTTACTTAAATTGCAATACACAAATCATAATTGTCAACACTTGTACGTCATCAATTTTGGTAATTTTGGCAAAATCAATTTTGGATAGGAAGCCATTTTTATAGCCATAAAAAGGAAAAAGAATTGCCAAACATTTTATCTATGTAGATTGACAATAGGTACGCATTACTAAATTGTCACTGGCCTATTAAATGTGGATTGTCTATGGTTTTGAAGAAAATGGCGGATTAAGTTGCTCGTTCGTATTTATTACGTGTTCGCACTAAGAAATAGAAATCATTCATAAAAGTCGAATCAAGCAAATAGTATCCGTTAGTTTTTATTTGCTTATAATAGTAATTAAAGTATTAGCAAATGAACGGTAGATCCACAATTGACAGTTATGGAATATATTTGTATTTAGAAATACACCACCCTCTGAATGCAAAACTACCTAATTTATTTAACAAATATTTAATGTGAAGATTTTTTTTGAACTTTGACGGACACAGTACAGCTACGTATTCAGGGCCGCGCCGCCCATGTGTGCGAAGTGTGCGATGCACACAGGCGCTAAGACAATAAGGGCGCCGCCACCGAAATTATTTATACTACAATATTCTTACGTACAATTGAAGTTTCATTTTACGCTTTGGGTTTTAGTTTACATTAATTACTCAGAGCTTAGCGAATCAAAAGAAAGGCCGCTGCGCCGTGATTGAGTGTGTTTATGTCTTATGATTTCAATAATATGCCGACATACCTTGATAGAATCCAAAATGAACTAATTTTTATACTCGGTAACCAAATTCAACATTTTATTTTAAATTTATGTCTAATTAATAAATATTTTTCAATAATACTGGATTGTACTCCTGACGTTTCACACGAAGAGCAAATTAGTATGATAATAATATTTGTCAACTTTAACATGGAAACTAGAAAGTTGAAAATAAGAGAGCATTTCCTAGCTTTCTGTCAATCATAGATACAACTGGCGCTGGAGTAAGGTCATTTATAATAGAAAAACTAAATTACATTAATTTGGACATAAACAACTTAAGGGGACAAGGCTATGATAATGGCTCAAATATCCGCGGAAGAATATTGCGGGATCTAAATCTCCGCGCTTTTTATGTACCGTGCGCTAGCCATAGTTTAAATTTAATAGTAAACGACGCCAATCTCATACACGACTGGATTTTTTAATATTGTGCAATTATATAAATATTTTTCGTCCTCTACTAAAAGACGCGTTTTATTTTTCACGGCAATTGGCAAGCGGACGTTTTACCTATTTAAAAAAATATTATTTAAGTACCAAGGGATATTAAACTAAAAAAAATTTTCTTTCGGTAATTTTAAAAAAATATTATTTAAGTACCTAGGGATATTAATCTAAAAAATTTTTTCTTTCGGTAATTTTAAAAAAATTATAAAAAATATATTGAAACTTGAAGATTCGTAAAAAATAGGCCGAAAAATATAAATAGTTCCCTCAAAGGCCTGCAACACACCCGCTGAAAATGTCTATGGGCGGCGATGACTGCCATTTTTGTCCGTCGCTCAGGCTCGTTTGCCCCCTATAAAAAAAAGGAGGCGCTTCATGGGTTTCGCACACAGGCGCTGCCGGGGGTCGGCGCGGCCCTGTACGTATTAACAATAAATTACGTAATGCTTCAAATTACGTTTAAGACGGTACAAGCATCATACTTTGTCCGGCGTGCTGTATTAGAATTGTCGCCGGTCCTTGCATCCATGGCTCGCCATCTACTTGCATAGCGCAAGAGCCTTCCAACTCAATCTAAACGGATTATGAATATATAGTCTTACAATTGTTTTATTATAAGGGCCTTGATAAAAATTTCTTTTCGGCAGTCGTGTTTCACTAACGCCAAACTAGTTAATATAAAAAATACGTAAGAAGTGAAACTTCTTTATGCCCTTATTTTTCGAAAAATGATCTACTATATGCAACTTTACAGAAATTGGTCAAGTTAAATGAGATAAAGTTTAACAAAAGGCTTTTATTATCATAGACATGAATACAAATACAATTATTTCATATTACCTTATTACTACTAAGATTATTACAGAAGTTCATTAATTGTAATAGAATTATTACTATCAGTGTTGTCGTTATTATATATTTTTGTTATTAATGGCTTTGAATCTCTTCGGATTAACCGTGGTAGGGACAAGAAAAAGATGGCGCGTAACCGAAATATGTGACGGTAAATTTTTTTCCAACGCCGATAAAGAAGTTTGACTTCAGACAACATGGCGCGTAACCGAAAAACGTGACTATTTGCTACAAAATTTCTCCCATACGTCGATAAAGAAGTTTCACTTCAAAAATAGTCACGGGACAAAGCGTGAGCTAATGTCATTCCCATACAAATCCATTAAACGTTCGTGGGCCACGACTGTTGAAAAGTGATTTTGTCTCAAGCCCCTGGTATGCATGAGATAAAATACTACCGGTTCAAAATTCGTTTTAATATCCTAACATTATTAATTTTACATCTACCCTCTTATTCATAAAAAAATATTCAATATAAATAAATTTCCGTCCCTTAATTGTTTTTTTCACTGCCGAGCCGTGCGTTAGTTTTTAACTATGCAAAAGAAAAATTATTTAAACTGACTCAATTAACGCATTTCAATCCGGTAGGATGTATTTACAATTATATTGAGTAAATTAAATACAATATTGTTTAGAAGGTAGGTATCGTTTCAGAACTATACTATAATAAGAAATACATACCCTTACATCGGAGGCTTGCGTAAAACGGAATGGTTCTGCGAGACCGCATTGGAGCCTCGCTATGTGGAAGGAGGACGATATTCCCACCACCTATATGTTAAGTGTAATCATTAAAAGCAGGGCTGAAATGGATATACGGAGTTTTGCAAATTGATTTGATTAAAAGAATGGTGGAGCATACAGAATTGTGAAATTTGAAAGAAAAGCCGTGTGCTGAAATTTAACTAATCAGCGGACTGAAGTTCTTAGGTTCGTCGTGACACATAGTTGGCGCTACTAGTATTAAATTAATATGATTTTTAGTTAGAATTAACCTTCAAAATACACGTGTTTATTTGACCACTGTCGTACTATTAGTTTGTTAGATATAGTATTTTGAATGAAGGACATTTCTTGGTTTAAAAAAAAAGTGTGTTAATAAAAAAGCATTCCTTTTTAGCGAAAAAAAATACCATTGAAGCAAGGCTTGGCTAGATAAACATTATTCGATGTCTAAGGAACGTGTAGCACACATCCTAGATGAATATTTGGATTCGCGAAAGCTCTGTTCAAAATGGGTGCCGCGCAAGCTCACAATTGATCAAAAACAACAACGAATTGATGATTCTGAGCAGTGTTTGAAGCTGTTCAAAAGTAAATCCTAAATTTTTAGTAAGATTTGTCCCCTAGCGACTGTTTCCTGTTCTTAGACCTCAAGAAAATGCTCGCTAAAGATTTATTTTGCGGTGATGAAGAGGTAATCGCCGAAACTGTAGCCTATTTTGAGGCTAAAGAGAAATCGTAATAAAAATGGTATCGAAAAATTGCCTGACCGCTATCGTTGTATCGCTCTCAAAGGCAACTATGTATATTGAATAATCAAATCAAATTCCATCAAAAAAACATTATTTCTATGTTATCCTGCGAACTTTTCAGGTGTTATATCACCAACCGCTTGTCCAGGCTTCTTATGACTGGACATTGAAGTTTATAAAATATTTTGCTACTTAGAGATAATGAAGCAGAGTGATGAATTTTTGGAATCGGTGACGTCATTTTTGAGTTTAATAGACATATAACTCTTAATTTTTTATATTAGTACAGATATTAGGAGTTATTTATTATTCCTAAGTTTTTAAAGGCTTATACAATATTTAATTTTTATTTACTGTCTTATTTTTATATTAATCAAAATTTAAATCGTTCCACTATAAGGTAATCACGTGAGCGCATTCCATACATTCGGTATAATTCAGTATATATATTTTACAATTAGTTCGCAGTTAGATTGTATCCGAGCTTTATTCAGATACGTTAAAGTAAACAGTTAGAAGTTAACCTTACCTCCAGCTTTCGATCATTCATACTTTGCTCAGGTACTTCTTCACTGCCCATACCTATCAATAAAAATTTGTAGTGAAATAGTGAAACTAGCTCAGACGATTTCTCCTATAATAGGAGTGTAGTAGACGTTGAAAAAAAATGCCTTAACCCAAGTCAACGGTGTTTGTCAGGCACAAAAATCTGATCCACCTATGCCCATTGGAAAAAATAAATGATCACGAATCAGATTAAGGGACATTGAAATCGTCGTTGCATCTAAATTATAAAAAGAAAACGGTTCTACATTTTATCCATCCTCTTATATTAGAAAGGAAATCTACACGAAAACATTTAAAAGTATACAATAATAATACGTAAAAATCCATTTTTTCTATCGATTTTGTAGAGTAGTGCAGACAACAGAAAAAGCGACTTCCTGTATTGCAAATTGATAAATATTTCAACGTTTAACGCCTATCCGCTAAATGCATACAAACAACTAAACAAAACACGCATAAATAAGAGGTAAAAAGGAAGTTTATAGAATAATAGGGCTTTGTGTATCTGTCGACCCCCGTATTTAAACATACATTATTAGTGAATTAATATAACTTACTCCAAAGGTCGACGCCAGCACCCCAAGACGGTATATTGAGTGCGACAAGTGCTTGTAGCGGGGGTAAAGATAGTTGCGTAGGCGCATACACGCGCATCCGCCGCTCTAGACCAAAACAACCGCCATCGTCCAACGCACGACCAACGCCCAGCACTAAATAGGCCACCTGTAAGTCATTATTAAACCCATTGAAACATCAAATATGTCCGGCGATACTGTCGTTTGAAAACGCCAAAGGTATAAATTATTATCGTCATTCTGTATTAATTAAAAGAAATAAACGCAAAAAATTGTTTTTACTCATCAATGAGGGTAGGTTAAAACATCGTAACATAAGGTATTATACGCATCTTTAGCCATTCATAATTAGGTCGTATATTTTTATACGGGCAAATGAGCCTATAGGTCGCCCAAAAAGAGCAGTCACTGACCATCATTTTAGTGGGTACGTTGCCGGCATTTGATAATCCTCGTATGGTCTTTTTTTTTAACAATTGGAGGTCGTATCTCCCAGGGAAGACTCCAAATGGGAGTCGATTCCACAGTTCGCTAATTCGCAAAATGTCAAATGTCTTGTGAAGCGGACCGTGGAAGACTTCCAGCCAACAAGGTGATGCGGATGAAATCTTAAGGCCAAATATCTAATCCACCTAAACCTTGTCCAAGAAATCGATTAATTATTGGAAATACAATTTGTTTAGTTTAAAGGCGTCCTCTAGCCTATTCATAAGCCGACAAGACAATGAGTGATAAATAAACATTACTAAATTTTGAATACAAATGTGGCCCCAACTAAAACGAAATAGAATAATAAAGAATAAAAAATGTGTGCGTATACTAGTGTACACACGTAAGAAGTGAAACCTCTTTATGACCTTATTTTTCTAAAAATTATCTACTATAAATGCAACTTTACAGAAATTGGGACATGAATACAAATACAATTATTTCATTTTACCTTATTACTACTAAGATTATTACAGAATTTCATTAATTGTAATAGAATTATCATTGTTATCGTTATTATATATTTTTGTTATTAATGGCTTCGAATCTCTTCGGATCAACCGTGGTAGGGACATGAAAAAGATGGCGCGTAACCGAAAAATGTGACGGTAATTTTTTTTCCAACGCCAATAAAGAAGTTTACCTTAAAGAAGCAACATGGCGCGTAACCGAAAAACGTGACGATTTGCTACAAAATTTCTCCCATAGGTCGATAAAGAAGTTTCACTTCAAAACGGTACCAACTAAAGAGTGACTACTACAACTACTTCACTCACGTAATTCAGTGTCTGGTTTGCAAATCGATAGAGGAACTGCTCCCGCGCATGATGGAAGTCGAGCGCGACCTGTGCGTCTACGCCAATACTTGCGTAGTTATACGCGTATAGTACACGAGGTCCGCGAAGGCGACCCAAGCTACGTCTTTTCGGAGTAATCGTCACTTTCCACCTGTGAAAATAATAATCGTTATTAAAAAGCCTATTCTTTGATTTTCTTTAAAGACAAGTACGTGATCAGCCTGATGTCGATTTTTGGATCAAAGAGCCAGTTTTCTTCAATGTTTGATGTTGTTACGAGTAAGTATTTTGAGGCACAGCAGGCATGAGTTTTGTAAAAGACCGTTACACGCTTAAATCACTCGGCCAATATATATGATATAAAACGATATATAATATATATGTATGATAACGATATAAACGATATATATATTTTATTAGTAAATTAAATTAAAGTATGAAATATGTTATGTGGCGATGAACTTAGAATTACGTGAAATGAAATCCCAAAATTGAATTCGGGATCGCTAATATTACAAGTAATAAGTAAGGTAAGATTGCAGGCTTTTTTTTTTCTTCCGCTAAATGGGATGATGAGAAATTCTACGTAATAAAATTGTGTATAGTCAACATACCGGTCTAAGGGCTTCTCTACAGCTCTAATTAAGGAATCAATTATGGAATGTGCATCTAAGACTGAGTCGCACGTCGCTCCCCATCCTAAGGCCCTCGACAGATCATTACCTGTTCCCATTGGCAGAATACCAACTGATGCCTAAAAAAGTCTAAAGTGAGATAATCGGAAGCTGTACTTTATAATAATAATAAATGTATTTCAGCTGCTGAATAACAGTCACGCTATACAGAATTCATACAATTACGTGTTAGTTATGGAAGATATAGATTAATAATTATATGTTTATACAATTAATTATCTATAATTCGGGCGATTTCGTACGTGTTATTTACCACAATTACACTTAAGTTTGCATATTTATAATTGGACACTTAAACTGGCCTTCAAATCGCAGAGGTACTTGGTAAAATTTAGATGTGTCTAGAGAAATTAAAATTACTAAACCTCTTAATTTTCATAGTAAAATAATGAACAAAACGAACTTGATCACTACATGGAGCAAAACGACAAAGCCTATTATAAGTTACCTTGATATGTGGCACCTTGTGCAAGGCATTGAGCACCCAGCCAACAGTGCCATCACCTCCCGCGACTAAAACCCGGCATTTTGGTGGTAGCCAACGAACCACTACATCTGGTGCAGTTCTGCTGATATCTATCACCTATAAAGTATAAAAGAATTTTACTACTACTACTACTACAAAATGATTGCAATTTATGCTTTGACTAAATGACATAAGGGTGTTCATCACCTACTTAACCTACTTAAAAATTGTATTCAAATTATACTTATATAAAGAAGTAAATGTTACAAAATAAATAAAGGTTATAACAATTATATAAATAATTAATAGGAGCAATGATGTTATACCCATTGACAAATTTTTGTATAAAGTATGTAAATATAAAATCGTTTTGGAATTCATTATACAATTACAATGAAAGAATGGATATTAAAATTTTCATCAAGAGTGTTACCATGCTGTCTTAATACAGTTATGTCTTCAAAAATTAAATATATTACACCATAATCTACAGAATTTCTTAATTTCAGAATAAAACATAAGTAGCAAAATTACCTGTAAGGGATTTAGGAGTCCTCGAAATAATGAAAGAACTTCATCGCTTCTATTGCTTCCAGATTTTCTGTTTGCTAAAAATTTCAAGCCAATTTTAGCATTGAGAAAAGTGTATGGCAAAGTTTTATTGTATATTAAGCTACACTCACCAAATACAATTAAAGGATTCCAGGCAACATCATTAATATTATTTATGTTTATCACTTTATTTTTTTCAATCTTTACATAATGAGGTGGAATTATGATATTTTTATATTTTTGGAAATCACATGGCTGTAATTACAGTTTAGTTAATAAATAATAATAAGTAGATACAGTACATAAGATTTTTTGTTAAATATATACCTTAGATTTAAAAAAAGCCATTTCATGACTTTTAATAATTCTTTGACACCAACTGCAGAAGTAATTCTTAAAACTCTCTGAATCACTCTGACCAGACTCACCACGTAGCATTCCAACTAGAATGAACAATATCAAATGTTAACTTATATTTTACTAACTACTAAAAATTTATATATACACATAAATAACATACCATTAACCCAAAGGTGAGGAAATGGTTTTTCATCACGCCAAGTTATATCTTTACATTTTACTTGTTTATCAACACTTCTGCAACAAAGCTTGCAGGCGCTTACAGCACAACACTCACAGTAAAGACCATCAACTGGCAACATAAGCTTTGAACACACTGAACACTGTAAAATATAAGACAACAATTATATTCATAACTGAACAATAACACATATGTTTTATTTTCTATTATATGGTACACAAAGGTAGACATTAGTCATAAGTAAATAAAACTACTACTCACATAAATATTATACGGATTAGAATTATGACACTGAATGTTTCTCCATGTATGACCTCGAGATTTGTACTTGATCTGTATAAAATTCCCGGTCCCAATAAGGGAATGAAACGTTCTATATATTAAATATGCTATAAACAAACCGCCGATCACGAAATAATAATTAAAGATAACATTTGGTAAGTCAAATAACGTATTCATCGTGGAAAATAAGATTTACCGGACATTTTAGAATGTTGTTAATAGAAAATATAATTAGATTTCCACAATTGGTATCAAAATGTAAACCGAGACGAGAAATTTCTCTGCATTTTACCTACATGTTTATATTACATTTAATTTTAGTGTGTACTTTATTAAATTAATTTATGAAATGAATACGCACATAAATTTTAAAATTCAAAATAATAAATAATCAACAAGAATATTTTTTTTATTTGCCTTAATCACAGATTATCATACATCATTCACACAGAGTACAAAACCTATGAATTTCGTAGGACTGAAATTATGCGCAGCAAAATGTTCCTGTCCTCACAGACTCAATTATCAATTTAATTTTCAGAGATCAGTCAGATAAAAAACATATTCTATTCGCTTCACTCTTCCCTAGTCTGCTAGTCTGTGTTTCAAATTTCAATACGTATAATATTTAACTTGGGAATATCAAAAACCATTAAAGTTCTGTTATAATTTAGTTATTTACTTTCTTGTTTCTAAAATTTTACGAGTCATGAACGTAATACCTTGCAGAACATGTCTGAGTAATAATGTTGAAAATGATATGACTGAATTACCAAATAGTATACACGAGGACAAAACATATTTTGAAATAATGTTATTTTGTTTAGATATTACGGTAAAGCACAGGAAATTTAGTTATATATGACTAAATTGTTTATCAAATCTTGGATACTAACTAACTTATTGTTGTAGGTCAATAGCGGCTCCAACATTAGTACAAAGTTGTGTGGCAAGTGTTTTATAAAAATTATCGAAATTTTCAAGTTTAAAAAGCAAGCTTTATTAAGTGAAGAATATTTAAAATCATTGGTAAAGAATGAAGTGTATGTAGATGATCATAGTAATAACACTTTTCAAACTAAAAATAAATGTGAAGTAGAAGCATATATTGAAGATGATTTTAAAATTAATGATGTAAAAGAAGAAGTTACCTCTAATGGATTTCAATCTGATGAAGAATTTCTAAGTGTCCTAAAGAATGTTAAATATGAATATGTTACTGAAGATTCAAAAGAGAATGGTAAAATTTTGTTATTTTAACATTTATAAAAACTGTATAAGTCCTTACACTTAAAAATTCAAAAGCAATAAGTAAAGTAAGCTGAATTATAAGCAACTTAAAGAATATTAAAAAATGCAATGGTTATAAAGTCATGTATTATTGAAATGACCAACTTATGTTCCCAAGGTTGGGCAGAGTAAGTCCAAAAAATTGCATCTAGTATCCATAACGGGCATTTGCTTTATATTTTCAGCTTTGGCTATGGATTTCTGATTCACAGCCACTACTGCTTGTGTGGCATGTAAAGTACAATATATAGAATAATATACTCCATTACAAACGCAAAATTACGCATTCTAGGATTAAACTAGGTATTTCAAAATTACATTTAATTACAGTTTCAACTAATACAGTAAAAAAACGTGCATGTAAGAAAAAGAAGACATTAAATAACCAAAAAGAGCAAAGTTTTCAATGTGTTGAATGTGGTAAAAAAGTTCGCAATATTAAGGAACACATGCTTTTACACTTGCCTAATGGTGCACCAAAGAAATTCAAATGCAAATTTTGTGATGCATCATTCCCAAGACCCAGTGCTCGTTATAGACATGTTAAATATAAACATCTTGGATATAAAGAACATTGTGACATTTGTAACAAAGGTATGTAGGTAGTACTTGTAGTTTTCACATCATTTTTAAATATACTTATCATTGTGAACAGAGCAGTGTTTGCCTATTGGCTTCAGCGTGCGACTCTCATACCTGAGGTCGTAGGTTTGATCCCCGGCTGTGCACCAATGGACTTTCTTTCTATGTGCGCATTTCACATTTGCTCGAACGGTGAAGGAAAACATCGTGAGGAAACCAACATGTCTTAGACCCAAAAAGTCGTCGGCGTGTGTCAGGCACTGGAGGCTGATCACCTACTTGCCTATTAGATTTAAAAATCATGATCACGAAACAGATTCAGAAATCTGAGGCCAAGACCTAAAGAGGTTGTTGCGCCACTGATTATTATTATTATTTTTTTCATTGCAGTGAACTTACATGAATTTCCATTCATATACATCAGTGGGAATCTGAAATTTTATTATATTTAAATTATTATCATACATTATTTACATCACATATTATGTTGTCTATCTGATAAAGATAGACAACATTAGCACCCACTTACTATGATAAAGTAGTATGTTACAGAAAAGTGAAAAAAAAAAACAATGATATTATATACTTCATTTTTTATTTATGTTTCAGATATAAATAGTCTCAAAGTACATAATATGTTAGTTCATGATATTAACAAGATGAAATATGAGTGTAAAATTTGCAACCAAAAGTTCATATCCCCATCTAGAGTCCAAGAGCATGTGGCTGCTGCCCATACAAAAGAAAGGCCGTATCCTTGTGATGTGTGTGGCAAGACCTTTAGAACTAAGCAAGTTATGATGTTCCACAAGTAAGTTTAAAGTCATTTAACAGCAATCATTTCTACATAGCATTGTTTAACAGGCAAGTCAGTCTTCAAAATAATTCAATCTGAAGTAACTTTAGAAGCAGAGTCACCACATATATGATAGCGAAGTAGACCTGAATTCTATATGCACAACGGACCTAATGAGCGTTTCTGTGGGAAACTGAGTCCCCATACAATACAGGCCTGAATTCTACATTAATAAACTCCAATTAATTATCTCTTATTTGGTTATCTCATGATCTGTCAAGTATTTTTGTCCTATTTGGAATTTCTGACAGCACTTGTAATAATTATTATAATAATTGAATACTAGAGCCTAACTTAGTTATTATATACGACCATTTTGCTTGTTTAACAATAACAAATAGTTTTTGTAATGCAGTAGCTAATCAGTTTATGCTTTTATAATTACAGACGTCAAGTGCACGATAAAGAGAGATCCCATCTATGTCAAATCTGCTCTAAGAGTTACTTTAAAAAAGACCACCTATTAATCCATATAAGGTAAATATATCCATTTTTATTATAACATTATCTGTTAAAATATATTTAGTCTTTGTGTTTCAATTCATTTGGAAAATCTGCAGCCATTGTATTGATACTACCATTTATAAAATAACTATCGAAAACTCGATTATTTTTATCAATTAAAAAATAAAAATCTTTTGCGTTATGAATGTAACGTAAACTTGTAGTTTTGAATCCTTATGAAATATATATTTAACTTTAAAATTTATTACCAACCCAAAATCTTCTACTTTTGAATATAAAGCATTCAATAATGAAACTTAAAGCATGTATATTATTAGGCACATAATATTATTTAGTCTTCGCCAGTGTTACACATCTAAATAAACCTTCGTTAACGAATATAAACAGAAATGCAAATCTCGTTAAATCTATTAAAATGTTTGTCTAACAGCCCTCGTTACTATACGTTCCTTTAAAAAACTTTTACTGTATATTTTATTTTTGCATCAATAATTGTTTTGCATGCATGCATTGCATTATTATTTTTTGGTCACGTTTGTTCACCGTATTTCACATTCTTAAAGTTTTTAATTTGTTTGGTTTAAGCTTTGAAATAAATAAAAGCTAATTTATTATATTATTTACATAATGGACAGTGGCGTAACTATACCATCTGGGGCCCGACCGGCCAAATTCTTTTGATGGGACCCTATCAGTAAAAATCGTCACGTTGTACTTAGTTTAATTTTAATAAACTTCGACGAGATTTTCAGCGTACAGCGTATATGTCCCACTAATGACAATAAGCCTCCTCTCTTAGGCGAGAATGGTTTGTAGTCCCTACGCTAGCCCAATGCGTATTGGAGACTTCACATTCATCTATAGAACATAATATCTCTTGGGCAGGGGCCCTCTTGGGTCGGGGGCCTGTGGTATTTTGCCAGCCCTGCCACCCTATTGTTACGCCACTGATAATGGAAGTTTCGAGTGGTTCGTCCAATGTGCATAGAGAAATAATATATATTCGTCCTTAGCGAGACTTTCACATTGAAATAATTTAACGCCATCTATTATAACATTATTTTCGCTTAAATGCTGACATAAGTGGCAACATTTTAATAGACAAATACCATAACAATGAATTATCTACATTTATCTTTAGGAGCCATACAAAGGAGAAGCCTTATGAGTGTACCGAATGCGGGAAACGCTACGCAACAAGTACTTCATTGAAAAATCATCGTATGTTACACAACGCGAGTAAGGAATTTGCTTGTAAGCTCTGTGAAATGTCCTTCGCTTTACAAAGGTATATATATTTTTGAAATTATACTTCTTTAAGAAAAATAATAGAATTTATGTTACACTTAATGTAAGAGAATAATAATAAATATTTATTTATTTAATTTTTCAAATGTAAACTGAATTTTATTGACTATAATGACTCCTTTTCCAGTCTTTGATTATTTAATTGTAATTAATTATTTGCATGCAATCAAAAACAATTTTTAATAATGCCAAAGAAGTATAACTTCTTACGCGCGTACATAAGTACACGCACCCTTTTTTAATATGCAAGATCGTATATATAAGAATTATTTTTTAACAACGGTTCGCTACTCATGTTTTCCACCGGAAGATACCGCACACTACCGAAACTCACGAGTGCGTTGGCTTTTAAAAATTAAACTTAAAAAAAATATAGAGGTTCTTGAGTAGTGTTACAATGTACTTTCGATTACTTTTATACTTTAGGGTAAAGTTTATAACTGGTTTATATATTAAAGTCAGTTTTGAGTAACTGATTAATATAGAGTATATTAATCAGTTACTCTATCTATATATCTTGTATTTACAGGTATTTGGACAGACACATGGTAGTGCATACTAAAGACAAGAAATACCCTTGCAGCTACTGTGGGGTGTGTTTCCTTCGGTCCGATCATCGAAACCGACATCAGAAAACTGCCCACGAGAGACCACACACGAATAGCATGGAATAACGGGAATCTATCATTTGGGTTTAAAATATTGTTACTTATAAATAATGCTTAGTTAACCAACTCTCAAACAGTAAAATGATTTTAGAATTGAGTTTAACAATTCAAGATAAGTGTTATGTGGGAATATGATTATGTGATAAATTGTTAAATCAAACAAATAAAATATTTTAATGCTATATTTGTATATTTCATTATATATAATACTTCAACGTCTCTATACGAAAAATTTAGTTGACACTAGTCCTACCATGAGTTCGACAAAGTTTTACCTCCTTATTCATAGTCTAATTGCACCGTTTTAACTTAAGTACACGTCTCTCTTTTCATCACATGATAAACACGATTCGATAGTAAGAGACCTAGCAGTACTTTAGTTAAAATATAATTAGTTTTTATTAATAAGAGAGTAAATCTATGAACAAAACGTGTGGATCAAAATTTTTTATGAAAATTATTAGTATTTGCCATACATTAATGACTTATTTTACTCTAGCGACAAGCCCCGGCTTCACGCAGGAAACTGTGACCCGTAAACCTTGAAAAATATACCTAAACCCTCATAAATTCACCGCAATCCGACTTTGCATATTCGAATACCACAAATAAGTCTTTAATTTGGGTTAATAAATACGTACGTACTTCCTAATAAATATATTTTTAAAATCGGTTCTGTAGACGCATATATTACCCCCTATAACCTCACAAACTTTATCTCTTTATAATATTAGTATAGATTAACGTTTAATTCTGTCAAACATAGTAGAGCTCCTTCTTGATAAATTAGACGCTCTTTGCCAAAACTAATCTTCTAGCCTCTCTGGTACTTCCTGGGGCCCTTCAACTTCTTCGCGAATACATACACATTCTTCTACCAACGTTGGCGTATCAGTCGGTGTATGTATGTCCAACGTATTAGCGATCACTTCAAGTCTGTCGCTCAAATAAGGGTACTCGTGCAGAAGTTTCTCAACTATATATTTCATTTTGTCGTTAAGGGTTTTAGCCTGGTTGTACTCGGTAACGACGATGGCTTTAGGTTTGCGTACGTGCACCGTTTGACGTTTGATGGCGGTGCCTAATTCTGAACCGAGGCGCTGGCTGCGTACTACACGTTCAAGAAGCTATAAGGTTGAAACCAAATTATTAACGGTATTACTAAATGGTGTTAAATATCGAATAACGTAGTCTTAAATAAGTGCAATAAAGTAAAAGAGCTATGGCGTAGAATTACTATACTATTACTACGATCGCAGTGTTACCAGTATTGTTTTTAGTTATTTGCATCTTAAATGTCAAGAAATTATTATGATGTAAATAGCATTGTCCACATTATGATGGAAATTAAACGCCACTTAGGCCCAAGACGCTGATGGAATTTTATCGAAATGTGAAGGTTAAGGCTGAATTTAGTGTCACGCCGACCGCACGCGCACCGTCGGCGCTGATGGTCGAGATATATGAACTTCTAGGAAGCGTTTTTGAATGACGCGTAGCTATCAGCGGCCACGGTGATCAGCGCCGATGGCTGCGCGGCCATACGCGTCGCTCGTCGGCGCCGCGTAGCTGTCAGCGCTGACGATCGCTAGAGCGCCTCTGCTTTCAGTGAGGGTTGTAGTGTCGAACGGACGTCGTCAGCGTGTACAGACATGGCAAATCACGAAGTGGATACAGGTCGAGTAAGGCGGTCGGTACGATACTAAAACGAACCACGCTGAGCGTCAGCGCTGACGAACTACGCGCTGATCTATGAGCGCTGACGGTGAGCGTGAGACTAAATTCAGCCTAAGACATAGACTTTACTTATTTTGGGTTCCTAATGTCAATGTGGAATTCAAACCTTCACATAAGTGCTCAATTGTTTCACAGACTTAAGTGTGACTCTTGTATCGGGAATGCACTTGCGAATTTCAGACTTTGTGTCAAAAGTTTACTCTATGATGGAAAGTTACAGGACAGTGTTTCAAAGTAGCTTAAATTTTTTTTAATGGAAATCGAGTCCAAGAGGAGGGGGGCGCTGGCGGTAAGATTGGACATAGGGAAAGCCAATTTTTTATGAGAAAAAAAAAATATTATTTAAGTTACCCATTGCTTCTGTTTCTCGGCTTCCTGCGTATGTCGCATAAGGGTAGCTACCCGCTCTTCTATCTGTGCGTTCAGTGCGCTTGTATCAGCCACCTCCCTTTCAAGGCGTACTTGCTCAGTCTCAAGGGTCTCGTAACGTTGCTTAGTTTCTGATAAATCCTATTGAATAGAAAAGAAACCTCAGTTTTTACAGATGACGTGCAAAGTTACTGGTTGACGTCTAAAAGAAATACTTTAGATTAGTCGATTTTGCTTTTTTATAATTAAAAAAAATACTACGTAAATTAAATCTTGTTTCAACAATTGGTTGAATATTTATGCAACAACAAGACTTTTGAAGTGTAGCTGAATAATCTTGTGATCAAGTATCATAGCCAGCTAAGAATTCGATAGAAGAATACCTTAGTTACTCTAGCAACATCAGCCTTAACGAGCCTCAACTTATGGTGATAGGTAGATTGTGAGGTCTGTGAGGAAGTTCCATGTGCCTTCTCGACTGCGGCAGCAGCTCGACTCTTCTCAATAACCGTCTCTCTTCGAGTCACGTAAAGGGCCAAGTCTTCCGCTAATTTCTCACCGGTTTTACGAAGTTGTTCACGACGAACCTTGACGAAAATAGATCATAGTAATGATAATGTAAGACGATAGATAAAAGCAGAAACCGCGCGTTTGATTGGGATTGGACAAACGGACATTAAATCATCCTCCTCTCAATTTAGAGTGACGCTTCGAGACGTCACTATTGATAGAACTATGGTTCTGGTCATCCCCTCAAATGTCACTTTTCTAGTATTTGCTTTTACTATATTTTGTTATTTATTTTAGATTAAAACAGTTAACAGATTGAATTGAATTTTGATTGAAAAATAAAATGCCTGGTTGAACAGTTGTGACTGGAAAATACAAATCAGCCATCACTTTTTTATTAGTTTAAAACCTACTTCCATTCTGTGAATCTCAGCCCTCATTTGCCCAATTTCGCCAGCAGCCGATTTTGCATTTTGAATGTTTCTCTTGAGATCAACTGCAAGAATACCCTAAAAATGAATTAAAATTAATATTCGTTCTGTTTTTGTTATAAATACTTGACCCTATTGTAATTGCAAGCTAAAACTATGAGTTATATTAATTCTTATTGTTTTCTGAAGTCTATGGTGTCAAATATTACCTTAACATCGTCGCAAGTTAAAATGAATGTTTCTTATATAGCAACACTAGTACAAAACCGTCTGTGTTCTATTAAAAAATATGCACATTTTAAGTTTTAACCTTTCTTTGCCAAATAAGAGCTTCACGTTGAACCCGATCGAGATCCTGTGTGAGATTAATTTTATCTTTTTCCATCGCTTCTATATCTTCTTCTAACTGTATTATCTCTGTTTCAGCATCCTAGAAAGTTTTAAAAGCTATTAAATGTTTTACAAGAAAACTTTTACGAGCGTGTTCGTCAGACGTCTTGCCCGACAACGCGTATAAAATACAAAAAAAATGTACGTACACAGTACGCGCAGAAGGTAGAACTTTACCTTAAGATTAGCAACGTACTCGTGTGTAACAGCGACATTAGCCTTGATTGCGTTCTGGTTACGTTCAGTGGAGTCTTTACGTGTTCGTTCCAATAATTCCAATCGGCCACGTAATTCGCGTAATGATCGTTCAACTCGCGCCTTTTCCTCGTCAACGTGGAGACACTCCGCTTGAATGCGCATTGTCTTTTGATCGCAAATTTGGATTTCTGTACACATGTAAAAAATAATTCATTGAGGTAAAGGTTTGGGTATAGTGTCATGTGTGATGTTGTACTAATGTCAAGTTATTCATCTACCTAATATTTAATTTAATTAGGTTTCCTGGTGGAATTCCGTCATTGCGAGAAGTTCGTGTGAAGTATACGCGTATTGTAGTCAAATTAATTGTTTACAATAGTGTAAAATAATTTCCGTCGATTCGATTTGTATTGAACTACTAACGCTTATTAATGAGATTAACATCAGCTATAATCTTGTGATGCTGCGCAGTAAGCTTCACTACATGTCCCTGGAGACGCAACCACTCATGCTGCATGTTTTCTGTGCGCTCGCGCAAAGATTTTATCTGTTGCTCCAACTCTTCAATACGGCGCTCTTGAGGTGATTTTAACTGAATGCAAAAAAAATATATTAAAAAAATCTATTATAACTATGTATCCAAATTTAATTACTAAATTGGTTGTACAATATAAATAATTGCAACAAATAATTAATGGAACCCGAGCAAATTTGTTTTTTGGTCAATGTTACACTTACATCAAAAACTTCTTTCAAAGCATTATATTTCTTAATGATAATATCCAGTTCTCTTTGCTTCCTTAAGATGATCAGTGCTTTTTGATCGTATTTCTCTTGCAGTCCCTCTATCTCCTTTTCTCTTTCTCTCACTTTAGCTTGTGTGTCATCTAGCACTATTTTGTTCTTTGCCTGTCTATTTCTGTGTAATTCGATGTCGAGCATCATCTTCGCATGCTGGTTTTCCATCGCCATTAATGCTATCTCCTAGAATTGTTTTTGTATATTATGAGAATGGATTTCTTTGAATAATTATTTTCTTTCAAAGGATTTTTTTGAATAATTATTTTCTTTATTTACTTAAAGTAAAAAAAATAATTTAGTTTACTTAACCTAATATTAAATCATCTTATTGAAGAAGCATTATTGTAATGTGCTCCTTCATATTTGTTTTAGTGTTACCTGTTTTCTAGAAATTTCTCTCATTTTCTTAATGCCATTAGCCATGGATTCTACTGCTTTGTCATTAAGGAGACATTCCTGTAGGTTCGTGAGGATCTCGTTCTCCAACTTTAATTTCTGCTCAACACGATGATCGTATTCCTTCTCGGTGCTTTTCAGTATGTTTCTCATTGTTTGATTTTCCTGAAACGGCGCTTTCATCATAACAAGTTTTCCTAATTTAAACTGAGATAAAAAATTATTATAAATATTTTTTTCATTGATCTAATCCTAATAATGACTACAAAGCTTATATAAAAGCAGAGCTGAAAAGTCTTCATGCGTCCAAGTCGTGTGGTTTACCTACTTGATGCATGCATACTTACAGATGTTAGAAGATCCTGATCCCGCTGTGTCATATCTATAGACTCCGTCAGTTCAGCAATTTGGGCTACTAAGTTCACCCTCTTTGATTCTTCAGTTTCATCTTAAAGAATTTTACTAAATAATTCTTACTATTCTCCAACGAAAAAAATGTCTTACCGATACGAATATGAAATTACCTTAGTGACGCATGAATTCATTAACTTCTAGTTTCTTTATTAAGTTTGGTTACATGGTTTATGAATGTTTGGTAATATGCATTTAATTACTATCAAATTAAATCATACGATAAGTGGGGCTGTACTTGCATAACAAATTGTTCTTTAAATTTAATCCTACATAAAAACTAATCATGTTTTCACTATTCTTACTGTAGCACTGAGATGTCTTTTCATCAGTCATCAAAAATAGATTGATTTAATATTTAAAGTATAATTTATACGTACACAATTTGTTTGCATTTGTAAGATCGTATTCTAGTTTATCCTTGTTCATTGCGATCTCCTTTCCTTTATTCATTTCTTCCATTGTAACTTTTTTAGTAATTTCTAAATTATTAAGCAAAGTGCGATAATTTTCTTGAAGAACTCTGTAACGTAAAGATAAGTTTTTGTCTTTGTTTCGAACGTTGAGATATCAAATTTATGTTAGCATAAGTACTAGTCCTGCGCACTCCTAATAATTATCGTGTATAATGTGGCAATTGAAAAAGCAATTGATACGAACAATTCTTTATGAAATTAAACTTAGGAATCTCCTGCGCTTACGGGATACAAATGTATACCTTAAGAGCAGCTCCAAAAAAAAACGCAATAATGTAAACTTGTTTATTGTATATGTCATAATTTAAAATAACAGTTGTCCTATATATCAACGTCTGGCCGAAATCGGACGGTAGGTCAAGCAGTGGTTAACCCCATAAAATGTATAAAATAATTTTACACATATTATCAAAAGCATTCAAAGAAGTAAATGTGGTTTATGCACCCTGTGTTTCATTTCTCTATATTATTACACCCGACCGTGTTAATAATTAAATGTACCAAGCAATGTTGACAAGTATCCCAATTCCAAATTGGTAAAATTCTATTTTTTTTGTTGTTTTGTTTTGTACCTTCGTGTTAGCACATTCCGACACAAATTTATGGTGGTCTGATCCTCTCACAGACAGTAACACGTCACTAATCACGAAAACGGCGGGTAAACACTAAAAAAAACCTGTAGTCATCTCGTACGGAATCGTAGACTCGGTCTCTCTGCTGAATGTTCATGAGCACAGAATTCCACAAGCTGACTAGACGTTTCTTATCCAACTCTAGATCCTCGAGTTCTGCTGCATATGCTGTTACCTTAGAACATTTGTAATTAGAATTATTAATTAGTCAACTTCTGAAAGACATCGCAAGAGAGTAAACGTATTAGAAAACGGCTCTATTGTAGCTGCTTTATTAAAAGTCTAGTAGAACATGGAGAAGATACTAAGTGCATTGGTTTGTTTATTATTTTGCAACTACATCCTCATTATAATAAAAAATTGGCCACGCGAAATAAGTTGTATAAATACTTGGCTAGGCGTTAGTGTATTGATTATCTTGTTTCAGATTAAACATCAATATTTTAACTTTATCCAGTTCTCAAAACAAATTATTACAGGTAGTTATTTTAGTGATGCGAAGTATTTACAATATTTTGTTGTTTATTACCTTATCGTTGACATTCTCCATCTCTATATTTTTAATTTCCATTTGTTTTTGGAACATTTCCAGTTTTGACTCCAACTTCCACACTTCATTGCTTAGCCCGTATATTATCATGTCCTGGTTTTGAATAAAAACTACAAATTAGCATATTGTGTTTTCTATTAACGTGTACGACGTAATAAAATATAAATAAATAACAAAAAAATACTTATTTGTGTAACATAGCTTTGTATGTAACTCTAAGATGACTTAATAATAGTGTTCATAAAGATAAAGTCCCTATAACGAACCAAGTCCTCAGTCAATACTTAGCTAGCTGACTCCCGTATGTTTGAATCTAAGGGTAAGGGGGCGTCCATAAATTTCGTGAGGTGTTTAAGGGGGGGAGGGGGTCAAGTCAAATCTCATTTAATCATACGTTGGAGATATTTGCCGAAACCCCCCCTGCCTCGGGGCAGGCCTGCAACCCGCCCCTGTTTCGGCAAATATCACGCAATTTTTTTTCTGCTTGAAAAAAAAATTAGGAAAACGGTTGACCCTAATGGCCATCTCTGCAACTTCCCGCTAACTTCATACCTAAACGCTCAACATTTCTCTTATTTTGTTTTTGAGAAAACAGAAAATTTAAATTTTAATATATAATAAATTTATGGACGCCCCCCAAGATTGATGCCAGTACCCATTAAAGTTACTATCAGCATCCAGAAAGAGTCCAGCTCCAGATTAAAAAAAAACAGCTACTTCATACCAGTTGTCGTTTTTCATCAGCGAGGGCCCGTTTCTCAGCTCGCATCTTGTCTGACATTCGTTGACTGACGGTCAAATCAGACTCCGTCTCTTCGCGCCATGATTCCAACTGTTTGCATAGACTTGTCAGTGCTTCTAATTCCTCTGTGGCTTCCCTCTCTGTATAATAAATCTTATTTTAAATGTATGATCAGGTAATTGGTAAATAGCTATTATGATTAATGTGGGTTTATAATGTGTTTATAAGGAGTTTGTCAGCAAAGTTTTAACTTGAATAAATTGCTACACCTTTACGAAATATGCTTCAATGACTATTTCATAATATATTATATAAATCAAGTTCATATTCCTGAACTACTTATGTTGTTACATTTTTTTAAAACTTTAAATAAAAATTAGTAAATACGTCTTGAGTAGAGGCTTCAAGCGAGAAAGGACCCCAGATCGGGATTTGTACACGTTGCATTTTAATTAAAGGTTCTAATAATTTACTAGTGCTTATTACATCTTAAAAAATACTTAATTTTTGTTTTAGAGCGTAAAAATATTTATGTATTTAAAAAATAAAGGAGTATTCTGTTTAGAGAACAAATTTTAATTAAAACTATATTGATACTTCGTTTTAACATTTTTTTCATTAGTCAACGACTTATAATTTTTAGCTGTATTTATTATAAGAATATAATGATTATTGTTTTATAAATAATCCAACCTGTCACAATATGCTGGTCAAGCTTCTCTTTGGCTTTCCGATATTGATCGTTGGCCTCACGTGATTTCTGCTCTGCTGCCCGTCTGTCAGCTGCACTCTGGGCTAGAGTACTCTCATACTCTTCTATTAAGACCTAATTATCAAAAAAATAACTTGAAAAAAAATCTATGACTCGCAACGTAGTTCTTCGTAAAAAGTTGTGAGATCCATGTAATACCAAGACGGTCAATTTATTCTGTCCATACTTATTTGTGGAACAGAGTTTTGAATGTCACCGTAAGGTGACTTAATAATAGTGTTCATAAAGATAAAGTCCCTATAACGAACCAAGCCCTCAGGGTTAATACTTAGCTAGCTATGACTCCCGTATATTTGTATCTAAGGGTAAGTATTCATTGATTGATGCCAGTACTCATTATAGTTACTATCAGCATCCAGGAAGAGTCCAGATTAAAAAACTGCTATTTCATACCAGTTGTCGTAAACACTTGTGAGATTCAATACCAAGTCAGTCAATTTATTCAGTTCATACTTAAGGGACCTTTTGTAATAGGTTATCATGTAATAGCTAGCCTAACAACATCTTATAGTTACCACATAATACTACAAAATCTTCTTTTGTAAAAAATTCAGCCTTATAATTTTATCCCCAACTAAGCTATACGGGGTCGAAAATGGCCTGAACTGCTTCGAGAAAAGGATAGTACGGCCTTGTCTCTTTTGCTCGACTTGGCGGGCGACGTGCCCCCAGAAACTTAATTACTTACAGCCATTTTTAAGTACTAGAACCAATTTATTTGCACCAATAGGTAGATATAGCATCAGTGGCGTAACTATATCATCTGGGGCCCGTGGCAAATTCTTTTGATGGGGCCCTATCAGTACGTCACGCTCTACTCAGTTTAATTTTAATATCGAAACTTCGAGATTTTCAGCGTACTCAATTACACGTTGTATATGTCCCACTAATGGCCATAGGCCTCCTCGCTTAGGCTGAATGGTCTGTAGGATTCCCAGGATAGCCCAATGCGATTTGGAGACATCACATTCATCCATAGAACATAATATCTCTTGGGCAGGGGCCCTATTGGGTCGGGGGCCCGTGGCATTTTGCCAGCCCTGCCACCCTATTGTTACGCCACTGTATAGCATGTATTATTTTGCTACTATTAATTCTTGGATTAATTACGTTAGTAAAAAGTTCTTATAGTTAATATTACGTGTAGTAAAATTTCAGAAAGTAAACTATACCCGTTGAGCATTAGTATCGTGATCACTTCGGTAAATAGCCTCCAAATCTTTTTCATACGCCACTTTGCTAAGCCTTAATTCTTCTCGCTGAAATTATCAAACAAATTATTATAATTTTTAAAGAAATGTGAAAGAATGTGGATTTATCAGTATGAATGTATGTATTGTGGACTCAGTTTTCGCACTTGGACCATTTGGTCAGTGCGTTAAGTCCTAATTAATTAAACCAGCCTAGCCCCTTCCAGAAGGTCACAAGTTTCCTGGCAACATCGCAGGCTTCACGGAGCGACCTAACAGCTACGAGGATTTCTGTTCGTTTGGATTTATCAGTACATACATACAGTTTGACGAATATCAGTGTGATGAGCCACCTAGTCGTTTTTAGTTTTTTCTCTATAAAAGTTCATGCTTACATATCGAGACTGATACCAGCTAATATTAAACGAGTATCACACACGGGTATTAAACGTCCTTCTTCCTTTTTTCATCTCTATATTTATTCTTAAATATTTTCTAAATAGATGTTATATTATTATAGATTATTTGGGAAAACAATTGTACCAAATTAAGAATTTCGTCTTGCGCAATTGCATTCTCCTTCTCCAAGAACTGCTTTAAAGTTTGTTGGAAGCGTTGCATCAAGGGATGAGAAGCCTCTAGCACGGCAGGCATCGCTCCTATATCGCGTTTACTACGCCACCTAAAGAAGCCAGATAAATTAACACATATAATACTTTTCACCAACGTGCCATAGAGGCTATAGATAACTGTTGCGATAATAATTGATTATTGCTACCACTCTCTTAAAGGAAAGGAATACTCCGTTTTATTATTCTTTTTATAACAACTTCTGTTTAAATTTGTCGTAAATTTAAATTATAATTTTTTTATATTTTTGGAAATTAAGCATCGACTCCATTATAAACAGTGTGGCTATGGAGCTACATAATCAGTGTGTTTTTTGTAAAAAAAAAAACATTGATAAGAATATTCTGTAAAGATACGAATTCTGTAAGAAGTGTAACTACGTAATGTGGAAATGAAAATAGGAAACATTCACTCTCGCTCTGTCTCTTTTTATTCCCCCTCCCCAGAAGCGTTAAACGTTTAAAGAAACCTTGTTGGAAGTCGCATTAGAAGTTTCAATTCAATTAGTATTATCAAATAAATAAACGCCCATAAGACTCCCTCTGTTATCTTCTGTGTCTCGATGCAGCATACCGAATAGAGATATATTCTAGGTTTACATCATGTAGACGTATACAAACTCACTCGTCAAAGACCTCTCTACCAGCTTTTGCGCAGCGGCATTTGTCAAGTGGACAACTACAGCACGCGCATATTCCGTCCTCGGGTGGAGGCTCATAACATTCGCAAGCTTCATGATCCTATAAAATAATTAATTAAAAAAACTACAAATAAAGTTACTATTAAAAGTATTCCAGAACGCTAAAACATATCTTATTCTACAAATTTATAATATTGAATGTTTTTTACTCCTTTGGGCCGCTTAAGTATCTTTGATTTTCTTAATTTATGATTACGTCAACCGCAAGCCCCTTTAGTGTTATAACTTATTAATAAGAAATTATCAAGTTACCTGCGGGAATATAAGTTCCTCGTTGCGATAGTATACGCAATTCTCATGATGCTTGACAAGGTCATGTTCATCTCTCGGACACACACACTCAGGCAGTGATGGCCGACTCTCTTTGGGACTCTCCGTGCATGGGCACGCTCTTTGATCTTCTGACATTACTAACTTATTTGTATAGTAATATGTTTACTAAAGTTATATAGGAACTGTGTGTAGACATCGTACAAAATCAAAAATTGATTGCAATTGTTTAGTTGCTAAGCAACTGCAGAGGATACACGTAACCATGTCAACTTGCACTATCGATTTTTTCTTTATTTTTTATCTGTGTTTAACTGTTTAGTTTATATATGTATAGTTTCCTTAAAAGTTATATTTTTCTATCTTGTTATCACTATTTCACTCATATTAGAATTGTTATTGTTAAACCTCAGATATAATTAATTATTTGGCTCTCTTGAAAAGTTTTAACATACGATTCAGAATATATGTATAATATATACGGCAATTCAAGTTTCCATGGCAACTAATACAAGCCATCAATAGGTATACTACACAAAATCAGACTTTGCTATAAAGTTATTTGTATTTAAAGAAATGGTAAGTTTAACTATGTAACACATATAATAAATTACACATAAATATATATTTTTCCTTTTTACCGTAGATTTTATCTCGAGCAAAACCAGCAAACGACACGAGAGCGGGCAGTAGTGCTACGAAAAAGCAATTTCCCGAACTGGAAGATTTTCTTTTAAAAAGGGATTACAGTGGGGCTATAACTATGCTTGAAGTAAGTATTTGTAATATAAAGGCTGGGAAACAAAATCTGCCTTTGAATAGAGTATTGTTCGACTCATGTCTGATGGAGCGAGTGCTGGCGTTCGTATTGCTAATAAAAAATCTCCAGGACTTTTGTTTTGACAATATGCATGACACTAGAGAAGTGCGGTAACTAGAAAGTAAACATTTCTGATATGATATAAAATTAAGATTAATATGTATTGTTATAATCGGATTGAATAATAAATTAAAAACCCAGTGGCTAGTTCCAATTCATATATTATCAAATAATTAACAAATAGGCATTGATCAACGCATTTGTTACTCACGTGGGGGTGATATAAATTGTGGTTTGTTCTCTTGTGTACTATTAAATATTAATAAAAAATAGTTCTTAGCACATGAGGGCAATACCTCCGAGTGGGTCGGAGTATGGGTCGCCTGGTGCTGGTTCCACTTAGCCGAGTACCGGCGAGCACTTGACAAGTATTTGGAGCTTCGTACCAGAGACAAACTTGATGCGAAGATTGCTGATAATATCGCGCTTGATATTGCTGTATGCTATTTTTATTTGGGTATGGAAATTTATCTCTAATTCAGCACGTATAATTAGCGTATGTTATAGGAACAGAAATTCATCGCATGTGTAGAGTGCTCGATAAGAGAGAAGTGGAAAGCTCAGAAGTCTAGACTAGAATGGAATATTTAACAAAATTGTTTTTCTTAAGATAATAGTAAATCCAAACAAAAGATACCCATAGACAATAGCGTTATGGTCTAAGATCCCGCTATACAACGACCTTCACCGAGATGCTTATTTAATGAAACTTATTTTATATATAATTTAATATGTCAATAAATATAATCCATATGGGTTGCCTAGCAAATTTCAGTCCAGAGTATGTTTAATTAATTTAAAAAAAAAATATTTTTTTAAACATTTCACCGGTATGATTATTAGATAAATTCTATACCAATCGAAGGTATGAAGCCCATAGAATATGCAAACGTTAGGTTGTTTTTAATCAATTAATTATTTATGTGTATATTTTTTATGTGACACTAAAGTATATATACATCTTTAGTATAAAAGAAGGTTATAGTGATACATATATAATACTACCCTGATTAAAAATATTGATTGAAAAAAGTTCAAAAAATTTACTACATGCAAATTATAAAAAAAAATTTTTTTTTTAATATTAATTAAACATACTCTGGACTGAAATTTGCTAGGCAACCCATATGGATTATATTTATTGACATATTAAACTAAATATAAAATAAGTTTCATTAAATAAGCATCTCGGTGAAGGTCGTTGTATAGCGGGATCTTATACTATTACTGATGTTTATGTTCTTGGTACGTGTGTGCACGTATATTATATTGTTTTATTAGTAGGAAAGGTTTTTATATATTATTTATTTCAATAAACAGAAACAAAAATATCATTAATACATATATGTAGAAAATCGATTTAAACTTTGACACACTGAACATTCAACAATGAAATGAAAAGAATGTGTGAGACCTCCTGTGTGTAAACAAAGATAAAAAATGTAATTGCTCCGTGGCCATATAACCTTATTTACCTTCTAATTTTCTATCTATAACCACCTCCGTAGTTCTGAATTCAGCGCCTGATCATAATGTCCCTTGCCCCATTAGCTGCTCGATTTAAAACAATCATCTCTAGGAAGTGTTTTGTCTATTTCAGGAATGTATAAGGAGTCGCAAGAAACCATAGAAGCGGCGCCGAAATGTGCGCTAAAGGTATAGACCGTGTATACTTTTCCACTATTGTGTTCTTACATATTTTTTTCTTATAAATACCAGGTCCAGTATTGTAGTGTTACAGGAAGGAACTGTTAAATGAAACAATTATTGACAATCGTAGGTTTTTCTTATTATTCAGATTTCTATGATAGCCTGATATAAAATAATAAAGATAATGATTATTAAATACCAATTTAATATAAAATTTCTGCCAATGTAAAATTTAGTTAATATAATTTTGGTGATTTTATCAAATTAAATACATACTTATGTTATTTTACAACAATTTGGATATCGTATTATATCACTGATATGACATACTTAGTGAAATATATTAATAACGATAAAAAGAAATATTAAACAATATTTCAGAATCGTCTACAGTTCCACCTAGCGCATAAACTGGAAGACGAAGAAGCTTTGATGGGTGCGCACGCAACGCTACGCGATGTTCCTGAAGACCAACTTAGCTTGGCCTCTGTCCACTACCTGCGAGCTCATTACCAGGAGGCTATAGATGTTTATAAGAAACTACTTCTGGATAGACGGTAAGGAGCTATTTAAAGAAATTCCTTCAAAGTGAAAGTATTTATGGAAAAAAGCATAAAGCACTCGTAAATTTCATATATTTTCTCTATAGTTTGCAAGGCAAGTCCCGGCTTGTAACTTATTTAGATGCGGAAAATACTCTTTTTTTTTCAATTATTTTGCTTGACTTATAAGCTTAACTATCCCCTCTTCACCAAAATCCTGTCAAGCTCACGCAGCTTAATAACACAAGTAATAATATTATTACAAATAACAAGTTCGTTCGGTCGCTGTACCTACCTTTTTTGTAATACTAATCCATAGTATAGGCAGTTTTATGTTTGTATTTTCAGTTATAAAAGATATGAGTCGGGCGATATGGAATGGATTAAAGTTTTGGCACATTCGCCTTGGTAAATAACATAATTTTATGAAGACGTATACTTCTAGATTTAGATTTATTAAAATAATTAGAATAGAGAGAAAGCTGTTATTACAAAAAACAAAAAATGCTTGCGTATAATTAATTATTAACAAGATTATAATTACGTTTTCTCCTGCCATACATCAGCCTGGCATTGTCAGTTTTGATAATCTCCATGAAGGTATTTCTTTATACCTTAATCGACCTATGAATTAAGGAATGAATCCTATGCTTGAATACGTATATTATAATACAGTCTAGTGTAATTATATAAATATATTAAACATGTTAAACATTATATATAGTTATTTGAAAATTATTGCTACTAATTATATCTTTGATTTGTGTTTTAAACGGGTTAGTTTAGAATAGATTGTAGGTATATGATAGATTTGTACTATTGTATTTGTACTCAACGATTAATTAATTAGTTATTTTTAGTACTTCAACTTCATCCACATCCACTTATACATTTAAAAGGGACTGACAATAATTTCTGCCTATATTTTTTTAACAATTTTAAGGGCTACGTCTACCAATTTGAAATACAATTGTTTTATCAGTAATCAATGCAAGTTTTCCGTGTCACCGGTTTAGTAAAGCAGGCCGCACACCAGCCATACATTTGTAACTCGATAATTGTGGCGCTACATTTGAAACGCGACACATTTATCGCCCCCATACATTTGTACGTGAGCACGCACACCGAGGAAACATTTGTGGCGGGCGCACTTTGTGGCGAGACGTTGTCCGCGCTACACGAATTCAAGATCGAACACGTTCGTTTTTTGAGTTGCGTTGGTTTGCAAAAATGAAAGACAACATTGAATTTTACGTTGAGTTTATTGCAGAGGTTGAAAAAAACCCTGTATTATACAATCACACGCTCAATGATTATAGTAACAGACGGATTACAGAAATTATTTGGACTAAGATTGGCGAAAAATTCAATGAAAATTCGTACATTGTGCAATCTTGATTAAACGGATGAACCCAATAACGTCTTTTTTTTCTCATTAATCGCCACATCAAGAAATCTTCGTCATCAGACGATGATGTCGACATTCTCAAAGCGGTGCCACGCTACAACTGTGCTTCCGATGTGCGCATATACAATACATTTGTATATGCATACAATTGTAGCGCAACGATTGTGGCGACGTAAATACCGTAAATAACAAATGTATGCCTGGTGTGCGGCCTGGTTAAAGTGACAACATTACGAAAACTTTTTTTCATTTTGACCTGTAATTATCTGTTTTGACGTTTTGCGTGCTTTACAGCAAACATAACCATTGACTAACCCTTAGTCATGTCAAATAGATACTTAATTATAATAATTAAACGTGTTCACTTATTACAGTACGTACATGGCTCTAAATGTGTATGTGGCATTATGCTACTACAAGTTAGACTACTACGACGTGTCGCAGGAAGTTCTCGGCGTCTACTTAACGCAACATCCTACATCTACAATTGCATCAAACTTAAAAGCTTGCAATCTTTTCAGGTAATGTTTCGTTAAAATATCCCCTCTATATGTATAGTAGTAATAATCCCCATGTATCATCTAAGTGAGATGTGGAACAGAAAATGGACAACCCTCTAATATTCCACGTAAACCGGAAATCTCAATACTCTGCCACAGATCGTTGCAGATTATTTCTATTGTTTACGATAGGTAGTTTCGTTATGTAATTTTAAATATCACTGATTTTTATCCTACGCACGAGTTTTAATACAATTTGTATTGAAAACCGCCGAGTTGAGTAGTGATAATCAGAACCTAGAATTAAGTTTCAGAAATCGACAAGATACCGTCGTAAAAGCTACATTCAAGTTCTATTACTGTTCTTTTTTCGGATTACAAAAACTGTCATTTTGTATCACTGCTTTATTTTAAAGCAATGGTTCTTTCGGCAAATCGTCTTTCTAAAATTCTTTTGGTCTTAAATTTCTGTTCTTTGATCTATTATTTAATTAAAAATTTGTTATTTTAGATTGTACAATGGAAAGTCGGCAGAAACAGAACTAAAGCAAATATCGTCAGAACAACACACTTTTGGGCAAGATCTAGTAAAGCATAATTTGGTTGTATTTAGAAATGGGGAAGGAGCTTTAAAGGTAAAAAATTATAAAAATATATTTTGTTTAATTTGATTTTTCAAATAATATTTATATATTAGTGATATACGAGGCTCCGACCGAAGACCGAACACGATTTAGACATATATAGGACATTAAATCAAGTCGAGTCATTTATATATTCCCTTTTTATTAATAATACTAGCTGTACCACGATGATGGTGTACATAAGGTTTGGTATGTAAGGGCAACGTTACCTATGGTTTACGGAAAATGTCACATTCCCTAAATGGAGGGCAGAATTTCGTAATGGCAATACTTGTGAAAAGTTGAAATGCTTTCATATTTTCATTCAAACGATTTTCGCTCCCGGCAAATATTTTATGTCGAGGCTGCTCGGTGGTGCATGCTAGATGGTGGTATTAGGAGGTTAGGTACCACGTTACTTTTGACTTAGGGGAAAAGATCACATCCTCTAAAAGGAAGAAAAAATAACGCAACGGAAATACCTTAGCGGGCCCAGCACTCAACATATATATGCCTTTAAGTATCGTTGAATTAATGTTCCGCGGTAACGGTAGCGGCCGCGGCGTGAGCAAATACAACATAAATGCCATAAATTACCGACAAAACTACGTTCCTCGTCCTGTAAAACTCAAAGTCGCGGTAAAAGTGGGACTCGCTTCTTTGCAGTCCGCGTGACAGCGAACTTATACTCAGTAACACCAAAAATTTTAAAAATATCACCTATACAAACGCGGTAAATATAGATTTATATAGTATACTAGCTGACCGGGCAAACGTCGTCTTGCCATGTGTATCATTTATAATAAAAAAATAGGGGTTGATCGTAGGGGGGTGAAAGTTAGGGGTTATATGTATTTTTTAATGCTGTATCATAAAAAAATAGAAATTAAAAATTTTGTCTAAAAAATAAAATGAAAAATTTAGGGGTGGCCTACCCCTAACAATTAGGGGGATGAAAAATAGATGTTGGCCGATTCTCATAGATACCGGATAAGCACACAAAATTTCATCAAAATCGGTCAAGCCGTTTCGGAGGAGTATGGCAACGAAAACTGTGACACGAGAATTTTATATATTAGATAATAATATAATAATATTTTTTAGTATAAACCTATTTCGTATAGATAAACAACAATAGACGGGCCTACCTCGCTACACGCATTGATTAAACAATCTCACTTCATACATTTAATATATAAACAACTATTTAACTGTTAAGTTCTTTTTCTTCTATAGGTTTTACCAGAGCTCGTAGATGTAGTACCGGAAGCCAGACTAAACCTAGCTGGCTATAGACTACGTCACCGTGAACCACTGGAGGCAAGGGAGTTGTTGGAACCACTGCAACCCACCTCGCCATTGCACTATATCTTGCGTGGTGTTATTGCTGTGCGATTGTACAACGATACGGGCGATGTAAGGAACTACAAAGTCTTATACTTACTAAGAAATTACTTCCCGTACTACAGCTTGCTAAGACATAAAACTTCTGCAGACTTAGAAGACATCAAATCATTCAGTCATCAGATCACAAAAAAAAATCCTAAACTTCGTGCGATGGGATGATTATCTGTCAACGCATATAAAATAGTCCCGCTGCAAATTTTTCTTAATAGCTTTTTTTTATTATACATATGTCTGCTGTTCTTGCTAGACTAGCAAAAGCCATGTTTCTATATAGGATTCACCAATTAGTTGTAATAGGCAAGAATCAGATTTTGGTACAAATTAAATTAGTCGTTTCGCAGAGAATCGAAGTTCAATGTTCACCATAAGGCACAACCGGTATGGGAAGGTATGGAACCAATTTTCTTCATACATAAAATATGTTAACTGAGCCGATTGCGGAATTCATATGAACACAGTTTTAGTGTATTGCATGCGAACTTTATATACCATTCAACGAACGATATGTTTTATTATACATTTACACAATTAATTTTCATATTCAAACAAAACTTATTTAATAGAGGCTGTAAGCAGAGCTATTAGACACATTCTTGTGATAAATATTTTTTTTAAATTTATTTGGTGGGACTTGAATTACTATTTAGTCTTATGTTAGGCTAAATCTAAATGTTGAATGATGTCTCAGTGCACAGACAATTTATAAAAATAAAAGAAATTTATTTAACGGGTTAAGCTACGCTTATTTATTAATTTAATTCTACATGATTTTACAATACAATTTCAACGACACGTTTCAATCAACCATTACGGTCAATAAATTCGCTTTTCGATCCGTTAAAGGAGTTTTATTAATAGGTAAACTCGCGTAAATCATAGACAATGTTTTTTGTATTACTTTACAATTGTAGGAACTCTCTTACTATTTCGTTGTTGGACGTATGTTGGACTATTGCCTGATATTAAAACTTTTGTAGTTAACGAAACTGATTTCTACAATTCTCGCAGGAGGAACAAATGAAGCTAGCACAGCAGAGTTTCCACCTAGTAGGCAGTTCCGCATCAGAATGCGACACCATTCCCGGAAGACAGTGTATGGCCTCTTCATATTTCCTGGCGGGACAATTCGAAGAAGTCCTGGTCTATCTGAACTCCATTAAAAGTTTCTTTGTCAATGATGACACTTTCAACTTCAATTACGCCCAGGTAAAATATTTAGTTTTTTTTGTGTTTATCAATATTTTTGTGTATATTACATGTTTTATCACATGATAGTACTACGAGGTTATATTAGAAAGCTGAGAATTTCGGTTGTGCTTTAATTAAAGGCGGTAAATCTCAGGAATGGTTCTTGAAAAAAAAAAATTTCTGTTGGATAGCTTTTTTCTGTCCTGTAGTTTTTGAGGTTATTACAAATAAACAAAAATACATATATTTTCTTTTAACTTTAGTATAATTACACTTTAAAACACGTATAAAAAATTCATAATAGTGTTTTAACTTTGTGAAAGTGGAAATTTTCGCGTAGAAAAACATTTGTACATACACATATTTCTTCGACAGGCAAAAGTAGGATCCGGGTTATATCGTGAAGCGGAAGAATGTCTTCTTCAGATCCAAGATGAGAGCATCCGTAGCTCCTTTACATATTTGGCATGTTTGTGTCGATGCCACGTTATGAATAAGGAAGCGCATCTCGCATGGGAACTTTGTGTTAAGGTAGGTTTTTAATTGTGTTATGTTTTTGTTAATAAAAAGTTATTTTAACACCACTACTTTGTAAATCATATTATTCATAGGAATAGTGTTCCCGTTTTTAATATAAATCGTTGAATTTTTTTTTGTTATTTTTCGTTAAATGAATACAAAAACGCCACAATTCTTGTCTTTGTCCCTCTGCATCTGAGTTTTTAACTTTATCGGCAAGTAAGTGATCAGCCTTTTGTTTACAACTTTCTGGAATTTCTTACCGATAGTTAGTTGCTGATTTCCTTACCGTTTTCATGTACCGTATGGCGAAGGTATTAAGTATTAATTGCGCACAAAAATAGAAAAAACCGTTAGTGCAGCCGGGGTTGACACACGGCTTTAGGGTTGAGTTGCGCTCCTAGCTTAATCTTCTCTATACTTAAACAATCGTATTTAACAATAACTGTTGTTTTAGTCCGCTGGTACTCCAGACAGCTTTGCATTACTTCAGCTAGTAGCTAATGATAGCTTCAGAATGGGACAATTTCTAGTCGCTGCTAAGGCTTTCCACATGTTGGACAGGTAATTTCATGAGATATTTGTGAATTGCATTTTGAGTGTCATTTATCAGTTGCCGCTCTTTGTATTGCAATCATATTTTTCATTTTGATGTATTAGCTAAATTGCTTAACTCAGTTGCTAAAATCGTTTTAGTAAATGCATATTAAAACTATGTTAAACTTTATATTTCGGCGAAATAACTCTAGTATTATGGTTGAATCCGTATCCGGGTTCTAAAATTATGTAGATTTATGGGTTATTTGTTAAATTGTTTCAATTTTTATTCATTATTATTCTTTTATATTGTTTAATTATAGGCACAGAAGTTTCTACGTAAAAAAAAGTTGTAACTGAAATAAAGATTTTATAACCATAAAATTATACAAACATAAAATGACGATAGTTCACGTCATCTACATTAAGCCATTAGCCTTTTCAAATTCAACATATTAATTGAAATTGTTATTACCATTGATTCGTTTTATCAATTATTTATTTGGACTAGTTTGTTGAAACTTGATATCTATATTATATATAAAAAGAAAATGGTGTTCGTTTGAGGCTCTTTCACGCTTAAACCACTGATCGTATCGACATGAAACTACCACCATTCGATGCGAAATTTTTCCTAGATGGTTTATGGCTATTTATTTTTCGAATTCTAATTCCGTTCCTTCATTTTTTTATTGCTGTTTTAGTTTTATGAAAATTTATCCATACGGACTTCACCGCGGAAACATTCGGGGAGGCTTCCTAGAACCTCTAAACGTCAACATCTGTTAAAAACTCGATTTTCGAAATATTTCAATTTTCTTAGCGGGAAGTTAAAAAGAAGATTAATAAAAATATGAAAAAAAATAAAATAATGAAACATAAAATTTATTTTAATTCGTCCAGCAAAGCGGGCGCGAAACGGCTAGTTAATACATAAAAAAGTACCTATTAACATGTGACGCACCAACGTCAATATTCTTAATAATATCCTAAATTCTCCTATCTTTAAATCTTAGACTAGACGGCGGTCCCGAGATGTGGGAGGGACTACGTGGTGCAGTGTGTGGATGCGCACAAGCGGCCGCGGCTAATAAGCCTAATTCCACTTCAGACCTTCGCGAAGCTCTAGCCCTTATTAGAGGACCCCGCGCACACCCAAGAGCAGACCACATCGCTAGACCAATAACGAAATGGGCACAACAAAATCGGATACCCGTTTAGTGGTTAAGAAATAAATAATTAACAAAACAATTGGTTTTTATTGTGTTAATTGTAACCCTTCTTAAAGGACTATATTAAATTGAATAATATTGTAATTAATGGTTTGAAGTGGTTTTTTACTTTTTGATGTTTACAAAACCTAACGAGAATATTTGTATATTTATGCAGAAACATCATACATATTAAAATGAGACCTGCATCACAATCGAGTAGCCCACAGTATCGCAGCTCAACTCATGGGGGACTTTTTGTATCAAAGTAGTTTTGGTCTAATAATAGATTGTGTTTTATTTTTAACTAAATCTCCTCAAATGAAAAGGATAGGGCTATTGAAGATCACGTTAGTTAAGAAATTATCAGAACTATGAAAAAGTAATGCTTAGTATTAAAACAAATGTACAAACAACAACAAATGTAAATGCAACAAATACTTATTAAATGTTTGTTTGTGACAATTTTCGCATAATCAAACGTGGATTTGAGTTTATAGATATTCCGATACTATGAATCACTTTAAAAATGTGTAAGTTGTGTAACATTAACCCGCTTCGGTAACTTATTTTGCGGCGAAACGGAAACCGCCCGTCCTTCGAGTCGAAAGAAAAATTCTTGACAAGTTTTTCCTAAAAGAACAAATTCCGAATCGTTCCGATTGATGCATATTTATCAACTTGCTCAAGAGTTTGCGTTTGTGTATACTGAAAGCTATGATGTATGTTATATAAATAATATTTTCGTTATAAATATACATATTAAATTTTTCTAATAAATTTATTGAAATTTAAGCGATGTTTTAATTAAAAACAATGCTCGATTTTTCTAATGAAATATGAAAATTTAACGTACTCAATCAATTAAAGTTTACATCATTTTTGAAGCAATAACTTTTATATAAAAATTACATTTACAACTAAGTGTTACTGGATAGCAGCTTAAGGTGAGTGTAAATATTTGTGATAGATAAAATTATCTTGTTTTTACCTAATATGAAAATAGGTTGCATTCACCTCTGATTTACGAGATCGCGCGAACTTGCTACATAAAAATAGCATCAACTTATAGGGCTAAATACTTACGAATTTTGTTTTTTATTTATCCCATTTCTGTTACATTTGAATTTTTTATTTAAACGCAATTACTGGAATCAAACAAAATTTCAATGGATTCATTTTGGCCAAAGCATGTTTTTTTGTTTCCTATAAAAGTATTCCGTACGAGTATACTTTTATATTAAGATGAAATGAGTGAATGGTATGTGTACTAGTATAGGCTTAGTTTATAACGTAATAGTAAACACTAGCTTTAGAGGAGTGTGGACTCAGTTTCCGCAATTAGACGGCTTTTTGGTCCGTTGTGCGTTAAGTCCTGGCTTTATAGGCCTAGTTAGTTCCTTCCAGAAGAGGCTATGCTTTGAGGTAATTAAGTAATAAAAAATACTTGTTAGGGTCGCAAATAATTGCACTTTATTATCAACTATACAATTAATATTTACATTTAAATGATCGCGTCAAGATCAAGTCCGTGGCAACAGTCAAGTAGTACAAATAAATAACATAGGACATTTCCATGTGTATGCTTGCTTTATTGCTGAATGGAGAAACCTATATACTTAAACAGAAGTAAATAAATAAAAATATATATAACGCGCCTATTCTGATAACAGAAAACAACATCGCTCATAATACTGTGACAATCGTGTACGAGACAACAAGCAAGAAGCTTCTATCAACGATATACAAAACTCAGACATTAACCATAGTTAATATTCTAGGACTAAGAGACGTATGGAGCATAACCACCATTCGTCTTCCAAATCTGTCTGCTTTGGTCTGCCGTTCCTCCAATCAGCGATATAGCAAGTTAAGTTAGGTGTGACTAGCGCCATGGGTGGCCGATGGAAGCAATGGGAGCGTGGGCCACAGCGAGTGGCGCCGCTACTGCTACCGGTGCGTGTGCTACTGCTACAGCCTGCAACAATTATATGGTACATATAAAATAGAGCAGTGTTGGCCTAGTGGCTTCAGCGTGCAACTCTCATCCCTGAGGTCGTAGGTTCGATCCCCGGCTGTGCAACAATGGACTTTCTATGTGCGCATTTAACATTAGCTCGAAAGGTGAAGGAAAAACATCGTGAGGAAACTGACATGTCTTAGACCCAAAAAAAAGTGTCAAGCACAGGAGGCGGATCAGCTACTTGCCTATTAGATAAAAAAAATGATCATGAAACAGATTCAGAAATCTGAGGCCCAGACCTGAAGAGGTTGTAGCGCCACTGGTTTATTTTATGTTTTATAAAAGGTAAAGACTAAATATCTGCACGTATGCTGGATAAAATCCATACAACATTTCGCATTAAATACAGTGGCGCTACACTTAGACGGTGAGGCGAAAGATGATAGAGTGTAGCTATTTGACTTTCCATTGAATCTTTCAATAAAGAAAAACATAGCTGCTTATTTTTATAGGCAATAAAGTGATACTATGATAAGCAACCATTTACAGTATACTTACAGGGTGCGCATTGCCAGTCCTTTCGACAACAGCGTTGAAGCCGTTTACGTGGTCAGCCGTGTAGGTCACCTTTCTGAGGTGGCCATCAGGCTCGACCAGGCTGTAAGATCCGTGTACTACTCCGTTCTGGAGTGTCTCCTGGGCATCCTTGTGGTCTCCAGTTGAGGGGTCGTTCACGCCATATGAGTAAGTGTAGGCTGGGTTAGGGTCGACCGGCTCAGCGCGTACCACCTAGAATATCAGTTAAAATAGTCTTCTCAATATTTGACTTACTAGATAATAAGCTTTTCAGTTTTTTTTTCACATACAGCGTATATTCATATAGTCACGTGACTGACTTTAAGCCCTTTACGAGTGCTGTGATCTTAAAAATATTAGAAGCCGTCAAACTGGGATCTTAGACCGTAGGTTACATATCTCCAACCTAACACTGGACTTGGACATCGTGAAAATGACCAAATTCAAAAGCTTTTATACATACGGGAGCAGCGGCAATAGTGTGTGTGATGGCAGGTGCAGCAAACGTGTGTGTGGTGTAGGCTGGCGCACCATAACTGATACCGTCGAGGTATCCCGGCGCTGCTGAAGCCGCCACCAACACGCAGCAAACGATGAATAACTAGAAGAAATATTATCTTTATTTTTCATTCGTGAAACATGATCAAAATTCACGTAGAAATAAATTGTTTTGGATTAAGTCAATAAAATTATACATACTGCGGACGAAATAATATATATACAATTGAATTGTTCGCGTTTAGTTTTCAATAATGGTGATATTTCAAAACATAGCTGATAATTCGAAAAACAAAATATGATAAAATATCGTACCTTCGCGTACATGACTATTGCGTGTGTTCGTTGGTGGTACAAGAGCACATGTGTCCAAATGCGCAAACGCATTGCTTATAAAGCAACGGCCGGACACCTGATACAATTTCGAAACCAAGGATACAAGATGTGGACCTCACATGAAAGTAAAATGTATGGATTTAGGGGTATGTTTAGTAACCGCGATACAGTTTTTAAGGCTTGATTTTATGCTCTATTGCCACTATTTATTGCTTTAATATTAGCGCCCTACATACTATGAATTGCTCAAGTTAAGGTTGATAATCTAACGTTTCAAATTAAATAATTACTATCCTTAAGAGTCTGTCTCACGCCTTTCCAACATTAACTTCATAATTTTAATATTTTAATTTATTCAATTAATCATAATTATTCTGTGATATTATTTAATTTTAACGCCGATTAAATTGTGTAATTAAATTTACCTACGCTAAATAAAATGTGACATGAATGAATACATATTAAGCTATACCAGCACGCATACCCTGTAACTGACAAATACAAAGCGCTTAATATAGCGACAGCGTCCCCGATACGACATTGAGTTCTTCGTCTAAGCGACATCAATATACATTGTGGGCATCGAAAGAAAGAACTACTTAAATCGAAATTACAATTCGACATAGCCTATAATTATTTGATACGTAGATGTTAGAATTCCAACACGGACCATACATAACCAAATGGTATCCGTTACAGAGTAACCCTACAGGTGAGCATGATGTTATTCGATAATCCGACAGAGTCAATCCAAGACAGAACAGAGATATAGTTTTTAAAAAGTAAAATATTAGATTTTAAATCTTTAAGCTTTTGTGTTAGTAGTTCTTTTCTTTGCGCAGTGTTGGCCTAGTGGCTTCAGCGTGCGACTCTCATCCTTGAGTTAGTAGGTTCGATCCCCGACTGTGCACCAATGGACTTTCTGTCTATGTGCACTTTGATATTCACTCGAACGGTAAAGGAAAACATTATGAAGAAACCGGCAAGTCTTCGACCCAAAAAGTCGACGGCGTGTGTCAAGCACAGGAGGGTGATCACCTACTTGCCTTTTACATTGGCAAATGATCATGAAACAGACACAGAAATCTGAGGCCCAAGCCTAAAAAGGTTGTAGCGCCACTGGGTTTTTTTTATAAATTTGAATACTTAATCTTTCTTGTTTTTATTGCGAACGTAATGAATAAGTTAACTCTTTTTTGCCGTTTTGTGCCTACGTTCGTATTGTTATCAAATTTTTCCGTACCCTATCTGTAAAAAGCCAGTATAAAATTAAGTGTGAAATAAATACAAACATATCATATCTGGCACACCCTTGACATACAATGGACCTAAATACCTACATTCTAAAATAATGATTGATATTTTTTGTGTTAATTTTAGTTTACTAGACTCTAGGTCGATTCGAACGATAAAATAATTTATTTCTATACGTTTGTTTTTTTTTATATAGAACAGGGGCGAACGGGCAGGAGGCTCACATGATGTTAAGTGATACCGCCGTCCTTGGACAATTACAATGGGGCAGAGGGCTCGCGAGTGCGTTGCCGACCTTTTAAAAGGTAGCATTATGTAAGAGCTGAGATTCAGCAACGTAAGATGGTCGAAGCTTACATTTTTTTGTTAAGACAGTCAAGAAGTCTGGTTTCTATTGTTTTTGGTATATTTCCTACATCTTTATATATATAATTCTTCTGTGAGTGTGTATGTCACTGAACTTCTCTCAAACGACTGGACCGATTTTGATTAAATTTTTTGTGTGTGTTCAAGGGGATCTGGGAATGGTTTAGATTCACAAATCAGCCCGGCAGGTGGCGCTGCAGTCGGTACTTTCATACTTTAATATCCTAATAGCTTGAAATATCATGCAGGACAACGTCCACTAGTAGTAAAATAGTAATTAAATAATAATAAAACTGACTCTCCGATGTGGCACAATCTGCTCCCTGTCTATTCTAGAACTTGGTTGAAAAATACACGTCGAATTAATTGAAAAAAAATTAAAAATTAATTAATTTTATTATTTTATTTAATTTTTAAATTAAATTAAAATTATTGTAATTTAAATAAATTATGTACTTAAACATGATTTTCGTAATAATTGTATTTCATAAAACTTTGAACTTTCTGCACTTTTCGCTTTGCTTTTAAAAATACATACAGCATAAATTGACCATATATTAACGTAATTACTATTCTTTTAACGTAATTACTACTGGTGGCGACACCATACTCATTGTATGTAAATTTTAAATAACGATTTAATTAAGATGACAGAATTGTAAGTCGATAAATAACGTCTAGACATCAAGACATCTTTGTTAAAATATAATAATATAGCATTGCAAGAGAATATGCAATTCTACGGAACATATCAGGAAAGAGCATTTGCAAACAAACTACTCCGGTCTGATCTCCGGTATGAGGTCTATGGTTCAAGTCCTAATGCTAGACATATATACATATAACAAAACACAGTTTAATGATAGCGCTAGTTTTTGATAATAGAGGTCCCGGAGGTGAATATAATGTTCAATATAGTATATATTTTTGTAGTTCAAAACTAATACTTTTATAATAAAAAACTAACTATTTTCTTCATTTTCCAGTGATCATTTCAAATTCCTTATATTTACCACATGTGTCAAAGTTAGCATATCTCAAAATACATATTTTTATCAATAAAGACTAAAATATTATAAAGCCCTAATAATGCTAAACGTGATTATTTAATTGTTGGCTCATATTTTGTCGGTTTTAGTGGCGCACACGATTTTATAGATTTGTGCGCAATGTGGGTCACATCGCGAGTTAGGCTATCTAAGTACTCAGTACGCCGCTTGTCCATGTTCGATCTAGATTAAAATTCATATTGGCCGCGCCCGCGCGTATGTTAGACATATTCACAGACAGTTAAGGTTTCTTACTAACGATTATACAATAGTAAAAAGTACCAAGACATTTAAAAAATCAAAATAAGTCTAAATGAACTCTTTTTCGTCTCTTTACTTCTACTAGCAATTGTTTCTATTTGCTTTTATTTATTTATTTTCAACAGAATTCACTGTTTTACAACTGTTGCAACAAGTAATATTACTAAGTAAGTTACTACTACCACTATTCATTTGCCATAATTGTCACACATTCTACATATTTTATTATATTTAATTATGGTATACGGTTTAATAATTTATTTAATAAATAGAATTCAACATATGTAATTTGTATTTTCATTTAACTTTTCTGTTACTGAAACACAGTAGAAATCATTTTTTTTTGTAATTAAACATTTCATTAACTTTACAATATTTAATAATAATGCTTTAATAATTAATCATAATATTTAATATTATTATTTGTACCTAATTTTACTTAGTACTCCTAGCCTTACATTTATGTCGCAAAGACTAGTTTCTTGATAGTAATTTGAGTGTAAAATGCCTTTCTTATTAAATGAGACTGTAATTGCACAAAACTAACATATTACGTTTCGTACATACTATTAGTATTAGTACCTACTTATTAGAAATTAAACGCATAATCAATAATTATCAGTTAAAGAATTAATTATTATAAGCTAAATTATAAATAATTTAATTTAAACTTAAATAACATAAATTCATCTTTTCTTAGAAACTTAAATATTTTTTGTTAAATGCATTATTTTTTTGTTTTAATAATAGGTTTCTCTTTCAACCCACTTAGATACATTGCGTCTTATTAAGTATCTTCTAAATTCATCACCTAGGATCATGAGAATGAAAAAAGGCATGGCCAGAAAGAAATCATGCCAGGAGATAGGTTCAGTGCCAAAAACCTCGTGGCAGAGGGGAAGGTAAGTTACCACAAGTGCCGCAATCAAATCAACCACAATACTCATGTTGAGAACATGATTTCGCATGCCCTTTTGAAGTAAGGATATACGTCGTGTCTTACAAATGATTACATCAGATATTTGTGTCCAACATATAGCAACAAAATATGCAGTTTGGGCTCGTCTTTCCACTCGTTTCCTATCGCCGAACAGCCATTGTCTTCCCAAAGTATCTTTCACCAAAGCATTGGGAGACTCCCAATCTTGCCGAACAAATAAAATACTGGAGGGAAAGAATCCACTTTGGGCGAATACAATAAAGTAAGCATACATTCCAGCAAAGAATTGGATCATACCGACCTGAAAATATGCCATGAATATGAGAACTCTGTTCACAAGATGATCTGTTGGCTTACGAGGTGGGAGAGACATTATGTCATCCTCAGACGTCTCGTAAGCTAGACTCATAGCGGGTAATAGATCAGTTCCAACATTTATTACCAATATTAATATTAAAGTCATTGGCAGAGGCATTCCTACGCAAGCATACAGAACGAAGGGCAACATTTCAGGAGTGTTTGATGTAAGCGTATAAGCTATTGTTTTCTTTAAATTGTCGAAAATACGCCTACCTTCCTGTATCCCCAGTACAATAGACGCAAAATTGTCGTCTAATAGTATCATATCCGCAGCCTGCTTGGATACTTCTGTTCCAGTTATACCCATTGCTATTCCAATATCAGCCCTTTTCAAAGCTGGCGAGTCATTGACTCCATCACCCGTTACAGCTACGACATGGTCTAGCGATTGATACGTTTCAACAATGAATAATTTTTGTTGTGGGCTAGTTCGCGCAAATGTGATTTCTCTATATCTTTTCTGTGCCATTAACAAATCTCTTTCACTCATCTTCCGTAATTCATCGCCAGTGATAACAGCTGCTTTAAATTGGCTTTTAATTAGCGGTGGAACATCTGCTAAATCAATATGATGTTCAAAAGCGTAATCGTATGCTGTAGGCTGTGTAATAGTTCCACACTGCCTGGATATAGCCAATGCGGTAACCGGATGGTCTCCTGTTACCATGATTACCCGTATACCAGCCTGTCGACATAAACCAATAGCTTTATCTATATCGCGTCGAGGAGGATCTATCATTGATATTGCGCCTACGAATCTTAAATTCTCAACAGGAAAGTTTCTTTGCTGTGTGTCAAACTTGTAACCTATAGGATAATTAGCCAATGACAAGTTATAATCGCAGTAACCTATAACCCGTTCGCCCATGTTTGCAAGTTTAATAAAGCTTGCTTTTAGCTCTTTCTTAATTTGAGGAGTTAAAGGTACATCTCCTTCGTCAGTTGATACTGTTGTGCAAAATTCTAGGACAATTTCTGGAGCACCTTTCATAATTAAATAATAGCTGTGTGTTGCCTGCATACGATGAATAGTAACTTGGTATTTGTAAGCTGAACTAAACGGTATCTCCGCTTCTTTAGGATTATTCTCTCTTATTTGTGTCGCAGAGCGGTTAAGTTCCATGTATCGCAAAATCGCCGATTCAGATGCGTCTCCTAATATTTTTCTTTTCTCAATTGGTAGATTGATGGTGTCATGTGCAAACGTAGCCTTAAGGTTTAAAGATGCAGCTAAACTCAAAGTTGCATATGAAGGGTCCGAAACATGTTCGTGATCATTTTTGTCAAAAATTACAAAGTTACAAAACAAATGCGATACGTTCATTTGATTTTCAGTCAATGTTCCAGTTTTATCTGAACAAATACACGAAGTTGAGCCTAATGTTTCTACAGCTTGTAGTGTTTTAGCTAAACAGTTCTTCTGTTTCAAATTGTTAGCAGATAAAGTCATACATACCGTCAATGTTACAATCAGACCCTCCGGCACATTCGCTAAGATAATACCGAGCATGTATTGGAGGGCACTTAACCAACTTTTTTGAATTACGAATACCATAATGAAAAACAATATACCAAATGTAAATGCAACGCCACATATCAACTTTATAAAATGCGTAATTTCTTTGGCAATTGGCGTTTCTTCTTTTTCTAAGCCAGTAACCAAACCAGCGATTTTTCCTATTTGCGTCATCTCTCCTGTTGCCACAACCACCCCTTTGGCAGACCCTTCAGTAATCGGGCACCCGAAATAGACCATATTTTTCGATTCTAGTGGATTTGAGTTAGTGCACTCAGGTCGGTGTTGGATTGGTTCAGACTCGCCGGTAAGTGAAGACATATCAGTTTTAAAATTAGTGCATGAAAGAATTCTAACATCCGCTGGGACCACTTCCCCTCCCGTCATTTCCACAATATCACCTATGACCACATCAGAATTTGGGATAATCTTTTTAGTATTATCTCGTATAACAGTCGCGTTCGGAGGAACTAAATTTTCAAAACCACTCATAACTGCCATGTTCTTAGCTTCTTGATAAAACCCAAAAAGTCCAGTGCCAACAATAGTAGCTGTGATAACGCAACCCAAGTAAAGGTATTCCTTACCGCTGTGTCCGGAAGAATCTCCAGAATCTAGTGTGTCAGAGAAGAAATAACCAACAAAATTTAATATAGCTCCGCACCAAAGTACGCATTGAAACCATCCAAAGAGATTGTGTCTGAAAATTTTCCAGTAGCTATTCCCTTTGAGCTCTTTCAGCTTATTAGGTCCATAGGTCTCTAGCATTTCCTTCGCGAATGTTTCCGTAAGGCCAGTGATGATGTTGGTTCGAAAAACAACTTCTAACTGTGCAGGGGAAAGAAAGTGGTCCCCAGAGTGTGATTCTTCTTTGAGCAGAGTCAATTCGGAGACGTCGGGTCCTGCATGTTGTAAGCTTGGATGTCTTCCACCCACCAAAGATGAACTAGAACGACGCCGATGATGAGGCATGATGCCAGTTGAAAGAAAATTATTGATAAAATATTATAAGATTTAATTCTATTTGTATAAGATTTGATGTTTCTAATTACTTGTGTCATCAATTCTTCTGTCACACTATTCTAAAAAGGTTAAATGACTACTTAAAATCATCATTAAAGGCCCATTTAGATGGAGTGTTTCTCGTCTCGAAGTTACGATTATCGAAAACAAAGATTCTTAAACATTCACACCTCTTACTCTTCCACTTTGGCGACAATTGCCTCGCAATGGAAAATTTATTGTGTCCGTGTAAAGAGAATTTCAAGAAAAATAATCGTATTTCGAGGTTTTGTGCCTGTCGCTACCATAAGTGCAGTGCGTGAGGGTGGTTTAATTATATCTGCTCTTCTAAGACAAGATATAATTAAACGGAAACGGAAAAAAACTATTAGAAGTTGGGTTAAAAATGGATAGCTAGGAGAAACAATTTTGGAGCATTGTACCTTGAATTGCAATTAAGTATTAGTAAATACTAAATTGCAAATATTTTCAGCCCTAGCTCCAGTCCCTCAACACACAATTCTCTCGTAAATGCATAAAGAGTGCATTTCTCGCATCACGGTTTTTATAGTTTTCATTTTCCGTGTTCCACACTTACTTCAACTCAAGTTCAATGAACTTAATATTATCGGCAGCGCCAAATTTTAAGGATGTTTGCCAAAAAAACCATAGTAATCACTAAACTCGAATGAAAAATCTCGAACTCAAATCGGTTCAAACCGATTTGTACGATACTCGTATGAACATAAAAATATGTCATACGAGATCGTGTTTATACTAGTCGAGATTCTCTTAAGAAAGAATCTTCTTACTAAAAGTTCGATGTGTAAACAGACGCAGGTTATTATCGCCTAGCGATAAATCACTGGCGAATCTTGTATGACATAATCGTAGGTGAGAATTTAGTTCTTGCCTGTATTTAAACATTTTGATACGATAATGCTATGGCGATTGTTGCTGGTGATAGTCGCGTACGATTTCTCGCAACAGAACATGTGAGAAACTCTCTCCATCTAAATGGGCCTTTATAATATGAATTCTCAAGTCAAATAATACAAATTACGTTTCCCATGCCATTATGTACCCGTAATTTCAAATGGATACGGGTAATATTAAGTAAATAAAAGAAACATACTTAGTGTTGCAGGGTTGGGTGAAATATTGAATAAAACACACAAATACAAGCTAAAAATATCTATATTCAAAAAAATACCTTTAATATAATACAATACATAGTGCGTATAATAACAACGGGTTTATGTCAAAAGCTTTAACTATCCTTATTTAGCGGACTGACTATGGACATTTAAGACTTATGATAATCTGTTTAATTACTATGCAGATAATCAAGCTTCTTATCGATTATTTTGTTCGTAGGCTTATAAGTGTTCTTTACATTGCTTTTTTTCACGCGATGTATTTAATAAATAATATATTTATAAGCAATGTAAATTATATTGTCCTGCAAAACAGTTTGCTGTACATTTCTAAAATAAATTTTAATTGAGCTTCGAGTAAAAACTTTAAATTACAATATTAAATCAGTCAAAGACAGATAAAAATAATCAAAAAAATTCGAATTAAAAAACCATGTCTTTGGTAACCACATTTTGTACTTAGAATAAAAATACTGTACTGAAATATTATAAACCTCACACTTTTTCATATAACATACTTGTGAATTACAATATAATGCCTCAAGTAGTGCCTGAGGCAGTATATATTCCTTTGCTTAACAATTCTTACTCCAAAAAACTTTACAGAGCATCGGGTATCAAATTAAATCAAAATTTCTTCACGCATTTAAGTGGCAACACTGATAATGTTGCCATAAAATAAGTTTAATACACTCTTAAATCTCTGTTGGAATGCAAATTTCGGAATGTGTAACATTAATTAATTGCGAAAATAAATATAGCTGCATTAAAGAAAATGTAAAGTTAGTCTTACGAGAAAGAAATAATCGTTTTGCTGACAAGGTTCTTAGTTGTCAAATGTCTATAATATACATTTATTCTTAATCATGAAATATAACACAGATTATACCACCTTAATAGGCAAGATGAATTCTATCAAATAAATGTACTTAGATAATTATTACATAACTACAATCTAAAAATCTCTTTAAACCAATTCATTAGCGGCCTCTTCTTAAGTCTAGTAATTTCGGAGCTTAAATTATTATCGTCATTTTACTATAACAATTGAGTAGACTTTACGTATGTAGCCTATGTTTAGCTGCCGAATTTGTTTTGTATTTCTTCAGATTCACAAATTTATCTCCACCTCTCTTCATTGAACCCTTACACGATTAGCTCGTTTTAACTCTTAATCTAATCAAAAACAAAATCACGTTGTTTAGTAATTTAAAATTGTTAAATAAAAATATTTTTACTATTAAAATGTGTTTAAAATTCTTTGATGTACACGGTATTAACGGTATTTAAAGTTTTAAATAGTAAAAGAATTTTGTCACGATTATATAGAAACGTAAGGCTGCACAGGACAAAGCATTCTAACTATATCTAATATATGACTTATCGTACGTTTTTATAGGAATGTTCGCAAATTAAAAGACAGTGTTGCCATTCAATTTTTTTCTAATCTACGATCGATTGGTCAACAAAGCAAACTAATATTTCCATTATCGCTACCGAGTAGTAATAATCTATTCAATGGCAACACTGACATACAAGTTAAAACTCCTTTGAATGAATCAGATCGTAATTTAGTGCTGGAAAATGATGCGTCCTGGTCCAGTGACGTATGGACACCAATACGATTGTTAGTAGTTCCAGATATAAGCTCGTTGTAATACACCGAGAGACAGTGGGCCGGTTCTGTGATCCCTCTGAAATGGTTATGTTTAAAGGGTTAAGAAACCACATCTAAAATTTCTAAAGAAAATTAGCACTTCCCGAACGTTACAAACATAACATTTATTACTAACACACACACACATAATAATAATAATAAAGAAAAATATCAAAATAAACATTTTTAAGGTACATTTTAAGTGTGTGTGTGTGTTGTGGTTGTAACTGGCCCTGGCTCAGCATTATGATGAGGAGCAGACGTGTTCCACAGCGCTGGTCATTCTGCCAGTAACCACAATAGTAAGTTTGCGTCTCGGACCCAAAAATAGGAAGAATAATAATGATAGTAAAAATTAACAGTGTAAGTAAAGAAGTCTTGGAAGATTTGTGTGTAAAAGTATATAGTAAATAAAAAAAGTAAAAGATAAGTATAATTGTTACTAAAACAAAGAATAAATAAATAAAATAAAGATATAGATAAATAAATATTTTTGGGCATCCGTCCAGATTAAACACTAAATTTCGTGGGAGTTTTGTTAAGTAGATGTACTTTATAACTGCAACGAATATTTGATTTTAGTTGTAGTAAAAGTAAATAAAGTAATTTTTATGAATATTTTCTGAAGCGGTCACTAATTATTTTAGAATCTATTGAAGCAATAATCCGACTGAAAAATAATAAAAATGATTTTGGGTTTGTCTATTAAAACTTTTCCAGAATTAGTGGAATTACGAATGAAATTCTGTTCGTTTCTCCGCAAAACGATATTTTAATGACGAATTAAACATAAGCAGAAACGTGTATACCTCCGCATGACTACTTTGTTTTATATAAATTCAAACTAAACATACTTGAGATGTGTTATTAGTTCTCCATCCTCCACTTTCCATAGAGCTGTAACTTGATCTAGACCAGAGCTTAACAATCTGTGCTCATCCACAGCTGCTAGACGTAGTACCTGAAAAAATACGTATAAATACCAACGTTTAAGTAAAGTGGTAAGCGTGCTAATATCTACTAACCTCTCCATCGTGTGCTCTCCAATGTGCACGGGGCAGACCCGTGCGGGGCTCCAAAATGGCCACTTGTCCCCCGGCAAGCCCCACTGCCACCCACCCCCCTGCCCCACTTACGCACATACAGCGGATGAACGTACTAGTATTCGATGGCAGCTAAAAAGGTAATTAATTCCTGTCATATTCGTGAGCAAAATTTACTTTTTCGCTGATTACGAACTCGCATTTATAACTTTTAACGTAGGTTTATCTTGTACTCCCAAGAATATAATTATTAGCCGTTCTCTAAAGTGTCTGAATTGTATAAAAAATCGTTATCGTAATAATATGTTTGTCAACAAATTCGGAAACTAAGTCACTTTGAGAAAAGTTTTGAATCAGGTTCCAACTTAAGTACCAGTAAAGTTTTATCATGGAGCAGTGTTGGTTTCGTGATTTCAGAATTTTACTGTCATTCGACTGAGATTGTGGGTTCGATCCTCGTCCTTGCACCACTTTCTCTCTCGCTCTAATCGAACTCATACGCTAAAGAAAAACTCCATGAGGAAACATGCCTTAAACTCTAAAAGGCCTCTAACAACGCTTTTCTTCATAGGTCAAATGATCATAATTTGGAAGTAGGTTTAATTTATTTTTTGGCGGTTGAGAATCTCACCTTCAGCTCATGATTATGGCTAGGAGACCTGGCATCGATCAGCCTTATCGAGGCATCCGTTGTAGCAGCCACTATTACGCTCGAAGGGCCAGGAAGAGTACGGACTATACTCACTGGAGATTTTAAATGATCCAGCTAAAATATATAAACACATCACGCTATATTCAAATCTTGAACACATAAGAAATTCAAAATATCAAATATAAAAATTATTAAGATAACAATTGCAATGCAAGGTACAATTAGAGATTAAGATTCATAAGGAGGGTGTCTGAAATAACGTCTTAATTTCAGAAATTCCTGGTTCAATTTTTTTTTAATAGTATTTATTCATTATGTATAAGTAGATATGTATGATTTCGGAACCTTTTTATGTAAAAAATACCTGTGTCAGAGTACCCTGCTCTTCCATAACAACGTTAATATCTAATTATATATTAGATATTAACTCTCGTGTCACAATGTTCGTTCCCATACTTCTCCGAAACGGCTCGACCGATTCTTAAGAAATATTTTATATTCAGTAAGTCTGAGAATCGGTCAACATCTATTTTTCATCCCCCTAAATGTTAAGGTTTTCACACACCTAAATTTTTATTTTTATTTTAAGACAAAACTTGTTTTATATTTTTGTATGATACAGCATACAAAAATACATACAACCCTTAATTGTCACCCCTCTACGACCAACCCCTATTTTTATTATAGTAGATAGTTATTTTTATTGAACTAAAACATGTTTCCTAGAAATAATATACATGGCAAAACAACGTTTGCCGGGTCAGCTAGTACATATATTATATATATATATATATATATTTTAATTAACGAAGACACTATAAAATCAAGCTACGGCCGTATTCACGCAGGTGAAACCGAAGGTTACAGCTTGTATGTGTGTATGTAATTAGAAATTACCTGGCAAACAACACTTTCCATAAAGGGATCCCATATATGAACAACCGAATCAGTTGACACGGCCAGACGAAGGGATTCCAGAAATGCAAGAGATAACACTCCCTTTTTGTGACCTGTGTAAGTCCAGTTACACTGAGTGATTGCGTTGCCGTCACCCTGAAATATGTATGAGCTTTATACTACAAAAACCTAAAAATATGTGCTATAAAGATTTCTTAAACTTGAGAAATTTTAAGTTATAAGGAATATTAATTATATATAATTCCAAGGTCATTATATTTTTTTGAAAATTGTATAAAATTATTTAGGTACTAAATATAGGAAATCAATGTGAATGAAAATCTCCCAAAACTCATTGTCGCCATAACATTAAATGACACTTCTTGACCACTGGCTCTTCTATGAGATTCACAAATTAACTAATAAATTTTAAACGTGCTAAAATACGTTTTAAATAACTATGTGTATATTAATCAACATTTTAAGGATCTTACGAACACAATATTCTAAGCGATCAATAAGAAACTTTATTCAACAAAATACTCTACATGAGATCTTAATTATAATATTGCACGTCGCCATCGGACATTTTTATTATTTCCTCTCAGAATTATATGGAGAGAGTTATTTCTTTTTAATTAAAATACTAAGTTTTGTTCATTTCAGTCTGTGGACGTCCACTGCCAAAATTATGACGATAAAAGTCATTTTATCCTGTTTATTTAGTAGATTAAATTAGTCTGTGACGAAAGGTTACATCTAAACAATACCATGTCCCATTCACATTAGGAGGCTAAACTCTCTAGGAAAAGCTTAAAAAAATGATTTTTGAAAAATTTATCCTACCATATTCCTCAAAGACCATAACCGCACAGTCTTGTCCTTAGACCCGCTCATGAAGCTGTTTTCATTGTCCAAGCAGTGTATTGACTTCACAGAATGCGTATGGCCGGAAAAACTTTGCAGTTTAATCTGTTTCAAATTAAACCTGGCCTCTTTGTCAGCCCGACCGATTTCGTGTTCCCAATATATTAGCCAGTCGCCGCGCAGATGGCTGTCAAAGACATCGTAAAATTAAAGTGAGAATGGAAAACGCTGCGTTTGATTGTCATTTGTCAATTGCATTTGAACAGTCTTAACGACATCGTGACGTCGCTTTTTGACTGTTCCGTCAATGTGTCGGGTAAGAATATAAAACTACGACGCTACGTTACATTGCATTAAATTGTGATTGGAAAAATAGACGTGGCATCGTTACGCATCATCTCATGTGTCAAGACGTGTTGGACTTGACATGGTGTTGACCTATCACAATCAAACAAAACGCGCCGAATGTTTGTCTTTAATTTTACTTTCTCTACAATATCATTTTGAAAGTCAAACATAGATTGAATTTAAGAAGATAAGCCATGATGTTATAGGTTCCTCATTTTGAAGAGTACAAATTATGACGCATAACGTGGTATTTAGACCACCAGTATGTGAAACCAGCTGCCTATTGAAGTATTTCCGACCTAACTCGACTTAGAGTCCTTGAAGAAAAGAGTTCCAATTTTTAAAAGGCCGGCAACCCACTTACGAACCTTCTGACAGTGTGAGTGTTTTTGAGCGTCGTTATCACTTCACACAACATCAAATGTGTCGCTTGTCCATTTAAAAAAAAGGAGCTCCATAAAAGAGATAACCAACCTATAAGAACTTACCGATCACTCCTACATCCGTCTCCTTTGTAAGCAACAATATCAAATCCAACTCTAGGCACGTAAGAAACATCACTAGCGACATCTATCCTGTTCCCTACTAAAGTGACATTGGAGCCAAAACTGTTGGAATTCGATATGTGTTCCAGATCTTGTTTTGGAGTAATATCTATGTATTTTTTCAGAGGTTCATCGCTGAAAGAGGACTGTACGCGCTTGTCTTGTGTAATGTGGAGAGGTGAGCTGAAATAGGGAAAAATAGGACTCTCTTACTTAATTCGTTGCATATTTAAAGTTCCAATAACCTCAAACAGTTGACTTAGAAAAAATATTTCACTATTAGGATGATTACCCTTGAGTAACACAGCCTAACAATTAAATAAATAAATGTCCAGCCGTTCGAAGTCAGCGAATTTATTACAATAATTACATAATTCGATAAATGCGTTACAAAAGACGAGAACTTCGAGTTTATATCCTTAAAAAGCTTTATTCAAATATGCTGGACTTCGGTAAAAAAACATTGTTGTCCTAGGAGGCTTCAGAGTGCAAGATCGTAGATTCCGGACTGTCTACGCGGTATAACATTGGCACGTACGGTGATGGAAAACATCAAAAGGAAATTGGCATGTCTCAAATCCATCACGACTAACAGGCTGATCACCTACTTAAAAAAAATTAACAAAGCAACGAATAAAATCTGAATCCAAGACCAATATAGAGTTGTAGCGCCTCTGGATTATTGTTATTAGTACTCGAGTAAACATAACTAAAATAAATACGTAAAAACAATCCGTGTCTATATTTTTAACTACACTTCAATTTACACTACAACTTTTATGTTTTGAACAACTCAAATGAGATTTTTATGACTGAACCAACCAAAACAGGCTAAAAAATAAACAAAACTTACCTAATGCAGTGTTTAAGTCGATATTCCTGACAAAGATTGCGTATAGTATCGCTGTTTTTCAGCGCTCTTTCTATAGCGTCTGTACCGACTAGTTTAGTGAACCTCGTGTATGCGTGGTATGCTAATTCACTGTCGAATACAACAAGGAGCTCTTCTTGGGCCTATAAGGAAGATTTAATGTTAACAATACACGTAAAAATATTCAAACCTATACTCAATTATAAGCTGAATTTCATGGAACTATGGATTTGAATTTAAAATTTATTTTGATGGAGGTAGGGGAGCATTCAAGTATAACGTAACGAATTTGGGGGGGGGGGGGGGTCATTTTGTAAAACGTTACGATGCAGGGCGGGGATTGAATTACGCGTTATTGTCAATATTATTTGCGACTTTCCAGTACTTTGCACCAAATAATGCTAACTTTTAGGTATAAAGAGTCACTTTGGTGGTCACGAAACGTTTTACTATTGGTACAGAAAAACGTTACGGCGCGTTACATGGGGGGGTTTAATAATCTCCAAAAATTGCGTGACGTAATACTTGAACGCTCTCTAGCCTTTTATATAAAATCGATTATTTTGATAAATTCCATGTAAATTTATTTTATCATACAAATTATTAGCATTAAGCATACGTTTAAGGGATGTACGGGAGACATAGTTGGAAAATTCTCGACTATGAATCTTATCCTTAATTTTAGTTGCCAGTCTTTTTTTTTTCCTGTCCTTTTTGTCCTGTCCTTTCTATTTAGGTTCTATATAAAAATTCCGAAAAAAATAAAATTAAAGGGACCTAAAGATAATTAGGTCCTGCCTACATTCCTACAAACTATGATTATTTCATATATCAAGTATTGCATATTACTTCGTTAGTAGGATCCGAGCCCGGACCGAAGGACCAACTTACAGTAAGGGTAGCAGCATCATGGCTATCAGGTAAGGAAGGAGGCGTACACGCCAATTCAGGAAGATCAGCTCTAACAACCCTTCCATCACGGACAGCCCATTCAGCTGTACTCCCATCTCGACAAATCTCCAGGAATCCTTCTAATTTTGGTTCGGAATCTTGGTCTGTGGCCTTAAAGCATTTTGTCTAATTAGTTTTATAATATATAAATAAAGGCTTTATTCTATGACAAAATAAGAAGTATTTGGTAAGACCATTATTATTAACATATTTAGCAAACAATTTTATAGTAATTATCTTCTGCCATAATCCAATTACTTTTGTTACAAAAGAATAAACTTTATACAAATCTTATCTTTTCTAATTACCGTTTTCTGTTATCGACTAACAAAAATTCGAGTAATGGCCTCATTTTCATATAAAAACTTTACGTCATAACTTGTACTTGTCTTGAAATAAAAAATGGGCTATACAATGTTGACAAATTACATAAAAATACGATACTTTTAGTGAATTCTTTAAACCGTTTATTATATCGACACTATTCACGACTTGTAGTCTTCAATTACAAGTTATTGAAAGCATATCGTTTATTGAAAATATTCTTATACAAATGAATTATAATACATTATGACACATTTTCTCTATAACAAATGGTGTTAATGAATATTGAAGTTTAGATATTGTATGTGACCCACCTTTTCTGTGTTAGGGTCCTCTTGTTTTGGCCAATTATCAGTTTTACCCGTAGCTTTGTCAAACGCGAGAAAGAATCTATAACATAATAAAACAGGTTATAAAATACTTTTTATACCAAAACCTTTTTGTAAAAATATTTGTAGTACTCTGCGGTACGAAGTTATCTCCGTAGTTAGACAGTTGTTTATATGTCATCCAATGTCAACATATGAATACAGAATGATTTCCATGACTATAAAAAACAGTTTTTAAATGTACTACTTTTATTCTAGAGTTAGAAGACCGGCTACTGCCGGTCTTCTAACTCTAGAATAAAAGTACTGCTCTAGACACAAGATGAGTGGATGCTTCCAAAGTCACTCCACATGACAGCACCACAGAAAAAAAAACTGTACTGCATCTCTTCTAAATCACTGCCAACTCTATGTGATATATACAACATTCGAAATTCATAAAATCAAAAGTTAGACTTTTGGAAGCTAAAGGTGATAAAATCAAAATATATATATAAAATATTGGTAAAAAGATTATGTATACCTCTGCAAAGCCGGAACACACAAATGCTTCCTGGTCATCTCGGGTCCAATCCTAAGCGCTAGGGCGTGCAAGGCATCGAGCAGTTTCCGTGTGAGGGCACAGCGCGCTGCAGCTCCACTTGGGAAGGAACTTCGGCTGGTGCACGCCAATCGAAGAGCTGGCTGAAGGATTGATTTGAGGAATGTGTCCTGAAATTAAGAGTATCAAGTTAATTATCAAGGCTGTGGGTGCCTGCATGTTGCACTGCGCTATATTCCAATAATTGTTACGCCATGGCTATAAGAATATTTAATCACATTCCTAGAAGTTATAGATCACTGCCATGTAATGTTTTCAAGGTGCTTTTATGGCTTGGGCGAATATTTGGCCTATAAGTTTGACAACAATTAATTTATAAATAGCTTGACTTATTATTATGACAGATGTTCTTATTATGACTCAATGAAAAGTAATGCCTTTGACATTTGCATGCTTATTTTTGTGTGGCTGATTGTGCGGATTTATATAATTGATCGATATAAATGTACCACTTTCTTGCAAATAAATGATTTATTATTATTATTAAAGAACAGGTAGAGTATGTGCAAATGAAAACCATCGTGCAATTTGAGGTCGCAGAAGTTCTAAACCATATTTTTTGTTTTAGTTCAACATACAAAATTATATAACTTAGTATAACTTCGCTTTTCTTTTCGCACAGTAATATATGAAACCGCTCTTTTTACAATTTTCTTGTTCAGGCATCAGGCATTCCTAAACACTCTACTATCTACTAAATTTGTAGTAGTTTTATATTTGTACCAAGGCAATTTTTTTTAACGAAAATGTTTATAAACAATATTAATATAGCTTAGTTTGCCATAATCCCATTATACGCGTAAAAATATCACACATATTTCAAAAACGGCACGTGATTAACCTTCAGTGTCTAAAATATGTTTCGAACCTGTAACTGTTCCATGACCTTCCCGTCGGCCATGTAGGGCAGCAAATACTTAAGAAGTTGCAGACAAGCCACCACCCCGCCCTCTAGCGGTGCAGATAAACGACGCCGACACGAAGCTATTAACTCGCCCATGTGAGGCAAGTATTGGAATATTATTAATTGTTCCCCGTACATTGCTGTAATTGGAAGAATAAAAATTTTAGCACTACAGAAAAGAGGGAATGGAATTCGTTGCATTCTTTTTTAATTTATGTATGTTCACCGATTAACTTTAACGAAACGAATCAATTATAAAAATACTTAACAAGTTCTACATAATTTTGTTATTGATATATTCTGACGAAGTATTTTTGAAGTTATACTTCTTTAGGCGCGTTATGAAAAATTGATGAGAGTGAAATTTTACGATGCGCGCGCACCTGAGACACAAAGTTGTCAGTGTGATTATAGCGTGCGCGAGAGAGATGGGAATAAGATAATCTACGAGTAAAAAGAAATAGAATATGCGTGAAGTTAGCAGCTATGCCAAGAATTTTGAATAACCATAATGACATTTACCTTTTAAACAAATAAAGGAGTTTTAATTATTTTTTCAAAGAAATTTAGCAATGCTTTTTCACAAAGACCTATTGTTACTTAGTTAAAAGGTTATGAAACATACCTAGTTACTAAATTGAATGAATAATAAAATAAAATAATAAATAATTATTATTATTATTATTAATATTAATTAATAATTGAATAATATACTAGATATTAAATATTATTAAATTACTAACGTTAAATATTTATTATTAATTTTTAATATTTAAAAAAAAATTAAGAAGGCCAAAGAAGTATAACTTCTTACGCGCGTACATAAGTACACGCACCCTATTTTTACTGTAAGAAATTTCAATGCCGGTGTAAGTTATATTTTCGTATCAAACTCACCTACAATTGAAGTAAGGCACTTAATAACTTTAATAGCATTACGGTCTCCAACAACAGCGCTGTTCACTAAAGATATCTCATCAAATTCATCTTTGTCTTCCATTTCACAAGAAGCCAAATTTTCTTTTCCAATATAACATAAGGTAAGCATTTTCAAAAGATTTCTAGTTATATATCTACATGACAAAACCGGACCTAATCTATGAGATAGCCATATTAAACTTTCCGAACTCATATCTGATATTTTGTAGGAATCATTGTACTCTTTTCTATCATCACCCAAAGATTTTACTACTGGAATCGCGTGATCAGCTTCTGTACTTTCTGGTATGTCCAAAAGTTCGCTTTCCAGAGAATCGGGATGTCGTTGATCATCCACAAACTGCAAATAACTAGTAAACATTGGTTTTGGCGTATCTATGTTAGGTGACAATGCTTTACGTATTTCTGGAACAAGGTCTCTCTCCTCTTTGAAGTGATCGGCGTTTTTAAATGTTAAGTTTGTATAGAAACGGGAATTTCCAGGCGATACTTGCTCTGTGGACGGAGAAGGAGTATGTAAAGTATCCCTGACTGCTGTATTGGAATCGACCGAACCAGTCGGCGATTTGCTTCGGCTGCTGCTACTTTGATTTCTTTCCTTGTCATTTTCAAAATGAAAGAGTTCATTCTCACTTCTATTATCGCCATCCTTTTCTTTTAAATATTCACTAACGTCAGACATTGTTTTTTCAATGCTCGGGGTAACAATCTGTTCCGAACCACAGGAAGTATCAGGAGAGAAAATATCTGAAGTAGTTGTTAGAACATTCTTAACACTTTCGTCTGAATATCTCGGCTTCTTGTTTGCCATAGAGCGACTGTGACAGGAATGGCCCAAAGCCCCAGTTTGGTAAGAAACGTCTTTGTACCCTCCGACAGCCTCTACTAAGTGCTGAGTGATGTTATCCAAAAAACACTGAAGACCTAGCCTCACCATTAATTGGAGTAGAAAAATATTATGATACAGTTTTATAAATTTCTGTTTGCTGGCCAATATAGCAGACGATGTAGCATCGTTTTCCGTAACCTTCTCAGATTTCTCATACACAAAATCGTCATCCTCATATAGATTTAAAATATATTTGAGTAGTTTGTTTCTCGTTTCCGCCGGACCTAAAGCTTTAGCTATCGTATCAAATAGATGCCACGCTGCCAATACTGAAGTGTCTTTATTTTCTAATAGCTGTATATAATGTTGTAAAAATATATCTAAAGCATCAAAATCATTTAATCCAGTGTATAAATTGAGAAGCACTCCCAAATGGGTTATGCATGCTTGAACTTTTCCCTCTGCAATTTTTTGAGCAAAATATAACTTGGTTTTATCAACGTTTCCGTATGTTTCACACTGAACGCCATCACATTCGTACGTGTATATTATATTCAACTCATTACTGGTAACCTCATATTCATGTAGGGTACTCAAAAGGCTATGTAGAATAATGAAGCTTTGTGGAAACGGTATCAAATGTTGCATTAACAGGGGTTGCAGTAACTGAGTGGCCGTCGGCGTCGGCAACCCTTTATCTGTCACCGCAATTTTTTTATGAGGCTCTTCTTGTAGGTGCAATTCTTGTTTGAAAGAGAGACTAGGAGGCTGAACATTCAATAACAAGGACGCAATATAACTAACACACTTCGGTAATGAACGAAAATTGTACTTCAAAACCGCCCGACAACTCTTATATCTTTCTGTAAAATCACCACTGTTCTGCCTCAATGGTCGTATGTAGTTATGAAGAAAGATTTCAACAATAAGGCACCCAATTACAAGCATATCTTGCCTTCGACTCTCTGTTACGAACTGTTTATAAACATTCGCATCAGTTGTATACCTTGTATTAAACATTCTGCTCTTCCTTTCCTTCAGCACACTTTCTAATTGCGAGTCCTGACTCATTTTTTTCAGAAATCCCTGGTCATAAGACGCTAAGAACATGTGGTTAGTGAATGCCGTGTCATCCGTGTCTTTTTGTACGGTTTTGTCTTCTACTGGACATAAATTGAGAGCGGGAACATTGGAACGGGAACTCTCTTTATCGTCAGACTTGCTAAAGAAGCATTTCGTTCTGAAGTTATCCAACGTCTCCAAAGTCTGTATGGAAGATGCGGGGTTAAATTCTTTTGGGAGGTAGATAACTGCTTGGCCATATTCAGAGCGTTGTACTCTATAGTGTCGGGAGTGTGACGATGCCCTGTGTTCATTGTATGGGACATCTTCCTCTTGTCCTTTTGTAAGAGAACGAGCTCTCGAACTTTTCTGGCGCCGTATCCGTTGGGTAGGAACCGTCAACCGAGATATGTGTTGCGGAAGGCTACTGGATTCGTCTTCTTCGTCAGTTATGTCATCTGAACTATCACGGACGGATTTTCCTAAAAAAACAAATAATAATTTGCTTTAGAAATACTGTTATTCAATCGAAATGTATACAAAGGTAAAAAATAATTTTACTATTTTGTGTTGAAAAAGCTTTTTTTATAAAACCTACTGGTATCTCTAGGGGTTGTCCACCGCAATCTGGGCGGAGCTGGTGGTAGTGGCCTAAGCTTGCGAGGTGGGTGTGGCGCTGCCAACAACTGAACTGCAGTACCACGTCGCGTCTTCATATGTTGATCAACAAGGGATAGACACACGTTTTTCGCTTTTATTGCTGCTGGTCCAGATAACCTTAAAGTATTTAATAAATATTGTATAGAAGAATTTTCTTTAACATCCTTACTTAAAATAAGGTACATTTCGGTCGCTTTGAGGGATACAAATCTATCTTTCCTTAAGGCTGAGTAGTCAACTTAAAACGTTGAATTAATTACAAGCTAACTTTATAAATTAAGCCGTTATAATTATTTTCGACTTTCCTTACACATTAATGGTAAGTTTTAGCTATAAAGAGTCACTAGGCGGTCACAAAACGTTTCCTATACTTGAGTAAAGTACTCTACTTGGGTACAGAAAAACACGGCGCGTTAAATGGGGGGGGGGGTGTCAATAATCTCCAAAAATTGCGTGATTCCCTAATGGTTTAAATATATTTCATTATTATTTACATATATTCACCATCACCTTCACACTTTTTTCGTGTATGCGTGTATACGTATATATTTAATTTTGCATATCCATTAAGTACTAAGTTGTTGTTATGATTGAAAACTGGTCACCATATAAGACTGGTACTGGAATGCCTAGGCGGCTGAGTAACGCACGCACAAGATGTCTTACGAGTTTATGAACAAGTAAAATATGTATCCTCAAATCTTGTCTTTTTTTTTTTAATGGCTCTGGCACGATTTGTGCATTAGCCAGCGTCAAGAATAGGATTTTTTATAATTCGTGCTAGTCTTTAGAAATTCGACCGTGTCCAACATGTGCGGTTTTAGGCACTCGCCCGGTACCGCACAACCCTCCCAAAGGTCGAGAACAAATTTAAATTAAAACTTGCCCTCGAACCGGGAATCGAACCCCCCTCACTTAGCTGCCACTTAAAAGACCGCTAGGCTATGAGGCCCCTCTTGTCTTTTTAAAAATCTTAACAAAGGTAAAGTTTTAGCAGACTACTTTAATGTCTATATACATGTGATACGACTAGAGATTTTGATTTAAAAACACCTACTTGTAACCAAAAGTTATATCTATCCAATGATGAAGATTTTCCGAGACGTGAGAACTTTCTAGTGCTTCTCTGTGCTTTGTTATAAAGTCCTCAACACATGTCGCCCATGTAGGTATTCCAAGATCCTGTATAAAAAAGTTGCATGCATATTTATGATTGATTGGACAATTCACACAAATTGACCTAGACCCATGCTAAGGTGAAGCTTGTGTTATGGGTACTAGGCAATGGATATACATACATATTATAGATAGATATAAATACATGTTTAAACACCCAAGACCTAAGCACAACACCAAATGCTCATCACATCTATGTTTGTCTCAGCCGGGGATCAAATCCGGGATCCATGGATTCGCAATCAGGGGTACTACCCACTAGACCAACGAGCCGTCAAATATACATATATTTTGTTAATATGATTGACACCATCGCATTTTTAAATAAACTATGTATTTACATTCCCAATAAAACATGTAAGCATTATAGTCTAAGAAAAGTATGTCAAACAGATATGATATAAATAAATTTTTTATGCTCATTATTTCAAACATAAAAGCTTTAAGGGTGCTCATGTAACACTTATATTGTCTTCCAAACTAGTATGGGATATAAAATTTAAAAGTTCTATTAATCAACTAGATGACCCCGTGAACTTTGTTTCACCAACATAATATATTTGTGTCAAAACTTTTAAAACATACCAAAGAGGTCGGCCCTCATACAGCAGACTACATACTAATACTATGAAACACATATTTTTGACATGTAAATGACAACCAAGTGACAATTTTTAATTTCTAAAAAGACGTCCAATTCCCCATCTAAGAACAGTTTGTATTGGGAAAATCAATTGTCGTTTTTAGTATTTTTCTTTAATTATTATTTACGTATCCCATCGTTTAAACCTTCCCTGATCTTCCACAAATATTTTAAGATCATAATTAGCCAAATCGGTCCAGCCGTTCTCGAGTTTTAGCGAGACTAACAAACAGCAATTCATTTCTATATATATATATTTTTTTTATTTTTTTTATTTTATCTATTCTATACAAGATCCTAAATAGAAAGAAGTAGGCGTGGTGGAAACACAAACTGGACACAGTTTTTCCGTCCACCAGGTCGTCGAACATATTTAAATAATTAACCTATTACACACTCAGGCCAGTGACATACTATACAATATAACACCCCCACCAATAAACCATAAAAATTGCACGAACAACATAAACCAATTGAAACAATGACGCTCCACAGCCGATGCAAGAAACCTGTTCTTGACGAGAATATAGATAGATAGATTTAATATTTTACAAGTACATATTATTGTGTGAGTTTCTTACAGGCAGATCTTCATGTATGCTCTTAAATACTGAGGGATCAGTATAAAATTCTGGTATACATTCATCTGGAGTCCATTCCTGCATTCTTTGTATGGAAGCCGGGTACTCTGCAGGCACCCATTTGTTCCTTACATATTTACATAATGTTTCTTTTGGTGTCCTAAAATATTTAAACTTTTACTTATAGAACTATTTATATATAGAAAAAAGAAAACAAATTAATATTCTAGACAGATTTCTTATTTACAAAATTGGATTTAAAAGTTGCATATTATAAGTAATAAGAAATAATAGCAAAAGTAATAATTATACCTTCTAGCAAGATAAACATAACAAGTGATATCAGAGAGGGCATCAGTAACATGATGAGGTATTTGTCCACTGCAACCTGTCACATCATATGTCATGTCCAGCTGACGATCACCTTTGTTTAATCTGTATTTTGATTTAGTTAAATCTCTCCAGTTGTGACCTAGGTAGAGTATTAAACACAATATGTAAATATCCCGTTAAACCAACTATAAATTATAAACAAGAAGTTGCTAGGAATATATAAATAACATTTATTACTCTTTATAGTATTCAACATCCCTATTTGGCATATGTTGTTTTTATAATATGGAACTATAACTATTGGAAGCGATGGTTACACTTTTTTTTGTCACTTACCACATCTCGAGGAAAAATCTGTGACCCACGGAACCATAAAATGAGCTTGAGGATCATTAGCTGATCTCCCAGCTAGAGAATTTAAATGAAGTAGATAGTCCAAATTAGATAATTGTCCCCTCACCCACAGCATACACAGCTTCTCTAATTTCACTGCATTGTTTCTCCAACACCCTTCTTCATCTGATAGACTATTCTTGCTTTTTACTACTTGGCTTTGCACATTACTCTGTTTACCTTGACTTTGCTCACAAATTAATGATGGGTCTAAACAATAGACATTGTTAGTTATGGAGGGCATCACTTGCAACCACAAATCTTCAGTCAAAAAAATATCTCTGAGGTCCAAAGAACCCAAGCACAGACCTCTATCGCCCATCGCTTTTAAAACATATAATAATTGATATATTACAAAAAGACCTCTAGCATATGTCTTATCTATTATATTTGGACTGAAATTAAGACAGTCTAAAAGACTATTCTCATAATGACTTCTGTATACAATAAATATGTTATTTTCAGACTCTAAAGTAAACATAGCAGCCAGTAAATTGTTTTGAGTATCATATGTTTTTGTCACAGGTCTGCTCAACTCTTTAACTTCAAATTTTCCAGTTCCATCTGGCCTCAGTTTGATAATATTGGTTCCATATAGCCTCATAATAACTTCAGTGAGTAATTGGTCATGTTCCAATAAATTAACTATAGCTGTTTCCTTGTTACTTCTTATATTTTGAGAATATTTTTTGTATGATTCTTTCCATAAATTTCTTTGATTATTTTGCGATACATATTGTAATAATTGTGAAAATGTAAGAGGTGAATCGTTTACTTCAGATAATTTGTATCGGGGTAAAGGCAAAACTTTAGATAATTTTTTATTTAGCACCTGAAACATTTTACAACGAACTTTATGAAATATACTTTAAAAGGCGCATCGTATAGCATAATTATGAATCTTACCCTAATAAAAACTTTTTTCCACGGATACGGAACACTTTCACCTGGCTGGAGCGTAAAATCTATATTATTTACAGAGTTATCTACTTCTATATTTTTAAGCCATTTCTTCAACCATGTATTATGAACAACAACAGCAAATAAAGTAGGAGACGATGTAGTATATACATTTTTACTATTTAACCTAAGATCCCTAACAATACAATCCATTTCGATTTATTTCTTCTAATTTATTGTTCTTTGTTTTGTTTTGACTTGAGGATAAACAAAATTTTTATAACTGTTGATATAAAGTCAATTTGTCAATGTCGATTGTCGAAAAGGCACATGATGTAGTAGACCCACAGAATGTAGTTCGTAATTTGATCTATGCAATTCAGCAGTATTGTCAGCTCTTCGTTACAAAAGTGCGCTAAAAAGTATAGTGCTTTTCATGAAAGAAGTCCCGCGGCGATTTTTGGAACTAAATTTGACAGGTCGGCAATGTTGTCATTCGTCGATGTTATCAAATTCGTTTGTTGTGGTAGATTTTTGTGAATTTTTAACTAGCTTAGTGCATTTTATAGATTTATTACAATGCCAAAAGTTGTAAAAGGTTCGGCTCGAGAAATGATATTAAAGGTGAAAGAGTTCTGTGAAGCGGAACATAAGAATCAAGGTGTTTTAATACCACTAAACAATGTTCGGAAGAGAGTTTCCGCCATAACTGGTACTTTTTAGAGTTGCCATTTAATAATTTTTTGCTGTATTGATGGGACTTTTATGATATAAATTCGTTTTTGCGACAAAATTTAACAAATACATAACGTGATGAAACTAGGTAACTGAAATTAAAACATATATTACATAGTACATAAGCATTATAAACTTAAAGTTATTATTATTTTTAATTGTTCATAATTTAATTGCAGGTGTGTCAGAGAAAACTGTAACAAGAATTACAAACGAAGGTATTGTAACAACAGCAGTGTGTACTTCGAAAAAAATTGTAACCCAACAATTATGCAATAAAACTCTGAATAAAAAATTGTATTGCTTTTATTTACCCTATTTTCTCATCTTTTCCCTGTAAGTAGGTAGAACACCGCTAATATAAGTAAATAAAAATATACTTTTTACATAACAGAAATATTGTTTCGAAGTATGCAGAAAATAATATTATTTGATAAATTACATCTGCTAAATGTAAATAAAATAGGTAAATTTTTTTATTCATAAATGGCAACATTATGTCATGCGATTGCAGCGCCGCGTCTGGGGGACTTCTTTCATGAAAAGGACTATAATAAATAATTGGTTATTGTGCACTTTTAACGTTTTAATTTAAGCCAGTTACGACAGGGAATTAGAATGCATTCTTGAATACACTGCATTCTATAATTCCCTTCGCATTTGCTATGCGCTTACGGCTATACTACTAAGTTACGTTAACAAACAATTTGACGAAAATATTGATACTTAAGCGATTATATTTAAGAACATATTTTATAGAATCTTGTTCTATCATTCTACATTGATTGCACATATGAGCTTGTCCGCAACAATATTTAAATAAACAGTTGCTGCATAATTATAGTACGTAATTTATTAATGTATTCTTCTTCTAACAATAATATTATTGTCTAATTGAAAGATCGAAATTAAACACACAAATATTTAGTTTGAAAATATATTTTTACCAAAAATAGTTTTACAAAACAATAATATAAGGTTTATTTAAGTAGTAAAAGCTTTTAATTACTTGGAATGATTACTTATGAATAGTTACTTATTAAATAACTGTCATAATAGGAACTGTGTTTAAAGTCTAATTTGTTGTATTCAAATTTTATACTTTAAATACATATTGACATGGATAGTTTCAACATTAAAATATATATATGTACATATAGGTATATATAAATATTACTTCTTTAACATGTAACAATATTAATACTTGTTGAGTTACAAAATTAACCCTATAATATATCTTTAACATCTTTCTAAATACAATATGAAAAGGTAAGACACTTATGTGAAAGGACTGTCTCACTTGCCATGTTGACAATACTTATCAGTGTGTTGTATCAAAGAAGGGAAATGTGTCCGCTACTGGCTTTCCAGCGCCTTTTGTCACGTGACCGTATAACAACACATTATTAAACTTAATTATAATAACAATAAACATTTTTATAATTGAGCCAAAACAAAATTCATCCAAAATCTTCAATATTTGTTCTACATGTAAACAAACATATTTCAATTAAACACCATAAATTCATGTAGATGCCCAGGTACTTCAGTTTGCAAGTCAATAGGGAAATGATAGGACGAGTGTGACTGCAACTTAATGTTTTAACATAGAGGGGGAAGCTTATTCCACTTTACCAGATATTCTCTTAATGTAAGATTTCCATAGAGTATCCTTGTATAATACCGCTTCTGATTCTGGATTTTTGGCTGAAACTATACCCCTACCAACAACTATGACATCACCACCATTTTCCAATACTACCTTTTCAGGAGTGTTGTACACTTGTCCCAGGTCATCTTTAGAACTTTGAAGCTGGACTCCAGGTGTTAACTGGATGAACCCAGGATCTTTGAAAGTGTCTTTATGCTGACAGACAAATCCTGTGATCAGACCTGAATACTTTTCTGCCATCTTTACCGTTTCATTGGTATACTGTGGCGTAATAAGATTGCCCTGGAGACAAAAACATAATATATTTACAATTGTAATTGAGATTTATATTAGTTCATCAGTCAATACTATATATTTCTTACATCAAGGGTCTTCTTAAAGTTTTAAAAACTTTGAAATTTAAGTAGAGTTTTAAGTCTACTTTCAAAGTATAGTTTGCTAGGCAACAGGAAACAAAGGCAAGAAATAAACATAAAATTAAATATCACATCAAATAAAAGAATATAACTAATCATATTGGAATCCAATACCAATATTTAATTTTGTACTTAAACAATACCAGAAAGTGGTATTCGTTGTGTACAAACAAATATACTGATTACAATAAACTTCACACCCATGGGTATGTACACAAAACATAGATATTGACATATGCATAGACAACAGGCATACATTAACTTTTTCTTGCATTATATTTACCTCACAACTCATTTCGGCAAGCAAAAATACGCCTTTATCGCAATTTGATTTACTATTAAGAGCCTTTAATATCCCTTCTCCAGGCAATGAATGGCAGGTTACACAGTCGGCCCAATTAGTTATATTATACAGGCCTCCAGTGTACTGCAATGCAACGGTGTTTCCTATATCTGCAAACTTTCTATCCTCCAAAATCAAAAAGTTATACTTGTTGGCCAATTCCTTTAAAGATGTAATAAAATCACTACTAAAGTCTTCTATTATGTCAACATGTGTTTTTACTAAACAAACATGTTTCCCAACTTTCTCAAGAAGTTCTAAAATTTGTGTTGATGATGTAAGGTCAACAGATATACATAAGTTGGTCTTCTTAACAGCCATTATATTAAACAGCTGCTTTGCAATAGCATTTTTTGACATTTCTGCTCGCTTTTCATAAGTTAGAGACATTCTATTCATTTTTGGAGCTGAAACAATATTAATCAGCTTGAAATTAAATGCACTTGGCCATTAAAAAATAAAATATGTTCAGTAAGATCACTTATTCCACATCATTAAATTTGTATTGGTAGTAGGTAGGGTATCATCCCTACTAATTGGCTAAGAAGACAGAGGGTGTAGGCCGAGAGAAAAAGCCAGCGTAAAAAACTCTTGGTACTTTTTCAAGAAATATATTTCAAATCATCAAAACCAAAATATTATCAAATCCAAAATAATATTAAATCCTCATTATAAAAAATTGCAAAAATCAACTTAAGAATTTTTTACATATAAATACAAACCTGTATTAGGAGCTTTAACATTTTGTAAGTAATTTTTTACATCATTGGCTGTTGCCTTATTTATTTTGTTATTTTCAACAAGTATTTCTATCAACTTTGACATTGTTAGCAAGGATTTCATTTTAACATCATTTGCTTCTAAGTTTTGCCTTCCACCTTGCTCTCTATCTAAAATAATAATTGCTTCTTCTGCTTTAAGGCCTTCTTTCCTCAAGTCAGTAACAGTCTCCATAACACTAGAACCTGATGTAACTACATCCTCAATTATTAGACATTTTTCACCTACTTTGTAGTGTCCTTCTATTAGTTTTTTTGTACCATATGACTTTGTTTCCTTGCGACGCATCAACATTGATTTTTTAACTTTAACACTGAGCAAAGTAGCAATTGGTAAGGCAGTATAAGGCACACCGCAAACATGGTCAAAATGACTATCCACTATTGAAAATTCATATAGTAGTGAGGTGATTAATTCCTGAAAATAATATGAAAAGTTGTTGGTAGCAAATAGATAAGGAGGCCACAGGTGCAGGTTTTATTCTTAACATAGACTTATAGAACTTGTCAGGGTAAGATTCAGAAACTAGACTTACAGTGAGTAGACTTACAGTATACTGTATTTTAACTTATAAGAGCTATAGGCTATAGCTCAAGCTAAGTCTTGTTCCTTAATTTTGTTCATGTTCATTGCTCTTTTTCCTCTTTACTATGATAGTGATTTCCAGTAAAATTTGTCGTTATCAAACTTATATAAAATTAGTGTAGCAGTCAAAATTTTTTTTTTTTAGTTCAAACTCGAACTACCATGTTACCCAATATATTTGCTAAAGAAATAGTGAACTCTTAGGCGTTCTTACGTACTAACTGATATACTGTGTGTGACAATAACTTTTAAAATTGGCTTTATCATAAGATACAAAATTTGTTTAGTAAATAACCTTAAAAATTATATTTCAATTTAAAAGTCACACCTTTGACGGTTTATAGAAAGTACCGGGAATAATGCTATCAGAATGTCCCATTCAAGATTCAGATAACCTTCTCAAAATATTTCGGTGAATATTTCTGCTTCGACCCAAAATTAAAAAAAAATATGTTCTTACCATAACTTCAGGATAGCTTACAATTACTCGAAGATCAAAGTAAATTGGAGTATTAATGCCACTTTTTGTCATAAACTCGCCAAACTTTACAGCATCTATTTTATAAAGACTTAGAGCTAATTCAATAATCTTTTTATCGTATTCCATTTTTAATAAAAAAGATTTTAATAGTCACAAGTTTTTTCTTAACTTCTTAGGGTTAGAACTTAGAAGAAAATTTAAAGTTATTTAAGAGGGGTAATTTAAACAGTGTTGCCAACTCGATTAAAACAAATGTCGCTAGACACTAGACAGAAGTTTAAAAAGTCGCTAGATGTTTAAAGTTTGGTATGAAGAAAAACTTAAAAAATGTATGCTTTTTCCCCTTTTTGGGCTACCCCGATAAATATCTCATTAGGTAATGACAGGACGATGACTTTCAATAACCACATTTTTTATAAAAGTAATGTCAAACACTTTATTATTATTAATAATATGTACATTTTATGTTATAGGAAGTTCTATATTGTTATAAAACGCAACCCAATTTTATCTTTGTTAATTGGTTTATTCTTCACAAACAAGAGTAAATAATTTATATTCTCATAGAAACGCTGAAGGAAAAAAAACATATATATTCACTCATCTTAAAAGTCTTTTCTGAGTGACGTCTGTTTTCTTCTTTTCTAAGTGTCCTATATTTTGTTGCCACAAACATCAAAATCTTATAGAAAATACTACACAATATAGTATTTACATTTTTATGGCGTATCTACGATACGCTACAATGTAATTAAATAATCTTAACTCAGATCTTAAATAAGTTAACCCTATTCTAACCTAATTATTGGCGCCTGACAAGGGGCAATACATAAATTTATAAATCAACTATTTCATATTCATCCGCATCGTCGTCACAATTATAATTAGAGATAAAAAAAGTTTTGTTCAGAGTAATCATAAAAAGTAAAATATGATGAGAATTTAATATGTTCACACATTGTAACGTGACCATTTTTATACAAATATATTGGCGTTAGTGACAGTGATGCCAACGCATACTAAATCAAAATATTCACCCTAGGACCCTTCACATACCCCTAAATATCGACAAAAATCGCAATTTTTTATTCTACATTTAGATAGATAATTTTAAATACGTAATAAATATACATTCAAGTAGTATAAAATAGCTGTTGTTGATATGCATTATGTTAGTACATTTTACACATTAACATAGATTAATTAATGACTTAATTATAGGTTTTATGATTATATTTCTTAAATTTCCTTTCTTTAAATGTAAACTACATTTCTTTATTGACATTATTTTTAGAGGTTTTTGTACTTGTCTAACCATTGAGCTAGTTGGGTTCAAAGATTAATAGAAATTTGCGTTAAAAAAAACGATACTTGAACGATATACCCCCATAAAACACCCCTAGGCAACTTAATTCCCCCTAAATTTGGGTGGAAAATCGTCAAGTCGGCAAACTCCAAAAAAAAAAAAAAATAGTGGACCTTTCGAAATGTATCTGTCTCCACTATCGTCGCTTATTATTCACATTATTTTCGGATTATTATTCACGTAGCAAAAAATAATCGTGGTTTCCAAGCTTTTTCTTATTCTAAAGTACAATCATACAAACAATTCCTCATAGCTTTCCTTTCTCTATGGTAATGACTAATAAGTTAGTTTCATAGTTGACAGTTGACATTTGGATCGGGCTGTCGTTTTCAATCTGAAATTTCTATTTATTAATTTTAAAAATAATTACAAGTTTTATGTTTAGTTTTCTCCATCTCAATTCTCAACAGAATTTGTTTCCGGTTAACAAATATTTCTTTTTAAGCATTCTTAGAGTTGCCAAAAAATATTGTGTAAATACAAACGTGCACGTAAGTTAAAAAGTAAGAGTAAATATTTTTTTAAATGATTATTAAGATAAACAACATAAACACTTGACTTGCAATAATTTTTTGGCTCAGGTAGCCGAACTTAACTCGATGTTAGGGTAAAGTCGCCCACCCTCCTAAATCGGTTAAGTGGGGTCCCCCGCTTCGCTAAAGTGGCATACAACTGACACAGGGGGTGTCGGGTCTCCCCAATCCGGAGGGGAGCTTCAGCCTTGGACCGTGGGCGACGCCTGTTGGTAGGGGAAGGGATTTCGAGTTTCATTTTTCGCCTCTACTTTCTAACGGATGCCGTGTGTAGTGTGTACTGTGTAACAAATTCGCGCCGCGGACTGTAAACTTTCTATGTGGTGATGGATTCTAGTAATAAAGGTAACGAATTTTTTTATTATTTAAGTACTTACTAAAACTAGGTAACAGTTATATTAAAACTTGTTACCTAAATAAACACTGCTAAGTATTAAAAAAAATAGTTAATGTAAATTTTCAAGTTGCTTAACTTTTTATATTTACTTTTTTTTTTTCAAAAAGTAAAATTAGTTTTTGCATTTAAAAGTTTGAATATAAAAAAAATAATTTAGGTAACAAACTAATATTTTTAGTAGAAGATATGGAGTTGATGTTAAAACGGAGTCTCTTATCCAGAAGCAAACTGGCAACAATCACTAAGGATTTGGAGGGAGTGACTCGGTACATTTGTATTGTGTGCAATGTGCAGTATGATGACAAGGAGGAGCTAGAAGTGCATTTGTGTTCTCATTTTAAAGAATATAGATTCCTGTGCAGTATTTGTGGAACAGGGTTAGTGTTCAAAAGTATATGTATAATATAAATACTTAAATTCATAATTTATTTACATTTATTTCAAAAACTTCACTCCTAAAAGTTTCTTGCATTCTTGTACATACATAAAATTGATTATTAGAAATTTTATATGTCCATAGGTTATTTTGCTATTATAAATCAAAGTATTTTAATGTGCATTTTATTTTAGATTGAAGAGGCGTGAACATTTAGACAGGCATATGCAAGGGCATATGGAAGTAAGACCATATTCCTGCGAAGAGTGTGGCAAGGCCTTCAAAAGGAGAGAGCATCTTAATATTCATAAATCTATTCACAAAGGTGTTAAAACTCTTCAGTGTTCTCTATGCAGTAAAAGTGAGTATAGCTTTTCCTAACATTTGTGTTTTTAATTTAAACAGTAGTCATTAAAATTTTGTTAACTGTCTTATATTTTTGTAATTTTTTTTGATATGTAAATATTATAAAATATATAATATATAATTTTACTTTAACAGGTTTTTACCGCAAGGATCATCTACAGAAACACATACAAACTCACAATAAACACTTTTTGGAGCAAAATATTATACCAATGAGTGACCAGGAGCTAAGCATTAAGGAGGAGGTTGAAGATGATTTTGAAGATATAACACCAATTATTACAAGTGTATCTGGCAATGTCACAGATCCAGATGCATCAATGGAGGTAGGAAAATTACTAAAACAATTTTTATTAAGAACTTAAAAGTTATATAGATAGATATCATAAATTTTATCATTTAGTTTTAATAATCAATATAGTTATCTACTTCCTGACATTTCCAAATAAAGATATAATATAGAATTTATAAAAATGTTGTGGTTTGACTTGTTTTTAATTTGGTATTTTTGTGACCTAAACAAATTAGTATGAGTTAGAAGCTGAATGTTAAATGGCTTTAATTATTGCTGATATTTAATAAATGACACAGAATCAAATTAGTATAAGTGGATATTTTTATAATCCATGATATTAGATCATGCTTTGGTAAATTTGCTGCTGATCCAATGTTTTTTTTAGCAATTACATGGTTTACATACCTAAATATGTGTATAGAAATAAAATAAAACAAAGATCACTTTAACTATTCATGAAAGCATTAATTACTTCAAGTCTTTAAATTAAAATAAAATATATACAATTCGTAATATTAAGGAAAATAAATATAATATTGAAGAGAAATAAGTATGACTTAAAATAGTTGTAATATTCTTTAAAAAACATATTTTTTGTACATCGGCGTAAATTTTAACAGTGTCATAAAACAAATTATTGATGTTCAGTGATTGTATGAAAGAATGTATTATTGTTATATCGTAAGCAGGGAAAAACCCCACCCTAGTCGGGCTGAGGGCAGGTAGAATTTTTTGCTATCTCATTTATCTTGTCCTGGTTTATTTTTTGCTCCCCTATGGGAGATATCGTGGGGTGTCCATCGAAAAAAAAGCTTTAAGGTTAACAATTTTTTTACGTGTGTTAGAACAGGATAACATCTGAGTAATAATAATAAAACACACGCAAGCCAAGTTAAATATTTAACAAAATACAAATAATTTGGCAATTCAATTGGTCTTAAAAAATGCGTACCAATGCATTTGGAGGGACTAAGGTTTGCATTAAAAGTAACGAACTTAAATACGTATGTCACACACTAATTCTTTACATTGTAGCATCTAAAATATTGGGTTTTTTGCATCTATACAAATATAGATGCTAATAGAATATTTTTTCTTTGTAAGCTTATAAATTAGTTTTTTTTATGCACAAAAATAATATTCATATTATTTACCATAATCTTAGAAAATGCGACATGTAACAAAAACCCTGTTACCGCAAGGTTAACTATAATATGAGCGATTAGTAGAAGAATTATCAAGTTAGACGATAACTGTTGCAATACTGAAGTTCTGTAGAATCGTTCTATTACCGTAACGTGTCATTTGATGCAATGATTATGATATTAGATAGTTTAAGTTCTAAGGTAATATTCAGAGTAGAGATTCCTGTATGTCGAAACCAATACGTTTTTGGCATACGAAGTTGAAGTCTCGATTCTAAGCAGCACGGCTGTAATAGTAAAATTTATTATTATTTATTTATTTTAAAGCAAAATTCCTTTGCAAATCAAGCGACCCCTAAAATATATTTCCATTTTATGTCTATGCCTATTTATCATATATATGCCTATCACTCTAACGAAAAGAATTTTCAAAATCAGTTCAGCAGATCCAGAGAACTTCACAATCTTTATAATTTCAGTATAGATTAGGTCCTTAAAGTAGGTACAAAGGGCAATTGCATTTGCAACCTAAAGTGTGACTAATCCTAATTAGGTATGATAAAAAATGTCCTCTATTGTATGGGGCCTAAAGAACTAAAGTCATAGCGACGTGGATTAAGAGGACTAACGAATCTAAGAATTTAGATTTTTTGGATGAAACTTTATAAAACAAACTACCAGGCAATTTTCCCTATTTCTACCGTGTGTGCTGTCGTATATACAGTATAATGTAGAGGGTTAGAAGGGTCGGTACCCAAAGGGTTTGTGGGAGTCACCCGTTGACCTACCCCTCGGTACGTAGCGGTCAACCAACAGATTAGAACGTTCTCATGGTAACTTTGAAAGGAAAAGAATTACTACTCGGAATATCTATCGAAATATCTATCAAATCTTGGAATATATTTTACGGCAGTCTTGTAATCCGCAAGTGAGGCGTAAAAAAGGTTTAGGACACTTAATTACGTACATATATTATTTTATCTTCACAGTTCTCGCTGTTTTATTTTTAACACAGGTTGACTGGAAGTGATTAGCGACAAGCCACTTGCATTCGGAAAATCTCTGTGCATAGTAAGAGCTTTATTGAGTGGCTCATTTAGTTTTATAAAATACCTAATAATGCCTTTCACTCATTGCTTGATCAATTGCTTCATTGATATGTTTAATAAAATACACGTTACAAACAAAGTTTACGTCCTATATAAACCTAAACTCTGTAACGGTTAAATTAAACTTTCAACAGTGTCTAGTTAAAATTCTGCCGCATAAAGTGCTGTAAGCCCTTTTGGAATATCGATTTTCGTAAAAAATAAGGTTACGTAGTGTGTGTTGGACCACCCTCTGTTAGACTAAAATGGGGGGCCGCACCCCTCCCTTACTTTGGTTCCCCCATTTTAGCGCAGAGCTCTAACGACCGACGGGCTTTGGCCTCGTTAAACAGACATTTCTTAGCAGAATATTTGCAGAATTTGCTGGGTTTCTAGAGAATTTTCGAAAGTAATTTCTAATATATTAAAGCAATTTCATGACATACAATATAAAACATCGGATATACAAATGTTGAAGAAATATAAAGTTAAAATATGTACGAAAAAGAAATAAAGAACAAACCTTCCTACCACATAAATCATCGTGCATAGTTTTTTGTCGTTTTTATAAATAACTTAGCATCTGTTTTAGTCTGCCGTTTATGCCAGGTGTATTAACTACTATCGTAGACACATGGCAATTGTGTCTGTCGTGGCAAAAAAGTTTTATATATCGTCGAATAACTACGTTTATAATATATGTCGCGATTGTAATAGAGTCGTGAAATTGCGATATTTGTGATATTTCTAACCATAGATTGTGAAATGGCAATAATCCGGCTTCGTTCTTTTTTACCGACTTCATTTGTCTTTTACAATTTCATTTTCGTAAACGATTGTAGTATAATTTCAACGAACTCATTTTTGAGCTCAGGATTTGTGTTTTTATTTCTTTAAATAAATTCTATACAGCAATCTACCACGGTGTCAAGTCCTGAAATCTCATGCAAATATATATAATAATTGAAATTCTCAACACAATCGACAATACTGATCAAAATATCAGTATTGTCGACTAACCCGGACCAAATTATACGAGAAGTGTTAAATAAATAAATGCGAAAACGGAGCTATAGATACACCTTGGAAAGAAAAATAATACTGGCAAGCGGGGTACCACGCTTAAACATTAGATATCAATAATAAAAAAAGAAAGCAATCCTCTGTTGTATTTTTTTTTTAGTAGAAATTATCTGTTTGCGTCGTGTCGGAACGTGTCCTTAAAAGAAGTAAAAATTGAAGTTCGCGCGGTAATAAAATATATCTGCTCGAAATTTTTTATTAGCAGTAAGTAGTCGCGAAACGTGATTTTTTTTAATATTAGCTTTAGAAAAAGATTTAAAAAGTGTATAACTCTACATCGAAAAATAAAATAACATTAAATTCAAGATGATTTCGTCAGTATCAGTCTTTATTTAACACCCCTAGTACTAGTGCCAGTAATTAGTCGAAATGTCGCCTAATACGGCGGGTGCCTTGCTACGGAAGTGGTTCAATTATGTTAGTATACCTTTTAAATAATAGTTATATAGGCGGATATAAAGGGGGCCGGGTGGGCCGTGCCCACCCAGTCTAGTGCTCGCTCAAAGATGTCACTGTACCGATTCAAAATACTAGACCAGAATTTTGCTATACAGAAACACGGTGGGCAATGCCCACTAAAATAACCTCGGTTAGTATCTAAAAGACCGCGTTCGAGGCTCCGCGCTCGCATTGTACTGCATGCTGGACACCTAAGAAAATAAATTATTTGCTAAGAGAGTAAAATTTTATGAAACCAAAGTAGGCAGTAAGTCTCGCTCCCGAGTTTACATGCTTCTTTTTATAACTGGTCAAATACTTGCCAGTCATCATTTTATAAGTACTCTTTTAAATGTTTTTGTTTTATGTAGGACATTTACTAAAAATATTACTCATCCACCCATTAGGGTTTTAAAAGCTATTTAAGTCCGTACAAAAAAAACAATTATTTAAAGATTTAATGTTTTTAGTCTGAAGAGTACGGAAGCGATCAGCATCAGTCTATGGACGAGACTAGTATGGAGCATTCTGAGGAACATACTGTTACCTTGGACCACATAAAGAACGCCAGGCCATTCGTGTGTAGTGTATGTGGTAAAAGTTATAAGAGAAAGGACCATCTGAAGATACATAGCTGGGCACATGCCAAGAAGGAGGTGATCTGCAAGCTGTGTGGCAAAGGTATTTTTTTACTTATTTAAGCATACTTAGTGTCCGTAGATTTCTTCATCAAGCATTTTTAAACGCGTACATGACGTTCCAGATATTAGGTTCAAACCTAACTTCAATAAAGTTTCAATAGATACGGGAGCGTTCAAGTATTACGTAACGAATTTTGGGGGGGAGGGGTCCTTTTGTAAAACGTTACGATGCGGGGCGGGGATTGAATTACGCGTTATTGTTAATATTATTTTCGACTTTCCAGTAACACCACACCACATATAGTAACTTTTAGGCATAAATATTCACTAAGTGGTCAGGAAACGTTTTACTATACTTGGGTACCCTATATATAATAGACTAATTAATTGACGCTAAATCAGAAAACTAAAACAGAATCTTGACATGCACCTACAGTATGATTTACTCTTTTTAACAGACTATAGCACTTAACATTTTTTTAATTTGTATATTTAATCGTAAGGTTGTGTATTACGTTAGAATGATTTTTTTTATTTCAACTACAAAATATTAAGACCAAATCTATTTTAACTCATATCGAATAATTAACGTCTAAATATAGGTATAGCTTTATTAAGAATAGTGGGTCAAACCGCAACATTTAGTTTTGGTGAGGTGAGGTTTTGATCCAGTTTGTAGGGTTTTAATTCATGTCTAGGCGATCAATTTATAGAGATATTGTAATGTATTTTTATAATGCAGAAAAGGCAAGTTTTTCAATCAAGGGCCACTTTTTCCGTTATTAGATGAATTTGGTTATATTGTCGAGTCATCTCAACTAGGCTATCTCTGATTCTATATAGACCAGTGCAGATAGCCTTTAAAATAAATAAAAAGTGAAAAAAATTACAGTAGGATGAAACCCATTAGAAAAGCAGGGGAATATGATCAAAATGAAAGGAAAAATAAATTACGGTCGATCTGAGGTCGGGAAGGGGAAGGGGGGGGGGGGGGGAGTTTTAAGGGTAAAAAACGGTTTATCTCGATTTCCGGCAATAAAATGTGTGAATACAAAAGTTTTAGATCTTTTTATTACCTACAACTTTGCCATTAAACTTTCTTCGATAGGACTTTTAGTTTTGCCGGAAATCGAGATAAACCGTTTTTTACCCTTAAAACTTTTCCCCCCCTACCCCTTCCCGACCTCAGATCGACCGTAATTTATTTTTCCTTTCATTTTGATCATATTCCCCTGCTTTTCTAATGGGTTTCATCCTACTGTAATTTTTTTAGGTTTCAAAAATTATCGGCACTGGTCTAATATATAATTATTCCGTTTTAAATGTCTTAGTCACCCTTTATACATTTATTTATAATGTAAAATTGTATATTCTAACTCCGAATGGGCTTGGAGAAACCCTACTAACAAAAAATGTAACCCCTCCCTTTTGTGTTCTCTTTACACATCTGTCGAATGCTGTGATGGCTTGCACAGGCAAAATCTGTTCTGAATATTTAAAGTCTTCAAAGTATTTTAATTAATCATCACCAGATATTTGTATTTGAGATATATTTTACCAATTATATCCCACTAGCTGGCCTGGCGAACATCGTACCGCCTAACAGTCTATTCTTTATTTGTTTAAAATACTTATTCTGCTATTCGGGACACCGGTCTAGCTAGTAAGATAAAAAAAGAAAGTTGATAAGACAACAAATACATTATGTCAAAAATAAAAATTTACCTTCCCGGAACCCCTCCACTAACACTTGAACTCTATGATATGGTATTAAAGTTCAAATTGACTTTTAAGTATTATTACGAATATTTTGTATGGGAATATAGAAAAGTTGTTTTTAGACGTTTTCACTCATTTTTTTTTAAATTTTTCTCTCCGTAAGAACCATCCTCATACTTCAAGGAATATTATAAAAAAGTTTTCATGTTATGTCGTGACAACGGAAAACGGGTTTCATTTTTATATATATAGATTACTAGCCGTTTCGCGCCCGCTTTGCTGGACGAATTAAAATAAATTTTATGTTTCATTATTTTATTTTTTTTCATATTTTTATTATTCTTCTTTCTAACTTCCCGCTAAGAAAATTGAAATATTTCGAAAATCGAGTTTTTAACAGATGTTGACGTTTAGAGGTTCTAGGAAGCCTCCCCGAATGTTTCCGCGGTGAAGTCCGTATGGATAAATTTTCATAAAAGTAAAACAGCAATAAAAAACCATCTAGGAAAAATTTCGCATCGAATGGTGGTAGTTTCATGTCGATACGATCAGTGGTTTAGGCGTGATTGAGCCTCAAACGAAGACCATTTTCATTATATATATATAGATTGTTTAGAATGCATATCATAACATTCCGTTATAAAATACAAAAGAAAATAAGAAAACATAACATCAGTTTCAATATTGTCGTTCAATCCAGCCAGGTCCAGGCAATACGTCATTTTACCAACTACGGCACGGTGACGGTGCGATAGCCCTTATATGGGTAGAATTTTCTCTTAAGTCGCGGCCAAATATAAATTCGTAAATTTTGAATCTTTGGAAGTTTTAAATGCAGAATTTAGTCATAACCACCACTGGGTTAATGCCAAGCGACTTTCCAAAGCGTTGTGCAACACAAGTGGGGGGCGACCTTGTACAAAAGTACCGGTTTAAAGCGGCTGGGGATCCGACCCCGGTGCGCTTACAATCCATCTGCTGTTTAATATTTTTCATAGGGGGATCTCATTTTAATTGTTTATAACGATTTTAAGTTTCTCAAAGATTAGCATTATAAGAAATCATTATCTGTTGAGATATATTATCTATGGTGTCATGTAAAATGAGATTGGCGTATAACATTTTAGGTTCCGACAAAATTGGTTCTATACATACAGATCTGAGTAGAAGGCAGAGACATCTTGTAATCTCGATCTTTGGATATCAAAGTCTCTTAGATGTGTGTTTATTTTGTTAAGGCAAGTTTTTACTTTGGTTCACCTTTTAAATTTTTATATTTTTTAAAATATCAAAAGTTTAAGCAGCGCTAAGTTTATTATACATCGAATTTTATTAAAGCCCGTATATTTTTAATATGACCCCAAAGCCATTACGATCAATAAAATGAGGGAAGGGACCTCGTGTGACAAAGAGGGGGGAACTTATATGGCATTGAAAGTTGTTGCTGGCTCAGTGCCGCTATTTTTATTCGGAATGACAAATAAATATATATTTGTGAATGATGTTAGATTTTCATCGCTTGTGGTCGTTGGATGTTGTTATTTCGTATTTTATCTATTTATTATTTGTTGTTGTTTTATTTTGTTGCCTCGAAATCTCAGCGATTCTTACAAAATATTAATTGAGCAAATGAATATTATTCCGTTTGTAGTAAAAATTACAACGTTACGTTAAATGTGCTATCTTGTTTTGTATATAATGCTAATGAATTGAAATCGTATTTTTAAAGCAATAAAGTTGAGAATTGTTTAAATAATTCTTCATAACCTCCAATGATGTTACTCTGCGAGCAGATACAATAGTTGTACCGACTTGTTAGAGAAGTTTCTTTGTAGTGATTATATATATAAAAGTTTTAGATATATTTACTGAATATGAGTAAAATAGAAAGCGGTACGATATTGATTTTAGTATATAGTGGGGGAACCCTGCAATACCGTAAAGCCGCTTATAGTGTGGGTTGAAATGCCAAGTTTCTAGAGGGGTAAGGAGGGGACGGCTATTCCAAGAATTCTGAGGGGGCCGACCCTTCTTACTTCCAACGGCGTAAGCCAGGTTTATCTGAAGTTTATTTTATAATATAGTTAATTTAATTTTCTTTTTTGTGTTTATTGGTATTCTGATGTCGCAATCCCACCAACACTACGAGAACATTTGTACATTCAAATTGTGTGACTAGGTTGCCGTTGGTGTATTTTTTGCGTAATTTTGTCATGTTGCGATACTAGTGCGACCCCAAGGAGTTTTTTTGTAATTCCGTTATACATTTCAATTGAAATGAACCAATCTGTCGTTCCCCTGCATGATCAAGTAGTTAAAAATGTACATGTTTAAAAAAGCAGGTTAAAGCCATAACGGATAAAATTTATCCTGTGTAACGCGTTATGAATTAATATATATGTAAAATTCTCGTGTCGCGGTGTTTGTAACTCCTCCGAAACGGCTCCACCGATTCTCATGAAATTTTGTGTGCATATTGGGTATGTCTGAGAATCGGACAACAACTATTTTTCATCCCCCCAAATGTTAAGGGTAGTCCACCCCTAATTTTTTTTCAATTTTTAGATACATTTTTATTTTTTTATGATACAGCATTAAAAAATACATACAACTCCTAATTTTCACCCCTCTACGATCAACCCCTATTTTTTATTATAAATGATATACATGGCAAAACGACGTTTGCCCGGTCAGCTAGTGATAATATATATTTTAACATCTATAAAAGCTGCTCAGAGATTTAAGCTTAAAAGACGTAAGGAAAAATAATAGGTTCACAAATTCTCACAGATTTCGTTTTGAAAGCGCACATTCTATAAGGGGGCTTTCTCTACCTGGTTTAAATATCATTGTCCATTTTTTGTATATTGTATTATTTGAAATTTGCAGGAGGGATAAATAACGGGTGTTTTAGACTTAATGATAAACTTTCTACTCTTTATATAAAGGAATTCTAAAAAAATTATATAAAAAGGTTGGACCAAACAATGTGATTAATGTGTTTTTAGCATACTAAAGATATAATTTTGTTACAACTTAGTGAGTTTTATATATCAGAGTTTTACGAAAGATATTCTTTATTAAACGTATATATGGCGAAGGCAACGTTCCTTTGACCGTTTTAGACCCAGCTGGTATTGCCGCAAACGGGTACGGTATAACTGTAACATCCCCCCGTTACCCCCCATAGCCTCCCACTTAGTCTGACCTAGATATTGACCTACGCATATGCTGTCATGTAGGCAGGGAGTGATAACTTTAAAATGACTTCAATTTTTAAATGCAAATAACCAAAATTACACTTTCCAAAGAAAATGTTCTAATTGTTTTCGTGTAGTGTTTTGGACGTGTGGTTGTGAAATCACATACTGATTAATAGTTTTTTTAATATGCAATTGCGACATTATAATGTACACAATAATTAATAAGAATGTTTTTCAATAGTCTATTCTTTGCGTCAAAATAGTCCTATACTTTTTGATTTACACGGTATAATTCTTAAAAAAAAGTTTCGTAAAATAAACCACTGCACGTGTTCACTAAAATAATTCAATCTAAAAACCCTCTATAATCTAGCACCCCCGGCAACGTGTAACCCTCCTTTTTCCCTCCATTACCCCCTCGCCCCTTAGTCCTCGGCCCCTGGGATCGGCCCTAAAGTAGAGGAGGGGTTAGGGTTGCCAATATACTTTTTGTGAGCGTCCAAAGGGTCTTTTATAAATTCTAAATTGATTTTCCCCAGTATTCTTCGAAGCGAAGTTATCCGTATCATTGGTAGTTTTTCTGAAGATTTCTAAAGATAAAATCCGATGTTTTTATAAGAAAAGTTATTGCAGTTAATTAATAAATTCAAAAGTTATTCTTATGAATTGTATTGTGTATATTTAAAAGCATTAGAATTTAAATTAATTTATTATATTCCAATATCGACATCCCTGGCAATTATAATATCGATCCATAAACTGCCTTTTACTGCTTCAAACATGTTTGTTCATTTTCTTTATACCTTCAGTTGTACATTAATATTTTTGTACGTTTTTTTTTCTTAATTTAATGTGTGAAAATTACGTTTCTGTAAAAAAAATATTGGTTGTTTGTAAAGTAGGTTTACGATCGAGATGTTTACGTGATAACGTCTTATTGGTGATATAAGTTTTTGGGAAGTAAGGAATTAATGAAGATAACAATTTTTTCAAATTTTAAATTACATCTATCGTTTTATTCACACTTTTGATGATAAATTTCGGGTGTAAAATGACAAGTTTACTTATTCGACTATGATATACATTTTTCTTCATACATTCACGGAATGACTGGCAGCGCTCGAGATGAGACGGGAGATCGGTCCGTCTCTCTCTCGTTATACCTGCGATCGCGCTCGTGAGGTTTTGGTGTGACACAAGTTTCTGAACATGTCACCCGACTAAAACGATTTTAAAGACGTTATCACGTCAAAATACAGTTTTAACTGCTTTCGTAACTGTTTAGATTTGAAGGGAAACTTCGCAACTGTTTTGAAGGGAATATTAGCTCTTCTGGGAATCAGTTTCAAAATTTTTATTTGAGGGGAAAAACTTTCACCGACTTTCGAAATGAAACCATGCTTGTGAATTTAAGATTGTTTCATAAAGTTATGTTCGACCTTCAAGGCATAAGGTTTCTCCGGTTTTAAAACGTTTTTGTTACGATGAACTATGTCAATATTTTTTACGTGCCTGAGAAATCTATTTGAATTTGCATGGATTATTTGTTATCTATTAATAAAATAAATTAGGGGGCCTCATAGCCTAGCGGTCTTATTAAGTGGCAGCTAGGTGAGGGGTACCGGGTTCGATTCCCGGTTCGAGGGCAAGTTTTAATTTAATTTAAATATGTTCTCGGCCTTTGGGACGGTTGTGCGGTACCGGGCGAGTGCCTTAACCGTACATGGAGGACACGGTCGAAGTTCTAAGGCAAACACGAATTATAAAAAATCTTATACTCGACGCTGGCTAATGCACAATCCGTGCCAGAGCCATAAAAAATAAAAAAATAAATAAATTACGTTTCATTTACGATTGTTATTTTATACATAAGTAATACTGACCAATTCAAAGATTTTTTTCATAATACAGTTAGGAGTCTACGTTAACAATTTTAATTATTACTAGCTGGTGCCCGCGATTTTGTCTGCGCAGGATTAAAATAATATTTGTCCAAATGATGTAGCGTGAAAGACACATTTTTATTTTATTATATATACCTACTGTGGCGGGCTTTTTTGTAGGACTATTTAAGATAAACATTTCCATCATACATTACATATGTGTAACTCTAGTGGTTTTGATAGCGCACGCCAGTATAGCTCACAATATGGTAGATTTTTTCCTACTTACTTGATATTTTGGACAATTCACACAATCTAATATATAAAATTCTCGTATCGCGGTGTTTGTAGTTAAACTCCTCCGAAACGGCTTGACCGATTCTCATGAAATTTTGTGCGCATATTGGGTATGTCTGAAAATCAGACAACATCTATTTTTCATCCCCCTAAAAGTTAAGGGTAGTCCAGTCCACCCCTAAATTATTATTTAATTTTTAGATATTTTTTTAATGATACAGCATTAAAAATACATACAACCCCTAATTTTCACCCCTCTACGATCAACCCCTATTTTTTTATTATAAATGATATACACGGCAAAACGACATTTGCTGGTTCAGCTAGTATCTTTATAAATTGAAGTAGCCTATGTGTTATTCTGATATATAAGCTATATTATTGTAAAGTTTTATTAAAATCCATTCAGTAGTTTTTACGTGAAAGAGTAACAAACATCCATCCATACTTTCGCGTTTATAATATTAGTAGGATGATGTCTTCTCTTCCTTTCATCTAATGAATTGGGTGCGCGTGCAAATATAATTTCGTCATACCGTCCATCCAACAATTCAATCCCTACAATCCATGCTTATAGGGTGAAAGATTTAGAAATACCTGAATAGATAGGCCAAATTTCTGGTTTCGGACCCTTGTTTAAGCGTTGACAAGTCTATAAAGGCTATCTTAAAAATAAATTTATCCCTAGCTAGATTTTTAATTGCACTATATTATTGCTACTATATAACTTACCGTTGTTACTTTGCAATAACTGCTTTGTTTTCTTATTATTTTTATCTTTTTGATTGTTTTGTTTACGTTAAAGACATATAGTTATTTTATATTGATTCTTTTTAGACAATATTTCGCAAAAATGTTGTAAAGGGTTTTTCAACAAGAACTTTGTTTTCTAAAACAAAATAAAACAAAGAATTTAGATGAAAATGAATAAAATTTTTATTGTATTACAAAGAGAAAAGTTTTGGCAATTATGAATGAAAAATGATATCTGGCAAATGTCCACCACGACCACGCTGACAGATGTTGATTCTTTCATCAAAATTTTTAATCACTTTTTGGCAAAATGGAGGGTCTATTTCGTTAATGACATCACGGATTTTGAGTTTTAAGGCTGCAATCGATTCGATTGGCTCCGTATAGACTCTGTCTTTAACATAGCCCCACAAAAAATAATCCAGTGGTGTTAAATCACACGATCTGGCTGGCCACTTAACAGCTGAATTTCGCGAAATTATGCGCTCGGGAAATTTGGTTTGCAATAAATTGATCGTTTCATTGGCTGTGTGACATGTGGCACCGTCCTGTTGAAACCACATTTCAGTGATATCCATGTCATCAATAATAGGCCAAAATTTAGTGGTTAACATCTCGCGATACCGTGATCCATTGACTGTTACCGCATTTCCAGCCTCATCTTCGAAAAAAATGGCCCAATCACGCCTCCAGACCACATAGTGCACCACACAGTAACACGTTGAGTATGCAAAGCCTTCTCAAGAATTGCTTTAGGATTTTCAGAAGCCCAAATGCGACAATTTTGCTTGTTGACGTACCCTGACAAATGAAAATGGGCTTCGTCTGAAAAAATGATTTTTTCAGAAAAACCAGCAGGTTGTTCCTGAATGAACTGAGCGAATCTGCGGCGATTTGGATGGTCGATCAGCTTTCATTCCTGCACCAGTTGAATCTTGTAAGGCTTCAAAGCCAAATCCTTTCGCAAAATTCGCCATGTTGTGCTTTTGGATAACCCCAATTGTTGAGAACGTCGTGAAATTGACAAATTTTGATCTTCTTCAACGAGCCTGTCGACTCAAATTTCGCGACCAAATTCTTAACAGCGGTCTCAGAAGGACGATTATGCTGGCCGAAAATATCACGAATTTTACGAAATGTAACTTTAACAGAACCACCATTTTTATAGTGGATTTGAATTATTTTAATGCGATTTTCGAGCGAAATTGAATTCATTGTAATAATTGCCAAAGCACCTGCTACGAATACCGCCAAAAACTAAATGTCAAAACTATCACGTTCTCGGTGTTGCCACAATTGAAAAACAAACTTCTTGTTGAAATACCCTTTACATACTATTTTTAGATGGATAGTTTTTAAATAATGATTAATTATTAACTTTAAATAAATGACTTTTTAAAGATATATAAAACTGTTTTAAATTTGATATTCGGATAAATTATATATCGAATTGATCAAGAATAACACAATTTCCAGAATTCCACATGGAGGAGCAGATGTTGGTTCACGTCAATATGGTGCATCTGAAGAGTCATGAAACCGCCAGTCTGTCACATTTGCAGACTCTGCTCGGGAATGATATCGAAGTGGAAATACTGGTAATTATATTATTTTTATCCAAAACTTAAACTTATTCTTAAATAAATAAATAGTTTAAAAAAACTAAAAAAAAACGCTTTTAAAGCACATCAAACTAAAAAGTGAAAAATAATTCCTAATTTAGGCTGAAAATGGTAAAATGAACAAAAAATACTGGTATTATTGTGAAAAAGCGTGGGTTGCTCGATAGACGACACAGAGCGAGTTTTTTAAATTATTATTTATTTTTTAGTTAAATTTTTCTTATTTTTTTTTCGGATTATTGCATTGTCATCGATCTTTGACAGGTGCGCAAAGTTTGAATTAAATCTGTCCGTTAAAAGTGGGTCAAAATCGAGTCCGAAGGAGTCGGTTACATACATACATACAGGTGAAGCAAATATAAAGCGTTTAAAAAAAGTAGTTGATTTCCGAAGAAAAGAAGGCATTTTCCGGCACACCGTTTTTTGGGCTTAAAACAGCTATTTTCCCCACAATGAATTTTAACTACGAGCAATTGATAATTGCACTCGTAAAAGGAAATAGCTTGATTGCCAGCCAGAGTTAAGACTCGCGATTTTATTTAAATTTACTTTTTACCGTCTCATTAAAGAAATGTACCTGGTGAGTGGTGACATTTTGTTATACCACTTAGAAAGGAGGTAGAAATCTTGTTTTATAAATAACATATATATTTCTGTTTTTGCTACTGTAAATATTTTTTGGTATTGTTATAACATAGTGTGAATCCTCTTCCAGAACAATGAACACCTCGTACCCCGAAGGGTGAAAGAAGAGCGTGCGCACGAGTGTAATATTTGTCACCGGAAGTTCAAGCGGAAACAGCATCTCAAAGTACACGCAAACGTCCATCTTAAAAAGAAACGAACGTACTTTTGCAATGTCTGCCATGAGGGTAATTTATAATTTGTATCATTACATCGTGGCTGCATCGTACAATTGATGAAATGATCAGACCATAGCTATGAATAAACAGCCTAAGCATCGCCCTCTTATTTGTTGGAGAGTGATCCAGTCGTTAAATAGTTACAATATTCACCGCTAGAGGCGCTGTTGTAGCTTTATTTTACTAATTTATAATGGCCACAGATTATGTATTAAAAACTTATTGTTTTTTTGTGCGGTTTACAAATGAGAAAGGTAACCCGTAAAATTAAATTGTTATCGGTGTTGTAAAGTAATTATAATTATTTTCACCTATTACTTGTAATTTAAAAAGGGATTTTGCAAGCGTACTTGCATATATTACGCTTTAATAAATATTATAATAATACATAGTACAGTCGCTAGTACCTACACTAGGGACACACCCTGTATTGAATTACTAAATGATCTTCCACCAACAAGCACATATTTACTTCCACTATGTGTCCAAAATTAATTTGTCGGACCACCAAAAGCCAATGGGCGACTGCGTTTCGTACAAGGAACATTATCGCCGACTTGTATACTTCAAAGCTAAGCTAAATTCTTAGTTTGAAACACTGCACTGTTCGACTCTCCATAATCGAATCACCCTTTCCCTCATTGCAAGATCACCTACATTACAGACAATATTGCCGACGCCAGTGACGCTAGTATTAAAAATACTACTTTTTAGTGCAACTAACGTTTGAAATTAACAAAACCCTACAAACGATATTAAATGGTTATTTTGTATAAGTTTAATTAAAAAAGAAAATAATGCATTAAAGGCAAACAATAATATAAAAAGACTAGCTGACCCGGCAAACGTCGTTTTGCCATGTATATCATTTATAATAAAAAATGGGGTTGATCGTAGAGGGGTGAAAATTAGGGGTTAGTAAAAATTAAAAAAAATTTTTTTGGGGTGGACTACCCTTAACATTTAGGGGTATGAAAAATAGATTTCCGATTCTCAAACATACCCACTATGCACACAAAATTTCATGAGAATCGGTCAAGCCGTTTCGGAAGAGTTTAACTACAAATACCGCGACACGAGAATTTTATATATATGATACTTAAGACTCAAATGAACTCGTTGGTATGTTTTGCGTTTTTCTGATTATTTATGAACACGCGCGTAACAATTGTTCGAATAATCAGCACGTTTTAAAAAACTATGTAATAACAGATGTAAAAGTAGCGTTATAAACATATTTATAATTAAAAACTTAATAGGTTTCCATGACGACACCGATCAAGCGAATCACGTGTGTCCGGGTCTTGTTAAAAATGAACCGGAAGAAGGGGATGATGAATATGAAATGGAACAAAACGGACACTCTTCATATGAACAGACGTCGCCCAATGGAGACGCGAGGAAAGAAAATTATCCTCACGATTTACTCGAGGTATGAATCTTATATTGTTTTCTTGTACTGTATAACTTCTTCATAACGTCATTCGTTATAACCAAAACTCTCTATAACGTACAAAACGTTAAATTTATTGTTCAAACGGCTAACCCAATACACATACATTAATTCTTCCCTCTCTATAACGATTAAAAATGCTCGGTCCCTTGAAATTCGTTATAAAGAGTTTACACTGTACTTAGGAGCTTGTTTTATTATATAACTTTACATGTTTAAGCGAGACAGGAGTGTTCAAGCGGCGCTAACTTCGAAACTTAGGAGGAGTTTTAGACGTAAAAATATTTTAAAATTTTCAGCCCCGCCTGGAAAACGTTTAAATATGACTTAGATCTATAAATCCGCAACATAATATGTTTGCTTATATAATCTGTTTTTAAGGGAAGTCATTAAACTTTACATAGCTAACAACTCAATTTATTACTTAGTAACCACATATTGTTTGCACGCGAAATCTCAGAATAGATTTAACATTACTTAACCAAAGTATTTTTATGATATTTTTTTGTAAATTTACGAAGTTTTTACATTTATTTAGACGAGGAAAAATTCAATTTCCTTATTTTTTTCTTATCTTTCTTTTAAAGTCCTATCATACTAGGTAAAACGACGGACACTTATCTTTGATTGTGATTGGTCAACAGGTGTAATAGAATACGTGTACGCACGCCACATCATACGTCATGATAATACGTTCGTTTGTCTAATGGACATCGTATACGGACACGTCTTTCGTTTTATATTTGTTTTTGTTAATTTAAATAAAATAATGTTTTTAGGTGGTAGTAGAAGAGGCAGTGATACCTAGTCCACAGCGTGTGTTCGTGTGTAAATACTGCGGAAAAGCTTTTCGGCGCAAGGACCATTACAAGATACACCTACACATACATACGGGACACAAATCCTTCTTCTGTCCTACTTGCGATAAAGGTAAATTATTATTTTTAAAATATTTTTTAGTGGCTATCAAACGAACATAGAGTCTGGTTAGTGAAAGAAGATAACGAAAAAGCGCGGCAAATTCAAAAAAAATTAGTATGGTATCCCTAAAAGTTTGATATATTTTGTGGATTCAACTTACTTGATTTTATTTTATTACTACATTGATAGTAACGTATTTAGTATTTTACTATTGATACTTAAAATGACTAGCATTGCATGGAAAACTAAAACTGTATTTATAAAAAAAACATCTTTATCCGGAATAATCAAAATCAGAATCCAAAAAATCTATATGTATAGCTGTCATTGCTGTTATCACTGTCTCTCACATTGATTATGAAACTTTCTAAATGTTTAGGCTATTATACCTGTTAACTATTCGAAAAAAATATATAATAGAAATAAAAATGAGCGAGTAAATTGCAAGAAGTATCAAGTCAATAAATCATACTAACCTAAGAAATTTAATGACATTCTGTGTTGCCATCCGAAAGTTTTCAAATAATTCAATTATCTTCTTTCATTAGCCAGACTCTACCTTCAGAGAGTCTGGGTTCTGTGACTCGGCAAAACAGCTTTTTTCGGGTTTCTTAAAAAAATACTTATACAATAGAAGCATAAATATTTTTTTTAAATACTCCCTTCTTTCAGGTTTCTACCGCAAGGATCATTTACAAAAGCACATGATAGTTCACGCGAAGAGCAAATTAAAGTTGCCAACGAAGAGTCAAAAAAGTGCGCAAGAGTTGAGACCCCCTCCGCCATTTGACGGGCCCCTTAGACAGCAGCAGGGACCCAAGAAAAAGATTCCCGATCTCTTGCCCATCGCAATCATGAAAGAAGAGACGAAAAAGATCACAGAGAGGAAAGACTTCTTGCCAGAGATAACGATACATGTAAGTTACTGTTACATCCGCCAAAAGGCTATTTGACAATGATTTCTAAAACCATTTCAGATTTATGAGCATATAACCTATACAAAATGTTATTTTTAATTTTGTTAATTATAAGATTAAAGCTTTAATAATTCAAATTAAACTTCAATTCAGTATTAGGCGAAGATATATTATTGACTGGATTGCTACGTCATCGTTGATTCCTCTGAATTTTGTGTCACGTGACCGATAATTTTAATTTGTTTTTATAATAAATTATTTACAAATTATTTTACTGTTGTCGCTTATCGCTTTTAAGCGATCTCTACCAGACAGCCATTCTCTTCTCACACCTATTAAATACCTGTTATATATTTAAAAAAAAAATTGTTCCAGGCACCTTCATCAGCTAAAATTCGGGTTCCCTTACAAATGAAAGTCCCATACCAAATGGTGATGTCTATGGACAATGGGGAACAACGGGCGGTGACGGTTGACCCCACACATCCCCAAGAACCCGAAGAGGTAGAAACCGAAGAGATATTACCAGATTAAATGGAGATTGCTAACCTCGTCATATTTAAACTTGAATGATTTTTTTTTACCTAATATGATTGGGAAAGTTTGATTTTGAGGATGGTCACACTACCATATTAATATACATATTTTAAAACTAAATCAGTGTTTAGGCGATCATGGCACTTTTACACTTACGAATTTATTGAGTGATCCACTTTCCGAGCTGGTGTAAATATTGATTTAAAAATGCTCTGTAAAACTTTTGAGTCTCGTGGCTGGATCGTAAAATTGTTATTTCTTGAAATGATAAAAAAATCGTGGTTGAATAGTATATTGATATTTTTTAATATGTTGTACATCGTCATCATGAATTATTTTAACATTTTCGCTCCCATATAAATCATATTAGGAAACGTACGTACTACGTGACGTTAGTTTTTTCGACCCCCCCTCTCCCCCTTTAGTTTTCACGTAGTTGAAAAAAAAAATTTGACTCATACTCTCATACATATGTGCGTCAGCACCACTAATTGTTTTCACCAAGTTTACAAAGCGCTAAACACTGCGCGCTATATTCGAATATAGGTCGAAAAAATACGAGATTTCTCTCAGTAAAATCAACTACGTGACAAAACCTTAGCCCCCCCCCGCTCCCCCCTCTAAACGGGTCACGTAGTATGGGTACGTTCCCTTATCTGATATAAATTTTTAGTTTTGACGTAATCTATGCCGCCATTATGCAACAAAGCTACACCTACATTTTACGATTCACTAACTAGTGGCCATGTTTTTGTTGTTTATGTCATTAAACGATGATCAATCAGAGATTAGTTCATGAAATGGTCAAACGGTTAACAAAATATTAATTTTAGAATCCGGTCACGACAACACTATATTCACGTTTTGATAATTAATAGAACTATCCCATGTTTCGCAATCACCAACACGAGACCTTTTTGTAAGTTTGTATTTGTTTGTGTATTTAATTAAGTCTTATGACATTGGTTTAACTACATCCGGTAGTTAAAAGTGTTATAAGACTGATTTATATTTTAGAAGCTACTATGAAATTATACGATTGGTTTTATAGAGTGGTTTACGTTACGAATCATATTCGAATTTAACTAATTTTCTAGTTTCGTTGTCGAATCATGAATACTCGATATAACGTTGTTTTCTTTACAAAAGACATTTTTTGTTTGGACGAATACGAATATTATTCGAAAGCGTACACGTATACGACGCGCTGAAACTACTAAAAAACTTGCAGTGCGTTTTTATTATTTTTGGCTGACTCATTTTATTATAATTACACATTGCCGAGGTGTACACAATTTTAGGTGACCATGAAGTTCTTAAAGTAATACGACCATGCATTGTTTATTGACAAGTGGTAGATTGCCTTGCAGTTTAACATGTTTTTAAATAATTCTCTGTACATAACGTTTTCTTAATAAGATTATGAAAATTTTTATATTTTATGTAAGTCTAAGATAGTTTAATGTTCGCTCATACGTTTTATTGTAATATATTTTTATTTAAATAAATCATGATATATATAAAAGCCAAGTTTTATTTCAATTTTACAGGGAAGTATACACACTTAAAAATTTACTATTTGCTGGACTTTTTTGATTGAGAGATAGATAAATATATGGAGTTAAAAATTGTTTGATTGACGAGTTAATACGGAACTATCATACTCTTAATTCAATCCCCTAAAACTCGACTCGTATGTTTAAATCATGATTTTAACTGTAATCACAATAAACCTAACTGTCGCACGCCCAGGATTTGATTTAAGTAGAAAAAATAATTGCTAAGGGTTAGTAAGATCAGAAAGCTAATTATTTGCCCTAAAAAACATTAATTAAAATTAAAACTCGCAAATAGGTAATCTTAGTTCTTTGAGTACGGATTTGCAGGAAAAATTTAAACTGAATTTTAAGTGAAGAATCCTTGTCACTATGCTATGGAAAAAAAACAAGTCATACTTGAATAATATTTATTTAATTCGTAATAACACTAGATATGTTATAAGTATATATTGCAGCTAATTTTCTACAACAAATTGGTAATTTAAATTATTAGATGTTATAAATATACTACATTCTAATAACGAATTTATGAACCTCAATTAGTTAAAGAATTATTGATTTACCAAGTGACGCGAGACTAGAAAAACCATTCATTAGCTATTTGAGGTTTTTAGTAAATTTATGGATTAGGGTTCTATAACCACCCTTTTTTGGCAAGAAAAGAATTATATTATACCAAAGCCGTTGCTAGAAAAATTGTTAAGGCGTTCAAATTTGTTCAACTTGGTAAATGGCGCATATATCTAACATTTTGTACTAAATTCTGATCATTCATATATGATAATGAATTATCTGATCATTTCTTATTTTAATGATCATAAACAAAGTTGTTCGCCAAATATTTAATTAATTTTCCTAAACATCAACAAAAATAACAATTTAATAACATTTTTAAACTTTAAAAGTTAAGACAATTTTGAATTTGGTCTGTTTTACTACATTTAAGCGTAACTTACACGAACTATAGAATGTTGTTCTAATTCGGATGTACAGTTCCTCAAATTAGTCTAGAACTTTCTTTGATAATTTTATATGTATGTTGCAGCCAACAAGCCTAATTAGCCGTTTAACTAGCGGCCTGGAAGATGTTCAGCCAGTTCTTCAAACAGCTAGGCAAATGACTTGGATCGATGACATTTCATTACTTGCCTAGCCTGTTGACTGTTAATTTTATCTAATTCCACTTACTGCCACTCTCAAACTCTCAATATGGCGTCGGCAAACCACAACTTTGATGGTGTTTTCCAAAGTTTCATGAAAAACAACAAGTACAATGGAAGAGTGTAGTGACAATAATAATGTGAATTTGACTCAAGCAATTTAGTTTCAAAAGATATATTTTGATGACAAATGTTTCATCTTTTTTATTTCTGCCAAATAATGACTCTGTCGTACGAATGGCCTAAGCATTATCCAGCCAGTTTATTAAACGTTGTAATAAACGCTACGGCTAAATATCTTGCAGGCCGCTAGTTAAACGGCGCCGTTTAGTTAAAAGGCTAGGCTATTAATTGAACGGCTAATTAAACTCGTTGGCTGCGACATGTATATCTAAACGAAATGGTTTGGTTTATTCCGACTAGTAGGGTTATTCTGTAAAACTCGACCGATACCGTCCATCTCAAATAATTTTAATGATTTTTGACATCATCTAATAATAAATTCGTTGATGTCTTCAGTCAAACGTGAATTTAAAATTTTTAAATAATTTCTATTAAAGTTACGTCATAAGCCTACAGCTTATTTCCTGTACTTTTTACGACTCTGGTTTAGATTAGTCCTTGTACATCAGAATTAGAACTATTAATTATAATTATAGGTCAGTTAATATTATTAATATTAGGTCGCACGCCTATTCAAATACTACATATGTATTAGTAGGGTCAGGCGCTTCAGACCTCTGTTGTACGATAGCAATGTTTTTGCTGTTTAATAATAATTATGATTTTCAGAAGTCGTCTATAGCACCTTGTCAAGACGGCTCTAAAGGAGGCGCCGGCGCAACCTATGAAACATCAAAAAATACATTAGGTACATACATTTCTAAGCAAATTGACAAAACATAACAGCAAACAAACATAAGGAACAATGTTTGCCAAGTCAAAAATGTTGCTATATTTATTTTTAAAATAATATTTCTGGAATTTTCTGGAATCTTTCTGTGAGCAATTGATCGCGGTTCACGTAGTAATATATATTATTAGTAATATAAAATATAATAGTAGTAATTGTAAGGAAACTGATGTTTTATACCTTAATCGACTATATGTATCAGACACAGAATATATTCACCTAAATAACCTTTTGTCTCTTTTCACCACAGCGTAAACATATTTTGATAGAAAGCGACGAAAGGTTACTTTAGTAAAAATACAATTAGGCTGATCTATTGTATATAAATAGTTAGTCTCTACATACTAGAATTTTTATTAACCTGTGAGAGAGGTGGCGTGGTTGTTTCTTGTGATAACTCCGCCTTTACTCGGCGAGCGATGTGTGAACGCGTGTGTTTTCGTAAGTGGTCCTTACGGTAGAAACCTGTAAAATATACTTTAAATGTCTAGTGACCTAGTAACATCGTTAAAATAACAAGATAAATTTATCTCAAGAAAAAACTACAAAAAGGATTTGATTTAAGATTTTCGGATAAAAGCTTTATTTGTATTTGCAACTCAACAGTAAAAATTTGTAAATAATATTATAGGACAGTTTATTCCGATTATATTGTATACATTTAAAAAAGGAAGTTGCTTTGTTGCTGAACAAAAACTGAATACAAACTTCATAAAAATATTGTTTTGACAGCTTGTGAATTAGTCCAGTCAAATTACGAAATAAATAAACATGAGCGAACACAGTTTGGGGATTTTAAGGATCAATTATATTCTGTATTGTATTCTGAGCATAAATTCCAATTTGAGGGGTTGTACTGAGGTCAGCTCAAGGTCATTTCGATGGAAACGCGTTTAATTCGATATCTCGAGAATGGTTAGTGTTAGGCGAAAAATTGTAGAGACCTTTTGTTTTCCAAACAAAATTTACTAACTTTTTTATTTGAAACTTTTTTTATAACATTAATATTTTTCAACTTATTACTCCCGCAAGGCAAAAATTTTACTTTTTTTTTCATTTTTCGTCGTTTTCTCCCCAACCATTCAATTTTATTAAATTTTACCGATCATCGAAGTGTAGATCTTTTAATTATGAAAAATTTTGTTCTTAAACTTTTTTCCGTAATGCCAATACCTTCGGAGTTATAGATTACTTTACCGAGCGAAATCCGATATACATTCGAGTGCTTTATGACACCTTGAAGCAATTGATTATAATAAAGAAACAAAAGTTTAGCCTCCATCAGCAGCCAACATTATAAAATCGCAGCACGCACTGACATTACAGTGGGATCGTCACACAAGCACTTAATTTCAAGTTGAATAAAAACAAGCAAAGCACTTTAGACATGTCCTTATAGAATACCATAACTGAATTGTTAACCTTTCCCACATTCGTTGCAGATGTGTCGTTTTTCGCCCGAATGTATGATGAAGTGTAGAGTCAGCTGTTCTTTCCGTTTGAAGGCCTTCAGACAAACCGAGCAGACGTGAGGCCTCTCCGCGTTGTGAGATTGCTTGTGGCGCGTTAAATGATCCTTGCGTTTTAGTGCCGCGTTGCAAATGTCACAGATAAACCTTAAAACAAAAATCTAGGTTTACTATGAAGCTTTTAATTTGGCAAAAGAATAGTTTCTAAGATTCACAGTCAAGACTTATAGCTAAGTTTGACTCCGGTATATGAAAAACGTATTGGATGTGACAGTTAATTTTTGGCGGAAAATCTCGACACTTAATCTGAGGGTGACTTTTGCCACTCACTATACTGTACTGGCAAATGCAACTTTTGACTTTGCCAAATTAAAACTTTATCTTTTATTTTGGTCATTATTTTTTGGAACGAAGTTCCTTATCGCCCGTTGTGAAAGGGGGCTAGACGGAAAAAATTCTTACAAAAAGTTGTCACGACACTTTTTTGCTATTTGCTATTGTAATACACCGGTTCTCGTCCGATCACCGAAGTTAAGCAACGTCGGGCGAGGTCAGTACTTGGATGGGTGACCGCCTGTGAACACCTCGTGATGTTGGCTTTTTTTGTAGGGATAAGAAATGAAAATTATTTTTGGAATCACTTAACTAAATTAGTCTTGTTGGAACGAAGTTATCGAGCGTTGCGAAAGGGGGCTAGACGGTATAAATTAAGACCAAAAGTTGTAACGACACTTTTTACTGTTATGATACCAATTAACATATAAATTAATCGAAAGGAATTTCGTTCCATCCGGGTGTCCCTTGACACCTCTAAAGTTTTTTGTTGTTTTGTGTAGCAATAACTATAGTTTCAATTGACTTGATTGATTAAATTTAAACACTTTATGATGCTAAATAATTGACAAATGATGTTATACAATGTGAACAGTAATCGCTTGGAAATAACAAAATATAAATTACTTTCTCTCCATAGTATGTCCCACAAGGTGTTGATCAACGAGGTCTCGTTCAGGGTACGCCATGTGACACTCCGGGCAGCAATACAGCGTGCTGCCATCTAGAAACAATTATTCTACCATTTACCAATATAAACATAGTTGGAACTAATACATAGTAATAATAAAGTATTAAGAAACTCCGGTAAAATAGATTCATCAACCATTTTAACTTACTAATTATCTTACTGTTGTGAGCCGCTCTTACATTAGTTTAGATTTGTCTATGTTGAAATGTCTTATATATGTTAAACGTAATTTTTATTAAGTGAAGGACATAAGCTATAAGCACAATATCAACAAATCGCTCTTGTAAAGCAAAAAAAATAACAGGTGAAAAAAAAGGTTTGTCGGGAATCCATTTATGTCAGAAATAATTTATTTCATTTACTCTCTCTCTCTCTCTCTCTCTCTCTCGTCTTAAGTTTACCTAGAGCGGTCGTGATCCGTATCTCCCCAGGCTTCGGTCTCGGCTTCTTAACTTGAATATCTTTCTTTTTTTTCTTCTTTCTTCCGTTACTGTAGTAGAGTGAGTTGGTATCGACGGTATTCGTTCCTTGCGTGTGCGTGGTCACAGTGTGAACTATATTTGTATTCTGTACAACCACGCTGTGCTCATTATTTGGAGCGATCTGAAATATATAATCCATGCCACCAATATTATTACCATAAATGCATAGATGCATGCATGATACATCCGTTGCGTACTATCCGCTATCTTTATATATCATCATTATAAGACAAACCTCAATTATTTTAGTTAGTTGACAAACGAAATTATCATACAGAGTACGTTTTGCCATTTTTAAAAAAATATTATTTATTAAAAAATTTAAATACGTTTGTATGTTGGTTAGTTATTTTTTTGGACGTTACTTAATAAGTCACAATGTCAAATATTCACGTAAGTAGTAAGAGCTAAAAGTGGGTTTAAGTTCCAAAATGACAGCTTTGTAAAGACCTGACCTGTGACAAAGTAGCGATAGTAGGAGCAGTCGCAGTAGCTACGATGTTTGTTTCATCTCTCTTATCAGGTGTTGAGTACTTTAGTAAATGATGCAATGGCAGAGGTAATGCTGCTAAGTAGTCCGCCACTCCACTTCCTATTGTTTGCCAGGTTCCATCTGACATATCGCTGATACCTAAAAATAATGGTCGCTATATATTGATTTTATTATTTTTCAAGATTATGTTTAGGCCTGTAATCTACAGATTTTAATTATTAAAGCTATCATTTAAAATCAATCAATTTGTTTCCTGGAAAAAGACCAATGACGACTCATTGGTCTAGTGGTTAGTTCCCCTGACTGCGAATCTATGGGTCCCGGGTTCGATCCCCGGCTGAGACGAACATCGATGTGATGAGCATTTGGTGTTGTGCTTAGGTCTTGGGTGTTTAAATATGTATTTATATGTCTATCTATCTATAATATGTATGTATATCCGTTGCCTAGTACCCATAACACAAGCTTCACCAGCTTAGCATGGGACTCGGTCAATTGGTGTGAATTGACTTTAAAAAAAAAATCTTGGCCAGCAACGAAGAAATACTCTTATGACACAATGTAGTGCCCATTAAACGTTACTCAATTCTTTCTTGCAAATCTATTTGAAGTGTTGATAATTATTGATTAATTTACTAGATAAAAAGGTGAATTTCGAATCACCTACCTACATATATTTTCGTTGAGGTTACTTAATACAACATTTTTAAAACATACTAAAGAGATCGGACTATAGCTATGAAACACAAATTTGTGAAGATATAAGACAACCGAGTGACAATTTTTTATTTCACAAAAGATCAAAGTGAAATATTTGATAGCTAGGAACAGTTTTTATTGCAAAATTTAATCGTCGTTTTTAGTATTATTCTTTACTTATTATTTATGCTACCCTTTTAAAACCTTCCCTAAAGTTCCACAAATATTGCAGGAACATAATTAGAAAAATCGGTCCAGCCATTCTCGAGTTTAAGCGCGACAAACGAAAAGCAATTCATTTATATATTTAGATTTATTTATTACAATTTTGTTGCAATTATAGTACATATTATACAATCAGATAACATGATTTACTAAGGAGGGAAAAGGCGGCCTTATCGGCTATCGCTAACAAGCGATCTATTCTAGCCTCCACTAGTATACTCCCTAGTAAGGAAAACGAAAATGCAAAAAGTGCTAACTAAATTAACAAAAATAAAAAAATGTGTAGTTTTATACAAATACAAAACTATAATCTAAAATAAAAACTCATGAAAAAAATAACAAACTAAAAACTCATGAATCACAATTAATGCGAAGATATAATATACAATAAAATAATATCAATTCCAAAAACATAATTGTATAATCATATACAACATTAAAATTTGTGTATTGCACGAGTTCACCACTGTCGAGCAGTGTTGGCCTAGTGGCTTCAGCGTGCGACTCTCATGCCTGAGGTCGTAGGTTCGATCCCCGGCTGTGCACCAATGGACTTTCTTTCTATGTGCGCATTTAACATTTGCTCGAACGGTGAAGGAAAACATCGTAAGGAAACCGACATGTCTTAGACCCAAAAAGTCGACGGCGTGTGTCAGGCACTGGAGGCTGATCACCTACTTTCCTATTAGATTTAAAAATGATCATGAAACAGATTCAGAAATCTGAGGCCAAGACCTAAAGAGGTTGTAGCGCCACTGATTTTTTTTTCACCACTGTAGGTCTAATATATATACAGCCACTCTTTTAATTATTAAAAAAATCATGTCTTCTTACTGATAAACTCAGCTGGTGCAGCAGTAACAGTCCGATCTTGGCGAACATCCTGCTTAAGTGCGCGGGCGAGGGCGGCTGCCTCTTTTGGCTCGTGCAGAACAACGAGGAGCTGCTGAGTTCCTTGCTGGAGCGGTGCTTGGGTTACTATAATGTTAAATTCATTAAATTATAAAACACTATTTTATTAAAATAAATAATTCTTTGAAATATATTTGTAATATTTAATCCGATTATTTTTTTAAATATAGGTTGTTTTAATGGTTATTCAAATAAGTCAAATGATTCGATAAACAAAAGAGCTTAGCATAAGATAGTTGGTTTGCCGACCCCATACTGTCGGAGTAATGATTCGAAATTCTAGACTAGATAACGAAGAAAATTTATACAAAGAATAATTTTGCACATACATTTTTATTAGGAAAAACCTTTTAGTATAACTAATAAATGATTTCTGGACGTCTAACTACTCATGCCAATTTCTGTGCCGGGAACTGAGATAAACAATTGTATACTTAAATATGAACGTAAATTACGTAATAAAAATCAAACCTTGCTGCTGTTGCATCATAGTGGCCATGATATCTTGCTGCAACTCCTCACGATATTCCCGTTTGTCTCTCTCTTTAAGTTGTTCTTCAGTAATATACTGCCCGGTGTAAGCAATATTTCCGACGTTAACTGTTGATGAAGAAGTTATTACTTTACACCTGTTATTGAACACGAGCAAAACAGTATTTGATTCGGTAAAACCTATTTAAGATTACCTTGTAGAGATTCAGATAAATATGCGTCGTAGATGGAAGCGGATTATAGTTTTTCTAAGGATTAAATTATTGTTTGGCCTATCTCAATTTAAAACTTGTTATAATTAGACATTTGATGTGAAATTAAATATTTTACGGGATGAATTCCAAGAATTACGGAAAGTGCGTCAGTCAAGAGCACTAACCGAAAATGAAATATCTATACCGATATTAGGTATAGCTTTAAGATGATATTTATGACAAAAACTTATATCTTTTTATGTCATATATATATATAGCGTACCAGTCGGCATAGTACCGATCCCAGCAAGTGTGACGGCTCCCTGTTGTGGGTTGCTCATGACGACCACACTTTCTCCTTGTCGGAACTTCATGCCGTCCACAGCTACGGCCCCATTAGGAGATACAGTGAACTGAACGCCGGGAGCCTGATAACTTCTTTCCTGCACCATACTCCCACTGTTAACCACACTTCCCCCACCCTCGTAGCCGAACTTTGCCGCAAACTGTTGTATGGTGGGCAATCCCGTACCCGACGGAATGTGCCCCGTGAACGGAGCGAAATTCATCTGAAAACACGGCCATCGTAAACGCAGCGTGCAAGGTAACTTATGAAGGGTGTTGCCCCATAGGGCGATCAACCCCCGCCATTCTGCCTCACCCCAATCGCATTTCCAAACGCTTTATTTTTACGCGCTCCCACACCATCATTCAGCCCCACAACGCCCCAGGCGAGCGGTGCCGATTTGCGGGTTATTTTTTTACTATAAAGGAACGCTTACCTTGTTTGGGACTCCGTTGAGGATTTTCACATAGTTTTAATAGTCGAACGTAGGTGAAATATAGAGGAATCGGAATGGCGGGGTGCGCAGACATGATGCGCAGGTGAGTAGGCATGCGTGTAGGACGGCTAAGCCACTAGGCGAGGGGCTGCCACCCAACGACAACGTGTGTGGGGTCTAATTTACCTTTAACTCAATGAATGGTTGAGGGGATGGGAAAGTCCACCCCTAACTTCTATGCACGAGGTTGCGACACTGTGTCTTACATTCCAGCCATCACTTCCTCGCACACGCGTGTACTTTATCTCTATCGTCCTGAAGAAATGAGTAACACAGCTGGTTTCAAAAATGGTATTTGTAAACTGATATTGTTTTCAAGATAATATACACGGGCATGATTAAAAACTTCAGAGTATTAAGGTAGAAGGTATGTAATAAAAAAACAATTAAAAAATCAGCAACTTTATTCTTGATTCTCATTAATAAATAAGTTTCATACAAAAAGTACAAAGGGATCAACTAAAGTTCATCGCACCTTAACATTTATAATACTTTTAACTACATGATTTAAAGTATACTCTTAACTGGTAAAAAAGGTACAAAAAATATTCGATTTAGACAATTTTCTAAAAAACTCAATTATGAAATTAGGTCTAATGGAATCACTAAATATACTAAAAATTTACAACTTACAAACGAAAATATTCAGTACATTAGAGCACCTTGGTGGTTATCTAAGCAACAGTTTCATGCAAACTTAAGTACAAAAATATATTTAAATATGTTAAAGCTGATTGTGATGAATGCAACCAATTTTCACGCATGTGAAAATATAACTATGATTGATTTACGAATGGCATGCACTTTCCGATCGGAAAATCTTTAGGCAAGCTATTTTTGTCTCCACCTACAATCATATCTCTTTCGATAGCGTGTGGGTGCGCCGACGTATTGAAAAAAACTTTAGTTCAACCACCGTGAGAGATAAGTTTGTAGCGGTACACAAATGTGAAATCTAGGACAAAAGTCAATTTCACAACTGCGATCTAGCACTAATTGCGGCAAGAGTTCGCCATATTTAGCTAAGAGAAGGCCAATGAAAACAAAACAACATAATAGTAGTTTTTTACAAGTACACTCAATATTACATAAAAATACATTATTTATTTTTTCCGAAATAACTGCATTGGAACCGGTTTAAAGGCGATATTTTGAATGGCACCCAGAAAATACATCACTTACGTGTTTTTATAACCCGCCTGAGATATTTTATATATATTCTCTTAATTAAAAATCTCTTTGTTCTTGAATACTGTAGACAAGGGGGACTGTCAAATAAAAAATACAAATGGACGGAGAATGTATGAGATACATAAAAGCTTTTTTTATGCACAATTAATTTAACACGATATGATGTATTTAAAATATTGTATGTACTACTTTAGCGGCGCCACGTATAAAGAAAGGGAATTAACTTAGGACGCCAAAGACCTGCTAAATATAAGGGAATAAGCATTTGTTCTGGAGCAAACAAGCACAAGAGAAATATTTTCAATCAAATATTATTTGTCTCATTTGGCATCATATCTTCAGAGTAGCCAAGTTGGTAATGGTAAGTATATCTATATTCTTTGTGTATTTGTTGTCAATCTCATAAAAAAATTTATTTGGTGCATAAATGGTTTAAAAGTTTGTGAAAACGGATAATGGAATCAATTCCACTGTGATATTTCTTGCTCATAGCGTGATGTACCAGACGCGTATACGTCCTCATATACGTACGTTGACAAATTCGTTAGTTATTCGTAGCGCAAAGTCTCGCCTCTTAATCTCACACTTAGCATAAGTCAGGCGAACTATTACCAACTCACGAACAAAAAATGTTTCTGTTTGAGTCAGCTAGCAAGTTTTAGTAATTTTGGCTAGAGCTTTTTGTGCCAAAATATTATAAATACACAAGGTAGTTCCTTAGGAAGGTATAACTTAACCTCAATCAAAACCTTTAAATAAGGTGTTTGAAATTCGGAAAATAACGCGTCTAGTACGTCAACAGTTTTCATTTTCCTTACCTAAATATACACTATAAAATCACGATTTACCTTAATTAGAAATAACCTAAAGTGGAGTATTCATTTCATCTTATATTACAAATTCTGCAAACGTAACACTGGTTTAAAAAAATATAAGAATGTTATAACTAAACTGTGTTAATTCTATAATTTTTAAGAAGTCAGAAACGTACTATAAGCGTCAATTAGTTGAATCTTATAACAATTTAAGCAAAGTAAGGACTAAACAATCACTAACTAATTAATGTTTATAGTAAGCTTATGATGACTTATAGTTAAAAAAGTCGAACAATTTTATTCTGTAACTACAATTGCTAGAAATTATCCGTCCAGTTCAGAAAAAGCTTTAATAGCCCTGTTTTTTCTACATCCGCAGATTGTGACTTAACTAAATAGCGTTTCCATGGAAACGCTTCACAGGTACTACGTCACTCACTCGCTGACGTCGGAGTTACTTTCTTTATCTGAAAAGTGAATAAATACATTTTATGTCATAGAATTGTCAAAAGCAAATCTAGTGCGAACCGATATGATTAAAGTTCTAGGCTCATTTTGTTGCTATAAAGGTAGTTTCATACACAGTAATGCAAAAATGCGGAATAAAACCATATTTTTGATATCAATAGGCTTTACAATGATTACTCAGGAAAATTTTAATATCCGGAAACCTATTTACAATTATTTTTATTAACATAGGAACCTAAACTACATATTCAAATGTAAATATATGTGCGTGCATATGTGCACGTGCTTTTTAGTATAGTTTACATTAAGTCAAATTTCATCTCAAATGAAACATTTCTAGTATTTAGGGAACTACACCTTCAGGAAGTGTTATTATATCCTTTGACAAAAAATAAATTCCTTACGCACTGTTGATTCTAAAACATCTCATGAATCGTACAAGTCGTAATAAAAATCGTAACAGAAAGCCTATTTCCCTTCAACTATAGCAAAATATATCGACGCAAAAGTTTGGTTTAAAATATTAATGAAATATATTATTAGTTAACACAAAAGATTAGAACGTGTAGGTACTTTAGACTTTTAAAATCTACTGAGGTTAGGTTAGTAACACGTCCGTTCCGCACGAAGTCTCGAAATAAAAGTGAGTCAACGCCGGTGTTGCCACGCTTTATATAGGTTTCTGCTACAAGATGGCGTTAGTCCGCTAACAATATTATTATATGACATACCAGTCTCATGTCACGTATGCTGGGCCAATATGGCGTCTAATTGGGCCTCTGTGCATATTGGACCATTGTTCACATTGGGACTGTTTTCACCAATCCCACTTTCCCCATCGCCTCCGGATCTCTGGGCCGCAGCCAGGGACGACATCACATGCTGGGGTATGTTAATTTGTACGGGCGTTTGCACGTTCGCACTTGTCGGTACCTAAGTAAAATATAGTTACAATTAAATACGAAATTTTTAAATATAGTTCATTAATAGAGAAAAGTGCGTATTTACGTAAAACTACTTTTAAAATAACTCTTTTTCATGTTCTGTGAATAGTTTTTATTGATTATTTATATATTTTTATTTATTGATATATTTTCTGTGGCATCTAAAACCAAGTGTGTTCTTTCTATGTGTGTTAATACAATGTTCTTTCTTTAAAAAAAATTCTTAAAAACAATTTACTAAATTAATATTAATTAAAAATTATTCCATAAACAAAGCATGGGTCACTCACATGTATAGTAATCTCAGGCAGTATCGTATTTCCGTTTCCGGGACTGACACTGACGGCTTTCTGTTTGACTTCATATCCAAACAATTCACTATTGCCTTCCTCTTTGGCCTCGTCTTTTGCACGTTTGGTTTCGTGAGAACGCGTATGTTTGCGAAGGTGATCTTTGCGGTAGAATCCTAAACAAATAACCTAATTAGGTACTGCTTAAGAAAATATTATATTAAAAAATATTAAATTACTTAAAGTTTTTATTATAAATAACCCTTGACAATGTTTAAGCTATATCATTCGAGTAGCTTAGTAAAAGGTTTCTGACGTAGTTAACAAAGAGATCTCTGATCAACTTTTTGACGTGACAACGTCTTATAATTCGATGGAGCCGGCTGCACGCACGAAAAAACATGACTCATGCGGTGTTACCTCGTTCTGAGGCGTTACCTCGCTCTGAGGCGTTCCATTTAAATTGACATAATTGTATTTATGCGTACTAATAAATGTAACTTGATCAATTCAATTGTGATTTCCATTTACTTCCTTCTCTATATCCATACAAAATACCTATCAAACAAATAATTTTTTTTTTTTTTTAAATGCAACCATCCCATCAATATTTTTTTGTGACGTTGTCACGTTCAACTATCGTCAGTAAACCGACTTTACAGACAACCGATTTTTTTTCTTTAAAAGCATCGGGTCACGAACGGTCGTTTAAGTGCTACCACAGATAATCACAATCAAACATAGAATAACCCTCGAGGTTAAAAAATGTGTATATATTAATTTATAAACACCCAACAAAAATTATTGTTTCGGTGTAATACATTGTATGCCAGTAGTGCAAATGTACGAGGAAATGAATAATTAGTAAATATTATTTATAAAGAAATCATGGTTTATGCACAAACGAAACTACAAAGTCATCATTACATATTTGCAAAATATAACTATGCTCTATATATTTATCACTTGTAAGTGATAAAGACACTCAAGAATTATTTCAATTTTGAGTTATATAGTATGAATGTCCCCGTGTTTTCTAATGTAACATATTGTGATTATATTATATTATTTTGTAAAATAAAGAAATTTAAAAAAGAACTATTTCTTTATTTATTTACAGCAAACATAGACAAAATTTTAACTAAAAAAAATATTGGTTGTTTGTAAAGTAGGTTTACGATCGAGATGTTTACGTGATAACGTCTCATTGGTGATATAAGTTTTTGGGAAGTAAGGAATTAATGAAGATAACAATTTTTTCAAATTTTAAATTACATCTATCGTTTTATTCACACTTTTGATGATAAATTTCGGGTGTAAAATGACAAGTTTACTTATTCGACTATGATATACATTTCTCTTCATACATTCACGGAATGACTGGCAGCGCTCGAGATGAGACGGGAGATCGGTCCGTCTCTCTCTCGTTATACCTGCGATCGCGCTCGTGAGGTTTTGGTGTGACACAAGTTTCTGAACATGTCACCCGACCCGTTATCACGTCAAAATGTTATAAAACTATTATACAACTTGACCAACCTTTCCCGCATTCCCCACATCGTTCGCTCTTGACTCCCGAATGAATGACCACATGCAGATTCAGATGTTCCCTTCTTTTGAAGCCCTTCCCACAAACGCCGCACACGTAAGGTCTTTCGGGATTGTGGCCAAGTTTATGACGCTCCAAGTGTTCTTTTCGCTTCAACCTGAAAAATTTATTAATATTTTGGTAACAGGGCCCGTGCTCCATAACTCCAAATAGCGATTTCGATCTTTCGACTTTTTGTATCAACGCTACAGATTTTGGAAGTGTTACATAGAAACACGTCGGAATCGCTATCGACAAAGTTAAAGGGTACCGGTGCCGGCAGTGTTATAGAAATTGGAGTGAAATTCAAAGATTTTTCCTCTGTAATAAAACAGAGGAAATTTAAGCACAAACATACAAAATTAAGCAATTCATATAAGAATCAAATACATACCCAGCTCCACATATCCCGCAAATAAACCGCCGTTCAATCTGGTGGACACTTAAGTGCATCTCAAGTTGATCCTTGTCAGGGTAAGCATTCTGACACTCGGGGCAACAAAAGATGGGTGACCCGTCCGCAGCCGTCGCGATTATGACCTGACCGGGCTTTGGCCTAACGGGACGGGGTGGTTTTTTCTTGTATTTCTTCTTTTTCTTTGTACGAGTATCTGAAATTATTATTACCATGGATTTTACTATAAAGGTTTAAAACTTTAGCCCGTAAGTTTGTGCAATTCAGTTTCATTACACATCAATAATTGTCACAGATTTTGTATTCTAATTCGAATTTCTAGTTAAAGTATTGTTTTAAGTACTGACAAAAATACTGAAAACTACTAGAATTTCTTTAAATAACGACAAATTTCTTCGAGATCATACTTTAACTTTAAATGTATTTACTTATATTTAATAATTATTATTCCTCTTTCTCATATATTACAATACAATGTAAACTCTTTATAACGAATTTCAAGGCAATTTTATACGATACTAGCTGACCGGGCAAACGTCGTTTTGCCATGTTTATCATTTACAATAAAAAAATAGGGGTTGATCGTAGAGGGGTGAAAGTTAGGGGTTGTATGTATTTTTTAATGCTGTAAAAATAGCTTTTAAAAAAATAGAAATTAAAAATTTTGTCTAAAAAATAAATTAAAAAATTTAGGGGTGGACTACCCCTAACATTTAGGGGGATGAAAAATAGATGTTGGCCGATTCTCATAGATACCGGATAAGCACAAAAAATTTCATCAAAATCGGTCAAGCCGTTTCGGAGGAGTATGGCAACGAAAACTGTGACACGAGAATTTTATATATTAGATTGAGTTTTATCTCATTTTTACGTTATATAGAGGTGTACGTTATAACGAATGACGTTATAAAGAGTGTACACTGTATTTTTAAATACTTGTTATATTTAACCTAAAACAATTTTAAAAATTACCTTCCAAAAGGATTTCATCATTTCCAACTGGTTCACAGGTGGTTTCATTGATGATTGTGACCTCTGTTTCCATTTTTTCTACATTCTTTTTGACTTCGGTGGGATTGAGGCGTAAAAATTGTTGTAGAGAAACTGGCAGCCCTTGTGTTTGCTGTCAAAAATTACCACAATTTTTAATATTGATGTGGTACTGATGTGGTGTGTATGATATGGTTTATTTGTATGTAACACATTGAAATCTATTTTGTAAGTTTTTTTTTTCATTTAAACTAACTTGGACACAATTTTGAATTGACCAAGTTTTTAGATATAAAAACTTTCGCGAGAAAAACCTTCGATTGAAGACACAAAAGGTATTTGTACTGTTGACCATGGACCTTTACGGGACTTAACTTTTATAGTATTTATTTCTAAAATGGTATTTAATAACAAATATGGCAACAAAGACAAAACAATGATGTTAAAACTTAAATCTTTGGAAAATTAAATAAAAAAATTGCATATTCAAATTTAAAAAAAATACATCAAATAACTTATAAAAACTAATCATAGTTTCATTACTATAGTAACTTAATGTTGAATTACCTGGCCTGGTAATGAATAAACATATTTCACAATATCCGAATGTGACATAAAAATATCTTGTGGTCGATCACTATTCTGAGTGCTATGGGAGTCGTCCTGAAAGAAATAAGTTTAATTTTATGTAATTAATAAATCTAGTAGATAAACTGACTTTATTAAAGAACCATTTTTTTGAAGTTATACTTCTTTTGGCGCGATGGAGAAATGAATGAAATGATTAGAGTGAATTTTTACGATGCACACCGACACCTAAATTCTACATCGTAAAGTTAGTTCTAGGTGGCATGAAAATCGATAATAACTATGTTCAAGTCGTACATTCTAGTATTTTTATATGTATTTAGAACATGTGTTTCGTAACAGTACAATTAAACAGTGTAAATAAATAAATATTATTTTGGTGTTTTTATTAAATCAATTTCATATACGACGGTGATAGTATTTACTAATAATTTATTATTTATTAGTATATCTATAAATATAATATATATATTGGGTTTAAGGTTAATTGTCGGTATGTATAATTTATTTGCATCGTTAATTACTACTGCATTTTAGTTATATTTTTTTCCATACGCCAAAGAAGTATAACTTCTAACGCGTGTACATAAGTACACACTCTTTTTTTTTAACGAAATATGTTTGAGTGACTAGACCACTGCTCGGTCCTTGTATATTAAGTGAAAATGTAAAAAAGTATTTCTAACCAAGCAGAAGATCGAGGGTTACAGAGCCAAGTAATCATGATAATTAAAAGTTAAAAGGCCACAAAATAAGTGTCTAAGAAACTTACATCATCACATTCCTCTTCCTTGATGACAATGTCCCCTTCATTATTATTGTTACTCGTGTTGATGATGGGCTTCACATCTTCTGGATTGTTGATCACAATTTGCTGGTTTTGCGTCAGATACATCTGTAATTGAAATCTGATAATATAATAATTGTGGACTTCATGGTTTAAACTTTGAGTGCAAAGTTGGGGGGGGGGGTTTACTATTGCCGGGGAATGATTTCGGGTTAAAACTTATTTCACGTAACATCATGATGAGAATCATCACACCACTTATTTGAATGAGTACTTTTATTCATAAAGGGGCCGTTCATAAAATACGTTCGCATACAAGGGGAGGAGAGGGGTCTGGGTGAGTGTTACAAGATGTGACAAGGGGGGACGGGGGGTATACGGCAACGTGACGTTCGCCGTTTATCTTATCTTATTATCAGAAATATTATTTATTATTTATATGTTCGTTATAAAAGATATCTATGGGGAGGGGGTCAAAAAAGCTGATTTTAGTGTGACGTCTTTTATGAATGGCCCGAACGTATGATTATACTTGTACATATGACAATTAAATAGACGCAGAAATAACCCAATAACCAATTGGAGAATTATTCTATTGGCACATACTTAGTAGCAAAATAACTAAAAAGTGCTTCTTGCCAACCAAACCTCGCCTATAAATAAATAATATAAAATTACCTGTTGTTGCACTTGATCCTTATTGCCTTGCATGAATTGCATGTCCTGTGGCAGAGCAGCAACCACTTGCAAGCCTGAAATATACATGTAGTGTTATTCGGAGACAATAATCTCATAGTAAATTAATAATGGTGATTATTTAATGCAGAGTACTGAGGTCTATCAATGTCAAAACAAGAGCAATATTAATTGCGCATGGAATTGAACCTTACGACAAAGAGTTGAAGGTACTTGATATGAAAAGTAAAATAAACGAATTACTTGTTAATTAAAATATAATCTTTATAAAAAAAATTTGTCTATTTCTGAACTCTGGATCACTTTCACCTAACGTTTGGAGCTTATATATTTATTTTAAAAAACTAATAGTGAAAGTAATAGTAATAAAATAAATATATAATCTTTTATCCATATTTAAATTATTGTGTTCAAAAACTACAAATATATCAAATTATATACAAAAAATCATTTGACAGATCTCTATGCTATACTCAACAGTTTGACATTTTAGTCACAGTTAGTTAAGACTAAGGGTAATAAATTTATATCCCAGTGTTGCCACCTTAAATACTAAATCTCTATGACGTGTAATTACACACTGACATAGTAAAGTGAAATATTAAAAGATGTAGTGTTTTGAGAGAAATTTGAAAATACCACAATGTCTTATTTACAATATTTTTTTTTACTATATATTTAATAAATATGTAAGGCGAAATGTTAGTCATGTTAATATGAAGCACAATATTAAAACGCACACATATGTTAATACATAATATAACAATATTCACCTGGTCTTATCCTGTAGGTACCTGAACAAGGGAATAAAATTATATATTTACAAAAAGTTCAGTAAATCATTAGTACATAATATTTAAATTATTATCCCCTCTACATTAGCATATTATGTACCAAATTTGGTCAAAAGCATAGGCCTAGTTCAAACCTGCTATTTAATCAAGAAACATTTAAATACACTTTTACTTGAAAATCGAAAAATAAATATTAAAATAAGATACAGTTGTTAAAATGTGGTAGGTATAGTATTGTAATCCAACAAAAGTGTATTTTCATTTCAGTTTTTATATTACTAGCTAATTCTTTACTTGAAGTAAATATATAAGCTTGTTATGTTGATTTTTTTATAAAAATAATTATCTAATTGTGCTGGTATCATTTTAAAACTTCAGTCTTATACTTTAAATACTTGTATATAAGTGTGCATTTGTTATGTGTCACTGCACTGGCGCAAAATATTTCAATCTAATATATAAAATTCTCGTGTCACAATGTTCGTTCCCATACTCCTGCGAAACGGCTCGACCGATTCTTATGATTTTTTTATGCATATTCAGTAAGTCTGAGAATCGGCTACTATCTATCTTTCAAACCCCTGAGTGATAAGGGGTGTCCACCACATTTTTTTTATTTTTTAGACAATTTTTTTTATGATACAACATACAAAAACAAATACAACCCTTAATTTGCACCCCTCTACGATCAACCCCTTAATATAAAAAACTAAAAAATGTTTCCTAGAAATAATATACATGGCAAAACAACGTTTGCCGGGTCAGCTGGTTTTCTATAAATATTTAGTTTAAAATTAATTCAAAACTGAAATTTATTTATATCTCAATATACAGCATGCATGACGATAAATCTGTTTTTCGTCTGTTTAAAAACCATCAACTTTCACATGCGATGTCATACCATAAAAGTCTAAACAATTAGTATTATTAACGAATATTTGCATATAGTGAATTGCAACAAACCGTCAGTCAAGCCGTTTCTTATTAGCTGTATGCCGCCGCTATCATTCGCTTCCGGATACGCCACAGTGAGAACGGCACCCCCTGTACATTGTATTAACTATTAAACTCATAAAATGTATCTTATGTAACAACTGTACATATAAAAATTATGATAATGCTATACCATGAAAACATCTTCGCGACTTCACAAAAGAATTGGAGTGTAAACTCCATGTAATTTCCATCGATTTAACGACACACCCCCTAAAGCGTCGCAATCATTTGGCTTTGGTTGGTTTAGCTTGTCTTCCATACAATGATACATGGCATTCACCCACCCCTAATAACGACAACAATTAAATACTAAAAAGTAGTTTTTAAGTTGCCGAAATCAGTTAAAACTACGTACGTTGTTTTGTCGCTTTATTGTCCTAGCGAGAAATAAACTCGACTGACGGTACTCGTCATACGTACCGAACTTTCAAAAAAATCCGTTCTTTTTTTATACAAATGGCGCATGCAATGCTTTATCACAAAGAAGCCTCAATATCGCAAGATATGAATTAAATAAGTAAAAACCTTCCTACTGATACAGCACAAAAATAACAGACAATTCAAAAGCGTTCAAATGAACTGTTTTTATGTAATTACTAACACTAGTCTGAATAAACTTTATTTTTCTAATACAGATTTTTCTTTCCATTTAACGGCAACTCTTTGTAACGTCAAAATAGGCACGACTTAAGTGTCGTTATATAAAGTTTAGACTATGGCTCCTAATTTATAATAAAAATCTCAATTGAATTACACTCTTTCTGTCAAATTGTGTTAAGGCTGAAAAGAGACCGACGAGTGCTTTAGTTAAAAGGAGCAATTAGACCAAAAATGACGCCCTTTACCTACTGAAATACAATAAAAAAGGTTGAGTTTTAATGATTGATTGTAATTACCTTGTTGAAAACTCTGCATAGGTATCTGCATTTGATATTTGGGTTGAGGTTGCTGTATCAAACTCGGTGCCAATACTTGGATCTGAACTGTTGGTTGTGGGTCACCTAAGAGGAATATAATATTAATAATTCAGTCAAGTGAATTATTTAACACAATAGTGTGTTAACGTGCGATTATCAAATAGGACTTTTATATGCACAATAGGGAGTGCTCAAGTATTACGTAACGAATTTTGGAGGGGGGGGTTATTATAAAACGTTACGATGCGGAGCGGGGTTTGAATTACGTATTATTGTTAATATTATTTTCGACTTTCCAATACTATACACCACATAATAGTAACTTCTAGGTATAAAGAGTGACTAGGTGGTCACGAAACGTTTTACTATACACTTGGGTACAGAAAAACGTTACGGCGCGTTACATAGGGGGTCAAAAATCTCCAAAGATTGCGTGACGTAATACTTGAACGCTCCCATATTCATAGTAATGCCAGACGCGACGTCAGGCAAATAAATACCTTACCTAAAAATAAATTTAATTATGAAACAGAAATCCATCTGCCCCACTACGCTTTATATAAACGCTTTTCTCAATATAGTATGATTTGCAAATATAAAATATTTTCCTCAAGTTACATTATTTTATTTAATAATTGCATTGAGTCAATCAACCTTGTAAGTGTGATTATAAAATCTTCATTAAGGTTAAGTGGTACTTCATAGATTGATCATCATATTTGCAATGAGTGTATACAAATATCGAAGCCAAGTTTAAGGTTCTTGCAAAACTGGCTTAAACGATTTGAATTAAACTTCGTACACAGATGATCCTACACAATCCAATAAATAAGTAAATGTTAATAAATCGTGATACTAAGTTTACAATACAGACTCAGAAAAAGTTTAAGTTCTTTTAACACCCTATCCGATATCTCACTAGAGGTTAAATTAATAAATTAATAAGTGTATAAAAAGAGTGGCGGAGAGTTTGTTGCCAGTTCTTCTCTTCCGTTCTACGCCCTTGATTTGAGAACTGGCTAACTAAATGTAAAGTTAGAAGCATTTCATGTCCATTTCTTTTTTTTGACGATCATAAGTGTACATTTTGTTACCTATATGATTAAATGATTTTTGAATTTGAATTTTGAATTACATTGTTATTGTATGTATTGTCGTCAAATTTACTTCGTTTTATTTGAAATGCTACAATATTTCCTATCTTAAATAATATTGTAAAGTGGTAATCAGCCGGTTTATGTGCTTAATATAAAAGATTAGTAATATGTAATTTTACCTGGTTTCATCCCAGGAAGAGTTATGGGTACAGAAATCAGCTGTGGTGTGGTCTGCAATTGAGTGCCGTCTAGTGCGCGAACATATTGTACGCCTTCTCCCATATTTACTCCTCCAACCATGCCCACCACCTGAAACATAGAATTCTGCATTAAAGAACAACCAAGAAGAGTATGATTAACCTATAGTGCCTTCCAAATTAAACAATATATTTATATTAAAAAGTTTATTGAAGATTTAAAATATATTAAAAATGTCTGTCCTATTCAAAACCATAATTTTAACATGAATGTAGTAAAAATATATTTGTCTAGTCTTAAGGTCTGTTTCACAATGTACAGATAAGTTCTACATAAGTTCCAAATTAGCTATTTATTACTTATTGGTAGGATAAACACTATTGTTGCGTTACTGTCAGATAGCGCTATTACATTAGCGTAATAACATAATACATATAAAGTCCATCATAAGTTATGAGACCGATGAAGTGACAAATAGCACAATTTATCTTCCAAATAATTTATGTGTTGCATGCATAGCTATTTAGTGCTTTATCCATACATTGTGAAACAGACCCTGAAAGTTAAAATCTAATAAATAAAATGCTTAACACAATAAGGCCTGTTTTCTCTAAACAGATTGCATAAGTATTATCACTATTGTTGTTAGAGCTAAGACAGTGAAACCAGTATGCAAGTGAAAGTTCCTAACACATTTGATATTTTAGTCTACCATTGAAATTATGTTTTAGGTCCTGTAATCTATTGATAAAGCAAGCAAATTTCGCTACTGTTTCATTGCGATTTGTTTAAGGATCTTCCATTAAACCCAAAACAATTGTTACTCGGGGAATTAGACAAAAAACATCAGGGTATGTCTTGTGAGTCAACCACTAGCCACAGAGGCGGTCTCACATCCATTACAATAATAATAATATCAAGAAACATAATATGGTGAACTTATTTAAAGTTAGTTAATGAAGTAAGTACCAATATGTGCAGAAGTCAGGCATTTTATATTTAAACAACTAATGCCAATGAGACACAATAGGGCTACTACTTAATGTCCATGGACCATCTCCTAGCTTAACAACTTCAAATTATAAAATTTATGTTGTTATCTAACAGCGTTATATTCCTAGCCACATGCCCTGATTTAGCATGAGTGGAATGTATAAACAAATGGCATTTATTTTGTGATATAGATTAATAAATAGTGTGCTATTAGGCAGACAGGCAGGTCTTGTTTCCTTTGTTTTCACAAAAACAATTAAAGATGTGATTTCGAATTTACTAGCTGTTTTAAAGAGATACATATGTTTCTTATACTTCTGTTCTGTGATATTAAGTTAATATGGCTAAATAAATCTAAAAAAGAATTAAAAATATTTAGGTACTGTCAGTCTCAAATTACCTGTGACAGCTGAGTTCCATTATTAGGATTCTCTTGTATTTTAGTGACAGGCAGTTGGCCACCTGTTGTTACAAAATGTGTGCCACCACCCATGGCTGAAAATGCTGCATTCCAATTCATCTCGGAATCTTCGTCACTGAAAAAAGCATATATAATAGTAAGGAAAAAGTATCATTCAACAATTCAACTTGAAAACTTTAACTTAAAATCTCCTTTAGTATGAGGTATAAAAAGGTTTTTTTTAAGTTAGATAGCTTCGACATATGACTTTTGAACATGAAATTGTTAAAAAACATTGTTTTCTATGTGTATAGTATTTAATATTCTTTAATAATTATAATATAGGATGTACAACAAAAACTGTATTTGTTGTAAATGCTGTGGCAATTTTAGAGTATTCATGAAACATTTGTGGGACCACACTTCTATATTATCTTTTATTTTAAAATATTTTGTTCCTACGGTTTATACTGAAAAAATGGTAGGTAAAGGCATTAAACAGACAGACAAGCTGAGTAACCAGAGACCACTATCAAAAACTATTTATATAATCTAAAATTATATAAATTAACAAGGAAATACAAGAATAAACTGCTTTCCAAGTATGAGCCAGCCAATAATTAACTTATTAATAGCTATAGCACTTCCGTTTAAACTTCTTAGAACATTATATGATTTTGGTTTTGAGAAATTCTAAAAAAATCCATACCACGAGCCATCATCTTGTGTGGGCATATTTTGCATATCACACATTGCACCAATTACACGGCACGGCCGCGGAAGAAACGCAATATCCCACTTCTCGAATACCCCCACAAAAATATCCCACCACCAATTGGGATTACACAGGGATGTTATGATGGTAGGGCCACACCACTGTTGACTACCAAACTAAGCACACTGGAGGCGAAACGACGGTGAATGGCAAAAGATCATCGCGAGAATACGAAAGTGGGTTAAAGAAAGTTTTTTGTACTGGCTTGATACAACCGGTCGGCTAGGTACCACATATACAGACGATGTGTTCAAGTTAATGTGATGCTCACTTTCTCTTTGCTGTACTTTCACAACACATTTAGATGTGCTTGAGTATGTACATGCAAGACGTTGTAGAATAGTTGTGTGAACAAATAGATGTATATCAATGTATTTCATTGATAGATATAATAGTTTTATTTTAGGCATTTGATTTATAAATGTTAAGTTCAATATGTAGGTCTTATATCTTAAATATTAATAAATAAACAAAGTTTAGAAATAAATAATTGACACTAGTCAAATTGAGGCATGAAATAAACCATTGCCATACAGTTATTTAAAGTGAAAGGAATTAACACTTTATTTATTAAGGACAGCCCAAGCTAGACAAAGTTAGCCTTGATAACAATTGTTATTCCTTACATTACAGAGTAAATAATTAAATTCAAGGTCATGTTTTACTATTAAACAATTGTTTTAAATGTAAGTTTATATTCTATTCATCCATCAAAATAACTTACAAATAAGTAACTTTTGTAAGTTATTACAATAGACAAAGGAAACGCAAATCAAAAGCTTCATTAGTTACGCAATTATGTATTCAGTATTGACATCTCAAGAGATTTTCATTCACAATTTTGAAAACCATATGATGGTGGGCGGAACATAGTGATGGAAGGTTGTTAACCCCTACCAACCTACCAATTCCTTCGACCCGATTGCGTGTCCATCTCGATACGCATCCCCACCAACCGTAGGATCCCCTCCAAATACCGGCTGTAAACCAAGCGCACTCCCGCTCCCGACTCCTTCCACCACTGCCAGGAAAAACGCGAGAGGAGGGGTTGCGCGGCCCTCTCGAACTCACGACACTCTTGCGGTATCACTCAGGGACGGCCACGCGCCCCGTCTAACGGTATATCAATGTACCGCTTTCGAAATAAGGTCACGGATACTCAAAAGTTAGCAACAAATATTAATAATACAAAACATACCTTTGGGTGACTTTTCTTAAGTTGTTTTTTTTCGCTGTTCCCAATAGCTCAAACACAAACGTACTGTTGTACTCAATATTTTTTCACACAAATTCACGTAAACATCGTCACTCCAGTCTACAACATTATATGCAGGCCGCCATACTGTTTTTTGATATGAAATTCCATCGCCAGGCGGCGCTAGCATATAGAGTGAGTCAAATAATTCAAATTGATTCGTGATTGGCCAATAAGGAGCATAGATTATACTTAATATTTAAATAAGCAATTTAAAGTTATAAAATTGTTATAATTTTCTTGAAGAAACATTGTATAAGGCTAGTATTTTATATTAGAAAAATAAAGTTTAAAGCCATTATCAAAACAAGATACTATTTAGCCATTATCCTAATATGGACTATTTCTTTCTTGTGATTGGTTTTTGCTTTCAAATAATTTAGTTATTTTTATTATAACAGGGCACAAGGATGATTCATACTGTATTGTAAGTTTTAAAATAATATAATGACATACAATTAATACACTAAACAACAAATACAGGTAGCAAACTTACAAATAACCTATTAAAACCTATTATTAAAACGGAAACTGCTGCCCAGTTCTTTGTATTCTCTCTAAATGTAGTTCAAATAGCAATTTGTTTTCATAGTAATAATTGCTTTGATTAGAATTCAGCCCGGGATCATAACTGGGCCTTCTATCTGAATCCGAGGAAGAACTTGGAGAAGGAATACAGCTGTTTTCAACTTGAATTAGTTGACTAGAGTCAAGTTGTGTCTGATGTGGTAGTGCATTATTTATATTATTGTTGATATGCAAATTATTTATTCGTTTCGATAATGGCATAAAATCACATGTGTCATCTTCACGAGATCGTTTTCTGAAATACAATAGTATATTAATGTTATAAATTTGTATGCATAACAGCTGATAATGAGTATTGACTTCAATTATGTATATTTAGCATTACCTATTTTCTGTCATAGTTCTGTTTATTAAGTTTCCATTACTTTCTATGACTGTAGTCCAAGGAGCAGTACTAGAAGGCGCTTTTACAAAAGTCATCTGATTATGGCAATAAACGTTATTGATACAAGCAAAACTAAAGTATAAGTTTAATAAAATGTAACAAAATTTGTGCACAATGCAGAGGGGCGCAGCTGTTGCACTTTTTGTTTTGACTTTTGACAATACACTTTACAATTTCAACGTGACATATGTAAATGTCTTGCTGCTGTCATTTTCAAGTTTTGAAAATCGAAAACATACTGCATAGTATTTTGAATAGATACTATTTCTGATTCTAATAATTTAGGAATAGACATGCCTTGATTGGCATGTCTATTCCTAAATGAAACAGCAAAAATATCTGGTTACTCATAATATTAAATATTTTGTCGAAGAAAAAAGAGACATCTATTGATGGTTTAACAAATCAGGGTAATGTCTATGTCGCTTGATGTAAATGTTGTGAGGAATTTCAGGTAAAGATGGCGTTCTTGTGTTATATCGAGTAAAATCATCAACGGACAAATTTCTTCTTTTCACGTTAAAAAAAGGGAAAATACGAAATCAATTCACTAAAATAAACTAGAGTCATTGCTTCTAAATATTTTTTAAAGCCCAGTAGGATAATTACACATTTTGCCTTTTTCGGTCATAACATTTCAGAAATAGGGTCTCGTCCAAAACATTTAAAAGCAAAAACATAAAAAATCTCTCTTAACTTAACTTCTCAGTGTAGGCTCTCTATACTTTACAATGCCCCTTGCTAATTAAGGGCCGTTAGTTTATATAAACGAATATGGTCAAATCTGCAACGTTAAGTAAAGTGTGACCAAATAAGGCTTGCAAGGAGATAGTACGCCACCTAGTCTCTTTATGGATAACGAGAACAACCATAAGACCCTCGGTATATGGTTACACGTGCTTTGCTTTAAGTATGTTAAAAGGTTCCCCTTCGCGGACTTCTAGAATTAAGTTGCTTCTACAGATTTTATTGTAATTAAAAATAACATACAATTAGTTGCGACAGTAGTATAATAATTTACAATTTTGTTATTATTACGTTTCGTATCCAAAAATTAAATTTTACATTTAATAATTACAGTAAATTCATCTAAAAAAGGTCTTAACCCGTTTTAATAAAATCTTGAAGATACATAGGTATGTACGTAACATGTTTTTTTATTGGTCCAGTTAGTAAGAAATTTAAAATATCAAGGCCCTTATTATAGTATGTATACAATGTTTTAACTGAAAAAAAATTAGAAAGTGTGTATTTTTAGTGAAAAGTGCTCGGTAATTAAACGCATGGCTTGAATAAAACGGATGCCAGAGAGAGCGTCATTAACTTATTAAATTAACTAATTATTATACATTATTCCGTTAGTTTACTTCGCATCTCGTTAGATCATCTGAGCATATAGGGTTGTCAATCTTTAATTATGGAGTAATTTTATAAGCATCAGAATAGGCAAGAACTTGGGCGGGTTTAAATGTTATAGAAAGTAATGCTCTGTGGCAAAATTGTATGAATGTGTTAATAATGGCCTAAAGGCCTAAATACCAGGCCATAAACTAAAAAAAAAATGTGTTAATAGTATTAATATATGTATATATTCATTATTCCAGGTTGTATCCTATATCAATAAACAGTGACTACAACTGTATAATTAGAACGTTATAAGCATATGTGATAATATCAACTAGATTTTTGAAATAGGTGAGTCCATTTCTAAAGGCCGATTTACATTATCTTAGTGTTTAGGAGAGTGCTTTAGGATAGTACTTTAGTTGAAACATGTAAACGCTACGCTAAAGAACTTGCCTTTCAAGTTGTACTAAAGCACTCTCCTAAACACTAAGATAATGTAAATCGGCCTTAAGAGCTCCAGTTTTAGAGCCTGCTGCTAGCCATTACCTATGGAATAAATTGACAAAGTTCAAGGTTTATCCCATAAGGTTAACGTAATGTGATCTAATAGATTATCCCTGTAACTCCTTTAGCATTAGCTACATAAGTATGTACGTAAATCCACGCTTACATGTTTCAGAGAACATCCCTACTAAAATATCACGATATCAAGCGTATCGAAGCGTGAATAAAGTTTATCCGATTAGCCAGATGTTATTAAGAATTTTCGCTGATGGCCATATATGGCAATGACAAATTATATAGATCTGTTCGTCTCGTAAAAATGTAGCATTTTACCGAGGCGTTCGAATTCCGACAGAAACAGCTGTGGACGGTGTGTGTTATATTAGGTTAGGTTGTTAGCCGTTAGGTAGGATGTAAAGAAGCATAAACAGAAATCTAATAACTCGGAAAATCGGTAAAGGGTTTTAGAGACTGTATACAACTTACAATCTATAAATTGGAATATTTTTTTATGTACAACTATGCCACTGTTCTCATAGAATACAATAAACTAGCCAATATAAAAAGGGTGTGGGAACTAGTCAAGCGATGCCTTTATTAATCGGTTTTAAGCCGGAAGCAATAATTTCGAAATGAAACCTTGGCTAGGTAAGTCATCCGACTCATATCTGTAATTCAAGGGTTTGATAAAACCAACACATTTTGTCATAAACGTTACATAAAAATATTATACGTATATCATAAACATAATATATTATTCGAGTCCACCCCCGCATAATGTTTATGTTAGGAACATTTGAAATGCGTTTTACTACACAATAGTTCTAAACCGAAATTAGTAATATTTAAATACGATGAATTTTGTCATCAAAGATCCTAGTGATTCGGAGCGATGACTCATCTTCCAATACGTAGGCACTTGATATGACTCAGCAGTTCACTTGATCTGTGGATTCAATAAAATAAACGCACTTTCTAATATATGTTGGAGAAATATTTTTAATATTCTAGTAGAAGACGCCTCAGGCTAAACATAATTTCTCTAAATTATGCATAGTCTACTACTAAGTCAATGCACAAAAACTATTACCAACCTTTTTTAACTTTAATCGCATGTCGTCCTGCAGGGACTGATCAAGAGTTCTGACCGCTCTAGGCTATTTACCAGGATGCGCCCCCGCCAGGTGACAGGTCTATTACGGTTGGTCTAAACCAACCATGGACGTGGTCATCTAGTCTGTGATGTACCTTCGACTAAGTTATTTTAAAATATTTACACTTCTGTTGTTATCTTTAAAAAAGACGAGAGGAATCATACAAGTGAAACAATTTTTCTAATGATTAATGATTTATTTGAAAATAACAGTAATTACCTAATTATTATAAGCTTATACAAAAGGCCTTTTTCTTGCTTTAGAGTTTGAAAATTTTTCCACAATATTTTCAAATTTAATAGTTTGTAAAAAGTCACTTTCTATGTACATAAGCGAGAGCGCTGTAAGTTTTTGCTGGCGGAGTGTGGAGCGCAAGTAATTTTTTACTCTTTTAAGAGCTGAAAAAGATCTTTCGCCGCTACAGTTTGTAACATTCATTGTCAAAAAAATTCTTAATATTATCTCCACATTCGGGAACATGCATGAAATATTAAAACTTTGTATCAACTGCAACAAACCCTTTGGGGTTCTGGCGAAAATAGAATGCTCGGCCTCGGTGTCAGATTTTAAAAACTGCGCCAAATGGACGCATTCTTCTGCAAAGGTTTCTCCTAAATCAGTGGCATATAGTTGTTTTAACTCATTTGCTTTGCTTCTAATAAATTCACTGTCGTCTATTTCATTCAGTTTCCGTAAGAAACAAAACGTTGTGTTTACTGTTTTATAAATAATTTGGCGGTTTTTTAAGTGTAGGTACTTTAAGACAGTCGATAGGTACATAATAATTATCAACAATGAAAGATCGCCTCCCTTCTAACTCAATGTGCCCCGTTTTAACTTCATCAAAATGAAATTTGGGTTTCTTTCTTCTTACGTCTTTTTTGTATGTGGTCACTTCGCATCTCTTGATTGCCTCTGATTCAAAATTTTCAAACTCTTTTTCGTCACGCAACGTATATAAGCATGTAAAGTCTCATAAAGAGTTACTACGTCAGATAAATCAACAGAACTTCCTTGTAGCTGTGTACTAACGATTTGAAACTTTACGAGCACAGAGTTCCAAAAGCACAACATTATTGCAATTTCAAGAGTATTATTTTTTTCTAAAATTGCTTTTGCTTCTATTTTGGTCTCTTTACTTTGATTTTTATCTTCGCAAATAGAGTTTAATACTTCCAGAACCTGTTTGTATGAACTGTATAAGGCTTTGCTTGCATCTGCTCCATCGCACTCCATCGAGTTTTTGACAGATTTTTTAGTATCGTCGATTCTTCATCTAATTTGGATACTAAAAGTTGCCATCTGCTTGTAGATCCAGAAAAAAAACTGTAAAGTTGTTGTTCCAGTGTAAAAAAAGCAGCTGACTCGTCACTACTTTCCGCGGCAGCTGATCCCACGAGTTGGAGAGAATGCGCTGCACAAGGAACAAAAGTAGCCAGAGGATTTATGTATTGACCAGACATGTTGCTAGCATTATCATAACTTTGGCCACGACAGTCTTTAATATCAAGTTCCAAAGTTTTATTAATGGTCGTAAGAACAGCCTCCTCCATGTCTTCACCTTTATGACCGCAATTGGGTAAAAATGTACACAAGATGTTGATGATGACAAGTTCTCCGTCAGGCGAAATATAACGAATAATAAATGTCAACTGATCGTTGTGTGAAATATCTGAAGAATCAATGCTTATCGAATAATATTTTGCTTTTTTTATTTCTCCTACAATCGAAAGTCGAACTTCGTCAGCCAGCAGTAAAATAATTTCATCGATTATAGAGGATGACAAGTAGGATGAAGAACCTCTACCTTTTTGCCCAAATCTTACCAAATGTTCAGCCATGAAAGGATCAAATTTAGGTATAAGCTCAATACAGCCAAGAAAATTTCCGATTAGTGCAGATCCAATAACTTCATTTTGACCGTGAAATGGAAGCCCACGAGAAGCTAAAAACTTTATTGTTTCTATTACACGTAGTAATACATTTCGCCAATAAGTTATTTCTTCATTATATTGTTTGACTATTTGGGTATCCATTCTTTGTAAAAAATTTCCTCTTGATACATATTGTCCCATCCGGAGAATTGTCATGATCAGTTATTAGGTTAGCATTTTTCCAGTCATTAAATCCACTTTTGGCAAATACGGATGTTCCTCCATATAACTTGCAAGGACCACAAAACACGTGACCTGTGGATTCTGAATACACTAACCAGCTTCTCTTCACAATTTCGCCATTAACAAGCTTCATTTCGAACATGTTTTTAGATAGAAATCTTTTTTGATTTTTATACTGCCTTTCTGATCTGGTAAAATCTATTTCTTCGTTTTGTTGCAGTCCTTTTTTAGCAATATAATCTCGAAATTCATTTTTTACTTGCCATAGTGCAGGGTCACTTGACGGAATGCTTGACGGGGGCTTTTCTTCTGTTATAATTTCGTTTTCATAGTAGATCATCGGCCTTATTGTTACTGTAGGGCTAGTATTGGCCGGAGAAACGTATACAGTACAGTCCGCGGTGGAGGGACCAGGGCAAGAAATCGCTGAAGATACTGCACTATTCACCGTTTCGTTCCTTTCTGCAGAGCTCGTAAAAAATGTTTCGAGTTTACGAGTATTTTTTAAAATGTTTTCTAGCTTCTTTTCTTTTTCTTTTGCTTTTTTTCTGTATTCTGCTCCACTTGGCTTTTTTACTATCAAACTATTCTCATTACCACTCATATAGTCTTAAAAAAATACAGTAACACTTACGAAAGGACAATAAATATACCTAAAACGAATATACGCGAGCTATGTTATGACGAACGAACTATTAGACAAATGTAACGCAGAAAAGTATAAATAAACTACAAAATATGTTAACCACCGGGGAGTCCCCGTGCATCATTGATGCGTTACACCGGGCGCAGCGAGCTGTGCTATTGCCATCTCACTCGCTCTACCACCAATCGATTTGAATGACAAGTCAGTGTTTGTTTTACGCGCGCTTTTTAAATTTCAACATCTATTGTTAAAATCAGGGACTCCCAAGCTTTTTCAGTTCACAGTTCATTTAGTGTTTTGTCTCGGTGTAGTTGAATTATGCAGGGGATGATGCTCGCACTCGCACCTGCGCCCCCCTAGATCGTCGCGCCCTAGGCTTCAGCCTAATGAGCCTAAGGGTTAATCAGGCCCTGGTCGTCCATCATTGTGGCCAAATGATATCGAGTAAGGGCAACTAAAGGGCTTTCAAACTTAAAGGAAAAAGGGTCTTATAATAATTATATAAACTAAAATTACAATCGTGATACAGTTAACTTCCCAAGAATTATGGAGATGTCTACAAGTCTCTCGAACTATACTTTCTCTATTCATACATATTCTTGTTACTTTCTCATAATGAGAAAGATTGTGAGCAGTATGGTTCAAGACTGTTTCACTGTCTAGCAAAAACTCTTGACATGGATATACATTTTTTAAAGGTCTATTACAAATAGGTTTTCTTAGGGTCTGTTTCACAATGTATGGATTGTGCTATTTGACATTCATCGGACTTATAACTTATGATGGACTTTATGTGACGAATAGCGCTATCTGACAGTCGTGAAACGCAACAATAGTGTTTATCCTACCAATAAGTAATAAATAGCTAATTTGAAACTTATGTAGAACTTATCCGAACATCGTGAAACAGACCCTTAGTCCATCAAAACTATCTCTAATCCATTTTGTTAAAAGGAATTATTTTATCAGCCACGACATTTTAAAATCTTTAATAGCCATTAAATTTGTCGTTATTGTACTTTCATAAACGATACAAACCATTTTCTGATTATTCATTTATGTTATTGATTATTCATATTCAACCGTCAGTTGGTCCTTTATTTAAAATGCATTATCTACGATCTGGTGAAGACATAATACCCGAATTATATAAACCTCGTGTCAGATTTCAGAATTAGTAAATACAGTATAAACTATAGTTCAATATTATAGACGCTGAATGCTTTTCTGTCATAATAGACTAGATTGTTGTTAGGTTAGTAAAAACCGTATAGTGGCCAGCCCAACAAAGTTAACAACGCTTATCTACTGAGTTGTATATGTAATTATATTTAATTAATATCAAACGAATGTGGTACGACCGAAAGTCAAATTACAAGTTATTGTCAAGTACGTTCACTCTTTACACATTTAAAGGGTTTTTGGTCTACAATAAAAGCTTTTAAACGAGTTTTACTTCAAAACAAACCGATCTACAATTAGCGAGCAGTGTTGACTAAGATCCCTTCAAATTTTGAAAGGGAGGCACCCCTGTTGATGACGTCACCTTATATAAAAACGTAAGGGTGCAAACTGCAGTGTTGTGATGATAAATATAGCAAAGTCGGAAGTGACGAATTTGGTTTGTCGAATATGCGAACGTGTTATGTGGAAAATATTCTACGTCTTTATATACAGTAGATCTCATCTTTAATTTACGGGAGTATACAATTTTAAAAGAAAATAACTGTTTTGGATTCGATTAGTACAATTATCAGTTATACAATTTTAAATGCCCATATAATAATCCCGTATATTATATATTTATTTCAAATAGTCAGTTATGTCACAGTATTTTCGATGCTATCCATTTTAAACACACAAATAGGCATGACAACTGTAATTTTGTGTTTAAAATATTGGTTGTTTGTAAAGTAGGTTTACGATCGAGATGTTTACGTGATAACGTCTAATTGGTGATATAAGTTTTTGGGAAGTAAGGAATTAATGAAGATAACAATTTTTTCAAATTTTAAATTACATCTATCGTTTTATTCACACTTTTGATGATAAATTTCGGGTGTAAAATGACAAGTTTACTTATTCGACTATGATATACATTTTTCTTCATACATTCACGGAATTACTGGCAGCGCTCGAGATGAGACGGGAGATCGGTCCGTCTCTCTCTCGTTATACCTGCCATCGCGCTCGTGAGGTTTTGGTGTGACACAAGTTTCTGAACATGTCACCCGACTAAAACGATTTTAAAGACGTTATCACGTCAAAATCAATTTGAATGATTTTGAAAAATAGTCGATGAATTGTAATAAATAATTTCTACTCATTAAATAGTATTTTATTGATTAATGTTGATAAACAGTACAATGGACGTTGTCCACTCTGGAGTGATCTAATTATTCTACTATTAAAGATAACTTGTGCATTGTAATGATATTTAATATTTTGCGCACGTGAGCGATCGTAATTTGTTATCACAGAAAATAATGTAAGTACGATTTTTTTAAAAACATGTTGGGTGGTTTATGAATTAGGTTATACGCTTGTCACATGACTATTTTCAAACATAATCGACTCGATAGCGGGTCATATCACGCTTTATCCTTATCCGCTATCTTATTCTAGAGCCCGAGGTTTGGTAACTCGAATAGTTTGTAAATAAATGTATTTCTGGAGTCAAGACTCAAGTAGTCAACAAATTGAATTTTTAAATATTACTTTATGTTTCTTTGCATCCTTTTATGTGCACTGGTTCCATATGGTGCTCGAGTGAGGGTGGTCCGGTTTTAGTTTACACCAGATTCCTATTAAAAAGCTTTTTCACCATTTTTTTTGCACGTGTTCTGTAGTTTGCGTCGTAGAGTCCAAGGTCACGACAAATTTTTAACGTTTCTTTAACCGCCGACATCACGTCATCGTGTTTTATATTACATAACTTTGCAACGGTCGATACTTACAAAAACGTTATAGGTAGGTACATTAAAAATCTCAGCTTTCGAGTGACGGAAAACATATTTTGTGTGATCCTGGGTTCGATTTCCGCTAAAGTAAAAATCGGCTTCTTACGCACAGAGTGGTGTTAATTTTCTGACTTTAAAGATGGATCATCTTAATAAAAACACACACATACACGTACACATCTACCCTATTTCTGAGTTCAAACAATTCAAGTACTTACATTAATCTTAAATGTACAAAGCAAAATCTTATTTTATAAGTATTTAAAAGCATGGAGAAACTGCCTTATAAGTACGATACGATATAGTGGTTAAAACTTTCAATAGAAATTGTTACTGATATTTTTTCATCATTAATTGAAATCATAATATTGTCTTTTTATGCGTAGGTACAGCAAATTGAATTTTCCGTAAATTCAAATTTTGGCGCGAAGTCATATCTACTTCCGCTAGCCAAATTATAATTGTAATGTGGAAACTGTTTTGAATTTAAATTATAACGGATGAAACAGACTGCGCAAAGGCCAAAGACCGGGCATCAACGGAAGTCTTTATCTAGAATTTAAATATAAATCATATTAATGAGAAATTCTTGCGAATTAAATAAGACTTAAGATTTTATTTTACATATAGAAGAGGCACTATTGTTGCTACGCTACTATTGTTTTTACAAATTCTGTTTTTGTTTTATATTATGAATAGATTATTTTTGCTGGTTGATTTAGCTAGTCGGCACTGAAACCTTGGAGCGATAATGAAAAATGTTTGTCCTACATAAATTAAGATTTCTTAACCAAGCTTTTTTTATTTTAAAATATCTTGGTTGGTTGTTTCTTTTAAACATGAATGTTAAAAATAATAAAATCGGAAACTTCCTTCAGAGAGTGATGAAGTACTTAGGTAGTTGGTACATGTTAGGTATGAAATATAAATAGCCTTTAATTCAAGGTGTACGTAAAACCATGAACATATAAGGTATATGTTGCCAATAATATCTGCCTTGACACAAATGTATTTCCTTCCTTCCGGCTACAGATGAATTGTGTTCGGACCGTTTTGCTTATTTTATTTTCCCAATGACAAGTGACAACATTGGTTGAGTTACACCAAAGAGTTACTTTAATTGTCTTTGGCTACATAGAAATGTTAGTATTATAGAAATTGACGTTATCTAGTAAATTAAATTTGAAAGATTATGTTTACGAGGTAACGAAGGGTCCAACGATGTCCTACAATTCAAACCCACATTTATTTAAGATAATTATCTTTTTTTTATATATAATAGGGGGGCAAACGAGCTTGCGGGACGACCAATAAGGGCAGTCTTCGCAGCCCATTGACACCCATTTTTAGTAGGTGCGTTGCCGGCCTTTGAGGAAGGAGTACACTCGATTTTTAAACATTTGGAGGTCGCATCTCTGAGGGAAGACCCCCACCGGGAGTCGATTCCACAGTTCGATAGTTCGCAAAAGATAATGCAATCTATCTGGATTGATGCTGTATTGTATAAAGACTGTTGAGACTGTTGAGTATAAAGACTGTTGAGTTAACAATTTTTCAAATCAATCAACGTATTTATTCAAAAGGTTTATTTTGGTTAGGGTAATTAAAAGCAATATAAATTATGTAACGCAGAATTCACTTCAAAACTGCACTTGAACACAAAAAAATTCCATCTCAAACTTCTGATATAAAGTCAGGACGCCACGAGGTTGTTGGATCCAAAAATGGTGTTGTTGGCGACACGACGCACGCAGTGCCTTGTACGGTTTCTCGTGCCTTTAGAGGGCTAACAGCCGCTTGCGAAGGCTGTGTAGGGAAAATTAAAGCACGGCCTTTATACTCAATTTAGTATATTAACGTATTAATAACTATTAGTATAGCTATGTACGAAAGCTGATGTATAATGTGTCAACAAAACATAGAATAATTTCTTTATTTAAAATCAAAGTATTTTAATACAGTTCATTTGCATTTACATTGCATATGATGCCTATCAATTCAAAATTAGTAATGTGTATACTAAATATGACATGTTTAATCAATTGCATATTAGGTAACGAAAAACAATGGAACAATAACGTAATATTAACGTCATCACTGATTTATAGCATGCGACTGAAACTAACCAAGGTATACAGCATTTAAATATAATTTTTTTGAACATTGAAACCAAAGGCTTTATTTTGATTATGTAAACCCAGGTTTACATTTGAATTTTAAATTCAAGGATCGTCATTTGAAGTATTATATGCGTCTTTCAGAACCAATGCGTCTTTTGATGCTTCAGAAAAGAGTGTACCAATGAGTGTACCAATCGGAAGGTCGGCTATGAATTCACTGTTCTTCAGGGCGAATGATGAGCCTGATGCCTCTTCTATAAATATACGCACCTATAAAAATACCAAAAAGGATTAAAGGTCTGAAAAATAATTATGTTGGGATATTTAAAAAATAACAATTCCGTAGCTAAAATCTTTTTTATTGGCAACTAGCTAGCTTCCCCGCCAACTTCGTTTCGCCTTAATATGTTTTTTTTAGTAGCTACATACAAACGTATGGAACTTTTTGATATGCTATTCAATAGAGACTGTACGCTTTCCAGAATAAAATCGTACGTAAATACGTTTAGTACGTAGGATACGAAACAATTTTTTTTCCACAGAGTTCTTGGAATATATAATAAAAAATAAATCGTTTTGTTGCAAACGTCTTCGAGTTTGGCAGCTAGCAACATATTTTGCAAGACATTTTTATTTATATAGATATATTATAATATCAAATATTTTAAAATCATGTAATGATGCAAAATTATTAATTACGAACTACACAATATTTTTAAAGATCGCCTTTGTCTTCTAGCCTCCTACAGCCTACTACGGAACAGAGCACATTACTCAGTCGAAAGAAACGTTCACGTATTACCCGAAACAGGTATATCTCGCCACGATCGAACTCAGAACTTCCATTTTAATGCCTTGCAATCTAAGCCATGCCACGGAGGAGGTTAATGTTGATAAGAACGGCTACCAAACTTTCTCGTTTGTAATTTTAGGATAAGGAAATTAGAACGTCGAGCGTCAATATGATCTAGTTCTTTCGTACAGGAAACAAAGCGTGTGAAGCAGAGGGACGGAAGTAAATTTGAAAAGAACTCAAAAAATTCGATATTTTAAAAGCTTTTCGATGATATGATTAATCCTGGAACGATAAACATTTTCAAATTTGGACAGTATAATTTATATTTAGCCACAGACTAAGCTAAACGTAGCTAATAGAGAGTTTATTTTTAATAATTCATTTGTTTTGAATTAATTTTGAGTACAAAGATTGTAGAAACTTCGTAGATTCGTCCAGTCACTGTACTGTACCTATAGAGGTATAGTGACTGGGCTGTGTATTGCAGAACGATACGCAGAAAACATGTTAGTGTTCGGCCTAGTTAAGTTTTTATATTCTGCGCATTTCCGCTTGTGACTAACTTCCGAGCCGTCATAAAGTTGATACTATATTTTATGTAAGTCTTGAACATGGCGTGATTTGAATTTCCCCCTACTTTTACTTTCGATTCACACGTGTCAAATCTGTGAGCGTATTTCCGTATGTATAATAATAACACCTTTTTTACATCACACTAACATAAAAGAGGAGAAAAATAAAAGTAAATAAGTGAAGACAAAAGGTTTAAATGGGCGGTAATAATGCTAAAAGCAGTTTTTTTCATAATTTATGTAAACATTAAAAATAGTATAGATACTTCCCCCTAATATTACGCGAAAGTGTGTGTATATGTAATAAGTGTGAAATAAATGGATGTTTGTTACTCTTCCACAAAAATTATTGAACAGATTTTAATGACACTTCACAATAAGCTCATACACCATAATAAGGCATTGGCTAATTTATATAGAGATTGTGTAAATTATCCAAAATATAAGAAGCATCTCGTAAAATTTCTCCTTTGCGAGCCATTCTTGCAAATACTGTAAGATTTACACGAATGAATGGTGGTAATATATCTCTTAAATATATTTCTACGTAAGGCATTATCGCTGAAAGCTAGTTAATAAAAATTAGGAATACACATTACACGTGTTTAACCCGCTTCTTAAAGGTAAAGGTATCTTCTCCTTTTAGCTTTTCACGGGAGAAATTTCCTTCCATTGCTTTTGGTCCAAGATCCCAGGGCCGCCAGACGTCACGTATTTTCTGACGGATGAAATGTGGACGATTGGGTAGTGTTAGTATGTACTATGATCGTATGCCTACCTGCTAGCTTGGTCAAACGGCCAATTTCCAGGTATCAGGTAATCAAGGTACACAAAAACATTACTTACTTCACGTAAATTCTCATGGCTGATTTTTATATATGTTTTCGAGTGTATAGTTAAAAATAAATTGTTGATACTCCCAGACACTTTCCGTCGGCCATATTGCTTGACAGACGCTTTAAGGGTCTCAAAATAATTAGTCAACTTCACGTAAATTCTGACGCTCCATTTTTATATATGTTCATCCCACAACTATTTTAAAAGCTTTGACAAGAAGACAGACCGATCCAAGGGGCCAATCATCCCCTAAACTAAATTTTAATATCTCTATGAGTGGGAGCGCGAGAGCATTATCTACGCGCATGAGACTGAGTGAGACCGACTGCGCTGTTAAAGCCATGAAAATTACTTGAAAAATTATTATTATTCAAAAAGGGCAAGCAAAAGCCGTTTAATATTTTGAAGAAAAATGAAGAGTACCAACAAGCATTTCACCGTTTTGGTACGTTGGATATTGTTGGTGATGTAGATGAAGAAGAACGTGTATTCAACATAATACAAAAATTTATCTGAGATGTTTACAACGTTCCTGGAATAATTGATGTAGATGCTGCCAGACTACAGTTGTTTATCATTTACATACATGGTATCTGATATAAATGAAGAATTCAATCGAAAGAATTTAAGAAACTTCGATGCCAGTAACTTACCACCTTGTAAAAGTGAGCTTTGGCAACAGTTTCGACGGGCTAGCTTTGGAACAATGCAAGTATGAAGATGATAAATATTTTCAACTCCGAAAACAATGGCTGGACACTACAAGATGGTAAATATGATTTTCATTGGTTCGATTGAGATCAATTACCGGGTTTTGTCAGTGAGTCGCTGGAAGAACAATCAGGTAAATTATTTTCGTTTCTCATATTATTTGTATCTTTTTAGTTTTTTCAGACCTTCATTGTTTAACTTGTTTTTTACAGAGGAAGAAAATAAGGATAATGCTGATGATGACGATCACGATTTAGATATTCAATTTCAAGATTGATATTTGATGATGATGATAATGAAGATTAAAAGCCACTGTTAAGAAATATTGAAGAATTAATATTTTTCCACTTTGTTTAATAATTTCCAATAAATAATTAATTAAAAAAATTGCTGCTATTTAAATATAAGTGGTATTTTTAAAAAAATATTTTTTAGTTCTAATTAATAAATTGAAAAAAAAAATGTCGGCTAACTTTAGTATTATTTATTATGTGTCAATTTTTTTCTTATTTTTGTTGCTATAATTTACTTGTCAACAAAAGTTCTAAAAATTATAAAATATCTGTTCAAGTAATTTTCATGGCTTTAACAGCGCAGTCGGTCTCACTCAGTCTCATGCGCGTAGATAATGCTCTCCCACTCATAGAGATATTAAAATTTAGTTTAGGGGATGATTGGCCCCTTGGATCGGTCTGTCTTCTTGTCAAAGCTTTTAAAATAGTTGTCGGATGAACATATATAAAAATGGAGCGTCAGAATTTACGTGAAGTTGACTAATTATTTTGAGACCCTTAAAGCGTCTGTCAAGCAATATGGCCGACGGAAAGTGTCTGGGAGTATTAACAATTTATTTTTAACTATACACTCGAAAACATATATAAAAATCAGCCATGAGAATTTACGTGAAGTAAGTAATGTTTTTGTGTACCTTGATTACCTGATACCTGGAAATTGGCCGTTTGACCAAGCTAGCAGGTAGGCATACGATCATAGTACATACTAACACTACCCAATCGTCCACATTTCATCCGTCAGAAAATACGTGACGTCTGGCGGCCCTGGGATCTTGCTCTATTTGAGCCTAAAATGTGTCAACTGTCATATTTTCTAACCAGTGTGGCTCTGTATCAATAAATTGATTTAAACAAATATATTAACATAAATAACGGTGAAAGGGTTTTTTGATTGTGCAATCGAAACTTACTCATGTGATACAGGAAAACATCGTGAGGAAACTGGTATTACCAAAAATTGTGTGTCAGGCATAGTCGACCAATTACTTATAAAAAAACAGACAAGACTTTTTTTCGAAGAATATGTGAAATAAATAATTTTTTTTTCATAAAAGAAATTTATCTCCATATATTAAAAATGTTCAATTTAATTCAATACGCCATCATAAAATTTGATCTAAGTTCACACACGTCGCAAAATTCTGAGGTCAATGACTTGCTTATTTCTTTCAGACATGTGAGGGCGATGAAACTATAATGAAGTTTTATTATTACCACAGTTAATCGTGGAATTTGGAGATTTAACCGAACAATCCTGACAACATAATTTTATATTTATACTAAGATTTATAAAGTATTAATAATTACTTGTAAATAATTAAGACTTAATTATTACTTAAACTATTACTAGTAATAGTTTATAATACTCCGTTGCCTAAATTCGCTTGGTATTGTTTAGTTATAATATACAATACGATTCTTAAAGTTACGAATACCACTACATTAAAAAGAAGAATAAAATCATGATTAATCTATAATCAATCCTACCCTACATATATTTTTTAGATATAAATAATTATGTAGGGTACAATTTATATTCACTTCTCTTAATTAATACAAAAGTTTCTATCGTTGTGTGTTATCTCTTAAACATTCAAACTGTATTTTTTTTATAAACGGGCTCATCTTTAAGTGATATACCGCTCATAGGCACTCACAATATAAGAAGACTTGCGAGTGTGTTGCCAGCCTTTTAGCAACGCTCTTTTCTTGAAGGACCCTAAGTCGAGTTGGTTCGGAAATTCATCAGTGGGCAGCTGGTTCCAAATAGTGGTCCGCGTCAATTGTCTCAAAAACGCTCAGATTTAAAACGCCGGCGTCGAGGTGATATATCTAGATATCCAGTTTTAACATGGCTTTTTTGTTAACATGACTTCACTCTGAAGTTTTTCGATATTCTTTCTTCTTATCTTGCTTTTTACTACTATCACCCTGACCTCTATATGTACATAAGTATCAACTATAGAATGAAACAAACAATAGTATTGGTTGATGTATTGACCTGGTTCTCATAGTTTCACCTATACTTTACGGTTTAATTGTTTCAATAACTCACGGAACTTTTATTACTTGTTCCTCTCGAGTACCAGCTGTAAATAATATTTTATAGGATATGGACGACACAAAACGTGGCCATACAAATGTCTAAATAATTACAAATATATTATGTAAGGAAAAATAATATTAACTTACCTCAACTATTTAATAGACGAAACTAAAACACATTTGTTAAATAATAAAACGTGTGTGTACTTATGTATGTACGCGTTAGATGTTATACATACTTCTTTGGCGTAACAAGATAAAAATCTTTTCAAAAAATTTATTCTACGTTTGTATATGACAAACTAAAATGTTGACTATCGCTAATTTAAGAGTGCCGGTTTTTTGTGAGGGCGTGCGCCAGCATCGTAAAAATTTACTCTTATCGCCAAAAGATGTAGGTATAACTTCAAAAATCTTTATAATAATATAATACCTTATATTGTATGACGATAGTTCGAGCTGTATCTATATTAAAGTTGATAACTTAAACTATAAATATAAAATAGAAACTTGATTAAAATTGTATCGCAGTATTTCCATATTATTAATACGATCATTGTATGATCCTATTTCCGTCCTATCGTTTTCCTGTAAACATATATAATTATTGAATAATTCTATTAAATTAAGGCCTGATTCACGTCGGGCTTTAAGGAAATTTGTTAATTTCCTTAAAGCCCGAATTATAACCGTCTTCATAGAATTTGATAAAATAACGGGTAGCTCAATTCCCTATAATTATCTTCGTGACGTCATCAAAAAAATGCATGTTTGTCTTATTACTAATCCTTACACAATTGAAAAAGTATACAATAAGAGTATAGCCATTAATAGAGTATAATTTTTAGGTGAAGATTCATATTATTAGTAAATGTTTCATGACTCCCGTGTCTAAATAATGATTAACTCAATGTGATTTCAAGAGTGTAAAATATGTTTTAACTACTTAAGTTATGGTTACAAATAATACAATTGTAAATCGTGGTCAAATTGCATATGGCACAGAGGTATTTGAATATGATTTGAATGAAAATCAAAATGATTTTTCAACTTGTATTTCCACGACAGAATACAACTAAACTTACTAAAAGGTTTTAAGTAATTGTTCTCTTTTTATTTTGTTCCGTGATGTCCACAGCGCGTCTCGCTACTCAGCTTTATGTGATAATGTTGACTGCACCTAAAATGTTGATACACAAAAAAACAGTTTCCCTTTAGTCTTATTGTCAGAATATCATATAAAAGAACAATTCTGAATTCTCCCTGAAAGCGACTGAAATATTAAAATGTTCAGGAGCGATCCTTTTCATTGTAATGATTTCTGAATGTCCTGGCATGTCTGGTCGGTCCGCACTATCCATAACGACCATAAAAAATATAATGGAAAAGAATAGACAGTTCGACAATGCGCTGTTTGGTTTCATTGGAAATATAACAATTACTTCTGCTTGCATGGTAATCATGGACGTTGGATGGATGGACTGATGCATACAACTATATACGGTATATATTAAAGCCGTGATTCCCAAAGCCTCTGGTTGTAGTTTCTATTGCCGCGTTTCAATATCGTAGCGTAATGATATTCTACAGCGTTCCGGGTGACGATTCATTAGTTTGTTATTGAAAATGTCTTACAGCCTTCTATCTCATTTACTCACTCGCTTTTTAGATTGTGTGATAGAGAGAAACAATGTTGTGCGTTTTTATTAATGTTATAGACATGGCCATGTCACAAACACAAAATTGTTTATTGTTGACTGGCACCATATAGTTTAAGGTTTTTTTTTATAATTAAGAGATTTTACAATTTCTTTCCTTTTTTTTTTCTTTTGTACTTCTCTGTCTTACTCTTAGGTCTCATGAAAGCGTTTATAAACGAAATAGCCTTTAGATTTATTACTATGTTATCTGTCTAAAGAAATATATTAAATAAAAAATATACGTCCAGTTTAAATCGATAAAGATACGATTCTCACCAGTACTTTATCATCCATTTCATAGCAGTATTCCACATATGTATAAGCTAAATATGTACACCAGGAACGTACGCAAAGATTTTACGATCGCGACAAATTATAATCGTACCACGCCTTGATAAAGAATGATTTAGATTAAATTCCATACTGGTGACGGAATTATATTCTGATCTGATAATTTGATAATTGCAGTCACTTTTTATAATGTCAATGTATTGCGGAATATGGCTGATATAATTTTATCGATTTTTTTTCGAATCAAACTTGTTTTTTTAGTTGTTTATTGAGTGTGTTGAAGATAATATTAAGTTATACGATATAATTTTTTTTTCAAATCAAAACTTTTTGTTTACTTCGGACCCCACTGTGAAAAAAAATTACTCTACCGAAAAGTGACCCTGTATTACAAGTTTTGGCGCATTTAATATGGATTCTGAAAAGGTATTACAAATGGCCATGAGTTGCTCTAAAATCTTTCTAGGACGAAAAAACAACAACGATTCGGACTTATGATAGATTATTATTTACCTACCTGTGACCAGTACTGTGTGAATCGGACTAAATTAAAAAAATTGGACAGATGGCTGGAGGGTTACGTAGGAATTTGATTAGACGGTGCAGATTAAGTATTATGGTCAGAGTCAGGAATTTTGAGCATATTTTATTGTAAAATATTTTGTTTCCTACAAACAACCATTGAGAAATAATTGTTTTAATACAATTATTATTTCACAATCGTTGTTTGTAATTCTTCCTAGAAAGATATTAGAGCAACACATGGCCACGTGTAATACCTTTTCAGAATCCCTATTAAATGCGCCAAAACTTGTAGTACAGGGACACTTTTCGGTGGAGTAATTTTTTTTCACAGTGGGGTCCAAAGTAAAGAAAAATTTATGATTTGAAAAAATGTTATATCGTATCACTTAATATTATCTTGAATACACTCAATAAACAACTATAAATAGTATGTCTAACGCAAGAACTCATCAGTACCAATCTAGTGAATATTATGAGAAAGAAACAGGAGGTAGATATTTTCGAATTTTAAGAAGAATTAGTAAAAAAAAGTCAATTTTCATATAAAAACCAAAATAAATCATAACTCTGCAGGTTAGGGAGGTCTCTAAGGTTGACCTTAGAGACCTCCCGTAGAACAATTTTTTGCCGCTGATGACCTCATCTATCCCCTATTTGCGTTTGATCCACGACTTTTTGGCCACCCTGTACATATATAAAATTAACATCAATGTAAAGGCAAACAAACCAACTAGAGAAGCTTTTAAAGTTCTGTTATTTACAACATATATAAACTTGATGCTAAACTCCATTATATCACACTCACTCGCACGATGAAGGAACACCTCGCGAGAAAACCGGCATGTCTCAAATCCAAATATCGACAACATGTGTCACACAAAAAATCATCTACTTAAAAAATAAAAATGGTCACAGAAACAGATGCAATCTGAGGCCAAGACTCATAGGTTCGCAGCGCCATTGGATTATTATAATTATCCGTTAAAGAAGATTTATTTAAATATGCAGTATTTGCGTAAATTAAAAACAGTTGAATTTACTCTTTTATCTTTGTAAGCCAATGAAATATACGTATTAGTATGTTTGCGTTAGCCGTTTAATCCTACTCTTTCGTCTACTTTCACATTACCTACTGTAGTCCGATCAATACGCGCAGACAAGTGCAAAAACAATTTACTATCTGTACATATACATTGAAAGTGCAGTAAAGTTCGTGATCCACCGAACGCTGTCTGCATTTAAATCAATTATTAGCATAAATATTACTTTACTTAAGAAAAATCTCAATTTGTGGGAATAATATTTCAATTTACGTGATTAGTTTATTGGCATTCAATATGCTCATCGTAGACATCTGTCTATGATCTGTCTATTTATATTATATGGATTGAGCTTCTCGACAATTGTTTTTGAAATGACTCATAGATTAAAATATCGAAAGGTCAATATTACAAATTAAACTTAACACGTCACAAATATTTATAATCATGACATTGATAACCCTTGAACAATATATTTTATAAGAAAAATATCATACAGACATTTCCGCAATTAATTATTGATATCTTTAGACAATAAACTGACCTAATCATATAAAAAAATATTGACTAATTTCACGACAATTTTACTTAATTTTTTTTAATTAACTTAAAATCCCCAAATTAAACATAATTTAAGTACGATACAGTAAAAGTGAGCCAATTATAAATTTCCATATCAATAGATCAGATATTGATATATCTGTGAATTTAGTGACGTTAGCTGTCATTATACATTGACAGTTTACACCTCCGTGACTTGTAAAGCGAGCGAACCGTTAGAACATTTCCAACGGACAAATTATCTTTACCCTCTTTATCTATACTACCATTTGCCCCCTTGCAAAAATTGGACTGTTTTTTCCTTTACTATTTAGAAAAGAAAGTTATCGCTGTTGCATGCCGTATATGAACAACAGGACTAAAAACATCAGGCATAGCTTAAGCTGAAGGGTGCGTTATTGATTTATTTTGGGTTTAGTCTCCCTTCACAAGAAGTCTCCGGGTAGTCGCTCCAAAATCGTTAAGTTTGTATAATACTGCCAAATTACGGAAATAGTAACATTATTTATGTTACTACTTTCGTTATGTATTTATTCTTTTGTACAGTAATTTTTCCTTAATTACCGTATTCATAAGGCTTCTCTATTGTCTATAGTTTACTCTTCGTCCGCCCAAAATTCAGCAAATTTTCTTAAGGATTGAATATTGACGGACAAGGCAATGTGTTGTCAGTTTTTTTTAACTCGTTACTTTTTTTACCGGCTCTATGGCTTAATGGTAATGCACATCGGTCCTGGGTTCCATTCTCGGAATAGCAGCCGCAGCGCGCAGCGAAATCTCTTCGCCCTGCCCTTTTAAAGGCACACTGCACATAAACTCAGTCAGTGGCTGTGTTATAGCTAATACCATTATTGTTATTCGAACTCGACACTACAGAGATAAAAAAGCTTGGAAGAACTAATATTTTGCTTATAATTCATGAAAACACTCACGACTAAGTTGGGCGATTTCCTCGTAATAAATTCAAACCGACTCAAAATTAAAAAAAAAATCTTAACTAATGTGAATAAGCGAAATAGTAACGGTCAAGTTTACAGTAAAAGTAGACAGAAAATGCTAAGTCAGGGTGAAAGTCCATGTATTTATCATTCCGTATGAGATGCGGTGAAATGTAATACCAATTAGCCCAGTAATAAAGCGTGATAATAAAGAATATCTTAAGATTTATTCACTTATTTTGAGGCAATAGATATGGAAAGCTATTGAACTCGAGTCTACGGAATTAGCACGACTGATTCAACGAAGCAAATTTATTTATTACACAAATTAATTAAGCTTATTATTGAATATCACTTAATTAACTTAGGCCAGTACTTTCGTTAGATTTATTTCGCTTCAATGATATTTTTAAAACATATAACAAATCTACTTTACCACTCGTAATTGTAACGAGTCGTTATTCGTTTCGATTATTATATGAAGCTTTGAAATTACTAATACTGTGTAACATTACCGGGGTGTATATTGTATTAGTACAGTAATGAGTTAGTCTTAAAAATAGCCTCAATTGAGAAGTAAAGGGAGAATTTTATCACGATCTTCTAAGCGACGGTCATTAGCTTAAAATATACAAAAATGTAACTGTAATATAATATTTTACGCCCAATTAATTGTTTCACGCACCAAGACCATAACTTAATTAAAGCGAATTTTAAATCCATCTAAATTTCGTAAGTCGAGACTCTCTGAATCGTAAAAAAAACGCTGGATAAATTTTAGTTTTATTGGTATTGTAAAATTCGGATTATCCTCAGTGCAAAATGCGGTCATTCACTTTTGACCCAAGGCTATAATACAAGGTTATTTTAATCGCGAAAATTGGCTGAAACATTCTTAATAAATAGAGAGAAGTAAACACTGTTTTATTTAAAACAAACAAATAAATATACTAGAAAATGTGTAATTTATGACGTATTTACCACAGAACAGACGCCATAGTTTTTAAAACTTTTTGAATGTGTTATGCTTTAAAGTAATACCAAGACTACAATTTTTAATATTTATCTTGGTGAATAACAGGATTGATATAATATCAATGATCGAAATCCGATATCAGTGTGATAAAAGAATGTTCCGAGTAAGCGGTTGATGATTAAACACGTCATAAATTAATAATAAATTATTCTTAGAATATTTAGTAACATATGGTTTAAGGAAATTTTGGATATTTATACATCAATTAATAACAGTTAGTTGCCTGTATTTTTCTATATATCAAATACTTATTTAAATTAGAATGGTATGGTTTATTTTCGTAAATATGTATATACTAATAAGTTTTAATGTGTTAACGATTTAAATCAAAATAAAACGGCACGTCATAAGTCTTGTAATTTATATATGATTCAAAATCGTTTCTATGATGTAACTTATATGTGATTAAAGGGAAAAGTGTGTATGTTGTCCTATTTTGCATTTTTGGCATAAGTACTCAAAGACCTTTATTGAGAGGTTTAACTATTAACTTAATTTAACTATAGATCCAATAAAAGCTAAAACAATCTTTCACCTATGTTACGATACGATACATTGGGTATTTAATTTTGTAGTTGAGTTGCAGCGCTGTTAAGACAAACTTTCAGTCTTAATATATTACTATTTGAGCAAATTAAATCGACTATTGGGCGGCGTATTTTTTTTTTATTGAGAGGTAAAAACGACATAGTTACTTCCAGTATAAGTTCAGTGTTATTACCAGCCGTTATGTAAATTCCTGTTCGCATCGGTTCTCTAATCGTTGTAAACATTATAACAGAATGAGTAACTTCGAACACTCATTTCATATTCCAATGGAATTTAGTACCGTACTGCCACTTGTATTTGTACGCGGTTACATCAGTACAATGTCTCAGTTTGTTACCAGTTGAATACGGAGTTTTATCATTGATAAAATGTTATTACCACTATAGCTTATCAAGGCAACGTTACATATGGAAACACAGCTCCATCACCAAATATGGTAACGTAAATTCTGATTGGTGGAAAAGTAACAGATAGTACTGTGTGTGATAAGCTGCGTTTTATATACATTATCCTCTGCATTCGACTCTCATTTAGTAAAGTGCTGGCTTGTGCGGCAGTCGTACGAATTTTTATAAAATAATTTATTAAATGTAAGTTCATTTATTTTATTTTATAGTGTTTATAACGGGTTCATATTAATATGTATAATTGTGCAGTGTTAGCTGGAATGTCTTGTGTACATAAATAATAGGTGTTTCGTGGTAGCTGGTTATGTAATTCCTTATCAGATTCAATAATGTGAAATTTATTATACAACCAACCACGTTAGTGAATTCTGAAAAAATATTAATGAAAAAACTAATTCATACATTCATTTTTAAATTCAAACATTTCTGATGAAATAATTTAGTTGTTATTGAGTTTGGCATTGAATTTATTAGCGTTTCATGGAGCATATAAGGTTGTTTTAGTATGTTGGAAATAACCTCGATATCATTTTAAACATTTATAGTTACGTGTCATTCGTTGTGTTATTTTAATAACGTCATTTCCTTATCAGTAGTAGCTCACGTAGCGATGACTATATGCGGACATGATAACGATTGTACTAATAAAAAGATTATGATTAAGCGATAAGAGGTGTTATAAAGGAATAAGGCAAATTAATAGGATAATAATTATTTCAGACTAATTCAAAATGTGCGACGAAGAAGTAGCCGCGTTGGTAGTAGACAATGGATCCGGTATGTGCAAGGCCGGTTTCGCGGGTGACGACGCTCCCCGGGCCGTATTCCCCTCAATCGTGGGCAGGCCCCGTCATCAGGGAGTAATGGTCGGTATGGGACAGAAGGACTCGTACGTAGGTGACGAGGCCCAGAGCAAGAGAGGTATCCTCACCCTCAAATACCCCATTGAGCACGGTATCGTTACCAACTGGGATGACATGGAGAAGATCTGGCACCACACCTTCTACAACGAGCTTCGTGTAGCCCCCGAGGAACACCCCGTCCTGCTCACAGAGGCTCCCCTCAACCCTAAGGCTAACAGGTACATATCTCCGTCAAACTTTAAAAACATTTACAAGATTTTAGATTTGGAATCTTCAGTGTCTAATGGTGCCAATTTCGTTTCAGAGAGAAGATGACCCAGATCATGTTCGAGACCTTCAACACCCCCGCTATGTACGTAGCCATCCAGGCCGTGCTATCGCTGTACGCCTCCGGTCGTACCACCGGTATCGTGCTCGACTCCGGTGACGGTGTCTCCCACACGGTCCCCATCTACGAGGGTTACGCCTTGCCCCACGCTATCCTGCGTCTGGACTTGGCCGGTCGTGACCTTACCGACTACCTAATGAAGATCCTCACCGAGCGTGGTTACTCATTCACCACCACGGCCGAGCGTGAAATTGTAAGAGACATCAAGGAAAAGCTCTGCTACGTGGCTCTTGATTTCGAGCAGGAGATGGCCACCGCCGCCTCTAGCAGCTCACTCGAGAAGTCCTATGAACTCCCCGACGGACAGGTCATCACCATCGGAAACGAGAGATTCCGTTGTCCTGAGGCCCTCTTCCAACCCTCATTCTTGGGTATGGAAGCCAACGGTATCCATGAAACCACATACAACTCCATCATGAAGTGTGACGTTGACATCCGTAAGGACTTATACGCCAACACAGTATTATCTGGTGGTACCACAATGTACCCAGGAATCGCCGACCGTATGCAGAAGGAAATCACAGCTCTAGCGCCATCCACGATGAAGATCAAGATCATCGCTCCCCCTGAGAGGAAATACTCCGTATGGATCGGAGGATCAATCTTGGCCTCTCTGTCGACCTTCCAGCAGATGTGGATCTCGAAACAGGAGTACGATGAATCTGGCCCCTCCATTGTGCACAGGAAGTGCTTCTAAATGCCTAATGAGACTAATAACAGTAACATATGATGCCCTACACCGAGACCCCAGCTGGGCGGCTCAAACTACGCTTGTGATCTATTATTTAAGTACAGTATTTAAATAGGTTGTAAGGTATCGTAATATGCATATTACGTAAAAACGTTTTTGACAAAGATTTTTAATTTATTTATTGCAACTAACATTTGTAATAAAATAATTTATTATACCGGTATAAATATGTCGTTTCCTTTATCTTTCACTTTAAAATCAAACCTATCATAGATCTAGAACGATATGCCCCAATAATTTCTAATCTACTAAACCGGATTTCTCTTTTCCGGATGTATAAATATTCGTCAAACATAATTTCGGTAATTGAACTTTATTGATAACTTTTCGATACACGGCGGCCGGCCAGACTGAAATTAATACAGCTACAAGTTTTGTACCAGGAAGGGCGTGTCAGCTGCGATCGATTAGTGCACCTAATCTTACTAATGGAATTCTTGAATAACCTGGGCAAGGCAAACGCCCATAACAAAGGTCAATTACCTGAGTTATCACGTCCTTCGAATTATATATACTAATTACTTTGCCTTCGCTTGGTAACAAACAGTAAGGAAGTGATTCTGATTTAGATTAGAATCAGAATAGGTTCACTCAATTACATGAAAAACAAACCAAGTGTTTATTCTATACCCTAAGTGCTAACTTTTAAGAATTTAGGAAGGACAAATGTATTTATAGCGTTACCGAACAGCGGGAATAACTTATTTACAGGAAAATCAACTATTGGAAATCATGTTGTCTAAATTAACAGTATTTTGCGGTGGGGTGATAAAATAGGGAAATAACTACAATTAGCAAATGGCAGAATAATGTATTTTAGTTATCCTTAACATGTTGAGTTATAGTCGTCAGTTTTAGGTCAATTTAAATTTATTTTGTTGATTTCGCTCTCGTTAAAATTCAAAATAACGAGTCTTCATACCGTCATGTATTTTTCCCTTTAGGGAGAGTATAGGTCTTTAATAAACGCCTTTGTCATATTATGTATTAACTTATATTATATCTTATAGTATCGGCTCGGCCTGATAGCTGCAAAATGACATTGCAAAATTTTTGACACACTGGAATCATACTTAGCACTAGACTTAACATCTTAGCCAGTCTCCTTGAATAGAGATTGCTAGTCAAATAAAAAACAATGTTTTTCGAATGGACTCTGTTGTTTTTGGCCTTTAAATATTTACCGGATGATAAAAACAATCCGTTAATATAATTTATCAATATAAACGATTACACCAAACCATAGAGCTCTTTTTACGTGATATAAAGCAAAAGTATGTTATACTAAACAGGCTAGAGAGCAAAATAATAATCTATAATCTATGATCTATGATCGGAAACAGATAATAAAGACGTACAAATACAGCACTAACTCTTATCAGTTGTTTCCCTTTACGAAATTAGAATACACACGAGTGGTGCGTGGAAAGCAAATTCGGTTATTTTTACCTGACCTAGTGTAGATAGTTTATAATTAGAGAACACACCCACCATGCGTCTGCGTTTCGTCTGCATGTGACGTCACAGAACGGTTATTCCCGGACGTAGTAGAAGCATAGTATTTTGTCTATTGGTGACGGTAATCATCCCTGTTGTTGATAATCTGTAACACTGGCAACAATTAAATAAAATAATTAATTCTTATAGCATTTAATATTTTATGGACTGCCTACATGCATTGTTATTGTTGTCAAAGACAAATAATGATTTGTTTTTGAATGTTTATGTTGTTTTGGAGGTCTTTAAATAATATTAGGTAATACAGTATTTACTTAACCTCCATAGTAATAATAATAATTAAAATTGATAAATAGAAAATTTAAACAAATTTTAACTTTGATTCCTGTGACAATGTACATTTAATGCTGGAATAATTTCCAGAATTTCCTTATAGTATTGATACTTATTCGTTGAGCGAGAAAACCAGCTGCTGGGGTCACCGGTACTATCTACCAGACGCCAAGTTAAATCTTTAATTAACGCCTGTGCACTTGTACCCGACGGCCCAAGCGTCTTTACTTCCTGAATAACTTAGTTTTTTCCAACAATTTTAATTAAATTAACCTAATAATAATAAAACGAAATCTGATGAATGCGGTGTGATATAATTTTTTTTTACCACCACCAAGTTTGACAAGTTGCACCCGTAAAACCATGCCATTTGATAGTCAGCGATGCAGTATGAATTTGCAGTTAAGACATTATTTGCAAAGAAGCCAGACAAGACACGTTCATTGTCTCGCCAACTGTCTGATGTCGAGTTAGGCTATCGTCGCATGATCTAAATAACAAAGTAGGTAAGGCTTTACTATATTACTGAAGGTAGGCTAAACAAATATAATAGGATTCCATTTCCTTATATCGATCTACCCTCCAGATTCGCACAGGTTTCTGCTAAGGAAAATATTCGTTTTCTTGTCATTTATACAAACTTACGGTCCATAAAACGGAATATAACATAATATAGTAGAAGTTATACTTCTTTTGGCGCGTAAGGGAAAAATTATGAGAGTAAATTTTTACGATGCTAAATGCGAAGTTTTTGTGACGGTGTGCGCGACACCGTCACAAAAACTCGACACCCTGAAGTAAGCTATAGTCAACATTTCAGTTTTTTCTATTGTTAGTGTCGTATTTCCAAGAAACGTAGACTAAAATTTTTGAAAAGATTTTGAATTGGTTCTGGAGTTTAGTTTAGAAACATATGGCATTTTAATAGAGGAAACTAAGACGGATGTCGTCTAACAATGAGACACTACTAACACTGCGACTCGTAATATTAATGAAGCTTTGTTCTTAAAGGGTAGGGTTGAGATTTAAGTTTTTTTATTCTGAATAAGCAAACCCTGGTTAGTACTTCCGTTGTATCTTGAATCTTATTCTTTTTATAATGATTAGAATAATTCTCAATTATATTGACATAATTTAACTGCTAAGTGTAATCAGGTCTATCTTTGAATATATAATTTAAAAGATACAGTATTTACAATATTCTTAACCTACATAGTAATAATAATAATAATTTAAAATTGATAAACAGAAAATGAAAAATGTACTTGTGTGTTAAGTGTACCTTTAATGATGCTAGAAATACCTATAGGTACACTGCCATAGGGACCAAACTTATAAAATTTGTTTTAATTTGTAAGTGTACCTAATTATTTTGTAAATAGATCATAAGCATATATATATCATAAGGTGTGTATTTCTAATAAAGGTAGTTAAATTTGTGATGATTAATAAAAAATCTTGATGGCGTAATCTATTGATGAAACCCTAGTTCACAGTAGTTTTTTCCACATCCGTAGCGGTAAAGTAACTGTAGCTGAATATTAAAATCGATGTCGGTTCGTGTTTTCGTGCTATTAAACTATAAATAATTCACAAATAATTGGTTATAGAAGCTGGCGTGCTGGCGGGCAGCCCTATGTGTACAGCGTACCCTCGCCACCCCAGTCCAACGAATGTCAAGGGCGGGTCCGATCGATACGACTCGCCCGCAGAACGCTACCACGCTGGAACGTTTCATATTTAATCACTATAAAGTCTCGAAGGCTTGTGGCGTATGGGCACACCCTACTGGTGATGGCTTATAGAAATTGCCTTGTGCAAAGCATTACCATTTCGTGACCATTCTACGTATAATTAGAAATAGAAAATCTCTGATAAATAATATTCTTTGTTTATATATACGAACACGTTCTTTCAAATACTTTTCCATACATATTTGCCGACACTTAGTTTTCATATAAAAGACAAACTTGCTTTTTGCGCACAAGAGCACAAATTAATATTGCGTTGGCTGGCGTTGGTTTCTATTAAAATAATTTACAAACGTAAACGGCGAACCGTTTGTAACTACATATTATTATTTATCTTTTGAACTATATAAGTGTGTTCCTTCATTCAATAACTTAGATTTTATGTTACGTACATTGTATAACGTTTATGTAATACCAAAATGTGTAAATATTAAACATTCGTTGTTATCTTTCAACAATCAATACCAGTACAGCAGTGAATTCAATATAACTTCGAGTAAAAGTTATAGCCAATTTTAATTTCAACTCGAATTTAAATCCTTATATGAATCTATAGAGGCAAACCCATTGTGTTTTTCTGTTAAAACCTGCTGCAGGTTGGTAAAAAACCAACCCTTGGTCGGACAAGCTCTTCAATAGGAATGTTATTGCACTTTCATAATTAATTAAAAATGAACCTTATGTCATGGTAACAAAATAGATAATTAATTGTATTACACTGTATATTTTTAGTATGTAGGGCAACTTGTTTAACGTGAAATGAAGCGTTCATGTGCGATGTTCTTTGCTTCAACATCAGTGCTTAACCATATTTATCATACAACTAGTAAAGGCAAGTTAACCACAATAATCCACGATAAAATGTGGATTTACGAAGAAAAGGTTAGCCAAAAGCAAATATATCTAAAACATTTCTCACAGGCCTTACTAAAAATTAAATGTATTTAATGCAAGTATACTACTGTATAATATTTTTGAAGTAAAACTTCTTTAGGCAAATGTGGGTAATTTTTTTACGGATGAAACGTAATAATAAATATTAGCGTCACGAAAATGTGCAGCGTTTTTGTCGAAGAAAAGGGAGAGAGCGATTGAGACCGATTTAGAGAGAAAAAAATGTAATTGGTATTAATTTTTAATGACAATTAAATTCATTAAATCCCTAACATCGGAAATCTAAAGTTTTAGATTTGTATAAATATGAACGAGACTTAAAATTTGCTTGCCAAAGATTCTGACATGTGTACTTTGTACGTACGCATTTTTTTTTATTTCTTTAACATTGTATATACATATTTTTACAGTTTATTAGTACTTCCAGTCCATATTTCGTCGCGTTGCTAAATTTTAGCATGGCCCCCTCAAGGCGACGCGAGTCAACAGACGCATCACGCATGACTCATACAAGTACACGATAGTTTTATTATTCTACGCTCGAATAATATTGACTTAGGTACAATATCGTTTATGGTCTGTGAACTATCGGGGAGTGTGGAAAAGAATTAAGTATTTATTGTTTTTTATCAAAATTACTTAGTTCTCAAGGTTTTTAGACTATAGAAATAAATACATATAACATGGACAACGATAGATTAGTGATTTTATATCAAAATAAATAACTTTTATATTTATGACATTATACATTCTGTACCTTACTTAAAATTACCAATGTTTTGTATGTTCCAACAGAAATAAGACCAGTTCGTAGAATAGTATATAGATTATACGTTACTTTACTGTCTAGGTAGATTGAAAAGTTCAAATGGATTTTAGAATTTACACTCAGACCTTATAAAGTTGTACCATATTGAATAATAATGCTGTTTCTACGTGTTTTAGCTACTTAATTGACTCATATGATCCTTGTCCAAACGGATATAAGTGTATATTAAGAGATGTCATCGTGAAAAGGCGTTTAGAATATCGTCGATAAAAGGATATTTATGATATATGAAGCGGAAAGATTAGATTTTTTTGTAACTTCAAAACCAATAAACTGATTTTAAAAATTATTTCATCAATATAAAGCTACATTAACAGCGAGTAACATACATCAGCAGAGCATCAATGAATAATATTGCGAAAACGAGACAAAATACTTCCCGTTGAGACGTTCTCTATCAGAAAATATGGATTAAAATTGAATTTCTTTTTTGTTCTTGATCATTGATGAAGGCTATTGGGTATATAATAACATAACATATGCTATATATTTATCGATACACTATGTGTCACCATTTAAAAATCAATTTATGTAAATTATGTACTAGGGCAAGTTGACTCATTTATATATCGTTCTTCCTAGACATAGACATATAATTTATTACAAACAAAAACACACACACACATAAACACACAAAATTACAATAATCAAAGAGAAAAAATTAAATAAAAAAATATTATGTTTAATATATTATTAAGAGATATATTTTTTTTTCCTTTTCCATTCGGTTCGTCTCAAGAATGTAATAATTCCTCTAACCTTAACAACGATAACTGTGATAAGTCTTGTTTGAATTGCCCCTAATAAAGGGTTTTTTTTAATTAAATTAAATTCTGGGATTACGAATCAGTAATTTTTTTTAACAAATAAATAATTTAATACAAATCATTTTACTTTATTTTACCTTTTACTAAACTATAATCACCAACATTTTATTCTAATGGTTTGTTCCATTACTTTTGCGTTAATCATGATCCTGGGTATTCGTGAGTGGTGTTTTATGTGGAAAAACCGGTTGAGCTTCTGCACTCGTCTGACCAGGATTATTTCAAAGTTAAAATTCTGCTCTTTTGTGTACAATATTATATTGACTTAGCTTGAGAAAACCTAGGTTGTTTTGGTATGTTAAATCCAATACTTAGTTACATCTCGACTCATCTTTACAGACCCTAGTTCTGGAGGAATCCAAATTGATATTGAACTTTCAAGTACCTACCTTAAAGCAGTAGTAGCTTCATTTATTAATTATTTAATTCATTAAAAAAATTACAAATGTAAAGCATGTTAAGATATTATATTACAAACTAAACGACGATTGTGTTTACGAAGCCAATATTTTAATAACTTGCATATTACCGATAAGATTCTAGGAAATTGCCCTTGACCCCTCTGTAATGACCCCATGTGACGCTCCTGGAGGTCTACAAGAATTGGTTACGAGGAGCTGACTCAACGTAGTACACATTCTGACTCATGACTAATTTCTGAACATTTTATTGAATTCTTTGTATGAATCATATTTATTTCCTTAAAACGAACAAGGAAAGGACTGAACATAATTTTGTGTTTTACAATGAATAAAATAATTTAGATACACACTAGATATTATTATACGTGACTGAAGCATGGTGTCAGAAATTTGAAACAACAATCAAGTTTAAAGCAATTAGATTTTTAAATAATATATGATACTAGTTGACCCGACAGACGTTGTCCTGCATGATATTTCAAGCAATTAGTAAAGCAAAGTATGAAAGTACCGACTGCAGCGCCATCTGGCGGGCTGATTTGTGAATCTAAACCATTCCCAGATCCCCTTGAACACACACAAAAAATTTCATCAAAATCGGTCCAGTCGTTTGAGAGAAGTTCAGTGACATATACACTTACAGAAGAATTATATATAAAGATGTTTGCTGTCTGTGCCATAGAAATTCATCGAAATTAAGATTATTCGTTCATCTTCCACTAAGTAGAATAACGTATGCATGTATTAAATTAGCATGCATATTTACGTGAATATGAATATCACGTTCTACTATATTAATTTTTCTGCTAAGTGAAAGTTATGAAAGTTGAAAAAATAAATTTCACTAAACATCGTTTAAAAGAAATATAATTAATTGAAATACTCCTAAAAATAAATTATGCTAACTCCAATTGGGTCCGTCCGATGAATCTGCAAGTTGAGTATTACCTTACCTAGGTATTCAAAAAACCAGCCAGAATCATCTTATTCCATTTGTTGTGTGCAGGCGAAGTCATCTAAATCAATTCAATGGATTTTAATATAAACACTCATTATGTTATTGTCTAGCTAGCTGCTCAATTCAAAAAGTCAGAACCAGCTTGTCGGTTGATAACCTACCAAATACGAACAAGAATAAAAAACCATTCTTTGATTCGGAATTTGGACTGTCTGAGTCCTGAGTTTGTAAAACTTACACTAATAATGTCCATAGTTTATATAGTAACAATGTGTACCTTCTATGGAGTACAATGTTCGATCCCCATTTTCCCGTACCCTTAAACAAAAATCAGCTGTCCAAGAGCTGAAGTGGGTAGTAGAATTTCTATTAATCTATTTTTTAATGAGTTATTGGTCTATAAAACAATATAATTGAAATTCTCTATTTTTAATAATAGTCATTTATAATATTTCAAGAAACAGGGAAAAGACAGGAGCAGACAAAGGGCCTAGGTAGCTAATCGTCTACCTTCCGCCATATACCTCCTACCTGAGATAAAATTGAATAGGCGTAGTAACGCCAACTGATGGTGATATACCATCAAATCTTAAATCAATAAAAACTCCATTTAAAATGGCATTCCAATTTTGATTTAGGTTTTGTCAAGTCAACATGACACTTTATTTTATAGGAGAAAATACATAGGTATGTTTCGTTTTAAATGAGTGGTTATTTAAAAGTTTAGTGTTTAAATTCTTTAAATTACCGCACGGTTTGAAGATTCTCACTCGATAATAAGACCACCACGAATTGTTTGGGAAGATTCAAGTGGGCTGTAGAAAGAAATCAAGTCGTAAACTCAAGAGTGAACGGTTGATCGGCTGACATCTAGCACGCCCCGCTTTATTCAGCAATCTGGTGGAAACAAAATTTAGGTACATAGTTATAATATTTATCTGATGAAAATGACTCAGAGATCTACATCTATAACAAATTTTTAAATTATCTGCCTAAGAATTAATAATATAAAATTGTTCAATAGATATCCAGATAGGTATAACTACACGTAGTTATGAAAATGTATTTAATTGTAATATGGTGTCGTATCATCAAATAGCATCATATTGGAATTCATATCTTAATAAGTCTAGTATCAGAGAGTTGAAACTCCATTTATTTCAATATTGTAAGCAGTGTTGCCAACTCGGATTTTGAAAATTACGTAGGTCAGATTAAACAATTACGTAGATTTAGCAAAAATTGTATAGGAAAAGTTCGTAGATCTACGTACTTTTTTTTATGAGTGAAATGAAGAGGGTAGGGTTGGTAAAACTGAATAAAAAGAGTGTTATTTTTTTGAAATGGAAATAAAAAAAAATATATTCATTATTATTTTCTGGTAAATTAAATTTGTACATGTTTTTATTAAAAAGTTTAATATGATCTTGCGTTGGCCCAGGATTACTTTTCAGATCACTTTTTGTAAAATGTAACCCTGTGAGGGTTTCAGTAGACTGAGGTCCGTTTCTGATGTTAGTTTTCATCAAGTTTATTAAAGAAAAACGTCGTTCAACATTTGCGCTACTATGAGGTAATGTTAATAACTTTTGTGTAAATTGGGCTAGGAGGGGAAACTGCTGAGTTGCATCTCATTTTTTTTATTTTGGCAATATGACGCCAAAAGTCATCTGCTTTGAATATCTGATCCTCTTGAAATGGTAGATTTGTGTTTCTTAAAGTTCTCCATTCCCGGTCTGATTGTTTTTAACTTTTTTTTTTCGAAAGTAATAGATATTATGCCTATTCAGCCTAATGAATTTGGATATTGTGCAAAATTTTCAATTTGATTAAAAATACGTAGATTCTGTGACTGAAGTTCGTAGGTTTTCAGAAAAGGCCTAAAATACGTAGATCTACGTAAAAAGACGTAGAGTTGGCAACGCTGATTGTAAGACCTCGTAAGTCGTATCAAGAGCCCGGCGCCCGGCGCGCTATCAACGGCGATGCTGCGACAGAGGGGTGAGGGGGCGCGCAGGCTCCCTGCAGCGCAATACCATATATGGTAACGAAAACTCAGAATTGTTCTGATTGGTCGAGAGGTCTCCGCCGTTGCGGGCTCGCGGGTCGGGGCGCCCCGATATCGAGCCTCACTTAAATACTCTGCGAACCTCGAAAGCCAGCATTCCACGAAGTGTACTCGAGTAGTGGCGTTGTGCAGCAAATCTGTGGCTGTGCAATAGCAATAGTAATTTATTTATTTAATAGGACTATTTAATTAAAGTAAGTTGACGTGCAAGTGTATAGTGCATATTTGTGTAGTGTTAATTTTAAGTGCAAAGATTGTTAGGTCAGTGACACGGGGTGACACCGCATGATGCCGCGCCGGCGGCCGGGACTTGGGAACGCCGGTTGCGGTAGGGTGTGGTCGGAACACTCAACCGATTGTGAATGGATTCTTTTAAAAGATGAATGCGTAGCATACGAACGCTTTGAAATACCCGTGTCACAGGCCTACTTTCAATGCCACGTCTTCGCGTCTTGTTAGATACCTTTTATGGTCAACACGTTTCCACCGCCCACTCTGTGACAGCGTGGGCGATATTAGTTTAGCTCTTACACCATTTTATCAATTTTGTAGTTAAATTAATAAATTATTACCTATGCTTCTAATCAATTAGTATTATTTTACTAACAATTTTTTTATTTATTTCAGACTAATTCAAAATGTGCGACGAAGAAGTAGCCGCGTTGGTAGTAGACAATGGATCCGGTATGTGCAAGGCCGGTTTCGCGGGTGACGACGCTCCCCGGGCCGTATTCCCCTCAATCGTGGGCAGGCCCCGTCATCAGGGAGTGATGGTCGGTATGGGACAGAAAGACTCTTACGTAGGTGACGAGGCCCAGAGCAAGAGAGGTATCCTCACCCTCAAATACCCCATTGAGCACGGTATCGTTACCAACTGGGATGACATGGAGAAGATCTGGCACCACACCTTCTACAACGAGCTTCGTGTAGCTCCCGAGGAACACCCCGTCCTGCTCACAGAGGCTCCCCTCAACCCTAAGGCTAACAGGTACATCTCCGTCAAACTTTAAAAACATTTACAAGATTTTAGATTTAGAATCTTCAGTGTCTAATGGTGCCAATTTCGTTTCAGAGAGAAGATGACCCAGATCATGTTCGAGACCTTCAACACCCCCGCTATGTACGTAGCCATCCAGGCCGTGCTATCGCTGTACGCCTCCGGTCGTACCACCGGTATCGTGCTCGACTCCGGTGACGGTGTCTCCCACACGGTCCCCATCTACGAGGGTTACGCCTTGCCCCACGCCATCCTGCGTCTGGACTTAGCCGGTCGTGACCTTACCGACTACCTAATGAAGATCCTCACCGAGCGTGGTTACTCATTCACCACCACGGCCGAGCGTGAAATTGTAAGAGACATCAAGGAAAAGCTCTGCTACGTGGCTCTTGATTTCGAGCAGGAGATGGCCACCGCCGCCTCTAGCAGCTCGCTCGAGAAGTCCTATGAACTTCCCGACGGACAGGTCATCACCATCGGAAACGAGAGATTCCGTTGTCCTGAGGCCCTCTTCCAACCCTCATTCTTGGGTATGGAAGCCTGTGGTATCCATGAAACCACATACAACTCCATCATGAAGTGTGACGTCGATATCCGTAAGGACTTATACGCCAACACAGTATTATCTGGTGGTACCACAATGTACCCAGGAATCGCCGACCGTATGCAGAAGGAAATTACAGCGCTGGCGCCATCCACCATGAAGATTAAAATCATCGCACCCCCAGAGAGGAAGTACTCCGTATGGATCGGAGGTTCCATTCTCGCGTCCCTGTCGACCTTCCAGCAGATGTGGATCTCGAAACAGGAGTACGACGAGTCCGGTCCCTCTATCGTGCACAGGAAGTGCTTCTAAGCGCATAATATTAGCGCACTGCTGCCACCAGAAGCGGCCCGCGGCACGGCCGGTCCCGCGGTCGGCTGCTCAACTCAGGCTTGTAATCTCCGTTAATTTAATTGTACGTAAGATATTATTGTAATTAAATCGTAATAGTGACGGCAGGACGGAGCGCGGCGCCGCGGGCGCGCCTCGACCGCCGGCCTCGGTACTGCACTCGCCAAAGGATCTTTTTGTAATCTCATGAATGATGATTGTATGTGCTGAAACGGATAAGACTACTTTCTTACTAGGTCATTTATAAATTATAAAAGAAAAAAAATACATGAAAAAAATTCGTAAAATTTAACCTGTCTTTGATTTTACCGCCCTGATATTATAGAACCCAAACAATTCATTGCATATTGCATGCAACGTGTAGGACCAATGTTCGACATTGACCTAGGGTAAAAATAGAAGCTGCGGGGGAGCAACGCGATTATAAATAAACTGTTCTTTGATCTCGTTACCCACGATCAGTAAATCTGTAGCACAGATGCCCTACCTACTAATCGTTTAAGAAAAGCAGGTCAATACGTAGGTGGTAAGAGATAGGATTTATTAATGATGCATCAGTAAAAAAAAAACTATGACATACAGATTGATATGATACGAATAGTATCGTACATGCGCGTAACGTAAAATATCAATAGACCGGTTCTTAATATTGTTTTAGGTTAATATGACTTAGATAAAATACTGCATTTATGAAATTGCTTACTAGAATCCAATTGATAATTAGTAATGGCCGATTTAGGATAGTACTTTAGTTGAAACATGTAAACGCTACTTGCTTTAGTACGGTTCTACTTGACTTTCAAGTATAATCAAAATAGAATCGCTTTTTATTTTTGTTTCAAGTGATACCCCTCCCGCGCCCGCGCAACCCCCGAGATCTTCCCTCGTTGTGTGTAAACACGTAATTTAGTAAAATCTTTAGGAGAGTGCACAAGTGCCGTGAAACGCGTGCGTGTTTTTTGATTTTTAAAGATGGCTAAATGGTCGGAAGATACAACTATCAAATTTGTGTCTGAATATGTTGTTCACGAATGTTTGTGGAACGTTAAAAACAATTTATACAAAAACAAACAGGCTAGGCATTCGGCATACACTCCTTTAAAAGAAGCTATTATATTTATATTTAGTTTATTTATTTCGAATAAAATCTCGTCTTCTATTTGTTCCATAACTAGAGTTAGTATTTTGCGTAGAATAGAGCGTATTTGCCGACGTCGTTGCGCGTTCATTGTGGCGCTGTAATGATACTCTGCAGTCTACTGAAAGAAATGTAAACGTTCACTCGCAACGCACTAAAGAACTTGCCTTTCAAGTTGTACTAAAATACTCTCCTAAACACTAAGATAATGTAAATCGGCCTTTCGTGTTTAGGATAGGAGTTTAGTTGAAACATGTAAACGCTACTTGCTTTAGTACGGTTCTACTTGACTTTCGAGTTGAATCAAAATAGAATCGCTTTTTATTTTTGTTTCAAGTGATACCCCTCCCGCGACGGCGCACCCCCCGAGTTCTTCCCTCGTTGTGTGTAAACACGTAATTTAGTAAAATCTTTAGGAGAGTGCAGTGCCGTGAAACGCATTTTTGATTTTAAAGATGGCTAAATGGTCGGAAGATAAAACTTTCAAATTTGTGTCTGAATATGTGGTTCACGAATGTTTGTGGAACGTTAAAAACAATGCATACAAAAACAAACAGGCTAGGCATTCGGCATACACTGCCTTAAAAGAAGCTATGGGTATTCCTGGCTTCGGCGTTAACGCGGTTATCACAAAAGTGAGTAATTAAAGTCAATAATTAATTATGTGATTTATCAAATCAATGTAATTTTTGTAACTTTTCTAGTATAGTAGTTTCTACTGATTTATTAAATGGTTCACTGATCCCGCTGATTGTAAATGTATGTGCATGTGTGAGGGGGGGGGGGTGTTGAAGTTATAATAATAACCACAATTTTTCTATAAACAGTTTGTTTTGTATTTCAGATTAAAAACATAAGATCAACTTATTCACAAGAGGTAAAGAAAATTAAAGAATCAATGAAATCTCGAGCTGGAGCAGATTCCATATACAAGCCGAATGTAAAATGGTTCGACATACTACACGATGTGTTACGAAGCGTAAAGCTAGAAAATAGAAAGACGCAGAGTAATATGGTATGATTTTTTTCTTACATAAAAATTAATGTATCATTCGTGCCTGCCAGGAGACAGATCCTTCGTCCATAAAATAGTCTGCAAACTTTTCCCTGGTCTGACGTGCGTTTTGCGACGAATGGTTGTACATGTGTCTAGGTATTGGCACAAGTCCCTTTGAATATAACTGTCTCCAGCTCCCTTCTACAAAATATTCGTTCTCAGTGTCTTCGAAGTCCATTGTATGTTCTAATATCGAACTTTTGATGATTCTGAGCCAGTTGTGTAAAGCACAACAAGCTTTTACAATTTTATCAACAGTGTTTGGGCAATAAGGCAGTGGTTTTCCGAAAATTTGAAATCTACTGACTAATATCCCGAAAGCGTTTTCAACAATACGTCTAGCTCGAGACAACCGGTAATTACATTTTTTTTCTCTTTGTGTTAAATTTTGTCCTCCGAATGGCTTCATCAAATAAGGCTTCAGAGGGAAGGCAGCATCTCCGACTATAACATGATGTTCTGGTAGCAAGCCATTTTCCAAAACATCACTTTAGTTGCAGTTCCGGAAAACTCCATCGGATATTCTACCATTGCACCCGATATCGATATATGAAAAACAATAGTTGTCATCTACCAAAGCCATTAATACAAGGCTATTCTGTTGCTTGTAATTATAGAAATAGCTTCCTGCTTCAAATGGAGCTTTAATGACGACGTGCTTGCCGTCAATTGATCCACAACACCCAGGAAAGTTCCAAGATTTTCTAAAGCCATTTGCAATTGCCTCCCACTCTTCAGAGTTTCTTGGTGCCTGAAAGAAAAAAAGAATATTTGTATTATTTTAACTAGCTGCCGAAAATGTTTCACTGACTTAAGTCTATTATTTTTATTTCAGAATACCATTGAGGATAAAGAAATTATGGAGGAGAATCAAGATGCTCGAAATTCTGAGCTTGTTAGTATTGATGATAGGCCAGTTTCTGATCTAACTCGCCCTTCAAGAAAAAGAAATATGAGAGGTCTGCATTCACTTCTAGACAAAGCAAAAGTGGTAAGCGAGCTCAACACAGAATCAATGATCGAAAAAGAAGGCACAAACGAATTTGAATTGTTTGGCAAAAGTGTTGGCGTCCAACTAAATTCCATGAGTTTAGAAAATGCGTTGCGGGCGCAAAGCGTGATACAAACCTATCTTACTAATGTGCGATTGCAGGAATTAAAAACAGTTTTAGATTGATTAGTAATTTTGTTCGATGTCTACATAGGATTAAATATATGTAAATAAATATTTCATTGTTTCAAAGTATTAAAGGTATGTGATTTATTATTAAAGTTTTATTAAGTTATGTGACAAAATCACCCAGTTTCAAGTATTAAAGTTATGTGATTTAATATAACTACACGATGTTTTATTTGCTCACCTGTATAAATTCCTCCAAAGCATTGTAGATGGCATCACAAATTACAGGAATCATTAACGAAAGGCTAGATTTAGATATTCTGAAAAAATGAGATAGGCTCCTCAAATTATTTCCTATTGCAAGCATATAAATAATTGCTTGGAGTTTTATTTTGGCCGGTATTGCACTCCTCATGTGAGTATCATTTTTTTCTATGGCAGGCCTTACTTTTTTTCATTGTAGTTTATAGAGTATTTTTAGTTCATTGTGGCGCTGTAATGATACTCTACTGGAAAAAATGTAAACGTTCACTCGCAACGCACTAAAGAACTTGCCTTTCAAGTTGTACTAAAGCACTCTCCTAAACACTAAGATAATGTAAATCGGCCTTAACATTTTTCAAATAGTTAAATATAAAATAACAGTATAGTAGAAGGTCAACAATATGTCAGTTTACGTATCCACGTATCCATACATCTCCAATGTTTTGAGCCAAGACGACTAATTGAACTGGAACTTGACCACCGGCTGCAAAAATTGAGCGCCAGCCGCCAGCACACACACATTACGAGCATCTTAATGTAACGTGAACGAGCCGTGGATCTAAAAATACTTTGTCTTGGTAGGGGGTATTTTCAGACTTCGGTGTTCTCATTGTCAAATGTTAAAAATAAATAGGCAAATGGGGAGGTAATAAAACAAATTCATATTTTATTAAAACTTTAATTGGAACAACACATTTAGACAATTTCGGTGAAGCATATGGTAAAACACTAACCTTAACTTAAAAAAGAATTCACACCGCAATTAAATAAGTTAAAATACACTCATTTAATAAATTCATACAATCAGGCATTACACGTATTTATTGGATAAAACTGTAGAAAATTTTATTTTTATATACATATTACGAAAATATATTGTAGGATTTTTGTACGACGACATTCTCGAAGTTTTAGATATTCAATTAGTAATAATTTACATGATTACTGGAAATTATTGTCGTTATTAATAAATAGTACTATGTATTAACAATCCTATAAGACACGGTGAGGAAACTTGGTATAATACATAATGAACAACAATCATATTATACAGCAATAAATAGTATTTATATAGTTAGACCGAAAGCACCACAAAGTAGTAAAGTAAAGGTTTTATTCTTTTTTGTAGTTTTTTTATTAAGAGCAGTGTAGTGGCCTGGATGCTTTATTCGTGATGCATTGCATGAAAACATCTATTCAGAGGAAAATACAGATTAAAGTCGTCATCATGCCATATTACATTCAACATATATAGGTCATTCGGTTTTTATTGTAAAATTATAATTTCGCGATGCTTCGACATTTCAATTAATATTAACTTCAAGAATTCGAGCTGCCTTATTTTGTATCATGTTATTTTTTAACTATTAAATAGTCAATCAACAAACAATGATGGCTAAAAACGCGAAATTCTATGCTTTTGTACTATTTCTGTTAAAATTATAAATGTTTTTTTGTAATTCTTACACTGTCATTCATAAAAACTTAAACTGTTTACACTGTTTTAACTAAAACACTTAACTCCGTTCGCCAAATCTATATAAAGATTAGTACTTTAGTTAAGACTGTTATGTCGAATTTAGTCTTTATAAAGTGAGTTCAATACATCTGTGCTACTTGTGTACTTCCTTAATATATAAGAAAACATGATGAGAACGAGATTAAAACGTAATCCATTATAATTTGCAAAAAAAATATTAACTAAATTGGACTAGTTCCTTCACTAAAACTAGGTTAAAATTATGGTCGGACTTGCTATACCTAACATACGAATTACGGAGCGTTATCATAGTAGTAAATGGACTGCCCGTTCGTTAGTTAGAAATATCAATATGTAAATACATGATTTTACGTTGTCCATATAAGAACCTTTAGAAAGAACTTAAAATGCTAGCTTAAATTTTAATCCTATTCAATTATTAATTGCATACAGATTTGTTTTCAATAAATTAAAGTCCTAAAGAATATTTTAAAAAAATCTTATCGAGGACTCCTGCGCCTAACAGTAGATTCGAGGCTTAATATCACGATCTTGTTGAGTGTTTGTTTTTTTGTACAAAATCCTACTCATGTGCAATGCGCAAAATTACAATATAATTATGGAAACCGGCTTTTAGACAAAAATACTTTAATAGTCGTGACTCCCAATTTCAAATAAAATTATATAGGAATGACATTTACTCACACGCGGTCACGTGACCAATTTCATACAAATTCAAATGGGTCACTAAGTATTTTTGTCTAGGGCCCTAGATCCAACGTACTTGTTTGTATAAGATGAGTAAATAGTCTAGTCAACATGCTGTGATTGGGTAAAAACTTAATAATAATCAGCTGTTTCCACAAAGGGTCGATGACCTCGTCAAGTGGTAAAAGCTGACTTTGTACTTAACGCGCAGCGCTTACTAGTACATTAAATAGTTAAAATATAAAACTTAATCTACCTTATATGACGAACTAAGCGTATGCCTTGTGCGGTATTGAGATTAGGGATTTGAGTTATTGCAACACCATTGATAATTGAATTAAAATGTTACAATTAAGTATAGATATTTTTAAAATTCTACCATTTTTTTCACAAGGCGAGCAAACTCCTCACAGTTAAATGGTCACACTAACGCTAAATCGGAACACATTAAGTCACTTTGTACTAAAGTTATAAGGCCACAACTATGTTTCACTGTCTCTAATGCTATCATCTGTGGCTTGTCGTATATCATTCAAAGGGTTGCCATGTACCCTAAATCTATAAACACAGGTGTATGTAGGGTTGCCATGGTTACTCTCGACCCGCAGTTCGACAATGTCGTAAGCGACTGGGTATTCTATACCCCCAATGTTGGTCGTCTTGGGGTATTGAACGGGGAAGTGTTGTATGGCCGTGCTATTAGCGTCGTACATGTAGTTACCGAATAAATGTGGCTCTGGGTCCAATTCACCATGGAGTCCCTGCAATGCAAAATATAGGAATTCTTAATAAATCAAATTCATACATTTAATCCTGTCTTTTGGTGACTGTATTACTAGTTACATGTTATTTTTACACGCTTTATATTAGCTTCACCTGTATGTAACCGACTCCTTCGGACTCGATTTTGACCCACTTTTAACGGACATATTTAATTCAAACTTTGCGCACCTGTCAAAGTTCGATGACAATGCAATAATCGGAAAAAAATGAAAAAAAAAAAAAATAATGGCGCTCTGTGCCATATTATCGGGCAACCCACGCTTTTTCACAATAATACCAGTATTTTTTGTTCATTACCATTTTCAGCCTAAATTAGGAATTATTTTTCACTTTTAAGTTTGATGTGCTTTAAAAGCGTGTTTTTTAGTTTTTTTAAACTATTATTTATTTTCAATGAAAACCTCGTAACATAGTAGTGACATGTACCTTACATTTTTAGTCCGCGTTTTATGATTAGGCCGTATGTACAACAATCGCGCAATAGGTACTATATAAGAAACATTCCCATAATGAGCGCTGTAATAATACTTACATAAACTGAGAAGTATTTAGGTGCAGATTCAATCTTCCCTTCAGCAGCCAGCAGGCGAGACATATGCTCCAAAGAAAAACCCGTTACTTCAATGATTGCGTATGTACGAATTACTGAAAAAGGATGAAAGTATATATGGTTTATAAATATATTAGTTTTATTAAAATATGACAAGTTAGCAATAGTTTCTTTTAATTCTCGTAAATTGTTGTGGTGTCTATTGCATCATCTATCATCTATAACATTTGTGAATGATTTTTAGTCTATGTTATTCATAGACAAAAAGTTACAAAGTGCGTGTTGGTTATAAAATTATTATATTCAGTTCACATCCATGTTTTAATAGAAAAATTTCATTTATTTTATTAAAGAATAGAATTAGTGCAGTGAGTATATTGTACATTGCATAAAAAATTAAGGATAATTTAGCTAATGTTTGTAACCCAGTATAAGTACAGGATTTTTTTGAACTTCACTTCATTTTTTTATAAATTTCTGGGAAACAGGGACTGTACATTTATTAAGCATTATCGCCAGCTGCCAACAACTAACAATATTGTATTGTATATGCATATTACTATTCATAATCCGGTTTTACACAGGAAAATACAATAATAGTAGTAACATGAAAACTAAAGGTAGAACCGGATTGAAAGTTACGATCTATTTTATTATAAAAGCATCGTTACAAACACAGTATTACATTCAGTCCAAGTTTTGTGATAAGGCCATAAGATTCTAGAAAAATTATACCACTTTGTTATCACTTACCCAGGTATCCCGGGAAACCCTGGAAAGCCCAGCATTCAGCGGGCATATTCCCTGGCGTTAGAGCGTATCGTGGCGACGTGTACACCCACCAAACTGGCAAACCGAGGATCGAGTACTGCTTCGTCTTGATCTGGTATAATTCAGTACAGCGCGTCGATATAACTTGACCGCCTGGAAGTAAAAAATTTAGTGAATTATAATATTGACAACATTCTTGCTACAGTAGTAGTTGGTTTTTTGTTCGTTCGGGAAAGGACAAAGCATGGAGGCGGGATGCGTTTATTAAATAATGATTCTATAATTATTTTCTTAATTATACTTATTACATATGTAATATTTTCATAAAAATATGGTAATTAAAAAAGATTACCTTTTGGCCTTTTTTGAGTACAATTTGAATTTTTATTCTTTTCTAATGGATTCTGGCTTTGCTAAGATTTTTAGATATATTAGTGTACGCCATTCTATTTATTTGTAATTATTAAATGTAATTTAATGACAAAAACTTCTTACCTGCAGACTCCAACGCATAATCGACCAATCCGGTCTTATCTGCATCGTAGATCTCCAGCATACTCATCACCAGTTTTTGTATCTCCTCAGAGTCATAATGGCTTGGGTCATCACCACCTCCAGGTGCCGCCACATTTCCTACATACTCCTTAACCTTCTCAACTATGACCGCCATCTGCCGTTTCTCCACAGTCAACAGATACTCCTGTACTAATCTCCTAATATCATCTTCACTCATATCAGGTTTCCACGAATTGATCAATCTCTCATGTATCTGCTGACTCAATATTTGCATTTCATCCTTCGAAATGTAATTTCTATCGAAGTGCTCCTTCAGTTTACTGGCAATAGCTTCACTATTATCGTCCATGCTTAAAATCTGTATCAAATTCTGTTGCAAATTCTTAAACGAATAGTGCTCTATTTGGGCTTCAAAGTTATCGATTTTCGATAGTTTTTCATCGACAAGTTTGAATCGATTATCGACATTTAGAGCCCACGATTCGAGCGCCGCGACTCGTTTGGTCAAGTCCGCGTCTTGATCGATTATCGGGGACGCATACGTGTCCAGTACTCGATCGTTGTATTTATAATCTGTAATAGAAAAAAATAAATTACTATAGGTTCGATACTCTGTCCTTCCCGACATTTAAAGGTTTTTAGGTTCAGGGAAGGACAGAGATTGATATTTAACAAAGAAAATGTTATAACTCACCTAAAAGAGCGTCCAGCGAGCACTTTGTATAGGTGATAATACCTCTATCCTTCCCTGGTAAGGGGGAATGTGGGAAGGGAAAGGATAACACAATTTGCATAATAAAATTTTAATTAAACCCAGTTAGTACAATAAACAATTTATAATTAAAAATTGCCACACCAGTAATAAATAATTATAGTATTACATAATTTCACATTTGTTATTCTTAAATTTAATTAAGATAGCAAATATATTAGTTCGGATTTATTAATTAAAATCAGCAGGTACACGAAGAGCACAGAACATTGAATCATAAATTGTGACATTTGTACTTAAAGGTATAAAGCAACTAATTTTCATCTTAATATTAAAATTTTGATACAATCAAATTAAGTAAATTAAAGCCAAAAATGAAAAATTAAATATATTAATTGTTTCTAAAATCAACAATAGGACTAGATTTAGTTTAATTTAGTATACAGATTAATATGGCCATTTCTTTTTAGGTACATTTTTCCATCATCATTTGTATTTCTATAAAAAAAATCGGTGGTAAACATTTTTAATTGGTTTAAAAACGTCGTCTTGTGACCAAAGTGAAACGTAACTCACCATATATTTAAGTAGAAAGTTAGAAAATGCTTTATAATAAAATCTTTTTGACTATCAAGAAACATAATATGATAATGGACCACTAAAAATACATTCCCTTCATTCATTAAAGTAATATAACTGTATTAGAGACTGTAAAAACAGTATAAGCCTGTTTTAGTATTAATATAATTAAACTAATCTAAGCATTTAATAAATAACACACATTGTGTTGTGAAAATAAAATTTACCTCTTCAGGTATAAAAATAAATATAATTGTGATTATATGATATAAAAATACTCTTAATATAAAAATATTAATCATTTGTAATATCCGCATTTTAAAAGGAATGTTATGATTGATCTTTTACATTTTAATTATAGAAATACTTACCTTTTAAAATACAGATGTATACGTATCTAGACAGGGGGAATGAATTAATCAAGTGCAAAAGTTAAATTAGGCTCAAATCAAATAACTTTAATAAGTTTATTAACCTTACGTATTGCCAGTGTAAAATTAAAACACAAATAAATATGTCAGCTCGATCGTAAAACTTATCATTTCACGATGTGACTGACAATTTTCTGAAACTGTGACACAAAACTGGCCCATATTGTTTAAACTGCGACGTTTCATGCCCATAAATTTGCGACACCTTTTTAAAAAACTAATTTTTAAAATTTTCTTTATTTAACGGGCCATCCAGTTATGGAAATAATGTTATAATTTCTCGTTTAAATCCCTCAATTAAGCTAGATATAAAAGGTTTGTACTACCATAAGCTTATTCTTAGCCGATCACTAACATTTTAGCATATCAGGTGATCAATTCTACAATCGGTTGGACATTGGTGATGAAAGATGACGGAAGATAAAATAGCGTTAATATTAATGTCAACATAATCACAACAAAAATCATATAATTCGCCATGACAAAACTTGAACAAAAAATAATTTCCCTTAAAAGGTTTTTACTGGGCATTTTGTTTTCATCATCATCCGAGCACCCCACGCCAAAATCTCCGTATCTCTTCCCAGCAGCTCTCAGCTACAACTTGTAAATAATCTGAGGCGTCGCTTATACTATTTTGCACAACTTCTTTATACACTGTATATTTTTTTGACACATCTATTTGTGTCAAACTGACATTTGGCATTGTCAAATTGATGATAGGCAAGACAGGGAGACTTGGCATTGACAAGTTTTGGAAAGTTTTCGCTGTGAATTCTGTTAAATCTATATAGAAATCTGAAAAGTTTGGCAGAGCCAGGTGATCCAAGTTCTCGTATGTGTAGTACGCTGAAAGAGATTTATTCAGTGAGATTTATATCTCTACCTTGTCTTAAGGCCAACGCTCTGAACTGAATAGTTTCTGAATATTTTTTTAATTCGACAATTGACATTCCAACCAGAGAAACATGAAATTAAAAAAAAAGTCATAGACAAGCCTTTTATTAACACGTTTGTAGTAAATCGAATTCGGACCTCAAATTATATGCCTTTTGTGTCAAATAAGCCAAGGTGTTCTATATCTTTATATATATAAATCTTCTGTACATGTGTTCATAATTAAACTCCTAAACGGCTGGACAGATTTTGATGAAATTTTTTGTGTGTTCAAGTGGAGTCGAAAATGTTTTTTTTTTATGTAGGACGTGTGTACAGGACAACTTCTGCCGGATCCGCTAGTATATATATATAAATATATGCTACGACAGGCGATCAAAACAGTATTTTTAGCATGAACGATTTGGCAGCAAGTCTACAACAAAAAATCTATGAAAATAGACAAAAAGCATTCTATTTTCATAGATTTAGGGTCTGTTTCACAATGTATGGATAAGTTCTACATAAGCTCCAAATTAGCTATTTATTACTTACTGGTAGGGTAAACACTATTGTTGCGTTTCACGACTGTCAGAGAACTATTCGTCACATAAGGTCCATCATAAGTTATGAGTCCGATGAATGTCAAATAGCACAATTTATCTTCCAAATAATTTATCTGTTGCATAGCTATTTAGTGCTTTATCCATACATTGTGAAACAGACCCTTAGTCTTCTATATTATATAATATACTTACATCCATATCCAACAGCCGGTAATAAAAGCAAAAGCGGCCACAGCTTCCATTTCCCACCCTCATGCTTATTATACATGGCTCGATGTTTTTCAGTTTGAATTGCTTTACTCGGCGATATCTATAACATATTTAGAATATTAAGTGAAATTATCATCAGACAGGAAATTTGGTATTCCTAATCCACAAATTAATACTATTAATACAAAAACTATTTTGACAGTGTAGCAAAATTACCAAAGTTTCCTAACTCAATTAAACTTGGGTGCATGGTGTTGGAAGATTCATTCTGTATTAAACAATAATTGGTATGGGCTGATAGCGAAATACCGTCATTTATCAAAAATTATCAATAATACGCGTTGCAGGATTACGGGTATTTAAACAAACATAAAATGCCGACACACATGACATATTAAATTGTTTCCCCGTGTCAAAAAAAATGATTTTATCACTTAAGAAACTTAAATAATAGGTTTTAGTATGAAATTACTAAGTTTCAAAACATCATGAAAAACTGAAATTCAAATTCCAAATAAGGGAGCGTTCAAATATTACGTAATGTATTTTGGGAGGGGGGGTCCTTTTGTAAAACGTAACGATGCGGGGCGGGGATTAAATTACGCGTTATTGTTAATATTTTTTTGGACTTACACCACACAACTAACGAGTCACTAGGTGGTCACGAAACGTTTTACTATACTTAGGTACAGTACTGTACTTGGGTACTGAAAAACGTTACGGCGAGTTACATGGGGGGGGGTCAATAATCTCCAAAAATTGCGTTACGTAATACTTGAATGCTCCCTAATTTAATAAGTTATCGATTAACTTAACAATCAAATTGCCCCCCAGTGTAGCGTGGGCCTCACGTTGGGACCTGCATTAGAATCACGTGGACAAATTTGACTACAGATAGCTCAAAGAAAGTTTAGGGCCTTATTTTTACTATGGAATTATAATAGGCCCTTGTAGCCATGGGGCCCTCATCTCTTGAGGCTTGCCATATATACAGGATATTATAGGGTTTAAGTATGTGCAGACACAAATGTAATCTCAATTCCACAAGTATTATACTGCGATGGGACTGATATTATACAACAATACATGTTCATGTAATTAGAAATTCTTAAGATCTACTTCTTTCCTTCCCTTACAAAAACGATATTACGTTGTTCGTACTAAAGCTTCAGCTCTATGTACACATTCGAGGTGTTCACCGTTAATTAATAATTACCGTTTCAGTGACCGTAGTAACCGTTGTGGTGATGACCGTAGTGATGAGAGTGTATATCCAGTAGAAAGGCGCTGTAACGACGCTTGCAGCTTGTGATATAACGTTAGCTGAAAATTTAGATTATTTGCACTTTTGAATATACTTTGAAACTAACCAAAACTTTTAATCGAAATAGTAACAATAATTAGAAAAGTAAATAGAAAGCTAAAATAAATTTAAATGTTTGGTCCACTGGCAGTATTTCCTCGCTGTATTGTGATACTTATTCGATCAACGTCCAGCTCTGGGGTCATCTGTAGTATCTAGTGAGCACCAACATATTTAATTAGCGCCTGTGTGCTTGAACCTCTTCTAAAGTCTTTACTCTAACTAATATACTTATATTAGTATATATTACTAAAAGAAAGTTTAATAAATCATTATTATTGTATTTGTGGTAATAAAATAATAATATTAACGCCACTTTAATTCCATACTATTAACAATATACATATCAAATGGGCGTTAGTTTCCAGTCTTGGTTAGTTTTTGAAATTTTATTGTTTGGGTTAATTTTTTGTTGTATTGAGTCCATACTATCCATGTTGGTTCTTCCATTCGTTTTCTCCTATTTCCTTATATGTATTTTACACGATTTTCTGATTTAAATAAAGTGTGTATTTTTTAATATTTAAATATGCTTATTACAATGTGTATACTGTTTGACTTAACCCTTGTTAACAACGAGATTTAATGACGTCACGACGTCATCCATAAAGTTTTACGCCAAAAACATGTTGTTACACTTCAGAATATATAAAAATTACGAACGAATAATTTAATATAATAATGGATATTATAAATATGTATTTTTATAAGTTTAACATTAAGATAATATAATAAATAAAACGGCCTAAAAAATAACCCAAAATGTCTACCACTACTATATTTTTAATTCATAATTTTGACCATTTATTTAATTTTCTTTAATTACCTTTAGCGGGCCTCCTGTCAGTATAAGGATATCTATGTGACGGGCCAACCACCTTCCTATAGGCGTTACGAGTGCTTGTACGGATCGTAGTTAGTATTGTTGCCAATAGTTGAGTAAACCACCATTTTTCCTCTCTCGCACCATAACCGTTATGAATGTACGGGCTCTCATCATCAGAACTCTCTACCGTCTGTAATGAAAATAATTAAATTTCTATATATTATTTAAAAAATCGTTAATTTAATTTCTATACTAATAATATACCGTTCGCTTTGAGAAACTCAAATCGTTAAATTAAAATTGTGTCTGTCCATATTTCCAGGCTTTATTCACCCTTCCAAAGATCAAACACTATTAGCCAGTAATAAGAATAAAACTTAATATTCAGATTTTTGTTTAAATTTCAATAAAATAAAGAATTTGTTCATTTGAATATTTATGACTTCGTCAAGATAGAATATGAAATTCCATCCCGACTTCTGTCGTTCCACAACTGAGCGTTTTTTAAAACATTTTTTGCGGCACACCACCTCTATGTAGAACCAGCTGTCCAATACTCGAACTTACCTGACTTAGGAGAGTGTCTATGGTATCACTCAAGCCTCAAGCTCAAGTAAGGTGAGCCTCCTGACTGTTTAACTTTTAGCGCGAGGAATTAATTTTTAAGTTGCTTTCTCAAAATCCATCCCAAAGTCGATCTAGATTCTAGACTACATATACTCGTAGTTATCTGTCTAGATTCTTCTACAGAATTTATTACATGACATTAGACAATTTCTGAATCTAAGTCATTAATTATTTTTATTTATTAGCCCCTTACTTAAAACATACCTTATACATGTTAAAGTTTGACGTGTCTATGCCATCGAATCACCTAAACGAATGGACCGATTATGTTGCGTTTTTTGTTACACCTTAATCGGGGATTTCAGTAACAATTAATGAATTCAATGTTTAATACTTGAAACGCTTTGTCTCGGCAAAGATCAATAACCAAAACCAAGAAGAAAATTTAAAACCATATTCTAGTAAAAAGTGTATAAGACCTACCGTGAAACGTTTCCTCGTAGTTGTACTTGTCCAAGTGGACACAAACTGGTCAGGTTCGTCCACTGTATTTGGACCTTGAACCCGGAATTGGGACAGAGAGCGACGAGACATATTCGGGACAGCCACTTGCCCCGGAGCCAGCTCCACGCGGTCCCGAGACATTGGGGAATATGTGTAGTCCGTTTTGGGGTATTTACTGAAATTCGTAAAGTTAAAAATAAAAATATTGTCTTTGGTTAAGCGATTCCTACATTTCGTTTTCAAGTCTTCACAAATCATACTATCTTATCCTTTTTGATCTATTTATTATTTTTAGCATGCTTCTTTCTTTATAATACACTCCAATTTCTTTATTTAACCGCTCGGAACCTGGGACAATAGCTGTTTACCCATCCGTTCGGAAGGAATAATAAAACAGTTTCTTATAGTATTGTCTTTGATTAACATAACCTTTACACATTTAAAGAAAAAAGCTTTTACCGGATTAAAGTTATGTATTATTATAAATTTACAATTATTTGACAGATAATGAAACTTTCTCTGCAGCTGTGATACTTTTTGACATTCAACATCTTTTGTCTTCAGTCACCGTGACCACGCACGCTGTAAAGCACGCGAAACGTCGGATAAATTTAAAATTATGTCAAATAATTGTAAATTTATAATAATACATAACTTTAATCCGGTAAAAGCTTTTTTCTTTAAAAACAGTTTCTTAATTATTGTTTTATCTATCTTGTAAAAATTAAATTAATCAGTGGCGCTACAACCTCTTTAGGTCTTGGCCTCAATTTTCTGAATCTGTTTCATGATCATTTTTAAATCTAATAGGAAAGTAGGTGATCAGCCTCCAATGCACATGCCGTCGACTTTTTGGGTCTAAAACATGTCGGTTTCCTCACGATGTTTTCCTTCACCGTTGGATCAAATGTTAAAAAATCTAATTTTACTTGAAATTAAACTGATATTGAAACTCGTAGATTATTGTTTATATGAAAACAATGCTTAACTATTTACACTATCTTAACCTAACTTTTATAGTCAAAATATACACAATATTTCTAAGAACAATCACCTCTGTAAAGTGTTTCAGTTTATGCACGAAAGTGTCAATTCAAAATTTCACTTCACACCGTGAGAACTATTAAATTCTACTTGCACAATTATTGTTTACGTGAGCACAATAAGCGATCAAAGTTACGTTAGGCACGACTCGACGTTATTCTTACCACTCGGCATTTCCAACTCCCGATTTAGAACAAGTAAAACAGTTTTGTCACTACATAAAGGTGCGAACCCATTCGACAATTTCTTAGTATTATTTTGATAAAATAAATGTAAAATTGCTTTGAAATATATACGCATTTATTTTAATATTTTAGAAACAAATGTGGTTTCACCCAGCATCCCTGAGCCATAGCCTATGTGTGACGTATTCTAACGGTCAACAATATTTTAAAATACGAGTTGCAGTTTATTTGTAACAAATACATATATAAAATACAAAATTCTTATTTATAATATTAGTATATGATAGTCCATAAACTTTTTGAAAACAGTTTTAAATGTCGTCGCACGAATTTGATGATACTAAATATGCAGGAGTTTTGGGGGACCTTCATTGGAATCCGTGGATTTTGCTAGAATAGTCTTACAGTGCAAAATTTCCGTTAGAAATCCGTTACTTTTTTCGTTTCATTATTTTCACGTGAATGTGCGTTATTTTATTTGCATTTTTTTAAACTTGCTTTACATACATACTAGACACTGATTTCTTGCGATTATTTTCAGATTTATTGTGATTTATAGATTTTTTGTAAACTTTAAATTTTTTTTTAAATACTTAGACTCGTTTCCGGCAGCAAAAATAAAGGTCCCCCGAGACTCCTGCATAATTAGTATCATCAAATTCGTGCGACGACATTTAAAACCCAACTCAACTTTATAATTTATTTCTTTAACCAGAGTTCTATCGTTAAGGATAATAAGGCTTACACGTTATTTTATGTTGTAAATTATATGTATTCGATCATACAATATCTGTTATGCGGGTAGTTCTATATTACACGGCTGTACATACATTATTTAAACATCTCTTGACTGATCATTCATATAGACTTGCAAAGAAAAATAATTGAAAAGTTCACTTTGTTGTTGTTACACTTTTTATATATTAGGCGAACTCTTTGCTATAATGTTTTTTTTTTGCACACACGTAAAAATTAAGTTACACAATGAATTTATTCCTTTGTACAAAAGCATTTAGCTGCGTACTACTAACTAATCGGTGCTGGTGGTAATATAATCATTTGAAATTATTATATTATACTTATTATTTGTAATAGCATTTATAACACCAATTACAATGAACGGATTATGTTTTGGCCTCATCAGGGAAAAATAAATCTTATGTACAGGGTCCTGTATTCCGTTTGAGTTTTCCTATCTATTAATAAAATCAAGATAAATCTTGTTTTTGTTTTATTTGACTTAATTCAAATGTTTTCTTTATAAAATTATTATATTGACGACCAATAACAAAGGTTTTTTTTTAAGTTTAAAATAAATAATTTAAACAAATATTTACCCAAACGTCACAGTTTTCTCAATAACTTCCACATCTAACTCTTTAACTATTTCCATTATGCATTAATTTTAACTTAATAGAAAATTCACTGAAATTTTAACGATTTTAATATCTTTTTCACTACCATCGTTCACATCGGCTGTTCAACTAAAATACGTCTTTAAATTTTTAATCTACCCCCAAAATATTTGATTTCATTTTCATTACGTTAGTAGAACAAAGGAAGTCTATTTGTGGAAAAATACTCTTGTGGGTCAATTGGTAACGCAAAATGCGCAAACGCATAACGTGTCGGGTAAAAATACCGGCCAAACAAATCGTTTCGGAAGGTAGATAGTAATATTGAGTACTGCGTATTATGTGGGTATTTAATTGCATATTTTAATAAGATAAAACTAAACAATATTGTAAAAATGTATGTTAGTTAGGTTTAATTGTTACGTATATAAAAAATGCTATATTCCACTCGTATGTAGAAAAGTACGGTGTCGTATTTAAATTAAGATAAGGAAATACGGGCAGACATTATAATGCTTTTTTGATGGAAATAAGCAGGCTTTCAAAGTATACATATTTTTTTATAGAACAGGGGGAAATGGGCAAAAGGCCCACCTGATGTTAAGTAATATAGCCCACGGACACTCAATGCCAGAGGGTTCTCGCGAGTGTGTAGACGGTCTTTTACGAATTGGTACGCTCTTTTCTTGACCGACGCTAAGTCGGAATTGGTACAAATACTTCAGTGGATAGCTGCCACATAGTGGTGGTGCAACCCCAATATGTAACACATTAATGACTATATTGTCTGCTAAATAAGTCATTAGTCAAATGTATGATGATGTGATAATATTTATATTCTATTTGAGTTAGTTAATAGAACATAGGACAACTAAGACGTATAACCCCATATATATATTCGAATTGAAGAAATAAACGACTCCGAGGCTTTGCTTATAGCAAAGTTTGAGATAATACTCACTTCCAGTACTCTCCCGCCATTTTATAAAGCCGATAAGGTAGATGCTCGTGGTTCGGTTCCTTATCTAAGAGAGCACTAGCGTCGGCCAATGCTTGTTCTGCGAAGGAGCTGTCTGTTGAACAGGCACTGTAGGTAGGACTTCCAATACGGTACGACCTAGAAAACATAGAAATATAAACAAATATTGTCAATATTTTCATATATATAATGAGAAGAGCGAACCATCAGGCACTATTTATTGTTAATTGAGAACTTTAGGAACCTACATTCCTAAGCTTATAAATTTACAATTTATTATTTCCGTTGGTGATAACACTCGATCAATTTCTAATAATAAGTAATGCGCGTCATGGTTTTGTAATGTAATTAATGTGATAGAGGCAACTGGTATGAGGTGTGTCATTTGAAACACCTCGCCAGATTGTACTCACATAGTAAATTGGAATTATGCCAACAAATTAATAAAAGTCTTGGCAAAGGAAATTTATTTTTTAAATGCAACTCGATTGTCAACAACGTTAGTCTGCTACCCATTGTTGTGTGAAATAAGATGTTTATGTCTGATGAAAAACCAGTTTCGGTGGACACCCTTGGACTTTTGGCAGCTGCGGTACAAGAATTTGTTGATGGTTGAAGGCAGATGTATGAAATTATATTTTTAGCTACCCTTTTTTTCGAATATTGATCAATGGAAAGGCCATGCCAGTTTTGGATAAATATAGATCATTCAAGGGCTACTTCATTGATACGTGTAGATGTTAACGTAAAATTGTAAACACCGTTAGATTGTAATCTATCTCGCGAGATTATAAACTGTCGAAAGATTGTGAACCTCAGCGTACTGCTTACAATTTAACGTATTATTATTCGGTAGATTATACTACACTAACTTAGTTATCATTCAAACTTCTTTGGTCAATTACAGATTAATTTTACTTCCCAACAATTTCATATAACTACCGAATAATAATACGTTAAATTGTAAGCAGTTCGTTGAGGTTGTTACGGTGACATAGACACATTTCTACTTTTACATGAAATATTTAAAATAAATGAGCCCTCTGTGCCTGAAAACCATTGTTACCTATTGAATCTCCAAGTTCATAAATCAACTGTTCGATTCCAAACTTCCATAGAAGCTTTCTTTTTTCTCGTATTAAACACGAAAAAGATCAATAAGGATGAAAGTATTTTTAGAAACAGTTCCGTCGTGGGCTTCCGCACATTTGTGAAAATCAAAGATTTTCAGATATAGAATGTGTGACATGTTTCACACAACAATCTCGCGGTGCTTACAGACTGTTCCATCCTTTTTTATCAGGAGGCAAACAAGCCGAATCTGCATCACCAGGATTCTTACCCGGCTTTTCTCTGGAACACTAAGAATTCATCTATTTTGAAGTGTGATCTTTAACACGTGCGTACTATGCTCACCTGTCATGCGTCAGATTATGCGATATGGGGCTAAGGGTGACGTCAGCGAGCGTTCTGTAGTGACGTGAACTTGAAACACTCTCATACTGGCTGTTGATTTCGTTCTGTTAACATAATACAGATATCAGAATTACATACTAAAATATATTAATGTTCAGCGGGATATCCAAAAGATAGTTTTAATGTCAATGATTTATTTATTGTATTAATAGCAACAAGAATAAAATTAAACACTTAGATGTTTTGGAACTGTACTTGTATAAAAATACTAAAATAATTAAGTAAAAATTTAAGTTTCCTATTGATGCTTGAAGCTTTATATTTCAATCATCTAATAATTATTTTAAAAAATGATTAAACATGCTAAAATTCGCGGGAAAAAAATGCGAAGCAAACACTTCGCTTCGGTGATGTCATTTATAACGGTCAATTTCTTGTTTGAACTGCGCTCTTGTGTGACGATGACTCATTTAATAAAAACGGGTGTCCATTATTCAGTAAGATATGTCTGTAGTACGCTACGTAGAAATAGCTTAAAGATACTTAGGTCGAATCGTAAAATATTCACATGAATTTATTTCAAAATCGATTTTTATATTAATTTATATAACAATACTTGATGTTGAATATTAACGATTTTTCAGTCCGTTTGACAGTTCCACTTTTACACTTAAAAGTAGAAACTGACGAGAGTTTTAAGTATAAACCAAGCTAATAAGAAAAATATTTTCAAATATCTATAATCTCTGGTACAAAAAGCATACACCCAGCATAATGGTAGCGATTAAGGATGTGTATTAATAGATTACAAGAGGAAGTTAATTACGTTCAAGTGTTGAATGCAATGTATAACTTAGTATTAAAGGTTTGTTTCCAATCTACATATTAGAAAAAATTATATATATATGTAATTTGTTTTTGTATATAAGAATACAAGCTACAAACGAACATTTTTGCCTTGGTCTATAAAGATAAAAAAAACATAAGATCTTTCGTATTAATTGAGGTAGCATAAGCGTTGGTAAATATTTACCGTAGATACCAACCCACTCAGGAATGTTAAGTATACGGTTATAGTAATTCATTCATTGACAAAGTCAACATATGTTGCAAGAAGGATTTAATCCAATAAAAATCTAATATATAAAATTATCGTGTCACAATGTTCGTTCCCATACTCCTCCGAAACGGCTCGACCGATTCTTATGAAATTTTCTATGCATATTCAGTAAGTCTGAGGGTGAGATCTATAGTGCGCACTTAGACTTTGCTCAGACTTAACTACAACCATTCTTTACTTTTTTAAAGGATAATAAAGAAGGTATTGCATGAAATGAAACATCAATTTCTGTCTTAGCTTGAGCTTAGCTTAATCTCACCGTTAAAATGTCTATAAATATACTAAATCATAGTTTAACCTTAGTGTTTTTCGTAAGTAAAGTCTGAGCAAAGTCCAAGTGCGCACTATAGATCTCACCCTGAGAATCGGACAACATCTATTTTTCAGCCCAAAATTAGGGTGGTCACACCCCTAATTTTTAAATTTTATTTTTTAGACAAAACTTTTTGTTCTTATTTTTTTAAGCAACAGCATACAAAAATACATACAACCCTTAATTGTCACCCCTCTACGATACACCCCTATTTTTTTATTATAGTAGATAGTTATTTTTATTGAACTAAAAAAATGTTTCCTAGAAATAATATTCATGGCAAAACGACGTTTGTCGGGTCAGCTAGTAAATAGCCTCCCTCTCCCCTCCGGACCGCGGAAGCGCTTGGACGTGTCCACTGTGTTGAGTTTTGTGAGAAATTTAAATCTTAAATTAAAATACTAAATTGAACTATTTGGAGTTTTGTGGTTTTGAACCCGTGCCTCTTCTTGGATAAGCTGTGAAGTGAGCGCTGTTGTTTGCCATTACACCAAACGGTTGAGTGCCGGCGAGTCGAAATTCTACATCATATTCGGCTAATGACGTAAGTTAGACTACGACGCTTGTGATTTGCTACGGTACTACAAAGCTGTTATACCTGCTACGATCAACTGGTGCGATTGTCTATTGTTGCTTTGCGATATTGAACTCTGGGTTCATTGAAGATATGCCCAATATCCAACGCTCACCCCCTCGTAACACTTCTGTGATGTCTTGTTCCCGATCGGAGTCTGATCTTTCGAAGTCTCCGATGACGAGTGCGGGCTGTATTGCCAAGGGTGACACCAATATAACAACGCGCTCCAAGCGACAACGAATGGAGACCTCTTCCCCGAATGCTCATTCTAGTTCCGAAAGTAGCGACTTAAGAGCGGATGTCCTGAAAATGCTTTCTGAATGGAGAGAGGATCAAGAACGAAACCTACGTGAATGGAAGTCCACTCTAAATGACACCTTAAACAAATTATTTTCTGAATTATCCAATATAAAAACTGAATTCCAGGAAATAAAGAAGTCTAACTCAGAAATAGAAAAAGGAATAGAATTTATTAACAAGTTTCAGGAGGAGACCAATGACAGAGTAAAGGAAATTGAAACTAACCAAAAAAATAATAATAATGCCATAAAAAACTTAGAATCGCATATCCAGGATATACAGTTTCGTACAAGAGATGCAACTCTGGAGATTCGCAATATCCCGATTTCTGAAAACGAAAAGTTTGACAACTTACTCTCGACCCTTTCTGTCATCGGCAAAGCTGTGGATGTCGATATAAATAGGAGTGATGTACGTGACTTGTATCGGCTGCCGGGTAGACCAGGAGTATCAAGACCTGTTGTTGTTGAATTTACGAGTGTTAATGCTAAAAATGATTTATTGACTAAGCTGCGAAACTTTAACAAAGGAAGGCCGGTTTCTGAGAAGCTCAATACTCATACTATCGGTTTGCCAGGAATAAAGACTCCACTTTACATTGACGAACATCTAGGTCCATCTCAAAGAAAACTTATGTTTGAAACCCGTCAATTTGCCAAGAAACATAACTACTCGTGCTGGCATTCAAATGGAAGAATACTTTTGCGTAAGGATTCGACTGGTAGACCGATTTTAATCCAATCAGAAAAATGCTTATCTCAGCTGGCAAAGGAATCATGACTCATTGCATGTAACTGCTTTCTCATTAACCTATATTGCCAATTAACTGTATATTGTTATTTATTTCTATTGATTTACTTTAGTCTTGCTAGTAATAAAATTACCTTAGTCAATTTTTTCACATTAAGTTCTCGTTTAGTCTATAATGTATTTTCGTTTGAATTTGTATTTGCTCTTACACTTATTTTAACCTATATTCACACACTCACTGAAATTATACATCACTTGCACTCAATATATGAAATGAAATGAAATGAAATAGTTTATTCTTGCAAGTAGGACTATATAAATCACTTTTACAATGTCATCCTAAACTAGATGAAGTCGACATTTCCTAACTGACTGCCCTGAGAAGAAATGTCGAAACAAACTCGGGGGTCTTAGTCTCTTTTATAATCCAGATAATACAATAATAAATTAATAAATTGGTGTAAACAAATGCAGAGTATTTACTGGACTGGTCTTTGGAAGAAAGAACCAGATCGATCTGAGCAAGCCTGTGCCAGCAGACGGCTAGCATGCCCCGAATAGCTCATGCAGCTCAACCATTTTTAAGGGAGCTGCACAACCCGGTACACAACAATACCGCCAGTGGCACCATAAAAATATGTGGGGCAACAACTCACTCAGATCGCCAGCCCAAAATAACTATAGACTAAAATGTATCAAATTATAAATCAAGCAAAAGAGTTTATGATATACCCGCATAATGTTTACACTTACAATGGATACAAAATGTATTTTTAAGGTGTACCTTAAAGCAAGGAAAAAATAATGAAATTGAAAAATATAATCGAAATATAATCATTATTCACTTGGCATGTCAAAGTGTAAAATATTGTATGCAAAAGCACAAAACATGTCAGTAATATAGAAAAAAAAAAAATGTAAAAAAATGAATATGCACTAAGCACAAACATGTCAATAGAATAAAATAAAATGCATATGCAAAAGCACAAGACATGTCAGATTGTAAATATGTACAACATGCAAAAAAAAAAAAAAAGGAAGTGAAAGACAGCTTACAAAAACACAAGCGATAGCTGTATAAGCGAGCAGCTCAATCCCAGGCGTTTCTATCATTTAAATAATCGGATATCCTGTAATATCCTTTAGTTAATAATTTTGATTTAATAAAAAATTTAAATTTCTTAAGGGGAAGTTTACGAACATCCATAGGAAGTTTATTGTAAAAGCGTATACATTGACCCATGAACGAGTTGCTTATTCTATGAAGGCGAGTAGCATGAACTGTTAAATTATTTTTGTTCCTAGTATTTCGAGAGTGAAGATCAGACAATTTGACAAAATCCGGTTCGTTTTTGTAAACATAAAGTAAATTTTCAAAAATATATTGTGAAGTTACAGTCAGAATGTTTATCTCTTTGAATTTCTCTCGGAGAGAAACTCTAGGACCTAACTTATATATAGCGCGGACAGCCCTTTTTTGTAATAAGAAGATTGTATTAATATCCGCACAGTTTCCCCAAAGGAGAATGCCGTACGTCATCAAGCTATGAAAATAACTGAAATAAACAATTCTGGCAGTATCCACATCAGTAATTTGTCTAATTTTCCTTACAGCATAAGCAGCTGAACTGAGCCTTCCAGACAATTTGTTAATGTGTGGGCCCCACTGTAGTTTGGCGTCAACAGTAATGCCAAGAAAAACAGTTGACTCAACAGGGTCCAACTCTACTCCATTCAGTTGTACATTGGTGCTTAACTGCCTCACATTAGGCGTAGAAAATTTTATTAATTTAGTTTTACTTGAGTTCAAAAGCAGATTATTAACATTAAACCAATGGACAACCTTAGATAGTGCCAAATTAACTTGGTCAAAATTTTCAAGTTGACGCTTAACTTTAAAAACAAGCGAAGTGTCATCCGCAAATAATAGGATTTTGTGATCATCCCTTACACAAAAAGGTAAATCATTGATATAGATAAGGAATAAGAAAGGACCTAGAATTGAACCCTGCGGAACACCCATAGTTACCACAGATCCTTTTGATTGTTTGCCATTAATATCTACACTTTGTATTCTATTGTCTAAATATGAACTGAGAAGTCTAAGAGCCTTATTTCTAATGCCATAGTGGTGTAGTTTCTTGATAAGTGTGTCATGGCAAACACAGTCAAAAGCTTTGGACAAGTCACAGAATATGCCTAAAGCATCCTGTGAATTCTCCCAAGCCTCGAATACATTTTTGAGTAGTTCCACACCTGCATCAGCAGTAGACCGACCCTTAGTAAATCCAAATTGTTTGGAGTGAAAAAGATTCTGTCTGTTAAAATGCTTTAGCATTTGCTTTAAAATTATTTTCTCAAAAATTTTGCTCAGTGTAGGCAAAATTGAGATAGGGCGAAAATTCGTAGGATCGGTTGTACTACCAGATTTGAAGAGTGGAATCACCTTGCTTAACTTCATTAAGTCCGGAAACACACCAGATGCGACACAAGAGTTGAACACAATTGCCAGAAATGGGGAAATACATTCAATTATTGAGGATATTATTTGAACTGACAACCCCCAAAGATCGGTGGACTTTTTTACTTCCAAATCTTTAAATGCATCTAGAATGTCCTTAGCACTAACAACTGTAAATTCAAAACTTGTCCCACATTCTGCGACACAGTCTTTAAGTATGTTGTATGCGGAGCCGGAAGATGACAACAAAGTTTGAGTTGTTAATACAGGAATATTAGTGAAAAAAGATTCAAACTCGGTTGCCACCTCCAAATCCGCCCTAACATCTATATCATTAATTTTAAGATGAAAATCATTATTCTTGACTGTGGTTCTTCCTATTTCAGAATTAATAATATTCCAAGTAGTTTTAATTTTGTTTGCAGAAGATCGTATTTTGTTTTTAATGTGTAAAGATTTTGCGGCAGCACAGGCTCTCTTAAAAGTCTTAGAGTAATTTTTAACATACTCCCTAAACCTTTCACTATGATCATGGTTCCTTTCATTATATAATTCAAATAATCTTATTCTGCTTTTAAAAATACCTGGTGTTGCCCAGTCACTAAACAAAACTCGATCACTAACAGAAACTGATCTAGATGTAAAAACCTTCTTAAACTGAGAATTAATCATGTTAAATAATGAAGAGTAAGCTTGGTCAGGGTTATTGTGATAAGGCAAACCAGGCAGTTTTTCATTTAAATTATTTTTAAAAAGTTCTAAACGATAACTGGTTACTGGAACAAAATTAACATTTTTTCGATTTGCTTTAACAATGTCTCTAGTAAATGAAACCAACTGGCCACAGTGATCTGAATCTAACAGATTAATAATTGAGTAGAAAGTTGGCTTCACATTTGTAAAAACATTGTCAATACAAGTGGCACTGGTGGCAGTTATTCTAGTTGGCTCAAGGAAAATATTATATAAATTATATGATTTCAATAAGATTAAAAATCTATTAACAATACTAGATTTATCTAATAAGTTAATATTAAAGTCTCCACAGACGGCAACTGTTTTATTAGTATTAGATATTTTTATTAATACATCTTCTAGGATTTTTTCAAAAGTATCGTATAAAGTACTAGGGGGCCTGTATACACTCAATACAATGAACTGCTCAAGCTCAATACATGCTATCTCAGCAACTCGCTCAACAGACAGGCTCACTATGTCGGTACGTTCTTTAAATTTAAGATTATTCCGAGCAATAATTAAAGAGCCTCCACGTATTAAATTAACTCTGCTGAACGAGCTGGCTACCAGATGATTGTTGAAGCTAAACATGAACTGGTGGTCCTTTAACCAATGTTCAGTAATACATAAGATATCAATCTTATTGCAGTTCATGAACAACTCCAACTCCAATTCTTTACCCATCAAACCCTGAATATTCTGATGTGCTAAATTTAAAATATGCTTATTATTGATTTTATTATTGACATTTAAGGAGTTTGATGGATCTCCTAATAAACAACTATGACTAGAACTATTGCCAGAGATCACCTCTTTTGTCTTAAAATCTAATTTAAATAATTACTTGGAACAAATTCCAAGGTATCTTGAGAAAAGGTACTATTATCTATCTGCTCAATAGGAGCAGATTGGTTAGCCAAACATTTGGCTTCGTTTAAAATACAATATGATAGCGAATTTGCTACTTGTCCAATATAATAATTACAAAGATAATAGTTATCTTTTGTCAAAAAGTAATTATAACTAATGATGACATTAGTGTCAATAAATTCAAATTGTTTATTATACAGTGTCATTGTATGAATTTTATTATTGCATCTGTACCTAGCATGAAGTTTTATAGTATACAAAGTATACAAAGTAGTAGTAAGTATACAAAGTGTACTCATAGAAAGAATGTAACTGTTAACAACAATCTCAGTCTGTTTTCGTGCCGTGTGTATGTGTATTGTGTTGGTCTCATTTGTGTGGCGTTGTCCCCGGGATTGTGGAATCCTCGTAGGGTTGTGCTGTACCGCGTGCCTTTTTGTCTTACCATAGTTGCGGACTCAATAAATAAAATTCGATAAAACTAATGCAATTATAAATGATATCGATAAACTTGATGTTGCACAATCTTCTCTTTGTGACATAGAGGACTGCCAGAGACTTATGAACTGCCCGAATAAGTGTCTAAAAATTATCCATCAAAACATTCGTAGTATAAATCGTAACTTTTCTGATTTTCAAACCTTATTGTTTAGATCCAGGACTGATTGGGACTTAATAATCTTAACGGAATGTTGGCTGCATAATAATCGTAACTTACCATCTCTTGAGGGATACAACTCTGCTCTAACCGAGAAAAACTTCACACAGAATGAAGGAGTTGTAGTATTTTACAAAAAACATGTGAAATTAGTTATATCCGAGCCTGACCTTTGTGATGCCAACTGTCTACTGATTAACCTTGAGGATAATGTAACACTAATTGCAGTATATAGACCACCTGGTTACAAAGATGTTCAACGGTTTTTGGTATCTCTTGACAAACTTCTTTCTGAGATTAGTAGTACTCATAAAGTTCTGATAGGTGATATCAATATTGATATATTGGATAACAATAAGGATGTTAATTCTTCAACGTATTTGAATATGTTGGCTTCTCACGGTTTATTGCCAGCCCACATATTTCCAACTCATGGCAGGACTTGTCTTGACCATGTAATACTAAAATGTTCTTATCGCGTCTTTTGTTATGTTGCTGAAACCTCAGTCACGGATCACGACACTTTAATTCTGAAACTTGAACGTAGCACTACGACTGACAAATACTCTTCTCTGAAAAAGATTGATTACCCGTCTTTGGACGATGCTATGAAGAACTTAAATCTAAGCCTTGTATATAAAATGACTGATCCCAATGATGCAACAGCATTTCTTCTGACTGCGCTTGACACTGTAATTAAAGCAAATACGAAAACTTTAACCATCCCAAATCGTAAAAGGATCAAGAGGCCTTGGATGACTGCAGGTCTACTAAGATGTGTAAAGCATCGTGACAAACTACATCAAAAATCAAGAAAAAATCCCAGTAACGAAATATTAACGTTAACTTACAAGAGGTATAGAAATTTTTGCAACTCACTTTTAAAAAATATTAAAAATACTTATGAGAGCAACCGCCTACTTAAAGCTGCTAAGACTAATACAAAAGTTCTCTGGGACACTATCAAACAACTAACCTACTCTAACAATACAACTAGCACTGCACTTGAATTGGTCTCTCCACTGGACCCGATGGTCTCAGTCAACAACATTAATAAATATTTCGTTTCTATCGGGAAAGATATTGCCGAAAAAGCATATTCTAATAGCTCTTATAAAAAACCATCAATCAATCCTACACTGTCCTCATTCGTCATGCTACCTACTGATGAAGTTGAAGTTCAATCTCTTATCTTGCAACTGAAGAAGGACGGTGCTGCGGGCAGAGATAATATTTCTGGAGCCTTTCTCAAACGTTATCATGAAATCTTAGTCCCTCCACTTACATATATATTTAATTTGATTCTTTCTACAGGGATCTTTCCGGACCTATTCAAGCTAGCTGAAGTAATTCCGGTTTATAAAGGTGGTAATAGAGATTGTGTCGGTAACTACCGACCTATTTCTAAACTATCTACGCTATCCAAAATCATTGAGAAATTGATAAACAAACGCCTCATCGATTATTTAGAAAGTAATAACCTACTCTCCAGCTCGCAGTTTGGATTCAGACCGGGTTCATCAACAAGCGACGCAGTTCATCAATTAACTGATCATATTGTTACAAAACTAGATAAGAAAAATAAAATTTTAGCTGTATTTTTGGACATTGCAAAAGCTTTTGACGCGGTCGCTGGTCCTATTCTGCTGGATAAATTGGAGGCTTTGGGTATTCGTGGTTTGCAGCTTAAACTATTTGAAAGCTACTTGAGTGATAGACAGCAAAGAGTAAGGGTGGGCAACATTGTTAGTGACGATTTGCCGATACGCTATGGTGTGCCACAGGGTAGTGTTTTAGGTCCGACACTGTTTCTGGCATTTATCAATGATCTTTGTGACCTCCAGTTACAAAATGGTAAAATAATAACATTTGCAGATGATACTGCACTTGTGTTTCATGGTGATAGCTGGAAAGATACTGTCGACATTGCTCAAAGAGGATTCGACGTTGTTAACAAATGGCTCAGAATGAATGCCCTAACTATCAATGTCAATAAAACTAAATGTATACCGTTCTATATAAAAACTCCTGGTTCTAGTACTAACCTTGGTTTAACTGCTCATGTATGTTCTGATACTGATTCTTGTGACTGTCAAAAGATCTTTGTTGCCAACAATACTAAGTATTTAGGTGTCGTTGTTGATAGCACGCTAAATTTTAACTACCACATTGACCTGCTACTATCGCGAACTCGGAAACTTATCTTCACCTTTAAGAATCTCCGTAATATTGCTGAAAAATCGATAATTAAAGTGGTTTATCAATCCCTCTGCCAATCCGTTTTAAGCTATTGTGTTACTGTCTGGGGAGGGGCTTGTAAAACTAATCTTATAAAACTGGAGAGGGCTCAGCGTGCGTTATTGAAAGTAAGTTATTCTAAACCATTTTTTTACCCTACCAAAGATCTATATCTTTTATCTGACGTGTTGAGTGTTCGTCAACTATTTATACTGAACACTGTGCTCAAACAACACTCCATAACTCGCTATGATCCTTCTTTGAATGACAACAAACGATGCAAATATAAAGTCTGCACCTCAGATACCCGTTGGTCCACAGCTTTCTCAGGAAGGTTTTTTGGTTTTATGGGCTGTCACCTATATAACAAGATAAACAGGTTGATCAACATATATCCGCTTACTAAATATGAGTGTAAAAAAGCTACAGTCAAATGGCTTAAAAATCTAGACTACGAGGGGACTGAGAAGTTGTTAGTAGTCCTCAGCTAATACCTAACACTAACACGTTATGTATACGAGTACATAGGTACACTATCACCCATGCTCATATATGCTTCACTAAGACATATATACACTAAGTCATAAATTCACTAACACATACATACATTAACACTTACATACACTAAACCATACATGCACCATCACATACACCCACTTAAATGTGAGTATATTTGTAATATTTGTAATAGTTTCTCGATCAAATTGATGTACCTACTTAAATTCCATTCGGTCCGGATGCGGAGGGACTGGCAATCTGTAATACAGGTATCCTAGTACAGTCGCCAGTCTCTCACACAGATTTTGCCTGTTAATGCTGAAATTTGTATTTTGTGTCTGTATTTTTTTTGTGTGAGAGAAAACAAATAAATATTTTATTATTATTATTATTAATCAAATAAAGTTCTATAGTCGGGCGTTATATATAATTTTACTTTATATGTGATCTTCTGTACATCTCTTATCCCAAAACAATGACTTTTATTTCAACGGTTTCCCAGGAACCGTTACATGCCACATCAACCATCAAGAGTATGCATTGTTCACATACTACAAACTAGACAAAATGTTTATAAAAAATTTCATCGCCCGTTAGTGAAATTTCGACACACAGTGTTAAAAACTCATAAAACTATGTGGTTTTGATGCAATATCTGTTACGAAATCTTTTGAGGTATAAGTAGAATATACAATAACGATAAATTATTGTCCATTCGATATTTTAACCGCAGAGGCATGGCTGTAGTTTGGCTGTAGTAGTTGTCAAGTTACATTGTGATCTATGGTAACCTTTCTAAACCAGAGTGCAACGATCTTGTTCAACATTATAGCTAATATTATGTCGTCTTGCTTCGTTTATATAACACTGAACTAAATATTTTTATAAGTATTAGACATTTAAATATTAGTTTTATATGAAACAAAGAGTGCATTTATAATAGTTAATAATATAAAGCAATAAAGTAGTACGCATAGTATGTTTTTAAATCGAAATTGAAATGTGTTTCCTGTAAAAAAATTGCGCTCAATTTATAATCGTTCGTTAAGAGTTAAGGGTTATTTACTGAAGGTTTAAGTAGTCATATTAAAAGTTGAAGTATTAAAGTTAATTAATTATCTAATCCTTAGCTTAAGTTACATTGTGCTACATATGTATCATCTACAGAAATAAGTATATGGCTATAGTCATATACATTATTTTATGTCATGTCTATAATTGTAATAATTAATTCATAAGAGATAATGAACAAGTCTCAGTGCGGCTATCAATCTACTGCGTTGTGGCTACAAAAAACTATAAAAAATTCAAATACATAGTCTAACAGTCACCTTTAAAGAATGCACAAACATATTGAAACTAAATTCCAATGGTCATAATTGCTACTAAATGTATTTAATTACACAAACAAGTCCCACCCGATTCACAGGAATCACTAATGCTATACAAAACCGACCTTGTACCGAAACATATCGACTAAAAGCGTGCGCTTTCCTTCACTCATCACTATAGCAACTGACGTACCTTTGATCCTTCAAGTAAAAATAAAACTGGGTCAAGATTCGTACAGTTTGGTAATGATCAAAAATTCACTATAAAACTGCGACTACACTCAACTGTTGCTTAGAAATAATGTCCATATGCGGCCGAGTGATTTAAAAATAACCCGAGTGGGAGATCGAAGCTATATTCGGTCTTTTCCTGCACATATTTTCCTGCCTGCTATACGCAAAATATCTAGTGTTAATATATTCATTACTGAGTATGGCTACTTATTCTTCTATGAATACAAACAAAATCCCCTGAAAATCTAGACCTGCTTTAACCAACTGAGCATCAAACAAAAAAAGAAAACTAAAGCCAAACTTCCCGTCAAAGATATCTAAGAACGTGTTTCAAAATCGTACCTTGACCTGAGCTAATTTACTCTAGTTTTGACATATTTTGAAAAATATTTCCCGAACGTTTACTAGTTTAAAAGTAAAAGTAAAAAGTGTTTGAATGTTTAAAATGTGATCTATTATCTACACAAACAAAAACCAATAGATAAGAGTATAATTGATTACAATTCCAATATCCGTTGAAGCTAAGTAATTTAAATTCGAACAAAGGTGATTGAAGGCCACCTCACACTGAAAATATTATTTAGTAGCATTACTTTTTACATTTGAAGAAACAGATGACAATCGAAAATATCTGCTGTAGATAGGAAAGGATATTACAGCTGCCAATAATAATACTCTTACTGAAAGCGGTTGAATCCCTTAACTCTTAAGTACGACCGATTTCTTAACCACATGGTTAGTTTAGATTGAATATGAAATAACACACTCGTTATCAGACCACAAATACGATTTGGACTTAAATGGGTAACTTATAAGGGTCACTTTCATTTAATTGGGTTTTTAAGTAAGCAAATTTGTTAGTGGGCGTCTGTTAGATTCAATATCTGAATTGATATTTATGGTAAAGCATAATTGTTATGGAGATATTGTTTGATTTTACTTTACATAACTTGAAGTGAAAGCTATTTCAAACTAAAAATGATAGTTTACGTTACAACAATAATAATGCGGTTATATGCATGGATTGTCGTTTTTTTTTTAATAGATCACGGGGCAAACGGGCAGGAGGCTCATCTGATGTTAAGTGATACCGCCGCCCATGGACACTCTCAATGCCAGAGGGCTCGCGAGTGCATTGCCGGCTTTTTAAGAATTGGTACGCTCTTTTTTTTTAAAGACTAAGTCAAATTGGTTCGGAAATACTTCAGTGGGCAGCTGGTTCCACAAAGTGGTGGTGCTCGGCAAAAACTGCCTTGAAAAAGGCTCAGTTGTGGAACGGTTTTGTAGAATATTTGAAGATATGTTTTATTAAAAATTACATATTTTCATGTAACTATTTAAAGATCGTTTATTATCGTAACTTTTTAAATTAAGAAATTGTTTTGACTCGACAAGTAGCTTAGATAACTGTCTAAAACTCGTATCCAACAACAGAAAAAACACATTTTTCATTCCAAAACTAAAGCCTGCGAACACATATTTCTATCCTTAGGGCATTGAATGTAATTAATATTCTACGCACTTCAGCTTGTCTATGAGAACCGTAACAAAACCGTTCTATACATACACATTAGCTTAGTTACACAACAATCGTTAAATACGGACCGTAATTCGTAAATATTTATCGAGACTTATTTACAATACTGTGTATGAAGATCCGTAACCCAATGGGGCGTAGGCTAGGACACATTTTACCGTCTATTTCATTGGCTTGAGCCTGTGTCTGACATGTCGGTTTGCTCACTATGCTTTTCTTGCCGAGCATGTGTTAATAGTAGTAGTAGTAGTACTAGTGTAGTGTAGTAATAGTGGTTAGTACCCCTGACTGCGAATCCATGGGTCCCGGGTTCGATCCCCGGCTGAGGCGAACATCGATGTGGATGAGCATTTGGTGTTGTTCTTAGGTCTTGGGTGTTTAAATATGTATTTATATGTATATATATCTATAATATGTATGTATATCCGTTGCCTAGTACCCATAACACAAGCTTCACCAGCTTAGCATGGGACTAGGTCAATTGGTGTGAATTGTCTTTAAACAAAAAAAAAAATAGTTTAAAAGCTACTTAGCCAACACATATTATATTATACTAAGCACGCTAAGAGGTAAATTATAGTATTAACGACTCAATGAATTCACATCTACGACTTATAAGGACATCGGCGAATAATATGCAGTTTTATTGACATTAACCTTGAATAGTATATCAAGTTACCAGATGCTATTAAAGCACCTGCTTGTTTAATTTTGTTTTGTTACAATTTTTGCTGAGTAAACGACCTAGTTATGTTTTCAATATAACTCGACACTTTCGTGTTAATTTTCTTGAAGAATAAGAGAAATGATAATAAAACAGATTGGTATTATGAATTTAGTTATAAATATATATTGTTAATGTGACAAAAGTATTATTAGATTATGTGGTATTGTTTTTTTTGAGCATGTACTACTATGAAATTTTTGACAAGTAATTTAGTTAGTCTAATGGTATCAATCAAAATTGGTCCATCAATTCTCATATTTAATTTGTGTTCTATTAAGCTATGGATCCACTGAACTGTGTAGACTCTATCAACATAGCTCATATCAGATACAAGTTTTGGCATATTCAAAGCAAAAGTTAAAAAAAAAATTGGCAGCATTTCCTAAGTTTGGTTAATTTCTTTCGGTATAAATAAATTCAATTACCTGATAAATCTCTTTTTTATGGGCCTTAAGTCTATCCAGACTCTCTTCAGAAGAATAGTCTGATGTCTTGATGAGTTTTTCCGTTTTATTAGACTGCCTTGTGCGATGGGCTGGTGGGGTTTCATCTTGTTCTTGCACTGTTTCTATGCTGCCTTTTTTTGTTGGGGGCTGTAGCTGCCTATAAACAATCACTTGGATAAAATGCTACTTTCAGACAGCTGGTTGCCATGGCTTATGTTTGTATAACATAGATTATTATTTGCTAGTATTCATTCATCAGCAAAACAAAAAAGTATAGCAACACAACTATTCAGAACAGTTTTGTTAATAATTTGAAAAGTCCTATATGTATGAATAGTAGGGTATGATTCTAAGCAAAATACTTTATGCTTTGGTTGATTTGATTACTTTTGGTTACAAAGCAGAGAAGACCACAGTAATTAATTTACTACAGAATTAGTTATTTGCATGCATATATACTAATAAAGTATTACTGCTATTATTATGAACATATATCTGTATTAAATAAATGAAATTACAATTTTAGGAGGTAAATAGCTACTAGTTAGTAACATTTCTCCAAACTACTTTTATCAAATAAACATCCAACTTGCAAATTTATTTCAACATAAACAGTCATTTAATTTAAATGTAAATGCCAATGCTGTATGCAAAATGGCAATGAAAGTATAATTAGCTTTGATAACAGCTTATCAGCGACAAATTAACCTGCTGAATAACAATACCTCTTTAAATGATATACTTAAAGGCAAACTCAACAAAACAAATTAAACTACATTTAACACAATTATTAAATTGCAGAGTAACATCATTTTATATAAAATGGAACTCTGTGAATTAATTTGACTTTGGTTGGTTTGGTTGTTTTCTATACAAAAATATTTGGTCATGACTCCTCTCAATAATGACAAAAAATATGCATTCCCTTCAGCATTGCTATATAGAGCTTACACTGTATTTAACTTCCATTATATATTTTAAAAGAATTATAAAAATTATGTCACATATGTATAAATTATTCTCGACTTGCTTTTCTCTAGATTTAAGGTGGTTATTCTAACACATGAATTAAATTCAAATCCTGCGTTAATTACACTTTATCTACTAAAATTGTTGATTAATTGAAAATCTAATCAATAATGATAACACTAATAATCTAACTCTTAGAATAAGAAACTTCATCCATTTATTTGTTGTTTAATCTTTTAGATAAACAAGTCTTTACAGATAGTACCAAAATACAAGTATTACACCATGAATGGCCTTACATTGGCCTTCAATGTTTATGACATCATTGTGGTAAATAACCTTACGAAATTTTAACATATGCTGTAGATTTTTATTTATTTTAGTGATTCTGTCATCATCAAGTACCAACAAAAGGGTTTAAGCAACAAGTTTTTAACTGACTTCATATACTTGTTGGACTTGTGTTGATATGAATTAATGTAAAAAAATCTACATCTATGATAGAAATATTAGTTTATGTGAATATGACTTATTAGATATTAGTCATACATGTTGATTGTAATTGATAACAACTCCTTATCAGTTGAGGAAATGTATTTGTTTATATTTTTATATAATACACATTAGTTAAGTATAACATATTGAAAATAAATACTATTAAAAATATTATTGAATAATTTTAATAGTAGATTTGATATTAGCTTTAACAGAGATGGTAAGAAATAAAATATAAGCAATAATTACTTGATAGGTGTGCTTCTTTTAATAGGCGTTCTGCGTCCTGTTTTTAGATGTGTATGCTCCTCACTTTCTACGCAGCTTTCACGATCACAGCTCGATCTTAGGAAGGGTGTCTTAGACCGGGACCTTGACCGCAATTCACTAACGGTCGGATTCTCCATTATTAGGCCACTGGTTAAAAATCACTATAAACGCAGAAACCACTTCAACATATTTCTTATGAGAAACCTTGAATTTTACTGGAGCATTTATTTATGCACTAGAACATTTATATATTATAACACAAGGAGATCTATTTCGGTAGCTTAATAGTAATGCCGCCAAAACATAACACATCACAGTATTAACTTTTTCATAAATAATATTACATAATTCTTATGTATACATAATATAATATTAACATCTAATTGTTAAAATTAAAGTATTTTGCCATTTGTCAAATAGTTTTTAAACAAAATATACACAAAACACAAGCCAACTGACGGCCGCGCTTGTATGACGGAATTAAAAAATTTCGCAATTGAAATGAAAATGACGACGCATGAAATGGGTTATACAATAATGTTGCCAGGTCAATATTCTGAATGTATTTGCGATTTTTTTAATAATAATTTTATTATAAAATATATAGTAACAAATTTTTATATATTTATATTATGCTAGATTATCTAATTATAATATTTTTTAATATCGATCTTGAATATATGTTTTTTAACTTAATAATCGTACAATCGCACACAGTTATTGTAAAAACATTAAATAAGTTTACTTAGCTCTATTTTTGGGACAATAGTTTAAGAAAAGTAAATTATGAACAGTCTTTATTTTACAGAATAAACCTTAGTGAATCTTTGTCTTACTCTGGAAAGTGGGAAGCCAGAAACAATTATTTTAGCAGTTTCTAGATTAGAATCTTCATATAGAAAAACAACAATCTAAAAGAATATTTTTTCTCGAATTTCGAAAGTTGTGTTTTACAATTGATTTTCATCCTACTTTTTGAAGTGAAACTTAAGGCACATGAGGGTATGTTTTGTGGGTATTCGTTTAGTAGTTACATATTAGAATTTTATATGGCAATTCTGTCACATAACGTCTTGTGCAGTAAACGCAGATTCTTTATTTATTTATATTATCATTAGCACGTACCTATACAGTGTGAAAAAATGTAGATATATACAAAAATATGGAATGATCATATAGTGGTACACGATCATCTATTGGGGCTTTTACCTTAGTAATAATTAATTTACAAAGAAGTTTCACTTCTGACTTCTGACAAGACGTGTACTTTGTACGCAATTTTTTTTAAAGAATATACTAGAGACACGTTAAATGATATTATAAGTGGAAATTGGTTAACGAGTAATTTGCAACACCGCTGCTAGGACCACAGATTACGGAGCACGAAATTAAAGATTAAAGTCGATCCGATTTGGTAGAACGTAATACATCGTCTCGATCCGTAATAATACGTAATCGTAATTTCAATATTAAAATTTGACATTTCAAATAAGTCAAATTAGAGAGGTAAACTTAACATCACAAATCGGCCCCTAATAAGTGTTAAATTTAGTCAAAACCCATAAATTTGGATCGCGATCATATTTGTTACATACAATCCAAATCCAAATAAAAAAAGTGTTTTGGGGGCCTCATAGCCAAGCCAAGCCAATACTTGACGCTGGCTAATGCACAAACCCTGCCAGAGCCATAAAAAAAAAGTGTTTCTCAAGTCTCAAGGCTGAAGGCACAAACATCGAATCGTACAACACTAGCAAAGTATAGACAATAGTGAATAGATTAACATTTAAACTTTAAAGGAAACGTCGGAACTTTTGAATAAAAGTACTATTGTTTTTGTAAAATTTGTAAAACAAAATAAGTTTTACATCAATAAATACAAAATAATAATATTGACAAATCATCTCAATTCTCAATCGCTTTGCTTAATTGAACAATTATTATTTATTTGACTTTCGGCATAACGGCTAAACAATAATTAATTAATATTAACTAGTTCATATGTTTTTTCTAAAGTTGGGTTTTGAGTATTACTGATAGATATGGATACGAATAAAATATACTCCGTGATAAAAGAAATTGGACACATCAATAGTAAAAAAAATGAATTACGAAATTATTGTAAAGTAAAATTTAATGAGGTATGTTTTTAGGCTTGAAATCTAAAGCTTTTATTTTATTTGCATATTAAGATTATAAATTTAAAATAATCCTAACAACTTAACATGGGGTTAACGCAGGTCTTATTCTTTAGGGATGAAAATAGTTTATATTTGTGATATTTAGTAGGAATTTGAATCAAATAAATTTCTTCATCTCTTATTAATACTTTTCCATGTTGCAGATTATTAGTGGGTTAAATTACCGTATATTAAAAAGTGATGGGGCCGACATTATTGATTGTATTTTCGATGGATTAACAGATAGTCCTGAAGCTTATAAAAATAAAATTAAGGTAATTGTCTTAACATGTAACTTTTATTTAAATAAAAGTTCTCTAAATATTTTTCTTCAGCAGCTGACCTATACCTCAGTGGCAAACATTACTGTTTATATGCTGGTTCACTATGTGCGCCTCTGAATCAGTCAAGTATCTTGTGTCTTTAATCCCTAAAAAATGTTACTGTCTGTGTGAAGTCGACAATTACTGTAGTTAATTCAAAAAGTAAAAAGTAGTAAAGTCAAGAGTTACAAGAATTACATCAAAATATAAAAAAATTGAGTAGACCATATTTTTTAAAACTAAAACCTTTCTACATAAAAAGTATGTAATTTTTAGGTAATTGACGTAGTATTAAAAACAATGAGAAAAGAGTCTACATCATTGACACATTGTGGTGACGTTATCAGCAGACTCTGTCTGGAACTTCCCAGGATGCCAGTTGAAGACTTGTTACGCTGGAATAATGAGAGTGTTCAATCCATTGTTGATGATAATGATGTTAATATGATGTAAGTTACAGGATACATAATGAAATAGATTAGATATTTACAACCTATTAACTTTAAACCAATTTGAGGAACTTTCATAAATGACACCAAGATTTTAAACTTCAATTGGGCATATAGAGTTTTGCATCATTGTTTACAATTTTTCTTTATAGACAAAGAGACCGCCTTTACCTTCTAATGAAACTTTTTTGTCTGTCCGAGGATGAACATTTCTACTGCAAATTTTAATTTATAATATTAACTATAAACTCCTAGGTTATAGGCTATAAAATACTACATCAAAAACAAATGTTTTTTTCTAGTTGGCGAGATGTGCTTCCTGAATGCCTGAACATAGTATCATCACAGAGTAGTATAAAGCAGCATGGAACTGATATGTCAGGCATGGAGTATAAGGCCCAGTGCATACATATTTTATGCATGTGTCAGTGGAAGGAACGCCAACTGGTATCCCTCACAGCAATGTTTAAGTTCGTTATTCATTTAACCATCCAACCAAAACATTAAAACTTAAGTGAACTAATATTACTGTTTAATAAATTTTAAATCTAATGGGCTAATTTGTTAAGTTTTTAAGAGCCACTTATTTATTTTGGTCTAATTACTAATTTGACACAATAATTAGTTACTTTAAATTATTAACTTTGTTAAAGTTTACCAGTATACTATGAGTCATGAAAGTCATAAAATTCATTAATAAAACGTATTTTGAAGTGTAAGAACCTTGTTTCCTACTATTATTACTCTTATAAATATATATATCATATAAAATATATATTTACAATTACTTTGAAGTCCTAGAAGCTTTTAGTGGTTCCACACAACATTTTATGTATGTATATTTGTGTAGCGTTGCTATGAGTAATATTTTTTAGGCAAGTAGGTGTTGACTTGATTCTATAACCCGAATAGTATTTTATGTTATTTCTTATTCTCCAGGGATATTCATCTATCTCAGAATGACCACAAGCAAGTGGTTAACAAGATATGTACATATATAACAGATACTCCACCAGAAGCATTGCCTCCTCTAGTCCATCAACTACTTAAGTAAGTACCTCTACTAATTATAAAAAATATTTAAAGGTATTACATTTGCATTGACTGCTTCTGAAAACTTTATTTTCTATAAAAACTGATTGAGTTATTATGCTTTTTTAATGTTATAAATAGCTATTTAGTTTATTACACAATTTCGAATGTTAATTTAGTAAAAAACGCATAATTGTGATAGTAATATTAATTATAAGATTGTGAATGGTCAACAGAATGTAGACGCGTACACACGCGACTTGATACGTCATGATATTACGTTCCGTTTGTACTATCAAAATTAAACGCATATTCATCTTTGTTTCTTTTCAACTGTATTTCCAATACCTTAAAGTTCACTTTTGTTCGTAACACTTGTAAGTTTAACATATTTGCTCTTTCAGTTGCCCCAAAATATGCTTCTATCAGTAATAGACCCAAGAAAATTATATACCATATAAGTAGTTTGCTGATTTCGTCTACAGATATTTTATTTAATAAAACTGGCGGTACAGCCTTGGCCTCAGATTTCTGTATGTGTTTTGTGATAATTATTTTTCGATAGGCAAGTAGGTGATCAGACTTCTATGCTTGACATGCCATGTAATTTTGGAACCGGCTCCTCATGTAGAAGAAGTCTATAGGCACAGCCGGGGTTAGAACCTATGACCTCAAGGATTAAAATTGCACGCTGAAGCCAACACTGCTCAGATATAATAATTAATTATTTATTTTTTCAGATTATGTAAAGTGTTTAACATGGATGTGGTCTTAGCCCACCTGAGTCAGTATTTTAACCTGCATTTGTATAGCAAGTTGGAGCCTCCCCCACAAGATTCGGAATCTACTACTGTTGATATGGATGATATAGGTATGTTTTTCTAAAGTAAATTTACTTCAACAAATTTAAATCAACAACAACAACAAAGTCTTTAAATTGTAACGTTTTTACACGCTTTACATTAGCTTCACCTGTATGTAACCGACTCCTTCGGACTCGATTTTGACCCACTTTAAACGGACAGATTTTATTCAAATTTTGCGCACCTGTCAAAGATCGATGACAATGCAATAATCCGAAAAAAAAAAAAAAAATTAACTAAAGAATAAAAAATAAATAATAGTTAAAAAAAACTAAAAAACACGCTTTTAAAGCACATCAAAGTAAAAAGTGAAAAAAAATCCTAATTTAGCGTGGGTTGCTCGATAGACGAAAAATATGGCACAGAGCGCCCCACGCTTTTTCACAATAATACCAGTATTTATTGTTCATTACCATTTTCAGCCTAAATTAGGAATTATTTTTCACTTTTTAGTTTGATGTGTTTTAAAAGCGTGTTTTTTAGTTTTTTTTAACTATTATTTATTTATTTAAATTACTTGATATCGAGTAAGTCCCATCACTAATCTGTACATTCTGGTCAGACATATTACTGCGTCTGCTTTCTTACCGAAAACAATTATTGTTCCATCGGGATTTTATCCCAGATGTCAATTATATGTTATATCAAATAATAAATTGTGATTCTCTTGTAAGTTTGATGGATATTAGTTTAGAGATAGGTGGGATTAAAATTAACATAGACAAATAGGTATATTAAAATAATTAAAAACTTAAATAAAAACCCAAAATTTGCACATACTTATTGTAATGTTATATTTATTTATTAAAAAATACTTACGGTGTTTGGCGTATTCGTTTCATTGAAGAATAATAGAGCCCCAAGGTCCACACAACCTTATGGTAAAAGAAAACCTGGTAGACCGATGCGTTAGTGGTGGACTTGTCAAGGAACGAAACTAGTAATCAAAATTGGACGTAAGAAGCACGAGATATATTGAGATGGCGAAAGATATTTTCTGAGGCTAAGGTCACATAAGGCTGTACTCACTTATGATGATACAACACTTTAAAAAAGGATTGTGCTAGTGTTGGTACATTAAAATTTTTGAAGTGAAACTTCTTTATCGAGGTTGGAAAAAAATTTAGTGTAACATTTTTTTGTTACGCGTCACATTTTTCCGTTACGCGCCATCTTTTGAAGTGAAACTTCTTTATCGACGTATGGGAGAAATTTTGTAGCAGGTTACGCGCCATGTTGCTTTTTGAAGTCAAACTTCTTTATCGGTGTTGGAAAAAAATTTACACACATTTGTCATATTTTTCGGTTACGCGCCATCTTTTTCTTGTCCCTACCACGGTTGATCTGAAGAGATTCGAAGCCATTAGTAACAAAAATATATAATAACGATAACAATGATAGTAATACTAATAATTCTATTACAATTAATGAAATTCTGTAATAATCTTAGTACTACATAGTAGTACAGTAATAAGTTAAAATGAAATAATTGTATTTGTATTCATGTCTATGATAATAAAAGCCTTTTGTTAAACTTTATCTAATTTAACTTTATTTAACCAATTTCTGTAAAGTTGCATATAGTAGATCATTTTTCGAAAAATAAGGTCATAAAGAAGTTTCACTTCTTACGTGTGTACACCTAGTACACGCACACATTTTTTAAAAATAAATAATTTGATCCATTAAGATTCGGTTTTGTATCATAACAAAGCCATACATTGGAATACATTTTCTTAAGCTATGAGTTACTTATTATTTAAAAAAATAATTTGTATTTTTCAGTACGACACAGCCATGCGGAACTCAGTCGTTGTCTCTCAACTAGCTTGTATCACATAACACAGGGTGCGGCTGAACCAGAATTGATAAGAAAACACATAAAGCAATGGCCAAAATCCCAGTTGCTGCGAGCACCATTTCTTTTAGACCTTGCCCTTGCTGTGTCAGATAAGGGAACTGAGTTCAGATCTGTTTGTTTGGAGGTGAGTAACTGAGTATTGTCTAATATTTGTTAGTGTTTATCTAAATATGAAAAAAAAAAAAAAAGAATAAAAAATAGATTGCTCCGGAATCAAACCTGGGGTCTCGTTACCAAATGCGTTTAATAAACATTACAATACGCCTCGCTTAAGTGTAAAAATATGATTTTCTCTTTTATAGAAGCATCATATCAAGAATATTAAATAGTCTTTGTTTTTTAATGCTACTACTAAATAAATTTTGCTGAATTTGAAGAAATGATGTTTATAATTTCTGTGTGTATAGGTTATAAAGTCAGCTATCGAACAGCGTACTTTAGATGATCAGAGAAGTAAAGAGTCTGCCTGGGTTAGATCGGTACTCCCACCCGACGTAGATGTTGCTAATGTGCTCAAAGTTCTAACCACAGAAAGGTAATCTATTAAAGATTTTTTTAAATAATAACTGGACAGTTAAAATGGTTTACGGCAATAGTCCACAAGAATATTACATTTAAATACATATGGGAGATCTTGTCCGGCTCGAAGGACCAAGTTTTTTTTTATATATATTAATGTAAAGTTGTAAAAAAATACGCGTGACTATTTAACATTTATAATTATTACTAACTATTGTCAAGTACCTGTAAGTCAATCACCTCATCTTCAAGTTAAAATTTGTACCAAAACGAAAGTACTAAACACCAAGCAACAATTTTTTTACGTGATACCGTCTAATAAATCTATGAACGCCGGCTGCACGCACCAAAAACATGACTCATTGTCCCGTTACGCTCATTGTACATTTGCGCCACATCTATCTCTCTTCCACTTAAGTATGCAATTATTTCACCTATGTTTTATTATGACGTTGTTACGTAAAACTATCGTCCGTAAACCGACTTTACAGACAACCACTTTGTTTTATCAAAATGCTTGTAATAAATAGTCAGTATAATTTCCGACGTGTGAAATTTCAGTGTCTTGGTATTTTTGTACATTCTTAGACACGTCTTGACTTGATGTAATATTTTAAAATAAATAATTAAAAATAAATTTAAAACGAAAATCTATTTTTATAGAACGGTACAAACTCATCTGATATTCATTAATATTGCGGTCCATAGACACTTGCTCTGCCGTGTGGTACGATTTGTATTATATCAAAATTCAAATTGTTTCGGAAATTTTATTTATTTTTGATATCATTGTGTAATTTTATTAAATTTGTATGTAAAAAGCTTAAATGTATTTCCAGTGCAAATCACCGAGAGCTTACAGTACGTGGTCTTATCAACTTAGCGTTTACTCTACTATCAGTATCTCGTGTTAAGGCGGTATCACACGCTTGTTGGTCTCATGGGAAGCTGATACTGGTTAGGTTATGCAAGTCTCAGCCTAACACAGCTCAGCACATATTGGCCCAATTGGCTGACAGGCTTTCTGGGGACTCCAGCCAAAGGCAGTATTCAGGTATAAATAAAAATAAAAATGTGTGCGTGTACTAGATGAAGAAGTGAAACTTCTTTATGACCTTATTTTTCGAAAAATGATCTACTATATGCAACTTTACAGAAATTGGTTAAATAAAGTTAAATTAGATAAAGTTTAACAAAAGGCTTTTAGTATCATAGACATGAATACAAATACAATTATTTCATTTTAACTTATTACTGTACTACTATGTAGTACTAAGATTATTACAGAATTTCATTAATTGTAATAAAATTATTAGTATTACTATCATTGTTATCGTTATTATATATTTTTGTTACTAATGGCTTCGAATCTCTTCGGATCAACCGTTGTAGGGACAAGAAAAAGATGGCGCGTAACCGAAAAATGTGACAAATGTGTGTAATTTTTTTTCCAACGCCGATAAAGAAGTTTGACTTCAAAAAGCAACATGGCGCGTAACCTGCTACAAAATTTCTCCCATACGTCGATAAAGAAGTTTCACTTCAAAAGATGGCGCGTAACGGAAAAATGTGACGCTTAACGAAAAAATGTTACACTAAATTTTTTTCCAACCCCGATAAAGAAGTTTCACTTCAAAAAACAAAATACAGTAATTCAGTTAAGATGCGTCTTAGGGCATGCTTATGAATGTCAAAAACGTTTACAAAATTCGCGAAAGAGTAAGACTACGCCATCCGTTCGCAAAACTACCAGGAGGCCTTGTTCTGAGAAGAACGGGCAAGAAACTCGGCAAGTTTTACCCTCCCTCTACATTGCAATTATTCAATGAGATTAAACATTGTTTCGAAAATTATTCATATACCTCAATCTTAATAATACATCATATAATAATCTAATAACCCATTAATAAAAAAATACGAATCAAAACAATAATTGAGACAAACGTTTGAACTTCAGAGCCTTCTGGCAATGAGTGTTCATGGGCGGTACCACTTAACATCAGGTGAGCCTCATGCCCATTTTGCCCCCAGATTATTATAATTTTTTTAAATAAGGTAATAATTATATAGCGTAACTTCGATTCATAACGAATCAATAATTTTTTTGTAGTTGTTGTTAAGTTGGTCTTCTCCCTTATATTGTTTATATATATACATATATTTAATATAATAAAAAGTACAGAAAACAAATATTTATGAATTGTTAAATTTATAATACATTGATTTTAGATTGTCTATATGTCTTATGCAAATTGACGCCAGTATCCGTTGAGTCTTGTACACAATTGAGTACAATACTCGAGAACTGTCAACCCGGGGGTGACTACACACATGCGGCGGCCGTGTACGCAGCCGTACATCCCTTGATAACGTTCAGTACGCGAACGAGGGATACGTTAGTTATGGTCTGCAGAAAGGGGCTGTACTCTCGGTAAATAAGGTTTTTAAACATTAAAATAATAAACAAAATCTGTTATTATTATTAACCTAACCAATTCAGCCGATTTTGATGAAACTTAAATTGTTTCTTAAGTTGCAACATACATATATGATTTGAAATTGGTAGTCAAACATTTTATCACACATAGTTACAAAATTTAGCTAAATATGAACATATCATAATCATACTCAAATAGTATTAAATTCCAATAATACCAAATACATCAAGGTCAAATAAACTATCAGTTTTTTCTTCAGACCGTTTTTTCTTAAGTCAATTGAAAAAAAAGTTTAAGGACAATTTTAAGCCTATATCAATTATAACATATATAGAATATGAAAACATATTTATTCCCCATTTACAATTGAATAGTTACTATAATTTGAACAGAACTTTGTGGGCCTATTTGAAACTAAACAATTTGCGGGTTCAAATGTATGGAAATGTTTGATAATAAATTAATTGAAAATAAATTTATTTATACACACACATGTTTTACTATTATAAATTCAAAATAATTTCTGTGTTTCAATCCAGTTAAATGCATTAGCTCAATGTTATTTGATTATTGATGATTTGCTATTTTAAAAGAGTACCGAGAGTTTTTTACGCCGGCTTTTTCTCTCGGCCTACACCCTCTGTCTTCTTTGCCGATGAGTAGGAATGCCTACAGATTCAAATTTAATGACGTGGAATAAGTGATACATGTATCTTATGTTCCATAATAAACATATTTTTTTTTTTTTTTTTTTTATCGGTTAACCAGTTTTTAAGGGATTTATCCACTTGCCTAAAGGCCGATTTACATTATCTTAGTGTTTAGGAGAGTGCTTTAGGATAGTACTTTAGTTGAGACATGTAAACGCTACTTGCTTTAGTAAACGCTACGCTAAAGAACTTGCCTTTTAAGTTGTACTAAAGCACTCCTCTACACTAAGATAATGTAAATCGGCCATAAGAATACCGTTTCGCATAAACTATGTTTTCTATCCCATAATTCTATATAAAATAAAATAAAAAATAAATATTTCCAGGGACTCCCAATACCGATGCCTGTCACTTTTGGGCTTCCTAACAGTGTTGAAGCATATGAAGCTGTCCTCATACTCGCTGAGTAGCAGTCAGAGTGGGTGTAGTGAACAGTTCAGTGCGCATTCCTACCTCACTCAGCTCACTGTTGACCTACATGCTACGCAGCAGGGTTCTAGGTATAGACATTATTTTTCTGATTAATTATGTAATAAAGATTAAGACAAATAAACGAAAATTTCTTAGTTTCGAATTCAACAGGGTCAGCGGGAGATTTTTTTTATTTTTTTTTAATGGCTCTGGCACGATTTGTGCATTAGCCAGCGTCAAGTATAGGATTTTTTTATAATTCGTGCTTGTCTTTAGAAATTCGACCGTGTCCTCCATGTACGGTTTAAGCACTCGCCCGGTACCGCACAACCCTCCCACAGGCCGAGAACAAATTTAAATTAAATTAAAACTTGCCCTCGAACCGGGAATCGAACCCGGTACCCCTCACCTAGCTGCCACTTAATAAGACCGCTAGGCTATGAGGCCCCTCAGCGGGAGTTACCACTAACATATTATCTATGAATAGAAATAATCATTAAATATACAGAGTGAAAAACAATCATTTGTGTGATATAAATATTACTTTATGTATATACGGGTTCTCGTGTCACCCGTATCACCTCGACGTCCGCCGTTCCACAACAGCGTTTTCTAAGGCAGTTTTTGCCGCGTACCACCACTATGTAGAACCAGCTGCCCACTGAAGTATTTCCGAACCAATTCGACTTAGGGTCCTTCAAGAAAAGAGCGTACCAATTCTTAAAAGGCCGGCAACGCACTCGCGAGCCCTCTCGCATTGAGAGTGTCCATGGGCGGCGGTATCACTTAACATCAGGTGAGCCTCCTGCCCGTTTACCCCCCGTTCTATAAAAAAAAAAATAATAATAAGATTTTTCTTCATCGTAATCTGGCCAAGATTTCTAAAGTAACAGGGGTTTAATGGTTTACCCCTTTTATGATTTGCACTTCTTCGCGCTCCTGCGGTCATTACGTTGTGTGTGTCATGTTTGAGAATGCGCATGTGTTGCTCGGGTTTAGCTGCAGAGGCCGTATTTTAACGTATACCTTAGTAATTTTGTAAGATAGGAATAGTATATGAAAGAAAATAGAAAATTATTATTATTATTTTTCTGAATATATATAGACAATATGCTTATATATATATAACAAATGTATTGCAGCAATACATTTGGTGTGACGCGCTTGTAATTTTTGGATTTCACAATTTTTAGGGTTACATCGCGAGTACGCAATGAAGCAATCTGTTTGGAGGTGGTCTCCATACTACGGAGATGTTTGGTACAAGACGCGTTAGTTAAGCAATTACTTTATATGGGTAAGAATTTAGTACAATAACTCAGTTTATTTTATAGAGTAATCTTAGTTACAATGACGCTAATTAATGGAAATTAATTTCAGATTTTTTAGTCAGTAAATCTTTAATTATAGCAACATTATTTAATATATATGAAGACCAGTGTTGGCCTAGTGGCTTCAGCGTGCGACTACCATACCTGAGCTCGTAGGTTCGATCCCCGGCTGTGCACCAATGGACTTTCTTCTATGTGCGCATTTAACATTCGCTCGAACGGTGAAGGAAAACATCGTGAGGAAACCGACATGTCTTAGGCCCAAAAAGTCGAAGGCGTGCGTCAGGCACAGGAGGCTGATCACCTACTTGTCTATTAGATTTAAAAATGATCATAAAACAGATTCAGAAATCTGAGGCCAAGACCTAAAGAGGTTGTAGCGCCACTGATTTAAAAAAAAAATAGGAATAAAATATGACATTCAAATTTTCTAGTATGTGATCATTGATATACAAAAAACCCAAGATGCACACTCAACGTCAAAAAAACGTCCTCAAAAATTGAGCGCAACATTCTAAATTGTGCGCTCATTTCAAATAGTCTCGCGTCTAATAAGTGGAGTCAATGTTATTTATTTGTGTTTTTTTTTATAAATAAATTTATGTACTTTTGAAATTTTTTGTGTGTAGTTTTTGACAAATATATTTACGCTATATAAAGTGTAGGTCAGGATGTAGCCAATTTAACATTTTTTTTTAATGTAAAGAAAAAACTTTTTAACCGGATTAAAGTTATGTATTATTATAAATTTACAACTATTTAACATCCAACACCTTTTATCTTCAGTCACCGTGACCACGCACGCTGTAAAGCACCCGAAAAATCGGATAAATTTAAAATTATGTTAAATAGTTGTAAATAAAAAAGTCATGTTCGACTCCACTCAATACCTAGTCCTACCGACCACGGTCGGTCGTAAAATTGTATTGCTTTAAGTACGTATACACTGCGTTGTAATAACAACTTTAAGCAATTCGCGTAAGGTTGATTTTGCAATAATATATGCTTGTAACATATACATACTGTTATAGACATACTGTTATAGAAAGGGACAGAAATAGTGTTTCGGGACACTTTCGAGCGTTACTTTTATTCGAGACTGTGCATCTTGGGTTTTTTGTATATCAATGTATGTGATAGAGCCTTTCTCGGTCATAAATTAAATTTCCGTTTGCTGAAAACGTCTAACTTGTGGAAAAATCGAGAACAGTTCAGTCAACCCGTCTTCGTCCAAATGTCACCAATGTCGCGATGTTGATCTGTCTATGCCATTCTATGCCAGCTAACTGTACAAAACAAATATAATATGTACTTACGTATATAATACAAAATATTGTTACACAGAAATATTTAGTTATTTCGTTTTTTTTTACAGAAATGTACGAATGCGCGAAAGAGAAACCTGCCTTACACGAGTCAATACTAGAGTTATTCTATGAACATGTTTGCAAATTTTTGGCTGAAGATGGTGAGAGCATTCCGATATTGTGGGATAAATGTGTGCAAACTGGACTAGTTACAGCAAATTTGATTGTAAGTAAAAAACATTCGAAATTATTCAGGTTAGATCAATCTAACATGCGTGTGCTTTTGTATGCTTTTAGTAGTAAATTAGACGACTCCTGCGCAATTCTTGCAAATTTTTATTTAATTAAGTACCTTAATAGGATATTTTACATGATATTTTAGTTTATGTTTTTTTAGTTTTTATGTATTAATTTTTTACATTAGTTATACACACATGCTATTTTAATTTAAATAAACATTTAAAAAATAATTATTGCTTAAAAAAAAAATTGGGGCTGGCACTGCGTTATTTCCATTCATAATTTTTCTAATTACAATATTAAAAATATTTTCAGGAACCTATAGGCCGTCTCCTATACGCGATCGCCCAATTCCTACAGCCTACGGAAGATGAATCAGACGACATATTAGGCAGTCCAGGCGATAGTAGCGTCATATATTTACGAACTAAACTGGTTGAAGTTATGAACAGAATGGACTGTGAAACTTTGTTAAACGTGGATTTGGTAAATATTAGATTTTTTTAAAAGATTTTCTAGAATATATATTGCATTTTAATACATTATTTAATTTAAATATGTCGTATGTGTTTGTTGTGTATTGTATCAAATTCGCAATGTTAGTGGAAATATGTGCGAGGGTAACACCATCGCTTTTTAACATGAGTCATGGGGGTACTTCAACACTATTGATAATTATTTTTTTATATTTTTAAGTTTCGATCAAAGCAATTTACAGTTACTTAGTTAAGGGTCAAGTAATTTTGTTTCATGCCTTCATGTCATTATATTATCTATCTTTAGATAAATCTATAATTATGTTTAAAATAAACTGTTATTTATTTAAGTTGAAATGACTTGCTAAACATTTAAGTAAAGATGACTTGAAAAATGAAATTATTCTTGAGGTCCTGTAGTTTAAATTTTTTTAATTACTTTTAGGATGATATTGGAGTGTCAGACTTGACGCCGGAATCAAAGGCTAAAAAAATAAAAGTACAACAAGCATTGCAGTGCTACGAGACAATAATAGCTCATAAGATAATGCAATGGACACCGCACACAAGTCACGCTAACTCTGTTTATAATTTGTATAAAATGTATACGCAATTACTGGATAATACAAAGGTAACTTGATGTTCTAACAGTTATATATTTCACGGTTAAATTGTAAAATTAGTTAATTTATTTATTGAAGTTATACTTCTACTATTGAAAAATTAAATAAATATATATTTATTATTATTCTCTTACATTAAGTGTAACATAAATTCTATTATTATTCGAATGTTGTTTTTAAATTATGTCCAATGCCGTAGCATCTTCCGTGGGCAACTTCATTCTGTTAATTTTGTGTCACGGTGCGCGCGCATCGTAAAATTTCACTCTCTTCAATTTTTCATAACGCGCCTAAAGAAGTATAACTTCAAAAAGCGGTTGTAGTGTTCTTACCGGAAATTTAACTCTAAATCACGACTCGCTTAGCTAAATACCATAAATATAAAATACGTTTAAACTTACTTTTTCAGGCGACACCAAAAGGCAAAAAGAATAAATTGAATGACACAAAGGAAACTGTCAAATCGCAAAGTCAAAAGTCACAGAAGAGCAAAGCGCCCGTAAAGTTGGCAAATTTGGTGAAAGATAGGGCTGGACCCTTTAGGCCATTGCCGTGTTTGTGGGATCTCGGGTTATGCTATAGAATTTTGGATTTGCTTTACAGGTGATTATTCAATTAATTATAAATTTTGTGTTTCTGTATCAGATATATCCCTCGTTTAAGCTGAAGATTTAGAATACTTCTATTTTGAAGTGAAACTTCTTTAGGCGCCTGAGAGTAAATTTTTTACGGATGAAACGCAATAATAATAATATTAGCGTCACGAAGATGTGTAGCGTTTTTGTTGAAAAAAAGCAAATAGCCATGGAGCGAGAGTAGGGATGAAAAAGATCGAGAGATAGAGTGAGATAGAGCGAACGTCGCATCATGAACAGTGTCATGGAGCGAGGGGTGGGAGAGAGCTATGGTCAGAAAGGTTGAGAGAGAGAGTAAGGGAGATCGAGAAAAAATACACGCTATTAAAATAAAAAAATGTATTCCTTTAGTAATTATATATTAAAACTTTAGATGGCCATTCTGTCGCATAACCTCTTGTGCAGTAAACGCAGGTCTTTTTTATTTATTTATATTATCATTAGCACATAATATACAGTGTGAATATAGATATACAACGACATGGAGTGATCATATATTGGTACATGATTATCTATTGGGGCTTTTACTTTAGTAATAATTAATTTACAAAGAAGTTTCACTTCTGACATGTGTACTTTGTATGCACGCACTTTTTTTTTTAAATTGTCTATATAAAGCGCCGTCTCCATAGATCACTGTGACCACAGATCACTATCTGCACAGATCAACGTTTAAACACTTTGTCTCGTCACTTCTAAAACACCAATATTTTCAGTGATGAAGTAACATGGTCGTCTTTAGAGCAACGCAACCTAGTCCGGAGTAAGAGGGACTTCCATCACTTTACTCTACGTTGTATACAGACTGTATTAAATGAGAAACTCGCGAAACACCTGGTGGCGACGCATGTGTTTCACATCGCTGCTTTGCTTTATAAACGGTGTTTGTGTAGGTATGTATAATTTTATTATACTAAAGGTCTGTTTCACAATGTATGGATAAGTTCTACATAAGTTCCAAATTAGCTATTTATTACTTATTGGTAGGGTAAACACTATTGTTGCGTTTCACGACTGTTAGATAGCGCTATTCGTCACATAAGGTCCATCATAAGTTATGAGTCCGATGAATGTCAAATAGCACAATTTATCTTACAAATAATTTATGTGTTGCATATTTGGTACTTTATCCATACATTGTGAAACAGACATTTAATATTTCACTGGTTCGGTAACCTTATTGTTAAATATCACTGAAACCAGACCAGAGAGCAAACGTTTGTCATGGATTTGATTAGTATAATACCAATTTTTGCTTATATAAAATGTAATCAAAATTTCAGAATCTTCAATCAGAGAAATTCAGAATAATATACACAATTGATAAGTTATATTCCTCTATCTATGACTATATAATTTCCCGTCTGTTTTAATTTTTCTTTCCGTGAATAGATTTCAAGAACTTTCCGAATTTGACGATAGTACGGCGCTAGGCTGCTTAGAAGTGTTCAAGACTTGTGTTAACCTACTTCTGTCTACACAATATTCGTTTAAAATTGAAAGCGTCTTATCAGGAATCAGTACGTAAATATAGTCTTGATTATTTTTAAAGAATAGTTAAACTAACCAGTGTTCAATAACGAACCCAGCTGTCGTACCAGGATACGATCCTTTCTTAAGGTCTTGAAATTTCGTATATTGGTTATTATGAATCAAAATTATCGTGTTAATCAGTTTGATATGCATAAAAAATCGTATCTGCGTACGACAGTAGTCAACCATCGTACGCACTCTCACATGAAATGATAACATCATGAGCATACCCCAAATACACAACCTCACGTACTTACACTCACTTTTACATCATCACACAACAGCCAAATTAGGTATCTCTTAGTTAAATATATTGAATTACGATATAAATAAATAAATTGTACAATTGGAAATCCTGCAAGTATCGCGTTATTGTCATAATTTTCATAATTATTAAGGTTAAATTTAATTTTTTTTAACATGTAATACACCAAGTTAAAGTTTTTACGCGATAATTTGCGATGAAAAGTTTATTTATAATCAGTTTCTTAAAATTTATCAATTTAAGATATGGATTTGATTGTAGGACCTTCTTTGTGGGTGAGACCTTTTCGTGTTTTAAACATCGAAAATGTTCCTTTCAGCGTCAAATCCGCTATTAGTTGGTTTCTTAAGGCGGCGTATATCCGGCATATATCCTCATACTGTCAAATATTTAACTTTTTCGTTCAAGTCAAAGTTTTTTTAATAATAATCGTATTTTACGCATAGATCCTGGATATGGAAGTTGTTATAATTTTTTTCTTTCAGCGGGTGAAGCAGAGGAAACTGCATCTATAAATATGTCAAACATATTACGACACATACACACAGCGTTAGTGCAACTTGAGGCTGAAGGGGCAATGGAGGAACGAGATGTACTACTAAAGAAGCACACTGCAATGCTTATTCAAATCGCTAATTTACTATTGGAAACTCCAGTAGTCGCATGTGCAGCTCTTCATATGGTACTAAAATATTTTATTCGCAGTTCGAGAATCTCGTAAGCGGCGGGATAGATACCCGATCGTTTTAATTGGCTTTCTGTCTTGCCTTTGTTATGTTGGTTATCTAATTATATTTAAGTTTTTAACTTGCTTTCCATTAAAATATAATTTACATTATTTTAAGACTTCATATTTATATTGGCTCGTTTGTACGGCTCATTTGTACGGCTACTAAATAGATGAAAAAAAAAACAAACATACCAACAGACGAGATAATATAGTATATATAAAAAAAATATTGAAGTTTTTATGCATTGTGTTACAGATGACATCGAAGCTAGATGACTACGTACACACATGCAAACAAGATTGCATACAGTTAATTGGGCCGTTACTAACCGCTTCACATAGGGAACATAGGGAAGCGCCTTTATTGGACCAACTGCTTACAAAACTTACGCGGGTACTCGGAAAAATTGACGTAAGTTTTCCCTTTTTTTAATGTAAATTTGTCATTACAAAAAATATATTTAATTTGTTTACTTATTGTGGGTAGCGAGGATCAAATTGTCATACTAAATGTGAGGGTAGAGTGAAATTTCTATATACAAAGGCCACTTAGGTAATGGAGGCTGGTATGTTTGTGCTCTATTTCTATGCATATTTCTAATAATTAAAAATGAACCTTCAAATCTATATGGACCTACTAAACTAAGCCTTTGGGACCTTAGAAAAAAAATTGCAAATTTTTACCGCGTTTAAAGACAATTTTATCTGTTTTAGGAGGAAGAATCGTCAACCAATGAGGATTCCGATGATTTCCCTTCAATAGATTCACGCACGGGGCACACAGTGCTCAATACAATTTGTATACATTTGAACAGTCGGTTCAAATGTATGGAGCATTTGCTGAATAGGAGTCGGGATCTCGCTGTAGCTTTGAATAATGCAACTCATTCGCACGAACAAAGGATAAGTAAAGGTAGGTTTATTTTTAATATTCAATAATTAATTGGAAAGTCCCGTAACTAGCCTCTTAGGATAAAATCTAAAGCCGTACCAATGCCCAACGCCAGAAGCCTCTTAGATAAGAGTCATAAATAATGCGATATACTGTTCTTATGCGTAAGCTAAGTTACGTAGATTAAATATTTTCTAATTTAAAACCCTCCAACTTTTAGTCGATACCAACTCCGGGGAAATAAATACAGATAATGCAAATTTCTATACAGCTGTAATACTTTTTGACAACCAACACCTTTTGTCTTCAGTCACCGTGACCACGCACGCTGTAAAGCACGCGAAACGTCGGTTAAATTTAAAATTATGTTAAATGATTGTACATTTATAATAATACATAACTTTAATCCGGTTAAAAAGTTTTGCCTTTAACCTACTATTATAATATTTAGGACAATATTGTGACTTACACAATCAGAACCATATGGATTATTAAATAAATTATTATTAGTGTGTCATGTACTATACACAGTTAATGTATAATAGTGTATAGAAAAGCTTTGATAGTTGACATATAAACGTACCAGTATACATATATTTTTGAGAATCTCAATGAGTACTCCAGAGGCTTAAACGCAATTTTTTGGTTAAGAATTTTTATACATAAATAAGATAATTTTTGACAGCTCAATTACGACTTTCCATAAAATGTGTATAGATTAAACTATATAGATAGCTAAATACAAAACATCACTAAAAACGAACTAACTAAATTTCTTTCAGAACTTTTAGAACTATACAAATCAATAGTAATCCAATTATGCGGCGTGGGAGGGTGGATCGCACGTATCTGTTCTTTACGTTGCTGCGTTGGAGTCGGTAGCGAACGCGTACTTAGTGCGTGTACGCGTTTATATACTTTGCTCGCGACTCTACTAAAACGGCTGACTTCGTATATTGATATGGTGCCTATGTTGAGGTAAGAGACCCCTACATAAAAACTATATTCATCTAATTTTACTCTTCTTACTGAATTATTATTTGTATGATGAAAAGAGACGGATGTGTAATTTGATAATGAAAGAGGCTTTCAGTACTGGATGTAAAGTGGTCTTGGGTTTTGGCATTATTTCTGTATGTGTTTCATTCTTCTGTGCCTGACATTCCTCTGTGTAAAATACATACGAATTTTAATTTAAAAAGGTACGGTAAAGAAAAAAATATCAATAATTAACATCAATAGGAACTTTTTTAAAGCCAATTAAGAAACATAAAATCAATACAAAAAACAGATTAAACAAAAATATGAAGAAATGAGATCTAGTGATTTTTAATTCACATGAATAACATACATTAAACGATACGCTTATATCCTACCTTGAAATATAAGTTATATTCTGGTATTCCTTGTGTTAGATAGTATTCAAGACATAATTTAATAGTAGTTTATGCAACTGTCATATAATAGAGGGTATTAAAACATGAGTGTAGTTTTTTGAAACGAGCCGCAGGCGAGTATCAAAATAAGATTACACGAGTGTTTTAATACCTAATTATATGCAGTTGCATACACTACTTTATTTAATCTCATGGCTATAGGTTTCCAAGTCATAAAGTCGTATCTGCGTACGATATCGTATCTGCGTAAACCTCCTTGGTCGGGACGCATTGTACTTTAATAATTAAAAAAAATATTTTAAAGCATTGTTTTGTTAGGAGAATAAAGCTTTAATTTAATTTTTTAATTTTCTTAAAGAAGTATGTAAATAAAATATGCCAATAAAAGTCTGTACATATTTCATTTCATAATTAGAATATTACCGAATGAGATTATATAAAAGTATTTATAACACCCTTCCCAGTACTCTGACCTTCCTACCGTACCTTGAAATACGGAGGTAAATGCATCACTACTCCTATAAGTTATATTCTAGTATTCCTTGTGTTAGATAGTAATAAAGATATAATTTTAAATAAATTATTCTATTAATTAATGTAGGCTAGACCGCCTCCTAAAGATTTGCGGTAAGAAGCTGTCATCAGTAACAGACTGTCTTATCCCCTATTTGGAGGCATCGCAGGAACACCAGAAGGCAAGCAAAGTCCTACGCGATACTAAGCTAATACCCCGACTTGTGTTGGAAGCCGAACAGTTCAGCAAACATGCTATTTTGTTGGGAAATAAAGTTAAGGTAAGATTTTCAAATAACAAACCCTTTTGAATCTTAGTTATTTACTATGATTTTTCGTTAATAATTGTAATAGTCTTAACTGGTTCGTATTAAAGTCTATATTACAATGCACACAATGTTAAAGAATACTTTTATACAATCCCTTATGAAAGACTAATTAGCTATTTTTTAATATAACTTTTGTTCATTGTAATGAATCTTTTTGTAAAAATCCTAATTCTTATGGCATTTGTAAAATTTTACAAAACATTTATCCTAATTAACGACGTAACGGAGGCGCGTTTTGTTTGTTCGTGATTGGTTAATAGCGTTTCAGTCCAACACGCGATACAATCTGAAACGTGCCATAGTTTTTTTTATTGATAAAAAGCTTGCCAACGCTCGGAACACTGACACATTGGTAAAAACAAACACAAAATACAATTTTTAATGTGACAAGCACTTAAAGGCAAACATGACATGCATGTAGAGATCATACAAATATTAATCAAAACAATTATTAAACAAACATAAAAAAAACAATTACTAATAAAAAAAAATATTAAAAACTAAACAAAAATTATATTTATAGTGTGAGGGGGGTAACTTTAAATTACTCTTTTATATTCTATAACAGCTATTAATTCAGTTTTCTTTTACAGCTGTACTCAAAGTATACAAGAGTTAATAGTAACTTAATATAGTAACGATTTAATATATTTTAACTGTTCTTTCAATTCCCTTAAATGACACTAATCGGTCATTAAATTTCGTCATTTTTATTTTTGATTTTATGGCCGTAATACCACACTAAGTAAATTTTTAATTAACATTCGTTTTCAGCTGAATTTCCAACAATATCTTTCCCTGGGAACGGCAAGAGATTTCAGAATCAAGGCTCCCGTGCTAATGGAAGCGCTCAACGCTGTAAACGAAGAAAATAACGATCCCGGTATAAATCTATCTTCTATATATATAAAAAGAAAATGGTGTTCGTTTGAGGCTCTTTCACGCTTAAACCACTGATCGTATCGACATGAAACTACCACTATTCGATGCGAAATTTTTCCTAGTTCCTTCATTTTTTTATTTCTGTTTTACTTTTATGAAAAATTTTCCCGCTAATAAAAACAAAAGAGGCTTCCTAGAACCTCTAAACGTCAACATCTGTTAAAAACTCGATTTTCGAAATATTTCAATTTTCTTAGCGGGAAGTTAAAAAGAAGAATAATAAAAATATGAAAAAAAAATAAAATAATGAAACATAAAATAGGCTAGTATTGTATATTTGTAAATATTACTAGGAACATTTTATTTGGAATACAGTGTATTCAGAGTATTGTTAAACTTTTAAATAAAAAATATTTATTAATTAATTACAGAGATTAATTTTCTTTAGACACATGCTCGTAGCTGGGTAGCCAATAATATATTTTTTGTGTAATCTTTATAAATAAATATTATTTTTAAATTTGCGTATTTGTTGTGGTATAAATTGTTCAATTTCAAAATATGTAATTCCCAGGTGAAGACATAAATGATGCTGCTACTGAAATTTTATCACTGGTTGGCAGTGATAGTGCACAAAGTGATGATGAAGATATAAGGAAACGGAGGAGAATTTCATGATTAATGTATAAAAGTGATATTTTAATAAAGTTTTATACTTATAATGTGGTTTATTTAATACCTTTCCGTTTAATTCATTATTGGTAAAATTAAAAAAAAATCTTTATTCAAGACAAAACACAGACAGAAAATATGCTTAAATACATAAAATTTAAAAAGTACTTTCGAATTTTAGTTCAAATAAACTAGTTAATTATGCTGGTAAATTGCATACTACAAAAAATTGTGGAATATTTGTTCGGATATGGATACAACAAGTACAAATAAGAGACATTTGGTTTGATTATTCTGCCCGTCAAAGGCAGTGAATAATTTGTGATTAAATAATGTCTAATAATAATAAAATAAATGTCTAGAAGTCCTAAAAAGTTCCTATGTTTAGAATATATAAAACTAATAACGAGTATATCTTCAATAACACGTCTATTACCACGTATACTAGAAATTATTTACTAGCTAGATTTCGCGGAATTAGGGGCGAATGATGGACATTCGCGGAAATTCAAATTGAAATCGGTTCCCGTTATTCACAGGAGCGTTCTCTATAACAGCTAATTTTATAATTAAACGATTCGCAGTGGACAATTTCTTCGAAATGTCAGAAAGTGGTTATTACTAAGAAACTTCCACAATTACTCTAAAGCAATTTCTTGGGAAAGCGGCACGTGTTTTCGCTGTTTTTTGCTAAGTTTTAAAAGAATAGTCACAATTATATGTATTCTTTGAATTTGTAAATAAAAGATGATTTCCAAGATTTTAATTCTATTGTCGATTTGGAAATACTTCGGTAGAGTTATCTTTACATGAAATAAAACAAAGTCGCTCCCTATCGGCTTTATGGTTAGTTATTTAAAACTATGCAAAAAAAATTAATTTGGCTTTCATGAAGATAAAAAGTAAAGAGGAAGGCGTAGAAAATATGATAAAAATGGGGGAAAAGACATACAAGGCGTGTAATTTTCGATCGTGCTTTACCCTGGTTGTTCATTGTTATGTTAGGCACTCAAAGATAAAGTAGAAAAATCAATCACACGCTGAAAGCTAAGGCCAAAAAAGCGTAAATTAACGGCGTGTTGAGAAGGTTGATCAACTACTCCAAACTCTATCAAAGAAACATACAACAATCGTAGGTTGTTTTGGTTCATTATGAATAGTCGAAATTTAACATTAGACTTGACTTGAAATGTATTTTTGCATTTGTACGAGTAATTGATTGAAACAGGAGCAGTGCAAAAACTACGAGAATGTTATTACGTTGTCTGCAGCACGTAGATTACATGGACAATCCAATTAGAACGGCTCTGTGAACGTAAGTTGCGGCGAGCCTTTTTATTTACCTTTTAGTTTTCTGCAAATTGTAGCTTATTCAGAATTCAATTATTTGCATTTACAAAAAATATTTAGAGTCTTATAATCGTAATTCGCATAATGATTAGTCTTGATTTTCACTCTTGCGGTTAGTGTTAAATTAATAAAGAAAAATCTTCATGAAGTGCCTTACAAACTTGGGTTGAGCGTCATTGCGTTGAAACGATTTCAAATTTTTGAATGTAGAACTTTGTCGAGTTGTCAACAATTTATAGAAAAATAATCTTCTTGAGGTCGATTTACATCAAACGAGCGAATGCTCATTCTATCCCCACTACATCAAATTCTTCTAGTGTAAACAGGCGTAGAGCATTCTTTCGTTGTTCTTAGTGCGTTCGCAAAGATTCTATAGAATATTCTAAGAATGCTCGTTCGCTTGATGTAAACGGCGCAAGAGCGCGCGAACAGTTGCTTAGAGCGTTCTAGCGTGTTCGGACGTGCTCGCGCCTCTGAGCGGTCTTTTCAAAGCGTTCTAGTGTTCTAGCGATTGTTTACGTATCTTATCGATTAAATTATGGATTGGTCTCAAGAAAAATGTTTATTAATGATAGAAGCATTTATTGCAGCACATACTTCAGATATAGCATTACATATTGTCGATTTAGACATTTTAGTAAAATACATCAGGCTTCCATAGGAATCTCCAGTTGCCAAAAATCGCAAAGTCACTGCTAGTTTGTCATATGCAGGAATCGAGTCTCTAAAATTCGTACTTGATTTTCGAATTTTTTCGATGGTCAGAGATAGTAAATGATCAAAATCCTCCGGCGCCATTCTACAAAAGTTTTGGAATTGTCCACTTTCTTCTTGTTTTCGCATATCCGTCATTGTTTCACCTACATTATCCAGTGTCCTTCGATGCATTAAATTTGTAACCCACCAACGTCTCTTCCTTCTTTTATTTTTGAGTTTTCGCGACAAAATAATAAATGCAGCACTTGCAATAATGATATCGCTGTCAGAGTCAGACATAACAAAGCACTAACAATACTAACCACAGAATTGACACGAATGAGCAAAGAACATTCGATCTAGACTTTGTTTACACTAAAAGATTACGAAAGAATGCTCTTGTTCTAGCTCTAGCTCTATGTTCGTTTGATGTAAATCGATACCTCTAGCTTTCGTTTACACTAAAAGATTACGAAAAAATGCTCTTGTTCTAGCTCTAGCTCTATGTTCGTTTGATGTAAATCGACCTTTGGAGGACGTTTTTCCAAAAAAGACCACAGATATACTAAGAAATGAAGAGTGCATTTGTAACTAGAATCTGAAATAAAAGACTTTTATAGTTATTTAAAATGTCGATTAAAATCTAACGGCATATTGTTAGAGCTCCGTCTTGAGACCTTCAAGATAAAATGCACCAACTTAATTTAATTTTTATTATTATATACGACACTAAAACTCCTAGGAATAAAGTCAGCGGGGCGTAAAGATAACTAAGGTTATAAAAAATGTTTCATATATTATTAGTAGAACCCTATATATTAATTATATAACCATTGTAACGATTTCTAAGTTTACAAACTGGGGCGTGCGGTATTTATACTTCAGTACTTAAATAATTATAAGGCAATGGTTTCCACGGATTTCCATTTGACTAAACAGAGGTCAGAAAGCCTTATAATTTTCTAATAACACATTCTGAGAATCCATTACCTACAGTGCCTTTAATACAAACTTCCTAGAAACAGTTTCTATGTTCTATTATCAAGTAATATGAATACGGACTTTTTGTTACAATGGTGTGTTTAAGTAGATAATAGTAGAATAAAGTTCAAACTTGATTAAATGAATAGATTAATTTTTTAACATTTATACTTTAATTGTAGTATAATATATTTTTACATCTGTGTTATTTTCTTATTTGCGTCAAAAATAAAAAAGAAGAAAAATGTAGTATTTTTAAATTTGAAAATTCGAAATCGGAATTTTTTCGCTCTACCGACGTTTCTTTAATGTTGATGGAATTCCTAAAATCATTCAACAATCAAACTCCAAACTAACAAGACGCAATAGAAGAAAAAGTGAAAAAAAGTAAAAAAAAATCCATCTCCCTATCAAACCAGTGCTTCACCGCTTTCCACAAAAAATGCCTTGCTACCCCTGTGGTTCTTACTGCTCGCCTTGCTGCGGGCCTTGCTACTCGTGTTGTTCACCTTGCTGTTCCCCTTGCTACGGCGGCTGCTGCGGTTACTACTGCTAAATCGTAGCCGGTCAGACATCTGTGAATTCCGTGTTTAGTCAAGGCATGCGAACTTGGTGAACTGTGAGTTGTGCGGACGCGTCGCTCCGTCAAGAGCCAAGCTCCTTGACGAGTAGAGTCACTCCTCGGCCAAGTCGACGTAGCAGTGACGCACAAAGCCCTCTTATGAGCTCGGGGGGGCGAAGAGTCCGCACATGGGCAGAACACAGGGACGACGCCTCGCAATGGTCAGCGAAATGCAATTCCGTAAACCAAGCTTTTGTAAAATTTTAATAAATGTAATTTTAAAAGTATCTGTATTTTTTTTGCACTTGCACCCTACCATTACGCCGTATTACCTCGTTAAAAATAGGTGTAACAGAATTTCTTAATTACATGTCAGGAAAACCAGTGGGCAGATGGTTCCAGTGGTGGTGCCTGGCAAAAACTGCCTTAGGGTCAGTTCACATATAACGGAGGATAGGCATAAGGGCTTATGCCTACGAGATGGGTCTACCGGGTCTACGTCCAGTCTTGTATAGGACACCATGACGCTAATAACAAGACGCCAGCGCTAAAGCTGCGTACGGATAGCGCGTTCCTGTGTTATGGTGGGTACAGACTGGTGAAACGTAACATGAAATGTATTATTCTGCCTTAATTGCATGTTCGCTGCAAGCGTGGACGCATAGCGCGCTCTTAACGCGCATTCACTACGAACCTCCCGCGTTCGTCTTGATCCGCCATTCTGCCGCAAACACGGCCCTTCGATACACGTTTTTAAACCGGTTGATCACACGAAGCATGGAGTCCGAAGACCATGTTCTTGCTATGACGATTATCAGTACTTCATTATTAATAATACATCAACTCATGAAAACACGCCGAAGACCTTAAGATTTTTCTTAAAATAGTTTTCATTTTGCGGGTTCCACAAAATTTCACGAACTCTGTACGCATCTATCAAGCAAAATGCCTTTTCCTCACTCCACGCAGTGTCGTCCTCCATGTTCGTTGCGTGCACGTGTTGATTTCAAAACGACCGTCCACGTTGGCGCACCGCGCACACTGCGCGCCCCTTTGTGTTCGTTCGAAAAACCGACAAATCACGGATCGCTCCGCGCCCGGCTTGTAATGCTCGTAGCGTCGCGTGAAATGCACATTTCGCGCGCACAAGACGTCCAAACTATGAGAAATTGTTACGAAGTGTGTTACCTTTCATGATACATTACAGCAATGTGTACGGTAAATTCTTTCATTGCATGACACATTGCATGTTACGTTTCACCAGTCTGTACCCACCTTTACGCGTAGTTGGGAAACACTGTCCACGCGTACATTGGATACGCGTACAGCTCCTGTACGGACCGCTGCGAACCTGTACGCGAGGTCAATCGATCCAGAGCGGTTGCGTGCACCACCACTGCTGCGGCGTTAGTCATTATTCAACACATTTTAAATAAAGAATGTTGTTCGGAAAGTAACCGAACACCTTGTAAAATAGCATAAGTACATATAGTTAGATCGCCGCCTGCGCGCGACGCTTTTCTATAACATCAGTGTATCATCAACCATCAACGCGATCACTCATTAAATTAGTTTTTAAGAGCAAAGCAATCTTTTATTTAAATATCATTAAAGTGTTTTGGCAGCAGCCCGAACATTTTTGGTCCTTCGAGCCTCCGTACAGGCGGGACCTGGAACGCGAGTTTTCGTGAAAGTTTCGTGTGTACGAAGTGCTAGCACCATTGCATTAAATCATCAAGTGCGGTGAGCTACACCAGCTCCCACACAGCATACATCAGTTCTGGTTCGGCAAGCTAGCAGGCTTGCTACCAGGGATAGCATCAGCATCATTCGCATTCGTGAGGTGGCCAGGCAGGCTAACCACACAACATCATCATTACCTGTGGGCGAGTCAGGCAGGCTTGCTACGCAGCAGCATACAGCAGCAGCATACAGCATCGACAGCACCGCGCGGGTTCGAGCAACAGCACAACAGTAACAGCATATCAAGTGAGATCTTTCCATATTACTGCTTAATCCAGTATGTATCTCGATAATCTTATTGAAAAACAAAAAACAACCTTTGAGGCTCTCGAGTCGTTACAAAGAAATATTAAAAAAGACCCCGCGGAAAGAAAGTCGCAACCGGACTATGCTAGGCGTAAGTTAGCTAATCTGGAAGACCTGTGGTCTGACTTTCAACAAAATCACATACAGTTGTGTACCTACGATGAAATCAAACAGCATCCGTACATTATCAATTCCGAATATGAATTGGCAACAACTTTGTATGAATCTACAAAGGAATTAATCAAGCAGATACAAGCAAGAGGTTCTGTCCAACAGCCTATATTAGAAAAGGCATCTATTTCTGGTGTAAGGGATCGGGCAGCCTCTCCACTGTCAGCTAATAAGCCAGCGGCAACCATTGTGACTCCAGACGCAGCAGCACAGCATAATCAAGGTTATCAGCCTAGTCAACAGCAAACATCGTCTACCTTTGAATCAATACAGCAAGCAGAACCCCCGAAATCCAACGGGAAACTTCGGGAGCTCCTTAGAAAGCAGATATCAAACTTTAAAGCATTCGAGAGAACCGTTAGCAATATAGATTTAAGTAGCATGTCCGAAAAATGGGAGTTTGAATACACCCTAAAATCAATACAGCAGCGCTGGTCAACTATAGACTCTCTTCACTGGGAGGTCGACATGTACCAAGAAGGTGAGGATGAGGTATATCAAAGCATATTTTCTAAGCATGAACGAACATACAACGAGTACATCAAATCAATCAACAGCAAATTATGGTCCGTTGCACATCGCGAGTATTCTACGCCCAAAATGGATATTCCAGTTTTTACGGGTAACTACCAGCACTGGACCTCATTCAAGGACCTTTTCCTAGAAACAATCGACCGCAACCCGTCCTTATCAAATGCACAAAAAATGCAGTTTTTGAAGAGCAAGGTAAAAGGTGAAGCTGAAAATTTAATTCGTCACCTACAAATCAGTTCCGAAAACTACACTATATGTTGGGAAATTCTAAATAACAGATATAATAATCTAAGATTAATATTCACATCACACATGAATATCCTGTTCAGTCTCCCAACCATGCAGCAGCAGTCATTGATCCAGATCAAGAGGATGCATGACACAGCAGTCGAGGTACTTAATGCTATAAAGAACCTAGGTGTCAACATAAGCACCTGGGACCCCATCATAGTTCATATCTTATCACAAAAACTCGACACAGAGACACATGCAGATTATTTTGAATCAGTCAAAAATCCCCGGGAATTGCCTATTTTACGAGAGTTTATCGACTTCTTAGAATTGAAATTCATTACCCTAGAATCGTCTAGCAGAAAACAAGACTTTTCGACTCAAAAGACAAATCAAGGGACTCAACAAACTTATTATCAAAATCGAAAACAGCATTTTGAACACCAACCATCAAACAAAACTTTCCCACCGCGTCCCATCATGAAAGCGCTTCACGTATCTACGGGTATCATATGTCCATTATGTTCCCAGGCACACGGCATATTCCAATGCAATAATTTCTTGCAAATGCCGTGCGAATTGAAACTTAAAACCGTGCAAAAGTTACAACTCTGTGCAAACTGTTTGTATTCTCATAAAAATAATAAATGTTATTCAATAAAACGATGTCGTACGTGTAATGAAAATCATAACAGCCTGTTACATGACGCCTTTAGCAAGCAAAAACCAACCATATCAACCGCAAGTACTTCGAAGTCTCACGTTCAACCAAGCAGCAACGCAGCAACTACGCCCCATGCAGCCGTGGGAAAGGCAACCGAAGTTCTCTTAGCGACCGCAGAAGTCAAAATCACGGCAATCGATGGTTCACAGCAAATAATGAGGGTCCTGATTGACCAAGGATCCCAGATATCATTAATTTCGGAAAAGGCTGCTCAATCATTAGGTTTACAACGGCAAAAATGCAACGGCTCTATCTTTGGAGTCGGTCAAAAGCAGAATAATTGCAAAGGCATGCTCACTATCAAGTGCGCGTCTGTCAACGATGATTACTCATTCGAAACCGAAGTTTTAATTATAAACAACTTAATCAAAAGCTTGCCGAATCACAGCTTCGATAGACCGCTTCTACCGTATTTAGATAACATAATATTAGCGGACCCTAATTACAATATTAGCAGACCAATCGATCTACTATTCGGAGCGGATGTCTACGCATCTATAATCTTAAGCGGGATAGTCAAGGGCGAAAATCAATCACAACCAATAGCACAACAAACGCGCCTTGGCTGGATTCTCTGCGGAAACATGCCCTTAACATTTCACTGCAACGTTGTACTCAGCAACTTCGAAGACCTGAAACAATTTCGGGAGATCGAGGGTATAACGGAGGAGTATTCAATGTCCACAGATGATCAACATTGTATTGACTTTTACAAGCAAACAACAAAAAGACTCGAAGACGGACGGTACCAGGTCAGGTTACCAATGACAGAAAATTTTGAAGAGAAACTAGGAGAGTCTAAACACATAGCAATAGCACAATATCGAAACATCGAAAAGAAACTAGCAAAGGATCCTAATTTGGCAAAAAGTTACAAACAATTTATGCAGGAATATCTAGACTTAGGTCATATGACACCTTGTATATATAACGAAAGGGCTTCCCCGGAATGTTATCTCCCGCACCACGGAGTGCAGCGTGCCGACGCGAGCAAATTCCTACGCTATGTTTACAGTGGGTTAGCAAAGACGTCGTCTGGGTTCAGTCTTAATGATTTAATGTACAAAGGTCCGAATTTACAAAAAGACTTGCAATCACTAATTTTATCATGGAGACAATATAAAGTCGGCTTCGTCGCCGACATAGAAAAAATGTTTCGGAAAATTTTAATAGATAAGACCGATCAAAATCCTGCTGACGCAGCCAGCAGAGGTATCTACACAACTCAGCTGGTTAAGCATAAATTATGGTGGCACGGGCCGCCAAATAATGAAGATAAAGAATCTGAGATCAAAACATATACTACAGAAGAGGAGTTACGTAATAAAATACACACCAACGTCATTCAGGCCAACAACGAGCAAAAAAGCACATATAAACAAAACATCATAACAGATTTACTAGCAAAACACAGCTCTATAAGAAAGGCCAGACGGGTGTTGGCTTGGATATTACGGGCAACTAAAATTCTCTTGTCTTCAAAAGCAAAGAAACTACCAAGCTATTTAACGCCGAGTGCGCGTGCGCGGCGCTCGTCGTCGCCTGGAGGAGGTGTCGGCGTCGGCGGCGTCTGGTGCTCTCACCGGGCGCGCAACGCAGTGACAATAGTGAAATAAAATCAGTGGTTCACAATGAAAGTGAAAGTGTTAGTGCGCGAAAGGCATTCTCGATAATCGAAGATAGTGTCGTGTAACATAAACACTCATTTTTTTATCAGTAAATTTTTTTTTTCTCATTATTGTGTATAATTTTAAGCATTTTGTTTTTTTCTCCCGCCCGGGAGCATGTTCGGAAAGTAACCGAACACCTTGTAAAATAGCATAAGTACATATAGTTAGATCGCCGCCTGCGCGCGACGCTTTTCTATAACATCAGTGTATCATCAACCATCAACGCGATCACTCATTAAATTAGTTTTTAAGAGCAAAGCAATCTTTTATTTAAATATCATTAAAGTGTTTTGGCAGCAGCCCGAACAAATGTAGAAACAAACGGAAACCTAGATAGATGGTTGATGAAAAAATTGTATCGTGAAAGATTAGTGTGGAAATAGGCTAATCAACTAGTGTGCTATCCCACAAGACCCGGTGAAATTCATAAAGTTGAATCAGTCTGATAATATTTTCATTATTAAAACTCGAAGAACACGCGTGTTTATTCATTTTGCCGTCCAAATGTAGCGTAGCCGGCCCCGTGCGTCCTCTTTGACGCGCGACAAAAAACCGACTAAGATCGGCTCGCGCTCGAGTTGGCTCGCGCGGTACGCGTACCCCAAGAGTGAACGCGTAGCTGCAGGTAGGAACTAGGCGTTCAGAATACGCGTTAACTGAGTACGCGCAATCCGTACGCAGCTGACGCCGGCTCACCACGATCTCCCATGGGGTCTAAACGCGGCCAAGATGCGCGACCAGGCCGCAAAGGTGGCGGCCAAGCACCGCGGCCCAAACCACCGCGTCACCGCTGTCAAATTCGTCAGTGCAAATACAGCGTATGTATACAGAAAATGGCAGTGCTTGTGTTTCTCAAGAAGCGGAAAAACAAACAAAAATATTTTTCGTATATAAATATTTATCGTCGGGCCGCAGATGGGTCGCTCCGATCTCGTTGGCCGCCGCGCCGCGGTTCGATGGAGCCGCTGGCCAGGGCGTACGGCCAGGTGCGCGTGCTCCAGGTCGATTTCATAATATGTATCTATCTCGCTGGCCGCTGCCACCTGGCCGCTTGTGCGCTATTGCCCTAAGTTACGGAACGACGGACGTCGAGGTGATACAGATGGAATTTCGTATTCTGCCTTGACGTCCGATAATGAAACTCGGCTGCAGTTATTATAGTCCAGTCAGTCAAGACAATTAATTCATTATAATTCCAAAAGTTTTCAAATTTTGATGTAAGGTCGGGAGTGGTATTAAAACAAACTATAAAATTTTGCAACCTGCTCTGCGGTCCGGAACATTGTTAAAAATGCAATAAATGATAATTTGCTCAGTTCTTGAGACCAAAATTCAGGAGGCAATTTGCTTATGGATTTTATATAGAAGACTGAGACGTCGTAGAAGAAGACAAAGACGATACTGGGTGCATCCAATTTTAAGTGACAGACTTTCATCCAGCCTGTTTGTCACTTTGTATCCCGACTTGAGGTTACACGAAGATAATTTTTTAACTATTTCCGGATGTCAGTTGCATCCTTTGATTTTTTATACGATTCTATTGAAAATGATTTAAAATCCAGTGAAGATGCTATAAGATATTGCATATCACCAAATACTTAATACCATATCTTCGGTACTAATTTTGCATCGATCTATGTGTCTTTCCGTCTCAAGCCGCGCGGATCAACTGAACAGGTCGATACAGGTTTGCAAAACTTTTGGCGCGCGCGGCCGCGCTGAAGCGCGCGGTTCAAGATCTTGCGCGTGGGTCGGAGCGCGCCGCGCGTTGGCGCGCGGTACCGCGCGGTAATGTAGACGATTATTACCGTTTATATTGATCTTGTACCGCGCGGTCATCTGAACTTAGCCTAAAGGGCCATACCTCACCGAGATGCCATGGCGACGTGGCCAGTGACGTTACCACGGTTACGTCTGGCGCCCCTGTGTCGCCATACTGAGTCGCCAAATAGCGTCGCCAATTCATTGAGTTCTGTCTCGATCGTAAGAGAATAAGGCTAAGTTCAGATGACCGCGCGTAGCCGCGCGTCGCCGCGCGGTTGGAGCATTCACATGACGGTATATGTACGCGCGGCAGCGTGGCTTCAACATTGATTGACAATGGACGTGGAGGAGGCAATTTGCTTATGGATTTTATATAGAAGACTGAGACGTCGCAGAAGAAGACAAAGACGATACTGGGTGCATCCAATTTTAAGTGACGAGACTTTCATCCAGCCTGTTTGTCACTTTGTATCCCGACTTGAGGTTACACGAAGATAAATTTTTTAACCATCTTTTTATTATTTTATTTGAATAATCTTTAGAATTGAGATTCCAAATTGCATCTCTTTTCTCGATTTCGTCGATAAGCAAATCGATAGGCACAATTTCAACTTCGGTACTCATTTTTCATCGATCTATGTGTCTTTCCGTCTCAAGCCGCGCGGATCAACTGAACAGGTCGATACATGTTTGCAAAACTTGTGCCGCGCGCGGCCGCTCTTGCGCGCGGGTCGGAGCGCGCCGCGCGTTGGCGTGCGGTACCGCGCGGTAATGTAGACGATTATTACCGTTTATATTGATCTTGTACCGCGCGGTCATCTGAACTTAGCCTTATAGATATTATGTGTTCCGTTTGACGTCCGAGGTCCACTATGAGAGTACATCGTTTCCTTTTCCGCCCAAATCGCTAGTATCCGACCTTTTCCCACCACGTGACACCGCCGCCAGCGCCCAGCGTTTGAAACTGGAACTAACTTTTTATCGCGCTAAAGCAAGCCGCCAGAGTTCTTGTTCTTTGTTGCGTCGTTTTTCGTCTTGCACAGTCGCTAGTGCACACTTAAAAACGAATCAGTATATTCAAAGTTATATCGACCTAAAATTTATTTTCAAAGTGGAAATAATTATTTCGTAAAATGGTTAACTCGGTTTTCACGTTAAAAATATAAAATGGCTAATGAAAGTGCTAAAATCGGTGTAAATGTGTTGGCTACGCGGTCAAACGTGCCTCACCCGCGCTTTACAAGGCCGTCTCATATCACGGGAGATATTGTCTCTGCAAGTTCTGACAAGCCGAGTTCTTCGCAAAGTTCGAGTACGAGTGAAGAGGATGAAGAACCGCCGCCACAGCAGTAATTCACGTGATTATTCTCAGGTTTGAGCAATTGTCGCAGTAATTGGTGAGTCACCTTAATAATACTTTTTTACAATTATGCTGCGTCGTCTAGCATGTTACATGAAGTGACCGAATCTAATAATGCAAACCTACACGACCCTTTTTTAACCATGCGGCTGTATTTAATGATATTGCTCATTTAGACGTGTCGGTTCAAGAGCCTCCGAGTTATAAATTATAATATTAATTTTAAATGCAGAGGTTTTTACATTTCTGATTTGAACTGTGTACGTTATATTGATATACAAAAGAAATACGTTGCTTTTCCTGCTTTTACCGATTTAAAAATGAGTTTATCAATAAAGCGTTACGTGGCGTTTTAGTGGTCTTCAGTCGAACGGGGTTCTTAATTTAAATTCTATACATAATAAATTGCAAGAATGTTTTGGTAAAATTTTAAAAACATGTTAGAGAGTCAGACTCTTCGGAGTACATGTTTAATCCTGAGAAATTATCTACATATTTACAAAATGTTGGTAGTATTGTCAAAAATGACCGAGTTCGCGGGTACCAATCTAAAACAATACCTACGCGTTAAATCACGCATACGTTTTTAATCGCCTGTAGCTTCAACGTCTCAGGTTAGTCAAAAGCCCTTTCTTGGTAACCGATACAACTCAAAACAAGGACAAAAGAGTCACAGCTTCGATGATCACGAAAATAAAAAATGTGAGCCCTCACGGGACGCCTGGCAAGATGTGAAACATCGACATTATTTTGTTAAAATAACGATGACTATTTATTGAATAATCATTTATTTTCATTTAAATACAATAATTTACGAATTTATTTCAAAACGTGACTACTTAATTCGTTTAATCAGTGACTTCGAAATACACCGTACACACTACTGCATATAGACTGTATATATACCATCATATAGCGTGGCATCGCCACGGCATTTGTCGCCACACCAGAAATCGGTTTTACGTGCGGTTATAGATGTTTCACATCAAAAGGGGGGACGCAAATATAACAATCCAAATAAATACCAACATAAGTGACTCGATGGGCTTTTCGGGCGGATGTTTAAGGAACTATCACAAAAATTGGGTGAAATTGAAACCTCCTTTTTCCATTCTAAAATTAATAACCTCCGCTCGAATAACTTTCAATCGAAAAGCGCTATTAGTACTGTCCTAAATCCTAAAAAAGTTGCAAACACCTGTTTCAACTTCGATTTCCTTGGAAATACATACCATGATTCGAGACCATATACTGGAGCCAACACCGCTGACTCCGTCGTTCATATCTATCATATCATATCGTTCATATTTCATAATAACGAAGAACGGAAAAAATCGAGTCATTTTCAGCCTAAAATCTTTAAATCGGTTCATGAAACCAGAACCTTTTCATCTGTTTCATCACCACCAAATGCCAAATTTCCTACAAAAAGGCGATTGGATGGTGAAGCTGGATCACAGGCAATCCTACTACCATGTACCGATTTCCCTCGAACATCGTTGCTTTCTGCGTATCAGTTACGAGGGAAGGCTCCTTCAAATGACTTGTCTACCTATTGGGTTGGTCATAGCTCCGAAAATGTTTGCTTCGGTGACAAATTGGACAGCCGAGCTATAACGCCGTCAGGGCTTAAGAGTGATCGTTTTCTTGAACGATTACTTACTGGTCCACCAGGACAGAACAATTCTTAACTCCCAGGTTCTCGTAGCCATGACCTTTTTGAAGAACCTGGGCTGGACCATAAATCGAGAGAAGTCGATATGCACTCCAACGAGGTCGATCGATTTTCTGGGTATCACGTGGGACACACTATCAAATGCAAAGTCCTTACCCGTAAAAAGTTATCAAAATTCGTCAGTGCCTGATAGATAACACGCTTGTCAGCCGGCAAATTGGACCCTCAAGCAGGCCCAACGCCTCTTAGGGTATCTCAATTTTGCGACCTTCATCACCCACCGGGGAAGGTTGCGTTGCCGAACGCTGCAGCGACACAGCAATGCATTTAGGAGAGCTCCTCTTTGCCCGAGTTCTCTTGCAGAGGTGAATCAGGACGTGGTATGGTGTTTGCACAACCTCAGTCACAAAACACCGATTCACTTCAAAACAAGGCATGTGAATTACATTGTCACCGATGCCTCGGATCTACAATGGGGAGCGCTAATCAACAACAAACCCCTGAATGGTTCTTGGACTCAAAGTCAGATTGAGTGGCATTGCAATTTAAAGGAGATGCACGCTGTGGTAGCAGCAATCTCTTTGACATCCGAAGTCCTAAAGAACTCGATGGTAATCCTGCAAAGCGACAGCAAAACTGTTGTATCGTACATAAAAAACGAATGAGGAACAAGGTCCCAAATGCTGTTAAAATTGACAAAAGATCTTCTGGCACTGACGGACAGTTTGAATATTGTACTTATCCCTCACTTCCTTGCCGGGAATGTACAACGTGGAAGCCGATTACCTCTCGCGCAATCGCAGGGGCACCGAATGGCATCTCTTGAAAGAGGCAACCACGGACATATTCAGACGATGGGGAACCCCCGAAATAGATCTTTTCGCGTCACGAGAGGCTCTTGTCGTGGCAAGTTATGTGTCGCTAGACTTATTAGACTCCAACACTTGCTTCACCACGCCTTCAGTAAATGCTGGCGATACGATCTAGCGTGGATATTTCCACCGCCAGTGCCTCTACCTCGAGTGCTGCACCATCTCAACTTATCCCAAGGGAATTTCATAATAATAGCACCCAGGTGGAGGAAGCCTTTTTTGGCGCCCGGATTTGAAAGGCCGAGCACTTGCACCCTCGCTACCAATACGGAATCTAAACAAAACCCTGATAAATACCGTAACGGGCCAACCTCCTCCTCAAGGGCAGAAATTATTACAGTTGGAAGCGTGGCTGATTTTGGCTGCAAAACACGAGACGAAAAACAACTTATTTCGTCGTGTTTGAGAGCTTCAACAAGGAAAACATATGCCCCTATTTGGTATAAATGGGTAAATTGGTGTCAACATAGTAATATAAACTGTCGATTCCCGGCTCCTCCTGATGTAGCTAGATTCTTAGCAAACCTATTTATAAAGGATCATCTGGCATAGATATCTATATATCTAAATCTATTATCTAAATAGATCTATATCTATTTTAGTTCACAAATCTGACATAGCATCAATTTTGTGAGGCTCTAAGCGATGTTAAAATTTTATCTAATAAATTAGTAAAACATATCCTTAAAGCGCTAGCTCAATCCTATCTATAGCTAGACCAATCGCGCAGTAATTGCCAGTATGGGAAGCGGGGAAAGTTATAAATTATTTGAAAAGCCTAAAACTAGATGAGCAAAATTTATTTCATAGCTCGAAACACACAGCCACAATAATTTTATTGGCTTCTGGGCATAGAGTTCATGATTTGACTCTCTTGCTTTTTCGAGCCTCAGCATTTTATTGATAACGGTGATTCCATCACTTTGCATCCGGGTTTCAGTTTTAAAACAGATACAGGAACGTATAGACAGTCAAGTTGGACGTTTTTATCGTGCCCGGAGAAGCATCTAAATCCCTTATTTTGGCTTAGGACACTCATAACTGTCTCTAATAATAGATGAGGCTCCTTGACAAATTTGTTTATTACAACCAGATATCCTGTAAGACCAGCTACGCCCACAATTTTTGGGGGCTGGGTCAAGAAACCCCTTTTGGAATCAGGTATCGAAGCATCTCGGGGTACTTGATCAGCTGTTGCTTCGCTAAATTGTTTTAGAAACATAAATGATATTCTTGGTTAGGCAAATTGGCGTCATGAAAGTACATTAAAGATATATTATTGTCGAAATCTAGATAATAATAGTCAGAATGCTGAGACTCAATCAGAAGTCTCTTTCTCAGTACTTTCGGCCGCTTAATGATTAGCCAAGTATTCTACTTCATTATAAACAATAAAAATTTTGTTATCATGTTTATTAAATGATGCTAAAGCTTAGGCTTTAATTAGCTTGTATTGTTTATTTCATCATGATTCTATCGGATATAAATAATTCAAATCACATTGTTGCGTTTTTTAGTTATTAATATATAACTTTACAAGCCACCAGGAGATAACAAACACGTCTCTCATAGTGGACCTCGGACGTCAAACGGAACACATAATATAGAAATTTTACCTAAAAATAAAATTTGTATTATGTTTCCTAAGACGTCCGAGGTCCAAACAAGCTCTTCCTGGTTCTCTTATTATGAGACAAACAATGAACAAGAACTCTGGCGGCTTGCTTTAGCGCGATAAAAAGTTAGTTCCAGTTTCAAACGCTGGGCGCTGGCGGCGGTGTCACGTGGTGGGAAAAGGTCGGATACTAGCGATTTGGGCGGAAAAGGAAACGATGTACTCTCATAGTGGACCTCGGACGTCTTAGGAAACATAATACAAATTTTATTTTTAGGTAAAATTTCTATATTAAATATTTATTTAATTTTTCAAGTGTAAACTGAACTTTATTGACTATAATGACTCCTATTCCAGTCTTTGATTATTTAATTGTAATAAATTATTTGCATGCAATCAAAAACTATTTTTAATAATGCCAAAGAAGTATAACTACGCGCTTACATAAGTACACGCGCCCTTTTTTTATATATTAGAAATCCTATACATCAGATACATAGAACACAACACCACTACTTCCTCGTGCAATATTTAAACGCAGACTGGCGTGTGAACAACCTATACTGATTTAAACAAAGTTTTCAGCAACATTTTTGCCGCTCATCAACAAATGTTTACTTTGAATACAAGGCTTTACGTGTAATGCTCGGAGTGCCGTCCAAACGTAGAATTCGTGTTACATTACATGGTGGATTACATTACACGTTTTAGGGTGCGTACAGACTATGTAACATATAACAATAATATAACTTGTGTTTTATAACACGTCCACATTATGTAACCTTGTTATTCAACATGATAACATAAAACAATACTGTACACATTAGAATAACAATGCAATATAACAATGTTATATAACCATTTTAATTAACAAAAGAAAAACAAAAAAACGTAGATGCTGGGTTCGTCCTAGCATACATATCAATAACATGTTATTATAACATGTTTTATAACATTCAGTGTCCACATTATCTGAAAAGTGTTGTATAGCAATGTTGTATAACATGTTATGTTATATAGTCTGTACGCACCTTAACACTCGTCTGGACCCGGCTGAACGCTCGTCGACCGCCTGCAAAGCGCCAACAGTATGCTACCAACGCGCATCAAACGCAACGCCGAGCGCGCAATGTACTCGCTCATAATCCGAACAAATCTACTGAACGCCAACGCTCTGCCAGCGTTATCACGCGCTATCCTGGTGTAAACTTCCTCAGCGTGTTCAAGTTTAGAGATGAACCGCCCTAGTGGCAGTGATACGAGTTGGCGGTGCTAGACTTGGAGATTTAATTAAAACCCTTAATTTTAAATATTTATTTTATTATTTTTTTACCCAAACTACAAACACTGAAAAGCAAGGCAAGTTTTACACTGAAGAGGTGACAAGTTAAGTAGCTCATCTTGATACGTTTTCCTTATCTGTAAGAATACATTATTATTCGCCAGAGCTTTTAATAGACACAAAATGACAATAAAAATTACATTATTTTTTAAAGACAAGACCTAGTCCCATGCTAAGCTGGTGAAGCTTGTGTTATGGGTACTAGGCAACGGATATACATACATACTATAGATAGATAGACATATAAATACATATTTAAACACCCAAGACCTAAGCACAACACCAAATGCTCATCACATCGATGTTCGTCTCAGCCGGGGATCGAACCCGGGACCCATGGATTCGCAGTCAGGGGTACTAACCACTAGACCAATGAGTCGTCATCTGAACTGAAATAGTAGATAGAACAGTAAAATTACTAAGAATGTAATTTTTTTAATTTTTGCTACAGTAAATGATTTGTAAGAGTTAAAATACAATGTTCTAATGAATTTATAGGATTTTCACCGAATCAGCAGGATGGTGGACAGCAGGGACCGGGCAAGGTTCCATAGGGCCCGCAGCCTCCCGTTGTGGGCGTGCAAGGCGGTGAGAATAGACAATAGCCGCCGCCGTGGGGGCCGCCCACATAGCCTCCATAGTACACCGGCATATCAGCACGAAAATTTTGAAACCAGATCTTTAAAAAAATGACGTTGAACGTTGAATGTTTGCGAATGAATGACGTTACTGACTGAGCGCTGATTGAAATTCGATTTTCAAATTGTGGTATTTGGAGCTTTGTGTGCGGCCTGTAAAGGCCGATTTACATTATCTTAGTGTTTAGGAGATAGACCAGTCATTATAGACATTCGAAATCGAAAATTTGATAATAATTCCAAAAGTTTTCAAACTTCGGTCAAGTGAATGGTACATTGGGACGACAATAAATCTCATTTTGCAACCTTGTCCGCAGTCCGGAACATTGTTAAAATTGCAATTAAATTAATTTTTGCTGTATGGTCGTGAAAAAAATTCCAAAAGTTCTGCAAACTTGGGGAAGTTTTCGATATAATATTTCATATCACGTATAAAATTTGCAACCAACCTAAGTGTTCGGAACATTTTTTGTTATTTATTTTATTTTCGATATATCTGTCAAATTTGCAGAACTTTTGGAACGTTTTCCTTCAGTTTAATAAAGAAAAACATTAATTTTTAATAACAAAAAATGTTCCGTACACTTAGGTTGGTTGCAAATTTTATACGTGATATGAAATATTATATCGAAAACTTCCCCAAGTTTGCAGAACTTTTGGAATTTTTTTCACGACCAAAACTTATTTTTAACAATGTTCCGGACCGCAGAGCAGGTTGCAAAATTTTATAGTTTGTTTTAATACCACTCCCGACCTTACATCAAAATTTGAAAACTTTTGGAATTATAATGAATTAATTGTCTTGACTGACTGGACTAAGAGTGCTTTAGGATAGTACTTTAGGATAGTACTTTAGTTGAAACATGTAAACGCTACTTGCTTTAGTAAACGCTACGCTAAAGAACTTGCCTTTCAAGTTGTACTAAAGCACTCTCCTAAACACTAAGATAATGTAAATCGGCCTTTATATGTTGTATTCTGGATTGAGGAATCTGTGACTGGAATAAAATATCTCTTCGAAAAATAAAAACAAAGTTGACACAAAATTGACACTATCAAAATAGTGTAGGCATTAACAAATATTTTGATCCAGACCTATCACGGGAGACAAAAATTGTTAGAAAAACTAAAAAAATGGTATACAATGGCTGCTACCGTTGCTTCACCATCGGAACCTTCGCCAGGTGTCCGGGAGGTTGTGACCCACCCATGTCCTCATGTAGTCTTCCCTGTGTCCAAGGTTGTTGCTGCTCACCCGTCGGCCCCTGTTACAACTACCACTGATAACATTTAGATCATAAATTATCTTTGTATTTCAGCAAATAAATTATTTTAATTTTTAACCACGTTTTGTTATTGATAGAATTTGTAACTACAGGAAGCGCAGAAGATTATCAACTAATATAGTAAAATGATAAATTAATCGTGCCAAAATATGAGGTTTTAAAGAGTTGTAGCAATTACGATTTAATTATTAAACTTTCGGTGAACTTGTTAAGTGCAAGAAGTTCTTATCTTTCGCAAGATCGCGTCGTTTCCTGTCTTTATCTGATGGCTTCGAGCCAAAACCGACTCGTTTCCTGTCACAAACAAATTGTTCACATGGCCAATTTACTGGAAAAAGGAAACCAGGTGTTTTTCCAGGAATATAAACCTCGCTTAATTTTATTACCATTTTAAATTGGTTTGAATGATGTTAGTCTATTAAGTAAAGTTTTTGCACGATTCATTTGAAATCAATTTAAGCAGTAAGAAATTAAATTTATTAAGACAAAGTAGTTTTCCCTTAGGTATTAAAACACTCTCTGTTTATATTATTATTTATTCACTGTAAATAGTAGTTTAGTATTAAATTAAATATTTGTTTTGTACAACAATAATCCGAGATACAAATAATATACGTTACACTTTCGAATCAAACATCATTGAACAATTCACTTAATAATATGAATCTTGAGTTATGGAGAGCAGCTTGGTCCGTGGCGCCAACTGTAGCTACCAAAAGGTTTACCACAAGGGCCGATGCAGACGCCATTACAAGGTCCAGCAAAGGGAGCTGGGTATGAGAGACCCGCCATTTGACCACAACAAGGCACACCGCATGAAGGCTTGGGTTCGGACATGGTGATTTTTCCCTTCTACCAAGTACCTAAGAATACTAATAATTTATATTTATTGTAAATTAGAGAAATTTTTTACCGAACCGCCATACGACGAATTTCAATTTCTGCAGAATGAAAAGTCAAAGTCAAATCATTTATTTCAATAAATAAAATCTAAAATGGCACTTTTGAACGTCAAAAAAAAAATACAAAGAAGATTCTAGTTGCCCCTTCCAAAAGGTAGTTTCGTGTGGAGAAGAATGGGCAAGAAACTCCACACTTACTCTTTTAAAATAGGTTTACAATATTTTGTTACATTTGTTAAATAATTATATGTGAAGACAATGTACTCTTAGAATAAACTACTATACTAAAAAAGTTACATGTTCCTCACATATTTACAAATATCGAAACCGTAGAATATTAACATTAAAGAGTAATAAAAATATTAAAAAAACACAACAAAACAGTGTGTGAGATACAAAAAAATAATTACATTTGTAGCATTATAAATTGAAAAAAAAAAAAAAAAAATATGTTAAAGCAAAAAATCAGCAACCAATTTGATTTTATCCAGGCTCTATGATTGTCCTATGGAGCAGGACCAGCATGTTTCCAAGCATTCTTATCTTGAAAGATAACAAACCGAAAAAATAAAAATACTCAGTAGTATGTATTGAGTTGAAGTTTGTTTCAAAAAGGTTTTAATATATACAAAAATAGAACCCGAGTTTTGATAACCATAATGTCATTTAACATTTGTTTTCGATCAAACGTGCAGAAGCCTCCACAAAAATACATTGAAAAATTCTTGTAAAAATAGTCGATAACAATAATTTTAGAGTGAACCTATTTTAGTTTGATAAAATGCCGGTTTTAAATTGCTGTCTTGGCTGCCAAGGGCCCATGGCTGGCCCATGTGGTCCCATGGCGTATAGAAAAGAGTGCCAGAACGTTGGTCCGTGCTGTCCTCATGCGATTGGAGCGAGCTGTAAATCGCCCTGTGGAGATATCGGCTGCATACACGGGTAAGGAAGATTTTATATTAGGCTTCCTATAAGCCGTTATTTCTATAACAATTGATTTTCTTAGTTCACATACCGTCCTAATTCATTTGGTAGATAGCTAAAATTCTATTTAAGAAAGTTCTGAATATCAAGTTAACACCTTAAGTACAAAATTTTGCAGCAGTTTTTCTATATGTAGTGTGTATATTACTGTCCATTAAAATGTGAGCTTAAGTCGTGTTATCGATTGCTTAATATACTAAAGTATGGCTAGCCAAGGTTAGAGCCTGGAATCTGCCGATTGAACTAAGGAATAATTTTTCCAGGGCTCGTGGAGGTGTAGCTGGCTCGTACTTCAGCTGTGGAGACGGTTGTATTGGAGGATGTACCAGCGGTTTGTGTGCTAGTTGCTGCGGACCTGCATGTGGATAGGAAGATTTTTTGTACATGACACTGTCTATACTTTTTTAATAAAATTATTTTACATTCATTGTATATATTTTATTGATGTAATGTGACTTAAGGCAGTTGTGCCAACAATGGCGAGGAAAACTGTTTTCTCGCTCAAGAAACTTAGTACAATAGATATACATTCCGTGTAAACAAAAGAGATGCATATAAATAGTTTTGCTGTTGTGACTGTTCATACTGCCGACGAGGTCTCGCTCCACTGGTTTGTCGCTAAGCGACAAGAGACGGCTCGTCCCCGCGCTTTCGTCTCTCGGTACCCGAACTCACGGGTGGCAATGGCGAGGGGCAAGGAACCCTTGCCCCTCCCGCAATACTCCTTGCTTCCTTTTCTTAGATTTTTGCCATAGCGACGGGGGACAACTGCCCCAGATTCTCGCGAGGCGCCTCGTCGAGGTCAAAAATCCTACTGAACCATTAGTACACTCCATGAGGAAAACGCGCGCGTCCATTAACAGTTTGAGCGTGGCTGGGCCAAACTCCGATAAATATGTTTTGATGCATCACAATATACCCCAGACAAATTTTATTTATACAACCTACTCTAAAAAAAACCTAAAGGATAGTTTAGATGTTATCTCTAAACCAATAAGAAATTAATTTTTAATATCATTGCCTTCCACGCTGCTAAGGACTTGATCCGTAATGTCGTCTTTATGTAGATATTTTAGTTTTACTAATGTGAAAAAATAAACAGGAAAACGCAATTTATAATATTAAATGCTTTATTTTTAACACGATTTCACCGACATTGCACAACCCTTTGGGTCCGTAATACTGTCACCACCACAGGCAGAGTTCACATCACAGGACGCTACTTCAGGTCTTCAGCATGGCCCACAGGGACCACAGCATGGAGGCTGCGGGCTTGGTGGGCATGGAGGGCTCGGAGGAGGGCAGGGTCCACACGGCCCGCAACAACCTCTACAAAACGACGGGCACGGGCCACAGCGGGAGGCGCATGGCGGGCAGCAAGGCCCGCAGAACCCACATGGACCACAGCACGGGAAGCAGCACGGCCCGCATGGACCGCAGCATGGCCCACATGGCGGGCAGGGTGGGCTTGGCGGTGGGCATGATGGAGGACAAGGTGGGCAAGGCGGGCAGGGTGGATACGAAGGTGGTGGACACGAAGGCGGTGGACACGAAGGCGGTGGGCACGGACCGCAACAGGGGTAGCAGGGACCACAAGGACCGCAACACGCCATTCTTCGAATTTTCTTTTTAAAATTATAATACACTTGAAAATTTACTATTTGTTGCCTAAAGTTTTTAGTTTTAAATTTTTTATAAAATTTTAAAAAATTATATGCGTCCCGTGTAAAATTTTGTAAAATACTAAATATTTATCAACCAAACATCATTGAAGATGAAATTCGAAATTCGAAAACAGAAAATGCTTTGAATTCAGCATTTTCTAAATTCTTCTTTTTTCTGTATCAAAGAGTTTACTAACATCAAAGAAGTTTAATAGGTTTATATAAAACACAACGATATGAGTATTGCTCAAGTTGCCGCCCACTTTTATCTGGAATACAATACTAATTTGATTCCAACCGATTCTAAGAAAAGCGTTTGTACAATCTTGCTAGCTTAGTATTAATATCATATTCTATTACAAATTTCTAGGTAAGATATTTAAGTACCAACGTCAATGACACTTGAATTGGATCTTTAGAATTATCACACAAAGAGTTAATTAGCTTTGATTAATTCACAATATAAATTCTATAATAGGCATTTGCCTAGAGGGGAGTTTTAATAAACATTTGGCAAAGGGTTTACCAAGGTTTCGATATTTCGATCCGGGCATATATATTTCTTTGGTGTTGCCAACATTTCCATAGAAAAAAACCATCTTATTTAATCTTAAGGTAATTAGAAAAAAAACATGAATAAATGAAATATGACTATTCCGGTGTCATACTGAGCTGTGTAACATAACAATAACAACAATGAGGAAATGTTTTTATCTCCATATTAATTGCTCTCATGCTTGTGGCCTGATGTCACTTTCTTAGAAGCCGTTGTTAATCATATTTTCTTATAAAGCGTCGTTATAATAGTCCGGTCAATTTAGACATCCAAGGTTACAGTAATTCGCACTTGGCTGAATATTGGTAGGATTGCTCAATACACTATTATAAAGGAAATGTGAAAAGTCCTCATCGATCCGGCACGTGCAAAAAAATTTACTCCGGTTCAAAGATCACAAAAATGGGTTTTTCGCGATTTTCAGCAAAATGGTAAGTTTTATCATAAAATTAGTTTAGACAAAAAATGTAGATCAGATAATTATCTATAAAAAATGTCTAAATACTTTTTTTCCTAAGAGCCACCGTTTTTGAGATATCACGATTCAAAAAGTTAAAAGAGTTGTAATCGTCATAATATGTATAAGTACACCACGTATATACATCACTGAAGCCGTAATACAAGCAAAAATATCGTTCTATCGGTCAGTGTGACTTACACATATAAAATATGAAAATTTCGGGTTAAAAAAAACCCAGTCCTTTATTTTCTACGCCAGTGTAACCTTCAGCAACATCGCTCTGGAGTGAAAACACGTGTTTATTGTAACCTATTTTTTCTAACCTATTTCGTGCTGTTGGAAAAGACTGGGGTTGGAAGTTGGTCGACAATTCATTAGAGCCAGTTCAGACTTTACTTCCACCTGCACCAGAAAAACTACTAAACACCATTTTTTGCAACTGTAAATAGGGATGTAGTGCTAAATGTGGTTGCAAAAAAAGTTGGACTGTTTTGTTCTGTAGCATGTACTAACTGTCAAGGCCGGTCATGCTCCAATGTTGAATTGCCAACAATTAAAGATTCATTTGATGTTGACGAAGAGACATGCGATGTGTCATTATTGGGACAATTTATTAACACCCAGAATGAAGAAGATAAAGAAGAAGAAGGAGAAGGAAGAGAAGAAGAACAAGAACAAGAACAAGAGAAAGCAGAAGTTAATGATGATTTAGATTCAGACGGATAAATTTTCTTATTTTTTGTAATTTACACCCCTTTCATCATTTTCAACCCTTGTCAATATCTACAGTTATTCAATAATTTCAAATTAAACAGAATTATAAAAGATCAGTGGAATAGGCCTACCGGGGAAACCACATTAAAAAAAAAACGCTAAGTACACTACCTCAAAGGTGGCGTGGAAACGTGTGCATATTATGACGATTACAACCCTTTCAACTTTTTGAATCGTGATATCTCAAAAACGGTGGCTCTTAGGAAAAAAAGTATTTAGACATTTTTTATAGATAATTATCTGATCTACAATTTTTGTCTAAACTATTTTTATGATAAAACTTACCATTTTGCTGAAAATCGCGAAAAACCCATTTTTGTGATCTTTGAACCGGAGTAATTTTTTTTGCACGTGCCGGATCGATGAGGACTTTTCACTTTTCCTTTATAATAGTGTATTGAGCAATCCTACCAATATTCAGCCAAGTGCGAATTATTGTAACCTTACCCCTATTTTTTAGTCTAATTTGACCGGATTATAATTATAGACCCGCCTTTGTAGTTCAGTGATTTAAGCAAATTTTTAGCGAGGTTCTGAATATGAATCCTGCAACCTGAAAAGGTTTTTTATATTACTACGTACTATACAGTTATTTCAATTTCTCTAATTTAAAATATGATATTGCTATATTAATTATATTTCGGTGGCTTGTGGCTAGGTGCCACCCGTTCTTTGTAATAAAGTATTGTACGTTATTTCAGGTACTCTTTATCAGAACAATAAAATACACGAAAATACTTCAGTTTTCAAGATGTGATTTCTTTAGTCGTAAATATTTTTTCTTTAAACTGAATTTGTCGATTGGCGCTGAATCGATGATTAAATTGTAAAGTATATTTTTAAATATAATAATTAAGAAAAATAAATTGTAGTTTACTTTACAATGTAGTTTTTTTTTCTTGTACCAATGTACTTTAATTGCAAAAAGGTGGCAACCCTACTTTTTTACTTATCGTGTATACAAACATCTATAAATTGCAGCAGTTTTTGGTTACAGAAGCAAGAAAGTCTTTTAAATTTCAGACAACTCTTGTCCTGCAAAAACTAACCCTATCTTGTGGAAACCTATAAGAAATGCATACATATATAGTTGGCATGGTAGCTAAAGTGTGGTAGTACTTTTCTCGCACAATGTTTTACAGCCGATCGATCTTCCATTAATTTGATTTTGCTTGGCGAGCGATCAGTTCTTCTGAAATACTCAGAAAATCCTGAAAGACACTCAGTTTATAGTTTTTCTGAGCTTGCAATAATTATTATTCGCTTAACTCTTGTGTCAATTGATCCCTGTTCATGTTGGTTCTGTCGCAATGGAAGCCACAAGTGAAGGCAATATGATAAATGTGTAGCGAGAAACCATTAGCACTTCCTGTCGATACCGCGCTTATTGCGAATTCAAATACGCAGAAATATTTACAACTTTCAACGCTTTAATTTTTAAGCTTTTTTACTCTGTAGTAAATAAATGTAAATATCAATATTAGCAAGCAGACTGTCCACAAATCATACGATTAGTTAGAATGTTGGGCACCTTTCATAAAAATTTTTTTAACATTAAATTTGGAAACGCATCATGGAGAACAAGGCACAAAAGTTTCATTAACTAAATTCCAGAAATAGGTTCGAATGTTTTTCTTTTTTAAGACCCAAAATGGGAAGAATAAACATCAGGGGAGGTACATTGATTATCTCCACCCAATAGTTGCTTCTTGTGAGTGTCAAACAGTGTTGTGATTATTTTAGAGGTACTTTTAACTCAATACGAATCTGAATGTAAGAATCAGAGCTGAGACACCGCGAAATATAAGTCCCGTAAGTCAAAATGTTGGGTATTGAAATAGAGACATCGGGAGAGGGTTGGAGATGGCCTTCACCCATGAGGGGTCCATTCCCACAGGCGACTAACATTTAGCTATAAGTAACATATACTAACAACACTACTAATGACATTTGAAATGTTAGTTAAGGATAAAAAGGCTTTATTATTATTATTAAGTTAAAACAAATAATACATATTTTACACTCGAATCTGAATCTTACCCTTACCTACCTTAAATCATTATAGATTTTTAAGGCGTTTATACAAGGAGAAAGCGTATTGTATACTTAAAACACATTGAAATTTAACTTACTACTATGCTGCTAAAAAGGCAAATTAGTAAAATAATTGTAGAAATATCTGCCTGGAATGTATGATGTATTGGTACATAGCGTTATACACGACTAACTACTAACTTTTAAAACAGATTTCATACGCCTAGCGAGATATTATTATTAATTGCTATTTCAATAGCGTAGGCGCTCATTGATTCGTTGTTTTGTGAGTTTATTGATAATTTAACTCTTATATATCAACAGACCATTTTCCACACGGAATAAAAATCCATTACTCACAGTTGGAATTCAAACTTACGACCTCAGGATTAGGCTCCACTTAACCACTCGTGACTAGACTAACAATAAATGTCCAAATTGCCCTTTTCCTATTACGCCCGCAGATTTATTATGACGAAATATAAATTGGTTTTCCTATTAAAACGGAACATCTATTACTGAGAAGCAATGAAACCTATTCATATAATTATAGTATATTACGTATTTTCAGATAATGTTACCAGTATCCGTTACAAACGGTAACCATTCGGAAAGCAAACATTCATTTTCCTTCAGTGTATTACGGATAATGACCGCTATTATTTGGTATGATGATCGAAAATCGTGCGCAAACTTTTTTAATAGAAAATTACAGTTTCAATATCATTTTAATGGTTTGAAAATGGGCTCTATGTGACTGAAAGTAGCTTTAAAATTGCATGAGGCGTTAGTAATGAGGCAAACAATTGAAAGTCGACTAAATTGCGTGGTTTCCGGTCCTCTTCTATGGAACTGGTACCCTCCTTCGCATAAACAGGAGTAATGTACGTTTTAGTTCGCGTTTCATATTATTTACCGTATATTCTTGTCTTTTTTTAACACAGCCTTGCGATTCTGTAACTCACTTTTCGAACTCACACAGCGGTTTTCGCATCGACAGTCGCTCTCAAATCAGTCGTGAAGCAGTCATTTTAGTTCAGTCAGTTCGAAAAGTGAGTTACAGAATCGCAAGGCAGGTCTACACTGTTTTTCTACATATATACACAATAACTTTCGTTTTTGCTGTTAAAATCGTGTAATTAGACTTATTATGTGTGAGTTCGAAAAGTGAATTACAGAATCGCAAGGCTGTGGAGGAAAGGTACCCTCTTCTTCTAACGTAAAGAGCCTTTCTTAGTTTGGAGGATGTTTCCCGATAAGAACACTACTGGCCGGCTGTAGGGGTTGATGTCGAGTTGTTGTATATGTACTTCGAGCTTGAAAAGAACTAATTGTGACGTCATATGGTTATTTATTAAATACCATCCATGAGGGGGATTATATTTGAGTCCTATATGCATAAAGTATCTACTTAACAAGTCAATTTCGTATTAAAATAAATGTTGCAAACCCCTGTGTTACGTACACATCCGGCAGCACCTTCCCACGACAAATTGTAGGAAACGCGCTCCAAATGCTTACCCCAAAACGGCTGTCACTATTTCTACGAAACTTTAATAAGTGTTCGCCGTAATAGGGGAACTAGAAATACACGCACCACTGACTTCTTGTGAATTTATGAATTAAGGCGAAAAGTAATATGAAACGTGAAAGTTTTTACTGTTAAGTTGAACTGTTGAATGGTGGGTTATACTTGTATTAAACAAATTAATTGATTTTTTTTTTTATATATTAAACATTTATATTTAACAATACGCTCATGATAACAGGCGTAAAACTAATCTACGACAAGCGTAAACCTCAACCGTAAGTAGAAGGGTAGAGCCATTCCAGGAGTGTATGCGGTAAGGATGCCCTCGTGGAGATTTTTAGTGGGTATTGCTCATCCAGTCCTATATATCCCCGTAGCCTTCGAGTAACGGGGATGCCCAAATAATATTTCGGAACTAATTCTAGTGCAGATTTGAACAAATAAAAACTGTAGTGTTTTCATAAAGATATATAACAGGTTTTCTCAGGCAAATTGATCTCCAGGAGAGGTGACATAAATTGGCCTCCACGCAGTCCTAATTTAACCTCTATGGATTTTTTCTTATGGGGTTATCTTATATCTAAAGTCTACGCCAATAAGCCGACTTCTCTGGTGCAATTGAAAGAAAATATCCGTCACGAAATGGCAGCCATCACTGAGTCCACCTTCCGAGCCGTCATAAGTAATTTTATTGTTCGATTAAATTAGTGCCGCGAACGCGAGGGTCTACATCTGCACGGTATTATTTTTAAGAAATAAATTCCCAAAATATGTTCTTTAATAATGAATAAATACTTTTTTGATACACGACTTACTTTTTATTAAATCGACCAACTAAATATGAACTTTCTGTTGAGACAACCTGTATTTGGTACAAAATTAATCCCTGTTCAATTTAGCTTAAGTTTAGTATTTAAATTTCGACGTCTTTTAGATCGCGCGGCTTTTCATCAATTTCTTACTGAGCAATGTTCCTTTGTGCAGCTTCTGGCGTAATACTATCAATATTTCCATTAGATGTACATTTCAAATACAATTTCCAAAATTATTAATTTAACATAATTATTTTTTTTAAAACACGTGTTGAAATGTTAAATATCAATGCGCCTTTAATAAAACTATGTATTAGCTTAATATTTTTTGTTAATCAATTAAGAATTAATAAACAATTTTATTTAAATAGATCAGTTATTAATATATCAACAGGTATCTCTTGCGCAACAATGTCAAAATCTCATTTTTAGTTTTATCGTTTTAGCCATAATATGCATCTGAAAACTTAAGAGTCAAATCCGGGGTAAAATAGTTAAAAAAAAGGGTACGTGTACTTCTGTACGCGCGTAAGAAGTTATACTTCTGTGGCATTATTAAAAATAGTTTTTGATTGCATGTAAATAATTAATTACAATTAAATAATCAAAGACTGGAAAAGGAGTCATTATAGTCAATAAAGTTCAGTTTACATTTGAAAAGGTTACAAGTGTAACATAAATTCTATTATTATTCGAATCTTGTTTTTAAATTATGTCCAATACCGTAGCATCTTCCGTGGGCAACTTCATTCTGTTAATTTTGAGTCACGGTGCGCGCGCATCGTAAAATTTCAATCTCATCAATTTTTCGTAACGCGCCTAAAGAAGTATAACTTCAAAAGTGACGTCTTCTAGGCAACGCCAATAAAGTAAACTATATTATTCTAGGAAGGTTAATTCCAACACTAACAAAACAATGCGATATATGCGATAGTTTTCGTTATAAATCTGGCAATAACCTCGAAAGCATAATTGACAAATCACTCTACTCGTTTATTACAAGGCAATTTCGCTAGTTCTCTCAATCGTAAAGTTTCACGTGGAAATGATAAATTCGTGGAATTCTATTTCTGACTACCGTTATGAATTTATCCGGATAGCTTTCATCCAATGTAGGCGTAGTTATATCTAAAATATAATCTGTCAATTAATAGAATCAACAAAATATCAGTGTATTTAAACGTTGATGAATAATGACAAGAGAAAATAATGAAGAGAGAGAATAATAATGGTCTCATGAGGCAAATTTTTGTGTCTTTTTATTTGTGAATTTAAAGCAATGTTACTTCTTGAAACGACATGTCTTAGACCCAAAAAGTCGACGGCGTGTGTCAAGCACTGGAGGCTGATCAGTGATCACCCACTTGCATATTAGATTTAAAAATGATCATGTAACAGATTCAGAAATCTGAGGCTAAGATCAAAAGAGGTTGTAGCGCCACTGATTTATTTATTTATTTTCTTGAAACGATCGCTACGAAGGCGATGTATAATGGAAATTTAAAGTTAATACTTACTGTTATTTTCATATATTTTAGTAATTGTCCGCTGTTAAATGTGTAATTCTAAGATAATGCCTATCCCAAGTACGGTATTTTACTTAAGGAAGATTCTATTTTTATGGGCCATTATGCTCGCCCGCATTGTTCTGACGACATGGAAGCGTATTTGCAAGAAGTTGTATGAAGTTTAGATTGGCCAGCTTGAAGTTCTTACCTCAATCCAATTGAGTATGTCTGGGGTGTTCTAAAGAGACGAGTAAGATCAATGCAACCTGTTCCACAAAACATCAGGGAGCTAGGAAAGAAAAGTTGGAGAAGAGTGGGAACGGAACTCAAAAGGTTATTAAAAGGAGGTTACACTCGTTATTAGGCTTACATTTGTAACTTTATTTAAGAAATAAGATTGCCTTTTTTTCGAACACTTCTTATATTTTGGCCGTGTACTTCGGTTTTAAAAAAGTTTCAGAATTCACTTTACGATTATAAGTATTCTCGTACAGATTACGTCAGAAATTAATTTTATTTAATTAACTGAAATCGACTTTAGAACGTAAACTTCCATTTGCCAGACTTTAAATATATAAAGCGAACTAAAAACCACATTCTTAACAAATTTGAAAATATTGATATTTAAAGTATTATATATAATATATTCTATATTAAAATTGTGTTTGGAACGAAGCTTGCTTTTTTGAAATCTAATACATATAACTTTTTCCTCATGACTTACTTTATTAACTTTACAAGGATTTTACTTTGAAATTATAATTTTCAAATAGTAGCTTGCTGCAAAGACCTAAGCGGATTACATTTTTCATATACGAACAATGAGTTCGGAGAGACAAATTCTACATTTTCAGCAAAGCTCCTTGTTACTCCTAAGTTTCACAAAGTTTTCCTAAGTCGTTGAATAGGACAGACTTTTAATGTACTTATTTCTCTAAATGATGTCAGTCTTTATAACTTTATAACAATATTATTTTGTAGGATATTTTTATGTAGTAGGTATCTCATAGTGATAATATTAAAGGACGATATTAATCTATTACCATCCGAACTCAATTAAGTGAATCTTAAATCTGTCAAAAGTGCATTAAAACGTGTAAAAAGTGTTAGATTTTTTTTAACCAGCCTACGGGACGCCCAAAAAGGGAAAGTCATCTTAGACCATGGACAACCATTTTAGTTGTTGCGTTGCTGCCCTTATAGAAAGGGAGGAGTAAACTCTTTTTTTAAACAATTGGATGTCGTATCTCCGGGGGAAAGTCTGTCGATTCCATAGTTCGCTAGTTCGCTACACAATATTATGTCTTGTGAAGCGGACCGTGGAAGACTTCCTGATATCAAGGTGATACGGGTGATATATTGAATTAATACGGCTCGTGCGGTGTTGTTAATTCTATAAAGCTTAGTTGTCGATTTTAAATCTTCTTTCAAGTGGATAATGCTTATAATTAGGCTCAGAATATGGTTTTGTCCCATTCGGTGTCGAGACCCTTGGTCCGTGGGGTCCTAGCGCTTTAAGGCTTTTTAAAGAAATATCGAAAAGGTTAGTCGACGTCACAGGTGACAGAAGATCTGGCAGCTACCTCGGACAAAGAATTAGTCTAGCTATTCAAAGGGGGAACGCTGCCAGTATCTTCGGAACCTTGCCTAAAGGGACTCCTTTTAATAATATATTTTAGTTTATGTTAAGGTTAGTTATTTATTTCAATGTATAATTGATAGTATATTCTTTCCATATATGTAAGCAATAAGATATTCATTAAATAAACATATTGTCTTTAATTCCAATACACAAATTTTAATTTTTTATCTTTTACTTCGCATTGCCATCAGTCTCGGCTTTGCCCAAATGTACTTCCCATCATTGTCCCCGCGACTTTGAAGTAGGTAAGTAGTTAGCCTTGGACACAATGGACTCCATTGCCAAAGAAGTGCAGGTCGTTTTCCTCTCCACGCCGCTCTCTTGTCTTCGTCAATGGTCCAGTGATTTTGGAGCCAACAGGCATCGCTAGAGACCATGGCAAGCGGCTGGATGGGATGTCGGTGATCCCTTGGAGAATGGCACGGGCTTTGGTATGGGATGATACTTGTATGGACACGTTAGCCCCGTCTCACTTCCCTTGGACTAGCAAAGAAATGGGTCAAATATAAGTGTGTTTCCTTCAACTTAGATTTTGTTCAAATAAAAGGCTTGCTTTTTTTTGGCGTTCTTCAGAATCCCTATTTTGTTATAGATATACCAGCTATAAGGAAATCTTAAACGTCATCAATGTTTACGGTATTAATCTAAAAGTGTATCCTACAAACATTTGAGAACAAATAATATGACGCAACACAACTAAAATTATTCATTAGTAGGTACATATAAAATTGTAATATTTGTATCTACGTCGCTTTTATGATAGAATCATCATAAAAGCGACGAAGTGATATAATTTAATTACTTCATACACTTCAGAAACTTATCCTATCATATCCTATTAATATTTTTTCTTCGAATCTGCCCAGACGTTAAAAAAGCCAAAGATAATATTATTTCCATATTTTCGTCTGCTAAATAATGCAATACTAAAATGTGGATCACAAAATATCGTGACCAGTTTCCGTCGACCTTCGCAAACTTCATTTTGTGACGATTGAGTCGTCACGATGCTCAAAATAGCTCGTAAACATATTCGAAACTAAAAATAATTTGAAAATCAAAAATAAGAACGAGGAGATGACGCACATTATTTCGTCTGAGTTAAGTCGGAGAGAGATTTTGCTAATGGTAGGGGAGCCCACGATGCTAAATGGGGATTTACTCGAGCGTCGTAGAGACCTATTGGGATGCAAAGCTTAGATAATAAGAAGAAAAAAATGTTATATGATATATACCTTTTCATCGGTGGGGGAAGCGGCTATAGATTGTTAAATATGTAAAAAAAAACTGTTGCATGGACATCCTCGAGCGCGTCAGATATTGATAGCATCAATGCCCTACGTATTTTTAATAATGTACGTATGTTAATCTGATCGTTTGCATGATGCGGGTGGCTGTATTTAAGGGTTGAAAATGAAAAAAAAAAAATTATCGAGCGCGTCAGATTTTCTAAGGGACTGTTAAGTAACTCATAATCTGACGATTATCTAGAAGGATTCGCCTGATCTGACAAAAAAAATTTAGAAAAACCTCTTTAGGTGAACCGTTTCACCCTTTGGCCATTCCTTCAACTTCCCGCTAATTCCATTCCTGGGCGCTTAAAATTGATATTTTGAGCTCGCTGAGTTCAAAGAAATAACATTTCTATGCATTTGAGCTCTCCCTGCTCGAAAGTCTGATAGAAGTTTCATAGAACACTATTTTTGGAATTTTCAAACCGCAATAAATTTTGAATGGATCAAGCAATTTTCACGCGGTTGGTTTATCATCGTCATAAGTAATTTTGCAATTTTAATTGATCGAACCACAAATTTCGGAGTAATCCCAAAAAAACACTTTTTCGGGTTTCTTTCGTTCACGATATCTCTCGAACTAATCAACCGCTTTTGACCAGCTTGGTGGCGATCGACGTGGTTTTTCAAGCTCAAAGGCGGATTAGTTTTTGAAGTTGATCGATAAAGAAACAACTTGAAAAAAAAATATTTCTTATTTTTTTAAGATTTTTCCAAATTTCTCAAAATCTATCGGTCCGAATCGGTTCAAATTCACAGGAAATTTAATTTTGAGGGAAATATTTAGAACGCCGTTTAGTAGATTCCGATCGGTTTAAGGAAATGTAGGCATCACGCAGCTGCACGCATTTAACTTTATCGACGAATTTTTGTTATTTCGGCTTGCGGAAATCGTCAGATTATATATTTTTCATTATTCTTGAATTATTTCCTTCAAAATAAAAAAAATTTAGCTACGCTCGAGAATGTCGAGATGACGTTTTTTTTTTACAACTTTGTTGCCTTCCCCTTTTTTTCCGTCACTCTCAAATTGTCAGATTAGTGGAATATACACTTTTTAGGATGTAATTAACTCACCCTACCTTAATCTGACGCGCTCGGGAATTTCTGATGGTCAATTTTTTTTTACTAATCTGATCCTGTCTCCTTCACGGGTGGCCTTATATATGGGCCTCATATTTTGTGGAGGTACTTAACCGGGTACAAGGTATCCCCCTATATATTAATCTGCCGCGCATTAGTAAATCCCGAAATCCCCTCTTGGGCTCCCCTACCATAAGATGCCATTTGCAACCCTGTCCTGTTTGCCTCTTGTTCTATAAAAAAAATGTCAATTTAAAACTTCTCTTGGAAGCCCGCCATTAAAATAAATATTCAGTACACGAAACACTTTTGGGTAATGCGTTCGTAAGAATGTGTAATTCTAATTTAAAAAAGTAGTTTTGATTGATAAATGTTAACAGAAAACACATTTACGCAGTTAAAAAGAATTTCGACGCAATGTGTGCGAATTAGATAAGCCTGAATGGTTTTATTGATAGCGCGCGAGTTACGTAAACAAATTAATGTTTATTACTACGTTATCTGCGCGGGCGCCGGCTAATGAACGAAGCTTATGCAAGTGTCTTCCAAGAAGTGATATTGGTTTATTTTTATTTTCTACTATCATTATAATAAAGTAAAGCTATATATTATTATGTGTCTGAGATTGGTGCTTATTAAAAGGTATGATCCTCAATGTAAACAAGTACTTTCATATAAAATACACGTGAAAAACAAATGCTTGCTTGACGGCCTACCATTGAAGGAGGTTCAGAAGATTCGACTTTGGTGTTTATATTTGTAGAAAATATAGTATATAACGTAGTCATCACTAGATTTCTTAAACGGAATACAGATAGTTTTGGCTGTAAAAGTAAACCAATATTGTATAACGCTATATTGCGTAGTCATATTGAATACGGTAACATTATATGGAATCCCTTATATGCGATCCATTCGCAACGTATTGAAAGTAAGATCCTTCACTCGGCAGCTTGCATTTATAAGTAGGATTTTCACATAGGGCTGGCGACTTAAAATTTAAAATGATATCACTGTACGATCGGAATTCTCTAGCCAGTGTTACGTTCTTATACAGATTGTTAAATAGTCAAATACAGAGTAACCTCTTACAGAATATGAACACTGTCGTCCCTTATTCATCCCCAAGGTTCAAAATCAGCAGAATCTTCCAAATCCCGTCTCTAAAAACCAACCTAGCAGAACTGCCCTGCAATTCTGTAACTCACTTTTCGAACTCACACAGCGGTTTTCGCATCGGCGGTCGCTCTCAAATCAGTCGTGAAGCAGTCATTTTATGACTTGGCATTCTGATAAACAATAAACTTATGTCATAAAATGACTGCTTCACGACTGATTTGAGAGCGACCGCCGATGCGAAAACCGCTGTGTGAGTTCGAAAAGTGAGTTACAGAATCGCAGGCAGCAGCTTCGTCCTCAATCAGATTCTTCGCGAATACAACAGAATAAACGCTACTAATCCAGAGTTTGATATAGTCGATAATGATAAGTACACGGAATCTAGATTTTAGACGGTTCGACATACTCTATGGTTTTATAGTCAAAAATAGCGAATCATTCGATCATCGACTTTCATTTCTCGGCAATTTTATCCAATTCGATGTAAATATTTGTTGAAACTTTCCAGTTGTTATACAGTACGCTAACTGAGGTAAAATACTGATATGAAATTTATACAATATATAATGTATTCGAAGAGTTTTACAAAATTAAATTGTGATTTTGCTTACATTTACATAGTCGTAAGACATTGTCCATTTGCACCGTTTTTCTCTATTATATCGAAATCAAAAACATAAATAAATCAGTGGCGCTACAACCTCTTTAGGTCTTGGCCACAGATTTCTAAATCTGTTTCATGATCATTTTTAAATCTAATAGGCAAGTAGTTGATCAGCCTCCAGTGCCTGACACACGCCGTCGACTTTTTGGGTCTAAGACATGTCGGTTTCCTCACGATGTTTTCCTTCACCGTTCGAGCTAATGTTAAATGCGCACATAGAAAGAAAGTTCAATTGGTGCACAGCGTGGGTTCGAACCTACGACCTCAGGTATGAGAGTCGCACGCTGAAGCCACTAGGCCAACACTGCTCTGAAATCAAAAACATACAAATTTAAATATGGGACATAGGTGCATACATAAGATGGACATAGGTCCATATTTAGGTACATTGGTTTTTTATTGTAAAAATTACACATCATAAAAAAATTATTTTAACGCCGTACATCAAACAATTATAAATATATAATTATAATTAAGGAAATATAATAACCATTCTATCAGTTAATTACAACAGTTTTCCTCTTTAGGTATAGTGACGTGGGTTAAACCTCAAATCCTATTTCCTCTTCTTGAATAATTTGCTCTGACCGAGCCCCCATGATGTCATTGAAATCACCTGAGATACTCGTCTTAACAAGGATAACATGTTATGAATGGTATTGTAAATTGTTTGCGTACTTTCCTTAATCATTATGTCATCTATTTAAACGTCACCACAATTTTTAACTACAAGGAAAAAATCAAAGGAAGGCATCAGATCCCATCGAAACCAACGAACCCAACGAAATCCGGGCAAATAATGGTACAGCTTGTGAATGAAGTTTCTCACAGCATTCCTGCTTCTATCACATGAGACGTGTTGATATTATCTCTACCAGAAATGGTTCTAGTATAACTCTGAGAACTGTGTATCAATGAGAGTTCTTAACCCCACCTCCCACAGTGTAATGTGTATTTTGGGTATGTACGTGAGTATCGCATATGTACAAGAACCACTTTAAACTATATGAATGCTTGAACAGGTTAATCAAAACACACTAATGCAATCAGACTTATACGAAATAATTCGATAGAGGTGAAACGGTTTTCTTTTTAATTTATTCATTATACATATTTTCTTTAATTACAATAATTTACTGCTTTCACATGAGGCGCATGATGTAATGGTTGCAAGTGCTAACGAACATTGCCGATGCCGATTTTTTATATGGAATCTCGCTGTTGGTCTGAAACGCCTTGACAGCTCAGCAAGGGCTGTTTTGGCGAGAGTAGCTCGGCATGAATGGGTTACTCCCGCGACTAGCGCTAGGGACTCGGACCTCAGCTTGAGCCGCCGCGAGGCTGTGAATCGCTTGAACGGCAGGACGAAAGTTGGCGATTTAAAGAGTGACGGGGAGTTTATTGCCAGTTCTTCTCGTCTGTTCTACGGCCTTGATTTGAGGACTGGTATTTTGTCATAAACCATAGTAACTTATAATATCTTGATTTTGGAAATTTTTTACACTAAAATTATAAAAAGGAAAATTTATTCTCATAACAGACAATAGTTACTTACATGAGAACTTATATACCAAAAATACAATTTATCACGTCGTGGGTCATTGAAGAGCTTTAAGGATTAATTAGCGAAGTAGAACTTGGGTGGTCTTTCATTTACGTAGATAAGTGGGATCACTCAAGAGATGGTCTTTCAGTCTTAATTTAAATATTAATGCGGTCCTGATTAATATAATCCGTGGAATATACCAAGCATTTGACACGATGGAGGTAACGGTACTGTTCAATATAAAAGCCATATAAATAAGCATTGAAAGCTTTGCAAGTATCTCAATACATTATACCGATACTACGAAGTAATTTAGCCGAGAACTTTTCAATAACATTCCTCAGAGAATTCGCAACAGGAAAACTTGACGTTCTTAGAAAGCATTAACGAATGCTCGGCTGTGCGTCTGCAAAAGTTTACACAAAAGAAAAATCTTAAAACACAGAGGGAAAACGTCGGTATCTTTTGAATATCATTTTCACTATATCAATATATTTTAATAAGATTTTTATTCAATAACAAACATTTTAAGCAGATATTTACATATAAAGTATAAAACACATAAAAAATCTTTTAAGTATTTAATTGCATCTCAATTGATTAGCCTACATACTCAATATAAGGGATATACATTATACATTCTTGACGACGTAATTTCGGCCGCTATGGATGTATATGTCACCGTAAAATTGTAAAAACCGTTAGATTGTAATCTATCTCGCGAGATTGTAAACTGTCGAAAGATTGTCAACTCAACATACTGCTTGCAATTTAACGTATTATTATTCGGTAGTTATATGAAATTGTTGGGAAGTAAAATTAATCTGTAATTGACCAAAGAAGTTTGAATGATAACTAAGTTAGTGTAGTACAATCTACCGAATACCGATAACCGATAACCGATAGATTACAATCTAACGGTTTTTACAATTTTACGTTAACATATACAAGCATAAACAGTGTTGGCCTAGTCACCTAGTGGCTTCGGCGTGCGACTCTCATCTGAGGTTATAGGTTCGATCCCCGGCTGTGCACCAATGGACTTTCTTTCTATGTGCGCATTTAACATTCCCTCGAACGGTGAAGGAAAACATCGTGAGGAAACCGGCATGTCTTATACATACCCAAAAAGTCGAGGGCGTGCATCAGGCAAGGCTGATCACCTACTTGCCTATTAGATTAACAAATGATCATGAAGCAGATACAAAAATCTGAGACCTTAAAATGTTGTAGCACCATTGAATTTTTTTTATTGGTATTATACAACATCTCCATAGTGGTCAGTGGTTTACTGATCCTCCCATTATGCTAGAGGAGCTTCCTCCAAATATATCCTATAATCTGAAAATACCAAAAACAATTAAGTTCAATGAAATGTTTATTAATTGAAAATGTTTTTTTTTTAAATTTATATTCGGCTGTATAAATCTGAATCGTTTCATCATCATCCTAAAACTTGTGCCCATTTGTCTTTAAATATTATATTTTAAAGGGAAACAGAACTTTAGAAAAGCAATTTCCTTAGTCATAAACAACGTACATTCTACGTCATTTATAAAGAATGTTACAACGCTTCGGGTTGGTACGCACCAAACTACGATTTGTCATACAGATTGCCTCTGACGTAACTAAAGTTTAATACTTTGTCAAATTCATGCTAATCACAATTTTATAGCAATGACAATAAAAATAATACAATAGTGCTTATTATTCGAAAAATATCGGTCCTTTTGCTACGTATTAATATGGTTTTCATACTAAAATATCGAAACCAATTCTAATGTCCCGTCGTGTTACATAAATAAAGAAATATTAATATAAGACTATGATTTTGTTCTCTTTGGAGTAGACTCTTGGGCCGTGGGGTTCAAGTGCCCAGGCACTTATTAAAGATTTAAGTTAGCGCCTGGTAGATAGTACCGGTGACCCCAGAGCTGGTGCTTTACTGGCTCAACGAATAAGTATCGTAGTACAGCGAGGAAAAGCTGCCAGCGTTAAAGACACAGGGACCAAACTTTTTAAATTTGTTTTGATTTTCTTTTTAATTATTTTTATTATTACTTTTTGGTTAAGAAAATTGTGAATACTGTATACTTGATTGTAATCAATAAAATTATCTAAATAATAATGACGAGATATTAAATAGTGTCCAATTGAAAAAATAATATTACTTTATAGCAAAAATATAAAGTATTATAGTTTGACAGGAGCTGATGTTAGTTAAGTTAAAGGTAAGCTAATCAAGTTGTTACAGGACGTTTTTTAGAAATAATTGGTGTAATATTGTATAGTACAAATAACATCATAAATTCGTCATGCGATAAAAACTTGATAACAAGAAATTAATTATGTTATCGTTGAATTTCTCAGAATTATATTCGACGGTAGTTCGGTGAAGTAATTATTATGATCTCGAACATAAGATATTCTCACGAATTGATTTTGGTTCATCAAAATAAGCTTATCCTTTTTCTTAGAATTGTTTCAATACTATATTGTTAGGGCTGCTTCGTTGTAAATTTATTAAACTTTCGATTTTCGACATTGATAAATGTTTAATACGCATTTCAGAGTTATCATACTATGTTTGGAACTTCGTGTGATACAAAGTTTAAAAATTTCGAAAACTACGTGAAACTTCAATCAAAAAGTTTCATCCGTTTATGTTTAATATAAACAATACTGCTACTACGAGTACATATTTACCTTACATCGTATAGTTTAGTGCATCGCAAGCTTTATTGTAATCTTAATACAATGTATTAAGCAATTTAACTAATAATAATGGTCGCCAAGGTAGTGATAGTTTGGTTCATTCGTTTTATAACCACATCAAAATAAAATCAAAAATTACATCGTTAGACGGGCAGATAGTTAAACTTAAAAATAGCTAAAATATATTCGAAGTATTAAGTAAAAAAAAATATTAAAACTATACAAGAAGAATATTAAACTCCCTACGCGGACCCCACTAAACAATGCAAAAATTAACTGTTTCGATGAATTATAATGACTTTAATGAATTATGTACAGTGTGTGGTTTTATAGTCTTTCCTAAATAAATTATTTGCCCGTGACAAAAAACTCAAAATATTTACTTTAATGGGAAATCTTCATATAATATTATGTTTCTACACATTATATGAGGGGGAACAGAATAGACGACAAGCGATACTGCTCGAACAACTTTATATTATATTTCCATATCGTACTAGATCCTAAAATCCTAGGTCTACACAAAATACTCTTGATATGACGTCAATTTGATAGATTTTGTATATAATACTATTATTATTGCCTCTTATCCGATTAGATTAACATTTAAATCTCTATGATAAAATTGAAAATTCTTTACTATTTTAGTATTTTATTATAATCGACCTTGAAATTTTAAAATCAGGTCAGGTTTGTACTTATTTCTTGCACTTAAATAACTCTTACATTTAGAGGGGGGTACATAACTTCCCTTGGGCTTGGAACACTACTTGGCAACTTTTAATAGCGACAACGATTTTGTCGTTCTTGTAAGTAGTTTATCTAAATCCGTAGTTCTGATGTTGCAAACTCTGAAACAAATATATATAAATATATATTAGGATCGGATTAGGATAGATAGATAGGATCGCAATCGATATTGGCAGTTTAAGAATACAGGTGTGGGTTTCGCTTCATCATAAGTTTTATTATGCTAAAAATTAAAAAATAAACTTTGTATGACGCGAATGTGATCCGCCCTTGCACACGCTTAATATAGTCATAGTACCAGGAACATATAAATCCTATCCCTAAAAAGGATGTCTAGTCACGATCATCGGAAGGACTAATTATTTGATCCTTCATCAACGTGAGAATCGACGCGTCATCTCGCCGACTTCATCGTTAGTCATTTTTCTCTTTAATCTGATAAGCATTCTAAATTCCTATAAATCTTGATATGGCCCTTTGTATCAATCAATCGTGTTGATTAACTTACTATTGTTATTTATAACAATGTTTCATCATTCATCGACGATGTAAGGAAGGGAAATAATTGTATACTAGAATAAGTCCGCTTCTTCATATCCAATGTTTTAACAAACTATATAAATAAAATAACTTTAATATCCTTTGGGGCAAAGCATCTGTAACACCTGCAATGTTGCCCACTTTTCCTATCTTGATTGTGACAAAGGAAGGGATCGAAAACAGGTTCTCAGTAGGTATTCTCGACTAAGATCTCAGATCCTTAGCTAGTTTTTGGAAATTTCTGCCGCGCACCACCACTTTGTGGAACCAGCTGCCCACTGAAGTATTTCCGAACCAATTCGACTTACGGTCCTTCAAGAAAAGAGCGTACCAATTCTTGAAAGGCCGGCAACGCACTTGCGAGCCTTCTGGCAGTGTGAGTGTCCATGGGCGGTGGTATCACTTAACATCAAGTGAACCTCTTGCCCGTCAGCCTCCTGTACCATAAAAAAATATAGTTCTTATATGTTGTTCCTCCACAATTTCCACACTTCAAAGAAACTCCACAATTCAAAGATATACGACAATATAAGGTTGTAAGGCAAATAGGTCCGCTTTTTCCATATACAATGTTTTAATAAACTATTTGCAATGCATACATAAAATAACTATTGTTAACAATTAAATTCCCTTGAGGCAAAGAATTTGTAACACCGGTAATGCTGCCCACTTCTTCATTTCCTAGCTCCATTGCGATGAATTAAGAGGGAATCAATTCCTTAGTAGGTACTCTCGATAAAAGGTTATTAAGTCGATAAGTCCTTAGTTAGCTCCTACTTATATGTTATTCCACAATTCAACTTACTCTTACGTACGATCGCATATAAAAAATGTTTACGATCCTACCACTTTTGTACACACGCGAATTTTCACATACTTAACCGTAGGTAAAATCTAATTCGCTGAAATACGTGTCGTAATTAGTAATTACAACCCGCCGCTGTACGGCGAATTGTAATTAAACTCGATTACTGCTACTCAGAAATGTAACGTGTAACAAAAACAACCGGCTTTTTACTTGAAAATACCATGTTCGTCAGATAAAAAAGGTATTAAATTAGAAACTGGCTAAACATTAGCCAGTTTTTTGCGCACGCGTTGCTCTGATGTAAGTATTTAGGTTCGCTTACGTTATTTTATGTTATTCAAGAAAATAAATTGCCAAAGATATTGCGTTTGTACTCCGGATGTGCATAAATTAATATTCCTATGTGTTCGCAGGAGACAATGTATTTGGATACAATTCATACATAGCGGAATCTCTGTCATGTAGCTTACCCTACGGTGGGACATCTTGTTCAGCACATGATTCACAAAGATACATTGGTGCACAGCTAACTCCTCTCTTATTATATCAGTCTGAAATGAAATATTTCTTAGAAGAATCGGAATACTAGTAATAATACGCCTAGTTTACTATTCTCTCCCCCTGGGATTCGAACACGAGACTTTATGATTTACAATATGGTAACCGCTAGACTCATTGGACAGTTAAAATGAAATATAAACATTCTGAAACGAAACAATTTTATTCCGGAAATTGTATTTTAAATGTATTTTAGATAATTTTGTTAATGTAGCTATAATTGTTGTGTAATTATTGTCATTGGGGACTGAAAGTCAATTCAAGGCTTCTCGGAATCCCTGTAATGATACCATGTTTAAATAATCGATGTTTAATAAGTTAAGTAGAACTGACAACTCTGTTATTTGCACTGTAAATTGAAATATTATGGAAAATAATTTAAATATCGCCACTTTCATTCGTTGAAAACGATTTTTCTATACTTTTTATAGGGAGTCCAAGCAAAATGCGTAATATTTACTAAGTTACGGCTTATACATCCCACCTATAAACATTTCGGTAACATTCTATTTAATACTAAATCAGACTTATTACACTGATACACAAGCACTCACGACTGTCAACATCTTGTCGTCAATATGGTAACGTTACTGTGGGCCTACCATGAGCTCTTATTGCGAGCATTTTGACAATTTACAACAGCCCTGCGATTGTGTAACTCACTTTTCGAACTCACACAGCGGTTTTTACAGCGGCGGTAGCGCTCAAATCAGTAGTGAAGCAGTCATTTTATGATTTGGCATTCTGATAAACAATCAACTACAAGCTCTCTTCTTATCGGAATGTCGGAAAAGTGAGTTACAGAATCGCAAGGCTGAACTGCATCGCTTATTCATACCATGACGTCGAATAAACCAGCCTGTTTAGTTTTCCACGTGACGTCAGCGGTAATCAGATTTCGTTCATTTGTTTAAAAATTCGTCCCTCCCGACGTAACTGAAAAACATTGTACCGAAGTGTCCAAAAGCTTAATATATAAAATTCAATATTTTAATTAAAACGTAAAATAAAACTAAATACTACTACTATTTGAATAAAAACTAGATTATCAGCACTTGTGAAGATTTTTTTGTAATGAGGCGAAGTTAGCACACATAGATAAAAACCCAAAATTAGCTCAGAGTGTGGGATTGGCATTAATAATGGGAACTAAAGTTCGTGAAACTGTTGCAAAATGTATTTTGCAATAGTTTTATTCCCATATATGTATTGCATATTATTCACAGTGTGTATAAACAACCATCGAGGAACAATATCTAGTTTAGTCCATGTTAATTATGCACTGCTGAACACTGTCCGCCGATTCGGAATGGTATATTTGTGAACCGAACAATTAAATGTTGCCCGAAACCTATTATTTTAAACGAATAATCATTATTATCGTTGGTAAAAGCCAATATAATTTACGATTAGTTTCTTAGAAGCGTAACGTTTATAGTTTTACGAGTTTTCGTAAACACATCGAAATTTTTCTTCGAAGTATCCGATAATTTTAGAATTTGAGAAAATGGCGTGCTACATTTTTTGTATACTTAAACTTCATACAAATGAGGTCGACTTATATTGCTTTCAACGTGCCTTTGTAGATATGATTTATTTGGTGAAAATAGATTTTCTTTCGCTCCTTTAATTTCTTGTTGTATTTCTAATTCTTGAAATAAAAAGATGTAAGCATCATCATCGTCTAGGGTTATTTTACATCCGTTTAATGGAGAATTAATAAAAAAAAACTAAAAACAATATAGGTACATAATATATTCTACTATATAAGTAGAGACATTTATATGTTGTTTCGTCAATGTTATAGGATCCACTTAAAAACAAGGAAAAATGCACAGTGTTAATATATTGATTCAAAATATTAATTAAGAATCAATTGTAAAAATAACAAGTCAATAGAAATGTGTATAGCATACTGAAATGTACATAATTTGGTAGATATTAAAATATATTTATCAGCAACTTTGCCCTCGTTATATCATAAACTATAATTGCCTATTTGCTTTCTCGCTTACATTCACTGTCGATCTCCTAAATACTAAGATAATGTAAATCGTCCTTTAGTGTTTAGGAGAGTGCTTTAGGATAGTACTTTAGTTGAAACATGTAAACGCTACTTGCTTTAGTAAACGCTACGCTAAAGAACTTGCCTTTCAAGTTGTACTAAAGCACTCTCCTAAACACTAAGATAATGTAAATCGGCCTTTATATTCGTAGTAAAATATACTCCAATTTACGCAATTCCTATTTAACAGCTTTATATATTCCATGAGTTAAATTTAATTCAAATATTGATTTAGCGTAGGAGATGAGATATATTTTTACAAAAATAAAACCCTTTTAAAACAGGTTATATTTTTCTCCTTTTTAAAAATATTCATGTGTCTTCAAGGGTCTTTATACTTAGTATGTACAGAACCCTACGCTACTTTATATATCTAAATCATATGTTACAAAAGCATAGGTGAACATCTGTATGTATAGACAAGAGCTTGCGCGCTTTGTGTCAAAAATTTTAAAATTACACTTTCTTATAAAACTGGAAGTAAAACTATTTCAGAATACGATATATGTAATTGAAAAAAGTCTTTACTAAGGCATCATGGAAAATTACGATTTAATTTACTAATAAGGATATTTAACATAAGAAAGTTTCCAATAACATTACTGTATGTTATAAATGGAAGACACTCTGTTCTTGTGTTCTATTTTTAAAGTCATAAAGTATTCTAAATATTTTCAATGTAAACCAAAGCTGGGTTTAAGAGGAAAATTTTTCAAAGGAAACGTCAATACAATTTCTGTTTTTGGGAAATAAATTTACAGCAACCACAATATTACCTACGTCATGTCATGACGTGCTTCGATTTACTAATATGTATTACATTCCACAAATAATGCGTATTCAAACGCGTAAATGAAATACAGGGTTAAGAATAGTTTTCTACTTAGATATGAGCGTATTAAAAAACAAATGAACAAATGTTATGTATTTTTATTGATTGGCGCAATTTTCGGTTTCATATAGTCGTTCACTTCTGGTTCATATTTATTATTACTTATATATGAGATAGACATTTTAGATAACAGGAGATACATATTTGATGCGTAAAAATTATAATATCTTGTTATGATATTTCATCTTGAATTATTGTTTTGTTTGTCATGTTACGTCTTTCACATTATCCTTTTACTTTTCTTGTTAAAACGTAATACTACGCAAAATACGTCAAATGACTAACCTTAGGTGTTTACGGCATTAGTTAGTAATCATATTGCGTTATGTGGAAGTTCATTCAGAGACACATTTGGTCAATCGAGAGCAAATTGAGCCAGCCAAAATGTAATGTATCTGTCGCAGCCAACTAACTTAATTAGCCGTTCAATTAACAGCCTAGACTTTTAACTAAACGGCGACGTTTAACTAGCGGCCTGAAAGATATTCAGCCTGTTGACTAAACAGCAAGGCAAATGACTTAAATCGATGACGATGATGAATTACTTGCCTATCCTGTTCATTTCTCTTTAGTTACACTTTCTTTTTTTTCACACTTTCATTTCTAGAGGAAGATATATTTCTGCTGCCCAAGATTGTCATCGTATTTGTTGTGTAATGAGAAAAAGCTAGTACTTTTAGTAAGGCCTAGCAACGATTTTTTTCGTTTTAATGACTATGGCCAACTTATTTAGCGAGCAGCAGACAAAACTGATGTTTTGATTTGTGTTTGATTCTGGTTCGTCATCACCATCTTAAGGGTCTGTTTCACTATGTACGGATAGTTCTACATAAGTTCCAAATAAGCTATTTATTACTTATTGGTAGGGTAAACACAATTGTTGCATTTCACGACTGTCAGATAGCGCTATCCGTCACATAAAGTCCATCATAAGTTATGAGTCCGATGAATGTCAAATAGCACAATTTATCTTCCAAATAATTTATGTGTTCCATAGCTATTTGGTACTTTATCCATACATTGTGAAACAGACCCTTAGTCTTATAGACTTTCACTCGACATGACACGTTGTAATGTAATATTATATCCGTTTGTGCAATAACAATTGAACGCGACGTTTCGTCTTGCGCTTTACATTCTCTCCGCCTATTTTGAAATGAATGAAAGTTTTTATTCTGACATTAGTAATTTGTGTCGCATATACAGATTACATGAAGAATCCACCACTGGAACAGTAAATAAAATTTTGGAAACAATATGAAGGAAATATCAGGAACGAAGAACCTCCTTGAAAACACCCTTGAAAGTTGAAACCCCACGCGGATAATTAATGTCAAGTAAATAACAATGAAACAAACAATATTAATATACCAAGAAATCTATTATGATTGTAATTGTTTTTCGAAGTCGCATCTGACTATTAAAAGGGCATCAAAAAAATCTCGGAATAACAGTATCTAATGTGTTTCTCGTAAATGAGTTTTACTCAGAAGTCGATTGAATGATTTTTCCACGCAATGAATCATTGTAAAAAAATAAAGAGTTTCAATACTCGTAATTATAACAAGGCGTGGTATGATGGCGAATTTGATCGACGTACCTAATCGATATTTATTATTAAATAGTTTATTTTATATGTGCAAAATTTCGGAACAGCCCTGCGATTCTGTAACTCACTTTTCGAACTCACACAGCGGTTAGCAAACAATAAACTACAAGCTCCCTCCTTATCAGAATGCCAAATCATAAAATGACTGCTTCACGACTGATTTGAGCGCGACCGCCGCTGTGAAAACCGCTGTGTGAGTTTGAAAAGTGAGTTACAGAGTACATTCATTCATATATCGAGTGTTTCATATTTTATAGTGCCTTTAAGATTTCTTAAGAATTTAATTGCTTGTCCTGCCCTGCGATTCTGTAACTCAGTTGAAACATTTTGAAAAGGTAGGAGCTTGTAGTTTATTGTTTATCAGTATGCCAAATCATAAAATGACTGCTTCACGACTGATTTGAGAGCAACCGCCGATGCGAAAACCGCTGTGTGAGTTCGAAAAGTGAGTTACAGAATCGCAGGGCTGTAAAGTAATGAAATTGCATTTATCATATTCTGACCACAGAATTGTAATATGTATATACGAATAAATCTCTTCCGTTTTATTGTTACAATTACGTAATGGATGCTAATATTATTTATCTATTACTTAATAAATCGGAAGAGATTATTTATTATTTTGATCGTAGGCAGTAAATTCAGGAATGCCTTAAATAAAAAAAAAACAAATGTAAATAGAACTCGTTACGCACACAGACTTCTTTATAAATGTAATTGTAAAGTCTAAAAATGTTCCGATTTACCTAAAAAAAATCTAAATTCTCAACAAGTTTTTATGAAATTCTACGCACTACTCATCACACACACATACTTTAGACTTCTATAATCTAACTAATGGTATTTATTATATTTTATCTCGGGTTTTACAGCATAATCTTGCTGAGCATGGTGTATGAGCATGAAAATTTATTATGAGCTAATTTCGAGTTTCCCCAAAAAGTGGGCCCCTTGGGTGTGCGATTTTCAACTTTGAAAATCGAACTACTGCTGTGATAATGTGTTATTGGTCCTGCGTGCAATTAACTCGTATTGTAAGTATATGTCACCGTAAAATTGGAAACACCGTTAGATTGTAATCTATCTCGCGAGATTGTGAACTGTCGAAAGATTGTGAACCTCAACGTACTGCTTACGGTTTAACGTATTATTATTCGGTAGATTGTAGTTCACAATCTTTCGACAGTTCATAATCTCGCGAGATAGATTAGAATGTAACGGTGTTTACAATTTTACGGTGACATATACACATCTTGGAATTTAGATATACATAGTTTGTATCGAAAAGGACAACCCATCATATTTGGTGAAACTGTAGCCTTAATATATTTATTATATTAAGACTTATATAATTTAGACTTTTTGGACTGTTCAACTTGAGAGATTAAGAGATAATCGGAGTGTTAAAAAAAGGCCGATTGGCTGCCGGTAGCGCGTGTTCGGAAATGGTCTCTAGTTTTGGAGGCCAAGTCTCACATTGGGTCGCTGCGCTAGCGGAGTAAGTTAGTTGGATCGATGAGTCAGCGATGTGTTTCAGAAATAATTCATGAAGAAGAAAACATTCATGAAGGATTATTCTGTGTCAATTATCGTTATATAAGAAAATAACTAAATGCTTAATTGTTGTGAAACACCTGGCTGATTACGATTGGCCCAGAACCTTTTGTAATTATTCCCAAATGTCAAATTTCTTATATAAAATACACAAGACAGCTGCTAACTTATTATTAAAGGTAATTCTGTGTTATGAAGAAATTTATTATTTCGATTAAAATGGGACGGTTGGTGAGTGTATACACATGCGGCCCATCTGGCGTGTACACTCGCGTGTAAAAGCGATATGTTGTAATAATAAAGCCTTTTTAATTTTTGTATTTACATTTCAAATGTCATTAATAGTGTAGTTAGTATTTTACTTATAGCTAAATGTTAGTCGCCTGTGGATATGGACCCCTCATGGGTGAAGGCCATCTCCAACCCTCTCTCGATGTCTCTATCTTTGCCAATAGTAATCAATAATAATAATAATAAATCATTTATTAGCAAGAAAGTGGTACATTAAAAGTGGTTTAAAGTGGCCAGTCTTTTCGTGCTATTTCTATCAAGTAATCAGCCCACCTCCTTTTAGGTCGGCCCACTCTTCTTTTCCCGGGGATCCCCTCCATTGTGTTGCCTTTAATGTCAATCTTTTCATGTATGTCTTTGTTGTCCGGGAATCGTGCTACATGACCAGCCCAATGCCGTTTTAGTTTCAAAGCTTGTGATATGGCATCGGTTGATTTGTTATAATAAATTCTAGATTAGTATCTAAATTGTAGATTTAAATATATTCATTAGCCAAATTAAAATATAAAATTAACATTTGCCATTAATTAAAAACACTATCAATGAACTTCATTTTCAAACAAACAACCTGCTAGAGCAAAATCTCCTCTGTCTTTGGGATGCAACTCACGATTTAAATATGTTTTATTTGCCTCTAATTATTGTGTAGTGTATATGTTACCATTTCGCTTTCATTTGTAGATTATTTATCAATAAAAGCTTTTCGTTGTTAATGTCAGATTCTTAGATTTTCACGCTAAGCATTGTGTACATGACTGTACGGAACGTATGGAGAAATGTATTCGTAGAAGCTGGCGCATGTCACACGCGTTGCTTTTCGAAGAACTTCGATTATCTCCCCTCAAACTGAAGAGGAGAAATCTCCCATTGTTGTCGTGTATGTCATGCACCATTGTTGTCCACCTTTGTAAAGTTTGCAGATATCCAATATTGTATATGATAGATTGCGTCCTGGATGGAACTTTGTTCAACGCTTCTATGGCTTTAGAACCTATGTTCGGTTCCTGAAACCTATAATAACACTAAAATATTCACATGCTATCTAAAACGCATTACTCGCAATGATAGGGGAAAGAAACTCTGCCATTTTTATTCTTTAAACCTTTTGCTTTTTTGAACGGGAATTTACAAGTTATTAGATATTTTTTCATTATAATCGTGTCGTACGTAACTTGTTAGTGTATCGATGCAACGCTGTTACCTGTGACCTTTAATAAAACTCCCAGTTGCAATTATTAAGCAGGTTAAGGTAACTATATATTTCAACGTGAATAATTTATCAATTCTATAACATTTATAGTGTAATCTATATGTGACTTGAATCTTCAGTTAGGTCAACGTTCTCGCAATGATAACAAGTCACCAAGAACGAATTCGACGAATGTGTTTATCAAGTGTAGATTAAATTCTGCAGAAATGTTTTTTAGTCTTTTTAAGCCTACAACGGGGGATTATGTTCTTAAAAACGTATTGCTTTGTAATTGTATCAAAACAGATTTTTCTTTGAAGTAAATTCAATTATAAAATGTGTAGATAGTTGGATTGATTATAAAAGAAATATAATTAATTAAAAGTAGATTTATATAGAGAAATCTGAAACCAATATAATTCGAAATTTTAATTTAGTGTTTTAATGACAAGTTTATGCTTATTTATAATTGTATAAACAAGATGTTCCATAAACTTGTAGTTAAATTCAGTTTGTAGTTCAGATATAAATGAAACGTTCAATAATTACAGTGAACCCTTCGACACAAAATAGACTTCGTGTGAATGAACTTTAGACCCGCTTATTAATTCCACGCTACGAAGCGCCGAACAATTTAGTTCCATAGTCCTTACTTAGTCTATAGAAATTGTCGTGTCCCCTGAATTTATATAAAATTAGTGACAATGCCTTGAGTTGTTTCTCGGTAACGTCAAGGTTGGTCGTTCTTGGAAGTGAGGGCAACGAAGGCGCGACTGGTTGCGTTCGTTTCCCGTGTTTATTTCACTACGCGTGCGGCGATACGCCAGTCGACTTTCGTGCCCGAGAGAAGGTCTACGTATTTGCCACGACGAACTTTCACCCGCGATATCTGTGATATTAGTGAAATTGAATGTGTACTTTCTTAGAACACGATTCTGAAACGGCACGCAGCCGATTCTGCAAATTAATTTCTCCTGTGCATTCTATTTCTACGAAACCGCTTCAAGACTTTACGGAGAAACGAGAGCTATAAAGTGGATTTGAGGAAATATAATTAAAAGTGGACTTGTGTTTTTGTGTTTGGTTGATATAAGGCGTTTAAATTGGATCCCAATCACAGACTGACACCTCAAATGGTGGTCAAACTTCCAGGTCAGTTTATAGTATACAATATTATTAGCTGTTGTTTATAATCCGTTTTATATGCATAGAATGTGTGACACATAAAACAATTTTAATTATTACAATTTCATTATTACCACACGTGATCATGCAATGTATGCTAAACGTAGATTATTAATCTGAATCTTGTTAATTGAAAATTCAACGCGATTTAATCTAGTAGAAATCAATGTACCGTAATGGTGTCAAGTGAAAAATTTAGAATATATGTTTCCGATGTACTTAATATATACATATATAAAAAAGTACTTAACGTTAATAAGTGAAACCGTAGAAACTAGTATATAATATGTCAAGTCGTCAGCGTAGAATTAGAACCAATAAGTACAAAGTATAATGTATAGAATTTATTAAATATATTATATAAAGGACATTATTATTATAGTACAAAGATATTATTAGACCTTAGGTTCCTTTATAATATAACACGTCTAATTTACATAAGTTTCAAGAACTTTAGTGATATGAATAATCGTTTTGATTACTTACACGAATAGATATATTATCATACTGTTATCACGTAGATCTTTAGGTCATGCGTAAAGTATGTATCTATTTTGATATATAAAATTTCATAATTGTAATAAGTGTAGTGTTCTTCAGCGTTTTTGGCATAATTCGAGATCTATCTGTTAGAATGTAAATAAGATGTTCATTAGTATTTACAGTATTCATTTCATAGAATTTTCTAATAATTTCTTTGAATCTGTGAAATTCTTATAATGAAACTAATCGTTTTATACATTAACACAGAAACACCCGGAACTGATAATTGCTATTTCAATTTTGCCGGCCTTGGACTAATTTTATAGTCGTACTAATAATATATTTTATAATGTAATTTTTATATGCCAAGAGCCGATAAGAGGGAGTAAAATAATGACCACCCTGAACGTCCGGGTATACGTCATAACGAGTAAAACTTGACCACGGACGCGGCTTCTAAACCATGTGGGTTCTAAAATACTTCAAAACTTCTAAAGGGGTCAGAGGTATATAAGTTTCCGAGCACTGCAGGTTCTACTTAGAGCCAGGTCGGTACTAAAACAAGTAGTTCCAACCCGACATTATCTCAAAACCCACGACCTGACTTTCGCATTCATAATATACCTATTATATTGTTAAGACGTAATTGTCAATAGTCAATATTATCAGAAAGTATTGACGGCGCTGATGTTTAGTGATGACGAAATATTTGTAAGCAGTTAGTATTTATAATATATCCTAGTGACCTTTATTAAATTATTGATTGAACATGGTGCATTTGGCTAAACACTTATCGAATTGTATCAAATGAATACCAATATATGTAGTTCCATAATTATTAATATCTCAATTGGAGTGAATGATCAGTGTATTTGCAATTGTCTCTGTTTTGCTTTGATTAAATCGCACAACCGATTTCAGCGATTGGGTTACCGAGAATATCAATTAGTACTTAGGTAAATTTGTATATGAATCCATCACAATTTAACAGTATTTGACCAATAGTTAAATCAAACATTCTTTTTCTCATTTTGAAACAGAAACTTGTCTTATTTTGCAGCGTTTTGTGTATACATTTAGAAGTATTTTATATTTGAGTACTTTATTCAAGCAATCATTTATTTGCATGCGTATCCATAAATTACCTGGAAATAGATGGAACGGAAATACGGTCGGTAAATTCAAATATTCCTATTATAAAGTTATATTATATAATCCAGTATGTTGTTAGTGTGCATAGATTATTTTTGGTTGATCGTCGTCTACGTCTTGTATTTGTTTCTACACGTTTAGTTGTGTCTTGAACTTGTATAAAAACTCTACAACACATTCTCTCGTTTATAAGAACTGTTTATAATATTATGTATTAATAGATTCGTTTGCCATTTCCGACAAGTAATTTTTATTTTATTGTTTTGTTACGAACCATTGTTCGCATGCGCAATAGTTCTAGGAAAAGCAATGATATATAGAACAATCATTGGCGAAATGTGTTGTAACGTTTCTAACATCTAAATTACTACACATCGTTCATAACTTATCAATCCTAAAGATAAGCTAATATTTTTATGTATATCCAACTCCTCTGGTACATGCTTTATTCAAGATTATTGAGAAAGAGAGTAAGTAAAAACTATTCTACAGTGAAACATTCCTTAAAAAGTAATTCCAGTCAAACCAGTAAAATTAAAAAGGCCACACGACATCTTTTTCTAGCAATCAACATTTATCCTCCTCGTGTTCGACGAAAGGCTTAATAAAATTGCTCAGATAATAGCTTTCCTTCTACGAAAATAATCATAGGGCATACGCAAAACAATAGGCTCTGAGTACTCTTTGGTTTCGCACAAAAAGCGCCATTGTCTCCCTTCAAGCATAAACAAAGACAATAATAGTTCCACGTATACCTCTGATGTTCCCCGTATTGACTGGAACGAGAATTGGATAAATTGACCGGCACCGGTTTTCAATGGCAGAACAAAATTGAAAAATTATCCCTCTAAATTTTCAAAGTCATTTTGTATAGTCTATATTTTGAATTGCGCTATAAGAATATATGAATCCTCTGTGGTAAGGTTTATCTAATGCCGTCCTAAGCTCGATTACTGGCGTAATTGTTCCCGGACAAAGTAACCACACACTGGCCACCGAAATATTTAAAATATATCTAATATTATTTTATAGCAAGTCTTCTTCTGTTATGATGCCAAGCGTTAACGATACCTTTGGATGACAAGAGTAAATAGATGCATAAGTATGCCTCGTGTCTTCTTGGTACATAAAACATATAGAAACTTCAATTAGTTGCGATCTACCCACTCTACTCCGTAATAACTGTACGGAAACCGTATTTGCATTTCCATTTCAATTTATTCCGTAGAATTTCTATTTTTATTTTCCAATGTATATTGGCATATGAGGCATTCCAACTTTTCCAATATAAAAGCTACTTTCAAATGTAGCAATCTCGTTATATTAAAGCTATGGACTGTCAGCAAAAATGTTATTTTCACCAATATATTTATATTTATTAAACGAGTATATAATAACATAAAATTTGTATTAACTCGATTTCAACCTTTTTAACCTTTCATTGTAAACAAATTTCCTAATTATATTAAGACATAATAATATTTTTTCTTAGAATATTCCTTATTTATGTAGTTTCAACAAAATTTCAATGTTAAACAAGACACATTTTGTATAATGACTTGATAGAGACCGTTTCTTAGAAGACGTGATTGTTGTATGAATTTTGATCAACTTTAATAATTTAAATTTCTTAGAACGCGATTATAACCAGTATACCTAATGATACACGGATAGATGTGCATAAATTACACTTACCTCGGCTAATACTATGCTTTTATGTTAGCCGTAATGCATTGCATAATGCAAACATACAACATTTCTTAGAAAACAGTGTTATCGACATCGTTAGACTATGCAAACTGGTAGCAGGAGGCCTTTATCTTGAAAAACATGTCGAGGCGAGCAGCTATAGTTCCTAAAATACGTGGAATTGTCGGCAGCTTTTAACTCGTTCCAATTTTCAATTAGCAAAATTGTTTGTAGCTCGTTTTATTAATTCCATTTATCGCGAGTTAATTGATTAGAGAAGGGAAATTAAGCTCAAATATCTTAATGGAGATCATAATTGTTGTTTGTTTTAATCTCAAACGATGTAATCAGTTTAAAACGGGATTATAAATAAATGAACAATCATTAAAACGCTGTAAACAGAATAAACGGGAATATGAAAAAGAGTTATTCCTCGGAAGACAAACTACTAGGAAAATGTGCGTTGGATCGAAACGTCGGAAGGTGGGATGTGTGCAGTGCGCTGGCGCAGGTATGCGTGTTCTCGGAATAAACCGCGTCCGTTTTTGCTCCTTTTTCGATTCGTGTTTACCGAGAATCGAATGGCCCGGTGGCGGCTCTACGCGGAACGCGTAATTAATCCTCAGAAGCCTCAACCCGAGGGTTGTTTTGAGAAATGGCGAGTATAATACCATTTTTTTACAGACACTTTGTTCGAAGAACCGAAAACTTTGACACGCGGATAAATTTCACTTCACTTTCGTGAGAATATCGCGATGTAACTTCGTAGTGATAACTTTATCGCAATTTAAGTTACGAGGAAGTATTCTACAACTGAGAAACAGTAACCGAGAAGTGACTAATAATGATGCAAGTTTTACGGAAATTCTACGAAAGAACAATATAAATGACAAAATCTAGGATTTGATTACCTAACCATTCTTAGAATTCAATTTCCTGTTTAAATCTCGGCAAACTATTCAACACTGATTTTCAAAGTATTCCATACAAAAAGCTGTTCAAAAGGGATAAAGACTTAAATATGCTGAACAAATCGATTCAAACCTCTTAAACAGAACAAAAAGTGAAATAAACAAGTTTATACAACCACAGTTCGATATCGTGCTCTCCATTGCCCTAGGACGAAACGGAAAAGTAAAAAAAGATTTCCCAGAATGTGAACTAGTTTAAATTTCAATAGCGGAGTACTGCGAAGTCAACTGACTTTTTCGCCTAACGAGCTGATTCAAGTATTGCTTTGATGTTCATGCTCCACTAAAATAGTTCTAGTATAGTTCGATAAAAGCTGCTTTTTGTCTGCGTCCATTTTTACACGCTTTATATTAGCTTCACCTGTATGTATGTATGTATGTATGTATATTGTATGTATGTATGTAACCGACTCCTTCGGACTCGATTTTGACCCACTTTAAACGGACAGATTTTATTCAAATTTTGCGCACCTGTCAAAGATGACAATGAAATAATCCAAAAAAAAATTTAACTAAAAAATAAAAAATAAATAATAGTTTAAAAATTCTAAAAAACACACTTTAAAAAGTGAAAAATACGCTCTGTGCCATATTTTTTTTGTCTATAGAGCAACCCACGCTTTCACAATAATACCAGTATTTTTTTGTTTATTACCATTTTCAGCCTAAATTAGGAATTATTTTTCACTTTTTAGTTTGATGTGCTTTAAAAGCGTGTTTTTTAGTTTTATTAAACTATTATTTATTAGATATATAAAACTCTATTTACGTATACTTCTAGAGTTGAATTACTTCATCAAAAATCACATGAATACTTCTTGAACTTGACACAGTGATTCATTAAAGATTATTTGATTTAAATTAAAATTACGTCGTTCTAAATGTCAACGACCAAGCAAGACTTGTAAACATGTTCCAAATACCGTTTTTCTATGAAACGTTATCGCGTTCATACAAATAGATTTCACTAAAGCATTCAACCAGATTGTTTGTATTGATAGATCTAATTGATAAAGTACGTAAGGTGAAGGTTAAATTATCATGAGGCTCAATGACAACGTCTGGTCGTAACACGATTGGCGTCAGTGGTGTATTTGTAGTCGCATTACTGAACTGATTAGCGTCACGTTATCAGTGATATGATAACGCAATTTACAAATGAAGGCTTATAAAAAGTAGACTTCATGATAGCTTATTATACAAAACTTGTTAAGGATTTTTCTCCTAGCTGTACATAAATAGCACGACGGAGTTGTCGCCTTTGAAACTACTAAAGAAGCTCTCCGGCTATAGGAATGCCTTCTGTTGATCTTCGCTGTTTTACCCTACTTATAAACATATTCCTAGCGATATCTGTTCGTAACTCATACATTTATATAGATAGAATAGTTTTTTACAAAAATTGTCAGGCATTATATCTATATAATCCAGAATCCGTTTTTGAATTTAGATTCTGTTTGAGTGTTCTTGTGTATCTCATTGGATGTTATCGTATCTTTTGTATGTTCATTGGATGTTATCGTATCACATGCGTTCTGACATCAGTAACTGATACAAGATAAGCTGAGAGAAACTCGGTGCGTGAATGGGCAAATTGGTTATCCAATAACCAGTTAGACGTGTTCAGTAGGAAACCCTTTCACTCGGAAACATGGCTGACGATAAAAATAGTCACTTTACAGATTACGTCTAATTGAGGTTCGAAGCTAGTAATAATCCGTTATTCATTTTTCATTCATTCGCTTCATTTTAAAAAATCGAAACGGCCCCGGGTTGACGTTGTTCTGAGAACGCAGCGAATGACCAACCGGTCGTTGTTTCTGAGAACACGCGAAGGCTGCTCAGCGAAACTCTACATTCGAACGTTTATTGCCAAAGTCTTTATGAGCTTTCGGCCGTACTCGGGTTTTTATTGGCGCTGGATTGAGGCCAATCCGGACATTATGGATTGCTATCATCTCCGTCTTTTCCTTATGAAGGACGAGGCAGTTATAATACTTGTCATCATGCCGGATGTACTTAAAAATATTTATGACAAACATTGGGAGTTAACAAAATATTTAGTAAGTTTTTAAGTTTCGCAAAGAAGAACCTTTGCCAGGATATCACTGTTATCAAGTCTGCTGTAAAAGAGAATGAGTTGATCCGTACTCAGAAGATATATCAGAATAAAATTTTCAAATCTCGAACCTGAGGTCATTTACCGCTCAAAGGTCGCGAACGGATATCTGACCTATCAGCTGTTCATTAAATATAAAACCGACGTAGTTTTTTAAAGTTATTTTAAAATACATGCTAAATCATTTTTTGTCTTGCATTTTAGTATTTCATGGGGGAATTGTTATTCATCATTCTAGTTATAAATAGTTACTTACTATATAAGTTTCATAGAATTCCACGTGAATGCGTTGGCAACTAAATCCTGATGAAATCGGCCTCGCCTGCATGTCAGAGGCCAAAGTGAATGGCCCCAACCCACCTACTTGTGGAATTCTTAAGCGTTAAATTTGAATCGTATTTCTTAGAAGCTTGATTTCTCTGTACGTTGAGTATTTAAATAACGTTTAAAGCTGTGTAGTATGTACCACATTCACTGTAATTAATACAAATATATAAATGTAAATAATTTGGTTGAAAAAAAATGTAATTGTATTAACAATAATTACATTAACAAATTATTTACCATGAAACATATTTGAAGATTTCTCAAGCATGTTTTTGAAGATATACGAAAATATTAAAGAATAAATAATTAATGTAGGTATATATGATACAGTATTTCGATTTCCTTATAGCCAGGTGTCTAATACAAACACCGGAAATTGATAACCAGCAGGAGGAAATACCGTTACGTTCAGTGATCTATGGTGCTAACTAAAAAAACTAGTATGTGGAGGATAAAAAAACTGACGAACGAATTTCGGCTGCCACTGCTGTTATCTGGGGTTATTGATTTTTTATAACAAATATAGCAGTTGGAGTAAAATCTAACTCCTGCAACCTTTTCGAACTTACCTTAAAAGTCTATTGAATATTAGACTAAATGCCAATAATATCACGTTTAAACCGGATTTTATAAGGCAACGTTATGACAAACATATGCAAATGTATTTCTGAAAACTGCATTTCTATTGAACGCGGCCAAGTGCGCTTGCTGAATAATCGAATAGATCGACCGAACTTCATTAGCTAGGAATAAAAAACGAACATTTTGTAAATGTGTACAGCTGTTTTTTTATCTCAATTTAAGCGATTTTAATTAATCAAATTTATTAAATACTCAATGTATTAAGATAGTAACTTCACGTTATATAAGTTTTGATGATGACCACATATGAATGCGTAAAACTTGAATTTTTATTACTTAAAAATTCCAATTATCGTAGACCAAACTGGTTATATATCCAGTGCTTCATGACCTGATGATTAATGAATACTGACAGTTCTACGGACGCTATCTGTGTTGATCTGACGCAACTAAGATCCGCTCTTTGTTGGGCGCTTTTCTCCTAACATTCATACTTTTAATTCTCTTGTATTTTATTTACTGGACATTTGGAAATGGAATTCTTATAGGTAGACAAAAAAACCGTAAGACCCGCTTTTAATATAAAATAATTTTCATAAACCTTTCTCAGAATTTTAATCAAATACATTATTTAATGTCGTAACTGTCAGCTTCTAAGTATTGTAAATGTACTCTTAATTGGTGTCTCTTCAGTAATAATTTTCCTTAAAAAAATAATATTTTCGAACAGGTAATTTATGTATTGTTATTTTATGACGCTCACTCTCGAAGTTTATTTTTTATTTACGTAACTAATTTTATTAATTTCTTATATTTCTTTACCTTATTGATATAATTATTGGTAACTACGATTTCGTCAAATACGATTTTATTTAAGTAATAGGCGGCAAACGGGTAGGAGGCTCACCTGATGTTAAGTGATACCGCCGCCCATGGACACTCACACTGCCAGAAGGCTCGCAAGTGCGTTGCCGGCCTTTCAAGAATTGGTACGCTCTTTTCTTGAAGGACCCTAAGTCGAATTGGTTCGGAAATACTTCAGTTCCACATAGTGGTGGTGCGCGGCAAAAACTTCCTTAGAAAACGCTCAGTTGTGGAACGACAGACGTATATTATTGATTATAGTTGTCATAGATGGGTCGGATCGTCGAGCACAAATTTAATTAAAATGCTCTCTTAACCAAGGGCGTGTCTAGCGTTCGAGTCAGTGGAGGTTCACATAGTCAAATGTTACTAAATACTTAACTTAGGAGTTATGGTTTTCCACTTAAGATTAAAATTTGTTCTAACCGAAAATCTAGTCTATATGGGTGTTTCTCAGCTATTTGGAAATGTTGAGAAACATTGTTGTTGTTAATAAAATTAAAGACATTATTAAAATAAATATATCTCTTAGAAATGCCCACTTATTTTCGTCCTGGTTTTTGAGTTATCGACGATTTTATCCAAAATCGTGACTGTTGTAAACGCACAAGGGATTGTTTTGATTGTTTATATTAGTATATATACTAATATCATTACCAATATTCCTGGAAAACAAACAACTCATTAATGTTGAATATTTGATAATGATATGCTGTGATGCAATGTGCTTTGGAATAATTCCATTCGATATAGGTCAATTATTGTTCAACCCCGTTTCGATTTATCGTTTGTGTATCGCACACATGTATTTATATTATGTACACACTTGTATATTTGTATGCGTGAAAATGACTTTTTCTCATGGACTTCATTGAGATAATTATTTATTAAATTATATAAATAAAGTGTCTTTTGTATAACGAAGGTGTTTCGGAGTTCATTTTCGGTGTAAAAATATTTATTTCGTGTTTTCGTACAGGGCTATGCCTACACTGCTGAATGCATCAAGGCACCAACCCTTAAGTGGGGTTTTGGCGCTTATTGTGCTCTTGCTTTATTTCTAATGTTTATGTTTATACATTTAGGTGCAACTTTGTATTTCATTTTTAGAAAGCACAAATATCTATGCTTTATTACCGTCAAAGTCAAAACATTTATTTCAATAACAAATAACTCTAATGATGTCTTCTTACGTTGAAAACCAATATCGATGTAGTTGGATCTCCGTTCACGTTGCCGTGGAATTAAAAAGTACGAAAACTCTTTGCTAAATAGCTGTGTAAGATATAAACGCAGGAATCTGTTTGCTCCAAATTATTTGATTCAAATTTCGTCTTCGTTGTTTCATTGTTTCATTATTTTAGCATCAATTCGTATTTCTAGGTTAAGTTAACCAAAGCTGTTATGTAGATTTATTTTGACTTAAATTACGACTTAAATGTTATCACAAATTTCCTAATTGTCTCTCTGTAGGTCTGGTTAACAAAACAATTCAATTATATTTAATGTTCTGTGGTCGGACTCACTTGTCAAATCCAATAAGAAACCATTAAACAGAAGTTGTGAAAAACAATATCAACACCGCTTAGAAGTCTTTATTAAAGGTCCTTCTGAGAATCACAAATCTTATCCGAGATATTGCTAAACAAAGTGTTTTAATATCGGCGTTCGATATTCGCGGAACATTAAATTTGTTCTCAGAAACTTCGATTTCGTTTCGTAATTGAATCGCATTTCTTTTTGATTTTTACGTGTCCATTTCGTTTCAAGAAACACGAACGAAATACAGATGTTTATTCACATTTTCGTGTATTGATATCATGTTCGTGTTAATAAGACATGACCACAATATCTGTTTAATTAATTTAACTTTGTTTTTCAGTTCGGGTTAGAATTCACAATAGATACAAATTTAATTAAAGTTACATAGTTTTTTATATAATATTTATGCGATACAATCAATTACATTAATAAAGCCAGTGCAATATTGATTCTTTACTTAGATAAAATTAATAAACAAACATAGAACAACATCCACAATTAAAAATAAAACAAACAAGTATTATGATGCCAAAGAGAAATATTTAAGAAGTTTTTAATACAAGGCCGGTTAAAAATAAAACAAAGCTATATGAGTCAGTGTATATTTCTACAGAATGATAAATAATGTACGCATGACGAGTGGTTCCTAGTATTCTGCTTTTAACACTCACAAAATAAGCGATTGTCTTCTTCCACTAAAAGTGTTCGTACCAATTCAACGAAATAGCGCCTTGCTGCGAGTTCCGTTACGACCTCCGTTTGTCCAATACACGACACAGTTCTAATCCGTGTTAAAATTATAATAATTGTATTTACAAAAATAATGGCCATAAACATATGTTGCTGTAGTCATTCGTTTTCATACGCGATCACATCTATAAAAATGAAGTGAGTATAAAGGTACTACACAGTCAATGACTACCTAGAAGATAAAAACGCTTGGCAATAGTTCTAATTATATTCTTATAATTTGATTTGTGTGTAATGGTGAATGTTGTAAATCACAGAACAGTTTTTTTTTACTTATGTAACTTTAATGACGTTGTGGTTTATGACATTTTCCTTTGAACAATTGTAATGTAGAGGGAGGGTAAAAGTTGCTGAGTTTCTTGCCCGTTCTTCTCAGAACAAGGCCTCCTGGTAGTTTTGCGAACGGATGGCGTAGTCTTACTCTTTCGCGAATTTTGTAAACGTTTTTGACATTCATAAGCATGCCCTAAGACGCATCTAAATTGAATAAACGTATTTTGATTTTTATTGATACAGCACCAAACATAATCCAAGCTTCTATAAAGAATGATGTCACTATGTGCGTAATATTTATTACAATATTAAGTTATCCAATAATTAAGACTTATACTAGTGCCGATGAAATATGAGAGATAAAATACGTAGAAGGCGCAGACGTCCCAGAAATAAAGATAAACGATGAAATCATTGACAATTCTCGTTATTATGATCTATAGCCGTTGTCATGGCGATGTAGTACAAAGCACCTTCGCCTTAAGTCGATATATTTGATTCTGAGAAGATTGGTTCATGATATTTCAGATACAGAGTATGAAAATGTTAGTTCAAATATGAACTATTAATGCGTTTTATTTGGGTTTCATGCAATATCGCTGGTGGAAAGTTTGTTTAGTTGAGGTATACCTATCCTGCGAATAGTATTTCTAATTTCTTGTATCTATATATATAAAATTGAAACCCGTTTTCCGTTGTCACGACATAACATGAAAACGGCTTGACCGATTTGGCCAATTCTTTTTTTATAATATTCTTTGAAGTACGAGGATGGTTCTTACGGAGAGAAAATTTAAAAAATTGAGTGAAAAAGTCTAAAAACAACACTTTTCTATATTCCCATACATAATATTCGTAATAATATTTAAAAGTCAATTTGATCTTTAATACCATGTCATAAAGTTCAAGTGTTAGTGGAGGGGTTCCGGGAAGATAAATTTTTATTTTTTGACATAATGTATTTGTTGTCCTATCAACTTTCTTTTTTTTAACTTAGCTAGACCGGTGTCCCGAATAGCAGAATAAGTATTTTAAAAAAAAAAAGAATCGACTGTTAGGCGGTACGATGTTCGCCAGGCCAGCTAGTTCCTTATAAATATGTATTTAAAAACCTTTTACGAAAGTCAATTTAAATGTTATATTGAAGTGATTTCCAAGAATGAATTTATCGTATGTTGTGTAACGTAAAAGTAAAATGCTCGTTGCTAACCCGCTACAACTTGTTATGACTCGGTAATAATATATAAAGTAATGTGTTCAATTGTTACATATCGATCCGATTTTGTAGTTACACTTCTGAGGAGAAAACGTACCATACCACGGCCGTAGTCAGAGCAATAGAAATTATATAATATAAATATTATAATTAACAATTATATATGGCTTTTAATGCTCAAATTTTATACCCGATCAAGTAACTGATTTAAGACCGTATAAGGCACCTTTTTAAGTTCCATTTGAACTTTTTAAAATGTTTACTAAGCTAAGTAACCATTACTTAATTAATGAGAAACTTTCTCGCGCGTAGATTATTGTAATTATGGCAATAAGGACAAACAAATAGATTAATATTAAAATACAGATTATGCAAGGTCATAAGGTCATATATGTTTCAGTAGGTAAAATTTATTGAACATATTTTCCGATATTTGAAATTGTTATTGTTGTATTTTTCTGGTTAATTTATTAACAAAGCCGAGTCCAAAGAACTCGAAGGTGTAACTTGAAATATAACTTCGTAAATAGCGACAAAGGCGATTCTAAGAAAGATACTGTCATACAACATACAATTTCAAGAAATCCTCGCACAAACAATACAATCCGTAGGCAGAATGTGGGTGCGACTTTCTATATTGTTTTATTTTACTACGAATCTCCTGCGACTACGTCTGGGTAGAGATAAAGATTTTTGTATTATTATCATAATTGAATTATTATTTATCCCTATGGTTGTATAAATAGTATAGAGGTAACTTCAGGGATAGAGGCTGCAACTGAAACAAATCTTTTGTATCTAAATTTTTACTTGAAACTATTCTCTCAGTTTGTTGAGTTCAAATTTAATTATCTACTTAGTTCTCAGTAGACTTGTGGTATTTATTTTGCCTTCGTCTAGTTGACATATTAACGTTTCTATAGATATTGTAGACAAACGTGTTTATTATAGTATAGACTATAGAAACGTTGTACTAGACAAACGCACCGAATAAACGCACAAAAAAATTGCCTTATTTTCAGACTAAAAACCCCCTTTTTAGAGATAAGGCAGAAGTTTTTAATATTGACTGGATCACAATATAACAACAATAAATTGTAACATTTCATATACGGTATAATGCAAACCTATTGCTAAACTTGGAAAGTACAATTCTCAGGAAAATGCCATTTTAAATCTGTTTGAGTTTGTAAGCCATATTCATTTTAATGGAAGCGATACAGCCTTTGAGATAAAAATAAAACCTTTTTGCTCATATTGATTTTTATACAATGAACACAATGTTTTTTAAAAGCTGTGCTAAATAAAACATTTTCACCTATATTTAGAATTGATTTGTTTTTTCTATCATATTATATAATTTAGTTATATATATTAGGATAAGTAGTAGAAGTGGCATACAATGCTACTATTAGGATTCTGAACCCATAAAGAAGTTTAGAGATGACAGCGGGCATGCGATTTGGTATAACATTTAAAATTTCAAATAATACGACAAAATAAAAGTTTTGGAATTAAATTTTTGAAAAAATGACTAGGGTTGGTACGATTAATTTGCATACTTGTTTACATTTCGTATTGATAAACTATGTATTTATTAAAAAGGTTAGGCATCATCAGATATATACAAATAAATAGCAAAAAATGTCCAACAATACCCATCAGTTACGGTGAACACAATAGAGATTACAGTGAACACAAAAAATATACAGAAACTAAAGTTTCGATAGCATTTTTTAAACGGCTTCAGGTTTTAAATTCCTTGGTGGGCCTAATATTTTGTGAATTACCAACGCTTATTAAAAGTATAGTAGTGCTGTTATCAAGAGAAACAATAAACGTTTATGCTCTATTGTTATTTACATATTATGTTTCTTTGTAGATATTATGGCCGGATATAATATATTAGGCTCGCACTAAAACATAACTTATAAATTGTATTATTTTCAAATTCATACTTCTTCATCAGGAGAACAATTCAAGCAGTTTTTTTTTTTCAATATTGTTCCTCAATAACTTGTAAATACAGATTGTAGGACAATATAATTATAACATTAAATTATGCGCAGCTGCCGACGTGTGAGCACACAAATAGCAGATGGTTCGTGGATGTGAAAGCTTTGAATGCAGGTAGGGGATTCTGAGAACGCCAAATATAATCGCACTACGACGAACTCGCTCTCTAAGGCACGTCCGAATTTCGTATGCTAACCGAACACCTGCGTTTATATCTCGTTATAATAAGTAATGTTAAATATTAACTATTTATATTCTATATCTCTAAGCCACTCAATATGCTATTTATTATCAAGTTTATTTTTCAATTATACGTGTGTACCTTTCATGCGGAGTGATATCCTTCCTTACAATCAAGAAAATTAAATTATATTATTTATCTAAATTTACGTAGAAATGTAATAAACAATATTATAATAATGATAGCTAACAATGATTAGATAAATGTTGTTAGTTTGTGAATGAGTTCTCAGAACTACTCAACGCCCGTGTTTCGTCATTCGTATTCGCAATCGTGCCAAAGACAGCTGTCTTGTCGCTCGTTTAGTGTGCACAGCGTTACTGAGAGGAGGTGTTTGTCCTCCCGCGCGATCCCCTCTTTTAACAACTGTATCTATAGTTACTTTTGTGTATTTACTACAGTAATTGCCAGTCATACTTTTTTACTCATCGGCCCTCACGGCTTACTATCCTCAGTGTTCAATTAACCGTCGAGTAGTGTTCATGTGTGTCTTTACAATACACGATAATTAAACAATTCGAGCTGAATTAATAATTATTTTCATTCTTAACAGATTTTGTCTTTGGTTAGAGTACGGCACTAGTGACGTTTAGAAAGTCAAAAGGCTTGTGTTTGACATTTTACATTTTTGGAATTTGGATTCTTGGCGTTGGCGCCCTATAGGCGAGAGTGAATTATATTAGTGAAAGTTGTTTTGTGGATAGAATTTGTTTTTCAGAATACTTGTATTATTGCAAAATGAAATAGTTTTACAATATTATATAAACTTTTAGTTTTGTGTTTGATATTTTTTTAAATCGTGGCCTCTGAAGAGGATTTAGGTGGAACAAATAATTGTCCACCGAAACGGCAAATGTGTTTGATCGAAAGACGAGAAGCAAAAATACGTCCTTTAAACATGACGATAGCGACAATACCATCGCAAAGTGAGTTCTTTATATAAAAACATATATTTAGATATCGTTTTACCATGTAAACATGGCTAGTACAAGTTGAGGTTAACTTTATTTATTATTGGTTTTTATCTTTTCTGGAGCCACGATTATATTCCATATGCATACTAAAACTAATTTATCTTATGTTTGATATCCATTTTGTTAACTGGTGTCTTTAACAAATTATTTTCAAACAACTTTTTGGCTAGATTACCATGTAAATGTCTGTAGTAACTTTTTAAGGTAAAAATATACAAAAATCTAAATTTATATTGCACACACAAAATTATATTAAAAAACTACATCAATTTTGTGCACTCAATAACATAATGTGGTTCAAGTGTTCTGAAATATCAATTATATAAGACTTATCTTCAAGAAATCCCACGCTTTGTTACTATTATTACAATTAAAGCTTGAAAAATATTTATATTGTTATAAGGAAAAGCTTTACACTATATATAGAGTGCCGCTTGATAGCAATAATTGTCAATGGATTAATCCAATTGTTCTATTCAAGGAAACTGTAGTGTTTTCCTTCATGTTTATAAAAGGTCTCTGTTTTGGGTGGAAAGGCATAAAAGGTCTTACTTTCTATTAAAGACAATTACTTATGAGTTTATAGGTCAGAAGTTATTTGTTCACAAAGACATTACAACAATTAATTTTTTAAATTTTATTTACAGATGCTTGTGTTGAGGTTGGGGTGCCACTAAACAGCTGGTGTAATGGTGTAGCCTGCTGTCCCAACTGTAAACACGAACTACACCTCTCGCTGTCCTGCTCTAAGGCACATACACCACTGACACCACCCTTCACAATACAGCCCTACTTGCCTCACTCACTCTACACGGTACCAGCACCACTTCCATCTCCTTATAATGAAGAATTAAAACGCCTGGAAGATACGCTTAAAGCACTCCGGCTCTCTGGCTGGTATTATGGCAATTTAGATTGGCAGGTAACTTTAATATATTTTTTTGAACATTACTTATTCTATAACTTCAAGTATTTTATTTATGATTAGAATATTAATATTTTGTTTATGGGCACAAAAATTTAAAAAAAATTTCTATATCTAGCCTTTATAATGCCAACAGGTCTATGTCTCAACTAGACTTAGTTATAATAATAATAATAAAGGATTTCTGAGCAAATCAATATGTTGACAAAAATCTTATCCTTTTGCTTGTTTTGTCTTAATATAATAATTTAAATATTACTTTGTCATATAAATTCAGAGAACTGAAATTACTAATATCAAGATATTATTGTTTGATAATGTTATATCAATAGAGGACTAGATAATGTTTCAAATAATTTAGATTTCCTAGCAAAAGTAAAAAACAACATAACATACTGATAAGGTGTTATCAGCTATTCTAATTAATATCAGTTAACAGGAAAATACTACTGGAAATAATTATCAATAGCTCAGTAGGCTCAATATAAGTTTCAATTTCAAAACAGGAATAGAAAGATTTTTATGATAATATTTAATTCATAACCATACTTAATAGGTTAATGTTTAATATTTTGGGCTTATTTGATTTGTCATTGGATGTGATAAAAAATACATATTCTATAACATTTCATCATGTGAAAAGTGTTAGACATATACTGTTTGATCCATTTGCAGGTAGTTTTAATTTCATATAAAGTCAGTTGATTCAATATCAAATTCTTTTAAAGATAAAAAAAATAAAAATAGTGGACTTTTTTGGCTTTTTACTACAATAGTAAAACAATGATTTTACTCATATGACTGCAATTCTCTATAACATTAGAAGAGGCACAGTACCCAATAGTTTACAAAATCCTTTATAGAGACACAAATATATACAGTGTAAACTCTTTATAACGAATTTCAAGGGAGCGATCATTTTTATTCGTTATAGACAGGTTTCATTATAGGGAAGGAAAAATAATATATGGGTATTGGGTTGAATCAAATAAATTTTATTCATTGTTACGTTATAGAGAGTTTTCTGTTATAACGAAGATCTTTATAAAGAGTGTACACTGTATCTATTTCCCAATTTTTACATTATTACACCACAAATTACAGAGGCATACAAAATTTAATATTTTCGTTAATATAACTGATTTCTCTACTTTCAGGGAGCAAGGAACCTCTTGAAGGATGCCAGTGTCGGAGCATTTGTAATAAGGGATTCTAGGGATAGAAATTTTATTTTCTCACTGTCAGTACAAACTGAACGAGGTCCAACCTCTGTACGGATGCACTATGAGCAGGGCTATTTTAGGTAAGGATTAAATTAAGGTACCATAAATATTCTTTTACAAAAAAATATGCTTGAAAATACCTTGGTAGCTTATGTACAGAACGACTTTATGTTCAATTCTTGGAGAAAAAAAATTGTAAAACAAGTAATTAAACTCTTTGATGAAATTTCCTAAGCAACTTTAATTTAAATTTAATTTGCCTCTTCTAACAAATACACATTAGCCTGAAATAGCTATTAAACGTTTTGTTTTATCACCTTCAAGTTAAATCTAATCGGAAGCATAGAAACAATTTTTATTATAAAATATCATATGTATATTAAGATAATATGAATTAAGATATATTTATGTAAAAGATTGGGCCTCTGCTATCCGTATTAACAAGAGTGTTCTTAGAAAGATAAGTAACAAGCTGTTATCGGCATACTATTAAACATTTGTTTCGAGTAAACATGACAATAACATATGTATTTTAATGTTATTTACGCAGTTAAATTTTATTTACGGTAAAATAGTATGTATTCGTAATATTTCTAAATAACACTTTAATACAGCACTGTTCCATGCAATATGAGAAAAATAAATAAGACTTATTTTTTATGAATAGAGTTTATCTCTCAGTTGACTACAAACCGTAATTAAAAGTTATGCAATTGCCTTGTTGCTTGGGGGATAAACATCTAGAGATTGCGTCTGGCAAATTATAAAATAAGATAACTGAGAATTGACAGACTTCGTTGCTCTTGAAGTATGACCACGAGGTTCTTGAGTCGATTCTCGATGAATCAATAATAGTTATGTTGAATAAACAAAGAGAAGTATTCTACGAATGCTATTAAGTAAATTAGACAAAAATAATAAGGGTTTAATAATAAACACTATTAGTAAGAACTGAGTCAGCGCGAGCGCTGTAAATAAAACTAAACTAAATACCAATTCCATTCATCAATATATTTACGTAATATTATATAGATAATGAAGTCCATACAATGTCTAATAAGTTATTTTTGGAATTCGTGTGAATTATGACTGGCTTAACATGTAAAGAAATACTTTAATTTAATAAACACATAACTACTGTTTTACATTACTGTTCCTACTTGTTATCAAATCTGTTAATGAAACAAATTCCGAAATTGTTTACCTGTACTACATATAAGTATGGCAAGTGGTAACCCTATTAGGTGGGCGGGTAATACTTCATAGTATCGCGCTGTTTCTGGGTTAAATAGCTGCTTACACCTAATTGCTGTTTACCTTGACGTCATGACCACAATGTTTTACTGCAAATTTAAAATAACGTTTTAGAAGTACCTAGTGTACTTTAAAATATTAAAGATATGTTGCTAGTTGTGTATGTATTTTTTTTAAAGAGCCGTGTTGGCCTAGTGGCTTCAGCGTGCGACTCTCATCCCTGAGGTCGTAGGTTCGATCCCCGGCTGTGCACCAATGGACTTTCTTTCTATGTGCGCATTTTAACATTCGCTCAAAGGGTGAAGGAAAACATCGTGAGGAAACCGACATGTCTTAGACCCAAAAAGTCGACGGCGTGTGTCAGGCACTGGAGGCTGATCACCTACTTGAGTATTAAATTGAAACAGATTCAGAAATCTGAGGCCCAGACCTAAATAGGTTGTAGCGCCACTGATTATTATTATTATTGTGTATGTATTTAAAAAATAATTTTTTATTTCAGATTTGATTGCGACAGGCCGCTCGCCAGGTTTATGCCAAGATTCCGATGTGTGATCGAATTAATTCAACACTACACGCGTCTAGGGGAACGAGGGGCAGCGGGCACCGTGTGGGTCGACCGTGAGGGATGCGCGCATTCCCCTGTTCTCCTTAAAAATCCTCTAAGAAAATCACCACCATCTCTCCTACACTCCGCTCGGATCGCTATCCATAAAGCGCTGGACTCCAACCCCTTAACTCCCAAACTTTGGACCGCTCCAAAGCATAGACTATTGCCCCTTCCCTCCACACTCATCGAATACCTCGGCGAATACGCCTACTCAATCTAACATAGATCTGTCAAATAGCTAAATATTAGGGTATTAGCAAATTACACTAGTACGGGATGCTAGAAATAAGGCAGGCTCCGTTACTAACAATTGTAACGTATTATTTGATAGTATTGATGGTAAAAGTTGTTTTCTCTGTATATAATGTAATGCAAGACTGATTTGAACGCATGTTTTTCGTCTGATATTCAATCTGAATGCCCGATCTTGTCCATTATATTAAGTAACATCACATTAGAGCTGTATTATTTATTTCTTTACTAACATAGATTATATGCTAATATTTTGTTCCTATGCAAGAACATGTTCTGGTAAATTTATTTATATAAAAACTTATGAATCAAATTTACCCATTTTGGTACAGAGGGTCATATAATGTAACAGCCAATATTTTATTGATCCATATCACAATTGTCTGTACAAAATGTGCCATTTGTGTAAAAATTGTTTTTGAGGCTGACCTTGTAAATAGTCCTTATTCATATTCCTATTTATTTCTTAATTTTAATTAGTATGTCGAAATGTATACCAACCATTTAATGGTTCAATAAGTATGGCTAGTGACATTCACTATATAAATTGTAAACAATAATAGTCTCAATATGTAAGATTTAGCGCATCATTCAAGATTGGCAACTTATATTTATTATCAAACGTTTTTACAATAATTTTAAAATATTTATATAAATAACCTTATGTTAAAAATGATATTGGGAAAAATGTGGAAATTTGCAGACAAATCGCTGATATATTATTTATTAGTCAAATCAGTGATTCAGCCTCAAATCTCATGTATTCTTTATTATAAGATTAAAAGCACCAATTACAATAAGTGTGACATAATAGTAAATGTTTGTAGACTAATGTATGAAAAGAACTGCATATAATTTATATAAAAATATCTGCCTTTATTATGTGGTTTTATTTTGTGCCATCTTACCCTAATATTTATTTAAAAAAACAGTGCCGCTACAACCTCAGATCTGGGCGATCAGATTTCTGTATTTGTTTCGTGATCATTTGTTTTTTTTACGAGGCAAGCAGGTGATCATCCTTCTGTGCCGTCGGCTTTTTGGATAAAGGGCATTCTGGTTTTACTGACGATGTTTACCGCACGAGCGACTATTAAATGAGCACAAACGGAAAGTCCAATCATTGGTGCACAGTGGGGATCAAACGTACAACCTCAAGGATGAGAGTCGCACGCTGAATTCTGAAAGCCACTAGAACAACGCTGCTCTCATCCTAATATTTATACTTTAATTAGAAACACTGCTCAAGCAGTAGTAGAGAATTTACCAGCAGGCTGAGTAGGCTGGAGCCTAGGGCGGTAGATATTTGGAAACCGAATTTTTACCTCAGAAATCAAAAAGATTTCTGCATGACGGTTTTCTGATGTTCTGACACCCAACCAGTAAACGACCTCAGCGCCCGAAATTACAGAAAATGTTGGTTAGAGGCTGCGAACTGGTTTGTGTATAATTTTGTGCTCAAAAATCAAACCCAAAAATTCACGTGAAATCATCATTAACGACTTTGCGATTACGCGAATACCAGACGTGAATGGTCATAAACCCTCTTTGTTGTACCTTCTACTAACTTCCGACCGGAGAACTACCAAGTCTCTGATGACCCGCCATTGGGTTCATCGGATCATTGTGTACTCCGGAGTATTGTGCCGTTTTTTCTGCGGTTTTTTCTTGCGTCCTACCCTTGGGGGCCCATTTGCTTTGCGCGAATTCATTTTCTTAAGTACGGCATGTCCTTGGGCAATATTAAATGAATTACTTTCATAGGAACGGATAAAATATAAAACAGAGCCAGCACTTGTTAAGACTGGGAATTTTAAGTACCTACTTAATGGATTCAGAAACGAGACTTATATATGCCGCTAAGTCTGAATGCCAACTAGAGTTCACGCTGTCTCGTTTCTGAATCTCACCCTTAAACTTACTTCTATAAGTCCATTATTAAATAAACTGTTATAGATATAGGAAACTAAATATTTTTTGGTAATAGAAGGTTTGCTCGTAATCTTCTTTCTTTTGTTGAAAACCTTTTTGAACAATTCATCCCTATATAACTTTCAGAACCTTAGGTTTTAACTTAATGCGAAATACCTACATAGTATAGACATTCGGTTTTTTGGTAACAATTCTAAGATCCACGTATATCTAAGATGTTTAATCTCGCTATCCATAGCCTTAATCCTTAAATCTTTTTTTGAACTAGTTATTGCTTCTCTGCATGAGGTCGGTTCTATTTATAACAAAATCGTTGAATCTACTAGGGTGTCTAATTAATGATCGATCTTAAAAAACTCTATCACTTGCGCAACTTTCAGTGTTTACTTCTTCGCCAACAACACCAATTTCCTCAGATTCAATAAATTCTTCACTTTCATGATCATTATGGGTTATGTTCTATGGAATTTTTAATTTGATGAAAAACATCTCAACAACTTGGACTAATAATTATTTAATGATTTCGTTATCAAATTATGTAGGTACACCGACACTGTTTCACAATATGTCTAGCCGTTATTACTTTAGCCAAAATTTGATGAAAAGATCTACACCGATCGAGCTGAAATTTTAACATGATATATAATCCGCATCAAGGATTGTTTTTATCTGTGTTTTTTTTTATTGTTTTTTATTTTTTTGTCCACAAGTATTGCAAAATTAAACTTATATGAAATGTATTCTTTGTTTTGTTTCTCATTTCTCAACCATTCAATTGCCTTTCCCATTAGGGATAAATTAATACCATCATCATCATCAACAATTATTCATGATTCAATCGCAATGTGCCACAGCGAAGCGAGTCAGGGTAGGTACAGGCTAGTATTTTCATATAAAAGGGATTTATTTAAAAAAAAAATTAACACTCCCAAAAGTTAAAGGTTTTGTAGTTTGTACTCGCTTCGGCAGTACATATACTATTAAAGGTTTTCCAACTGCAAAGTGCCGACAGCTGACAAAATAAAACAATTCTTGACAAATTAATGTTTGTCAAATTTGTAGGTCGCGCCGTATTGATTTTAAGTTTTAGATGTTTTGACTTTTGAGAATCAAAATAGAAAATAAGAATATAATAGTGCTAATATAAGTATTAAAGTTTGAGGTTTGATAATGTTCCAATAATATTGCATTGTTTAGTAGCCATGTAATAGACATCAATATCCCATCTTTATAGCAATGTCAACAAATGGAAACGGCGGTACTTATGCGCCACTGAAACAACTAGTATCGGATTCTGAATCCGAAGATGATCAAAAATTTCAAAATGCTCTTAAAATTAAGGCCTCAGAGAGTAGCAATTTGGATTACAACAGCGGTTTACAATCTTCTAAAAACTACAGTATGAGTGAGCTAGACGACTATAATACGAATCTCAATACAATGGAGAGTACAATGGATAATGTAAGCTTTTTACAATCTGATGTCGCTAATAAAATGTCTTTCCCTCGTAGATGCGCGTTTATAGCCTCAATACTACTTTGCCTCTTCACTGTTATTATTTTCTTATGGGGCATACCATGTTCAGATGTTGGTAGTTGTACAAATAATGAATGGCATGACAAAAGTACTAACTGGGAGTTACCTTATGATGAAATAGAGCTCTCTGGTGCTGTGCAAGTTGTTGATGGAGCTATTCCTAAAACTAAGAATCTTATTTTCATATACCGTGGAAATCATATGAAAGATAACAAAAACAATAATGATAATGTTAATGGTGTCTTACTCATTGTTGGGAATACTGGTAAAGTTGGATGGTACACTCGTGAAACTAGAATACCAATGGAAATTAATTGTAACCTTCTAGATGTCAATAAGGATAATCAGAAAGACTGTATAGTATCAGGAACAGAAGGATTACTTGCTGCGTTAAATCCTTTATCTGGTACTTATTACTGGTACATTCATAAACAAGGAAAAGTATTTAGCAAAATTGTGTCCATTGACTTCCCTATTATTATAAAGGATATGGATAAGGATAAAGTAACTGATTTGGCAACAGTAGCAACTGTTTATCCAAGCTTAAACCACAATTCCCTTCTCATCATATCAGGTGCAACAGGAAATATCATTGGTGATCCAATGACTATTGATAATTGCTTATCAGTAAAACTACTTTCTGAAACTGGAAATATCACTTACATTTGTAAAAATGGATCTTCTGAGGCAGTACGTCAAATCATCTACCCAGAATTATATAAAAAACTCTTAAAACTAGACCACTTTACCAATGATACAACATCAGGATCATTTTCATCAAAAAAGATAAATTTAAGTTTGAAGAAAAGTATTGGCAACACAAAACAAATATTCACAAATGGACCTGGTAAACTAAAAGTGGAAAATTATGGTGACTGTCCAACAACATGTAAAGTAAATTTGAAATTATTATTAGAAAGAAATGGAACAACAAATGTTACTTGGGAATACACTGCCAATCACGTGTTTGCAATGAAGCCCAGTTATTTTGCTTTCCCAAACTCTATTCGGGGATTTGTTTTAAAATTATGACAGTGGAATAGTGCACACCTTGCTAAGGGTGCACTCAAATTCGATGAGATAAGGTATAATGTGCTGAATACAAGCCCAAAAAATCCTTATGACATATTTTATCACCGGCCAACTGTTAACATTGAATCTATATCATCATTCATAAAATATGACAACTTTGTGGCCCATGACATATCAGAACGAATAGTATTGGTTGCATTTGATAAACTGCAAACTTATATACATGTTAACGTCAGCCAAACAGATATTCTACAAATATGTGTAAGAGGCCAAATGAATTCCAATGCCCCTTTACCTACTTGCCAACCTGATTTAGAATATCAGGAAAGATCCCTAACTATAGCAGATCTAGATGGTGACCAATCTCATGAGTTGATCTCATACTATAGTACATTTATGGCTCCTGAAGCCTATGATACAAAAAAGGAAAGGGCCTATAATAGTTGGCATTTGACATCAACTGTGAGAGTTATCCAACTTGAAACTGAATTGCCGAAACTCTTTGTTGCTGAAAACTAAAGTAATTGCTTCCTATATTTAGCTTGTGTGTTTTCTAGTCAAAAATTCAAAATATTTAATCAAAGACCAAGTTTAACTTTGTATTAATCCTGATAATTCTAGAACTAATATTTAAAATTTATTACTTAATGTACTCTGTAGCTATAGACTCGGAAAACATATGTGTGATATTTTTATGATAATTAAATTGAAATATGTTTAATAAATTAATGTTAGATCTTAATATTTAATTAATAGTTGTGTTCAAACTGCAAATATATCATCATTTAGAAAATATAAATAAATTGTTTTATTTATATATACTGTAACCTTAAGCCGGTTGCAGATCGAAAACTAAGCTATGCCAAGGCTAAACTAAGCTATGCCAAGCAAGCTAGGCTAAGCTAAGCTAGAAATAAATAGCGTGCAGACCAACAACTAAGCCAAATCTCAGTCAGTACGGCGAAGGATGTGCAAAGGGTGTGCGGGGTAGCGGGAGGGGCTTAGCTTAGCTCGTGTAGCTGCGCATCGGCATACACAACTAACTTAGCTTCGCATATTTTAGTTAGCTCACATAGCTTAGTTCGCATAGTTTGCAGTCTGCACACAAGTATGTAAAACTGCGTCAGCTATGCGAGCTAAGCTAAACTAACTTAGCTTAGCTCTTGGTCTGCAACCCGTAAATATTGGTATACTTAAAACTTACTACAAATTAGTTAGCAATAATTAGGTTGTCTGTGATATTGTGTTGATTAATTCATTGTATAGCTACTAAGAGGTTTCGACGACGCTCGGCGAAGATAGTCTGGAAAATTCATGCATTAACGATTTCCATGCTACAAGAAAATATAATTATAATAAAAGGTGATAATGGTACTAACTAATTCTGATAATTAAATACACAGCCAACTAGTAAGTTTGCAATTTTTTTTATTATATCATATTCGTCGAACAACTTTTTCAACTATAATTATTACAAAGTGGATTATTCTCCTTGGAGAAAAAGTTCAATCAATCAATAAATATGTTTATTTAAGTAAACAAAATATTGAAGGCGTCACAATACACATTTAACTATTTAAAATAATATTAAGCTGTAGGGGTTTATTCTGCCATCTGTTTTAAGCAGCGAGAAACGTTAGCATTTTTTGGGCATTTTTTATCTAACATCTTGAAATCAAGCGTTATTTTACTTTGTTTCAATAGATGGCGTAACTCTACAACTTTTAATACAGTTCAACGAAAGAAGGAATAGTATTGAAGGTCATATGTAAATTAATAAAACCCATAGATACAATTTAATATTGTTTATTAAAATAATATTCGTTCAACTGAACACAAGACATGGGTCCAGACCTAATAATTGAGTTTTCTAATTTGACAAATTTTCCCTACAAAAAAATAATAATAGTTGGCTTAATGCCGTCTGTCTTTACCATCTTAACAATAAAAACAACCTATAAAATCTATCAACATAAAGGTTTAAGAGCTTTAAGAGGTATAGGACATAAGCCCAATGTTCAATTTGGCACAGATTATAAATTTACTGTCCATTACATTGCGAACTGTTTTGGCACATGCCGCACCACGTTTATATAAAAAAACGAAAATAATTCTTTTTCTGAACATAAAATATCCGAAATTATAAAATTTCAATTAGAAAAACTTAAACGTACTTTTACGGAAAAAGCTACATTACATAAAAATATACAGTACCCATAATAATTCCAGTATTGCACAACATTATATTCATGCAAAGTCAATCTGATTTGAAGTGTATATATCCTGTAGTTTATTCGTCAACGATTTCCCAATAAGTCAATGCAAAATTTTTGATTTCATTCATAATTTTGTTATTCTGTTCGATATTGTCATCAACAACGTTAAACTTCTTAATAATAACAATAAAAAAATTAATTAACAAAAAAGTTGTGGATAACGAACATTCGTGGGCACATTTAAATACAATAGTAAATGCAATTTCACCAGAGAATGTCTAAATTCAATTACAAAGTTATGTACATTTAACTCTTGAAATAAGTTATACACAGGATATGTAAGGAAAGAGTCGGTATTTCAACTAATATTTTAAAATTTCCTTTGTTTATATAGCAGTAATATGAATATGTAAGTAGAATAGTACACTTATCTCTAATATGACACAGTTAGTAAACCTACTTTATACAATTACCGCATGTACTTACACATAATATACACTAATATTTCGTAACTAATGCTCTTCTATATAAACTGTAAAATTTATTAAAAAAAAATCTCAAAGTGAAAACATAAAATTCATCCTTTTATAATAACATGCCGATGTCGATAAAAGAGCATTTTCTATGAAATATCATAAACCACTCATACAATGTGCCTATTCTAACCTAAGACAGTCTAACGATTCCGCACAACGGAAAAACAGTTGCCCTTCGCGTTACCTTAAAATATTATCATACATACACGAAGGACTATAAACTAAACTCTAAAACTATCTGGAACCTTCAAGTGCAGGCCGTTGAGGTTAGGATTGTTAATCTGTGAGAGAGCAAATTGGCGAGTAACGCCATCTGTCCACAGATAATGTGTCAAGACATCAAATCCATAATAAAAAAATAATACATTTAGAATTTTATGTGTAAGTATAAAGTAAAGGCCATAACCACTTTTAACTATAATGTAACAAATACATAATTGCAACTTTTCGACATTCGAAAGATTCTGTATCTGTTCTGATGCCTTACAAATATAAACTTGGTCCATAGATCTAAGAAACTAGTATAAGTAATAGTAAGAAACATGAATATCAGTAACAAAAACAATAAACGTTAACACATTCTCTATGAACAGGAAATAACGACTGTGCGATTCGACATCAAACGGTAAAAATATCCGAACTTATGAGTCCAAAACTAAAAATGGCGGCGTTTGCCCACGTCAATTATAATGGCACGAGAAGGCGTGACTAGTCTGATGACATCTTAGACTAGGATTGCCATTTGTCAAAAACTAAAACTAATAAAAAATAGCGCTTATGGTTTGCTTTCAATATGCAATTGAAATACTAATAATAACATATTAAAATGCTAATCATTTTATGTATGCACAATTTTCTAGACAAAGGATTATAACAATAGAGGAAATAAGGTCGAATAATGAAATGTAAAAATGGCAACTTTGCATTGGACTCAAGTTTGGAAAGAGAAAAGGAAATTATGTCAAAGTGCTTATAAATCTGAGATCAGTTGAAATGACTGTTATCGGGACTAATGTGGTAATGTTAAGATATATTTTACAATAATTTTTCGAATACAAGATTATATTAATGTACATTTGCTTACAGAACGGCATGTTTTTCAGAAATACCTCACATGGGGTCGGGTTTACTGTTAGGCCAGAAAGCTTAAAAATCTACTTTATATTGTAAAAAGAATATGTTTGATTTCTAAGCTGAATTAAAAATAAATGTTCACACATATGGGTATTCCTAAAAAGCATAAAAGACCCGTTTGGATTAGCACCCGATTATAACCTTTGAATAACGCTGTAACCAGAGTTTGTTTCTTGGTACCTTTTATCACAACCAAGTTCCGGACCAAACAAACAGATGGCATTGAACACAACACTTTACGACTGATCACAGCAAAGGTCCAGAGAACGCAACATATACTCAATAATGACTTTGATATGATGGAAACAAGTGCGAATAAACGTCTCATTACTACCCACATATCTTTCGAAAATATTTATATTAACGCAATTGACAAACTTTAATCAATCGATATAAGACTACAAATATGATACTTGTTGACTTATGTCGATGGAGATAATTTGACAATTGTAACACATCATTTGCAATCATGTCAAGATATGTGGACAATAGTTGCATACGAATCAAAGTCATCCGAGGGTATACGTTAAAACAGTCAATTCACAATTTACGCCGGTCCACGTTCAGTCGCATTCGTGCGTCGGCTGGCACCGGACGTCCACCACTATGACACAGATATCACTTCATGTCCCGGCCTAGCTTGCGCAGCGCGCGGCCACGTTTGGGAAGTTAATTGATTCACGGAAAGGGGGTTATTCGCATCCCGGGGATTCGTCCCGACAGGATTGCGGGGCGGAGGGGGCGGATCCGAGGCCGGTGAAGCAAGAGAAGAAAGAGCGCTCAGCCCTCCGGGGCTCGACGCTGAGTTGAGAGGAGTGTCTGCCTCGTCACTGGAGGCGTCGGACATCTCCTCCAGTTTGACATCCTCCTCAGAACAGGGGGACTGGGGCGTCTGCATGGGCAGGGGGACGGTCCCTCCGGCCGCTGCGAGGGCTTCCATGTACCGCACGCACTTCTTCTTCCGCCTGAAATGTTGCCAATTAGTCGGTTAACTTTAATGAATAAACTGTTTATAATTAATACGATCGACAATACAGTAATAGTTTTCATAATAATATTTTGTATTACAAGTATAGTGTATTTCGACTTCGTTTTCCTAATCGAACCATGCTCATCTTTATTTAAATAGTTCTGACGGATGATCGTAATAATTTACAAGGTTGAGATTACAAACCACTACTGTACGTCAAAAAACTCTTCTACTTTTTAGAAACGACCTACGACAAAAACAAAATAGTTAACTAAAACCATGCGAAAGAAATTGTTAAAGAAACACACAAAATACTAATTGACGCTCATGCCGCATAAGAAAAAAACAAAAAAACATCGAATTCGAATACGGAACAACGACGAGACATTTCTACACTTAAATAAATGTTTTAAGCAAATCTTCAATATTTATTGAAACTAAAAAAGCATTCAACAATTTGCTAAACAAAAATTTTACACATACTACGTGTACATGTTAAAACTGCATTAAAAATAGAAATTTGAAATCAATGTAACACACAAGCATTTGCCTCAAAGCTAAAAATTGTCTAGCTGATGAGTCAAATGTTATAAAAACAACAAACGATTCAAAGACCATGCCACAAAAGCGATGTCCAACTCGCGCACTACAAACTGACCGTGTTTCCAGCGGCGGTGGTTGGCCGGCACTAGAGGTTCACATACGTGGGTTCCTGTGGGGGGCTTCCGACCAGGCTGGCGGGCGGAAGAGGCGTTGCCGGCTCTGGTCGGAGAAGCCCTAACCCACCTGATACCATTACACTACTTGACTCGGGACTAGATCGCGAAAACGAGATGGGAAAGGTTATACCAGAGAGAAATTAGGAAGATTAGGACAGTGATTATATAAAAGGGGGTTAGTCGAAAGGAATTGTGACAAGGCACGTTAGAAGTTTATCAGTAGAGTAGTTTTGAAGAGGAGTCAAGTGGCGTTTGGTAACGTAAAAATAGTTGGATAGTAATTATACCAATAGTGCCAGCAGAATCCAGCATCGATCCGTGAGAAGCGGCAATCATGAGTGGAAAAAACATTTCGATAAGTAACAGTTTCGATAAAACACTTAACTTACTGCTATATATTTCTCAATGACCCTTATAAACGAGCTATATTCAGAAAATGTGTCAAGATTTTTTTGAAAGCTTTTGTCGACAAATGATTGCCCCATCTCTGATCTTATTAACAACTATCTTCTCTAGACCTATAACTACATGTTCCACACTTTGTCTACTTTCAAAAAAATCTATATCGGTTCATTCTACTTCTTATTTCTTTGTGAAAAGACACATTTTCTGAATTAGCGTCGCATAATTCGAAAAACCCTTAATGCTAAGAGCCGCGCGTAACAATTTGACAGCTTCTTTCAACGAAATAATAATACGTCTAACTAAATATTCAATCGCAATAGGCTATAAAAACAAAATATGTTACGACCAGGCTCGCCTTGGCCAAGTGTGAATAAAATAAAGACAAACATAAGCCAAGTCTTTCCACATAGAAACAATATAAATTGAAATAAAAACCGAGAAACGTGAGAGTATCAAGATATTTGGTTTTGAAAGCAAATAAAAAGAGAAATGTCAAACCCACCTGCAAGGTTTGCACCACTGGTTCTGTTGATCGAGACCGTATCTCGCTCGACATTTCTTTAAGTTATTACCTGAAATTTTATATGTTAAGAGTTAAGACATATACAGAACATTTTCAAAGGTAAATTAAAGCTTTTTGAATAGGTAATTATTGCAAATTAAAAATATTTTGAGAGCAAATTAAAGGGCCTGTACAGAAAATGCGGTAATGACAATTTTAATTTTATAAAGGCGACTTTATTGAGACGCCAGTGAGGCCAAAAAAACTGAATTATAACTAAGCATCTTAAAATAAGGCTAAACTAGAAATAACTAAGGCGCATGCACCAAACACCAGCCTCCTCATTAATCATGCAAGGTGGGATCGGGAAAAATGAAATAAAAGGGTAAAACGGAAAAAACATTGGTTTAAAAATAGCACTCTACTCGCATCGAAACAAAAACACTAACTACGATACAAGTCGAAACAAAATCACAAATAAAGTTGACGCTCATAAGCAAATTGAAGCAGAATAGGTTCTTCGGAATCAAAATAAATGTATATTATTTTGGCCAATATCATTGTATAACACCGCAGACACAGAAGCGTCGGCTTTCGTTCAAGTCGGACCCGGCGTCCCTTCTCCCAGTCCTGACGTGGCATAACAGGACCTCTTCATGCATACGGCACTTCACACTACTCCTTAGCATACTCGCATAGATCAAGAAGGCTGTCCCAGCCTTTATTTTGTACATCAACACTCCCTGCGAAGCAATTACTCATGTGTTCAATATGACTGTTGTCGATAAACATGCACGCTCCCCGTAATCATAGGCGCACGGAGCAGGAAAGCCAAAAACCGGGACAACCTTCGAAGGAGTGCCACTTAAATCAGGGTTGTTCTCATAAGTAGCATTGTAATTACAAAAGAACAAAATAAATAAATGCCATAAATATTAAATAAAAATGCTCATTAACTACAACCTTGTACCCCTTCAACCATAGACATTCGGCAATATTTCTACATCGCTCCGTTGATTTGGAGCGAAGTTCAAAGCAATTGAACTCATGGGTGCGGCCAGGAGGGGAGGAGGCGGGAGAGGGCAACCGACGTCTCTAGCTAATCCTTCATTAATTGACTTCATTAACTGAGCCTGAGCGTCGAGAATTACGTGCGAGACGTCTGTTGACCATGTCAGGAAATCAGGAATTGCGGCCGAGTAATATGTTAATGTTTCCTTTATTGTCTGATTATCGAGGAATAAGGAAGGACCGCGGATGGGATTGGCTGCAGTCGTTGAAAGGCAATACCTCCATCGGTTGTCTCCTGCTTTCGTTTCCTCTTCTTGCCCCTTTGCGTATTAGCCCTAGACGACCAATCGGGATAGAGCTGCATGTGCAGTTGGCGTTCACGCCGCGCCAACTCGTAATACTTGGCTTGTTCCTCGCGGCCAAGGGCATGCCACTGTACGAACGCCGCAATATGGAAAGAAAAGAGAATTCACATCGACGGTGGTTCGCGACCGCGCCCTAAGCTGGTGCTAGAAAAACAGCCCGCAGTGAGCCCCATAAATTTTGAACGTACGCCCCAGTAATGAGAATGGCCAATTGTTCCTCACAGAACCTATTCTGCGGTCGGTCGTCGCGCTTCGACACAGATCAAACCAATATAGTTTCCGATCGTTCGGGGATTTAGGAGCACGAGTACACCACTCGACGACTACAGTACACAGAACACGCAACAGCTAGCGCGCGCGGGGCGGCGTCTCAGGGCCTGGGGCCGAACGAGGCCCCGCGCGCGTCCCGACTTGGTGAACAACGGTTCCGGCCGCTTTTCTAGCACAGGCACCATCGGCCGCCGTACTAACACATTAGAGAACACGCACACACGCACACTCACATACAGGGACGGGTGAGGGGTGAGCGAGCCGGTTAGTTGTGTTAGGAGCCCTGGAGCCCGGAGGGCAAGCGGCCCCGGGGCGAGTTAGTGGGAGTGGCTCCGGAAGGGAGGGTAAAGCGAGTGTACACAAGCGTCGACGTGACAACCCATCCCGCGTGTCGGGTCCACGACCAAGGTCCAATACCTCCCAGTTCGGCGGGACCGCGGTCCTTTTTCCGTTTTTTCTTTTTGGAACCGTAACCGTAGTTGTCCCTGGCGCTCCAACCGGGGTATAGCTGCATATGGAGCTGTCTCTCTTGTCTCGCTTTCTCATAGTACTTTGCTTGCTCCTCGCGACTCAACGAGTGCCACTGCGTTCAATGTTATTTAGTTAACCCCATCCATGTACAGACAGCGATTGTGGCTCTTGTTAGGAATATGATTAAACCCACAAGTTAGACCCAGCAGCTCTTACACAATATTCATCAATATAGAATCAAAAAGTATGATTATACCCTTTTAAAAATAAGTTATGAGTAAGATGATACGCAGTGTTTATGTAAACATTTTTGCGCATTAAGCTAAAAGTATCGTGGTCTATTTGCTGGGTCTATCTTGGCATGTTTCTTTCTTGGAAGCGTAACGGCGCAGTTCTCAGAAGACTGCCGAGGCTAACCACAGATTATTATTTGCAGTTGGAACACTTCGATAATCGCTTTGAAGTAATCACTTTTTGTTAAACATTTAATAAAATATTTTTGTTCTTTTACTTCAAATTTTGTTGTTGTATGTAGGCGACATACGAATAAAAATAACAATAATAAGAGTGACAAAAAAAGCATTTTAAAGTTACAAATTTGAAAGCATTTCGAAATATCCCAACTGCTTCTGGAATAAAACTGTGTAAGTTACTTATTATTCAATACATCTATAATAGATTGCAGATATGGCCACGGCGGCCGAGTCATTGTCTTGCGACTCGAGTCCGTTGTTTACACGATCAGTGTCGGACGATTAGGGCTGCCAACTTCAGGGTTGTACAAAAATATAACTACTTAAGTAACTTAAATTCTACATACATCTGTTTAAAAAAAGCCATGTTTATGACCCACTTTAGACCAAGTATTTGTATCATTTTTAACAGAGTAATCGTAATAGCTTAACCGTGTGTAATGAATATGAAGAGTATATTTTGTTGAGTAATTTGCAACCCATTTGTTCTTTATAGCTTTACAATTAAACTGGTTGGCAACCCTACTCTAATCACGAACCGTATTCCTAACAAGATTCACAATGAGCACATCATAACAGAAACTCTGAAATGCTTCTAGGAATAAATGAACAGGTGTGAAAAATCAAATCATTAAAATAAACAGAACGACAATACTATATGGACACTGTTAATTTTAATCTGTCAAAATCCTTACTATTGTTTTTTATTTAAACCATTTTGAACGAAACAGGATTTTCTTATTAAAAGTGTTCATAAAGTTTGGTATTTTCAGACATTGTTGATTTTTGCTAATTCCTGTTAGATAAAAGTTTATTAATATGGTAAAGTATTATTAAATGATTACAATATTTCGAAACATATTAAAACATATCCAGGGCACTTGTTTATTTATTTTTGAGTATATTTATACAAGTTTTTGAATTTTGTATTTTCACTTCGTTTATCAAACGGAAAAAGTCCGTTTTTTTTTTGTTGTTGCATTTTTTTGCGAATTATCTTAACATTAGAAGCAAAAACCATCAATCACCAATCAACTTACCCGTCTACCAAGTATTTGGTTGATGGCCGCCGATTCCTTGAGCGTACATTCAGCCACCACCTTCGCCCGCATCTCTTTCATATAGAGCATGAAAGCGTTCAATGGTTTCTTTATATGAGGCTTCTTGTTCTGTTCTTTGCTGTTATTGCTGCTCTGCTCTGACGATTTGTCGCTGGAGCTGCTTTTCTCTTGTGACCTGGAAATTTTAGTTGCTTATAAGTAAGAGTATATATATTTTTATATATTTATTTTTAAGCAATTTTAAAGGAACACGTATAGAAGACAACACTTAAACGATATACCAAGTCAAAACAGATAACCTACATTGTTAAACAAAATATACGAAACAGAAATCAAAAAAACTTTAGAGGTGTCAAGGGACACCCGGATGGAACGAAATTCCTTTCGATTAATTTATATGTTAATTGGTATCATAACAGTATGATAGATTTTCTCGACACCAATCTTACGACGAAAAAAAAAAACCAACATCACGAGGCGGTCACCCATCCAAGTACTGACCTCGCCCGACGTTGCTTAACTTCGGTGATCGGACGAGAACCGGTGTATTACAATAGCAAATAGCAAAAAAGTGTTGTGACAACTTTTCGTAAGAATTTTTCCGCCTAGCCCCCGTTCACAACGCGCGATAAGGAACTTCGTTCCAACAAGTTCTGTGCATAAAAATTCTTAAATTGTTTTATTTAAAATAATAAATAACGCTGCAACCTTTTCAGGTCTGTGCCTTACATTTCTGTATCTGTTTCATGATAAATTGTTAATCTAATAGACAAGTAGGTGATCAGCCTCCTGTGCCTGACGCACGCCATCGACTTTTTGGGTCTAAGGCAAGGCGGTTTTCTCACGATGTTTTCCTTCACCGTTCAAGCGACTATGAAATGCGCACATAGAAAGAAAGTCCATGGTGCATAGCCGACCGAACCTACGACCTCAGGGATGAGAGTCGCACGCTGAAGCCACTAGGTCAACACTGCTCGACGAAACAAACCACAACTTAATGTTTTAAAGAAAAAAGAGATTGATACTACTTCTTAATTAAGTCAGTCTTTCCGCTTCCTAAAATATTTCACACTTTAGAAGGTGAAAAACGTCTACATCTTCATAAACTGTTAGAATACAATTTTTCGGTAACAAAGTCATAAGAAGATATATCCCAGGCTTCTGATGTAGAACTGTTTTTAAGGAACCTCTGACTTCAAAGTAACATTTTATGTGTACATAAAAATGGGATTAAATTATTAGCAGGGACTTGTCTTATTATACCACTTTTTTTAGTCTTAAGTGTTTAAAAGTGAAACAAATAGACAAAAACAGAGTGCTACCACTCATTAGAGACTAAGTATTGAGCACTGTCTTATGTCAAATATCTTATTAATTAGGTTAGAGTTAAATTATCTACTTATTAGTCTAAATCATAATGTTCAATGACGTCTCAATAAGGACATTTTTTTAAATAAAGAATAATGCGTTTATGTACGTTGAAAACAAAATCTTTTAAAGTCTATGCCTGCTATCGTTAAAAGGTATTTAAAAGTTACGTAGTAACATAACATAATCATGCCCTTACGGTAATTTTCCATAGAATTAGATGAACTCTAAAATATTATTCGAAATTTAAAAGATATTTCTTAAAGCGCACTATCTACCCAAAATTAATTAACTAAAACGGACGGCGCATCAATTATCGTATAGATAAACGATTAATCTGTAATCGAATGTCAAAACTCGACATCGATAATCGGTTAACATAACGAGTTAGGTGTTAACGACAGAGACAATAAACCATGCTGCGTCCGGTTGGGAATAGACGAGTTTCCGGTCGCGCACTTGTCTCTTTAAATTTAGTTTGACGTTCGAAAATTGAATTTGTGACGATTATTTTATATGAATTGAATGTTGGTATTTCGATCGATATTTATTATAATTTTTGTATCAAAATGATTATGTATTAAAAATAATTTAATGTACTACTTAGCATATAGAACAATAAATTATTTTTAATAACTTTGTACTAAAATTTTTCTTAAATTTATTTTATTCGACATATTTAAATGACATTTTAAAATTTCTATTTTATATCGGTACACGCTATAAATCTTAGTAAACTAAAAGTTAAAATTAATAATCACAAGCGAAACAAGAATCTTAAATAACGACTTCCGGCCTGCGCCCGCGCCGGTCTCAGGAATAGAGTCGATAAAATATATTGTCACTGAGATAAGGGTGTTCGTACACTTCAAGACTGACCAGCAAGTAGAAATATACCCCAATAGTTTTTTTATTGTCTTCCAGAGACACGAACTTATGGTTAGCGGGTCATATTACGTTTATTATTGGGCGCTAGACTATGAAGGCTGGTATGTGGATCCTCTTGAGAGCCAATTGACAACCTAAACTGAACCATATCGTTAATCTTTCATCCAATAAATTGGCCAGTTTAGATTTCAATTTAAAAGTAGTTTTTTAAGCAAAAAAATACGAATAACGACATTTAAAGTTTTATTTGTGTGTTAAACATTATGTCATTAATTATTTTCTGTATTTTTAATTACATGATTGTTCATTGGTGGCGCCACATTCGCAGCTTACGTCTCGCTCATTTTGCCGATGTCTTAGGCTTAAACCAAGACTAAATTTGACTTCGGGCGAATTTCTCTACATACGAAGGTAAGTGATGAACTTATCATAGTTCGTTTTAAGTCTCGTTTTCTGAATCTATTCATTATTTCGTTGTTCCATATTGTTTTACAGTACAATTTTCTTAGATAAAATACAGTGTGTATAAACCCTTATGAGAACGTCAAATATAGACTTTTGATTACTTCTGAGAACACAAAATGAATGCGCCACTTCCTTTAGAAGAAAAATGAAAATTTCTAAAAAGTCACAACTGAAATAGCTTTATCGTTCAGGATAAATAGTTTCCGTATCTGTAATATGAAAATTGTCTATGGTTAGAAATATAATATAATCTACTTATTTTGACTTTTTATTGTCAAAATATTTTTAGCCAGCCTCACTTTTTAATGTTCTTTTTTTAAATTGTATTTTATTACGGTCAACGACAATCGCATTGGTAAGATATTTTGTGTATATTTTTGAATATGAATGCGCTTATGCGAAAGCTTGGGTACTGTCAAGCCGAAAAGTTTGGACAATTTGTATTAACTTTTCTCAAATAATTACCATAGCAGCCATATCTTATATCGATATATTATAAAGGCAACTATATTAAATTTACTAACTACGTCTGAATTTTTTTATTACATGTTAGTTAATTATTTACCAAAACTTACATAATAAAATGCTTGTCGAAATGCAATATTAAAACAAAGGATAACCCCAGAATCCGTTATCGTATTTATCTCCGTATGTTATCTTGATCTCGCGACTGTACCCGTTAGTCCACGTCTCATATATCATCTTAATTAAATTTCTCCGCCAGCAGCTTATTTACATGATTGTACCTGGGCCTTTTATGTATGGGGTGCGTTGTCAAATATAGCGAGTTTATGAGCGGAGCGTAAGCGTGAAGATACGTTTAAATATTGATGAAATAAAATTTAAAATAGACTATCGAATATATATTATATCAATAGAGGAAGTTTTTTATGGAGAGAAATATTGGAAAAATTGCACGGAAAAACCATGTCGTTAAACACAATGTTAATAAATGTTTTCAGTGTTTGAACCGCTATGTATTTGAATAATTTAGTTTTATGTAGTACTTAGGTCATTACTCCGGAAAAGCGAAGTCTTTATGGGGTAGTGTTGCGAACGATCCATACGTTGGTTTGTAGCTACGAAAATTGGTAAGTAAAAAATCATATTAAGGCGAAACGGAGTTCGTAGGAGTAGCTAGTATTAAATTAAATCTTTTTTTTATATTTATCAGGGGGCAATCGGGCAGGAGGCTCGCTTGATGTTAAGTGATACCGCCGCCCATAGACACATTGCCAGAGGGTTCGCAAGTGCGTTGCCGGCCTTTTAAGTTAGCCAAGTTTTTTGCAGACACTTATTTAATATATTTTAAACCAAGGTGTCCCCTTATATCAAAGAGATTATCTTATTAATGACAAAACTTGTAATCTTGCCTTGCATTCAAGTTCAAAATAGATATAGTAGTACTAAACTCTGTCAATTATTAATTATTTTACTTTTACTTAGTAAAAAGTTATACACACAAAACTTTAACAATCATACTATTTTTAACAGCGATTATAACCTTTTTAACAGCGATTATAACCGCTAACAGAGGCACCGCACAAGCTGTAGCGGTTATTGTGTATGTTTGAGCGACACAACTTGTATTAAACGAGTGACGAGTTGAAAGGTGTAAGATTACAAATAACATGCCATCGACTCGTTTCATATGAAATATTAATTTTTATTGTACTTTGAAATGATACATTCAAAGTTTAAATAACGTATACAAGGTAAGCTGAGGTTTAGACGCGGTTTTTAATAAATTTTTTCACAGGGCGAACTCGAAATTAATACAACACATCCGAATTAGGTAGTTAAATGTATTTAATATATTTTCTTGATATTTTCCTTTCGTAAATGTTAGAACCTTTTTGTATAATTGTATTTTGTTATAATAATTAAAAAACTCAAACAGAAAATAACTTTATTCATATAGGTAAACAAGTATACTTATGAACGTTGACAGAAAAGATGTTAATTTGACTCTAAATTTACATTTACTACCAGTTCGCAAGTCAAGGGCGTAGAGCGGGCAAGAAATTCTCCACCACTCTTTTTAATCACTAAGTTTTGAATCACACAAATTCTTTGAACTGGAGCAAATCAATCCCAAGGATCATTTCATTTAATTTGTGTTAGCTTTAGGATTACGAAATAAATATAAAAAAAGGTCTGCATCTGTTTTTCTGCCTTAAATGATTAGCCATTTGTGGCAACTAAAAAATATGCTTGCCGGGAATTAACCCATGACCTTATCCAACCACTAAGTCACGCAGGCGGTAATGAATGAATGATTGCTGTTTGAAATTATTTTATCAACCAAAAAAGGAATTTAGTATTGAATTCCAAATGCGAGAAAATCAAAATGCGTTCGTGGGAATCGTACATGTTAATTAGACTAAGTAAGATTCTTTGATAGCAATTACTAGCATTAGCGAACTGACTTGCTAAATACTTACATATCATTGTTTGAAAATAATGTAAAAAGTTTTTGACACAAGACGGTCGAAATATATATCATTGATAATACAATTAAAATCAGTGGCGATAGAACCTTTTTAGGTCTGGGCCTCAGATTTTTGTATCTGAATTATGGTCATTTGTAATAGGCAAGTAGGTGATCAGCCTCCTGTGCCTGAAACACGCCGTCGACTTTTTGGGTCTAAGGCAAGTCGGTTACCTCATGATTTTCTTCAACGTTCGAGCGAATGTTAAATGCGTTGAAAGAAAGTCCATTGGTGCACAGCCGGGGATCGAACCTACAACTGGATTCACACGCTGAAGCCTCTACACTGCTCTTATACATTATATGAACATAAATTTTACACGACTGATTCAAATTTATGCAAGATTGTTTATACATATATGTATTTAATTTATTTATGTTACATGCAATTTATTATTCATAATAATTATGTATTTTAGAACTTTAAATATATATTGGTGGTTTGATTGATGTATGATTCAGTCTTTATCTTGCAATCAGTCAGCTAGACTATGAGCAGATGTGTTGAGAGCTGTTAGACGTTCAGAGCAAAATCTCCATCGAGACTGCTCCTCTCTTTCAACCGTGTCTATCAAGACTTAGGATTTGTCGCCTTTTAAGCCTATTTATTAGGTCCGGTATGGTTAAAGTATGGTTATCTTATAAAGTAACACGAAAATATTTCAAATTAAAAATATATTGAATACCGTTGAGCAAAGATTTTAGCAAAAATGTGTCCGGTATATGTCGAATTTTATACGGAAATTTTAATGTAAGTAATATTTATTATTATCCATTACGCATTGTGTATATCTAAGGGGTGATTTTATCGCTCGTATCAGTCGCTATTACACGCTCACCCTGTAGATCTGATAAGATAAGCTGACAGATGCTAGGGCGAATTATGTTTTACATTTTTATCGCTTTTACTATTTAAGGGCGGGATGCGACGCTTTTGGGGGTACTTAAGTCGCTTAAAATTTTAAACCAGTGAAAAAATCGGTAATAAAAAACATTCAAGAGACACATCAAGGAAGTTCTAAAAGCAAGCAGAGTGTAAAAACTATAACTGTTTAATAAGCACACTAGAATACGTAAGTATAAGTACAATACTGTAGAAAAATCCCTAAAGAAAACGCTTCCCGCTTAAGACGTTTCGTCTGTAAAAGCGTCATTTTGTGTATAAGTGAACTTTAAAGAGATTTTAGCGCAATTTCGTTTAGCGCCATCTCGTGTTTACATATGCAAACACTCTTTCACTGATGATATAGACAAAGTATATGTCGAAATGAACGTTTTGCAGTTGAAATTCCTGAATTTTATTCCACTACTAGCTGATCCGGCAAACGTCGTTTTGCCATGTTTATCATTTATAATACAAAATAGGGGTTGATCGTAGAGGGGTGAAAATTAGGGGTTGTATGTATTTTTTAATGCTGTATCATAAAAAAATAAAAATTTAAAATTTTGTCTAAAAAATAAAAATAAAAATTTAGGGGTGGACTACCCCTAACATTTAGGGGGATGAAAAATAGATGTTGGCCGATTCTCATAGATACCGGATAAGCACAAAAAATTTCATCAAAATCGGTCAAGCCGTTTCGGAGGAGTATAGCAACGAAAACTGTGACACGAGAATTCTATATATTAGATTACGTTTCACATTAAAAAAAATAGGCGCTACAACCTTTTTAGTTCTGGGTCTCGAATATCTGTTTCATGTTCATTTGTCTTTCTAATCGACAAGAAGGCGATCAGAATTTTGTTTCTGATGCCGTAGAAGTTTTGAGTTTATATGCCGGTTTCGACACGATGTTTGTATTTTGGAGCGAGTACTAAATGCGAATATACAAAGTCTACTACCTACTAAGGCCAACACTGTTCACGCTATATTGCTGTATTTATAATAATAATAATAAAAACTTTATTAATGACAGAAAGGTTTGTGACAGAAATCATAAATCGCTAGTCCCAACACTAGGGAGGCCCTGTGTTGTGGGTAACTAGAAAACAATTATTTCGTGGTACCTACATGTTAAAATTAGTTTAAAAATGTGATATGAAAAAATGATAATAAAAAATAAAAAATACCAATAATAGTTATAAATTTAGTGTTACGTATGAAGTGAATGAGTGAGTGTGTGAATATGTGAGTTTGCGCATGTATTTGAGAATGTAGCTGAAAGTTGTTATGATCGTGCACTGTGTCTGTGTTTATGAAACCTCAAAGTCATACCAAGATATGTAGTAATGCCTCTGTGGATTCGAAATCCAATTTGGCTAGTGTAGTTTCTATGTGACTCGCTAATTTATATCTGGATAGTTTTACGATCTCAGAGTCCATAGATTTGGAGATTTTGTTATAAAGGAAGGGGCCCCTAAATGTAAATACTTGAAATCATTGTATAACATAGGTTACTTTGTCCTAATATCAGACCCAGGTAGTAATTATTCATTTGGCACACGTCTCTAATAATACAGCGATCGTTTCGTCCGTTTGTCGTGTGGATTACAAATTAGTAGATGTAGGGTGATCTTTGTGATAAAGTTAAATAGGTGGGTGGTAAAATGCCCGTGACAGTTTTACATTATAAAAATAATTTAAAACAATTATAGGGTAGTAATATTAACAATTATTTTAAAAAACTTCTAAAAGTTTACTACAGAAGAGTATGTAGGTACTTAACAATACAGGAATATTTTATTAGAGAGGAGTATCACCTGATGTTAAGTAATACCGCCGCCCGTGGCCCACTCACATTGGCTCGTAACTGCTGGCCTTTTAAAAATTGGTACACCTTTTTTGGAAGGACCCAAAGTCGAATTTGTTTGCAAACCAAATAGTGGTGGTGCGCGGCAAAAACTGCCTAAGAAACGCTCAGTTGTTCATCAAACTAGTTTTTCTGTCCCTAGTTAAAAGACAAGTGTCTGTATTGCAAATGCAACAATGCCTTTTGGTAAAATAAATATATTATTATTATATTAGCTATTTTTTTGTACGATTTGTAACATATGTATGAATCCTTACGTTACGTAAGTTTAATTCTTATACATACTTAAAAAATGAATGCAATATAACTTTTACCGACTTAAAACAAAAGATGAGGTTACGAATTCAACGTGAATTCGTTTAGAATAAGAATAATTTTCATCCTATTTATTGAAATTTAAATAATTTATAAACTGGATGAAACCTGGCTTATCAATTCGAATCCATGCCGCCATAATCGTAATATTGCCAACGTGACTGGCTATCGAATTGTGTGCGCGTACGCATTTATGGATATATTAGCTAATTTTATAGTTCATAGAACGTGTTTGAGACGGTTTTAACATTCAGAAAAATATATAACATATAACTTACGAAAATAAAAGTATCAGGTTTTATTAATCACAAAGAGATATTTATTTCAATATTTCGTGATTAAAATTTAAGTGCGGAAAAATGAAGTCCGAAAGGTAAATAACAAAGTTTTATAACATATGGGGTTGAAGATTATGCTAAATATTTATCAATCACAAAATATTGGTTGTTTGTAAAGTAGGTTTACGATCGAGATGTTTACGTGATAACGTCTTATTGGTGATATAAGTTTTTGGGAAGTAAGGAATTAATGAAGATAACAATTTTTTCAAATTTTAAATTACATCTATCGTTTTATTCACACTTTTGATGATAAATTTCGAGTGTAAAATGACAAGTTTACTTATTCGACTATGATATACATTTTTCTTCATACATTCACGGAATGACTGGCAGCGCTCGAGATGAGACGGGAGATCGGTCCGTCTCTCTCTCGTTATACCTGCGATCGCGCTCGTGAGGTTTTGGTGTGACACAAGTTTCTGAACATGTCACCCGACTAAAACGATTTTAAAGACGTTATCACGTCAAAAAATAAATATAACTTACCTTGAATGGTGCGTAAAGAGGTCTGACTTTGAGGGTGGTGGAGGCACTAACGCGGGTCCCAATCCGAGCCCTAGGCCTCCGCCTAATGTCGGCGAAAACCGGTACAATTCACTGCAATAAAATATAATGATTTTAATAGCTTAGACTTTCACAATATCAAATTAAAACAAAAAGTTTCAAGTCGAAACAGCTTAAGTGTATCTGTTGAAGGGCGTTGGAAGTTGATTACAAAAAATTTGTTTATTAATTCGGCTAAAGTTACACGTTTTATATTAATTAAATTTGTTTAATGCAACTTGGAGAAGGATTGGACCTTACCTTGATAGACTAGAGGTGCTGATGGGTAGCGACGTTGGGTACGGACTTCGAAACCCGCTCGCTGCCGACGATATTGGATACATACTAGGCGTGTGCCTGAAATATTTAAACACTATTTATAATGCCTTTTAAAATAGCTCTAACTGTTTTTAAACCTTAGATCTCGCTCTCTATGGTTTCTGTAAAAATTGACAGAAACACTTTTAACGATTGACATTTGACAGCTGTCACTATTGACGTAATTATTAATACTATTCAAATTCAAAACGAATACTGCAGCAGCTATAAGGAAGAGCAGTGTTGGCCTAGTGGCTGTGCACCAATGTGACTTTCTATGTGCGCAATTATCACTAGGTGGTACGGTGAAGGAAAACATCGAGAGGAAACCAGTATGCCTTCAACTCAAATACGGGACGGTATGAGTCGGTCACGACGTCCTGTATTTAAGTCAGCAGTGCACAGACAGGCTGATCAGAACTGCATTTGCCCCATGAGACAATTTGGACTTTGAAAACACATTTAAATTGTTAGTATAAATATTTTATATGTAATTTTTGTAGGTTAAGATGTATACGAACCACGAGGCAGCGACTTGTGACATCTCTGGACTAAGCATGGGGTAAGGGTAGGCCCCACCCGGGAAGGGGTACATTGGCGTCCGCGCCAGACCCGCCGCTAGAATAAATCAACTAATATTAATCATATGTACATGTTTATCATATTAGTTAATAAATACATATCAATCAATTATGAATCAAGCAACTGAAACTAAGATAATAAACTTTTTAGAATTTAGAAGTTAGTTCATCACTATCACCAACTATCAGGAATATTAATGGTCTAAGATCCCGCTATACAACGACCTTCACCGAGATGCTTATTTAATGAAACTTATTTTATATATAATTTAATATGTCAATAAATATAATCCATATGGGTTGCCTAGCAAATTTCAGTCCAGAGTATTTTTAATTAATTTAAAAAAAAAATATTTTTTTAAACATTTCACCGGTATGATTATTAGATAAATTCTATACCAATCCAAAGTATGAAGCCCATAGAATATGCAAAAGTTAGCTTGTTTTTAATCAATTAATTATTTATGTGTATATTTTTTATGTGACACTAAAGTATATATACATCTTTAGTATAAAAGAAGGTTATAGTGATACATATATAATACTACCCTGATTAAAAATATTGATTGAAAAAAGTTCAAAAAACTTACTACATGCTAATTATTAAAAAAAATTTTTTTTTTAATATTAATTAAACATACTCTGGACTGAAATTTGCTAGGCAACCCATATGGATTATATTTATTGACATATTAAATTAAATATAAAATAAGTTTCATTAAATAAGCATCTCGGTGAAGGTCGTTGTATAGCGGGATCTTATACTATAAAAGACTCACCAAGTTTGGAATCTATCTGGTATGGCGGCGGGATACCCATATGCGCGGGTGGTGGTTGCCCCAACTCCCCCCCGGGACAGAATAAGGACAAGCTGCTACCTGCTGGTAACCCCATTTTCCCCGCCTGTAACAAATGCATAATAAATTAAAATTATTGTAAAATGTTAAAAATATTATAAAAATTATGTTTGATAATAATTAATGCGAACAGTATTTATTAGGTAAAAGAAACAGATTATGTATTTATTGATTATAAGTAGGGCTCATCCCTGACCTATTCTATGGTAGCCCGTCAAGCCCAAACCTGATTTCTGGTTGACGATCTCACAACTTGCATAAAATATTAACTTGTCCTCTTTATAGAATTCACTAAAAAGTGTACAAATTATGTAAGTAAATATTATGTAAGCGTATTAAATTTTAAAAACCTTAGCAAAATCTCGCACAAAAATACGCGGCCCCGAAGACATTATTAGTGACATTTTAAATGTCATTAATCGGCTACCTTTGAAATTATATTTTATAAAACGCCTCGAAAAAGTTTAGTATCGAAAAAACAAATTCAACTAAATACTCTTTCGTTAATGTAGAATAAAAAATCAAAAGTCAGTTGAATTTATAAAAATGTCGCATAAATTATCAAAAGAATAAAGTTCAATAGATCGAGCTAAACATTCGAGTAATGGTGAATGCGAACAAAACCGAATAGGGGGCATAGCAAGACGCGTCATTAGCAAGTAAATTGGCGCCCGGCGTATAAATTTCGTTCCCTCCAACGCCCAATTATGCAAAATGGCGCCCAACGAGCATCATCCAGACGCGCTGCAAGTACCTCACCTCTAATTAAACTGGGTCTTCTTTTCAGCACTTTATTATGCGAAATAAACGACAGTATCGCGGCTGACACTAAAGCTTAAATTAATTATGGCTCTCATTGGGCACTGTGTGCGTTTTGTTAAACTGTTTCGAATGAAAACTGATTATAATTACGCAATAGAACTCTGGAGTGAGAGGGTGAAAAATAACACTCGTAAATCGCACTGACTCTAACACATACTTGTAAGAAACTCTATAGCGAAAATTAATTACAAGCAGAACTCTTTCAATCTATTTTCATCATCTTAACAAGATGTCGTGTTGTATAGTCTATGGCTATTCATTCTATGCTTCATAAATAAATGATTATACATTTATTTAGGGCTTCCCCTAAACCCGTTTTTAATAATTGAATTTAAAACGAAACTCGTTGACAATTCTTTCGTCGCTCCTTCCCATTCGAGCAGGAACTGCTTATTAAGACAATAATTACCACGAACAAAGACTCCACTAATTAATAATAAAACACGCACAAACAAAGCCCTCCATTCACGCTCGGGACAGCGGATAAAAAACGAAAAGAAAAAATAACCGAAACGGTGGTCGAAAAGCCTCGACATGCGAGGACGAACAAAAAAGCCCATAGACAATGATGACAGTCGAGACGCATAATGCGGGAGCAGAGCCCGTTCTTAATTTGAAAATATTTCCATAATAAGATTTGTCTATGGCGCGACTATTAACAAAAGGCCAAGCCGCTTTGTTCAAATGACAGCCTCGCGATAATTAAATACAAAAAAATTAACCCACGCAATTACTATGGCTACGATATCGTGGTCTCACAAGTTCCCTAGTTATTAGCTAAAGAACTTTACTCGTTAAAACTTGCGTTTTTGAAATTAGTAGGTTCACGTCTTTTCAGTTCTCAGCATGTATTGAGAAGGTCCCTAATGAAGGCCAGGTGGAGTGGCCGGCTATTGAAGGTACGTCAAGAGGGTAGTTATTGAAGTCGTATGAAAGCCGCGTGACGTCACCGCCACTCAAGCGACAAGCTCCAGTCGCTAATTGGAACTCGTGGCGATAGGACGCGAGAAATGTTACCTCAATCGACTAATACTTCAAATTTGAATGGGTTTGTTAACGAGCGGCCGGCTGAATGTTGCGAATGGAGTCGAGAGCGCGGTTAGCATTCGCTAACTAGGCGCGTTATACATGCTTATTTTTATTGCCTATTTCCGAGTTTGAATTTCGAAATGTCAATAATCTCTAGCTGTCGATGTCACAAAATTTCCCTTCAAAATGGAATTTCACGAGAGCTCCGGTTAAACGGGCCCACACAAGCGTACGGCGTACACCCCTTTAGTACGCCAATGCGGACGAAGTAGGGCGTAATATCTTGAGAGTTCGCCCCCGGGGTAGTGGGCGTGGAAGTAGGATGCTGCGTTGCTATGGCGACCATGTATAGGGGTGAGAGTACACGTGGCTGCGATGGTGTGGGTGCAAGGGGGAGCCTTGTGTTAGTATGAGTTAGTCTAGGTGTCAGACGACCTTGGAAGTTTTGGTCTACTTGCACTTCCCTTTTTATTTCCCTCTGTGACTGAGGAACTGACCTTGAAAAACGTGTCAGTGTAATTACGCTCTTCAATCTCTTACCTCGTTTTGTACGAACATCTGAGACTTTCAGTATTACCTTGAACGTACATTTTTTGTTCTATGCTTTCCTATCTTCTTCTTCAACGGTAAATGGTTTAACAACTAATCTTCATATCATGATAAAGCCGAAATCATTAATTTTCAATACTAATCTCATTCAGAATAAGCCGGAAATCTGCACGGAAATTCGCTGACGAGAAAGGCGGATCTTCGTTCAACCTAAATATACGTATATTCGCAAACAATCATTTCCTCGAAAGAATTGCTTAATAAGTTAGAAATTGAGTTTTATCGTTATTTTTTTTATATTGACAAAATTTTGAAAAACTACTAAGTGTATTCTTCTATTATTTTGACTTTCATTTGATAGTGGTATCAAATTTATTCAAAAAATAATACGTAAAATAAATAGTATTTAACTACAATTTGTACTACCTATGAAAGTTCTTCAGCTAAAAATGGAATACATACAAAAATTCAATATGAATTTTAATATATTAGTAACGCCTTATGCCTGAGCAAAATTTGCATAGTATCATTTCGAATTCCGCTGACCCATCCCAAAATTAATTTCGTTCGCATCCCTGTACCTATAGAGCCTCCGAGAAAGGTCAACAACCCCCAACCCTTGATACCCTTGGATTTGAATATTCTATTCCTTTTTAAGCCTCCCATTTTCCCGACTTAAACAAAAGGGAGTTTAATGTAATTTTGAATTTGCATTAAATATTTTTTGTAAAATTTTTATACATACAACGTTGCTACTTTTATCAGATTTGTTTGCTAAATAGAAATGCCTAGATTCTATCAACCACAAGATGCACTTTAAACAAGAGGTACTACTTGCTATGCTAATTAATGTATGAGCTAATTATATGTCAAGAACCAAAAAACGCCGATCAGCTAATATGAAGCTCATACATATTAAAATCAAATAAAATTATTTTTAAATTAATATATAAAGAGACTAAGGTCTTTTAAAAAAAATGCTTATGGCACACATTTTCATTCTCAAACTCAAAAAAACCCGAAGGAGGTTATCAATTCGGTGTTTTTTTTTCGTTTATATTGAACAATAATGTCAAATAACCTTACAAAACTGTATATAAACAAATAAAAATTAACCAATAGAAGATTCCAATTTCAAAAATAATTTATAATGGAATATATATATATTTTATTTTAATATTGATTTAATATATATTAACTTTGTATTGCAATACTCGTAATAGCAACATTACATTTTGCTTTATTCAAATATCAAATTGTAACAGCCATATTAAACCAAATTATACACTTAATGAGAAAGTCAACACGACGAAAAGCTCTATAAACGTTGAGGTATGATAATAATTTATTTTATTTATTGTATTTATTTATATAATGTCTACGTTGAAAGTTTTACGTTCACCACCACAAGATGTTTATACAATATTTATCGCAAAATCATCAAGTTTATCAACTAATACAGCTACAGTTATAGTTCAGACTCACGTTACTGAAGGCAATTGTTTTATACAAATTGGTTAACAGAGGTCAATTTCGAACAGTATATACGTAGATACTATGTTATATGTTAATGGACAAAATCAAATTGGTTGCGATTTTTTGCTTTTACATATTTTTGTTATTTTTTTAAAATTTATAATACTACAAAATGTAATTATTTTATTTGATCTAACACGCTGTTTTATTTTTTTATATATTATTTTTATTACTCTTTAATGTATAATATTCTACAGTTTCGATATTTGTAAATATGTGAGGAACATGTATACTAACTTTTTTAGTATAGTAGTTTTATTCTAAGAGTACATTGTCTTCACATATAATAATTATTTAACTAATGTAAACAAAATATTGTAAACCTATTTGTATTATATAGTAAGTAAGTGTGGAGTTTCTTGCACATTCTTCTCCACACGAAACTACCTTTTGGAAGGGGTAACTAGAATCTTCTATTTTATTGACGTTCAAAGGTGCCATTTTAGGTGGTCTAATTGAAATAAATGATTTGACTTGACTTGACTTGTTAAAATAAATTAAAGTATTAAAACTTTGTGTGTATAATAAAACAAAAATTCACAAATTACGTCATAAGTTTAGGTTATATACTGCATAAATTCTTTAAACATATAAAACTTAATCATAAATTTAATGTAGACATGTTAACGTAAAAGGTATGTAAAAACTTACTATACAACTATCCGGTATCGTGCGAAATAGCGGTGTTTTGTTCAGAATAAATGGCTACAATATCCTTTTATACTAAACTATTTCAGGTTTTATGAATGATTAAAGTATGTAACGTTCTGAATTTCAGTTGAAAAATGTATTGTAAAGAAAATGTTTCTACATATGAAAGCAGTTTAACAATGTAGATAAAATGTTTGTACATTAATTAATTAATTAGATTTTTTCCTTTTGTAAAACGTTACGATGCGGGGCGGGGATTAAATTACGCGTTATTGTTAATATTTTTTTCGACTTACACCACATAATAGTAACTAAAGAGTCACTAGATGGTCACGAAACGTTTGTACTTAATTTATTTCACTAACTAATACTTGAAATTTAGAAATATCTAACAGTAAGCAAAATATTCAACAGCTCTGCAAAACCTCGGGTTAGAGTAGGTGGAAGAGGTCATTTAGGACGAAAAATATTTACCAAAATTTAGTTAATTTTCACCTCGTATAGCAGAGTTAGAACCAACGACGGTTCTACGAAAGGGCATGTATGTTCCAGTTCAAAAGCTACAGCTACATTTATTTCGTAAGATAAATATGATAATTTGTACTATCTATCTTTAGTCCACGTTTTATACAATAATAGCTCTACAAAGTGATATGTCACAGATCGAAACTAAGAACAATTTAACGCTAAAATAAATCGTCAGCGCAGTCAGTGCAATAATCCTTGTACCAATTTATATCTTTCACAAGGGATGTATCAAGGGCAGAGTTACAATGTCGGGAATGGAACAGAATGAGCCGGCTATCAATCTCAATCTGCTAGCGCTTAACCATTGAGTCACCGAGGTACAGTCAGCATAACAATGAGCTATAAAGAATTGTCATGATTTTGGTTTAGCTGGCATATATGTTTGCTGACTTCACACAAATTTAACGTTATACAAGTCGTTGTAAAATTTATTCTGAAAAATATACGAGACGGAATCTGAATTTATTAACATGTTTCGAAGTAAAATATTCAAGTAAAAATCTCACTTAAATCCGGAATGCAATCAAAATAGCGCTGCCTTTGTCCGCCGAACAAGGTAACATCCGAAAATGGCATTTATTTATTGAATTTCTCTGCTGACTGTACAGCGAAATGGTTTATTTGCACACACAAATTGTTTATTTATTTTGTCAGTATGGTTTAAGTTTTATTGAAATATACTTGTTAAGTATTTCGTGCGCGCGTTCGTTGCATTTCTTCGGAACATCCTGCCAAGGATAGCTATCACAGGAATTTTGTATAAATGCTCTCGAAATTAAATTTGAGCTTTATTACAGATAGATAAGGACCAAAGTTGTATGAGGTTTATTTATAAATCAGTGTGAGCGATTGTCTCCTCTGCTAATCGTAAAAATTCTCTCCGGTTCAATTACTGAGTGTGTCAGATACGATTCCGCTTCAATGTGTACTTTGTACTGGCCAACAACGTTAAATCAGTCCTGGTTAAAGAGCTGGGCCTAGGTCCTTAAGGTGTATTCACTCTTGACGGAGGCACGGATTAACGGAACTGTTGGGTTTTAGTGGGTCCAATGCTCATGGGCCAACCCCCATACTCCCCACGTCAAGAACAAGGTCCTTTACAAAGTATAGATAGAGCATAGCTATTACTGTGTCTGGCCGGTTTGCTACTGGGCTTTACAGGGTGTGCAACGTTAGCAATTCCCGCATAACCCACAAAGCTGTTACAGTATGCAGAGAGACTTTTAAAATTCTAAAAAACCATAAAGATCATCAAGATTGTTAAAATAAGTGAGCTTTGACCTAACAAAATCAGTAGCCACCTAAAAAAAGTGTAGGTGATCAGCCTTTTGTCTGACACCAGTCATCGACTCTTATGGGTTTAAGTTACGATATTTTCATTCACCGTACGAGAGTTAATGGTGCACATAGACGGAAGAGTCTATTGTTACACAGCCGGGGTTTGAATCTACGACCTTTGGAATGAGAGTCACACCGAAGCTATTTTGCCAACAGTACTGGCATATATCTATTCATATACTTTATATATATATATATATAGCCAATATTATATTAAAATTACCATACAAAACGTGTTTTATCTATGAAAATGATAGATGCTAAAATTAGCACTAATCATACACAATAAATGTATCGAAATAGTTCTTCAAATAAACTGAAAACGGCTAATAGGCAACATTAATGCTATACTAAATAAATCATAGACACTAATTGATCGACAATAAATATCACAATAATAACATAATTGACATGAACGGTCACTTGTCAGGGGGCATTTAATAGACAACTAGAAGAGGTTAATTTCCCTAATAAGCATGTCCTTAATGGCTAGTTTCTATATTATACGAAACGTTTTTAGTGCAATGAACTGGGGTAGCAGGTAAAATATTTTTGTTCATACTAATGTTTCATCATCGGAAATCGCAAAAAGATGGGAAGGCCTATGTCAAAAGACCTGATCAACAGAACTGGTTAAAGAAAAAAAATAATAATTTGACGTTAAATTAAAAACAAAACTCGAATGTAAAATATTGATCTATTGCATTCCAGTGTGGGGTGGTGCTTATAAAACGAAATTAATTACATTGTAAAGATCGCAAAGAGCTCTGTTAAAGGTGATGTTTTTCAAGAGAACTTATTCAAGTATTGATTTATACAATTCAAGTAATCTTCTTACCATCCGCAAATGGTTTAGATGTATCCTTAGAAATCATAGCACTTCTGGAAAGGCGTAGGAAGGACCTAGTGTGTATTATACCTCACTCACAGGTAAAACTAAATTCTTGCACCGCCAATAAACTTAATAGGATCTTTAATATTTACCCTAAGTTATTAAACGAAATTAAAACAATAATTACCAAGTGGCTTTGTGCACTAAACTATGAAGAAACTGAATCAGTAAAATAATATTCTAATCATTTTTAATTTTCACAATGCACTTACTCTCTTTTACACTAGCACTCTCCACCTACCATTCCATCCATCCCTTCCTAACATTAAAAACTAAATCAGTGGCGCTACAACCTCTTTAGATCTGGGCCTCAGATTTCTGAATCTGTTTCATGATCGTTTTTAAATCTAATAGGCAAGTACCTAAGTGATCAGCCTCCAGTGCCTGACACACGCCGTCGACTTTTTGGTTCTAAGACATGTCGGTTTCCTCACGATGTTTTCCTTCACCGTTCGAGCGAATGTTAAATGCGCACATAGAAAGATCAAAGAAAGTCCATTGGTGCACAGCCGGGGATCGATCCTACGACCTCAGGGATGAGAGTCGCATGCTGAAGCCACTATGCCAACACTGCTCAACATTACATGAATTACACATTCTGGTGTGTACAAACTTGGATCTTAATTAGTAATAAGTCTCAGTTTTCTATTTTTATATTTTAGTAACGTTTGTTAAGTTTAATTACATTAATCCGTTGGATGAGCCGAGTAGATCCTGATGCCAAGCAATACCTGCTATGACAATGTAACTTGATATTGAGGAAAGAAATGTTGAATAAAGAAGTAAAACCGCAATAAATTTTTAAGCGCAATAATCGTGAGAAAACAATAATGTGACAAATGACAAGTGTCTGAAGCCGTTTAACATAAATGGGGACAATTAAACCACGACACGTCAAAGGGTTAATACTCGGTTGTCTGCGTGTAATGAGGTCCTATCGACCGGTGTAATTGAGGGTTAGATTGGTTTTTAGATATTCTATATGACCATTCCTTATAAAAAATTCTTGCTTTTAACTGTTTTAAAATTATAAATTTTAATAGACAAACAGACCAGCTACTTAAGTCATTATCTATGGACGAAAGACTCTAGGGTATCTGGTATGTTCTGTCAAGTCAAGTCGATCCGAAAAAATCGGTTGTCTGTAAAGTCGGTTTACTGAAGATAGTTGAACGTGACAACGTCACGAATCGCTCACTCAAGTAGGAGAGATACAGATGTCGAACGCTGAAGAGCGCGGAGTCCGATTGTGCCTCTCTGTCGCTTCGCGCTCTCCCTTGCACTTCAAGCCTTAAATGGAACGCCTCAGAGCGAGGTAACGCCGCATGAGTCATGCTTTTTCGTGCGTGCAGCCGGCTCCATCGATTTATAAGACGTTGTCACGTCAAAAAAAACAGAATATACGAGTAGAAAGATATAAATACCTATCCCTGTCCAACAACGTTATTTCATGTTTCTAACCCACATATTGATAGAAATAAACAGTCAAATTGCACTCTTCTGTCACTTTTCACCATAGCATACACCCAATTTGAGAGAAAGAGACGAATCAGTACGTAAAAGTACGTAGTACCGTATAAAAGTTACGCTATCGGCATTCAAAGCAAATTAGTATTCTTTAGCCCAGTTAACCCCGTTTAATCGCATAAATATAAAATACTAAATATCGTGTAATGAACAGGTGGAGGGTAACCCTGCATGTGACGCGGCGCCCGCGGCGCCACTTCAAAGGAATATAAATGTATGAATTGTTTAGCGAAAATCCACCCGCGGGCGGGAGGGACCTTGTGCATGACGGCGTTTAGAAAATGTTTAGCCTTGCTTGTTATTGTAACGAGGTATATATTGATTCGGCTTTTCGAGCTGAGCACCATTTCCAAATAAAATTTCCGACCACAGCTTTTAGTTTTGTATAGGTTTTTTTCTTTATTAGGTATAAATAACAAAAAAGTTTAATTGCATTGTATTGTATATTAGAGGACAAATCTTTGTGTATAATTTATTTTATTATTATTTATTACTAATATACATTGAAATAAATAACTAAACTTAACATAAACTAAAATATATCATTAAAAGGAGTCCCTTTAGGCAAGGTTCCGAAGATACTGGCAGCGTTCCCCCTTTGAATTGCTAGACTAATTCTTTGTCCGAGGTAGCTGCCAGATCTTCGGTCTCCTGTGATGTCGACTAACCTTTTTGAAATTTCTTAAAAAAAAAAACTACAGGGTTATTACTTAAGATGTCATGTGGAACATGGTGTAATGGTTGAAGCTCCTTACAAACATTGTGTAAAAAAAAACTTGGCAATTAAAAAGAGTGGCGGAGAGTTTATTGGCAGATCTTCTCTTCTGTTCTACGCCCTTGATTTGAGAAAGTTGTAAAATTAGAAGCATTTCATATATTTTTTTTGACGTTCATAAGTGTACATTGTGTTACTTGACTTTGCTCATTTATGCTATTTTTTTGAGTTCTAGTTAATAAATAAAGCCTTTATGAAACAGATTTTCGGCCAGGTTGCTTTCGGACATAGACCTCGTCTATCGCCAATTCAAATTTATTGAGTTCTACCTTATAAATGGCAACTGAAACCGAATGGATAATACATAATATTACAGATTTTTTAATAGGCAAAACAAAAAGATGGCAGCCAATATGAGCCAACCTCAAAAGGAAAATCTAATGTGATGGTAGACGTCATTTCACCGTAAAATATTACCGGGGGCCGGGGAGACCGCGCCCTGTTATTTCAGGGTTAATACTTGTTAATATTGGGTAATGCCCGTATTTATTTGCAACGATTTTTTATATTTCTTGTTAAGTTAACAAGCTTATATATTCGTACATGTTATATGAATGTTTCAAGTACGTTTCGATATATTCGGAAAGGATCTTTTATGAAACGAAAGGAAAATGAAATTAAAATATTATATTATTCTACTGTGAAATAGTATTACCTATGTCGGTAGAATGATGTATCAAATAAAAATGAAATGTTTATTGTAATAACACCATATTTAATAAATCAATATTAAGCAATAAAATACAGTATTTACAATATACTTATATCTATCTAATAATTAAAAATATATAAATTGAAAACTAAAACAAATTTTAAAAGTATGCAGCATTTCATTGTATAAGTAAATAAATTAATAAATAACACTTATAAACTAATTTTTACTTTCGATAATCCAAACTAAAAGAAGAAGGAATAACCTGGAGTGAAGTCAAAAGAGCTACCAAGTCCAATCAGGCTGTTCTACGCTGGAAACCATTTGCCCCACATAGGACAAATCAGAAATGTCAGTGCAAACTTAACACCATCTTTATGGTTTGAGCAAATGAATTACTTCCATAATAAATTATTATTATAGTCCATACAACAAAAACGGATGTGAGAAATCGCGTTATATTGTCGCAAAACAACGCTGGGTGGACATTTAATAAATCATCAAGATAAGTGGTGATGTTAACCTGCTAATCCGGCTTTAATTACTCCTCATTACGACTTTCCCATAGCAAAAACGGCGACCATAAGGTTCGTATACGGTAAGGTTCGGTCGCAATATTTCTATTTTAATTACAGCCGTCGATATCAGCAGATTCCTGTCTTGCCTACTCGGGAGACGGCTGGTATAGTGCTGGGATGGTGTTGTCGATAAATCCCAAATCGACAGTTTGCTAGACCACAATATTTGAGATCGTAGTGATGATTTACTTCTGACCTCATATGGCCTTATCGTGAACAACTGGCATCTCTGAAACTAAATTATCTATTTTTTTCGATTGGTAATGCGTTGCGCATCCCGCAGCGTGACAGCCAGCTACCCAAAAACCCACGACACCACCAGCATTCGCCCGAGGCGAGACAAGGGAACGGCGTAGCATTGTCCGCAAAATTATCTATCTGCCTTGTAAAGGCTTAAACGTAAAATATTTGCTTTAATTAAGTTAAAATTAGATGTTCCTTAACGTGTAAAAATTACTTTAACTCTTGCTAATTTGTTAAATTTATTTAAACCTGTCTGACAGCAATCCAATAAATAAAGCTGAATTGTCAAATCAAATCATTTCAATGATAATTCTCTTTAATCCCAATAATTATATTCATTAAATATTGGCCGCTTAATGTGAATGTTTATCTTAATGTGCGAAAGTTATAAATGCAAATCATTTTCACATGTAAACGTTGCACAAAAACAGAACGACAATTAAGTATCGATATCGATGAAATTAATTCAATCACCGAATCTAACACTATCTAACACAAACAAGACTCGGTAACGAGGTGAAATATTCACATCGCGAGATATACAATCAGTTTTGTAGTTGTCTCTTTCGCGCTCAGTGACTTAGATGCTTGTGTGGAGGGAAAGGAAAAGGATGGCGCGTGCCGGCGGCACCTACAAAGGGGTCGAGTTCGCTTTGATCTCGCCGCCGCGCGTGCGTACGGCTATCGGAGCCTGTGTGAGTTTATGCAGATGAGACGGAGCTGAGAATTTGATAATTGCAAAGATTTATATGTGGCGAACGATTTGGTTATTGAAATGTTTGAATTGTTAATCGTGTTTGCGGATTTCGTTAATTTGCACTTTCTATTTGTCTATGCTTTTATTTGAGAACATTAATTGTAATAGAAAAAGTTTCTATGCCTATTTTATGACTCTATTTCATTTGGACTAACTTGTTATTTGTCTGAGAAAGATGTTTTACCCTAACATTGGTTAAGTTACAATTATTTTAGTTAATAATTATAAGCGCAAAGGTTAGTAAGTGCGTTGCCGGCCTTTTAACGCTCTTTTCTTTAAGGACCCTAAGTCGAATTGATTCCGAAATACTTCAGTGAGTAGCTTGTTCCACGTAGTCTCTGAATAGCAGAGATTCTGGTGTTGGCTTTGAGGGCAGGGGTTCGATAAAATGGAAGAACTCCCTCTGTTCTGTTGTATGCCTTTAAAATCTTTTATTTTTAATGTTGGACTTTATTTATGAACATGGGAGTAATTAATAGACTAGAATAATCAAACAATAACTAAGTTTGTCGAAGACAAAGTAGCTGGTATCGGCAAGTAAACAATTAATATTTCCATTGAAACAATGTATTTCCCAAGGTGCAAGTTTTCTTTGTGTATGGCCTTATAATAAATCGAGAATTTCTTTTTAACTACAGGAAAACTAAACAAAAAGTGAGAAAATTACGAAAGGCGCCGATTTCCCTGTCCATTGTCGTTTGTATTTTTTTTTCATCTTATTTAGCGCTTTGTCGGCGAGCCCTTTGAAGTTCCGCCCATGGGGGTGTCACAAATTGCGTCATGCTCGTATTTTGTAGCGTAAACACGATTACCTCTACCACTTGTCGCGAAACGAATCGAGGTAATTGTGAGTTTCGTCAGACTTAACACACTGTTTACTTAATACGAACTGCTAATAAGAGCGGAGACCAGAAAGATTAGTTCGTCATGTAGAATTCTCGTGAATATTGGAGGTTTGTGTGTTTAATACATATTTGTAACGTACAAATGTTTTTAGAAATCTTATAATAATCATGCTCTGACAGTGAAGTGACTGTCAACTGTTAACTTCGGTTATTAGCAGGTGGTTGTAATAAGTGTGATTTATAAACCTTCTTTTAAAGTGGATTTAAATATGTATATTAACCTGATTTAGACTTAAACTTATTTCTAAGTTGGTACAAAAATATTAACTGTCACTATTCGCCAATTCTATTATATAAAATGTGAAGCTAGTCCCGCCGACAATATCTCTCGACAATATTTAAACCGAGAACAAAAAGTAGGGGCAGTAATCTACGCGAGTTTAGAGCTAAGCGTGTGTTGTGAGATTTGACAAGTTGGAATGTCAACAGCCTCTGACATTGCAATATTATGATTTCAGCGGAAAAAATATTTTTTTCATTTCAACAACGTGACCAAAATTGAAAATATACCCTAGTTCCGGGATTACTCTATTCAAACAATGGATAGCCATCGGCTATGTTATACGTTTTATAATTATTAATGTGTTTCAAAATAGGGTTCTGTTATATGGACTAATAATACCAAATTCCGTAGACACTTGTCTATGGCAATTGTCTATGCGTAGAGATGTAGGGTCTCTTTGCATCTTCATCCGAATGTACCATAGACAGTGTTCGGAGGAGATGTTCGAACTAATGGCGCTGAGTTATATCATCGGACGTCGTACGAAATTCCACCCGTATCATCTAGACGTTCCTGACAACTGAGCGTTTTTTAAGACAAGACAAGACAAGAAAAGGCCACAAGCGAGAGCCTTCTGACCTTGGGAGTGTCCATGGGCGGCGGTATCACTTAACATCTAGTGAGCCTCCGTTTCCCTGTTCTATAAAATAAGGGTCTCCTGCCCGTTTGCCCCCTGTTTTATAAAAAAGGGTCTCCTGCCCGTTTGCCCCCTGGTCTATAATAAAAATATTGGGAGTAACGTCGGCTCCACAAATAAATGATCAATATTTATTTTTTGTGTTATGTCATTACGCACGCTAAAGTCCTCTCGGAAAACACAACTTTTGCTTTTTTGACTGTAAAACAGCCAGTATCTAAATGCGCCTGGTGTTCGTTCTTAATTTAAATATTTAAATCGTATTCGGATTTTAAATTTGAATGCTAAAAATAAAAACGTCACAGTTCACATTAAGAAAATCTATAAATCATACTCGCCCACCAGTTAACAATAAAATAAAAGCGTCCAGTAAGTCAGAATTGCCAAATAATGTTACACAATAAATCATATATTTTTATGTATTTTAGACTGGTTTTAATTTTAGTTCTTAGAAATTTTTTAGTCTATTGATGACAAATATATGGTGATTATTATTTATCTTAGGCAATATTCTTCTAACTATATGTGATAGTTTTTTAGGTTACACACACAACTCACAAGCTAATGCGTACCGCAGTAGTGTATTTAATATTTATATATAGTTTTAAATTATTATGAATATTTTATTTTTTATATGTACTAAATTTTTGGCCATTTATAAGATCAAACGAGGTCGTTTGTTCCATGATAGTGGGTACGTTGCCGGCCGTTGAGGAACGAGTATGCTCTTTTATTAAATACTGGTAGGCAATTCCACAGGTTGGTAGTTTTTTAATTGATTGTTGACGGTTGGTCTTGGCAAGGCAATGGAACTTGGTCTAGGGAACATAGGCTAAAGTTTGTGACGACATTCGCCGAGGGATGGATGGTGGGCAGCTCACTGTTCTCACTCTGCTTGACTTTAGCAATGCTTTCAATACTGTGAACTTTGAAATTCTGCTTGGGTTGCTTCGCTCTATGAATATCTGTCCATCCGCTATTGACTGGTTTCATAGCTATCTTAACGGTCGTCGGCAGCGTATTAAGATGAATGATGCTTACTCTCAGTGGAATAGTATAAGTGCTGGTGTTCCGCAGGGTGGCGTTCTTTCACCTCTTCTTTTTTCTATCTTTATCAATACCCTGACTGCACATCTATCCGCTAGTTATCACCTTTACGCTGATGACCTCCAAATCTACGTTCAGTCTACACTGGATGAGCTTCCTCTTGCAATACAGGCGATGAATGATGATCTTGAAAACATAGCCAACTGGAGTAAAGACTTTGGTCTTCAAATTAATCCTGCCAAGAGTCAAGTCATCATCATCGGAAGCCCTTTCTTTATTTCAAGAGTCAAATGGGCTCCCTGGTGTTTACCTTGACGGTGTGGCCTTGGCCCTCAATAAGACTGTTAAAAACCTTGGGGTCTTCTTCGACCAAACATTTTCCTGGGGTCATCACGTAAAGGAGATCAGCCGTAAACTTTACGCCGCTTCTTTTACTCTGAAACGTCTTTCTAATTTCCTTCCTATCCGCACTAAAACTATGTTAGCGCAGTCTCTTCTGCTTCCTATTCTCGATTATGCGGACTCATGCTCCTCTGATTTGAACGAAGAGCTACTTGACAAGATCGAACGCCTGCAGAATTTCTGCATACGGTTCATATTTGGTCTTAGGAAATATGACCATGTGTCTAAATTCCGCAGGCAGCTGGGGTGGCTACCTATTCGATTCAGACGTCACGCTCATCTTCTTCAACTTCTATACTCAATTCTTTTCAATCCGAAAACCCCTTCTTATCTCAAAAATCACTTTAAATTCTTAGGTCCTTCTAACTATATGTTACGCTCTTCTAATAGATGTTTATTGGAAATTCCTTCTCACACTTCATCCTTCTTAGGCAATTCATTCACGATCTCCGCCATTAAGTTGTGGAATACGCTGCCCGACTCCGTACGATTGGCTACCTCTCTATCATCTTTTAAAACTCTTCTGCATAAACATTTCTTAACCTTATCCTATCCTGATCAATCGTGACTTGTATAAATCTTATGTTTCCTTTTTCATCACTATTTGCTGTCCATGTATTTGTAAGATTAGCTTTTAAGTTTTTAGTCTGTTGTTAATATTTTTTTTTTGTATTATGTATATAGATTAAGGTACTATGTATATATATATATATATATATTTTTTTTATATAACATTTGTTTCTGCACTTCTCGCACGAATCATGTTTCTTTTTTTAGTTTTTTCTTTAACTAGGGTTGCCTGGAAGAGATCGCTTATTAGCGATAAGGCCGCCCGTTGCATCCCTTATATTTTTTTTTGTATTGTGTTTGATTTATTGTTTTTTTGCAACGAAGTGTTAATAAATAAATAAATAAATAGGCTCTTCAAACAATTGTTGAGGTGTAGGACGACTATTGATCACCTCCCTGGAACACATAGCGTACCTGGGGCTTCGGATTTCTATCTGATCATCTTGCCTTGGCATGGACGTGGGATATGCTAAGCTAAGTATTAACTCTGAATATATTCTTAGTTAATACTAAAACTAATACCTAAAACTAAGTATTGCATAAGTAGTTGCAACGTAACAAATTTTCCAAGTACCCTTTATCAAATGATAAATGCAAAATCAAAACACTTCATCGATTATAAATTATTAAAAGCAGCCTCGAGGGGCACTTCACGAAAACTAATAGATTGTTCGTATAAATATGTTGCATATAATAAATCTAGACAGGAATCTTCAAAGCGAAATTTAAATATAACTGTCAAATGAAAGAATTGATGTCACCGTACCAACGAATTAATTTTAACAGTTGAAACGATTTGTGAAAATAAAACGCGATGACAGACCGGTTCTCTATCACGTATTCTTAGTGAGGGAACGTTTTAATATTTCTCAAAATAAAACAAGTGCCTAATAATAATAAAACAGCACATTTAATAGATATCGCTATGATGACTTTACAAGAAACAATAGCTCAAAAATGACGAAATAAACAATCTAAAAGTGAAATTAAAATAACGTAGACCCTTAACTATGTATCAATAGTTCCTCATCATCTTCTTCATCATTTTGTCCACCACCAGAATAAACAAAAAAACAGTTTCAGACATCCATCAAATTGTTAGACATCCGGAAATTCATTTATATCATCATTCAAAAAGCAGTAATACTGAATACAGCAAGAAATAGCAAATTTCTAAAAGATAAAACCATAAAAATTCTGAGCTACAGTAAACAGTTACCAATAGGTATAACAAAAACCAATTTCAGATACATTTATATTTCTATGACCACATTAAAGTAGCGTGCCCTTCTTTGTCAAAGGCCTTATCAAAATCCCGCCATTTCTGTCGGCACTGTACCACTATCTGGTCTATCCACCTTCTAAATTGTCTTCCACTTTTTCGTTTATTGTACCTTGGGCATCAGTATAAGCTAAGATATATAATGTTCCCTATATTATCTAGCGATAATGATACAAGTGCGCAGACAAGTTTTCCCTAGTCCGTAGGATCTAGGATCCAAAGTATGTCCGACGCGACTGGAGATCCAAGAGACAGGTTTTCCTGGACACGGGAGTTTAAACATCGCCGACTTCAAAAATGACTTGGTAACTAAGTTAGATGTTAATTATATAATCATAAGAATTAAGAACTTGACTGTAGACAAGATATATATATATATGAATGTACCTGTAGATGAATCGAAATGAACGTTTTCTTCTTCCATCTCCAACTAACTGAAGATGACATGTTATGTAGCCGTTGGATTGATTAAGTATTATTTTTTCAATATTTTTCGTACAGCAGCCCGCATCAAGCATTATTATTTTTATAAAGTAAAAATTAAGTTTAATTGAGTACAATTTTTTTAAAATATTACTGAGCACAGATGTTGATCAATAAATGTTATAAATATTCATAATAAGCGGAATCTATCGCAACGCAAATAAACTAGTGATAAACTTAATCACGCATAATTCGAATAGATTTATCGCTATTAAAATTCAGACCCAGATTCAATACCAGAACCAAGTTAGTATAACGACCTCTTAGATTTTATGGTGAGACATTAAAGAGAGCTTTTTAAACCGAGTTTTTATAAGTTCATTGATCGACCACAATAAAGCGTTTAAGCGATTTCGGCATAATTACAAATGAATTTCAACGGGAATTAACTTTTAATTATGTTTACGTTCTGGTCTCATTTACTAATTTTGAACTTGGTGAAAGTTTTATAATAATCATGTTATATTGGGACACAAATGCTTCAACGTGCTCAAATACTTAAAAATAATTTGAAAATCGAATGTTATCTGAACGTTTAAATACCACTGAATTGTGACAAACCACAGATTAATTCGAAATTCAAATATAAATCCTATTCAATTACTGGCTACTAGCATCTATAGTCTATGGTAATGGTTAATAAAGTATGGCCGATTAGTTCCCGCGCACAAGTGTTCATGCTAATTCATTGCTTCACTATTAAATCACTTTTAATGATCTCATAGCAATAAATAACAATATTGAGTACGTTTAATATGATAGATCAAGTTCGAACATTTATAATGAAGTAATAAGTTTGCATAGTTGAGTGGGAAAATGGCTCGTGGATATAAAAAAAATATATCATACTCAATGTCTTATACGACTTGTGTTTGATTAGTATTTCCAACCTATTTCTCTCATGAATAAAGATTTTATTGATATTATTATATAAGAAAGTCATAGACTTCGTTTTTATAAGCAATATTTTTTTATTGGATCTTTAATTTTTACATTAAACTTGCATCATTAACCAAACTGCTTAGATCCTCAATTTTCTAATTGATCATTATTCTTCAAACGACCCAATTAGGTTCAATCAATCCAAAACTCATACTGGTTATATTTTATATGACAGTTATATACTATTTATGAGATGATTAGGAAACTTAATCAGTAGTATGAGAAACTTTTTTTATTAGTGCTATAAATTAAACAGAATTTAAATGTATAATGTAACCGAATTTTAACTAAATGATCTAGGTTTGTTATCGCTTTTTCGTGCGTGTCGTTTTATATAGGTTATGTCGAGTGGAGTAGTAAGACGAATATCCAATATTTAAATTTTAATTTAAATGTCAAGATATAGGTAAAAAGTTAAGTCCAATAGCGAGCCAGTTTGACAGTTAAGTTCAACTGACGTTTGACAGCTGTCATTAGTGACATAATTATTCAAATACTAGACATTGCAAATCTAATACTGAAGAAGATATCAAACTCTAATAATTATCATATAGATAGATAAAATATATTTCTCCTATAAGGTAGAGCAGTGTTGGCCTAGTGGCTTCAGCGTGTCACTGAGGTAATAGGTTCGAACCCAGCTGAGCACTTAGTTTAAGCGCGTATTTAACACGATGAAAATCGTGAGGAAATTCCTTAGTCAAAAATTCGACAGTTGTCAGCCCCAGAATTACTGGACTTTTTTTTAAATATATGATAGGGGGGCAAACGAGCTTGCGGGACGACCAAAAAGGGCAGTCTTCGCAGCCCACCATTTTTACTGTGTGCGTTGCCGACTTTGAGGGAGGAGTACACTCGATTTTTAAACATTTGGAGGTCGTATCTCTGAGGAAAGAGCCCCACCGGAAGTCGATTCCACAGTTCGCTAGTCGATTCCACAGGTCTATAAGAAATGATCACGGAACAGTTACATAAATCTGGGGCTCAAACCTAAAAGTTAGCGCCTCTGGTACTATAAGGAAGCATTGATAAGCGGTGTTTAATTCATTGAATAGGTTATGTTGGTGATAAAGATACTCCACACAAGATATTGATTAATAATTGTTGCATAATATAAAATAATTTCTTTAGGATACCATTACCTCGTAAGTTTTTAATACAATGAAATTATTGTCGATGTTTATTGTATAAATCAATAGATATTCTCGTGGTCTATCAAACGTATTAAATTTTTGTATGTATGAAGTAGTACCAACCCTAACACATTATAAATAATGTATTAATCGTTGAACTGGTTAACTTTAAATTCCATTAACATACAGTACTTAAGTTACATGGAAACGTCTAGTAATTTGTATGTATGGTTACGTTTGACCCATTCCTCCATTGAGATAATAAACGGCGGCGCACACGCATAAATCTATTCAAGATCATTCTATTTTTAAAAGAATTATGAAAGATTAGAAACATTAAAGACTCAACAGGTTGGTTGATTAATGGATGTTGTAAATTATTGTCTGTGATTGTATTGTTATGTTTTTCTTTTTTAATTGTTTTGGATTCTTTCGTGGGTATGCGGGGACGGGATATAGCAAATTAACTGTTTATATGCGTTTTATAACAAATAGTTTATAACGCTATACTTAATTTACATCATAATAACAGAATTTAAATAAATTAAGACAAAGGATAATGGGCGGTCCTACTGCTGAAAACAATCTCCTCCAGTCAAACACAAATAACAACTTAAAACTACACTAAACTACTCCATATAAAAATATCTAAGGTTGGTACAAAGGTAGTAAAATTCCAGCTGGTATTTGACAAACTATAATTGTTATGTTAAACGACCATTGTGTGACGTCACACGAGAAGTAAAAAACAAATGAGGAAAGACGAAATCCTCTAAGATAGCCTCGATAAAGCGTATTTGCACGTCTAGGAACCCAAATGGACTATTTAAACGCATGGTCATAACATGTGAGAATCTTTACAAATGTAACGGTACTATAATTTATCCATTTTAAAATATAACAGTTTTACGATTCATTATTTTTAAAATCCGAATATTCTATTAATTGGAATTGAACGTCTTGATACAATGTTTTTTTTTTTAGAGGAGGCTCAAATGATATTAAGTGATACCGCCCATGGACACACTTAAGGCCAGAGGTCTTTTAAGTATTGGTACGCTCTTTTCTCTAAGTCGAATTGGTTCCGAAATACTGTGGGTAGGTTCCACATAGTGGTGGTGCGCGGCAAGTGCCTTAAAAATCGCTCAGTTGTCACGTCACGTTGACGTCGAGGTGATCCGGGTGAATTTCGTCGAAGTCCGATGATGAAACTCATCTGCAGATTGCACTAAAGCTTGTCAATCGGGCGTAGATAAATAAATAAAATAAGTGGCGCTACAACTCTTTAGGTCTTGGCCTCAGATTTCTGTTTCATGATCATTTTTAAATCTAATAGGCAAGTGCCTGACCATGCCGTCGACTTTTTGGGTCAAAGACCATGTCGGTTTCCTCACGAAGTTTTCCTTCACCGTTCGAGCAAATGTTAAATGGGCGTAGATAATCCGATAATAAAAATCGTATCGCAAACTAAATAAAATAATTAGTCTACTCTATAAATTCGTTGGTCGTCGCGTGTATTTTGGAAACGTTTGATCTCGCCGAGCTATAATGAGGCGGGCTGTAACTAGCTCAAATTGTGCCTCGCCGTCACCGATTTTACTTGTCTACGACTAATTTGAAGCCAAATTTAAAAGACCTGGCGAGCTAATAGACTCGGATCTATTAATTAAGCACCCGATGTGGATCGAGATATATGAAATATATTTTCTTTTATACATTCACAAGCGTGCAGTTGTCAATTTTGTATGTTATAGCATTGATGACAAAGATATATACGGGGTTGTTATTAATCAGTTATACATTATGAGAATTAAAAATCTACACTGATATTATAAAGAGGAAAGATTTTATGGTTGTTTGCATTGAATAGTGTAAGACTACTGAACCGATTTGAAATATTCTTTCACCATTAGAATCCTACATTACGAGTATCCCAGATGAACATAGGTTAGGGATACGTATGAAAAGTTCGATAGTGAAACCCAAGATAAAAAATAACAGTAAAATCTTTATATCACATACTCTGCGGAAATTATTGCCAATACAGCAAAGAACTTCAGTTTTATAGAAGAAGAATATCAGATACCCTATGTCTAACTAACAGATTTCATGAAATAAATCCAGCTGTGAGAAGCAAGCAAACGTTAGTACCTAAAAATAAAAAACTAAAACTAAAAAAACTTTATTATTTATACTATTTAGGGCATTATATTTTTTTGATTGATTTACTTTACGTAATTTTCGATATAAAGAACGAATCGTCTCTCTCTTCGGTCGATAGCCCATTGTGCTGAGTGTCGAACAAAAACATTTGTAGCCGACTATCTGTTTTCACCGGTTTCCGTCCACAGAAACTTGTCTTTTACACTATCATCAACAGTCTCTTATCTCTTGATCGGTCCATCTGGTTGGCCACGAGTTTTTGCCTTCAGTGCTACCACGGTCAGTTTCTCCTAGTTCCCATCGACTCTGCGCATTGTATGGCCGAAATATGAGATGTTGTATCGGCATATGATAGCCAGGCGAGTACGTATGCGAAGTTGATCATTTTTCATTAGAGCGCATCTATTGAATTAATTGCAAATAACGGTAAATACGAATAACGAAAACAGGAACGCAGTGTCAACCTATTTTATTTTATAAATAATGTTAAAAATATCTTAGAAATTGAGGAATGTCCATCGATCATTAGAGACAGAAATAGCTAAGCAAATATGACGTCATGTCTCGTTACGTCCGTGTGGTTATTACGTTCATAGAAATTGCAATGGCTTTTACCTCAATGACCAAATTTTAATTTCCAAAGATCACAGAATTTGTGATTTTATAATTATTTTTTCTTGTACAGAGCTTAAATATATAACGCTCACACACACGTATCTTGTTCAAATCCCTTTTCGTTATATAAAGGCCGGCCTGAGAAATTGTCTGCTGTAACGCAGTATCCCCGGAAAAACCTTCAATTACATAACATCGGATTAAGACTTCGTGGCATTTTGACTTTGCACGTCGAATAGTATTAGTATTTTTGAAGTTGGTAATAATTAAAACAATTCTTAAATACTACCCCTAAACGATTCATGATAATATCATAATTTGCATTCGACTAATCATTTCTAACGCGCTCCCTTTGATGTTTGACTTTTGACCCTGTTTTCATATGTCGTGTTTCGTGATCGATTGTTTCTGATACGCACGGAGACATGTTGTTAAACATGTTAATTGTGAATTATCATTTCCATATACATAGTAAATGACATGGTTAAGTACCGTCTTTATGTATGTAACTACGCAACAAATTTTCAATAATTTTTATATAATTAAATATAAGTCGCTTTGTACGATAACATATACTCAAGATACGCTTTTTTATATACGCAAAAGATGCGATATATATCTGTACATGATGCATAGAACCTGAAAGTAGAATTGATAGGATTGCTTTAAAAATATTCTTAGTGCCTCATGCCCCAATGGATGGCAACATAAGGTAACATATGCAGATAAAAAACAATGTTTTTAATTAATAAAATTCCAAACAAAGACCTTATAAAATACAAAAAAAGTAGTACTAGTATTCAAATGGCCAACGTAAAAGTGTTAAATTCGCGCTTTATCTTTATTTCTTTAAATTCAGTTACGTTTTTCCGATCCTTTGATATGTATATTGCGTTCACAATTTTCTTTTTTCACTAAACTTGGTGTGAATTTGACGTGAACCTTTTTGGTCCGAATTTTATTATTCTATTATCCCTGTTATGGTATGAGGATGGAACTGTCTAAATAAGCCTTCTTAATAACATGGAAAAGAAACAAAAGTGGTCATAGCGGTGACGCAGAATGGAGACTTAGCGGGAACTCTCGTATGTATAAATCGACACCCATTTTTCATAAAATATTTGAGAAATATGGTTCTTCCGACTACATCACAATGTTTTGGTATTCAGTGAATATTATTTTTTTATTTATTATAATTTAAATTAGGGCTCTAAGTCCTGGTAAACGTAATCTATAAAAATTTCGTTTTAAAATACAGACTAACATTTTTCCTATTATATTAGTACTTTAAGTTTTTAAAACTATCTATTTTATTAAGGGTGTCGTCAAGCAATTCAGATTTTACCGGAAGTACACCGTGAAGGTTTGAATTAACCTTTTCTCTTTAGGTTTTATTAGCCTGGACTAGACTCCCAAAATTATCTTCATTACCTTAAACAATTTAAGTCATGTTAACCAGGGTGCGATAAATAAAAACACGGAAGACCAAACTGTTATAGTTCCTTTAGCATTAAATCAGCATAATATTGAATTAAGCTATGAAATTCAGAGTCCGACAAAGCGTGTCACTTGCATCTAGCCGTCTATCATTAAATGGAAACAAAGCAGGGTGGCGCGCTAGGCTTCTCTTGCAGGCCACTTCAAAGAACTCCCCCCACCCCTGCATTCACCCAGCTACACCCGGATGTAATTGTTTCAAGCTGGGGTCGAATTGACGCGTTGAAATGCCAGTTTGGGTTTCAAGTCTACGTAAAAGTAATGTTTATGTTAATCTATGTCTGAGACAAAAGTAGAATGTATGTAAAATTTTAGTTTTGGACACATTGCATACCGTATGCTTAGTGGTGCCAACCTTACTTAAGCACGAGACTATAATATTTGTATAGTTTAAAATCTAAATAAATTAACTGACATAATTTATATATTTTGGGGTAACGCAGAATGCCGTACAAGTCATATACGGAATATATATATAAATCTATACTGACAAATATTTCTATTAATATGGCGATGTAATTATAGTAATATAATTGTTCTATATTAATTAACTAAACTATATTTTACTTACAATATACAATAATTGTATAATACAAAAAAAAAAACTAATAATAAAATAATATACATTGAAATAAATAACTGACCTTAACATAAACTAAAATATATTATTAAAAGGAGTTCTTTAGGCAAGGTTCCGAAGGTACTGGCAGCGTTCTCCCTTTGAATCGCTATATATTTATGTATTGCATGAGCGAGACTAACATTTCTGCTTACTAAGGCTTTTCTATTTTCACCGCAACAGTCGAATATCAATGGAGTCATTACAGCGTCTTAAAAATCATTTACATAACTTTTAGCAATTACTAGCGATTAACTGTTGTGCATGAATAGTTAAAGTGTACATTTCTCTATCGGTCAAAAGACTGACGGATTTCTCAGATTAACGAGTTACCGTTCGAAGTTTAAAATAACTTAGTTGTATCTTTCAAGCTCAAAGTCTATCATTAAAAGCGATTTTTTGAACAAAACAATACATCAATATTCATACTTCATAGACGCGCCACGTGGCGGGAAGGGGTGATAGCATACCCGTCTCTATCATGCACTTTTTTTAATTTAGAAATCTCGCCCCTACTTAAAATTCGAATACACACACCGGAGTTCCACATTATATTGTTTGAAAAATTACTCGGATATCGTTATATTAATAATTCTCTAAGGTTTCTTCGACGCTGGTGGGCTATATTTATGACTATTGTATGTTTTTCTCTCACGTATTGTATTTATAACGTAGAGAACTTTGGTATTTTATTACTAGTTTAATAAAAACGTAGTATTATTTTGTTACTGTTAACGGTGTTCGTGTTTTTTTATTATTGCAAATTTTATCGAGTAGCAATTAAGCAAGCTGTTTAATGAATTAGTTTATTTTAATGCCGACCACTACATGGCGGTTGTTGCACTTAAAATGTGACATTATTTTGGTTAGCAGAATGTATATATTGGTGGTCCATTTATTTAAAGTGTTTATTTGAACTAACGAAGTCTATTATTAATCTCTTCACGACTCCCAAAGGAGCTTGGAAAGTAATTTTTTCTTGGTCCTTCGAGACGGAAAAACCTACTTATAACTTTGTAAAATCTCATAAAAAATTTATCAATTTTGAGAAATCGACGATTGCATTGCCAATAATTACGAATCAATCAAAATTATGGCAAATTTAAAACAGCACCTGTTTTAAAGGTGCATTTTTATCCCAAAGCGCGCTCTAAACATTGTTGCCACATAATTAGCCCAATACATTGCAAATCACGTAATCTTCAGTAATTGCGCATACACCCCGTTTTATCGCCTCAAGCGTCGTTATTAAATGCAAACCGCATTTCTCCCTTTCAGATCTACTTAACTTTAGTACTTAGAGACGTCCATACTTTTATAATAGATTTATATTTAAAGACGCAACCTACGAAATTTAATTCCCAATTACTGCACATTAGGCCAATGATAAACTTTTAGCTTCCTAACTTTACACATATTCATATTTGTCAGTGGTTGCCTGGAAGAGATCGCTCGACAGCGATAAGGCCGCCAGTTACTCTCCTTTTTATTTAATTATCTCAATTGTACTATATTAATGTATATGCAACGAAGTGTTAATAAATAAATAAATAAATATTTATTTGTTATTTTACTAAATGGCTTACGGGATAGTTGTGCTCCTAAAAGTCCACTATTAAGATTTAATACTATTTTTAGAGGCAAGTCAGACCGGTTTTCTGTGGCTACCGACTGAAAACAAAAATACTTGAAAAAGAAAATATGTGACGAATATTCTATCTATCTCTGGAATATTTATTAAACATTTACCCAGATTTATCTATCTCTAAAGCCCCTTATATGCGTATCTCTTATCGTTTTCAAAAACCCCTCAGTTAAGCCAAATGTAATTGGTGAGGGGATGTAGTATTTTATTTAGTTAATTAATAAAACCTAATTCAAACAAATCCAACAATTGATACATTGAGGGTTGCTACTTTGATAATTTAGTTTAAAATCAAAATATATACGAATATCAACATATTTTTACTACATTTTTAGACATATACAGAGAGTACAGTCACTTGTCTTTAGTTAGTTTTTATTTAAATGTGTGGTGGTTTGTACTCTATGAATATCTTTTTCCGTATTAGAATTCTGATCTTTAACTTAGATGTAAGCTAGGTAAATGTTGAAATGTCTACCTTTTATTATGTTTAATATTTATAACAGGTATTTATTGAAACTACGATTTAATCATAATTTTGACTAGGTTGGTTTCATTAACGGCCAAATCTTGTAACTGTCAACTGTCATCTGTCAAGTATGGTTTACCCTCTACCGTGGTCTGGCATTGTAAGACACCCTGTCTTGCTTACAATGCCATTATTAGATGAAATTCTGTAGTAAATAAATAATGGTCGAAAAAGTTCTGTATTATTTAAAATAACACGTATGACACTGAGATAATAAATTCAGCTCACGCACAGCCCTGCGTCAAGTACTCAAGGGTCCAACTTCGATTCCTATTGTGTCACCACTTGTTTTTTAATACGGGGGTAGGTTTACATTATACCATTGTTCGACTGTTTGTACGACATCCGTCTGAATGGATGGGACATGGGACATTTTGGGGTCATTATTTTGTAGGGTCAAGTACCTTACGTAATGATTATGAATGATTTGGGTTGGAAATTAAGTGTAGTATTTTGTTTGATTGAAATTTATTAACTATTATTTCAGAAATAAAATAGTGGAGAAAAAGATATGTATTCACTTCAAGTGCAAGTAATATTACTAGATTTAATTATTTCTTAGGGATTTTAAAGCGTGTGATTTTCACACTTAAAAAAATTTTGTGTCGCGATTGTGAAGAACATTTCATTTAGGTACTATGCGGAGTCTCACCTGGCACGTGAAGGTATGTATTAGAATCATTAATGATTGGCTTAAAATGATTTAGTAAACTTTAATATGGCCTTAAAATAAAAAATATTTTTAATATGGTATATCTTGGAAAGACAAATAGTTTGTATATATCTCTATTTTTTCCGATTGGTCTCGGGCCAGTTAACCGACATCAAACAATGGAGTCATTAGCTGTGAATAAAATATTACTTATTGTTTGTTCATTGTTCCCTCCCGCGCTTTTGGTAGCACGATGATAACCTTTTCTATAGCTGTGAACCGTGACTCTGTCTATGTATTATTTTTTCTATGAAAACGTAACTAGCAAAGAACAGTTTGACGTTCAAACATATGGACAGACAATTGATTCAAAAGACACTGTCAAACGCTTGCTATATTTTGAAAGACAGCGTTCTATTTCCGGTTAATAATCGTGACAGTCTCCTCATACCAAATCTATTTGTGTTAATGTCCAGTTTATAATAATAACCGAAACTAAGAGACAAGTTGTTTTGTTACGAACAGAGTCTAATGGAACTGTAATACAGTTAACAAACTATTGTCTTTGATTAACATAACTTATGTTCATTTGAATAAAATACTATTTTGACCGGATTGAAGTTATGTATTATTATAAATTTACAACTATTTAACATAATTTTAAATTTATCCGACGTTTCGCGTGCTTTACAGCGTGCGTGGTCACGGTGACGTGGAAACGTCGGATAAATTTAAAATTATGTTAAATAGTTGTAAATTTATAATAATACATAACTTCAATCCGGTCAAAATAGTGTTTTATTCAAGTTAACAAACTTTTTAATTGATAAAAAGTTTGAAAATTTAAACAAAATTAAATATTCATAGTGGAAACAAACGCCTTTGACCCAAGTCAATGTTTATCAAACTATCAATAAAGTGATATACAAAAGAACAATTAAAAACAGTTCTAACGTTTGCTCTTAGCGCGATGCGAGGTTGGAATGAGCCGCGTTTTAATTAAAACTCACCGGAAGGCGCAACGCCATCTTGCGGCCGCGTTTGACAAATTGGTACGCCAGAGTGACGCGCAATTTTCCCGCTCTTTTCCCGACCATTGTTCGCTTTCCCCCGACAAAATGAAAAGTCGTGCTCCTATTTATTTATTTCTTTTTTTCGGTTGTTATTTTGTTCATTTCTCACTATCGAGTTTTGTTCGAATTTGACAGTAGCATTACATCTGTCATGGGTCGTTTTAAATAAAGCTTTATTCTCGATTGTTCTATATTCTCTCAACAATGCTTTTGCAATTTCTTTGTAATACTTTATTCTTCGCTGAAATAAAGCTATTTGGATATTTTCCAAACAATACCATTTAAAGAAGAATCGTTTTTATGAATTTGATATCAAGTTAATTGATTTTATATACTCTCTTCATAATATCTGTCTTTAAATTTATTTCCTACAAATACTTTCGACATTATTTAATTATCTCGCTATTATAAATATAACCTTTACCTATAAATTTGCACTTACACCAAAACATACCTGTAACAAGAAAATATATTCATTAATACACATTATAATATAAAGTAATATACTTAAGTAGATTACAAATTAAATTTGTTATAATAGAATATAATTTACACCTTTTCTTCTGTTAGATTTTCAAATCTTTCGAAAATAAAACACTGTAATTATTGGTGCGAATAAAAGCATCATCGCGAATCAATTTACTCCCAAGTTAATCAGTAAATATAATTTTATACCGTGGGCGTGGTTGCTACCGACTTAATATGGCCGCCAGTGAAGTGCTGTCATGATCTACGATCTGACATGCGAAGTTTTTTTATGTTAGTTATTATTGGTGAGAGCATGGGTGTCTGTGGTGGTAATTTTCTTACTTCACTTGACTTGATTATTTTTTTATACCGTACATAGGTTAATATTAAGCTAAACTATGTAATATATTTAACGATAATAATACTTATCTTATTCTAAGCTAAAGAGCTTACATATATACTATTAACAAGCTACCCTTAAAAAAATATATTAGGTTAAAAAACTGGTTGTGGGTCTTTCTCAGAGTTCAATAAATTTAAAAAAAAACTCAAATTGACCGTCATCGAGCTTTGAGGTTAGCAATATATTTTGCGTTTCATTTTTCTTCATACAGATAAAATATACAAACATCACTTAGACCATTTAATGTACGCAATACCCCTTATATAAATAACAAATAAAAATAATGGAGATAATTAAACAGAAAATTATCCCTTGCCGATATAATACATGGTACTTAAAAATGTTTTTGTAACATTCATAAGTCGGTACCGGTATTATTCCATACATATGATTTCTGTTAAATCAATGCTTTCCGATCTTCACCTAGATTCAAAAGCACAGTTTATACACTTACCTAGATCGCACTCACCCAAATCTTCCTTCAAGACACTGAATTTTTCATGCGTCGCAAAGGCTTTTAAGATTGCAGGTGCATACGAAATGGGCGGGAAGTGCTTTGACGTTTCGGCGAATTATCAAGTCTTTTAATGCTTTTCTTAAACATTGTGTGAACTACTTATAGGTTTTCAGTTTTACCATTGTTGTATTTGTTTTTGAAATAAAGTTATGCGTAAATGTTTAATGTATATAAAAAAATTAATGGCGTCACAACGTTTTAAGGTCTGGGCCTCAGGTTTCTGTATCTGTTTCATGATCATTTGTTAATCTAAGAGGCAAGTAGGTGATCAGCCTTCTATGCCTGACGCACGCTGTCGACTTTTTGGGTCTAAGGCAAGCCGGTTTACTCACGATGTTTTTCTTGACCGTTCAAGCGAATGTTAAATGCGCACAAAGAACGAAAGTCCATTGGTGCACAGCCGGGGATCGAAATTACGACCTCAGAGATGAGAGTCGCACGCTGAAGCCACTTGGCTAACACGGCTCAATATATATAAAATATATTCCTCAAATACCTGATATTTTGTAAGTAGGAATTATTTTATGATTTACATATTTTAGGTAGTGAGGCGTGTTGGCCTAGTGGCTTCAGTGAGCATCTCTCAAGTAAGGTCGTCGTTTAAATCTCGGCTGTGCAACAATGGAATTTATAAGTACGCATTTAACAATCGCTAGTAGTGAAGGAAAACATCGTGAGGAAACCGCGTGGCTAAGACCGAACAATTGACGGTTAGTAGCCTATTTGATATAATAGATACTATATTAGCCTCCGTATTATATTTTTTTAAATTAGAAAACTTGACTTTTATTATACATAATCTCTAAACGAAACATCAGACGTACACACACCAAGAACTTATATACCAGAGTTAAAATGCCACAAAAAATTAGTAGCTTCAAACAAAAGAAACATAATTTAAACAAATATAAAAATGTCCTAGGAGCTAGACTAAAGAACAAAGTCACACTTAATTTAAATAACTTGCAATTTCCGCTGTAACTGCATGTCTTATGAATTTTTATATTTCATTACGAGCAGTTAAACTTAACTGTGCAGATTAACTGAACAATTTTTGTTTTAATTATAAAAGTTCGTATTAATATTTTTTTTTAAAAAACCTTACAAGTGGTTCTCAGATGTATGTATTTGTTTTGTAATCAAGTGATTTTTTATAGAGTGTTATTATTTATTATTTATTTTTGATAGGTGTTCTGTGCCAGGCACACGCTGTCGATTTTTCTGTCTAAGACATGCGGTTTCCTCGCGATGTTTTCCTTCACTTGTAGCGATTGTTAAATGCGTTATTAGAAAGATAAGACTAATATATACGTATATAGTATAGTTCTTGAGTCGAGACGGATATTCTTTGTAAAAGTAAAATTAATTATATATTTTCGCTACGTTAAAAGTCTACTGCAGTAAATAGTCAGTATAATATACTGAAATAAAACTAGTTTAATCTATATAAACGCAAACTTATTACATTACCCTCTAGCTATATTTAATGTATTTCGTTCACATCAGTACTATACAATTTAAATATAGATTTAAACGCTATCAATACGATATTGTAAAATTCAAAATTACGTGTTGAAATGTGATATATTATTTAAAGTTGTCTGTATGCAATAGTGTCGCCTTCCGGAAACACGGCCATATTCCACGAACGGATGTGTCTATTCTCTATGTCTACTTTTTGTGGCTAAGCGTTTTAAGAAATGCTAATACGATTATCTAGCGACAATCAGCAGACTTTTGGCGAGTTTGACTGGCAATTTTTTCTGTCTACCTTACCTTTTTGGTAACCTACTTGTTGTTGCTGTGTGATGAAATAGTTTCTGCCTTATATACAATTAAAAACATGTGTGTGTACTTATGTACCTACACGCGTTAGAAGTTATACTTCTTTGGCGTAACAAGGTAAAAATCTTTAAAAAAAATATTTTTTTCGCCTTATTCTACGTTTGTAGAAAAAACAATCGAAAAAAGGTATTTAATACATTGACAGTTTTATTATAACGCATTATCTAGTTAAATAAAGTATATTTAAATATCGCAAAAAAAAATATTCTACATAATTAAAGAAATTGTCATTTTTTAATTTAAAATATTTACTACGCTTACTTCAGGGTGTCGGTTTATTGTGACGGTGTGCGCGAGCATCGTAAAAATTTACTCTCATAATTTTTCACTAACGCGCCGAAAGAAGGACTTCAATAAAATCCTTCGTTCCATTTTATTAGGCTGAGAACCAGCAAGTTAAGAAGCGAACAAGGATGAAATTTTAATCAAAAACAGCGGAACCCGCGACCCTTCATTAAATGCAATGCGCACACGCTCGTCGCACCCGTCCGCTCCACGCTATACAAGCTTAATCACCCGGCCTCGCACTCGTTACTCTAAGCTCATAAAGGTAATCCTTTTTAAATAAGTTGGTGAAATTGAAGACTCTTTTGATGATTTTGACATGCAATTAAAATTATTTTTATTAGCATTATTCATTATTATTAGAAAAATGGAACTTGGATTTTAACTAAGCTGTAGCTTACAGTATATTTAATTTAATAAGTGTATATATAATTGTTTCATTGTTAGTTACGCTTGTAACTAAATTATAGATTTTTTCATTTCAAGAAATATATTTAGTTTTTATAATTTCTACAACTATAGGTATTAAACCAAATTTATATGTCTGAGGCTCGTATTCTAAAGTTAATCAAATCTAAATCTAGTTTCAAGAGTCAATTTCTGTATGACATATTTGACAGCGTTTAAGACGACTTGTGATTCGAATAGAATATGGACCTAAGATAAAAATCGATAAATGATTCACCGGAAAACCGAGGCTTAATATTCGTTCAATTATTGTTACGTTGTTCAATTTTTTTATGGTAAATTACAAATCGCTTTATTAATACCTGAAGACGCGTGCGAACAACAATAATTCATATTTTATTAACCCCCTAATAGTGAACAAGACATCAAAAAGGGCAATTGTGCATCAGACATGAATTTTATTAAGCGTTACATTATTAGGGCGGTCGAGGGGTTATGATATTTAAATATGAATTAATATGTTACCATTACCACTGGATTGGCACTTGCCGCGTAGCGGGTTTTTATTGGTTATTTCCTTGCGTAATAATTTGAATTTAGAACATTATCGTAACACTTTTTAATATCGACGTAAAAAGTAATTACTTGGTTAAGAAAGTTAAAATTATGTTTTTCATTTGAAACTCGAATTCGAAGAATATGAATATAAAAATCCAAATTCAAAAAACGAATATTGAAACCGGAAGTGGATTTTGAAATTCAAATAAAGAACACCGCAACTTATATGAGCCAATCTAGCATCATTTGGTACAGCAAATCGAATTGAGTTTCATCCAACAGATGGCCCTTGGCCCATCGGAGCGATGACAAATTCGCGATATTACATGCGGATTAATGTCCGTGCACTTTTTAGGGTTAAATTGTCTTTTCGGGATCACCCTTGCGGCTATTTAAGCAGCCATTCAAATTTGAACTTTCTTCACTAAGATTAAAGTCGAATTTGCTACGAACGAGCTTTGCATTGTCTTGTCAACGCAAAGGGTGATTTCCCCAGGCTAGATCTGAGCGATAGTTATCATAATCTCTCTATTGACATGATGTGATGACACATGTCGTGCAGTCGTGTCCTCGATGTTCCTAATGTCACGATTAAAAAATGGATGGGAAGGATCCGAGCGGACAGTTCACAATGTTTGTTTATGAAGATTCGTATTTGCGTTGTTCTGTTTGTACATCCGTGTATTTATCTAGATTGTTTAGTTCGAAAAATAAATTATTCTTTATTTAAACTTAGATGACTTATTAGTGCAGACTATTTATGTTCTATTTTTAAAATGTGAATCTCTTATTTGTCTATGATTCGTCTTAGACAAGTTCAAAACACTGGCATCTGACATCTTGTCAACGGATCAGAGTTAAAAGAATTTAGGATTTAAACTTGTCACTTAATATTAGCTTCGCATTAAGTGCTACAGACGATGTTATTCTAGTCAATAATGATTTACTTTTTATAATATAGCATTAAGAGCAGCAGCAGACCTAGCTACTGCATGCGACTCCCATCTCTGAGGTCGTAAGTTCGATCCATAGCCGTGCACAAATGGACTTTCTGTCTATGTGCGCATCTAACACTCACTCATACTGTTAAGGCAAACATCGTGAGGAAACCGGCATCACAAATCCAAAAATCTACGACATTTGTCTAACAGAAGGCTACCTACTTGTCTAAGAAATAAAAATGATCACCGAAACTTATCTGTGGACAAGACCCGTATTTATTTAGCGCCACTGGATTATTAAGATAGGTCATATATTAGAAAGAGATCGCCTGGATGAGGTTTTTTATTAAAAGCCCTCACCCGTTTCACTTAGTAACTGCTGAATAAAGACTAATCATGCAACATAGCAGTGAACCTCGGACCAATCTGCCCGTGATTGCCCAAGATATCGAACAATGAACGCGAGGGCGTAATTCGAAATTAATACAGGCCTGCAATTACGACGTCGAAAATACGACAAAATGCAGAATCATAGAAAATTACAGGATCCCAAACAAATGGTACAAAAGGACCCCTCATGTCGGCGAAATACTTTATGCACTAATGGGGACAATTTTTTAATATGGGGTGAACAGCAAAGCTTTTAAACAATTAGAATTCATTGCAGTGCACAACTATATGAAAATCGGTAAAGATGAGATTAAAATTATTACCTCGTACGTATATGGGTTTTATTTTGAATAAGATTCCATGTGTATCTTTGAAATTTGGAAAGTCGTAAAAAATGAATCGTAAATATGTGTTTACAAAATTTATTTTGTTTTTGTAATAGTTAACAAAATATGTTGAAAATTTTCAAGTTTTGTAAACAATAATAAAACAAAGAACATAGTGAGACGTCGATGTAAAGCAATTTACATTTTAAATAAACTTCGTAACATAAATTCCATTTTTCTAACAATATACTCTTGTCAGTGAATATTAAAAATATTCTCTAATTGGCTGTTCAAAGTACACACTACAGAATAGTATTGTTATAGGATCAAACCATCTACATTTCGTATTTTGTAAGTAGAAGAAAACCCATTACAGGTAATAGAAGCCACTTCACGATTAAATATTTGTACGCAAATCAAGAAAGCTATCAAGAGGCAACACTAGAAGCTCACTTAAGCCCCCAAACGTTACATGCGAAATACGCGAAATAATCATACGCAAAAAACCCTAGCGACAAATGAACATCGAGGCTCGAGAGGTCATTAAAACGGGACTCGATCTAAAAATGAGGGGGAGTCCAAGAGGGGGGGAACTTTTGAGAACCCAGTAATTGGACCAGGGAGGGTCTCAAATCGCATTTGAAACTGCGGAGGCGGAAAGGCGGCTGAGGCGACTATAATTAACAACAAATATGGGTGAATCGATTTTTACAAAATCCACCCATTAGGTTATTCCGCGAGCAATTACGCAAACAATATACCTTTAAATATTAACGTGAAACCACGTTTTGTGGGAAAAGTTCGCTTGTTTACCAACTGCAATGCCGTTGTTTTCTTTACCGGCTGTTTTTCTATTTTCTTTCGTAATTGAGTATTTGTTGGGTCGGTAAATGCGGCAATTTTAAAATTGACTCGTAATTCTGTACTCAAAGCAAATAAACGTCGTAATTTTGTTTGACACACAATATTATAATTTGTAAAACAATTATTGTGATGTTCGAGTTTGAATTGGAAATGAAATTGTTAGCCGACAATTCGTGGAACTTTAATCTGCTTATAGACAGTATTATCGCAAATATGGTGTAATTTAGAATGGACGTACGCAGATTTTTATTGTTAATAATGTAGTGATTGACATTTATTATAATTTTGTTTTTGTATAATGCATACCAAATTTTAGCAAATAAATGGTTAGATGAAATTGAATACTCAAATTAAAATATTCATAAAACTTAAGCCTATAAAAAACTCATCATGTTAAAGTGTATTATCGGGACCACACATGGTATATCACAAAATCTCGTCACATTATGTTAATAGCTAAGATATGACAAAATAGAATATAATCCTCTTTGTACCGGGAATGGACACATTAGGCACGTCCACTGGGACTGCCTTTGATTTTCGATACGTGGAAATTAATATGGATTTCGATATCAAATATATTCTCTACACCACAAAGCTAAGGCGCTTGCCGGCATCTATATATTTTGAACTATCCATATTTATAGATAGCGTGATTTAGAAAAATTGCGCTACCAACTTTAAGGTCTCAGCCTCAGATGTCTTTATCTGTTTCGCGATCATTTGTTTTTCACGCCGTCTACTATTTGCGTCTAAGTCATGCTGTTTTCCCTCAATATATGAGCGAGAATTAATGCGCAGATAGACAAAAGTCCATTGGTGCACAGCTGGGGATCAAACCTCAAGGATGAGAGCCGCACGCTAACGGGGTATTACTGCTCTAGACTTCTTAACAGGAAGGTAAATGTATAACATTCTACACGTAGTGTAAAAGTCGCTTCCCCTTCGTATGGACCTACCTTTCTAACTCCTGTTGCGAGCAGTTATATCCAATTATGTAAAGCACTAAATGAAAATATAATAGTAAATGTCACGCATACAAATTAGATACTTAGTACTGTTAGTACATTTGGAGGTTGTGAAATATAGTTACCTTATTATATAATAAAGATGCTTCTGATACTAAAGAGTTTAATGAATAGCTATTAAAATAAAGTAGCATTTATTAATAGAATTTAAATTCAAAGTTAACTTTTGCTATTTAACGCTTTTAATATTAAAAGATTGCTAACCCGAAAAGTCCTTAAAGAATTCCTTACGAGTATAAAATCTTAACGTTTTCCTTAAGCGATGACAGTATAATTTCGTATCCTAAACTAATGATTACCATTTATAAAATCAACATCATAACGAGCCAAAAAACCATAACAAAAAATAATTGCGGGTTCACGCACGCGATTCACGTGTCAAATAACTTGTTACTGACCCTAGCAAATAAATTCATAATCCCGCTTATAATAGATTTAAATAGCATGAAATATTTATTTTTTGTTCGCAAACAGCGGGGCACAATCGCCGATTACCACAATGCATATGAGCGGTTATAATAGTCATAATTCGGTGTTTTTCGAAGGGTTATATGTGGGGTAAGTTGGTAAATTGGATTTAATATTTTGTGTGAAATTGAACGCTCATTTAAGGGTTATTAAAGGGTTAATCTGAAGTTGTTATCTGTTACAATGTTTTCATAAGTGTTACAAGAAATTGAATTGTTCAAACCTTTTTGTATAGATTGGATAATCGCAACACATTACACAACGCGTGTAATACTAACGTTTTATTTCATAAAAGGACTTTAGGAAAAGGATCTACAGTTCTCTATAACAGGTCCGATTGTGATTACGTGCGACTGTTATATTACTTGTTTGTATTAGCCTTCGTATTCTGTAGTTTATAGCATTATTTCTTTTGTTTTAAACAAATGAATCTAAGTACGTTTAAAGTGAATCGATAAAAACGAACTTATTTTTCATATCTTTGGAATATTAATCGTCTATAGCAGAAATTATGAAAGTTAATTTTTGTTTTATTACTTTTACTCTTTCAAAGGATATTAAATTTAAAGTTTAATCTTGTAAAAATATCCTTAATACCCAATGCGAGGACGAAAAGGAATGAAAAATCATCAGACTGAATTCGGCGATTTAAATATAATCGAAAAAAATACAAAACTATTAATTCATTCAGTTAATTAAGGGTAATCGCAACAGATTTACATTCAGCTAACTAACAAAATAAGTTCTCTCAAAAATTTAAGCGGAAAAGTCTTAGGCTAGGAACAAAAAGGGGGCTTGAAAAGCGAAAAAGCTAGAAAGAAAACAAAACGCTCACACACAATAGTCGGAATGAAGTAAGCCTGAGTAGCTGTACGTATGCAGTGCCTTTAAATGTTAGGGTTGCCACTCTTCAGATATTAATTGGGTTGTGGGGGTTTCAACAATACAAATTACATCCATCGAGTGAAGGAAGCCGATTTCGAATGTTGTTCAGCGAGATAAGATTTGTAGACTGTAGAGTTTATATTTTTATTCCTGTTATGCTAAAAATTGATTAGTTCTGCTTAAAAGTTCCGAAAATACTTTCTTGCGTGACTTCAGACGCTCAGTTGTAGAGTTAATTTACTCCCGTAGACTTTCGTATATAAAAATCCAATTCGTTACCTTAGACATCAGTACCTTTTTCCTAAAAATACTGCAATAACAGCAGGCGACAGCAAGGAAAGCTTTGACACAAAATTATTTCAACCATGGTGAATGAAGTACATCGATAACCTTTTATTGTCAACTAATTAAAGTCTGTTTTTTCTTTTTTGTTGTACACTAAAAATATTTGGCATGTTTACCTTCTTATTTTATAAAAAAAAACTATATGTGAAGATTTGTAATTAGCCCACAATGTTATATATTATATATATATGTACATCTATTTCTGTATTGTGTAAATCTTCTGAATAAATAAATAAAATCTAGCTATTTTTCGTAAAAAAAATAAGCCAGTCTATGTCACTTCTTACTCAAGTTATTAGTTCTGTCAAATTGAGTTTACTATGTGATGATTGACAAAATAAGTAAGATTTCATAATTCAGATCTGTTTAAGACTGATTTGCTTTTTAACTCTTTCAAAACAAATATTCCATTGGAACTTTTATGTTTCATTTCATTTGTAAGTACACATATGCTATAATTGGCTAAAACTGAAATGTTAGACAGCCCTATTTGGCAGAGGTAACTGGGGCATATGGAGGGAGGCGGGTTGAAATAGGACGTTCTAGGCAATTACCATGCGAGGATAGACTCGTATCTCCCAGGTCTTATACAAAATGGTAAATGGTGCACTTCGCAAGTTTCAGCTTTAATATATTATTATTCAATGTTTTGTTGGTGCGGTGCGAATGTTCATTATTTTAATTAGCTGTAGTGTTCGATTTTCAAATTGGATTTCGGCGAGCTTTGCTCAAACCTTCATTCATAAACGCCTGTCTTATTACTCTTTAAATCAATGTATCTGAAACTCTTATGTAATATACTTCTAAATATTAAAAAATGTAATTGTTCACTTAAGAATCTTAAATTTTAAGAAGAAATCACTAGAAAGTTGTTAACGAAACAGTAAGTAAATTTTCAAAATGTATACTGTAAAGCTGAAATTCAAATTCCGAATAATTTTAATAAATTTTGGAATAACCCCCTTTACAAACAAATTGCCCCCTTGAGAGGCGTGTGCCCCACGTTGGGGCACACGCCCCACACTGCTTTAAAAATACTTTAGTGCTTTTTGTTTTGCCTGTAAAATAGGAAATAAGGATAATAAATAAATAAAGTTAATTAAATAACAGTATTAGCAAACACATTGTCTAGAATGATATTTTTTTAATTTTGTGCACTGACCAAAAAAAAAACCAGTGCCGTTATAACCTTTTTAGGTCTGGGCCTCAGATTTCTGTATTGTATATGTTTCATGATCGTTTGTCCTGTGCCTGAGACACGCTGTAGACTTTTTGGGTCTAAGGCGGCTTGTCTCACGATGTTTTCCTTCACCGTTCGAGCGAATGTTAAAATCGCACATAGACAGAAAGTCCATTGTTGTACAGCCGGTGATCGAACTTACGACCTCAGGGATGAGAGTCGCACGCTAAAGCCACTAGGCCAACATTGCTCTGTGTGTTTGAATATAGCGAGTTTCAAAATATTATTGATGGTATAAGTTCACAGTCATTTTACAATACGGTGAAGGGGTTGGTTTCATTACAACAGAATAAGTATTATGTAGGTGAACACGCTAGCAGTTTAAGTGTGCCGGTGTCTTAGGATTTTAAATGATCCATGGATCTCTCTCTCCAGAGTAATCCAATCCGATTTTATATAACTTAAAAGAACTTCAAACGTGTTCTCACTTAATTAGTATGAATTAAAAAAATTCTATATAATTTTTTATGTAACACGCTGAAGGCAGGATGTTAAGTGATAGACACTCACATTGCCAGATGGCACGCAAGTGCGTTGCCGGCCTTTTAAGAATTGGTACGCTCTTGAAGGATCCAAAATATGAATGTTATGTGTTTATTGATGTATTTTTAAATTCAAATTTTTTATATTCTAATCTATCCATGTAAGAAATGACGCGCGGTTTCGCCTGCGTTTATTCTGTATTAGTCCATAGACTATCGAACACAATTTTTTTAAATAATTTCGTAATTCCTGAGATTGCGCGATCAAAACTTTTTTCTGAGATTTTAATATTTTAAAGTGATAACATATAATTGTAATGTTGTTATTTTTGAAATAGCATTCGTGTTTAGTACATACAAGTCGTATGTACTAAACACGTAAACACCCACAAGTACGAAGATATGCACTTCATCTAGTTAAGGGTGGCAAAAGTAATACTTTTAAAAGCATTCCCTTTATCCAAGCTCTCATTGTTGGCGCCGACGTATCTTGGGGGATATTGATATATTCCATATTTTAGCTACGGGGAAAATTATAAGATATCTATGTAAAGAGTCGATAAAAACTTAAGTATATGTACCTTTAAAAACATTGTTTACGCTATATAAAACAAAAGTCTAGTAAATTTAACTACTAAATTTAGTTTTATTTTTGCAATACAATAAAATATCGTGAATCTTAAACACAAAAACTGTCAGGCATAGAAGACTGACACAGTCTATTTTCTCTGATCTAGAAAGAGAAATCATCACCGAAATAGATGCAGATATCAAAGGTCAAACATCGTGATAAGAGTTGTAGCGCCACTGAATTGTGTGACCTATTATTAATTGGTCAAATTTAATATCTAATATATAAAATTCTCGTGTCACAGTTTTCGTTGCCATACTCCTCCGAAACGGCTTGACCGATTTTGATGAAATTTTTTGTGCTTATCCGGTATCTATGAGAATCGGCCAACATCTATTTTTCATCCCCCTAAATGTTAGGGGTAGTCCACCGCTAAATTAATTTTTTTATTTTTTAGATAAATTTTTTTATGATACAGCATTAAAAAATACATACAACCCCTAATTTTCACCCCTCTACGATCAACCCCTATTTTTATTATAAATGATATACATGGCAAAACGACGTTTGTTGGGTCAGCTAGTATTATATATTTTTGTTACTTTGGAATTTCCAAAGTAAAATTAATTAGTATTGTAGAAATGTAGTGTCGGAGACTTAAAAGCTTCGCACGCGCAGCTCCAAAAGCAGCCGACAAATTATTCATGTAATCACTTCCGAATCATATTGAGTCGAATTGTTAACTTAAATATGACTCAACAGTTGATAAAAATTTCTGATTAAAATACTAAATCAAATCAAGATATGATTATAATTATATCAACTATATATAAATTCTTCTTGTAATAGTCATCTACTTTCCAAAATTCTAACGAAGTTATATAGAACAAATTTAAGCATTACTTTTCATAAATTAAATATGTGTGATTACGTATCAGACAAACACAGAGAATGCGGACTAGCTTCCTGCGAAGGCTGTACAAAAGCCTTGAATTTTGACAGGTTGAAAAATTAATAGGTTGAAAAAAACCTCATAATTTGCGGAATGAGACAAGATTTCTGGGAAACAGCGGTCAAGGATTTAAGTTAATAAGTTATGTATATGAACAATTTTACTATAAAGTCTAGAAATAATGCCGAACATACGATGTTATAGTAAACCAACTGAGCATTTTGCAACTTGAAATGCAGTGAGCAAACAAGCTACTAAATGAAAGAAGCGAGTACATCTCAAAAAGCGCTCGCTAAGCACACGTCAACAGAATAAAGAAAACTCCGCGGATTTACACTTAAACCGGAAAAATTTGTGATTACACTCCCTCCGAACGACGCGGGAATAAAAAGAAATCTCCTAAAACGTCATTACGGACATAACTCCACTGTCCCCAGTATACATCTCCCATACAAAATACTTTAAGCGGAAACCCCATACGCATCATGACTCGACAATAGACGAAACCAGTATCTCCAGTAATAAAAGCACCGAGCGCTCACATTAAAATCTTATCCCTTTCTTAAATAAAAAATTCACGAAAAAATAAGAGTGGATACCTCCCTTCTATTATTCAGACCACCCCATCTCCCCCGCTCCGTATGAACGTTGAACGCGTGTGAAGAAAATTCAAAGAAAATCTAACTTTAGTACTACGATGTAAAGATACTATTGCCGTGTCGAGGCCGATAAGAGATCGATCGAAACTCGTTTCTATATCCGCTATATACAGTTCAAAATCGTGTGTAATAGAATGGGTATTTTGCAGGGAAATAGCGGCTTTGGTCGTTAGATATTTAAAATGAGATGCAGCGCTCGGGTGGGGTGGAAATCCGAATTACCGGGGCGTATGTAATGATTTTCCCGGACGGAATTATGCCTCGGTATCGGAGACGAATTCGAGACTGGAAATTGGATGTTCTTTTTAAGTCGGAAACGAGGGTTACCAATGGATCGATAGAAATGTTTCTGGTCGAAATAACTAATGCTATTGTGAAGCTTCGAGTTTTTAATTGAAGATTTTATGTACTCTGGGGATTATTCTATTGGTTTCATCTTATATTTAGCTATGTGATATACCCCTTAGCATAAGCCTGAACTTAATTAACTACGTTATGCATGATTTAAATAAGAAATGAAGTATGAATCTCTTATAAATATGAAGTCTAGCGAATAAATTATTTTATCTGAACTGTGTAGATGTCACCGTACAATTATAAACACCGTTAGATTGTAATGTATCTCGCGAGATTATAAACTGTCGAAAGATTGTGAACCTCAACGAACTGCTTACAATTTAACGTATTATTATTCGGTAGTTATATGAAATTGTTGGAAAGTAAAATTAATCTGTAATTGACCAAAGAAGTTTGAATGATAACTAAGTTAGTGTAGTACAATCTACCGAATAATAATACGTTAAATTGTAAGCAGTAAGCTGAGGTTCACAATCTTTCGACAGTTTATAATCTCGCGAGATACATTACAATCTAACGGTGTTTACAATTTTACGTTAACATAGACATATTCTTTACAGTACTGAGTTTAAGTTAATCATAGAAAATAGGTTCTAAGGGGAGATTTGGCACTGGAAGGCTCGTCTGTGTCATCAAACTCTTTAGATAACGAAGACCGAGCCACGACAGTACGTGGCCGTGATGTGTCGTGGTGATATGTATAATTGGGATAGCGATAGCTTGGGAGACATGACCTTTGGCCTTTTTAATGGCTGTTCCGGGTTAGAAGGTTCCTTGTGGTATTGTGGTTATGATGAGTGTGACAAGTGTAAGAATTCCATTTTTTTTAAATACCCGCATTTGCGTGGTATGAAAAGCTAAAGATAGGTTCTGTATTATAGAATTCCAAACTTGAATCTACTTCCTAGTGCATTTTAGATACATTTCAAATGCTTGCGAGTGATATATCAATAATATTAATTAGAATGTCTAAGATTGACGACGACTACGAATACGACTCATTGGTCTAGTGGTTAGTACCCCTGACTGCGAATCCATGGGTACCGGGTTCGATCCCCGGCTGAGACGAACATCGATGTGATAAGCATTTGGTATTGTGCTTAGGTCTTGGGTGTTTAATTATGTATTTATATGTCTATCTATCTATAATATGTATGTATATCCGTTGCCTAGTATCCATAACACATGCTTCACCAGCTTAGCATGGGACTAGGTCAATTGGTGCAAAAAAAAATTATTAAATTTTCCATCATTTGGTTTCATTGAATAAGTATATTTTAAATTATGTAAAAATAAATACATATCGCCCTAAGTATCAAATGCCTTTAAATTTAGCATTACATTTGTAAGAGATTTCATACTATGTTATTTGAAGCATTGTGTAGTAAAAAATACTATATCTAATTCGTGATTTTTCTTATCAGCGATCTTGGCATGACTCGTAAGAGGATCCCAACTGCGTTTCAGACATTTCATGTTTATTTCTTGAGACTAAATCGGTAATCATTGCACAGTTGAGTTTGTTACATATATTATAAATAATATATAAAAATTGTGACCAATTTATGTTCAACCTTCACACAATTTTTTGTATTTTAATTGAGCAGTGTTGGCCTAGTGGCTTTAGTGTGCGACTCTCATCCCTGAGGTCGTAGGTTCGATCCCCGGCTGTGCACCAATGGACTTTCTTTCTATGTGCGCATTTAACATTCGCTCGAACGGTGAAGGAAAACATCGTGAGGAAACCGACTTGTCTTAGACCCAAAAAGTCGACGGCGTGTGTCTGGAGGCTGATCACCTACTTGCCTATTAGCTTTAAAAATTATCATGAAACAGATTCAGAAATCTGAGGCCCAGACCTAAAGAGGTTGTAGCGCCACTGATTATTAATTTTTTTTCATTAAATAAATAAATAAATATTATAAAGACGAAATAATTGTATTTTGCATATTAGTATTTAAAATTAAAAATTACTGGTTCGATTTAAAGAATACGTATTTTGGGTAACAATTATTTTTTATCTCTTAAATAATAGGTGTCTGTGCTATATTTAATTTATTTGAATTGTGAGACTATTATATCAGAATCGTCGAAAAATCACTTTAATTCGATATCAGTCCATACAACCTGATACATGAAGTGTTCAACCACTGAGCCACGGAGCGGGTGCGTCAGAGACATAATAGATAGTGTATGCGCAAAGGAAATGTGTGAATCTATGTCAACTCCTGCGCAGTAGACAGATAAACGTACTTATAATTACACCGGACGACGCTAAATATATCTCGAGTACGTGATAAGATTCTATAAGGGTTTTATTGGGCGATAAAATACAATTAAATTATTAATAATTGTTATCGACAAAATGGAAAATTACTATAGTGTTTGAAGAATGCACTGCAAAGTTCAAACATAGTATTTTTTTAAGAATACCACGTATTTTTAATATACCGAATCCATCTCCAAGTTCACAGCTATTAGAAACGCTGAGGAAATGTTTTTGTGTGTACAAAATGACGGAAGAGGAAAAAACTAACAATGTTTAAATGAATGACAAGTTTCTGGCTGAAATCTTTTTATACGGGTTTTACTTGGATTTAAGTAAGAAATTCAGCTTTAATAAAAAGAATAAGTATGCATAAGGCAAGTTTAAATTGAAGTAAGATGATAAGTTTTAGGTATTTTTAAAATCTTTGTTACATATTCATATAGCAATCAAGACTTGGTTGATCTAACCCGCGGCCTTTCATACAAACAGTGGGGAGTGTTTGCCGACGCATACAAATTATAGGGGACGCAGGGCCAGACTGATCATTTTCATCTCCGTAGGGGACATTTTCACTTTCAAATATAATAGTGTAATAATTTTAAATATCAAAAAATTCTTCGCAGTCTTTGATTTTGGTACTATTCAATAAAACCTTCTTTTTACGCGTATTTTTATATTGATTCTTTTTGTGTTCTATATTTGAATTCAAATTCAATTTCTTTTTACTGCACTTATGTATAGGTTTATTAACGACAATAGATAATAAACGCATTCACTAAGTCGATGTTTTTAGTGCTTTTCAGATGTTTTAGTCGGCTCTCTCGCTCCACATGTTAAACTAAGACACTCGCTAAGACCTACTTAAGAAATTTAAAAAAAATATTTTGCAACGATTCTGAAAAATTATATATTGTATACATGATACGAATAAATTAAACCCGGGTGAGTTTCTTGGCTGTTCTTATCAGGCCATGACGCGTTCTTGCACTCAAAGAGTTAGGGTCCGTTCACACAGACCGGCTCGGAGAGCATCGGCCTGCTTTTTTCTTTTCACACAGACCGGGTCGTATACGCTTGGAATTGGCCGGAGCGGAGCCGCCAACTATTTCACATATCGGCTGCGCGAGCGAGAAAGAGCACGCAAGCGGAGCCGGTCGGCTCCTTTTATTACTTCACACGAAGCGCGTTCAGGCATTTTTAATGACAAAAAAGGTGCAAATGCAAAAATAAACTTTACTACAATCACTCAAAACACTGTTTCCAACGTGATAAAAATCTGCTCTCCTCTCCGAGCCGGTCTGTGTGAACGGACCCTTAATTTGGATCGCAAAAGACTGTATATATTAGTATTTATATTTATTTATTTGAAGTCTGGGCAAGTTAGTTTTTATTTTTTTCTTTGAGTATTGTTATTTTGTGTGTGTTTTCGTATGTAATAAATGTTATGTCTATGTCTATGTTATTGGATTTTTTTTTAATTATGTCACGTAGTTCAGTAGATAGACTCATGTATATCAAGAAAGTTGCAAATCTCTAAATGTTTGGTTGTCTTGTAGCAGTATAAAATCGGAGATCAGTGTTAACATTACAAGTGGTAAAAGCAAGATGTTATTAAAGAGAGAAATAACTTAAGAAAAATCTAATCAGTAAAAAGCCAAGCGCTTTATGTTGTACATTGGGACTTAAAATGTAGATTATAAATAAAAAGTGAACAATACAAATCAAATGCAGCTAAAAACTGACAATTACGAAGTTGAGCGAGTGTGGCAATTCTTTCAGCAAAATCACTTTTATTGTATACAATTCAGTTTTATTGTTAACATATCCAAAATTAAAACCATCCAAGTTGATACAAAGTGAAAATGCGGTCAAATTTCTATACGAAATAAAACTAGATGTAATCCGTCGAAGCAAGCGACCCCGAAATTGCTGCCAGCATTCACCCAGACAAAAGCTCTAAACACCCCGATGGCAAAAAGAAAATTTCCATCCCCTCCTTCATTCAAATTTCCCGCCCAGAGCGGGGCGGCGACCTGGGGGTGGCTTCTGCACAAAAGAGACGAAGCTTAACTTACATAGAAAAGAATGAGACGACCGTATGTCCACCTGTTGCGTTATAAGTTTCATATTTTCCCGTTATCTTTTTTCTTTTCTTACGTAAAAGGATTTGAATGGCGCGCCGCGTGCATGCGTACTACGCTTAGGTATCGAATGGTATTGATGCACGTTCGAACTGACAGGTTCCAAATTCAAATTTGATTCTATGCTTTCAGAATACATTTATGTTTTACTTGAAAATAGAACGATTGGCATTTTAAAAATTAATTTATTTGTTATTCTAACGCCATCTATTTTTAAACAACGTAAACCGTTCATTTTATTAACACATTAAATGTAGTATTTATTATAATTCATGCTTGTCTTTAGAAATTCGACCGTGTCCTCCATGTACGGTTTAGGCACTCGCCCGGTTCCACACAACCCTCCCAAAGGCCGAGAACAAATTTAAATTAATTTAAAACTTGCCCTCGAACCGGGAATCGAACCCGGTACCCCTCACCTAGCTGGCACTTAATAAGACCGCTAGGCTATGAGGCCTCCATGTAGTTAATTTCACATTATAACTACGTTCTTTTTCGTCGTATGCTACAGATAATATTTAAAAAATTTGATTACCACAATAGTAACGTAGTAAAATTCACACAGAATATTATATACAAACCCCACTCGAATATTCGTGAGATTTATTTAAAGCAGCGAAATAAAATAAATTGTATGTTTGTGATTATTTTTAGCGCAACAGATAGTCATAATCGTTTCTTGAAACATACGTTCAGGATGAAGACAGAAATAAAAATTGTTTGTGTTACTGTTTCCGGTGGGTCGCGGGTTCGACGCCGTTGCACGTGGTTGTGGTTATTACGAACAAATAAAATTACTATTTATATTCCTTGTTTATTTACAAATAAAATGCATACCTTTAATTTATTATATTTATATAAAAAAGAAGTGACGTCGTTTTTTACTATCTTCTAACTAATAACTTGTTTGACTTTTATAAAAATATCTACATTTTTTAAAATGAATATTTAGAAAATGTAAACAAATATTACTTATGTTATTTTTCATCTACGATGAACATTTTTACAGAACAGGTGGAAAAGCAGAAGCAACAGGAGGATCGCCTGATATTAAGTATAGCGATAGACACACCCAGTCAGAAAGGTCGCAAGTGAGTGGCCGGCCTTTTAAGTCGCTTTAAGTTATACAAACAAAATAAACAAATAATAATAAATCCATAGATGTTTCAGCTTTCGTACATTATATGTAAATAGTTCCTACGTATATAAGTAAAAATAGAAATAAAAATTATAATTTATATAATATACGCGCAATCAATCATCAGTCAACACGACCGTTTTAAAGGGGATTACTCTAAATCTCTTGTATCGTTCAATCTTTTTTGTTTACAAGCCAAACCTATATTGGCAAGATACTTTTGGATAAGCATTTTGTTAATTTATCGTAACGATTGTAAAATCGGATACGATTTCAAGACGTTTCCGATTTCTTGTAATACATTTAAAGTCTCATTAGATTAAAAGCTAATTTTTGAACTCAAATAGAATATAATCATCTACTCGCTTAAACTTGTCGAGCAAGATCCTCCAGACAGTCCTTCTTTCTCCTTCCAGTGTGTGATAACCATGTCTTGCAGGTGCTTGACATCTTTATTTAATAATATTTATTTTATTCTTCAGATAGAAATTCAGTAATAGTCATTTTGTTTGTATAACAAAAACTACTATATTCCATGCTTAAGTCGTCTCAGTTTGGTGATTTAACATTTTTAAAATTCGTTGATTGATTTATAAATTATTTAATTTATTATTATTATCGTCTACAGTCCATTATCATGAAGCTAGTAGTAAAATCTATGAAAAATAATATTCGATAAAATCTCAACGATAAAATGTAAACTTTACTATTGAATGATGAGATAAGATAGCAAGAATCACAAGTTACATTATTTAATGTCGTGTTTTTATATCATAATAACAGACATGTTGACAGATGTAATCGAGAAAATCACATGGCATTATCGAATATTTGCCATATCTATCGAGGACTTTTATTTCAAGGAAACGTGCTGTAGCGTCTCAAAATAATTTCATCTAAATTTGACTAGTAATTTAGTAGAATCTCAGTCGGATGTAAAAGTTATTATATTAATTTTGTGAATTAAATTTCTTTATCGATATCAAAAGTGTTTCTCAATTCTCCTGATCGATTTGGAAATTCCTATTTTTATGACAGTTGGTCAAAATTAAAAGTTTTACGACTTCATTTGGTTTCCAGCAGAACTCCTGGCGACTCCAAACGTCAGAAGGTTTTGACTACTGCATTATTAAATAATATAAATTATTAATTAGCTTAAGCTTGGAGCACTTTTAAAAGCCTCTAAGTCGCAATCGGAAATACGTTTGTCAATTAGGTTCACGGCACGTTGTTTGTCCGCTATGGACTTCTAAACTTCTTGACCGATTGCAATCAAATTTGCAAACCGTGTGCAGTTTGTTCTTAACTTAAAATATAGGATAGCATATGATATGTATATATAATTCTACTGTACGTGTGCATGTCACTGAACTGCTCTTAAACGGCTGGACCGATTTAAATGATTTTTTATTGTATGCGTTTGGGTTGAGCTCTGGATGGTTTAGATTCACAAATCAGCCCGGCAGATGGCGCTGCCGTACCGACTACTTTCATACTTTGTTTATTATCCTAATCGCTTGAAATATCATGCAGGACGTCTGTCGGGTCCGCTAATTGTATTTTTTTTTTAAAGACAATTCACACCAATTGACCTAGTCCCATGCTAAGCTGGTGAAGCTTGTGTTATGGGTACTAGGCAACGGATATACATACATATTATAGATAGATAGACATATAAATACATATTTAAACACCCAAGACCTAAGCATAACACCAAATGCTCATCACATCGATGTTCGTCTCAGCCGAGGATCGAACCCATGGCTTCGCAGTCAGGGGTACTAACCACTAGACCAATGAGTCGTCTGTATTATATAGTTATATTAGACTTACCATGGATACAGGCAAGGGATGCGCTCCTCCGTTGGGGTAGGGGTAAGGTGCCATGAGGTAGCCCATGTTGAATCCTGCTGCTGGATGAGGCTCGAATTTACCTGCAAATAAAAACACCGTGAGCTTGATAATAATAGATTTCGATACATGGCTGTAAAGAAAAACCTTTTTAACCGGATTAAAGTTATATATAGTTATAAATTTACAATTATTTAACATAATTTTAAATTTAACCGACGTTTCGCCTGCTTTACAGCGTGCGTGGTCACGGTGACTGAAGACAAAAGGTGTTGGATGTCAAAAAAGCTGTAGAAAAAGTTGCATTATCTGTATTTATTTCTCCGGAGTTGGTATCGACTCAAAGATGGAGGGTTTTGGCAGAAATGGCTCACGGTGTCCTCTATTTTCGCGGATTGTAAAATTATGTTAAATAATTGTAAATTTATAATAATACATAACTTTAATCCGGTTAAAAAGTTTTCTCTTTAAATGTGTAAAGGTTAAGTCAAATAAATAATAGTTTAAAAAAACAAAAAAACACGCTAATTAAGCACATCAAACTAAAAAGTGAAAAATAATTCCTAATTTAGGCTGAAAATGGTAATGAACAAAAAATACTGGTATTATTGTGAAAAAGCGTGGGCCGCTTTGTGCCATATTTTTCGTCTATCGAGCAACCGTGTAAAGCGTGTTTTTTAGTTTTTTTTAAACTATTATTGATTTTTTAGTTAATTTTTTGTATGTTTGTTTGTTAATTTTTTTTTCATTTTTTTTTCTTCTGATTATTGCAATGTCATCGATCTTTGACAGGTGCGCAAAGTTTGAATTAAATCAGTCCGTTAAAAGTGGGTCAAAATCGAGTCCGAAGGAGTCGGTTACATACATACATACATACAGGTGAAGCTAAAGGTGGCCATTCACGGTCAATCCATATGGCTTTCGCGCCACTGGCTCGATACTCGACGTCGTGCCGAGCCAAATTGATGCCATTCACGAACGCGCCAGCGAGCCGTTCCATTTGATCATTTTGAGTGTAGGCGTCGATAGCACCGGACGTGTTCATAATGAACTTCAATTCAGAAGATGAGTTTTATTTATCGGCCATAGCGATTTGTATAGTTTTAAAAAAAAGGAAGCCAAAAATAAAGTGGTGTAAGGATTGGTTGCTAAAAAGATCGCGACTCAGTCACATAAATTTAATAAAGGAATTGACTTTGGAGCCAACTGACTGGAGAAATTATATGCGAATAGATGAACCTACCTATTTTAAACTTTTGGAACTGAATAGAATATAGAAAAATAACAATAAATCTATTTTCTCACTATTAAAATCATAATTTGGTCAAATAAAAATAATAAAAAGTAAAAAGTATGTATCCTGAAGAGTGCTAGTTGATTAAAAAAATACTGTTTTTATTTTCTATGGTACTCAAAATACTTGTCAATTGAATTAAGCCACTATGGTTCTGATGGCCTGAAATAATAAACAGCTAGGTTATAATTATAAGTACTTTCTTTATTAAACTCTTTCCTGAATGAGGCTCTTAGTTCCTGAAGTTTCTTTTTCACTGTGTCAATGGTGGCGTTAGGCGATTTGGTTTTATAAAAACTTAGCAAAACCTCTAATGCTGCATCGCGTTTTTGTTTGTTGTGGTAATATATATCTGTTACATCCCACAAACACGTCAGGTCTCTAAACTTATAAATAAATTGATTAACAAAGTCACGGTTTGTCATTATGAAAACAATTTAAATTTACAATGCGTCACGTGCTTCTCGTCCAACGGCTAAACGCAAACAGAAATCAAAATGGCGTGTTTGGCTCGCGAGTAACACCATTCACGAGCGAGCAAACCGTACGGCACGATGGCTCAGACCGACCGGACCTTTGGTTTTCCGCATTTACGAGCGCGCCGCCTGCGTATTCACGCCGCGCTAATTGACTCGGCGCGATGGACTTTCGCGCAGTTGGAATTCCATCGCGCCGAGCCAATCCATTTGGACCGACAGTGTTTTCACATTCACGGACGAGTTTTGGAACGACAGCGTGCCAAATGTATCGATGGATCGCCCGTGAATGGCCACCTTAATATAAAGCGTGTAAAAAAGACAATACTAGATGGCGGTAAGTTGACGCCGTGACTTGAAGACGTGATTCTCAGCGATATGATTGTTAAGTTGGAACTGAAGGATAATACAGTTACGGTTAAAAATGTTTTGGGATAATTAAAATATTAATACGTTAATATGACAGCGTAATTCCTTTGCTCGGAGTGAGCAGAAAGGACTTTTCTCAATACCTATAAAACCTACTTCATCCTTTAACTCTATCAACTATCTAACGCATATAATATGAAGTGCAAGCACATCCTAGGAACATCGTATATCAATGACACTCAAAGCCTAAAAGCTTCTTAGATTGATATGACCCCACTGGGGGATGCTATCTAGGATAAGACACGTCTGCCGACATCTTGTTTCTATATATTACGCAAGACCATAGATCATAGAAACATGCAGATATAAACATATTTACATAATTACTTCAACTGATAACAACATAAATGTCTCTTATATTGGAATAGTAAAGCTATGTTTATATATATTTGTAACTTCGTATGTTTTAAAATTGACTTAAAATCAATTAATATCTTTGATTACCAATGAACATTTGTTTATATAAGAAAAAGTACTATATACATATTGGAATAGTTATCTTATTTACCAACCATTTCAAATTGTATATAATCACAGGTTTGTAGTAGATACTAAGAATAAATTTTGAAAAAATTAAACTAAATTTATTTTCTTGACTACCTTCACATTTATAAAATTAAATTAATTAAAATTATATTATTTGACAGTTTAGGTGATTTGTGACTTCGAGTTTTACTCAATCATAATGTGTTAAATTTATTCAATAAAACCGAACAAATCCTGTTAAAACACCAATTTATTATATAAACAACTTGGACTCCTATTATTTCTTAGTGAAATAATACAGTAGATATTTTTTTAGTTACATAATGTAAGGTGATGTGGAATCTAACAAAGTGTTCTGACTATTTCGGTCTGCGGTTTCTCTGATGCGGGTCCATAAGCGTAACTTTTATTTTTTTATTATAGAAATATGAAACATATTTGCTTAACAGTAGACATTTTATTTTCATATTGACATATTATTTCGTAGAAGAACCATTTGATTTGGTAGAAGAACAATCTCATTTCGTCTGATTTAAATTTGGAATCTAGTTTTGCGGGCTTTTAAAAATATTTCAAGTCAAGTCGTTCAGGAAATAATATATAATTGTTCTACATATACAAAGGTTTTTAACGCAGTCGCGAGAAACAGTGAAGCAGAGTTGTCTTTAAAATTAGCTACTTTTAATTTGTAGAGCATAATACGTTGCGTATTAAAAATGTACTACAAGTACAATCGTGGAGATAATTATGCCCGGAGTCATTTTGTTGTGTAATTGCGCGACTGTACATAGTACTGACATATTTTATGTTAGATGCTCTGGGAAATGGAGCGTTATTTTTCATGAAATTTATGTCAAGTTTTCTATTCGTTTCAGTTTTAAGGTTAATAAGAAAAACTTTTCTTGCTATATTCGTGATTTAAACTGACTATATTAGAAACATTAAGTTTTTAATAGGTTTGTCCGATGGAACAAAAATAGGAGAAAATTTTAGTTGTAAACTTACCAATTAACCTTTAGATCTTATGAAAAACTATAATTTATCTATTCTGAATCAAGTGTTATTAAATTTAAGTAAGAGATGAACAGAATCTAAGTTCATACTACATACATACTTGTGAATATTTTTTATCTGTTTTAACGACGGTTTATTACAAGATAAATTCTTAACACACATTGCAAATACATTTTTATAGAACAAGCACGTGGATCGTCGAATTTTTAGTTATATCGCGGCCCATACACACTCTCAAAGCCAGAGGACTCGTGAGTGCGTTGCCGGCCTTTTAAGAATTGGCTTTTATTTAAGGACCCTGAATCAATTGGTTCGAAAATACATCGGTGGGCAGCTGGTTCCACGCCCAGTTGTAGAACGACAGACGTGAAGGAATATTTTAGTGATGAAACTTCTTCAATAATTTAATCTCTTAGGCATATAATGAATTAAAAATAGACTATACCATAGCATTAATAGAACAAAAAACAGCTGAATTCCGACGCAGCCAGTAGCCAAGCATAGACAAACTAAAAAGCTGTGTACACACGTATTCACACGATGTTTGTTTAGGTTAGACCTACCGCCGATACTGAGAAACACCCTTGACCATTCCCACAATTTGTATGAAATTGAAAATCACTTCCTATGGTCGTTTAGTGGTTAAATTATACGTTTACTTGGCAATTTACAAATTAAATAAAACTTTTTTAACTAATCCCGTGCTAACCACGACTCTTGTGCATTCAATAACAGTCCAGTTAAATAAGCCGCGCACCACCACTATGTGGAACCAGCTACCCACTGAGGGAACCAATTCGACTTAGGAAAAGAGCGTATCAATTCATAAAAGGCCGGCATTGAGAGTGTATCACTTAACATCAGATGAGCCTCCTGCCCCTTTGCCCCCTGTTCTAAAAAGGAACTGAGTGATGACGTCAAAAATTACTTCTGGAAGAGATCTTTTGTGAGCTTCATGATTTTGTATTTTTGTTATATATTGGTAGCGTTTGAACAAGTTTTAACCGAAAACAATTTAACACTATAAGTTAATTTGTTTTCGCAACTTTGGACTTTTACTTTAAAATTGTGTTCATATCTTCCTAAAAATTACGATATCGAAGATTTTTTTTACCGTGGTTTTTTTTTTCGTTTCCCGAAAAGAATTTAACACTATAAGTTAATTTGTTTTCGTAACTTTGGACTTTTTCTTTGAAATTGTGTTCATATTTTCCAAAAAATTACGATATCGAGGATTTTTTTACCGTGGTTTTATCGACCGTTTTTATAGAAGATATTTAAATTATATCCTGTTTTTTATCAAAACGGGATAAGATAAAAGAAAAAACAAAAGTACCAGGATATCAGAAACTATCAAGAGATGTCAAATACCTGAGACCGGACATGGGGCAATCCCGAGATAATTTGGGGTCATATCTGACGCCCCAATATTTATTTAAGATAGGTGTTTATTAAATTACCTGACAAAGGTATTTTGCTAGGCTTATTGCGATAAGATAACATTTTCAAAGGGTCGTAAATATAACATTGGGGCGAATAAAAGTGACTAAATATCGAAGTTAAGAAGGCTTTATAAAGGCGAATTGTCGACTACTTAGTTACCAAGCTATGGGTTCACTGTATCCGCAAATTGCACGTCACCTTCATACGATTCCTTGCAAAAATTGTTAGACTTCTACCGTGCTAGCAAGAACTACTTTACTTTCGACAGTGGCAATATCTTTTCTTTAGAACGAGACAAGTTCATGAATCCGACTGATAGTCATGGATCATTTTAAAAAAATAATTTCTAAGTAAACTTATTGAAGCGAACATAGCAAAGCTCTAACAAATAATGATTTTCAGATAAGCACGGCTACTGGGCAGCTTTCTACCTTCTGTAAACAGGTTTCATTGTTTTTCGCAGCAACAAGTATGCGGTGACCACACTTTATGGCAAGAAGGGACTTATGTAAAATATGTATGTGACATAGGTATGGTGTGATTCGTTAATAATTTTTAAATCCATATATCCATATGGTTTTGGCATGTTGGATCCGTCCCAATGTTTTTCTTTACCAAATTACAAGCAAACATTTAAATGAATTATAATACAGTGACGCTACAACCTTAAATGAGTCTTGGCCTCCAATTCAATCAGTTCAAATCTTTCAAACCCCTAAATGATAAGGGGTCTACCCCAAAATTTTTATTTTGTTTTTTAGACAAAATTTTTATTGTTTATGATACAGCATCGAAATACATGCAACCCTTAATTTTCATCTACCCTCCACGATCAACCCCTATTTTTAATTTGTTAGTTAAGAACTTATCACTTGAATCCTGAGGTTTATATAGAGAAATTACAGAAAAACCGTTTTCATTCCGGAAAACCGAAAAGTCTCTGGGCTAGCAATTAGCATAGCAAAATGTTCCATGTTTGTATGTACTAAAAAGGTAGGCTAAGTAAAATCACATTAAAGAGAAACGCAGTTCGCAGGGGCAACTAGTTTTTATAGAAGATGAGCCTTTCAAAATCAAGGATTTTTGGACTTAAGACATGCTGGTTTCCAATATGTTTTCTTACACCGTACGAGCGTGTGTTCGTTGCTCATTCACAGTCCATTGGTACAACGCCGAGGATCGAACCAACTCCTGTCCATACATTTTTAAATAATTATGTATGAGAACTCTAGATTAGATAGACAATTTATTTTGATATAACAATTCGTAAATTCCATTTAATTGGATTGCTAATTGGATCTCTGGTTATTTAATGACTAATTTAAGTTATAATTCTGAGTACGGTATTTATTTTTAATTCCTTTTGAATTTTATAATTCAGACCCAACGATAAGCGAAAAATTGCATCTTAATTAAGAATTCTAATGACAATTAGAGCAAAAAAGCTTGTCACACTTTATAAAGGTGACTTTTATTAGTTATAAAATCTATATCTATCTATATATATAAAAATGAAACCCGTTTTCCGTTGTCACGACATAACATGAAAACGGCTTGACCGATTTGGCCAATTCTTTTTTTATAATATTCTTTGAAGTACGAGGATGATTCTTACGGAGAGAAAAATTAAAAAAATTGAGTGAAAAAGTCTAAAAAACAACACTAGAAAAGTGTTGTTTTTTTTAGATATTCCCATACATAAAATTCGTAATAATACTTAAAAGTCAATTTGAACTTTAATACCATAACATAAAGTTCAAGTGTTAGTGGAGGGGTTCCGGGAAGGTAAATTTTTATTTTTTGACATAATGTATTTTTTGTCATATCAACTTTCTTTTTTTTTATCTTAACTAGACCGGTGTCCCGAATAGCAGAATAAGTATTTAAAAAAAATAAAGAATCGACTGTTAGGCGGTACGATGTTCGCCAGGCCAGCTAGTATTTATATATTTTTTTTTATGTATTTTCATTGTAGAATATCGATATAGGTATTAATTATTGTGAAGTTTTATAGTAATAACTATTAAAATATAATAATTATGTGATAGTTACATGCTGTTCTTATAATTAACGAGTCGTTATATCTACATTGACTTTTATGAATATTAATCTATATATTTTAGATTCTAACAATTCGTTTTACGGATATAGAAACCGGGCGCCTTCAAAATACATCAACACCCTACACGCATGCGCGTAAAAAAACTCGTTAATCTAACAACCTGAACTTAATTGTGAACGCATATCAAGTTCCAATTAGATCTTGAGTATAATGACACAAACCATCAGGTAGCCAGAACGCAAATTGTCAGAGCGAGATGCAATGCTCATTCGCAATGTGCTAAACAAAGATAACAAGGTATTTCTTATAAGCGTGAGAGCTGGTTGTAGAATTATAGATTTCATACGCTTCTGTTGATTCTTGTAAGGATCTGTTTTGCAAATGCCGTGATTTATGACGACAAATTGTGTTGTCATTTGTTAAATATGTCTTATATGGCAACATATGAATTGCTTTGCTTGACGAATGTACAGCGGACTTATAAGATAAACAGCCATTTTGCTTTAAGCGAAGTAAAATTGCTTTAAGCGCTTTTAGAGTCAATTTTCTAATTACGATTAATCAAAACTCTTTACTTAAATTCCAAATATAAAACTAAAGAAGTCCTATAACATCATTAACCCAAGTACCCTAAGCCTAAAGTTAAGATTCAGAATCGAGACTTGAAAATAAAGAATTTGTCTTTTAAATTGTATGTAAAGCGAAGTAAAGCTATAAAGCTACAAAGTAAAACTAAAGCCCCCAATGCTTATTAGGTTAACGTACTACTACTGCTATGATTAAAATGTTAAATGATAGCAGTGCTAGTATGGGCACAGGACAAGTCACAGTTCGCGAGCACAGGTCAACATCCAATAATAGAAAGCCAATTAAGTGAGAAAGTGCTTGAGAACTTCTTACACGCAAAAAGCATCATCGGACAAACGACTCAATTGCTCGGTTCCAACTGGCTATTTGATCTGCCCACCCCTAAGTTACCAAGTCTGAAGTGACAGTCTGTCTACGTATTGACGGTACAATCCAGGTCCCTGGTACAATCCAGAAGAAACTTCCGTAGGTTTTTGATTGGTATGGGGCTGGATAAGGCTCGTTGTAAGATTGCTGTTGTTGAAAATGACCTGTTTTTCAACTCTGCTGCAGTTATAATAGCCAACTGGCAATTTGATCTGCCCACCCCTAAGTTTCCAAGCCTGAAGTGACAGTCTGTCTACTTCTGGAGGGTTCATCCCAGTGGTACAATCCAGAAGAACCTTCCGCAGATTTCTCATTGGTATGGGGCTGGATAAGGCTTGTTGTTAGACTGTTGTTCTAGAAAATGACCGTAAAATTAGGGAGAATCATAATATAGAATGTTGACAATAAATTATCAAATAATAATGCCACTATTTATTCATTTATCGATTGATTAAAGGTTATAAAACAGTTGCACCGTTCTAAATAAATAAACACAATGATAGAAGGAGATGATGACACAGTTTTTAAGGAGGTATCTTTATAGCAGATATTGTATGTTATGACGCGTTAAACGTCAAGATGTTGAACTAATATGGAAATAGTTGAGATTAAATTATTCAATGAAGTTCGATTTCCTACTTAATTGGATTTTATTTCCAATAAATTATATTTATGGTTATTTTTCAAATTGACCCGTATTTATTTTATATTCTGGTTTGGTATATTAGTTCTTATGAGAACGTTCCAAACTCTCACTAGATGGCATTTTGAAAGTGTATATATATACAGAGTAAACTCTTTATAACGAATTCCAAGGGACCGAGCATTGCTTTTCGTTATATAGAGGGAAGAGAAACAAACGAAATTTAAGCAATTACAATAACTTATATATATATCTATTATATTATATCATATATATATATATATATATAGTATAATAGATAGGTGACGATGATGCTTTTAACAATAACAAAGGCGGCTGTTTATGACCTCAGGTGTCTTAGAAATTTCGGCACCTCAATAAGTTAGTTTTGTAAAGGGATTACAAAAACAATTACACTTAAGTATGTTGTTGATGTCTAAATATGAAAATAATTCTTCGCAATAGAAAATGTCTGTTGCGTTATAAAGAGTATATTAATTTATGGGTTTTGTGTTAAACCAAACAAAAGTAACTCATTTTTACGTTATAGAGAGTTTTTCGATATAACGAATAACGTTGCAAAGAGATTACACTGTATATACTATATACATATACATATTATGTATATTCATAGGCGAGTGGGGGCCTGTCGTTTCGCCTCCCCAACGCTCTTGTTGCAGAGAGTGACGTATTATAGTATCGTCCGGTTGCGATCTGAAGCTTACTAATACATATTTCCAGGTCGCTCCAGGAGACTCCAAATACTGGACATTCTATCATGCATTACTATCTGACTTGTTTCTAGGTCGCACGTACATGTCGGATCTGAGCGTTGAATGTTTATTAAAACACAATATTTAATATGGCAACACTAATTCAAGGACTTGTGTACCAAATGGGTAGAACTCCATGGTCCTTACTGAACTCACAACCTAGTGGCAAGAGAAAACCCGGCGGCGTTGGTGGGATGGAGTTGTCAAGGACCTCTGGGTGTTCGAAGTTGGACGCAAGAACGAGACAGATTGCGATGGCTAATATACTTACGAAGTACATTATTATTATTACATTGATCAAATTGTGTTAAGACTTCATTCATTATTATATATGTAACTGGTAACACTAGATAGAGATCAATTATTAAATGCTAATAAAATGTTTGAATAAGTAAAGGCACTTAAAATAGTGAAATTTTTCCTCACTAGATGGCATTGTAACAAGTTTAGTATTAGTATTATGATTTATTTAAAACATTTATAAACCAATAATTATCTTTAACGTCCATTCACTGGCAATTATCACTACCTATAAGTACATTCCATAACCTAGCATCTAATAATAATTTGTTAACCAACCCAATACCCATAAAATGCCATCAATAACCTTATTATGATAAACTTAATTTCAACCCTATGTCAAAGGCTAAAGGCTGTTAATCGAGTAGGGATGTACCTGTATTTTTTCATGAGGAACGAGTCGTGGAGACTTGATCAGATTAGACCAGAAACCGGTTACACAAAAACATCCCGTGTAAAAAAGTAAGAAAAAACAACACTAATAACAACAAATAACGAGGCGTTCGGCCGTTGCTAGTGATGTGACGTGTCGATAAGTTTTGATTAGGCTTTTAGGGAAAAGCTCTTTTACGGTCCTTCAATACATTAGGTACTAAGTGCCTGTTTTATTTAATGTTCAGCCTGGTAAAAATGTATCTGCTGGATGTTATACGATAGTTTTTAACTTATTCGTTTAAACATAGTAAAATATACTAAAGTTACACATATATATCTAATATATAAAATTCTTGTGTCGCAGTGTTTGTAGTTAAACTCCTTCAAAACGGCTTGACCGATTCTCATGAAATTTTGTGTGCATATTGGGTATGTCTGCGAATCGGACAACATCTATTTTTCATCCCCCTAAATGTAAGGGTAGTCCACCCCTAATTTTTTTTTGATACAGCATTAAAAAATACATACAACCCCTAATTTTCCCCCGTCTACGATCAACCCCTATTTTTTATTATAAATGATATACATGGCAAAACGACGTTTGCCGGATCAGCTAGTATACATATATGTATGCTTGCTGCAAAAATATTTAGAAACAAATTATATGGACCATATAATTTAAAAAAAGGAAAACATCTGATAATCGCTTAACATGTAACACAAAGATAATTTAAAAACAATCCTTAATTATAACGAACGATATTCTAATATAAAATTCTTTTTCGTTCAAAGCAGTCAATGGCTCTCCAGTAAAGTATTGATCGAATTCAAAACCGATGACGAAGGCCCTTGACCGCATCTCTAATACGTCTTATCTAGCCTACGTTCAACGTTTTATATCCACGTAGCCACAAGAGCCTGTAAGTATATGCAAAGGCTTAATATTTTAGATTACCAACGATAGAGCGGGTATTAAAACTTTTCAACTGAACGTAAATGCAAATTCGAAATTCAAATAAAACAAAAGAATCAAAACGAAAATTTAATCGATAAAAAATAACATCACTAGCGAGATGAAATTATACGAAAATATTGTAACGATAGTGACAGATGATTATAAGCTGGCGATAAAACACACATAATTCTCACATAATGGACCCTCGATAATTCCCACCTTCGTGCGTACTTTACAGAAATCAATTTCACATTGAATTTACTAGATACGAATAGTAATCATCGTTTTGTCTTGCCCGTCAACTGTGATTCATCGGTGTAATCTGTGGTGAATTATTGTATCGAATAACGCTGATTTCTCATCGATTATAATTCGATAGATGCCCCCGTGAACTTTGTTTTGTCTTAGTTATTTTTTTACCTTTTTAGTACATGCAGTTTTCTCGTGCAATTATTCAAATTTTTATCTCCATTAAAACCTTCCTCAGAATTCAAGGAATAAATAAAAAAATATTCGAATTGGTCCAGTCGTCTTGGTTTTGCGCTTAACAACATATTTTACGATCAATTTTATTTATATATAGATATAAGAACTTTTGTAGTGAGATATTCGAAATTCGAATGCTGTGTTTTTAAAAACTGTGCTTCTTTGTAACTGGTTGAATAATAAAAATGTGATTTTTAAAAAAAGAACACGATATGAAATTAATAAACTATTAAAATATTTATTATTAAGGAGTCTATATATATGATTTTCTACTGTTTTTATTATAAAAATTAATAATTGTTTACTTAAATATCTATGTTTTGTGGTATTGGGCGACATTTTAGGTGTTAACTGCACCAAAAAACCTTATTCAGTCTCCATATGTTTTATCTTGAGCGATATTTATTTTTTTAAAAGTGACAAGTTTCATTAACCTGACTCATTTCTTGATACTCAATCAAGTTGTCATTTTAAGTAGCGATACTCACAAGGTAATATTGCTTAATGCATATTTACAGATTTATTGGATTAAAACAAGATTTTAAATTTAATTAAGTCGTTTAAATCCTGTGTAACATTATTCCCAAAGTGTTTATTATAAAATTAATTGAATGTTCAATACATCTACTAATAGATAGCCGAAATCTTTTGATATTTTTTTAAATCTTTTGACATTTTTTTTATAATACAAACGGGTAGAAGGCTCACTTGATGTTATGAGATAATACCCATGGACATACAACCAGAAGGATCGCAAGTGCGTTGCCGGCCTTTAAGGAATTGGTACGTTCGTATCATGAAGGACCCGAAGTTGGTTCGGAAATACTTCAATGGGCAGCTAATATATAGTGGTGCGCGGTTGTGATTATTTGACTCATGGAAGCGGTGCTTAATACAATATACCTATTACCTATGTCTAGTTATTTATTTAAAAAAACTTACCAAAGACTGGACTGAGATCCGATTTAACAGATAATTTTCCAGAATACGGCTCCCCGGACTTTTCCTGAAACGTAAAAATAAAATTAAAATTCGAAATTCAAAATAGCCTAATCGTGAGAACCAATTTCCGAACGATCACGATTCGTCGAAGGTAAATAGTAACAAAAAGTTAACTAAGCTTGTTGTAGGGGCGTATCAATGGTCCTATTCCCCAAACTTATATAATAATGGACATAACAAATCGTAATGTTTCCGCTATCATTAATTCGAGCATCGAATTTCCTCTATCTCCAATGAACCGTTCGAAATCACAACACCTTAGGGGGCTATTCTCAAGCACACAATCTTCTTTCACACTATAATTATATAGTTCAAAATATCAATTCTCTATGCAAAGTATAAAACTAAGTCTAAGGAAAATGAATTCTGTTTAAATAGACTGACAATGGACACTCTTAATACAAGCATTTTATTTATTTTAAAAAGGCACACCAACGAAACACATACAGACAGAGAACATACAATACATGCGTGTGCATCAATGTCAAGTGTCAATTATAAATGAGAAAATAAATAATACAATAAAAAATAAACGATTAAATAGATTAAGAAATACAAAAATGAAAAATATAATATATTTCTTCTTTGCAATTGTTATGTAATGGAACTTTTTATATTATTTCGAGCATAAATCTCAAAGCTATCCTACTTTTATCAGTAGGTATTTCCCAACTAATTAATGTCACTTTTTAAAACAGATAATGAAGAACGTCGGGTCTTTTTTCAAATTACAACTGTGGGGCTTAGGCCCCACGTTGGGAAACACTGTTTTAGATCGTTGAAGATCTTACTACTTACATTTCGGTTCAAAGATACTTTTTTTTAAAGAATTACATTCGCTTAATGAGAGATTTTAAATTGACATTGTATCACTGCAATATCGTGTGTGAATATCACGTGGCTTAGAATAGTTCGTCGTAAGAGGGTCGTAATTGAATAAGTCAGAATCAGTTTACCCCACTCCATGTTTACCCCAATTGATAGATTTTTACGTGAGGACCATTGTCCACCTTTCACGGCCAATTTTGTACTTCAATTACATGTGGGGTAACTGTTTATATTTGGGGTAAGAATTATTATAGACAAATTATCTTTTTGTACTACTATATTGCATTGCTTTTCATCGGAATAAAAGTTGGAATTAAAACTGTGAACAAAGTATTTAGTAACAAATGAGTTTATGTACTAGGATTGTTTATCTACATTCTAAGATCCATATTCTAATTCGTATCTCAAGACGCCTTGAGCTCTGTCAAATTAGTAGGTAACATAGTTCCACACAGTGATGGTGCGCGGCAAAAACTGCCTTAAGAAACGCTCAGTTGGGGAACGACGGAAGTCGGGATGATACGGATGGTATTTTGTATCGTGCAATTCGTATCTCAATTCACAGTCTAGTCCTGAGCACTGGTAAATATGTCAAATTTCATATAGTAGAAATAGTTTGACAGCTCTTGAAACTAGATTTAAATAAAAAACTAGACATAAAAGTTATTCAGGTCGTAAAAACTTTTAAAAAAGTTGGTGAGAATTAAGTCAAACAAATTATATTATAAACAATGCTTGTAATGTAAGGCAATATTCAAATAATCCATATTCTAATTCCTATTTTAAGTCACAATGTTAAGAAGGTACGTCAAAAATTGTTTTGAGATTTGACATAGGTACGGGAGTTAAGGGTGAGATTCTGAAGCGAAACTTAGCGCAAGCTGATATCAAAATCCAAAAAAATGTATATTTTTATTAACAAAATAATAATAACACTTTATTTACATCACAATAGCACAAAGCATCCCATTTGTTTTTTCTTTCAGAAGAACGTGATTTTTTGTAAAAAAAATTAAATAAAAAAGACAATGTATATGCTAAGATAAAATACAATACAAACTAGTTATATAAAATACAGAGACATAACAGTTATGAATATACCACAGTCGTAAAATAAGCATAGACTATAGCATAGACAATTTAACTTACAACCCACGTACAGATAAACTATAAAGGAAAACGGACGTTGAAACTGACCTATACTTTTTATTATCTGTGGTTTTTGCAGATGTCAAGATAAAAGCAATTACAGACCATTTATGTCGAATAATTGATGATGGGTTCGATGACTGGCGTGTAACTATACCGCAACAACTATTGTAAAGGTATTTACTAGTCACATTTGCTGCAGGGCTACTCTGTAAAGCCGATATGGAATTTCCATTATTCTTATTTATTTATCACAACTGGCCAGACGTTTGGCCACAGTCCTACCTAATGTTTAGTGAGATGCCTAATGGAGGGCACTGATAAACTGTCTAGGGAAGAACGAAAAAAGGAGTTCCACTCCATTGCTGCTTTTATAAGAAACGACGATCCAAATCGTGCGACATCCCCAGATGCCGCACTGCACTGCTGCAGGGGTGGAAAACCAGCGTGCTTCAACATGATCGTTGTTTGAATGGGGATGACTGAATGTTACTTAAAAAGTGTCTCGATACAAGCGATAGTTTTAGTTTATACCAGTGTTTCGCAATGGAACATTAAATTTAGGAAATTTTATAGTTAAGGCTAAGTTATTTGAAATTTAATTCTTCCTAAAAAGGAAAATATGATAGGTATCATTTATGTTTGTATAATTTAACGATATTTTTAAGTCAAATGGGGGGGGAGTGCATAGAATAAGGCTAAGGTAGGACATGGCACAAAAAAGGTTGAGAAACACTGGTTTATAAGATTACACGAGTGCATTTGTAGGTTAGGTATTGTATTATATAACAGACATTATTAAAGATATATGTAACATGGATAAACCTAAAATGATAAACTTATCAGCATTAGGTGGATCATCGATCAATTTATATCTGTGGAGATTAAGCATTAATGGACGAATGACGTCAAATAAGACCTCATGTTAATTAAAAGGAGGTAGGACATTTTTGCTTTTATTTTAAAATATTGAGCAGTTGGCCACTAGGCTTGAGCATGCCCTACTCAACCCTCAAGTCGTGCTTTCGACCTCTGGCTGTGCAACAATGGACTTTCGGAAAGAAAACATTGTGAAACCGGAATGCCTTCGACTTATAAAGTCGACGGCGTGGGTCAGGCACACAAGACCTGATCACATAACAGATTCAGAAATCTAAGGCCAAGACCTAAAATGTATCTGGTTTTAAAAAAAATTAAAACTGTCACAATTATGAAACATTTGACTTCAAAATTTAAAATCTCGCCTTAAAAGAATGGTATAAAGTTTAATTTCGTATGAATTGTTTATCGTTAAATGAGACGGTTTTTATCAGCAGCGACTCTACCAATCACTATTAATCGACGCGAGCCCTGTTCGTTCATAATTTTTTAATAATAAGTTATCTATGTTTGACTATTAATACAGTAGCCACAGATAACTGTTAGACTAGAAATGAGAACGTTCATCCATTTTGATAATCGATGTTATTGTGACATAATCTTATCTGCACAAGTAACACGCGAATATAGAAGACTAGTATGTACTTTTTATTTTGTAACACGATAATAATGCCATTACATAAATATATGCAAACTTTTTTACTGTAAACCTACACGGTCGAAAGACCTTACATTGTAACACGATAGAGCAAAAAAGTAAAAAGAAATAGAATAAGAATAACATTTTAAATTAGGAATTCGATAAATGTGTATAGGGTTCATATTATTCTGTGCCACTTATTTTCTAAAGGCCTTCAGGGAGTCACATAAAGCAAACTTAACATTAATTTTAAGTATTTAAGTTTTGAAACGTAATTAAACTACTAACCATAGACCAATTTTTTCTAGCACGTATCCTTAAAATTCAATCGCAATCTACATTCCATTTTTGAATTTGTCAAATGTCAATAAATAAAAATTTGAATTTCGAACGCCCTATTAACGAAACTTCTCAATAAATCGTGGTATTACGAGACTGGCCTGTGGTGTTATTAATGTTACTAACAAGTTCGTTTCTCGGAAAGGACCGAGGTTTTTTTTGTTTTTTTATTCCCTGAGTTTCGGTCACGAATCGTTTCAAAGATAAATAGAAGGCGATGACGTCAGTGAACAAATATTTTGCGAAGCTTTTTGGATTCTCAACGTATCTGTTTCGACAATACAAATATATTAAGTTATGTAATATGAGAAAATTATGCACTCTTAAAATTGTTTTTTAAATACCTACTATATATATGTTATGGCTAGTTAAATTTTAATTCGGGGAGATTTAAACCCAGAATTCAAGTCCTTTATCAGCTATGCAAAACGTTAATTGATTAAAAGTAAAACCTTCTGGCAAAATGGTGGCAGGTCTCAAGATGACATTTAAGTCCTACTGACTAGAATATGAGCCCATAACACGTTTATCTTACAGTTATAAACAATTCTTAAATCATAATTACTATCAATATAAATTCACACCACAATCAGACCCATAGCACCTCATTAACGCGGCGGAGCTGGTTCTATAGTATCGTCCTTGTCACACCTATTGTGTAAGGCTATCTATCTCGTTTTAATTAATTGACTGAAAATTGTTTTGTTTCGGTTTCCTTTATTGACTTACGCTCGTGTTCTAAATAATAAAAAATGGGAATTGCAACGTGAGGATTTTAGACCTTGGTTGTTCCATACAAAAAATCTAAGCAGTAAGTTTTGTAAGCATCAGTGTTTTAGGAATAAATAAATTAAAAATAAATATATTTTTTATAATTAAACATGTGTGGATGTTTATAGTAGATATTATTTAAAAAACATATTGTCCTAATAGCTACTAATAGCAAAATTGTTACATTATTACTTTCAATTCTCTACTATTATAATGTTTATTATACATTATTAGGATAAACTAATTTCCAAACTCTTCCTTCATGAACCAACTTCCTGCTTGCCAGATTCCGATCACTAAAACAGTCACAGATTTGTGTCTGCAATATTTTTCGTAATGGCCATTGGGGCCAGCTTTCAATCACGGAAACCGCGAAAGTTCAGCAATAAACTCGGTATGACACTTAAATATCCCATTAGAACGCGCTGCGCCGATTTCAATAAAACTTACGACAGTAATTTACAGTTATTATCCTCGGTGACCCCGAAAACACCCACTGTACTTATGACCATTCGTCACAAAAAAAAGCCCAAAGAACACTAAAATGTTGTATGACCAGAAAAAAATGGTGCAACGCAAATAAGACTCTATACCATTTAAATAAGACACAAACTCAATTGAATATCGACAAAAGTGTGGGAGCATCAATCCGTAAAAGGAGCTCTATTTCAGAAGCGAGAAAGCACAAAGTAAATTATGGAAATAGTGTTACAAACGTCCAATCGAAGTTGAACCGTAGAACACAGTCTTACAGTTGAAATTAGAATATCAGCGAACTTTTTTCAAAAAAGGATCTATCTCGTTTGGCGGGCGTACCTGCGCTGTATTTATGGCGCCTGCGCATCCACGTGGAACAAGGCACTGGTATTAAAAAGCTTGTTAGGTTAACCGTTCGTTTCCCTTCATTAGTTCACGATACACGCTCCCCGGCTATAAATTGTTTGTCTAAGCAACGACAATATGATAGAACAGGTTGTGTAGGTCGATTGTTTTAATGTCCTGCATTCCAAGGACACATGCGTAATGTAAATTGTATTGAAGCTAGTTAGGGCTTATTCACAGTAATTCTGAATAGCTTGTTACACTTGAAGCCTTAAGATACTTTAAGGTAAACTCTGCTGGGTTTTATGGTACCAAAGAGTTACTCAAGTGGATTTTTTATTACATTCTTTAATACTTCCACCTAACGCACATGGTATGCCTACATTTCGTTGGGTTGTTCACAAGACTGTACTTGCGAAGGAAAAAATCAAAAGACATATGTCTGCCAAATGCGTCATTGTAATAGTTTAGGGACTGTTTATTAATATGAAAAAATATATCAGTCTCGCTACAACCTCTTTAGGTCTAGGCCTTAGATTTCCGAATCTGTTTCATGATAATTTTTTACAATATAATAGGCAAGGAGGTGATCAGCCTCCAGTGCCTGACACACGCCGTCGACTTTTTTTTGGGTCTAAGACATGTCGGTTTCTTCACGATGTTTTCCTTCACGGTTCAAGCGAATGTTAAATGCGCACATAGAAAGAAAGTCCATTGATGCACACGGGGATCGAATCTACGACCTCAGGGACAAGAGACGCACGCTGAAGCCACTAGGCCAACACTGCTCTTTATTAATATGAGTTTTTTTTAATAAGGAAGCATTGGTTTGAATGCTATCCAAACATATGATTATTAAATTATTTCTGACGAAAAACTTGACGAGTTTCTAAGTAATCACGACTAGCTATTCTTAAAACCTACCAAAATTCATCCATCATAAAGACAAGTTAACAGGTAATTAAGAAAATAATTTGCACAGTCCGGTTTCGAACCTGGGGCGATAATAAATCATCGCAGAAATGATGCTTGTTTCCGTTTGGCTCTAAGTTTAACTCTTCAAAAGGTTATGCATATGGGTAACTTTTACTATACCACCACATGAAAAGCTACAACGTACCAACCAAATCCTATTTCGAGTTTTCGCACCCCATAATTCCAAAACTACAAAAGTTATTTGTTTCCAACTGACAAATGTTTATAATATTCTTAATCTACATAGTAATAGTAATGATTAAAAATGAATAAATAGAAAATTAAAACAAATTTAAAAAGTTCGTCCCTGCGGCCTTTAATGCTTGCAGCATTTTCTCGCTGTATTGTGATACCCTTTCGTTGAGCGAGGAAATCACCAGCTCTGAAGTCACCGGTGCTATCTACCAACTTGAGTCTTTAATTAGCACCTGTGAACCGCACGGCCCAAGAGTCACTACTCCAAAGGGAACAGATATCGATATTAGGTCCTTGGATGACGTCATTTTTAGTGCCACATATCAACACGAAGTACGCAAATACCTAAGTTTTAAACGCAGCCCAGTCCTAAAACGACTGTTAAAGTCTCGACTTCTTTAATATATGTATGCTTAAATACTCCTCGCATTAAGAATATCCATAGCGCTAAATAACCTTCATAAGCACACCCACATACACACCATCACGTACATAGCCTAACTTACACACCGTCACACAACATACATGGATTAGGTATACTTAGTATTCAATCTATTTTTATTGTTTTTTCCTTCCTAAGTTTCGTAAATGTTTGAATCTTTATGTGTATATTATGAATTTTTTTGCTATATTTTAAGTATAATTGTTTCTTTATACAGAGTGTCAAAAAGAGTGTCAAGCGGTGGTCTAGAGATAGAGAACCCTCAGAACCCGAATAACACCATGTATGTTCTACGATTTTTGTAGTTTAGGAGTTAATTTTTTTTTCTGTTTTGGCTGAATTCAGCTTTTTAGGTCATTTTGGGTGCATCTTTGAAATAATTACGATAAATAATTGTTTCTCTTTTTATTACTTAGCTTAAACACTAGCCTATTTGACATATAAACATAAAACCTACTGGTGCAAATATTTATTTAAAAAAATATGTTTTTAATATTATTAAAGAAGTAGAAAACAAAAATTTAACTTTTAATGCATTTTAAAAATATTAGACAAATTACATATTAATTCACAGGTATATTAAAAACTTCCTAAGTTCCTAAGCTTTACCTTTTGAAAATTTAAGTTAGTTCTAAGCTTAACCCAGTAAATATTGCACCATCAGAGTTTGAATAATATAATGATTGCTTCACATAATAAAATCAAGAATAATACGCCATGAATCACTTACCTACTAAAGTAGCCATAATATCTATACTACCCGGACGCTATTTACAAAACATTCGTAATTTCTACGAGTCGTATTGTTGTACTACTATTTGCCATCCCATAGAAAACGTTAAAACTACCGAAACCTATTACCTGGTACATATTCCTGACAATAGACATTTTTGTATGGACTTTACACCCCTCACTATAAAACAAAAGTTTCTAAAGACAAAACCGGATGAAATTTTAGTCTTATTTTACTTAAGGATTCGATGAATTCTAAGATAAGACTAACCTTTAGAACAAGATCGTGTTTTATGTTTAAAATTGCTGTATGGCATAAAATGGCTATTAACACTTGTTTATACTGAGCGCATGTGTATTATTTTATCTATTCCAGGATCATGAACAATTTTATATTATCTTTTTATTTTATTAATCAATGAATGTCATATGTATATGTAATGTGCTTATTTTTTTATATATTATAAAATTCACAAAAAGAAGGCGACTTTACATGAATTACAATCTAGCCTATAGGTACAAAAATAAAGGCTAATAATTAATATTATTTTGACTTAATTTTCTACAATACTAATAAATTGCTTAAACTAAGGTAATGTTCATTAACAGTCTTAGTGTTCTATAATGATTAGACACTATGTTCGTGTGGTTCGCTTATTAACATGTGAAATAAATCTCTCTATCTATTCTATGGTCAGATTTACAGCTAGGTCCCTGATTTCCCTATATGCCGCCTGACCAGACTTTTTTTAAGTAGAAAACAAATATACTAACGATATTATAGAAAAGTTCCATTGTAATATCCAACGAGAGGCATATTACCGTATAGTTCTAAGTAATACCGTTCAGTACCAAATATTGTTATATATGAAGTTTAAATGAAATTATTAAGTTTAAAAGTTTATCAAAAAGCTACTTTCCAGGTAGAAACCGACTTAAAACCAAAACAAAGCCTCAAGTGCCCAAATATTGTGCTTGAAAGATATCTGGAGACACGATAAGGAAGAGATTTAAAAAACGTGTCGCCTAATCGCCCTCTGCCAGAACTTAAGATAACACTCATTTTTTTGAAGGGCCTTTAAACAGTCTTAAAGCATTTCTTATACTCGTATTACAAATTTATGTTGATTACAGATGCTTTTAATTATTTCTTACACATTGTAATGAACTTTTAAGGTACAAAAGCACCAAAATACTTTGGAAACCCTGGAAAGGAAACCTTCCTTTACTTAGACTAAAAAAATGCATACAAAATGCGAAAAAACACGAACATGATATGACATCTATCGTCAATTTATACAGTCAAGAAACTAAGGAATTAGAAGCATCTAATTTTCATGTGTTATTTATTTAGAGATTTTAAATAGATTACTTATGGATAAACACATAAATAAGATAAATTACAATAAAATAAATATATTTCCTTAGATTTTTATATAGGTCTTCTGAAGGTCAGAAAAATATATAATTTACTGCCAGTTCTCAAATCTAGGGCGTACGAACGAGAACAATTAGACTACATTGGCAATAAACTTTTTATAATCGCCAATATTTTTACTTATATGAGATGCCCATGAAATACCACTTTATGAGTTGAAGAAATCCAACCCATAATCTTTTCTTTTCATTTTTGATGGCAAAGTATAATATTGGCGTGTATTTCTTATTATTTTATTTAAAGAAACAGGCTGCTAGCTGTCCGGGCAAATCAAGACGGGCTGATATTTCTGGTGCACTATTGCTAAGCCAAGGTTACGGAGTTCGTTCTTACGATTATTTTATTATTACTTATGAACGCTGGGTCACTCCACGAGATTTAAGAAACATCGAATTAGTATAAACTTCTTTTTATTCGTGAATTACTAAATTACTTGCATTTTTAAATAATTTAAATGTGATTAAAAATACCTATTGCTTTTAAAATTATCAACACAGTAATTGCGACCTTTAATTTGTTTAATGGATTGAAAGTTGAGTACAAGGATTCAAGTGACACTAAAAAATAGTGCTTAAAAATTCTTAAAACTGTAAAGCTTTTAATATACATAATAAAATAATTTTGTTCAACAATACGTGTTAAGTACGTAATTATAAATTTAATATAAGAAACCAAACAGTGTAATATTATGTATTAAAACGTTTTTTTTTATCTGTTGTAATGTTTTCGTTTCATTTTTTGTATTAATTATATTAACTCTTTAGTTTATAAGGAATTAAAAATTTGTACTGTGATGTAGCTATTCATGCACTATTAATACAAATTTAGCAATAATAAATAAAAAAAATAGTTTATTATTATTATTTCTATGTAAGTTAAGAATATTGTAACTACTTTTTAACATAAGTAAATTATCTAGATAGTTATTCTTAATGTGTTTTATTATACTATTAGAAGGATATACAATCTCTGCAGTATTTAAAAACGAAGTCTTGCCAGCCAGTCTATAATTATGTCATAGTGATCCAAAAAGGTTTTATGTATAAAATTATTTATACATATTATACAACATCTCACAAATAGGAGGAGTGGGCAAAACCTAGGACATAAAGAATGCAATATAGAACAAATATCGCGTTTGACAGTTACTAAGTAATTCAAATTCATGCAGTTTGCACTGTCAATTGTCTATGCGAACAACGTCAATTTTTTTTACGTAAATATAAGATATAAAAGAGAGATATTACCACTTATATTGGACACATATAAAAGTTAGCTTGTGACTAATGATATTTATAAGAGGAAATAATTGTATTTTTGTAACGAATAAAAAACAACTAATAAAGCTGAACTAATTTTAATGAAATGGATTTTCAGGATAAAAATAAATCTTAAGTAAGGATCATTCAGAGAAAACGTAGAAGTGAGAAACCTATGGACTACCAAAACGATAACAATAGGATGTAGCAAAACAAATACACGAATATAATATACCCAGTACAGGGCCGAACTCTAAAATATTAGTTATTTAGCACTTCTTGCATGGAGTTGAGAAATTAATAACTTTTATTTCCTATTGTTCAGTTCTGGGTCACAGTTTTAATTATGACACTATTATTCAGGAAAATATTACTACTAATTTGATTAACCATTGATACTGATTTTTTTATGTAACAGGAGGCAAACGGACTGGAGGCTGATGTTAAGTAATACCGCTGCCCATGGACACTTACATCGCCAAAAGGCTGGCAATTGCGTTGCAGGCCTTTTATGAATTGGTACGCTCTTTTCTTGATAACAATTTAGTATTGAGAATAGACCTCCAGTCATACTGATATTTTTACTATAAATAAATTTTTCTAAGCATCGAATCCGTCCCTGTTCTTATACCTGTGTTTAAAGCCCTGTTCGTTAGGGTGCATGACTAGCAATCAGATAAAATGCTTACGGGGAATTGGAAAACTGAGGATATGGCAACAATATAAATATTTATCAATACTATAATGGCGAATATATTAGGATTATTCGCACAGGTATGCTTTGAAAGGCGAAAGTTTGATATTTGTATAGATAAAACGTGTAAATGAGCCTTAAAACACTACAAAATTCGACGTTTAAATTTTGAATTTTTAAATTTCGAACAATATTATTTTTACATCCGCCTGAAATATCTATGGGAGGATATTTGTACATAGATAAAACCTGTAAATGAGCCCACAAAATTCGACGTTTAAATATTTTGAATTTTTAAATTTCGAACAATATTATTTTTACATCCGCCTAAAATATCTATGGGAGGAATGTTTGCTAGTTATTAGTTTTATGAAAATAGAAATCCTTCTAGACCGCCCGCCAAATTATAAGCGTAATTCAATATACGTAATTTAATTTTGTGTAACAAGCTTCTGAAGGACAAGTTACGGAGGTTGGCTCCCAGTGGATGCAGAGGTCAGTACAGGGCGTACTGAAGAAAATGGAAGAGCCCAGAAATGGACCAAAAAGAAGAGGCTGATGATGAACAAGCTTCTACTGCATTTTTTTTTAAATGCACACTAACGAAACACTTAAAAAGAACACATGACATACAAAAACAAGATACCTGCATGTGCATCAATGACAAGTGTTCACAACATTTAGGGGGAAACATTACAATGATAGAGAGAAAATAACTGTAACATTAAAAGTAAAAAACAAACCAGAAAATATAATTGTGCAATTTGCAAAAAAACTTGTACTTTGTAATTGTCACTATTGGTCACGGAATAATGGTCAAAATTCAAAAACATTTAAGTTAAGTTTAAAACTCGGGTCTCATATGGTCATCATAGTGATAAAGTATACCTTCATTGAAATATAAACTGTTAAATATAATAACAAATTAATTATTAAATAGACACCTTATGTACTTCCCAAATCTATTAGAAATTCATCAGACCTCGAGATGCCGTATCTTAACTTCGTGACTCCTATCAGAATGATTAAAAAAGTGATACTGAATCATTGATTGAGTATCATTATTTTCTTAAATTTCATAGACACTCTCACGATCTTGAACGCCTGACTTTGTTTTAGTTTTATCCATATAATATATTTAATAAATATGTTATATTTATAAAATAATATATTTTCTACAAATAAATGGAAGAAATGGTCCTTATCTAAATGGTCAAGAGATATAACAGTGTTATGCATCGCTCTAATCGAAAGAATTCGTTGCGCATGCGCCGGTTATCTTCATATTATAAATCTTATATGTATTACTTCTATTAGGGGTTTAGCTACAGGATTGTGCATACTGTTTAGGAACGAGCTTTATAAGCTTTCGACTGTATAAAAGATGTACCGGACAAGAGCAAAATCGATTTCGTTTTGTCTGAAGTGGAAATTTTCTGTTTTATATATAACTAAATAAAAAATGTTAAATAATTAAACATTAAAAATTTAATTATATATATAATATTGAATATATATATATATAACATTTAGTTTGATTCCACTTCTCCTGGCAACTTGTGTTGCTAGAGGCAAATAATTTCAAAACTTACGAATGCAATATTACATTAAATACAAGAAATTAGAAAAGAGAGAAGAAATAGGATTACCTTATATAAATTAAGAGGTTATTGTAATATATTAAAATAGTGAAACATTGTGTTGAATTTCAAAAAAAATCTAAGTAATAAGAGGTTTCATCTTGGAGGTCCAAGGTCTAACAAGAGTTTAGGGTCCACGAGGTAACAAGTCCGCTAACTGGGGAAATAAAAGTCACGCTGCGCCTGCGCGTATGGTCGGCAACAAAAGTATTTCACTTTTTATTTATATTCTATCGTATTTTTTAAAAACGTATAAGTGTTTATCTATTGCCAATTAGAGATATAGCGTATATATAACTATTGTAGGTTTTTTAAATCATCGGACGTCGAGGCAGAATATGAAATTCCACCCGTATCACCTAGACTTCTGTCGTTCCACAAGTTTAAAGGCACTTTAGGCCACGCACCACCACTATGTGGAACCAGCTACTCACTGAAGTATTTCCGAAACAATTCAAACGGTCTTTCAAGAAAAGAGCGTAGCAATTCTTAAAAGGCCCGGCATTGAGAGTGTCTAAGGGCGACGATATGACTAAACATCAGGTGAGCCTCCTGCCCGTTTGCCTAAGTGATAAGGGGTGTCCACTCCAAAAAATATTATTTTATTTTTATTTTTTTATGATACAGCATACAAAAATACATACAATCCTTAATTTTTACCCCTCTACGATCAAAACTTATTTTTTTACATAGATAGAAATTATATACATGGCAATAAATTTTTGCCGGGTCAGCTAGTGTTCTATAAAAAAATCCTTGTTGACAATTACAACAAAATATGGAATGTTTTACCGAAGCTCGTATATTAATCTTCGTCTATCAATAGGAAACTTAAAAGTTTCCAGAGCTTTTGGCTTTCGTTGCTATCCCTACAAAGTCATAGCATATTTGTTCGGCTAGTGATGGGACGACACGTGTGGTATACGGTAGCTGAGCAAACAGACATGTTTACACACAGAATTCCTACTGTTTGAATTCTACCTGATACGTGACGATTTCACTATAATCTGTTCATTTTATTGAAGCACTTAAATAGTAGCATCTTTATTTAACGGTCGAGTTTTAAATGCAACAGATAATTGCTAGTGTCCTAGTGGCGCCTCTCAACGTCTTTTGGAGATAACTTCTCAGCTGTCAGATCTTTTGCATCGCCGTCTTTTCATTATTTCTGTGTACGTACGTTGAAGGAAAATATCGAAAAGCTGGTGTGCCTTACACTTAAAAAGTCGACGGTGTGTCAGGCACAGAAGGCTTTTAAGACACGAAACAGATACAGAAATCTAAGACCAAGATGTATGTAGCGCCGCTGGTGTTTTTGTTACGACGATTTCGAATTAATATTTAAAATAATCAAGGATAAAAACGCGAATTTATTACATTAATTTGAGTGCCGACGTGGTCAACGTGGTCATCTGTTTGTGAGCCTTAAAGATTTTTTATAGGTCGGTTATCGAAAGCTGGCGGGTTCACAGTACTCACACTAATGCAATTTCACATACAGTATGTTTCAAAATATGATTTTTTGCCATGCTATACATTTTAGTCCACTCATACACGACGGACAGTCTATTCATGATGTATTTATGATTGTATTTCAGTTTGACATCACGTCTCGCGCTTATTCTCAGACACTACACAAGCACAAAGTGTAAATGTGTTGAAGCCGCCAGCTTTAGTTAACATACCTATAAAATGTATAATATTAGGGTTTTCATGTAAATAAAAACAAAATTATTTACGTTTCGGATAGTCAATGTATCAATGGAGTAACTAAACCAAATACAAATAGCTCTAGGCTTTGGGCTTTCAATAATCAATTATATTTACAACATAACTTATTTTTTTACACATTCATAGTGATGCATACGATAATTAAAATAACAGAAAATTTTAATTACACAATTTTCTTAACCTACAAAGTAATCATAGAAATAAAATAAAATACATTCTTTTATGTAATGAGAAATAAAGTTCTTTAAACATTAAACATTAATGTTGTGGGTTATGTTAACATAATGCTTCTATAAAAAAGGATTTAGCCGATGAAATATACATCGGCGTATAAAGACAGTATTATTTTTTAAAATGTGTTGATTACACAAGACACCTAAATTATCAGTTAAAGAAGCCAATTGTCGGTTAATTGGTTTTATTAAACACGTCAAGCTTGTGAAAAACGGCATCGAAGATTAGCTAAATTCAACAGCTGTGAAAATCAACTTTATTTCATAAACATAAGGTCCTTATTTGGTTGAAATGAATTCATGGGACTGGGAAAAATAATTTTTACAAATCTATTTCGTTCGAATATTGATAGCTGTAGTAGATAAGGTGATATTTTAAAGACTTCATATTGCATGAGGTAAGGGAGTTTATTTACTTAAGTTTATTAATATTTAGTCTTCAGAATATAAAAAATCACAAAATAGACTTTGGGGAATTGTATTTACAAGTAGGTGTATTGGAATTTATGTTAAATAAATCACTAAGTAAATTTGTAATTAATGAATTATTCGTGAACTATTTGAATGAAATTTTACATTAAATATAGGAATAGAATTTTAAAAAGCATAGTGAAGGCGTATCCAAATGCTGTGTACATTTTTAAAAATCGAACATCTCTTCGAAACTGAAACCCCCATTCGAATACTTCATTACAACAATTATTTAAAAAAAGAACACAATAAAAACCCCACAAAGACGTTCCCACCCCAGCTATTAGTCGTATTATCGGTAAGTTGCAACTAATCGCTCATTAACAAGTTCCGGCCGGCGGGTTGCCACTTGCCAATGAATAAAATCACTCTTGCAAGGGCACGTTTCTAACATGGCCATTAGCGAATTTCACAGTTATTAAGGCCCTATAATTGTATGTGGTTAATAAGGGTTGAAGAATAGTAGGAAGCTTTTTAAATCGTCTATGTTCTACGTTGGCATGTCATGTCCCTCAAATTAGAGAAACAAGCTGTTATTAGGGTTGTCTTTTGTTTCTCTGTTAGTCTAAGCTATGTAGTTTAGACGTTTAAGAGTAATGAACGGCTGTTATAGATAAACTATATTGACGATAAATCCTAATAAAAAAACATTTTAGATTTGGAGCCACGGTCGTAACAAAATGTTTTCGAATCAAGTTTAAACAATTAAAAATCGAACTCGAGTTCCATTTTCAAACTTGACGACGATTGGCCGAACAGTGATTCACGAAGTTGTAATGGGTAATATTATATGGAATGGGCTTTTTACAACTAAACCGATAGACTGCCAGAACTGGTTCCTTTTATGCCCGTTTCATTTTATTGTGCTTAGTTCGTGTTTAATTTCACATGATTATTTTACCGCACGTCTCTTCCACGTTAAAAAGGTACTTTTCAGAGCCGTAAAGCGAGAGTTCAAGGCTCTATTCTTTTTTTGTTCTCGGGCAAGGACATTGAAACAATATGTCATAAAAGAAATTCAGAGAAAAGTAATGAGTTTCCGAAGTCCCTCGACCTAATGGAGTTGACCGAGGTCGATAGAAAAAAACCTATTATTTAAAAGCAATGGCAGTCCGTATTAAAAAGACAAATTATTGGACGTCTTCGTGGAACCCAGCCTTTGTTATCTCACAAGTGTTTTTCGAGAGTTCTGTTTATCTTTTCTCTTCTTTACACGTTCGGAACTGTATCTTCTTTCTCGCTTCATCTCGTTAACGTAGGGCGTTCTGACAGGGCGTAACTGACGCTTCCAACGTTACGTAATTCTGACACTTGAGAGTTCATAACAAGGTCTCTTATTGTGCGTGTTTTTTAGGGTCTACGACTATCTTGAAAGGTTGTAACTGTTGCTTCTCTCAGCGCCGATATCGATTTATAGCATACGTAATACGTGTTTATTTCGCTTAATTGGCGTGGGTTTTATACTTTGATGAGTTGGATACGGTGAAATATTTCTTTTGCATTTGGTCAACCGGTTCAAAGGATATCAGTTTGAATGTTGATAGGAGGAAAGTTGATAATTATTTGGACGTATAGTTCAAATTATGAGCAGCATTAACATAACGATTGGAGCAGGTGTTGTATATCAGTTTATTCTCGGTTTTTATGATAAAATCTCGTTAAAATACGAACGGAACTCATCTCGCTTTATGAGATTATGTTTACGAATTTCATAATGAAACGTTGGGAGAGAAGGTAATTGATTTCAATAAGAAATATACTTGGGAACCCCTTAATTTTGTGGTTTAGAATCCTTTAAATATTCGAATGTATTGTAAATATCTTTAATCATATTTGTTCAATTTGAATCGAGTCGGAATTGGATTTAAAAGTATGTTTTATCTAAAATCCCTTACGAAACTCAAAGTTAAAAGGGCCTTTCAAATATTATATAAGCAGATTTACTGCAATTTATGCCCTCCTTCCTCTTGTCAGCAAAAGTAAGCAAAGCTCTCAAAAATAATAGTACATAAACGTATTAATTACTTGTAGGAATCCTCGAAAATGCATTTCGTTTTCAAGCATAGACAATGTGTGGGTAATATATGTAAAAAAATAAATAATAACTGTTGACGCAATCACCAAATAAGAAAATAAAGACCCCCCCTATAGTGCTTATGAAATACTTAAACGGCCCAAAGATAGAAACAATTTAAAATATAATATTCCTAATATAAATACGCTGATGTATCGTTTCAACAAAATTAATCTCCATTGCAAAAGATGTTTTTAATATACATAACTTTTGATTTAACAGCCTAATCGCATTTACTTGTTACGATGATGTATAAAAAGCTTATTCAATCAATCTCATTACATTATATTTTAACTAGCTGGGCTTTGCGGTTTCAGCCGCATTAATTCGGTCGTTGCACGATGTTCAGCGTTACTCGGTAAATAGTCAAGCAAAAATAATATTTTTTTGTTAGACATCGCAGATTTTTTGTGATTAGTTCACGCAGCGTACGCAATTTAGGATTTTTTATATAGTATTGTAATTTCATACAGAACGCTATTTTTTTTTTAATATTCTATATGTTCAAGGATAAACAAAGTTCTGGGGCAATGAACATGTCGTGTCGGTGGTCCTAGGTTCATATGAAGCTTTGCCTGTGACTAAATTCTACGCAGACAAAGCCGTGGTAACAGTAATTTGAGATAATAAAATACTTTATGTGACTCGACTCACAAGAAGTCTATAAAAACCAATAACCAATAAATTAATTCGAACAATAACGTTATTTGATATTTTATCAATTTTATTTTAAGCTATGAATGAGTCTTTGAGCTAAAAATATTCACAGTTTATCAATGTCAATATTTTGTTTATAGGTCAATTTATATTAAAGTACATATATTTAGCTTCTTTCTGTTCCTTGCTTTACGTAATGAAAATATCCACAGAAGTGCCTACGTGGGGAATTTCTTAACTTGATAGACGAAATATGAAAAGAACGAAAATTTAAAAACATTCGAAATATAGAAATGTAGAAAATGCAGTATACAAAATTTTAGAGCAGTGAATACCTATATCTATGGCAAGAACTGAGAAGTGACACGCTCAGTAAGATTACAAAAATATCCGTCCAATTTAACAAGAACCTTGTTTCTACCACCCTTGTTCCTAAACATATCTCCTACGAATCGGACACCGCATTCCCTAAAGAATGATATAGTAAAACAAACAAGAATGAGTGATAACATTTGTTCAAGACTAAGTCAGCCATGTTTGAAATCATCCTAGTCTGAGAGATTACTCTTGAAGTTCGAATGTCAATTGTCAAAAGCTATATTTTGGCGCCATCTTACTAAACTGGACTTTAGGTTTAAGCCAACATTTATAGATATTACATTTATGAAATTTACTATAAAAATATGGGTTTTAATATGATTTCAGAATAGAATTAATTAAAGAACACAATAAAAAATATTCCAGTTATATCTCGAAAGTTTCATTCATTATAGGTTTTTTGTGTCATTAGGTAGGTACTTTGCTAACTGACATAAATAATAACGTCAACAAGAATTTAAAATTATAAAAATTAAACAAATATTTTTGTAATAACAAAATTTAGAATCAAGAAAACAGTTTCGCTTGGTGAATTATATTAAATAACCAGATTTTTATTCAAGCCGTTGAAATTCTCGCACCTAATTATATTTTTCATATGACAACACTGAAAGGACTTGTCTATTTAAAGTCAGTCGTTATTAAAATATGGCGACGACTATAAAATGTGTCCCAAATAACTCATCGTTTGGAAAAACTCCCCGTTGGCTGCGCATGGGCAAAGCAATTAAACGCACAGAAATAGATCGCATAATTGACGAGCGGGAACGATTTATGCGTAAGACGACACCGGCTAACTCCTGGAACTCATGTCAGCCTGGTACTTGGTACTCGGTCATTCGGTATACAATTATTGCAGTAGGCTTCTTTCTATATCCCAATAGCGGTCGTAATTATTACGTATCGTTTTTTTACAGAGAGTGACGGCCAATCGTTTCAATAGAAAATTACGTTAGTCAAAAGATATAACTTCTTTAAAGGCCCTAATAAATGAAAAATGTACCTACTTACACTACATAATATACTAAATGTACTATAAATTCTAAATGCGTTTTACAATCTCAAGTCCAGTGTAAATAAACTGTTCTAATTTTATTATCTATTCCACTCGTAATTATCGGATTAACGATTTAAACGTTTAGTCTATGAAATAATTTTTATAATTTACGCGCCAAAACTGAAAGGTTTAAATTTTGGCTAACGTTTTAAGTGATAGACGGGTTTTTTATTGTATTTTTCTTTTTTTAGAAAATTGGAACACCTATACAAATTCGCTATCTTGACACTAGGCCAATTAGCCGCGGTGACACATGTCACATTTTATTTTTAAAATATTCAGATGAAAGTAAAGTCACTAACTAAAAAAGGTTTATGTTTTATTTTAATATCTTTTTATTGATATTTTCTGATTTGTGTTTAATGTAAACCATGAAATTCCAGTTCTAAACTCAAACATAAATACTCAACGACAGTCACAACCTCGACAAAGAGCAAACCATAAACTATTTTTACTTTTTAGCTATTTACGTTTAAAAATCGAACTAAACAATAAACCAAGCTTTACGAGGCAACTAAGCTCAAATGCACAGATTAAAAAGATTTATATAAAGCTATGCACAGACTGCATCAGCTTGTGATTTATCAGACAGTTTGATTTGCTGGCCGTCGAACGATTCGAGCGCTTTGAAGAATTAAAAAAAAAGTTGTTTGTATTTAGCGCCATTTAATGCCAGTACCGTTGGAATTACATCCGCGTATCTTGAGGTTCATTCATGATGTTCTTTTTTTAAACTTGCTTATGTCGAAAAATAACATTTGCGACCTTGAAAAGTACATAGAATACTATTCATAATTAAATATTATATTACATATATACTAAAATGACAGGGTCAGCAGCGCATGCGCAGATGCCTTGTCATAATGTTCATTCGCTTTGATAAGCTATCATTATCACACGGGCATTATTGATTCTTTGATAATATGTTCGTAGTGATTTTCAACAAATGCATTAAAACATATATTTTACCTGAAATTAGACAAGCAGTTGTGTGTCTTACGTAATAAACATAATGACATATTTATTGTTATATAATAAATATTATAGCTGATAAAGACTTTTTGGAGGAAGGAATTCTTTAAAATAATTCGAAAACTTCCAATTTTTTTTTGTTTTAATATCACAATATTGCATTTGTTATCTGTTTTCATCAATAAAATTATATGTTAAATACCTTGAAGTCTATCTTGTCAATCTTATCAGTTAATAAAATTTATTGAATATAAATGCAGATATCTTAATATTAGGTATTAAGTATAAATTATTAGTCATCAGACACATTGGTTATTTTCACCCAATCATATTACCTAACATACAAGTTGAACTAACTTTTAAAGTCCCAGTTTATTCATAGACAAATGTTTGTAATCAGAATGCAGTGTAGTAGATAGAAACGGAAGGACAAGTCATAAACAACACACGACTGCTTACAAATGCACTGCCTGCATAGATTATGTTTAAAGTAATCTTTAATCTATGAAAATTACTTTAAAACTCAATAAAACCCTTTCAACGTGTGCTTTATTTAATAAAATAATAGCAATATTATTATTATTAGTTTATTATATTATGGCAATAGTTTTAACTTTATGCTAGTTTTAAGTAAAATGACAATATTATTCATCCGCAAATAAACAAATAGATTGAATTTTTTGTCTTTATCACTCTTGTATCGCTTTGAAAGAATATAAACGTGACAAAATATTATATGGGTTACAGATTACTAAATATGTACTACCATTTTGACGTGTAAATAATCGTAGTTTAAAAAAATACAGTCTTATCTGTGCTGTCCCTATTTTGTCGCATCCACTACGTTGCCTTTTTAAAAATAGAACAATAAATTAAATTCGAAATTTAAACGCATAACAAGCATTGCTTGTAGAACAAAATGGCACGCGAAAAACCGTGTTTCGTTTTAATTAAAAATATAACAATTGCGTCACCTGTAGCTCCATATTAAATTCATTCAAATTTGAACGTAGCTATAAACAAATGACTGTGCATTAATGCACTTAACTCGCGTACTAAATGCATTCGTGAAGGTGGCTCGGAATTAAATGCTCTGGATGGGGCTGTCACGATTTTTTATAATTTTTTTAAAACTCATTAGAGGTTCAATTTGGAACATGCGTCGTCAAGAAAAAATGTTTATGTTTGGTTGAATATTGTTGAAAGATAAAATTAATTTTCGTCTTCTCTTTGTTATGTACTAATATTATGGAATAATGTTATTATCATGAGAATAATATCTAGCGTGAAAAAGCTCAAAATAAACATAAATTGGTTAATTAAATTTGAGCTTTTTCTAAAAACTAGATCAATGATACTTTTGTTTCACATGTAACAAAAGTATCAATGATCTGGAAACTATATTTGACTATTTCATTCAGAAAAGAAATAGCTCTTCCAGCTCCCTAAGTATCAACAAAACCTAGACCAGGCATCCTACACCGCTATATCTAACAATTAGCTACGTCGTGCCCACGCGCAGCCAAATATGGTCTGAGAAATTAATAACTGATCATTTTCACGGACCTTCACGGTCTGAACTTTATTGTCATGCTAATTAGCTACAAGTATCTATACTGTAACCATAGTAGATACATATAATATAATATGCTATTGCGATTGACACACAATATATGGCAATAGTAATATTCTTGTCTCGAAGAAACTGATTTAACAGTAAGACCGTTCATTTACATCCTTTGCCTTTATTTATTTAATATTATTGTTTTTCTGTTTTGTGTAATTGTGAAGTAAATAAAGTGTTATTATTATTATGTTTAGTAACTGTTTATTTAAGCTCAGGGTCGATTCATGATCCTGGTACAGTTTTTCACGGCCCTAAGCCAAGTGAACACAGTTTTTTGTAGAAATTTGCTGTTATTCTTGCTGTATTTAAAATTACTGCTTTTTGAAGGATGATATAAATGGATTTCGGAAGGTCTAACAATTTCATAGATTCGTATCTGTTTTGGGATTATTCCGGTGTTGGACCAAATGATACGGATTGATACTTTAAGCACATTTTGAATCTCATTTTAACGATAAAGAATCTTGGAAAAAAAAGGGTGCGTGTACTTATGTACGCGCGTAAGAAGTTATACTTCTTTGGCTTTCTTTATTTTTTTAAATATAATTAATTAATAATTAATATTTAACGTAAACAATTTAATAATATTTAGTATATTATTCAATTATTAATTAATATTAATAACAATTATTATTATTATTTATTATTTTATTATATTATTAATTCAATTTAATAACTTGGTATGTTTCATAACCTTTTAACTAAGTCATAATAGGTCATTCAAAATTCTTGGCATAGCTGCTAACTTCACGCATATTCTATTTCTTTTTACTTGTAGATTGTCTTATTCCCATCTCGCTCGCGCACGCTATAATCACACTGACAACTTTGTGTCACGGTGCGCGCGCAATCGTAAAATTTAACTCTCATAAATTTTTCATAACGCGCCTAAAGAAGTATAACTTCAAAAATAAGAATCGTTTATATTTACTAGTATTATGTTTGTAGAAACATAGTACGTACGTAGGAACGCAAGTGTACGTTATATGTACGTGAAGCCAAACTTCACAGCGCACTTTTACGTATACGAGTAATTAAGGTAAGATTAAAATTGATGGATGAGCCCATGTAATAATTGACTTATGGAGACGTAAAATAGAGTACTAACATAAGTACTGAACTATCTCTTTTCATCCTAGCGTAAACACGGTTTGACAGAAAGAGACAAATGAAAGTCATAGTAATCATGACTTCGTGTTTGTCATTATTTTTTTCAACTGCTTGCTTTTTGTCATACCTCTTCTATTAATTTTAACTGACCTGTCAAGGCAAGTAAAAAGATTGAAGTTAACAATAAAAATGGCGGACGTAAGAAGATCCTAAATGAAACGAATGAGATGAACGGAAGCGGATGGCAGCACAAGAGATCGTTGTTCGCTAAATTTAGCCTCGCTGCGCCGGCGCATGCATACGAGGGGATTTTTAACTTCAGTTTTTAGCAAATGTTTTACAGTTACGTCGAGATAAAAGTAAACGTTTTCACAAATGTTAAGTTTACAAAAACTTTGAACTAGAAAATCACAATATTTTATAATATATAATTAACTAAAAATATTTTATAATACATGTATATTTGCCTATGTTACTCAAGGATAATGCGGCTCTTATGTAATTCTTATAGTAAAGGATTTTCGAATTTGGTCCAGTAGTGAGTTAATTTGTTTAACATACAAAAATACACAAATCTTTATATTAGTCTAGATAAAGAATACGTAACAGTATATCTACCAAATTTCAGTAAAAAAAATATTTATTTTTATTTATTAAAACTTCGTTGCAACACTTGCAAGCAAACAGAAATAAAGTACAATTTAAATAATTATATAAAAAAGAGGGCAACTGGCGGCCTTATCGCTGTCGAGCAATCTCTTCCAGGCAACCACCGTAAGAAAAAAAAGAAAAGAGGGAAAGAAGTGCAATTATTTAGACAAACCTAATAGAACAAAGCAAAGCAATTGAAACATTTAAAAAGTGAAAGAAAAGGTAAAAATATTAACAGTAACAAAATAACTATATCTTATTCGCGCGTCCAACGATAAAATATATTAGAAGAAGATATTTCCGGTCAAAGTGGCCAGTACGACAAAACGTCAATTTCATATGTAAGGACCTAATATTTAAATAATATTAAATAAGTGATGTTCTGACACCTGATAAAAAATCTGCACTTCGATATAGGTTATCAAGACATTAACATTTTATCATAACCTAAACATTGCAATTAGCGGATATCGCACTGACCTTTGGATAAGCAAATTGTTAAATAGCATATTTATCTTATTGAGGTGAACATTTAAATGAAAAACTTCTACTAGAATAGACTTATTCTTAGCGAAAGTTTACCAAAGATTTAAAAAAGTTTACTTTAAATACCTTAGAAATCTTTTTTGACTTTTGCTTCCATAAATCAGTTTAATTGGAATCGTGTAAAGTCAAATAATTTAATGCAGAAGTCAGAGGAACTCGAAATTCTTATAGTGCGCAGCTCTTCCACAATTATACTACGTTATTTTGTTGTTTTTAAACTGTTAACTTGTTATATAGGCCCAAGGTCCTCACCAAACTCACAACCTGGTGGCAAGAGAAAACCCGGTAGACCGAGGTTGACCGCTGATGACCGTTGACCGTTGACCGCTACGTTGTTGGGATTGAGTTGTGGACCTCGAAACGAAGTATACTTGAGTAGGCTAAGGTATACAAGGAGCTGTATAGCCATTGATGATGATGATGAAACTTGTTATTTGTAAAAGAACGAACAAATCCTTAAAAATTTATCTTGACGTAATATATCGGATACTAGGGGCGTGATTGTAGCAGCGACTGGTAGCTGTGATTTTTCATATACTAGCTGCTATACCAGACTGATAATACAATGTAAAGAAACTCAACAGGAACCAGTTTCTTCGCGCTTGTCAGGTTTTTATCAACAAATTTTGCATCAAGCCATTTATAACGATGCGAAAAACACTTAGATTTATGAGTTATCCATACATTTCTTGTAAAAAATATCGAAGTATATGAATCGCCCAGATATGCAACAATGGTCTGTGCCGTAATTATACTTTTTAGTGGCTGGAATTAATAACAGAGATGACATATTTACAATAACAGAGGTGTGCCTGGATTTGTTCAATACATTTAATGACTTATCTTAAGGAAACACATTTATAATTATTGGGTAGCATGTTTCTCTAAAAGTGTTCCTAGTAATGGGTATTCTTTTGAATAGCTCTGCTACTTGTGAATTTAAAGGCATTCAATACAACAAACAAATAAAAACATTTCCGAAAATCAAGCGGGCGTAAAACCCTGACAATTTACCGAATTGTAATCGAAAAGAAATCGAAACTCGAACAAAGAGCATTGTAATAGCATCACGTACGATAATCGACGCTATTATGACATACAAAGCAGAATTGCACCTAAATATAATCCAATATTTATACGATCCGTGACTGTAATGCGTCTGGATTCCTCTACGTCCATCCTTGTTTAGCATACTGAAATAAATGAGATACAACACTTCGATTTTGTCCCACATTTGCTGTACACAGGTAAAATATAATACCTGCATGCAGGTAACCTTCTTTGATAGAGTTTTAAGAAGGGAACAATGAATTCGAATTTTGAATTTTCGGAAAGGTACCTGCGCTTTTTTGTTTTGGCCATTTCGATGTGCGGTTGGTTTGTTTGTTTACGGGCAATTTGTGATTACAATGATTTGTGTGTCCGTGTAACAAGATCATGTTTTTTTTATGTCATGGACAGATTGACGTCGCGATACTTCCGCCAAAATATCAAATACTGCCTATGTTTTATAGTCCTAGAAGATTTACAAGTGATTTTTAAAGCAATCGTAATTATTTCATGCAATATTAAGTGTATAAATGTCTGAAAATCACTCTTATTTTTAATTAGCGAGCATGTCTAAACCCATATTCCAGTTATCAATTCCCATTAAGTTTTTAATAGTCGCGATGTTTATCTTACGCAAGTTCAACAACCGCGACTCATGAATATCAAAGTATGTGTTAAAAAATTCGTTGCTGTCTTTAGAGCTATCCATATTCTACTCTCTGACCACAGAAATTATATCACTGACTAATTTGATTTTTGTGTTTAAATAAGTAATTATTGAAACAACAAACAATCCCATTTTAAGCTTAGGTCTACGAACGCTAATAGAAAAACTTGCGACCCAATAATTATAAAAATATTTCCTTAAGTCAAGTCATTAAGTGTCTGGATCAAATCCAGACACACCTTTGTAATCTAAAATATGTCATCCCAGTTTTTAACTCCAATCACTAAAAAGTATAATTACGGCACATACTATTTTTATCATTAGATATGTATATGAATCTTTAGTATAATACAAAGATATTACGGACAATAATTTGTTATGATTAGAATTTTATGCCAAATCAGAAAATAGAGATCTCCTACGATGAAAGCAGCCTTTTCAACAGAAGCAATGACTTCGAAGGCGTAGACTTCGATTAACAATAAATAGTGAATGCAACAAATTTCTATAGTGTTGTTTGGGATTTTCACAAGTGCATTAACAAATATACAGGATGTGCATACATTGTCCCTTTGTAAATCAAACCTACCTGGTATTGAGTTGACACCTGCTGGCTTGTACAAACCACTAAATTTATAAAAACTAGGCACGCAATTCTGACACTTGTTATGTGATAATAACATTTATATTTGCTTAAATATTATTGCTTCTGTGAGGTAATGCTAAGCGCCGCGTGACGCATTTTAAGTATAGGTTTGTGAAAGCTGATTCATAATTAAAAGCGACGTTTAGTGCCTTAACATTTAAATGGACCACCTACAGATTACTGGTATCGTATATTTCCTAGGAATGTGTCAATCACGCTGTAATTAACAGTTATTTCAGGAAATATAGAAGAATAGCTTTATGTTTGTTGAATTTCTTAATACTGTGACCTACCAGTATTACTTATAGTTTTAAAGGAGTAACTTCAATATATCTGACGGTTCAGATAAATGATATGGACTCAAATTAGTTAGGGGTACTAACCACTAGACCAATGAGACGGCTCATCATCGTCGGCGTACCCCTGACTGCGAATCCATGGGTCCCGGGTTCGATCCCCGGCTGAGACGAACATCGATGTGATGAGCATTTGGTGTTGTGCTTAGATCTTGGGTGTTTAAATATGTATTTATATGTCTATCTATCTATAATATGTATGTGTATCCGTTGCCTAGTACCCACAACACAAGCTTCACCAGCTTAACATGGGACTAGGTCAATTGGTGTGAATTGTCAAAAAAAAAAAAACGAAATTCTGAATATATAAGATTTCCTTAACCTTATAACTTTACTTTACTTCATTTCGAACGGTTCATACGAGTTTTATTTAATTTAATGTCTAAAATCTTGTTTGTTTAATTGACTTGTACCCGCTTTTTACGCACTTTAATGTATGAGGAAAAGGCTTACCTCACTCTCTGTCCAATCGATAAGACTGGACTTCTCTTCCAGCAGATTCTCTGAACTCCTCTTCTCGTCCTCTCCGTCCCCCTCGTCCTTGAACACCTTGACCTCATCAGTGGAGCCCAGATCGTCACCGCCCGAGGACGCAGCCGAGCTCGAGTGCGCATGCGGCATTTTCAAGATCCCGGCACCCAAACTCCCATTATCCCTCGACTATCTGTCATCCATGACCAATTAACGCACTATTGTCACTATAAGTCTTCGGTTTATCAGTGAAAACTTTTTCGTTCACGGGATAATCTGCAAAGAAGAGAGTCAATTTAATGTCATAAATAAGCATATAAAAGACGTGGGTTGGCCATCGGCATAAAAAAGAGCAGTTCCTAGTTAGGTCTACTAGACTAGACTATCGGTCTATACATCCCTTATGCACTGAGACAAGCAGAAGATAGAGCTGTGTGGAAGCAGCAAGTCGACGTATCGGTAAGGGCGTCTTGATCACTAGAACAAGCATATAAAAGACGTGGGTTGGCCATCGGCATAAAAGAGAGCAGTTCCTTAGATCTACTAGACTAGACTATCGGTCTAAACATCCCTGAGACAAGCAGAAGATAGAGCTGTGTCGAAGCAGCAAGTCGACGTATCGGTTTGGGCTTTCCAAGACGACGAAGCTACGACCTTCAAAAAGACTAAGCAGAATAAGCTTATATAGATCAGTGTTGGACTAGTGGCTTCAACATGCGACTCTCACACCTGAGGTCGTAGGTTCGATCCCCGGCTGTGCACCAATGGACTTTATTTCTATGTGCGCATTTAACATTTGCTAGAACGGTGAAGGAAAACATCGTGAGGAATCCGACTTGCCTTAAACACGACGACGGCGTGTGTCAGGCACTGGAGGCTGATCACCTACTTGCCTATTAGATTTAAAAATGATCATGAAACAGATTCAGAAATCTGAGGCCAAGACCTAAAGAGGTAGCGCCACTGATTTATTTATTTTACTAACAGCTTATATACAAGCTCATAATATCAGATACCTCGAGAGATCACCATTAAATTGGTGGTAAATAATTAATAACTAGAATGTATATTTAACGCGATTCGTCCAGCATTGTGGCATATTTTAGGTCAAGTGGGCTGTCAAGTATCGTTCAAGTCCCTTGGCTCGCGGCCAAGCGCTCAGAAACCCTTAGAAATAAAATAACATATTGACAGTGAATAATTTATGTAAACACTGTATGGATGGACGAATGACTACACTTAACGAAGGGAAGACAAATTCCAATGTTATAATTTTGATTATTAAATGCGTCCACTATAGAATCATTAAACATTTCATTATTAATGTTGAAGACATTAAAACTTCGCTCCATACTGTTATGGTGTGTTGAAAGTATGCATTATGCGCACGCGTTACAATGCAACATGTTATGCGCCCATAGTGGTATCACAAAAGCATTATAATTTACTAATTCATATGTATTTATATACTTTGTTATGAGTAAAAACAGAACCTATATATATATGTATATATGAAAAAACCCCTAAGTGATAAGGGGTGTCCACCCCAAAAGAATGTTTTTTTTTATATTTTAGACAACATTTTTTGTTTAAAAATACATACAACCCATTATTTCCATTTACCCTCTACGATCAACCCCTTTTTATTTGTTAGTTAAGAACTTATAACTTGAACTCTGAGGTTTGCATAGACAAAAATCACAGATAAACCTAAAAAGTTTTCATTCCGGAAAACCGAACAGTCTCTGGGGTAGCATAGCTAAATGTTCCATGTTGGTATGTACTAAAAAGGTAGGCTAAGCATTAAGGAAAACCGAAGTTCGCGGGGGCAGTAGGTAGGATACTCGTATAACGTGTAAAATACAATAATCACTTCTGGCGTTAAAAAGCATGACTAATATTACAGAGATCCGAGATTTTTATCTTTTTAAATAAATTACTTATCTCATAATAGTTTAGATAACAGTTGGTTATGTAAAGTTCCGTTTGTTTGTTTGTTAATGACTTAACCAAGTTACGGTTCATGGGTTGCCGCTATCTAAAAAAGTGTTGAGGCCACTCTAAAGGGGTCGCTCTAAGCACCAGACAGACTAACAAATATGTTATACACTCAAAACTTCTATATCTAGTAAAATAGTATTGATAATAGCACCCTATACAGGCCCGACAAAAGACAGCGATGGTCGTTCAATTGTTATTGGTCAACAGAATCTTTAGTCCATCAAAATCAATCGAATCTAATCCCAATAAGGTTAATTAATTATATAAATAATAAGGGTAAACAGTTAATGGATAATTACGTTAAGAGTATTTTAATGAAGCATTTTTGACAGATTAAAACAAGTTTCATTATCACATTTTTGCAATTATCCAAGTTGAATTTAACATTTTAAGATTTTAATGACTTGTTTCATAGTCTGTATGACTGACAACTGTAAATCACGCGGAATCTTTATATTTTTACGTGGTTAAAGGTGTTTTAATCCAGTAAAAAAGTAAAAGATCCAGGAAGATTTCCACGTTTACACAGCGTCGACTAAATTAAAACAAATTTCGAAAGTTTAGCTGTTTTTTTAAGTTCAAAATTCGCATCATGTCATTCTTGGTGCCAAACTAACAATGAACTAATAACAAAGTTTAATGACCGAGAAATTAATTAGCTTTTCTCACACAAAATTTTCACAGAATTATCGTTATAATTACTATAATAAATAATACCCATTTAGGTAAATAGATGAGAATAGGGATGTTAATTAAAAAAATTAATGACACAAAGAACCGATTCGCAACAGTTCACGATAACGAAAATGATAAAATAGTTTTTGGGTTCTTGATAATATTAATTAAAGATTAAAACCGATCTATAAAAACCTATGGAATGTAACTGAGAGCAATAGGATGGAATTACAAGTCAAGAGAATTCAAATTAGGAATCAAATGATTTTGTTATTTGTGGTATGGCAAAAATTCTTTATAAAAGTAGTTAAAATTTGAATTTAGAACATTTAAAAATGAAAATGTTCGCAACATGTAATTTTTCAGAATTTCACGCAACTTTTTAAACTTTTAAGCAAGTTATTACCAGTCGCCTATGAGTTTGTGCCACTATGAAAGACCAGGAAATTATTAAGAGCCCTAATATATGCTAGGACGTAGCAATTCATTCACATTAGCAACGCAAAATGTCATACCTGTATAATGATGTATGTAGATGGAGGACTAGGTGTGAATATTGAATCGTTCACGCTGTATATTAACTATAAACCTCATGTTCAGGGGTTACCAACTGTTTAAAATATTCAAGAGAAAGAAATAAAAACCTAAAAATTGGGATTTTTAATTGGCGCGTTCATTATCTACACGGATTTAATAACATTTTACAAAATACATCTTTAGCATCGAAAAATCTTCAGCAACTTCTGATATAAAAAAGTACATTAATTGCATAAGGAAATGATCATGGAACGCTTAATATTTTTTTTTTGTTTGTATCTATTTTACAACAACGTTTTACTTAAAAAGACTATAGTGTTTAAGAAAATATATTCTTTCAATAAAACAACTATGTAACTAACTTTTAATAACTACTTCCCAATTTACTTCAAAACTCTCAACACTCAACACTCGGACTACATAAATATTATATAAGGTCTTTTGACCGTATACAAAAACAATTCGAATGTTTCATAAATATCTCTTGTAATAGGATAACGCTAGAAATTTGCTGCGGCCGTATTCTCAAAACCGCGTTCAACTATTTCACGTACATAACTATACGTACACATCTAATTATATGACGAGGATATAATATTTTAAATATATAATACAAGAATTATTGTATAATAAGAAGTAACTACCTAGTAATAATAAAAAGAAGAAAAATTAATTAAAAGAAAATTTAAACAAATTTAAAAAGTTTGGTCCCTTTGGCATTTCCTAACTGTATTGCGATACTATAATAATTATATGTATATTTAATACAAGAATAATGAAAGTATACATAGTAGTTTTATAAAACATATTTGTTACACGTCCCTGTGTCCAAAGTGGTTCTTAACACATTTAGGTAAAATGGGATGGTCTTAGACCATGTATGCAAAAGGAAAAGGGATAGTTAGCCTCACACGAATAATAAACATGCCTTATAATTCAATTAAACATTTGGTCTTGAATAAAATGACTGTCTAGTCTTGTTTAACCGTCATGGCGGATATCGTTGGAGCGAGAGTATAGCGATCATACGCGAATAACACAGGTATCACTTTATGGCTGTCTTTACGATTCACTATGTGAAACTATGCGTTATACGTTGAATGCTTTTCTTTATTGAATTTAACAAGTATACATTTCCGTTAAACAGCACATTTTATGGAAGATTCCGCAAGCAACAAGTAGTAACTTTTTGTCGCCACTAACCATTAGGGGTGTCTTGTTCTTTTATTAAATACTTGAACTGTGTAATACAATGTTATTTTGTAAGATAAAAATACATTTTCTATCGCAATAATGTCCGTTTATAAAAAGCTGTGGTTTTTAGTTATTGTTAAAAGTGAATTTGTATTCGCTGTGTCGCCGATATTTGACTCGCAGTTTTTGTAATCTGCATTTTTGTATTGATATATAATATTTTGTTGCTATCGATAAAATTATTTTCGTTATTTTAGGTTTTGTGAAGGCGTTTATCGTAATTTCATTTTATTACTTGTGTAAAGTGTCGACTGATTTTGAATTTGGAATAAGAACATTTAGTTTTAACACAGATTAACAAAGAGGCTAAATATTTGCAATACAAATGTTGCCATATTTGCTTTGCTGTTGTTACTTCAATATTGGTGGGAGAAAGTATTTGTATCCTGACATTTGTAAAATATTGACCCTCCACGTCGATTAAACGAAGAGAAACCTAATTAAAAAACTTTATTAAAAAGCAAATTATACTACATTAGTGGCTATCATAACTTGTTTGTTATATTATTCAACGGTTCGTTACATTTTATGGACTCTAAGAAACTCGTATTTAACATTAAGTGGGGTACGTAAGATGTTTTTTACATAATTATCACAATAGTTTTCCTCTTTAAACATAATACGTAAAAAATGTATAAATAATATAAAAACTTGTTAGTAATTTGTAGCTTGTATAGTTGAAATACTTTGAAGTATTCAAATGTCAAAACACACGTATGTTAGAATGCCTATTTCGCATACTCGTAATTTTAAAATGGTTTTATAACTTTGTAATGAAATAAATATAACAAGATAAAAAATTATTTTTATTAATCTAGAACTGTCATTCTTATTTGAGAAAACTTTTAAACAAGTATTTTCGTCAAACTACGATTTCAAAAGCTAACCACCTGTATCTATTTAAGTTTATAGCTACCACAACTGTAACAAAGATTCCAATTTGTCTTCTTACTTTGTAAGGACGTCCGCTCAGCATGGCTGTTTAAATGCAAATGAGTTAGAACTTACATAAGGCTGTAGAACACTTTCAATATTTAAGTAGGTAGACACTGTTTTTATAATAAATAGTGAAATGTAGAGTAATATCATGAAACTACACTGTAGGCAACGGTATAAACCACGAAATACATTTAATATAGAAAAAAATAAGAATAACATTATTTCCATATTTTAAAAAGTAGGTAGGTACTATAGTTTTGAATTAACTTTAAAGGATTAGAATAATCGAACAAGTAGTCGAGTTGTCGTATCATGCGTCTGCGAATCGAATAAAAAGTCGAGTTAACATTATCTGTAACTACCCACATGTTCCGTACAGACGAGTCGCTTTTTGCATAATTATCTCGATTGCTTGCGACGTAATTGAATTTTCTGTAATGCGCCTCAAGTGTTCTCGAGAAAGACGCTTATTGTAAAATAGGATTATCTTATAAGTATTACTTTCGACTCTAGTAGTTAAGGCGACAAGAATTAACATCTAATCTGAGGTCTTACTTTGTTTTTTGATGACATATAACTTATAATTAAATCTTTGAAATTAAAACAACGTGTAATTTCATCATATCGAGGCATTTAATAATTAAAAAATCCCTATAGTAGTTTAAAATATATCAGGTTATTTCAAATAATGAGTCTAAGCGTGGATTTTGCAGAAATTTTGAAGATCATAAAACTAATGGCAGGAAGCTGCGCTTGCGTCTCGTAAAACTTAACGGCACATTTGTCTTAGCACATTGCACATTGTGCGGGCTGACTTCTCATTATCCTAGCACAAATTTTTATCTCGGGCTTTACATTGTCTCAAGTAATAACCCCGAACACAAGTAATAGGAACCGCGTTCAGCAATTTGTATAAATAATCAAATAAATATCTTTCTATATGCACATCTGAACTAATATTTTTAATAGCGATTTAAATTTCAATATTTGCGTTCCACATTACTTCAATCGCTACATAAGCGGATAAACTTCATCGAAATTGGGTTTCGTGATGACGACGTAAATATCGGAACCAGCATTTTATTACAGAGTGCAAACTCCAGCCAATTACTAGAATTCGGTATGGGTTATAGAGAATCAAGTCGAAGCCACTGGATTGATTATCTGTGCAAAACTATTCGTAAATTAGTATTTTATTCTAAACGACGTAGAACGACATCCTCTCATACAGTTTTTTAATACAAATATTCCATCTCTTTCATTTCGGAGCTAAATGATAAAGACGCGAAATACAAATGTATTTACATCTAAACCTTATTGCTTTGAAATACAGCCGTCATTCCCGAGCCTTACAAATAAGTAATGTATTATTTATGTATTAATGTTTTACACTTGTACCGGATAATGAAGACAGACAAGCAGAAGAATCAATGAAAGTATAATTAGTTTGAGAAAAACAGCTTCCATTTTTGGTTATGGCATAGATGTCGCTGCGGGTAATGCATCATTTTGACGTATGTCTCTATCAGAGAGAATTATGAATCATAACCTGATATGTATAGAAAGGGTCTGATCGAAGAAACATTAGTACAGTGTAGTTAAACTTTGTAATAAATATATTTTATGAAAGAAAATATTTTAAATATTAATAACGATTATTACTGGAGAGGTCGAATTATTTTTTTCAAAATACACAAAATTTACGCGAGCTAAGCTAGTAATTTAAAAAGTACTTACCGTTATACCTATTTTTCACTATAAAACAAGACACTGATATACGAAAAAAATATGAATAATATCAAAAAAAATCTTAAATAATTTAGCGTCAAAATATGAAAGAAATTCTGTGTGTCTGTGTATTCTGTGTTCAAGCTATCCAATGACTAATGAACAAAATTAGTAAAAAACAACTAAAATTGATTTATAATGGACACACAAAATTAACTTTTTAATAAATCTAACTAATTATGTTATGGGTATAACGACAGTTTAATGTATCAATAAACAACTCAATTATAAAAACTGTACTTTGTTCGACGTTTTAGATAAAAATATTGAATTTCTATTCGTTAAGAGAAGTCTAGAAAAAAATACTGGAATTTTAGTGCATTTAATGGGTGTATGGGAAATCTTTTTTTCTCTATTTATAGGATTTCGCAGAACAATTACATAGATATGATCCAATATTTCTAGCACAATTAATTCCTAAAATAAAACGAGAGGAAACCGGATGAGAATCAAAAAATTATAAGGTACAGAAGACAATCTACCTTATAAAGAAAATCTATAAAACAGTTACAGAAATGTGGAATGCTAATATTGTGGATATTTAAACTCGACATTCTGTTTTAGTAAAAACTTTTAAGTTTTGGTGCCAAATAAAATTCTCTCGACATCTACCTGCTCCTAACGGATCTCAGTCTTTTGTTTATTAAAATATTTCTTAGAATTTCATAAAATATTGTACATCTATTTTGCCTAAAAGACAAAGACGATTTATTTAACAATTACCGGTTATCTATGGTCCTCTGTTGTTTAAAGTCCCGTAACCCAATTGGGTTTAAATAATTTTAGCGGCAAATAGGTCTATAAAGGTCGAAACGAATGTTTCAGGAATCGAACACTGAATAAAAAATTTAATTATCAAAACACGTCTTTTTAAAATACGAAATATTCTGCTACAATAAAATAATCTCCATTTAATTAAAGTTTTACATTTTAAAGTCTTTTATAAATAAATTTAAAACTAAATCGTTAAGTGAACAAAAACGGAATCAATGGTCAAATGTAATTAAGTTCGTGTTTCGGTCAAGTTTTTAACCGCGTATCAATAACCGGTTGACTGCTTATTATATTTCAACTTAAAAAGTAATGGACACATTTCTGTGTCTGTTTTTCTGATAGCCAGTATCTTGATTAGAATGGTGGGAATTTGGTAATTGTAATATGAAATTTCGCTGATAAAATATGGTTTTATTATAATTGTTTCATTAATTGTATATCATAAATATACATAAACCTTTATAAGTTAACATTTTATAACGTGTAAACACACATTTAAAGCATACAGGACACTTATTTATAAGGAAGTTGGTAAAAGCCATAAAGGAGAAAATACACTATTTTCACTTTATGACTTTTCTTTAGAGACAAGAATACTTTTTCTGGAGTAAAAAAAATTGACAGTAATTCAACCTGTGGTTGAGTTACAATGAATAAACCAGGTGTTGGCCAACCGAGCCACGGAGGCGGTTTATAACAATATTAGTATACGAAATTAAATTATTCACTTTCATGTCAAAAAACAAAGGTCGCATTCGCAAAACGCCATCTGTTTAAAACGACAATCTAAATTAAACTGTTATCCCATAGCATAGGGTTTTAAATTAATAATGGCCCGTTTTTATACAGTTTTGATATTCTAGGAATAACTCAAAAAACGGCAGCTATTTTTAACGTAGTGTTGTATGAATAAATACATCATATTAATAACACATTTTTATATCATATTTGAAAGCTGTATTTGTATCTATGATCAAATTTATTTACCTTTGGAAATATTTTTAGTCTATAGATTTATAGATCTGTGTAAAAAGAGTTCTATACTCTTTTATTTACAAGACTAATTTTATAAAGACGCTATACATGTTAAATTTGTCAGTTGCCATATTAATTTCTTTCCCCTTCATCAAAAAAGGAAAGTATCTCCTTGACTATCAACCATATCCGCAAATGCCATAAATACACCGGACTCTAATAATAAGAGTTATCTCTAATACCAGATATTCAGACCTATAACAGATCATAGGCAACTAAGCAACTCAGATACTGAGGTCACTACCCGTCGGCGGGAAAAAGCATGCCTGTGTGCAAAGAGTGAAAATCAAAGACAAGTTCTGTCTTTAAGCCCAAGGTCTGTCAAATCCGATAAGTATTTGACAATTTAGTCTGCGTAAAAAGTATTGAGTTTTGACAGACGACAATATGATTATTTTTCATAAGATTCTTGGCCATAGGAAGTAACGAGTAGAAACTAACTACGATAATCTATAATTTAAAGTGATATTTCGTATTGTATATTTAATATGCCTCTATTCTAACCGTTATATTTTTAACTTGACTTGTTAAATATATGTATTAATTAAATATTTCTCAAATGGAAGTAAATATTAACTTATGTCTTTATTTGAAAAAATATTTTCTCATCTATCTATATATCTATATTCGGGGAAATAAAGACAATATTATAATATATTGTATTTGGGCTAAAAAGAGTTAAAAAATGTCACGACAGATAATAAAACATGTTTGTAATTGATTTATAATCTCGATAATCCCTGATTAACTTTATCTAATCCAAAAGTTGATTTTGTATTATATAGATTAGCAATATCTTGTAACACGAAATTAAATACCAAAAAATACGAACAAATTTAATTATTGACCGGTATTTAATAAAAAGGTTTATATATATAATATATAGGTAATATAAACCTTTTTATTCAACTTATATTTAAAAAAAAATTATTATTGTTTGTGTGACCAATCCGCTTAATTCACTGAAGTAACTATTTTTTATACAACATTCAAGATATTTGTCTTGTTTTTCATGCGCAAACTTCCTTCTTTATCTTATATATCACTTTCAAAGCAAATATAGACTGGTAATAGTGAAAATCTTTTACACAATTACACAGAGCCAGATAAAACAGTGAAATATAATTATTTACTTTCAATATATAGAATGATATCATTTGAATACAATCCACGCATTGAACTCATAAATACTAAAATCCATAACCATTTAGAATTCCGAAAATGTCCTAAGATCATGTAAGAAATATATTATTATGGTCGTGTCAACGTGTTTGTTTTGCCAATCGCTTATATTTTTATGAATACAATATTTTAAAAGGTTATTCTTAAGTGTGTATTTTTGTATCGTTTGCTCCAATTTATCTGGGCCTGTCGTTTCCATTAAGGAGCTAAAGACCATAGCTAGGCGTGATTTACCTTAAATACCTTGATTCAAGGAGGAAATTTAGGCTTAATTTAATCAAAACTAAAAAATATCTACATAATATGTACTGTAAGAAATACAACCATTACTTTAAAAAGTGGTTTAGTTGAATTTTAGAAGAAATGAACATTGGTATGTGATTTAACAAGCGATATATATCTTAAATCGCCAATTATTAATAATATATTAAGTTTATTAATTATCAGATGTAGTTTTGAATTAAACCCATTTGTTCAAAATCTATCTAATTACACCGATTTTACTATAGCACTGTTCTGTCTCCTTTTATCGTGATATAAATATAATTCGACAGAAAGAGATGAGAGAGTACATTCCTGCAAACAATTCAATTACACTGTTATTTTATAATTGAGGGTTTGTTTCTTAGTATTGTATCGTATACATAAAAGGGTTTCATATTCTTCAAACCATGTAAAGATTGACGACAAAATCTAATACAAATAGTAGTTATGAGTTAACCTGGCACGTCACAGTAATTCCGTATGCTGCGTGTGCGCAGAGAACAACACGAACACATTAAAATTCCCAACTCTCGCGAGGGTTCTCAGCGTGGCCGCACGCGTTTTAAACTAGCTGCAACCCGCGACTCCTTTGTCTTAATATTTCATCGATGGTCAGGGGTTGTAGACAAAAGAAGTTTGCGGCAGGTGTGACCATAGACATCATTTTAAAGCCACGTGACCATTTACATAAAAATAAACTGGCGAGCTTTTAGGCCGTCGCAAAAAAATTGTCCTGCTCAAATTATTATTTGAATCTTTAAAAGGAGCAAAGTGCGTAACAATTTGTTTACAAACTTAAGAAAGAGATTTACATGACGTTAGATTTTTGCCTATAAAATATAGTCTATCAATGTTATTTCAGCTTTAGGCAACGTATAGAAATAATACTTTTAGGCGAGACTTCGACAGACCTTAATACTCTATTCCTTAAATTAATATATACAATAATAGAAATTAAAAAACTACTAGTACCGTTGGAACTAATTCATCATATTAGGTTAAAGCGTTTAAAAATACACGTTTATTGAACAACGATTGTATCTTATCATTGTCAGGTTGATATTAGCGTTACATAAATGTTATCTATACATATATATCTATGATACAGAGTTTTCCGAATTGTTGTTTTATATAATTACATAAATAATTTATGTTTGCACTTTAAAACAGATTGATTTAATCGGTAGGGAACTTGGGAGAAATCGGAATGTGGGTAGACAACTTTGAAAGGAAAAAAGTTAGAGTCTATGACCCATTGTATATGTATCAAATAAAGCTAACATAACGGATTCTTTTCTTGTAATTTATATGGGATTAAATGGCTTGTTATATTGTGAAGACGAATTATTTAATATTGCGAACATTGAAAACCTAAGGATTATTAATTTTACAGTAATTTTTATTCTTTTAGTATACAATTTTCTTTTTATAAACCAAATTAGGTTCAATATCGTGGTATAAATAAATGTATGACATTTTTTATAGAACAGAGCAAATGGGCAGATTCATCCCACATTAAGTGATAGCGCCGAGCTCGGACACTCACGACAACTATTCAAGTACTAATCAAGTATATTTATAACATAAAGCCAAAACTATAACTTTTAAACCAATTCGTAGAAAATGTAAAAGTAATTTAAACAAAAACGGCATTCAATCATCATCCAGTATTACAAATATCATCCAGATAGAATGAAACTAAGGAATTTTTTTAAAAGCGTAAATAAACATACGTGAATAAAAACCTAAAACTATACGGATTTAAATATCCAAAAATTCCAAATGAATCGATCCTAACAAGAACCATAAAAAGAAAAAGAATTTTTGAATTATATTTTTTCCTCACAAAAGAATGGAGGCGTTATAAATAATGCACTTTTAGGAGTCCGGTTCCAGAAATGTGTGGGCAAGGATTTCTCGCCATTTTGAAAATTTTTATGTTAATCTTGAGTTTTTGTCGCAACTCAACAATGGACTTTATAGGTCCCCTTAAAATTATTGCAGTTGACAGTTTTGAAGAATACAGATTAAATAAATGATTAAACAAATTTGTTGATATGTCAGTTTCCTTTTTAGATTATTTTCAATGATTATTTGAAATCAATATTAAAAATAAAGAATTGATGTTATTTTTAAATCAGCCTTAAACTAGCGATTGAGACTCGCATTCTTTTACATTTATAATTTTAATAGAAATATCGCGATGTTTAAAATAAAAGTTGTAGAATTTTAAAAATAAAACCTTGCATAATATATCAACTTGAAACTATATATATACATATGTTAAAATATATATATAGTTTCAATTTTTGAAAATGTTTAATATGTAGGAGTTAAGCGCGCATTAGAATACAAATTTAAAACATTTTTCAAATACGCAATTTTATAATACCCTGTGTATAACAATAAAAAGTCAATATTAAATAGAAAGCCCCAAGTTTTATAATCTAGATTCTTTATCTTCAACTAACATGATATTAATAATAAAAATAAAGTTGTAAGTTAAGGACATCTCCAGTTTTTACAAAGCAGGTGCAAAATAACACATTTGTTATTTTATTTAATCGTCGCAAACAAAAAATATTAATGGTATTAAAATTATCGACAGTTAACTCTAGATGTCATTTGTATGTAATTCAAATTGACGTTCTGGCATTCATTAGGAATTTAGCAGAAACTGTCTGTGTTGCCATTTAAGTAGAAACGGTTGAAGTTTTCAAACGACATTCAAAGTTTTTGCCGGGGTTGCCCTAATACGTATCATATACATAATTATGAGAATAATTATTTTAATTAGCTACAACATATGCCGCGCTATCTAGAACTATTAATATGCGTATAATCAATTTATTGGTACAAAAATTACTTTGCAATGCAATTTTATGGCTACTTAGAATTATGTTTCCTAATTTGACAACAACGTTGTAAAATGCAACATTTTATTGTTTTGTAAACGTTTCACAATATGACAATACAACATTATTGTCTGTGGTGACAATATATTAAAGTTGTCGGAAGGGGTAGTAGATAAAACTAATGCCTTCAAGTATTCAATTTCAATAATTAGCAAATATTCAATAGTTTAGTATATCAAAATATTATTTGTTTAAGAATGTGCATATAATTATTTATAATTATAATTATGTGTATTCTGTTTTAAACTATATTTTTAGTACATATATTGTCAATGTCAAGGTTCGCATAAAATATTTCGTAAAAATGAAATATTATCTTCTAAACTGAACTAATGTAAAAATCATGTAAGTAATATATTTAGTTTAAAATTCGTAGGTTACTTTATATTATCAACTATTTTACATACATAAGTATTATGGTTTTTAATCTTGAAAGAAAAATCTTTTTTATTTGCCGTCGGCAAATGGCTCATGTTTTTTTTAAGTAATGTCTAGTTGACATATTATGTTGACATATCAATAGCACTAAAATCCAACAAGGTAAGTACGAATACAATTTTACCAAAATATTTTTCTAATCTTACTTTACGTATAATACCTATTAAGACGGAAAATCCACGCTGCGGTTTTACAACTAAATGTAATTCCTAAGAAATTTTTATAAGTTTATACAAGTTAATAAACATGGAATAATTTACTTATGCAGATTTCTAATTTTTAACCGATTTAAAAAAAACAGAGAAGTTTTTGTTATGCCTATTTTACGTATTGAACAATAAAACTGTTTTTTAATTGTAACCATAAAATCTTAGGTACCTTGTAAAATTGTCCAAAATAATAATCAAACAAAAGAATTCTTAAAGTTTTTTGCTTTCGTTTCCCTTATTAATTTTTAGAGAGGGTTTAAAGTGAGGTACATTCAAAGTTACAAACTACCTTTAACAGATTATTTATTCAGAGTAGCCTCTACGAAGAGGTTATGTTGCATTTGAGGTGTGGTCTAGTTTGTCGTTACAAAAGGTACTTTTATCAAACTCATTCCTAGAATGAGACCACTATGGTGGGTATCAAGTGTCTAGCTGAGAACAGGCAAAGCAAAATATAAATGCAAAGTTCACGCTTCACGCGTTTGGAACGCCTCACCGGAGGCGATAAAGTATTTAATTACATTATAAATTACACGACACACTTCTACAGGCCCGATAACAACAAGTCAAGGCGTCAATTGCATACAAACTTTACATGAGGAAATCCGACCACAGTGCTCGACACTAATTACAAAAGAATTATTCGAGTGACCAATAATCGGTTGGGCCACCGACCCCACGAATGGGCCATAATTAATCTGGCACATACCTAAACTCGATGGTCATGGCGTTGACGCGAACACCCAAAAAACACGTTCAAAACTCCACACCGTTTAACACTACACGCACGTTACATTCTTGTTATCACACACTGTTGTAGCTTGCACTCGCGATGCACGTAATGTACACTCATTATTTTGTTTATCGCCGGTAGTTTTGGTCGAGCGTGATACGTATATACCAACCGGTCAACTTCCACGAGTCTACTGCAAACAACAATGCTGCGACGCGCGCGAGAACGAACTGACACCCACACAAGATAACGGCACGCACACAGCGGCGGATAGGCCGTGCACCGACATGCGCGTATAAAAAACCAACGATCGGTATGCAGACGTTCGGTTTGAGCAGGTCCTCGGCTTGACGCTGTTTTCGTCTGCGGTTCGGGGTTGCCAGTGAATTTATTTCATAATACACATTCATAATATTTTGTTAAATGAATATAAGATTAAATAGAATGGGCGTAACGACAGGATCAGAGGGCGTTGGCCGTCGTACACCTCGCCTCTTGTAATTACTTGGTCAAATACAAAAGATACTTATTTGAAAAAGCTTTTTATTATTATAAATTTCAGGGACTTTGTGGAATGAAGCTGGATAAGGGCTAGTTTCACTTACGTCACGATTACATTTTTAATATAAATTATTGTCAAATGATAAATAACTACATATCTTCTATCTGTTCAAATAGAGTAATGCGAGATCCACTTAGATTATATTAAGATCATATTTAATGTTCCCGTTTTTGGATGAAAATTTCATTCAATGGCAACATTAAAAACAAAAGAACGGCAGTCAGCGAACCTTGAGTGGGCAGGCGATACGATTCGAGCCTGCGCGCGAGTCAGCGCGCCATGTTGCTAGAGGCTAAAACGGGACAGCGCTCTACAATCATATCACTTATCTCTTTTGCGCGCTTGTTAGCGTATTGCGTGCTGTAACTATAGTCGTCAGCGCTATACCACACTCCCACACGCACATATTGTTATCTTCACAAAATTTATAACGAGCAAGTCGGATTTCGTCTCAGCAGACACTCCTAAATTCTTAGCGGAAGGATTTTTTCGAACGCCTTCGTCTCGCCTTAGGCATTGAATTATTAAAGCTAACGTGTTTAGTAATTTTGGTAGCACTATAAATACCTACTGTATAATGCGATGAATGGACTAGAGGTATAATTCATTCGTAATACGACTAAGGAGTTGAATGAAACATTCAAATTTCGAAAGCTATTTTAACTATGAGTAGTCTAAGGGCCTAGATATATATATATATATATATATATATATATATATGTATATAAGTTAAATGATTAACTTTTAATACAATATTTAATATGAAAAACAGAGAGCCAAAATTAGTGATAACTATTTATAATAGAATTAAACTCCTTATTTAGATTTGTACAACATCATTATTGTATCAATTTACTTTATTGCGATTTTTGATAATACTATGTATATGTCAACGTAAAATTGTAAAAACCGTTAGATTGTAATCTATCTCGCGAGATTGTAAACTGTCGAAAAATTGTGAACTCAACGTACTGCTTACAATTTAACGTATTATTAGTAGGTAGATTATAATCTATCGAAGTGAAATCGTCATATTGTGAAACGGTACGCACCTCGCGCGCTGATTTATAATAATACATAACTTCAATCCGGTTAAACAGTTTTTTCTTTAATACGTTAAATTGTAAGCAGTACCTTGAGTTCACAATCTTTCGACAGTTTATAATCTCGCGAGATAGATTACAATCTAACGGTATTTACAATTTTACGTTAACATATACAATCCTATGAAGTTACAAGGTGCGAAATATATATTAAATTATTATATATGCTATTATGATATAAATTATAAACTATAGATACTTTCCATTGTTAATCTGTAATTGATTTTTTTCTGTCTAATTAATTTAGTCATAAATTGTATTTATTACTGTTACTTATCCATACAGTATGTTATGTACCTACTTGTAAAATTTAACTGATACCCGTAACGTTCCATCTCTGTATTAGGCCTTTTTTTTTATAACAAGAAGATCACCCTTCTCAAAAACATTTTTTTCTTGAACAGATTGAATCCTTGACGTAGTCAACGCATTTTATTAAACTACGGACTATATATAGTTCGTGATTCGATTAAAAAAAAGTATATTTAAGGTATTTCAACAAAAAATATTATTTAACAAAATCTAATCTGGTAATGACACACGAGTTAATACTAGTAGATAATAAGGTAATAATCCTGATTAAGCGATAATCTGGTGTTAAGAACAGAATGGTAAGCCCATTTTGCCTGCCATTTGACCTGGCAAGCGTGAGAACGCCAGCAAAATCCTCTTTAGTGGCAGGTATCACAGCCATATTGCATATTAACATGCCTTCGGACGGCAGTAGTAGAATAAAGAATAAACAAATTCACTTTGTTTAATACAATATAATGGTAAGTACTTTCTGGGGCTCCCTTCTAGAGCAGACACATTACAATGTATGTCTTATAACTGAAGTATTTCCGAACCAAGTCGACTTAGGGTCCTTCAAGAAAAGAACATACCAATTCTTAAAGGCAGGCAACGCACTCGCGAGCCCTCTGGCATTGAGAGTGTCCTTGTTCGGCGGTAGCCGCCTGACCGTTTGCCCCCTGTTCTATAAAAAAAAAACTTTATCTTGCTTAAGTGATCGATCTACGCATACTGCCAGAAAAGTCTAAATTCTTGGCGGGAATACAACCATGGTGACGTGCAATAATCACAGAGGTGGCAAAAATATTTCATATGCCCCAAATATTTGTCGAAAACAGTGTTTAAATTACCCTTTATCAGCTGTTATAAAAGCTAAAATTAGCGCGATGTAATTTTATAAATCCTCAGCGTCTGTAATCTGAGACTTGTCATGCGAGCGCTAATGACATCATTGTTCAATCTTCATATGACGGTTAAAATACCTTTCAGCTTTGAATAAGGTACTGAGTAGTGATTAATCAAGGTTTAACGAAATGGACTTTGGACTTTTAAAACCATTCATTTTTTTTAAAATTTTGATTGTTGCGGGTTTATGCTTGAACATTTGCTAAAATATACATTTTGTATGTTTAAAATAGCAACGTTAAACTGTAATTCATCGTTGACAATTAGATTACAGTTTCATATGAACAGATAGGATAAATAAAAAAACATGTGTGTACTTACTACTTATTACAAGTGTTAGAAGTTATACCTACTTTTTTATTTGGCGTAACAAGATAAGAACGTTTTTAAAAAAATTTTCTTTCGCCTTATTCTACGTAATTGTAGAAAAAACGACACTAACAATAGAAAAAAGTAATTTAATACATTGAAAGTTTTATTATAACGCACTATCTAGTTAAATAAGGTTTATTTAAATATCACAAAGAAATTATTTCTACATATGTAATTATTGAAATTGACTTTGCTAAAACTAACTTCAGGGTGTCTGCTTTTTGTGACGGTGTGCACGCGCATCGTAAAAATTTACTCTCATAATTTTTCCCTAACGCGCCAAAAGAAGTATAATTTCAAAAATAGTTAAAGACACATTATAATCCGAAGTTTATTTCTATTCCCGAAGAGAAATAAATGAAGATCAAACAAATGATTCAGGGCGCAAAAGCCTTTCTATGGGCCTTCAAGGGTTGGATTTGACCTTAGAGTCCCAGGCATAGGAGACATGGAGCTGCTGCACACAAGTACCTCCTTTACTTCACAGTATCCTCTCACTTCTATGGCAATTGGCAGCACAATTGGGATAGCAATTTCAGCGTCTTTCCACCATGCGGTCAAGTCGACACAACATACTAAATGCAGAGATTAAATAATAATAAATACATTATTCGTGTGTTATTATTTATGTTTATACCTTTTATAAATTGAATGAAATACTGATTAAGAGTTCCTTATTTCTATGTAAAGACTTCCAAAGAGTAAAGACTAATTCAATAGACGTCATTACAACTAAAACCCAATGCAATAGGAAAACAATTTAGCCGTTAGTGGTATCTTTATAACTACTTTTATAGGCAAACTAACCATCTAAACATTGATGTCTTTCTAAGATTATATTATTTCTATAAGGTAATAAGAACAATGTATTATCACTTTAGACCAAAGCAAAAACGAGGTAGGTATGTTGAGGAATTCAACACATTTCCTTTTTATCATGAATCATGATTAATCGAAATTCGAAAGCCGTGGAATCGGTCATTGTGAATTGGTTTTGTAATAAAATAATTATGTAATTAAATTCTGGGTTATATTTTGTAATCTAAGAATAAAAATACCACAAAATAGATAATAGATTAGTTGTTTTTTAAATTGTAAATTAAATAAATTGAAATTGGTTATAGTTAGTACCTACAAACTAACCTTACCAGCAAATAATTGTATTTTTCCCTTTATTTTTCTGTAATGTAAAATCTTATGTAGAAATATGAAGTTTAATTTTTATTAATATTTGTGTCGGTTGTATAATTTCAATAATGTTTGTTAAATATCCTTGTAACGCCATCTATGTAAGCTTCAAACCGAAAATAATAACATAGAAACCACAATACACGTTGTATTGTGAAATACTACGTAATTTTAATATGTAATAGAAGATGGCGCTCCAATAATAAAGACTAAATAAGGTACGTTTTAGTGCTATCGCGCCACCTACTGTCAATTTTATTATTTATGAAATGTCACCAAGACGAGCTTTATGTAGTTAATATGCTTTACTACTAGATGGCGCTAATTTCAAAACAATAACTTTACAAGATATACCTTATTGTTCTAGCGCCATCTATCCAATGCCTTAACAAACTTTTACAATTCCGAGATATCAGAAACTAGGCTTGATGTGGGTAAGTACATTAAGTCAAGGTGGCGCTGATTTTAATGTAAATGTTTTTATGATCTACTTATATTATGAAAATGATTAAATAACGATTCTAATTAGTAATTAGTTTGTTGGAAGTTGATATTATATCTGTAATGATACGCTATTAAAATATATTTCATAACTTATCTTTATCGGTAGATTTGCGTTTGCCAATGAACAAATACGAATGAATGTAAATAATATTATTACATAATTATGTTATAATTTCATAAATATTTTCTTTGACAGATGTCGATAGAAAAGCGTGGCTCACCCAGATTTTTTAGTTGCGGAGTGCTTAAAAAGAGAACTTTATGTCGATGTCCTTTGTTTTCTGATGCGTAAAAGAATTTTCATATTAGATTGACTTGGCTTTTATGAGAGTCAATCTAATATGAAAATACACAACACAATACAATTATTTTTTAGATTTATGAAAAACACCAAAATAAACAATTATGTTATATAATTACGAAAAATAACAACAACTTTATGGATAAATTTATTCGATCAAGGGAATCGTTCTGTTCAAGCTAAAAGAAAAGGAAAATACTGTCGAGATTTTTAGTTGATTAAAAAAAAAAATAGAATATGGTGATGAAGCGGGGAGACACTACCTCACATTGTTTTAAGAGAGTATACTCCTCACTCAAAGGCTGGCAACGCATCCACTAAAATAGGTGTCCATGGGCTGACTGCCCTTTGCCAATTTTTATTTTCCCCTAGGCTCGTTTGATATAAAAATAAATATTTAGATACAAAATTCCACTGCATTTATTACACCTAAGGTCGCTGCCCCATGCCCCGCTGGGCCAATATGCATGCCGGGCCACGGTGGTTTGAAAGAGTGGTGTCCATTTTATAAGGTCCAGTATTTTTTTTAAGACAAGTGTGCGTAACAGTTCCGTGTGTTTACGTTCGTGTCCGCGTTCGCGACCGAGTTTGAAAGTGAAGTGGGTTCACTCGAGCATACCTCACAAACCTTTGGTTTGTTGTAAACATGTACTTTTTCTATTTATCTCAGGTTTTCTTCTCTATTTAGCCTATGCGTACATAGAACCAAATAATGATATGTTATAATTACTGCAGTGTTGGCAGTGGCTTTAGCGTGCGACCCTCATCCCTGAGGTTGTAGGTAAGATCTTCCGTTGTGCACCAATGGACTTTCTTTAACAACAGATACAGAAATCTGAGGCCTAGACTTAAAAAGGTTGTAGCGCCACTGATTTACTTTTATTTTATAATTATTATATTCATCTCGTAAGAATGTCGTAAAACTGGTCGCTATTTAGGCGAGTAGTTTTTATTAGCTCTTTATTCCATATCACATCGAAACGTATGTAATGCATGAATTTAGCATGCATAATTTTGTAAATAATCTAAAATTGTTATATTTTTTAAATAGATCTGTGTTTTGGAGACGCTTCGTGGTGCAATAAAGCTTTTTTCAACAACTAACTCTTCATTTAATTGAAAATGTTGTCATCCCCTGTATAGAAGGTGAGAGAGGCTCGATCGCTGCGCGTACGCGCCTAAGCTCAGTAGACAGTTGACTATCACCCGCGCACCACCTGAACTTACAACCGCAGTCGAGAGATGGCGCTTTGCTGATTTAACCCTTGTGAAAAAGTGCTGTGAACTAGTAGAATACTAGAATAGTATGTTAGTGACAGTGAAATGCTACAGCCTAGGTTATTAATGTGTGGCAGTGAGATGGGGCTAATTAACTGTGTCCGATGGGGTGTGGTGGTGCTTTTGTTTACTCTAGCGACATGTCAAGGTAAGACTTACCCCAAAAATATATTTAATGAAATATAATATAGACTTAATTTGCATATCTACTAAAAAAATGTATAGTAATAAGTCTAAGAATAAAGCTTTTAAGATACTATTAATATTCGATTTACAAAGCGCAATTCACGCCTCTTAAAAATACATGTATATATATTTACTATAATACAAAGTACAATAACAGTCACGATCTTATTGATATTAAAACATTTCCGTAGGTATAAAATTAACTATGTCATGTCTTGAAAGCTCGCTTATAAAAGACATCAACGCGTTGCTGTATTAATACTAAGGCGATAAATAGCATTATTGCCCCACTTTACAACCTACCATATTTTTAAATACAATTTAAAGGTTGAAATATAATTATTATTACATTTATGAATTGTATAAATTGTTTCTATATTTAATTTATGCTAAAATTCAGGCGAGCTTAAAAGTTTTCTATCAAGCAATTGTTTATACATCTGTTATGCTTTAACAGTTCTACTTAAACTTTAATATTAATTTATAAAAAGGTAAAAACAATTTGAATGAATGTGATTTGAGCCTGAATTGTTTGTAAAACTTTCGGATATCTCAATAACCGCTTAGACTGTAAACCTGTTTTAAAATGATTATTAATTTAAAAATGACATATACGTCTGCTAAAAATTTATTAACAGATGGCGGATTGAATTTTGCTATTTTAGAAATGGATGAATCTTACATTTTTATTTATAAAAATAAATACAAATATTATGTTAGAAGTATACTTGATAATGCAAATCAAGACGATTATTATTTTCTGTCATAGATACAGTTACAAATTATATATAATTTAATTATTAAATTTGCAGAATTATTTCACTTATTAAAGCAAATTTAAGAATTTACAAACATTGTTAAGACCCAAATTGACTCATAGTAATTATTAAATTACGCTAAGTCATTATGCAAATGTTAAAATTCACTTATGAAACACTCATTAATTAATTGTTGTTACCAAATATTTTGCCATTTTTATTATTACACTCAAAAAATATTACATCTACAGTTAATGTGAAGAAATATAAGCTATTTTAACTAATCATAGGAGCGCTTGAATGTGATTGATGAACAGAAAGATGACACGGTAGAGATATGCTGTGGACCAATCACAAACAAGCGAAACGCACCATCGTTTTCGTTTTACGAAACCGTAAGCACTACAAGCAAAGACATTTCGTTAATACTTTGATATCTTATTATGAATCCACCATTGGCTTTATAAGTAATATATAATCTGAAATAAACTTATTATTATTGTAGCTCATTAATGTGCAAAGAAAGATTTAACGTAATTTAATTTTTACTTGGACAGTCATAGACACCAGCATATTAAGTATTATGTTTAATAGCAGTTTAATGTGTCGTCCGATGTTGAAAAAGCTTGGAAAACTTTCCGAAAGACTTGAAGACCAATAAGTTATCTGAAAAAATATTATTTATTTAGTAATATCATTTATAAATATATAACATTAGATTCACTATACGTACTACTGATGGTTTATTGATTAAACTTCGTTTGTTCATTCAATGACAAATTGATTAGTTTTAGTCTAATAGCAATGTTAAATATGAAATAAAATCTGAAGGGGTTTTTAAATATACTGTAATGACCAATATGTAATTTATATGTCTAGAGTCATTGAGTAATACTATTTTATTAAATATCTTATGAAACACTTAAACCTAATCTACTATATAAAAATAAGTCGGGTTTTCCTTCCTGACGCTATAACTCCAGAACGCACGAACCGATTTCCACGGTTTTGCATTCGTTGGAAAGGTCTCGGGCTCCGTGAGGTTTATAGCAAAGAAAATTCATGAAAAATTTCAACAGAAAAGCGGGATCACCAAACGAAATGTTACATAAAACGAAGCCATCTGGTGGCGAAACGGAGTTCGCCGAGTTTGCTAGTTGTATTATAAATATTAATTCTCATTGTTAGTAGCTTGGCACCTAACGATTACATGTGTTTATTAAGAATTATTTGTGTTTGATTTTGAAGACACTTCTTTTGTTAAAAATATTTCACATAGATAAAACTCTAACCGCGCCAGCCGCTCAGAGATCATTCTAGACTTCTATATGTTAAAGTCAATACGAGAGTCTTGACCAAGTCTTCGTCTAAGACTCGACTCTGAACCTTACACCCATAGTCTAGACATTCGAAAACAAGAAGGAAGTTATCTTGATATTAATTGGCCAATACAAAACTTCTATATTTGTTGTTTCTCTGCAATTTGATAGCTTATTCTATAGGTCGCGTGTGGTAAGTATTTGCGTAACTGGTGAACGGTCAGCTAAATGTCATGTGGTGTCATACGATTGGATCTTGTTTTATTACTTGTTTGCGCGCATCGCCTCACCCATGGTTGCTAATTCGACAAATACAATAAAATAGTCATAGCATGTTGTCAAAAAGTGCTACTAAGAGGCATTTTCTCAATATGACGCAGGCAAATAGAATTATATAAACTTACCAATTTTCAAACATTCGGCATAAAGCCCGTATAATACATAAACTCTGATCTAGGAAAGAACGTTTCGAAAAAAATATTGTTTAATAATCAATGAGGTCATTTCAAATTACATAAAACAAAATAAATAATGATATACTGGCTAAAATCTGATGATGGCATATAAAAGCAACTATTAAATAAAGTCAATTACATCTCAGTTGGGATCACAATCACGTTGGTCACGACATCTTGGCTTAAAAGTGAAATGATTGCGTCAGTATTAACTTTCGATGTATGACGAAAATCTATTTGGTTAGAGCCTAGTTGAATAAGCATTGCGTATTGTAATATTGTATTTCTAAGGTATTGAGAGGATAGAATGCGGATGCATAAGCTGTCAATCAGAGACCACAATTTATAAACCTAAAAAATACAGATTTGAGTTAAAATTTGAAAAAAATCTTTTACTTTTTAATAGGGGGGTAGCTTAAAAAGTATATGCAAAATAATTTTCACATTTACATTATTTATTAGCATATATAAATAGAAGAAACTACGTCAAGAATACGGTGAAAGTAAATCTTATTGTAGGTGTAAAATGATTGCAAATTATTTAATACATTCGCATGAATTCGTAAGTAATATTTTAAAAATTAATATATATGAAAGTATAATTTTAGTAAGATTTTACATTTTGACATTGTGGACTTATTTAAATCTACGACAGTTGCTAATGAAGGAAGGAACGAAGGGGAATAAATAAAATTCCCAGTTGGGTGGGCACAATTGTGTGTCCGTTTCATTGATATTTCACATGATCAGCTTCTGTCTCCCGAAGCATTATTGCTTTACTGTCTCTAAGGATCTCCTTATTCAGGTAATAAAATCTACATTTGAATCCCCGCTTTATAAACCGCTTCGATTAGGAGTGAAATGTAGTACACTTCATTGAGTAAAATAAAAACATATATATCGATTAACGTCGAAGTAGGCTCACCTTATAAACCTGTAGCTCACTGGGTCACCGGTACTAACGGATATGTACTCACTTTTAAAACATTCTCGGTCGATTTGTTCTTGATTATTAGAAAACTGTCAAATATATATATAATCCTTATATATTTTTTTATACAGTGACTTGGACTCCATTTATCGTACTGTCCTATTATTTTATTATGCTATTTATTGATTTGCGGTTTAGTGTGAATAACCAGAAATTTAGGAATGGATTTTATTTTTATCAAGTTGACCTAGCAAACGTCGTTTTGCCATGTAATAAAAATAGGGGTTGATCGTAGAGGGGTGAAAATGAGGGGTTGTATGTATTTTTAATGCTGTATCATAAAAAAATATCTAAAAATTAAAAATAATAATAATTTAGGGGTGGTACTACCCTTAACATTTAAGGAAATAAAAAAGAGATGTTGTCAGATTCTCAGACATACCCAATACGCACACAAAATTTCCTGAGAATCGGTCAAGCCGTTTCGGAGGAGTTTAACCACAAACACCGCGACACGAGAATTTTATATATTAGATTAAATTAAATGTATTGTGTTTATCTCAGTCACTCAGATTTGAATTTTAAATTTAATTCTCTATGATGACGAAGATTGATCCATAAAACACTCGATATTTGAAATCTTTTAACAGTGAACTGGAGCCTAAAATAAAACACAATATATGTAATATAGTTCCAAGGTTTTTGTGGATATAAGTACTCTAATTATATTTTTATTGTTACATTAAACCACTGAGGTATGCAGTCAATAAGCATTAACCTTTTATGGGTCAGTTAAACAGTTAAACGGTATGTCGAAACTAGCCTATAAAGTAAATACTATTAATTTATTAGTAAAACTCGGGTTAGCGTAGAGTGTAAGCGAGAGCGATAGCTGTTATTAAAAGCTTTAGACTTATTTATTTATAATTACGAAAAATACATGTAAATGTGATATCACTTCTTTACAAATACACATCAAAAATTTCAAACCAGAAGAAAAATTAACACAAGCAAACAGTAAAAAACTAAAACTAAATAGAAACTTCATTAAGAGCGACATACAAAAAATGACGGCTTGTTGTAAAATATATCAGTATTTTCATTATTGTTAGTAATTAAATTGTAAGAGGTAGATAGCCTATTCACTGAAGCATTAAAAGTAGCAGATAAGCGAGCGAGGTACGTATAGAGACTTAGTTCAAGTAACTCTAGGATTACTAAGAAAGGATTATAATAGATTGCTATATTGGATTAAGAATGTATCATCAGTTGAGCTTTAAATTCAGTTAAGATTTTTACAATATGTATTCATAAATATAAACGCCTAAAGAGATTAATTAAGATAGCTCTGTGCCTCAATTCATATAGGCAGCGAAATGTTCGTCTAATCTATTAAGAAAATTTTCCAACTTCCAAGAGAGAGGAACGCAGTTTACCTGCAGGCATCGGGAAACGACTTTTTTCTAAACTATGTGCTCATTATTCATATAAACCTTCCTTAAATCTCTCATTGTAAAAGCCGTCTTTTGCTGTTTAAATAAGCATAGACAGTTGATAGTGTCTTTTTATGCTAAAGACATTTAATAGAAAAAAATATTATGTCCACGCCTTAATACTTTCACAATCTCCAATGAAAGGTCAAACCGGCTGCGTGTGTATTTAGATGTTTGTGTGTTTACGTGTGCGTGTGATGAGTCTGTTCGGGCCAATGCTAGCGGCTTTCTAATTTTTCGATGTCTTGTTGAAATTTTTCAAGGGCGCGATTATTAACTGTCAATAACGCAGTATTTATAAAAATCGTTGCTTTAATTTAATACATTTCGGTGCTACGTCCTTAAGTTTGAAATATTGTTTAAATTTAATTGATTAATTCACAATTAGATAAGCGATTTTTCGTTTGTATAATTGTGTATTGTTATTTGTAAATGATTTTTTGTTAAATAAGCTTACGAGCTTTTTGCACTTTCCACATAGTATTTCAGTTCCTTACTTGGGTTACTCAAAATATTGCTTGTTACCCCCCGTTGCGATTCAACCTGATTTTTGTACTACAAACTACATACTTTTGTAATGAACCATAAAAAAGTTTATACTTACAATAAAAATATTATAATTTACGCTTAATTACTTAAAACCCTGTATGTCGAAGTCAACGCTGCCCTGCGATTCTGTAACTCACTTTTGACTATCTGATAGCGAGGTACCTTGTAGTTTATTGTTTATCAGAATACCAAATCGTAGAATGGCTGCTTCACGACTGATTTGAGAGCGACCGCCGATACGAAAACCGCTGTGTGAGTTCGAAAAGTGAGTTACAGAATCGCAAGGCAGTTTTGTTTATTTCCAATAACGTTTCGCGTAAACTTTGGCGATTCTAGTATTTGATAAAGAAAAAAACCAAAACAATAAGCCTTTTTAAGAGAAAAACAATGTTAAATGCGCAGAAGAAAAATTTCTGTTCCTAGCTTTTAAGGTAATATATTTATAGCATTAAAAAGAAATGCCTTGAGCTTTTAAAGTAACTGCAACGTATTATATCTCAATCGTGATGTAACAGTGTACAAGTCTGTATAAAATATTACGTGTAAAGGTCACAAATAAATGTCAGGTCATTGCAGATGCTCATCTTATAAATGATGTGTAATTGGTGTGAACTTTTCATATTTGGAGCAAGAGTTAACTTACAGGTAGAAATATGACATTCAAAAGCGACAAGGTATAAAGCCTTTTTTTTACAAAAAAACATTGGCGCTACAATCTTCTAGATCTGGGTCCCAGATTTTCGTGCCTGTTTAGTGATCATTTTTTCTAGGCAATTAGGAGATCAGTCTTATGTGCCTGACACACGCCGTTGACTTTTTGTACCCGCAGCATGCAGTTTTCCTCACGATGTTTTCCTTTACCGTACGAGTCAGTTTTAAATGCGCACATAGACAGAAAGTCTAATAGTGCACAACCAGGGATCAAACCTACGCCATGAGTGATGAGAGTCACACGCTGAAGCCTGAATAATGAATTAGATAAAGAAAAGAGATAAAATGAAAATTTACAATAAACTGTGTTTTGTATATAAAGTAATAAATAGAGTTCTTGCTGACAGTTATAAATCAAGCGAAACATGTGAAACGTAGATTCGCGCTTAAAAAGTTAATTTGGTTCGGTGTATAGGAGTATAGGAGTTCACCCTCGAATGTAAAAAAGCTTTTTATGCGATACGTGATGGTACTCTTGAAATCCGGGTAACTATGTTACCGGGATATGACATCTTCGATAAAATTCAATTAAAACCAGTAGTTCCTAAGATTAGAGTAAACGCTTAAACATTCGTTTACTTAGTTAAGCAAACATTCTTTAATATACACGTGAACTTCTAGGATATTATCATGATTAAGAGATGAATCTAAATATAGATCAGGAATTAAAAGTAATTAATTACAATTCGGAAGTTTTCTCAACCGGAATAATCTATTTTGATGTAATATCGAATGAATTCAATTAAAATTGTCCCCGTGCTCGAATCAGGAAATGCGTGGTAATTTCGGAGACTGGCGAACGAAGGCTATATAAAGGTCGTACATATTATTGACACCTTGTCTAATTCACTATTGATAAGAATAACCTACTCATTTCCTTTTTAATAACATATATTCATAAATCATAGCTTTAACTAAAATGTTCCAAATTGTTCAACAAATTGGTATGTTGAATACAATCTTTTAACATATTATCAAAGTTTAATGATAATAGATAATTCACGTGTACCAATAATTAAAAATTTAACGCAAACAATCCCACTCAACACTGTTAAATCATACCCAGAATTGTGTCTGTCCCATGTCCCATTGTTACGCGACATTAAAGAATATTAACCCAGATTGAATGCGTTTTTAAGTCTCTTGCCATGAACAACCATTTTGTGGAACCTTCTGCTTGTGTTCTTTTTTTTTATATGACATGGGGCAAACGGGCAGGAGGATCACCTGATGTTAAGTGATACCGCCACCCACAGACAACTAGATTACCAGAAGGCTGGCCTTAAGAATTGGTACGATCATTTTTAAAGGAACCTAACTCGAATTGGTCGGAAATACTTTAGTGCGCTGGTTCCACATTTCCGAATCAAAAATTTTAACGAAATGAAATCTGAATTTCATGTTAATACCAATACATAACGTATGACCCTGCAGATATTTTATGTAACATATTATATAGAATTATTCAATCGCATGTATGAAAAACATTAAACAAAAGGTCATTTAATTGGAAATAAGATTCGACCTTTAAGTAGATCAGTTACGAGGAAATTAATTTCGAAGGCTTTTTCAACCAAAGTATGAGTCCAAATAATTTAATTTATTATATGAAAATGAAAAATAAGGAGACTTTTAATTTTTAGCTATCAAAGGCCATTTCAACCAAAGTATGGATCCGAATAATTTAATTTATTATATGAAAATAAAAAATAAAAAGAGACAATTCATTACAGTTTTCACAGACAAATCTATATAGATAGTATTAGGTATTACTTTTAATAATCAAAACATATCTGTGTTTGGCGTATTCGCTACAGTGAATGAAGAACTTTATAACATCCTTGACGCCAACATGCCAACATCGTCTAATTCATAAAATGGAACAGGGTGAAGTGGTTCGGACCTTTGCACCGAATGGCGGACGACAGAACCCTAAGGTCCTTTCAGAACTAACAACCTGGTGGCAACAGAAAACCCCGTAGAGCGAGGTTGCGTTGGTGGGATGGAGTTGCCAAGGACAAACAGGTGGACAAAGTTGAACGCGAGATAGATTTCGATGGCGAAACATACTTGCGGAGGCTAAGCCCCTTATGGGGCTATTTATTATTCGTATTGCTTGTTAATTGTGTGTGTAAGTGGTTAATTTTATAACTGCTTTTGAATTTAACCTTTTAAAATACCTCTTCCAGAGAAAGTGGGGTTAGCTATAAAGTTTCATAGAATTTGATATTACAGCACGCACCCGGCCTCCATATACACCATAATATCTTAAAGTTCCTTTCATTGTAGACGTTATACCAGAACCTATTAAAAAATTAAACGATTGGTGAATACTTTTAGAAAACTTAGCTAACAAATTATATAATCTGAATAGGGAAGTGCTGTGAGAATTTCTTACTGTAATACCTCTATTTAATCTGAGGTAATACCTTGTAATAAGAGGTTTGGTCTTAATGTTTTGACGTAACATCTTGAAGATAATCTTATTTATCTGTGGCAACCCTGCGCTCGTATAATAGGGTTGCCAGGATTTTTATATCTATATTAATTTAGGTCTTATAAAAAAGTATAAATATCATGTTATAGCGCGGCTATGAAGTTAAGTCTTAGATGTTTCCGAACATTTCAGAAAAGACGTTACTATCACATTGATATTGATACTATATTATATAAGTACTATATAATAATTATCCAGTGGAACAACTCTTGGCTTCAAATTGCATAATGGAAGCATGATGGTGATCAGAATTATATCTGACACATGTCGTGGAGTTTTGAATTAGAGCTTCGCCGGTTTCCACATGATAGATTCCTTCACCATACGAACGAGTGTTAGATGCGCACATAGACAGAAAGTCCATTGGTACACAGATCGAACCTCGACCTCTAGTTGCACACAGACTATGGGAATGAAAAGATTTGCAAAAAAAAATAACAGATTGTAGACTAGTATTTCTCAGATGATAAAAATGCTATTATTAAAAAATACTGGCCATTCATAATAATAACTAAAAAGTATTTTTTTGTCTATGGCATACTATTTTATTAATCATAATCTTTATTCCGTTTCCATAGTCCACTAACAAGATTGTAATTATAAAAAATGCATTAACCTATACGCCTAGCAATCTAGGATTGATACCTAAACGGGTGAAATGGCACATAATATAAAAACCATACCGGATGGTACTGACCAAGAGAAAATTGGATCGGGCTTATTCGAATCACGTTTTTACGATTCCGGAGAAAGTGCGCTTGACATCTTTAGATTGATGTGACGATCTGAAAACACGTTATGGGCATTAATAGATTTTAACTTTTAAGGCTTTTAAATGAAATTATTTAGTTATTCAAAAAGCATAAATACATATTTAATTAAATTATTAAATTAAAAAACTACTTTTATATGCATTTGTCGCGCTCCTAAACAAGACTGTTATGGTTACATCAATATAAACCCCAGCGGTTTGCTAATGTAACTTGTTATAAAAAAAAAAACATATACGGATGGTATCACATGTCTGCGGTGCCCTTTTTACTTAGAGCTTTCATTTTTTAATGTAAGATTATTATTTTTTTATCTATAATGCCAATTAGATAAAACAATTGCCTGTACTTAAAGAATAACTTCAAAAAACTCTAAATTCACTTTTACTACTTTTCTATACATCAATAGTATTTGATTTTGTATTATCATGTATGGTTGGACAAGCATATCGTAATATTCTAAATAAATTACATAATGCTATTGCGTTGCGTGCAAGCGCAGCCGCGCGTGTCGCTAGTGTCGTGGGAAGTGTACAAGTGGTACACTTAATTGTTTTAATTAACGCGCTCTGTGTCAATGTTCGACTTACGGAAAATGAGACGATTTTGTATGGAGCAGATGATTTTTTCATTGAAAACGTGCGTTTCATAGGAAATACGTTCGCACACGTACTTGATATATTAATCGTTGAAAACGTCAGAAGAGGTTTCATTCTTGGCGAAATATTTCGTATGAGTAGACTTAGAAGGCTATTTGGTTTACAAAATATGAATGAATCAGACACAAAAATCTGCCCCCTCATTGGGGTACAAGATTTCAAATATAGATAATTTACGTAAGAGAAACCGCTTTATTTTATTGAGGTCGACGAATAAGGCGTGAAATAAAGTGATAAATAACATAATCTTATACGTAATTTGTTATGTAGCTTAGTAAATATTATTCATATAATAGATATTAAATTTAATATCCAATGAAAGTGGTGCTACTATTGAGTATAGTTAGTAGGCACGCGACATTAGGCCCTGAAGTGCGTCCGAACTCCGTCAACGACATTTTTGTTTTATGTACCTTATTCGGTAAATTAATATAATCATTGGGAAATATATAAATTCGTGTTATGCGTAATTAAATAACAATAAATATCGCATCTATGAAATGAAAATCTAGGAAAGACAAAAACAATAGAATCGTAACGTTTTTACGTAAATTTGTTATGCTAGCATACATAGTTCAAATAGATTTTGGCTAGTAGAAAACAAATTATGTAAAAAAATCAATTTAACTATTAGACATAACATTTCAAAATAAACACAAACAGGTCTAACTACAAAATGTATGCTAATAAGTAATAACACAAAATTTCTATACAAATATTGGATGAACGAATATGGCACAAGTGAAAGTGGATTCAGTTGGCGAATCTGAGTAGCCCTTGAGCAAAGTCTACTAAATAACTTGGAGCTCATTTTGCCTAATATATCTTTAATTAGTATGAAAAATCTAAGTTATTTGGCTCGTCAAAGTTCACACTAAATGTCGCGTTCACCTTGAGCTCTATACTTATTTGATGTACCAATCCTACTTTGTCTTAGCATCTGTTACAAACAACTGTTAAAAAATACACAAAAAGGGAACCGTAGGGGGTTTGTAGGTCGCTGCACCTAAATTACCTTTTGTTATATGTTATATATAGTTTGACAGTAATCTTGATAATTAAAAAAAATTAGGGCTAAATTTTAATTCTTATTTGCATTATATTAATTTGCATGTCTCTCCGGAAATACTCAAACTGTATTCAGGGGATTACCGTAAAGTGCGTCGTAGCGCAATGTAGTCAACTTAAAACGACGATTATAAGAATATAAATTTTCCACTTATATCTATGCAAGATTGATTTAATTATAATAAATTTCAGAAATGTATTCAAATTGGTAGGCTGCTATTACAATCTATAGATATCAAACATAATAATGATGACAATATGAATTGCCAAACATTTTTCTGACATGTTTCATGTAATAAAACAGTTCCTAAGGTGTGGTTTAATAAGGAACTCATTTCACATATATCGCTATATTTGGCTTAACCAATTACTTCACACGCAATTGCAATCGAAGCAAAATTAACTTGTTACAATGAGTAGAAAACTTGATGATGTTATTGCATTAAACATGTCAAATTATTGACAAGGTCGGATCGAATCGACTTTTTACTCAATCATCCGCCAATTTTGTTTATTGAATACAATACATAGATATTTAACAAACCCTATTGGGTTTACTATATTTAGTAAATGTGTACCTACTGAAAATGCGGCGCTAAATGATGGTGGTGATTATAACTTGTACTAGAATAAAAAAATAACATCAAAACCTAAAAAAAAAAATTGCACCGTTTTAACAAAATTTTCTTATTTGTCTTTTTTCATTTCTTCTCAAATAGAGACACTGTATCAAGTTAAAATTACGCAAGTAAAATCATTTAGTTTTTGTGAATAAGGGGGATTTTTTTTATAATTATAAAAATTCTTTTTACTAATGAGTTTTAGCAAAGTTTTATAAAGTTATTTTTATTTGCCAACTTATTAAAGTTTATATTTCAAATTTTATAAGTATAATTAAAATAAACATATTTACAAATATTACGCAATTTTTATATGTTTTATAAATAAATAATATTTATAACCAATTGAATTTATATTAACATTTACGTTTTGTTTTTTGTTTTCAGGTAATACTTGTTGACATTTGCTGCAAGGTCGCGGATTATCGAGCGTGAGAGTGAATATTACTTTAATTTAATCCTTAAAGTAGTATTAATCAAAATATTTTATAATAATATACATATACGGTGAAATTGATATTACAAAACTAGACGAAAAGCCCATAACAATTAAAGTTTACCTAATTATTTTAAGTAAAAGTTAAGACTACGTAATAATATAATCGTACTATAAACAAGTGCTACTCGTTCGTGTTATTTTAAAATAATTGCGACAAAATATTTATAAACTTACTGCTTAGGAACAAAAATAACTTTTGGGTTTAAGACGTTTTCAGTTGTAAAGTTATATTTATGACAAAAACCCGGACATACAAATTAATTTGTTATTATTTAATTATAAAGGTCTATAGGCAGAAAAGTATTGCTAAAAGGTGTGCGGAAAGAGAAGCGTCACGGCGGTTATGCAAACAAATATAATTCTTATGTTAGTCTTCATTAATTCACTAAAATAATATTCTTTGAATTTTTTCAATTGTAAACAAAACTTTGTTTATTCGATAACTACGTATTCATTAAGATTGTTAGATTTGGGGACTCGGATTTAAGTAAAAGTGACCTTTGTAGCTCTTTTATAACAAACTTACATATAAATACTATATTTTCGTCGCAGGGTTGTCAACATAAATAAGGTAATTTAACAATGCTGCGACCTCATGTTTACAACGGTTCTCGTTTCATACAGACTCTATTTTCATAAAGTAAGCAAAAGATATATGTATAAACAAAAATTATATGCACTAATTCGACACTGTAGGAACAGTAAATATCAACTGATAATATGTAGGTTTCTCTTTTGGCCTATAGTATATATATTGCCCACATTAAAGTATATTTAGCAATGATACTATCTTATAATAAGTACTAAACATTTTCTAGTTATTTCTCCAAGGAAAATTTGCACTAACTATGTGTTAACGTCATATGAAAGTTGGCAAATTCCATAACGTACAGATGTGCGAAAGTTGCACAAATGCATCGCAGTGGGCCACTTTCATCTAAACCTTTCCCTTCTAGACGGTTTGTTTCCTGTCAATTCTTTATGATTTTACGTATTTTAAAAGATTCTGTGTGCTATATATGGGTATTAATTCCTGGTAAAAATGTGAGGGTTATTTTCAGAGTTGAGACTTACTGCTAAGTGTGAGTTATTTATGTCAAATCCTGTACGTTTCTAGGGCATACAACATTAAAACAAGATTTACAGCGATTTTTTTCACGTTTAAATGTTTTAAAAAAAGGGTTATTAAAATTACTCAGTTTTAAGTTACGAACGATTTAAAAGACAATATTAGTTTCTAAGACCTACAAAGAATTAGATTTGGGCTAATAAAAGTAAACCATAGCGAACTAATTTAATTCCTTAATTTAGAGTGAAAAAATTCATTACCTTCGCTTTTATTTTACACGACTTTTACCTTGAACTTGACTAATCCATAACTAATAAAGTCAGAGAAAATGTATTATAATCTTTGGTGTCTTTTTATTCACTTTTACTTTATTTCATTAATAGTATATATACATAAATTATTAAGGAGGCTATGGGCGACCTTATCGCTTACAAGCGATCTCTTCCAGGTAACCTTAGTAAGTAAAAATAAATACTAACTTTACCCGTATCACATGGACCTCCGACGTTCCACAACTGAGCGTTTTTAAGGCAATTTTTCTGCACACCTCCGCTATGTGGAACCAGTTGCCTACTGTACTGTTTCCGAACCAATTCTACTCAGGGTGTTTCAAGAGCGTACCAATTCTTAAAAGGCAGGCAATGTAGCGTGCCTTCTGGCAATGTGAGTATCCATCGTATCACTTAACATCAGGTGAGCCTCATGCCCGTTTGCACTCTGTTATATTATAAAAAATGATGAAATTGATGATGATGATGATGAATCGTAAAGAAAATTAAATTACAGATATCAATGTAAACAAAACTAAAACTTAAAATGAATAAAAAAACCTAATCTTAAAGAATAATTTTTATATTTATAAAACTTAAATAACATATTTAAAACTTGCAAAAGCACCGAGTGTTTAAGATTATAATGTATATGAACTGTACATCTAACTATTTATTCGAATGTTGTTATTATATAATCTACTAGTAGGCCAGTACTCAGTAACGCTTTCATCTACTTCACTTCTTCTGCCGTTCGGGGACACAAGTCGATCCTGGTGAAACAATAAATTCAGCTTATATCAGTTATTGACTATAAGGAATAATTATGAAACAGAAGTAGACATATCATCTCCTCTCCCAAGATTATATATACTATGTACTGATTTTGATTGACATTTGATTTTTTCTGTTTTGTTTCCTTATAAAGTTGTATTAAACATAAATAAAAGTGGGCTGTATATCTAGGCCACTTCCATTAATCAGATCTTAACCGATCAGCTTTTCATTTATATCGTTCAAGGTTCGAATCACAATAACTTGTTAACAAGTGTCTTAAGTAGTCAACTACGATTCTTAAGTATAGAATTTTAACCGCCATGGCATGGGGTTTGTGTACATGTGATGTACTTCTATTCTACCTGTGGTCAGTGTGAAGGAATTTGCCGTTGACGAATGTGGAAAACATTAATTCTGTTGGGTGCGAATATAAAACGGAAGACAAACTGAACGACGGCGGACATTTGATTGGTCTAAAGCAGTGTCTTCCAACCATTTTAGTGCCATGCTCTTAGGCTTTCTAAAATAATTATGCCCCTGTACCATACATAATTTTTAATATTAAAAAATTGAATTGTTAACTTAAGAAAAAATTATAGGTATTATTAGGAAGAAATAACTAGGAAATGTTAAACGAAACATAGAAAGTAAATTTTCAAAACTGAAATTCAAAATCCAAATAATTTCATAAAATTTGTGGGGCGTGGGCCCAACGTTAGTTTAAAGGATCCATTTATTCCATCCGCATTGAAACGCGACATGATACGTCCGTTTATCTAAACACAATGCACTTTTCGTCTTTCGTTTTATATTCTTTCCCCGATATTTACATTGCAGTTGAAAAAATAATAAAATAACTTAACGTGGTTAAAATCTATACTCATAAAATAAAAAAGCCTTTAATTTCCTACTAAGATGAACAATCTTTTTCCCGCCCAGTTCCATTTTAATTTTTGCCATGCTTGACTGCATTTGTGACTTGACCAAACTGTTCGATTTGGTCATTAATGTTTTTTTTTTATGGCTCTGGCACGGTTTGTGCATTAACCAGCGTCAAGTATGAGATTTTTATCATTCGTGCTTTTTGCCTTTAGAAATTCGACCATGTCCCCCATGTACGGTTAAGGCACTCGCCCGGTACCACACAACCCTCCCAAAGACCGAGGACAAATTTAAATTAAATAAAAACTTGCCCTCGAACCGGGAATCGAACCCGGTTCCCCTCACCTAGCTGCCACTTAATAAGACCACTGGGCTATGAGGCCCCTATCTCATTAATGTTATAATAGTATTTACTGAGGTAGGCGAATTTACACGGGTGAAATCTAGTATGTATTAATTCCATTGTATTAAAAGCAACAAAAACAACTGAAATTTCATCTTAATCACGGTCCACTTGTCAAACCTGTCTCATATCAAATCTTGAGTACAGGTGTTAAGTCCTCGACAATGGGCGAGGTGATTGACCCGTCTCGCTTTCACCAATGTGAAAGTTATTGAACCTCTATTTTTTGATGGACTTTTTACACTTTCGATTAAGCTTTAGGGCTTTTGTTGTGTATAAGTTTTTGTCTAGGGAAATAAGGTAGATTACATGCAATTATAATATAATACATGAACATTTTTTTACTCTCAATCATTTAATGATTTGAATCAATAGGGACTACTTGTTACGTTTTTATTTAGGACGTATAATATTTTAAGACCTACATTGCGAGCCTTCTGGCAGAGTGTGTGTGTGTGTATCACACTGCATCAGATGAGCCTCCGGGCCCCTGTTCTATAGAATAATCTTTTTAGAAAAAGAATAATTTCAAAAGGTCATAGTACACTCATACATAGTCATTTTAAGATTACTTTTCATTCTCGTGTCCACAGTGCAACGCAATTCGCAATCACTAGGCTCTATCACATTTATGAATATGAGAATATAGATGAAAATATGTATTCCATAAAACCATTATTCTTTTTGTAATGGCTAAGGGCTGAGGTTAGAAAATCTTAATCACGTATTATTCTGGAATGCCTGTATGGGACTGAGATATCACAATGACTATCGAATAAAACTTTGTTTCCCGTTTCCTCAAAAATCAGGAAGAGCGAAAGTAATTTCCTTGTGAGTTTTTTACGTTAAAATTTCTAAACTAGTATCGCTTTCCGGCTACACTCGCAATAACTCGTTGCGATCATTACGGAGAAAACGTCACTAATTGCGACTCAAGCGCAGATTTGAAAATGTCATTATTATTGAATTCTTTTAATGACTTTAATTTTTAACTGAAAATTACTACTACTTACGTTACTAGGACTAAAGAAGGACGCCATATCTTATTCTTAAGAGTAAACTTTGAAATAGTCATATATATATATATATAGAGTGTCTAATAAGTAATACAATATAAATAAAGTTTTAACTAATTGAAGCATATAGTACGATTATGAATAGCACCGCTTTATTGACTTTTATTTATCTAGGGGAGCGTGGGGCTAGTTGTAACAATTTTAACAAATAATTGAATATCATGAAGTGTATTGGCTAAAATATTACTAAATAAACTTTGATCGATACTCTAACTATTTATCTATGAAGTCTAATCGAAATATTATCAAATCTACAGGCTATCTCTCAATTATTATTTTTTTGAAAAAAGGGAAGTGTTACAACTTACCCCGTGGTTGGGGCTAGTTGTAACATCTGCTGGGGCAAGTAGTAACAACAAAAATGACACCTTCAATTGTTTAATTTTTTCACATCTTGGATCATTTTGCTTTGTATATAACATAAACTAACTAGGTATTTCTATAATGTGTTTTTTATGAAATAGTTAACTGGAAAAAAAATATAATCAACAAATTAAAGATTTAAGATTTTAACTATCTTTCTTATTCTGTACCTACTTAAGTATAAAGTGCCATGTTGACATGATATAAGGTACTTACATCATGTCAACATGGTACTTTAAAATCACAGAAAGTTAAATTATAACCTCAAAATTAAGTCTTGTAATTATCTCTTAGTTCGAAGTGTTTGATAAAATGATCTACAAAAATCAAAAATTCATTATCAGTCATCCACCCTGAAGAATTGGCAGCTCCAATGCAATCTTGAGGTCCACCGCGAATGAACATTTCTGAGTATTTAAGCCGGGGAAAAATGAACATCGGCCGTCAGTAACATACAGCAATCTGGGGGCAAATTGTAACATGTTACAACAAACCCCGAGGTTTTGTTACAACTAGCCCCTTGATATAGTTCTTAATATTTATCACGATAACTATTAAATCAAATTAGTAATCTTGAAAACTGTTATAAAACATCATAAATAGTTATATTTTAGCATAAAATAAAATACATAAAACTTCAAAGCTACGAAAATAGTAAAACTAACCAAAAATTTATGTTAGTAAAATTATAGGTTACCTGTCAACAATAAAGCGTTTGCACACACCCACTCACTGAGCCGCCTGGCGGGGCCCTAGCTGTGGTAAAGTGGCGTGGCACGTTATGAGTTTAAGATTAGGTAAAAAAAAAACGTGAGTAAAATTCAAATTCCTATTGAAAAAGGTCTGTTACTATTTACCCCTGTTACAACAAGCCCCACGCTCCCCTACTACTATATTCCTATAATTAATTATGCAAACGTATATTTCAAAAAGATGGAAAAGGTATTCATTCTAGTTAGCTTAAAAAAGCTTCTCTTCTTGTCCAACTCACTCGTAAGAGTTAGAAAAGAAGAAAAGGGAAACATAGTAGTGGAGGGACGTCCTAAACGTTGTCGGCTTTGGGTGTCTTTGGTTCGAAGAAGGAGTATATGGAAAGATAAGAATATATTTGATTAGTAAGGTACAGGGTAACCTGTGCAAATAAAACTATGTGTTAAACTAACCGAATTATATAATTTAAGTAGTAATAACTCACATTTATTGTATTTGTTTATGCGCGTTAATCTAAAGTTATGACTAAGTTACGTCTAGCAATCGACAAATTTTATAACATTTAAATATACGGATGCATTAAGCGATAAAGTCAGTAAGTAACTCAATATCTTGTTTAATTAGATATCAAATATAGCAGTAGTCTAATAATTTGCATTTCTGACTTTCAAGGTTTATATTAGCTTTTAATACCGGTTACAATTACATTTTTAGGTCAATTAAAAAACGGAATAGCTCTCCCGATTTATTTGAGAAGCTTAGGGGATATAAAAATGGATTTGAATTGGCACGGGCGTCTAATAACAATCCAGTGGCGTTATAACGCCTTCCTGCATGATACATGCCATCGATTTTGAGGTTATTTTCCCACAAACTTCAAAGTACGAACAAGTGCATGCGCATATATAAATCTATTGGTGAACTTCCGGGATCTGAACGTGCGTACTTAGGGTTGAGAGACGCACGATTAAGGCCACTCGACTTAAGCGTGATACTCTTTTTTATGTTTTTCCTAATTTTCTCTCCATAAAAACTCTCCTTCCTAGTTCAAGGAAAAAGTTACTCTAATTGGTCCAGGTCTATTTTTATTTATATAATATATTTCCTAGATTTGCGTAAAAAAAGACGTCAAAACATCTATGGTATGCGACCGGATCCTCCATCTTAGAATACCGGATTTTCCGGAAATATATAATATTCGTAGACGAATGTTGAACACATTATCGCAAAGGACCAAAATTAAACCACCCATGAGTCATGCAGGATGATATGACGGGAAATAATATTTATAATGATCTAATTAATCTTATAAATTAAGTATATTTTATAAGTTAACTGACATTAAGTTAACATACATTGACGTAATTACAATAAGAGTGTAAAAAAAAACCGAGTAAAACTATCTCAAAACTTTATCAATTGTTATTTCATATGCAACTGTGGGTAAATGTTTATTGTTTTTAAATTAGAAAAAAAAATGCCCTGTAAGTACTCTAAATGCATATTTTAGGAAAATAATTAAACATTAAATAAAGAACGAATTTCTTTTGCCAATGTAGAGGATGTTGAAAACTAAATAACCCGATGTAACATAAAACGAATTTTGATTGCAGCGTGACGAATGTGAACACAGCTCACAGAAATTGGCTTTTCAAATAATGAAGGCTTTACTTAATTATTGTTATATATCTTATAACAAATATAAACATACACTCCTGCTCCAATCGATATATGTTAAAAAGAAAAAAAATGTTTTGTCTTTGGACTGAAATGTACTGTATTTTTTTCCAATATATGTATTTAAAAAATGTTCTGCCGTGCGAAACCGGAAAGCCAAGGGAATTTATTAGAAGGTATGTTTCATGAGAAACTACTCACTTACATGACCCTGGTACAATTAGGCTATCTGAATCCAGGTACCCGAACACACATTAGTTTGCGACAGGAGATTTCCGCTGATCTAATTTGTACAGAAATAACCACGTGACCACGAAGTAAAGTCAATCAATATACATTTTTTATAGTATTCTATCCTAGATCAATCCTATACTGAAATTGACATGCTTTATTCAGAATAAAAGATTAAAATCAGTATTTCTATTTCATTCACTTGATTGACCAAGCCAATTACATTTATCTGTGTGTCTAGCGACAGGTCGGTTACGAGTCGTCAAAAGTGCATCAACCGGAACCAAACACGCACCACTTGCGACGAAAGCCGCTCACTGACCTATTGCGAATTGCAATATCTGATTTAAGATTTTTGTATTACTACATACAGGAAATATATTTTATTATGGGAAAGTAAATAACGTACACGACTTAAGTATTACAATGATATTGAAAGTAAGAAATATTTATAAGCAAGTATAAATAGTGTTTCAGGGAGGGGAAAAATATTTTTCATCTAAACAATTAAACAGATTTTGGCTGGTACGGGATTTCACATTATATATCACAAAATACAATATGAAACGTTAATTTTTTATTTAATACGTATCAAATTCATAAATCGAGAAAACAACGCCAGCATTATCCTTCAAAGAATTGAAATTCTTGTCAGTTTTGTGCCAATGGACTTTGTATCCGGCTAATAAGTAAATTAAAAAAAAAAAAGAATTGAAATAAAAAAATTCTTTTTTTATAAATAGTTTTTACTAATGTCCAATTTTGTTAAATTGACGATAGCACATACGTTAATTTCTAAGTTATAGCATTTTGAGCAGAGAGACTGACTAAGTTATGGTCAAAAGACATTAAAGAAATATAGAATCCATGTCATCCGCTATGTACAGTGCCGTTGCGCGCTTTATTATCTGTCATTTAAATAAATGACGTATCGCAGAACGGAAATTACGAATCTATAGTGTATTAATGATAATTGACATCATTTTCCCGATTGATCTCATTTCATAGGTCCACGATTATGTCAGGAATCCAAATTACATATCTACATATCTTTATCTATCTAATCTTACAGCAATACTTAGAGTCGAGAGAGAAAACGGTCTTAAGATAAATTGTTATTAATATCGATTGTGGTGATTCTAAGTACTTAGTCATAGTAGGAAGTACTAAGAACAGACCTATCTTTTCATCAAAACGCTGGTAAGAAGTGTTTTGCGATATGCTTATGATTGAATAGAATACTTCGTTTGTACGTCATACGCTAGGCAAAGATTAATAATTAGGAACAGACTAGGAATTTATTCATATATTATCCTATGATTGCTTCAAAAAATTATTTCATTGTTCAAATTAGATGATATATAATAAGTATACATCTAGAATCCTTTGCTAAAAGATTAAGATATACATTAAAGAATAAAACAGAACTAAGAAGGAGCCGTTCGTATGTTTTTACATGCGAATATTTCTCCACCGCGCAATACTGGCTAAGTTAATCCACACCCATGTATATATATTTTATAATCCTTTTAAAAAACTGTAGTATGTATGCCTCATTTTTTCGAACTGATTAGCGTAATTCAAGTATATGTTGCGAGTTCTGCACATTCCACGTGATTTATTTAAGGCAATAAAGAACTAGTTTGATTGGATTTTTGTTGGTTCTCGAAACATCTAAGCCTACATAATTTATACTAGGAAGATTAAGTTCCGCATTAGGCAAAGGCCCGTAAATCTTATTTGGAACTTACTAGGTTCCAAGTACAGGTTGGCTGATCGGTTTTTGTTTCGACATGTTGATTATGTATCGATGTTTTCTCTGCAAAACAGTTGATCTGTGGCTTCAGCGTGGGACTCTCATCCCTGAGGTAGTAACTTCTATGTCAAGTGCGCATTTATGGACTTTCTTTCTATGTGCGCATTTAACACCTGAAGGAAACAGCATCTCTCAAATCGACGACATGTTTCAGAATATACAAAGAAGCAGATGCAATCTGAAAGCCAAGACCCATAAGGGATTGTAGCTCTACTGAATTATTATTATGTAGTTTCTATCCGTAAGCAAGCATTAATTGTAATCCGTATTGTGTTGTAATTTAACGATTATCTAGTTGATAAAAGGGCCTGGGACTAGTGCTAGACAGGCTACTTCTAATTAATTTGCGATATTTGTTTTAAAATAAGTGTTGTTTGATGATTTGCTATTTTAAAAGAGTACCGAGAGTTTTTTACGCCGGCTTTTTATCTCGGCCTACGCCCTACACCCTCTGACTTCTTTGCCGATGAGTAGGGATGCCTACAAATTCAAATTTAATGACGTGGAATAAGTGATACCTGTATCTTATGTTCCATAATAAACAAATTTTATTTTATTTATTTATAATAATCCGTAAAAATCATAGATCCAATACATACAGGCAGGGTTGGGGTTAATCTTGTTCTCTGCTGTTCAACTGCCTGATATTTGATTTTCGACAGATTTAAGTACGAATCAAGCAGATATTCGTAAACCAATAAAATTCCTCTATTGTTTTTGTTATTTTAAATGAAATCATCGTTTAGTACACATAGGCATTTATAAAGCTCAAACTAAATTAATCGTTGTCAGCGTTTAAAAATAATTACTTGAGATTGATTCTACTCGACGTGTTTTGTTTGGTTTAAGTCGAAATGATAATATACTAAAATTTGCGTATCATTTATGCTAATAAGTGACTCATCACATGACCTTTAAAAATATAAAATATCGTGTCCGGTTTTAATAAGAATTGAAGTTTTAATTATGAAAAACGCTGATAAAACCCTTAATAATTAAGTTCCATATAGCTTGGGACCGGTACATTCGTCTGTGTAAATGATAACTTTTGTTCCAAAGCTGTCTATGGTCCGTATAGTTAAGTAACTATAAATGCGAAATCATAGACAATTGATATGTCAAACGATCCAGTTTTCGGAAGAATGGTACAGTGAGAAATTGTTATATTTTTTGTTGGTAACATTTAAAATCCTGAATTGCATCAAGCATTCAAGTTCTTAGTGCGTTTTCTACCTGACCTTGATTTGTTTGAAAGTAGTTCCTACCGGACACTTACAGGTTTATATACTAGTTGTATGCTGTGGAAAGGTTCGTTGTTAGTCTAATACAACGGGCATTCTTTGTCGTCTTCATTGAAAAAAGTCCAAAACTTCAATAAAAAAATAAAAATAGTTGACTTGTTCGTCAAAAATTTCATTGAAAAACGTTGAAAACATTATCGTAAAAAAATATGGATGACGTATTTTGTTACAAACAATCATAAAAGTTATTATTTCTATTTCGTTGATTTGGTATAAATTGAAATTTTATTATATTTATCACTGAAAAGACCAATCAATCTTACAATACAAAATCAAGCTGCAATGGCGCTGTATAGCAAATGAATTATTCGCTTTACCAAAAACAATTCACACTTTATATTACTTTATTACGTAAAGCTTGCTCGCACGACTTCTTTAAGGTTATTTTGACAACCTTTGGTCACTTGTAATTTTTCTCTAATATACACATTACACAGAGCAATGTTGGTTTCATCGTGAGATTCTCACTTCCGAAGTCGTAGGTTTGAACCCCGGCTGTGTATCATTGGACTTTCTGTCTATGTTCGCAATATCATCTTCAGCGTATAACTCTCACCCATGAGGTTCGAACCCCGGCTGTATACTTATGAACTTTCTGAGCACTTTAAAACTCCCTCGTACGGCTTGACGACTTGAGACACAGAAGGGTCATCACCTACTAGAGAAACACTGCTATTAGAAAAACAAATGATCACAAAACAGATCCAGTAATCCGTGGCCCAGACTTTAATAGGTTGTAGAGGCACCGTTTTTTTTCTACACCGACTTTCGACGGACACTAATTAATAAATCAAATAGTAGATATTCTTTTAGCTAGTAATAAAGTTGAGCTTGTTAAAATGTTACGTTATAATTACAGACCAATTATATTTATAAATTAGCCACGTCTTAACGTTCGGTGTCTTAAAAGGATTTAGAAAGTATCGGAATGACATCCGCAATCTCTATTCGGTGATAAAATCGTTTGTCGATGACTTTCTTGTACATGATTCGATTATTACCGACAATAATTTTAATCTAGTCAGAAGTTGAGTTTTAATTATTGATGTATTACTAGTTTTGCAACATTTAAAATAACCACAAATTAATAATAAAACCACTCCTTATAGGAAAATTGTATTCGTTTTTACAACAAACTCCCAAGCGAAATTAGAAATCACTAAATAAATTCAAATTTGTCATATATTTAAATGATCCTAATTCTTGGGATTGATTTGCTCCAGTTCAAACAATTTGTATAACTCAAAACTTAGTGATTAAAAAGAGTGGCGGAAATTTGCCAGTTCTTCTTTCCCGCTCCATGCCCTTGACTTGCGAAGTGGTAGTAAATGTAAATTTAGAATTAATTTTACTAAATTTCTGACGTTCATAAGTGTACTTGTTTATCTATGTGAATTAAGTTTTTTTGAGTTAGAGTTTTTGAGTTTAATAAAATAACAGTTTTTTGAATGTTTACTAACATGTAACAGAATATATTTTACTCAACCATAAAAAGTACTCATCCGTATCTTTCTATCAATTAGTGTTTACGCTGTGAAGAAAAGAAATACATAATTGCTTGATATTGATTTAGTTAGTGAGAATTAAGAGTTATATTAACACTGCTATGACACAAATGTAGAAATTGTCTGACCACCATTGTAGAAACCGACCCAAAACATCAAGTTTTTTTTAATAAATTCGCGTTTATATCCGCTGTTAAAGTTTAATTTAAATTTGTCTAAACAACATTTTTTTTATTTAACAATTTTAAATTATGTGTATTGATTGTTTTCGGATGTAATCTAGAGGTAAGTTCTCTATGACTCATAAAGACTCCTTATTATAATCGTGCGTTTAATTTTTTTTTCTTTCGAACATAGCCCCTAGTCTTTTGTAGAATTTTTACCATAGTCATTCGTAGATTTTTTCCTTTAATTATAGGTGTATTAAGTATCTTTAATCGTGTGTTTAAGTGCTTTGTTGTTATATCAATACAAAAAGATAAAGAAAAGGTTACGAGAACTATAATTTTACTCCAAGTTTATAAATAAGCCAAAAATCAACCATGCACAAAAAGTTGTAGCAGATACATACTTGCCTAATGAAACTGCACCACTGGAGTATATTCCATAGGACCATACATAGGTATAAAGGATTTATTTATAAGTAGAAGTTTTCTTAACGTCTACAAAAAGACTAGGCTGTAAGAACTTATAAGAAGTCGTATCGTGTTTGTCGCAAGTACATTCCAGGTCAACATTTATGGATAGTGCTAGATTCTATGCTGTTCTACTAAATAATTCATATGTTACCATTAATTGATTTTAAAATACCGTCCTCGCGCCCTGGTTTAAATAACAAAAGTCGTATTTCGGATGGCTTAAAGTGAAAAGTGTTGACAAGTCTTTGTTTACTGATACGGGTATAAATACTTTCGGATGAAACATTTAACGTATTACTAAGAAGTAGTGGATGCTGTATTGATTTGAGCACTGATTCTATGCCCGGCACTCTCTCATTTTGAATTGGGACTAATTTTATTCATTAATAGCATTTTACGCATTTACTGTACACATGTGGTTATTATATGCTCTATTACTTAAGGATACTTATATTAGACCTTATTTTTTGATACACTTCTTGTGATAATAACCAGTAATGATGAATAAAGTCGACTTGACATAATTCAGCATACATTGATAAAAAGGCAATGATAGTGAGAGTGCTCTATTCAATGCCGCTTTACAAAAGAACACCTATTTTCAATGTCACGAAAAATCTTGTATAGTACGTAAACGCTTGCCTTATATCCGTCAATATAATGGTATCTTAACAAAATCAGACGCCTCTCTTGGTGAAATGGCGTATAACCTAAAAGTTCTAAGCGAAAAATTCTAAAATTTCAGTCTGCCACAATCATACCTAATAAGTTTGTGTGTGATGTGTTCCGTGCAGACACGTGGGCTCGAATGTTACCCCTGTAGTCTTCCAATCTTTTGTACCCAAAATCAAAACTCCCGAAAAAGGTTTTCTGTGTGTATGTTATTTTATTAGTCTGTTATATGTAACCAATGTGAGTAGTGACTCCTGAGTTGATTTGCTTAAAATAAAAACAAAGACTTGTTTTCACTCGAAAATCAATCTTTAACATAATGTTTTCTAAGAATCTATGTATTGGAGTATAAGTGTGAAAGGTTTCACATACGTTATATATAAATAAAAGAGCGTTGTTACCTTGACATTCGATATATTTAATTTTCTATTTTATCTGTGAACTAAATGCTGCAAACTTGTTATCGATAAATTCATTGTTTTTTTTAAATTGAATTATCATAATATGACGATTTAAAAAACTAATATAAAACATAGAACAGGTATTAATCAATCGCTATACTAATAATCATTTTTACTCACTCAAATTTTGTTAGAAGACTTAATATTATTTAAATGATGATGAAATATTATTTGTATGATCACTATTTATCAATTAAATAGTTTTTATGGTATTTTGTGCCTACAATAGAACCAGAAAAAGTACGTGATCATAGTTTCTTTGTACTTTACTAACAAAAGATCGAAAACGGATGGTCACGAAATGGTACAAGGACGCAATTGACAGCTCTATCGTGATTACGAAATAGCTAATGCTGTTTATATAATCTGAAAAAAGTTTATACGTTTAAATGTAAATACTACCACTACTTTTATCATTTCAGTCGAATTTAGGGTCAGTTTAAACCTATGTATATGGCCAAATTTTTCACTTACTATGCGAAAATCGTAATAGTCCAATACCTAAAATAAATATAAATTAATTAATCGTTTTTCTAAGCATAAAAGTAATATAAAAAACGTACTACACACATATAGTTTATTTTCAGATTATTTATGAAAGAAAAACTTTTAAAACCAAGGCCTAAAACTTTAGATTAGCGATTAAGGGTAACGATAAATACCAAACCTACAATAAGTTATTTTATTATTCTTTATTGTGACAGGCACATATACAAAATATACAAGACTACACTATCGATAAAGTACTTTGTATTCTCATCACTACTTAATAAAAAACAATAGATAGTGAGCGTCTTAGCGTAAAGACGAACGAGATTGCTTCCGAACTTTGTAAAATGGCGGATGTCCATCCATTTATTTATTATCGGGACATTTTGTTGTGTTACATTTACGCACTTATATAAAATAACATATGATTGAAAGTTGTAAGATGATTTATAATTAAAACTAAAGTCCTAAAGGAGTTTATAACTCACTAACCCAGAAACACGTCACAATAAGTGACTTTCGCTCGTAGACAAGTGAAGATTTTATATAAGTGTGCAATTTAAGCGCTGGCCATTGCCAAGTTTGTAATGTATACTTATTAATATTAAATAATGTATATGTAACATTATCATAATTTGTGTTCCGATTACGCAGCATTACCTAACGTGTTTAATGTATATTACTACAAGTAGTTGCATTACACTAATTGCAACATTATGTATAAATATTTAAAATGATAAAGTCAACTAATCATAGCAGGTTTGCAAGATTATGAATGTTGAAGTTGTGGTATTTCGATTGAAAAATCTTACGCATTAAATACTTTACTACAAACATTATTTAATAGCCAGTTGATTTATTTGAATATGATTTATACTGTATAGATAGAATGTTACAGCTATATAATAAAAATGAAAATGCCAATTGCTATAAATATAGCTTGCAGATTTTAATATCCAACTATAAAATTAAGAGCGTGCGTTAAACAGACTTGGGATATTCTTTACGAAATCCGTGTTGCTGCATAGTAAGAGTTATTATAATTATAATATCTACCAAGGTACTTATAATACTTTCATTCACTAATTGATATGAGAATTATCCAACTTATATAAGAATGATAGCCACTGTAGTGTCGTTACGCGGCCGATCTCATGACCTATTGTAAAGTATACAATAAACTTGCGGTGTGTTACACATACGTTTAATAAGAAATTAGGCCTAAAAGCATTCCCACAGAATTTCCTAATTGAATTTAGAAAGTTTTTAATTATATTAATTAAGAATGTTAATACGTTTATCAAGTTATGAAATAAGAAAATTATTATTGGTTATTTTTATATAAAGCATTGATTTTTCGCTTTGAGTATTTATATGTCGATTGATGAAAATCGAGTAAGTTTTCATTCAATATTCGACTTGGTATAATTACGGTGAGGCAATTATGGTTGACACAAAAAAAAACTTCAAGCGATTCAATGCATAATAAATTGTACATAAATAAAGAACACAATTCGGCGCCAATTTTAAATATCTTCATATCTACTAATCATTCCAATAATAGTATACAAATAAAAATGAATGTAGGTGCAACATTATATATGCAAAACAATTCATTTGCATATTGTTTGGGTAAACAAAAGCTAAGGTCCAGTTATTCGAAGTCAGTAGGCGGTACATAAGGAAAACCCACTGTTAGATGAGCCACTTAATGTTTAGAAATTATTTAAATCTTATTTTTAAAGGACAACACCTAATACACAAGGCTTTTCTTAACATTAACAACGCTTTGCCTTACGTCAGTACTAGAACGTAGGTTATTATAAATATGGTTGCCATGGCTACGATGTGTTCCCCTGTAATAATGGTAACCATGGTAACTGTAGTCCCCAATTTATCTATATATATATAAAAATGAAACCCGTTTTCCGTTGTCACGACATCACATGAAAACGGCTCGACCGATTTGACTGATTTTTTTTTGTTGTGTTTGTAATTGTCAGGAGAAGGTTCTTATAAAAAAGAATAACTTTGCGCGGAAAATTAGAAAATTCAACATAACTTAACCACCATACAATTCGAACTTTTTGGTGTAACCTTATGGCGTTTGACATAACACAACATTGACAGAATGCGTGCTGCAAATATCGTCAGAGGATGTAAGAAAAATGTATATCGTTCAAAATAAATGCTTCGATCGGAGTTATTATATTGATAATATAATGATATGCGAGCCAGAAAAACAAACAAAGAATGTTGTATAACATAAAGCATTAGAATAATAAACACTTTGTTTCTGAAATATTTTTTAATTCATTATACCAATTTGAAATCAATATTCATAGTTAAGACAGGACAACGTCTGTCGGGTCCGCTAGTTATATATAAAATTGTGTAATATATAGTTGGTTTTTACTATTAAGGGCGTGACAGGTAGATTATGTAACGACAAATTTATTCCATAGATTTAACAAATCCTGCTTAATTCTAGGTTAATTTAATCGATTACATAGCAAACAACAGTCTATATATGTTCGCCTTGAACCTGTTTTATTGAATACGTATTAATAATTCAATATAAGCTCTATTTATTTCAATTATTAGTAATAAAATGATTTAGAAACATTAAATGTGACTATAGTTTGCTATATAATACCTATTTCGTATTTTTTAAATGTGGAACGTTATTCGTACATATTAAAACTTTTAAGTTTTAACATCTGTTTAAATTTGCAGCGTGTCTATAGTTCGTAATAAATGAAACAATTATAATATGCTTTAAATACAAAAAATAAACATCTGAAAACACATCAATAACATTACAACATTAAAAAGAACGAAAACTATAAAGAATATTAATAAAATATCAATATAAGTAGTAAGTTTAAAATATCTATCCACGCGACAATTCATCCACCATCGGATAGGACCGGCAACGTGCATTTAAAACCTGAAAATATTTATTTTAATATTAATTCATAATAAAAAGAATTATTTAAGACATTAACTACAAGTATAAAAAACATATAACCCTGACACAGTCAAAACCAGATCGATTTTCGCAACACAGTCCGAAACTTATGATCGTGGTGTTAACAAATAAGCAAAAACTAGCTTTCGGGTCATAGGAAAAAAGTTGTTAAAAATATTATGTGAATGTCATTTTGACCTTATTAAATGTGACAAGGTACATAAAAGCTCAAACAAGTCAATACTGTTGCTCTTATCATGGGATCACTTACGGTCGCTCATCGAGTCATTACGTGCCATTTACTGAAGATTTTTAAAGTTTATTATAGAATCAATAGTTCTAAAATGGTCACTCTCATATGCTTCTTTAATTCAGCCTTGCGATTCTGTAACTCACTTTTCGAACTCTTTCAAATCAGTCGTGAAGCAGTCATATTATGATTTGGCATTCTGATAAACAATAAACTACAAGCTACCACCTTTTCAGAATGCCAAATCATAAAATGACTCTCAAATCAGTAGAGCGACCGCCGATGCGAAAGCTGTGTGAGTTCGAAAAGTGAGTTACAGAATCGCAGGGCAGTAACTAATTGGCGTTAAAAAAGTGGCTATGTTGCAGCGTTTTTTAGAATTATACTTATTAATCTAACATAAGCGATGATTTAATGAAAGATACGTTGCTTATCTTAAACATTATCATTTTATCGTGTGGAATTCCTGCACCTTTTATAATGAGCAGTGCTCAAACTCAAGCTGTGTACAACAGGGCTTTTCTTTGCGGGCACTTAAAACTCGCTCTTACGGTGAAAGAAAACATCGTGAAAAAACTGGGCATGTCTTAGACCCAAAAAGTCGACGGCGTGTGTCAGGCACAGGCTGATTACCTACTTGTCTATAAAAACAAATGATGACGAATTTGGCACAATCAGTTCCTAAACAATATTCTTCACCGAAAACTCAGATTTTTAAAGTAATATTTGGTCAATAATGTATTATCGATGTCGTAATAATCCTTCATCCTTCAGTTTTTTGCAGTTAATTAAAAACAACGTCGGTTAAAGTTTATTTTTATTACATATTTAGTTCCTATTACGTCGATACAAAATCATGTTTTTGTTATGTAACGCAAACACAATGGTTTTTGTTCAAAATAGTCACGATATCGTGATAAAAATTGATGATTCTCAAAATATTGGATAATCATTGTCAAAGAAAAACGTAAAAGCCGCTTTTGGATGTCCATGAAAAATTGTTTATTTCTTTAATTGTCGTTTATAATTCTGAATACAATGCTTGTAGATACAAAGTGCGTGGTTCACTTAGTCATACGGGCATACTTAGCTTAGAAAATAAAGGTTTCGAAAGTATTATGACAAATTATCAGTGACGTAAAGTAACGTTTATGATTAATGGTTAACACAAAAATACGTTAAAGCTTACAAAATGATCATAAATTATACCTTTTACTAGTAGTCTGAATGGACTAGTTTCGCTGAATGTGGCAAGAGATGGCGGCTCCATACGTGCACATAGATAACTTTTTAAACATATTTCTGATGTTCTGTTTATTCATTTGAATGAATGAGACATAGAATTACACCAAAATAAAGTAGGTTCCCATATATGTATGCATAGGGTGAAATTCAGAGCTGAGGGTTAGAGCAAGATTCAGAGCCGGGTTGATAGTGTTAGGATTCAATGAATTTTACCCTTAGAAATCTTTCTGTACGCTTTTCTGTTTATACGCAAAGTCACGCACACAATGCCTGCCCTGCGATTCTGTAACTCACTTTTCGAACTCACACTGCGGTTTTCGCATCAGCGGTCGCTCTCAAATCAGTCGCGAAGCAGTCATTGTATGATTTGGCATTCTGATAAACAATAAACTGCAAACTCCCACCTTTTTAGAATGCCAAATCAGAATGCGAAAACCGCTGTGTGAGTTCGAAAAGTGAGTTACAGAATCGCAAGGCTGGTATTTATTATTGTATTATTAATTATATTAAGTGTGTGTGATAATACTTAACACGTAACGCAAGAAAACGTATAATTTTCCATATAGAATTAACATTTAGTGTTAATCGTATTGGATCTTCGTTATATGGCGTATTCGTGATCGGGTTACCCAGGTAAAAGGCGTTAAACAGACTGGAGGTAATAATTATAACCGTTTGATTACTTTGAAGCTCGAGAAAGCTCGTAACATGTAATTTTACTATTAATAGTTGGAGATGAAAGTTTTTTTAGCAATTAAAATGTTTTCGTGTGAACCTTTGTTTTACAGTAACAAATTTTGTTAAAAAGAAAAGTTTGATTATATTTGTTATCAGTCAGCCTGAGACTGTTGATAATACTTTTATTTAAATTATAATTTAGCTATTTTATTTAAGACTTGTATGTATGTGTATAGTCCGTTGTGCGTAAAGTCTTGGCAAATTAAGCTCAAAAGTTTCCTGAGCACTTGTTTTAAACAACTTTTAAACTATGACAAAGTATTAAACGCAAGTATGAATGATTAAACTAATAGCGGTTCTGCCCAAAAAATGTTCCATAAATTTTTGGCGCATGAGCTAGAAAGGGCTATATTTTGTCTATATTTTTCGTATAAAGCTAGTAATAATAAACTTTACGGCTTTAGTTTTCTTACATTGAGCGTTTTAGATAAATTCAAATTGCATTTTTTATTTCATTCGTGTACGTAGATTGGATCGCAGTGTTTTTACGCTACGCGAAGCACAACACTACTGTCGATAAGATGACGTTTTTATTTGTTACCATTATGATAAAATGTATGTTAATAAGTTTTTAATCAAGCTAGAGCAGGGAGAAAAATCATTATAGTGAAAACATATTTCTCATAGAAAAAAATATATTTTTTTTTGTATTTTTTAATTGTATCTTTATTTTTTAAAATAAATCTATATTTTTTTTATAAAAGACAAATTGGATCATTAAACTTATTTGTATAAAAAGTATGCATATGATTTAATATTCTTTTTAAATAATAATAATAAGCTAATAGCGTTACGCTTTGATATTTTTTTAAGGACAAGATGTTCGGCCCAATTTCCACACATGTCGTAATTTATGGGTTTTAAGGACGAGCCAGTTTCCACACGATGTTACCCTGCAAGAACAGCCTTGCGATTCTGTAACTCACTTTTGTAACCGCTGTGAGAGTTCGAAAAGTGAGTTACAAAATCGCAAGGCAGTAGGAAAGAATGCGCTCGTAAAAAGAAAAATCAATTGGTGGACAGCCGTTCGAAGGCACGGCCTTAGTGAGGGTCGCACGCTTAAGCCACTAGGCAAACATTGTTCTATTATAAATGTTATGTTCCTCATAAATTTAAGCTAATCTTGAAATAACTAAATTCTTGACCAAATGTACGGAGGAAAATTATCTTCGATGTGGACAGGAAATCAAGTAACGGAAACAAGGTGCACGCAATTCAAACAATGCGTGAATGTATTGTACAATGATTTTACTCAATTTCTTTTTGCGCTTAATGTTACATCAATCATGTTACAAATTCCTATGAGAATTGAACATTCACTCTGGGATTAGCAATGATAGATGAATTTGTTCTACAAGCTTATAAAGCGAAATATATTGTATCGATAATACTATCGTAAAATATTTGTATTAGAATTAGAAAACAGTAGCAATTATTTTTGTTTACATGAAATTAACAAAAAAACACGAGAAAAAATTAAAACAAAAGAAGACTAGACAGTTTCTTTCCTGACGTAAATGAAACAGTCATTTATTTATTTATAACTATGCAACTTCCCTAATAGATAGCCAATGCGATAGTTGTGTAAAATAATTACCGTAACATTTCACGTAGTTTTTGCGAATTCGCCCTGAGAACATATAAAAATTTCAAATCGCAACGCCTAAATAAAAAAAAATACAGAACTTAAAACCTGAATTACTTAATGTGAAATTACACTCAAAAGTAACAAAGTATTACAAGTGGGGTTATCGATACAATATGGTTGATTGTTTCTAAATCGTATAATAACTATACAGACGAACGGATATGGTATGAGCGTACAGAATCCGCTGTCCGGTCCATACCAAGTTCGATCGTCTGTTACTTCTCTTACTCTGCCTGAAGGCCTGTACGCCTACTGCCAGATTATATTAATATTTAATGCGTGTCACCACGAGTGTACGATTGTGTATATATTTAAGGTGATAATATTGCTGTATGTAGTTTGTTCTTACTCTATGGAACATCTTGGTTACATCTTTAGTTACTGCAATAACTTTTACTAAGCTATAAAATACGTGTCAAACAGTTTCCGCCTTTTTCCAAAAATTCCTACTCAATGTTTTGTTCATATGTATTTATGAGTTTTATTGTTTACAGGTAATGATCCGGTTTCTTCAGATTTTGGTTTGTATTACCGCCGTAAACTTTTTGTGACATTTATTTGTCAGTAAATTAATAGATTTTTTTAATATCTGTAGTCAATACAAAGATAATGGTCCTCAGCATAGAATTTAGCAACTATTAGGGTGATATCCCGCGTGATTTTAGAAGTTATAAGTTATATCCTTACAATGCAAATCTTGCAGTTGCTAATTAGCAGCCGAGAAATATACACTCTCATTGACTTCATTTCGAACGGAAAATGTAAAAACATTAAACTTAATTATTTTATGCAACAGGCTGAGTTATTGTTACATACGAATACAAGATAGGGAAGGCCGTAGGATCTCGAATAAATACCAAGGCCGGACGTGCAAGGTAGACTGCAGATTCGGACATTCATTATACCTTCGTAGGCTCTTTACGATTATAAAATTAACGGAATTTAAACTTACATTGCACAGTTAAATAATTTTTCCTTTTATAAGCCACTGGTTATTTGTATAAAATACAAACTGGTTAAACCATGACTTTAATTCCAAATGAAGCAATGGTTTCGGACAGGTGTAATATTTTTTTTTTCATGGCTCTGGCACGATTTGTGCATTAGCCAGCGTCAAGTATAGGATTTTTTTTATAATTCGTGCTTGTCTTTAGAAATTCGACCGTGTCCTCCATGTACGGTTTAGGTACTCGCCCGGTACCGCACAACCCTCCCAAAGGCCGATAATAAATTTAAATTAAATTAAAGTTTGCCCTCGAACCGGGAATCGAACCCGGTACCCCTCACCTAGCTGCCACTTAATAAGACCGCTAGGCTATCAGGCCCCTAAGGTGTAAAATTATTAAAATGCTCAAAGAAATGTGTCCATTCGTTTCGGGACTTTTATATAATTTAATATGGAATTGTTTCTACAAACACTTTGATTGTCTTGGTAACTAAAATACATTTAAATGTTACATAAATAAGTACATAAGAATTTTATTGAACAATTGTACAATGACCAGAAGGTATTTCGATCTAATACGTTTATAAAATGCGTTTCATTATTTCTACATTCCAAGTTATATTGCTATTGTCAATCCTTTTTTGTACCAGAATGACGTGAGCAATTTAGATGTAGACAATGTAACATATATAAAGCTAGCAGTACATATATTGTTGTTGAAGATCAGTGTTGGCCTAGTGGTTTCAGCGTGCGACTCTCATCCCTGAGGTCGTAGGTTCGATCCCCGGCTAATAGACTTTCTTTTTATGTACACATTTAACATTCGCTCGAACGGTGAAGGACACTTAGGCACAAAAAGGCGACGGCGTTTGTCAGGCACAAGAGGCTAATCTATGCCTATTAGGTAGTTACATGATCATGAAACAGATAGGTACAGAAATCTGAGGCTCAGACGAAGCGCCACAGATTTTTTTACATTAGCTATATCCATATCTTTATTTGGTGGATCTCAGTCTTTCTCAGCGTTGGCAGTAGTTAAAGTTTTTCTCATTAGTGGCTTGAGCGTGACTCATTTATCTCTGAGGTACGTTAGTTCGAACCCCAACTGTACCCCAATAGACTTTACGTGCGCATTTAACTCTCACTCGTTAGTCGAAAGAAAACATAGGGAACCGGCGACGACAAGACGTAGTACGACGAACGACACTAGCCGACGGCGTGGGTCAGGCACAGAAGTCCTTAGAAGGCGAAGACGATATCTGAGGCCAAGGGTTGTCGCGGGTCACGTTCTCTTGTTTTGGCACTTAAATTGACAGTAATATAAACAAATATTTAATAAATTTAAAGGTCGAAGGGGAGAAAAATATATTAAAACAATTTTTTTTTAGGGAATTTAAATAAAACTTCTTCAACCATACATTAATATTTCATACGTAAACTTATTATATTATTTCTATCAACGTCTAAGTGCTTTTCAGCGACCGTGGTCAGTGAGAAACTAACTCGTACGTGCTAGATTAGACCAAAGACAATAATACAGTGGTGATAGTATTTTGTTGTTCACTTTGAAAATAGAACACAAAAGCGTCATTAAAAAGTAAAATAAAACCATAGCTCTCTAGATTATTTTGCTATACGAATAACATTTGCAAGATACTCTTATAAAATATGGTTAGAATTAAATAACGAAATTAATTATAATCGTGAGTGGTCACAGCTAACCGTAGTTAACGGATCGAAACGGTAACACGTAATCCATTACGGTAAATGGTCTGGTTGTTACGTAAAAATATATATTTTGATTGGATTTAATAACCCAAAAAAAATTTTTTTACGTATTTGGTCACAAAACCTAATATCACCAAATGAATTCACTAATATGGTGAAAATTACTTATTAAAAAATCTAAGATACATATAAACATAACCGTTATATACCGTAATGGTTGAAATAAGCAGAATAAGGCCTGCTTACACCGTTTGATTTGTTTATGTATAATATAATGTTTAACTCAAAGTAGAATATGAACTCATCATACTACTTATATATAACATATTTAGTCTTTATGTACCATACAAATTTAAACAAAGCTACAATTTCTTTCACTAAAGTAAGGAGCGCTACCACAGGTAATACTCGACTTGACTACGTCAGTCATTTGTCTTTATCCAAGCTTAGGTCGGCAAACTATGGAAAGAGGGTACTTACGAGATAGCACATTTTTTTAATACCATGCTTAATACTGTTAATAGTGTACATTTACACGGGGCCGGCGGAGACGCCAAGCCCATCAAAGCTAGCTTAAGTAAATATAGTGCCTTTTTAAGAAAAGGGAGGATATGCACTCTCTTACTATTTAGCTTCCACAGTACTGTGTGATCGCGTGATTGGTACGTTATTAGGGGCCCTATAAAAAATTGTGTGCATTCAAACTCAAACTCAAAATATCTTTATTCATGTAGGTAAACAAGTACACTTATGAATTATCAGAAAGAAGTTAAATTAATTGTAATCGTGTAATTCGTGTGCATGCACCTAGTAAATAAAAAACTGCTTAAGCACTCCACCAACAGAAACATTACATAAACACGTATGGTATAAAGTAAATATACTTTGTCCTTTGTCAAATTTTTGTCCGAGAATATATTTTGAAAATTGTAGAGATTTTTTGTTATGTTATATAGTATCATTAAATAATATAGCACACGTCTGAGCAGGAAATTAACCAGTTTCTTGTATAGAAAGTAAGGTTCTGTCGAGGTCACTGAATGGTATGGCGATTATGCTATATCGGGGATATTTAATCACTTTTATTTAAATATATTTTGAATATGACCTTATCATTAGTAGTTTGACGTAGATTATTGGAAATATCTAGAAGTTTTCTAGAGGTGGTATAATCCGAATTCGTACGAGAACATTTTGAAATGAATTATTATAAAAATTAAAAATTAAGCTATTTTTTGTAACAATAATATTATTTCTTTATTCTCTACAATTTTGAATAAAATTATTAACCGCTAGAGAGCCTTCCACACATTATTAATCTATAGGAGTATAGATTATAACATAATAGATATAACCTAAAGACTGTTTCTCGGCATTCGCGATGATCGCGTGTATTCTAGTGCGTGACCAACTCGAAGTTGACTTGTCATTTAAACATTTACTATTGCCTTCACATTTACACAACTTCCTAGAGATGACACCATGGGTTGACTTATGATATCCTAGTAACATCTGATTTAACTACTTATTAGAAATATAACCAATAAAATAAATAATTGTAGCGTAGCAAAAATTAAATTACAATTGTTTTTTTATGTGCTTAAATAATGAAAAACTTATTTATTGGAGAATGTGTTGTACTGAAGCTTTCTCGATAAGCGGTGATGCGTTTTACAAAATGGATTATGTCGTCAAGAACACAGTTATGTTAAATAGATATCCAATTCATTGAGTTGTTTGAATAAAAAACAGTTATAATACAAACTATCAAAATTGAAAGTGAGAACGTGAGGAATGAACGGAAAGGGGGTCAAGTGAAAAGCGCGCGAAACAGGTTCTCATTTTAAATTTGGGCGCGAACACAGGTTTCTCTTATCACGTGGCCTCCACAGATAACAATTGAAGACTGTGAGAATTCGGAATTTGAATTTCGATTTTTTTTTAAAATAATATTTCCTGCTGAAATCATTGACCCTTTTGTAAGCTGCTGGTATCAAACCTTTTTAAGAATTCCTTATTGCAAAAGGCTCTAAGGTTTTTTTTCAATAAATATCTGCAGTCACACTATTCTAGAGAATATTATGAGATAATTCAATACATATTCTTATGTCACGAATAAAGTTTATTACTTCGATTACAGTGGTTGCTTGTAGGTCAAGATTTTGCGGTTTACAATTAACCTCCATTGTAAACACATCTAATAATTGTCATATTATACTAACTTTGCAGAAAACCTAAGGCTCGTTTATCAAATAATTAAAAACATTCAAATTATAAAAACACTGGAAAACCAAATATTGCTTTGTATAGTGATAGGTTGCCCCATAGGAGGGTTTCACTTAATCATTTATTCAAACGATGTTCGTATGACTATTTAACTGCATTTTACTAGTGAAATGCTAATTATGACTGCTTTCACGACACCATACTTTAATGCATCTGGCTCTAATACCCGTTGCAAACGGTATGAAATATCGTCACGTAATTCTGTCACTGGCCATAATTTAATTTTTCTTCTTATTTTGTATTAATTTTGAAATTGGAACTCGTATTTTATGATCGCTGAAACATTTTTTTTCTCAAACTCTTTAATTTATGTCGGTTATAAACGAATTCACCTGGGTTAAATTTAAACGATTAAGTTTTTTGCGGAGAAAGCTTATAAGCCATCATAAGTATTTCATGTATCTCTATACCAAACTTTATCCTATGCGATTCAGCGAGTAAGGCGTGAAGACTTCTTTCACATTATTAATGTTAAGGTGTATAAAGGTGAATGATAAAAATTAACATAGACTGAGTTCGGTGTGATGCAAAATATATTATAAATACTCCATGGTGTCTTATTTGAATTTCGAACACGTCTTTGAATGTGATTCTAATTTTAAAATATAACTTTCTTCGCAAAAACGCGCGCAATATAAATTCTGTCCTTGCTGTTCTCCGTTTTCCCAATGATTCATTTTACGTACGAACTCTTGTGAAACACCATTTTTACAAATACATTCTTATTGAGACTTTATTTATTCTACCAAAGTAATAGCTCTCGCGCTCTTTTGTATCATATAAAACTATTTGCATTACTCCACGTACAAACGTTAAATGAAATTTCACAGCAATTAAAAGTGTGTTAATTTTATTTACACTTGGCTGACCTCAAACCCATGTCCACATTCAATGTAAATCAAGCATTACTAAACCAAATGCTTAAACGGTTAGTTCTGCGATTTGTTACAAAGAATTTATATGGTATACAAATATTAGAAAAGACAGACTATCTATTTATAAAATGAGTTGTCAATATTTTCAAAGGTATATTAATGTCATTAGTGTTTTAAGGAATAACGTATGTATTATACATAGGCGTTACTTATTGTTACGATACTTAATTTATATAGAGGGTCTATAACATGATCGTTTAAGATATTTATAACCACTGTTCAGTCTAAAAGCTCATGTGCATAATTTAAATATTTTTTATCTATAACATATACCATACAAATTGTCTACCATGTCTTTAACGGCTATTGAACTGTGAAAAAATTACATTATCAGTTTGGGCGTGTGAAAATGTTAAAAATGTGAATCTCCACACTTTCACCGAATTTCGCTTTCTATAACCAAACATTCTTTTTATTGTTATCTTTAAGTTAAGATTAAATAGTGAAAGCTGTCATGATAAATATGTTTTCTAAATTTGAATTTTGATTTCAAACATAAATTATAGACATTGATTCCTTTGGAAAAATGTTGTGTCGAATCGTTGTCGAAAAATAAAGACAACATCCCAACCATTCCCATTCGAACCCAATTCCGATTTAAAAGTAAAGTTTTCGTGTCTCCAAGTCTGCGAATACTGTAACAACTACACATTAGTTGTATAAATAATTGAAAACGATTTATAGGGGAAGTTCATTGTGACCTCTTTATAAAATAATAATAGCATCGCGTTGCTTTGTTTTTTAGACTTCGAAATTTAAAATTAACCAATTGACAATATTCTAGAATAAGTGACAACGCGCTTTAAAATGTTCCTAGAATTGTTTCAACGACTTAACGGTATTCTTTTTTTAAATTGGCTTCAAATTTTTTAATCATTGATTTTATAATTATGCGTATTAATATGTTTTAGCATCTGTAGCTCCCACTTAGCGCATGCGCTGTATACAACAAAAACGAATTGCGCAAAACTTAGCAAGGGTTTTGACGCTATAGATTTCTGTTGAATTGAAAACAACAAAAATTACTTTATTACATGATTTAAATATACGTTAAAAATATCGAGGACAATTGTTTTCAAAGAAAATTAATACTTTTTAAATCTACAACAAAAACACGTGAAACTTCAGAATAAATATTTTAGATTTCAATGCAAAAAAAGTTCTATATCTAATCTGGTAAGTCTTTCCTTCTTGTACCGTCGTGAACAAAAAGCAATATTAGTGTAATCTAAGTCGACATTATATGCAAATGAACTTAAGTAGGTTTCCCCATTTCTCATGCGATTTCTATGGCATGTTTGGTTTTATGACGTGTGTTCAGTTTATGACGTTATTGTTAAACTTCCTTTCAAAGTACATATTGGTTTTGAATACTAACTTAAACTTGCTAAAATTATATATTATGCAATATGCGGACCATTGAAAACCATTTAAAATATTTTTTTCAAATAGCAAAATTATTTAAAATTGATTCTGATTTTTTCAATTTCATTCTGTTTAAACGATGTTTTTCTCAGACATAGATCATCTCGTGTCGAACATAAAACAATTATTAATTCGTCGGCATTCGAACCTAGGACCAGCCTTCGCCATGTGCATTACCAACCAAGCCTAACCAAGACTATATATGATGAGGCCCCGATGATACGACACTAAACCAAATTAAGTAACTCATAATTCCAAATTTAAACATATGCAACGCTTTAGTCACTTGTTTTTGATTGTCTTAGACATAGATTTATTCTACATCTCTGTTCGAAATTTGAAATAAAACTTAGAGTGTGCTTAAAACTTGTGACATACTTTCGAATTTAATAAACTTGAATGCGTCTTGGGCTTAGTTCAATAGTAAAAGTTTTGTAACAATATCCGATATACTTATTGCAATTATATCTATAACAAGATACGTAACCATTTCGCAACAAGTGAATGTTATTAACCTTCAGGGGCCTGGGAAAATAAAGAGAAAATAAGGATATACAGAACAAAGTTAAAGTTAAATTAATTCGAAATCGGCAAGGATTTTTGACTTTTTAACGTATTAAATATTTTTTAGTTGCCAAACTTACGACTTTATTAGGAAATTATACGGTAGACAATTTATAATATTAAATGTGGCTAGCTATTAAGCAATAAAAATAAATTTTGACTAGTTAATTATTTATAAATTCTATTTTTCTATTCTATACTGCCCCTATCCAGCCCCCGGGAGACACCCTTGGCTACTTTGAACTTGGTTATTTGTCAAGGATCTCAGAAGCCCTTGATTTAGCATCGTTGTACCAGTGAGTGAGCTAACTTTCTGATGTAACCAGTATACGGCCTATGCGGTCATATATTTCAATGTATCGTTCCAAAATAAATTGCTTATAATTTTGTTTGTCAATTGAAAAAAAGATGAAACTAAAATCCTGTTAAAATTTAACAATCAAGTGACCTAATGACACGTTTGACTCACCGTATCCTCTGGTCAAAAACAAGTTCTCCTTGATAATATTCAACGACTTCTAAATATTCGTTTAAATTAAGAACTTGACTCACAAAAATGTTTTTACTCGATAACGACTAAAAGGTAAAAAGGTCTAAGGTTTTATATACAAGATAGATTAAATCTCGTTAAAGGAAATCATTAAAAATATGTCGTCACAGTGACTCAGTGTTAATTGTTTCTTAAGAAGATTTTGCAATACCAAAATATAGAAAGTGATATATGTATTTTAGATGTGTGTTATCTAATAACAAGGTCCTACAATCACTTAGAAAGCCTATTAATAAACTGGTTTGCACAATATCGGTCCGTTTTGAAATCGTTTTAAACTACGCTAAGGGTTTTTAATTCTGCTATATATCGATTAAAGTGCTTATTATATTAATGGATTGTTACTTAATTTATAGACTAATAAGTGGGACACTGGCAAACTAGAATTAAAACTCCAAGGCTTACATTTCATAACGTTATATGTGGGTTTTTGAATCAAAAGTGGACTTTCAAAATTTTCGTATTTCACTAATGTTTTTATACAAACTTGTTACTAAATTATTATATTGATGTATAAATTTATATAACATTTTAGTCATCGATTTTGTTAGACAATCCTTGGGTATACGAAAGCCTGATTATATATTGTAATATATTATTATTGTAGTCGGTGTATGCATTGATTTTTGGACATATACAAAAAAATACACGTCGTCGTACTAGAGGAGGTTTACAGGTTCGGGAATTTTAAAGTCACTACAATTACTATTAAAACATCAGTTAATCTATGGGCATACATAAGCTGGCCAATGCTCGAATTTTGACGTAAAACAAATAATAATCCTAATTAATCACGTTCTTTCGGGAGAATTGAATCTTTTAAATGTGATAATTGTTCTACCATATCTCTTTTCATTCTCCCGCTGTTCCTCGTGGTCAAAAATAACGTGGACTTGTATTCTATAACAAAATAAAAATATTGTGAATACAAAAATACTTGTCACATTAATATTTCCAAACATGTTCTTATTCATCTTAAATTGCAATAAAAATTATTTCACACTCGTGAACGATTATGGGTACAAATATTTGCATTTCGCAAAAAATCTCTCACGATTAAAATCGTATAATGGACGCAATTTTTACACAATGCGAGCTACGACTAACGACACTTTACGACATCGTGTGGACGTGTTGCATTAGATTGCAATTTTAATAACCGAAAGGATGAGCCTTGGCGATTATCGTATTAAAAGTCATGTGAGATTAAAATTTCTCGACTAAATTTATATTGTTCAGAAACTAAACTTTGCAAACAAGGATTAAGAGAGCGCTAAGGGTAAGATTCAGAGTTCAGACTTAGCGGTGTATGTATCTAAATTATGCATTTGAACCCAGGTATTAATATTGTTTCTATTTGCGCAAATGATACATGCTCGTGATGGGAGACATCATGACGAAACCAGCATTTCATTGACTAAAAAACGACATGCCTTACGCTGATAAACTACTTTAAAATGATTTAAACATATACACAGGAATGTCTGTGCCTAAATTCAGGGGTCACGTGACTTTATATTCATAAATGTAGGTACTTAGTTTCAAAATATATATACTATCACCCTTGTATAATTTTGGAACAAAAGTGACAAAACATTATTTTACTAATTAAGAATTATAGTACATTTATGAATAAGTAATTCATATAATCTGCAGCTGCATGTTGCTCAAATGACTACAGCAATAATATGCTAAATAGCAAGAAGTTTCGTTCACGGTATTAAGACATTTACTCCTTTCTAATAAATATCATTTTGCCATAACCTGTATAAGTGCAATGGCTTTACCCAGTGACATAGTTTTGAGTTAACACCCAGTTGCAATATTTCACTTACGAATGGCCGTTGATAAACTGTCACTAGACTTGGCGTTGGAAGCCTAATTTGACGTATTGAATTTTATAAAATTGTATGGCGGCTATAATCGTTGTATCGCTATCGAAGGCTGTCGCTATGAATAATGAAATCAAATTCTATAAAAAGAAAGATTTTTTCTACGAACTTTTTAGCCCACTGATTATGTTAAAGAGACCTTTAATAAAATTATAAACAATGATCTAATAAATAGCGGCGACATAGAGAGAAGCAAGGTAAGCAGCCCTGCGATTCTGTAAACAAACAAACAAGCTCCCACCTTTTCAGAATGCCAAATCATAAAATGACTGCTTCACGACTGATTTGAGAGCGACCGCCGTTGCGAAAACCGCTGTGTGAGTTCGAAAAGTGAGTTACAGAATGGCAGGGCAGATCTTGTAAAATATTGATAATACTAAGAATTACAAAATTTAAAGACCATTTTCATCGGCTTGCAATATGAAAAATACTTGCATTTCCATTTCCTAGTTATTAAACATAAAGTTATTTAACTCAGATCAATCTACTCTACAATAAATATAGCAAACGCTAAAATTGTAGTAATTTATAAAACTGTTTATTACTTTAGTTCTTGTGACGAAAAGTTGTTACTGGATCATTAGGGCTATCATACGTATTAAGAAAGTCGACATGCGGTTAAAAAACATCGGTATGTGACAGGAACTAATAGTGGGTCGGCACGCACCCTGCATTTAATGAGCATCAAACCCACTGACTTACTTCGCCTGTCATACTTTTTACATTGGCTGTGTTGGCATACTCTTATAGACTACATACACCAGGACTTGTATTCTAAGGATGGATGATCTTGATATTCTTAACTTTTTGTTGTATTGACTATTTAATAAGAACGCAATTAGACTTAATTGTACTCGTTTAATATATTAACTTGTTAAAGTTATGTGTAATTGAATATTTGGAAGATATTTAACTAACCAACTGACCATGATTTTGTACTAGAAAACCTAGGTCTAGTTAATAACCAATAGAATCAATTAAAAAATTCCCTTAAGAAAAGCATACCAGCTATATAATTTTTCACAAACAATTATGATGATCTTACCTCTTACAAACGAATTTTTTTAGAAAGTCCGCGAGAAGTAACATACTATTCAAGAAAGCTTTGATCTCGCTGTATTGTAAACTTTTTCAGACGGGATTCTTAATAAAATATATACAACGTTAATATATTTTTTTAATTCAATTTAATTACTACGTAATAAGTCGTAAAGCATAACAAACGTCGATTTATATAAATAAAGTGTACATTCATTTGTATCTTTTAAAGAAGTTTTGTTTTAGTGTGTACTCGCGTAAACAAAAACACAATATAAACATTTCTTGTTTTTGTTACAGAAATTAATGAGAACGAACCTATAGAAGCGTCGAGGATAAAAAGAGAAGGAGTTCCCGAGAACAGGGGTGAGTAATCTCTTGCATGTTCCTTCAAATCTACCAGGTATAGATACACTACTTTAAACTCCACTGTCAAACGTATTTGCACCCTATTGTCTTTTGATCCTATTTTGCAAAGAAACGTTTATAGTTATTACCTACTATTCCTCCAAGGGATCTAGACTTTATGTTCACGAACGTAAGATTGTATTTCTTTAGTTAGCTTAGCCACGGAGCACTGTTCAAGTCTTCCGTACTCAAAATAGCGTCTTACGTTTTTTTTAGTTTTGAACTGTATATGTGGATTGCACTAATTAAGTCTACAAAGTTCAAAATGCTCGTCATGGATAAATTTTGATTTTCAGTTACAATGTCGCCATTGATACTTAAGTTGTAGTTAGTTTGTTGTTACTTGTATACCCAGAAACATATATATATTTGTAAGCTTATAAGTGAAATTTTAAGATCAAACAGACGACCTTGATATAAGATGTTTATCAATTTTTACTATAATTTAGAAACTAAATAACCAATGTGTATCTATTCCTGGGAATTTATTTGTAAAAACGCTTGTAACATAGTATATTATGCTGTAATTTCCTTTATTTGGTTTTACTCTTTTAGTTACTTATGCATTTATAACATATGGTTTTACCGGGGAATTTTACCGTGTAAAAACCATATTCAATATTTGTTGTAAAAATTAGTGCTAACTATTTTATCTATTGCTTTCTATAAGCATTCTTGTTTACTCTTTCTTTGTTGCATTATTAATTGTATGTTTTTTCTTTCTCTTTCAAATCTAATCCTCGGTCGGGGTCTCCGAACTCAATGGACTTTGTAAAATAACGCACCCTCACCCTTTCCAATGACGGATGACTACAGACCTGACAGTACTTCTTTTAAACGACCAAAAACGAAATGACTTTTCATCGAAGAGTGGCCGGTATCACAGTGTCAAGCCACTTATTGGTCTTCTAACGTCAACAGCTCGAACATTTATTCAAGATGGAGTAACAACGGAGTTTGCAACACAAATTCTCGGTACGACATTAGATAATGGCCGTATATATGCACAAGTTCTAACAAAATCTTCACTTGTTTTATATAGTAAGCCGTATAACGATGATCCTTATGTAGTAAGCCCCACAAGGGTACCTTCTCTAGATGGTTGGAACGTCAAGCAAGATTTGGGTATTATTGATCCAGAAAAATTTGTGCTCAAGAATACCGATTATTTAGCACCTAGTAGTAAAATGGATATTGTTTACGCTAGTAAGCCGGCTAAAGACACTTTTAAATTTTGGAACACTGCCCCTGAAAATCAAGTTAATGATCATGAAGAACCAACCGGCCGTAGGGTTCAAGCTTACAATGAAATTCCAAAATTTGAAGCGTATAACTATCTTGACGGTCCAGCCATTGAGAATGAGAAAAAAGTAGAATATGTTGTAGTCCCTAATAAATTAGATGATGTTAATAGCCAATATCGACAAAGTAAAGCATACAACCCTGTGATAGAAACCCCGGAAGACACTAATGTACAGAATGATATGATTAAAGAATCCGAAATACTTAAAGTTAAGCCTAACTATGACTTACCAACATTTACGATTAAGAACGAGTTTTCACCGATATTTTATTATATTGATAATGTTGAATCTCGTCAATCAGGTCAACAAACATTGCCCCAAACAAAATTACCTAAAAAGTTGTTCGGACATAAAAGTGAACCGAAACCTAAAAAAACCTTTACTTATCAAGGTTTTGCTGATTTTACGACCATAGTAGGTGATACTGTTATTATATTTACACCAAATACCGATACTGTCCGCCAATCCAATCCAGATGAAGTTAATATCTTTCCATCAGCAAATCCAGTAGATAAATTAGCGACTAAAATTACTTTCCTATCTGCCGATATTCCTGTAGCAACTTCAACATTTAAAGCTCACGAAGAAAATATGGTTACTAAGTTAGCCACGCCAAGTAACAATGAAGATACTAATGAAAAACTTTTCTATGACGGTGAAAAAAGTGATGAAAGTCCCCACGACACTGATAGTAATATTCCCGACTCAGTAAGCGTTCAACATTCGAATGGATTTGATTTAAATTTGGATGTGATACAGCCATCAGAGCCAGTTTACACAACAACGGAAAGTACACAAAACACAGACAATTTAGAAATTATTTCAATAAATGAACAAAGTTCACGGCCAACTGAACCCTTGACTACTATTAATCCATCAACTATACTATTAGATGAGTCAAAAGAATCCGTGGTTACAGAAGGAAATATTAATGAATTATTTACAAATTCCGAAGAAGAGACTGAAAATACAGCAGCGGAAGTCACTGAATCTATAGGTGAGGACGAGGAGTCGGAGGAACGTGAAACTACGCACGAAATGGAGCCAGAGTTATTAACAACAACTGAGAGTGGACATAGTGAAGAATCCGAAGAAATAGAAACCACAACAGAAAATAGATACAACAAGCATGAGCAGGTATTCTGTAATGATGGTCTTGAAACACAATCTACTATGACTACCGAATACAAAACATTAACATATTTAACAACGTACTTTATTCCTTTAGAGAGCACAGAAACAACTACATCTATAAAATCAGACATTGTTGTTGAAAGTAATGTCGGATACTTGACTAATGTAGTGTGCAAAACTGATGCTGAGATTATTAAACCAACTTCCGTCGTAAGAGTTGAAACTATTACTACGCAAAGTAATTTAGAGATACCAGGTATACAAGAAGACTATAATGACATAATAACAAACGCAGTAACAGAGAGTACGCCTAAAACTACTCCAATGCAAAAAGAGGTACTTACAACTTCCCAAGACGAAGAGCCGCTTATACTAGAAGATTTTAATGACTCAGAAATCATACAAAAAGAAAGCCACACAGAAGTATCAACAGCTACAACTGAGCGAGTTTCAACTAGCCAAAGTCACGTAGAGGTGTCAGTTAGCACGGAACATACCCCGACTGAAAAACAGGCACTAGAGGAAGAAGTAAACGATGCAGATAATGAAATCGACCTTATCTATAAAACTTTATATACCACTTATACGTATTTCACAACATTCTTTGGTGAACAAACATCTAGTGTAGCTAGTCATAAATCTATAGTGACTAATATAATCACATCTACAATAGATTTATCACGATTAGATCCATCATTATTAGATGCTTTTAACGACGATGAAATTTCTCCAACAAATGTTGGAGTCGGTATACCTACAGAAACAATTGCTATTAATAGTATAATAGACTTAGTTAAAAATAAAGATGTGATTGAATCTGTTGAAATAGGTGAACAATATAATTCTCAAACTCCTACACCAATATTAGAAGATGCCCTAAAAAGCATAAACCCTGATTCGGTACAAACTTACTATACAACGTATAAATTCTTCACAACCATCTATGTTGGCACTGATGCAAATGTTTGTAGTAGAAGTGAAATTTATACAAATTATGTTGGACCCGATGAGTTGATTCCTACTAAAACTAATCCACTACCAACTGAAAGCACAAGAGCTCAATTCGATTTCAGAAATTGCAAACAAATAAAGGGTAAAGCACAAGAAGATAATAAAAGTACCAGTAATGAATCTACAGAAACTAGTATGTCGGTAAATGGAAAGGTTGATCCTAAGGAAATATCCCCACAATCTACACCCCTTGAAGTAGACATGTTATTTAGCGTAGATTCCAATCCACTGATCTCAGAAAATTCATATGTAACAGACGTAAAATCATCATCTTCTAAAGGTGAGACTAAATATTTAGATAATAATAACGTTCTTGATGACCAAATTAGCTCTGAAAGCAATATCGATGAAATAATGCCTTCACCAACGCTCCTTCTACAAACAAGCTACACGACATTTACATATTTTACCACAATGTATATTGGAAAAGACTCAAGTAATGTAAAAAGCCGATTAGAAACGATAACTAATGTTGTGACAGAGACTATAACTCCAAAATCCGAGCCAGAAGAGGAAAGCAACTTACCAATTACATATTATACAACATTTACGTATTGGACTACTCTTTATAAAGATAAATCAACGACAATAACAAGTCGCGAAGAAATTGTTTCTAATATAGTTACTCCTTCGGTTCAAGTTGGTGCTACCATTAGTCCAATAGATACGTCACCTATAGACGTTGAAAGTGTTTTACCACCTAATGATCTTGAGATTGTTCTTAAGCCATCTCTACTAGAAGATACTTTAGAACATGATGATGGAAAAGCCACATTCTATACAACATATACATATTTTACGACATTCTATTCTGGAAATACGTCACAAATACGAAGTAGCTTAGCTACAGTCACAAACATTGTTGACAGTACTAAAGTACTCGAGGATAATCAACTAGGTAGGAAAATTCCGATTGGAGGAATTGATAAAAACTTACTTCAAGATAACGGGGAAAAATTATTACAAAACATAATTCCAACCCCGCTTAAAGAAGAAATTAAAACAACGCAGTTACCCGAATTATCTTCTACAACGACTACGGTGTTACAAGGTACTTATATTGATAATCTATTTGCTGAAGTAAAACCACAAGAACATCCAGAACCAATTCCTGACCAAGAGAAGAAAATAATATTTTCCCAGGTAGCCGTAATATCTGGGGATTCAACTATTGTTACAAACGATAATAAGACTTTAGACGAAACGACAACAACAACAACTACTACATCTACTACTACAACGGAAAGTTCAAACATTCTCACTTCAAATCCTGATGTTATTGAAAGTTCTGTAACTGAGCCAGAAACCACAACACAGGCTCAATTAAGTGAGGAAGATGATGATGATTCTAATTCCAGGAAAAAGGGTCGACTTAGTTTCACTACGAAGAAACCTACATTTACACCTGTTATTATTCCGTTTGCTTCGAGAAATAGGCCAACATTTAGCCCAAAGCGACAACAACTTCCAAATAGTGCTACAACAATTACTCGACCGGAATTTACACCGACAATTACTGCTACACCAACTCTGAAATCTGTGCGGCCCACTGGTAGTTTTGGAGGAAACCGAAAACCAATAGCAGTTGGAAGTTCATCAAATTCCGGAAGAAGGTTCTCTGGTCGATCAAGTTCACCTGTAAATCCATCTGCCAATATACCAGCCTCGAGGCCTGGGGGATTTGGCAGAGCGAGTATTCAACCTTCAGCAAGAAGAACTGGTTTTCGAACGAGTTCTTTGCGTAACAACTTAGACTTTTCCAGCAGATCAGCAGTACCAAAAATAAGACCTACAGCAACAACGCGCCCGAGAAGTGGTAGACAATCCTCTGTATTTTACACACAATCAGACCAAAATGAAGGTGAAACGTACGCAACCCAACAAGAAGAAAATGTAACAGAATCTTTAGATGAAGTTACTGAATCTCCTTCACGACAAACAACGAATAATCCATTATTAAAATTTAGACGACCTCCAATTGCTAGACAACCGGGTACAGCTGTAATACCGAGATCAACAACTCCTGCCCCAAGAAGAACTGTACCAACACGTGGTCGACTTACAACTACAACAAGGCGAACGATTACTAGAACAACCAATAACCCGTTACTTTCATTACGCAGACAAAGGCCTAACGCTTTGTTCCCAAGAAGAAATCTTTTTAAGCAACCAGAACCAGATCCCGAAGAAGAAATAAGGGAAAACGAACAAAAAGTTGATGAAAGCGACGAAATTCTAGAAGAAGAGGAATTTGAGGAAGATAACGATTACGATTCGTCAGATCGAAAAGAGCAGAAAGTTGCAACACCTGCTCCATTAAAAAGATCTAACGTTGTTTCTATAAGACCTTTTGGTTTCAAGCGAAGAGTAAAACGTCAAGTTGATTATGGAAGCAGAAAGTATAACAACTTTAGACGTCCTGGTACAAAGTCAGTAAGTACACGTAAGCCCGACCCGGAGCCTGAAACAGAACCACCAACTCCTCCAAAACCTAAATCTAGTAGATATAATTCAAGAGTTCCAGCCAGCCCTAGAAGTACAACTGCGTCAGCACCAAAGTCCACACAAAGACAACCATTTATTGTGCGTGGAGAAAGCAGGGCAACAACCACGACAAGTCCAGCTTACAAACGTGGTGGAAAATCAAGACCTGCATCTAGAACAACAACTTTGTCTTCAAGACCTAAAGCCCCACGTTTATCTGGAAAAAGTTCCCCTCCATCAAGATCAAATTCGGGAAGAACAACGAGCAGAAATTCACGACCTCGAACAACAACAAGCAGAGCGTCTAGTAGACAGAGAAGTTCCTTCGAAAATTATAGCGGTGAGAGATACAATAAATTTGACAACATATTAAATGATGGTAAAATAACTGTTACTCATCAAATACCTTTTGAGGTTACTATACCAATAGTAAATGGAAAAATTACAGAATACAAACATGTTCTATCTGCAAAACCTAGTATCGAAACACTTTTATTAAATCAAGTGTCAACCTCAATCGGGCCTTTAGGTAACCAACAATTAGTACTTGACGTAGAATCAACTGAATTATCAGATAATGGTGCTACTAAATTAACCAAATATGTTCTTCATGAAACACCAACAACTACTGTTATATTTACACCTACAACAATTCGTGGTCGTAAAACGTCATTTTCCCACGTATTACCAAGTACAGTCTACAATGTAGAACCTGTAGTTCAAACTGTAGCCCCAGAAATTAACTCCAATGTACCATTAGCAAATTTGTTACTTTCTCAACTCCTATTAGGAAACCAACAACCAGCAATAAACCCTCTACTTGCTCTGCAAGGTCAAGGCTTATTACCTCAACAACCTGTAGTACAAACACCAGTAACTGAGTACAAAACTAGATCTACAACATATGTAACAACAGTAACGGATGCAAGAGAAACTGTTTTGTCCATTACATTTAGAGGTAGACCAATTTTAACTACAATAGTTAATCCAACTATGGAGGTCATAACAGCTACTGAATTAATAACAGACACAGTTGTAACAACACCAACAGTTTTAGCTCAACCTCCACAACAATTCAACTCGCTACTTCTACTTCTTCAACAACAACAGCAACAACAGCAACAACAAGCTTTACAAACCGCTAATCCTTTATTAGGCTTAGCTCAAAACGACATAAACTTTTTATCAAATAATTTAGGACAAAATCATAATGCTCAAAATAACCACTTTAACAATGACATCTTTAGCAATAGTCCTAAACCTAATGTACTCTCAGATTTTAATAGCAATGAAGACTTTTCTGAGGATGTTCAAAATGATGAAGAGGATATTCCTCCCCCATCACCACCCCCCACACGCAGAAGGAGCAAACCAAAATCTCCAAAACCATCTCCACCTAAAATGACAAGCGTTGTAACGCTATACGTATCTGGCAAACACCCTGGTGAATTTAGCACTGTGTTGTCGACAGTTGTTACAGATGACACCCAAATAGTAAGAAAGCGTGAAGCGATATATTTTGAAGACGTCAAAATAATACCTTCGATTCTACCGACCGTAAGCGAACTGTACGGTTCACAAGGTAATGCTATGGAAAACTCTATTAATTCAGATATGGACAGATACTTTTTAAGCTCAGTAGAGGACTCTCAAGTAGAAACTCAGAGCTTGGAAAGTATAATTGGAAGTTTAAGTAGTCATATAAAATATGATGCCTCGCCAACTTATGTCGTAAAATTAGCAAGTGCCTCTGTAAGTGATACAAAACAAAGCTCGGTAGATGGCGTCTCGTGAAAGCCGAACGATTGGTTAGGTATATAATAATGGAAGTAGTTATTTATTTACATTGTATCATAGTAAACTATGAATAGTGCCTTATAGTTATAGTTCATAGTATAAGAAAAAATACTCTTTTGTACTTTAGATTTAAATGTTTCTTAAGAATCACCAAAAATATTCTTTTTTGTTACCAGAATTTGTACTAAGGTAACGTTTGTCTAACCACGACCTAAGAATGACTTTTGGTACTTAAAGTATAATTTTAGTTACTTTTTAATACTCGTACATACTTAACGCTTCGAACTGTAAATTGCAAAATACGACTTAAATATTATTAATAAATTGTATTGAATTTTTGTTTTTGTTTCATTTTACCTTTTATTATTATCAAAAAACCTAACATTTGCATATCAAAAATAAATTGAAGTTATAAAGTAACCGACAAAGCCGTATGTATGCACAAAATAACTCAATGATAACTAAAGAAAATAATATTTCAAAGCAACGGCTGATTGAGAAGTTCGATACGATTTTTCCGAGTTGCCTCTTCGGATCATAGACTACAAAATATGACTGAAGACTTGACCTATAAAACTTGACACTGACTGACACCAATAGGAAGACTTGACTACCTACCACGGCCCGTCCATCCTGCTCTCAACCAATCTTGGTGAGTATTTTTTCTTAATTATGCATTACAAACACATATAAGTTGATCATTTCAATAGTTGCTATAGGTACATATAAAAACTCGATCATGACTTCTGTGTGTTTTGTAATGTAGTCAACAATAAAACAATTAAATTGCAGCTAATAAAATGTCATTGCTTATCAGGTTAAATAATTAATACATAAAATATTTAATTTTCTTTTTAATAAATACCGATTATACTTAATTATTGACATTTCAGAAGCTGTAGTTATATTTTTAACATGTACATAGTATGCCTGTATGAATGTTTAATACATGAAGTCTAAGGATTATTCAACAAAGTATATAATATTGATTAATAAAGTAATTACGAGTGTCTCTTTTACATACATATTTGTAAATGTTCTAAGTTCAAAAATCTTAAGGCTTCATTAACAGTAAAGCTAGACTGCATGATTATGTTGTGCACAGAAAAAAGCTAGTAGAAAAACAAAGCTGAATAGTTGGGTGATTATTGCATGAATGCTATGTTGATTATTTAAAATTATTTAATTTAGTTTTTATTTAAGAAAAATCTTTAAAATATATAATGTTTAAAATTTTCTAATTAAATTATTAGTTTCGTACAAGCTGTCTTATACCACCGCCGCGCCGTGGCCTACTTGATCATAAGTCGTATATCTCAGCATGTGTTACTCGCCCTAAGAAAGATGAGATTTTCTGGTCATTTTTGCAATGAGCTAAGCGGACACGGTGTAATTTCCACTCTAGGCGACAAAGCTGTATTTGTGAAATATCTGTAGCCGTGCGATTCTGTTAATCCGTGAGTTCACTTTGCACTAACAACGCTCCCTTCGTCAATCACGTCATTTTTGGAATCTTATAGTATTCTGTTAAGCAATTTCACATTACGTCTTGACAAGCGGAGGAAGCTTGTAGTTTATTGTTTATCAGAATGCCAAATCGTAAAATGACTGTTCGAAAAGTGAGTTACAGAATCGCAAGGCTGGAGTCTCATCTCCTGTGGCGCCTTTTCAAACTGAATCCCAGTTTTAAACAAAAAAAAAATTAAACAATAATACTCTTAGAATATGCTACTAATCGAATTACACAACATTATATTGTATATACCTAATGAGTATTTAAATAATGGTAAGTTAATGACCCTCACCGTTCCAATGACGTTATATATATTTTCAGCGTTTAATACAAATGCTATCGTATACGATAATACGCCATGGAGACCAGGAAGGGATACAGGAGTGCCGCATCGTTCAGAGGAAGATGTCAGAAAACTTAATCTCGCTACAAGGATTATGTCCAACGGTGTTGAGGTTTTGGTTAGAGATAAAAATTTTGATGGAAAACAAGAACAGGTAATTGCTATTTTTGCTAAAAGGGAACATAATTATTTTAAATTTTTTTTTAAATATGACAACAATAACACAAATAATATGAAATTCTGTTTGTCACATAATGTAATTTTAACAGCAACAATTTTTTATACTATTATTTCCAGGCCAACCAACCAACCAACTGCTACATAAATTGTTATCGTATTTTTATTTTTATTTTATTTTTTCTCAGCGTATGCTAAAATTATTGCCTATTGCTTCAACAAAAGTAAGCAACATGGGTCTAAAACAAAACAAATCACTATTATCATCAGCAGTAGCGACGTTTGTTAGTCGACAACAAATGAGCGCCATCTTACCAATGCACCAATTAATGCAGCACAATTATATAATCAAGACATGCATGACAACTTACACATATCTCACGACCATAGTTCACAACAAAAGAAGCGCTATTTCAACATTTGAAACTATAGTGTCTGTAGTTACAACAGAGTCACTGACCAATCTGTACGCATCAGAAGTACTGGCTGACCTAAAGCCAACGAAAGTAAGATTACTTACATTACCCAGGGTACCCTGACTCTTGGGAGTTTACCATATCCAGTGCTGGCACCCTTACCATGCGTTATTTAACTAAATTATATACACAGTAACCCCAAATACACAATAACCTACCCTACTAATTCGTTATCATAATATTAACAATGCCCCGTTATGAGTTTAAAATTAATTTACTATTTGTTAACATATTGTATTTGCAATTTCAGACCAAGTACATGGATGTTAAAACAATACATGCAACAGCTACAAACAATATGTATTTGGGAAATCATCCTAAAATTGACAAAAGAGTAGATAGTCAAGAAGATGATGCTATGTTCGATTTGATACAGCCGTCGGAAGTGAGTCACTCACCATGTTCAACAACTTCTTGCTCCTGTAGCCACACAAAGACTGAGAGTTTGCAATCGAAATACACTAACGCAAAAGATGCAGTATCCACAACAGAAAAACATGGATCAAAAACTACAAAAAGAGATAAACTTAAGTTAGATATAAAAACAACAAATAAGGAAACATTAAATATGAAAACAAATTATCGACCTTACGACTATGAGGTAAACTCTCAAATTACTCCTACAGACAGGATCGTAGACAAATATACAGAAGTTATAAGTGATTATTCTGACGAAAAAGAAACAAGTCCTATAGAAACCAGTGACCTATTAACTAACGAGCAAGCACCAACACCAATTAAGAATAATAAATTATCATATAATAATAACATTACTTCTGAAAAAGTGAAACCTGAGAAACCGCAAAAGATTAATAAAAATAAACAAGTTGTAGCTGAACTTATAAAACTGGGGTCGCTTGGAATAAAAGGCTTATCCCAATTAACTCCTATTTTTGAAAAGATGACAGGTAGTTTTATGAAAAGACAAGACGATAATCAAAGCACAACATCAACAACTACACCAAAACCTGCTACTAAGCTTACTCAATACTCTGCTGACAAGCGCGTGGATAGTGTTGAGAATAAGCAAGGGAACTTTCCAATTTATATCCCTGTAGATGAAATGGAAACATCTGAATCGCAAGTTTCTTTTTCAAATGTATCGATGCATCCAAACTTTCCCTGGGCTCTTGAATATAAGCACTCTAAAGGTCATATACTTCCACCGAAAATTGTACAAGAAAGTCCACTCGTTAATGGTGGTATCCCTATAAGTCCAGGAGAAATCATACGAGCAAACTCTGACGTTATTGTCGGTAAACCTGCAGTGGGTGGACCCCTGACATTAGCAGCTAGTGGCATCAAATTACATAGTTCTGGCAATCGTCCACCGCTGGACAGTTTTATGTCTGATAGCGAGCAATATTCTGTTAATGAACCATATCCACTTTCACTTCCTCAAAGTAATAAACCAACACAAAATAATGTCGATGATTCATTTGATTTAAGACCCCCAGAGCCACCTAAGATTACACCCCAGAGAAAGCCATCATTAAATGTACATGCGCATCAAAGCTTACCTACTAATAAGAACTATGAAAAACCACTGTACTCCACACAAGGTATTGTAACGAGCCCTAAAGATAGAATAAACCAGCATAAACATACTCATAGTACCACGTTGAACAATGATTACGGTAAGCCAGCATTTTTAGACTATATACCACCAGTAGTTAAACCTTCCAATAGTATACCATTGAAACAACATATTGAATTTAGACCTTATGATGATAAACATATAATGGATAGCAGCCCTAGTTCCTCCGAAATTGTTAGTACAAAAATAGATGCGACGGATGAAGATTCAAGTCTCTCAGACTCATCGGAGTCCGCAGACAAGCCGTTTTTAGTTGACATTCAACCTTCCAGAGTAGCTAATGTATTAATACCTCATGGAAGCTCAACCGCTCTAATATTTGCTGGATCTACAGAGCCTCACAAAACCGGAGAGTATATTGATGACCCGTTACCATATCCTGAACCAGGATATTTTGGAAGTTTTAGTATTGATGCTCCACAAATGACTAATGTTCACAGTGTCAATCCTAGCAAAGATCAATTTTTAAAAGATTCTCGTATCGTCACATCACTAAATCTATCAAATAATCAGAATATTCGATTTAATGAAGGTGTAAATGAAACACGTAATGAAATACCAACAAGGAAAAATAACCAACGTTATAATTTACAACATATTCCACCTCCAATTAGTATGCAAGAAACGCATTTACGTATAGGTCCACATATTACTGTTTACAAGCCCGATAATTATAACGGTGATTTTGAGAAATATAAGCAAAATAAAATATCTAAGCCTAAAGATGAAAGGCAAATAATTGATCGGGAATATGAAAATTATCTTGCAGTACCTCCTCCTCCACCAAAACAACAATTTAGCCAAGAAAAACCTTTTATCGCTAATAAGCCTTATAATCAGCGACCAATTGTACATACAAAGCCAATTCATGATATGAAGGTGTTTTTGAATGTTCAACATCCTGTACCAGATCAGTTGCCGCCAAAGATTACATCTGAGGTATATTTTGCTTCACAAGCGCCGACTAATAGCCAACATTCAACGTATACTTATCATATACCCAAAGCACAGGCTACAAATAATCAATTTAATAAGCCGAACACGGAAAATCACACACTAAGTAATTCGTTTTCTGTTGTTTCATCACCTAACATTTCGAATAAATCAATAGTAACAAATATTGGAATGGATAATACATACAGTGTTACCCTTAATACTGGAACAGGAGTTAAAAATATTGGTGGAAACGCTCACATGATTGGTTCAAGCATTACTGTTCCAATAAGCACTTCTGAACATAATGGCGAAATAAACGCTAATATACCAATTGGAACTAATTTTGCTATTCGTGTTGAAGATGATCCATCAAAATATGATACTGTTGCCTTACACGGCAAGCCGGACCCAAGTTTGTCTTTACTCAGTAATAAACCTATACAAAGTTACTTTAATAAGCCTTTGAATTCACAAAGTGTAAAAAGTACAAATACTTTGGACCAAGATAAAAAAGATGTTATTGTTTCCATGCCTCCATCTCAGAACAGCCACGCGAATTTCCCAATGATTAATGAACATTCCCATAATTCGGTGTATACAAAAGAGTCTTCCGCAGAAACACTAGAAGATAAGAATTCTGTGGACCAAAAAAGACCGGGAAAAATTATTTCAAACATACCAACAAACTCTCATGGCTGGTATTCCAGTATCCTGAATGAAGATAGCATTAAACACATAAATAACATTAAAGTGGATGTCACAACTACAAAGGTTATACCGTTAACGTATGACTATAAGAAAGATACAAAACCTAACATTAGTAAGAAAATTACGAATATTGGTAAACCTCCAACAGACTTTTTGGAAGCAACATCAACACCCGTTGGCAATAAATTTAATATTGGTAGACCTTTTGCAAAACAGAAAGAATCAGACAAACCTACCGTTTCAACCTTTACCATTAAACCCAGTTACATACCAACATTTAACGCGGGAGAACAGCCTGTTTACAACATTCCAATAATAGACGAATTTAATAATGATAAAACTAAAATAAGTCCAATTGGACCGTCTAAACCTGTTTATGAAAATGCTGAAGAAATTTATGATGGTAAAGATAATTCTGATGCAGAAGGAGAAATAGATGGAGAAGTAAGTTCAGAATCCATGAAAGTTCCCATAGTTACTTCATCTCAAGAAGAAAAACAACATATTAAATCAGCGCAGGATAATACTATAACAAAACCCTTAACATCACACAGTAAAATAAAAATAAATAACGTCCAAAGTGGTTCCCAAACGGAAAAACCTTTCGGTTCACACAATAAAACTACATATCAATCGAATAGCATGAGCCCAATTATAAGCCAATCTAATTCATACAATATGAAGCCTAGACCATTTACTGTCAGCAGCTCAATTCCACTTGATCACCAATTACAACAACCACATTGGCAGATTAACCAAATGATGGAGAACAATAATAATACATCATACGAAGACAGTTATGAATTAAATACAGGAGAAAAGATTTATGATAACACTATGTACAGAAATAATACTTCTACAAAAACTAGCGCAGAAGTTCAGAACAATAAAAGATTTGACTCACAAGTTAATGCAAGCCATAAAAATAGTTCAAATATTATAACTTCGACTGTGCACATATCGGACAAGAAACCGTTATTTATTAAGGAATTAGAAAAGTCCACATTACCTACTTATATAACAACTTCCAACTCCATAATAAACGAGACATTCGATGATAATATTATAAATTTATCACCACCTCCTCAGAATCCAAATTACCCACGTCCCCAACAAAATAAAGATCTTATTATGGGCATGAGTCCACCACCACCCGACAGCGGTTTAAGTAAACATCAGTCAAGACCTCATCAGACTCAAAGACCATCACTGCCAATAAGAACACCACCACCATACAGAAATATACCTCCAAGAACATTACCCCCCAGATTAAGTACTCCGCGCCCTCAGCGGAAGCCGATACAAAAGGATGAAGTATCTACTTATAGGCCAAGTCACAAACAACAAGAAGTAGTAAACAAATCTAAAAGACCATATTACAATCGCTATCAACCATCATCTCTATTATTACCTCCTCCTAGAGAATTACCTACAAGATTACCCGATTTGAACTCAATTCCAGAGACACCCCTTATAACGGCATCTGGCTCCGGTCTTGTTTTTCCCACTGCTTCAATTTCATCTAGTTGGCTTACATCTTCTGCAATAGACTTTCCTCACAGATTTGATTTTGCACCTACATCAGTGCTCTTCCCTGAAATTATTACGTCATCAACGGTTTCACTTCCTGACGTAAACTCGGCAGAAACATCCATTGAAGATTCATATTCGTATGAAGATGTTTCTTATCAATCCAAGGAAGACAGTTTAGATAAACCAGATGTAGATAAAAATAACTCTGATCAATCACAAGAAGAAACATCATCTGCAAATCCAATGTTTAGTAATCACACGAGTATTTTTAACGAATCATCGCATGATTCAAGCCAAGAAGATTTAACGGATAAAGTAAAAATTATACCTATAGGTGTAAAAAATAGAACACGCAAACCATACCCAGTGCATGCGGATAATAAATATAAAATTTCATCTAAAAGTAATGTTATTGCACCGACGAGAACAATAACTCGTCCAGAAATATTATTCCCTACCAGGCATGTAAGTAATAAAGTAATAAGACCTCCATTTAACAACTCCCCAAGCATACATAATGTGGATGTCATAGAAAGTTCTGAAACGTTGTTAGAAGAAGATTTTATAAAACCTACACAAGTACTTAATGAATATGGTGATGCTCCTGATAAAACGTCTGTAATCGAGAAAACTTTAACATCTACGTTTACTATAAATAAAAATGATGAGCACATAGATACAACAATATTGCATCATGCTGGAAACGAAATAAAAATATCAGACGAAATCGTTCCGACTAAAACTAGGTTCAAAACATCAGTTGTCACATTTACCAAAACTCTTACAGAACTTCCTGAGCTTATTTCTAGCGTGGGATACGTCAACTTGACTCATACTTTGACCGTAACGCATACAAAAACAAGTTTAATAAGTAAATCAGAAGGCGCTGTTACTGAAACGTTAATCTTAACTAACACCCATACATCAACTGTTGTCGATGTTATTACTGAGATTTACACACATGTGCAACCGACTACTATAATTGAAACTGTGACCAAACATATTCCTATTGTAAAAGTAGAACCTACTGTGGTTCAGGAGATAACAACAACAAAGATACCTTTAGATGACATATCGATGTCATCAGAGGAAAAGGACAAATTTGTCATTAGAGATTCAGAAGATAGAGTAACTGAAAATATTCAAAAGATTGAAGCTGAGGAAGAAAAAGACAGTGATACTTTCTTCATTGTTATGAACAAGTCACAAAATGGAGGGAAATTGCCACCGGTTAAAGCGGATATAGAAACAGGTGACTACGACGGTATTACGAGAAATGAGCAAGTTAACAATAACGGTGTTTCACAAGTCCTATTTGGCGAAATATTATTAGCTGGAACTCCGTACCTGGAAACTACAAATATTGGTCACCCTGCCGGTAAGAATTACTAGAGAAACTATTTGAAACATAAAGTAATGTCAATAAATAACTTAAATATTTTTGTAGGCTTTGGGAAAGAATGTCAACCTGATTGTAAAGCATCTAGAAATGAGCGGTGTCAGCGAATTGATGGATTAATGAAGTGTGTATGCAGACCAGGCTTTGCTAGGATGTTCCCTGACCGACCTTGTAAACGTATGTAATTTTTTAAAATTTTGTTATTTCTACTACATATTTACAATTCATTCTATTGTTATAAATAATAGTTACAAATATCTGAACTTCCCTTGTTTACATTTACATTTATTTCAGCCGCCAGAAGTTAGCACTGTATATCTTGATTTTTAAATTAAATTTGAGTTTAACTTAACTTACATATTTAACGCAACCAGAATTTGTCTGTCGATTATAAGTCGGGCGTTCTAGCTTAAGTTAAGTAGTAATAGTTAGTAAGCTTTAAGTTAAAAGGTTTTTAATTTTTGAATTCTTAATATTTTAGCCACGTACACGTATTCGGTCAGCCTTGTCCTTGCATCTCAAGGAAACCAGCGGTTACGATTCCATCCTAATCTAGCGGATAACTCAACAAAAGAATATAATCAGCTAGCTATCGCTACTCATGAAGGTATCAATAGAATGGTGATGCAATCTGACTTAAGAGACGTGTTCCATGGTATCCATATTACTGGATTCCGTCCGGTCGAGATGAAAGGCAATACTGGAATGTATCAGGGAGTTACGAACGACTTCTATGTACAGGTATGATAAGTCTTGCACCAGTCACGAGGATTTTTATTGCTTTAGACAAAATACTTTATAGATTCGATGTATTTATAAATATTATTACTGTCCGTATAATGCTTTAAATGTGTTTAAATTGTAGCTTTCAGATAACGCTCACGAGTATAGACTTAAGGAGGTAATCGAGAAATATTTAAGAAACAACAACTACAGTCTCGGAGGAACAGATGTTCATGCAGCAGCAGAACATATTGACAGGCTGAATGTTAGCGGTAAGTAGTCTCGTATGCAGGCAGATTTACGCATATCTCTATACTCTATAGGATACAATAACATTACCAGTACACATGAAAACTTAGGTAAGTAAGTAACACGTTATACTAGTCTGGACCTGGCCTAAAAATAATCTTAGTTAAAGAAAGTCACCTTAGTTACTTGCAAATGTAAGGGATGACAAAAGCCAAGTTGTGACTCACATAAATGATATTTCTTTTCCAGACTTCGACGAATGCGTTAGCGGTCAGTTCCATGACTGTTCAGAACATTCCAAGTGCTTCAACTTACGCGGAACTTACACTTGCAGCTGTTTGGAAGGTTTTGCTGATCTAAGCGTCAATACTTTGTACCCTGGAAGGATTTGTTCATGTGAGTTGTTTTTGTTATAGTTAGAGCAGTTTATTCCGTTCTCAAAAATCCAATCCATCCTGAAATTCTATTGTAGGTAATCGATTTTTAAGAAAATGTGCATATTTCAGCGGAAGCGGTTGGCTGCGATACATGCAATTATCACGGCACTTGTTTCGATCGAGAGAGCGCTGTCATTTGTGAATGCTTCAAATGGTACGCTGGAAGAACCTGTCAGGTCAATTTGAAAGGTGAGTATCCACTTTTCATGTACCTATTACATATCGTCTATATAATAAGTATATTGTCGATATCACAGACCGAAGAGCTGGCAGCTACCTCGGACAAAGAATTAGTCTAGCTATTCAAAGGGGGAACGCTGCCAGTATCTTCGGAACCTCGCCTAAATGGACTCCTTTTAAAATATATTTTGAGTTGTTATATTTTAAGGTTAGTTATTGTTTTTTGTTATAGATTTTATTTTTAATTTTCTTTATCATTACTATGTAGTTTAAGAAAATTGTAAATACTATCAATGATTCATACATATTTATGACTATAGAAATACTTGACATCATTTACGGGGAAATGTTTTTGTTATTATTATTAGATATATTTTATGGATCAAAATAAGTATAATAGTATATCGACGAAGATTTTTTATCAATTGATGCTACTTGGTATCTAATAGAAAATGTTTTTCCAGCGGTGTTAATAACGGTAACAGTGAGTGGTCTCCTTATTATCACCTGTGTGACCATCTTCGCCTCCCGGAGATGCTGTGCAGCGAGGAGTCCAGCCACGCAGACCTTCGTAATTGGATGTATGCAGGGGATGCCGAGCTTACATCAGGTAAGTCTCTCAGTAGATGCTTATAGGGTCGTACACAGGTATTTTCTACTATTTAACACATAGCATGATATATATCAAATAAGTTAGCTGTACCTTGTAAGGTACCTTTTGTAAAACAAAAGATGTTTTCTTAGAATCACTTTATATGGAATTTTTGTATAAAAGCGCTGAATCGATTTGTCCGGAGCTGGTGTAAGAAATAAGTTGAAAACAGAGGAAGGATTTCAACTTTAAAGTTTTTATGAAATACCTTTAGATATGTTTAAATATTTTCAGGGTAATATGCCAAAGCAAAGAGCTGATCGAAGGGCTTTGATCGCGGAAAGAGAGACCGCAGAGACGTGTAGTGTACAGAATGCATCGTTACCTTACGTTCCAACAAAGGTAAAGATAGATAGATAGATAGAATATGTTATAAATAACGGCTTGTGTGGAGCAATAAGGTACCTAAGAGGGGAGGGGGTGAGAATATAAAACAAAAGACGAAAGATGTCGAATTTTGTTTAATTGTGATTGGCTAAACGGAAAACTGGAGATTCTTTTGGTGTAAAACAATCAAATAAATGTACATCTTTAATTTAACATTCGTATGGGATATTCCAATAGGATAAAAGTCCATGTCAACCTGTGATAATCTTTATTGCTGTTTGAACTGAAATTGTATATGTGTTGTGATTAAAGAGAAAAAATTAAAAGCAAAGTCGTGGAAGAAATTCATTACACAGTCTATATTAACGTTGTTTCCAGCGCGGACGATCATCGAAGTGCGTAATGTCCGAGCCGCCCGCGCACTCCCCTCCGCCGCCACCCGCCCCCGCTGTCCTCATACCCCGGGCTCGTCTTCATCAACATTCGGACAGGTAAGCATTTACAAAGAATTATATTAATGAATATTTTAATCATAAGCATAACTTTTGTGAATTCGAGCTGGTACTTGCTTATGTAGATCGCTGAGAGAAGGTTATTCGAGATCGGACAATATGAAACAAAAGGAAGAAAGAACAAGATACAAAAAAATAAAAAGGATATATGAGACTAATTATTTGAAAGATGAGTTTGTTTGATCGGATACGCCTATCTCAGGAAACATACATTCTATTTATTTATTAATATTATTAATTATTATTAATATTATATATTAAATATCTTGTTTATTTATTGAAGTTATACCTATTTCGGCGCGTTAGGGAAAAATTATGAGACATTTTTAAATTTTTTCTATTGTTAGTATTATTTTTTCTATAAACGTAAAATAAGGCGAAAGATAAAATTTTTGAAAAGATTTTTATCTCGTTAGGTACGCAAAAGAAGTATAACTTCTAACGCGTGTACATAAGTACATACACATTTGAGTGTTATGGTGTTTCAATGGGGCACATATATATATGTATCTATAAATTCTTAATAGATATATGTGCCCTATATTAATTTTTTAATTAGAGTCTTATATATGTTAATATATTTATTATTTCAGCCGAGATAACCTCTCGAGGAAGAAAAGTTTAGAGGCGTGCGCTGAAGCAAAATTGATCAGTTATCTCGAGTCTGGCGCTACTAACGTTACCGAAGAGGTTAATACAATTACAATTATTAGATCTTTAAGAAAACAAAACACGGTTAGTGTTTTGAGTTCAAGTTTTAACCCCTCTATGAAGGAAGCGGCATTTATTATTCAAACCTCAGGGTTTTCGCCACGAACCCTCGAGATTTAATTCAATTTAATTTCTATAAAAAAAAAAAAATTGAGGTTTTTAATTTTATAACAATTTTGGATATGTACTTTACATATAAGTTGACTTTAATATTCCGTATTACAGATGAGACGAAAACACAGTTTAGAATCGTCATACAGCGCAAATAAGGACCGACATAACAAACAAGGTAATAATTATACGTATTTTCTATACGGAATAGTTTTTTTCGGAATAAATAAATCTCTGGGTTGGCCTAGAAGTCGTTTTTCAAGTTTTTTTTTTTATTCTTAAGAGCAGTAGGCTAGCAAAATTATTGATTGCACTCGCGCGTCTCACTCCGCCCGCTCTAGTGACAAGTGAAACAAACGTACTATGTCTGAAGTTCGTAAACGCCAGATACTTTTTATTTAAATAACTCGTAAAATATACAATATTTAATAAAATCGCTAGTAACAGCTCTCGGCCAAACCAATGTGCTGTAATTCAATTAATTTTTGACTCCATAATACTCGCCATGATTGAATAAAAATTGTGTGAATGTGAATTTGTTTTTTTTTTGTATCGAGGAATTTATATTGTATTTGTATGTTTTTGATTACAGTCAACGATTGAAATTAACGCGAAGGATCTATAAATATTTACTGTTTAATATAAGCATCGCATACATAGATAAAATCAAATTTAAGATGAGTGATTTTGATAGGGCCCGCTCTTAACATGCCACCCAGAATCATGCAGTGCCACATTTGCCTCCTGTTCCATAAAAAATAGGTATAAATTCGTGATTCGAATACACGCTATTATAATTGAGATTATATACTTTAATACTACTACTTAACCCAGCTTATTAATTCGAATATTGTGGAAATAAATGATTTTTATCACTATTCCAGGTGCGCTAGTATCAGCTGGATTCAAAGTATCCACGACGGTCCGCCCTGAAGATGGACTCAAGGAAGACGACGCCTCATCCATAAACAAGACTGACATCGATGAACAGCTTTCCAGGTTCGATACTCTGAGGAAATCTTATAGGTATTTTCAATTTGTATTGTCGTACAGGAATACACCGCCGAATACGCGCAGTGTACAATTTTAATTAAGTGTTTTCATCTACGCAGAATTTTCTAAGATGTTAGTATCAGTATTTTACCTCTTAATAAAAAAAAATTTGAAGTTTAAGATTTAGGTAGGCGTTCGTGTTCTTCCATCTATAAACGCTGATGTCAGCAAGGGATAATTATGCACTTGATAAGATTCATCATTCTATTTATCAACAATAAATCAGTGGCGTTACAACCTTTTTAGGTCTGGGCCTCAGATTTCTGTATCTGGTAAGGTGATCATCCTCCCGTGCCTGACACACTTGCCTGCCATGCCTGGGTCGAATCCACATTGGACCCGCTACCTTTTTTATATCGTCCTCCCATCTTCTTATCTGCCTACCTCTCTTTCGTTTCCCACTTCGTAGGTTCGACTCCGTTACGATACTGTTCCTTTTTTGCTTAATTTATCTCATCTAATGACCCGTCCATCATCATATACTATTAAATAGTTATTGTCAAAATCGCCAATACATCCACCATTATGGTGCAAATTTAGTTAAAATTTGCACAAATTAAACATACAGTAATTTTACCAATTCTTTAGGTATTTTTTGATTTACTCTTTTGTATTTCAGTCAAGAGGACAATATGTCTGAATGGACAGATGCAGAACGACGCCTTGGAGAGCTGTAAGCTAAAATAAAATCATTTAAAATAATGTATTTTTAAGTATTTTCTAATTTAAAGCACCAAAAATAATGTATTACATATATCAATATGTATTTATAATATAACCTATGTTATTGATATAAAAAGATTACAAGAAAATAAGGTTTTACAAAAGAGAACTAGACAACTCTTATTAATTATTTCCAGTTTATTATTAATTTTATGTGAATTTTTCCAATAATTATAGGACCTTATCTGAAGCTCGCTCGGTGGGCGGGACATTACCCGCGAGTACTGGGCGGGCGGCGTCTTCGACACGACTGACACATCAGGTATTATCTTTTTTAGTGTATCATATTTTTATACTATATTTGATTTGGCTATCAATTCTAAGAACACAGTAGATACAAAGTATTTTGATTATTAACTGTTTTTATTCTTAGCATGACTGTAGCGCACCTGTAATTTCGCAGTCTTTATACTTTAAATCTTAAAAACTAAATCCATATAACTTTATATCCTTTATATTTATATAACTTTATCTTCTATTCTTTATAAAAGTAAGTACGCTAAAGTACTCTTTCATCTCTTTCTGTCAAATTGTGTTTACGGTATGACAAAAAGGGACAGGCAATTTCTTTATTCAAAACGGTACAAATTAAAAAAAAAACCTGATTTATGAATAAGGGAATGCTATAGTAACTTTATGTTATTTTGGATCGAGTCGCCATTGATTTTGCTAAGTACTTTTTAATAAATCGATTTTTTTATAAATCCGTAGAGTAGTAGTTAGATGTTTATAGCACTACCTTCCTTACTATCCAGGAAGCACACACGATGGCTGAAAGAGATCTGGGATCCACCTTCCTCCTGCCGCACGTTCACCTCTATAAACCTGACCCTGTAGGTAACTGCACGCGTAACTCTTTGAAATACTAATATATGGAACCCTGGAATTAAAATAGACAATTGATAATCGTCGCATTGTAGTGGCACTCTTTATATATTTAGCTTTATTTAACACTTCGTTAAGCAGCCTTATCGCTTTCGAGCGATCTCCTCCAGGCAACCTCCTATAAAATAAAATTCAAATAAATTTGTATCTAAACTGCCATATGTTTCGATAAGCAAGTGTAGTTGTAGTGAAAACTGAAGATTTATGTCACCTCCATAGCGCGATGAATGTACTAACACGTGGAGGTCTTAAGTTCATTTCCAGCGAAACAATAATTATCTTGAGTCAATCATCTACTTGCCTATTCCTAGAAATACAATCATATTTATCTGCCCCATACCCATAAAAACGTCAAATAGCGCATTAATTTTATTTAATATTTTTTACAGACCAGTGACGTATCGGAGTTCGATTCCCTTTGAAGAACTTGAAACTAGTAAATTATTTCAAAAAGCATCAGTGGTAGAACGAGACTTTCCTACCAAAGCTAATTTAATAATTTATTCAATGTAAATACTATCTTCTGGAATACTCTTAGCAAAATATTAGACGCACATTAAACATTGTACCTTTTTGCAAACAAAATATAATGCCATAATATATTTAAGCATGGTTAGATGTAAGAATGAAAACGTTTTGAAGAAGAGATCTAGAATGATCTTTTATTTGAAGAGTTTTCGTTATAGGTAAATAAATTGTGCAAGAGATGTGCCAATGCATAGACATTGTAAACGAATTAAACGTGATTTTTATAATTGAAGATGAACACTATTCAAACTTTGAAATAACTGACAAAATATACATCATTATGTAAATACAAATTATCCTTATTAGTTATGTTGCTAGGTTTAAGATTATTTATTTCTTATTAATAACTCTTTATTCTTAATGTTTGTTAAATATATTCTTGATTTAATATGCCCATTTTATTACCCTTACATTTAAGAAGCGAAGCGTTCATTTCAGTTTCAACGATGTTCTAATCCTATGGCGTTGGTATACGATCTATGATGTAGTTCTCTCAATATCCAAAGCACTGTTGTAGATTGTAGAATGCTGGGGTTCGTGCGGTACAAACTTAAATAAAGTCAGGATTACAATCGTTTTTGAGAGTAACGAACAACCGGTGCTGTTTCTTTGATCATTTTTCAAAGCGTGTAAGCAAACTCATAATAACTTTATTAGGTAACAAGTACACTTATGAACGTCAACAGAAAAGATGTGAAATTTATTCTAAGTTTACATTTACTCAGTTCGCAAGTCAAGGGCGTAGATCGGACTAGAAAATCTCCGCCACTCTTTTTAATCGTCAAGTATTGTCATACAAATTGTTTGAACTGGAGCAAATCAATCCCAAGGATTAGGATCATTTAAATAATCGTCAAATTTATAAAAAGCTTTATTGATTAATTTACGTTAAAAGAGAATTCAGTGATAATTCTCTAATTTCACTTGGGAGTTTGTTGTAAAAAAGAATACAAGCGATCAGCCTTTTGGGCCTGAAACGCTCAGTTTTGTAAGAAAAAATACCAATTCTCTCAGATGTTCCTGGCCATGTGTTAGTTGGGCATATAACATTGAACGTAAGACCTCAGGGTCGCGCTAATCCATTATATGAACGCTCTAGTTCAAGGAACACCAATTATATAAGCGTTCTATTCTTATTAAAAAATGAGGAAGTGACACTTACAATCTGCGCTTACCAATCACTGCGATGACACCATACCTAAAAACGCGCCAACGAAGTTATTTCGGCCCCTAAGGATATATAGAACTACTCGACCTTAACCACGGGGGCCTTCTAGTTGACCAGGCAGTGGTTAGACAGGTGATCTTGATCCTCTTTTTAGGTTGGAGAATAGTACACCATCCTTCCTATACAATATATTCTCACATTTTATTTAATGCAGACAATATTGTTGTTTTATTCGAATGTAAAAAACAGACACGACCCACGGGTATAATAAAACAACAAATGAAATATGAGACATAGCATTTTATTCAATATCCAATATTTTAATAGAATATTCAGCATTACAAATACAACGTAAAACAATCTAACGTAGCAAATAAGATAAACTTAATACGACGCATCACTTGACGCCACTTACTTAACATTGACTTAAGCACACATTAACGTAATTTACTATAAACCGCTATCATTAACTGCAGTCAAGACTTTACATTTTCAACAACATATAAATCCATGTTTAATATGACTTAAAATTTTAGCACATAGTAATAAAGCCTCAAAATTTCTCAAGCGTAGAGATAACTAGGATGGAAAGCTCTTTGGTATTTTTTTGTACTAGAAACAAAGTCACCGTTGTGAAATAAGAACCATTTTTAGTTCTTATCTAAGACGTTACTTTAGAACACTGTGATGCCCACTATTCCATCGTTCTGTTTCCGTTCGGGTTCCATCCTTATTTCTCTATAGGTCCAACTTATATATATATAGTTTATATATATATATATATATATACATATATATATATATATAGTTTTAACTTCTAATAAAAGAATCGTCTTGACTGTAGTGTATCAGCAATAATTTAAACCACATAGATATGAAAATCTTGCACAAGCAAGTCTACCAATCAGGATCTCAGTCTCTGAATTTTAGATCATTCCTTACAAAAACTGGAAGTGAGCAAGCCACGAAACGGCCAATTATCAATATGGCAACAATGTTAAACCTATTTTAAAGCCGTACTCAGAAACGCGATTTTTAAATTTAAGTGAAAACTACACAGGCGATAAATTTTGCTTCATCGACTACTGTATTTTTTTTACAATACTTATGTAAAATGTGTGAGCGCCTTGGCGTTTCTGAGTACGGCCATAGAGAAATAAATTTTAATTACAGCATATAAATAAATTATTTACAAAAATGTTAAAAAATAAAAATTTGATAACTAAAACACTTAATGAAGAAAATATTCGATACAAAAAATAACGGAAAGCCGGCCGTACCTTATCCTAAATTGTACCTCTACCTAACTACTTATTGAGAAATTGTGCATGAATAGAAACGTAAATATTCTGATGACATCTAGGTTTTCTACTAAAACTTGTTCTACTACAAAGTTGTCACTTGCGTAAACATCAAAATGTTTATATTCAAATAAACATTGCTTCAAAAACTTCGAATTGTATGTTCTTCGTGTTTTTTAAGTCCAATTTTGATTGTCGATGGATTTTATAATCTAAAAATGATTTGACATTTTCCACTTAAGACGTAAAACATGAATATCTATATGGAGCGCAGAGTAGCTTCTTATCAAGGTTGAATAACTAAGAAAACAGCTTCTAGTAGAACACCGAGACATCGTTTCACTCCGACAGTTTAAATCTGTATATAGGACAGATTTTGTAGGAATTTTTGTTCAAAAAGTCTATAAAAAACTGACGTAATGCTCACAATGTTATATGTTCTAAAGGTAAGCGATATTTGAAAACTAGACTACAGATCTATGCTATTTAGTCGAGGACATACCGGTGACTTTGATAAAATAATGAGATTTAAATTATTTTCAAAGACAAGCAGCGAGCGAATAGACAAAGTCACACGCATGTACTAGACTGCTGGGATCCTGTAACGCACAGGCACAATTTTTTAAATCAAAATCTAATTGAGTCTCAAGAAAGATATATGGCATAAATTCTAGAAAAAGAAAGCTGTTCCAAAAGAATTACTACCAAGAGTAATCTTTATTTTTTGGAATCAATTTATATTACTTTCGATAGGTGGCGTTGTAATACAATTTTGTTCAAAAAACGATGATGGGATTTAATCTTATTTGAATTACTTTGTTATCAATGTTTCTATCTCCGATCTATCAAATGGTCACAGGATGTTTGAGACATGTAAAAGTTAACTGGCGCTAAGACTAATCTCTGAATTTGGGGAATGTATTCGATAAAAAATCTACTAAAACTATTTAAGCACGCTGCAGGATCTCAGTTATAGGTCGAGTATGGACAGTCGGAACCCGACAGTACAAAAGTTAGTACCAAAATATTAGTCTAGTTTAATGATACATGAACTACAAATACGGTTACATTGGGATCAAAATCTTGGGTGTAATAACTCCACAATAGTTTGAATTTATAGTCTTGTTGACGGAAATGTTTTGAAGAGTGCTAAAGCTTTGCATCAAAAATACTAAAGCTTGCTGGCCAATAATATAGGAACAAAATTTTGTTTAAAATTTAATGATATATTATTACTGTTTCAAAGATATTACTTATGTTGTCTCAAGCATATGTACTTACGCCCAAAGTGCTTGATGAACTTCAAGGGATATTATCATTGATCACTCTTGAACTAATCGTTCCATATGTTTATTAAATTCAATACGAATTGCGACTAAAGCACAAGGGATATATTGAAATGTAGTAATTGGTCGATGGTACTAAACTAAGCATGTATATCGATATAATTTTATTCCTTTATTATTGGCTTCACCAATTCATGGCTAGAATAATGTTAAAATTTTAAAAATTAACAGTAGTCTTTTTCTTTACTTCTTTGCCTCTTCTTCTAAGCTTGAGTGTGGCGGCTTTGCGATCATCGTCAAGGATCTATAAAAAGGGCAACTTTAGGGTATAAATAATATAACCTTTTATATATTTGTTACTTTGGAATAATAAATTTCTATATATTCTACAATGAAATTAAACACAAATAACAATGGAAAACGTAATCAAACCTCAGTTTAAACATACATTTCTTACTTATAAATGCTACTTTACGAAAGCTATTGCAGTAAGACGTTTCGCTTGAGTTAGTAAATTCTTATATCCCAAGCTCAAAGATGACTCCATACAAATAATATTCTTATAGTCTATATACTATTTATAAATGAGGGAATTTACAAGTATATATTTATAAATTATAAGTATAAGCACTCATAAATAGAGGCACTTAAGTAAGACAATTATAAGTATTTATATAAAGGGTGTTAAAATAAAAATAAAACTCGAAAATAAAATCCAGCACACCAACGCTTCGTGTTAATGCAAATATCATGCTATATAAAGCAAATAAAAACCAAGCAATACAATAAAAACAGTGTACCTATTTTTCAGTCTTGTCTTGGGGGTGACTTAAACAATAGCAGCTGGAATTATAATGACATTTTAGTTGATATTTCCAACGATTAATACTTAAATGCACTGTGCTTTGGGGAACACTAATAGGAAAAGACGGAAAGGTGAAAGAATAAACCAAATGCTAAATGATGAATTGTTTTGACTAAATAGCTTATTCGGATGTACTTACAACCCACTGAATTTCATTTCTTTTAACCTTTCAATATATATTCGAGGCCTTTTATCGATGTGCCTAAAGTGCGTGTGTTTCATAGGATAGGAAGTCAGTGGTCGATTGATTACTTCATACGAGTATTAGCACGCCAGGTAGTAATTTGCTACCATAATAAACTAATCTACCAATTTAAAAACACATTTTTGGCCGTTACAGAACAATTTGAAGGGTCCACTATGTGTACATCAGAACAAGCGCCATGCTCTTTATTTACGCTAGTACCACGTTATCACTTAACCAATAACTGAATTTAGAAACAAACAAAAAACTAAAATAGAAGAGAGAATCGCTTTACATAACGTTTTGATTCTAAGTCTATTACGTGTATGTGTGCAGGCTGTGTGACAAAATAAAAATAAGCATCGAAATTAGAGAACTAGAATAATTAACCGACTAAATGTAGTTTAGCTTAGCTGTTAACTTAATGAATAGCTTCATACAAAACGAATTGAATTAAAAAAATCTATGAGCAAATGTATACTTGGGGTGCACGTGTTCTCACGTACGCATACATGCGTATTACATTATAAATTTACATATACGGTTTGTGATCATTGAATTTCTTTGTTTTTGATTCAAGTGATTGGTTAGATATATAAGGTAAGTATAATTTTATGCTAATCTTTATTCTTTTTATGAAGTGTGTACTTAATATCTTTTCATAACAATTTTGACGATACGCTAGTCACAATAAGTATTTACAAGTACTTAATGTAACAGTTGCAACATTGTAAATAGGACTATGGAGGATTTTTGCAAAGAGGTTAAATTAAATTCCATTGAGAGCGATGACGCTAACATCTTCGATTAATAACTAACATTGTCAGCTATATTCTTTTTTTATTTTTCAACTAAAAACCGCACAATGCATAATTTTGACATTTATTACCTTCGTTGAGCAGGTATAGGTGTCGAAGTAGTGGTGGGTGGCAATGAAGCAGGGCAGCTGCCAGAAAGAACTGTCGGCTGATCCTCTTCTTCTTGGTGTTCTCCTATATTATTAACCAAATATTACTACTACGAGTTGTAACTATAATTTTCTAATAAGAGAACAATACAAATATTCGTATGTTTAGAGGTTTAAAATTTTTGAAGTTATACTTCTTTAGGCGCGTTATGAAAAATTGATGAGAGTGAAATTTTACGGTGCGCGCGCACCGTGACACAAAATTAACAGAATGAAGTTGCCCACGGAAGATGCTACGGCATTGGACATAATTTAAAAACAACATTCGAATAATAATAGGATTTATTTATTTAATTTTTCAAATGTAAACTGAACTTTATTGACTATAATGACTCCTTTTCCAGTCTTTGATTATTTAATTGTAATTAATTATTTGCATGCAATCAAAAACTATTTTTAATAATTCCAAAGAAGTATAACTTCTTACGCGCGTACATAAGCACGCACCCTTTTTTTTATATTACCGCGCACTCGTTTTTTGATATTTAAAATTACTAACTAACCTCGCATTATTGGTGTATCGCCGATATAGAAGGTTGCAGCTGGAGCTTCAACGGCTGCTTCTCTTACAGAACTATCAGCGCTTACGGCACTTAGTGTGTCCGTACTGTCGAACATTATCGTCCTCTCTTTGGTCTTTGGGATCCTTCCATCAAGTTCCTAAAATTTTCTTTTATTTGAACAACATATTATAAAGACATTGCGCTACGCAGCGGTTTTTTTAATTGTTTAGTATGAGAGAGGATGAATTGAAGATGTTTCGTCGAAAACAAAGATTTTAACTTGTCTTCCAAAAATGGTTAGTGGACTGACACATGAACGTGACAAGGTACGGATAATACATAGTAAGTGTAGTTTTCTGTTTTGCATTCATAATAATAGTCGTCGTCATTATATTATAATATCTACTTTGGTCTTATATGAAGAATACGATAGTAATAATAAATACTTGAAATTTAGGACACGGGAGTTAAAAAAATAACGTCTTCAAAATCGGTGTAATAAAACTATTGCATAGTAAATGCTAAGTGATGGTAAAATGGAAAAGTTACACAGTCTTTACATCCGATAAGTCTAACATTTTAGTTATATTTAGAGATCCGGAACGAAGGTTACCGGGAATATTGGAAAAACACTAAGGACAAAAACATAGACATAGATAGACAGATTCTTAATTTCACTCACCAATCTCTCAGTATCTGAATCCGGTTCATGGACCTCAAAGTGTGAGTACTGCTCACTAGTGGATTGGTGTTCGAGGCTTTCCATTTGAACCGCGGTGACAGGGTCCAGGGTATCAAGGGACGATACCATGGTGTTCGATCCTGGAGGTGGTAGCGCTGTTATCTTTCTGATTAGTAAAAGCTTCATAGCGATAGTACATAGAGGTTAGCTTTAGCGATTCATTAGAAACAAAAACCCCGTATTCGATTTTCCTCAGCAGTATATGAGGCCTAACAGCGTTAAATTAAAGATTTTTCATGACATTGCGCATAGACTACTATCACGACATAAAATATAATTCGACGTTTATTATTATTTGATACGACATAAAAAAGTAGTAAAATTACACCGAGCTCTGACTGTTTTGCAAATTTAGATATTTTTGGCGTGAATAACTATATTCTTTTTTTAAATTCGCACTAAACATAAAGAATCAAACGCAATGTCAACAAACAGCTACAATGTCGCATAAAAACTGAAGCGGCTACTAAACTATGGCCAAATCAATAAAATACCAAAATCATGGTTTTTTTATAATTATATCCTCGTTACGGGGTTTTGTTTTCCGCAAATTTAATGTATAGCAATGAAATGAGATATTGTATAACATGATATTTTCTTAAGCTATGAATAAGCTATTCTGGATATAGAGCAGACGTTTGAAGGTGAGAGATCTCTAATATTTATAAGTGCGAAGATATATAGTTAGTTTCTGCATATAATACAATAAAGCTAGAAAGATATAAGATTGAGTTGTACTGAATGGTAGGATTTACACGTACCTCCAGATGTAAGGCTCCCAGTCATCGGAGTATCAACTTCATAGTTGTATGTAGCTCGAGTTGCGTTTGAGCTTGTTGCTTCCAAACTATCTGTACTTCCAAGCATCAAGTCCGCACGGGCTCTGAAAGATAATTATAAATAGAAACAAACCTATTGCTACTGTAGAAAATAAAATGAAAAATCAATATAACTCACCGACTAAAACTTCCAGAAGAACTTAACTCTTCGTCTTGAACACTCCAAGAACCGCTGGCTGGATCTGTAAAGTGTTTACCAGACACAATACTGTGAGCTACCGACCTCCCGGATGAGGGTGATAGCTCACGTATTGCACTACTTTCTCTAGAGATATCTAAATCTTCAGGCCTCTCTGCTGATACAGTCACACTATGTCGGGAGTATACTATTTCCGTTTCACTGTGCTGCCGGTCTAACACCGTCATTAAACTATCCATTTCCGAAGGTTGTGACGCTAAAGATGAAGACATTTCAGAACTAAGAGACATGCCGCATTCTTCATGGTATGTTCTGGTTGGAATATCAACACCCTCACTTTCTGTAGCGGTTACACTTTCTGATACTTTCTTTCCATCCACAAAGCGCTGCTGAATGACAGTCGTCGTTCTAACAACTTCGATCACGCCTCCTTCACGTAATGTGTTAGATATTTTTTCTTTTGACTTTTCTTCTTGATCTAAAATTTTCATCATTTCTTCGCAATCACCAGGAATGGATTCAGCAGAACCATCACTTGGTGCAGCTGCACAGACGAAAGAAGATTTCTTCGCACATTCTTCAATAACTTCCGTTGCTTTGGGTTCTGAAATTTCAGGGTCTGGAACAGGAACAAAGAACGCTCCTTTGTCGTCGTACTTCTTAACAGTTACTATTTTTGGTCGTGACTCTTGCATACGCTGTTCTAAAGCTAGTTGTTGATCAATTAATTTTTTTATAGCCGCCGAATCTGCTAATAATTTCTGTGAGGGGCTGCCATAACTTCCAACCCTTTGAGATGGGCTTCCATTCTTTTGAGATGGACTCCCAGATTTCGGGCCTGGACTACCACTTTTTAAAGGTGGACTGCTATCTGAACTACTGTCATAAGAACGTTTTTCTTGTTCTAAGAAACTACCACTAACAACTTTAGGGTCCGCCAAGAGAAGAGCTTCCTTTTGCTTAGCAAGTAGTTCTGCTTTAAGGGCTTCTAGGCAAGCTGATTCAAGTCCTTCAAATTCTTTTAGACTAGAAATTTCTATTTCTTCGCCTTGATTTTTACTTAAAATATACCGACGGGGTAAAGAACCATTTAATGAATCTTGAGAAGATGAGGAGTTTTGTTGATATTGTTCCATTAAAGCCCTTTCTAGGTTTTCAAACTCTTGGAGAGAGCTAATTGATATATCATCATTTTCTCCTTTTATTCTAAATCTCATACGCGAGGCCATTTCCGATTCAGATAAACTTCCGTAGGAATTTCTAAAACTACCATAACTGCCTATTGATTCTTTTTGGGAACTTAAACTTCCAATACGACTAGCATCGAAATCTGTCATTTCTTCTTCTTTAATATCCTCTAAAGGAATCCTTTCATAATCGTAACGTGGATCTCCTTCAAACTGCATCTGTATCCAGCGTTTACCAGCTTCAATTTCTGCTAACTCCTGAGCTTGTAATCTACTTTGTTCCATTTCATATTGCATGTCATCATCAGAGGACCCGGAGGTACTGCTGGTACTTTCTTGCTTTTTAGTAGTTTTTGACAGATAGTCCTCAACCTCAGTATCATGTCTTACGACGTATTTCTGCGTCTTAATTTGTAAGCTTTTACCCTCTGGATCAGTTTCCTGAGCTTCTTTGGCAACTTCTTCAATTACCACGAAGTCATCCATTTCACTTGGTTTATCAACCATTTCAAATTCATCACTCGTAGGTGAATCTTGTTCTTTTTCATAATGTTTCAACGTTCTATCGTCTGTTGTGACCACAAGTTCAGATTTGCTGCTTTCAGTAACTACATCAGATTTAAGTTCTGGTGCTTCAGATATATCATAAATATCATCTAATATGTATTCACGCCCATTGTCAGTGGAAATAGAGCTTTGACTGGGCGCTGATAATGGGGTATGTGGTGTTGAAATATATTCTTGAGTCTTCAAACTGGAAGCCGAACTTTGTTTGCTCTCTAATCTATCATCATCCGGTAAAATAGATTTTTCCGCTTTTGTTTTTGGAACTGATGAGTCACTTTTTGACTTTAATATTTCCTCATATTGTTTGGAACCAACAGGTATTATATCATCTTCAACATCGGCAAATTCTCGTGTACTTGGGGGCTTTTCAGTTAGTGAAAACGGTATAGCACCAATATCTTGCACTGATTTTTTAACAAATTCTTCTTTAACTTCAATTATGGAGGATGTTGAAACGTCAATATTTGGAGTAGAACTTAAATCACTTAGAACAACGGTTTTTTCTACAGTAGTTCCTTTGGAAGTCTTTGTTGTAGAGTCAGTCATAATACACCCGAACTGTTCTATTTGTTGATATTCAGCAGACCCAACTGGAATTATTTCACTATCAATATCAACAAACTGCCTTTGTGTTCTTTCAATTTTTGTAACAGAAAATGGAACTGCATGGTCAGAACGTGACGAAGTTCTACTTATAGTTTCTTGGACTTCTTCTTTATCTAAGTCTAGTTGTGATTGTGACGATGACATGTCTAACTTGGAAATTGAAGATGATAAAATTTCGTCTGTCTTCAATTGACTTGATATAGTGGTATCTGAACCTTCTTTATCTTTTAAGGAGTCCTCATCAAATTCTGTACTTTCGGAAGTGGTTTCTAAAGGAAAATGCTCTGGTATCATATCTTTCGGTTGAAATCTCATTTCGTGTGATCTTTTCATTTTGCCAATTGGTTCTTCTGCATCTTCCTTATAATTATCTTCATCACCGTTCTGGTCATCATCCTCTTCACTTACTTTTTTTGTAAGATCCTTTTCAGTTTCATGGAGAAATTGTTCTACATATGTACTACTTTCCATTAATTCTTCTTTTAATTCGTTCGCCGAAGGAACTAAAGTTTCTGATGCATCAGATATATCGATGCTTGCTACATGGCTGGAAGCATCCGAATCTAAGCTTTTCACACTGTCCCTTGACGCAAGAGAACTGCATGCTGTGTAATAGTCTTTCGAAGTTCTAAGAGATTGAGATGAGATATCATGACTTGTTAAAGCTGTTTCAAACTCAGTTCCACTTTGTGCTGTCATCATAACTTCAATATCAGACGACAAAGGTCTACTTTCTGAATGTTCGAAACTTTGATAGTGACTTTCTCCAGAACTTGACCACCCTTCAATGTCTGAAGCTGAACGCCTTTCAGTGATACCTAGTTTCGATTTCATATGCTTTTGGACTCGCAGCTTAACTTCCGGACTTCCCTTAGATGACAACTCTCTATCAGACATAATTTCACTTTCAGTTTCTAAAATAGAATGAGGCCCACTATCTGATTTAATAGAAACATCGGCGTCTAATGGCGGGCTTGGTTCCTTCATGACAATAGTTTCTTTCATTTCAGTATCTGACAAACTAAATTCTTCATGAGAACTTAACTTATGTGATATGCTTTCGGATATTTCTTCACTTTCTCTTACTACTATTTTAGCAGCTATATCGTCACTATGTTGAGGTTCCTCTGTTATAACTTCAGGTCGATCAGGACTTAATAATATTTTAAATTGAAATTCTGATGGCGATTGTTTATATTTTATACTACCATCACTTTTTTCGCTTATAATTTCCACTTGGGCGGCTTCAAGTGACTGTTTTACTTCATCAATAGTTTTTTCTAAAACAGACAAATCAGTTAATGGTTGATTTGATATAATTGTATCTAGATCAATCTTCTCTTTATCATGTTTTGCTGCTTGAAATTCAGCAGAAGAGAGGTCTGTATCGTAGCCACTGCTACAAATATCTTCCATACTTTTTTCCTTGGTTAGTTTTAATTCCTCTTTTTTATGATCAGTTGCCGTTCCTGTAAGAAACGCTGAGTCTGCTTCTGTCGAAAAGTCAGATGGATGTAAGGTTTCAGCACTAACAGTTGAATCCATAGATTTTTGTAAGATTTCACCTTCATGTGATTCTAAAGATTTAATCATGCATTCAGTATCTACGCTGTCTGCAGATTTAAACATAATATCCTTCGAAGTACTCTGTTCTTCTGAGATCTCTACGGCCCCTGGTGATACAATATCTATTTTAGTTGCTTTTGGAGAAGCATTGTCCATTTTAGCTTCACCCAATATTTTTAATTCAAACACGGTGTCGCTATCACTAGTCATTGTAGTTTCAACTGACTTAATTACGGTAGATTTAGAAGATCCAATTTCAATATCCCCAGTTTCTGATTTTTGAATAGATAACACTTGTTCTTCTATTTGATTTTGGGAAATTTTCACTGGTGATTTAGAAACCTTTTCTTTTTTAGGCGTATCTGCATCATGGGGCAATTCGGGAGCTATCTCTGATTCTGAATGGGTATCTTGACTCCCAGTTCGACTAAAAGTGCTTTTAACTGGAGAAGTTGACACTCGTATTTCCTTGATAAAATTTACTTCGTAAGTTTCATCGTCTTTTTTGAAAGACTTTGATTTACTTTTAGGACTTCCTTCTGTGGAGCCACGTCTGTCTGCAGTTTCACTTTTAAAACTAGGTGCATGTGATGCATCAGAACTTAAATCGTCATGTTCTTTACTCTCTATAATAGATTCTTCTTTGTGATGTTCTACTTTCGAACTCACTACTTTACCCTTCTCTGATACCTCAACGCTTGATACGACTTCATCTTTCTCTACTATCTTTAGAGCCGAATCTACAAATGCTACTTTAGTTTTTGTGTCATCAACCTCATGTATATCCTCCAGTTCACCTGGTTGAGTAAAATATTCTTTTCCCCATTGCTCATGCGATAAGTCTCGTTCAGATATTTTAACCTCATGTTTTTTCTTAACCGTTTCATCTTTAAGTGCGGTCATACGCTCTTCCGACTTGGTTTGCCTTCCACTATACAAGCCTTGCTCTGTAAATTCCCTCTCTACTTTTACTATATCCGTATCATCCGTACTTTTAAAAACAGTTTTTGTTTCAGTATCAGACCTTTTTGCAGTTGCTTCATGTGCTCTTTCCATTTTCTTTTGCGATGTTTCTGTCTGTTCTCCATCTCTTCGAATTATAGTTTTTTCCTTTATTTCGTGCTCTTGTCCTCTTAGTTCATGACTAGTTTGCGTTTTTATAATTAGTGAATCGTCGTCAGAGGAAGAAACCTGCTTTGTTTCAGAAAAAAATTCTTGCCCAGATATTTTTTTCACTTCGGTTTCCTTGTGTGATAAAACAGTACTAAACTCACTAGTAGTAGTTCCGAACTTTTTTATCATGTCAGTCATAACTGCCTTTGGATCGATGTTTTGAAACACTAATTGTGATCCTTCCACAGTTTTATGTACTGATGAAGATGAAGTAGATGTTTCTACTCTAGATTCAGTGTAAAAAGTGTCGGTGGATGTTGATCTCTGCATTTCCTCCATCTTAACAGCAAGTTTTTCTTTTTTAATTTGATCGATGACGTCGATACTTTTTTCAATAGTCCTATCAACTAATTCCATGGCACCACTCGTTATGGTCGGCTTATCAACATTTACGAAAGCTAAATTATCAGCTAAATGTTTTGACGGTGATCTTGGTGTAGTGGCGGCGCTGAGTACTTTGGTTGCATCAGATAATACATCTGAAATAAAACAAATAACAAATAAGAAAACTCATAATTTCATAAACTAATGTAATAATAATGTATGTGCTAGAATTTTAATTTGGTGCAATTTTTTTCCATGACTATTATTATTAAACATTTATAGCAATAAAGTATTTCTTCATAATATATAATACACCTGTTAAATGGATTAAATGCCAATTAAGTATAAAAAGTAGATTGATGGTTGATGATAAGCTTGTGAAATGGCTTGTGTAATAAACAAGAAAAATTGTGATCAAAGCGAAACGTTACCCCAAAGTAACACAATGTTAAAAAAAAATTGTGCGAAAGACAGAAAACCCAGTACCGCTAGTAAAAAGCGATAAGATACATGATTACGATTGACACCGTCGGTCCACTTACCTAAAGCAACGTAAGGGCTCCGCAAGAAAGAAAGTAAAGTTTACTGTGCTATTCAAATTGCCATACCGCTGCTGCCATACTGCTGCTCATTAGTGACAGTTGCAAAACAAACTAATGTCCAATGATATTTTAATCCTAGCGTGTATCATAATGAAAGTATTATTTAGGTGAAAGGCAGCTAGTCATGTCTCGTGTAGCAATTTTTTATTCTGTCAATACATTATTTCCTCAAATATTGTTTAAAGTTGAGTCATGCGATAATTGGCTTAAATAAAAAGTGTGGCGAAAATAATTAACATCTATTGTGTCTACTTGACAATGAGTAAAGTTTCGCCATGACACTACATACTTTGCCATTACTACGCATAAGCTTATCAAAACTAATTTTTAATGAAATACATTATTTTTACGCATACGTCAATACGCCGAATATTAGCGCCATCAAGGGGTAATCAACAAACCCAAATAAATCTATTATTTACCGCAGAACTTGCATTTTACGTGTAAAATATATATGTTTTATTTCCAGCTTTACTACTTATATACTTTTTTTTTAACTAACCGCTTTGATGAGCGTCTGTTTCACTAATAAAACTATCTCCGCCAGAGGACGCTCTCGGTGACTGTCTACTTGCATCCAGGTACGTCGTCTCCGAACCTGAAAATGTATAGTATTTTTTTTAACATAAGGAAATGTACTTATTATTAATTCTAAAAAACCAATATTTTTAGACAAAGCGATGTTTTTCTTTACTTTAAGGTATAGTTATGCTGTGTAAATATACGAAGCCGACTCACTAATCCGACAAAAAACGATTTATGAAGTCGATTAAAAAAGTAAAATCTCTTTTCATATTAGTTTCAGCTATTATCGACATACTGTCCGATAAATCTCTTATCGCTTCACTCCTGAAAGATCCAAACCAAAAGAGAAACGAGCAGTGAAGCACACACAAAGAAAAGAACTCTTACTTTTAGAAACTAGAACTCACCTGCTAGTTGTAGCCCGGATTGCTTGTCGCCAGAACTTTCACCAGCTTTCGCTTTATCACGAATTGTAAGATCCACAGGAGATGGCGGTGGAGTCTTTGATAGTTTTGATACAAGGTCTAAAAAGTTTTAATTATAGAATAAAAATTGAACAAACAAGCAAAATGCACCGTAAAAATAACCTAGTATCCTAAACAAAGGGTTTTTACTGTGGGTAAGACTCATAATGCAAAAGATTAAATTTGTTAGGTTACAACGACCGTGAATTATTTCAATAGTTTTATCCGCGGAAGAGATGTTTGGAGAGCTATTTTTCTCATATTGGACGATTTTTTTTGTACTTTATTTTATAATAAGTTTCATTGGAAATTGAGTTTGTCTAATGAGTCTATTTATCATAAAAATAATCAGTAAAATTGAAGAAGAAAACCCAAACTCCATACGAAAAATAAGATATTTTCTCGTTACTAACCATGTGCTACATGACTTGAATCAATCCTTATCAACGCACCCTGCGCTGATATATCTTCAAGAAGGTTTGAACATCTCCTGTTTAATTCTTTCATATCTCTCATTTCAGTTTCCTCATCAATAGTAGACTCATCGATATCTTGTTCATGAACTTCTATTAGTGCATCTTCAGCACCGGCTATTTTTACACGTTTGTCTGTTTCTTTACTTGTGACTTTGTCTATAGTAACTTTCGATGATGTCACTTTTATATCTGATACTATATCAGTCTTAGATTGACTAAATGCCTGCTCAGATGACCACGATATATCCTTACTTTGTTCAGATGTATCTATTGTTTTTGTTTTATCAAACTTATCTTCATATTCACTAAAGAACCTGCTAGTTTCATGTGAGGAACTTGATGTTTGTTGTGCAAATTTAGACGCTGATTTGTCGTCATCTGTTTCTTTGCTAACCCCGTCTGATGCATCAGACGCCAATGTCTTAGAAATATCCAAGGATGAATGATCTTCTGAAAACGTTTTCTCGTCAATAGAACGAGTTTCTTTAACGCTATCTATTGAAGCTTTCGAGAAATCTTTGGTTAAATCAACAGTTGAGTCTTTAGATAATTCATTTGTTGCAAAATCTCTGGAGGTATCTTTGCTATCAATGGATGATTTGGAGTAATCTTTTGTTAATTCTAAAGACTTTTTCGATAAGTCAGGAGTTGCACGGTCATCAAATTGGTCTTCAGTTCTATAATCATCTTTGTGATCAAGAGACGTTTTAGAAGAGTCCTTCATTAAGTCGGCACCACTTAATTTAGAAAAATCGGCAGATGTACCGTCTTCTACAACCGACTTTAGTTCTTCATCCGAAGATTTCGTTAATGTAGACACAACAGTGGTTACAGACGATTCTGTTGTCGATTTAGAAACCAAATCAGATCTCAGGATACTATCTACAAAATGAGTTTTTTTCACAAATTTTTCTTGTGTTTTGTCTTCTGTTTGATCTTTGAACTGACTAGCACTTGGACCATCAGGTTTTCTACACAATTTGTCTTCTTCATAAGTTAATGGATCTTCAATATCTCTCCCTTCCTCGAAAAATTCGCTCTAGAAAAACAATACAAGTATGTATAAATATCTGTTAACAAATATACATTTACTAACTCAGGTTATGTGATTTTATATTTGAATTAAGAAACAAAACTATTCTATAATAACGTCGTGTATATTTCATAATCAACTCGACAATCCTTTCACGGCATACACTTAATAGTAACAAATTAACTAAAGTCATAGCTCAAAAAACGATGTAATATTCATTACGATGCACGATTGTACCACCAAGGAGTTATTTACTTATACAATATCGTTAGTCTATGCGAACTATAATTTGACTCAACTGTAGCCGCATCATCTTTCAGCGGGGGAACAAAATCTGCGAAATTCATAGCAGAAAATAATTGTGCAAACGCTTTGTTAGTAACTTAACGAGCGTTGTGGAATTGAAAATTACATTTGTTGAGTTCCATTCGCGTGTCGATGTTAATGATTTTGGTAATACTAATACAGTTCTGCTTCTATTAGCATTTCTTCTTTATTCTAATAACATTGTAAGATACACAGGAGAACCATGAGTGTTACATAATCACATTGTTTCTCATTCTACACATACCAAGAAAAATAAATATACGCAGAAAGCTGTGCATACGATACCTACCAGATATAATAATTAAATTAATTTGTCATTGTTGATATCATTGTGTATATATATTCACAGGTATTAAAGCCATTATCAATGGCTCCTGGGGTATGTATAGGGCCACCAGTTGATTAGGGATAGTCAATCGCGTGCACCACGACTTGAAAATGTTGCAAAGGCCAGGGCTGCACTGGTATTTACATTACGGATTTTAAATCTTCGCAGATGTCTGTTTCCATTGACTAAGTAAAGATTTCGGCGCTGCCACGTGAGTTGCAAAACAGCGAAGCACGAAATGAATTTTCTTTGGTATTTTAGGGCTAGTATAGTATACTGAAATAATTTCTATTGCGGAATTTACATGGGCTATGTTGTCAGAAGTACCTATGACTTGGCTGGAGTATTCGCTTTTTTGCCGGACGAGGAATAGTGTTGCAATGGTAATAATAAAGCGTTTAAACTTACACCAGCATTTCTATTGCAAATGATTGTTCCTTTTTACAGGTAAAGCAAATTTCAATATAAATCCTTACGTACCTCTTTTTCAGGAAAGTCATCAGCATCATCTAGAGAGTCAGTTTTAACCTTCCTAATATCAAAACTAGTAGCGATAATTTTACCTTCCATATCAGATGTCGGTTCTATAATCTCTAATACCTTTGCTTTATCCATATCTAAAATAAAAGATAAAATTATGTGGATACTTCAATGAACTAATTTATTGCTAAATACATTTATTTACGTAAAATAAGCAATATTATTATTTTTATTTATTATAATAATTAACGATATGAGGCTGCTATTGGTTGAAAAACAGTTACAATCGGCGTTGTAAATGATAAAAAATACTTTCAAACCTGATTCAGAGTCTGTATAAATTTGTTCTTCCACTTCATCTGGGGAGCTTTGTACAGAAAAAGTTCGAGCATGTTTCTTTTTAGGTAAAATAACTATTTCACCACTATCCTTTGATAAAGATTTCATCAATGCTGGCCTTTCTTTTATAATTTTGCATTCTTCTATTATAATACCCTTATGCAATTTTTCCCGTACTTCAATACCTGTTTTTTCTTTAATTTTTTTGAGGTCATCAGTAGAACATTCTTTTGTAGTTTCTGTAATTTCTTGTGGAGATGATTCATCTTTCTCAAATACTGCCTCTTCAGAAGACAAGTCAACTTCTTCAGAAGCCTGCTTAATAATAATTTCAATATTATCCGCCATTTCCTTCATCGCAGAATCAGATTTTTTTAGTTCCCCAGTAGATTTATGTTCGATAAATTTGGTAATTTTCTTTGATTTTGAGTATTCTTCCTCTGCTTCTATTTCAGATTCTGCTATTCGTTCGAGAGATATAGCAGGGCTGATACAAGAATGTCGCCGTTCATCTTTTTGAGGAACTTTTGCGTCGTAACTTCTTTTTTCTGTTTCTGTCACATCTTTGCTTTTAACGTCTTTTTCAATTGTAGGACTCCGACTTGCAGCTGCTGCTATTGTTCCCTTTTGTAAGATATCATCAATTACTGGCTTGATTTGTTCTTTACAAATTTCCGGAATATCATCAATAGGTAAATCTTTAGGTATAAACTGTTTTGTTTCTTTTATATCACCCATAGCTTCTGCGATTTCAAGTTTACTAAGAGTATCAGTTCTTATCTTAGTTACATCAAATTTAGGTTCAATGACATGTGCTCTCTTTTGTTTAATTTCGTCAAAATTATCTGTAAATTTACTATCCACAACAATGTCACTGTAAGATTTTGATGTTAATTCTTCAGTATATATTTTAGATTGTATACTCTCCGAAACTTTAGTTGAAGTGGTTTGGTTGCCATCAGGATATTGAACAACTTCTGTTATTGTTGTCTTTTGTATTTCTTCACTAGATGGCAATTTTGTAAGTTCTACTGTTGTAGTAGTTGTTATTTGCTCACCGGTTTCACCTGTTTTAATATCTACTTCAGTATGAGTAGACTGAGCCTCAGTATCTTTTTCCATTTTAAGGGTTTTTTGTTTTTCGAATTCCGGTTTTCTTAACACTGATACTGTACTAAACATTTGTTCTTGTGAGGTGATAGACTCCGTTACTTTAGTAGAAACAGATTCTTCACCAGAAGGATGTTTAGTTGTTTCCGTTATAGTAGTCCGGACTATGTCATCTCCTGAAGCTGTTTTAATTTTTTTAACTGTAGTAGTAATAGTTATATTTTCTCCTGCTTCGCCAATCTTTGTATCTACATGCGTATCAATACTTTCATGTTTTCTTTCTAACTTTTCATCCTCTATTTCTACAGACTGTAAGTTACTTGTCATAAATTGTTCTTGTTCCTTTGTAGATTTCAAAACATTCTCTGAAACCTTGGTAGTTATAGTTTCTTGGCCAGATGGATATTTAGTATTTTCTGTTACAGTTACTTTTGTAGTTTTGTCTCCAGTTTCTGACATAATCACTTCGGTAACCGTAGTAGTCGTTATTTTTTCACCTTCTGCTCCAATGTTTATTTCTGTTTGGGTAGAAGTGTCTGTATCTGTTGCTTTAGCAATAGGAATCAATTTATCTAAGGATTTTTCAGATGTTGCATGGCATTCATCTTTTGAAACAATTGTAACATCTTGCGACTGTTTACTTGTACTAATAGTGCTTTCATGCAGTTGTTCCTCTCGTTCTTTTGCCAAGAATTGACTAGTAATTTTTTTATCCAAACTGGAAAAAGAAAAGAAATGTTAAAAAACAATGAGTAAATCTAAACCGCGTATATCGCAGCGCTGCTTTAAACTTTCTGACCTTATTTCTTCTATATGCGGAAGTTTATGTACATAATCTGCAACATGATCTTCAGGAAAAGCTTCAACATCATCTAAGGAATCACCATGTATTAATTTGGATAGTTTTGGCATTTCTTCTTTACCTAAAAAATTAAAATGCTGATTATAGAAAAATTATGTTTCAGTTATTACATTGTGGCTTAATTATATTAAATCTTATTTTATTATTTAAGTATTAATCATATAACGGATATTAATGCTTGGTATTAATTATGTATGTAATATAGTCAACAATGATAAATTGGGTGTACAGTGATTTACCTAGTGACTTTTTGCTTTCGATGTCTTTTAAATCCATTTTGTCTTTTATGTCAAGGTGTGTACCCTGTGTTCCGATATCATCCTCTGACTCCTCAAAGGTATAATCTCTCGATTCTGTCAGGCTACGAGCGTCAGATGGTCGTTTTTCTTCTAACCGGAGTTCAGTCACTGACCCAGATTCTGCTGATGCTACAGACTGACGCTTAGTATCTAAAATTTAAAAAACAATTAAACACATTGTCGCACTATTTTTTTGTCTCTAATATGTACTTACCAAGATCTGCAATATCTTCCTTAAGTTCCACTTTTGTACTTTCAAAGTCTTTTATAATATCTTTCACAGATTTCGTAGTCTCTTTTTCTAGAATTTGTTCACGTTCTTTATGATCTTCTGAAGATGACTTTTTGTCAGTTACAGCATCTTCTGAACTTATTTTATCTGAAATTCCTTCCGATGATTTTCTATCAGACATTTCAATTTCTCGGCTACTTTCTGAAGAAATTTTATCAGATACTTCATCTTTTTCAAATGATTTGTCAATTTCTTCGGCTTCAGTGACAACTATTTGAAATTCTTGTTTTAGTTTCATTGGTTCCGAATCAGTCATCAAATCACTTAATTTTGATATTGAAACAGATTCAGTTCTTGAATGTCTTTTAGGGGTCATTTTTTTAAATACAACATCTACTTCTTTTTCTTCACTAGTGCTTGAACTTTGCTTGTCTGAATCTAATGGTTTAGGGTCGATTCTCATGGAGGTAAAACCTACACTTTCCTCAAACTTCTCATCTCCGAATCCACTACCTGAATCTGCTGTTTCTTCGTATTCTGCCCTCTCATCAAAGTCAGATGAAGAAACTTTGGCTTTCATATCAGACTGGTCTGATTTTAATGATTCGGCCTCTGAATGGCGCCGCGAATCAGTGTGTTCAGAGTCCTCTAATGAGTCTGAATAAATACGTTTTGAGAAGAAACATTCTTGAACTGAGTCGTCTTCTGGAACGGTTTCTATAAACTGCCGTGCCTTGGCACTAATAACAGGCGATTCTTTAGGAGGAATCTACAACAATAATTAATTTTAGCATATGTTTATCTTACATATTTACTTGTGCCTAAGATAATTTAAAAAATAAATACAATGTGCATAGTATCAATTATAACCCTGAATCAAGCAATTTATGGGCTATTTATTATATATATTTTTAAGTTAAACTTATATTGGGAAATCTACACCTACTATTTAATGTTGTCGGTTACCTTAACAGCCTCTTTATGTTCCATTGAAACAACCTGTGTTTGTGAAGTGTATTGAGTTTCATACAGCAAAAATTCTTGCGTTTGCAAGCGAGCTGATTCTATTGTTTCTGAAGTAATTTCTTCTGGTTCCTCAACCTTCTCAAGAGATGGCTTATGAGCAGGACTCATACCAATTTGATCCTCTAAATCCGAAAATTGTGAGCTTTCGTCTAGTGAATCGCTTCTATGTTTAGAGTAAACCTATAAGATTCAAGTTTGTAATAAGTGTCGAATAGATAAATAACGTATGTTTTTGTACATTGTGATGTCTTGTTTGCAGGCAACGAAAAAGTCGTTATACAAAACGCTTGCCGTGTTCACAATATATAATTAAGGCGGTGCAATTTTTTATGTATGTAGATGTCTGTTGTGATCTTAGCACTAAATTTGAGTTTGTTGGGTAAAAACAATAAGTAACCTACTGTGAATCATCCATGTTTTGAAGAAAAGATGTGATTGAGTAGGAAAAAAGATTTTATTTTATTCATATGTTTCCTACCTTAGACTCAGTCTGTGAAATGAAGCTAACATCTTTTTCAGTACTTTGCTGTAAATCAGCCAACGAATCCTGTTTTTCAACAGCAGATGCTTTGTGATCTTCTGGTCCTTCAGAATCTCCAGAGTCTGTTTTAGTCTTACTTATTTCAGACTTAAAACTTGTAACGGATTGCTGAGTATCAGCCTAGACAAATAAAGTTACATATTTATACAAAAAATATTATTAATGAATATATCTAATAAAAAATATCAAAATACCTTCTTTTTGCTTTCATCTACTGATACATCCTTTTCTTCAAACGTTTCTGTAATTTCTTCTTCACTAACTTTACTTCTTAACTCATCAGTAAGTTGCTTTTCAATTTTTCCTTTAATAGAAATAAGTGGCTTATCATCATTATCGTCCTTTCTGTCATGATCCTTATCTAGTTTATCTTTCAATCCTGTCTTTTTATCAAATATTTGTTTACTCATGTCAACTTTTTTTAATTTATCTTTTTCGGCTTTAATTGTTGTTTGAGATTCTGTCTCTGTTTCAGAATCAGTGGATTTTTTCAAAAATTCACTGTCTTCTTCTGATGATACTTGTACTATTGTTGAATCGGTTCTTGTTGATTTTGTAAAGGCTTTAGATTTATCTTCTATGATTACTTTTGAGTCAAACCTTTGTATGGTTTCTTTAACTGATTTTACAGTCTCAACTTCTTTTGAAGAGATTTCAGTTTTTTGAGTCTCTTGTTTTTCCGTTTCTAATTGTTTTGCTTGCTCTCGAACAAACTCATGTGTGTATTCAATATTTTGATCATGCTCCATTGTGTGTTTTTTGAGAGCTTCTTTTGTTAATTTTACTGTCTGACTCGCATCAACTTGTGGTTCTTTTATTATTTTCGTCTCGAATACACTTATTTTATCCCTTAATGTGGCTTCAGCTACATCCTTCTCCTCTACAAGCTCAGGTGATTTTTCGCCATCGTCCAATTTTTCTTCCACTCTAGCTCTATCTATTTCTTTTTGAGAAATTATTTCTTTCGTTACAGTTTCTTTGGTTTCTGACGTCTTTGTTTCAGTGGTTTCAGTAGTTAAGGATTTTTTAGGAGTTATAATAATATTGGAGAAATCTCCCGATGGAAATCGCATCGATTCATTGCGCATGTGCCTTTGTAAATGTTTTGGTGTTGGTTTTGACGGTGATGATGGGTCAAACTTTTTAAACGGCTCTGTTTTAAATTCCTTGACTTCTTCTTTCTTTTCAGTTATGATTTCTTTGCCAGTTTCGGTTTCTTGATGTTCCTGCGCATCAGTAGTTTCTGGCGAAGTTTTTGAACGAGTTCTTTCTAATTTAGGTTCCTTATCTTTTACCTGTTAAAGATAATGTTAGTATAACTATAGCAGAATGACATATAAAGCGTAAACAATAAAATGTTACCTACCTGTTGTTCTATGTCATGGAATTTTTTTATGTCTGGTTTTATTTGAGTTTTAATTTCAATTATCTCCTCGCGAATTTCTTTCTTTTGCTTAGATGCTGGTACTTTACTAGAACTTAATTTTTTTGTTATTTGCTGTTTTCTCTCAGCGACACTACGTTTTACATCTGTAAGTATTTATGTTTATGCATTTGATTACTCACAAACATATAAACCTATTAAGATATAAAAATTAAATGTTTTACTTAAAAAAATCATAAAAATATTTAAATATCCAAAATAAAATATGAAACATAATAATTAAACTTTAACTTAAAAAAATTAGGAAAAAAACTTACACAAAGTTTGAACTGAACCACTTTCCTTAAATTGGAAAGAGTAATTAGTAACGGAGATTTGAATACCTTCATCTTCACTTTCTTCACTTGGTGTAGGTGTTCTTTCAACTTCACTCTTATCCACGAATGATTTTTCTTCCGGTGAATATTTCGCTTCGTCTTGATCCATGTCCTCTGTATGTGTACGCTCAGATATTTGACTGTCATCCATGATGTCTTTTAGTTTGTTGTCCTCTTCAGCTTTATCAAAATTGAATAAGTAATTAAGTGTCTTAATGGTTTAATAATTACTATAATGGCTTGGCACTGTATTATACCGTGAATAATTTAAAACGCAAATGTTGCTCTATCAACTACTTAAAAATTAGTTATTTATCATAAGAATGAAACCATACTATAAAAATTTCCTTTCGTTTATTTAGACACTATAAATTAAAGTAAGACACGAATATTTACGCCAGTAAGTTTGATTAACGGATGTGCATCAATGCGTGACACGATTCAATGCATTTTTCTTAGTGCGCAATTAATGGGAAAATTTGAGGAAAACTATTAAGAAACAGATGTAAAGGTCGAGTTCAATATAAAGAAGAAGAAAGGTTGTTAGAAAGGAGCGCCATTAGTCCTTTTAACATATACATATCATATTATATCAATATTTGTTCAACGTGAAACATTTTTTTTATTAGTATCATTATTTTTTTTTAGATTTTAGTTTTGCATGTGATTTTATATATTTTTTAATAATTTATTCACGTGTGCTTCAACCTCGTAGGTATTTTTGATTTTCCAAAAAAAATTGGGTTGCCTGGCAGAAATCGCATCTTTAAGCGATAAGGCCGCCCGTTGCCTAATAATGAAACCTGTTTTTTTGTATGTATGTTTGAGGTGAAAATAAAAAAATAATTTTTGTAAGAGCAAAATTATATTTGCAGAATATTCGAAATAGTACAGGTATATGTGAAATACCTCTATATGCCTCTATTTCTTCTGACTCCTGTCTCTCTTGGTAAATATTACGTTGAATTCTTCGCTCGTTAATTCCTTCTGAATGTGATGCGATTATGTCGTCTCTGCCTATACGGCATAGAGCCAATTCTAATGAATTATCTGTAAATAAAATAAATAAGATATATTATTTGTTTCATCAAATTCCATTTTTAGTGTCATTAAAACCAAAGTTTTATTTAAAATTAAGAAAAAACATTTACATCGAAAACGTTCTAAATCCTTTAGAGTAATTTTTTTTTAATTTATTTTTTCAAATCCAATACGCAAAGCATTGTAGCATTTTAAAAGTATGCCTAATTTAGAAATAATACAAAAAAAACATAATCCATATTTTGCATCATTGCCATATAATATGAAAATTTTAAATTTTAAATATAATATACATAAATGACATCTACAATTTGTAATCTTCTTAGATTTTCCATAACTATTATGGAAAAGAATCTAAATTATAACAATTTTTTGTATTACCTAGGGCTTTGGTCCCAGATTGAGTCTTCCACAATTTGAGCATAAGTTGCGCCTGCTCAGATGTAGTGATACGTTTTGCCTGTATCTGATTAACAGTGGCAACACTTACACCCAATTCATACGCAAGTGCCACCCAATCCTTACCCAGGAGATTACATATGTCTTCTAATCTGTAATGTAATAAAAACACAATTTTTAACCAAAACCTTACCTCATGTGTGTGAAAATTTGTGGCCTCGCAACACTGACAGTTTACCGCCGAAATATAAATATAAATTAGCGCCCATTGTATTGAATTCAAGTATTAAAATTTCCATACACAGTTCGTACTGTTAATCCCCTTAAAGGTACTTTTTCATACTGAATGAATGTTTAATGTTGCGAAGTGGCAGGAGGTTAATAAAGCTTAGGTTTCCTAGAAAAACGGTGCCGTTCCTAGAATAACGGCCAGCTTTACTTTTTAACATAATGCAAAAAAACACATTTTCGCTCGTCCAAGTCACGTTTCCACTTATTGTACTAATTAAATATGGGCACCGCTAAACATTCTCTAGAAAACCTACTCCGATGTTATTTATAGACAACGTATGGGTGACGTCACCCGACGTTACATTACGGCCGTTAGATAACGGCATCGCTTTTCTAGGAAACCGTAGCTTAAAGGCTAAATATTAATCAATCTGATATCTTGTAAAGTTGAACAAGGATCTTTGGAAGTTTCCAATTTTATTTTAAGTAATATTTTTAAACGATGCATATAAAATATTTATCTATCTGAAGTTAAGTAATAATAATCATTTATAGTTGAAGAAACTATACTTTTTTTGTATTTTCAGAAAATACCTTGGATCACTAAGCCGTTGTCGCCATATCCTCTCCTGTTCCTCAGTACGACGAGGCAAATTGTCAGATTGTACTGGAGATATTCGCTCGGCTGGTATGTCGTCAGGAGCCATTATGTTTAATACTGCGATCTAAAAACCAAATTATTTATTTATAAAAAAAATAATTCATGTGACGTTGGAACATAAATTGGTTACAATTCCTCCGTCCACCGAAGCGTCAACATTCATTACAGTAATATTTTAATACTGTTAACAAAATTAACTTCCTGACTGAATCAGAAAGTATTAAACAATCGTAGACATATTCGTTACGTATATAAAAAATGATGAAATAATTATAAGATATAAGTTCTGATATGAAATCGCGCTGCTGTAAATATTATTTTTTTACCGTGAAACATTTAAAATGTCAGGGAATGTTATGATAGAGTTAATTAAGTTAAATAACCGTTGATTAATATTATTGCTTTGGTTAATCATTGAGATTTCTTCTTTTACTTTTAAAAAGCATATTTTATTTTAATTTGTTTTGTTATCATTTAATTGTTCAATAGTTTGGAGTTCTTACTTAATGAATAAAAGTATGAATCTTGTGACGACCAATCAGAGCAGAGCAAATGCCTCAACGTTATTTAAACAGATGTTGAAAAATATGTGGATTAAAAGTTACCGGTGTCGGCGAAGGTTCTCCTTTAGGCACCTTCGGGTCCCTCATGAACTGGCATCGGCAAATAGGCTCTAGGTCTTGGGTCTTGATCATCACTGGGAAAGCTAATCTGTTCTCTCGGAACGCTCTGAATGGTATTGAGAGCTGCTCCCCAGATTTTGCTACTGGTACCAGATTTCCACCAAATTCTAGGTATATAGATTTACCTTCGTGAACCTGGAATTCAATTAGATTTATGTGAGCCTTATTTTGATTGGCTAATTTTAACTAAATGGTATATTATACACGAAGTTACGAAGATGTGCATATATTTAAGTTTACCTTTTATGATCATCACTGCATCGCGTAATATAGACAAAGACATTTTTATTACGTAGTCATTTGTTTTATTCATTGGTTTGTATAATTTAATAAGCAAAAGTAGAAAGTATCCAAATAAAACTTCAGTAACGTTCAGTACTTTGTAGTCAGTGAGAAAAATTATTAAAATTGTTTTATGTATACTGAAATATTCCTATGAAATATGTGTATGCGATAATCCCATTTATTTTCTCCTAAATTATCACTTTACAATATTGGAGTACATCATATAAAATACCTATAGGTTTATTTTAAATTGTTTACCTCTACATCCCGACTCTTCGCGACTTGGATGAACCGTTCAATCCTTTCCAATGCCTTGTCCTCTTTGTCATCTGTGACGCAGAACAATCGTAGTTGAGCCTGTGTTTCATCCGTACGTTTCGCGTACACTACGAAACGGGCCATAAATGGTACGTGAATTGCCTCCCTAGGAAGAAAAAAAAATTTAATTTCATGTTTATACAGAGTGAAAGCAGAAATAATATAGTGGTTTATTTCGAATAAGAACGTAATTTATAACATATCGTCACCCAATTTCCAAGCAATAAGCAAGCTAGAAAGGAATTCCTAAAGATTGTATGGACAGAAATATACTCGTAGATAAAGTTCTTAAAACACTATAAAACAATCATATAAATCTGGTAAAGTAGGGTCAGAAATTGCCCGACTAAGCTTTTCTTAGAAACCTAAAAACTAATAAATATAGTTTAAAAAAACTATAAAACTATAAAGCACGCAAAGCGTGGGTTGCTCGATAGACGAAAAATATGGCACAGAGCACCCCACGCTTTTTCACAATAATACCAGTATTTTTCGTTCATTACCATTTTCAGCCTAAATTAGGAATAATTTTTCACTTTTTAGTTTGATGTGCTTTAAAAGCGTGTTTTATAGTTTTTTTTTAACTATATTTATTTTCCACTTTTTAGTCCTAGCAGCAATACGTGTTGACTCAATTTAATTGTATTGCTTTGTGGACTTAAAAAAAATTTCATTGCTTTTACGAGATAAACCTATGAAATTATTATATTGTCGCTGATTCTTTATAAGTGTACAAAGTTTGAATTAAATCTGTCCGTTTAAAGTGGGTCAAAATCGAGTCCGAAGGAGTCGGTTACATACATACATACATACATACATACATAAATACAGGTGAAGCTAATATAAAGCGTGTAAAAAAATCTAAATAAGTTCGAAAATACTTTACCTGTATAATTCCGTAGCCATTTTAGTAGCATCCTCAACATGTCTGCAATCAATTAGCCAGTATCTAGCTGATACTGTGGTTGTGAATGAGACGCAATCATTCACGAAAGTCAGCGGCGTGTTCTCGGTAACATCCTCCCAATGAGCGCGGTTCGTTCCTCCTATTTATAAACGTATCATGAAAGTTCCATAAAATAATCAACATGCGTAAAAATGTAATCACATTCCAAAAAAACTTTACTCTAAAAGTATCAGTAATGGCTACTTTATTGTATTTATACGACATATTCGACTTCTATTTTGTGAGTTATAGAAATTACTTGTCACAACTATTAAAATTAAGGCATTAACCAGCGGTCAAAACGCCTTTGTTTCAATCATAAGTGCCCATTAAACATGCATTATCTACATCAAGTATTTTACTGTACAATAGAACTATTTAAGTAATATTGTCGAGTGTTCGTAAATTGTGACTTGTACTTCATAATCTTTCTCGTAACAAAATATGATAGGTCAGAAATCAGGTTGAAAGGTTAAATTAAATAAAAGTTCCAAAACGGCCCGTAGCAAACACACAACAAGCAAGGACATACCACAGAAAAAAAACATACCGTTTTCAGTCTTTGTCATGAAAAGTGAATTAAATGTGACACACTCGTATGGTAAAACCTGTTAAGCAACGTGCTGTATTTTCAAAATAATAAATGATTCAATTTGATCAATAAATTTGGCAGTTTTTCGAAAAACAGATCTCTCGAAGGACACTGTAAAACAAAAAGTAACATCCAATCGGCGTGCGTCATTTGATCGTGAATAAAATGACAAAAGAATACAACAAAAATAGAAATGATGAAAGAAAGAACAGAACTGATAGGCCGTTTTGGAAAAGAATTTGACAACTTTAAGCAAATCAATATAATCGGTAACACTGACAGAGATGTAATGAAGATGATAGTGATTTTACGAAGAGTAACTCGAATCCCCTGAACAAAACTAAGATGTGCTTAGGTTACAGTGTGCCAAAGAAATTTCCACTGAAACCTTTCCTAAATCAAAAATACGTGAATCGAAGTGCTCGATCAAAACTTTGTTTATGGTACAGAGTGACTGTGAGTTTAAAAAGCCAGAACTTCAGCCCGTGCAAAGAATGTAACAAAAGCAATAATGGAAAAAAGCATTCAAGAGTGATAGAGGAAAACAGTTGACAGTTATACTCAATAGAGTACAACTATCAATAGGTGAGAATAAATAAAAAGGTCAAATTAATATAAAAGTGAAACTGATTGATTTGGATTTGTATCTGTATAGGTCTAGTTTTTACCTTCGAGAGATCTTTTGCGAAATACCCCTGTTGGTGCGCGCCGAAAAGGTGGCAGCGTATTAATTTACGCCACACACGGTGAGCGTGCAACACACACAAACACGAGAACAAAGACAATGTAGACACGCACAAAACGCACACATAGGGTCACCCCTTAGCTGCTTTGTGTATTTGCTATAAGCGCAATTATGAATCCCTAGCCCTTATCAGTGTTTCAGAGTATAATTTTTGGTCAAATCTAAACTATTCATAGAACATGCTGATCCCATCGCCTCGATAAATGGGATATCTCTAATTCAGATTTGAGAGTCTCTACACTATCGTTAATTTTCATACTTTAAAAATAATCGAACTATAGGTATATTCGTACGATCTATCGGCTACCAATATTTCGAATTTACTAACAACTGATCAAAGGAGATTATCTACATTACCTTAGCGGTGTTGTAATGGAATATTTTTTCTAGCAAATGCGAGCCCTTACTTACCTTACGCAAAGCTTAAATTGTAAATTTAGCATAAACAAGCCATACTCCATTGCAACACTTCAAAATACTGTATTAGCTGACGGAAGTTAAATATAATAATCAAAAGCGGTTTTCTTAAATTAAGTTATTCCTAAAAAAGGTCTAAAGTTCACAAACTCGGTAACCAGACTTGTCTTAAACGGTAGTTTATTAAAACATGGTCCATTCTATTGATATTCAATGTAAAACACGCTTTTAAAGAATTATACTTGAAAACTTCTGGGAATGGTTAAAAATGGAAAATGTACCTGATATGGAGCAAAGAAGCCTCAATGTTGGCGCTGATGATGTACTGTATTGATTGGTCATGCCCTGAGTATGCGGCCTTGGAGCTGGCATACTAAGAGTTATAGCTTTGTGGAACTTTCTGCGGCGAGGCTCTACTGTTACTACAGGAGAAACTGCTACGCCTCGTCCCAAAAGTTTCGCGGTAAGTTCCGAATCAATTATCTGAGCCTGTAATTGCGAATGAAAATCCCTTAGCTTTTTATCATGCATAATCACTACATAGTATAAAACAAAGTCGCTTTCTCTGTCCCTATATCCCTATGTATGCTTAAATCTTTAAAACTACGCAACGGATTTTGATGCGGTAGTAGTAGGTAGCTTTTTTAGTAGATAGAGTGATTAAAGAGGAAGGTTTATATGTATAATAACATCCATTAAATGGTGGAGAAATACTGTTATTTTTGAGATTTCTAATGTGATGTCGTAAATAATTACATTTTTTCCGCTTACATTGCAAACGCAGGCTGAACTCTACGAGATATATCAAAATATCGAAATTAAACGCGTGCGGGCCACAGGCAGTAATGAATACATCAAAACTACTGGATATAGAGGCTATATATTTTATACCCGTGCGAAGCCGGGGCGGGTCGCTAGTAGTAATATAATGGTGAAGTGACAAATGCGAACTATTTTTTTTAATTTAGTATTCTGAATCTATTTTGATATAAAGATTACAAGAACTTAGAATAGGACTATATAGGATAGAATTTTATCGATGAATAAGTATAGTGTGAATCACTAAAGACCAAACAATGCATGCAGGGCTAAAATAAATTTTCACTTACCTTAACTGCAAATAATATGAATAGTTTTATTAATAGTGTTGAATGGGTAAGGGTGCATGATAAAGCATATGAAAATATGAAATCACAGCTAAAGCAAAGAAAAACATTTTCTCACACATGCTTAGTTGCATATGCTAAAGCGCTAAAAATGCAAAGAAATATTTACATGCAAATCTCATTTGGTCTTTAGGGAATACACAAACAGTTTTATTAAGCGCACATTACCCAATAAATTTAGCATAAACCTTAAAAATACATACATTTACTGAATACAATCAATTGGCAAACAATTCTTCATTAGTTTACAATATCAATGTGATTCAATCCATTCTTATTTTTAATTTTAAAATTACATGCTTAGCCTAAAGACCAAAAAACAAATCATTCACGTCAAACGATGTGTGAGAAAAATCTGGACCAACGTGATTTCATATATTTCATCGCTTCAATTAAAAGATATTTACATTTTATTACGTTTATTCGTTCCTACATTCTTTACTAAATTTATTGGGTACATGTGTTAATCATATTTATTTTATAGACAAATTACAATATTTAAAGTTATTTAACTTATTCCAATCGATATAAGATCGTCCGTTTTACGTCACGTTACGTTACACATTATTACTTTAATGTTGTTAGTAGCTACATATGTAACTATAATTTGTCTACACTATAATTAAAATAAATATCCGATATGTTCTATACTTATTCTTAAATCAAATAATACTGAGATTTTGGTTCTCTTAACCATTATATCAAATCTACGTACACACAAGTTCGCGATTGTAAAAACCACGTGCCAATCAATTTGTGAGAAAATATTTTACAAATTATATTTGAACAAAAATTTCATAACACCGAAATACCACAAATTCGAAATAAATCTATTAAGTAACGGTCAAGACACGTATTCGTTGTAAGCGTACAAAACTCTCGACAGACGTAAGTAACTTGGATTTAATAATATATTATTACTGCACAGCCAGCACTTCCTACAAAGTGCGAAAAACATCGCGATATTTCATGTGTACGCTAACTGCGTACGAGACGAATACGTGTCCGTTAGGGTAACACTTTAATTGCTCAAGCGCGAATCTAGAACTGTGTCATGACAGATATAACATGTCGATTAAGGAATTGAGGTCAATATTGTCCTTAATTCTGCTGACGTTATTTTATTAACATCTTGTTTTAATATCTTCGGCGGACTTGTCATTTGTCTATGGTGAGCCGTTTCCAACTCGCGCTTGGACGTTTTCTATGACACAAACAGTTTCGAGGGCTGAACCCGCGCTTGCAAAAACAGCTGAATTCCTATACTTTATTGTCTTTGTTTACAATCATAAAAAGCATTAGAAGCGGACTTTAATATTCTAATTTTACATTATTACTATTCGATTGTAAAAATAAGACCAAAAATGGTAGTTGATTTGGCATCCATATTTGTACTCTTGTTCGAGTTATAGTAAAATTATAGTCTTAGCATTTAGTAAAAGGATCATTTAAATATCTTAAACGGCGATTAAATAATACATCTGGCAAATGAAACACATACTATGATAAAATATAAATTTTCGTTTGAACACGAATATAATAATTTCTTATACTATGGTAACTATAAGTATTCGATACATTTTCATAAGTACGGATAATATTATACCGACTTAGCCGGTTAGGTAATAATACTGATCGTTTTTGACTCCTATTTTAATTTACCGCAACTGAATAACAACAAAACAACCTAACATAGCCAATAATGTATGAAATATGTTTGACCATAATTAAATCAGACAGGCAAATAAAACTGTTTATGTACTAAGAAGTAAATAATTTGTTATTTACGATAGTTACATCGAAAATATTTGGATGAAATGTTAACGTTTAACATGTTACAAACCTCACGATAATTGTCAAAATACAATACATTCCAAGTAACGCTATTAAAATAGGAGTCTTAACTTAACTCTACTACCAAATCAAAGAGAACCGTTTCTTCTTCGACACATTATTAACAGTTATTTTCTTAAGATTCTTATCCTTAACACCTGAGCGAGGCTTAAAGAGGTTTACCTGTAGGCCAACTTTGATTTTCTTTGTGAGAGCCCCTTGTGGGAACACCGCTTGTACTTGTGGTACTACTGAGCTTGAAACCATGCCGCCTAGAAACAAAATGTATGTTAAAAAAATCTGACTCATAATTAGAAACACATTACAACAACAAACAACAACAAGGCGAAATGATTGTGATTTCAAAGAGAATAAAATGGATAAGCAGTTATTATAATTAAGCAGTTTTCAAAAAATCTGAATTGTCGAAGAGGTAATTCTGATCACGTGGACTAATTGAAATAATTACAATGCCACCACCCATGTCAGTCGACCCGTATGCTCGATAATAATCATTATGTGGAATGTAGAATAGTGTATATATAAACGTGCATCTGTACGTACCTTCCGGCCCAATTGCGTGCACCTCTTGTCGTATACGCGATATAACGGCAAAGTACTGTGGGAAGTCGTGAGTTAAAATACGCGTCACTCTAGCTGCTTCCCAACTCTTTTCTTCCTCGCTTGTATCTAAAATAAATGAGTATATTAGTTAAAATAATTAAAAAATGCAGACTACATAAACTTTTTAAATTGTCTAAAAATGGCTTAACGAAGCACAGTAAATAATTATTGTGAAGTCATTCGACGACAAAGTCCAGTTTTGATGTGGCTCGCTATGCTCAATGTAAAAAACCGAATAAATACCGTAATCGTAAATAAAGTAACGAGGTAAGGTTATTTTTTTTAAAAAAGACAATTCACACCAATTGACCTAGTGGGACTAGTGCTAAGCTGGTGAAGCTTGTGTTATGGGTACTAGGCAACGGATAGACATATATATTATAGATAGATAGAAATATAAATACATATTTAAACATCCAAGACCTAAGCACAACACCAAATGTTCATCACATCGATGTTCGTCTCAGCCGGGGATGGAACCGGGGACCCATGGATTCGCAGTCAGGGGTACTAACCACTAGACCAATGAGTCGCCAAATAGGGTTATACCTGCACTTTTCTATTTACCTTCAATTTCCAAAGTCTCGTTCAGTATATCTTGTACAACATCATCTGTTGCGTCTGTGTTATGTTCTCTCCAACTACTTCCATTGTCTGAACGAAGAATAACAATCTCCCGTTCCTTGCCTCGGAGGGATGCGTAGTGCGGTACTTCTAGTATAACTGGCCTGGAATAATAGCAAAAAATTATTAACAAAAATTAATAATATAAGGGTTTCATGGGACTGTAGATAATTTTACTTAGGTTATTTTATTTTTAAATAAAGGGTGCGTGTACTTATGTACGCGCGTAAGAAGTTATACTTCTTTGGCATTATTAAAAATAGTTTTTGATTGCATGCAAATAATTAATTACAATTAAATAATCAAAGACTGGAAAAGGAGTCATTATAGTCAATAAAGTTCAGTTTACATTTGAAAAATTATATAAATAAATATTTATTATTATTCTCTTACATTAAGTGTAACCTAAATTATATTATTATTCGAATGTTGTTTTTAAATTATGTCCAATGCCGTAGCATCTTCCGTGGGCAACTTCATTCTGTTAATTTAGTGTCACGGTGCGCGCACATCGTAAAATTTCACTCTCATCAATTTTTCATAACGCGCATAGTTTTAGAAGTATAACTTCTAAAACTTAATAGCGTTAAAATTATGTATAGCATACCAAGTCCCTAATCGAGAGTATATAATCTATAATCTTTATAGGGCTCGAGCACTTCAATTTGAAAATCACTTCTTGAAAACTAGCGCTCGTACTCTGTATGTTGCAATCGCGTTACCAACAGCGATCCAAATCTCAATAATGAGAGAACTGCATCGAACTTGCATACAAACACGTCAGGATCTGTATCGCTGACACTATTGCAAGTAACAGAGTACAAGCCATGACCAAAACTCAACTAAAATCGTTATAAATACTACTTAACAAATTGGACATACCCCAAAAACTTGGAAGAAATAGGTCCCATCTCCAAGACCCTTGATGCTAAAGCCTCTCCTTCCATCAATGGTGGCATGTGGTTTATGCGCGAAGGTTTTAAATATCTGAAATCAGCAGGAAAACGTTTTAAACCAAAAAGTTTTATAATTATTACCTTTATTAAATATATTGTGCCTATAGATATAATATGTAAAAGTATCCAATAATAAAATATCGTCAACTAATTAAATATTGTGATTCATATGCTGGGAAATTAGAGACAGTTTCAATGTTTTTAAGTTTATTAGGAAAAATTTTAGACCAGGAGACAAAAACTAACCTGCATGTGATTCTGGTAGGCTGTTGCGCGGAGAGAGGGGGTACAATAACCCTGACCCCTCCACCTCGACACCCGCGTAACGCTCCACCACGAGCGTCCACGAGGAATGATACCAGGAAACTATAAATTGATTAAAGGTATATAAAATTCCTATTATGTAGGTTGTTCAATATAATAGTTTGAACTTTGAATTTGAATAGTGAATTTCCCACGTCAATTGGTAAAATTTTATATTTTATGTTATTTATTGGTTTATAAATTTATTTTATATATTAAACGTAATTATGTTAATACAATTGTTAAAATAACTTACTTCTTCCATTGTAACTTTTTCCTGTTAGTCCAAATCCAGTAAGCATGTGCAGGGAGAAATGTTAAGTTTTATTTAACACCAATAATTCTGAAATATTAATAGCTCCTCTAAGTAACATGTAAATAAGATTTTTTTTAATACAAAAAAAAATCACTTTATTTGACGGAAAAACAATTACATTTTGTACTAACGTTTTAAAGGTTATAAACTTACAATAGGCAACAAATCGTTGTGTTCTCAGTTCTCACTATTAATTTTGGTTAACCTCGTACATAAAATAATTCTATGAGCACGAGCGTTTAAACTAGGCCTAGCCTGTATCTTAAACGCTAGTTCCTAACTAAAACTAAGGCTATTTTGTTTCCAATTTTTAATATTTAAATTCTTATGGCCATTTTATTTTATTGTTGAAAGCACGAATTTTGTGCACCACGCCATTAATGAGTTGTCCTTTGATGATACAATATGTACAGGCAATAAGTTAATGTAATTAAATGTAATTATTAAAATCCTTAAAATAATACTGACTTGGGCAAAGTCGGGTCGACATTGTAGCAATATCCCTCTGGTGCATGTGCAGTGCTATATCGGCTAACACTCTTCACTACCACTTCACTTTGAGGTAGGAAACCTAGACCGTTCATAGAACCTAGAAAAATAGGTATGTTCTAATACACAATCAAAAGATACAAAATATGGCCTGAGATGTCCAGGAAGACAGGTAAAAAGTTTATAAAGAATTCTTTATTATATAGTATTTGCATTGAAAAAACAAAACTTATTAAGGGATAATGACGATAAATGTTGGTGGAATGTCACTGTAGCTTTTGAAGAATCTATTTAACATTTTCAAGTTCTTTTTGATAAAATAGGCAAAAGTATAGTACTGGTATAGAAGCAATGTTTCAATATTTTTGTTATTAGATATTCAAACATATAATATAACTTTTAAGCATATATTTGAATAGTCCTAGTTAAACATAAAATTTTATCATGATACATAATCAAATAAGTAAATAACAAAATTCTTATAGAATAAATTTTTAAATATATATAATTAATTAGGTACCATGAGATATTTCCATAATATTCTTATGACTCATAGCAGATTCTGTTCTCTCATCTTTGGTAACATCAATGGGGAGAGAGTCATCACCAAGTGACTTCATATCATCAGCTGTTAGATATCTGTATGGCTGGTCATTTAGGATTGTGTCTTCACCTAAAAAGAATATTCAAACTTAAGATTGTTATGCATATTATAGAATTATATGTATAACAGTGTGTCCAGACTAATATTGTTCACTTAATGAATTACTTTGATTGATTACTTAGTGCAAAACTTTAATTTATAGTACTACATATATTGAGGATATAAGGTGTAGATATTCTTAAATTAATACATAAATGTAACAATATTTTTGAAGTGAAACTTCTTTATCGGGGTTGGAAAAAATGTAGTGTATCATTTTTTCGTTACGCGTCACGTTTTTCGGTTACGTGCCATGTTCCTTTTTGAAGTCAAACTTCTTTATCGGCGTTGAAAAAAAATTTACCGTCACATTATTTATCATTTATCATTTATCATTTATCATTTATCATTTATCATTTATCATTTATCATTTATCATTTATCATTTATCATTTATCATTTATCATTTATCATTTATCATTTATCATTTATCATTTATCATTTATCATTTATCATTTATCATTTATCATTTATCATTTATCATTTATCATTTATCATTTATCATTTATCATTTATCATTTATCATTTATCATTTATCATTTATCATTTATCATTTATCATTTATCATTTATCATTTATCATTTATCATTTATCATTTATCATTTATCATTTATCATTTATCATTTATCATTTATCATTTATCATTTATCATTTATCATTTATCATTTATCATTTATCATTTATCATTTATCATTTATCATTTATCATTTATCATTTATCATTTATCATTTATCATTTATCATTTATCATTTATCATTTATCATTTATCATTTATCATTTATCATTTATCATTTATCATTTATCATTTATCATTAGCATTTATCATTTATCATTTATCATTTATCATTTATCATTTATCATTTATTATTTATTATTATTTATAATTATTTATTATTTATTATTGAAGTGAAACTTCTTTATCGGGGTTGGAAAAAAATTTAGTGTAACATTTTTTCGTTACGCGTCACGTTTTTCGCTTACGTGCCATGTTCCTTTTTGAAGTCAAACTTCTTTATCGGCGTTGAAAAAAATTTTACCGTCACATCATTTATCATTTATCATTTATCATTTATCATTTATCATTTATCATTTATCATTTATCATTTATCATTTATCATTTATCATTTATCATTTATCATTTATCATTTATCATTTATCATTTATCATTTATCATTTATCATTTATCATTTATCATTTATCATTTATCATTTATCATTTATCATTTATCATTTATCATTTATCATTTATCATTTATCATTTATCATTTATCATTTATCATTTATCATTTATCATTTATCATTTATCATTTATCATTTATCATTTATCATTTATCATTTATCATTTATCATTTATCATTTATCATTTATCATTTATCATTTATCATTTATCATTTATCATTTATCATTTATCATTTATCATTTATCATTTATCATTTATCATTTATCATTTATCATTTATCATTTATCATTTATCATTTATTATTTATTATTTATTATTATTTATAATTATTTATTATTTATTATTGAAGTGAAACTTCTTTATCGGGGTTGGAAAAAAATTTAGTGTAACATTTTTTCGTTACGCGTCACGTTTTTCGCTTACGTGCCATGTTCCTTTTTGAAGTCAAACTTCTTTATCGGCGTTGAAAAAAATTTTACCGTCACATCATTTATCATTTATCATTTATCATTTATCATTTATCATTTATCATTTATCATTTATCATTTATCATTTATCATTTATCATTTATCATTTATCATTTATCATTTATCATTTATCATTTATCATTTATCATTTATCATTTATCATTTATCATTTATCATTTATCATTTATCATTTATCATTTATCATTTATCATTTATCATTTATCATTTATCATTTATCATTTATCATTTATCATTTATCATTTATCATTTATCATTTATCATTTATCATTTATCATTTATCATTTATCATTTATCATTTATCATTTATCATTTATCATTTATCATTTATCATTTATCATTTATCATTTATCATTTATCATTTATCATTTATCATTTATCATTTATCATTTATCATTTATCATTTATCATTTATCATTTATCATTTATCATTTATCATTTATCATTTATCATTTATCATTTATCATTTATCATTTATCATTTATCATTTATCATTTATCATTTATCATTTATCATTTATCATTTATCATTTATCATTTATCATTTATCATTTATCATTTATCATTTATCATTTATCATTTATTATTTATTATTATTTATTATTTATTATTGAAGTGAAACTTCTTTATCGGGGTTGGAAAAAAATTTAGTGTAACATTTTTTCGTTACGCGTCACGTTTTTCGGTTACGTGCCATGTTCCTTTTTGAAGTCAAACTTCTTTATCGGCGTTGAAAAAAAATTTACCGTCACATCATTTATCATTTATCATTTATCATTTATTATTTAACATTTATCATTTACCATTTATCATTTATCATTTATCATTTATCATTTATCATTTATCATTTATCATTTATCATTTATCATTTATCATTTATCATTTATCATTTATCATTTATCATTTATCATTTATCATTTATCATTTATCATTTATCATTTATCATTTATCATTTATCATTTATCATTTATCATTTATCATTTATCATTTATCATTTATCATTTATCATTTATCATTTATCATTTATCATTTATCATTTATCATTTATCATTTATCATTTATCATTTATCATTTATCATTTATCATTTATCATTTATCATTTATCATTTATCATTTATCATTTATCATTTATCATTTATCATTTATCATTTATCATTTATCATTTATCATTTATCATTTATCATTTATCATTTATCATTTATCATTTATCATTTATCATTTATCATTTATCATTTATCATTTATCATTTATCATTTATCATTTATCATTTATCATTTATCATTTATCATTTATCATTTATCATTTATCATTTATCATTTATCATTTATCATTTATCATTTATCATTTATCATTTATCATTTATCATTTATCATTTATCATTTATTATTTATTATTTATTATTATTTATTATTTATTATTGAAGTGAAACTTCTTTATCGGGGTTGGAAAAAAATTTAGTGTAACATTTTTTCGTTACGCGTCACGTTTTTCGGTTACGTGCCATGTTCCTTTTTGAAGTCAAACTTCTTTATCGGCGTTGAAAAAAAATTTACCGTCACATCATTTATCATTTATCATTTATCATTTATCATTTATCATTTATCATTTATCATTTATCATTTATCATTTATCATTTATCATTTATCATTTACCATTTATCATTTATCATTTATCATTTATCATTTATCATTTATCATTTATCATTTATCATTTATCATTTATCATTTATCATTTATCATTTATCATTTATCATTTATCATTTATTATTTATTATTTATTATTTATTATTTATTATTTATTATTTATTATTATTTATTATTGAAGTGAAACTTCTTTATCGGGGTTGGAAAAAAAATTTAGTGTAACATTTTTTCGTTACGCGTCACGTTTTTCGGTTACGTGCCATGTTCCTTTTTGAAGTCAAACTTCTTTATCGGCGTTGAAAAAAAATTTACCGTCACATCATTTATCATTTATCATTTATCATTTATCATTTATCATTTATCATTTATCATTTATCATTTATCATTTATCATTTATCATTTATCATTTATCATTTATCATTTATCATTTATCATTTATCATTTATCATTTATCATTTATCATTTATCATTTATCATTTATCATTTATCATTTATCATTTATCATTTATCATTTATCATTTATCATTTATCATTTATCATTTATCATTTATCATTTATCATTTATCATTTATCATTTATCATTTATCATTTATCATTTATCATTTATCATTTATCATTTATCATTTATCATTTATCATTTATCATTTATCATTTATCATTTATCATTTATCATTTATCATTTATCATTTATCATTTATCATTTATCATTTATCATTTATCATTTATCATTTATCATTTATCATTTATCATTTATCATTTATCATTTATCATTTATCATTTATCATTTATCATTTATCATTTATCATTTATCATTTATCATTTATCATTTATCATTTATCATTTATCATTTATCATTTATCATTTATCATTTATTATTTATTATTTATTATTATTTATTATTTATTATTGAAGTGAAACTTCTTTATCGGGGTTGGAAAAAAATTTAGTGTAACATTTTTTCGTTACGCGTCACGTTTTTCGGTTACGTGCCATGTTCCTTTTTGAAGTCAAACTTCTTTATCGGCGTTGAAAAAAAATTTACCGTCACATAATTTATCATTTATCATTTATCATTTATCATTTAACATTTACCATTTATCATTTATCATTTATCATTTATCATTTATCATTTATCATTTATCATTTATCATTTATCATTTATCATTTATCATTTATCATTTATCATTTATCATTTATCATTTATCATTTATCATTTATCATTTATCATTTATCATTTATCATTTATCATTTATCATTTATCATTTATTATTTATTATTTATTATTTATTATTTATTATTTATTATTTATTATTTATTATTTATTATTTATTATTTATTATTTATTATTTATTATTTATTATTTATTATTTATTATTATTTATTATTGAAGTGAAACTTCTTTATCGGGGTTGGAAAAAAAATTTGTGTAACATTTTTTCGTTACGCGTCACGTTTTTCGGTTACGCGCCATGTTGCTTTTTGAAGACAAACTTCTTTATCGGCGTTGGAATGAAACTTCTTTATCGACGTATGGGAGAAATTTTGTAGCAAATCGTCACGTTTTTCAATGATAGTAATAATTCTATTACAATTAATGAAATTCTATAATAATCTTCGTAGTAATAAGGTAAAATGAAATATTTGTATTCATGTCTATGATAATAAAAGCCTTTTGTTAAACATCATCTAATTTAACGAATTTCTGTAAAGTTGCATATAGTAGATCATTTTTTGAAAAATAAGATCATAAAGAAGTTTCACTTCTTACGTGTGTACACCTAGTACACGCACAATTTTTTATTTATTAAATATTAATTGAAAATAACTTGTTATAAACAATCTATAGCCTCCTGTTTTTATACTTAAAGTGATGATAAAAGATAAGTCAAAATCTATATTCTTCTAATTTAAAACCAATGTTTAGTATTAAGCATGAACATACCACCTTCCTCTTCAGAGTCCGACATGAAAGTCTCCAACATAGTCTCTGGTGCCACAACTTTGTACTTTTCCTGAGAGGCTGGTGCGAGGGAAGGCTCCGAAACTTCCTTCAGGGTCTCCATCACAGTCACATAGCCTAGCTTTGAAGCTATGTCTAGTGGAGTTTGACCGTTCTAGATAAAGGATAATCAAACTTCTATTATATAACATTTTAAATTATAATTTTTTACTTGGGTACGTATTTATTGCTTCGGTACGATTTGTTTTTTATTAACATTTCTACACATCTCTATCAATAAATATTAAATACCTAATAAATATAACTTTATCTTGTTCAAGAGAATTAAATCTATTAAATAATATTTAATTTATTTAAATACTAATGAAGATCCATAGAAAGTCATAAGTTCCTAAAAACCATCCACTTCGAATCCATAGTTTATCAACTAAAAAATTATAACGCATCATTAAACGTTTACTTATTTGTTTATCATTGCTTTGCCACCAAGAATTTTCACGTAGAAATAAAAACTCCAGCTACTTACCATAGTGGTTGCATTAGCATCGGCCTTATGTTCCAACAAAATATTGACGATGTTAATGTGGCCTTGTTGCGCCGCGTGATGCAGGGCAGTGTAGCTAATGAAAGAGATTTAAGTAATCACTAACTAATAATATAGTCAATGGACTTCTATAAGTCTAAGTTCCTGATTTATTTAAAACACGAAGAGAAAAAGTGCAGAGATATTTTAAGCTAACCAAATTTTTTGAATTAACCAATTATTGTACTAGTGTAGATGAAATAATTTATAGTTCTATAATAAGCTTAATTAACCAGTTTTCGCCTTTAAAATTTTGATCAACGGTAATGTGGTAAATTTGACTTTTTTATTTTTACTTTGAAAAACCTATAATCTAAATTCATTAAGACATGTTTATTTACCCATGTGTAGTCTGAGCTTTAACAGATGCGTCGTTTTCCAACAAATACCGAACCATGTTAGCCTGTCCATAGTGGCTAGCGATGTGCAAAGGTGTGTAACCACCCTTAGTGCCAATGTCCACCTGTAAATGCTAGTGTTAATTCCGGTGTCTACGAAGACATCTCTTATGTCATTATTATGACGTAGTTATAGTTATGTCTAAGTTTTCTCCCTTTTTTAAATATTTGCCATTACTGTTTCTATAGATATACTACGACGTAATAATAGTTTTAAAAGAATAAGTCTCGGGCAGGCAGAAGCATAAGGGTAACATTATAGATTTTAGAATAAAGTCTATAATAACATTTTAATTTAATTATAAGTTCCCTTCGCATAGATGCAGTATTTCCGCCAATTGTTTAGCCAAAACAAATTTCACCTTCACTGCCATTTCCTTGTAGAAAGCTTTTCCCTGCCGCACGGGCAGCGTACTGATCTCGCTGACTAGGTATTTAATTGAGAAAGACAAACAAAGAAGATTCTACCAGTAGATCTTGTCATAGTTTTATTATAACCTGTGTTTGTATTTTTATATTTAGAGTAATTTTAAGCATAGAATATTGTTGTAATTGTTTCTTTGAGTCCAGTTTACGTCTGGGTTGTCTGGAAGTAACTACCATTAGCAGTTATACCACCCTTTTAACTGTTTTGTGATGTAAATAAGGTTTTTTCTCGAACCTGAGCGCCGTTCTTAATCAGCAACTGTGCCACTGGCACCCTGTCTTCTTGCGCAGCCAGGTGTAACGCTGCCAAACCATTTTTGGCCTGCTGGTCTACCTCAGCATTTTGTTCCAATAACAGTGCGCACATCTCCGTATGACCCTGTTTAAATGATTGTTATTAAGTACCCGCCATTCATTGGGGAAACAATTTATTGTAATAAAAGCGTAACGCTTATTTAAAAATAAAAAGGATTTAGATGGTATAAATATTATTTAAATAATTTTACGTGTTATTTAATTGATTATTTTAATTGTATCTATGTTTCATGCATTCTTATGTAATGAAGTTAGATGTTCTGTATTTTCATTTACTCTTATATTTGTATTCCTGCTTTATAAATCTATTTCTTAAATGATATATTATGTTATGATAATAACATGAGCAGTGTTGGCTTGATGATTCGCCTTTCAACCTTGAATTTCTACGTTCGTATTACAACTGTGCACTAATTGATTTTTCATTCTAAGTGCACATTGAACTTGCTATGGTGTGGTATGGTACGAAGGCAAAACATCATGAAGAAACCGAAATCCCTTAAACCCCAAAATCTATGGCGTGTGTAATGGTAAAGAAGGCTGATCATTTATTTATACTAGAAAATCCTATTTATGATAAAGGTGATTAACTACCTGTTGTGCTGCCAAATGAAGTGGAGTAAATCCAGCCTTTGATTCTGCATTTGTCAACGCTCCGTATTCCAGGAGAGTAGCCGCTGTTTCCATTTGGTTCTTACGAGCAGCTATATGCAGTGGTGTATGCCCGTTCTTTGCCACAGCCTACAAAGGTACAAAATATTTTTAGATCTTATAATATAGTTTATTGCCACTTGTGATATTTTAATTGATTGCTTACAATTTATATGAAACTTAGTTTTGACCGTTGTAGTATAATATATATATTTGTTATTAATTGTTTATGTTTCGCCCAATCCCAACGTTGCTACGTCAGCTCTATATTGAGCTCTGATATTGAGAGAGTTACGAGTTTATTGAATTTGCGTTCAAAACATCGTAGAAGAAACGTATCAGAGCTGCACAGATTGGCGCTGGTGTGTTTTTTAATGCCTTCAAAACAATTGAATCACACATTTGATGTGTCGTATAATGTTAATTATAGTTGTTTAATAAAAAGATACCTTGGCGTCCGCTCCCTTCTCCAGTAGTGTATTAGCAACAGCCTGCTGGTCATACTGAGCTGCGATGTGTAGAGGGGTCATGCCGTTCTTGCCGGCCTGATCTGGTGATGCTCCGTTTGCTAATAAGAGATTGGCCACCTAAAAGGAAATCAACGGATCAAATTTGATACTTTGTAGTCCATAAAAAACAATTAACTGTAGTCACAATCTCGTCTTGAGAAGTGTCAAATATATCACAAAGTTTCTTTTAAATATACCCAAAGTGCACTTATAAGTATTAAATAACAATGTTTTTATTTGTATTGGACTGTATTTGTAAGAGAATAAAATAATTTGTGTTAATTAGTTTATTTATATAAAAGGGGCATGATGATCTTATATCTATGTTTTGGAGGAGATACACTGAAACATACACAAAAATTAACTGCTTCGTTTTTTTTGCGTTTATTCTGTCATTTTAAGGTGGGAACTGACCAAAGTTACGAGGTGTAATGTAACATGTAATGTAATGTTACACAGCGAGCATTCGTGCAGTCAGTACGTCGTGTTACGGGGAAACCAGCGAGCAACGAGCCGCTCGTTGCTCGCTTTGAGTGCTCCACCCGGCTGTCGGTTTTTTGGCGAATCCTTTGACTGTTGCGCGGTTCAGTAATTACGCGTCGCACGTCGCGAGTGATCATGATAATGATTTTCTATAAATTGTGTCTTTTTTAAGTACTTTTGGTCCAATTAAATTCAACAGTTCTTCAAAATCGAGACCTGCGTACAAAGTTTTTATACTGTCCAGTAATCATTTGGTTTTTAATATTGCAATCAATAACAAACCACCTCATACGCCTGTGTTTTTAAATAAGTTTTATGTCCAGTAACATTTTTTCTTCTTCTTAATTTGGATGAAACAATAATTAAATAGAATGAAAGATATCAACATTATCAGTTATCACTATCACATCTCGACAACACTGGCGGCGCAAGTGGACCACAGAGTTTTGACGAGCATGTTACGCCGATTTTAGAACACAGCGTAACATGCTGGATGCGTAACACGCTCGATGCGAATGCTACATTACACCTCGTAACTTTGGTCAGTTCCCACCTTAATGTGAGTCTGAGTTTCAATATAAATTACATAATGAGTCGATATGTTAAAGTTAAATAAAAAATGGTTTGATAGGTTCTGTTACTAGATTGTTTGATTAATATTCTGGAAAACAGGTAACGATATGTTTAGGTAAAATAAAAAAGGTATATATTTCTTCTCATTCACCTTCAGATTTCCATATTTGGCAGCCAGGTGAAGAGCCGTGAACCCTTTTTTTGTGGTAGCAGTTAATGGTGCATTATGTTCGATTAACGCCGCGGCAACCTAAAAGCGTATAATTAATTTAATTAAGATAAAAATAATTGTACATAAGCAATAGATATTTTGAATTTAGAACTCTGGCGTTACAAATATTCAAAATTTTACTTACATCATGGTTATGCTGTTTAGCAGCGATGTGAAGTGCGTTATAATGGTCTGCAGTCATTGCCCGGACGTCAGCACCATGTTGCAACAACAACACTGCAATGTCAACATTGCCCAGTCGAGACGCGATATGGAGTGGCGTTTGACGCTCGCGGGCTTTTGCCTCTACGGCAGCTCCATTGCGGAGGAGAATTCGTATGATATCCGTCTGTAAAAAGGTAGATTGTAAAAGATAATATGTTTTTGTTTTAATAAAATATATAAAGTATGTACTTATTTGATAATAAATAATGTTAGTCATTAATATTAGTGACAAACTAAAACATCTAATTGATATCATAATAATCGCAAGACAACTGTGTGACTTCATTAAAGTAACTCGTCTTAGTAGAATTATAATTACGTATGAAAATCATGAATGGCATTTCATATTTATCTTGCCATCAATAACGCAATATATACAAAAAATCTAAATTAACAATAATTTATAAAATATAGTAGTTTATAATATGAGTACGTACCTGATTAGCTCTAGCAGCGAGATGTAAGGGTGTTTCTCCTCTAACAGTGGGTACATCAGGGTTGGCTTCATGCTGCAGCAAGTATATTACGATGTTCATGCACCCCATGAAGGATGCGACATGAAGAGGTGTCAGGCCGGATTCGGTGGTAGCTTGGATGCCTGGTAAATTAAAAATATATACCATTCGATTCATAAGTAATTTGTAAAAGAATATTTTATTAACATTCACGGGTTTTTTTTAGTTTAACTTAATGCTGCTGATATTTTTTAATTGGGAATTTAAATTAGTTTTATAGACAGTTTTTTTTAAAAATCTCTTTTTGTTACAAACATTACAAATAAGAACTTCAGTTAAAGAGAACAATAAATAATATTTAAATTTCTATTTATTCATTTAAACTTCAGAGCAGATGAATATTCTACATACAATGATACTCACTTGCACCATACTTTAGCAGAAGTTCGACTACTTTGATCCTGTTTTTCTTACAGGCAATGTGTAGAGGTGTAAAACCATTGAGGGCTCGTGCGTTGGCATCGGCATTACTGTAAAGAAATATTAATATAGTAACATAAGGTAATTTACATAACGCTGAACGCTTAGTGCTAACTGTACTAGAAAATTTCGAATGATTTAATTAGCATGCCTAATGTAAAATTAAAATTTAACAACAGTTTGCCATGAGTCCAAGAACATGTAGTTTATGCACAATTTATACCAAAACAACATAAAGTTTAAGTTATATTGGTACTTACTAACCTAAATAATTATTTGAAATAACCTCTGGAACTTTTGAACTGATATTGAAATTTTTTTTAGAATGTGACATGATTTACTTGTCCTGTAACCCCTTTCAATGCTCAAAACTTACCGGTCCAACAACAATTTAGCTACTTTAGCGTGTCCACAGTGTGCGGCGACGTGTAACGCTGTCAGGTAGTCCACGGTGACGTCATCGACTGGGGCTCTGCGACCCAAGAGGACACGGGCGGCTTCCGAGTGGTCACCTTGAGCAGCCATGTGGAGTGGTGCTAGACCATTCTGGATGGATAAAAATGTATAGAAAATAATGATCAGTATAATAACACGATGCACATGTCGGGCCATTCTTATAATATTTTTTAAATTAGTAAAATTATTTATTACATAGAAATTATTTGTATGCAGATATCGCTTAGTAGGTAGGTCCTGGATTTAGGATTCGCGACGAAAAAATCTTTATTTCTGGATTATCTTTCTTTATGGAATTTGATATGAATCATCATATCAAATTCCATATAGTATTAAATTGATCAATGACTTTGTAATCAACTAAAAATAACGCACTATAAAGATAACTTACCTTGCTTTTACTGGTAATAGGTGCTCCTCTATCCAACAAGGCTTCCACCACTCTCTCGTGACCAGAACGTGCTGCACAGTGCAAGGGTGTCAGGCCGTCTCTAGTGCGAGCTTCTACGTTAGCCCCATTATCGCATAAGAGAGACACCATGTTGTCTTTTCCTGTAGAAAAGATTTTTTATTTTCTTTGCCCTTTTGTCCTTCATCGTTGTTGGATAATTTTAAAAACTAGCTTGCGCTACGATGACTCAATCAATATCTATTTCGATAATACTTATATATCAATAGTTCTATTTAACTTCGTTAATTACAATGACCTGTATACCAATTTAGATATCTTTCTTTAGTCTGTGTAGCCTTATTTAAACTATTAAACCTTAAACTATTTTCGAAATAAAGTATTGTTTTTAATTAGAAAGCACACCCTAAAATTTCACGACTTAATACATACTCGTGCTAACTTTTATTCTACCTTTGCACCATTATTACAGTACCATGTTATAAGAAACATACCCCACTTAGCAGCAACATGCAAGGGACAGATGTTATGCTTAGCAGCACAATTGACATCAGCTCCTTTAGCCAGGAGTAGACGGGCGACTGCCTCGTTTCCATAGTGAGCTGCGATGTGTAGAGGTGTAAAACCGGATTTTGACGTTACGTCTGGATTGTGTTCATTCTGAAAGAAATAATTTATCATTTCTACTGCAAAAAAATAAAGAGATGGCACTATAAGAAGATTCAGGACAAAAATATTCAAACAGTAACGTAATTAAAGATAACGTCTGCCAGAAATTATTTTTAATCGAAATTTTGTATATAATATACAAAATATTATGCAACTTTAATTCATACATTCCACTAAAACTTAGGTTTCCTAGAAAAGCGGTGCCGTTAACTAACGTACCTACTGTGTATCTCTCAAACAATTGACCGACAGTTTTGGATATGACGTTTAATCGAGTTAAAATAAATTTTAGTATTGTTTTATTTGGTCTTTGGTTTCTTTACCTCTAGTAGTAAATTAGCTGCCTTGACGTCATCTTTCTTGGCAGCAATGTGAAGCGCAGGAAGACGGACCCTGCCTCGAGTATCAGCCTCCAAGAGAACGGCCACTACCTTCTCGTGGCCTTGTTGCATCGCAACAGCCAGGGGAGTAAAGCCATCCTGCGATAAAAGTGAGTTTTATTCAAGACTTTTTTGCTTTATATACTGCGCAGTCGAATCGGTTTGTTTCAAAAGAAATTACGCAAAACGGATTATTTAATTTTTTTTTATTTAATATCAATTAAATATTAGTGATCGTCATGTATTTAACAAGTAACGGTACCTACATTTAATTTATTTTAAAAGCCTTCTTTTATTGAATTATTATTTTTCTTTACCTCTGTAGCCAAACTCTGGTTAGCTCCATTGGAAAGTAGAAATTTGACAACACCATCGTGGTTTTCCTGTGCTGCCATGTAGAGAGGAGTGAAACCATTCTGCGATTGGATGTTGACCTGAAAGAACAATAAGTTTTAAATAAAACCGCTAAACAGAAGAGTGAATTTTACAAAATAATAAACCGTAATATCCATAAAAATATCTGACGCAGGTGAATATTACGTTTACGTTTTATCTTAATCTTTTGAAAAAGTCTTGTTTGTACGTATTGTAATACAAACCCTTAAGGTATAGTCTACGCGATTTATTTGACACGGGCAATATAATCAAACTGAACAGTTCAAGATTGAATATAATTTTTTTGTTTAAATAGAGTTTCCATAAAAAATTACTTTTAAATCTGTGTTGCTATCTCTACTATATAAAAATAAGTCGGGTTTTCCTTCCTGACGCTATAACTCCAGAACGCACGAACCGATTTCCACGGTTTTGCATTCTTTGCAAAGGTCTCGGGCTCCGTGAGGTTTATAGCAAAGAAAATTCAGGAAAAATTTCAACAGAAAAGTGGGATCACCAAACGAAATGTTACATAAAAGAAGCCATTTGGTGGCGGACGCGAACGGAGTTCGCCGAGTTTTCTAGTGAATCTATAAAGATACATTTACAACCTAAAATGCAATCGTTGACATTTTTCGCATCCATAGATTTGCTTTGAAGCATTTAGCATAGTCATTAAACCAACGTAAGAGTTCCGCCGAACCAATAATTGGTTTAGGTTGGAAGGCTTTCCATACAAGCATATTAAAAGAACAGAAATATGGTTCTGGCAAAATTGATCTAACGCTACACACACTAGGGAGCCCCTGTGTTGTGTCTAACTAGATTACAATTATGACGTACATGGTGCATGTTTAAAACATTTTTTAAGTTATACTTCTTTAGGCGCGTTATGAAAAATTGATGAGAGTAAAATTTTATGATGCGCGCGCACCGTGACACAAAATTAACAGAATGATGTTGCCCACGGAAGATGCTACGGCATTGGACATAATTTAAAAACAACATTCGAATAATAATAGAATTTATGTTACACTTAATGTAAGAAAATAACAATAATTATTTATGTATTTAATTTTTCAAATGTAAACTGAACTTTATTGACTATAATGACTCCTTTTCCAGTCTTTCATTATTTAATTGTAATTAATTATTTGCATGCAATCAAAAACTATTTTTTATAATGCCAAAGAAGTATAACTTTTTACACGCGTACATAAGTACAGACACCCTTTTTTAAGAGAAAGTAGTGTGCTACTAGTTGTGTGTACCTGCACTTAGTGATACATCTAATCAATTAAAAGGACTATAATACCTTAAATATGCTTGAATGTATAAGTATCTGAAATCTATTTTAAAATAGTATCTTTACTGTATAAGTCAATATAAAAACACATCACCTGAGCCCCATTTTGCACAAGTAGTCGTACGACAGCTTCTTGTCCAGCGAGTGATGCGATGTGCAGGGCTGTGTTGCCCTTCTTAGTGGCTGCATCAATCGACGCCCCGCGCTGCAGCAACTCCTTCACTACTTCCACATGTCCGTCTTTAGATGCAAGATGAATTGCATTCAGGCCGTTCTGAAGTAAAACGGCTTATTAGTATACGATAGTATACGATCATGATGCGGTGTTAAAGAAGCTAGGTGCAGTGTATTTAATAATAATAATTAAATATAGTATAATAAGGCGACACTCTTGGGCCGTGGAGTTCAAGTGCACAAGCGCTAATTAAATATTTAACTTGGCGCCTGGTAGATAGTACCGGTAACCCTAGAGCTGGTGCTTTCCTAGCTCAATAAATTAGTATCGCAATACAGCGAGGAAATGCTAGCAGTATTAAAGGTACACTGCCACAGGAAACGTAGTTTTATATTTATCATTTTTTTTATAAATATTATTATCAATATGAAAGTTAAGAATAATGTAAATACTATTTATTTATGTGTTTTGTTTAAAATCGTATAATAAGGTTGTAAGTAGTTATCGGAAAAGGTTTTGGTATGCTATTTCACATTTTCCAAACAATACCTATACATGTAGAAGCACGTAGTTTGTGAATGTAACGGGGAATTCGACTCGACTCGCGCGCATTCTGGACACGGAGAACTATAATATTTCAGCGATGCAATTTGGAGAGACTTGTCGCAACGCTAATTCGAGAAAAATTTGACGTGCCCCATTATATGAACAATAATGAAGATTATTAAGCGTGACTTACATAACACTCAGTAGTAAAAAGGTTAATTATAATATTAGCTGACTCAATTCCTAGAAATGTGGAAGGAACACGCGATTTCATCACGAACATAATCCGGTGTGTTTATTTTACTATGTGGCATTCGGTACGGTATGGTACGTCTTTTAGTACGATTTATTAGTCTAGACTGTAATATTGTTAGAAATAGAATTAGACATAATGAAAAGATCACAATGGTGGATGGATGGAATACATAAAGATACATTTATAGCGATAGCGAGCTTGGTTTACCGATATTAAGGAATTGGCTATAAGAGTCGTACCGGGGCAAACGTTTTTCTAATAATATGATTAGACAACACACAAAAAAAGCAATTGACTAAAAGTCAAAAACTGTTAACGTGAAATATACCACAAGCACTATCTTGTTGCTGATTGTCTTTGAATCTCCGTAGATACTTACTCTAGTGTTTAACGCAAATTTTAACCCAAGTGGCGAATAATCTAATGACCTTGGTCTATTTCTGGCGAAATAATAATTGTTCGGGTGGTACGTACATAAGATTGAATTATTTTTAGGGTCTGTTTCACAATGTATGGATAAATTACCAAATAGCTATGCAACACATAAATTATTTGGAAGATAAATTGGGCTATTTGACACTTCATCGGACTCATAACTTATGTGACGAATAGCGCTATCTGACAGTCGTGAAACGCAACAATAGTGTTTATCCTACCAATAAGTAATAAATAGCTAATTCGGAACTTATCCGTACATTGTGAAACAGACCCTTAATGTCATAAAATAAAGGCCTTTGAAATAACTTTAAACAGGTGCAGAGATGTGTCTACCCTATGCCCCATTAGAAGAAGAGAAGTAGCTCCAAAACTTAACATAATATTTGATTTTATATAGTTCACTTATAACCTACACATACTCAATGTATGTGTAGGTTAAAACTTAGTTTAACATTACATTCCACGGAATCTTAACCAGCCGATGATTCGATGTTCAAATACTATAATGTTTTGCTGGTTTCACTTAACATCAGGTGAGCCTCCTGCCCGTTTGCCCCCTGTTCTATAAAAAAAAAGTCACTTACAGCGTTGCTAACGTTGATGTCAACCCCTTGCTCCAGCAGACTGATGATCTTATCAATTTGACCTGCGCGCGCGGCGCGAAGGAATGCCGTGCTGGCGTCCGCCTGTTGACAACAACATTTTATTTAATAAAATAAAGTACACGAACATAATTTGTCTTAGAATAATCGTACTAAAAAAAGGGGAAAGCTGAAACTACGTTTTACATAATCTTGTGTTTACGAGGAAAGTTAGACAATCTGGAGTTCCATATTGTGTAAACAATTGATGATGTTTTAGTTTTGAAGCTATTCATATAAATCGAATGGACTATGATACAATGCTATATATTTTAACTGATCACTAAACTGCTATATAATATAATATACATATGTTCATATGTATATTATATAAAGATATAATAGAGAAGTGTCTATTTTTTTAATACTCAACAATTCTGTCTTCAATTAATAAAATATCACAATTATATCCACGAAGAGGTAAAAGCACTGGTAAGATTTCCAGCAAAAATTAGAAATACAACAAACTATATGTTTTTTTATTGAGACTGCTCTATTATTTATTATTTATGGTTACAGGACTTCATATAAATTAAATTAAATAGCTATCATCTGAAAGTATATCATCACCAAAAAACAAAATAGCTCGTCACGGAAAATTATAGTAAAAGCATTCGTAGTAAACTACTGTAAAAAGATTCAACGACCTGCGGCAATCAGTACAATAATTACGACGTCACCCCATAGGGCTTTGTTTAACCCCGGTAGGGTTACACACTTGGGCTCACACATAATGTCGGTGGTTTCTTTAAGCTCTCGACTTTGCTATTGGAAAATAGGACTTCATTATTTTTATTAAACTGCCTTTTTTAATAAGTTTTATCGTTTTATAGGTACAGCTTATAATAAAAGGTTGCTTTATATATTTCAGGGAGCTGCCGTGCGATTCTGTTAATCCGTGAGTTCACCTCGCACTAACAACGCTCCCTTCGTCACTCACGTCATTTTTGGAATCTCATGGTATTCTGTTAAGCAATTTCACATTGTCTTGACAAGCGAAGGGAGCTTGTAGTTTACGTATTGTTTATCAGAATGCCAAATCGTAAAATGACTGCTTCACGACTGATTTGAGCGCGACCGCCGCTGTGAATACCGCTGTGAGAGTTCGAAAAGTGAGTTACAGAATCGCAAGGCTGTGCTGGCTTAAGAGCGTGCTCTCAACACAGGTGGTGTTCTCTAATAATGGCTGTGCAATAATAGAATTGTCTTTATATGTACGGTGAAGTAAAACATCGTGAAGAAACCGATTACTAAATTGCCTATATAGAAAAATTAATAAACACAATATTGCTTCCAGGAGTTAACGTTGTAATTTGTTTTTGTAGCGTCGAATGCTGCTACGAATATAAACGTTTATTTATTTGTGTCAAGTAATAACATTTCATCAAAATTAAATGATATTTATTTAACATTTACGTTTATAGTTGTCCTTGAGCGGTCTCTGGACGATATCGCATTACGTCATCTTTGTCACTATTAATTTGAATTATTTCAAAAAAAAAAAACATTTATTTTGTAAATGATTTTGTTAGATTTTGTAGACTTAAAGAAATGATTCGGAACCGCGCCATGTTCTTTGTAAAATAATCTTTATAGAAGAAAATTCGTTAATTCGAAAATTCGTTAAGAAAATTTGTCAGCCCCATAATTTTTACTGCTACAGAAAGTTGGCCCAAACTGGCGTCAATATTTATACCAAGAGGGTGTTTCACCCCAAGCCAGAAATAATTGCTCACGTGCCCAGACACAATCCTACTTAGTCATGCATATGACGTCATTACATAACTTGAAACCTAAATCTTTGATCTAAAACAAGATGCAAGCCGACTGTCAAGTGTTTTTTAACTGAAAAAGTAATGTTTCCGTGGTTGTTATTTATATTTATTAAGTTATATACGATAATACTCGTGCCCTTAGCACAAATTATGCGATAGTTTCATCAAGTATTCATATGTTTAATAATGACAGTTTTTGACTCGAATGAATTCGATGTATGTATGGGGCCTATTTGGAACGTACGCTATTACTGCATCAAATTCCATCCCTCAAATACCTTCGCAGGCGTATTCGGAACGAGTCCACTGATATTTCCCGCATCTCACGAGCCAAGGTGTTGTAAAGACTCGCTCCGAAATAACTTAAATTTTGCGACCGTATTCGGTTTTGATTTTAACTAGATTTATGTGATCAGTTGGGTCGGGTTGGAATGTGGCAGAGAAAGAATCTAAGTAGATTGAATGCCTATAGAAGGGTCAAGTTAGACGAACCCATACCCGATGAGCATACATGGTGAATGTCATAAAAGTGGATGAAATGAGAGAGGTATGTCAGGACTGTAGCAAGTGGAGATTGTCGTCTCTGCCCACCACAATGGCGTGATAATATAAATAAGTAAATGTGATTACTGTTATGCCGGCGACGTGTGGGATTAAAGTAAAAAGTAAAAATTAATGCTTGTATGTATGTATTTAGGTATTTTTAAACTAAAATGCATGCTGTGTATTTGTGCAACTGTTGTGTTTGTGTCAGTTTGACAGTAGCACGCTTCGAGATTTTTGTACATGAATTTATCGCTTTTACTATTCCTGCTAACGATTTACCGTTAGTGGATTGATTATGATTTAGTTTCAGGACGTCTCTGGTACGGTAATGTATCAAAGCTTCAGGTTTCACGGATACCGGTAGCGAATAGTAACTCACGCGATACTGATTAATGTTATTTTTATCTGTAGCAAACTGAATTTAAATCTTGACATACAAAATTGTGTCCTCAAAGTTATTTTTTTTAAATATGTAAATGCTTTTATTTTAGGGGTTGTATTAATAGACAAATTTAATTTATTTGAAGAAGAAATGCATTAATTTCCTCACCCCATTTTATTTTATAGCTTTTTGCTTGACTGACGAGTTACGATGACTATTCGAAAAGACCCTTTTCGACTTTTATGTAATGTATATGTGAAACTTGATAGTTTACTTGGCTTTTAGATAACTATAGGTATCTAGGTGACGTTAATATGTGTCCTAGCAGACCATATTTTATCTATTTATTAATTAAGATGAGTATAAACTATATATATAACGAAAAATTTTGCTTACGCAAAATTAGTACACACTGTGCATTTTTAATAATACAGTATTCTAAAACATTAAATATGAAAAAGAAATCAGGCTTAGGTACAAAAAAAAAACAAAAATGTCAATCCCTGCAAATGTTTATAATTATTTATAAATACTATATTACAAATGAATGCGTGGCAACACTGGCAAGTAATGTACGAACTTGCTCAGTTATTTTCATCCAAAGCTCTTTAATATCTCCAGTTTTCAGGTCTATATAAATAATACTGTAATTAATGTAAACTGGAGGCAGAAAACATATAAGCTAATTAATAAGGCTAAGCTGGTAAAAGCTGGCATACACATGCACACTATGTTCAAATTAAATATATCATTCGTTAAGTTTATTAACTATTTGAAAAGGGACACGATAGCGATAAAACAAAACATTATATATTTATAGTTTATATAAATAAATTTAAAATAAAAATTCTTGATGTAATACATATATATCCGAAACATAAATAGTTTATGAATTATCATAAAATTAGGAACATGATTAACACGACAGGACGTCTTAAGGCCATACGACTTCAATTTGAAGAAAGTGGAAGATTTGTGAAATACCGTTGTAATTAATCACCCGTATTTTATAACTTTAATCTTAAAGCTACTTTCAAGAGCTGTCAAATCCTTTTTCTATTTAAACTTTGATATATTTGTCTCTAGAGTTTCGGATTAGACTAAAAAATTCTAAACTAAACTTAAATAAGCTTGCGTTCTGATTCAAAACGCGAGTAAAATAATAGACAAATCGATCGCTGTACTCTTATCTATACAATCAAAACTTTCCAAATATAGAACCCCAATTCTACCCCAAAGTAGCAATTCCAACCCCAAACCTATGACGTATAAAAACAACCTATTGATAACAAATAGGACGACAATAGATGGCCCTCTGTGTCCTCAGTAAATGGGTCGGAACCCTGACGATATTTATAGAAGAATGCATTGATGTTGCACAGATTTCTGCATACGACAATTTCCTATAGAAATATAACAGTTCTTTTACAGTTTACAGTTTTGTTTTACGACCGCAGTACACATTTCATACATAATTTTAATTGAACTCATTCGCCTAGTAACTTTCGGACAATGTAATAAAAAGATTTCAATAGCTCAAGGGAAGTTACAGAAAATCTTAGATCTTTTTGTACTAACTAAATTCATGGTACGGCCCCCAAACCACGGAGTAGTATTTTTTATATACGTACCGCAAGTAACCCGTATTGATATAAAAGACGCCTTAGACCGAATAACTTTTTGGTTTCGCTACGACTCTAACTCCACCAATTCGGATTCTAGACGAATCAATATTTGTATGCTTATATTGTGTACTTACTACTTAATTCAACGATAAAGAGATATAGATATATATCTTTTATTTATAAATAGATATATTGCCTATTTATATAAAGAATAAATTATTTTAAAAAATCGTACTATTATTTACAAATAAAAATTACAAAACTGTTTCGACGTTTTACATACTTCATGGCAAGCTTGGGCAAGTTTGTAGTGATTTTGTTCCAAATTTACTTTTATATATTCAAAAATACTGAATATTGAAGAAGTCTATTGTAAGATTATCAATCTGTCCCTCACAATGTACTATTCAAATATTTTCATTAAAAACTACTGTAGCGTCAAAGCATTGAATGAAAATATGAAAAACCACTTCAATTGTGTGTTTGTTACATTCATTCATGGGGTTTCATCATTGAAATATTTTTATAATTTATTCGTTACATAATTCTTAAATTTAAAAAAATTAAATAAAAACTTATAATAATATTCTTGAATGTCACCTTACTGCAGTTCATTCAAATTTTGTGTAAAATTTATAAAGTATATTTTAAGACTGAAATATATTTAGTTTATACGCGTGTATAAATTCGGCTTTCAAGAAACGTGTAATTAGTAACATTACCCGTTCATACAATGACCTCAACCTCACCTTTAAATATTTATTATTATTTCTTTATATTAGGACTTATTTTACTTTAAGCCATCATTAAGGCAATATTTCTAACTCAAACTCAAAATAACGTTATTCATATACATATGTTGTATATGAATAACGTTATTTTAGTTACTCGTATATTCATATAACAAGTACACTTATGAACGTCAAAACAGATATTCTAAATTTACAATTACTACAAGTCAAGGGCGTAGAGCGGGCAAGAAAAACTGGCAAGAAACATTCCGCCACTCTTTTTAATCGCTAAGTTTTGAGTCATACAAATGAACTAGAGCAAATCAATCCCAAGGATTAGGATCATTTAAATATTCGTCAAATTTATAAAAAGCTTTATTGATTAATTTACTTTTAACGAGAGCTTTGAATTTATTTAGTGATAATTTATAAATTTGGAGTTTGTTGTAAAAACGAATACAATTTCGATATAAGTGGTTTATCTTCTGGAGCCTGGTTGGTCGGACGCTCAAATTATTTATGTTTCAAGTATTATACTGTAATTTATGTAACCTGTTGATAATCGACTATGTGGGATCACGGTTTTCAATACTGTGGTAGCCAAACGACAAACCATTTATAACTTACATTTTCCGTAATACATAGATGATATTTTTTCACAAGTAGGTCTTGGACTACTACAGGAGAGAGCAATCGAATAATCGAGGTAAACGTTAAATAAAAAGATACCAATTTTGCGTTAAGAAACTGCTTTAAGCTATCAAGCTTCAACAAGTCAATTTGCAAAACTTCTAAGCACAAAAATGGACTTCTGATTGCGTATCAACGAACTAAGACCTCAATAAAAGCTAAGCATGACTATTCCTTTGTTCAGTAATTATACAGTGCACTTCTCATAATGCGTCTGCAGCTTTGAAACCGTTCACAAAGCGTCTAGCATTCTACCAGACAAACTGAGCTTTGTTTTCATATTGTGGAGCTTAAAGGCTAATGCCCCAGACAAAAGCTAATATGAATAATGAAATTTAATGTGTTATTGACTGGATAAAACTAAAAAGTAAATGATATTTGAAAAAGATTTGCAAACGGGGTTACATGTAATATTATAGAATTCTTAAAAAATATGTGATATAAAAATCGAGAGATACAAATTATAAATTTTATTAAACATATTTCATATTTGTAAAAATACAGTATTTACAATTTTTTAACCTACAAATTAATAATAAAAATAGTTAAAAAGAAAATCAAAACAAGTTTTAAAAGTTTGGCAGTTTATTGTCTACTCATAAATTTCATATATGAAATCATTAATTTAGTAAGAACACCGGAGTATTTTATAGTTAGTTTCGAACCCTATAAAATTGTCCCATGTGTTTGAACCTTACATGAAACAGTAATTATGCACCCCTTTCTGATAAGAGTTAACTGCACGCGATGCAGTTCTGATAATGCTTGATTGATCGGGATGAAAAAAAAACATATTTCAAAACTACATATTTCATTTATGTAATTTTACTTTAAACATAATATTTATTCTATACAAAAATCCATTTTATTAATTTCTAAATATCAATTAGTATTAAGGACGTAAGTAATAACCTTATTTTTAAAAGTAGGGTAAGTTCCCAATGTTTCATGTTACACAAATATAAACAGACAGCCAACACTCCCCAATATTTACACAGCCTAATTACTGTATTCATAATTAAATATTCGTTAAGTACTAAATACAATATGGGCAAACTTAATTCCTTGTTAGTTCACGGATTCTGTTCCGAGGCATAAAAGATTTCAAAAGGAATTAACGGGCTACTTCTTAATTAAGAAATCAGATGACGGACTCGTGTTCCTAATAAATACATTTATTTTAAGTTGGTATTTTTCTTTAATTAACCTTTCTTTTTCATGCGGTAATTAAATAAATCAGTGGCGCTACAACCTCTTTAGGTCTGGGCCTCAGATTTCTGAATCTGTTTCATGATCATTTTTCAATGTAATAGGCAAGTAGGTGATCAGCCTCCTAACACACGCCGTCGACTTTTTGGGTCTAAGACATGTCGGTTTCCTCACGCTGTTTTCCTTCACCGTTCGAGCAAATGTTAAATGCGCACATAGAAAGAAAGTCCATTGGTGCACAGCCGAGGATCGAACCTACGACCTCAGGGATGAGAGTCGCACGCTGATGCCACTAGGCCAACACTGCTCATGCGGTTATATTACCTTTAATTATATTAGCTATAAAGGTCCTTTATTCCTCAAAAAACACTGTTTTGCACTGTTTAACTTAATTCTCAACTGTCTCTTTTCGTCACAGCGTAAACACAATTGGACAGAATGAGGCGACAACTACCTTAGTTAAAAGACTGAATTGAAGTTTTATGAATAACTAGCTGGCCTGGCGAACATCGTACCGCCTAACAGTCGATTATTTTTTTTAAATACTTATTCTGCTATTCGGGACACCGGTCTAGCTAGTAAGATAAAAAAAGAAAGTTGATAAGACAACAAATACATTATGTCAAAAAATAAAATTTACCTTCCCGGAACCCTTCCACTAACACCTGAACTTTATGATATGGTATTAAAGTTCAAATTGACTTTTAAGTATTATTACGAATCTTTTGTATGGGAATATAGAAAAGTGTTGTTTTTTGACTTTTTCACTCATTTTTTATAATTTTTCTCTCCGTAAGAACCATCCTAGTACTTCAAGGAATACTATAAAAAAAGAATTGGCCAAATTGGTCCAGGCGTTGTTGAGTTATGCGCTTACCAACACATTTTGCGATTCATTTTTATATTATAGATAATACATTTATTATATTGACTATCACTTCCGCTTGTACATACAATGGCTGTAAAATGATTTAGGACTGAGAATGATTCATTCAAGGGACTTCTAAAACCTCCTAAGAGGAGTTCAATATATATTTTTTAAATGTTGAACGTTCAAGAATTGAGAAACAAATGAAATCCGGAAAAAGAATGCGAGGAAATTGAATATTGAATTATTCATTCCCTTACGTATTGAAACATATGTTAGGTGATAGTTCAGGATTATGGGAAGCCCTACACCAATGCTAAGAAATCCGATACAAAGTCAAGGGCGTAGCAAATGGAGTGTTAATTGTATGGCGCCATTCAACCCGAACGGTATTATATGTTTCTTTCAATGTGTATATATTATCTAGCCACGAATATGCAACTTATATAAAATCCCGTAACCACCGAATAGGGGCATGGAACAGACATATTTCTGTGTTGGTGCGTGAATATTTTTTTGTCAACTTAGAGATCTTAGACGTGAACACTGAACCTATATTACTTAAGCACATAGATATATACAAATGTGGTGCATTTTCTTATTATTGGGTTAATTGAAAAAAAATGGATATAGGGGAATATGGTCCACACTGAGGTTATAATAGACAGCATAAAAATTTATTTATGGAAGCCTAGTACGTATACTAACACATCAATATCGTTTCTGAAATGTAAAAAGAAAATCAATTTTCTTCCACTTTATAGGCTATTTATGCACTAATTTGAAAGCTATAACAATGATTAAGTTCTATATTAAACTAACCCAGTTTAAACCATTAACAAATTGCCAGACCCTAGAATTTTTAATACTATTTAGACTTTAATTAGGCCTTCCATTTAAGCCCTGTTCATAACGTTTTTCATTTATTTTGGAGTCTCATTAGCATTCAAACATCTGCATAAAATGTAATTCATTGAAATCCTTAATTAGTTAAAACCATAAATCAATATTAAATAGAACATAGAGTATAGTCCTTATTAATTGACTTTTCACGTTTCATCGAGCGTTTTTAGTTTTTTTTATTATTTGTTTGATTCGGTTTGATCTCGTTCAGACAGAGTTAATTTAATGAACGCTACAATATTAAGATAGTGATAACCTAAATTCTATGAAAATACAGTTTATTTAATGAAAATTTCATAATTACATGGACCGGCCCAGTATAATAAAAAATTGTAATACACCATTATTCGCTAACAGAATAAAGAATGTTTTAATATATTTATTCGAATAAGGAACTTTTAGAACGGCATACAAAAACGAGAAACAATTTAATTTTGTATTCGACGAATAGTGACTTGGGTATCAAAATCCAAACCAATTTTGACGTACCGGTCAGCACGCTATTCTGGTTTCTGAATCTTAGCCTAAAACTTCCAATATCCAGTTCCAATAACTTCAACATAACAACATAGAGCTTTAATTAACAATTTCAATATATTTATTTAAAGACGCAGCACTAATGAAGCAAAGTAAGGACAATATTGCTTGTGAATGATTTAAAACACCGGCGCAATTTTGACAATTGAGGAAAAAGATACAGCCTAAACGAACGACACCGAATTTATCGGTTTTGTAATATATTGCGAAGAGTTGCTATGACTATAGCTGAAATTCAATACAATTTTTTCTAATTTCTTAATAGCGTTCATATTAAAGTCATTTGCTTCCATAACATTGGCAATACGCCAAGTTTCAGGATGTAGGGCTTTGGCACTGTTTGGAAATTCAGGTCGTCATTTGTCAAGCATCCATTGTTCTTTAGTAAGACGAAGGGTGACTGTAATGATGTCATTACATTCAAAACAGGACCCTTAAAAGCACTTGTGTTTTGAAAAATTGTAGAACCATTCATTGTTGATTCAAATGTTTTGTAATTTGTCGTCTTTTTGTATTTCTTTTTTTTAAATTTGTCTCTGGACAAAGACATATAACATTACTAGCCTAAATTGATACTAATAAGTAATTTAAATCTTACCTAATTTACTAAAAACTATATTTTATCATAAGAAAGTGTCCAAAAACTCTACTTACAGTCTCCATTAAGAGGAAGTCACTCTGTTAATGTGAACTATTTAGATATTATTTTTCCGCTAGTATACTCATAAAATATTCACGTAAAAAACATTCAATAGCTATTTGAGGCTTATAGAGTTATATATAAAAGGGTGATTGAGTCTTAAGTGCAAAACTAACTCCCATCAATTCTATCTGATATATTATACTCGTACTTATACACTTTCGTTTTGAATCTTAGTAATAATATGCAAATAGTATAGTTCTCATGCCCAAACATTTGATACCGTGAACGTGCAAATGAGGTATGCCAGGAACACTGAATGGATAAATGGATATTTCTCTCCCTTCTTGGTCTACTCCTTTGGGAAAATTGTGTGAATAAATAAAGATAAACGAGCAACGCGTTTCGCCTGAGTAAGAGATCACCGCTACGTGTAAATCTATCTATTTTTATATATATATACTTACTTTTACTACCATTTATTACTTATATTTATTAACGTTATTATTTAAAGATCGTAGATATAAGGACATATTAAATAATTGAAATATAACTTTGAATAATATAACGTTTTCAATTATATTAAATATAAACTACTAAACTGCTATGAGATTGAATTTTAATAAATTATCTACAATGCGACTATATTTAAATAATAAAAATAGTTAATTTATCAAGTCAATCTAAGTTATCAAGGGTTACGGGACAGGTCTGAACCAAATTAAGTAAATGCAGCAAACTACTGTGTGAACAATTAGGACAGTTAAAAACTCCCTTTTGAAAATAAAATTTCGAATTATACGAAAACTTACTAAACATTCCGCTTGAACCTTTCATAGCAGAACTTTTATTATAATAACTACAAGTGTTTTTAATTTAGCTGAATTGAAAATTCTTTAACAAACTCAACTCCTTTTGCTATGTCGATTTGAAAATATATACTCTCGTATTCTGTATTTTTTATTTTAGTTAACAAATTTTGACATCTGTGCTGTCATCTGTCAGTTGTCAATAATAAGATAGTTCTTAAAGTCGAACCATAAGCCTATAAATAATATTAAAATCTGGAACAAGTGTCACTGCTTTGACTTTCATTGTACCTACGCAAGATCTGTGGAGATTTTTATAATTTGACTTATAATTGCAGCATGCTTGCGGTCCGAGACCAGACGGAATATCTGAGTGAATTTCCACAACGGAAACTGATGTCGCCGGCGACAGATTCCATTAGGGTAGCTACATTAATACAATTGTTTTGCTTTTTCTGCTGGATAATTGAACGTTAATATTAACTCTGAAATTTTAAATATGGATGAACGAAGTTAGCTACGTGAGTAGTGAGTAGCGCTAGTATGTAAATTGAATATTTATTTATTTAATACTCATTCTAAAACATTAATGTTAAATAATGACGGCAAAGGCGATCTTGTCGCCCGAAAACTTTCTTACAGGCAACATTTGTGCTGGAAAAAGACAAAGAGTACCGAAAAAAGCAAATAATATCAACACAATTTATTTGTAATTTACTAAGCACCTAAAATTGTATAGCAGACCGTACGTACAAAAATGTTTTAAGAAATCAAGACTCAACCAGAAATGTATGCTGTAGCTTAAAACTTATTATAAATCGTAAGTCAATAAAATAAAAATGATTGAACTAAGAAATATCTCAATACTATAAAAAGCATTCTATATTCACTTCTTTGTAATAGAATTATCACATCGTAGCAAATAAAAATGAACTTTGTCTTACATATCCATAGTTTATATATTATCCAAATTAAAATATACATTTAGGCATACTTAAAAAGCTAATCAATAAAATAAAAATGATTAAACTAAGAAATATCTCAATACTATAAAAATCATTCTATATTCACTTCTTTGTAATAGAATTATCACATATCAAATAAAAATCAACTTTATCTTACATATCCATAGTTTATATATTATCCAAATTAAAATATACATTTAGGCATACATAAATAGCTAATCAATACTTATATAAAAAATAGTGCCCTTGACCAGGCTTTGCGCTTTGCGGTAACTTACCTGACTAGGCGTCGCCGGTTCAGTCGTCATGTCTGTCCCTACTTGCTTTTCGCTGACATGTACACAAAGCTAGGCTCAGCTACAGACTAGACCCGACCCGGACGTATCGATCTAAGTCTCACCGAATCAAAATGTCCTCACCATTATGAAAATCCGTAAAAATTAATATCGCGACGACATTCAGAACTACTACACTAAGCAACAATTAAAGCTGAGGCATTATAAACAGCATATTATAATTTATTTTAACAAGAACACGAGCTAGTTGTTGCGTTTGAGACGTAACCGCGGGGGTGTAAAAGAATTTTGCCGGTAGACAAGTGATTTGGGTGGGGTGGAAATAGCGCGCCTGCGCGAAATAACGCTGTGTGCGTGAATTGCGTGTGTACGGACCGATACACTTTGACCTCCCCCTCTGAATTTTCGCCTCAGAGGAGAACGGCGTTTGATAGGGATGAAAGGTCAGGCTAAAGTGGTTTTATTCACAAATACAATCGATAATGCAGACAGCTCAGGAAATATCAGACACGTTGTCGGGAAGACAAAGCGATTGCAAAATGTCAAATGTATACCGAATTTAACTGTTCTGCCTTTGATTTATAATGCGATGATCCTATCATATTGTTTTTCTGTTTAGCTCTGGAATAAGAAAATATGCTTGCAAAAGATATATATAATATAATATATCTAATAGATTAGCTTTCAATTCAATTAATTATATATTTTCAAGTAGCACTTCTGTATACATATAAATAACATTACATTAACAATAAATGTAAAGAAAAGACTTACCGCTGATTCTACGAGAGATTTATGTTAGTCATTAAGATAGTTCTACTTAATTTTTTTACCCTGAGATGAAACCTAAACCCATTTCGTAAAGTACAGACCTGCGATTCTGTAACTCACTTTTCGAACTCACACAGCGGTTTTCGCATCGGCGGTCGCTCTCAAATCAGTCGTGAAGCAGTCATTTTATGATTTGGCATTCTGATAAACAATAAACTGCAAGCTCCCACCTTTTCAGAATGCCAAATCATAAAATGACCGCTTCACGACTGATTTGAGAGCGACCGCCGATGCGAAAACCGCTGTGTGAGTTCGAAAAGTGAGTTACAGAATCGCAGGGCAGAAGAAAGATATAAACGTATAACGTGTACAATTCGTAAGTCAGGGCGAAGAAACTTATAATACACTGACCAACATTTACAGAAAAAATCCTAGTAATGGCTCCCTAAGAAATAAAGCCAACGATTTTGCAATCAAGCCAAAGCCAAGCAAAGCCAAATATAGACAACCTTGGCTCATACAAGGAGGATTATGTCTATATTATTATTTATATGTCTACCGGCTCACGCCTAAATTATCACAGATGATCTTGTGCATTAAAATCTAATCTAATATAATTATCGTAAGGATATTTTTAAAAATCTTAAACTGTTACGTATCCCCATGGTAGTGTAGCTTTCTCAATGGTGGATTTACCAGCAGGTTAGAGCCTAGGGCGGCAATTTTGGGATTCGATTTTTTTTTGTTACCCAATAGAAATCAAACAGATTTTGACGTTTTCTGATGTTTTACAGAAGTCTGCAAACTTGTGCAACTGGTGTAGCAAACTTCCATATTCTAGAGTAAAATACCTAATCAGTAGTCCAGCTCTGCGCCCTCAGCTCACACAGCACACTAATAAGTGAAAAGAGCGAAATTGCAGAAAATGTATTTCCCTCTTACCGTATCAACTTATAATATGTCATTTCTACTGCTGGTTGCGAACTGGATGGTTCGTGTATAAATTTGGATTGAACGAAATCGTTGGATTGTAAAAATAATCTAGGACAAGACAATTGTAAAGGCAAAGGCAGCACAAACTTCACAGCCCCCACCTTGAAAATCTGTAAATCCACCACTGAGCTTTCTAAAAGTTTTCAAGCTTTAGGTTGCTTGTCCCTCTAGCAAGGCATGAACATGTCTTAAAACGTTACGATGTCATAGTTTACAGAAGCTACTACGCATTTAGAATACCATAATATATAGAATCATCAAAAACCGTAAAAGTCAAAATTATTAATTCAACTTTTATAAAGTGTATTTAGGTATTAGATTAATCGATTCCGCTATAAAAAGGTTGTTTAATACGATGCATATAAACCTAAAGAAAGCTTTAAGATATTCTGCTGTTTAAGATATTTTTGTTTGTTATTACATGACTTTCAACCGATGTATGAAACGTTTCAATTTGTTTAAATTATCAGTACGTTCCTGCAAGCGTAGGAACACACCGATACAAATGAATACCTTTTCGCAGTACTTCGCTTGTAAAAGGAATCACTAGGTACTGGACCGTCTAGGTCAGTGAACCTAAAACGCACGTAACACTGAATAAAAGATACTTTTTAAGTGCCTCTTGAGTCGCGTCGCCGTACCATACACACACACACATACAGCTTCCAGCGTGCCTAATCACACATCAACACTAATATTCTAAAGTTTTTCTGTACGTCTTTAAGACTTGAAAATATCTGTTTATCATCAGTATGTGATATGATAGGTTAGACTTAAATTACTTATCAGTCTTAAGTTAGGCTAGATTGTAATGTTCCATGATGTCTTAGTAAAGACACATGTATATAAAAAAAAAAATGAGTATGTGATAAAATATTTACAGGAAAACCTTTATACAAATATTTTATGGGAGCAATTTATTGATAATTTACCAAACTTATCATAGAAGGACCAACTCGAATTTCTCGTCCCTGTTGCTCCTGTTAATGTATGTTGTTGTGGTCGTAGACCCCAGCTATGCATCAAAGGGTTTTTTTTTTCATCAAATACTTATTTGCGAGGTATCCGGCATGTCATATCTTTCGAACTAAACATGACGAGTTACTAGTGGTAAAGATGCAAAGCAATTAAGGATGAGGTCTTTAAAGGTCTAAACTCTACTGGAACATAATTATTTCACGAATATAAGTACAAAAAATAAAAAGTATCAATACTACTACGAAAATCCGTAGCAATCACGGACAGCTTAACGCTTCAATGTATACCTATTGAAACCCTAAACCTTCTATTCAGTCCAAAATGAAGGTTTTCATTCGCAAATAATTGGATCTCAGTATAGATAATTGTTTATTCGAGGTCAGTTTTAGTATCTTCTTATTTTATTTATTTATTTACACTTCATTACCATAATATACAAAATCATACATATAAAAAAATGCAGGTAACATAAGGGCGGCCTAATCGCTAACAAGCGATTTCTTCCAGGCAACCCTAATATGCAACAATAAAAAAAGAAACACCTACAGCGGGTAAAGTAAAAGAAGTGCATAATTAACTAACAAAAAAAAAACTCAAAAAACATGTAACTATAACTAAAATTAAATAAAGAAAAATAAAAATAATAATATGTATAAACAAAAATATAAAAGCTAAGTTGAGAAAAGAAAAGAGTAGTAATAGCTAACTACGAGGCAGAAGAAAAATGATCAAACAGAAGATTTTTAAATAAATTTAAAGACAGAGCTCGTCTGATATCTATTGGTAAGGAATTCCATAGCTGGATACTTTTACTTTACTTCTTAGTATTAATTAAAGGCACTAATTATGGATAAATCATATTATTTCAATTTGTCCTATTCCGTAAGAGTACTATAGTAATTAATAATTAGTTTAGAAAACCTATAATCTACTTTTAAAAGTAGGTTTAAGTATGGTTGCATCCTCAAACCATTTGAGGGGTTTCCGTGGTCTGATATAAAAATTACACGACTGTAATTAATTCTACTATTTCGTGTTTCTAGTTTCCCATAATACCACAAATGAGCAAAGGCATGTTTCGGTAACTGTATGGTATTTTCGGTGTTCAGCCTAACAACAATTGTTTCGCCGAAACACGAAATTAACATATCGTACGATTGACCGTGCGTGGAACAGACATTGTTTGACTTGTAGAATAATAGAGTAAGTAGTCTGAAATTTAATAATAATAATAAAGTTTATTTGCCTCTTCAGAATATTGCATTTTACGGGTTAACATGCTGCAAGTATTGACCATATTTGTGAGAGGCGCCTATAATAGGACTATAAAAGTCCTATAGGAACAGACCTGCGATTCTGTAACTCACTTCACGAACTCACACAGCGGTTTTCGCATCGGCGGTCTCTCTCAAATCAGTCGTGAAGCAGTCATTTTATGATTTGGCATTCTGAAAAGGTGGGAGCTTGTACTTTATTGTTTATCAGAATGCCAAATCATAAAATGACTGCTTCACGACTGATTTGAGAGAGACCGCCGATGCGAAAACCGCTGTGTGAGTTCGTGAAGTGAGTTACAGAATCGCAGGGCAGGTCACCTTCCATTGCGGACAGAAAATATAGAACGAAATGAGTCCATACTATGATTAAACTAAAGTGACAAACAAAACAAAACTAAAGCATGGGTGGTTTTGGGTGTGCGAATTAAACTTATGATAGTTAAAAATTTCTAATTTATTAAAACACTCAACAGAGCTACACTTTATTTTGCAGAGAAAATATGTTATTTGCACTACTAGCTTACATTTGCTAATTAAATATACAGGGTTAACCTCTTTTACATAAAGTAGAATATTAGTCAAATAGTACGACGTGACTGACCTAAAGACCTCTGTTAAGGGGCTTCCTGTGCCTAACTAACGTCTACCCGTAACTTATAACTTGTTATTTATTTATACAAATAGAACTCTTTAGATGAATCCCTCATACAACAAACTAAATTATACAAAAATAAAATAGCAGCTTAAACGCAACTTCACTCGTTTAGTAGGTATAGCAAAAAAATCTAGCAGATTATTCCTTACAAAACACGAATTGTATTTTATTGTAAAAAGTTATTGTTAAAAGTAGTTGCTAAATCTCGAATTTTGATACAATTAAGTATTTTGTAAGTATGTTTATGATCACTAAATAATTGTTTTATTACGCGAGATATTTTGCAAAATATAAACAATGTTGTTTTTAAAAACCAAGCCTGAATATAAAATATTTAAATAAAACTTAAATTTGCATGCGAAATAACACGGTAGTTATGCAATTTTTATGTATTATACTTATAAATTATGATTAAGTGATACCTATGGAATAGCGTCAAACCTAGCCGTGCTTTAGATCAGTAAAACATTTATAATATCATTGACTTCAGAGATAGCAGGCCTGCAACTCAAAACTTCTTGGTGAGGACGAAAGAAATTAATCTTAAGCCTGTATTTTAATGGAATATTGTAGCAAAATTTAAATATTGTAAGTTTACTATTAAGAAAATAATACTTAAGCGCCCTCTCTACTTAAGCAATTTAAACAGTAGTTAGCTGTATTATGCCTATCTGACACTAGATGGCGTTTTGGATGCGCTCTTTGCGCGAAATTTAAATTTTATCGTTAAAAACAAATAGCTAAATTGTGAAACCATATTACGTGTAGTTGTTGATCCTAAAACACTAACTCAATATTATATATTATGTTACTAGGTGTAAGCTATATAAAATATTGTGACATATTGACAGAAAGCAATACTTCATAACAACAAAACAAACTGAAACATGACCAAGTAGATAAAGATTGTGGAAATGTAAATATTTTAGCACGATGGTGGCTTTCAAAGCAAATAAAGCATAATTTAAACAAAATATGCTTTTACGACCACTACTTCAAATAAACACACGCCCTCATCAGCTATATTCCTTTTTTAATCAAGTACGAAATGTTAGACCAACGATTAAAATAGGTAAAGACAAATTTCAGTTATTATTGGACGTACATCAGTTCGAAAAAGATGAAATACGAGTCAAAGCCCGTCCTGAGTACGTTATTATTGAAGGAAAACAAGAAAGAAAGACCAAAGATGGATACGTGATACGAAAATTCATCAAAAAATATCGTCTTCCCGATGGCTGTAATCCCCTACGTATAAGATCCGAATTGTCTTCAGACGGTTGCCTTATTATAACAGCGCCGAGAGAAACATGTGGATTTTCATATCCTTGTGAAACGGTAGTGCCCATCACAGAGTTTAACACGAAGACAAAACCATGCGATACATTTGTTAAAGATATAGTTATTGATAAACCCAAATCACAGCCACACAATTCACAGCCAGGAAATGCCAAAGAACCGCCGAAACACTAAACAAAATTAAGGACAATTACGTACTTTGTTTATTACATTAGGCTAAAAATTCTAAAGTACAGTCGGATAGGCGTAAGACCAAATTAAAGTATAGTATATTCTATTATTACGCTGTTCTAATGGTTCAGATATTTTTGGATCGTAAACAAATTTAAAAATACCACTGATGATACAACTGCAATATTTATATCTCTCATTGAGTCATAAACACCGAACGTACAAGCTTGATATAAGCCAGAACGTTCCAATACGCAAATAAAATATACGTCACGACTTCAAATATAAGGAGGATCGCTCGGCACTCCCTCTCAGTACTGAAAACAAATACGAAAAGACAATATGTCGATCTCTCCTTATTTCTTCGATTATGATTTGCCGCGGCGCTGGCCCCGTCGCCTCCTTGAACAGAATTTCGGCCACACGCTATCACCTGAAGACATCTTCGCAACCAGCCCAGTCGTGCCAAGACTTAACAGATTTTGGTGGCCACAAGACTCCAGCACGATTAAAGTGGACAACGACAAGTGGTCCATCAACATCGATGTTCAACACTTCGCACCGGACGAAATAACAGTAAAGACGGTTGATGGCTTTATTGTGGTCGAGGGAAAACATGAAGAAAAGCAAGACGAACATGGGTACGTGTCGCGGCATTTTGTAAGACGCTTCAAGTTACCTCAGGAAATAGATGCTGACGCGATAGTAAGCAGGCTTTCCTCCGATGGTGTGCTAAGTGTGTTAGCCCCCAAAAAAGAAGAAACACAGATGGGTGAAAGGTCTGTTCCTATCACACATACTGGTCCAGTGAGAAAGGATGTAAAAGAAGATACAAAGGAAGAAAAGAAAGAATAATTTATTTTTACAGTTTTTAAGGGGTTTTAAAACATGATGAGATAATATACACACTGTCCAATCAGTTTTGTGAATAATTGTAAAATTGTGATAAAATGTGTGTTGATTTATTCTCTAAATATTATTAGGATGCTGAGTCAGGGTATTGTGAGTATACACTATACTGATACCTCAATTGTTAACAATATGGAAGTTACAAACAAGACTGTGATTTTTTGTTTACAAAATTATTAAAAATTCTTTACTAATGTCTGTTTTTGTATTTATGGTAATGAAAATAATGGTTTAGATAAATGGCTAATATTGATCACCTAAATCTCTGCAGAGTATTTAAGGGTAAATCAACTACCTACATATTTTACCTTGACAAATCACTTGCTCATCAGACAACTCAAAACGATTTTTAACAGATATTAAGAAAAAAAACATGGTATAATATTATATGCTTCTTAGGCATTTATACTATATCCATATCTAATACATATGGGCTATTGTATCTATACCACGTCAAAATTGGAATTTAAGTTTATCTTCAATCTTAAAGAAAGTCATTTACTTTGAGTGTTTCTTTGATTATTATTTTTTTAATGGGTTTGCTCTTGGGAATTATAAAAAAGAGAATTCCGTCAGAAGTTCCGCGCGGCTCCGATCGGTCATATGAACTTAGCCTACGGGAAATTAAATTATAATGATTGATTTCTAAACATAAATACATTTTAGTAAATATCTTTGAAGGTAATTAAATTTTAAGCAACTTTCGGCGTCATCAAAATAGTGCTCAAATATAATAATAATAAATAAACGCGAGCATATTTTATGTGACTTCCCAATCATATTATTATATAGTAACACTAGCTGCCCCCGCGAACTTCGTTTCTCTTGTGATTTTACCTAGCCTACCTTTTTAGTACACACCAACATGGAACATACCCTACCTACCTGTACCCCAGACTGTTCGGTTTTCTGGAATGAAAACTTTTTAGGTTTCTCTGTGAATTTTTCTCTATATATAAACGTCAGAGTTCAGGTCATTAGATTTAAATTAACACATAAAAATAGAGGTTGATCGAGGGGTTGTATGTATTTTTGTACCCTGTATCATAAAAATAAAAATAAATTGTTTACAAAATAATATTTTGGGGTGGACACCCCTTATCACGGTTTGAAAAATAGATAGTAAGGTACTAAACATGCATAAAAAATTTCATAAGAATCAGTCGAGCCGTTTCGGGGAAGTATAGGAACAACCATTTTGACACGAGAATTTCATATACATTTTAGAATATTTAATCACAATTTTACTATGAAAAAAGACTAAATACCTACCTATATATACAAATTATTTTTATTACTTTAAAGGAAGAAATATATTTTATGCCATGACAAAAATCTTTAAGCTATTATTACGGAATCTTGATAGATGGGGTACCTACCATATATTATTATACTGACGAGGCATTTTCTAATTTTTCGGCATTTTTTAATACCAATAATATATAATTTTTAATTATAAGGATGAAAATAAAACATTTTAAAGAACACAAATTGTTTATTATTAAACAGAAAATTATATCAGTCTTACAGAAATGGAATTTCACAAACTTACAAACGAAATGCATTATTCAGCTTTGTCGCCGTTCGCCTGAGCATTAACCTCCTTCCGAACAGGCCCCGTTTGGGCAATTGGTACGTTTCTTTCACCCTGCACTGCTGATGGCACCTTCCTTGGAGCAATAACGGTCAGCACGCCATCAGATGACAAACGAGATTCAACTGACTCCGGAACACAGCCCTCTGGCAACACGTACCGTCTAGTAAACTGACGAGAAATGTATCCATGGTGATCTTTCTTCTCTTCGTGCTTTCCTTCTACCACGATGTACCCATCTGCTGTCTTAACGGTTATCTCCTCAGGAGTGAAATGCTGGACATCTAAATTCACCTGGAATTTATCTTTGTCGGCCTTGATGCTGGAGCCAAGGTCGCGAGTCGCGGCTGCTAGGTGACGCCAGGGTCTGTAGTAATCCCGGAGGGCGAGAGGACCAGCGACAACGCTCAGAAGATCATCCGGAGTCAAACCCAGCCCGAAATGTTGGTCCACCAGACGAGGGGGTCGCAAATCATCCAATAATAAAGGTAAAAGAGACATTTTTATTATGTGTAAATTAAATGCAATATGAGCAAAGCACCGATAACTGTCACTGCGGACTACACTCGCTATTTACTTTTGTTTTCAAGATCCAACTGAGAACTGACACACTCGGTGCCAGAAGCTCAGTTTATATGCGAATAATATTCTGGATAGGACTCGAAATTTCGAGACGATTAGAGGTGTTACACCTTTGGTTCAAAGAAAATTAAAATCGTAATAATTATTTTTTTAACTAACTTTATCTTTATCGTGGATAATATTATTATAAAATGTTGCGTTAACCAATTCTTATTAAGTTAGTAGTTATTTTAAAACGGTTAATCTATACGTATACTTGGTTATTTAATAAATATTAATTTAAAAAAATGGCGATTAAAAAGAGTGGCGGAGAGTTTATTGCCAGTTCTTCTTTCCCATTCTACGCCCTTGATTTGAGAACTGGCAGTAAATGTAAAATTAGAAGCATTAATATGTACTGACGACTGACGAGTCATAAGTGTAAATTATGTTACCTATATGATTAAATGTTTTTTTACTTTTTACTTTTATTATTTAAGTAATATTTTTAATTTTTATTAAATATTTTAATCGATGAAATAATTTAGTCCGAATATTAAAAGTTAAAACCATATACCACATTCATTATGTAGGTTTAATAAGTTACTATCAATATAATATAGAAATGAAAGATGAACAATATAGATACTTTTTGTCTATTTTTCGTAAAAATATTTATATATTGTAATAACCTTAGTAGTAATAATTAAGTGATCGTAGTTTCTTGTATCAAATTTATTCACCAAAGGTTTATGTTCTCTGCAAGTGATGTTTCCAGAAAATTCTAGATACTAAGGCGACATCTATAATCGAGTAGCAATAAATTTTAATTAGAAGTTGTATTTGAAAATAACGCCACCTATTAAAAATAGTTCAAACTACTATAATAATGTTCAAGATCTAAATTTATGTTTATTTTTATCCAATTAATCATTATTAATCAGTTAGTTTATTATAATTACAATAATATTATCTAGATTAAAGTTTTGAATACTTTATATTATATAATAATATTTATTTTTTATCATGGCAAGCAGTCGGCTGTTGCTATATTATTTTACATCAAACTTGCCAATAATTTGGGAACTTATGGTAAAACAGGTTAAAATTATATTTTTTTGTGTAAATAAAATTTAGTAGCAGAAAGTTATGTTATGTTCCTATTTGAATAAAAGGGACCTTTATAAAAATAAAAAAAAGGATTGTGTGGTTTTATGAAACCTCGGTAAAAGTGAAACTTTTTTTTCACATTATAGACATTTAACTAAAAAATTTTGGAATAATATTCCGTTAAGGGTATAAAAATCGCTTTATCAATCTTAATTTTATAATTGGAAAATTGGAATGATAATGGGATTTAATAGGTAAAAGTAGACTAAGTCTCCAACGACATACATAATACTTAACAATTATTTAGATTATAGACACATACTAAATAATAGTCTATACACTACACGGTCAGCTGCTGCGAACTATAGGCGCCGTCATATTGGCCTTGGCTATGACGGGCGCCTTTAACTTTATCCCTACTCCGCGGCCGACCGTCACGCGATATGCAACACACAGACGAAGAAGGTTGAGACTATGTAATAAAAGTTTCACTTTAAAATTTTAAAATAGTACATATATTTTATTTTATACGATCATTAGCTCGACTATTTTTATTTTTGAAATGACACTTCTAAGTAATGTCATTCAAATAGTAAGATAGTCAAATTTATCGCACACGTTATTGTGTTGCCAAATCAAATATCTAGTAGATGGCTACACTAACGATGACGAAGACACCGTCTCTCTATCTCCCCGCTTCACCTTTTCCCTCCTGGCAAAATCAAATGTGGAATGAAATTGACGAATCTATCGTCGTCAAACTTTGAAGTTGTTTTAACTCGTTGTACGAGGACCGCTTACCGCAAGTAGATTTGTTACGTTTTGTATTACAATCGCGTACTTAGGTATTTATTGTGTTTATATGTAATTATTGAATTTGTGATATTGTGAATTTTATGCAATAATTTGCCTATATCATTTAGTTTAATCGGTGTTGTGATATTTACAGTGTATGTGCAAAGTGCGGATTCCAACAGCGGTTTAGTTGTCGATGATCAGAATTTAAATACTGTGATAAATTTCAATTGACGATGGCAGATAATACAAAATTGACTGATGAAGAGAGAGCAGAAATCAGAGAACAATTTTCTCAGGTAAGTGCCTTAAACTTATTTATTTTATTGTATTGTTCCGTAATTTTTACCGGTGACTGCACCAGTACAAATGCGTTAAGCCTTATTAAAATAAAGGAATCGCTCTTTTTGAAATACGCATCAAGATTCAAGATGCGGATTAATATAAAACTTTATTATCTGCCCATGCCCTACATGCTTTCGAATTTATTTATGCTTCTACGCGTGTGGTCGAAAATAAGTTTATTTCCTAGCTAGTTTAGTTCATAGGTATTTTACGTCTCTACGATCTGAAGACGTCTGTGATTACGAGTAAATACAAGTGATTACTGGTCAGTACCAATTTACGTCATATTCATTATTATTGATTTAATTGTTGAAGGTAAAAGACCTTTGTTTATTAATCTTATTGCAATAAAAATTAGAACATTGACCTTTTAAGCATGAAATTGTATGCAAAATTCTTTTCATACAAATTTATTGTCCTTTTTGTCCCTAAGTTATCTTAAAATCTGATCTATTGAAAATAATTTGCTTTATTAAAAACACCCTATTGGAAAAGTTCTTAAGATTTTAGGTTTAAAATTGTATTTTAGTGAAATTACTATTCACTAAATTATATAAATATATATATTTTAAACATATTGCAAACAAGGACATATTGTAAGTGAACAATATCATGTCAAGGAGACATATGGTACCTGAATACTAAAATACATGGTAATACCAAATTGCCTCTTGTGTAACCGATGACACATGCTGAGAATATTTACTACTTACATATGGCATGACTAAGTATTCTAAACATTGTGTTTGAATTAAAAATCAGAAACCCCCTTTACTTTTTGTCTAAAACATCTCATTTATGAAGTACATATATTAAGGAGGTTATTAAATTTTTGCATACTCAAAATGTACTAACAAAGCTATTTTTTGTGGACACAATGGACACAATTTTGCACCTGTTTGTGTTAGCCTAGATGTAAAGTACTAGAGTCTTGTACTTTACTCCTATAATTTTTATATTATTAAGAATTTACAAAGCTAACTCATATAATTAACCAAGTGATCATTATTCAAGTAAAATAAATATTAAATGTTCTGTAAGAAAATAAAATATATGTACTTTATTTAAACAGAGCCTTCATTAATTAGTCTTCTGTACATTCATTTATTTGTATTTCAATCTTCAAGTTGGTTTAAGATCTACCAATGTTTGAACAAATATTTAAAATCTATATTTTTAATGATCTTATTCTTTATTAGTTGTTGTCAGTACAACTTCATTTCCGTGTTTTAACCATAGTAAAAAATCATCCTTTTGCTTTTTTTAGTTAGAACAAAATATATTTCTACTGGTATTGGAAATTGGAATTTTAAATCCATTTAATAACTACATATATATTACTTCTTAGAAAATCTCACAGACTTATAATAAAATGTAAACTAATGTTGGTCTGTTAAGTACAGACCAACTTTAGTTTACACTTTATATTATTTGTAACCATATCTTTTTATATGGTAACATATACTATCACACTGGCACTATCTTTATCTTTATCACTTTTTTTATTAATTAATACTGTAATTAAACAATAGCTTCTAATATTTCAAATATACTATAAAGCTTATTAAATATTCTGGAGACTTTGAACAAGTAAGACTTAGTTGGGTTTGCCTTTTTTCAAAACAGTAAATTTAGAGGTTTTAAATTTTTTTTAAATTTTAATTAAATAATAATTTACCCTCTAGGAAGGAAAAGAAACTGATTACTTTCATAGTAAGACATAAACAGGTATCTCTGATCCCATTTCAAAATACTAGACTTTGCACACAAACATTTCTTCAGCCACTTCCATTCATATAATAAAGTACCGGTTTTTTGAATGAAATGCCTAATAGACCATAACACTAAGAGGAAGTAATGTTCATATTAACAAAAAACTATAATACACACAAATGAAATCCACTTTCACAGTTTATTAGATAATGCACCAAGCGGAACCAAACAAGATAGTTTTACATAAAAAACGCAGAAATCAAACAAATACCATCTTGTAACAAATTGATTATCCAATATTTTCTTTTATGGTTTATTGTGCTGTGAAATTTATATTTTTTACGCATTAATAACCAATTATTATTAATAAAACATTAGTTTATCTTTGTTTTAATTAGTATAAAGTCTACTATAAAAACTAAACTAAACTAAATTTAAATATTGGCTATAAAATTAACTAAGTAAGTTTTATTCGGTTGTGATGTATGTAAGTGTGTTGTGTGTATACTAGACTAAAATTCTATTAAAAATACACTATTAGCCAGAAAAAGCCTTTCATTGTTTTGTCTTTATTACTTCTGTGACACTTTCAAAGTATGTGACGCTTTCAAAGCATGTAGTAAATTGTGACAAAACATTCTAATAAAACATTAAATACCAAACTTTATTGGGCAGTCGATAAAACTGTAGTCACATATTTTTTTTTTAGTAAAAACCCTCGAATTTATTGATTTCTTAAATATTTGTCTTAACTCAATTTTTCGCCTAATATTTGAATACGTATTTTAAGGCTCAGGTAACTTCCTAAACGTAGAAAAGACATCCTGTGTTTATATCGATATAGGTAAACAGTTTGTTCCGGGACAAAATATTAATTGTTATGTCTAAGTAAAACCCAAAACCTACACCTACCAAAAATGCACGTAAAAAGGATATATAGAAACAAGGCATGGACCAATTAGAATGTTCTTTTGTGAACGGTTAGACGGTCGAGCTGGCCGTTCCATTTCAAGAATCCGCAGCACGCCCCCGGCCTTGAAAGTACCGTCTTTCAAGAAGCTCTTTTACCATTGGATATATCTTTGTGAAAGCGCGCCGCAACACTCCAGGATAGACATATAGTCCTCATTCGAAATTCTATCCTTCCCTGGTATACCTTAAACGACTTTGACAATGTGCCATTTCTATGAGGGTAGATTATAGTAGGTAGACCACCTATTAGTAGGTTCCAGATGTAATTTTTTTCCATGAATACATACATACACATAGTTTTATCTGTGTTTATCAGAATAAGAGCCAGTTTGTGTTTTTTAAACCTTCAAAATATTAATATTTTCATACCTTTAAAGGGTAAATGGAGATATTAATTTCACTTTAAAGTAAATTATAGAGGTAATATTGAAAGGGTCTGGTTTTCGAGGTCACACTTCCGTGCTGACTCATTGGTGTAAATAAAATTTACATGACTAAATCTTAAAATTTATTATAGGGAAGTACTTTGTAGGTCACTGCGCCAAGTCAATAACATTTTGATTAAGATCTTACTAAGTTTTTAGTACCGTAAATATTTTAATTAATTGATTTTTACTGAGTTTTAAATATATGTATGGTGCATGTTTTTCGTAGTCGTACTGTATTTATACATAAAAGTTAAATCTACTTCACTCATTTTAAAAGTAAATATCAAGTATGTATCGGGTGTTTTTTTTAGCGGTATAGAACTTTAAATTGCAATAAAACAACGAGTGATTATTGGACTGACATGATTTTTTTTTTATTTGAAAGATAATCTTGTGGCATTACATTTTAAATGTGATTTCTGGCATATGACTGCCACGGCTGGCTCGGATATAGTCCAATCTGGACGTCCAATTTACCCGTCCGTTGTTCCCGATTTTCATAAGCGAATTTTGTTTAGCGATGCAGCGCACTTCTGGTTGAATGCTACGTCAACAAACAAAACTGCCGCATTTGGAGTGAAGCTAATCCTCAAGTGTATGTCGAAACACCGTTACATCCAGAAAAACTAACTGTTTGGTGCGCTTTATGGGCTGGTGGCCAAATCATGTCATTCCAATAATCCATCGTTGTTTTATTGCAATTTAAAGTTCTATACCTCTAAAAAAACACCCGATACAAAAGTTACGAAGTGTAACATTTACCTATAAAACATCGATATCTATATGTTTATAGTACCACTGAAAGATTAACTAAAGAGTCACTAGGTGGTCACGAAACGTTTTACTATACTTGGGTACAGTACTGTATATGGGTACTGAAAAACGTTACGGCGAGGTGGGGGGGGTCAATAATCTCCAAAAATTGCGTTACGTAATACTTGAACGCTCCCTTACGCTCATTTATAGCTAAGACATTAGTCAAGTAATATTTTGTAAAAAAACAAAATCTTATAGACTAGAGTGATTTAATAAGTTTTACTTTACAAAGCAAACTTGAAACTAGATGTGCAACGACCTTGCTTCGGAATGTCGTCTCGCCTTTGTCCTATCGTGACGTAAGATCGTTAATAAGTAAGTACGATATCAAAGATGCTTATAAGTACAAGTAAGTTGTAAACAAAGAAACGTGACTTACGATAATTATAAACACACCAATATGCATAAAATAAATACCCTGTACAGCTCACCTTTATCGCTAAAAGAAATACAGAACGAATATTGTGACGAAGACATATTTCTTTTTGAAACATTTAAACACCTTATTACGATATTCCCTTTCAGTATAAGTTGGGTTACTGTTTTGTCGACTCTGTTCACATATATTCTTTATGTTTTATATTCATTATTGAAATATATATAAATTCACCGTACACAACGAGAAATGCTAACTATTTTTTTACATCAAGGTTATTGTAGATTAAATAAATAGTTAACTGTCAATACTATACTATTATATGTAAATTTTTATAATTCCAGTTGGTGTAATTTAATTATTGCTTGCACATTATATGCGAATGAGTCAGACCCGTCCTGATTTCTCTTAACATCATTCAATTGGTGACAGAGTGATTAGTACTTGTATATTCCTAGAACAATTGCCCGATAAAATTATTATTTATGACGCTCGTTATGATGTAACATATTGATTTCATACGACCCACTTGTTTAAATCCGACGACTATTTAATGTCTTGAATTGATGTATTATAGTCTCTAATACACGATTTGTGTAGATAAAAATGTCGTACAGGTATAAAAATATCCGTAAATAGTATAAACTAAAACAAGACGCATCAAAGGGAACTTTATCTTTTTTAATAGTGCGAGCTGACATTCAGTGTCAAAACATAGGACTGACACACACCTTCGAATAAAGAAGATAATTGTGTTCAAATGTATTTTCTGTTATAACTATTATTTGAATTTCGAATAGATTTGCAATGTCCAGTGACAGGAAGGGTTAAACTATTAAAAAAGGGTTCAGCCGTGTCATGCAAATGCCCACTGTCCATTTCTAGTTAATTCAGTTTCGTAGACAAGGGGTAACACTAACAAATCGATACATTATGAAAGGGTTCTCTCCCCGCTTTTGATGAGTATGGAAATTGTGGACGCACTAACAGTACAGATGCAACTAGATGACAAGTGGCTTTTCAAATATTCCTCTCCATAACCATTATATTATTGTGGCTGATTTCTGCATTTAATGCTTTCTTAAATTTTCGTCTGGTTTACGCGAGTATTCTGTAAATGTTTATTATCTTTGAACGCGCCGTAACGTTTTCCCTACCCAAGTTTAATAAAACGTTTGCAACGTTCGTAACGTTTTGCAAAAGTCCCCCCCCCCCCCCCCAAATTCGTTACGTAATACTTAAACGCTCCCTTACATAAAAAATACTAACTTTATAACTGGATGTCACGAGCGCTTTGCAGTCATCCTTTCATAAACTTTAACCATAATTATCCCGAAAAACATTTATATTCTAAGTGAATTTTTAAAATACAATAAGTTTCTTTTTAAACAAAAACATAAAACCTACAAGTATTAAATAACGATATACTTCTTTGTATTGATTGATTACACAAACAATGTATAAAATATCGATTACTTTATTTATATATAAAATTATAAGGCAATTTTGAATGCCAAGCCATAATTCCTTGAACAATGCTTTTCCAAATGGTCATAAAGCCAAGTTAGACTATCTAAGGTGAATATTCATTCTTTATTTTCGTCTTCGCTGCAATTGCGAATCATTTGACACCACGATCCAATTCGGTCCACAAACTGAGAAAGTATCGTCGTAAAGGTCGTTTTGATAAACCTCCTCATTCGGGTTTTCCGTTAAAACTAATAAAACAATCCAACAACAGTCCTGATTCTCTTTCCAAACTACCAGGTAGGCATAACTCTATAGGTACAAAGAGTTGAACGCACACACGCACAAGGTTGTACGCACGCAGGTCAACAGTCGGTGACTCACACACTGGATCCTTCAAATGATATTTACTTTTATATATAATCTGTGTATTTATTGTATTGTAAGGCTATAAGGCTAAAGGCCGATTTACATTATCTTAGTGTTTAGGAGAGTGCTTTAGTACAACTTGAAAGGCAAGTTCTTTAGCGTAGCATTTACTAAAGCAAGTAGCGTTTACATGTTTCAACTAAAGTACTATCCTAAAGCACTCTGCTAAACACTAAGATAATGTAAATCGGCCTTAACATAGGCAGTTTGTAACTCATGAATAATTAGACAGTGCCTGTTAGCTATTTCTTTATTCTGAAAGATTGCATTTTGAGCATTTCATCATACTGATGATTTTACGTAAGACCTACGTAAAATAACATGCTAAGGGATACCTAAGAAATACAACTATCTAATTGAACTATCCGACACATCAACAATGGATGTGATAGTTATTAAACACGTTGTCAAAAACAAAATAAGCAATGATAATAATGTGACCTTACTGCTTTGTTATGTACCTTAAGTACTTCATCAAATTGGTATTTTATTATTAATATTTATTACTTAATGACGGCTGTACAGATTGGGCCAAATTTGGCGAAATCGTAAACGCATTGCTTTCTAAATGCAAAATATATAGATAAGATATTGTAGATAAACGAATGGCGTCTTAGATAAGAAACAAATGATAACGCCTTGTATAATGTTTTTTTATATAAAATCCCGTTATTCCCGTTATCCGTTATCCATCATATATCAAACGTTACATCATTACAGCAACAGAGAGTTACACAGAATATTATTAAACGATTAATTACGATTTCAATTGCGGACGCACTGTCGATATGTCGAAATCCGTCATCCTGACAATTGTAATGAAGTTTTTAATAAGATTTTTTGTCTGCATTTTTTGCATCAAACATTTGCAAGAGGCTCAAATTGGGCGCTTCTTTCTCACTATTCATAACATAACTGTAAATTAATTAAATCGTTTATCACACGTATGAATGCTTTAATTTGCACACAAAGAAATCTGTTCGCAAATACATCGTACACAATGTTTCGCACGAATTAAAATAGCGAAAGATATATTATGTATTAGATTGACATTAGTGGAATGCGTGAAATGAAACGTTATTTTAATATAGCTTTCATTTGTTATCGTCATCAGACGTATTTACGAAGCAAATCGTGTGACAAATTTATGTTAAAAACAAAAACTATTACTGACGCATGGGCAGACAAGCAAAATTAGGCAAGTAAGTGATGAGCCCTCTTAAGACGTTACGATTATTATTTCAGACTCTTATCGCAATCGTAATATATATGTATCAAACGCTCGACCACATAAAAGCACCCAGGTGCACCACTTAAAGGCACCCAAGACTTGATACAAACCCCTTTTATATTAAACTGAACAACGCCTTACCAGTCTGACTAGTTTGTAACCTGACCGTACGTAAACTGGTGTCACTGCGGAAACCGCGCACGTGCGCGGGCGCAGTTTTCGCCACAAATAGCCCGAAGTAATAGTACCATAGTTTGTTTATTGCATCTGCACTTCGGTATGTAACGGAACTTGAGTATGAATGTGTACCTAATTCCTTTTATATGTACACATGATAACCTTGTTCAAATGTTTACAAAGTATCTACCGCGTCGAGTCGGCAAATAACTCAGTAGTTACGCTTTTAATCATTTCATAAAATGTAAAGTTGTTGATTTATGTAGGAGAGAACTTCTACAGATTACATCTCTTTAGTATTTGTTTTTTACTCTGTGCTTATTGAAGTCGGTGTTCACGATTGTCAGACGTCAAGATGTCATTGTCAAATCCTCCCTTAATCTCTGTCGCACGCGGGCATCGCACAACCAATTATTTTTGTGATGTAACAAATTAAAAAAAGTCCCAAACCACGAAGATTGTATGATTTGCCAATGCCCAAACATTAAGTGATATCTTTTTGAAAGGCACTTGTAGATAACTTAGTCTTGAAATTATTAAATAAGATTTTATATGCAGTATCATCTGTACTGTAAAACTTTTCAGTACTAATCTGTCTTCATTCCATGCTTCTAAATTAAAATAACTATTTACTCTTATTCGCGTTCAATGAATAAGGAATTATCTACATCTGTTAATCATTGCGTTGAACCTGCAGCGCTTTATCTTCATGTGAATTTCTTATTAAAACTTATCATTGCATAGAAATACATAAAACCATATCTGTCTAGACATAATTGTAATAGTTACGGGTCGATGTAATCGTTCAAATGTGACTATGTACACTTATGAACGTCAATATAAAATTTAAAGGTCTATTTTAATCGCCATGTTTTTGTTTACTAATTACCTTGTAAAGAGGAAGGTAAGGAAATGCAACAATTGACACCATATTTATCCTGCACCAGATTGGACATGTTGAGATATTGAGTCAATAATTAAAAAGAAAACGCTAAGCTTCAGTAGACATTATGTCTTTAATTGAATTTATTTAAACATTAGTAATTTACTAGGTTACGGAAGAGACGGCTTAAACAAGGTAACCATGGTAACAAAAACCTTAAGTTCACGTTTAATATAATAAATATTTTAAAATGTCATCCCATCACTGGTACTAAAGGTTCTTGTGTTTGTCCAACATGTCATGTATTGGTAATAAAAGGCCATCCAATTTAATTAACATAACAATTCCGGTAATCGGTTTAATGTTACGCAATTTATTCGGCATTAATTCCATGCGAGTAATTAATATTAATATAATTATTATGTTACTTAGTAATACACGCGAAAGTTTGTGAAGATTTTCTATATGTTTCAATGAGCCAGTAGTCTAAAATTAGGACGGCTGTCTAATGGCGACTTGTTTCATTATATTATTATATTTATTTTTTTGTAATGAGAAATAAAGTTCTTTAAACATTAAAATAACGTTAACTCTGCTTTGCCAAATCAAAGTTGGAATATTTCCTATAAAGGCACATTGTTATACTGAATCATACATTCTATTTTTAGCTGATACAGTATGTAGTACGTATTTTATACGTATTTAATCACTCATACACGCTGATATAAGCTAACCAGAAGTTATTCGTTGAAAACAATTAGATTTGTAGATATACTTTCTATAGCTTTTCGTTAAGCTACGCCTCGTTGAAATTACGATTTGTATTTTTATGTAAACCTGAGCAACTACAAGAAATTTATAGTGAAAATTGCGTATGTTTAAATTTAGGTATAAAACAAAAGTTCCTTCAAAAGTACTCCAGTGTTATGAGGCTACAAAGGGAAATGAAAAGCTCGTGTTTTCTGCAAGAATAAAACACTCGTTTGTTTGGGCTTAATTTCCTTTTAACAATCGACCTACAAGAATATATTGGGTAGGTTTAAGTTGGATTTGTAGTATGCAAAAGAACTTATAACTCGGCTAGAAGGCATACATGATTTAACGTTATTTAATTTACCATAAACTTGAAGCGTTGACAAGAAGACAACTTGGCATTAGATTGCGTAATAATCATTTTTACCATGTATGTGTGTATAATTATTTTTTATATAAAAATAAGTCGGGTTTTCCTTCCAGAACGCACGAACCGATTTCCACGGTTTTGCATTCGTAGGAAAGGTCTCGGGCTCCGTGAGGTTTATAGCAAAGAAAATTCAGGAAAAATTTCAATCTCATTTCAATCTTCTTCATCTTTCAATCACCAAACGAAATGTTACATAAAACGAAGCCATCTCTCTGGTGGCGAAACGGAGTTCGCCGGGTTTGCTAGTTTTTTATATTTATGTCCTTTTATGTCCTTTTATTTATTATATTTTATATGTAATACATCAATATAAAAAATATAAATAATATCAAACATATACATACATACCAATTACTATATAGGTGAAGAATATCGTAAATATTGTGTATTAGTGTCTTGGAAATAAATATAATATTTCAGTAGATTGAAAAACAGAACAAAATCTCACTTATTAGTTACATATGTAATAGCATGTTTTCAATTCAGTTATAAATGAAACAAAACTGCAATTGCCACACCTTGGTTTACGAATGCTTCGCACGTGGCGTATCGGATTTCCATCAAATGTACGAACGCGAAAACAGAATTCAACTACTACTTATATAATGTACCTCATATGTTATTACTGTCTCGTTTTATTTGTAAGAACGTTATTCGTAAATTAATAATACATTATTCTTAACATACATAGTAATAATAATAATTAAAAATTGATAAATAGAAAATTAAAACAAATTTAATAAGTTTGTTTTCTGTAGTGTACCTTTAATGCTGGCAGCATTTCCTCGCTGTATTGCGATACTTATTCGTTGAGCGAGGAAAGCACCAGCTCTGTGGTCACCATTATCTTAAGAACGTCAGCTTAAATCTTTAATTAGCGCCTGTGTACTTGAACCCCACGGCCCAAGAGCCTCTACTCCAAAGGGAACACTAAAGTAGGAGGAAATACTCTTATATTTGAGACGTAAAATTTTTTCTATGTGGTTATTTTTTTCTATATTACTATAGATTATATTAGATTTGTTATAATACCGCTTACGATTCGTTCTCATTTGGTTATCGGTCACCACCTGAATGAACCAAAGTTTTACCGTTACTGCACATATTGTTTCTTTTTTGATAATATTTTATAGTTCGGACCGAGAACTAACAGTAAACGGCCATGTTAGAACACACCTTATACTCATCTGCCTCTTTTCATCACAGCGTAAAGACAATTTAAAAGAAAGAGACGAAAGTACTTTAATGAGGAGTACAAATAGAGTGATAAAGGTTTTATAAATAAGGGGGTTATTATAGAGAGCATGGCCACGTATAAAGCCGCGAAACGTCAGGATTGTGTTTTCATTATTGTAAAAGTAAGATAAATAAACATTTTAATCCGATAAAATACTTCTAAGCATGATTCTTATACGTAAACATTATTCATTCTTTACATATACCTCGTGTCCGTGTTTTAGTTGAATAACCTTTACTTTTTCTTGACATTTGAGGGAAAAGTCAAGGCTTTTCATTTAATCTTAAAGAGCTTTTGCCACGGGGCTTGGAGCCACATTCATTTCTAAGCTTTATTATATTAGAACTTTAAAATTGCTTTATAACTAACATTACGTATAGTTATACTGACGAACTACACGAATCTTATTAAAAATAAAGGTCACATAATCCATAAATCGTAAAGATATTTTGTCCTTATTATTCTCGTCTTTTGAAAATTAAGGGATATATTTTTAGTAAGACCGCTAAAGTAATGCTATTTTGTCGTTACTTTCTCACCGGAAACAAAAGAACGTGGCAAAACATTCCGTAACAAATTCAGCTATTAGAAAGACCCATGTTACATTTTGTTAGACGCTGTAACAGACATAGCTTTGGGTTGTTTATGGAAATATTTTTATGAAAAAAAAAAGCCAAACTGACCAATGGTACCGCCCTGTCTGAAGAAAGTTGAGGAATGTTAATTCACATATCGAGTAATTCGAGCTATCTTGAGATCGGAATTAATAGCGTGCGAACATGCACAACTACCGCTGTTCCCATGCTCTGTTTCCCAACGTGTTATTGTACACTCTGACCTGATACGCTTTTCATTGCTTTATGTCCAATTTTCTAGAATGGAACAGCACTAGCTGACTTGTGATTTCAAGACTAAATGAAGAATGATCAATTCGGGCGAGCAATCCCTAAGATAAAATACAGACATTTGCACTGTGTCTCCTGTCGCTATGACCAGTCTCAATAGAGAGTTGACGTACGACAAATTCGCCTGAAGAACATTATCATTAAAATTTATATACTCTAGGCAATTGATTTAGACAGAATGACGGTTAGACCGTTATGGTCATAAACTCTTCTTCACTTTTGACAAAATTAAATGGTCATAAAAGACAATTGCATAACAATATATTTTATTGTGTAAATACTGGTAAATTAAAAATGTTTTTCGTATTATTTCCTCATATTAACTCAGGTGACGTTATTTGAAGAACAAAGAGGAGTATTAACCATAATTATACAGTGACAACATTCCTGACCACAGGTCTGTATAAGGCATATGACGCAGTTGATAAAAATCAAACGACAAATATGGATTGATTTAAAATGACATAAGATAATATGTGATATATATACTCGTATATGACAAATTATTAAAATACTGGCAATAAGCAATGTTGGTTAAATATTATGATTGAAAATATTATAAGCTTTTTTAGACTTGGATGGCCCCGAAGGCTTTAACAAAATCAAGAGGAAACTATTGTTATACTAAAATAAAAAATCTGTGGCGCTACAATCCTAATTGGGCCTGGGCCTCAGATTTCTGAATCTGTTTCATGATCATTTGTCAATCTAATCGGCTAATAGGTGATCAGCCTCCTGTGACAGACGCCGTCGACTTTGTGGGTGTAAGGCAAGCCGGTTTCCTCGCGATGTTTTCCTCCACAGTTCGAGCGAATGTTAAATGCGCACATAGAATAAAGTCCATTGGTGCACATCCAGGAATCGAACCTACGACCTCAGGAATGAGAGTCGCCCGCTGAAGCCACTAGTCCAACACTGCTCTGCATTTTACTAAAATGTTCTTAACAATGGTAATTAATTGATTTTACCTTCAGTTTTGCAAACCAGAATTAAACAGTTGTTTATTTGGGTCATTCTCAATATGGTATTATCAATTAACCAATTAAATCCAGTCCAACACCAAACGTTACACGTTACATTGTATAAATGATATAATATGCAGAATATTTTAATATATAAAACAAGTTTAAGTTGGTAACGTATACATATATACAGGGGCGCCACAACCTTTATGACACATAAAGGCCTTCTCCACAATAATCCTCATAATATTGATCCTTGGCGAATGGCGTCTTCCAGTTCGTGAACTTTGCGACCATTTTTAAATCGTCTTCAACGCAATCTTTCTATCTTTTTCTGATCTGCCTCTTGGCCTTTTGTGCTTGCTTAAACTCCACTGAGGCATTGTCTATATAACCCTTGAAAAGCATGTCTTTTAGGAATCATTTAAAGTCTAATCTGCCCACTGAATCATTTTTAAAGGCCTGCAGTATATTGACTGTACAAAGATTGCATGTTCATTAGTCTTTTAATTGAAGACTATTATGAATGGTTTGAAATATAAGCTGTCTCTTTACTAAAAATAAAATTTAATTTTTTAGTCAAAAAACAAATTTATTTATAATACGAGAAGGCCCTATGTATATTATATATATTTAAAATTATATTAATTTTGTAAAAAAAAATAATTTAATATTTTTTAATGAAACTACTAACATGCGTAACTTCCCTGTTACTTTAAATAGAGTTAAGGATGATTCACGGTACACCGTGTCGCGACCGGGCCGGGCCTCGGCCGGGACACGTCCACCGTGCGCCGGCCGGGACAGTGGTTCATGTTACACCGGGCTGTTTGGGTGTACGCACGTACGTGTTTGGACGACTATATCTGTTTTTGTCAAAAAAAAAACCAAAAAAAAAATTAACCTCACTAAGATTTGACGTTGACTGCTCTGCGGGTGCCCGGGCGCCTACGTTCATGTTACGACGTGCCGGGGCCGGACCGTGCCGGAGCCGGGAAACAATACCCACCGACATTACAACGCCGTGCCCCGGCCGAGCCACGGTCAGGCATGAATTACTTCATACAAAAGCATATCATTAATGTTAGACCGTGCCCCGGCCGGGGCACGGCCCGGTCGAGACACGGTGTAGCGTGAATCAGCCTTTAGCGATACGACGATTTTGTATGCAATTTTGATGTTCGTACGTTTCAGCCTGTACTGCACTGCTGGACATAGGGCTCTCCCCTAAATTTCCAGTACGGTCCCCCGCGATTTGCATCCAACTTTCCTCCATCCTAACCATCTAGTGGGAGGCCATCCAACGCCTACTGGTCCTAAGCCATTCCAGGACATTTTTGTCCCATCGTCCATCGTTCTTCGAGCAATATGCCCCGCCAATTTTATTGTAGTTTAATATCCGAAGCACTGATGTTGCAACCTTGGGTTCTCAAAATCAATCTTATTTTTATTGCTGGATCGTCATTGGTATTGGAAGTTTAAAACTATTTAAATCTTAGATTTTGGTAGAATTCGTGTCTTACTTCCACATTTGTACTTGTACCTCTGGGTATAAATGTCTAAGAAGCGGATATGAATAACAATTGTATTCCCCGGCTGCTATATCAAGCATCCGTTATTCACTTAACCTTTGATCACAGACTTTGACTGTCAGGAGACCGCCTTCGTACATGCAATTATAAGTCATGAAACGCATAACCCAGATAATATCAAGACAAAGTACAGGCGCATAATCATTCAGATTTATGTATCTATTTTAATTTTTTCTGATGTAAAAATTGCAAATATTTAGTTGATATGCCGGTTTGAAGTCATTGCCGTCATGCCTAGTGTTAATTCGCCACATATAAAGATTTATGTGGACCGTAGTTTAAATAATCGCACTCTTAAATTTAATTATTTGTATAAATTATTAAAGTCTTAGCACTTTTATTAACAGTCTCATTACACAGATGTTACTTATTTATCTTGTTTCATCACAGAGTACTAGAACCAATTAAGGACTAGTTGATACAGTATAGTAACTGATATTATATTTACAACTTATTGCAAATCAATTTGTAAAGAGAGGAACGAAACTCATAAATAATAAAAAATCTATTAGATTTCGTTTTTACGAAATTCTGACCACTTATATACGCATTAACCTCTAGTGAATTTTATATGTCTATGTACCGGTGTTATTATCGTGTCTTTAAACAAAACGCTTTGAAAATGTAAAACAAGTAATTATGTACTTCGTTTTAACACAGTATACAGGGCTTTTGGTTTATTCATAATCAATCAAATAATGGTGGTGAGAAGTAGTTTTCCAATTGTAAATACGCAATATTCAAATGCATGTTTAATACGCATGCGCATAGCAAAACGCTTTATCGGCGCACGGCCAGTGATATTGAGGCATTTCATTAATATTACTACAATTTGATTATGAATGAGTTCGCTGTTTCTTTACGCTTTGTTAAGCAGTTTCCTCTCGAATATTCTTTATGAAAATGTAACATAATGTTATGATTGTACCAGTATTTTCAATATATCGGAGCCGGCACGTTTCTGTTTAATTAACATTTTATAGACAACAAATTATTTGGGCTTATACTCATCTATAAAAAAAAAAAATATGTTCATTATGGAACATAAGATACAGGTATCACTTATTCCACGTCATTAAATTATTATTCCCTACTCATTGGCAAAGAAGACAGAGGGTTTAGGCCTAGAGAAAAAGCCGGCGTAAAAAACTCTCGGTACTCTTTCAAAATAAGAAATCATCAAAAAACACTTATTTTAAAACAAATATCGCAAATTCATTAGAAGTAGCCTGTCTAGCACTAGTTCCAGGCCCTTTTATCAACTAGATAATTATAACTTTATAGTAAGCCTTTACACAGATTTTCTTTAATACATTTCTTAAATTTATCAAAAGAGCCTCTGGGATCTTATTAAAGAAGAGTACCTATCCCTTTTCCCAAAAATTACTAACTTAAGATAGTCTAGTAGGTACGGGTAACTACCAACTAAGCCGCGGAAGTCGGATTAAGAAAGCAAAATATCTTGTACATTTTTAATAATAAATATCTTGGATATGAGTTGTGGTTAGGCTATTAAACTAATGGAAGAGCATGCGGTATAACCCTCTGCCCTATAAAGAGACTTTTTGAATAAAAACCTAATATCATAAGTATAGTACGGTGTATTGCTCGCCGTGTATATATAATCCGCTCTATGTAAACGAAAATAAAAACAATGAGTTTAAAATAAATATATTATATTATTGACATATTAAAAAATACGTGTGGCACTCGGGGACCGCGGTAAAGCTATTGCATAGCATTTTTTATAAACTTATGCAATATAATTATTTGGTTTTTTTTTTCTTTGATATTAATTCAAGTTTTTTCTTTGATATTAACTCAATCTACCACTCTACTAGACTCAGACTAACACGTCTATCCGATCACGCTAAACCTATGTGAGACGCAGTATGCGTTCTGTCCCGCTCTAACGCGTATTGGCCGCACCTATATTACGTCATCGTGTGTTAGGTTTATTTCGTTACTGAATTTCTTGATTCGGTAGCCGCGCTCAGAGACCGCGATAAAATCTATGCAATAGCTTAAAAATAATAGAAAAAACAACGATTTTAACGCTATTCGATTGAAAATTACACAGACTATTAGATAATTTTTCCGATTCAGCTAATTTCAAGAAATGTGTCACTATTTATCACTATTTTACGTACGCAAATGAAACCACAAGTTGATTTATATTCTCTTGTGTGGCTTCCTTGTATTCCCCTAGACAACACGATACTAACGCCGAGGGACGGTGACTCAGGGGATTTGTAACGTCATGTTATCCTACAATGTATGGAGATTAACATATATATTTAAATTTAATTTTTTTAATACAATATAACCACCTCCTGGAGCTTAGTTTACACACATGAAGTATAACCAGTCGGTCGGTTCTATTATATTATCATAGGTTATTGCTAGTTCTTCTCTTCCGTTCTACGCCCTTGATTTGAGAATTGGCAGTAAATGTAAAATTAGAAGCATTTAATGTATATTTCTTTTTTGACGTTCATAAGTGTACATTGTGTTACCTACATAAATATGATATTTGACTTTTGATTCCGGCGATCAAATAAAATATATAAACCACTATTGTTGCCTCTAATTTGGGACCTAGTTAAATTTATATCTTAAAGAATATAGATGTGAGAATAGGATGGATAAATTGTTAATAGAAAATATATTTTCGAACGGCACAATTGTTACAATTGAACTAACAGCGTAGTAACAAATGCACGATCTAGAAAAGATGTAACGTACGAGAGCACGTCACTAGATCATTAAAATCGATTTTGCCGTTGTGGGTCATTGAACCCCTAATCGCAAGGTCCTCGACCACAACAGTTAAGGCGTGCACTGCGCACCGAATAAAAATTGCATGTTTTTGGAGCGTTTCCAAATTGTGTGCCATCTGTTCGACATGTCACAATTGATGGCCATTTATGATTATGGATTGGGTTATTGGCTAACTAACACACTCCATGTCAGGATTTTTGAATAAGTTTTAATTTGTTTCAAAATTTTTGTTATATATTTGTTTTATAACCGCATCATTTAAATGGCGCGACGCTGTAAAGATCAACAATGCACAGGATTAGCCTACTTTTAAATAAAGAACAAAACGAAAAATAACATTTTTTTTTTCCTTTATGGCTCTGGCACGGACGGTTACAACATCTTTTACACATCGAAATCGTAAATTCTAAATACAAAATTTAAATCCAATTCGAAATTTAAACATCCATACATTTTTTATTTTGAACACAGAATGCCACGGGAAAGCCTCGCTTGATATTATTTACGCGCAGTATCAATTGACAAGATCGTGTGTCCCACGAGAAATCTTGTGTCAGTCGCATTAAAACTAACGGTGACTGAACTTTTAAAGATCCTGCACTTAAGATTGGACTTTCAATTGATCCATTGTTTAAACCTGAACGCTTCTATTATATATTATAGATATTATATATGAAATGGCTTTTAGATTCTTGTTTTTACGAAGTAAAGCGCACAATGCGTTACTTGTCCGTGGAATAAATGTGGTTCGAAAACGAATGATAAGACAGAGTTTCTATTGTACCACAAAAGGTTGTTATGTACAACAACTCTAGCTACTGGATATTTTTTTATGTTAGGAAGCATTGGAGATGTAACTTAAACTTAAAATACTATACTCTATACTCATAGTCATGGATACAGAACTAAACCTTCAATAAACACTAGAATGTCCACTCTCTTTGTTGATTTGTATGAAAGATAACTGAAAAACAATTGATAAAACGCCGTCTTGTCAGCAATAATTGTATTTCTTTTACTTCTACCGTCACTTAGTTTTACATAAGTGCAGACCTACCCACATAAATTAATTAAAATCCTCGAAGATTTGGCACACAGCTAAAGAACCGTGTAACCTAATACTGAAGTCTGCTTTATGTAGTCCTATAGGGCTTTAAGCGACTTTAGTATTTAGTAGGATTATAACTATGTTTATTTCAATATTACCTCTACCTAAGTAAATTTCATTCATATAAAAATTTTTGCAAAGTCATATTTTGTCATATATTCTTTAGTAGACATAAGTTTAGAACCATTTTCCGTTCAAAAATAGAGGAAGTACTTTAGTTTTTATTATTAAAATTAATTCAGTACTAAATAATAGACATTAAATACAACTTAACCTACGCATACATGCGTCAACAGAGTTGTATATGTTAATTATAAAGGAAAAAACGTTCACGGATCAAGTACATAACGCTAGGTTATGTAAATACATAGAAGTGTGAATCATAGTATTAGTCATCGTGGCAAAATATGAGCTTTGGTTCACGCAAATTTTAACACCTAAATACACGTATGTTTTATATATCTTAGACATAATGGTCGGAAAATATGGCGGCTCAGATATTATAATTCGAGAAATTTTGGTTATTTACCAAATGTACAGTACAATTAATAAATTAAAATTTTACCTACACAGTAATAGTAGTATGTAATTAAAAGTTAAAAAAAAAAATTAAAAAGTTTAAAGTAAGAGTAAAAATATAATACAAAAAGTTGTTAACATAATTAATAAGTTATACCTCCGACTACAGTATGGTCGGGGAATTAGCCAAAGAATTTTTAATGAAATGTAATACATATATAAATATTTTATTAAAGAATGGTGTGACTATGTTCTGGTGTGGTATCGTATAAATATAGAAAACAAAAATTTAAGGAAACTATAAAGTTGGGCCTGCTAAGTGCTGTACATATAAATTAAATCGAGAAATTATGGAAAATTATGAAGAAATAGTTTTAAAAAACTAACTAAGCTTGTAAAACTAAGAAATTTCTTTCGTACTATTTTTATTAGGTGAAATAGAATTTACCTAATACTATTCCTAGTTAAAGAATTCTGCCGTATCTTACATACTACTGTTCTTCACGGTCTGGTGGTATATGGCACACATTTGTATAAATTAAACATTATTATTGACCTTGCAACTACATTTCAACAGACTACATTAAAATTTATGAATATATTCATATTTTTCACTTTCCGTTTTATAGACTTCGAACAAGTTTAGGAAAAAAGCTGTCAATAGGTATGTCTATACAAAAGCGACGATGATGCATTTATAAATGGATTCTCTACGTCCGGGGAAACCTGGCTATTTTCTCCATCATTCATTTATCGCACGCGTAATTTTTATCAAAACACCTACAGCGCTTTTGGCTCTTATCTACTGCATTATAAATGTTTGATATTTATTACGTAATAATAATTTGTCAACTGGACCCTGGAAAGAGAGTCATTGGATGACAGAAGAAAATATGGACAGTTGACGTAAGAAGTAGAATTAGCGGAGAAAGACTGGATAAATGTTGCTGAAGCCAAGATAAATGGAAAAATATATAGAAGCTTTTACCCTAATACCAATACTTTAACACCAACAAAACTAAACTGTCTAGAACTTGGAGAACAACAAATACTTATACTAAGAAATGTAAACTCTAAAACTAATAATCGTTTTATTGTATGGATAAATAAATAAAGCCTTAATAAATAATAAATACTCAACGCGTGGTTGATATTCTATAGTCAAAGTAATAGTATTACCGAAAAATATTTATTTGTTGAGGTCAATCTGGTATCTGGAACTAAAAATTTACATTCGCTTTTTTATTTTCTCCCAATGTACAACAATGTACTGTAGAACGTATTCGTACATATACGTAGGGTAGAGCGGGGCTAGTTGAGCAGAGGGGCAAGTTGGGCAATCGAAATATCTCGGAAACTATTCACCTTACGCGGGAGTATCAAATAGCGAAAAGAAGGAGTCGTAGGAGGGGTGATCATCGCACGATAGCTAGTGGCAGCTTGACGAGTGAGTGAAGTGTCACGGCGTTTTGTTTATTTTGTGACCAAAAAGTAAAAACATTGTTTATCGCAAGTTTTCGTCTGTCTTTGTCTAATGTTCTCTGTTTTCAATCAGGACAGTGTTAATCTTCCAGAAGATTATTGTATTTTTGATTTGTAAATAGGATTTGGGTCTAATTCTAGGCATTTTTTACAATTCCACTTTTCTTTTAAAATTCCGGGTTGGGGAAAGTTGAGCAACTATAGCTCAACTAACTCCACGACTTAAACAACTGATGAGTAATGAATCTTTTATTTTTGTTTGGATGCTTACAAGAGGAGGAGATGTTCTTACACAACTGAATACTTAAATAATGCTGCAAAGGCTGTCCACGATGAGGGAAAAAGTGTGAATCCCGCCGCTAAAAAATTCGGTATGGGTTGACTTTTAAATAAATTAAATGAAGGTGATGGTTCATTTATGGGCTATACAACACCGAGGGAAGTATATCCTCCCTCACAGGAGGACTGTTTGAAAAAATACTTGCTACAAATGGAATTTTTCTCCAAAAGACGACCATTGCCTTGCCTAAGAGTGTGCTGCTAAATTTGGCATTGAAATTCCACCCAGCTGAATTGCAAATAAGATGGCCTGAAAATAATGGTTGATGATGTTTTTAAAACAAAAAAATCGTAGCTATCCATACAAAAACCCGAACCCACCAGCCTTGGTAATCTTTTTTAGAAATTATCGGAAGTAATGGATAGATATGGATGCTCATGTTTTGTTGATTCTAGTTTCGGGTAATTATACAAAGAAAATTTCTTTAAGTTTTGTTTTTCTGTCAATAAAAGACTATAAATAAAAAGCTGACTGTCTAACACATATTTTACTTCATCTCAAGTTATCATAGAACCCATGGTTTAGCCTAGACATTCTTAGTGCTCAACTTGCCCCATACCCTTGCTCAACTTACCTCGAGGGAAGGAAACAGAAACTATTTTTTAGCCTGCTTACACCAATAGGCAAGTATAGTTTAGTAACGAGTCAACACGCACATATTTTATAATGAGTGTTTTGCGTTCACCAACACATGCAAGTGGCGGTTCACAACCGGACTTGTCAAAGTTGCGTAATATGGAAACGGACTATATAACAAATCGCAAACGAAAACAACCACTTGATCATGAATGCAAGTGTTTAAACGAAATCAAGTCTGTACGTTCCGAATTGTCCCACATAATATCACTCTTAAAGAAAAATAATGAATCAAATGAGCAAATCATGAACAAAATGCAGAACAGTATTGCTGAGGTAAAAAATCAGATTACGGAAATTAGATCATCAAATGAGCAAACAAGAATAATAATTCATGAAAATATTTCGGAAATAAAATCTCAAATAAATGAAATAAAAGGATCTTCATCTAGTATTCACAAAGAACATACTGAAATTAAAAAACAAATGAGTCAATTAGAGAAGAAACTTATTTTAGGAGAAAATAAAATCAATACTTTAGAAACCAGTGTGAAAAAAATGAGTCTTACTGAACCCCAGACATCTTCAAAGCTTATCCAACCAATGTTTAGCGAAGAATTGATTCAAGAAGTAAACGAACGAAATAAAAGAAAGAAAAACATCATTATGGTTGGGCTACCAGAACAAAATACCAATAATTTAAGAGAAAATATGCTTAAAGACGAAACCGATATATTTAATATATTCCGAGCACTTACAGAAGATGTTCCGAAACCGATAAAAATTATTAGGTTAGGCAAATATAATCCAACGAAAATTCGTCGAGTTAAGGTATTCTATAACTCTTCAGACACAGTCAAATTTCTTCTGCAAAACAAAAGTAAGCTGCCTTCAACAATACAAATTTTCTCAGACCAAACTCCAGCACAGCAAAAATTGCTAAAAAACTTAAAAGAAGAATTGCTCCGACGTCAAAGTAATGGCGAAACAGACATAACTATAAAATATAAAAACGGAACACCAGTAATAATAAAAACTTCATCAAAAAACTGATAATTAAAAAGGCAATAGCGAATGTAAACACATATCAAGTGCTCGACAGCTACAACGACATACAAAAAACTAATTTCAGACTGTCATTCTTTTATCTAAATGCTCGAAGAATTTGCAAACAAGGAAAGTTTGATGAACTACAATGCGTGCTTAAATCGTTCTCGACAACTATACACATAATATTACTAACTGAAACCTGGATCAAAAATGAGAAACAGGCTTGCGAACTAAAACTACCAAATTACACACACTATTACAATTTTCGTACAGATACAATTGGTGGTGGAGTTTCTATATATGTTCATAACAGTCTTGAGCACAACTTGTCGGAATCAATCTACCAGGATGGAAATAATTATCTTTGGGTACAATTAAAAAGATATAAAATAGAAGTAGGTGTCATCTATTACCCTGGTAATACTAACTACAATCAATTCCTTGAAGCATACACTCAACAGCTTCGGAGAAGACGCAGAGCTATAGTTTTTGGAGATTTCAATACAGATTTATTAACTAAAAACACTAAATCTAAGCAGTACATTGAACTTATGAACGAAATTGGATATACAATACTCAATAAAATATCTAAAAAGTATTCCACAAGGGATTCAACAACACGAAAATCTATATTAGATCACGCTACAACGAACTTAATAAAAGATCACTTTCACATGGCTTTAATAGAATCTTCTATGTCAGACCATAAACATATATATGTAGAGTTAAAAACTGGCAAGATTCTGAAGAAAGAAATTATCGAGTACCAAGCGATCGATTACGAAAAATTGGGAAAATTAACAACAACTCTTGGACTTGACGAAGATAATGATGACTACAAGATACTGGAAAATTCTATTATAGATCACGTAAACAACTGTAAAATAATCAAAAAGAAAATACTTAATGAACCTCAAAAGGATTGGATTAATAATGATTTAATCAGCGAAATAAACCAAAGAAATAAACTATGGATAAAATTAAAAAACATGCGTGACTGTGAAACTACAAAGCAAGAATTCGAAGACTATAAAAACTATGTTTGTAAACGCATTAGGGATACCAAAGATGCCTATTACTTTCAAAAATTCATAAAATTAAAAAATAATCCGAAAAAAATGTGGAACCTTGTAAATGAACTAGCAAAAAATAAAACAAATACTAGCTGTGGGCCTTCGAAAATTATAATAAATTCTATCGAAATTACTAATAAAAACAATATTTGTGAGGAATTTAACCGATACTTCACTGGAATAGGTAAAATTCTGGCTGACGAAATACCAAAAATCTATCATGATAATTTTTCAAAAGCTTTACCTTCAACTAAACAGTCTACAAACTTGATGATACTAGAACCATGTAGTAGTGACGAAATTTTAAAAGTAATAAATAATTTGGATACACATTGTAGTGCAGGCCTGGACGGTATTAGCACAAAATCTATTAAATGTATAAAAGATCATATTGCTAAAAACCTATATAAATGTTTTAACAAATTATTAGAAATTGGAGAATTCCCAGACTCTCTAAAAATAGCTAAAGTTACTCCCATCTTTAAATCTGGATCTAAAACTAATACTGGAAACTATAGACCAATCTCGGTGCTACCCATAATAAGTAAAATACTTGAAAAGATACTATATAACCGTCTTACAAAGTATCTAACGTCTATAAATTTTTTATTTGAACGACAGTATGGTTTTAGACCAAAAAGTAATACTTTAACTGCAACTATTGACTTAATTACTAAAATTAGGACCAACATAGATAATAAAAACATTACGTTAGGTGTATTTATTGATTTAAAGAAAGCATTTGATACTGTAAGCCATAAACTATTACTACAAAAGCTTGAATGCATTGGAATCAAAGGCACAGCTCTCAAAATTTTTCAATCATATTTAAAAAATCGATTTCAGGTAGTTAAAATAGATAATACTCAGAGTAAACCGTTGCCTATCGAATACGGCGTTCCACAGGGTTCTATTTTGGGTCCATTACTCTTTCTTATTTATATAAATAACTTGCATGAAATTGGATTAAACGGTCACCTTACTTTATATGCAGATGATACGTGTTTATTTTACTTTGGCAGTTCAATCAAAGATATCTTCAGCAGAGCCCAAGAAGACCTTAATCTACTCTTCACTTGATTTCAATATAATTTACTCACAGTCAACGCGTCGAAATCATGCTACATTATATTTAAATCTAAAAATAAAAAAGTTTTACCTCATGATCCATTAAAAATAAATAACACGGTCATAGAAGAAAAAAGTACAGAAAAATATCTCGGTCTTAGAATGGATAGCGGTTTGACGTGGAATACACAAATTGAGCACATCAGATCTAAGCTCTGTTCACTTATGGGATCACTTCGACACATTGCTCGGTGTATCCCACGTCAGGTACGTTACACCATCTACAACTCGTTGGTCAAGCCACATCTACTTTATTTAATTGAAGTATGGGGCAGCGCCGCTAAAACTAAATTAATAAATATTCAAGTATTACAAAATAAAATTATAAAAATACTGTTCCAGTATAATTATCTTGCACCTACCATAAATATATATCGAGACACAAACATAATGAATCTAAAACAACTTCATATTTATCACACATGTATTCTTGTAAAAAAATTTATAACAAGTTCTCTCCATACTAGTTTAGCTTTTTCTAAACCGCCACGTGTACGAAGTATGCGTCGAACGAGTTATCTTGCATTACCTAAAGTACGTACAAACTACGGCAAAAAAATGTTTACCTACGAAGGCGCACAGCTGTATAATAAACTACCCACAGATATAAAAAATATTACTTCTATCAATTCATTCAAATCGAAACTAAGTGAATATGTTAAACAAAATTACTTTTAAATTCATTTCTTATAATTACTTTTAATTCATATTTCTTTGTCTACTTTTATTTTTAAATTTATTGCATGTACGGCTATATTTTATTGTGATTATTTTAAGAACGACTACAATGTTATGTTATCTAGAGTATTATTCTCATGTAAGTGACATTTATTGTCTTTTTTGAGAAATAAAGTCTTTAAACCTAACTTACCCCACCTATGGGGTACATTGAGCATACTTGACTTTCTGCATTTAAACATCTGTAGTTATTATATTGGACTTGTTACAAAAAAATACTATGGACACTTTTGTTAAGGGATAAATTACTAATCCATCAGGACACATAACAACTCATTGAGACTTATCATTGAGGAGCTATATCCAAGCAAGTGAAAAATTGCTCAACTAGCCCCGCCCTACCCTACTTGATTCAAGTACATAGTTCTTTAAATCCAATTCGTTTTTGACATTTAGGGCTAAGTTTGTTTCCCGTATGTCAAAATGAGTTATAGTATCGTGTATATATATTTTATTTCCATACTATGTACTTTATTAGACAAAGATTACATCGACGTCTAAGATGGTAATACATTTCAAATGAACCCACACATAAATACATTTGAAATATATGCGTGTTACATTAAAAACTAGAAAAAAAGCGAGTTAATATATTCCAAAATGGTGTTGGATTTTGATATACCAGTCTCGTTTTTAAATTTCACCCTAAGTACATATTTAGTTCCATTCTCGGGGATTTTTTATACAGGGTATTCGAATTGAAAATTAAACTGAAATCTATCATCAGCCACAAGTAATAATACATTTATGTTCTGCGAAATTGATAATGATGATTCAGTGCTATAACCGTAACACACTAAACGCGTTAAAACAATTAAGAAAACATTTATACAATGCCGATGAACAATACATATTTACCTAATATTGGTACGTTACGTTATTTAATAACATTAAGTCATTATAGAAACGAATTTGTTTAATCGACTTTGAAAATATTTTTATTGTATCGCGATTCACAAATATATTTTTGATAAATAATGTGTTTTGTACAAATTATAATAATCCGGTTAATTAAATGATATATTTACACAAATTCCAATATAATAAAATATTTATCAATAATTGAAGCAAGTCATTATATTCGATGAATCATTACCTAGTGATAACATTTTTCCAGCAGCAGTAGGGAATCATTATTAGTAATATTTTGTTTCAATTGTAAATTATTGAATTTAATTTATGTTGAAGAACACACAACATTAGCGGGAACATCCCGAGTACGAAGTTTACAAGTAGTTTCGTATTATATTCGTGTACGTTAAATCGAAAATGTCACATGCTCAACGATAATAGGGTAATTTTTCCATAGAATTTGTATAATTCCATTCGATCAATCCATGTTTGTGTTTCCGTTTAGATCCAAAATACGCCTTTGAAGCGCTAGATTCTATGTTAATGCTACAGAGCATAATATGGTGACGTCTTTATTCTATCATGGTGAATTATTCAATAAAGATTTTATTGAATAATTTTCTAGTCAAAATTAGTTTGTTTTCTATTATTTATTCAAGCTATCAAGGTCAATAAAAATTTTCTAATAAAATTTTAATATGACAAAACAGTTATACATTATAATAATCAACACACCAATTTTATCGGCCACTTGAAACAGTTTATCGTATTGATAATATAAGCCGATTAACCTAAGGGCAGTTGATAATTGGAATTTAATTGAAGCTATAATTTTACTAATTTGTTAGACCTTATGACCTCGTTTCATTCGTAATTTATTTACATGTGTTCGCGCGTAATACCGTCACAATTAGATTTTAATTTTATATTACTCACATCAACGAAATAATTGTAGCGATGCGACGCTGATTTTTAAAATAGTTTTTCAATGGATGGGTGTTTATTGTGAAGTATTGGAAAATTTTCCTAGCTCCTACTTGCTAATAAGAGTAATCTAAAAAGGGGTACTATACCCATACACTTTTAATGAAGTTTTCCAAGAACCTATAATCCTATAATCTAATAAGCTCTGGGGACGCCCCACTTTATAGAGCAAACTCATGCTATCAGGGAAAAAGGGTATCCTGTATTACACAAGTAGGCCGGATACAGCTTAATCAACTTTAATCCATGCATGATAATGTAAAAATGGAGTTGTTTATGAAACAATCCATTATTGTTAACTACCTACGCTTTTATAACATTTTAAATATAAATCGAAAGAGATGCGATATCATGGATAAATTTTCGTGTAGTGGACGAGATTCTTGTAAAATTGATGACACTTATAGTCAAACTGATGAACCTAATAAATGAATAGAGAAAAAGTAAAAAAAAGAATGCATATATAATTAACATTTTTAACACATAAAACTGCATTTAGATTAATTTTTTTTTCTTTCCAGTTGGACAAGAGTGGAAATGGCTACATCGACATGAAGGAGCTCAAAGACGCCCTTGACGGTGTTGGATACAAAATACCACAGTGGAAGGTTAGTAGCTCTTAATAATAATAGGGTTATTAGACGGAATTTAATCTAAAACTAATGTGCGTATTTAGAAGGCAGTAATTTTTTAAATTTCCTTTGTTTAAGGCCTCAGTGTCAAATAATTAAATAGAATTTAAGTAAATGTATGTAACGTATAGTTTTGTCTATTAGAACTTATTAGTTTGACCCTAAGCTGCCTTATAAATAATGAGTATATTTGAATATTCTACTCCACTCAACTCCACTTTATCTTCTGTTTCCAATCTTACTTAGAACAATTAAATTGTATGGCCAAGTACGTCATGAACGCGTTCAACTTAACATTTTGATTATGTCGGTGTGGGTTCAGATCCCTTCCGATGATTAAATGGGTTTTTACGTAATCGATCACTTTTGTCAGAATTTTTGAATACTGGTTTCTACAATATTAATAAGGAAAGGGTATGGGCATGGACACGTAATTATGAAGTATGCCGCGTGATTTAACAATCGCAGTTAATAGATATGCAATTTTCTGAAATAAAATATTAGTAGAACAGCCTTTTTTGTCAAATTTCTGTAGGATTTTGTTTGAAAAATTACCTATTATTATTTTTTTGTATGGGTTACCAAACCAGATTTATTGGTAATTCTATAATTTTTCAAGTAATAAATTCGAGTTCTAAATCAGTCCTATTAGTCCTCTAATAAATTAATCATAATCCTAGTACATTATTTGGATTCTGTGGAGGTTGGCAATGGAATAAATGTAAACCGAAATTATTATCTAATACCACATCATCAAAAAATACGTATATTTGTTTAAGATTTTTATTTAAAATTCGATTTGGCTATAGGCTTTTTTCATCGAATTGATAAAACCACTACAAAGTCCTGGTTCTAGTACGAAATTACTTTATCTATAGGCCTTTCGAACGTTGTTTTTCTATGATGTCTTCGGCTAAGACTCCTAATAAATTTCGTAAAATTAGGAATAAAACATTTCAGGTGCGTTGTATGATAGAAGAGTACTATGACAACGGTTCAAAGCATGGGCGGGCCAATGGAAGCGTTAACGGCGACTCAAAGAAGAATGGCATGACGCTCTTGGAGTTTGAGGAACTCTGTGGAAACCTCAAAGCACAACAGGTACCTATATTTAAATTCACAGTAGATTGAGGTAAACTTAGCTCATTAGATGCAGAGGGTTGTACCCTGTCACTGTACAATATTTGCTTTAATAAAATTAATAAATAAAAGCCTACCCTTTGACCCTAATCATACCTATAGCTAAGTATCTGAATCATATCCTAAGCGTCTGCGTATACTAAATCAATTTTTAATAAAAGACGTCTAACATTGTTATAATTTTGATAAATCGTTTAACCCTTTGACTTTTTAAATTGCGTTTTATTGGTGATTTACAGAATCAATCAGAGTATTAAAGAACTTCATTCTGGCCCTTAAATAGTCTGTTAAATTAATTGAACTTAATCAATCGATGTTGTCAAAATGTATATTATGAAAAATTATGTTTACCAGTGTCCTAAAACGCCACCAAGCTTGACCTATTATTTTTTTATAGTATGGGTTACCAAAACCGATTTATTATTAATTCTATAATTTTTAACAGTTTTCATTGCTTATTGTGTCCTAAAACGCCACCAAGCTTAATGATTTTGTACCCACAGCGAGTTTGCAAACGAAAATATTGATACTAAAATTAAAATTAATGTTTCCCTAAATCTTTGAAAAATATTAATTGAATTAAAATATTCTTATATCATAAAGAAACGTTCGAAAATATATATTTAACGAAGTATCTATGTAACTTTTATAATTATTTATAAAATAGAGATAGATTAACGGGTATAATCCGGTAAAAGTGATGATCTATGATTCCCTCTGCTTCGAAGTAACAACGTAGCTTTAAAGTTGCCGTTACAAAAAGGGTTTTTAATAATGACGAGCGGTTAGCGAACACAAAAGTGAGGCCTTCAGGCATTTACTGAGGCTTTCACGCTAAAATAAATATTTTTGTTATATTCGCACTTTTTAATAGTGACGTTTTGTATGGATTCAACTGTGGTGTTTTGTGTGAAATATTTAAAATTTAAAAGTGCTGTGTGTGCAAAGGTACAAGGTTTTTTGTTAAAAGGTTGACAGACTAGGGAAGTGTATCACACCGTTTTAACATTATGCATAAGGTATAAAAATGTTTTTTTTTCTCTCTGTTTGTTGTAATGTTTTCATTTCGTATTGTATAAGGAATATAAAATTTTTACTTAGTGGTGTTTTGGTGTTTTCTGTACTTTTAGTTTATTTATAATATAAGCTGTTCCTTGCCACGTTTCGCCGTGGCACATTGTGATTGAATGGTTAAGAAATGAGAAACAAAACAAGGAAAACATTTCATATAGGTTTAATTTGCAATACTTGAGGAAAAATTATAAAAAACAAAAAAAAAATATAAAAACAATCCTTGATGCGGATTATATATCAAACTAAAATTTCAGCTCGATCGGTGCAGAACTTTTTGAGTTTTTGGAGCGTACACAAGCCAACACAATCTTATATATAAAATTCTCGTGTCGCGGTGTTTGTAGTTAAACTCCTCCGAAACGGCTTCACCGATTCTCATGAAATTTTGTGTGCATATGGGTTATGACTGAGAATCGGACAACATCTATTTTTCATCCCCCTAAATGTTAAGGGTAGTCCACCCCAAAACAGTTTTTTTTTTAATTTTTAGATAAATTTTTCAGTCCATGAATTTCTTAATGCCCTTCAAAAGCTAGCAGGACAGCTAACTATACCAGAAACTACTCGACGACTAAAAAAGCGGCGAGATATTTTTGACCAGGACAACCCAACAGACTGAGTTTTAATAAGAATAGGCAGGCTCCGCTGGGAGTAGCGCCTAACACGTCAAAAAGCACCCAACGTATCTACTTATGCAAAGCAAATCATAGCAAAGACTGATTGTATGATTTAAAAAAAAAAAGATAAATTTTTATTTTTTTTAACATTAAAAAATACATACTACCCTTCATTTTCAACCCTCTACGATCAACCCCTATTTTTTATTCTAGCAGATACATAGTTATTTTAATAAACTAAAAAAATCTAATCTAATCTAATAAGACTCTTCATTGGTTCCTTCTAGGAACACATCAAAGTACAAAAGTCTAAATTATTGATTGTAAATTCCAGGTTGCGAGTACATTCAAGCAGGCAGTTAGTAAAAAGGAGAACTTAGAACATCTAGGTGGAATGAGCGAAGCGTCCAGTGACGGTATGTTCAGCATTTTGTTTGAGAAAAGCATTCAAGTGAGAATGTTACATGATACAATAAGGAGTATAAAAAGAGGGCAAGCTTCAACTGTTTCGATGATTTAAATACAAGTCAAAAATCGAAACTGTCGTAATTAAAAACTGATATTAATTTCCTTATAAAATATGAATATTTTTCAGTAGACTTATTATTTTGTCTAAATTCCAGGCACAACCCACTCAGTGCGTCAGGAAGAACAGATGGCCTTCTCAGGATGGATTAATAGTAATCTGGAGCATGACCCTGACCTAGCTCACCTTCTACCCATAGACCCTGAAGGCAAACAGCTCTATGAGAAGCTAAAGGATGGACTGATTCTATGGTAAAATATTCTTATAAAATTGTCTACGAATGCACATCTTTTTGGACCATTTCAACATACATTACGAACGTACGGCGTTTGATTGACAGTTTCTGTATGTGACATGTCAAAAACGTATTTTTTTTCTTGTATTTTGTCGACATAGTTCGCGCTAAGTTTTTTTTCTGAATTTTAGCGTAGGCTTGTATGTAATTCCTTATCGACTTGTACCCAGTTTTGCAGAGAACCCACGTTACCTACTAAGCCATGCCCCATACATGTAACTCTTTAGTATTTGAATTATCTTTACTATCTATCCCATGATATGCTGAAGGTTCATTGTTGTTAGATAATGATTTAGACATGAAGTTAACTTATGTAAAATTTTGTATGGTGCTTTTATCAACAATATGCAGTTCCTTATACAATAACAAGAATATGTTTGAGGAAAACATCATGCGCTGTCGTATAAGTAGTGTAATTAACCTTCATATATTAAAACCCACTGATTTTGTACTAATGACAATTAAAAGACAAGAAATATAAATCCTATTGACTATTGAATGGTTTCGACAATAAATGCGATAAAAGTATCATAAAAAGAAGTGCGTCACAACCTTTTTAGGTCTGGGCCTCAGATATCTGTATCTGTTTCGTGATCGATGTTTTCCTAATACGCAGTGATCAGCCTTCTGAGCCTAACACACGCCGTCGACTTTTTGGGTCTAAAGCATGCCGGTTTTCCTTCATCATGCACATAGACAGAAAGTCCATTGGTACACAGACTGGGATCGAACTTACGACCCAAGACTATTAGGAGTATCATAACGTTTCGTTTCACTGACCTAAATAATATTAAACAACTTGTAATACTATTATTAGTTCAGCGGCTTACTTTAATCATCTAATAAAAACTAACCTAACACCTGTTGATATACCTAAAGAACTTACAAGTGCTAAAAAAAATTGTTATATGTATTCATAATATTCATTTAAGCATGATATTGCAGCTGGTCAATCATGGATCAAGATTTGCTAAACCAATATTAATGTCGGGTAATTCTATATAATAATTGTTACAGCAAAGTAATCAACCATTCCTGTCCGGACACGATCGATGAACGGGCGATTAACAAGAAAAATCTGACCCTTTACACAAAGCACGAAAACCTGACCCTTGCGTTGGTCTCTTCACAGGCAATTGGTTGCAACATCGTTAACATTGATGCACACGATCTTGCTAAAGGTACATTATTAGTTATTGTTTATAAAGACGTGTGTTTTATTTCTTAAACAAACATACACGACAAGACGGGACATAAACTTAGCAAATATATTACCAACTCGACCGTGTCCTCCATGTACGGTTTAAGCACTCGCCCGGTACCGCACAACCCTCCCAAAGGCCGAGAACAAATTTTAACTTAAATTAAAACTTGCCCTCGAACCGGGAATCGAACCCGGTACCCCTCACCTAGCTGCCACTTAATAAGTCCGCTAGGCTATGAGGCCCCTCTGTTATTCTTTCACATGAATTCTATATTTAAAATAGTCGTTGATCACAATTTTTCTACAGATCTCACTTTCGACTGATTTCTCTTATAATTTGAATATAGAACGGAAGAATTAATGGGCATTTTAGTGTATACAAGGAGTTTTGTTAACTTATTTGTATTTCACCATTTGATTCTATATTCTATTAATTTTATAGGTAAACCTCACCTTGTGCTTGGTCTACTGTGGCAGATTATCCGTATCGGTCTTTTCAACCAGATCACACTTGAGCACTGTCCTGGTCTTACGGAACTTCTTAATGACCAGGTATGTATTTATATAAGATATGGTTACAATGTATATTAATTTTAAACTGGTTTGTAGTTTGTTCGAAATTTAAAAACGTTAATTGTACAGTTATGTAGTATCTCCTTTTTTGATAGATTTTTTTTTCGGTATAATTGTCGATAAGTTTTTTAAAGACTTGGGTAGTGTTTCTCACTACTGTAAAGCAATGGCTGGACCATTTGGGCTTTTATTGTAATAGATCCAGACAACAGATATGTCCTCTGGTCTTGAAAAACATTATTTAAAATATCTATACATAACTTCCTCCATACAAAAAATATCCAGAGAAATGTTGTCATTGGCCTTGCAAAATATAAAAAGAAAGGTACTAAAACTATAAAAAACACTTTTTAAATTTGCGCTTATAATGAAAGAAGAAAAGACGGCAAACATACGCAACGTAGTTATAAAATTTGTTCTTAAAATCCATAAGCATTATCGCTTAGTAACTTTACTGATTACTAACTTAATATGTATTTTATAGAAACTGCGCAGTAGAGAATTCATATTTAGAGTTGTCATAAAATTTAATGTTTCATTTTAGATGAAGTGAGACTGGTGAAGCTCACTTCTCACTTCATAATCGCAGTAACAGTCGATATATCCTGTAAAGTTAAAAGAATTTACTGCTAATGTTACTTGTAATGTTTACTGCTAACTTTTAAAGCTTTGTTTATTTAGATCATGCTAAGTAATAGTCGTCTTAACTTTTACATTGTGGCTGTACCGTTCATGGCTCATGCAATTAATTAACGCAATGTAATTAATAATTTAAAGAAGACACTCACTCGTAAAATTGTTAATTGAAATGTACGAATTAGCTGAATAAGCTTTATTCCAAGCTGAGAAAAGAGTGCGTGACACAGCTTTGGCTCGTACGTTAAAACCGTTTTCTCAAAGTCCACAGCCACATTTTATTTATTGAAGTGCTACATCTTTAGGCGCATGAGGGTTTTTACGGAAATGTCACGAATGCGCAGCGCTTTTGTCGAAGAAAAAAAAGAAGGGCGAATTACCGTATAGAAATTATATTTTTAAACTTAAAATTTCGTAAAGAGAATTTATGAAATATTAGTATTTTATACTTAATATTAGTATCTTATAATTTATTGAAAGCGCAAATGACGAACTCTGAATTAAAATGACACGTGTTTTTATCATCCAAGAAATAAATTAAAAAAGATAAATTTGTAATTTTTCTTTATTTTTTTTTTATTTTATTCTTTTATATTTTAGTAACAATTAAATTCCTAACATATCTTCCTTTTTCCCTCCCTCTAAGTCTCGGAAATCTAAAGTTTTAGATTTGTATAAATATGAACAAGAATTAAAAATTAGTTTGCCAAAGAAGTTTCACTTCTGACATGTGTACTTTGTACGGACTTTTTTAAAACTTATTTATTAATTTTTAACCGACTTCATTTACTTCTAGGAACGTATTGAAGACCTGTTGGCCCTATCACCTGAAGCCATCCTCCTCCGTTGGGTGAACCATCAACTGCAATGTGCTGGTGTTACTCGCCGCTGCACCAACTTCCAGCAGGATGTGTCTGACTCCGAAATATATTCATATCTCTTGAAGCAGATCGCCCCAGATGACGCTGGAGTCACATTGGATGCGCTTAGAGTGAGTTTGAAATTTTATTTTAATATTTGGTAAAAATTACTACGTTTTTATTGTTATTTAACAGGTTCAGCCTTAATTATATATTGTATACATATATATTCACTGAAATTGAGTTTATATATGTACATTTGACTATATACAATAACGAGAAATCGTGATTTTTTTATTGATTATACTCATGAGGTTGAAATTGGACGTTGGTTACGATAAACATAGATTTTTTATTTCTTAAGAATTTACCGAGTGCGCAAGCGCAAAATATATACACATATATACTCTTGGTTTGTAAGAAGTGGAAATTTCCTTCGTTCTTTCCTTTAAGAATCCTTGCTTCAAAATATATATCTTATTTCAAGCTCTTTAGGAAATAAGTTGGTCTGAATTTAAAAGAACAGAAGTTCTTTAATTGTGTTCCTTCCAGGAATATTTTTTTGTCTATAATTATTTGTCTTTTATTGAGTTTAATGCTCTTTAATTTGTTTAATAGGAAACAGACCTCCTCCGTCGTGCAGAAGTGATGTTACAGCAGGCAGCTAAGCTCCGTTGTCGTGCGTTCGTGGCCCCTGCGGACGTTGTCAACGGAGTCTACAAACTCAACTTGGCCTTTGTGGCCAATCTGTTTAACCAACATCCGGGATTGCAGAGGAACGAAACAGATGCTGATGCATATCACCAGTTAGATGAGACCAGAGAGGAGAAGAGTGAGTGACTGTACTTTTACGTTAAACATTGATACGTTTTAGACAGAATTTGTCTTTCACCTATTTTAAATTGATATAAAAAAGGGTGCGTGTACTTATGTACGCGCGTAAGAAGTTATACTTCTTTGGCATTATTAAAAATAGTTTTTGATTGCAAGCAAATAATTAATTACAATTAAATAATCAAAGACTGGAAAAGGAGTCATTATAGTCATTAAAGTTCAGTTTACATTTGAAAAATTAAATAAATATTTATTATTATTCTCTTACATCAAGTGTAACATAAATTCTATTATTATTCGAATGTTGTTTTTAAATTATGTCCAATGCCGTAGCATCTTCCGTGGGCAACTTCATTCTGTTAATTTTGTGCCACGGTGCGCGTGCATCGTAAAATTTCACTCTCATAAATTTTTCATAACGCGCCTAAAGAAGTATAACTTCAAAAAAATATGCATAACTCATGTTGCTAACGTGTTCATATAATAATAGTTAAATAAGGATAAATAAAATTTTGATTGTTTATTTTTGTAGATTCGCACTTATTGCATGTTCATTCTTTCATATGGTTTTCCTTACTATAGATGCCTGGAAGAGGTCGCTTGTATACGATTAGCGCCTTTCGATAATAATCGTATAATAAACTTCCTTCTATAGAAAACCATGTGACACTGCGTATTTGCATAGGATTTTAAATGGGAATTGGCTTTCATTTACTAAATGTTTGTATTTCAGCATACCGTAACTGGATGAACTCAATGGGCGTGGCACCGCACGTGAACTGGCTTTACTCAGATTTAACCGATGCGCTTGTCATCTTTCAGCTTTATGACATTATCAAACCTGGTATTGTCAACTGGAAGAAGGTAATTTTTTATTAGAATATTCCATATTTATTGATTTTGTTTGTTGTGTTTGTCTCTCGATACATTTTTATATAAATCAAAAGGTTCAGCGTTAGAAAACTACTCGGCATTAAAAAAATACTTAACATGACCGCGCGTAATTTTAGAAATTATCTATTTATAAAATAATTATTTTCTTAGGTGAAGAAAACTATTTCGAACACCTACTTCATACGCTTGAATCTATGCTGAAATAGAATCAGAGTGGCTGTTTTAGTTTTATTTACACGAATATTTTTTTTTACTCTTTTCTTAGTATCAATATAACTACTGTCGAGCTATAATGACGTAACGGTATTGTCGATAACGAATCCTACAACGGTTCTCTTTCCGCATAGAGTAACACCGATATTATCCAGGATAAAAATATTTTTACGACTGTAAAATAGTAAAGTTTTGTTACAATACAGACAGAATGTCTTTAGGAGATTCCATTACTTTGGTTAGTTTTTTAGGTACTAAAACTAATTTCAGGTTCACCGTCAATTCTCGAAGCTTCGTAAATTCATGGAGCGTCTAGAGAACTGCAACTACGCAGTTGAGTTGGGACGTCAACTTGGATTCTCACTTGTCGGTATCGCTGGGGCTGACATCAATGAAGGAAACGCAACACTCACGCTTGGTAAGTTTCTTCTCTATTGAGCTGATATTTTAACAAAACGAAACACTAGATAATTACCAAATAACGCAACTTGGGGGAGGGGGGAGTATTTTGCAACGTTACAGTGCGTTACATGGGCGGGAGGGGCTAGTCTTTTGAAATGTAATGTTACAGTGCGTTACATGGGCGGGAGGGGGGAGTCTTTTGAAACGTTACTGTGCGTTACATGGGCGGGAGGGGGGAGTCTTTTGAAATGTAATGTTACAGTGCGTTACATGGGCGGGAGGGGGGAGTCTTTTGAAACGTTACAGTGCGTTACATGGGCGGGAGGGGGGAGTCTTTTGAAACGTTACAGTGCGTTACATGGGCGGGAGGGGGGAGTCTTTTGAAATGTAATGTTACAGTGCGTTACATGGGCGGGAGGGGGGAGTCTTTTGAAACGTTACTGTGCGTTACATGGGCGGGAGGGGGGAGTCTTTTGAAATGTAATGTTACAGTGCGTTACATGGGCGGGAGGGGCTAGTCTTTTGAAATGTAATGTTACAGTACGTTACATGGGCGGGAGGGGGGAGTCTTTTGAAACGTTACTGTGCGTTACATGGGCGGGAGGGGGGAGTCTTTTGAAATGTAATGTTACAGTGCGTTACATGGGCGGGAGGGGGGAGTCTTTTGAAATGTAATGTTACAGTGCGTTACATGGGCGGGAGGGGGGAGTCTTTTGAAATGTTACTGTGCGTTACATTTATTTAAACAACGCGTATAGAAAAACGTTATCGTGCGTTACATGGGGGGAGGGAGGTTCTAAAATCTTTAAAAATTGCGTTACGTAATACTTGAACGCTCCCTAACAACACGTTTTCCGAAAACATCCTTTGTCTCTACTCCTTCTTTGAAGACACTCTTCCTAAAGCCTCAGCTAGCATCGGAGTACTGGGCGTTGACATATCGAATGACGTTCAGTTTTGCGGTCATTTAGCCTTTAAGAAGCTTGGTGGGCACAGCGAGACGTTACTTCACTCCGGGCTACCGCTTGCAACTATTTAAACCGCAAATTCGGCCCCACATGGAGTACTGTTCTCACCTCTGGGAACTCCCAATTACCAGCTCCTTCCAATTGACCGTATTCAACGAAGAGCTATTCGTATCGTCACCAGTCCCTTTCCGAGCGGCTTGATGCTTTGGCATTGAGTAGAGCAGTGGGGTATCTCTTCATCTTTTACCGCATTTACCATGGAGAATGTTCAGACGTCAAGACAGAATACGAAATACCATCAGTATCTTGACGTTCGGCGTTCATAATTAAACCGTTATTTAAAAAAGAAATATCATGATAAGGTGAAAGCAACTGTAACGTAAAACTTGCGGCGTAATTAAAGTTCTTTTCGATGTTCTTCTTGACCTTGAGTGGGACGATGACCCTAGGTGAATGACCGGGATAGTTAGTTACCGTGAAAGTGTAAAATGATGATTTATCTTTTTAGCTCTAATCTGGCAACTTATGCGTGCCTACACACTGTCCGTGTTAACGCGATTGGCGAACACTGGCAACCCCATAATTGAAAAGGAGATCGTGCAGTGGGTCAATAACAAACTACAAAGCGCTGGCAAGGCCTCGTCTATTAGGAGTTTCCAGGTATTTGGTTTATTATACATTCGAATTCAACAAAGTGTAGAACATTTTGAGATTTTGTAACAAAATATGACTCGTTATTCATACAAGAGTTCTTGTTTAGTTTATTTTTGCTCCCATTTTAAATCAATATGAAAACAGATTTTTATTTATCCTAAAAAACTTACAAAAATACAGTTTTAAACCATAATAATTGTGTTAAACAAGTTTTTCACATATTTTTTGTGTTATTAACACTATTTCTTTCAGGATGAAGTACTAGCAGACGGCAAAGTGGTGCTCGACCTCATAGATGCCATAAAGCCTGGATCAATCAACTACGATCTTGTATTGCCTGGGGCGGATAAAGAGGTAATTTTAATATATTTTCCTAATCTTCACTACTTTTTATTAAGCTTTTGTGAATTATAATGAACAAGTTATATATCTTTAATGATAAGCTTGTTAGTTTTGTTTAATTGTGCATATTTTGGGAAGTAAAATATGCAGAACATCCATCATCATTTCATCAGTGTGCAATCTAAATTAAAATAAATGTACTTTTCGTCTGAAACCGATTTCCAATTCTTGCTAATTTAAGTTTCAAGAGCAGTAAACTGCACATTAATAAGAAGAATATTTCGTAACCTTTATATTATAAAACAATGAAAACAGCATTTTTTTTAGATATTAAATAAATATCGCCCCTTGCCTAACTTATGTAACCTTTTTATATGTATGTTTATGGTAAAAAGTGTAAATAAATATCTTTGACATGTTTCAGGAATGTTTAGCGAACGCGAAATACGCGGTATCAATGGCAAGACGTTGCGGTGCGCGCGTATACGCATTACCCGAAGACATAACCGAACGCAAGCCCAAGATGATCATGACGGTCTTCGCGTGTCTCATGGCCCTCGACTATATCCCAACTATGGACGCGCCCGTCGCCCAGTGAGTATGACGATTTTGTGGGTTGACATTTCTTATATATTATCAACTGTGTCAACCCTTTAATCGGGTCTTTGGGAGCATAAAATGCTATATGTCATGCCATATTAGCGATATAAATGTAATCGCTTGTGTCACTATTGGGTTTGTTGGGAGCGTATATTAATATATGGTATTTTCGATAGCAAAAAACATACCATCTATTATTTATGCCCTCTTCAAGGTTTTTGTCATTATGAATCTGTTTCAAGATTTTTTATCGAAATCTTGAAGCAGCGTTCGAAGGGTTCATCTGCGCAAGATTTTTGTTTTATATCACAAATCAAGCGCAGTTATGTACAGAATCGCTTTGTCAAAAATAAGCCTAAATTGTAATATTTGATCACCTTAATAAAGTTATTTGTCATTTTAAAATATGGAGAAACATTTTCGCTTTTAGTGTTTTTAAATATCAAAACTTATTGGCAAATAACATTATTTTTTTGTATACAAATGTACGTTGTATACGTAAAAGGTGAAGGTCACTGTATAAAATGCACTTTTCAACTAAGAATCTTATTTCTCTTTCGGAATACCTTCAATTGCACCAGATAATGTGAAGCTAACTTTATCTTATTTTTTTCAATGTAAGCCTAATTGAATTTCTGTTTCCACACGAAGTATAATAAAAACATACATGAATACAGCACTTTAAAAGTCTATATAATCAAAAAAGCCATATTAAAGTTAATTTATACGGTGACCGTGTGTCTCTCGAGTATTGGCGGGTGAGCGCTAGTTTAGTATAATCGCCTATTTATAGTATAGAGCCTGGATTAGGCTCTTAGACCATAAGAATCAATTACCTATTACATCTTACGTTTTAGTACTTATTATTAGATTAAATGTTTTTTATACATTTTTACAACGAGAATTGAATAAGATTTTTCGAATTCATGACATTAGTATTCTTATTTTTGGGTCCAATTATGATTTTTTTTAATAGAGCAATACTCGCATCTTGAAATAAATGTACATTCCCTTGTTAATCGGCATTCCTTCTGCATTTCATGTAATTCTTAATTGTATATCCTTAAGTTACGTGAGAGTATTTTTTAGAGATTTTTTAATATTACATTCCTATGGGATACAACGATTTATTTTGATTAATTGTATAGTTTTTATTTTGTTAAACATTTTATTGAATATTTTTATCAAATAAGTTTTTTATTCAATTAATATGGTAATTTATATCGATGTATTCGTACATTACTTGTATTAAGCTACTCGCTAGCCATTATTAACATATAAATAAATTATTATGTAAGGCTATCAATAAAACATCGGAATTGATAAATGCTTTTATTTATTCACATCACAATTCTATCATTCTGGAATATTCTTTTTCTTTACTATCTATTACGTGCCATGGGGAAAACTTCCAAGAAGTTTTATAAAATTCTATATGTTTAGAGACAATGAACTGTTGAAGGAGTCTTCAAGTTTTCTTTACACGGTACATAAGGGTTGTCCTTTGATTTCCAATGAGGCTAAAATACAAGTGGGCGCTTAAAATGGCTGGGATCATGTGGTATTGAGTAAAGTTTATTCAATATAATTCATTGCTATGGGTTTTCATCTTCTATGTTGTGTCCAGGTGTAAATGTTGTGTGGCTTTGGGACAATCACATTGTTATAAATTTCAATTAATATTCATAGTCACGAGGCACCTTTTATATGTGTTTTAATTAATTTGGATTATCTTAATCAAAACATTGATTAAGATAATCCAAAGTTTTTAGAAGGCACTGAAATATGTGTCCATCTCTATGCGGAAACTGGATTACACAGTGATGCCAACTCCTACAAACGTTCGTTCTAACTTCAAAAACCCATTATTTATTGTACACTCGGTTTGAAGGTAATTTCAAATTCGCATCAAAAATATATTCTAGTAGTATTAACTTTCGATTTAAGAGTATTAAACTTTTTGATATTTCAGTTATAGCCACGATTGCAGTTTATATTTGGTTGGGTTCTACGCTTAATATAAATAGTACAGAATCGTGCGTTTGTTAAAAAAAATATTGCATAAAAGATCCCCTAAATAAATGTACCTCCCAAGACTTTTTAATTACCCCTAAATTTGGGGGGAAATCCCCCAAGTTGGCATCGCTGTGATTACAAGCTATTGACTTCCGTTCGTAAATTTTTTATTTAGGCCAGAGCCCGAAATGCCACTAGAACCCGTGTTACTGGATGGTGCTGCGGAAACGACAGAGGAACCTGAAGATATTTCGAGTCCACAGACTCCTGAGAAGCCAATGTTACCACCAAAACCAGAGAGCCTATCACGAACTGTGTCTACCACAGATTAACATAAAACTGTTTTTATGCCAAATGAGTTATAGTCTGTCTGTGGAAAGAGTACCATCGAGGCGGTTATGTGAAAATGTGATGTCAACATAACTAAAAAGGGATTTAGCACTGCTTAAACCTCAAATTTTACGATCGTTTTCTTTCCTTTCAGACTAATTCTAAAAACACGTAAGTACATATAGTGTGAATAATGAATATATTAAGGACATTTTAAATATGGGACTTGATGTAAATGTATATTTTGAGCTTAGTAGCCCACTTCAGAGAATTGATTTTTTTACTTTAGTAAATTTTTTATCTTGTCATTTATTTATTAAGAAATAAATAATATTTTTTACAAATTGTTTTAATGGACGAACAAATTGTTCACACAATTGTGGGAAATAAAACACATGAAATAAAATTGTGATGATTTAATTCCATCCATAGGCATAAACAAAAACTGGTCAATTGTACATTATTAATTGAGAGCTCAAATTATTAAAATTACATCCATACCCATTCTAGCAACAATAAATTACAACCCAGTTCCCATACGTTACAAGACATCCGTATCCGTAAAATATAGGAACCAGTATCGTATGCACCAAGTTACCAAACAAATGTAGAAATAAACGTATTAACGATATAAAAATAACCATCCGTGCACAAAATATGTACATAATTTACAAAATTATTCCCCCTTTTAAACGTTTGTTCTACGTCAATCGGTAATTTGGAATGTTTATTAATTATACGATAAATATACAATTTTGACCTAGTTCGTGAATTCATTTAAACTAATTATTGCTTAATACAATTTCAACTTTTCAAATAAAGTATCGACATATTCGTCAAAAAAAATTTAATTCAAATTTCAGGCTTAATACGGAGATTTCAATCATAGATGTACTCTATTTGTTGACTTTACACACAATTTATATGGAAAAAGTTCGGTGCGTAACAATGGCAAGGTTTTCATACAAAAATACTAATAGCAGTGCATAAAGAGATGAACAAATATTGCATCCCGCTCTCGTTCACTGTATTATAATCGTTCCCTCTCTATCATACCGACACATTAGTTTTATAAAGGCAAAGTATATTCTTAGAATTTCGAAATTGCATCAATCAAGTGCACACTCGCATTTAATCACCTCATCTATAATTGAAACCTCTGATTAAATATTCAAATATCCAATGGGTCTACCATATCAACATTAATATAAATTTATAATCGACCCCGCACTGAAATAACTTGGGGAACATTGGGGATATATACAGAATTTCAGCACGAGCCGACTTTAATTGTACTAATTTACGCAACATAATTCCAATAAATAATTTTCGTTCAATAAGTAAAGCTTTTGTAAGAAATCACAAGTAGCTAACATTTCAGATAATAACCCTTCAATGAATATTTAAGGAACAAATTTAATGAATGTGATAACTATTTGAGGCGTTATTATAACTGACAGTCACGGGTTTGATTATTGACGAAACAATATAAAAGAAAATCGTGTTCTCCATTAACGGGATTCCAAGATCTTAAACAAAAATGAAATTGCGTCTCAAATAGCGTTCACAAGAATCAAATTTGTCCACTCCACGTACAAAACTCCCTCAGAACTCCATCCACAAAATATCACATAGTCCCTAATGTTGGATTACAGTATTTCCATCAATATAAACAACGGTTTATTTGCAATTCAATCACAAATATAGCAAATCACCACGATGATCAGTCCAGACAGAATTGCAATATCGCCGAAAAATCAACCACACAACGACCGACATTCATACCTGAAGTAAAAAAAATAAAATAAAAAAAAATTGCAATTACGTCCGTTTACATATGATAGGCAATAACACGCTGGTATTTAAACATTCGAGCTACAATTTCCATAATTTTTATAAAAATATAAAATTATATCACGTATCAAAAGCTATTTTTGTAATGTGTCCACATGTATTAGCCATATATATATGTATGTTTGAATACCAGCTGTTCCATATAATGTATTGCCATATGGAGGCGTTATATGAGCGGAAAATAGTTACATATATGAGGTAAGGGTAATTGGTTAGTATAATAAAATTAAGTAACATATATAAGATATATGGCAGAATCACGCCTCCGATAGATATCGTCAATTGTTTTTGAATTTTCCATAGATCTAATAAGACTAGAATTCAATAAACGCATAGTTTAAGCCCATATACCACACGCACATAATGATTATGATATATAAAAAATATGTTTTGATAATGAATGAAAAATTAGTAGTTATATACAGTATGCTTTTATAATATCCAGGAACTTGCCAAAAGTAGAAAATATACCACACCATTATAAATAATACGTATACATACATAAACACTTAAATCTATGTATGGACTTAAACTTACTTTGATTTATAAAATTCATAGTTTTTGGAATTTTTGTTCCATTAATTCAAGATTGCTTTGTGCAAAATTACGATTTACGGAGCGTTCAAGTATTACGTAACGCAATTTTTGTAGATTATTAACTCGCCGTAATGTTTTTCAGTACCCAAGTACAGTACTATATCCAAGTCTAGTAAAACGTTTCGTGACCACCTAGTGACTCTTTAGTTACTATTATGTGGTGTAAGTAGAAAATAATATTAACAATAACGCGTAATTCAATCCCCACCCCGCATCGTAACGTTTTACAAAAGGACCCCCCTTCCCAAAATTCGTTACGTAATACTTGAACGCTCCCTTAACTAAAAACTTTATAAATCAAGTACTAGGCGTGTTCGTTAACTATTGAGGCTGGATTTTTGACTTGAAGACTAAAACGCGTATTTATTGTTTTAACTTGCACTCGCGAGATCTGTCAGAGACGTCAAAAACACACTAAACTCAGAAATCACTCACTAAAGATACTTAAAAAGTTCTTATACGAAAACAATAGTAACTGGTAAAATACGCGTTTAAATCCTTTATTCGTGTGTGCATTACCTGTCGTGATGTTTGTCAAGTAGATACTCTTTGAGCCGCCGCACGAGGTGTTCTGAAAGTTGCGTCACTTCCGGCCATTGCTTTAGGACCATAACGCCTACCATCACCACAAGACTCGTTGTAAGGACTCGGACCCTGTAAAGTAATAATATATAAGTCACTTATATATGGAAACTTTTAACTTAGCACAGGTTGCCTGAAAGAAATCGCCCATGGGCGAGAAAGCCGCCTGTTACATTCAGCTTTTGAATTTGCCGAATTTTATATTTAGTGTTTTCGTAATAATTGACCTGTTTTTGTAATAAATGCCACAAATCAGGCCAGAATGTTATGAAAATAATTTTATATACATATTTGAATTAATCAGTAAGCAAAAAATATCCGTATTTATTGATAAAGTTTCAGTTAAAAGGAACGCATATTACACAATATTAATGGTATTTTTATGTATATTTTTATATACACAAATAAATATTAAAATATTCACTAATTTCAATTTTAGATACTTTTTATCTCAATATCCATTGTTGAAGTGAAACTTCTTTATCGGGGTTGGAAAAAAATTTAGTGTAACATTTTTCGGTTACGCTTCACATGTTTCGGTTACGCGTCACATGTTTCGGTTACGCGTCACATTTGACCGTTACGCGCGTCTTTTTCTCGTCCCTACCACGGTTGATTCGAAGAGATTCTAAACCATTAATAACAAAAATTTATAATAACTATAACAATGATACTAAAAATTGTATTACAATTTATGAAATTCTGTAATAATCTTAGTGGTAATAAGGTAAAATGAAATAATTGTATTATTTGTATTCAAGTCTGTGATATTAAAAGCCTTTTGTTAAACTTTATCTAATTTAACTTTATTTAACCAATTTCTGTCAAGTTAGTTGCATATAGATAATTTTTCGAAAAATAAGGTCATAAAGAAGTTTCACTTCTAACGTGTGTACAACACGCACATTTTTTTTATTTTATATAAAATCGTATTTTAAATTATTTCGTCGGATTTTAGGCATTATATAGAAACAAAAATTATCTAAGTCATTATTAAACTACATTATTTTTATATCGCAAACTAATTAGAGAGCTTTACACTAGTAGTATTAAGTGACAATAATAAATTCCGCTTTATACACTTTAAAGCTGTATTAAAAGTTACTTAAACGTTTATTTATAGTATTTAGGGAGCGTTCAAGTATGACGTAACGCAATTTTTTAAGATTTTAGAAGCTCCCCCCCCCATGTAACGCACCATAACGTTATTCTGTTGCCAATTAATCCCCCAGGTTTTTTTATGAAAATAAAAATTAAACGTAACGCGTTGTTTAAATAACCCCCCTCCAGCCCATGTAACGCACTGTAACGTTACAAAAGACTACCCCCTCCCCCCAAATTGCGTTACGTAATACTTGAACGCTCCCTTATACATTTTAAGGATGCATTTAAAACAGAGCTAGAACTATACCTGGTCCTCAAGAAGGGCATAGCCACGCCCGCGACCGTAGCCACCAGCAACAGAGCCAGCTGCAACAGCGTGAGCGCCACGTTGAGCAGCTTCACCACCACCACCCGCGGGGGCAACGCCGCTCCCCCCGCCTCACCACCCCCGCTACCTACTCCTCCCGCGCCCCCACCCGCCATCCATTGCTCCAGCTTGCTGATCTGGAATAAAAATATCGTTTGCTAGTTTGTACCAAGTTCTCTAAAGTTTTTTTGATTTTTAGACCATTATTTCATATTGATAACGATATAAATATTTTTTACGTGTCTTGTATCTATTTTAGTTTAAATCTTTATCTATAAAACTTAACTTTTAAGATGACAATCGACTTTAAAAATACAAACTTGACATGTAATAAAAATCATGAATGTTCTATTGTAACTTCGTGAAAACATCGTGAGGAAACCGACTTGTCTTAGACCCAAAAAGTCGACGGCGTGTGTCAGGCACTGGAGGCTGATCAGTGATCACCTACTTACTTACCTGTTAGATTTAAAAATGATCATGAAACAGATTCAGAAATCTAAGACCAAGACCTAAAGAGGTTGTAGCGCCACAATTTTATTTTTATTTTGTATAACTTGATACGATTATCTCGGAATTCACGAAAAAAATTTAAATAGGAAAAACATTAAAAAAATAAATTACCTTAGTTTGACAGAGGTCTAATGCTTCGTGTATATCTCGTATCCGCTCTTCGCTCTGATACTGCACTTTTTCTTCTACATCCGTCAGTGCTTGCTTTAAATTTTCCACCTGAAAAAATTATATTTCTTGGTTAAGATAAAGCAACTAATTCAAAAAATGTCGAATATAGTCTGTACAAGTCACAAATTGATTACGTTAAGTATTTAAAATGGACCGAAACGAAAATGTAAAAAAGGTGAAAATTATGATTTTTATTCCAGGAAATTACTATTTAATCATATGACTATTTATTAACCTCATTTTGGTGCAATTCAGTTAAGTCGTTGATTTGTTCTTCAAGCCTCTCCGTCTTAAACCTTTCTTCTTGCAGCGCAGCAGAAAGAAACGATACTTCTTGCGTTAAGTTCTGAAAGCATATATTTACCTTATTAGAAATTTAAAAAAAAAATTGAAAATTTACGTTGTTATTTTTCCTTTTCTGGTTTGCTAGTCTGATAAAGTGTAATTTTTTTTTAAACGAGTTAAATTGGACAGGATTACTGACTTTACTTAAAGTTAAATCTTATATATTTAAGAAAAGTATGATAGAGCTAAAATGTAATATACCTTTAATGCATCTATTTTCTCAGCTAACCTCTGGTAGTCTTCCCTGCGCTCGCGCAGTTCATTGAGTATTGGCTTAAGGCTAAATGTTGCTTCCGACATGTTGTTTGCGCCCGCTTGCGCTGGATATCTGAAACACAATTAAGTACCTATGCACTAACAAGATCTGTCTTTATTTTTACATAATAATAAAAAATTGGCATACATATTTACTTACAATATAAATTTATTGCCGCTTTAATACTAAATTGTATGCAGAATAATACCAACTATATAGTTGGTTTTTCTACTGATGACAAAGTATGATTGTAAAGGTTAGGTTAAGGAGAACACTGTAGAACTTAATCAGTCAAGTTGTGAACTCAATCCAGCTTCATATAAAAATGACAAAACAAGATAAGCTTTATCTTAATCAAGTTAGATTAACAAAAAAATAATCTGTGTGGAGGTGAAGAGATACGATATGAAAATTCAAGTAAATAAATGTTAAGCCTTCTACTATAATTTCTTATCTTCTAAATATCAATCTTATAAATCTTATTCTAATATAACTCGACATTTATTGTACTACAGCAACTATGGTCGGCAAGATATGCTCTGTAAATTTGCGACAACCTTCATTAAATATTTATTTAAATGCTCGTGTATATCAAAGATTAAAAATATAAATAAGGGCCTCATAGCCAAGCGGTCTTATTAAGTGGCAGCTAGGTGAGGGGTACCGGGTTCGATTCCCGGTTCGAGGGCAAGTTTTAATTTAATTTGTTCTCGGCCTTGGGAGGGTTGTGCGGTACCGGGCGAGTGCTTAAACCGTACATAGAGGGCATGGTCGAATTTCTAAAGCAAGCAGTGAGTATGCTATCTAAGAAAGGAGACTGTGAAGGTTTAGAACGTAGCAATACATTCTAGGCCGAGGATGGCAAAAAATTACAAGTGCGAATTATAAAAATCTTATATTTGACGCTGGCTAATGCATAAACCGTGCCAGAGCCATTAAAAAAAAAACTTTAGAGGTGTCAAGGGACACCCGGATGGAACGAAATTCCTTTCGATTAATTTATATGTTAATTGGTATCATAACAGTATGATAGATTTTCTCGACACCAATCTAACGACGAAAAAAAAGCCAACATCACGAGGTGTTCCCATGCGGTCACCCATCCAAGTACTGACCTTGCCCGACGTTGCTTAACTTTGGTGATCGGACGAGAATCGGTGTATTACAATAGCAAATAGCAAAAAAGTGTCGTGACAACTTTTCGTAAGAATTTTTTCCGCCTTTCACAACGCGCGATAAGGAATTCGTTCCAAAAATATAAATTCTACTTACGGTGCTCCCTCACTAGTAACCGATGAACTAGGCGAGGCATCGGGTGAGTACTTGGGCGCTGGGGAGGTAGCGGCGCGGGGCAGAGTAGACCCGCGTGGTGCGTTCTCGCCCGCTTCGGATGTGCGTGACCCTTCCGATGACGCGTTCGCTGCGTTGTAGGCACACTCAATACGGGGTAGATAAATCTTACAGGGCTATCCCGTGGATTCATACAAATAGTAGTGTTAATAGTTAATATGTTTATTGGAGTTATAAATGTATCTTATAATTTACTTAAAGTTACCTAAAATGTATGTGTAATACCACTTGAATCGTTGACGGCTCAAAAGAATTTCTTATATATTTTTGGTAAATAAATACTTTTCGTGTATCACAGTAAAATGTTCGCCTGTATTACCACTAAGTAAATTTACGAATTACGCAATACAAATATTTAACAAGAAAAAGTATAACGTTAGCCTTATTATATTTTTGTTTTTGCAAACTACTTCACTGGTATTCAATATATAAATGTAATCAGTTAAAGCTATTAACAGTCCTATAGAGATTAAGAAAGAAGTTTAACGAGATTAACGGATCATAAGATTAAAATAAAAAAGATTAAACAGAACGGAAAGACTGTACTGTTAGGAAAAATTTTCATCTTTAAGTTTATTCATGATTCCTATAATTATAGAAAATACGACCGTGTTGAGAAAAATAAAAAATAAATATTTTTTTAATATTAAGAAGTCACTTTGATGTTGGTGTATTTGTTATTAAAGTATGTAATAAGCGTCAGCAACATATTCATTTTATAAAATTTCAGTGACACAAGAACAAAACACAAATATATATTTACCTCGTAATTCCGTGTGCTGGGGCGCTAGCGTGCAAGAATGACATAATATAAGCAACATGATTGAGATAAATACATGAACACAATGGGAAATTCTCGAAGCAAGAAATGACTCGAGTCGCAGTTAATTTTAAACATACTAAAAAAATTGTCAATTCGAACTTCGAATCACGTCTTGGTCGATTTTTCAAATTGACGTTCAAAATATGGAACTAGGCTAGTTCTAATCGGTGTGTCGAATTTCTGTAGGAATTTGCGTGATATGTAAAAGCTATTACATATATATAGTATTCAGATAAAGAAAATTAACTATGCTTCGAGCATTGCAAAGGCACAACAAGTATAGTTTCGACTTTTTAAGAACCAAAATGAATTGCAAGACAACACTGTTATAAGCGTTTGTAAGCAGAAGAAAAATTAGTTTGTTTTAAATAAACAATAATTAATGTGCGTTAACATGATAAGAAAAGCGTGAAGGACCCTCAACGGATATGGACACATATATAAGAAGAGATAAGCGTAATTGAAACAGCACTATACAATCTTTCAACAGATCCGATACCAGAATTATAAGAATCCCGAAACAACCCGTAAATGAAACACTTATATAATTTATAAAACCCACATTCACATTTCTTGCGGCATTTTTTGCACTTTAGAAACATACCACGGCTACAAAGTTTCACTATATACTGACGCTATAATATAAAGCGTTTAAATTATAATATATTTCATACTAAATTCTACACAAGTGACTCGTTCAGCGCAAATCGTTTGTGTCGATAAACTGCAGTTATCTGCTCTCCACGTTATCTAACCGATTTGACCTCGAATTACATCATGTTTTACCTGTTCATATATGCACATACAAAATATATATGGCGTGTGAATACATAGTAGAGCGCAAAGAATTTTGGTGATATCATTACGTACAATGCAAATACACACTACTTAGGGATGTGACATTCTATATATATAATCCATTGTTTTTTTAGCATTTATTAATCGATTTTTCTTGAAAAAAGCAATCGATTTTTAATTAATTAAACATAAACAATAGAAATTATAAACACAAATTAAAGTGTTAGAATATTTAAAATTGAAATTAACCTAATCTCGTTTTGATCGATTTTAGGTGAAATTTGAGTAGCACATTGCAGTACTTTTGTTTTCTTTTTTATTGTATGTAACCTTGTGCTGCTGAATAAATTTATTTTACTTTTAAATTATAGTGTTCAATCCAAACTTGAGTTTTTGTGAAAGCAACTAGTTTTAACACCCTTTCGAATCTCCCCAATAGTTAGAGGTCAGGGTTATGAAGAGCAGACATTATGTCGAGATGCAGATGAAAAATCGACTATGACTTATTTTCAATGATGAAAAGAATTGATTAGTCAATCTTCTATATCTACCTGTGAGTCTTCTGCCCATACACAATTATTGATTAAATGTTATGAAGCTTTTACGGGAAATGTAATGGGGTCGAAATATAGACACTGTATTTTGTAAGATTTTTTTTAAATTATTATTTTCAGGTTAAATATCACCTACACATGTTATATTTGAAATTTGAAGCAATACTGATTAATTTTTAGGATAAGGATATATATAATAAGAAAATCGCGGAGAAACTTTTTGTTATATTAGTAAAATGAAGAATTTAATAAGTGTGCAATGTGTACAGAAATGTAGTAAGGAAATTAATGTGGTTGCCATTTTAAAAAACCAATTAGATTAGTATTAAATGTGCAATTAGAAAATGTGTTTTAGTATTGTTTAATAAATAATTTCTAAACTATTCGTTTCACTACAAGATACTTACAGGGACCCGTGTTTTCTGTGAGACAAAATGGAATATTTAGGATTTATACATATGGGTCATTTTATTGTTAATATCCCGAATATATATAAGAATAACCAAATTACTATATAATATTTATAATTACTAGTGTACATAACACATAATACACACATAACAGTGTAGTACAACAAACAATATGTACTATATATTTTTTTTAGTTTGGGATTATTACTACTAGTGGCGCCATCTTCATGTGTAAATAAAAAACTCTTGTACCCGTTAAACAATTCACAAAAATATATACAAAGAAATTTTATATAGTTTGCATTAAGCAATAACCAGACTTATAACACGTGGACTGAAGATAGTGTTTGCTACTAGTCGTTACTTCGTTACTATGGTAACCGATCTTTTGCATTGACCTTAAACCACTTAAGACGTGTCTAACTAAAAATTCATTAAACAATTTATATAGTAATGTACGACACATTACTTGGTACATTAAGATAATATTACTCTAATAATAAGCATTTTGGGGTTTTCTTTTCCAAATTAATACACTGAATACTGCCAAAGGGAGTGTGTATTTTATTGTTGTTTTTTTACCCTGTTACAAACAATCATGGATTTTTTTAGATAATTTTAAGAAAAAATAATGCTGTTATATAATTGATGTGTATGTGTTCAATCTGTACTGTCTGTATTTTTGGGCATGTTTTAGAATTTATAAATAAAGAAAAATAAAAAGTAGATTTGTCTTCGATAAAAAAATTACCAGCTTCAATACATTATATAAATGTCTTCATTGTTATAAATTTAATTAACGTTCGTCAAATATATTGTTGAGAATTTTTTTTTTTAATAATAAGTTCTACAGACCGGCCAGATGCGCGATGTTATCAGCGGATCCGAAGCGGTTGGAGCGTGAGAAAAGGTGGGCGAATTCCCTTGGCGCCGCCATCACGCTTCCGCCCAAACCAGTGATTCCGTCGCGTATATTACCGCCCACATTTCTATAGAAATAAATTTTATATATAGCAACGTAGCATTATCATTTAGTTTTTATTAGATTTATTTGTAACTCACTTAAGCCCTTGCCCCATATCCCGTAACACTTCCCGTGGTTGTCTGTGTGATTGTCCGCTTGTACCATGTTGCTGTAACAAATATATTGTAGTTCATACATGTAATAACAGTTCTGGAATTTGTCTTCTAATATATAAAATTCTCGTGTCACGGTGTTTGTAAACTCCTCCGAAACGGCTTGACCGATTCTCATGAAATTTTGTGTGCATATTGGGTATGTCTGAGAATCGGACATCTATTTTTCATCCCCCTAAATGTTGAGGGTAGTCCACCACTAATTTTTTTTTTAATTTTAAGATAATTTTTTTTTTCCTCTACCCTAAACCCTCTACGATCAACCCCTATTTTTTATTATAGTAGATAGTTATTTTTATTGAACTAAAAAAATGTTGCCTAGAAATAATATTCATGGCAAAACGGTGTTTGCCGAACCAGCTAGTAACTATATAATAATGGCGTATATGGCGTCAATAATTTCAGTGAAAAGAAATCGAAATTATATTTATTATTTATTTATTTTATTTTTAGGGCAAACGGTCTGGAGGCTCACCTGATGTAAAGTGATACCGCCGCCCAGGGACACTCTCAATGCCAGAGGACTGGCGAGTGCGTTGCCGGCCTTTTAAAAATTGAAACATTGCTAATGAAACCTTTTTTTAAATTTTAGAACTCTTTGGTAACCTAATGAAGTATATTGCATTCATTTGTCATTTGTTTTTGTGAACTTACGCGAGAAAATTTTCGGTCACTGATTTATTATGACTTTCGTTGTGGGCTTACTCAAAAACAAAGATATGATAGGCTGCGATTAGCATTTCTTAATGAAGCCCCATCTCGTGCTACTATTTACAATTGTATGATGTGTAGAGAGGAACGGAGATTACTTCAAAAAACAATAAAAGTATTGACAACTTCCCAAAAAGCCGTTTTTCATTTTCTAAACATTTTCAGTGTTTACCTAGGTAATAAAATATTTATCCAATAAATAAATTACATATTATCTCATGTACGTATTTGAAAAGATAGACAACAAGATTACCTCCCAGTTTTTAATCCGTTTGTTATATCCCTCGAGTTTCTTTTGCAATTGTACAATACAGAGGGCGCTCTTCTGGTTTTTCTTCTCAAACACAGCCTTGATCCGCTGCAACTGTTGCTTATCTGCATTCGCTGCTAACTTCAGGTACTCGTTTACATTATCTGTTTTAATCAAGCGATATATCAGCACTTGAGACAAAATAATGTGAAGAGAAATTATTACTAAGGTTAAAAAATAATCAAATGTTCAGATTTTACTTGAACAACTTCTGACACGGCTCACGTAGCTGTTTCAAAACAGCTGAAGATGCGCGATACACCGACAGCGACCGAGTAATTTTAAAATGTGTGAATAGGTGTAAGTAGTATTTAAGATGTTGCTTTATAACAATAAATCAACATTTGAATACTACTGTTCAAGAGAAATATACATTTATATCTTCAAATTTAAAAGACTACTATGTGAAAATCTATGAAAACGTGTTCCTTAATACTAAAATAGATTTATTTACAGTTACAGCATACATAGGCCAAATTTTAATTACAAATAATATTATATACAATTAAAACTGATTTTTATAGACCATTATAAAAATAATAACTATCAGTTAGTCAAAGCTCGCCTTTACTCACCATCTCTTATAGTCTGTTCGAGCCGTATAAGATCCTTCGTTCTTTCGATCTTGCTGTTGAGATGCGCAATGGCAGCCTGTGCCTTAGCAGACGCCACATTGCCTTCACTATCTTCCGCTGAAATTATAATAACATTAAGGAGCAGTTGCTAATGGTAAAAATATTTTTTAATGTTTTTGTCTAATACTAGACACAATTTTAAACTCTAAAGTGGTCAGTTCGACACACGGCAATGAACCAATGGATTATCTATACAGTAATACTTGTTCATACAATTAAAGCCTTTGTTCTACTCTTTTGTGGAAAAGAGTATGTCTAAAGTTCAACCAACATTGGCGCAGAGGCGTCGCGAGCCGATGCTCGCGTTAGCGCACCCTGATCAAAAGGCTAGGATCAGAATATATACAATGGTTGATATCGATCTTACTATGTATGATCTAATATCAGAAGCTGACGAAGACAGTTCGTCACTGCGCCCGATTAATGTGCGCGCTTACACATTTCAATAATACGAAGTTTCTTAATAATGAAAAAATAATAATATGATTGGACAATTCACACCAATTGACCTAGTCCCATGCTAAGCTGGTGAAGCTTGTGTTATGGGTACTAGGCCACGGATATAGATACATATTATAGATAGATAGACATATAAATACATATTTAAACACCCAAGACCTAAGCACAACACCAAATGCTCATCACATCGATGTTTGTCTCAGCCGGGGATCGAACCCGGGACCCATGGATTCGCAGTCAGGGGTACTAACCCCTAGTCCAATGAGCCGTCAGAATACAGATGAATATGCTATAATTGATCTTTCTGTGCGCTAGTGTGAGTTGAGCCTTAAATCGAACGCATAGAAGGCTGATCACTTGCACTTATAATTGTAGAGCCTTTTTTTATCAGCGTCGTTTTAACACAACACTTAATCACTACTCATTATCGCGTATCATTATATTTGATTGTAGAATTACTTACATCCTTGCGTTAAATAATCCCCATCTTGACCTGAAAAGTATATTAAACACACATTTACTAACTCATAAAATAAGCGTTTAAAGAAAACAACATTTTTATTTATTTTTTATTTTTTTATTTTTTTTAAAGACAATTCACACCAATTGACCTAGTCCCATGCTAAGCTGGTGAAGCTTGTGTTATGGGTACTAGGCAACGGATATACATACATATTATAGATAGATATACATATAAATACATATTTAAACACCCAAGACCTAAGAACAACACCAAATGCTCATCACATCGATGTTCGCCTCAGCCGGGGATCGAACCCGGGAACCATGGATTCGCAGTCAGGGGTACTAACCACTAGACCAATGAGTCGTCAAGTTGACATGAATTTTGGAAAACAATTAAAAAATATACAACACAGATCTGTCCTTTTCATTATAACGTAAAAACAGTTTGACGAAAAGAGAGAAAAGATTACTTTAGTACAGTGGAAATACTGATGGAGGTTTCATTGATAAGCGAAGTTTATATGGTATTTTTAATTCGTTTTTCATATCAAAAGAGGATTTATATGTTAACTTTCAACTAGTGCAACACTAGATGTCAAACCAGGAGTTACCATTAGGATAGTGTTGCTTTTATATTAATCTCATACATGAACGTGGTCGGAGAAAACCTCTGTAATCATGTGTTTCTACCTCTGTAAGCCGGTGAGCCATATTCATCAGCGGAAAGGGCATATGACACATTAGGGCTGTACACGGCGGTGACATAGTCTCCGGGGATTATATTCGAAATATTCTTCTTTTGCGGCGAATCTTCTAATCTGAAATTTAAAGTTTATATCATGAGAACCAATAGGTTATAAAATTCTCTTATAGTATACATATACAGGGTGGCCAAAAAGTCGTGGATCAAACGCAAATAGGGGATAGATCGCATAAGCATCGCATTCACACTTTGTCGATAAAAACCAGTCAAAATATTATTTTACTAAGTTAGCTAGGAATAGTGTATGTATTTACATGAGTACACTATATAATTTAAATTTATTTGTCCAAAAGTCTTTTTATAACTAGGAATGTTCAGATTCGGATATACAATGTTATAAATTAAATTTTTAATACTTAATAACTCTAATATCGATTAATGATAACTAGTCTTGATTTATTAAAAAATATTCTTAGCAACTACACTATTATCAGCCCATTCGAAGTAAAATTATAAACTAAATTCTATATAGTAAAAGGTATAAATGACGCCAAAATAGCACTCAAGGAAGTCAAGTATGCCACAAATTCAACTATTTTTGCAGTATTTTCTAACAAAAAATTGATGAAATTCCCTTGGTTTTGTAATGAAAAAAATCATAAATTACTAATTATTGTTATTTTTAATTGTGGATTGAAGTTCGTAATTGTAATGTTACGATATGAGAGTCAATAAAATTTGTACTTTGTACTGAATACTAGAAATTGAAAAGTATTGTAACAACGCAAATTCGTATTATACTAGAAAGTTGCTAATACCGAGAGGTTTCAATAGCCTCTCCAATTAAAACTGTAACTGGCTTAAACTGCATCGGGTGAAAAGTGCATGTCAAGTTACGAGTTAATTGATTTCGGGTCTGTTTCACAATGTACGGATAAGTTCTACATGAGTTCTAAATTAGCTATTTATTACTTATTTGTAGGATAAATACTATTGTTGCGTTTCACAACTGTCAGATAGCGCATTCGTCACATAAAGTCCATCATAAGTTATGAGTCCGATGAATGTCAAATAGCACAATTTATCTTCCAAATAGTTTATGTGTTGCATAGCTATTTGGTACTTTATCCATACATTGTGAAACAGACCCTTAATATTATAAAATTACGTAATTCTAAGTGAGTTAATTCATAATCGATTTTTTCCTGTTTTCGGTCTTCCTGTTCAGTGTTCACTCTTTCGATTTAGGGGTTTTCGTTATTTAATAGGGATTAGTATTAGGTCATTTTAAAAATATAGAATTATTGTGTCTGGCGATAACATTTTCGTAAATGTAGTCTAAGCAGACAAAAATATATACGACAAAACATCTAACAAGATAGACTCGGTTTGATATATGTATAGTCGGGCCATAAGTTCTGTTACAAATGAAAATGAATTTTTTTCAACTTTAATTATTTTAATAATTTCAATTATTTTGAATCTGAAACACGTATATTATTTTAAAAAATCTTTCGATTTTGCACCATTTTACATATTTTTTTGTGTTCATTATCAAATTACAATATGGAATAGGGTGTTAAAGAAAATAGGATTGCAGTGATCGCCTTGCAAAGTGGGAATGGAGCTGTCACCGTAAAATTGTAAACACCGTTAGATTGTAATCTATCTCGCGAGATTATAAACTGTCGAAAGATTGTGAACCTCAACGAACTGCTTACAATTTAACGTATTATTATTCGGTATTTATATGAAATTGTTGGAAAGTAAAATTAATCTGTAATTGACCAAAGAAGTTTGAATGATAACTAAGTTATTGTAGTACAATCTACCGAATAATAATACGTTAAATTGTAAGCAGTAAGCTGAGGTTCACAATCTTTCGACAGTTTATAATCTCGCGAGATAGATTACAATCTAACGGTGTTTACAATTTTACGTTAACATATACATTTATATACGGAATTGAAACTTACTCTCGTGACGTGTTTCCGGTTGTGTTAGCAGAAAGGGGGCTGGTACCGAGATCCCTGGAATGTGACTTTACGTGATGAGAACGAGGCTCTCCGTGACGGGACGATGAATCCTGAAAATTCAATTATAGAAGGTATTTGTTAATTATTAGGTAAGGAATAATGTTCAAACACAGACACATTTTGTGTTATTTAAGATAAGTTGTCAAGATCATTTCCGTTTACATTTATCTGCCATTGACCTTTCGATAAAGTTAATACTAAAATGAATTTTGTATTATTCCTACAACTACTCGGCAACTGATTTCAGTATGTGATTAGCTAGATTGCTTATATTCCTAGAACATGTGACCATAGGAACATATCTAAATTTTGTTCTTAGTTTAGCAAAGGAAATCCGTGGACTAACAAAGCAGCTATAGCATGTTGCGGGTGACAGTTTCGGTAACGAAAGTTGAAAGTTGCCGCGATTTACAAACTATGACTTAGTATTTCAGCTGTACCACATTCGTAATATATTAAATCATTAATAACTGTAGTAACTTAAATTTAACCCAGCCAGAATGTTCTTATCTAAAAATTAAATCAAATTGAAAGAAAAATTAAGCAACTGTCACCCGCACCATGGTTCTTCTTCTTCTTGTAGTGCCTCTCCACTACTGGAGGTTGGCTCGTCATACTTCTTCTTATTCTTTGCCAAGCGCATCAGCTGTTCTACGCTGGCCACTCCCGTCAATTCTCTGCTATTGCGGAGCCACGACTTCCTCCTGCCAGCGCGTCTTTTCCCCTCGACCTTGCCCATCATGGTGACTTGAAGAAGTCGGTACCGTTCGTGTCGCACACTACAGCGCACATAGTATAAGTTGTTAAACTGTCTTCTAAATCTCAGGAGAATCTCTCGCCACTAAACATCTGACATTGACATCATATCCTGTTATATAGTCCGAGTGATAACTATGTCTGGTTTTCTTCTTCTTGGCAGACGTAATATCACCGTTACCTGCTAAAACTATTTTAATTTGTTTCGGTACTTACATTGACATGATGCACCGTGGACGGTGACTGGACCCTCGATCGTATCAACGCATCATCAGTCAAGGCGGGATCTCTAGCCAGATCCACTGTAGACGGGGACTGACTCCTACTGGATCCCTTACTGTGTCCATGTCCAACGTGCAATGTATCCATACTAAACGTTTATATGCATTTTCACTTATTTTAACCGCTTGAATGATTTCGAATCCATTGTTTTGTGTATCTGGAAATAATTGGTAATTAAATTATCCAGTTTTTTCGAAACAATTCGACTTAGGATACGAACTTGCGAGCCCTCTGGCCGCGTCCATGGGCGGAATCACTTAACATCAGGTGAGCCTCACTCCAGTTTGCGCCCAGCCTTGCGATTCTGTAATTCACTTTTCGAACTCACACAGCGGTTTTCACAGCGGCGGTCGCGCTCTAATCACTCGTGAAGCAGTCATTTTAGAATGCCAAATCATAAAAAGTGAGTTACAGAATAGCAAGGCAGTTCCATAAAATAAAGTCATAATCAATTTGAACAAATCGTAAGGAACAATCTAGAAACTATATTTCAACTAATAATACGAAGGTTTATTTAGTAAGAAGGTCAGAATTTATTTGCAAGTGGAGTCAGAATAAAGTTTATTATAATTTTCATAAGCGTAACTAAGATAGCTCGTAGCTATGCATGTTTCGTTGTAATACCACTCGTGAATATCAAAACACTTTCCAATGTCGACTTCCATAAACGAAGAAAAGTCAACCATGAAGGTTCTTAGTTGCATTACTATAGCTTATGAATGTTTAACTTACAATTTAATAGTTTGTCGTATTAATAAATAAGGTAGTATACGTATTATCTTTATATATATAATTCTTCTGAGAGTGTGTATGTCACTGAACTTCTCTCAAACGACTGGACCGATTTTGATGAAATTTTTTGTGTGTGTTCAATGGGAATGGTTTAGATTCACAAATCAGCCCGCCAGATGGCGCTGCAGTCGGTACTTTCATACTTTGCTTTACTAATCGCTTGAAATATCATGCAGGACAACGTCTGTCGGGTCCACTAGTATTAAATAATTCTATAAATCTATAAATTTGATGATGAGTCACACGCTGAAGTCACTAGACCAACACAGTTCTGCTACATACAACTTTAATTTCACAGTAGCAAATAGAACATATCGAAAATCAATCATTTCTACGAAGTTGAACGCATTTTGTATTTATAGCTCAATATTTATGAATGCGTTTCTGGGCTATAAATTTAATTGAATCTAGCCATAAATGGGACAAGCTGTGACGCTTGCCCGTTTCGTTCAGTAAAGTGCCGGCTGAAACACTTTATATAACGTCTTTCGTAAATTTCACCGTCACACATTCTTTTTATTCTAGATTCAAAAGACGAAATAAATGTAACTAAACATAGAAACAAACAATCTATACTAATATTATAAAGGGGAAAAAGTACTGGGCCGATTTTAAATATTCTTTCACCATTTGAATGCTACATTATTACTGATTAATATAGGCTATTTTAATTGCAACAAAAAAAATAAGGATCCCTACTAAAACTACAATAATGTTTCCCAAGGTGATATACTAATGATGATAAAACAAAAAAAAAATGGTCGACAATATTAAAGAACATATCAATATCTACAAAAAATGTCGCAATAGCTTGTAAAGGATATATTAGTACAAAGTTCTAGTACGGTGAACGAAAACAACGCAAGGCAACCGGCATGTCTAGTGTTGACAATGTCAGGTACAGAAGGCTGGATTACCTTCATGCCTATAAAGGATAATGAAACAGAGGCAGAAATGTGTCTGCCCAATGACCCATTGAGATACGACGCTTGTTAGTGCAACAAACCCTAAAACAATCAAATTGTGGCCAGCACAATGAAGGGATACAATGCGACAGACAGCCAGCGATAATTAACTTTTGCTGTGAAACATCTATAGCCGCACGTAAAACCGATTTCTGGCGTGGCGACGCATGCCATGGCGACGCGTCGCCACGCTATATGATGGTATATATATACAGTCTATATGCAGTAGTGTGTACGGTGTGTGTATTTCGAAGTCACTGATTAAACGAATTAAGTAGTCACGATTTGAAATAAATTCGTAATTTTTTGTATTTAATGAAAATAAATGTTTATTCAATAAATAGTCATCGTTATCTGGAAATCGTAATATTTTATTTTATCATTATGACATATTTAGTTCCTATCACAATCTGTTCTTTTCTGAATATTACTTTTACAAAATAATGTCGATGTTTCCCATCTGCCAGGCGTCCCGTGATGGCTCACATTTTTTTTATTTATCTGTAATACTTTCTATCAATTTACCGGTACTTTCTTGTCCCATTAAATAGAAATACATTTGAAAATTAATTACGAAACAAGCATCAGACATGCTAGCTAATTTATAGCTTTATAGCGGTAATCCAATTCGCTTATCTACTAGGTTAATTGCAATCGATTTTTTGTACGTCTGCGCCAAAATATATGTTCATATAATAATTATTTGTTTGATTCCAATTAGCCATACCATTAAGGGAGACAAAACTACTTGTATTTTACATTTCCAACTGTTAGTTGTTATTTAGTTTATGTTTATGAATAAAGTCCATAATATAGACACAGTCCACAGATAAAGTTAAACGGTTTCTAACGTTGAAGAAGTATCTTCAACAGAAACTTAGTAGCAACAGACTAAACATGTTTATTTGTTGCAATAACTACTTGACATTTAAATTAATCATATTAAGCAGCAACCCTGAGGTCGTAGGATGTGCACCAATGGATATTCTGTCTATGTGCGCTAGTAACAATTGCTCGTTCGGTGGAGGAAAACATTGTAAGGAATCCGGCATGCCTTGGTCCCAAAAAATCACAGAATCAGTCACAAACGCGTAACACAGAAAGCTGATTACCTACTTGCCTAGAAGAAATCAAATGCTTATAAAACAGATACAAAAATATGGAAAAAACAGACCTAAAGGCGCGACTAATTTTTTTTTAGCAATCATATTATTATTTGACTACTTTAAATTTATGAGTTTAGATTTTTACTGCAGTTGAAACTTTTTTATATTATATTATTATAACCTATTTGCATGTACTGTCAAAATAAAGTACTCCATCACATCACATTCAAGGCAAATAAAGCTTATTATTACTATGACATACTTTCCTGGTATACGGATTATGGTTACTTAAGGCGCAATCTATTTTTGAATGTAAGCAATGCAGACCAAATATCGACAAGTCTAAATCAATTAAACGATGAATCACTCAGACATAAATTGATGCGCAATTAACTTTCTCTATCGTAAAAGTATCTTAGTACGTTATACTGTTATATATATACTAATAAAAAATAATTTTTAAATGTAGTACCTTATACCTAGTTCGTTTTTTTAATTATTTATAATAAAGACTAGAACAGAAGAACGTGATTGCTTAAATCTAAGAACAGCCCGCGGAAGGTCAAATGGAAGGATGGCATAAGGGTTACCAACGCGTTGGGCCAATCTTGTAAGTGCAACCACCGTAGCATCATCGTATTTGTCACCTAACTGGACCAGCAAAAATGTAAGCGTAAAATGCCACAGTACCAGGACAGCATAACAAAATATGAATGTCGCATATCTATAATATAAAAATGAATCGCAAAATGTGTTGGTAAGCGCATGACTCAACAACGCCTGGACCAATTTGGCCAATTCTTTTTTTATAATATTCCTTGAAGTACGAGGATGGTTCTTACGAATAGAAAATTTCAAAACTTTAAAAACAACACTTTTCTATATTCCCATACAAAATATTCGTAATAATACTTAAAAGTCAATTTGAACTTTAATACCATATCATACAGTTCAAGTGTTAGTGGAGAGGTTCCGGGAAGGTAAATTTTTATTTTTTGACATAATGTATTTGTTGTCTTGATAAGACTTTCTTTTTTTTTATCTTACTAGATAGACCGGTGTCCCGAATAGCAGAAAAGTATTTAAAAAAAATAAAGAATCTACTGTTATGCGGTACGATGTTCGCCAGGCCAGCTAGTCAATAATATTACAAGGAAAACATGAGGGCTACAATACTAATAATTTATGTCTCCCTGTCTACCCCACTCTTTTGAGAACAAGGTCACTATTTCAATAAAAGTTGTTCGAAAGAGGCTTTTTCTTACAAAACACGTCTAAGAGTATCACGAATACAAATTGCTACTTGGAAAAGTCGTCTTTTAAACTTGTTTTTGATAATTGAAATACAAACTTTTGTAGTATAAATTAGGAATACAAACATAGTTAATATTCTGGAGGTGATTTTATCCGGTGAAAAAATAATTTTCTATAGTTTAGGCTATATCCTTGTGAGACTATTCTCTTGACTACAAAGAATCAAGGAAACACAAGAATGTTTTCGCCACACGACGTCTTAATTCCTGCTGAGTTCATTGTATTGATAGCCAACATATACAGTCCAGTCCAGTAGTTACAACCCTAAAAGGGTCTTGGCCTAGATTGCATCCGCATCTTTAATCATTTTTATTTAATGTTATAAAATAAAATATTTATTAACAAGTACCTAGGTGTTCCGCCTTCTGTACCGACACATTTCTAAGAATTTTGAGATTAACGCGTATCGTTTCACAATGCTTTCACCGTGGGAGTGTCTTCATTGCGTACCTACTTTTATAATCATAATCCCGGTTATTCGGTTTAAAAAAAAAAGGAAAAATATGTTCAGGATACAACAGAACTTTAATAAGCAATTAGGGTTTACAAAATATTAGAATATAAGCCGACAAATGTGTGTGCCTCTTGATAGGAAATGCTGACTTAACAGAAAGTAATAAAGTATCAGCCAGATAGGGTACAACGCTATATTACAACAGTACATATATGAAAATCCATTTGGCCCATAGTCGCATCTTTTAGCCACTAAGCCAACATATACTGACTTAAATATACAGTCAACTTAATAATTTTTACTAGGGTTATTCCGAAAACTGTAATTGCAAAGTTTTTCAGTTATTAAACGGCGCAATCAAACGTCGAAACAACTTTGAAATTGCCAAACCGCACCGGTATTACAGCTCGAAACGTTCATTGGGGTTATGAATTCAAGCCTTTAAATCAAGCATAACATAATAGAACCTTTTCTATGTCATTTTGATGTGCACTTATGTAATTATTAACATAGTTAAACTTTTATTAATTTATATTAGTTTGTAGCGCACTTAAGTGATCGTCTTTGACCAGCTTCAAAAATTACAAGGATTTATATTACATTTTGTCAACTTAATGTAAAATTATATTGCGTTTTGATAGATTATGTACAAATCAATAGGAATATAAAAAGGAAGTTAAATCTATTTTTTTTACCACCATGATATTATAATATAACTAGCAAACTCGGCGAACTCCGTTTCGCCACCAGATGGCTTGGTTTTATGTAACATTTCGTTTGGTGATCCCGCTTTTCTGTTGAATTTTTCCTGAATTTTCTTTGCTATAAACCTCACGGAGCCCGAGACCTTTCCAACGAATGCAAAACCGTGGAAATCGGTTCGTGCGTTCTGGAGTTATAGCGTCAGGAAGGTAAACCCGACTTATTTTTATATAGTAGATAATAACATAAAAATAAACTAAATTCCTTTTATACAAAAGCATTAATATATTACAAATTAAAAAAAAAACAGAAAACCAATAAATAACCTTAAAATTTAATAACTAAAATGTATTATTAAAAGGAGTCCCTTTAGGGAAGGTTCCGAAGATACTGGCAGCGTTCCCCCTTTAAATAGCTAGACTAACTATCGATTAAGGCTTTAAGATTTATTTAGTCTCTTATATTAATAAACGCCTTCATTGCCTATAATAGTTAATGCTTTGTCACGTTCAAATTTAGTTATAAACGCATAAAGGCAAGAGAAAGGAAGAAAACATCATTTAAAAAAAATCTTGTCCCGATTCGAAAAATTGTCATGATTATACGCCTCACTAATTCAAAACATTGAAAATTTAAATGCAATAAAACTCGGCGCAACCTCGAACCTCGACTTGGCCTTTTGCTTTTAATATTACTACAAAAGAATGTTTAAATATGTATGCGTTTGCATATCGTATTCATAACTGGGTGATTTTTTTTTGCCATTTAGTGACCTACTCCTATAGACCGTATTCCACGTTGTTTTCGTATGATCTAGAAAGTTTTTGAAGTTATACTTCTTTAGACTTTTACCCGATGCGCGCGCACCGTGACACAAAATTAACAGAATGAAGTTGCCCACGAAATTTGCTACGGCATTGGACACAATTTAAAAACAACATTCGAATAATAATAGAATTTATGTTACACTTGACGGCGCATCTGTCGACGTCAGACATCAGGTTGACTTTTAGCTGTCAAAGTCAGCCTAGCGAAGCGTCATTGTCGATGGTTGTGATAGCGGCCATCTTGAGACACTGTTGTTCGAGACGGCGCTCGCACACCACGCTTGTGACGAATCGCTTTGCATCTGAGTGATAGTTTAATGAAGTGTTATAATTAAGTTGATGTCGTGTTGCTTAGACTGTACATTGCTCATTTGACTGTGTATTTCGATTAATAAACCCTGTGCTGATTAAACATCCGTAATTGTAACAAGGACTTGTGATATTTCTGCTTACGCCCACCTGCCTACCTACTTACCCACATACATCACACAAGATGAGTTGTGATGAGGGCCATCCTGACCCTACATCAGAAGTGGGATAACAGCCCCAAGAGACTTCTGAATCTTAGAATGGCACAACTTTCATCATGGAACAAGTAATGGGTCTCTTGACCTACATTACTAAGACTGCTGCAACGAGAACTGGTAAAGCAACGTTATCGGTGGAAGGTGCACCCCTTCCGGCGGCACCATGACTTGTACTTGCTACCTTTATAACCTGATGAGAGACCGCTTGACATCAGCGATTGGTGCGCCAACGTGGACGAAAATATTACGAAGCTGATGATACCTCCACATGAAGCTCGAATGAAGGCTATGCTGTAGTTACGAGGACGAGTTTAAACATGGGCGGATAGCTGGTTGTTGCATTCAAGCAAGTGGGAGCTGATCCATACGTTTGGTAACGTATTTCGGTACGCGGATGATGTGCAGAAATGGCACAACTAAACTTCGGACCAAGCGAGCTGCTATGCAGAGTACGCTACAACGGTATGGATGCGTTTTGTTAGAGGATTCGAAAAGAAACTACCGACGCCGAGGTAATCGATGCGATGATCACAGGTATTTACTCTTGAGTTTATTCGATCTGAGTTGCTGAGTATTACCCTCAATTCACTTACTGAATTAGTGTTCGTTTTTTTTTTGAAACTTTTCTAAACGTAAAATCGAAAATAGTTCACGTGAGTCACGTGTTATGGTATCTTAAAGGGTCAAGTCGTTGTTTCACTTGCAATGAACCGTAATTTGTCTCGGTACTGCATAGAGAGAAATCCCTCTAAGGCTAACGTTATTTCGTCAGTATACAGTATGAATAATTTCAATTTTCGTGGCACTTTTAATAATGCTAAGGTTATTGAATGATTACTGCTATCGTAAGAATCACTTCGAGAAAGCATTGCTGGTTTTAATTCTTGGTAAAACGTAAGCAAGTTGACGTACAGTTTATGGGCATTGAGTGGTCAAAAGTTTATCTCAAAGCAAAGCATTACAGCTATGGTAGAAATCGATAGTGTAATTTTAGGGCTAGCGTTTTATGTAGTAGGTGACAACTAAACTCAATTTGATATTTTAATACGGTTTAATCTTCTTTAAAAAAAAAAGAAAAAAAACCGGCCTTAGCGTTACTCTCAGCGAAAACGATATGTCTATTAATCGTTAGTTTATTGAGTTTTCAAATCTGACGCCCCCTATTGAAATAAATGCCGATTAATGAAATCTACAACATCATTAATGAGTTCGCACGGATAGTCGGTCCCCTGTGCCCTCTTACAAAACTTAAAGGACGAATTGCTTGGACTGTCGAACGTGAAGGGATGCGGCGCGGGATTGTTGGCGTTCTTGCGTCCGAATGGGTGCTGACTGTGTTCGGCCCAGAGCTTCCGGTGCGGCTGCGTGCCGATGCTGGCTCAGAAGGATGTGGAGCGGAGCACGTTGTAGAGTGTTATGGCCGCCGTACATCTGACGCGGAATCTCGTTATCATTCGCACGAGTTGGGAGCTTTGGCGGTCGTAAAAGCTGTAGAGCATTTTCGTCATTATTTGTATGGTGAGGGGTTTGTTGTGGTTGCCGACTGCAATTCACTCAAGGCGTCAAAATCGGGAGGAGTGACCGAGGGGAGTGTGGCTCGGTAGCGGTCTATGCCTTTACCAAATACGTTTTGCTCGAACATGCTTTGTCAGTTGATTCCAAAAGTGCAAAATATGCCGTACAAAAAGCAGCGTGTCTTTCTGGAGCCCCGAAAGGAATCATCGCAGATCAGCGTCGTTGCTGCGTTGGCTCAGATTTTAAGAGCTTTTGTCAGGAGCAAGGAATGGGTCTCCATTTCATCGCGACTGGTACAAGTAGGGCAAACGGCCAAGTTGAACGAGTGACGCGTGCTCTGGGGAGCCTTCTTGCTGTCATTGAAGACAAACCTAACGGGGCGTGGCGTGACGAATTAGGTAGCGTCCAACTTGCTCTCAATAGTTCTAAATCTTCCGTTGCCAAGTGCTCACCGTCGGGGCTAGGGTTTGGAATTCGTTCTAATTCTTTATGAATCTCTGGGTTGAGCGCTGGTCTTGAGGTCCGCTTAGATTGGATTCGATAAGAACTGATGCATCACCTGACATTTGTAAAGCTGCTGAATTTGATACCCTTCGGTTTAATCGTGGTCGGGCCACAGTAGAACCTTCCTCTAAGGGGGACTTCGTATTTATTAAAGGTTGTGAACGGAATAAAACAGGATTGGATGGGAGGTTTCGAGGTTCATGGGTTATAGTGGAAGTACTTGGGGACGATCGCTACGAACTTAAAAGTTTAAATGGTTTTCAGAGAGCTTATAAATGCTTTCACGAGAATTTGGGCGCAGTGCCCCGTGGACTTGTCGGTTTAATGGAGGTGGCTGCTGGTCTTTTAAATTGTGATGAGGCCGAGACGGCGTCGGAAGATGAAGACGCTCACAGCAGGATCGGACACTCTCAGTACATGCTCAGATCCTGAGACTTGGGAAATGTTGCATGAAACTGAAATTCATACAGAACAAGACGATTCATAGTCGTAGGTAAGTGGAGCGACCTGTAGTAATCTCTTTCCTGCCAAATAGTCAGACGAAATATGTCGTCCAAGTCAGTACCAGACTGACTTGTCTCTGTGCTTTTGTTTTATGAGACGAAATGTGTCGTCCAAGTCAGTACCAGACTGACTTGTCTCTGTGCTTTTGTTTTATGAGACGAAATGTGTCGTCCAAGTCAGTACCAGACTGACTTGTCTCTGTGCTTTTGTTTTATGAGACGAAATATGTCGTCCAAGTCAGTACCAGACTGACTTGTCTCTGTGCTTTTGTTTTATGAGACGAAATGTGTCGTCCAAGTCAGTACCAGACTGACTTGTCTCTGTGCTTTTGTTCTGTGAGACGAAATATGTCGTCTAAGTCAGAGTCATTTAAGTTGACTGACTTGTTCTGGATGTTTTGCAGATTATGATTATGGTAAGACGAATATTGTCGTCCGGGTCACATCCTCCAAAGGATTGACTTGTGTAATAGTACCAGTTATGAACAGTTAGCCTGCATGCTGTTTAGTGACGAGGCTGTGTTATCCGGCTTAATTGTAGCGAGACACTTGCCTTAAGTCTTAAGTATCATAGCGCATTGTAACTAGTCATCTGTCAGGATGCCGAACGGACTATGTACGATTGCAATTCACTGTCGTAGAAAATCGCCCGAGGACGGTCGAATGTCAGTCCGGCCGTGACGGCGCATCTGTCGACGTCAGACATCAGGTTGACTTTTAGCTGTCAAAGTCAGCCTAGCGAAGCGTCATTGTCGATGGTTGTGATAGCGGCCATCTTGAGACACTGTTGTTCGAGACGGCGCTCGCACACCACGCTTGTGACGAATCGCTTTGCATCTGAGTGATAGTTTAATGAAGTGTTATAATTAAGTTGATGTCGTGTTGCTTAGACTGTACATTGCTCATTTGACTGTGTATTTCGATTAATAAACCCTGTGCTGATTAAACATCCGTAATTGTAACAAGGACTTGTGATATTTCTGCTTACGCCCACCTGCCTACCTACTTACCCACATACATCACACAAGATGAGTTGTGATGAGGGCCATCCTGACCCTACACACTTAATGTAAGAGAATAATAATAAACATTTATTTATTTAATTTTTCAAATGTAAACTGAACTTTATTGACTATAATGACTCCTTTTCCAGTCTTTGATTATTTAATTGTAATTAATTATTTGCATGCAATCAAAAATTATTTTTAATAATGCCAAAGAAGTACAACTTCTTACGCGCGTACATAAGTACACGCACCCTTTTTTTTATAAAATACAAGAATACATCAATAATAATTTATCTAATATACACATGTAAATTCTATATCAGTTATTAGCAATGTTAACGAACTTCAACGGTTATCAAGACAAGTTTTGTAATTGCACAACACGATTTGAACTTTGACTTTTGACTTAGCGGATATTGTTATTAATTTTTCTCTCCATAAAACCCACAGAGTTCAAATAATACATTTAAAAAGTACTCGAATTGGTCCAGCTGTGATAGAGTTTTGCGCTTGGCAACATATTTTGCGGTTCATTATCTATATATAATATATTGTATAAGAAAAATGGTCTTCGTTTGAGGCTCCTTCACGCCTAAACTACTGATCGTATCGACATGAAACTACTGCCATTCGATGCGAAATTTTTCCTAGATGGTTTATGGCTATTTATTCTTTTATTGCTGTTTTACTTTTATGAAAATTTATACATACGGACTTCACCGCGGAAACATTGGGGAGGCTTCCTAGAACTTCAAAACGTCAACATCTGTTAAAAACTCGATTTTAGAAAATTTTCAATTTTCTTAGCGGGAAGTTAAAAAGAAGAATAATAAAAATATGAAAAAATAATAATAATGAAACATAAAATTTTATTTATTTCCTATTTTAATTCGCCCAGCAAAGCGGGCGGGAAACGGCTAGTTATTTATATATCCCCGAATTCTTCGAGATTCAGATATTTAAATTTTTCATCAAAGTAAATACGTCTGAATTTCGAACTAAGAGAATATTAACGGTATGTTTACTTTACTTGATATATTTCAGGACTAAAACAAGCTGGTTGGTGGTGTTTGCATGAAAATATTGTAACTATGCTAACAAATACCATTAGTTCTCTAAACAGCTTAACATAGAAGGCGATATCCATAAATCTGAAGTAAAACTTGTGATTTGATATGATTGTATACGTATATGCCACAGATGCATGTTTCTAGTGACACCGTATTTCAACCCTCACTCCGTGATTAGTATGACAAGTTAATAATTTAAGAGGCTTATCTTGAGATGCGTCCATTAGCAGAACCGGTCGGAAAAAATGCTAAATGCCAAGTTCCATCCTTAATTGGCGCTTTCTAGTTTAACGATTAGGTTTTATATAAGTGTTGAACACAAATCTTATAAATAATTAAAACGTAGCAAAGTATTAAAACTACAGCTGCCATATTGATAGTGTGAATTCAAATGTCAAAAACTACTCTAAAATTGTTTTAAAGTAAAAAGCCTTACAGTAATTTAATGTAATTTTAGGTAATCTAGCTACGAAATATCCATAGTATTATTACCCGTTGAATAAATTGTAGGTAAATAAATATGTAATTGTTAACTTCAGCCTAAATCGCGTTCCTCAACAGCGTTATACCAATTGCCATCTCTTGAATTAAAACATAGAATGCTTATAAAATTTACATAATTTGGTATATGGGACCTTCACCACCTTTTGTCATCAAAAGAACGAGTAAAGATAAAAAAGAAAGTAGTAGAATGAATTTATCTATATATGAAATATCTTTATATAAACATATATATATTATGTATATATAAATTAATAGCTGTTCTTGGCAATTAATTAAACGTGTTCGCGAGTCGGAATACCATCATCTTTATATATTTACACACCGCAAAAAAGACAACACATAAGGTTAAACCACATTTTACGGAAAAATATGTAGATGATACTAAGTTCACCGGGTCACCTAGAATTTAATAAAAGTAGGAAGTTTACACATCCCATTGAAATAGATAAACTGTCTTTATTTAATAATACAAACCAAACCAAGGTAGGCCTAGCAAACCTAATTTATGACCTCAAATTTCCTTTACACAGCTCAAGTATTAAACATAATTAAGTATATTATTTAGTGAATATACTAAAACATATAATATATTAAAAACGTCATTGCCCTTTTCCAAGTAACAGGTAAGCATTTGACCTCAATCTAGCAGCCATAGTCTATTAGGTCATGGCAGCTCTTAGCTTCATGACAATCTTAAATGTAGTCGCTACTTTATAAATTCCTTGGGGTTCATGCCCTTTTTGCACGATCTCTATGAACATCTGACTTATTCTCTATATTTTGCATACACTTTGGAATACATACGTTCGAGTCTGCGTGATCATAGTAGAATATAAATTCAGACTAATTCGAAAGTTCAAGAATTGTGAGATAACACTCAACTGAACCTTTGGACTGTGAAATGAAAAAAAGTGAAAGTGATGACTTTTAAATATTGTGTACATTTAATGTAATACATAATAAATAGTATAATAGGATTATATTTAGGACTGGCAATACAATCGTGAATAAATGTGAAAATCTTCACAGGCCTTATATTTTAGACTCAGTACTTAATAATTCATTAATGAAAATTAGTTTTACTTACAGTCCATTTAGCAATTAAATGGGTTAACCCAGTACCCACAAATCCACAGGTGGATAAAAATTTTCTTTCACTAACTTAACTACTAGGACCTTAAATTTCGAAGCATAGATTTTAAGATTATAAGCACTTATTATTATTCTATTGTTAAAAATAATACACGATTTTCGGCTCAGCTCGGTTTTAACTATATAGAAGTGATAATTACACTATTCAGTAATTATTCTTATCATATTCTTAAAACTCATAAAAAAGTTTAAAAACCAAGGCTTTCAAATATAATAAGTTCTACGGTTCTTTCAATTCAATATAAAATATGACTTAATTATGAGATCTCTTATAAAAGATATTTTAAAATAACTTTTTACCAGCGACTCTTAATCAAATCAGATAGATAGAAAGCCAAATTATCAGCAGGCAATATTTCGCAGTCGCATAAGCTTTTAGCTATAAAAGTACGGACAAATGAGGGTCCAAATTACGAATGCCCCAGAATCAGGCTGGCTAATAGGCACTTCTGCGATTTAGGTCGAAATAATGGTTTTAAATGTCTGTTTTTGACTGGTTCGTGAGTCGTTACATTCTACGAATAATATATGTGCATAAAACATATATCAACGTTTTTTATTTTTTAACGAATCTTATAATAGTTAGGCACATAGCCAATTCATGACACTGTAAGAACTGAAAATCAAATCGGAAACGCAAAATATTATAACTTTTGTTCAGTACTTCGTGCTGCACATTTTTTACATACCTAAGCCTTAAAGATTTTACCTACTCTTTTCATTTGGTATGAATTTTATTAAAGAAATTAACTAAATTGGTATCAGCAGCTGTATGTAATTTATAGTAGTACTTACGCGAAACTTTTAAATTTCGAATTTCGCTACACTTGTCATTTGTAGATTTGTTTCGTAGGCATTTGGCAGTCTTAGAAACCGCTTTTATAACTAATAGGTATTCTATTGACATGCACTAAAACAAATAGACGGTGCAAATAAATCGTCAAGTGTAAAAAAACGGCTAGCAATACTAATTACTGTCGTATTTTGGCGAATTGCCAGGAAAAAGCAGCCAATATCGATGCATATTATTATTACAACTGCACAATTTTACCATAGCTGTCTTCATAGGGTTTATCTTAATAGGGTTAAACGGAAGAAAAACTTTAAGAAAATTTAACTTACAATACAGTGGAGGTAACATGGAAAGACGAATATCATATGTTTGAGGTATATATTAAAGTTAAAAACGTTTGGAATTTTTAACAAAACAATTTCCTTTTAATTCCAAATGAAATCAGTGATTTGTGTCAATCAACAATCAAAAAAAAGACACACATACTCTAGCTATCATGGTGCTAGGTTTGGTTTCGTTTTTCCATTTTTATTATATATTTTACTCTTTAATGTTAATATTCTACGGTTTCGATATTTGTAAATATGTGAGGAACATGTATTCTAACTTTTTTAGTATAGTAGTTTATTCTAAGAGTACATTGTCTTCACATATAATTATTTAACAAATGTAACAAAATATTGTAAACCTATTTTAAAAGAGTAAGTGTGGAGTTTCTTGCCCATTCTTCTCCACACGAAACTACCTTTTGGAAGGGGCAACTAGAATCTTCTTTATATTTTTTTTTTTGACATTCAAAAGTGCCATTTTAGATGGTCTAATTGAAATAAATGATTTGACTTTGACTTTATTTTTATGAATAATTTTATAGGAACGTAAGAAAATACTTCAGTGTGCTTCATTTAACATCGCGCTAAATAAAAAGCAAATATGAATTTCAAAGTAAATAAAAACAGAGTATAACGTCCGAAGGCCGCTGCAATGAAATGGCGACTCGAATCGTTGACATGGAAAGTGGGGAAAAATATCTCATTTGAGAGGGTGCTATAGCCGTAAATAAACTTCGGAATTTAATTAATTTGTAAAATATTCTAGTGACATGTAGCTGTCACCGTAAAATTGTAAAAACCGTTAGATTGTAATCTATCTCGCGAGATTGTAAACTGTCGAAAGATTGTCAACTCAACATACTGCTTGCAATTTAACGTATTATTATTCGGTAGTTATATGAAATTGTTGGGAAGTAAAATTAATCTGTAATTGACCAAAGAAGTTTGAATGATAACTAAGTTAGTGTAGTACAATCTACCGAATACCGATAACCGATAGATTACAATCTAACGGTTTTTACAATTTTACGTTAACATAGCTATCATACAAATGTATCTTTTTTAATACATATTCCTATATTTGGCGATTGTTCACTGCAAACAGACCGTATACCTTTAACCTATATTGTCTTATATTTACACTCTTACCGCAGCTTTTATATATGTACAGTGTAAATTATATATAACGACACTCAAGGGACTGTGCTTATTTTGATGTTACAAAGAGTTGTAGTTAAATGGAAAGAAGAAAAATCTGTATTAGAAAATGTTTAATTCAGACAAGTGTTAGTAGTAATTACATAAAAAACAATTCTTATTTGAATGCTATTGCATATAGTCTGTTATTGTCGTCTTTTCTGCACCAGTAATTATGTTGTATTTTTTTATTTTATTAATTTTGCGATATTGAGGCATCTTCGTGATAAAGCACGTGCAAGCAATCCCAATTTGTAAACAATAGATCGGATTTCTTAGAAAGTTTGGTACGTATGATGCAAACAGTGCAGTTTATAGGACAACAAAGCGACAAAAGTACGTAAACAGATCTGGAGTTGGACTAATTTCGGTAACTTAAAAAGTACGTTTTATTATTTAACTGTCGTTATTGAGAGTGGGTGTAATTCTATAAAGAGTGTATCATTATATGGAAGGGAAGCTAAACCAACCAAAGCCCAGTGATTTAGACGCTTTAGGGGTTTTGTCGTAATATCGAGAGACTTTTCATGGAATTTACACTGTATATACACTCAAAATGTGACGATTTACGCCAGAGATGTAGAAGCTTGTTATAAGAATGCGAAACATCGGGTACTTTTGTACCAAGTGTATATATCACTAGTTCTGTGCCTATTTACAAGTAAGCTTTTATGATATTAATAATTATGGTAACAAACGTAGTTATATTTGAGCTTTTCATGAAGAGCTCCAGACAGTGAAGACTTCAAGAACAAATTGAACTCTAAGCAAAAGTTGAGAGTCATTCAGAAGTTATTCTGATTCATTACAATAGCACTTCAAGATTTGAAATGAGACTGTAATGGAAACAAGTTTGCAATATTTTTATGATCCAAAAAAATATATTACTAGATTACATTTAATATTAACATATACAATATACATATATATTATAAGAACAACTTTATATTTCATTATGTTTTATCAAATCATTCCTTCTGAAACAAATCTTTTCTTCACAGTATAAAGAAAACACTTAGAAAAACAAAGAAATAAATCAGTGCAGTCAAGTAGTTTTTCGATTATGTGTTGCACAATAAACATTTATTGACCGATATTCTTATCAGCTTTGTAAAGCGGCATTAATTTTTAATTACTACTATCGTTTAAAAAATACACAGATAACCTCTGTTCGGATTTACTGAAGCCGGTTCGTTATTAGTAAATTATAATTTCCTCCAGGTCGCCTAGACTAAGATGCGGCGGCTTAAAATGAGACTGGGCACACACCTATTTACTACATATATGTACTTCGGACCGCAGGCAAGAAAGCAGGTGCAAGACCAAGAGCTTCACGTGCTCATCAAAGCGACAGAAGTTTATAATTCAAGCACTACTAACTTCCTAACTTAGGGCTACCAGAACTTTCTAATAATCTCCAATATAAGCATACTTAGATAGAGGACAAATCTTTGTTTTTAATTTATTTTATTATTATTAATTACTTAAGATGTCATGTGGAACATGGTGTAATGGTTGCAGCTCCTTACAAACTGGCAGTAAATCTAAAATTAGAAGCATTTCTGAATATATATTTATTTTTTGACATTCATAAGTGTACATTTTGTTACCTATGAATTTTTGAATTTGAATTTTTATTTTCAGCTGTATCTTTTATCGGCTGACCTGCTGTCATAACATGCTAATCATTAGATCAACGAGGCAGATAATTTCAATATAATTGACAATTTAAAAAATCACCAATTATAGTTCCATTTTTATCATACACATTTAATCAATATACGTACGTATAGTAAATTAACACACTGAAGATTTTGTAACCTTTTGTAACGGTATATTCATAAAAAATTCTTAAAATCATCGCGAACAAAATATTTTGAAGGACTATGAATTTTTGAGTGTTGGCCTAGTGACTTCAGCTTGCGACTCTCATCCCTGAGGTCGTAATTTCGATCCCCGGCTGTGCACCAATGGACTTTCTTTCTATGTGCGCATTTAACATTCGCTCGAACGGTGAAGGAAAACATCGTGAGGAAACCGGTTTGCCTTAGACCCAAAAAGTCGACGGCGTGTGTCAGGCACAGGAGGCTGATCACCTACTTGCCTGTTAGATTGACAAATGATCATGAAACAGATACACAAATTTGAGGAGCAGACCTAAAAGGTTGTAGCGCCACTGATTGAATTTTTTGACTTTGTCTTGTAACTAACTGAACGAGCGATTTCTACCAAACATAAGTATTTTCGATAAAAAAAAATTATTAAAATTTCATATCCATCATGTGGTTATACTAAAACACCATTGAGATAATATATGTAACGTAGTGGTGTACACGAATAATTTTCACTATTATCAGTTAAACAAGTGTTAATTACAATATCATTGATCTACATACCATTTGTACCTCTTATGGGTGATTAGTGTTGCCCAAATGCAAGACCAAGACGAGACTTAGGCCAGTCTTGGTATTGTCTTGCGTCAATACACCTGGTCTCGGTCTTGGTATTGGTATTGCGCTCTCAGTCTTGGTCTTGGTCTTGATCTTGCAGCAAGAGTCTTGCAAGTCTCGCAAGACTTGCAAATACCTATTTGCCTATTGCTATTTGTGGGGGCTTGCGGGCTATCCTGGAACATTCACCAATGTACAATGTTCATCAACTAATAATAGCAGGCAGGCTACAGGCATTGTGTTGAGATTAGCAGATTTCATTACAGTGTGCGTAGGTACATTTTTTAGGCAATTTGTCGTACTCGTGACTGGCGCGCTTTGCTACGTAGGTACTGTCGTTAAAGTATGTGTAAGTAAGAAACGATGTAGGTACCTACTACAACAAAATTGTATTCCTTAGAAAAATAATCGTCGTACCTACACGACGATTATTTTTATAGGTACGATAGAAGTTGATAAACCGACACTGCAATTCTCGATGATTTTAAAACAAAATGCGTAATGCACGTTTCAAGTTTGTTAAAATCACCCACTTCCAATTTTGCAGTGCAATGTCCTTTAAAAAGGTATAATAGGTAATCTATATATATAAAAATGAAACCCATTTTCCGTTGTCACGACATAACATGAAAACGGTTTGACCGATTTGTCTGATTTTTTTTAATAATATACCTTGAAGTACGAAGATGGTTCTTACGGAGAAAAATTAAAATAAAATTGAGTGAATCAGTCTAAAAACAACACTTTTCTATATTCCCATACAAAATATTCGTAATAATACTTAAAAGTGAATTTGAACTTTAATACCATAGCATAAAGTTCAAGTGTTAGTGGAGGGGTTCCGGGAAGGTAAATTTTTATTTTTTGACATAATGTATTTGTTGTCTTATCAATTTTCTTTTTTTATCTTACTAGCTAGACCGGTGTCCTGAATAGCAGAATAAGTATAAATATAAAGAATCGACTGTTAGGCGGTACGATGTTCGCCAGGCCAGCTAGTAATAATATAAACTAGGTATATTTTTATTACTTACAACAATTTTTATAAAATCTACCTATCCTTACGACTACATTCTTCCTTGCGAGGACAACATAATCTATTTGCGTCCGTTCTGAGCACCCGGAAACTTATTTTATTCATTAGAACATGGGCAGTGGCGGCGACCTTTGACATGAAAGCGACGGCGGCAACACAAAGTCTAGAAGCGGACTAAATTTTTACCTATTTTGGTGGGGTTGTCAATGTTGGCATTAGCACAGAAAAATAAAATTAAGTAAACACAACGTTTATCCACTTTTCAATAACTAGGTATCCACGATAGAATATTTTTCCTACTAATTTCCTAAGGGTCGATTCGACCAAACTTCAATTTATACACGAGTAACTATACCAAGAATAATCTATTCCATGATTTTAATCTCGAGTAAATCCATAGTCGTTTGTCCACGTAATCGATAGTATAATTGCGCTAGGAATAACAATACGCGAATAGCAAGAAAATGGTGAACGAAAATAAAACTCGGCAAATAAATGTTGTTCTACAACGGGACAGTGTAAGAGCATACATCATGTCAACTCGATTTTGCCGTATTATAGTGTGAAAAAGTAGCTTTTAACAGGTGTCAAACGACAACAAAAAGTTTTTATTTCTTGTTTGTTTGAGGCTTTCGTCTAAAAAGGAACTTCTGTTGAGCCCAGTTGAATTTCATTCTAATATTATAGAAAATAAAAAATCTAAAAATAAATAATAAATTGTTTAAACGTTTCATTATACAATGCCAGACTATTAATTTAGTGCGTTGCGTTGACTTGAAATTAAAACACAGAACACATATTTGTGAAATGATAGAAATCAGCTGATTGGACTGACTGACGCCATTAAATTATTCTAGGAATAGCTGTTATTCCGTGCGAAACGGCGGTATAGTTACAATTCCCGAATAAGCCCACTATTCTTAGAATTTGTAGTTGGTAAAACGTAAAATTTATTTACTCTCGATTAACTGACGATTTATTCTAAGATTAAGATTTACTCTTGTTTGGTCGAATCGACCCTAAGTACTCAGTCTAAATATCTTTTTCATAATTTTTGTGTGTAATTGAATGGTAAACTCTAAATCTTACTAGAGAGCTTTTTTAAAATAAACTTATTGAAAGCACTGACATGGCATATACACTTTTCAATCTTGCTGCTCACATTTTAGTACCTAGGTATCACTCACTATCTATCATTTACCGATATTAACAATGATTATTTCGAAATCAAAATATTCGCAATTCAATAGATGCAATACCTACTTAGTTATTAATTATCATCTCGCCCGACAGCTTTTAACGCTGTAGTGTTCGAATTCAAGCCAGTGTGAGAATGTATTTAAATAAAAAAAACTCAGAGCATTCAATTTATACCTACCTACTGCTGGGACATCTTCAAGGTCATTTAATTTTATACTCCTATACCAACCCTACAGAAATAGGTAAAAATTTGTGTGCCTCTGTCCGTACTCTTTGTCGGCGAATGCGGCGCTCAGTGTCAAATGCTGTGTTACACTTGTTGCAAACCGCGTCTTTGTCGGTAAATTATCAAATAAGTAGGTATTTAATACACCGACCGACCAACAGTTTATTCGCAGAACGTCACATTTCCCCAATCAACTTTGAACCTTAATTCTTTAGCGATAAACTTGAAAATCTGTTGAAGAAATTTGATAGATTGTAGTAGCTTGATGTGCTGGCGTCTGTACCATAGTATTGGCTGCCGTAGAAACTGTTACTAGACCTACTCGTAACTCGACTCGCTGTTAGTTTTAAATTTTGCTAAATAGAAGAATAATATAAACTTTGAAACATAAGTTTCACACCTACATGATGTTTATATAATTTTGTTAACTATAATTTTAAGCACATACCGACCTACGAGTAGGTACTAACGTTAGATCTGCACATCTGGACATAAACAAGCATAACATATTATTATAGGTAGATACCTACAAGATATGAACTTTGCTAGAAAGTTATTAGGGAACAGATTTGTGAGTATTAACACGCTACCTACTTAATAAATTGTTGAAATATAATAAGTACTTACCTACCTAATCAATACAATACGTTTCAGGGTGCTTTCAGACGAGCGGCACGTTGCCAACTGCAGCCCTTAGTTTAGTGTTAGGATATGTGATACCTACGGTTTTGATACTGGGGAACGTTTCTCAAAATCGGGATTGAAACCAAATACCTACTTAATAACGCCCAAATCTCAGTTTGTCTTAACTGCAAGACGCAAGAGTCTTGCAGGCTTAAGTATTGTCTTGCTCAAGTCTTGCAGGGTTCAGTCTTGGTATTGGTCTTGCTATAATAAGGCGGTCTTGGTATTGGTCTTGGTCTTGCAAAAACGCAAGAACAAGACCAAGACTGCAAGACCAAGACCGATTTTGGGCAACACTATGGGTGATCACAGGTGAGGATTTTTCGCCTTAAATAAATGCATTAAATAATATATTTACTGAATTTGACTACACGACTGGCGAATAAATGTGAGAAAACGTACACTGGCCACTAATATATCGATTTATTGTCCGACTTGCAAAAAGGCCTTTGAATGCCATATCAATTACCGTTTCTCATATAAAGTATTAGGTTTCGGGTAAAGAGACATATGTTACAAAGGTCAAAGGGAACCTTAGTATTTAGTGCGTGGGTATAATTTCAGAAGTTGATTAAAACAAGTATGAATAACACTTAGGGTATAGCATATGTAGTCTGTTAGACCAAGGTATAGTTTTGATTCTGAAAGTATTAAATTTTCAGAAAAGTCAGAATGCAATGAATAGAAGCATGATGGGGAAAAACTTTTTGACAGAATAAACATATCTATATATATAAAAATGAAACCCGTTTTCCGTTGTCACGACATAACATGAAAACGGCTTGACCGATTTGTCTGATTTTTTTTTATAATATTCCTTGAAGTACGGAGAGAAAAAATAAAAAAAAATAGTGAAAAAGTCTAAAAACAATACGTTTCTATATTCCCATACAAAATATTCGTAATAATACTTAAAAGTCAATTTGAACTTTAATACGATAACAGAAAGTTCAAATGTTAGTGGAGGGGATCCGGGAAGGTAAATTTTTATTTTTGACATAATGTATTTGTTGTCTTATCAACTTTCTATTTTTTATCTTACTAGCTAGACCGGTGTCCCGAATAGCAGAATTAAAAAAAAATCAAGAATCGACTGTTAGGCGGTACGATGTTCGCCAGGCCAGCTAGTCAACAATAAAAAATCTCACAAAAACAAAAGATGTAACTATTACGATTAAAAACTAAAATGGAAGTGGGCTGGGCATACCATCAGCGGGCAGTCAAAATGGAGCAAGTCATTAATGCATTGGTACACCGGTCACATGAAGAGATTAAAGGGTAGACCATTCCTAGGGTGGATTGATGAAGAGTCGTGGCAGATGGCACATGGACCCGAATTGCCCAGGTCGGAAATGTATAGTGGCAATTGGAGGAAGATTTGCCAACAAAAGGCAAACAGACAAGGTAGTCGAGGAAATGTAAATATTCAACTATATTTAAGTTTTTTTTTTTTCAATACTAAACATGTATATTCTAGTTTAAGTAAAATTCTATCTTGTCTGAATAAAGGCTTATATTATTATTAAATTTTTAAAAGAAGAGAGATACTTGAAACAAAGATTGATGATGTCTAAAGGATTGTACAATGAACAGATTAGATATTAAACAATGTTATGTTACAAATTACAATTCGAAGAAAAAGATCACACAATGGTGAATGCGAAGTTGTGGCGATGAAATTCTTAGAATTGTGTCAAAGAAACTTATATTATAGAGTCAAGTACTATTAATGCTTTCACTTTAATTACAGGTTCTGTAAAGGTCAACTATTTTTCCGAAGACTATTTAAAAATGAATACATATAAATTAAAAAAAAAATTTTTTGGAAGTCGGTTGCGTAATTTTAAGTACTCCGAGCAATACCGCAGTATTTAATAGATGTTCTTAAAGTTACTCCGCAATTTCAACGTTGGAATGTCAATCTCCAAGCCGCAGCAGCTCGTGATTAAATTTAAAATTAATTGATATATCTTTTATTATCAAGCTACAAACTAACATCTTTGAGCCATCGCCAAGATTAATAAAATAACTGCTGCCGGATATTTTTAATAAGATGCATGCACTTGTTGACGTTTCCATAAAAATATATACTATTAAAAAAAATTACCCATTAAATGTTTCACTGATATTATCAACAAATATGGCTTAATTTTTTATTATTTTATTTTATTTATTTGTCTGAATTAAAATCAGGATTTGTTAGATGTTTTAAATATCCTAGCACCTGTCTATCTAATAAGCCATTTAATCGATTGGCATGAATTAGAAATAAAACACGAGACTTAGTATTAACTGTTGGTGATTTTAAAATACATAGTAGTCCATTGAAATGTTACAATTTGAGAGCCAAACTGAACATTTGATAGAGGACGTAATTTTATTTATGGGATATGTAGGGGGGGTCAATATAAGCTTAACCCCTATTTTCCAAATATAATGTTGGAAAAAGGGGTGAAAACACGTTTTTGGCTATATTTCCTAAACTATCCATCGTACATAAAATCTGAAAAGACACATTTTGTAGCAAATCGCTGTGCCTACAATTATGTCTATTTGACTTTTTATCTTAAATCCAAAGTTCAAAAAGTTATAAGTAAAAAAGTGAAAAAATGTAATATTTTGCTTAATAACTTTTTTTCTTTAGATTTTATCAAAAATCTATGTTAGAACAATTTTGTAGAGGATCTCTTTCAGAAGATGACGACATTCACGTATGCAAATATATACAAATACTAAATATACAGCCCCTACAGTTCTTTAAGTTAAACTACTAAGATTCGAAATAAATACAAATTACGCTCTAAACGTACCGCTTAACAAAATGGGTGTGTTTGATTTGTTTGAGAATAAGTTCTCAGAGTTCTACGGTGTTCCTCGAAATAGTTTGTTTGTTCCGGCTATCCTCCAACATGTGTCTATGAAGGTAAATGAAGTTGGTTATGTAGAGACACGGGACAGACGGCTAATAGGACGGTGATGTTCGACGCTTCTAGGCCCTTTTTGTATTTTGTCATTGAAAAGACTACTGATACAATTGTTTTAAGTGGAGTCTATTCGAAGCCAACGGTTTACTAAATTTTAATTGTTAATAAAGTTATAAAAAAATTGTTTCTTTTTAGTATTGTCTTTGATTGACATAACTTTTATTCATTTATATAAAACACTATTTTGACCGGATTGAAGTTATGTATTATAATCATTGATATACAAAAAACCCAAGATGCACAGTCTCGAATAAAAGTAACGCTCGAAAGTGTCCCGAAACACTATTTCTGTCCCTTTCTATAACAGTATGTCTATAACAGTATATGTTACAAGCATATATTATTGCAAAATAAACCTTACGCGAATTGCTTAAAGTTGTTATTACAACGCAGTGTATACGTACTTAAAGCAATAAAATTTTACGACCGACCGTGGTCGGTAGGACAAGTGGAGTCGAACATGACTTTTTTTATTTACAACTATTTAACATAATTTTAAATTTATCCGAATTTTCGGGTGCTTTACAACGTGCGTGGTCACGGTGACTGAAGACAAAAGGTGTTGGATGTTAAATAGTTGTAAATTTATAATAAAACATAACTTTAATCCGGTTAAAAAGTTTTTTCTTTAAATTAAAAAAAAAAATTAAATTGGCTACCTCCTTACCTACACTTTATTTAGCGTAAATATATTTGTCAAAAACTACACACAAAAAAGTTCAAAAGTACATAAATCTATTTATAAAAAAAAAACACAAATAAATAACATCGACTCCACTTATTAGACGTGAGACTATTTGAAATGAGCGCACAATTTAGAATGTTGCGCTCATTTTTTGAGGACGTTTTTTTGACGTTGATTGTGCATCTTGGGTTTTTTGTATATCAATGATTATAATAATACATAACTTCAATCCGGCCAAAATATTGTTTCTTTTTATTTTCTATTATCAGTTTTCTACAATTTACATGAAATAATATAATCTAATTAACTTTGATTGACAACATGACTCTTATGAAATAGTTGGTACTAAAATGGAATTAAATTGGGGAAAATATGCAAAATTTGTTTTCCGCATGTAAGTACTGATATCAAATTAATTTACTAAATTTAATAACTTAAGAATCAATATAATACATTGGTCCGTCTGAATCAAATCAACAAACAAAATATATCTACTAAAGGTATCATTAAAAAGAGAATACAGTTTAGTATTTTATACAGACTAAAAATTTAACAATCTATCATTTTTGTGGCACAGTAGTGCACTTGACAAAAAGCACGTGCGTCACTTGGTACGTAACGTTTTGACGTCTGCCGATCGCATTCTTTGGCTTATTATTAAATCTAGTTTTGAACTATTTTTATATTAAAGTACTTTGTATTTATTATTTACTATGGTTAGAACGGCTTTATAGACTATGAGATTTTTTTTTCGAAGAGTAATCGGTTCCCTCTACACAGACCAAAAAGCAATCGTGAAAGTGCATCACGAGGAAACGGATGAGATCAGTATTTACCGTGGTGTTCGTCAAGGTTGTATATTGTCTCCGTTGCTATTCAATGTATATTCCGAAGCAACTATATCAGAAGTCATTGAGGGGACTGCAGTTGGAGTGAAAGACGACGACACTGTTTGAATAGCCTCGTCAATAGACGATCTGCAAATGCTTGCGAGTTCATGAAACTAGCGAAAGAGGCGATCTGACTATTAATACAGTAAAGGTAAAGGTGATTGTGATAATACATAACTTCAATCCGGTTAAAAAGTGTTTAGTTTTCTTTAAATGTGTAAAAGTTTTTTTATACGGATTAACATTGTGGAGGACCTAATTTAAATTGTGTAAAAGTGTACGGCAATATTAGGGGTGCGCCGGCATCCCCAGCGTCATATTACAGGACATATGCCTATTCTTTTTGAAGTCCATCTATTTATTTCCACTCTACTTTATTAACGCTAAGTTTTTTGTTAGTTTGGATAGCTTTCAGTCGTCAGCACGAAGTCAATGGTTTAATTTTTATTTTGGTCGAAGCACCCTTCTTTTGATAAATTAACGTCTATTTAAAGTTATAGGGAGACACTATGCGGGCTGCTAAGACATGTGGGGTTTGGATAATAGATACAAAACAGGGCATGAGACATTACAGACTATCAACGAATGATTTTTTTTCAGAGATATCCAAATCAGCTGATTAGTTTTGTGTCATTGACCTTACTTATATGCGTGACGCATTTAAAAGCTTTCATGGGACAACGCCTTACACAGTCAAAGCACCGTGTAAGTTTGAATTCTATCAAGAACTAACTTATAAAAATGCCAAGTTTCACGATAATAAGTACATATAACCTATATTACGCAGTTAATTATCAGTTAAAGCCGCAAGTATTTTTTCGTTCATCTGGTCTTGGGCTGATATTTCTGTTTCGTGATTTATACTGAACTGAAAAGTAGGTGTTACGCCCGTTGTGTTTTACACAGGTCGTCGAATTCTTGGCGTAAGGCATACCGATTTACAGGGAGCTTTAAATGCGCATATAGAAAATTAAGTTCGTTGATGCACAGCAGTGATTCAAACGCACGACCTCAGGATTGAGTCGCCCGCTCAACCCACTAGATCAAGACTCTTCAGCCGTCACTAAGTAACACTCATAGCATTAAACAAATTACTACGACAATTATTATCGTCGTTCTGTGATAAATGTTCGTCAAATTAAAGGATAATGTCTCGCCTAGAAATCATTACTGCGTAGTTCAAAGTAACTTCTGTTAAAAGCTGTCATATGTCAAAGTTATGCATACCTTTCGTATAACAAAAGCACGTAACAACTATTCAGGTATACAATATACATTTACATTCAATGTCAGGTCACGTATAACGTTGCATCGTGTGATCGTGTCTATTTACCGTGAAATGTGCTGTTATTCTTCTCATAACCAGGTTTTAACTTTTTACGTTTTATGCCTCCAATGTCTTTAAAAAAAGGGTGCGTGTACTTATGTACGCGCGTAAGAAGTTATACTTCTTTGACATTATTAAACATAGTTTTTGATTGCATGCAAATAATTAATTACAGTTAAATAATCAAAGACTGTAAAAGGAGTCATTATAGTCAATAAAGTTCAGTTAACATTTGAAAAATTAAATAAATAAATATTTACTATTATTCTCTTCCATTAAGTGTGACATAAATTCTATTATTATTCGATTGTTGTTTTTAAATTATGTCCAATGTCGTAGCATTTTCCGTGGGCAACTTCAGTCTGTTAATTTTGTGTCACGGTGCGCGCGCATCGTAAAATTTCACTCGCATCAATTTTTCATAACGCGCCTAAAGATGTATAACTTCAAAAAATGTAGATAGTTGTCTATATTCTGATTGACCACTGTTTAAACTTTAAAGTAACAAACAGATTCTTAGATCTTTCTTATTTCGTCACATCGTAAATATAATTAAGCAGAAAGGGACGATTGAAAGTCGAGCTAGCCACTCCTAATTGTTAAGTATATAGGCAAGCCTCATTTAATTTAATTGATTGACTTTTTTCGGACCATCAAACAGTACTAGATAGTTACTTCCTAATAATGGTTTTATTTTTTTAATGGGCACAGAGTGTGAGAAAATTTGTCTTTGAAAATGACATAATTTAAATGTGTCAAAAATATTAAACTTATGAAACTTACCTTGCTATTAAATGTTTTTACATGAATTGAAAACTTACAACATCTTTTATCAAGTATTTACAATTACTAAATTTTAGATTAGTTAAAGTTGATATTACTGAAAATGACTGTTATCTTTGACATGTACCAATTAATTATCACACCTAAATATTATCGGAACTTTGTTTATTTCACAGAAAAATATAGGTAACAACGGTTTACGCACACAAAAATATTAAAATTGAATTTCATTATAAATAATTTCAGTGTAACACACAAGCATGCAGAATAGATATATCATTGAAACTAAATGGTTTAACAGTCCTCAGGTAACCCAAGATATTTACTATATATCTTATTTCAAATTAAACCATATGAATCACCTTGTTTGCCTTTTAAAGGGACCTACAAACAAAGGCTGGAAACTCTTAATCAAAGAAAGTGGCTCCTAAAGAATAATCTTATCTCATAACAATGTATGATAATTCAATGATTATCAGAAACCAACCTACAGTAAATGGAACTTTCCTATTATACAAATACATTAGACATGATCATGGAACTGACATTTCAATTGGCCAGAATGTATAAAAAAATATGCCCATTCCAAAAATATAGTTTAATGATGAAACATTTTTTAAGAAACACTTAATTAAAAAAGAAAATTCAGTTTTCATAAGTTTATGGATATTGGACCCTGGGGTCAGTGTAAACAAAAATTAGTTTATTGTGAGAAAAACCAAACTTAAATCTCAGGTTCTCACGCATTAGTATAAATATAATTATTAAATGAATCAGAAATTACACTGTTCTTCAAGGATTTTCCTCATTGTCAATACTCTTGTTATTATTATGGTAGTATAAAATAACAGAACTAATTACTTCTGATCACAGTATTATAACTAGACTTCTGGGTCCTTATTTATACACAAGCTTCGTGAGTAAAATCACAAAAACTTACATAAATTAATCAACTACATAATTTTAAATATTATTCTACAACTACTTTAATCAAATAAATGTTTTATTTAAACATGTTTTACATATGTAGTTTGTTTGAAGACTTAGGAAGATGTGTCAAAATTAATCATTCAGATTCCTATAATATAAAATAAATATTTTATATGATTTTCCATTATTCAAATAAAAAATCAGTGACCAAAGCAATACAGACAAAAGTTTAATTGAATTAATAACAATTTAATGATATTAATACTAAGATGTTTATATGGTATATTGTTTCATCAAAAATCAAATACATACTTAACTACACAAACAGATGAATTCTAAAAACACACTTGTTTTAATTGTTTTACATAAAGCACTGTTTCCTTAAACTATTACTGTTACTGTAATGACTAATACAGCTTCATTTTATTACTACATAGGGTACATGAATCATCTATATCAGTAATAATAACAAAGTTTAAGAGGCTACATACTATACTATGGAATTGTTACTTATGTATAAGTTACTTATAAAATATAAACATAGCTACTGGCTGGTTTCCAAGCAAGTCAAATGACATCTAATATAAATCAGATAGCTGAAGACTCGTAATTAATTCTTAGTTCCGTACCAGTATCCTGTCATTGAAAGATACTGCCTATATCCGTCACAATGACTGATTCTAGGTTTAATAGCTATAATTAAAGCTCAATAAAACTATTATTTTTAAGTACCGATTGGGATATTAAATTTAACTTCTATGATTTTTTATATAAATCTACCGTGATTATGACCTCCACTCGTACGAATACAAGACGTATTAGTCAGCATGCTACAAAAAGGGATACTTTATGAGATAAAAAAAGAAACCACTTTGTAAGACGTTACATGAAAAGAAAAGATTTTACTTACATCTGTTTAGGCAGCAATTTGATATTAAGACACACACACTGTAATGTTATACGATAAGATCATGTTTTATCGAGAAAATAAATTTAAAATTACCACATAACTGCAATTGTACATAAAATATGTATAATGTTAAATGACAGAAATACTAAGTGGAAAAAGACGTCTGGATTGGATGGAAGATGCACAGTTTATTATTTAACATCTGACGCTAGATGGCACGGCTGAGAATATTTCATAGACTATAGAGTGAAAATTTGAGGGAACACCTAAAAGTAGTATTCTAAAACAAAACGATTATTGAATAATTCTAATTAATGTTTCTTTTTTATAAAATGTTTGTACTTATATTGCAATTTTTCATAATAATTAATTCTGTAAATAGACACAAACGTTAAATCATCAATGATATTTATGTAAATGTAATTTTGTAAACATATATGAATATTTAAAGGTTAAAAAGATAAAAGTACCTAAAGTTTATGAGGTCATTCAAAAAATAAGCAAATCTTGATTATGAAAGCATTGAGAAAATAAAAATGTTGATTTTTTGCAAACGATATAAAATTGTTTGCTTTGTAAAATTTTGCACAAGACAAAATATATTTATTGTATCCCCATACATTGTAGGTACAAGATAAAAAAAAGGGTGCGTGTACTTATGGACGCGCGTAAGCTGAAGTTATACTTCTTTGGCATTATTAAAAATAGTCTTTGATTGCATGCAAATAATTAATCACAATTAAATAATCAAAGACTGGAAAAGGAGTCATTATAGTCAATAAAGTTTAGTTTACATTTGAAAAATTAAATAAATAAATATTTATTATGATTCTCTTACATTAAGTGTAACCTAAATTCTATTATTATTCGAATGTTGTTTTTAAATTATGTCCAATGCCGTAGCATCTTCCGTAGGCAACTTCATTCTGTTAATTGTGTGTCACGGTGCGCGCGCATCGTAAAATTTCACTCTCAACAATTTTTCGTAACGCGCCTAAACAAGTATAACTTCAGAAATCTAACAAGGATGATTATTGAATAAGAAAATATTTATTCTATGAAATCACTAGCGATTACATAGACCTTATGACAATAATTAAAACCAATTTAAAATAATTTGTTAGCCTGTACCAAACATAATTTTATATTCTGATAAATATCGTCTTATATATTATATTAATTTTGTTTAAGACTTACTGTACTTCTTTTATTTATTTATAAGTTCTTAAACTTGCATGTTACATGCTTAAAAATACAAATTTGGCGCATATATTACTTTTAATTTTCCCGAATATGACAAACCTCTCTCTTTTCATAGACATTCGCCATTCACCATGCATGCTCGTGGATTTGGTACAGGTATTTGTTATTGATGTATAATTTCATATAAGAACAAAAATTAGGAACAAAATAAGATTGTTCACTATTTCCATAAAAATAATAATACATATATTATTGATAAAAATGCATTACGCTTCACATTTTACTTAAATAATATTTTATTAGGAGTTCCACAACAATTAAGTATTTTTAGTTTAACGCCATCTGTGATAGTAGACACGGTTGTCAGTAATGGCAACACCTCTCTCGCTCGCACTCATGTACTCCGCGCCTCTCTGCGCAGTCGAACGGTTCAATGACTTTGTGGGACCAGTTTCTATTTTCTCTCTGGTTCTGTCGTCGGGCCGACACGCAAGGAAGGGGGTCTTTGTTTGCGTATCACATTCGCGTTGCACGGTATCATCACTGACGGCTCCTTCGCAGTGCCCGAGACGGAATGTGCCGTGAGTGGAAGCGTCGTTCTCGCTCCTATCGTTTGTGAAATGTGTTGTAGTGGTTCAGGGTGGCGCCGTCTAATAGTGCAAGTGCAGTGAGGTGCAGTGCTGTGTTCGAGCGAGCGTGGGTCGGTACGGCCACGGCGACCGAAGTGCGTGGAGGTGGCGGTGGCCGCTCGGCCATGACCGGCGATATGCCTTTAGGGAGCGCGCACGCGTTCGGGCGTGCGTTGCTCCGGGATGGGGCGCTGCCGCCGCTGGAGCCCGGGCCGCCCGCTCCACCCGCGACCAACGCGCAGCCGCCCGACAAGCGCCCACCGGCCGCTGCTGCAAGTCCCGAGCAGGTCATGAAGCTCTACATGAACAAACTTACCCCCTACGAACATAGAGAGATATTCGATTACCCCCAAGTGTACTTTATAGGCGCGAACGCAAAGAAACGACCTGGCTTGGTCGGCTTTCCTAATAACTGCCAGTACGACAATGAGCAAGGCTCCTACATCCACATACCACATGACCACATCGCGTATCGCTATGAGGTATTGAAAGTGATCGGTAAGGGTAGTTTTGGCCAAGTAGTAAAGGCGTACGACCACAAGAAGCGAGAGAACGTTGCACTGAAAATGGTCAGGAATGAGAAACGTTTCCACAGGCAGGCTCAAGAGGAGATTCGTATATTGGAGCACCTCAGGGAACAAGACAAAGATAACACGATGAATGTGATACACATGTTCGATTCGTTTACGTTTAGAAATCACACATGTATAACGTTTGAATTGCTATCCATAAACCTGTACGAGTTGATAAAGAAGAATAAGTTCCAGGGTTTCTCTTTGCAACTCGTCCGCAAGTTTTCACACAGCCTGTTACAATGTTTGCACGCGTTGAACAAAAACCGAATTATACACTGCGATATGAAGCCCGAAAATGTGCTGCTGAAGCAACAGGGACGCTCCGGAATTAAGGTTAGACTTATTTTATTTTACTAGTAAACAAATAAATACATCACTAAATCCCATTACTTTACCCGACAACAGTTTAAAATTACTTGTTTTGATCAATTGTTCGTGACCTGGGGCTATTTGGCTCCAGGAAATCGATAAGCGTTTGTTTTTAACATCTGCGTTCGGATCAGCTGACCACACCCCGAGTTCTTTCTATAAATCTACATAGCTTAAATGAATGCTTGGACAGTTATAAAAGCTAATAAAAGCCAGAAATTGTGAATACCTACTAATCCAAGGCAATTAATATTCACGAAATTCTAGGTTTTAATTAATTTTCTGAGCCTAGACTTAAGACTAGATCTTTATTTAATATTGTTTATACTAAATGATGTTAGATAGTTTTAAATCCCCATAATCGACGATGTTAAATGTAAATCTTGAGCGTTAACTGCGGGTTCTATTTTAAATTAAAGCCGACACGCGATATAGGAGTTTTATTTACGTCAACGTTGAAGGTTTGTTAGAAATTGGAGCCAATGTCGTGATTGCATATATATGCACGTGAACATTCAACCGCTCACTAGCAAAAAGTTTTGACCTATAACTTTAAAATTGGTTTACTTGACCGTTGAATTATGAATAAATTTAAGAACTTACGTGGTGCAGGTATCGGTGAGACATTTTATTAATTGAATCAAGGGAATGAAAGGCTTAATAAAAATATTTAAATTAAGTTCACCGCGACATTCAATTCGCGCGTTATATAAGTGTTAATGAACTAGAATCGTCCATATAGTAACAGTGATTTGTCTACCGAGAGAGGTTGTATGAACCCTCGTTTTACTTTAGGGGATGTCCAGAATTTCTTCCGCAGTTGTTTATTATACACATGCAATAACTTTAAATTTAAATTTTATTGGTATAGCTCTGCGAAAACGGATCGATCAGACCAATATTCATATCAAGTGTCAAATTTAGTCGAGTGGGTGTTAATTTTGTTTTTAGCAATAGTCGTCAATAAGCTTTGCAATAGTCAGAAAAAATATGTTGAGTTTTATAGTCATACACTTTTAAAATTAATTTGTTAAATAATAACTTTGTTTACACAAGTGAGCCCTACTTGGATATCATCTGATAATGCAACTCGATAAGATAATCATAATTTTTTTCCATACGTCAATCGACACTCGTTTAATAAGGTCGACACAAATTATTAAAACAAAATTACTTTGTCTATAGTTTCTTTGTCTTTTATTACTTGTGTTTATCTATTATTAACGAAAAATATTGGTATGACACAAAATTATGTTGCTAAGCGCAAAACTCGAAGACGGCTGGATCAATTCGAGTAATGTATTTGATGGAATGAACTCAGCAAGGTTTTTATGAAGTGAAAAATTTTAAAAATTTAAAATAGTTGCTATGCACTAAGGTTTTTATTTCGGAAAAGCGAACATTTTCTTTAGGGTAGTATAGCAAAATGTTCCATATGTTGGTAAAAACTAAAAAGACTAAGGAAAAACAACAAATTAAGGCAAAGCGAAGTTCACGGTGGATGTGAACTTTGTTTGGAATAAAATATATGGAGTTAGAATTATCTTTAATTATTTATTGAATAATTAATGACAGTAAAGGCGTCATTACATTAATATTGCTACAGTAAACTAAGCCGTTTTACCTGTATGTAACCGCTTTATTCCCTTGTGATAATTTAATGTTTAGTACATTTCTTCGGCGACGGTAAGTAGCGGTAGTTTCTTTTTAAACCGGTTACTGTTCAGGCTGCTTGAGAAACTTGACTTCTTTATAACGTCTGTGGTCTATTTAATACTTAAAGCGGTGTTTGACAAAGTAAAATGCAAATTACTTAGAAATATGGCTTCTATGTATTTTCATTTATACATAGATTTAAAGATCTGTTTAGGTCTAAACGATACAGGTTTTATTCGTACTATAGACATATTATAGGAAAGTTAATGTAATTTTTTAAATTTATAATGTTGTATATGTGATGGTAAGGCGTATTTAATTAGAAATAGTTTTAGAATTTAGTATAATTTTTACTTTAAAATGTTTGATATTTGCGTAAAAGACAGTATTCTAACGACAATTCCATTAGAATCACACAGGCTCAATGGTCCATAGAAGCACATCAAAGGGTTTAAATAAATCCGAGTTAAACGGATCTTTTGAAGTTTATTCAATAGCGGATTTAAACCAACGCGGCGGTTTTGCGGCCCGGTGCATTGTGCATGCGTTTAAAAGGTTTTGTAATTTTAACTGAGTTTATCTAGACCTAGGTAGATTTATATGATGGAGCAACTTAGAAAATTACGAATCGAAAGTATATAATTTTAATATAAAGTTTATTTTTATTTTAGATAGGATATATTCAGTAATAACTCTGCAATTTTATCCTACTCTACTATAAAGTGGATTTTAGTTTCTCTTAGTAACCGATAATTAAACGGATTTTTTCTCACGCTAAAATTGGACCATATTTTTTTGTGGGACATTTGTAGGGACTAATTCCACAAAGTGTATAATAAAGATTTAGTTTAAGTCTTCAACAATTCTGACATCGAAGAACAGTCAGGTATAAAGGTGGCGTGCAGTAGGTATACTGCATATTATAATATCACATAATATGTTCAACAAAACTACGGGCTGAATTTTTCGTTTGCAGAATCAATTCTCGATTAAACTTCAAAACTGTACTTTTAAAATGACCTGCTGACACAAAAACTGGCTAACACATGTTTGCAAGCTGGTAAATGTACCTGTCTCATTTCTGTTCACTTTGAATGAGAGAGATAAAAAATCTTTTGTTGCAGCCGGTTTGGGACGTTTCGGGTTTCTTTACTATGATCCAGATTTCTCGGTACCTGCTCTGAAAAATATTTTTGACAAAAAGTCGTCTTTTTTTATATGTGGGTTACTCGTTTCCACTGCAGTAAAGCAGACATTCAATATGGTTCAAACGTTTTATTTACATAGACTTCGTTAAATGGGTTATCAAAAAGGTGTTTTTAATATTATAAATAAATGCGTTTAACTAACAAACCCTTTAGCTTTATAATATTAATTAAATCGCTCTTACAAGCCTCCTGGATCCCACAGACACTTGCAATAGGGTGGGTGGTGGTGGTTGTGGATGGCTACTGGTAGCATTTGATTCTTGACCTGCCTCCTTGTTTGCCCTATGTTCCATTAGAAAAAATGCTACAATTTGGTATAAACTTAATAAAAAAAACCCGTATTTGTATCGCGCTGAAACCGAGAGAAAATACGAGTAGTAACAATAATCATTGTTAAAGTATTTCTTACATTGTTTTAGATTTCCAATAGAATATTTTAAACTAAAAAATGATAGAATTTTTAGCTGTAAAAAAACGATTTATTCGACTATATGGAAAACGTTTTTGCAAATCATCGTATAGCGAAAGCAGTCGAATTTTATGTTAAGATCCGGTATGAAGAACCGTTATATATATATGTAAATTTTCTGTGCATATGTTTGTAATTAAACTCCTAAACGGCTGGGCTGATAGTGATAAAATTTTTGTGTGTTCAAGCGGATTCCAGAATGGTTAGGTTTACAATTAGATGTTTTTTAATAGTTTTGATTATTAATTGTTGAACATGAACATGTAGAACATGTGTATACAGTACACACATGACAGCATCTGTCGGGTGTGCTAGTACACATATAATCGGTTTCTTGGCAGAACCCTGTCTGGCAGCAAATTAGAGGCAACATGAATGAAAAAAAAATACTAAAAAGTCAGCGATCTTTAAAATAAAATCAAGGTATAATGTATAGGAAATTGTTTAGGTCGTAGAATTATATTAAAGTTATTCCGAAGAATTTCCCTTCTGGCATTTGATAAACCTCGTTTAAATGACATAAAAGCACTCATTACCACCGCGGAAACAATCGTTCAAACTCGACTATCGACAATAATTATGCACTAATGGGATATTTTCCTGTATTTACTTAAGGCCTCATTAAACATCCCAACATTAAAAATATACCGCAACTACTTCTATAAAGGTTTTATTTACTAGAGTGAAATTAATATGAAGAATTACATATAATTGATATTTTACGTACAGTTAGTAAGGAATTTTTATAAGGTACGTATATAATATTTTCTACCATTAATAATTTTATATATATATAGACAATGCTTTATATGAAAGTTCTTAGTGATAGCTCAAAAATGCAATTTCCCTACAACGATATTTGGCAGAAATTGGAAAAAAATACGAACCGTTCGAATCGAATACAATTTTGAAAGTTTGAAAATTATTAACTCAAAATCTGGTAGTCTTCCACGACAAGACCACAAGACATTTTCTTTTGCGAACTAGCGAACTGTGGAATTGACCTCCGCTGGGTGTCTTCCTTAGGAGATACGACCTTCAATTGTTTAAAGAGCATATTCCTCCCTTAAAGGCCGGACTAGAATGGTGTCCATGGGACTGCATTTTTTCCGCGTCGTTTGCCCCCTGATCTATAAAAAAAAGTTATGTCCACGCATGTCCAAAACTCTTAAAAAATCATGGTAGACGTACAAAAAACTATTTTATTAAGAATATAATATTGTGATTTTTAGGTAAGTGAGTAAGAGTGCACAGACTATAACACTACATCAATTTTCTGTTTGCCATGGTAACTGTGACGTGTTTGATAACGCCTTAAACAAATCTTTGTTTATGGATTTGCTAAATAACAGTTTCGCAAACTTTAGCTTTATATAATGTGACTTACTTTTGAATAAGATAACAGGTTGTTGAACTAAACTAATTTCTTATCAGTGTAATTAGTTTTCTATTTGTGTCAAATAATTTTGTGAAGTTTCTTTTATTATTAGTTTTTGAAGTGAAACTTCTTTATCGGGGTTGGAAAAAAAATTTGTGTAACATTTTTTCGTCACGCGTCACATGTTTCGGTTACGCGTCACATTTGACCGTTACGCGCGTCTTTTTCTTGTCCCTACCAGGGTTGATTCAAAGAGATTCTAAACCATTAATAACAAAAATGTATAATAACGATAACAATGATACTAAAAATTCTATTACAAATTACAATTTATGAAATTCTGTAATAATCTTAGTGGTAATAAGCTAAAATGAAATAATTGTATTATTTGTATTCAAGTCTGTGATATTAAAAGCCTTTTGTTAAACTTTATCTAATTTAACTTTATTTAACCAATTTCTGTAAAGTTGCATATAGTAGATCATTTTTCGAAAAATAAGGTCATAAAGAAGTTTCACTTCTAACGTGTGTACACTAGTACACGCACATTTTTTTTTTCCATCATAACGCTTCCTTCCTGTTAAGCGATAACAAAATATGGGTTTCCCATATATTTTGTGTTTTATAAAATCTAACACAATAAGTATGTACAAGTTCTTGTTATTGAATGAATTGTACATTTGCTCAATGACTAGCTTTGACAATCGAAAATCTGTGATTTTTTTTTTAAATTCTTTAAAGTGCATTGTAAAAAGTATATATACGGTGCCCCAGTATGACACAGTATAAAAAAAACTTGTTGTAAACATGTTCAAATCCCTTTAAAAATATAATAGACTTGAAAATACTACATAGCATATTATGTATTCAGTTTAACCTGAAATATCCAAACTTGCATGATGAAACTGTTAAATTGCGTGCGCCAGAATTTTAATCGCAAATTAAAATTCTTTTATGGAAATTTCATACGTATTGTTCGGTATTTTGACCTATATTCGCGTAAATTTTATGCACGTGATATAATATGAATATTAAATGACCTAGTGCAGATTGTACAGTGAATGTATTTGGAGCGATTGAATTTGTATAGAATTTACAGTTTTATCGTATATTGGTGATGTAAACGAGAAGGAATGAAAATCATACTTCGATAGCTCCATATTATAATAACGTAATATAACGTAACTCTAGGTATGTCAAATTTCTTTCAGAAGCTCTTGAAACTATATTTAAGTTTGATTAACGTTTCTTAAAATATTTATGACTGGATATATTATTTCATGGTTCATTTTAATTTGATGTATTAGTCTTCTTATTTACATATTTTTGTTTAATACATATTTAACTTCTTTATTATATAATATGTTATACTTTACCTGCTACAAACGAAATGTGAAAACTACATCAAATTTCGGGTAGAAGATTTAAACGTAATATAAAAACAGAACCCCATTTAAATAAATTTTTTTTTTTTAAATAAGTCATTTTATAATATACAAATGTTAAATTTAGAAGGTTTTGATGCCTACACAACAAGAAGCTCTGTATAATTTCCAAGAATAACATGTGTGCAAGATAAAATGCATTAACTCATACAATAAAATGGTAAAAATGTTATCTTCACAATGATCTTTCGACCTGGTCGCGCAATATTTAGATATCTTACGACATTGTCTGTCCTTTTAGGAAGTTCTCTTAATCAGTTGTTTCTTAAAATTTTTAATGTAAAATAATGATAACTTTATAGTAACTACACTTGTAATTATAATCAAGTTTCCAGTATCTTTGACTGTTCCATTTTTAAATAATTAATAAAAAAACAATCCTTCCAGAATGAAAAAGAAAGATGGCGCGTTTTATTTATCACATTTGGTATATCATATCAAGTGTTTTATATATGTATTTATTAAGACTTTTTTCATAAGATTAAATAATAATATTATCAGAGTAGTCAGATAGGAAACGTCGATCTCATCTAGTTTAAAAAAAAAATATGTTTGACGTGTAAAAGTGTTTGTAAAAACCTACTTACAGAAATAAATCATTTATCATTTATCAATAAAGTTTAAAATTGATGCAACGGGCTATCTTAGCGATCTGTTTCAGACAACCTTTATACAACCTTTATTAAAAAAAAAATTGTAAAGTCCAAGAGTGCGAAATCCAATTTATAATACAAAAAAACGAATATGTAATATTAATGATAATGACAGTACAAACAATGAAATCTTAAAATTAATAAATATAACTAAGAACTACAAGAGTGAGAAACTGGTGCTAGGACTATAGTCCTATTACAGTCCTGTGGTAACGTGTCACAGCCTTGCATCGCGGATAGAAAATATCCATAAAGATAAGATAATCACAGTTTAAGGAGCCATGTCTGATCTGTAGTTGCCTTTGGTGAAGTGGATATAAATGTGAATTTATACAGCATTAACATATGGAAAAAACTTCTTTATTAATCCGTAATATTAATAAAGAAGTTTTTTTCTATCAATGAGAACAAACCGCAAAGCAATATTTGTGAAAAAGTGTACGACTCTAGATAGTAATTAATAGAAAATTACCTAAGTTTTTGTCTTATAAAAAAATCGAGATAGATCTTTTTTAAAAGTAATTAATATTGTTCAGAAAAAGTCGATTGGCCCTCCGTGATATCTTCAAGTGGAGTGGGATAATTTGGGTCATAGCGACGGGACGCTCGTTATCGATTTTCGCTATCTTACGCAAAACTGACCAATGACGCGGAACAAATATTTTATATATACCCGAATTATTTATTTATAGTTTTCGCGAAGATCTCATTGTTAACAACGGGTGTCGGTATATGTTTAATATTTACCGTTCTAGATATAGAATATGTGTGTTTTACCTTAAGTAATTTACTACTTTTTTAAATTTACTTATACACCTCTTTCCTAACACATCTTAATTATACATATGTATGTATTGCTTTGCTGTGACTTTATTCCATGGGATGCCGAACCACCTGCACCTGCAAAACTGTTTAAACTATTTGTTCGCATAATTTACTACTTGAAATTATTTTTCAAAAATATCTCAAATTAATTTAGAAAATGTTTGCTCTGTTAATAAAAATGCGTGTATAAAAATTTAATTCTGCAACACACTATACTAGTCAAATAGTTTTTCACTTATATACTTCGGTTCTCGGAAAAATATATATATAATCAAAATGATAATTATTACGGTACAAAAATATACTGACTGCTTTATTTTGAAGTCTTTTTCATGCCATTCAATCTCTATTCGCGGATAATCTTGTGGTATTTCTAGCCAGTTGTATCTAGGTAGTCTAAAAGCAGATTGGGAGCTTGAGCTATTCTGTGTAATTGGGTCGATGTGATCGATGGCCCCATACCCAATTAGTGTAACGAGCTATGAGGCTAATTAAAGGTTTTAGAATTATGCTAAGGGTAATTGAGTATGGAATTATCGCTTCATTATTTTTATCATTGATTTTTTATAGAAAACTGGTATAATTCGTTCTCACAAGCATCTCGAATTCAAATACGAGGAAAAAAATTTTGCTATAAGACCTAACCTAATGATAGTGTTGTGTCTATGGTGCGTTCGTCTAACTGTGGATAATATTCCAGTATTAGATTAGTATTTAAACAAGCTAAAATGCATTGATAGTTAAAAATTGTTCCCAAAATCAAACCATTCATAGAACTACTCGTTTAGCATAAAACTTAAATTAATCTGTCTAGATTGTCAGACTTACACGTATTTTCGTTATCGGAAAGTTTTGAAGCATTTGAAACTTTTCGGGGTTACAAAAGTTCACGAGGTGGTCGACCGTTTAACATTAAAATAACGGTGTACATTTGTTAAAATCGATTCCGTTACTGAAGGACATAATTATGTGGGTCATGTGAGGTGCTGTTGATTGCGTATTAGGTGGCATTTGGTAGAACATTTCTACTTATATTGAGAATATTTTTTATCACATTTTTGAAGGACGTCCTTAATAGGATAAATTAAGGGTTAGGCCCTTATTTCGCTATTAGTCACTCGTCAAAAAAACTTCTATTTACAACTATACTTGAGAGAAATATTAACTTTATAACATCCTTGACGACGCCAATATCGTCCAATTCAGAAATGCCAGGTTCAAGTTGTTGGGACATGTGCGATTGGCGGACGACGGAACCCCCAACGTCCTTACTGCACTCACAACCTGGTTGCAAGACTTGGAGTTGTCAAGGACCTCGAAACAATAGGTGTTCGAAGTTGGAAGGAGCACGAGATAGATTGCGATGGCGAAGTATACTTGAGGAGGCTATGCCTCACGAGGGGCTGTATAGCCATTGATGATGATGATGACTTGAGAAATATTATCATACAAATTTAATGGATTTTGTGAAAACAGATCCGAATTAAGAGTTAAGCTTTTGAAGCGGTTGTAGTATCGGGAAACTGAAAAACAATGAAAACTTGATAGAAACCAATATTTGTTTTCAATGAACTCACTCCGCAGAAGTTTTATGCAAATAAAAGTCGCGATTGGCTCGTATTTACAATTCAACGTTCTAATAAAATGAAGTGGAATTGATGACTTTGTTTATTTGTTTGATAAAGCCCTTTCAAACTGTGAATCAACTGAAGAAATATTTCACTTTACTTTGAATTTATAAATCTAACTTGTACTTTTGTACTCTCAGATTGAGACTGAACGGTAAGACCTTCGTAAGTCATAAAAGTATTGGATTTGACATAAAGGCGTAATACTTAAAAATCTCAAAATCCGCTATACAACATATCAACTAATTATTAATGGGTTCATGAGCGCATTTTCATCTCAAACAAGCAATTTTATTTAGTAGTACCTTGAATTTTCTTGAATTGTGATAATATTGTACAATGCACGAAAAGTTGATGGTTTCTCACTAACTTTGCATTGTCAATAGCCCTGTTTAAAAGTGTTATCGTGAAATTTAACCGTTGACGATCAGATGGAGGGCAAACCTTCTAATATTTTCTGTAAATGTTTTATATTGAAATAATAAAAGAATACCGCTCGGTAAATGTTGAAACCAATATCGAAGCGCAATTGAATCCAGAAGACGAGCCTTTGGGCAAAACGCACGAATTATTCTAATTTAAAAAGTCGCATGATGAGTTACTAAAAGGTATAGGCGTGTGCTCAAATAAACAATAACACAAATTATATTTTCTAATACAAAGTGACCTAATTTTCGCGCTCTGTACTCAAAACCTCGATATTTGATATTGTGTATTGAATCATTACTAAGTCATTACAGCCTACATCGTTATCAAACTTAAATCTATACAAAACAAATGTATTTGCTAATAATCCTTTAGAAATTCTTATGCTTCTATTTCGCTGAATCATTTACCAACTTTTGCAACGGAATCGCTTGAGAACTGGCAGTAAATGTAAAATTAGAAGCATTTAGTGTATAGTTTCTTATTGACGTACATAAGTGTACATTGTGTTACCTAAATTAATAAATAATTATGATATGATTTGATTTGACTTAATAAACAAATACATCCTCCGTCTTATCTTCATATTTCTGTATATTCCTTATTTTTTTATGTACGTATAACGTCTACGTTAATAGGATAACAAATAAAAATACATTAGGGTACAGCTGTAAACGCAATTCAGCGTTGAAAGTCCTTTAACTACTAGGCCAATATGATCACAAAAAATCTTGCTGGTTTTCTACTTCAGCTAAAAAGAGGTCAAATTGACGCATATCATAGTCATTATTCTTCTCTTACTTATCGCGGTCAATCGCCTATCATAAAAAGTGATTCTAAGTACGTCTAAACACGACAATTGAAAGTCTGTCAATCACAGCTCGTGTGGGCTTGGCATTAACCCACTTTCGGGGCTGTGGGAGGTCGGGATTTAGGAACTGTACTGTGTTTGTAGATTGTTTGATGACTAGTAAATGTCAATAGCATTATAAATATTGGGTTTATCTTAACGGTTGTTTTTTATAACGTTCTTGCTATTTGTATTAAAATCTGACACTCAAATAGGCGTTTATTTTGAAATCTATACATATGGCTACTGATAATATATATGTATACATTATAAATCTTCCGTGCGTGTGTTTGTAATTAAACTCTGAAACGGCTGGACCGATTTTGATGTAATTTTTTGAGTAAAATGATTTTTTATAGAATAGAGTGCAAGGGGCCGCGGACAGGAGGCTTATCTGAAGTTAAGTGATACCGCCGCCCATGGACACTATGCCAGAGGGTCCGCGAGTACGTTGCCGGCCTTTTAAAAATTGTTACCCTCTTTTCTTGAAGGACCCATTATATCGGATAATGCAATATATTAAATATTATTTGTAACCTTATAATAAATCGCACCTATGCACTAGGGAGTCGTTTGGCCGTGCTCCAATTGCGAAATGTCTTAAGCAATAAAGTATTAAAATTAAATATTGTTGAACCAATTCACACGGTTACCAACCAACATGAACCGCATTAAATGTGAATCAATTTGAAATTGCAAAGGGTAGTAAACTCAATACACCTCTATACTGGCATTTATATTTTAGTTTAAAATAGTTGCGTAAGTCTGACTTGTATAGGCGTGCAGTACTTTTGGTTGGTCTTAGAAAACTATCAGTGACACAATAATTGTGATTAAACTTATAAGTGAAAAACTGTTACCGTATTGCCCAGAGATAATTTATAACTTGTATAAATTTAGAATATTATATTTTCCAAGTTTGCAAGGAAGTAATGATTATTAAATAAATTTATGATTGAGATATTAAAAGGTTTAGATAGTTTCTTGCCACCACTATGCGCTTGATTTGGGAAGCGATAGTATTGCCGTTCATAAGTTTCATAAATAAATTAATTTTGATTTGATTATTTTGTTGTTGTTTTTTATGATGCACGTAAGTTAAAAGTGATTGTAACAGTCTAAATGTGTCTTCAAGATCCCAAGTCGTAGTTGACTGTGGTATTTTACCTTTGATATTTGATTTGTAAAGAAAAAACAAACGAAGTCCACTCACCAAGATTGGCCTAAACAAACACCAATGTTTGACAAACAATCTCAAATTTCGCGACCCACATTTGTTATCGAGGTGTAAGATAGCGATATTTGCACTGATAACATAAATTTAGGTCTGTAAATTTATTTTAATTTTATTGATGCGATATATTAAATCAGTTAAATTTAAATTATTTTACTTTAAATTTATAAAAGTTTTATATTTATAATTGTAATAACACTTAATTTGCATAACAATAACACAAAACAGGAAATAAATAAATGAAGACAAAGGATGTAAATAGGCAGTCTTAATGCTAAAAGCAGTTTTTTTAGACAATCTAAACATAAATAATATAAGCATTAAAAATCGACACCGAACTTAAAAGTACACTAAACTACTCAATATACATATTGGTAAAAACGAACAGGTAATGTTACCATCGTATTAATACATTATTATGTATTTATACGATACTAACGTCACTCAATTGTTTCGCCTTCCCCGAACCCCTCCACTAACACTTAAACTATATTGTATGGAATCAAAGTTCATATTGACTTTTAAGTATTATTACAAATCTTTTGTATGGGAATATAGAAAAGTTTTTTTTTAGACTTTTTCAGGCATTTTTTTAAATTTTTCTCCCCGTAAGAACCATCATCGTACTTCAAGGAATATTATAAAAAAATAATTAGCGTAATTGGTTCAGTTGCTCTGGAGTTTTGACTTTGAGCTTAGCAACACTTTCAGCGATTCAATTTTATATTATAGATTAAACGTGTTAGTACAGATCTTTAAACAAAAAGTTTTCAAATAAGTTGCAAGAAATTAAGTTAACTAAACCATAAAAAGAAAGACATACGAATTTCCTCCGATATGAGGAACAGGAAAACTGTTTTCCATTTGGTAAATAGATTGGAGTAAATGTAATAAAGTAAGCAGGTAAGGCTTCGAGTGCGTAAGTAGGTCAGAGTCGGGATCGATTGCACGCAAAGATACTGTAAATGGGCTATTCCCGCTAAGGAGTCTTGCTAATAACTGATGCCAGGATTGTATGTCCAATGATGCTCTAATGGGACATTTGGCGGAGACATTTTTCATCCCTGGTCACTCTTGCAACTGGGCCTTCCCGAAAGTTCCCGTATGTAGGTACTTTATCAACTATCCCAGGAACTTCTTTAGTCTTGGTGAAATCTAAAGAAAGCGTATTCATGGTAACGAAATGATTATAAATTTGTTAAAACTTACACGACTTAAAAAATAATACACTGTAATTGTTCTAAAAGCTCTTGAGGTGTGGAAATATGTATTGAATGTGAATGTGTAGACATACTTTCCTTAAAAGCCTAATTAAATTTTAATAGTTCACTTGTGAATGGATCTCAATGTCTATTTAGCGAGAGGAAAAAGCATAATAACACGTAGAAAGTAGTAATATTCGGTGCTTACTGTAAAATTATCTGCTTTCGCTTGCGAATGCGAGCCGTGGTACATTTCACATTTAGGTTACAACTAAATATTAAAGTGAAAATTGTTTTTAATCAAATGATAAATGGCTTTAAAATGTCTAACGTTAAGTACCTACTACAAAATACACATAATAGCACGTGGCAAGCTCACTTTCGAGTGGCCTGGTCGGCTAATGAGCGAGTAAGCTGTGTTTAAGAAATTAGTTTTTTAAATTTTAAGAAGTTTTAAATGTATAAAACAAATAGTTTGGAAAATCCAAAAGTGCACACCTCATAGCGGTCATTCACATTTAAAAAAAAATTCTAAAACAAAAACTCAAGTTTTTTAAAACAAAAAAAAAAAAAAAAAAATTAAAATAAATGAATGAAAAGAAATACCATATTTGCTTGATAGATTATTTAACTCGAATTTAGTGCACTCATATTATCCTGTAAGTGTTATATTAGTGAGAAAAAAGTCATTCAAATTTCGAAAGACTGGGTTTTTTGACATGTCGAGAGTAGAGCACTGCCAGAGGCGTGCAATTTTATACTTCAAGTAGTCATCCTTCAGTAATAACGAAAACATTAAAAAAATTACACTCCAGATCAAACGGTTTCCGCACAAAGCCAATTTTGTGTAAGCACCCAAAGCTAGATATAAAATTTAAATGTCGTAGTGTCGTTTGTAATACATATCGCACTATTAAAGGCCATTATAGGACAAAGACCTCTGTTTAAGTATTTCCGTCACGTGCTATGAATCACAAAGCCTTAGTTTTCATGAAGATGTTAATTGTAGATGAAGGTTTAATCTCTATAACGGTCATATTGGGAGGTGTGTCTCACATTGAAATATATGATGTTGATCTGAAAATAAATTATTGTTTTAACTCATTTTAGTTTTGAATTTATAAAGCAATGGCGTTCAACGGTGTAGAAGCGTTAAGCGTAAGTTAAGTGTATACGTTTTTGACGTATAGGAGTCATATCACGTAAGTCTCACTAATATTGTGTGATCATAGGATTTTGATGTAAGAATCAGCTCGCTAATTATAACATGCTGGCTTTTAACATACGTATATAATAAAATAAATAAATCAATGGCGCTACAACCTCTTTAGGTCTTGGCCTCAGATTTCTGAATCTGTTTCATGGTCATTTTTAAATCTAATAGGCAAGTAGGTGATCAGACCCCAGTGCCTGACACACGCCGTCGTCTTTGTGGATCTAAGACATGTCGGTTTCCTCACGATGTTTTCCTTCACCGTTCGAGCAAATGTTAAATGCGCACCTAGAAAGTAAGTCCATTGGTGCACAGCCGGGGATCGAACCTACGACCTCAGGTATTAGAGTCGCACGCTGAAGCCACTAGGCCAACACTGCTCACGTATATAATAACTTGTATTAATAATACGCACTCGCGAGCCTTCTGGCCATGTGAATGTGCAGAGGTATTCCTTAACATCAGCTGAGCCTCCTGCCCATTTGCCTCTGTTCTATCAACTAAAAAATACGACAAAACATCGTCGAATTAACTAATTAATTAAAATCGGTGAAGCAAAAATAAAGCAAAAGGCTTTTATAAAGTATAAACATAACTATCATGTTTTAACAATCTCATCATTATTGTTGTACATATCTTATGTTTTAATTCATGGCCTAACATAAATCACAGCTACATAAACCAACAAGGTTTTGATATTACAAATTTATGACAGTACAAACACGTGTTTAATGCACAGACGTCCATTACATATCGCTTAGATAAATACAATTATGGATTCAGCAAATAGTTTAACAAGTTTCTTTATTGAGTATTGATGTGTTTTCGATTATTCTATGACTTTAGTGAGACTTGGAATGGGAATAAATGTTTTATATTAGTTCATACAGATAATTCTTTACTATTACCATGTTTTCACATATACAGTATATGTTTGCGTTAAAATATTCAATTCTTAAGAGGCCGGCAATGCTCTCGGGAGCCCTCTCGCATTGGGCTCAGAGTGTCCTTAGGCGGCGGTATTACTTTACGTAAGATGAACCTCCTGCCCGTTTGCCCCCGGGTATATAAAAAATCAAATTATTATGAGTGGCATTTCCTTTATGACATCAAGCTTTCTGACTACAGTTAGCGAGTATTTTAAAAGTCAAACGTAGATCTTATCTATTGTGATTTGGAAGTTATAGGCATTAACCATTTGGTATCTAATTTGGTTAATAATTCCAAAAGGCCATACACAATTCAATTAGATTTTGAACACATAAAAAAACTAAATTAAAAATCCTTCATTGCTTTTGAAATATTATCATTTTAGTGATTTTAGTTATACCGGGAAGAGAAACAGGGCTACATGCTTTGTATAAACTAAGTGTAAAGCCTTACAAGTTAGTCAGATGAATAGAGTAAAATGAAGTTCCATAAAGTATATAGTTTCTCATCTATATTAGGACAGTTGAGGGTCCACTACAAACTATTTGTGAACATAAATTGCCCCCCTCTCTTCCTGACATGCGGACTGACCGACTGATGTAAATAATTATACTATTTGTATTTATTGTTCGTACTACTGCTACTACTACCAGGATCTATTGCTTTGTAGGTATATAGGATATTTCGAATAAGTTTTCAACATGATATAAAAGAAGAAAGAAGAGTTTAACATTTGAAATTCCATAATATTAAAATAGTTGATAAAAATATGCATTTTAAATAATAATAATAAGAAGAAGAAAGTTAAATATTTTTAATACATTTGTAGCCCACTTAAGTAATACGAGATATTAATATACTGAAGCAAAGACTTATTCTAAAATAGGTTATAGAAGGTGGAATCTTCGCGACTAGATTTATCTTTTGAAGGCCTGAGCGGTAAGTAATTGAAAACCACAATTTTAATGGTTATTACGTAGAAACCATTCAGTCACGAACCATCCAAGGTTTGAAAATAAGCGAAATTATACTAAGGTATTTTGCAACAAAAACTTAGATGCATAATGTAATTTCATGGTTAACAGGACTATTAAATAATAATATGTAGTTAAAATAATAGATCTTTTGTTTTTGTGAGTTTTTCGCAGTATTCTTAATATGAAGGTTGAATTTGCGCAATAAAATAATTAATTTTTGTTACTATTGTATTGCGTTCAATTAGATTTTATCCTCCTTGTCCTATTTTATAAATTAGTTAAGTTAATTTTAATCGGTATGGTTATAGCTTAATTTCGAAAATAATTTTACCCATTATAATTATACCCATACACTATAAGTAATTCAATAATTATTTGTGTTAAATGAATTATTTAATTTACGTCGTACAATAAAATAAACGGAATGATAATACTTATTGTGATGCAGTCTTGACTATATGTTCAATCATACAAATTATTGCCACACTAATATAAGCTCTGTTTCAATCGTCTTAAAGTTATGTATTCCCTGTCTCATCTCATAGGATGTATAATCGCTTGAGATATGACCGCAATAAATGACGTTTGACCTCGGCAAAAATGACATTTTGACGTTGTCACTTTGATATGCGGGCGTCAGGATAGAATCTATTTGCAAACGATATTCATCCCGTAACCTTAAATTCAGGAGCAGATGCACTTTGTACTGAATATTTTATCTATGTAGCATGTATTACGCTACTTTGTCCCAGTGCCGTTGCTCTTGAGAATTATTTTTTTTTTATAAAACAGGGGGCAAACGGGCAGGAGGCTCACCTGATGTTAAGTGATACCGCCGCCCATGGACACTCCCAATGCCAGAGGGCTCGCGAGTGCGTTGCCGGCCTTTCAGGAATCGGTACGCTCTTTTCTTGAAGGACCCTAAGTCGAATTGGTTCGGAAATACCTCAGTGGGCAGCTGGTTCCACATAGTGGTGGTGCGCGGCAAAAACTGCCTTGAAAAACGCTCAGTTGTGGAACGGCGGAGAATTAGTAGTAGTGTTAGTAGTTGCGTTATTTATGTATTATAAAGCCTAGTACTAGTAATGTAGGTATATATGTAAATTTTCAAAAGCCATAACTAAGTATTGACAAAATATGTTTGCTTTGTTCATTCCTTTGTCATATAATCGAAGCTATAAAACTTTTGCTTATACTTGTAATTCCACGTATATCTACGTAAAAAATGTTATGTTGGTTTGTGTACGCTTCAAAAACTAAAAAGTTCTGCACCGTTCGAACTGAACTTTTAGCATGATATATAATCCGCATCTAGGATTGTTTTTTTTTACACAAGTATTGCAAAATTAAACTTGCATGAAATGTTTTCTTTGTTTTGTTTCTTATTTTTCAACCATTCAATCACAAGTGCCACAGCGAAGCGTGGCAGGGAACAGCTACAATATAATAAAAATCCATAGCGCTACGACCCTATGTATCTTGGCTTCAGATTGCAACATCTGTTTCGTAGATGCTTTTTTAAGACAAGTAGGTAATCAGGCCTATACCTGTCGCATGTCGTCTATTTGGGTCTAAGGGTGAGATCTATAGTGCGCACTTAGACTTTGCTCAGACTTAACTATAACCATTCTTTACTTTTTTAAAGGATAATAAAGAAGGTATTGCATGAAATGAAACATCAATTTCTGTCTTAGCTTGAGCTTAGCTTAATCTCACCGTTAAAATGTCTATAAATATACTAAATCATAGTTTAACCTTAGTGTTTTTCGTAAGTAAAGTCTGAGAAAAGTCCAAGTGCGCACTATAGATCTCACCCTAAGACATGTCGATTGTCGGTGTTCTCTCGATTTTTGTCTTCTGCGTGTTAGTATGTGTTACATATTAAAAAAAATTTGAATGTTGAATAATTGCCCCTTGGTGAGGCAGGATTTCAGCGCACATTGTCGTACGATATTACACAAATAAACAGACATTTATGTATTATACAAAATAATAAATTGAACGGTAATATAATAAATTGAATACTAAACTTTTTAAATAACCAGACATAGGACTCGGGTAATAAATATTTATCGACTACCAATAAACTGATAGAGGTAAAAGTCACAGAGTATATTTTATTTTAATGCTTTCCGGCGATTGTTACATCTGCTCGGACGGAATCGTGTTTTCCTTCACAATTGATTAGCTATTGTTTTGTTTGTACTGTGTTGCTATGCTTATTCCAACATGGAATTTAAGACATTTGTAAAACAATACATACGTATAAATTTAATAATATTTCGTATGGCTCGCTTACAAAAAAATTGTATTGTAGATCTTTTTTTAAAAGTAAAGAAGGAATTTGTTCCATAGACCTGATAAATATTTTAACAGTATTTCAGTACTATATAATTATTGTACACGAAAATAATTTATGCAATAAAATAACTTTGTATATAGCGGGCCATAGATGGACCGCATGTTGCAGTCAAGACCGACTGCAATATGCGGTCGCCGCACGGCGATCTGCAGTTTCCATACTAAATTCATATTCGCAATACACGGACCGCTCGAGCAGTTCCTGAGCAAATTGCATATTGCAGTCGGTATTGACTGCAACATGCGGTTCGTCTATGGCCCTCTTAAGTAGCATCAAAACATAAAGAAGTGCGCTGTGTTAATTTGACATTACTCGGTGCTTTTGCAATGGTCGCTCGGCCTTGCGACCACAGCTCTGATTTTCAGTGAGGCGGGGTTTTTATTACATTTTTTCCTCTGATTTCTCTCAATCCGTTGGTCTGTACATAATGGATACGCAATCACAATAATTACCCATGACGATATCGGTCCGAGGGTCACCCCTCTCAAAATAACCGTTATCCCGACTTCCAATATTCAATACACTAAGTGCTCAAGATCAATAGAAATGTTTATCAGTAACAAAGGATATTGTGAAAGAGTTAAAAACGTAAGATCGGTCGCGGTCCATCGCACGTTCCGCAACACTTGAGATGTGGGCTAACGTTAAGCTGTGGCCTCGGGAACAGCGATAGCGTCATACGATATAAAATAGACCGGGAATGGAAACTATGCTTTAGTAATATGAAGAATGGTTTGTCAAAATATTAATGTGTATTAATCACGTTCATGGTCGCTGAAGAGGACTTAAGCTGGATCGACATTGTAAGGCCGTTTTCGTTTGGCGTCCGATCGCGCTCTGGTAAAATGTTATTTATTAGAAATAAATGTGTGCATTCTCAAAAAGATCATCCAATAAAGTCTTATGCCACTTTATAATAGCGATCTTGTATTTTCTTTCGGTCAGATGAGACGATAAACTAAACACTTTATATTTGGATAATAGGCTACGAGTTACTTGTATGTATGATTATAATGTTCTGAAAAATAATATCGACCAAGCATCAGAACGATTATTATTACTACTACTACTAGCCTTGGTGTTTTTGAAATAACAGCGATATTTAGGCTTTCTTACCGCTATCCGCCACGCTGCCCGCTTACGCGCCTTGCATATGCCATGTTTTGCGATGGCATGTGTTGAGATCTTTATCCGTTCCTTCATTAACAGTTACTGTATGACATTATAAATAATTGTTTAAAGGTTTTTTAATTTTACACATAAGAGTGTGATCAAATATGAAATGAAAATGAGCGTTATGAATTTTGCCATTCTACAAATAGACGCGGAAATTTTCTTACGCAATGCGTAATTAACCTTGAGTGAGGGTATTTCATAAATTCGTGCGAACGTCTTGACATTGTAAACATTTCAATTTATTTATCGGACCTTAAAATAGGTTGTGACGTTGGATAGAAATATTTTTACCAACTTACGCATGGTGGACAATGCAGGTAGTCGTAAGAATAGGAAAAATATTATTAGATTTTAATCGTTATTTATTTCGTAATTTTTTATGTAAGTAAAGGGATGTGATACCTTCGTATTTTTAATTATTATTATATTTATATTATAGCTCTTTACATTATATTTTTTAATTTTCAGGTAAGCATCTTGTTAACGGATAGACGAAGAAGCCTAACTGAGGTGTAAGACTGTTTGGAAGTAGTAAGTAAGTTAAGTAGTATCAGTATATTTAAATACAAATCTAAGCCGTTTGAAAATATCTTTACAACTCTTTGATGCAAAAGATTTAAAACGTTATATTCAATGCTAACTTTTTCACATTCACTTTTTAAGGCATTTTTACCACATAACGGTGGTAGAGGTCGAGGTATATCCGAGCCTATAAAACTTAGGTCCTTCAATGCCAGAGCGATCGCGAGTGGATCCCTCTGGCATTGATAGTGTCTATTGGTGGCGGTATCACATAACTCAAATGAGACTCTTGCCTCTTTGCCCTGTTCTAATAAAAAAACTGTACCTACGTAAAAAAACTTTAGATAAATTTGTAAAAATCCGTATTCATTTTTTTAGTCAACTTTAAAATTTTTGTTATAAAACTAAGGTATATCTCCAAAGAGTTGTGTTAAAACTTAAAAAAAGATAGCTGCTCTAAATATTGGATTACCACAAACGTTAAAATCAAATTAATTTTCTAAACATATTGCTGAAAGCCCAGTAAATGATTAACAAAGTCGGTTATGTCGTAACATTGTTGGCGTAACGGCAGCGTGACATTTTGATAGACAGAAATAGTCTTACGGCCTATTTCTACAGAGAACAGTTCTGCATAGCTTTGCACCTGGCCTCCAACACCTGATACCCTTTAGGAGTAACAATTAGTCCACGTATCAGGGGTTTTTAATGCCAGTTAGACGTTCGCAATGCTGTCGTAGACATCTAAGTAATACTACTTATTTAGGAGACTAGAACAAGTTTTTATATAAGCTTGTGTAATAGCAAAATAAACTTTTTTGAGTTGTTTAAATGTGTTCGGGTAAGAAAGACAATAGCTTTATACGTAGAAACATAAAAAAAGAGCGGGCGTACAAGTAATAAAATAAGTTTTTTATGTCTTGATCATATTATTTATAAATACAAATCTAAAACTTTAGATTTCCGAGACTTAAAGGGAGGGAAAAAGCAAGATATGTTAGGAATTTAATGAATTTAATTGTCATTAAAATATTAAGTGTCGAAAATTAATACAAACTATAATTTTTTTTGTTATTTATTTCTTCGATGATAAAAACACGTAGCATTTTAATATACAATTCGTCATTTGATTTCAATAATTTTTTTTGCATAAAATATAAAATACTAATATTTCATAAATTCTCTTTACGAAATTTTAATTTTAAAAATAGAATTTCTATAAGGTAGTTCTCACTGTCTCTCAATCGGTCTCAATAGCTCTCTCCCTTTTCTTCGACACATCTGCGCTGCACATCTTCGTGACGCTAATATTATTATTATTGCGTTTCATCTGTAAAAAAATTCATGCGCCTAAAGAATTTTCACTTCAAAAAAACAATCTTTAATAAAGGCTTATTAGATTGTATAATTAATTATCTTATTATGTCTGACATTTACGTTCTGAAAACCTTTCGAGCTTTGTTCAACCCTCGTGTTAAGGGGCTCTGCATGATCAGAGGCTTCAACCCTTATATTCTATAAAAAACTATATCCACGTAACTACAGAAGAAAATCCCTTACATTGCCTCAATGTATTAGCTATTTACGTTTCTTTTCAAAGAAGGGTAAAGGGTCGGTTTATTAAGAATTCCTATGTACTGACGTACCTAATACAGTAAAGCTAATCTTGCTATTAGGTATATGGACTTCTATTGCACTAATTAAAATCTCAAATTACCAGTAGTTTAGTTAAGTTATTAGTTGTGTTTTAATGGTGGCTCCGAGTAGCGTCTGGAGTGAGTCGAGCCTCACCCGGCATGCGTAAATGAATTTCTTTTTTGGTATTTTAAAGTACACTATGCAGTTATATTGCTATCAACATTCGAAGTAAATATTTATGATATTTTCTACAATAATACTATTATCGAGTGACAATAGATGAACAGATACAATGACGCGGTGAAATCTTAAAGCTTGGAAAGTGAACAATTTTATAGACTTTCCCGCGACCACAACTTATCCGCAATTTTCTACAATAGAGAGCTAACATTCGAGATCATATATCACTTGTAATATGACTTTTGATGTTTACTAGGAAATATTTGTTTGACAGTGAAATTTTATATTTTTTAATTGGTCTAACTAACTGAGCATATTCGTTACCCTTTACAAAACCATATTAACTTAGATTCGCTATATTCTGGCTTGTATTGTACTTATTTTTTAAACATATTAATGATTAGGAAAGGTTAAAGTATCATTTTTCTAAAGTTTAGTATAGTGTTCGCTTGCCTGCATTATGTCTTAAGGTTTTCCGACAATTTCCTTTACAAATCTATAAATATCGGTGGTTTAAATAGCTTTATATTTGATAATGAACTTACATCGTAAAAAAACCGGTCACGATGACAACACACTTTGCGAATAATCCGAAGAGTGATTTACTATCCCGAATTTTATATCCAAAATACCAGCTGTATTTGCTGACGTAGATTTCTATGTAGAGTCTTGTTGCAATTACGTTAAGTAGTTATCATATACTGAGCGTTTCATATTCAAGTTAAAAATATTTATTTGATTAAAAAAAATCAATTCAATGTATGTATGAGTATTATATTTTTAATGTGACCTGAGTTTTGTAAAAATGACAATGTTGGCATCATTTCAAAGATTTCTACCGTTGAATGCTGCGATCGTAAATTGTGATATTACAGAAAGACGTATTTTCATACCTTCTGACAAAGAACTCATTATTTCCTTATATTTATTTGTTTGAGCTCTTTATATTAATATCTTCATTTGTCATGAGTTATTTGGTTTTAATGTTTATTTTTTAAATTGTTTCTGAAACATCTTTTTTTTTTTCATTAGTCTTTGGATATTATTAGTTTCCTGGACAGATATGTGAATATATAATAATAATGTATATTACTTATATCGAACGGGCTAACTCATTTAGTACCGGTTTAAGAAAACAAGATTTTATATCCAAAATTTGATGAAGTGTGGCGTAAATTTTTTAAATTGACTTATGTAACGTGACGTAAGAACAATTTAAAACTCGCGATTGACAGGTGAGAACAATACACTTTTGTAATATGTTACATACACGACAATTGATTTTCACTAAGATAGCCGCAATTGTTTGAAAGTAGGGCGAAATAATTGTCGCATACAATTAAGAATTTTAGGGGAATGTTAATTATGATTATTTCAAGTCCATGTTAATTAATATATAAATATTTTATATACGTTGCAAATTTTCCAATAGGTCTTGGGTTCGATTGTCAGTGAAAGCGTAGTTATATCAAGAAGTTGATCTAGATGCAAACACCATGGGTTGGAAGACCACCTTCTTTTAGCGTAGAAGGAAGATAAAATAGATGTATTTTTCTACGATTTTATGGCCGTTTGAAAAAAAAACACGCATAAAATGTTTCCCGTTAATAATATTTATGGATACAAAGATCGCTGTACAAACGAACAAGGTTATTATAATATTACTTAAATACTACATGTATGATGAAATCACGGTTCATTGTCACACAATCACTTTTCTCGGTTTTATTCTTCCTTGTACTGATAACGTTATCTTTACATTGTAATTGATCACCTCGCCGCTGCTTGTCTCTCGCGTCAAATTCCTTACATACTTACTGTATAACCTGCCCCCGCACACATACATAATGTGTATATCTCCTTCATTTTGACGGCTCATTGTTCTAGTGGTTAGTACCCCTGACTGCGAATCCATGGGTCCCGGGTTCGATCCCCGGCTGAGACAAACATCGATGTGATGAGCATTTGGTGTTGTGCTTAGGTCTTGGGTGTTTAAATATGTATTTATATGTCTATCTATCTATAATATGTATGTATATCCGTTGCCTAGTACCCATAACACAAGCTTCACCAGCTTAGCATGGGACTAGATCAATTGGTGTGAATTGTCCAATCATATTATTATTATTATTTATTACGGGAAGTATCCTTGTCCTTTACGAATAAAAAAATGTAGTAAATCTTGTTAAATTTTTCCTGCTTTTAATTTCTGGAAGTTTAGAATACCCCAGTCATTGTATTGAGAAGTCTTAAAGATACTTCAAAGTATAAAAATTATTCCTATAAAAACAACTTATACTTTGTTGATTCGAAATGAATTTGCCTCATTTCTAACTTTTAAGTATGGTCGCTACATTCAATCACTCAAGAGAAAGTGTTGTAATAAATTTCATTGAATTTCACATAAACATATAAATAACGAGTGAATTAAGAAAGCTAAATTATGTATGAAAAGTAAAAATTTCGTAACACTTTCAAATTGGCTCGTTTGTAGTGAAAGTGTCTGTTCCGATAAATAGGTTTTAATATTATCGTCAAATAGAAATGTATTTTCTAAATAGCTAATATAAAAATAATGAAAAGTTTTAGAGACGGACACAAAAGGAACGTGTAAGCTTGGAAGGAAAGTTGATGTAAACAGTCACGTTTAATAATTGTCCTATTATATTTCTAATCAAAATACAGATTTTTACAATGAATGAACGACAAATCCAAACAGTCGGAGCCTGCTAACTGGATATTATAAATTTATATTTTAATACATTTTTCTACCTTAACTATACGACTGTAATGAAAATCCCTATTTCCAGTTGACGCATTTTTTGAAGTACATATTCACTAAAAATAATTCTCGAAAATTTCATCCTTAAAATAAAGTAAAGTACGTAAAGGTGCCCGTCACTGTTAAGAGCCAGCCTTTTGGAAATCTCTCAGTGGTTTATCCATTACTTATTCTTAGTTTGCTCATATTATTTGTGCAGATTTTCTAACAAAACAAAAGGTAGCAAAAAGCCTGAGAACCACTAATGCCAAGTTTAGAGGAAAGTAAATGTTATTGACGGCTTACGAACCTTTTCACACTCACGACCTCACTGTCAAGGCCAGCTTTAAGGTCGCACGCATGTTAAAAGTGAAACTAGTTGGGCATACGTATGGGGTGGCTTATGGTATAACTTGACATGTCTGTTAAAACAGCACACGCTTCTAAAGAAACCGTTCTTTATAGCCATTGCTAGCTTCATATTTACATTTAACACAAATGAAGTCTTGTGCATTCTTTATAAAACATTCTAACATTCTAGCGGCTTGAAAAAATGTATTGAATATACAATAAGATTAGCAAATAGTTAAACTATTTGGTACTCGAATCAAGTCATCCTGCTACTATATCTATCTATATATTATCTACGGGAGTTAAATAAAGCGTAAAATAATTTAATACAAAGCAATTGTAAATACATTTTCATAACACGATACACGAGGTTACGTGGCCGAAGCAAATTGAAATAACGGGTACATCGCCGTAACCGTTCGACTGTTCATACTAAATGATTTCGCATACAATTATACAGTTAAATCTTATATACACATGTGATTTATCTCTCGGCTCAATGAGGAATTCACTTTTAATTATAGTCACTTGTTGTCAAGTCCAACGATGCCATATTTAGGTTAATAAAATAGGATATTTTTTCGTGTTTTTTTATGTATTTAGCTTTTGCCTTTTACATGTTTTAACTTTATTCTTACGTGATTCATTCAGTTGTGATGACGAAATCTGTTGACTTAAAAAATTAGTAACATATCGTAAATAAAAACCCTAGGGGAAAAAGAGAGAGACACTAACAATGCAGTATGCCGGGATAAAGGAGGCTTTTGAATTTGGTGCTCACCGTACTCCGAGAAGTAGAACTCACTTCTCCTTAAAGTAAAAAAATAATTGTATAGCGCAGATTTTCAGCCACATCCTATGCCATATCATCTATAAAATATTTACCTACCCCAAGAGCAAAACATGCATCTGTACTTTCGTAAATTATTATGTGGCAATCGACCTCGCTCACAATGATAACATTTCACGCAGCTGCAGGAACCAGTCTAGATTTGAGTGGTCAATTGTTTAGGTACCCATTAAATCAATTGTATACAAACTCAATGATTTTTATTACCGCAAATTGAAGGCATTGTTCTTCTGTTAATTATTAAAAGTAGTATTTGTTGTAGTTACAAAACAATTTAAATGTGTTTGTTCGGAAAGGGTACGGATTTCTTTAGATATGTTTAGATTGTACGCGCCATCACATTTAGACTTCTAGGGTATTTGTATTTAGTTTGGTCCTAAAAAGAGTTAGAATGTTAGAGGAGTACTTCTATAGTGTATATAAAATGTTATTCTAGTATAATAATTTGGTCAATGTACCAACTCATTGTTCAGAAGCGCGGTATCCAAAAGCATAGAAGTCATGATGATGACCTTAGAAACAGGATTGATGTCCGTGTACGATGATCTAAACAATATCCAGTATTTTGTATGCACTGTATATGAATCTTTAGATATCCAAGTGGTAACCTACTTAATTCCATAGGCTAATTAAGTTACAGGCATAAACCTATTGATTAATTCCAGGTATATTCAGACAGTACCTGAACTTATAAGAATCAATTATTGCAAAAAATACTCGTTAACACCGAACAGGTTTATAAGTGGGTATAATTACCACTTCCCGTCTCAAAGATGCACGCACCTTTACAAATTAATTTTCTTACTTCTCAATTATTATCTTCCGTTCACGGTCCCACTTGCTTACAAAAAATCTGTTATGTTACAAATAATTATATTTAAATTACATAATTATGTATTTATGTGTATCCAATTGGATATGATATGCCTTTTGATTGATCGTTTAAAGTTGACATGGCTTATTGTAGGAAATGTATCCCTATAGCCTGTTCAAGTACACCCGTTTTTAATTATATGTATGACATCTTTTGTACTACTTTTTGTAGGACAAAAGATGTATCAGAGAGGTACTTTGACATCAGAATTTAAATCCAGCTATTTAGGTAGGTGTATGTATATTGTTACTTAACGAATCAGTATGAAAAATTATAAGCAAACTTGTTAGTAACATATGATTAATGAAATATTATTGTTCTTATAATGCCCAAAAGTTATGTATGATATTAAGGTTCATATTTAGTAGGTTTACCTACAGTACATAAGCAAGTTGTGGGTATATACAAATTCACAAAGTTCACCTGGCGCAGGTGTTATACGGGTTTGATTCTGGCAATATAAATATTTGTTTCACAGATTGTGTCCGCGTTGTTGATTTTTAATGTTTGTACAACTTATGCGGGCTTTTGGTCCTTTGGTAACTTTTTATGTATTTTAAAACTTAATAAAAAACCTCTAGTTTTAAGTGTGTGTATCGTTTTGTATGTTATAGTACTGCTAAAGTTAACACCACTTTATCACAATTAATCAAGAGTCTTTGAAAACATTTTGAATAAGGGGTTCATTACTCAATCAATCATCAAACTTTATAAAATTGTAATTATTATTAAGCATAGGATAGAGCAGAATGCGCTAAAAAAATGAATAAAGAAAGGCCTAGGATACAACCTGACCATAAAACTGGTTGGTAGAATTTTTTTTTTAAATTGTTTTCTTACCAATATTTGTTTGTAACAAAGGGCCCGATAATTAAGGCCTTTTTTATTTATTTATACTTAATAATAGTATACATAATATATATAGTATACAATACACATCATAGGAGTTATAGTAATTTATGTGTGATACATCTTACAATAAACCTAGCAATAATAATAATCCAGGCCTTACATTGCATCGTTAATATATAGTCCATAGAGTTTCGTTGTTTTACTTGTGATCAGCATCTGTTTCAGACATACATAATCCATTTTTGGGTTTGAGACTTGCCGGTTCCTCACCATGCTATGTGCGCACATGGAAGGGAAACTATTCCATTGGTGGAATAGCCGTGATTCGAACGGTCAAAGTCCCACCTCGGGGATGAGGGTCGCACGCTTTAGCCACTAGGTCAATACTGCTCAACCTAGCAATATTTGCTATCTTTTCTCGGCTTGTGTGATAATATTCGCAAGGCTTCAATTATAATAACAAGGCACGATCTAAAGATAATTTGTAATTATGTACGTTGAAAGCAGAAACAAGTAACAAGATCCACAAATGTTGCCAGGCGTAAAATTACTAATTGTTTTCTTAAACTGGCTACCCCGTTAGATTAACGGCTTAGTCTCAGTTACAATTGCTGATGTTCATATATTAGCTGAAATTTTATAAATTAAAAGTATAGAAAAGGAATAAAATAATCAAGGTTCATTTCAGAGTACACGAATTTGCCGGGAAATTTAAAAATCACCTTGACGGGGGATATGTTATGCGAAATATTCAAAACAATTTGTAGCGGATTGATAACCATCTCATATTTCACGTAAATAACGGCTTTCATTATGCCTCTACATTCGTTTACAGGTAAGTTCTTTCTAAAATTCCAGGAGACACTTTAACTAGAATATACCTCGGCAACAATAAGATTCGCCCGGATAAAATAGCTTGCGATCGTAGAACGGAACGTCGGCGCGTTTTTGTGGTTGCACCTGTGATAGAACATGTCACTCGATTATTAACTCTATCTGGCAATTTTTAAGATCTATATTCTCTTAATATAAATAACATTATGTAGAATCTTTATTGTGGTAGTTATAGAGGCGATTATCGTAAGATACTGTTATGCAGGGAAAGCAGTGCAGTGTTGATCTTGATGCGTTCGGATATGTAACTTGCGTTTCCTTTTTTACGCGTAATGTGAGAATCTTATAAATATGCAATTTATTACAGTAAGGCGATATTACTGTCCTAAGTCACGGTATAAGTTGGTCTAGACTTTAATAAGAATAACTTAGGTAAAGGAGGAATTTATGTGTGATGATTATTTTCTGTTAATAAGTATTAATTCATTTACCCAGAATTTATTAATCGTAGGTAATTGATAATTTAATTAACCATTTTATTGATTCGCCGGATATCCAAGCCGGTTTTCTGAATTGGAGACAGTAGATAGTGTTTTTATTTTGTAGTCTTTGTAGCCTGCCTTTGTAGGCAAGAAATTTCGCCAGGTAAACTAGGTATAGAAATTGAAAGTGTTGAAAGGATAGATTTTAATCTAGCTCTACGCGTTACTATATATTATCTATAGATTATCGTTTCTCCGACTGTTAATCTGATGATGCCCTAGATATTCTGCACTTCAGCGGCTTTGCACAAGGTACTTGTGACCTCTCACGCAACAAGTATGCATTGTAAATGACTATTGAGAGTCCGTGTTAAATGCAAGGCTCTTATAAAAGCTCCTTTTTATATCCAAATTGAAAATAAAACTGGTGAATTATCCGCTAGTAACGCGGTATTTATACACCAGGCCCAACAGGGGCCTCATTAGTAATATAATAATGGATGTTCTTTTAATCTACACGTCTTCTCTTTTCTCTCTATATCTAAATTACGCGAACGTGCGAAATTCAATATTCATTCTCGTACTGCATACTATAATTCCTGCGACATAACACCATCGCATTCCATGTCTTGTCACATACATTTTAAGAACATAGAGAAGAGTAATATATGTAACGCTTTAGTTCTCATAATATTTTTTTGTTAAATATAAATAAAATTATAACAATTCAATACTCCCAACAGCGTTTTTATCGTTCGTGATGGAGAATAATTTACCTTCGTCTGTCGGAACCCTTCAGACTAAATTCACGGGTCGCAAGTCGAAGTCTTAAGGTTATTCGCGGGAAAATAGAATTTATGGTCATTAAAATAAAGCGTAAAATTTCTTGTAAGTATTTTTTTAACTCGAAAAACTGACGTTATGACTTTCGTCTTTTACATTTGACCCGGAAGTCGGTGACTGCCTTTTAATTGACAATTTATTAAACGTAGTTTTTTAAGTTTTCATTTGCTTCAAGTTTATGTTTGATCTTCGCTTTAATACGGATTGAGGATTATTTAGTTTGTTAGTGGCAGTGACAATTTTTGATATATAATAAACTAGTCAATGAATGTTGTGTTACGGTTATGGTTATGGTTATTGGGATCATTTTTCGCACTTAGACTCATAATTGGTCCGTTGTGCGTTAAGTCCTGGCTAATTTACCAAGCCTAGCTCCTTCCAGAAGCACAGAAGTGTCCTGGGCACTTCACAGGCTTCACGGAGCGTCGTGTTAGGCCCTTTCTGCACTGCTCCGGTCCGGCGTCGGAAGCCGGAATGAGTCATTAAAAAAATATCGGAAAGCCGGATTGCGCTTCTCCACTATATCCGATCCGACAATAACCGATACTTGTATATTTATCATGCAACACTGATATTAACTAAAACCCATATACTTTATTTTATTAATAAAACGTTCGAAATTCTGAATATTTTATTGCCTGGCTAGTTTATTACTTTTTTCATATTGTCTATCTTGAAATATTATAATCTACTTAATAAATAGTTCACTAATACTTAATGATATAATATAACTATAAATAAATAAACCTATGAATAATAATTTATAAACTCTTGGAAATACTTGGACCGATAAAACACCGCGTTCCGATCTAGCAAGCTATCGGCCCGTTAAAAACCGGATGCCGGAGTAGTGGAGAAGCACGTAAGTACTGTTGTGAGTTTCTAAATCGGATCGGTAATTAACGTTTGCCGGACCGGAGCAGTGGAGAAACGGCCTTACGTTAGCAGCCCTGCGATTCTGTAACTCACACAGCGGTTTTCGCATCGGCGGTCGCTCTCAAATCAGTCGCGAAGAAGTCATTTTATGATTTGGCATTCTGAAAAGGGGGGAGCTTGTAGTTTATTGTTTATATAAAAATTATATAAAATTTATATAAAACCGCTGTGTACGTTCGAAAAGTGAGTTACAGAATCGCAGGGCTGAACTTAATTTATGATTTAATGAACACAATACATAAATATTAAGTTAAATTCTATCTCGAGTTAAACTCGAGATCGAAAACCTTGGGCGAACCAGACTTTGTTTTATATATTAAGATGTTGTTAAGGAAAGAACAGAATTTCAGAACTGACCAGGACTAGTCTTTAGTGAATTATATAGTTTCAACCCATAACTCGAAATAACACATACTGTCAAATAATTAAGTTATAAATAATCCTTCTATTGTAATTATTTTATTTCAGTTTCCGGTACAAGTATTATTAAGATGCTATTCAGTCTATCGTATTATCGATATCTTATCGTAAACGTGCTCTCAATACTAACTAGGCGACAGATAGGATACCTTATTGGGCAGTCAACCTCATGCACTGGCTGTTATCAGTAATGACTTATTTCTGTTTTGACTACGACATTCATTACTTCCTAATAACAATGTATAAGAATAATTTGTGTAACAATATTTTTAAAATGCTTTAAATGTTGAAGGACTGTAATAATTGTATATCTATTAGTAGTATTGTATAGTTCCCTATGACAGTTAGAGTCAATAAAAGTAGAGCAGTTGTTTTTAGGGTTTTTCCTACCAATAGTTCATCGCAGTTCTCAGTAAGGTACTCGGGTGACTTATAAATGCAAATTCGGCATAAAATAGCCACAAAGCTTCTATACTACATAGATCACCTCATTAGGTAAAATCAACAAATTGTTTATTAAGAAAGAATTCCAATTTCAAAAATATACTTGTTAGCTGATCGTGAATTCTTTGTTAAATACCTTTATAGTAGGTTAGTACGGAAAATAGTTTGCGTGGAATTCCGACCTACACGTTGCTAACGATAGACGATAAAGTTATTAATAATTAAAGTACCTTGCGTAGTTGCGGGTGTTTTAATTAGAAAGTTTGAGGAAATTTAGTATTTTTTATAGAATGAGCTTACCGTTTTGAAATAAAAATATAGCGTACATAAACATTTCCTATGTTTATATATTTTATAATTAAGATTATAGTGTGTTATATTTATATTTTTTATAATTAAGATTATGGTGTGAGTTTTTCAAAGAATTCTGAAGTCGCCTATGGTCATAAGAGAAGACACAATGCTGCGTCTGTTAAATATTTTTTCTTTTTATGTATTTGTTTTATAATTTGCCGTACAAACAAATAAATCTTTTGTTGGACATTGAACTTGATGTGTTTTTTTATATAAATGGTGGAAGCGGGTGGGAGGCTTATCTGCTGCCGCCCATAGACACTCACATTGCCAGGGGGCTCGCAAGTGTGTTTCTGGCCTTTTAAGAATTGGTACGCTCTTTTCGTGAAGGACCGTAAGTGGAAAGTGTTTGAGTTAAACGCACTTAATGAAGTGAACGACTAGAATAAAATGAACCAGTGGCGCTCAGATTTCTGAATTTGTTTCATGATCATTTTTAAATCTAATAGGCAAGTAGGTGATCAGCTTCCAGTGCCGGACACACGCTGTCGACTTTTTGGGTCTAAGACATGTCGGTTTCCTCACGATGTTTTCCTTCACCGTTCGAGCAAATATTAAATGCGCACATAGAAAGAAAATCCATTGGTGCACAGCCGGGGATCGAACCCACGACCTCAGGTATGAGAGTCGCACGCTGAAGCAACTAGGCCAACACTGCTTTTAAACGATACTATAGTAGGATATTTAATTAAATGCCGCGGTTGTGGTAGACAGTAGGGAATGCAATCCCGACTCGAGATCGTAAATTCGAGATCCCGCGGGATTAGAAATATCAATCCAGCGGGATCCCGAGATTTTCGGGATCTCGTCATGTTTTAAAAAATGTGAATTTCACATGACTGAATATGATGAAAACGGCTTGTTTGTGATAATGAGGTTAATTAAAACAAAATATTATTTGAAAGAAAACAAAGGCCTTTAGTACTAACTTAATAATTAACAGTTTTACGAACTTAACATAATCAAAACTAAAGAAGATATTATTTAAGGAGATTAAAAACTAGTACATTTTGAAAGTTACTTATTAAAAAAAAGTGTATCAAGAGTGCTATCTGATAACCGGCATCTAATGTTCGTTCCGATGTACCCAGCTGCTGAGAATGCTTACTCCAACTCAACACTTGTTGGCAACAGCGTGAATAAGCAATTATATTATGTAAACTGCAAAAATTGCCCCCTTGTTCCTCCACATTCAAAAAATCCATTTATTTTTGTATTACTGACTCTAATTTGTCTAAGCTAGCGTTTCGGAAAGTATCTTCTAATTCCTCTTGAAGTAATGTATTAGTTTGTGTAGCAGTAGAATTTATACATATTAAATTCTCTGCAATCATAGAAAGTGGCAAGTGATCTTCGTTTAATACTGTATATTAATTTCTACTTGTTCCTACTACTACTACTCTCTATTAATCTCTATAATAGTGTGATTATATTTTTTGATTTCTTCGATTTAGATATTTGCTTGGCAGTGTTGGATTGTTCAATTGGAAAGTCTCATTGCCTTTCCATTGCTCCAAATCATCTTGAAAATTATTCGGCTTTTTCAGATTTTTTATCGAAGAGACCAACTTTTCTGAGAGAGTAGTTTCTAGGTCTTCTAGCTTTCGAATAATGAAACGCAACGTATGTTCTGCACTAAATTAATCAGTATCTCCCAATCCCGCCAATCTCGAACGGGATCTCGTCATATTATGCTTCAGGATTGATCCCGAAAAATGACACGAGATCTCGCGAGATCAGAATCCCGCGGGATCGGGATTGCATTCCCTAGTAGACAGCACTTAGATTATCTTTTAATCATAGTTTGTTGCCTAAAATTGATTGTATTCTTATTGTATTGTATCTACGCGGTTTTCATTAAAATTCAAATGCTCCTATAATGGGTTAACACACATATACTTCGTACGTATTACAGGCACCAAGTGCCTGTTCTTTAATTTCTACGCCAACAAGCTAAGCACACTAGCTTTGAAGTCTTAAACCATAAGATATTCAACCTTAACCCTCGTTAAAAGAGTTACTTTTCCCACAAAATCTGGTCTGCAATGAGTCGAAAAACATAATTACCATGAACGTCTTAAGCGGTAGCGGTAATGTACAAACATTCTTTGTGTTAGGAGTTAGAATGGAAGACTGTGTGGGATTTTTCACTTACGGCTTTCAAAAGGAAAGCTTAAGTTGCTAGTTACTAGCCAGTTTAACTTAATTTTTCACATTAGATGCATTTCAGTACTTGGTTTATATAATCTTAATTGGGTGATATCAGCAGCAAGTACGTAGTATTGATATAATTTATTGATTTACTTATATAGGCCAGTAAAATTTGAACTTGAAAAAAATTACAGAAAAATATCTTGAACGTTGATTTACATAAAAGTTCAATAAATTTCAATTCTTCATGAATCACTTATTTTCCTTGACTACGGTAAAAACCATATGGAAATCCGTAGTTTGATTTATTCGTGCTCCTACAAATAGACGATAGTCTACCATAGATAACACTAGAGCCCAAAATTCATTATAGCGCTGTAGAAATTATTCTATTACCGTGCTATTTTGGTTTGTTGTTGTTTTAATAACTAAATGGGTACTGTTTAATTTCACACATCCCTGGTATTTCCTATTACATATCCAATGAAAGAATAAATATCGAGAGGATTCAATGAAATGCGATTTATATTATCTTTTAAATTATAATGAGCTGGTTTACAACTCATCGTGTATATGTTAACGTAAAATTGTAAACACCGTTAGATTGTAATCTATCTCGCGAGATTATGAACTGTCGAAAGATTGTGAACCTCAGCTTACTGCTTACAATTTAACGTAGTTAGTAGATTGTACTACACTAACTTAGTTATCATTCAAACTTCTTTGGTCAATTACAGATTAATTTTACTTTCCAACAATTTCATATAACTACCGAATAATAATACGTTAAATTGTAAGCAGTTCGTTGAGGTTCACAATCTTTAGACAGTTTATAATCTCGCGAGATAGATTACAATGTAACGGATTTTACAATTTTACGGTGACATATACATCATAATTCCATTGTTTTGTGTGTAAATCAAACCGAATACATTCTGAATTTTATTTAAATTATCGTATCCTATGAACGTGTTAACATTACGAAATAATATGACATATGTACAGAATAAAGATAGTGTTATTTTAATAAAAGCATTCTCTTGAACATGAGATAAATCACGCGGTGATCAATTGATAACGTATGGAAAAATTGTTTAATTGTTCATAGATACATCATATCTCTATAACTAATTATTTTTCTGGACAATTGTTGTAAGTCTAGTATAGGACAGAAAAAACATATCAGTTCAACGGTCGTATATTATTGTTTTTTGATGTGAACTAATTAATCTCGGAATCGTGATAATTATTCTGGATATACTTAAACCTATATTATCTATAATTACTAAGATTTCCTTGTAAATATAATTAGATAATCATATGACTCAGGAAGTGTAGAGCCAAGGAAGTCATACTGCATTTTTGATGCATTCATTTATTTCCAATACTATGGTAGATAAGATTATAACCATATTTTGCTTATCTACCAGTGATGCATTGAAAAACATATACATTTTTGGGTATTTTATAGATGACCTTAGTTAGTTTCAAAAGGAATTGGACATTTCATTTAATCAGCCTATCAAATTGAAAAGTAACTTTTTTGCTAGGCAAATAAACGCTACAACCGTTGATCTTGACATGTGTCTATTTCGTGCTAATTTGTTTTCTTAATAAGCAAGTAGGTGAACACGCCGTCGACTTTTTGGGTCGAAGAAACGCCTGTTTCCTCATGATGTTTTCCTTTACCGTGCGAGTGAGTGTTACATCCGCACATAGACATAAAGTCCATTGGTCCACAGCCGGGGTTCGAACCTCAGAGGATCAAGTCGCACGCTCAACTAGGCCAACACTTCTTTCTTTCCGAGGAGTATCACCTATTTCTGTATATATTAAAAAATCCTCTCACTGAACTCGATTAGGGTTTTTAGTTACTCAGTGTCAGGTAGTCCTTATAATGGCAATATTGAAGTTATTATTTCTTGAAAATTCTGGTCTTAGCCTAGAAAACTTTTTATAGCTTGAGGGAGTAATAAATACTTTTTATATACTAGGGACGATAAATCTTAATATGAGATTTAGAAACGAGACAGCGCGTACTATGCGTTATATTTATATATAAAGGTACTGTATATAATTATGTTTGATATAATAGAATCATAGTTCGCACTAAGTCTCTCTGGTTATCCTGTATACAACTATAATATATTGGTGATTATTTAAATTGACAATACCCGTTAAGCAATATGTTATATAGATAAAAGGCTGCATGAATACAGTTACACCATTTAACTGCGTCTCGGCTCTAATTAACTTAATTTATGACGTGTGACTAACCACAAATCCTTTCAAGTTATGGTAATAGTTTTCCCTATAATATATGTCTTGCTGAGTTCTAATGACGTCTTTGTATCTCTCACTTAAGGTAAGACTAAAATTTAACATATTTTATAAATCTAACTTAGACTAGGTTTTGTTTTTAAATAATGAATGGAGTTAAATAGCATACATATCAATTAAATAATTAAATTTTCTGTAATTATATACATAAAAACTGTATGTGACCTTTCATTTAAGAAACGTGATACGCGTTGCTCCATTAATTCTATGACAATTGACAAACGTCGCAAAAAATGACACAGTTATGAGTGGAACTTGGTCAATATGACATTCGGCATTGTGCTCGCAAATCGGGGACAAAACAACGGTGTTTCACATTATTACAATCGTCCTCTGATTCATTAACCCGTACACCCACTTACAAATTACTGTCCCCATTTCGCGTACGTTGCCTCAATCAATCCGTCATTATGATAGCAACACCGCGAATAAAAAACTCGATACCCACGCGGCTGTCGCCAAATTCGGTGGGAAAAAAATTAAACAATGGCGTCCGTAACGGCGCGTGCAGTTGGTGGGTAATATGTGTCATGTGTCAAATGGAACAAGTTTGTCAACTTGCAGTGAAATTGTTTACAGAGTATATTAGCAGTAACGTGGTTTTTATTTTAATGTAAATTTAATGTCTTCATTATCGTCTCCGTTTATTGGGAAATATTCGCCAATTATTGTTGTACACGTACATATTGCAACGGTTTACTCACGCCTTGGTTAGCTTGCTGATTGTATCGATGCAATTCTTACGAAACTTAATGGAATGAAATGAGACAGATCTAAACTTTAGTAGACCTAAAAAGCCGCTAAAACCGCTACTAAGACTAGTATTAGAGATATTCTGAACACCAGATCATTATTCCTAATATCTAAGTCGTACGCATTTGGGTACTGGGTAGTAAAATATGAATCAGTGGGCTAATCATTTTATTGCTTTGAAACTGGAGAACAGTATTAACTCCAATTTATTCGCATGTTATGAGATACTATGCGAATTGCTTTATAACTAATCTTTTTAAATCATGGGTTTTAATAAAGTCATGTGATATATTGAATGTGGCTCTATATATACGAAAGTACTTTATAAATATACATATTTACTACTAGGTAGACTGTGCGGAAAGATAAAGAGTGTAGTGTGTATTACAGGTTCGTTATCAACCCTGTTGTCAAAAAAGGAAATATTGTTTTACATGTTTGTTTGTCACCTTAAAAACAGTTCGGTGTATTTGGAAATTCTTTAAGCATATAGGGTTATGTTGACAGTATAAGTTACATTAATATAAACTGGTTTATGAATTTCTTCGAAGGAAGATAATTCTTATCATATAACAGTTTCTGAAGAGGTGAAATCATAATTTTTCTCTTAATAAGGCGTGACATATCCGCCGTACACGGTAAAGGTCGATATCAAATTAGTATTTTTTTAACATGCAGAATGTGCATAACATAATAAGTTATACAATACTGGGCTATAGACTCAGTACTATACTACAAAATAAAAGTAAACTTTTGTTTTAAATAAAAATATTACCATTTTTTTTTTCATTTAAATGTCAATTAAATATTAAAGACCTAGTTAAAAATGACTCAAGAGTTTCTCTATATAAATTAAATGTATTTAGGGAAGTGTTGGTCTAGTCACTAGCGGCTTCAGCGTGCGAAAATCATCCTTGATATCGATAGGACCAATGGAGTTTCAATGTGCGCATTTATAACTCACTCGTACGGTAAAGGAAAGCATTATCAGAAAACCGGGCTCTTACACAGAAGGCTTATCACTTGTCAATTTATCTACACTTTTTCTAGAGAAAAACAAATCACCACGAAACTAAAAGATAAAGTCCGGCAAGGTACTCGCGAGCTCTCTGGCATTGAGAGTGTTCATGGGCACTTAACATAACATAACTTAACACCAAGTGAGCGTCCTGCCCGTTTGCCCGCCGTTTGTTCTATATAAAAAAAACGATACAGATGCAGAAATCTGAGGCCCAGACCTAAATGGTGCGTAATATCCGCGTTATTCACTTAGCTTGACCTACTTACTAATCATGTGGGTAACTGTAGAATAATTTGAGAGCAATAAATATAACTGTCATCTCACCTGCCAAATATAATGCTCATAAATAAAATTACTCACCACAATCGAACCTGATTCATTTAATGATCATTATAATTAATTGATTCATACTTGTGCAAAAAGTCAATGCAGGTACAGGTCCGTTATTTTGTTTTAAAATGTTTCTGAGAACTTGTAAGCAGGTAACGGTAATGCCCAAATGGACAGAATGCATAAGCTCGGATATATTCCGAGATTTATACAGCTTGTATAGTTTGTGAGTAATGTCTTGGGACGTATCTCGCGACAATTCTAATGGTCAGTCTGACACTGGATTTGGATAGAGCAGCAACTGTAAATTCTTATTACGCTAATGGATTGTATACGGAAATATAAAAGATATTCAGTTACATTAATGCTGGCATATATAGTTAGTAGTTCTAACTTAGTTCCGGAATAGCAATTGTTTTGTCTTAAGCAGAATGCTGATAGTGTTGAAACTGATGCCCAAATGTTAAAAAAAAGAATATACTGTTTAATGGCTAAATGTATATCGTGGTAATAGGACGAGAATGTAAAGCGATTTCGTAGGACGTGCACAATGCACATATAACAAAGAACAAGAAATGGAGTCAATTGTAAGTTGGTTTGCACACATTTCTATGAATTGAAAGTCCTGAAACCCGATAATATTCATAAGATCATTTCTATAGTAACCCGATAATATATTGATTTAATGTTTATATAGATTGCGTTTATATTTTTTATAACTTTTTATAATAAATTTTACTTTTGTCAAATGAAACGTGAGATACATGCCGCTGGCGAGATGGTGGTTCGGGTCCTGTGGGGTGACATTACCTATTAATAAGGCAAAAGTTCACATCCCCTAAAGAAAAGAAAGAATAGCGCATCGGAACTAGCTGTTATTGAATTGGTTTCGAACACTTAGTCAAACGAAATTCGCTTCCAGCAAATAACTTAGCGTAGCTCGATACGCTGGACTGCACTCGGCCCGCGAGTTGGGGGCTGAAGGGTTTCATGGCAAATACACTATGATCATACATATATCGTTTTCAATTTCTCTCGGCATTTAAATTTTTCCAGGGCTGCTTAGAAGAATTATGTTATGAATACTTTGCTATGTATGTCAATGATAAATCCGGCGCCAAAGCGTCTTATCGCATTGTTTACCTATCTTCCACATTCAGTAATTTTAGTTGGAATACTGAATCGTTATGATAATACTAATTCATACACGCAGTATAGCTTTCCATTAGCAAAAGTCCTCTAAATCGGTTTATTTGAGTAGCCCTTACAACAAACAAATTTACACTTTTGGGTGTCTGGTTTAGGTTTATTTATTTTTATTATTTTCTGTACAATTTACTACAGTAATAGAGACGATAGTTCTTGTCCAAGAGTGTATAATTTTATGAAAGATCGGCAACGTACTTGCGAGCCTGCCGGCAGTGTGCTTGGGCAGCGGCACTCTTACGTCGAGTCTCGTGCTCTGTTCTATACCTATAATAAAATTTACAGTTTATTTATTTTAATATAGAAATAAAAAAAGTGTGTGTGTGTCAGCTACGACGCACGAATGGAGTTTACTCCTTACGAACGATAATTATGATATATATCGAATAGAAAAAAAATAGAAATGGGTCGTAATAATTTAATATAAGTATTATAAAATATTATATAAATATAAAATATATTTAATCAATTAATTAAAAATAATAAACAAAGATGGCGATAATGTTCTGTGGCTGTCGACCATATTTTCATACTAAAGGTGGTAAGAATATATGTTTTTATAATATAAATGTTTGTAGTAGTAATAAAACGTACCTACATCATCTATGCCCAAATAGGATTTTCTTTCTGTGACCAAAGTTACCTTTATAGTAAGAGAAGAATAAGAATGAACAATCTTTTTAGTTTTAATTTCACTGACCATTACTATTGACAAAACTCTATGGCACGCTAGACAATCTACTTTTATTTTTTACACCTGTCAACACTGACAACGTTGTAACGTGGCTGTCAAAACGTGAATTCAAAATAGAAAAGTCTGTGTAATGTATTCCATCTCATTCTTTTACACGTTCAATCCTACAGATATATATGTTTGTCTCTTTTTACATAACGCCTCAACTTTTCGTGTTACACATAACGCCTCAACTTTTCGTGTTACACTTGATTTTACTCCTCATAAAATTTCCGTACCGGGCCTTATAACTCAAATCGTTTCTTAAGGAGTAAACTCCAAATATCTCTTCGAAATAGCTTAGTGGTAACTATTGAAACCCCAAAAACGTGACATTAAGCGGTTAGTCCCACGTGACATGCAGCCGGGTAATGAACCGCTACCATTTAGCGGATACTGAACCTGCATTGATCGTTGACATCAGATTTGAAGTGTATGACGGGTATTACAACTTTTAAATATTTAGATCTACCTAATTTGCGACAGTGTACAGTTAATGTCACACTAGTTTCTCTCCTACAACATCCGTTAACGTATTTCCGTTACTCTATTCAAATTATTTTTAGGTTTGGGTAAAAATAATATATATGTTATTCATAAATTATAATAAACTAGATGAACTTCGTATTACCTACATATTATATTTGTGCCTAAACTTTATACAAATTTTTAAAACAGAATAAAGAGATCGGACTTCATACTACAGCTATGATACACGTGACAATTTTTTATTTCTAAAAAAGACAATTATATTATACTAGCTGACCCGGCTAACTTCGTTCCGCCTTAATAATAATATCGTTGTTACTTTAGTTAAACTTATTTTAGGATTTCATTAAGGTGATAACTTTTTTTGCAAATAGAGAAATGTTTTATTGCTTGCCATTGCAAAAGAAGAATGGCAGTTTTACACATTAGGCCTCTTCTCTCTATCGCCAATATTGCTATACTGCATGTTAAAGCACTTTCTGCTTTACAACATTTTTTGATGAGGTAACACATGCTTTCGATCAAGTTCAAAGACTGGTTATGCATCTCCTCATTTACCTCAAGTTCGGAATTTCTTGAAGTGACACGAATTCGACGCGATTGCGTAGTTTTGTCAACAAATGTCACCACATGCCGTGTGCATTCGTAAAATTAATTAATTTATTTATTGTTATTCGATAACTTATCCGATATTTTATTACTTATTCTGCTATTCGGAGTGGAGAAAAATCCATCAAAAAAGACATAACTAACATCGGTCCAGCCGATCTCGAGTTATAAGTGTTGTAACAAACACGACTTTCTTTTATATATATATAGATATATACATATATATATTTTATATGTATATATATATGTTTCCTTCATACTGTAGCTGTAGCTATAGATTAGGAACGCTTTTTGGTTTACTAGAATTTATGGATGGATGGTATTATAATGTATGCATATAATTGGTGTAATCAGCCCCGTGTCTCGTGGTTGTTAACTACCTACAGAAACGAGAATTAATGTTGAAAGAACTTTATTTCTCATTACAAGATTTTTTATTTTAATTAGATGACAAACTTAATATATATACGAACGAGATACACGTCGCCATCAGCCGTCCCAATTTTAGTATACTAGGCTCATTCTGACATGTATCTTCAAATTGGTTAAACGCGTTAATACTACGATTTTTAGACATTAATTGATTAAATAATTGCACACCCTGTCACACCACCAATCACTTCCATGAATTTAGATATTAACGCAGAGCTGTAAGCTACATAATTAATCATATTCCTTGATAGCATCAGATCAAGCCTTCTTAATCGAGACAAATACAAGTTAATCTAATCAAGATCTATCTATAAATAGATCATACAGCAATTAATGTTGATTTTCTAGTTTCAGTTGTGCAAGAGTGCGAATGTCGGGTCATTGCACCCAGACCTATAAAATGTTGCCAAATAGAAAAAAATATTTGAACCTGACTCCGATTGCTAATTGTACAATTAAATTTACACGTGTTTTAATTATTTTGGTTGATGAATTTATTTCATAATAGTCAATTTGTATGAAGTTGTAAATCAAGTAGTTATCTTCTATACATAATATAATATTATATACTATACTAGCTGACCCGGCAAACGTTGTTTTGCCATGTACCTATATTATTTCTAGGAAAAAATGTTTAGTTCATAAAAAAGAACTATCTACTATAATAAAAAATAGGGGTTAATCGTAGAGAGGTGAAAATGTAGGGTTGTATGTATTTTTTAATGGCACTTTATAAAAAAATTAAAATTTCGTCGAATAAATTAAAATAAAATGTTAGGGGTGGACAACTCTTATCACTTAGGGGTATGAAAAATAGATAGTAGCCGATTTTCAGACCTACTAATTATGCATATAAAATTTGATAAAAATCGGTCGAGCCGTTTCGGAGGAGTATGGTAACTAGCATTGTGACACGAGAATTTTATGTATTAACATTATTAGGAGGATTATTGCTTTTTATTTGCTGAAGACCTGAGGCTAAAGTATAAGTGAATAAATGTGAATAGTCTTCAAAATTTGTACGTGCAACTTGTTCATGGGGAGTTTATATGAGAGAATTTAACCTAATTATATCGGAATGAGCATAAATTCGTTACTAATTAGCTTTTATATTCAAAAATTCACGAAATTGTAAGCGGTCGTTAACACAAAAAGCTCCAATGTAAGGTCAAGGTACGCAACACGAATGCATTTAATATTATATTTATTAAAGCACACATTTATATTATAGGAGTATACTAGCCGGGTTGCTTATGTTCGAATCATTTCATAATGTATACGCCAAAGGTAAGAATCGAGACTTAGCCCTAAGTATGACTTAAGTATATCAAAATCTAATCAGGACAGTCATACTCATTTTCGACTTTGTATCTTACTCTTGGAGCCAGTTTAAAATGAAATTTTCAGAATAATTAGGAGACTGCGTTTAGCAGACAAGTTACTTGACAAATTGAATTAATTGCAAGTCTGTTTACTGTTTTAAGCGTGTACTTGTTACCGGGTTCACGTATAAGCCGATACCACTATACCGTTTAATTTTGGGTCAGAGACTTAAAAAAGATATCCATTTAAGTCAATAACTCCTGTTCTTCGATATCAAAGAATACAAAGCAATATAAGACGCTAAAATGTTACGTAATAGAATGATAAATTTATTTTCAATTTAATACATTTACTGCTTCCGGCATCCGACTATTTCTTGCAAAGAAATAACAGTATTGAATTAGAAGTCTTTTATGTGAGATGAATTGCTCAAAGCATTTTAAGACAGACTTTTGATGTCAGTATTGGAATTGAACGCTCGATGCATCGTGACCACCCGCTGATATTTATAAATAGTGTAGACTTGTATTCTTAACTACTGATAGATTATGTGTCAATATAGCGAGTTTTTAATGTCAGTGTACATTTGTCTTGTCAATATATATAACTGAAGTATTTCTGAACCAATATGACTTGAGATCCTTCAATAAAAGGCCGGCAGCGCACTCGCGAGCCCTCTGCCGTTGCGAGTGTCCTCGGGCGGCGGTATCACCTAACGTCAGGTGAACCTCCTGGCCGTTTTATCCCTGTTATATATATTATATATTACCTGCAGCACCGCGGTTTCGCCGCTAATTCTGACGCAGTTAGGAATATATATATATATATATATATATAGTAAGCTCCCAGTTCTTTGACAAATAGATAGTCAAGCACATTTTTTAAAATTGAAGCGTATGAGAAGCGGATTAGTTATGGTTTTCGAATGTATACATTTATTAATTGCGAAGGAAATAAATTTTATTCGTGATTTTTTTATAGACTTCGTACAACAATGGAGTTCTTTGTAAAACGTACACGAACTATTGAAGGTCGTATAGGAAATGAGATTTTGCTTCCACCTCCAATTTACATGTTTTTGTTAGTTTACGTACGGAATAATAATATATGATTAAGTTTTTATCGGATATGTTTTTAAATGTACATGATGCTCTATTTTACTATTGGTGAAACTGTCATATAAAATTGCGTTTAAAGTGTCTGCTATAAAGTGTTAAATAAATAACACCGTATCAATTCCAAATTTCATCAACATCATCTTGATCGCTGGAAGTCATCCACAGGTTTGTGGACTCAGTTTCAGCACTTAGACTCTCAGTAGCTCCGTTGTGCGTAAATCCACAGTCTGTTTCACAAGGCATTTTCTTTTGCAAACTAGAACTGTGGAATCGACTCCCGGTGGGGGTCTTTCCTGAGATACAACCTCCATCTATTCAAAGTTAAAGTGTACTCCTCCCTTAATGACCGGCAATGTACCCACTAAAAATGAGTGTCTATGGGCTACGATGATTGCCTTTATTGGGTGACCCGTATGCTCGTTTGCCGCCCTATTATACATAAAATAAAATAAAATATTTGATTTCGTGTAAGTGAAACAATAATTAAAATATTTATGATAATTTTGGCAAGTTCGTGTAAAAGGGTGTTATATTAATGACATTCGAAAACAATTTTAAAAATATTTTACATTTGGATGTGTTTTTAAAAATCTTCGCGCAGCTTCCTGGAGCCTATCATAACGTGGAGAGAATTTCATAAATATTAATAAATCCTAAGTCTAGACAGGCGACGCCAAGTAAACAATGACATCATATTCACCGCATTAATTGCTTTTAATTGTGATTGTCTCTCAATTTCTCTTAAAGTGCTATATGTTAATTATTTGATGGTTTGGTTAACGCAAAATGGTGATAATGTTTGTTATAATGGCATTCATTTAATAACTTAATAGTTGTTTTATTTTATTTTAACTTAGTTATATTACAAATAACAAGTAACATAAATTATTAGGGATGCAAGGGGCGGCTTTATCGCTATCAAGTGACAAGCAACCCTAGTAAGGAAAAAATATACTAAGGGTAAAGAGTGCAAGTAACTGTACCAGCCGAATCGATCACAAAATCGCCAAGCAATTAAAGTAGCAAGCTGCAATATGTATATTTTTTAGTATAGAAAATAAAACATATCTTTATGAGCCTTCTAAACAAAAAAAATTGAAGCTGTGTGTGCACAATGTGAAAGCTTCCCCTCGGAGCTCGGGAGCCTTCAGAGCCCCCTCCCAGGGAGCGGGGTAGATAGCACCCGCGGTACTTTTCCTCACTTTTCATTGAGAAGCAAGAGTTTACCTCTAAGTCAGTTAAAACAAACACACAGTACTGCGTAGGTATTCTCTGTGGCGCGGGAAAAAACAAGCCTGAATAACTAAACCATAGAGGCGTAAAATTGGGTTAAAACAAGTTAATTGTCATTGCAATACCGCTACAAAAGTGTCAATCATGTACCGTTTCACTAACAAATATACGAATGTGTAGTTAAGTATGTAAATAGCAAATCTGCTACTGCTATTACGCATCGTTTATTTTATTTAACTAACATTGATTTCTGTTTATCGTGTTTAATTTAATGATTTATTTACTTAATTTAAAATGGTGTGAATTCGAGCAATACTTAATACACAGTTCGTAACCTAAAACGTCACACAATATATATTTTAAACGCTGACAAAAATATCAAACTATAGAGAAAATATATTTTGACAGATTTAGTTTTAAGTTTGATTTACCTTTAGTAAATGTATTTACTTATTATTATTACTTAACTTATAGTAATAAAAATGGCATAGGTCCAGTTAGTACCTACTGATTCAATTTTGTTGTGCGCTAGAGAGCGCTTATTGTCATATTGTTATTTATAGTTACTATATGTAATAGATTTGATATATAAATCCCAAACAATTGTCTTTTCTATAAACATAGACCTCTTGTGTCTATTTGATTATGTAGATAAATTCAGTGGTGTCACAATTGGTCCACAGTTTATATACCGTGTGCGTAACGGCAATACTATGGTTTATCAAAAACTAGTCTAGTATGTAAGTACAAGTAGGTCTGGTTGGAAAATCTAACATAGCCTGTGGCATTTGAATATTATGATTTACTTTATAAACTATATGTAATATATTTTATTTCTCATTTTTCTTGTAAAATGTAGAAAGCCGATTGAAGAAATGAATACGACGTTAGACGTAAGTAATTTCGACAGTATTTATTGTAGATACAGATAATTTTAATTATACTCTAAGTTTAATTTTATTACGGTCTGTAGTCTGTGGTTAATGACGTCACAGCGTAACCTATTTCCTGCGGTCGACGCCCGTTCCAGTCCGCAACACAAGCTAGTAGTAGGTACATACTCACTTTTGTTATTCAAATAATTATTATAAACATATACATTATACAACATGTACATATATAAAAACTTGTTCTGACTTATATACACAAAACCGCTAAACTACCTTTTGAATTTTAACGTATGATTAAAAAAAAAGCATAAATTTAAAACTTTTTGTTTGATCTTCAAACAGTACAGTAGTCGGAAACCGTTTCGTGATTCTTTGCTTTATCTGTCATACACATCAGATAGAGTTGAGGGACCGCGAGCGGATGCATGATTGAGGGCATCCCAATAAATGGGTGATAAAAATTAAACATGGCCTATATATGGCCACTTATGAAACATTAAACTCGCATGTGCGGGGTATTATTATACTTTGTATAATTGGAAATATCTCAATAATTTTAATATTTTTACACTCTATTATTAGGCATGTATTTCAAAACGCAAATGTAATTTAATTCTAATGTCTAAACCAATTAGTTTTTTGCATGACTTCCTTAATTTCGATCGTGCTCTGATCACAATTCTCTTTAAGATAAATTGTCTTAAATAAGATGAAAGACGTCTTACATTTTGCATTAATAGCTCGTGACAAAGATTAATTCACATTGTACGCATAAATTACATCTGGGAAAACAATCAATTCGCAAACATTATTATTATCGTTATGTAAACATTATTATCACGAATTGTCTTGTAGATTGGTTCTCAACTGATTTACGAGATTACACTTTATTATCATAAAATGACTCCCTTTAATTGAGATTTTTCTTAAGCACCACGAGGACCTGTGGAATTCAATACCTGGTCTAGTAGCTGTGGACAGTACAGAGTGGCTACAATAAATGTAACCAATAAAAACCTTTTTTTAATTTGGAAATGGGTTTACGGATATACACACTAAAAGCGACATGTGTGACTTGACTCATTCCAGACACTCTACTTAGAGAACCGAAAAGATATACTCACTAAAACCACTAGAAAAGAGTCAAACCACCGGCGAACGACATCGACATAAGGCTTCATCAAAGTGGCAACATGGCTGGAGAGAGCGAACTTTCTCCCTCTCTTGACACGAAAGAGAACCAACCCCACCTAGGTGGAGATATGACAGGAACAGATAATATTATGCCTCATTTTGTAAATTAATTAAATGTTTTAATCTGTTCAAGGAACTACTAAAATCCCTGTTTTCCTCAGATTTTCCCACTCGCATTTAGATGCGGAAAACATGAGTCCACACATTAATTATCCTGTTCAATGACCTGGCGGACCTTCATGAGTTCAACGTACATTTGTCATAACAAAATATCGCCTATTAAAATGTACATGTAAAATGTTGATGCTGTCTGTACGTCAAGTGTTTTGGCTAACTTCCAATGCGATTTTTGAATTCGGAACATCTAGCGTAAAATTTAAAATTGCCTTGTTTTTGTGTACCCTGTATAGGTTTAAAAAAAAAAGAGTATACTCCTCCCTCGAAGGCAACGCACCCTATATAATGGGTATAAATGGGATGCAATGGTTCCCCCTCCCCCTATCCCATAAAAAAAATTACTCGAACAAACGAATAACAAGCTCTACCACGAAACTAAAAAAGTGAGTTTAATAAACAAATTCTTGACCCTTGTTAAAATATTGCTTAATCACATAGAAGCAAGCCCGATCGGAAATAGTATTCAGCCTTATAATGTATGATGCATGGTCAGCACTAATTATAATATCAATAAACTTTCCGTTCAAGGTAAACGTCAGTGGTAATGACCATCAGTACCGTTCATTGTACTCAGCACCACTGACACGGTAGTTTACATTACTCCCACGCGTGCAAACACGTGACAATCATTCTTATTTGGTAATTCATGTATTGACTGGATGTAATTTAGAAGTTTAAACATCGTTCATATATGTTACAAATGGTTATTTGGTATTTTTATATAAAAAAATTTATATAAAAGAGTATTTATTACTGATCGGCTTGATTCTCTCTCTCTCTCTACGCTGAGAAATTGCATCTATTTGCGTTTTCTATAAAGTGAACTATAGTTGTGCGGTGGGTGTTCTGAAGAATTGTTTGGATTGATCCCTCCTGCCTCGTTTTACACCGTACGAGTCGTATCAATTAAAAATTTCAACAACATCACCTTGATGGCTGAAAGTCTTCCACAGTCTGTTTCACAAGGCATTTTCAAAGGCCGGCAACGCACTCACTAAAAATGGGTGTCTATGGGCTGCGATGACTGCCCTTTTTGGGCGTCCCATAGACTCGTTTGTTCCCCTATTATATATATAAAAAAATTCACCGATTAAACAGTATTTTATAATTCGCATCGGAATACTGTGCGTTGACATATCGCATGACGTTCAGTTTCGCGGTCATCTAGAAGGGAAGGCTAAATTAGCCTCCAAAAAGCTTGGTGTGCTCAGCAAGGCGAGACGGTACTTCACTCCGAGCCATCACTTACAACTCTATAAAGCGCAAAGTCGGCCCCACATGGAATACTCTTCTCACCTCTGGGCGGGAGCTCCCCAGTACCAGCTCCTTCCACTTGACCGTATTCAACGAAGAGCGATTCGAATCGTCGACGACCAGTCACTTTCCGTGCGGCTTGATCCCTTGGCGTTGCGTACAGATGTGAGGTCTCTACATATTCTACCGCATTTACCATGGAGAGTGTTCAGAGGTGTTGTTCGGTCTCATACCTGCAGCAAAATACAAAATACTATCCATATCACCTCGACGTCCGTCGTTCCACAACAGAGCGTTTTCTAAGACAGTTTTTGCCGTGCACCACCACTTTGTGGAACCAGCTGCCCACTGAAGAATTTCCGAAACAATTCGACTTAGGGTCCTTCAAGAAAAGGGCGTACCAATTCTTGAAAGGCCGGCAACGCACTTGCGAGCCTTCTGGCAGTGTGAGTGAGTGTCCATGGGCGGCGGTATAGCGGTATGTCCATGTAGCCTCCTGCCCGTTTGCCTCCTCGACTCGACTTTTAAAAAAACGATCTTTAATACTACAGTTTCAGGTAGGTACTCACAGTAATCATTACTGAAATTATAATACATTTGGGTTAATTAAATAAATTGTTGCGCGAACACTTTAATCTGGTATTAGAAAGTATGAGCGGGTCAATTTTATTAAAAAATATTTAATTAAATTTACTTTGGAAGGATGAGTAATGGAGAAAGTTGCTTTTATGAAAATAATTATACTTTCTTGGTTTGTATTTAAGATGTTCTAACGGTTGTAAAAGGTTTTTTAATATCGCATGTGTATACCGTTTGACCTTCTTAGGTGACCTGGGTTTTGAGTCCGATTTTTGTAATCAATAATAGTTCCGTGCCGAAAGTCAGTTCTCAAATAGGGCAAAGAGACTCGAAGAATGAGTGACTTTGTCAAAAATTATATTTTCCCATTTGTATTTCCCATTTCTACGTCGTTTTAAAACTTAAAAAATAAATAAAACACGCGAGCTAACCATTATTCCTAACAAATATAGAAAATATTATCAGTTCAGAATTGTTGAAATCATAACCTTCCAGCTGATATTTTTTAAGTTCACGACATCCCTTTGTCCCCGAGGTGAATGCCCACAGGATGGGCAATGGTCTAGACTGGAAGAAATTATGAATCTTGATTGATTCACTACCGCATCACTGTACTTTCTTTGTTAGCGTGGGATGTTGCATTTTTAAATGGCTTAAAAAGGAAAGGCTTAAAATTTTATAATGACAACACTCAATAAATTATACATTTAACTTTTTGAAGGCTTTTGAGTCTTGAAGGAAGCAAGTTATCATGACTAATACGCTATATTAAACATCATCAAGTGACAATGATCATTAACGTGGGCGAATATCATTTCTGTCACTTACATTCTCTTTGTCTAATTGTGAGGATATTATAATGGGTTCTTATTTGTAATCCAGACGACTTTTTACGCGTTTTTTATTAATTTACGGATGTAGTGGTAGTGAATTGATGACCATTAATGTTAATAACACGTATATTTCATTACAGTAGTAATAAAAGAGTGCTTTTATAGTGATATTAGTCTCGGCACGTTCCTCTGCAAGATGCGGTGTGTGGGGTGGTTGGGCCTTTAGATAAAAACAATAATTGACTGACTGATAAAGATACGAATATTGTTAATATTCAAGGTTTCTTAACATTTGATTTTTCCTCGAACAAGCATGTACTGAATGATGGTTAGTAAGAGTTAGACAAGGCTCTTTTCTTAATTGGCAGTTATGGTTTTTTTTTTAATAGCAGATGATTAACCTTTGAGGGACACAGACTGATTGTAGATATTAGTTCAAGTAGTATTATTACTTTTTTATATATTTTCTAAAAAAAAAAAACAGGTGCGCTCCCTTTAAAGTCTTTTTTCATTTGCTTGTTCTAATAGGCAAGTAGGTGATCAGCCTTTTGTCTCTGACACACGTCTTCTACTTCTTGAGTCTAAGGCATCAAGATGATTTCCTTCACCATACGAGCGAATGTTAAATACGCACATAGACAGAATACCTACTACCTCAAAACTGCTTTTAATCTTCTACAAATACTTTGTTAAATAATTTACTTATAGATCAGATAATAAAATGCGGTTATTTTTAAAATAACTAACTTGTAAGAAATATCTTAAAGCTTTTTACACCTTATCTAACAATCATTTTCCTTATTTAAGAGCTTTCGCCGCTTGAAGCCGAAACGAACCTACACCTATTGTATTAAGGTTGAATTTTCCATGTTATTACCATAGCTGTAATTTTTTACGTAGCTGATTGGTATCACGAATAACAATACAATTTTTTGTTTCAGGTAAATGAACTTAGTCCTTGGAACTTGGCTGTTGAACTAGTTACAGGATATTTTATGTATGTACTTTTATATACTATAATAGACTTACTAGATTTGTACTTCTCGATTTTATTTGGTAAAATAAATACGAAAGGGATGTATTTCATACTGAACGATTTCTATACGTGTACAATTGAATAATTTTGCCCCAAGAATAAAAAAACACAAATCTGAACTTGCATAAATAGAAAATAATGAACAACATATTTTTAATTAATTTAAGAAAAGCCCATATAGATAAAAATTGAATTATTAATAATGCCTAGTTAATATATATACTATAATGCGATATGGCATAAAAACTACTGGATGTGTAACTTTTATATAAAAACTTTAAAAGGCAGGATTTCGGATATAATAGGGGAAATCAAAACGCATTTAGTGAACGTTTAGACTTGCTCTAGTTGGAAAATACAATATTAAAAAGCTTGCGCAACGTAGAAAGTACATTTTGTCGGTCTTATCGAGTTTTTGATCGTCACTGTCGCTTTTATGAATAGATTTAGGTTTGTAATTCTCTCACGGGCTTTGTGATGCGTTTCTGACTGACTTTTTAGGAAAATTTTGAAGTTGTGTCGACTAGTAAATGAATTAGTATTTATTTAAATGGAAATGTATAACGGTTCCTGGGTCGACGGGACGCTTTGTAAAAACATAATATAAACTATTTATTATTATTACTCGCATATAGCAAATGAATAATTTTGTGCTATGTTATGCTTGTAAAATGTTGAAGAGAGTACTCAGACATTTTAGGTAATCACCACTCTTATAAAACTAAGAAATCCTGAGTGGGTTTTAACCTTTCCTGGTTCAGTATATTCAAAACAAGCAGCTACAACCCTTAGTCTTGTCTTTGTATCATCTCTTTCGTCATCATTTGTTTATTAATAGGCAAGTGGGCGATCCTTAGGCCTTTTCGGTGCCTGACACGCGCCGTCGACTTTTTGAGTCGAAGGCGTACTGCTTTCCTCACAATGTTTTCCTTCACCGTATGACCGTTAAATGCGTAAATAGGCAGAAATTTTATTGGTGCACAGCCGGCCTTCCAACCTCAGGTATGAGAGTCGCACGCTGAAGCCACTAGGCCAACCCTGCTCTCCTCTCAATATAATAAATGATTGATTTTTCTCGAGAACATTCTCGTTATAACAAAAATGTAATTAGCAATATTTAATTATTTGTGTCTCATAATTTTTACGTAATATTTATTTAGGCATTATAGTTCTATTTCCTTAAAACGCTAACAAGATCGCTAATATGTGAGATTTCACGCCTTTGTTACTGACGTGGGTTTTAAAAGGAAATATATAACAAAGCTATATAACTATGAATAATAATAATGATTGGCATTTCTCACATATGATATAAAGGTTTGGATTTGAAAAAAATGGAATTTAAAAACATATTTTGTATTTTTTTTCCGATGGTAAGGTATAAATTTAGTTTGGTATTTTCTCAGTAACCAAAAATCTAATTATCGAAATAAGTAGCATTAGGTACCTCCTTAAAATTACATTAAACCCTACTATTTCTAGGTCCTAGTGATTTCAACCTATTTCCACTATTAAAGGGGGCATAACATCTCAGGGGCCATAAATTTGATTTTTTAAGGGAAGAAGATAAAATGAAAAATATTCATAGTGTATAAAACTAAAAGGTGACTACGTCGAAAAATTATATATTATTTATTTCGAACCAATTTGACTTAGGGTCCTTCAAGATACGAGCGTACCAATTCCTAAAAGTCTCTTCTGCCAGTGTGAGTCGATGGGTATCACTTAACATCATGTGAGCCTCCTGCCCGTCTACCCCTGTACTATAAAAAAAACACATCTCGATTTGCACAATTGTGGTGACAACAGCGTTCTTGGCTTGTACACAGAAAACAATAGAACAATTCTAGAACCCGCGATACGGATATACTCTAAATACGCCCATTCACTTTCAGTAAATTTTCCGCTGATATATTTATACAAAAAGCTGTTACATCGATTCACAAACGTTGCCAAATTACCTCATATATTATTGAGTTAGCTCTTGAAATATATTTAAGGTAAGTCGACCCGTCTGAGCGCTAGGAAGTTCTCTGTTGAACTGAAAGAAATTTTGGTGTTTTGTGATGCGGAACATTGAAATAATTCGATTTACGGTTTATGAGGTAATAATTCAAAATTTTAATTACATTATTTCAATTTTTTTTTATTTTATAAAAATAATATAAACATATGTACATTTTTACCTAAATATTTATAAAATGCCGAAGTATTATTTTTTAACATTGTTTGTATAGCTTGTTTGTAGTGTATGTTTGACTATTTAATTGTATACTTATTTTAGATGTTCACATGTCAATGTCTCATGAACAGTGTCATCCTTTTTTCTGTTTCTGGCCGGAAACAACGTCAAAAATCGTTTACACTACATCCCTTTATCTATTTTCACTAGTTGTAAGCTCCGGTGAGCCCGCGCAGGAAAATATATATATAGAATGCGTAAAATTCACAATGTGTTTCCATCTCGTCATGGCCAGTCGTACACGAGTTTGCTATGATTAATACGTTGTACACGGGTCTCATTTGTCTTAGATTATTACATGAATTATATATTTTCTTTGTGTACTATTGTTTAATTAGAAAAACTTCGTGAAATGATGACATTGAGACACAATTTAGCTTAATTTTTTTTTTAATCTCAGCCGATCTTATACCAAGAAACATGAAAACTCTTATGTATGCAGTAGTATCGAAAATATTATTTTCCATCTAGAAACATCCTATAAACTAAACATACGTATTTATTTACATAAACTTGACTTCGTGACATTTTTTGTTGTCCCTTCGGTGGATATAAAATTCTAACGATGTTTTGTGACGGTTGTTGTAGTACCTCGTTTCATTTTTTTCTTCTCTTTACAAGTTTGAAGTCTGTTTTAAGTTCGCACGATTGGACTCTAATTTAGTAGTTACTCAGAGAAAATAAAGCAGTTTAATGGTAAAAGAATTAAAATCGATGCAGTTTTTGAAATTTGTTACAAAGGTAAAAACTATAGTTTTTTTCCTCTTTATTGTATTAGTATTTCCGAACCAATTCTACTTAGGGTCCTTCAAGAAAAGAGCGTACCAATTCTTGAAAGGCTGGCAACGCACTCGCGAGCCCTCTGGCATTGAGAGTGTCCATGGGCGGCGGTATCACTTAACATCAGGTGAGCCTCCTGCCCGTCTGCCCCCTGTTCTATAAAAAAAAATAGTATAAATAAGCGGTCCTATGTCACCTGAATGTCCCACTGTAAGATGCAGGATTATAAAAGCGGGAGTTGGTAATACATATTTCACACATGAATTACTTATATTTTATATCTATAAAATATAACATTGAACTCTAAAGCGACTCAACTCAAGTTTATTAAAATTAAATTATTTAATGTCGGACAGGTTGAGGTCATTCGCCTCGTGCTTCCTTGATTGTAATCTCGCCTTCGGGAACTCGTTTTCAATTTTAAAGTTTTTAATTAAGTGCAAATTATACTTTTTATGGTAGTCCACACATATTGGACAGTAGCAAAGTTTATTTATAACTAGCTGCCGCCGCGAACTTCGTTTCGACTTAATATTATTTTTTTACTTAGCCTACCTTTTTAGTTCCTACATACCAACATATGGAACATTACAAAAACCCACAGAGACTGTTTCCTTTTCCGGAATAAAAACCTTCTGTACTAAATAAAACGATTTTTTATTTATATTTTTACAATTTTTCTCTCCATAAATCAAAGAGCTGTCTTCGAGTTTTGAAGCTTAGCAACATATTTTGCGATTCAATTTTATTTATGAAGATACACTGCCATCGAACCTACGACCTCAATGAGTATCGGTGAAACCACTAGGACAACACTGCTCAGTACGCTGCGGAAGCTGTTTACAATAGAACAAAGTTATGTACCGCAGTTTTATAGAAGACTTTTTTTTTTTAAGCCTTATCTTATTTTTTTTTTATTTATTTACACTTCGTTGCTAAAAAAAAAAGAAACAATACATCAAAATTATAAGGGATGCAACGGGCGGCCTTTTCGCGAATAAGCGATCTTATTTCCTAATACAAAAATATCTAATTATCTCATGTGTTAGTGAATGTCTTTTACAGTTAGTAAGTATCAGTAACCCTCTCCGGTAAAGGCCTCCTCCAAGGCATCTTTCTCTATCCCGATAGAAGATATTAATCTACTTAAGAGTCAGCGATTTAATAAAATAAATATACAACTAGGACTGAACGCTAGTGTACCACAAAGGTTCGTTTGGTTGGTTGGCCGTTGATACATTATAAAAAAAAATAGTAAGCCCTGAGTAGGTACATACATTGAAGACTCGAACTTAATAACGAAAATAGACACACAATTGACAGTTGTAGATGTAAGGAAACAGTTAGTATTGGAGCAATAAAAGAGGTTAGACTGATAACAAATACTTTGCCTTTAAATAATATCACTCAAACACTTACTAAACAATATATATGATTGAGGACGTAATTAAATAAGTTAAATTGGAAAAATCTAGCAATTTCAAATGCATTAAAACTACAGCGGAAAGCAGAAGTAACGAAATGTGGCGATCGGCAGTGTCAAAAAATTATAGCTTGCCAAAACTGATCCAATAGAAATATCTATTATGAATCAATAAAAATAAATGCAAAAATCTGAAGATAAGAACCAGTGTAGAGCTATTTCCTGTGCCTACCAGAGACGTAGCAGTAGATAGCTGTATGGACAAAAAATAAAACTTATTTTGTATGGTGATTCATCGATCGTGAAGTGGTTTCGGTAATGTCGTTAGGGTTATGATTATACCTAAATTGGGGTGACAAATCTAGGGTCGGAGGGTTCGTTTAGGGCTGAGGGCGTTATATGGTGTCGCATACTGTTGTTAGTTCATTGTATCACGTATTTAAACATTTTCTTTCTAAAATTATTTGTGTTAGTGTTATATTTAGAAACGTTTGACAAGTGATTTATATCTCTCGGTTTAAAATGTTAGTGATTTTTATGTAAGAAAAAAAAATTTTTTTTGAAGTTATACTTCTTTAGGCGCGTTATGAAAAATTGATGAGAGTGAAATTTTACGATGCGCGCGCACCGTGACACAAAATTAACAGAATGAAGTTGCCCACGGAAGATGCTACGGGATTGGACATAATTTAAAAACAACTTCGAATAATAATACACTTAATGTAAGAGAATATTAATAAATATTTATGTATTTAATTTTTCAAATGTAAACTGAACTTTATTGACTATAATGACTCCTTTTCCAGTCTTTGATTATTTAATTGTAATTAATTATTTGCATGCAATCAAAAACTGTTTTTAATAATGCCAAAGAAGTATAACTTCTTACGCGCGTACATAAGTACACGCACTCTTTTTTTACGAGGTGCTAACTGTTTTAGGGCTTCTCATAAATTATTTATTTATTTTCTATTAATATTTCAGTAGCTAAAAGTATAAAATAAAGTAAAAACAGTTTAAACTAAATTTTATGTAACTTCTAATACCAGTTATAACTTATTATGTATCACAAGTAGAAATCTTTACCAAAAAAGAACACAGGTTTATCTTACAAAAGATCGCTTAATTTTTTATTTACAAGACAACGACCTTTCCTGTGTCACAGGTTTTATCTCTTTCTCCCTCGGGACCAATGCAATGGCGTTATCTTCGTCTAGCATCTAATTTTATGATTTGAACAGTTAAAAAACTATTTATCTCGCTCGCACCTATTTGGGGTGTAATTTTGTCTCTTTCACTTGGACCTGTTATTAGGATGCCCTTTTTGCGATGGGATAATGTGGCGAGGCTGGTGCATAGCCATTGTACTTCAATATTACTTGATTTATTGCAATACTTTATATTGGATATTGCGATTTCTTAGAGACAATAATAATGGCATTAATGATGAGACATACCAGGTATGGCATTACTGCTTGACACTATTGTTTTATAAATAAACTAGCTGACCCGGCAAACATTATTTCTAGGAAACATTTTTTTAGTTCAATAAAATAACTATCTACAATAATAAAAATAGGGGTTGATCGTAGAGGGGTGAAAAATTATTTTTGTATGCTGTTTCATAAAAAAATTCAAACAAAAAAATTGTCTAAAAAATAAACTTTTGGGGTGGACACCCCTTATCACTTAGGGGTTTGAAAGATAGATAGTAGCTGATTCTCAGACTTACTGAATATGCATTAAAAATTCATAAGAATCGGTCAAGCCGTTTCGGAGGAGTAGGTATGGGAACGAACATTGTGACACGAGTATTTTATATATTAGATCTACTTACATTTCATCCCAAATGACAAAGGCCAATCTTAATTGTATATTTTTAATGAATTTTAATAAATACCCGATGTTAATATAACCATTTGACACACGTGACATGTGGAAATGTATCTTCGCCTTATTTCGGAGTTAATCAAAGTTGCATGAAGGAGTTTTAAAACTTTGTTAATAGTTAAAAATGTGGGTTCTAGCGGATCTTCCCGAATCTTTCGTCCATGAAACTGGATGACTAAACGAAACAGGCCGTAGGGACTTCAATCATTAATCACTTTAGTTAAGGCCTTCACAGGGATAAGTTCTGCTCAGATGGCTTAGGAACGTATCTATAGTGTAATCCTGGATTTTATGTCCGTAATAATTGTTTCCATGTCTAGGAATAAAATATGAGTGAAACTACTCAGAATTGTGTGCGACGTATTTAGACTTTACCAATAATATAGCTATGTTACAATTGAAATACGTAGTTCATTTTTACTTCAGTCCTTGCGACTTGGTAGGTTGTCTTAGTAGGTTCATAATTTTTTTTAATGCTAGTTAGAGAGCTGGTTTATAGAGTTAACAAATAAATATGTTTCTTCTAGGTTTTTGTGTTTGCAATTAATGTCGGAAACTTTATAAAGAAAATGTTATTCAATATAATTAAATAAAGGGTAACAGTTGTATATTAAGAAATCCTACTGCTAGATACACAATAGTTAAATGGTCTTCAATATTCTTCTACACGTCATGTTTAATAATTATTCGTTAAGTCGAATTTAGACTTTTATTCTTTTGAATAATTCTTTTATTAAAAATATCTACCAATATAGGTATGTTAAAAATATATTTTATTCTAACAAATTAGTTGGCAAAAGAAAATTATGTAAAGTCATATGAAAACCCTAAGGAAAGAATGAATGTGCGATTTGATATTCGTAATTTTACATACATAAGCATTTTAATAACTTAGTTTTTCTCACTTTCACGTTATGAAATTATAATAGAAAGCTGTTGTGACGAGGATTATGTCATGCGCTAATGGTCGTTTAATTATTTTAATTAAAGGAAATAAATGAGGATTTAAATGAGAAAGTTTGACGTTGAAGTTTGTTAGAACGTTTTGAGAATGGCATTAAAGTAAATTTTTATGAAGCCTTTTTAAAAGCTGTAATTTTTAATACAATTGTGTTAAAAGTCAGATGATGGTACAGTTTTTTAATAGAGAATTAATAAATAATCGCAAGTATAATTATGTATATATTTTGGATTAGATTGCGGTATAAAAACAAGAACTTTAGAGAAGATTCTGAGTACCAAGATTCATTAATTTTCTTTATATACAATTGAAACTTTTTATATATATGTAAATATATACTCTTATCTTTACAGAGCGAATGATGTGTTATATGTATATATAACAGTATCAATCGCTTATACTGGGAAAAAATAAGGCGCAACTGCGTTTCTCTGTAAATACAAAAGAAACAACATTTAAAGTCTATATTTTAGGTTTTATAAAGTAAAATTAAAAAAAATTAAAATATCTTACATATATTATGTCAAGTGACATAAATTAAACATCGTCGATCAGACGGCAAAGACAACATTACAAAGGATTATATATAAAATACAATATAGACAAGAGTTTGTATAGGAAAATATATTATGTTTTCCTTACATGTATACGAATTACGTATATATGTAGCATATGCCTAAATATTACTTATTTAATGATTTTTTGCACGTTATCGTATCGGTTACTGTTATATGTTTAGTTAGTAATAAATAACCCTTACAACCCTCGTAGGAACTGTACTTTAAAATCTCTGTCAGAATATTATTTTCTGACATTTGTACCGCAAGGAGACATCGTAAATTCTAGTAAACAATACAAGTGGAAACTTTATCACATTTTGGCATTTTATGTGAGCACCTTATTTGTATTTATTACCATCGCATTAAAACTTAAAGAGCACTATTATACAAATGATGTCATAAGAAACTTCAAAACGAGGAAATGACTGTCTTTATAGTGTCCTTAACATAAAGAGGTTTGTCCGAGTGAAGCTCTGACTGACCATTTATTTATAGTAAAAGAGCTGGTAATATTTTTAAATAATTAAGTCAACTCTGCGTGCCATACACGCGCGTTGATGGTGTTAAAATAATTACCTTCTGAAATGTTACGAACACAAGCGATATTGTTAAAGAACACTTTTTCTAATATAGGTTTTAAAATCGTATATCATGCTGGAATCGTTTTAAAGCTATACGCTATTTTATTACAAGGTTTATGACACTTCATCAAGTAGATAGTTTTGAATTTCGAATTTGACACGTTTCCCACTTATACATTTGGTTAAATTAATACAGAACACGACTTTAAGATTATTCCTTCGTAATCAGCATTGGCAAGAACAAAGATTTTTTTTAAATTTCCGACTTTAACTCGTGAAATCTAGTTAAGACTCCTAGTCTAAAATACTGAACAGATAAGCAAAGACGATCAATCAAACGGGCAGATGACGGTTCAACGACCGCAGTTGTCGATGACGCGTCATTAATTGCGTTTAATTGCACCATAAACAACCTACCTCTATATAGCACTATAAATAATAACTCATAGATTATGTGCACTAAAAATATTTGACGAATCATTAATATAAATGAAATAGTTTTCATATATCTTAATTACAACGCGTTTAATTGTTCAACAACTTTAATTGAAAGTCTGTCCTTACGTTTCACGTCGTTCAATCAAGCATTATGAGTTTATCACAAACTAAATTAATTGGACTCATTTAATTTGGCCTTAAATAATCGCAACATTATAATAGTTTTACACATTTATTCGGTTCAAAGATACTTTATTTCTAATGCATTAGAAATGTTTTCAACCATCTATGGCGTGTACGTTAACCTAATTCTATCTCTAATAGAAGTTTATTTCACACCAATGGGTAATCAATTTAATTAATAAGTATTAGTACTAGGATGCTGACAATGTTGCATAGTATGCCATTAACCTAAACATCTGTTGACCTGTGTTTCTACAGTATTTATCTAATTATCTTCACATTTTGAGAAATTTATATCCGGTTTCAGTAATCATATATTCCAACCATACATCTAAAAATTTGCTTTAAACCAAGATTTAAAGTGAAATAAAACAGTGGCGCTACAACCTCTTTGGGTCTTAGCCTCAGATTTCTGAATCTGTTTCATAATCATTTGTCAATCTAATAGGCAAGTAGGTGATCAGCCTCCAGTGCCTTACACAAGCCGTCGACTCTTTGGGCCTAAGACATGTCGGTTTCCTCACGATGTTTTCCTTCACCGTTCGAGCGATTGTTAAGTGCGCACATAGAAAGAAAGTCCATTGGTGCACAGCCGGGGATCGAACCTACGACACTAGACACTAGAGTCGCACGCTGAAGCCACTAGGCCAACACTGCTCCTTTAAACCAAGATTTAAAGTAATCTTTACTTTTCTTTATTTCTTCATAATCTGGCAGCTCTTCTTAGAGCTAGTCTCACATCATTCTTAAATATACGTATAAAGAGAACTTGCATATCTATAAGTATAATTTGATTACAAATATACTGGTTTATCTAGATAAAGATAAAAACCGTGTCCAGTCGTGCTTAATTCTAAGTCGTGAGTGTTTATCTTGATGGCAAGTTAGACATAAATCTATTGTTCACAAACAGACCAATTATGTTATCAGACGGGCATTGACCTATAAAAGGGCACTGTATTATTTTATGCCTAACTTATAAGCATACTTATTTTTTTCTTTTGAGAAGTTCACATTAATTTGGTCTATTGCAATTTGCAAGGTGCATTATATGGCGTAGATTATTTTAGTCTGCATGCGTTATGCATAGTTCCTAAGACTATGCAAGTTTAAGGTTTAAAAAAATCTTGTTATATATTCTGGTAAAGTAATACGAGTAGTGTACATACATTATAACATAAAATACGGTGGTAGAACACGATGTAGCAAGAATTATGGCTAAGTAAATAAGATCGTTTGAGTAGTCGTTTGGAAAAGCTGTGATCCTAATAAATAGTCTGAACCTAGACTAGCCTTGTCTCTGCCTTTTTTTCAAATAGTATACATGCACTAAACTTAATTTATCTGCTGTTATAAATCAAGAAGGTTCTTTCTATGAAATAATGTATCGATGTACGATTGATAACCGAGAATCAACGGACATCGAGGCCGATATGACAACTAGTCCTTCCACATTTGAATTTTTGAGACAGTTTTTGCCACCACAATGTGGAACTAACTGCACACTGAAGTATTTCAGAACCAATTCTACTTAGGGTCCTTCAAGAAAAGGAATATTCTAATTTTTAAGAAGCCGGCAACGCACTTAAGCCTTCTGGCAATTTGAGTGTCTAGGGAAACCCTTCCCCTTTTACCCGTGTTATAAACAAAAAGAATATCGTAAGAGAAAAGACAGTTCAGTTCTGGCTAGATGACATTTTTAAAAAGTTGAATATCTCACTGTAATTATATTAAACTATTGATTCTTACGTCATAGCTCACAATCGAATATGAATGAATATCGATTGCCACATGATGTCAATCAAGATTACTAGCTGTCTGTCGAGTCAGACGTTCCGAATTAAGGCTTTTGTTGTCTCGACGGCGAATTACGGAGTGTTCTACAATTCTTTTTTTGAAAGTCGTGTTACGTGTGCGTATTGAAACTCGGTTTTTTGAAAACAAGGGTCCTCACTTTGTGCATCTTATATGACACTTTGAGCTAGACGCTTTTCTTCGTAAGTATGCTTTTCATCACCGAATAGTTAGTTAATAAAAATAGTGTTTATTCGAGTAGTTACGATAATTTCAGTAACGTAAAGTTTATGTTATTATTGTATTAAATACTATTGCAATACCTCCGAAGGAGCCCTCTAAATTCCTCCACTTGTCTCTCATCTTTTGCTACAATTTTCTTATACTTCCCTTTTATCTCTTTTATTTAATCTTCCTAGGTTTCTTAGTAGGCGTTCTCTTCTATTTCTCCTCAGTTTTAGTTATTGATATAAATGTTATATTACAAAACTTACTTTACTGCAATTGGAAATATTTCCGCAACATCCAAATTAAACATTTATTTCCTAACACTACTCACACTTGTCTTGTGAAATAAAACCACTAATAGCGCCCTATTAACATGAATACTTTAGTCATATAAATACAATTTATTTGTTTAATTTACTACAAGTTTTTTTTTTAATTTCATATGCGCCTTTATAAGCCGTTTAATGAACAATTAAATTAGGCTTAGCGGTGGTGAAAGTTACATCCTAAAAGTATATTTAACTTTCGAAGTAATAAAATCGTTCCGTAATAAATTTTTCACATTAAGATATCCTCGTACGATAAACATGCATTAAAGCTATTTTTAAAACATTTTAGTTGCACCAGCGCATTAAAAATCTTTAGAAGTTAGGTAGGGTTGAGTTTCACGTAATATGGTATTGCTTGTTACATGCATAAAAATACAAAACGTAGTGATCGGGTAATGTAATGTAAAATACTTACTGAAGAAATAAATTTTCACTTATTTCAGAAATAAAATAAGTGCGTCGCGAACAGAAAATGGTTATATTAAGTTCAGTCAATTTACTAAAGGAAAATGGTTATAAGTAAAGATTTTGGTTAGAATACAAATTGCCATGTTTACTTGACTAGAAAATTATGTTTTTATGTTTTACCTGAATTTAAGAAACTTTCTATATGTACTTTTTAATAGTCAACGGGCTAATAGTGACGATATCGCTCTCACTGATCATTGTACAATTTCGTGTAAGTCCTACCAATATACTTAATTTAAATTCAGCCAATATAAACCTTTAAAAGTATTTCAATGTGCGTAAGTGGTTAGATTTCTTTAAGATAAATATGATGGTTTTAAATCGCATTCGGAATGCATTATCGTAAGTACGGATGAAAATAAAAAAGGCATTAATCATATTAATGGAGGCGTGGTGGACGATTTAAATCGATACATTTGTGGAAAAGGGTGGGGGATGACAGCCGACACTCTCTGGTATAAAGTATTTCGCGTGTTTAAAGCGATTTTTACGCTCGGATGAACAGATGGGTCAAGTGATATGATGCTGTGGCCTTTAGACATTAAGAAGTATATAAAGAAATAGGTAATATTAAAATAAAACTCTTTTACTCCTTTAAAAACTTTTGCTTGAAACCTCGAGTTATGTGAATAATGCTATAAATACGCGTTTTTAATGTTTAAGAAGTTTTATTTAAACGTGGAATACACTGTGCTAATATTCTAAATTTGAATTTACTGCTGACTACTTCCCAGTCTTATAGGTACAATAGTTATGGACAGTGTATAAGTTAGAATTTGAAAATTTTTTTACCCGCATTGCTTACGTAACATTTTTCTCATATGAGACAAATAAAGATTACGATCTCTAGCTGTTTATTACCTTGTTACCTACATATGAGAATACTCTGTTTTTTTCTATATATAGAGGTAATGTTAGTATTCGTTTTTATATAATTATCATATTGTTTATCGATTTGTACTAAAGAAATTAACCATTTGATGACATGAAAAGTAAACAACTTAAATGAGACGTTGGGTTTTTAAATACCATTGTCCCCGATGTGAGTTAAAACGCATTATGTTATTACGCACTTGCAGTACCACTTCCTGTATCTGACTCATTGATAATGTTAGTTCTTTGCTCTTAATGTGTGGAATGACCATTGGCACTTGACCATGATTCACTGTGAACTAAATGACTATAGCTTTTAAATAATTCATTAAGTTGTTTAATTATCATCTTATTAAATAGTTGTTCCGGTAATGGTTAATTGAGTTTAAACGTTAGTGCTTTACGCCTATTATAGCCCCAAATCTATATTAAAACAATATTTCCTTCAGCTCTGTCAGAAATCCTAAAAATATTTTAATACAATTTTGGCAATACATTAAACGTTGAAACGGGATGGATATAATGTAATTATTATTCACCCTTTATATAGTCTCGGTTAAAAGATAACATAATGTAATGTATAACAAAATAAGCGTTCAGGCGTTTGTACTCCTCCAAAATAAAGTGTCTCACTCAATTGCAAGTGAAACTAAACATAAATTGGTGTAAGCTATATTTATTTTAATTTACATAAAAATAATCATTTTTAAACATCGCTAACTGGGACTTGCAACCGTATCGTAATAAAGTGATCTCTATCAATAACCCAACTTAAGTTCGAGAAACCGTACTTTTTTTTTTTTTTTTTTTTTTTATGTAATAGGAGGCAAACGGGCAGGAGGCTCACCTGATGTTAAGTGATACCGCCGCCCATGGACACTCACAATGCCAGAAGGCTCGCAAGTGCGTTGCCGGCCTTTCAGGAATTGGTACGCTCTTTTCTTGAAGGACCCTAAGTCGAATTGGTTCGGAAATACTTCTGTGGGCAGCTGGTACTTAATGTACGGTTTAAGATATGTACTATGCGTCTACAAATTGCCAGATTATTTTTCTTACAATGTGAATTCTTTAATTTAACTTGACTATTTTATGTTCTCTCTATAAGTTTTCCTTTTTATAATCCTTTGTCAGCCAAGTTATATATGCATAGAATTAAATTAGTATTCAAAAGGCCCTTATAAAAGGAATTATGGTATTGCAAGTGTGAATCGATAAAGAATTGAACACGTGAACGCATGAACGTGATCCGTGAACAAAGATGTTTATTATACATTAGCGCATAGAATTGAAGATTGAGAATTAATGCTTTATGAAATTACAGTGGAAATTCAAGGATTCAACGGGCATATTATTGCATGATAATTTTTATTTTGTTCATTTATACGTCCGTTCGCTCTTATGAGAAAGCTAAGATTTATTTAAGACTAGCTGACCTGGCTAACTTCGTTCCGCCCTACAACCTTATAATATCGTTGTTACTTTAATTTAACTTATTTTAGGATTTTATTAATGTTAAGTATTACATTAATACAACTTTTTTGCAAATACAGAAATGTTTTATTGCTTGCCATTGCGAAAGAAGAATGGCAGTTTTCTCACATTAGGCATCTTCTCTCTAGCGTCAATATGGCGATACTGCATGTTAAGCACTTTCTGATATCCAACATCTTTTGATCAGGATCAAAGCATGGTTATGCATCTCCTCATTCACCTCAAGATCGGAATTTCTTGAACTGACACGAATTCGACGTAAAATGATGCGTAGTTTTGTCAACAGATGGCACCGTATGGTTTTTGCATTCGTAAAATTAATTAATTAATTTATTGTTATTCGATAACTTATCCGAGATTTTTGCTTATTCTGCTATTCGGGACGGAAACAAATCCAACAAATCAAAAACCATGGCAATCGGTCCAGCCGTTCTCGAGTTATAAGTGTTGTAACAAACACGACTTTCTTTTATATATATAGATATACACTGTATTGATTCTCGTAAGACAAAAGAGAATGAGGGGGAGGGGTTTGTCGAATTGAACCGAACATTTCTAGGCACATGTGCATGCAACTAAACTAATGAACACATTTATACATGCCTGTATATAAATATAAAGTATAATTATTAAAGAAATAATTATAACAAAATCGTTGTCGACTTCATTGGTAACCCATGTTTGTAGTTGTTGTTAAAGTGTATAATACGGGATTGTTTTATACATTTTATCTAGGGTAATTTCTATTATAAACGGGTATTTTCTTTTAAATGTGACACTTGTTTCGAATACAGTAATAGGGTCGAACCCAAGCCCTAAGGCTTGTCAGTTTTCCACACATTTAAATGCAAAATTCAATTATATTCTTCATTTAATTGCCTTTTTATTCTAATACCAAGTCGTCAGCACCAACAAGGAATATAATAAACATTCAAGCTTATGTAGACTATAGAAATGTCAATACATTTAATGCCTAAGCGTCGTAAGTTTTATAGATAGTGGTAATTGCTTGGCAAACTGTCGCCTTGGCAAAGTCGTTGTGCTTAAATGAGATTTATTCTACGCTATTTTACATATTATTAATGCATACAATGTCAAGACTTACTTCGTGAAATGCTCATTTTTACCATACAAATACACGAAATATTAACATATCAAGACATTAGGTATACTGGAAACATTTTGTCTGTAATTGTAGCGAAATTATCACAATATTTTTATTTATTTATTTGATTGTCTTATTTTACCTATTCAGGTAATTTCGAACATACCCCGATAGTCCTCTACTGCCTAATCACTTAATAGCAACGATTTAACAAGGTTCTCATGTAGTACTTTAAAGAGGGTGAAATGTGCCCTCAGCACGGCACTTCTTTCCCACGAACTACGTTTAACGTATGGTAGAGTCATGTGGTGATGTTTGTAACTTAATGTGAGCTACTTTTTTTTCTATTTCACAGACTGTCAGTACATAAAAAGCTACTTTACTTGTGACTAATCGAAGCATTTTTGCCTCCACTGTTTATAGAGGAATCACTAAAAAATACGTATGTAGGCTGATACACTTGAATCTAAGGATATGAAATAATTTAATCAATCATTGTGAAGTCTTGTTACCACTTGCCCGAAAATCAAGATAGTTTCTGGTTTTACTCACTGTGTAACCAACAATACACACGGTGTTTTAATACAGGTTCGTTTCAAGTTCCTTACAGATTAAACGTAAAGAAATCACTTAGCGACCTACTTATAATGGAGTGATGCAATCAAATAAGCCCCCTGAGTTCGATGGACACAAGATACCGGCCCCGACCGCAGACCGCACGATGGCTATAACATCCGACACGGCTATTGCTATCGGAATTTATAACGTATTTTTTATTCCTGTTCCTTATTAAGTAATAGAAGGCATACAAATGTTGGTTAAATAATATGTAATTATTTTAATATTGACGTAAATTTTAATTTGCCTTAAGCATAATTAAATAAATTAAGTAATTTTAAATTTTAAACAGATTAATTGATTTGATCAACGGACGAAATGTGTAATAGTGTTTATGTTCTTGCCTTCATTTTGCCGCTGGCAGTTCGATTAATCGTTTTATTGAATTAAAACAATATCAATATGAAGTTTAATATAAATTTCCTCGTCAAATAAAAAGCAATGTAAGGAATTTTCGTCCATATTTCCCTGTTGCGGTTGGCTATGCACGAATGCTCCGATCAGCGATATGAGGTGACGTACGGTCTTTATGTTTCGTGTTTTATTCTTTTAATTAACAACGCAATGCACTCACAACGTCATTCCAAGAAACGATACACTCATCTAAAACTGCGTTCATTAATGCGTCCTTGCAAAACAATACAATAGTTATGGCTGCCAGACAAAGAGGCAGACGGACTGACAAAGGCACAGTGTGTGGGCCCTTGGAACCTTGCCAGTAAGGCCGCGGTTAATGAGGTAGCGATTAGCGGAAGCATTCGGGTAATAAGGATATTATCGCAAGCAATTTTTTGCTCAATTGAACTGGGTCTAAAAAAGCTTTTCAAATATAAAAATGTTTATAATTTATATATCAGCTTATCTACAGAAGAAAAGCTTAAAATTCATTCGTCCTGTTTGTATATTCTCGTCAATCTATGGACTTCATTAAAAGCACCTAATTCCTTGAAACACAGTAATGATATAATTTATTAAATAATTAAAGAAGTCGGTATTTACGTAAACTGCGCTAAAATTTTCCCTTTGGGAGCACGGTCTTTGGGTTTCTTGAGAAATTCATATATTATTTACGAAGTACGAGTATTTCACACGTACAGATCGTTATTATGCTAGCGTGGCTTTACAGATGGTTTCCATAACTCGCAGGGGATACGTCGTGAGTCGTGATGTTTATTTGTTCATTTATTAAACAATACTTTAATAACTAATGAGAACTATGCATGCGGTTGAAATGTATGTTAGACAACTACTATAGTACATATTTGCATTTAGTACAGTTGAATGTAAGAAAATGCAAAGTTCGTCAAGACTAAACGCATGCATCTATTGAAATATTTCTTTTACAGGTAAGTTGTCTAACTAAATAAACATTATTTTCGCCGCGTAACAATATAATTCCGAAGTAATTTAACTAACACTATCTAAATTTAGCGTCTTAAGTTACAGAAGATTATACTTCTCTTTTCAATGAAAATCAATCAATTCATAATTTCGTTTTTATAGATAAATGATGTTTTACTCTCAAATTTTTAATAAATATGCTTTATGAATTATGATATTGCATTTAATTACATTAGTTTATGAGGTATATAAATTCACAGGAAGTTAAAATACCGCCTATCGCGATTGCTGTAGTCTCACCTTTAGCATCCTACGTCATCTCCGCTAGCGATTTCCTAAAGCCTCTTTTAATTCCAACGTTTAGGCTCTATGACTTCGATTCCGTTTGCTGAAGTCATTATCTGAGTTTAATACGCCGATTTTTTAATAGTATGTATTATGTAAATGTTATATTACAATTTTTACATATTAATACTAGCTGACCCGGCAAACATTTGTTTTGCCATGTATATTATTTCTAGGAAATATTATTTTACTTCAATAAAAATAACTATCTACAATAATAAAAAAACAAGGGTTGATCGTAGAGGGGTAAAAATTAGGGGTTGTATCATAAAAAAAAACAAAAAAAAATTCTAAAGAATAAAAAAAAAGTTTGGGGTGGACACTCCTTATTACTTTGGGGGTTGAAAGATAGGTAGTAGCCGATTCTCAGACCTACTGAATATGCATATAAAATTTGATAAAAATTGGTCAAGCCGTTTCGGAGGAGTATGGTTACTAACATTGTGACACGAGAATTTTATATATAAGATGACGTCCCGCGTCTTCTACTATTATGCTTCTACGTACTCAATTTTAGGCTTATACAATTGATTGTTTTTATTCAATTTTACATAGAGATTATTGTGCTTACTCACGACTGAAATTACACGGTCTAGAAAGCTAGAACATAAGTCACTGCAAGTTCAAGACCTGGATACTGATATCCAGACAGACATTATTTACGTGTCTAGACAGTGTTCGGGGAATTTCTTGTTAAGTGCTGTTATTGGTTGTTGAACGAGTGTCGAAACTTTCGTTCTGACTTATAATTACGCCATATCGAAATATTGTCGAATTTACCCTGCATATCGGTTCTTGATATCAATGATATCAACTCTACACGGGTTCTATACCCAAAGTACATGTCGTAATTGCAAGGATTTTTTTCTATAGAAGGCGTGTTTGATAGATTAAAAAAAATATTTGTATAAATTCGCCATGGAGCTATGATTAAGGATGACTTTGAAACGGAGAAACTGTTGTACGCTTGTGGTTTAATAACTTGAAAACTTTTAAGTGAAAAGTCTTAATGTAATTTCACTATATTTTTTTATGTTTATCCCATATGTCAAAATCCCATACGTGTTTTACATACGGAAGCCACACTGAGCGCTGTTTCGTTTCTGAATTTTACCCTATAAGTTGAACTTGCTACTAAATTCGCCTCTCCTTGGTTACATAAGGTGTATTATTCCTGATTGTGGCAATAAAGTGTTCTATTCTTATTACATTGCCAAGGGCGATCGGGTCACGCGATATACGCAGATTTAAATCGATTTGATTTCGCTATGAAAGGTTTCAAATAAACAAATTTGTAAGCAATTTTCGGTTCTATGAAAGCTTACGTATAAATATATTATAAGTTACGTAAACTTTAAAATATTACTAAGACTTCCTTAATAAAGTGTCGCGACATTGTGGTACTGAGATATACTGCTACATTTTTCACTTTAGTTTCCTTTATATACCAGTAGGTCTGCCTTAAAACGCAAAACAATGTCACGTAGATTTGAACTTAGATCGCCCAAGTTAAATGCATTGAATTAACCAAGCACTTGACTAAGGCTAGTTGTTAAAGAGGTACCTTACTTTCTTAATAAAGCATATAAAAAGCTTTTGACTTTTACAGCCATCTCTACAATAAACTATAATAACTAACATTTTTTTTATTCTTTCGACGTAATTGAATCCGAGGCTACAGAACGAACCCACGAAGCTACAGAAGTCAATATAAACAAATAGTAATTTACAATTGTAGTCTGTAGTAAAATGTATAGTTAAACTATTTGTATAAGGTATAAAAGACATAGACCTTTATTTTAAATGTTTTAATGTATTTTTAATCTTTGTCCTCAGGTAATGGCAACTCAGGGAGCCGTTGATATAAGGAAGTATGGCTCATTAAGTAATTCTAAAAAAACAACTTACTCGTATGTTTGTATAAAGGGAAAATCATAAAACTATATAAGGCTTTGTGTTATACGAGTATATAATGTATATAAATAAATTATTTTTTCGTAAACTCATTTACATCATGACGCGATTGTCACTTACAAAATTTCAGGCATCATTATATAATGAAGTAGCTGCCCCGCGAACTTCATTTCTCCTTAATGTGATTTTATATGATGCCTATCTTTTAAGTACAATACCAACATTTTGCTATAAGTTGTGGAGACTGTTCGGTTTTTTGGAATGAAAACTTTTAAAGGTTTTTCTGTGAATTTTTCACTATATAAACCTCAGAGTTCAAGTCATGAGATTTTAATTAACAAATAAAAAATAGGGGTTGATCGTAGAGGGGATCGTGAAAATTAAGGGTTGTATGTATTTTTGTATACTGTATCATAAAAATAAAAACAAAACATTGTATCTAAATAATAAAAATTTAGTGGTGGACCACCCTCAACATTTAGGTGGTTGAAAGATAAATAGTAGCCGATTGTCAGACTTACTGAATATGCATAAAAAAAATCATAAGAATCGGTCGAGCCGTTTCGAAATAGTAGGTATGGGAACGAACATTGTGACACGAGAATTTTATATATTAGATTATTTTCTGATATGTTACTATATATATTTACTCGTACTGACTATTAATAGTAATATGTTCGCTAGAAAAGATAACTAACGAAGAACTCGAAAACTAACGAATTCTTCCAAAGTCTTCCACCATTAGCATGCTACAGTTAAGTAGGTAATATAGGCCTATATATTTAAAAAAAACATAATGTCCAGCCGGTATTGAGGCTGCCGATACGCAATTTTACTGTTTGCATAAACTTTCTTTGAGAAAACATTTTATTATTTATAAAAATCTCAAGTTGTAAAACCTACATAAAAGTCATAATATTAATTAATTATGTATACAATTCAACACTTTATATCACTATAAATTAAGCAGTTAAGACTTAAGCCATTAAAATAGAAATCATTAATAATCAAAGAGTCGCTTAAATTAGCTTTACGGCTCCAAATTTGTAAAATCTAGAACATTCTCATGCTATATAATTTAAAATCGACATCGTAACGGTTTTTTAATATATGCGTCGCAAAAGGAGTTTATTAGGGATTTTTATGTGTTGTTTTATTGTTGGGCAGTTTGTTTCACTCCTATTTTGAACTTTCTTTTTATAGCTTACCATTTATATCGATTTATCGATGTTTTTCCCGATACATAAATTATCTTGTGTTTATTTAATAAACATGAAGTTTTCCTATTAATTTACGTCAAAGTGATAAATCAACATTTTCTATAGCATCGTTACAAAACATAAATAGCGCTGCAATTCTTGCTCTTTATATGTTTCCTGAATCATTGGTGATCCTTCTGTGCCAGATTATTTATTTGATATTACTTAGTAAGTCACTGTGTCATTACTTTTTTATCACACGATACGATTAGGTACTAAAGGAAAGCTAGAAAAGCTAGTTAGCTTAGAGAATAGAGATATCTCTATTCTGTGTGTTCTTACGTTGTGGAAAATTTTTTAGGATCCTATTTACGTATGTAAATATAAAACAAGTTTTATATCTACTATATAATATTATATATGCAAAAGTAATGTACTCGGCTGTACGGCGTATAGTCCATGTAACTTGTATTCAAACCAGCCAAAATAAAACCACATATTAAATCCAATAGGTTGTGAGCAACTTCCATTGAAACAAAAATTTCGCCTTTGAAGTTATATGTGCATTTTACAGTATAACATTTATTTGGCCGGCTTGTATTCATAAGTGTACGAGGCTATATTTTTTCTATTATAAAACCTTCAACTACCAAATAACCTTTTGTAATTGACAATAGAGATAGTGTCATTAACCATAGATAATTTGACAATTCTAAAGGCCTCGACCTTTGTCGTGAAATCAAGCGGGTAATTAAACGCCAATCTATTTTTTGTTGCAAAATTCTAATCTATACGTTGGTTTAAGAATGCCATGTGGGTGATAGAATCATAGATAATCTATAGCATTCTGATTGACCAATTGTTTATCTATTATCTACGTGTTGACGTCTACATTTTTAATATTAGTAGCTGACTTGAACGTGATTCGAGAAGTTCGTATCAAATTCGTGAATGTTGAATTTAGAATATTAACAGTATATTACGTTCTTATGAAGTGCTGATAAGTATTTGTTGAAGGTAACTGTGAGGTGTCGCGTTTCCCGAAAGTCCTTAGGAACATGTGCATGACATGCTGCTGAAACAGTACTAAGCAGTAGGAATAATATGAAATATTTTTCAGTCCACTACTAGCGCCAATGGGACGAGTGCCAAACGGTTTTTGTTGGAATCATTACATATGTAAAGTCTTTCACGTTATGTAAATCACATCGATTCGGGAGTATGTAGTACAGCTGTATCGGGATAGGTGGCGGTAGGTGTTCCATATGATGTTTGAATATACTAGTCCTATTTTTTTCCCTAAATCGATTATTGATATACTAATATTATTTTAAATTAAAACTGGTATTATTAGTTTATATATTTAATAATACCAGGGTAACAATAAATAAGGTTCGTTAAGTTATTCGACACATACACTTTGATTATTGGTCAAAGAGGTGTTTATGTCCTGTACAAGCTCTAATCACTGGATAACTATCACCTTGTTATAACGCTTGTATAGTGATTTTTTATTAGTAAGGCTGTCCTTTTAATAGATCGGTAAGATAAGGCTAAACGTCAATTAAAATTGTAATATAATATGAATGTTAATAGAATAAATTCGCTTAATACAGTTATTTGATGATATAGCTGTTAAAAATTGTCCGTATTCTTATTCTCATATGGTAAATACATATTAATGATACGTTGTTATAGATTATTTTTACTATACTTTTTAATTTGAATAATGCAATACCATTCAAGTCATGTCGATTTTTAGATAGTTTTTGCTTTTGTTCTTGTACCAATAGACTCCTAGTTATATTATTTTGCTATTGCGTAAAATTTACGAGAGACACATACAATGGCAATTGTATGCGTTCCCTAAACAGCCCTCCAGTCCTAGCCACAATGAAAATTACCGTATCACAGAAGCATGCTCAGTTTCTGATTTAATTTCACGAGTTTATCGTGTTGCGTTTGAATAATTTTACAGTAACAGTTTATTACTGGGTTCCGTTTCAGTACTGTAAAATATTTAAATAATTTAACAAAAATCATGAAACAATTATTACTAAGTAGTCTTTACATACGTAAAAAACGATTTTATGTCCTTAAATTATAAACCAGGTAGTATATTTTGAAATTATTAACTTTAGATTTCTTTTCGGCCAAAAATAAAGTTTTGCCTGTGCTTGATAACACAATTTTTCTGTTTTATTGTGGCAATTATGTGTGTGTTTAAACCTAACCTTATCTATCTAAACTAATATACACTGGTGTTGGAGGTCTTCCGTAAGGGGGCGTCCATAAATTACGTGAGGTGTTTTTTTAAATTTTCTGTACCTCCCTCCCCCCCTGGTGAGATGTCGTGAGATTTTATTCAACCCCCTCCCCCATCCCCCAATCTCAATTAAAACATGATTTTAAAAAAGTTTACTAATTTTAATAAGCAACAGAAAAACCATCTCTGTACATATTTTTGTTATTAAATTTAATTGCATAAGGGTACATTGTGTCGAATTTTATGGGTCATTGGGTATCGGTGCCTGGTGCGAACGCGTGGGAAATTCGGGAATGGGGTTGAATTTAATGATTGTAATGAATAGAAATTAGGGAATAAATTTAACGATACAGCTGTAATATTTTGCTATAGTAATATTTGCTTTAAAATTTGTCACAACTCAAGTAAAGGTTATAATAACTATACATGACTGTTTGTAATTGTTGCGTCCGTAGGACTAGTTTATAAAGATTATTGTGTTTGATTCCCAAGAAAATAAATTTATGAAACAAAAGTCTTTGCGTTATAAAGGTTTGCGTTCGTGTACTATTTTTGTTTATTACCATGGAGTTATTGCTGATTACATAAAAATGGTGCAATGAAATAGAGTCTGAAATGTGTCTAAAATAAAGTGCAGCTTCTATTTAAATATTTAACAACATTGTCTGTATTAAGTTAAATCCTTCAAATAAAACTTTTTACACAGTCGCTGACCACAACTACTGTACACACAAAACGTCGAGGAAAATTTTAGTAATTTAGCTTTTAAAATTAAATTTTTGAAACTAGGCGATCAATATTTAGTAGGTAAGTACATTATTCATCAAAAAGTAAATTCTCTTTGTCTATTTCACATTCAATCTAAATTATATGTTATCCTTATTAAACTTCCGTTGTACCAAGCCGTAAACTCTAGTATTTCTCAGAATCATATAAGGCAGCATTAAATCAACTTGCCCGATTTGGTCAGAGCTATGAGGGTCACTTCACACCTTGAACTTAACCGTGCTCAGACGCAACGAACGATTTATGGTGTCAATTAGTCTTACGTGTATTGTTATGGTGGTGTAATGTATTTTTATAAATCAAAAAGATATGTTTCGACGAATCTATCGACATTCATGCATCGGGAAACGACTTGTCATTATTTATTTTTTATGTACATTAATCAAAAATTGATGTTTGTTTTGGGAAGCATGGACCACCAAACTGGTCAAAGAGAAGGTTCGAATTCTTCGCGATTTTAACTGATTGAACGGTTCTTATCCGGAGCTGGATATATTCGGTAGTAGGCTGATCGGTTTTAGAGAAAGCATTGTTGGGTGCCTATCTCGAACCTAATTCGCTGTTTTGCTGATGATTTTTTTTTCTGCTTTACCAACAATTTCTGGTGACTTTGTTTGTATGCTTATTTCATCTAGTAAATATTGTTTTATTTTTTTTGTATCACTTATGTTTACTCCAATTGTCATACATTTTAGATGAAATATTTTGTAAAATATGCCGTAGATTTAGTACTATGTATGATGTTGTAAACTTTAATAAATAAATAAAAATAAAGCCACCGTCTGTTCCGCATTATAAGGATTATCTATAGGTGTTGGAAATTAAGTATTCAACTTCTCAATTGATGCGATGTTACTTATCAAAAGATGTTTTAACTTTCCATTTTCCAAATCGCCTACGTATATAAACGAAAATTACCCTTAAAGTAGCCTAACGGAAGTGGTAATGTAATATCCATTACAAAGAGCACAGCTGCTCAGCATACATTAATTTTATCTTTAAAAAGTGACTTTCCCTAAAGCAGTCAAATTGAGGACAAAGTGGCCCAAGTGGGCTTCAGTTATATTAAAAAAGTTATGTCGCATACCGTTTGTCGTCGCTTGGGTTAATTTTTTTAATAGTGATTAAAATCATCTAAATAATTAATACATTTGATCAATAGATTTCACATATAATGTTTTTTTTATAAACTATATTTCTGTCGTATTTTATAGTTACCTGTTTAAATTTGTGTTCTATATTTTACAAATATTTTACAGCAAAAATTACCTAAAATGTGAGTAAAATATAGAACACAAATTTAAACAGGTAACTATAAAATACAAAAGAAATATAGTTTAAAAAAAAACATCTAATGTAATATGTAAAAAAAAAAGCTAGCTTATTTATGATTCCGAAAGTTTATGTATAAAGTTATTGGGTTAATTTGTAACCCTTCAGCCCTTTTTATTTCATTAAATTAAGGTAAAGTTTTAATATGGGTCAGGCACATTTTTTACATAAATAATTTGTGTTCTACCAATCTGAAGTAATACTTCCTTGGGAATCGAATATTTGGTTTCATATCAACAAAGACTAATGCCACAGCGCTAATTCCTAGACAGTTAATTTTTTTAGTTAAGAGTTAAATAACATGAACATTAATCAAACACTAAAAAATACAAGTCGAATTCTAAGTCTATATGGTTTTTTGAAGTCGGTTCAAAATCTTTATATATACGTTTATAAATCTACGACATATCAATTAATAATACATAATATAACAAGAATCCAAGACACTATGTTCTATTGTTTGGCTCACCTCACTAAAATAATAAAATAATGCTATAACATTTCGTTTAAAATTAAATCTTCTTAATAACATGTTTTATAAACTTTTTAATTTATAGCCTACTGGTGATAAACTATAGTTACGATTTTTTTATTGCTACTTTTAAAGTGATTTCGAGGAATAAAACAACAAATTATTGTATACAGTTTTTATTGGTTTTTCTTGTAAATAGGTTAGTATTAATATGTTTGATAATTGTACGTATAATAAGCATAAATTGTTTGTCTTGTTATGAATACGTTATTGTTATTTATATACACATGATAATTAAAAATGTTTCTAAAGTTATGAAACTTTTAGTACATGTTTTAATAATATGTCATAGGAAAAAAATTCAATAGTAATTTGGGACTTATAGCAATTAAAACTACCCATAAACATTTTATTAATAACCTCGTAAGTTAAGAATTTAGTAAATTTTGCTTACTTGACGAAAGCCATAAACCTAAATTTAAACACACTTATCTATAAATATAGGAATGAATTATAAACATTTAGTGTAATTACTATTATATTATGCATTAATATAATAATTACAATTGATCACTCATTGTACTATTCAAAAAAATTGGGTATTTACTAATCGTTTAAGATAAATAAATCTAACCTTGACCCGGATAATGATATAGCTCGTAATATGCATTAAATTTAAAAGATAAATTCAAGTTTAAAATATACAATGAGTGCCTTATCTAATAAAAAGAACTTGAGAACTATACTTGTAGTATAATTTGAAGTCCATTCATAAATCACAACACACAATAATATCACAATATAACCTATTACCTACACTTAGTATCAATTTCATATAGGCCGCTTCAAGGTCTATAAAACTGTAGACTGAGCAATTATCCTACATTTTAATTATGTCCGTAGGTAAGTTCAACCTAACTCTAAAAAGTACATAAAATGCATTGTATTGAGCAACTAAAGCTTATCACTACCTTATCATTTAACTTTTAAAGATATTTAAGAGTTTTGTCTTAATGTTCAAAAGGGTTGTGATGGATCTCTTCACTTTCTTCTTTGGTGTTCTTTCGGGCCGCAGGAAGGGCTCTGAATGCCACTTTTGCATTGGTGTCTGACACGGTGACTGATCTTCTTTACCAACTTGGTATTTGTACTCCTTGACTACTTTTTCTTCGTTTGGATCGTACCGATATAGAACTGAGTATGTCCTTTTTACTTTCTTTGGCATCCGAGGGTTGTTAGCTGCCCTTTCGCTCTTACATCTTTTTACCTTATTACGCCCATAGTAGTCTTCATACCTGTCAGCATCTACATAAATGATGCGCTTGCCCAGTGCTTGCTCTCGTTCTTTTTTCAGACTCTTCCAAGAGGCAATCACTGATTCTCGCCGAAATGTCTTATTTGGATTGTGACGACTGATCATATACGGCTGTTCGTCTTGAATATTTGACGTATCTTTCAACGGCGATCCCCTGGGACTCTGGCTATATTCGACCTCATAATCGTCTCGGGAAATCTGTAATAAAAAAGGTCCACTATTAATAAAATATTCTATGTGTCTCATAAATTAATTAATCTCAAACAGCTGTCCCATAAACTACGTCAGTGATCTTAGGGATTATTTTAAGTACCAATATCGTAAATATCGTACGTGCAAGGGCGCGTTAGGTCGGTATTGCTGTCCTTATCTTTTGTTACTAAATAAATCAGCTAACTCTGTTTATGTCGTCATGTGAGCCCTTCGAATGGTGCCCACATGTCTGTTACCACCTGTCGGGCTAACCAACTAGTCGACAACACTGGAGGCGTTGGCAATTGTTGGCTATTTAATAATATTCGACTGTCTCGGAACATTGTTACGAAAACAAAAGATCTTATTGATGATTCCTTGAACTAAAGGTTATAAGCGGTACTACGTCATGAGTTGAAAATAACATCAGGCTCAGAGGTTGAGAAAGACTGAACGATGCGTTATTAAAAATGTCACCGGTTTAAAGCTTTGAAGCAGTAAAAGCTTTCAAATTAATGACTTTTATAATACGGTGACTGTTTCGTAACTAACATAGTAATCCCCTTTTAATGTAATGCTTGTGTAACATATTGTATGTTTTCACGAATATATGCAATGCTATAACGGTTTAAGAATGGGTCAGGCGAAAATAGATACGACGCTACAGCAGTTTATTGGAAAACGTTAAAGATGGAACGTTTGCTTAATGTGGAACTACCGTTCTATTTTAATTCAAAATATTTAGATTCTATTTTCAAAATTGCACAATAATAAAATAGTTGTGCTAATTACGGACTTTTGTTACGTTATTCAGGTTACGGCTGTCGTTTGTAATTTGTTTAAATTATCTTTGCCCGAATTCTTAAAGAAATTGATACATCTTGCGGTAAGATATTTCAATGTCCGCCGCTTTTGACACGACAAATCCGCCTCGATGCTTGTTTTGACAGAACGCGTTTTGTAACATTATTTTTAATGATTTCGTAAAAAAGGTGCAGTGTCGCGAATTTAGGTCGTTACAAGAAATGGGTCAGGCTGAAATAGTTTTTTCTATTAGCAATGTTAGTTAACACTGAGCAATTAAACAAGATTATGTTGTGAGAATGTAGGTTACGAAATATTTGTAGTTTTTAATGTTTGCTTCGTAATTATAAATACGACATCATCTTGAAAAACCTGTTATATAATATGTCTTTTAAACCCACTGTTGTTTTTGTAAATCCAACGAAAGCAATCGTGCCAATCATACATCATTTAAACAGCTTTCATAACCTCTACTGTGTATTATCTTTACATTCTAATATAATCAAATGCAGGTTCTTCAATTATTGACGTTCTTTTACTAAACATTATGATATTAGGGATTTATAACCTATTTTAAAGTTAACTGAAATTAATGTAGCTATCTTTGTTCCAGGTAATATCTAAAACTAGTCAAATCCGGTGAGCCGTATCCATACAAAGACATCGTGTTTGCGATTTTGTGTTCGTGTGGTAATATTTCGTTAAATACGCCTAGTATTTCTGTCCTAAGCGTTTGTGTTATTTGTGGAGGTTATTAAAATACGAAGGTAATACTAGGATATATTTGACATGGGTTAATTTTACACGTTCATAAAGTCATACTGAATTATCGAAGGTTACGTATGTGTAATAATAAATCGGGATAATTTTAGTTGTGTTGTAGTTAAGTCGCGTAACCCTGTGATGGAGTATTCGGCGTTTGTTTCCTTAATTTAAGGATACTCTAACATATATACTTAGTTGAGAATGCTTGCGGCATAAAATATATCTTTTAATTCTGATGTGTCCCCATAAAACCTGCTTTTACAATTGGTTAGAACTTAGAAGTAATAAAGAATGAAATAATGGCAAAAAATACTAAAAAATTTACCGTTAGCATAAATCGTTGCATTATTTTTTCCTACAAATGTACAGCTATTTCGTCTTGCGCTAGATACATTACTTTTAAAATTTGATTTTAGCTTAAACAATTTTTACTTAAATAATTCAAAGGAATATTTCCTTACGGTTAAATTTCGTATCTGATACACCAAACACGTTTATATATTATTTAAAAAAACACCATTAGAAATAATTAATTAGACGATTCTGTTTACGTGTGTGACCTTTCTCAATTGTAAAATCGATCTAGTACACGAAATATTCGTATTGAACTATTTTCGTTTTCAGTTAGGTGTTATTTTTGGAGTTTCCTATGAAGGTTAATAACCGATATAGGTTGGCGCGAGTTTGATGTTATACATAAAACGTATTATCGATCATTTTCCCAATCATGTTCGTGCCCATATGTGTATTTTTTCTGTGGGCAACTTCGTATGGTAAAAGATAACATCCACCCTCTAGGTGAGGGGTACCGGGTTCGATTCCCGGTTCGAGGGCAAGTTTTAAATTAATTTAAATTTGTTCTCGGCCTTTGGGAGGGTTGTGCGGTACCAGGCGAGAGCCTAAACCGTACATGGAGGACACGGTCGAATTTCTAAAGACAAGCACGAATTATAAAAAATCCTATACTTGACGCTGGCTAATGCACAAATCGTGCCAGAGCCATAAAAAAAATTAAAAAAAAAAGCCACCCTTGCGTTTGAGAGAAAAACCCAAGAACAAAACAGTATTTTACATATAGACCGTGATCAATGGACACTGAGCCATACGGGCTGGCTAGAAACCTAATCATAACCGATAACAATATATTATTATATATATATATATAATTTAACTCTGGTTTTCGTAAACGATGCGTAGGTATACTTTATATTGGAACGTGTGACTAACGTGCCTACGTGCTTAAAGTATGACTAACAGCTATACTCAAAGTCTTTAATTAAATTTAATCTAACGTTAAAACACCTTCTTCTGTTTACAATTGAATTGGATCTTTATTAAATGACTAAAGCTTAACTAACGACTTTGAAGTTTGAGTATGTAAATACTTAATACTAATAGCACAATTTAAATCAAGCTATAGGTCAATGAACTCTTGATATCCTTGAAATTGATTGTATGAATTGATTGAAAAATTTGCATAAATTTATTGTAAGTCATTTATCTAGATTGATTTATACCCGATATTTTTTTGAGTAATTAGAAATAAATAAAAAACATCTATTGTTTAGTTGTCTAAGGTTATTTTTTGTCAATAATGAGTTTTAACTTTTTATTACATGCGTTGGTTCGACATGTTAATAATAGTTTTAATGCTTAAATAAAAAAAAATTGCCGCAATATCTTTATAAACTCCGTTTTCTTCAAACAAAATACAATTGTTTGTATATTTTTTATTAATTTCCATATGAGAAATAATATAATTTATTCTGACTAAAAAATCTGTGTCGATTATTTTAAAGCTGTCACTCTTATCTATTAATCTCTACTTTCGAAACTATAAACCAGTGTAGGGAGAGTTGACTAACTGGTAATTTACATCAGAGAAATGTTCTCATTTTGAGGCTTCTTTAAACTTTTTAACAAGTGTAGAATTAGGCGATAAGTGTCACTAATCATAGATATTCAAAAGCATACATTTTCCTTAAAGAGAGGTTCAAATATATAAAATATGTGTATTTTGAAATATTAATAAATTTACTTTTTAGTTCTCAAAGGAGTTCATAGACCCGCAATCATCTAAGGGTTGAAGTGTGACGGATTTCTGTGTATATTTCTATTGAGTAGAAACTTATAGTTCGTCAATGTTGAATATAAAATCTTTGAATTTATTACACCTCTACGAAGTTATTCGTGCTTGGAAGCTTGTTAAATATAGCGGTTTGATATTAGGTATAAATGTATTATTTTTTGTTCTTATTTCATGTTGCCAATTATGAAAATATGAAACCTTTGTGAACTTATTCTCGATCAGTGAAAGTTGTTTAATTCGCCAACCAGTGAACATTATGATCGAAGTATTGATAAAATAAAAACAATAGATAATTTGATACTTTCTATATTAGAATTGTTTGCTTTTGCCATTCTTTTATTTCTAAATTATTAATGTCTAGGAATCGGAAATTCAGAATATGATCCAAGTTAATTAAAATGTTATATTTCAATCGGTAATAGATTACCGTAAATAATTTCTTTATCGATCATAGTATAAAAAGTTTTTACAAGGTTATATTTGATCACGATTTGAAGGGCACGGCTAACTGATTGATATACACAAATCAGACAAGTGAACCTGTCAAAAGTGCAATAAATGTTTACATTGAGCTAAATAAACAAAAATTCTTTTAACACAATCTTAATTCCTTTAGAGTTTCAGTTGATATTATATTAGACTTAATTTAAATTCTAAGTACCCAAGAGGCTTTGTAATCAAATTAAAAAAAAAATTGAATTGGTCGCTTTCCAATAGAGTGAGACGATCCTAGTTTGAGTTTCAGAATAAAAAGGTTCAGATCAAATAACTGAGATGTCCTACTACTTAGCTCATAAAAGGAGGGTGACTTTAGGTATGGAACTTTACTTCTAAACATTGAAAGTTCACTTGAAACTTACCACACTCTCCCAACTGCCTCCCAAGATAGTTTTGTCCAACATTATCACAACACTGTTTTGATATCACGCCAAATTACGAAACGTATGGAGTAATCAAATGAAAACGGGATAGACACGTTGTCGCTGGCTAGCCGTGGATATTGGCACTGTGTTCACTCCAAGCTTTCCTGAACGACTGAACTGAAATCATTGCAGCGAAAATATTTATAGGTCGCCTGAGGGCGGATTTCAGGAAGATGTTACTTCCACTTAGCGTGTAGTCATTTCGTTCGGGGAATACTATATATACCTAGCTTTCTTCTCAACTTAAATACCACATTTCGCGATAGATGAAATAATCATTGTCCTTATTCGAAGCTTAAGAATCCCGATTTTCTTTTAAAATTTCAAAATATCAATACTGTAATAAAATATTTTTTTCTTAAATACGGAATACGGAATAATTGTAATCTAGTCAACTCAGGGGCTCGTAATTAGATAAATTTTGTCACAACCATATTTAACCATGAATAAGGTTTTATTATTATTATATTAGAATGAGGTCAGAATTGACAAAAGCTCTTGTTCTCTTGAGCATAAATTTAATACACAATATTATATTTAGGAAAATATATTAATTTCATTAACTATATTTGGACTCTTTTTTTTCTGAACAAAAAAACTATTGTTTTAGGACGTTGAACGTTGAAGTAGGTCAACGCTGGTTGCGTAATACCATCACTCGAATTTGTCCACATTCATCGGTGAATATGTAATTTAATTTCTTTCAGATCTTTTCTGATACAATATTACAAGGAAGGTCTCCTGCGTCGTTACAATAAAAGGAATAGTGTCAGTCAGCAGTATTTAAATTAAACTTTAACATATCGATACATTAAACTAAATTCATCTTTCTACGTGTTTATATCATCCATCATAATGTCGTATATCTATCAGAATAATTTTAATTTTAATTTCTTATAATACATATTAAGTATGCATAATAATGCCATTAACTTAATTAATAAAAAAGCAATACACCAAACTTACGCATCTTTCCATGCAGTAGAATTTCAGTTCGTTCTATGAATTTCACGTTGAAAAAAGCTTTTTACAGGAATTTATGCGTTGCTAGCACAAATTGGGTCAGTTCCCCGCAACAGGCCATTATGAGCCTGCCTCATTATCCTTTGTTTATAAATACAGACTAGATTGGGCCTGCATTTCCATTTTACAACCAGGTTAAGGAGTGCATCAGTGCACTCGAAAACGCTGACGTCAACGAGTCAATGACATTATTGGTTACAAGCGTTCATTGCCCATTAATAGATTAATTCGTTTAGGGTTGTCGGAATAACGTTGAATAAACGAAGATTTTCTTCAGCAGCGTTGGCCTAGTGACTTCAGCATGCGACTCTCATCCCTGAGGTTCGAATCCCGGCTCTGCAACAATGGACTTTCTTTTTATATGCGCATTTAACATTCTCTCGAACGGTGAAAACATCGTGAGGAAACCATTGCCTTAGACCAAAAAAGTCGACTAGTGTGAGGCACAGGAGGCTGATCACCTACTTGCCTATTAGATTAACAAATGATCATGATTTATTTATTATTAATATTTTGGTTTGAACATTTTCTTTTCTTTAGACAAAGATTTCGGTAGCTTTCGGTAACGAGCTTTTTCTACCTTTTACATTCAAAATACAGCTAACAAATTGTTATAGAGACCTCTCATTATTATCATATATTTTTTTATTCTTATATAAATTACTTTTTGATATATTGTACAGTTGTAGTCACGTTAAAAGACTACTTAGTAGCAACGAACAGGGTATAATATCACTCACCAACTTACAACTAAAATAATGTTTCTACGTACCTAACAAATTGACATTTTAATAAATTCAAATTATATTTATCGATATTCTTACAGCCCTCAAATTGTTTGCATATAGCGGCCAGTAATCACTAATGTTAAATAGTACGAGCAAGCAATTTGTGTGATTTATGAATAATGATACTAAATATAATATCGTTTACTTGAACAAGATAAGTTGTAAATTGAATTGTATCAAACCTACGGGGAAGATAAATGTAAATAATATTAATGATATGATATATATAATATATATATATTATATACGTATCCAAAAGTTTTCTAGACTTGAAGAATATAAGATATAGATATATGATGCCCTTTTTGTTGACTTTTGCCTTGTATTAAATGCGTTTTAAATTATTCGTGTGCATACTACAATTAAATGAAATTCCAACTATTGTACTTTCCTAGGTTTTCCCTATTGTAAAACATAGCCGATATCTTTGATAATAAAATAATTTACGTGAAAACACTTCTGTAGTTAACGTTGATTTATTACAGCGATAATAAAATAGGAATTTCCAGAAAATTGCATTAATAGGTTTAAATTTTGTTGATAAAAATAGTTTATTTTAATGCTATTTCAAAACAGATATTCTATGGAGGCAGCGTTTAATCCACTATTGCTCTATATCTGAAAAAATCCATTCTTTCCTACTACTTATTAAATTCCAATATAGCCCATAGGGAAATCAATACTTTAGTGTAAATAAAACTTTCCTACTAACTGGTTTTATTTGTTTACATAAATCCTCCCGTCATAACGCAAGTTGCCGGCCGTTGTTCTCAGAACATTGTGTATGAAATGTACTGTAAATAGTGCGAGTGTTGATGTTCCTTTGTGATTTATGTTGCCCTGGTACTTATAGCTCCTTCGTCTTACTGCGTAACGCCGGCCCAACCTCAAATATGTGTCTTCCAGTTTACTCGGATGATACATGTTCTTCTGATATTTTTAAATTACAAATTTTATTAATTTAATAAAAAAAAGGGTGCGTGTACTTATGTACGCGCGTAAGAAGTTATACTTCTTTGGCATTATTAAAAATAGTTTTTGATTGCATGCAAATAATTAATTACAATTAAATAATCAAAGACTGGAAAAGGAGTCATTAAAGTCAATAAAGTTCAGTTTACATTTGAAAAATTAATTAAATAAATATTTATTATTATTCTCTTACATTAAACAAATAAAACACTATTTATCTTTAAAACATTTTTATTTCATTATACTATTTATTTTTAAGTGACTGTCTTCATCAGAATTTCGGTTTGTAATTTTAAATTAATCATTACTTGGTTGTGCATCTACGAGGCTTCTCCAAAACTAAAACTACTACTTGCTTTCTGCAACAAATAAGAGAATATTAATTTAAGCTCTGTCCATGCAAAACTTAAATTTTTTTATAATTCACATTATAAATTTTTTAACACATTTATATTAATATAATTATATAAATGTGTTAATAATATAATTTGTAGCACATGCTACAGACCTGGATAGCAACTTTCTTTTATTCTATTTAGAGATAGAGATAATTTAAATATAATACCGGTGTCTTCCTTGTAGGTTTCTTTGGAGTTGTTTGGGGATTCTTGTTGTTCAGTTCGACATGATTTTCTTTAACCTTTCTTTAATCCTACAAAATAATGAAATTGTAAATATGTTGTCACTGTTGTGCACACCTTTGTTTGGCTTTTTTAGTATTCAAGTTATGTCAAAACTGATTTATTACCTTGTCATTGTTGGCTTTTGGGATATCAATTGTTTCCAAAATGATTTTATTTGTAATATCCTGAAATATATAAATAACATCTATTAATTTAAGTATCATGGTGAGTGGTTCGCACTCAGGTATTAAGGTGTATTATACCCACTGTCCATTATAAGTGGGAATGGGCTCACTTCTGGCTGGACAGAGTTTCGGTACTACAAGTGCAACATGGATGTTTTGAGGTATTACAATATCTCTAACTACCTGTAGGGGAATAAAGTACTGTTGTGAGCATATGCCTATGCTTGAAAGGTTGAACCTTGAACATTACCATACATCATATTTATAATTAACATTCCTACCTCGACACCATCACAATCAAATTCATTGAAATCTACTTCAAACCGTTGCGGTATCATCTCTGCCATATCCATTGTGTCTCGAGAAGGTGATGGTGGCTTTGTTCCACCTCCAGTTTTAGATGTTTCACGGCGATAAGATGACAACTCTTTTTTTGTATTCAATTTAGTGCACTTCCACTGATTCATCAATTGTTTTTTGTCTCTTGTCCTTATATTTGCTAGATTAAATCTGAAAAATTACATGTTTTGATTAAATAATGTGGTCATTTTTTTGAGATGCAGGTACTTATTAAAATGTTTACTTCTCTGTTATATCGCTCCAAGCCTTCATTTTCTCCTTATTAGTATTCGTGCTTAAATCTTTGTTCTCAATTATTGATATATAGAATATTTCTAAAACGTTGCTGTAACAAACGCAATAAACATAAGCAATGAATAATGGTTCATGTTTCAGTTTTAATCAACAATAATACTCGATAATACCTACGGATAGTTAACCTCAATTGTATTGAAGCACTCAGGAAGGTTGGCACAGTTTTTTCACAAATATTTTATCATATTAATTAGTTTTGATTTAGATATTAAATTTAAATCACTTCTGATTATAATTCAGACGCACATATAAAATTCGCACTTGTATAATGAAAATAACTAGATACATAGATAATCTTTTATTTTAAACAATAATTCAAACTCCTATATTTGTTTAAAAGGTAAATGTCAATGTCAGATGTCAATTGTCATGGATATTCAAAATTCTTGTTAAGCTGCTAAGCTAAGAAATAGAATATGCGTGAAGTTAGCTTATATTCTATTTCTTTTGTAGATTGCGCACGCTATAATCACACTCCGAATTTTGTGTCATAGGTGCGCGCGCATCGTAAAATTTCACTCTCATCAAATTTTCATAACGCGCCTAAAGAAGTATAACTTCAAAAATTATATTAATTATTAAAAAGTTATAAATAACGCATAGAAAAATAAGTTAAATGTTACTGGATAGAATCTCCTTTCAAGACAAGCCAAGTATATTAATGAAAAAAATAATATATGATTAAAAAAATGGTGTTGATATTAAAATTAAAGCTTTGTCAGACATCATAAATAGTCAGTGGCCGCGTTAATATTCTGCTTAGAAACAGCACTATCATTAATTTTCAGGTTAAGGTTATACGGGCACCTGGGTTGGCCTTGAACTTTTCCCTATAAATACTCGGTTCTTAGTTGAAAAAGTATAAAAATAAATTACAAAGTACATATGTAGGTTGATTTTTATCTAGTTTCGGCGTAATATATTATGGAGCTTAAAAAAACTTAAGATTTTTTTTGATAGACAAACATACAACTCCACAGTTTTTAATAAACTCTCACCCACACTTGATACTCTTTCTATAAGCTTACTTATATACTACGGTAGTTAGTTAAGTTCTTAATAAAGAAATGACATTATAACAAATTAAAACACTCACAGCCCTTATATTATAAAGCATGGTCTATTGAAAGTACCGTTTTGGTAACCATAGTTGATACGATGTCTTTAAAATGGTTACTGTGCAAACATATACGGTATATTTAGTCCGCATATAAGGCCGTTTAGGTCACTAAAGACGAACTAGTAAAAATATGTTCTTCCGATATAGCAATTCTTTTCATATTAAAAAAGTTATTTATCTCGGTGTTGTGTCATGTTTTCCTAGTGAACAATATACTTTTTATTACAAGAAACCTTAATAAAGCTTTATTTATGGTTACATCACGAAAAAGGGCGGAAAAGCGACCGTTCGGTTTCCCTAATGAAACCAGAGCCCCGCCCTTTGTGATTCCTTTGATGAATCACTTTCACTTGCAACTCAATAAACAATTTTTAATAGCATGCTAGTAATAATCGTAGATAAGGACAAGGTAGATTCATTTCAATTAGAAAGTAAAAACAAATTAAAAATATTTTTTAACAGCTCTAAAATAGATATTAGTAATATTAATTAGGTTACTAGAATTATTTATATTATTAGTAGTTCCCTTAAAAATTACTTTAGCAATGGTCAAATGTTAAAACTAAAAGTTTAGTTGAATTACTTAACAGATCTCTCAATTTTCTCGTAAAAAATTTATTTATAAAATAAGCATGATTACAATATGTACTCTTATATTATGTATTTATCTGGTTATTTATCTTTGATTCGCACAGGCCGTAATCATCGTATTGTCATAACATGTCACATTGTTTACGTAAGGATGCGCACGCGCCGATAGCCATGCAGTCAGCAACGTGACGCAGGCGCTTCAAATAACATACTGACCTATTAACGAAAATATTTATCCTGTTTTGATAACCCTAGTAGAGTCTGCATTGATAACAAAAGTTAAAGTCAAAGTCACGTCTTAAGCTGTAAGCATTTTATACACGAAATTCTAATAAGCGTTACAAGAAAAATAAAATAGGATGAATAAGATGCAGTTAATCTAATCGGAGAGTCAATCAAGGAAACCCCATGCGTTCGTTATGAATGAGTGAGATAGAGAGATACTACTACTATAATATCTATAACATCATCAATTACTAGTGTCAAAGTATACTAGAAAAAATCTATATGTAGGTAAATATAATTATGTAAACCTATCGATTCGTGCACGTGAAAATTCTTAGAAACTTCATCCTTGATTTTTTGCTGTACGATTTTCATCTCTGACTTCACGCTGTTTTCAGCGAATTAGACAAGGAAAACAGATTCGTATGGCTGAAACTCGCGTGCGTTTTGTTCAAAATTTCTGTAAACCCTTCACAAAGATATTAATTAAGAGAGACATTCTGTTTTACTGATCACTTCTTTCTTAGTTAGCGCTTCAACTAGTAATAATATAGGAATTTAGAATGTCCCGGTTTTACGCATGTCCCTAACTATGAATTAAAGATACTTTTGCTTCATCCATTATTATTATTATGTTCATTGATAGGTTTTCATAAAACGATTATTATATATCAATCTTGGCGTTAAATTGTAATATCAATCCTATAATTTAAAAGTACAAATTGCCACTTTAGCAGCAGCTAGCAACGACTCGAATTAATTGCGACATTTTTCAGTTCACCGCAAAACTTGGTCAAGCCATTACGAGCAACATATAAATCGTGTGAGGGACGAAAATTTTATTGTCGTTTTATATTTTCTCGTAATACAGAAATGCTGAATGATTAAAAAGGAAAATATAAGTGTCGTAATATCAATTGAATGTACTGTTCATTGCTTATGTGATTAAGTTATAGAATTATCTAGAAAATAATTATTTTCGCATTTATAAATATAAAAAGTATCTACGTTATTTCTTTTTTCTGTTAGTTTTTACATTCATTTTTAATCACTATTAAAAGACTTCTTTAGATACAAAGCTTTGTTTGTAACTAACTTACATTATTGTTGTCATAATATATAAAAAAGTGTTGTTTTTTGAAACATTTACCAGGAATGTAGCTGCAGGCAGATACAAATGATGAAAATATTAGTACGGGCTAGTTGCTAGCAAAAAATTAAATCGCAAAGTTAATATCACATAACACTTGACCCTATTACATGCCAACTTGCTGTAATTCCGTCAACGCATTACGTTTTGCGTCTTACAGAATTTTTTTATCGACTAACAAAGCTCTTACATCTGTTTTCAGTTAGCCGTAAAAGTTTTGTGTGTCATGTAATTGGGAGAAATTCGTATTACTCAGTATGCAAAATGTTACGTGTTTTGGGATGACATTTTGATCCGTTTGAGATGGATTTGTGATGGTTATAAAGCGGAGTTAAAAACATTAAAATCATGTACAGATTGGAGTTCCGTGTTATTTTTACCGTAATAATAATTGCTATGTTTAGGTAATTTACATAAAATCGTAATACATCTAAAGCTTAGGAACCATACTATTGTAAACCGTAAAATTAATTTTATTAATTAAAATTAGTTTGCTAATTAATTCTTTAATATGTAAGGATATCACATAGTCAGTATATTTTTAAGTTGAATTTAACTGAATAATTAATAAAACATTACAACATATGACGTAGGGGCCATACAGCAATAAATTCTTAAGTCATAATTCCACGTACCTTTTACTTCACAAGGAAACGTAAGATGCGTTAAGCAAACAAAACCGCACTCATACTGTTTGTGTAATCTAATTTACAAACGAGAAGATCCAAGCTTACATGCCACAGTGTTCCATTTCTCCTAAAAGATTCCTAAAACGCCTTTAAAAGGATAATGATTAATGCCAGGACATAATTTATAATGGCATACAAAATTCAACTTCCTGACGTTTTTATGTGCAATTAGTACTTAATATTGACATATTTACATACCTTAAAAATTACTCGACCCAAATGCGTTTCGGGTCGGCACGATTAAGTTGCAATTAATTTCCGGGAAATCGATAAACCTCGAAATCGACATGTTAAAAATTTTACGATTTTTTCTACATTTCGGCAAGGATGCGGTCTTTCTTGGAATGGAGTTGTTGGTTAATATATTAAGGTTGCGTAAACACTTGCGATTTAACGATTTATTTAGCATTGATGTTTGCAGTAATTTCATAATATGGTTTAAAGAAATTGAGCTTGAAGGTTATTAATATTTACAATATTAATACTGAATAAGTGAATAATAAAAACTTGAAAGGCGGTAAGACATATACTTGTATATGTGCGTATGTTCAAGTTTAGGTCTGGAATCTACGCACTTGTTTGAATGATTAAAGTTTCCAGAATTGGTCTGTTAAAAGCCTTCGTGCCCTTGTATATAAAAATATTAATTAATAATGAACACATTTAATATTCTTTTTTAATTATTTTAAAATGTCATTAGTGCATTTAAAGTACATTTTGTTTAAAAAGAGGAAAATAAACGATAAGATAACATACCTCAGTCCTCAATGAATAACGTTTCATGTTGTAAATTACGCAATGTAACACGTGTGTGATAAAATTTAAAAGCGTGAATCACAATACTAGAATTAGTAGGTATTTCTATTTTTGTGATTGGGATTTACCCGGAACTACGTGGAGTAATCGTATTTGATATTCACCTGTGTCGTAGATTTTATACGATGAGAGTACCTACCTACTGAAAATCAGGTAATTTCATAAACTAGTTGATAAATTAAGCATAAACCGTAATGTTCTCGTGTGTGGCCGTCAACGGCGACTAATCTCGATTTAGTCTTATACACTGGTTATATTATAGCATAGACATTCATTTGAACTCTATTCCATCATTCTCATACTCCGTTACGGAAGTTCGATACCGCAGTACCATAAATAGCAATAGCGTTTTGGCGAGACCATGAGATCTGCAAAAATAATATTTCAATGAGATAGATAATATAAATGTATGGATTTTTTTGTATTATGGTTAAAACCTCCTTCACCGAGGAAGGCATGGCCCTTCCAACTTCGCTCACTCCAGTAAGATTCCATTCCATTCCATTCCTGTTAAAGCCAACAGCGTGATTCCGTAAAAAAATATCATAGTTTGTAATTGCTTTTTTGTATCCAAGACACATTCTTTTGAAAATTATTTATCTCACACAAAATTACATAACACAAATGTATGTCACACACACGTGGAGAAATGTCATCCTGATCGGTCGACATTATTTTGTGCCGAAAAATACCGCGAATTTTATTAGAAATGGCTGCGAAATGGCTCAATTTTTCATGTGTCTAGTTGACAACGACGTATCTCTGCGGGATTTTTTAATTAGAACCGGAAAGGGGTCACAAAGTGGGACTGAAAAGTAAAGTTACGCGTACTTACGATTTTGAACTCAAATATAATATACCTTCTAACTTAATATTTTTCAGTAAGTCTTGGTTTTTTTGAAGTGGAACTTCTTTAGGATCATGAGGGTAAAATTTTTACGGGTTAAACGCAGTAAAATGAGAGAGTGAGAAGGGCGAAATACCTTATAGAAATTCTATTTTTAAAATTTAAATTTCGCAATGACAATTTATGAAATATTAGTATTTTATGCAAAATAATTTATTGAAATCTCAAATGACGAATTGTAAATTAAAATGCGACGTAATTTTACTATAGAAGAAATAAATTTAAAAAATTAAATTTAAAATTTGTATTAATTTTCGACACTTAATATTTTAATGACAATTACATTTATTAAATTCTTAACATAACTTCTTTTTTCCCTCCCTCTAAGTCTCGGAAATCTAAAGGTATAGATTTGTATAAATATGAACAAGATTTAAAAATTAGTGTCAAAGAACATGTGTACTTTGTACGCACGCACTTTTTTTATTTCATCTACCAAAAAAGAACTTGTTCATAGTAGCGCCTCCTACTTCAAAAACTAAATACACATATTTAATGTAATGTATTTTTAAATCGTCAGATAATAATCTATTCTAAAGCATCGCTCCTTTTCGCATTCCCGAAGGTCTCATCTGTCGCGGTTTTGATTTTCCTGACCTCATTTTTACCGTCAAAATAAACGGATAAATTACCGTATTCACGGAATTCGCAATTAATAGCTGAAAATAACGGTCATTGTGTAAGCTCTGTTTAGTTTTCTAACGGTTCGCTTCGTTCACCTTTGATGAAGATAATAAAATTTATTCAAGTATAAATATTACTACTTTTATATCTTATTTAAAAAGACAACTTATTTTATATTAATAATTTCTTGCAATTCTGAATAGTTACGAGATTTTTTGTTTCATAGTGACACACTAAGTGATGTTCGCGGCTCTTAGATATTCCACGAATAATTGCCACGCTTGTGAGATGCGCACGGTGTTCCTAATCTAATATATAAAATTCTCGTGTCGCGGTGTTTGTAGTTAAACTCCTCCGAAACGGCTTGACCAATTCTCATGAAATTTTGTGTGCATATTGGGTATGTCTGAGAATCGGACAACATCTATTGTTCATCCCCCTAAATCTTAAGGGTAGTCCACCCCAAAACATAGTTTTTTTTAATTTTAGATATTTTTTTATGATACAGCATTAAAAAATACATACAACCCCTAATTTTCACCCCTCTAAGATCAACCTTTTTTTTAATATAAATGATATACATGGCAAAACGACGTTTGCCAGGTCAGCTAGTAAAATATAAATCCTTCTTGTCTATATAAGACTGGTTCAAAAATCAACGGCATATATCCCTTTAAAAAATAATAAAGAAACCAGATAAAATCTAATGCGCCAGGGTTTTTAGAGCTGTAATAATACAATAAATACAATATGTATGCGGACCAATGATAAAAATACTGTTCCTTTTTTGAATTACAATCGGAAGTGTATGTCAAGGTGAAGGAAGATGCCGGAAATGTTTCAGGGTAAGCAATGTTTGGTCTAACAATTGATTTATCAGCCGTTCTTTTGTTTACGTTTGTTTATCTCGCGCGCATCATTGAGATTTTTACAGATCTAGCCGGAAATATACACATAGAACCTTGTGTTACGTGTAATAATACTATTTGAGATAATTAAATATTGTAATGTGAGGTTGCATTATCACCCAAGGAGGGTCAAATCATTTCTTTGTATGGAGTTGGGATTTTCTTTTAATCAAACGTTTAATGTTTCTCATAATGTATATTGACATATGTACAGTAGGTACTTATACAAGCACATATTTAATAATATGAATGCAAAAAATTGGTTTTGTTAGTTAGTTCTGATACATATTTGGTGTTAACTACACATAAAAATTGATTTTAAACTAACAAAATTTTAATGTTTGTTCATGTTTTTCCTTATTATGTTTCTCCCAAACGTAACGGAACTTCGGTAAACTTGCAAATCCAAGTGTAAAATTATTAGTTGCCCACGCGCAGTAAATCTGGTTTATAACTTGTCAGAGATTACAAAATTTACAATTTAGTACCATTGACGATTTAATCAATATTCTAGAATGCAATAGGAATTATGGAACGGCATACTTGCATGTCAAAATGCTAAAATTTATTTTTCTACTTACCAGGGTCTGTGAGGTTAGGCCCGACTCTCCGATCATTATTTTGTTTCGCGAATGCGTTGGATTGTTTCATTTTTTTTAATAATTTCATTTATATGAAATTAAAATATTTACCAATTCTTGAAAGGCCGGCAACGCACTCTGGCATTGAGAGTGTCCATGGGCCGGTATCACTTAACATCAGGTGAGCCTCCTGACCGTTTGCCTATAAAAAATAAATATATAGCTTACACATAGTACTACCAGTTTTATCTTTCTCGGTAAATGGACTAACCATTAGTTCCTGAAATTAGTGCGTTTAACTAAACAAACCCTTCAACTTTTTAATATTAGAACAGATTTAAAAGTTTATGGTAAAACTTACATAAAATATATTTCTTTAAATTAATTTTACATAAGGAAAAATATATTCATGAATTTTGAGTACCGATACAGCATTTCGTAGAAACATTTTACAGTTTCGCTACGGATAATCTAATTTTCCTCACACGTTCCTGAAGTTATTACAGAACTATTGTTAATAATAATTCAAAGATGGCGACTTATGGGCAGTCTTCTTGGTATAAGTTTCTTGTGCCCTTATAAATTTTTTTATAACTCATCTACTACCTTAATCCAAAAATATTAATCGATTTTAATAACAACACACTATTACAAGTTCGTTTTAAAATTACTCTCAACTTCGTAACAGTTAGGTGTGTCCGTACCAGAATTAAATAAATAAAAATAAATCAGTGGCGCTACAACCTCTTTAGATCTTGGCCTCAGATTTCTGAATCTGTTTCATGATCATTTTTAAATATAATAGGCAAGTAGGTGATCAGCCTCCAGTGCCTGACACCAGCCGTCGACTTTTTGGGTCTAAGACATGTCGGTTTACTCACGATGTTTTCCTTCACCGTTCGAGCAAATGTTAAATGCGCACATAGAAAGAAAGTCCATTGGTGCACAGCCGGGGATCGAACCTACGACCTCAGGTATGATAGTCGCACGCTGAAGCCACTAGGCCAACACTGCCCGTTCCAGAATTGAGTGTCCTCTTTAAAATACCGTGAAAATTATCTCGGTGAAATGAATTGGAAATTATTGTTCAACCTATATTGTAAAGATTTCGACACGCCATTGACGTCATGCTGTCGTAACTCTATCCACGCTATGACATTCACCTAATTCGAGTATTGGTTATATCACTTCTAATTGATGATCACTTTTCAGCGATTAGTGTAAACATAATAAGAGAATTTAAAAACTGTTTCGTGCGTTCCCTATTTATTTTTCGGTGAGCTGTTTATTTGAGTAAACAAACATATCATAAATGCGTTTACTGTCTTAAACGATTTTCAATTTATTTGAAATTTAAGGCCGCAATGTTTTATTTATTGGTCAGGTAACAGAAGTTACATGTAACATAACTAAAAATAATGCTTACAAAAACGTTAATAATAAAGTACACAAGGATGCATTGTACAAATAAAGTAGATTTAAATATAAATATGAAAAAGAAAGCAAGCTTAGTTACAACACTCCCCTCAAAGTCCGGCAACGCATCCGACTATGCTAACTGGTTATAATTATTGCTACATCGCTACAAAAAGAGGATATTGAATACTATATATGCAATTACTATAGAAACTATAAACCCAACAGCAAAAAGAAAATTTCAACATAATTAATTTATAAGAATCCTAATAAACAATAATGGATGTTGGAAAAGGACCTACATTTGTGTCTGAATTCAATGAATACAAATTTGCGGCTACCGTCTAATAATGATTAAAACGTCAATCATTTTTGGCAGAGTTCGCAAACACTCATTACACGACTGACAAGTCGCCGATTGATCATTTCTCGGACTTGAACTTCTTGGAAAGTATTTCTTCCATGAGATTTAATATAGGAAATGACCTAATTAACTAGCTACTAATATCTTGTTCACATTTCATCTCTCATTTTATGGGATTATAAAATAGACGCGTTTGTATAAGGTGATAATTTTTTTAGTAATTGAAGGGCCAAGTTGGCTTGATAAACATAACGTCATTACTATTATTTGGTCAATACATACATAATATACAACAATTCTAAGATTTTTTAAGAGCAAATGTAACAAACAAACAATTACTGGAATTGATAATATTCAATGCGTAATTAATTCTAGAACTCTCCTGGCATTATGTGGCTTATGTGTTAATTAGGTGATTAATTATGTATACGATATATTGCATACTCAATAATAATACCTTTGTAGTACTTTGATAGTAGTAGTGATTACGTATTGTGCACGACGAAATTGTTCTTTGTTTAGTTTTTAATAAATAGTGTGATGCAACTGCGGGGGGCGGGGGCCGGGCGAGCGTGCGGTGTGCTATCGTCTCGTTCATTCACCTGAGGTCACTGACCACACTACACGCCGCTCGACACTGCTTCCGCAGCTGCACACTTTTTCGAAAATAGTATTTTATTTCTTCGCCTCGTCACCAACATTTTGGTCTTCGGCCGGATCTTTGAACATTTATAGACAATTAGTGAAGTGTGTAATCGTATAAAAGTGATTTGAATCGTGAAGTTTTGTGTGCAAGTGAATATTACAGTGAATCACGCGCACGCCCTGTGTTTCCTTTGTTCTCGGTTCTTATATGTTAGGTACTTTTATTGCGGAATGCACAGTGATTTATTTTATAGGTAAATTGCGTATTTCGTGAAATCTAATAGCTATTTAAAATTATTGTTCGTTTCGTTTTATTATTTAAATAGTTAATTAGTTATTTGTTTCGTTTCATCGAAGTACGTAATAAATATACCTGTTTAAGTGTTAGTGAGGTGAAAATAGTTACTATTATGGAATAAATAGCTATTAAATTATTGTTCGTTCGATTCGTTTTAAGTATTTAAATAAAATACTTGTTGAAATAGTTATTTGTTTCATACTGGTATTCATTATTTTTTTGTGATAGTGAACCTACCTACGTTAAAAGTGAATGTTAGTGATTAATTAATAGTTCGGGTTCGTTGTATATTTTGTGAAACTAAATGGACATTAAGTTATATTTATATAATATTAAAGTGTGTGTTTATGAAAATATTAGTGTGAATAATTTCGTGATTTAATTTTTACGTTGCGTATTGAAATAAAATAAAATAATAGTGCTCGAGTGCGGTATTACAATTATAAATAATAGTATTTTACTGTTGTGTTCGTACGTAATACGTAAATTATTTTCGTTTTCGTTTCGTAGTAACGAGTTCTTTTCAATAACTTGTTTGTGTAGTGAATAAAATTATATTTTTTGTGCGTTTGGGCGTGGCGTGTGTGTTGAGTGTGAGATTTCTTTTAAATTGATTAATTACTTTTTTTCTCCCAAACATGCCAATTACTAGGTCGCTCAGACGCCAGGCCGTAAAATGTGAATCGGCCCCAGTACATCCTACACATGAAGACGATAACTTAGCAAATCCGCAAGCGCCAGCTCCTGCATCAATGGCAGCCGTTCATAATCAATCAGAGAAGTCATTACACGAATACCCTAAGGCTCCTTCGGAGAAGCGATCGGTGATGAGCAAGAAGAGTGTGCAGCGGGCAGAGGCTTTAAAAAGATTAGCAGCTGCAAGAATAGAAGAGGCTTGCGCTAAGGCCGCTTTCGCTGAAGCTGAATTAGCGGCTATTGAAGCGCAGGGTAGTGAGCTGGATAGCTTGGCGGAAAATAAAGGCTTCAGAGAGAGAGATAGTTTAGTTAGAGATTGGTTGGATTCAAACGATCGTGATGCTCAAACAACTTCGAATCAGCAGCTCGATATTAAGACACTCGTATCTGCGCTTACTGAAGCCGCACGAGCGATGCAGAGCCCAAAAACGCTATTCGAATTACCAATTTTTAGCGGGGCAAGTAGTGAATGGTTAGCGTTTAGAGCAGCATATAATGAAACTAGCAGTAATTTCTCTAAATTGGAAAATTTGGTGCGGCTAAGAAGAAGCCTGAAAGGGGCAGCCAAGGAAGCTGCCATTTCTTTGTTTATAGCAGATGTGGAGCCTGGAGAGATTTTGTCACTCTTGGAAGCAAGATTTGGACGACCTGATGCATTAGTTATTATGGAGATAGACAAGATTAAACAACTTTCAAAACTTTCTGATAATCCTCGTGATATTTGTATTTTTTCAAGCAAGATAGTCAATATTGTTACAGTCATCAAGGCTTTAAAAAAGGAATGCTATTTGTTTAACCCGGAATCTGTGAGAGCTGTTGTGGAGAAGATGACACCGACTTTCAGGTATCGTTGGTATGACTACGCTGCGGGGCGACCTGAGGAAGAGGCGGATTTAGTTAAATTATCTTCTTTCTTTTCCCGCGAGGCGGACCTTTGCAGTCGGTATGCTCAAGTTGAAAATGTTAATCACTCGTCATCACAAAGAAGACCGTTTGTAACAAATGTGGCATCTACTACTGCAACACCTGGAACGTACATAACGCCAAAGAAACAGAGCTATGAATGTACTATCTGTCATCATTTACATCACATAAAAGACTGTAAACAGTTCATGGACTTGGAGAGTAAATGTAGATGGGAGAAGGCTAAAGATTTGAACCTGTGTTTTAGGTGTTTAGGACGTCGCAATCATCGTCATAGGTGTTCCTATAAGCCATGTGGGGTCGAAGGCTGCAATGCGTCTCATCATTCACTTCTGCATTATTCAGCGTCTCCCTTAGAGACGCCAATAGAACCAGCAGCAAAATCAGCTATTGTAGCTGCGACTCGACAGAAAGTGGGTAGAGCTTTATTGAAGATTGTGCCAGTAAGATTGAGAGGTCCCAAGGGGACCATGACTACATTTGCATTGCTTGATGAGGGGTCATCGGTCACTCTTATAGAGAAAGAAGTTGCTTCTGAGATTGGACTTACAGGTCCAGAAGAGTCTTTTATTATTGAAGGGGTAGCAGGAGCACGTACGGAGGCTTCCAGTTCAAGGAGAGTGAGTCTCTATATTAATGGTGTTCACATGTATAAGGAGCATAAAATAGAAGCACGAACAATAGATAGTTTGAATCTTAATCACCAATCGGTGGATGCAGATATGATAGAAGGTTGTGATCACCTTCTGGAAATAACCGAGGATCTTACATATGATCGAGGTACACCTACTCTTCTTATTGGCCAGGACAACTGGCATTTGATTATTTCGAGGAAGATAAGAAGTGGTGGGTGCAGAGATCCAGTTGCATCATTAACAGAATTAGGTTGGGTATTGCACGGGCCTACTAAGGGGTCTGGAAAAGTTAGTGTATTAAAGCTCGTAAATCATAGTGAAGAAGAAGATGAAAAGAATGAAAATAAATTAGAAGATTTGTTCAAACAGTTTTTAAGTATAGATTCACTAGGAATCGAACAAAAACGTCCAAAAAATGATCCAGAGGAACGCGCGTTGTCATTATTAAAGAGCTACAGCCACCGTCTTCCTGATGGACGTTTTAAATCGGGGTTGCTGTGGCGCAAAGAAGAACTGGAGTTACCAGAAAATAGAGAGAATGCTTTAAGAAGATTGATAGCGATTGAGAAGAAATTAGATAAAAACCCTAAGCAGAAGATGGAGTATAATGCTCAAATTGAGTATCTTTTAGAATGTGGCTATGCTGAGGAGGCCCTACCTTCGTCTCGTTCTGGCCGCACTTGGTACCTACCACATTCTGCTGTGATTAATCCATCAAAACCGAAACCGCGAATCGTTCTGGACGCTGCTGCTAAAACGAATGGGATATCCTTGAATGACATGTTACTTACCGGACCAGATCTGTTACATTCACTACCTGGAGGTTTGATGCGCTTTCGACAAAGACCAATTGCTGTGTCAGGAGATATTCGTGAAATGTTTCTTCAAATCAAAATCAGGACTGAGGACAGGGATGCATTGCGTCTTTTATGGCGAGGTGATAGACGCGAAAATGAACCTCAAGAATATCGTATGACAAGAGTGATTTTTGGCGCGGCGTCTTCACCTTGTACTGCCATTTATATTAAAAATCTAAATGCTGGAAAATATCGACGGGAGTACCCTGAAGCTGCAGATGCAATTTGTCGCAATCACTACATGGATGATTATCTCCAGAGTTTTGATTCTGTGAAAGAAGCTAAGCGTATAGCAAAAGAAGTCAGTTTTGTGCACCGTCAAGGTAAATTTCATTTACAAAAATGGGCGAGTAACAGACCTGAAGTTATATGTACCTCGAATAGGTATCATCGATGGTTTCGGGGATCCAATTTCTTATATTCTCCAAAAGAGACTTGGCCTAAGAGAAAAATAGAAGAGGCGGTAACTGAAGAAACTTCAGGAGAAGAGCGACTGTCAGTTGTCGATTGTTGTGCAAGAAATCGCCTAATCACTGGCTTGCCTGACGCATCCAGATTTTCGTCCTGGATGCGCCTAATAAGAATGACGGGGGGAGTTTTAAAGTTCATTATCTTATCCCACAGAACTCAAATTATTGCTTCGGTTCACGGGCGAATTTGGTGGCGTGGCAACGGCTGGCTGGTTGAGGGAAGATTACAGAGCTGGGAGTTCTGGTGCTCGTGGTGGATGGAACCCTGCCCAGAAATACGTGGCCTAGGGGAAGGGTCGTGTCGACTTTCCTGGGCAAAGATGGTGTCAGTCGCGTGGTCGAGGTGCAGACTAGGGCTGAAATCTTTAAAGACTTTCCAAGAAGATCATCGTGCTGCTGATAGAGAGTGCGCAGGTCGCACTGGGGGGAGAATGTGCACGACGAAATTGTTCTTTGTTTAGTTTTTAATAAATAGTGTGATGCAACTGCGGGGGGCGGGGGCCGGGCGAGCGTGCGGTGTGCTATCGTCTCGTTCATTCACCTGAGGTCACTGACCACACTACACGCCGCTCGACACTGCTTCCGCAGCTGCACACTTTTTCGAAAATAGTATTTTATTTCTTCGCCTCGTCACCAACACGTATTATAGATCAATTGTTCGAGGTTAGTAATTTACATGTCATTTGCTACAATGGTTCATACAAACATACACACGTGCTACAGGGCCGTCCATAGCAATACTTTTTATTGTCTATAGTGTCGGTTACTTATAGTATGTAAATAATTAGAAAAATTGCTTTAAATTTTTTATAGATAACTTTTCTATACAAATACATTAATTTTGCAATACAGATAAACACAATTTATTTAATGTTCTTATAACATCGTAACAAATATAAAGCCAGTCTCACTATGGTAATTTTTATTCAACGTAATACAAAACTTTTATAAAAGGTCAAAAAGTCGGAAAGCTCTAAGTTCTTAAAAGCTTTTCTTCATAAGTTACATTTTCGTTGGAACACTGCTGGGAAAATAGGTTTAACATAGGAAATATATCTTACAGCCCGTTCCCACTAGTCGAAAGTCGCATAAGACTAAAAGTCGAATGCTCTGGTCACCATACACTTTGTATGGAGCTGTTCACATTAGATGAGACGCGACTTTTAGTCGAATACGACTCAAAAAACCATCCGACGGGCCAGCGCCCGTCTTAAGACTAAAAGTCGCGTCGAATCATGCTCGCATAGGTGCCTGCTTGTTGCTGTTCACACTAGTCGTACGTCTTTACGACTCGAGCGCGTTGTTACCTCTCTCCCCGCCCCGCTTCCTAGACACACTTTCCTACACATTGCTTGCTCACTCCATTCGTGTTTTTTTGTTTGTTGTGTGAAAATGGAGAAAGAAATAAAAGCCGAAGAACTTATTCCATTAGTTGAGTCGATCTTTCTGTTAGGATTGGGTGCATCCAGTATTTTCTTGGAATTGAAATTTTTTTCAACTTTTTTAATTTTCTTCGTAAGTAGTAGAGCACAACATCGCGAATTCGCTACGTACTGAATGGCGCGAAACTACGATCTATACGACTCGCGACGCAGTGTGAACAGGGACATCAGACTTTCGACTTTTAGTCTTATGCGACTTTCGACTAGTGGGAACGGGCTGTTACGCTTCAGGTGGTCTTTTGATTAATGTTTTCAAAACTTCAAATGTTAGTCATCCCTTTATTGTATATTATACTTCTTTTCTTTATAGGTGGCGCTTGTAATATATGGAAATAGTTTACGAAATTATTCATTTCTCGGCAATTGAAACAAGACCGTGATTTAAATTACGTTTTATATATAAATATTATTTGTATGAAAACTTAAAGACAAAATATCTTGTTTGTGAATGTTGGCACTTAGAATGGAAGTTGATACTTAGTTGTTTCATACAAAATATTTAAAAAATCAATGAAACAGTAAGGCCGATGGGGTTAATTAATATATTCGATATTTTCGATTTGCTGTAATTTGATCACTATGTCTAATTGTCTAGTATATGTATATGAAAATAAGTTCACGGTCGCCTAAAAACAATTGACAAATAGGTTATGTTTTTGTGTTATAAAACATTAACGCGATAGTGTTTAGTTACTGTAGGGTGTCCCCTGGCTACCCGCCAAGCTCATTCGCGGAAAAATCGAATTTGGGGCAAAATCTTTGTTATACGAAACTGTCGTTGTTGCACACGTGGTATTTTAATATTAATAGGTATTAAATATTGTTTTGCGTGTAAGATTTTAAGTTGGAAATATACAATATACATATAGTAATGGGCCAGGGCAAGCTTTTTTAACAAAACAACAATGAAATTGTGTTATTTCTAATGCGATATTCATAAAAGTAGAACATATTTTTCTAGTTACCATTATTGTCTAAACAGTTGTAATTTGTCGGTCGTTTAGTGAATTTCCCACACAACTCGCTCATGAGCCACATTTTTATATACCTTATGATATCGCGTGTTCGGTGTCTGTCACCAATTTTCTAAAGTTGCAATCGAGTGGAATTCTTGCAATGATGTGTCGACGGTTCGTTGGCTTGCCATCTTCGGGAGACGCTCCAGATATGCTGACTTAGATTCTGTTACGGGAATTAGTTTTCATTTGTCGACCCTACTTTTCTTGCCAAGTAATATAATTTTTGTAAAAACCTATCCATGGAAACGTAAAGCATAGTAATAGGTTGGTAAAAGGATAGAAAGATTATGATTTAGCAGTCTTAGACCACACGAAGGCTCAATTAAAAAAATCCGTTAAGTATTTGAAGCGTATATAAGGAAATTTCCTTCGAATAGTTAGTCTTATAAGTTTGAACATATGCGTTAAGATTGTATATAAAAAGATTTATAGGTTTGAAGGCGATATAAAGTATACATTTTGCACTATTTACTAGACCAACAATGTCATTGAACCACAAGTACACAAACGAAATCTATTTCTATTGAAACGTTTCTATTTACGCTTCTACCCGAATCTGCGAATCCTGCGGTTTATAACGTTTAATCTTGGCACATTTTCTATGGTAATATGATTTATGAAACGTTTATAGTCTTTGGAATGGCTTTGGTGCTTGTTATCCAACAAGGCTACTAAATTTGTCACGTGTCAATGGATTCACTGTTCTATACTTTTAAAATATAATGGAATAAATTTAATAGTCAATGTTTATAATCTGTGGTGACAAAGATCTCGCGTGGCTATAAATTATTGTTTAATCATTTGATTCTATGTTATGACTAAAAGGTATACTTTTTATTTCTTCGGTACTGGTTTGATTTTTCTCTGAGTGCGTTTTAATAATAATTGCTACTTTTTTAAAACTAATAATTATTTCGTACAGTTGAATTTTCTCATGAATGGAAGAACAAGTATTCGTAACGAAAGTTTTGAATTTCGAATCCCAATAAAGAACTAGCAAAGGTCTCGTGCATTAAGTTGGCACACAATGGCCCATATAAATGTTTAAGAGGAATCGCTTGCGTCAATCACTGCGTACTTGATGTTTATTATTCAATCGATCGATTTAATCGATTCTCGAACAACCCACAGCGATTGTTTAGACTCGTGAAATTGTCGAGACGACTATAACTGTATCGGTCAGCTGTTATTAAAATATATCAGTGGTCGCAAACTAATAAAAAAAAGTTATACCACTTTGTCAGAAACTTATGTATATCTATTACTTATCAAATTTTATTTTATTGCCGTATTAGTATTTAACTTCATACTTTATATTAACCATTTAACTTTTATATGTATTCTTTGTCTTTATCACGCTTTGAAGTTACTTTCGGTCCTATTTGGTCATAAAGCGTAAACTAAATGTATATTTTGTTTATGAAGAATGACAAATATAACAAGCACGGTTCTTTCTACCTATAGTCCAGAAGTTTTAACAAGCCTAAATACGATTCAGGTTTTTACTGCACTTATAGGAAATATGAACATAGTGAAATATATAAATAACAAGTCATTTACCAGTAGTATCTATACATTGTGCTTAAGTTTATTTTAATTTAAACAGTAGGTACGTGAACTCGTTTTCATCGAAATCGTAAAATTCAATATTCTCTTTCGGCAAATCAATAATAATGCACTTTTGTGTTGCATTATTATCGTTCTAATTAAAGAAAATTCTCTGATAATGTGAATTCAGTATCTCCTCTTACTCTTACACTCTCTTAATTTCCCTAAACGATTAATTTGTATGGAAAATATAATATGTTTTGTCCATAACCACTGTCGCTGTAAAAATAATCATATGTTCTGATATTTTAGCGTTTAGTACTTTGACAAATACATTATGATTACTGATTGTAGCCTAATATGTGATGTATTAAAACAATTCGCAGCTTCACCAAAATTATTAGCTATGATTATGGTATAATGCCGATGACATTCTAGACCAGTGCCGATAATTTTTGAAACCTAAAAAAATTACAGTAGGATGAAACCCATTAGAAAAGCAGGGGAATATGATCAAAATGAAAGGAAAAATAAATTACGGTCGATCTGAGGTCGGGAAGGGGCAGGGGGGGGAGTTTTAAGGGTAAAAAACGGTTTATCTCGATTTCCGGCAAAACTAAAAGTCCTATCGAAGAAAATTAAATGGCAAAGTTGTAGGTAATAAAAAGATCTAAAACTTTTGTATTCACACATTTTTCACATAACCTCAAAATTTATGTGAAAAATTCAAAAAACCAAGTTTTAGGTTTTTAATTTTTATCTTTAACAAAAATAATTTTTTTTAACGAAATTTGGTGAAAACTTACCTTTCTATGTCCCAAATACGCTGTAATTTATTTGATTAAAAATATTTATTTGTTCACCTTATTTTGAATTAATATCGAAAAAACACCCTAATTTTCAATCGAAAATTCTGACGTCAAAATTTCAGCTTTTTTCAAAAAGTTGGTGTGCTTTCAGTTCATTGAAATCTCTACTTTCCTATGGTAAAAAAAAATATATATATTACCATAGTAAATCTTCTCAGAAAACGCAAAAAATCGTATGCAGTAACGCCCAGACCTGTCATCCCCTTCCTTCTCTATGAATCTTCTTTAAATTATAATCAGATGCCTATTTATTACTATTTTAAGATAACTTATATATACCTGAGTGACCTAAAAAAAAAATTAGCCTTTAGATGGGCTAAAATTTTCGTATTTCATAGAGAAGTAAGGAAGGGGATGACAGGTCTGGGCGTTACTGCATACGATTTTTTGCGTTTTCTGAGAAGATTTACTATGGTAATATATATATATTTTTTTACCATAGGAAAGTAGAGATTTCAACGAACTGAAAGCACACCAACTTTTTGAAAAAAGCTGAAATTTTGACGTCAGAATTTTCGATTGAAAATTAGGGTGTTTCTTCGATATTCATTCAAAATAAGGTGAACAAATAAATATTTTTAATCAAATAAATTACAGCGTATTTGGGACATAGAAAGGTAAGTTTTCACCAAATTTCGTTAAAGAAAAAATATTTTTGTAAAAGATATAAATTAAAAACCAAAAACTTGGTTTTTTGAATTTTTCACATAAATTTTGAGGTTATGTGAAAAATGTGTGAATACAAAAGTTTTAGATCTTTTTATTACCTACAACTTTGCCATTCAACTTTCTTCGATAGGACTTTTAGTTTTGCCGGAAATCGAGATAAACCGTTTTTTACCCTTAAAACTCCCCCCCCGACCCCTTCCCGACCTCAGATCGACCGTAATTTATTTTTCCTTTCATTTTGATCATATTCCCCTGCTTTTCTAATGGGTTTTATCCTACTGTAATTTTTTTCACTTTTTATTTATTTTAAAGGCTATCTGCACTGGTCTATTCGTATAATCAGTGTATTAGTAGACGTACCGAAAGGGCCATGGGGAGATAAAATTCGGCGTTTTTTCATTAATATGTTTAAGGTAAACAAATGATGACAAATGATTTGAGTTTCTTATTTCTACCTAAACTTTTTTTATGTACAACAATATTTTTTAGAAAGTAGTGATATGTATTTGGTTAAAATTAAATACATATATGCCTAACATTACGATATTTTACTAAAACTCAAAAACCATATCTAATAACAATTTTGTATCGTTTTCAATTTTGTATAATATTATTTTTCACCAGCACTCGATTTGTTTCGTCGAATTACAGATATTGATTGAATTTAATCCGGCTTTGTGGGATATCAATCCCACGCTTTCCTGTTTTACCTGAACGTGTTTCAGTTCCAATATAAACTCGACATAGTTACTTTTATCGAAACATAAATTATTAGATAAATCGGCCTACTATTTATATACAAAGCCGCGATAATTTGTTTGAAGAAAACTTCGATCGAGACAAAATATTGATTGAAAATTAATCGTCTTACCGTCGAAATGTATCTAAGTTGAATTCGGGTCTTTGTAAAAGTATGAAAATCCCAAATATTAAATGTTTGTCTTCATTACTCTCGTGTTTTCTTTAAGTATAAATGGAGGGACAAAGTATTCTATAACTATTTGATTTCTACAGACAAACTATTCTATACGGTTATGAAGAAGTTTTTTCCACCGATAAATATAAAATATTGGGAACGTGTTTCGTTTCGCTGTTCTAAGAAACGTTTTCTTATTTTAATTTAACGTATATATTTTCGATTTCAGGTGATAGACTTCGGCAGTTCGTGTTACGAGCATCAAAGGGTGTACACATACATCCAGTCGAGGTTCTACCGCGCACCGGAAGTCATGATGGGCGCCAAGTATGGCATGCCCATAGATATGTGGTCGCTGGGATGTATTCTGGCGGAACTGCTAACAGGTATGTGGGAAAGAGCTTCATGCCATTACTCAATAAAATAATAATCCAGTGACGCTATAACCCTTTATGGGGAATTGACCTCGGATAACGTTTCTTTGATAGACAAGTAGATGATCAGTTCCTGCACCGATAGGTTGTTCGCTTTTTATATAAATAAATAAAATATGTTTATTATGGAACATAAGATACATGTATCACTTATTCCACGTCATTAAATTTGAAGGCATCCCTACTCATCGGCAAAGAAGACAGAGGGTGTAGGCCGAGAGAAAAAGCCGGCGTAAAAAACTCTCGGTACTCTTTTAAAACAGCAAATCATCAAACAACACTTATTTAAAACAAATATCGCAAATTAATTAGAAGTAGCCTGTCTAGCACTAGTCCTAGGCCCTTTTATCAACTAGATAATCGATATATAAGACATGCTAGTTTCCTGATTTTTTTAATCATGTGTTCAGCCAAGATTAAGGCTTTTTTGTTTGTAATACATATACGGGTTGGCACTGAGCTCGCGATGTTTTACTTATAATATGTATTTTTAATCCTGTAATCTGATATTTTTACTGAAGGATCTGCGTGCGGGGTAATTAGACTGCAATTTGTGTTTAAATATGGTCTATATTCTTCACAAAATAATTTCAGGGTTCCCCCTTCTCCCGGGCGAAGATGAAGCGGACCAAATGGCGTGTATCATTGAGCTACTGGGTATGCCACCCCAGAGGCTGATAGAGCAGGGCAAACGTTCCAAGAACTTCATCAGTAGTAAAGGTCTACCAAGATACTGCACTGCTACTACACTGCCAGACGGTACCACAGTTCTAAGTGGGGGTGAGGTCTTTTCATATACGCCTTTTTTAAATAATAAAAAAAAACATAATATCGTATCTGGAGACGTGAGTATAGAGGTAATTGGATTCTCTTATAATCCATTGACATTTTAACAGAGATATTTGCAGTGCTTTAACAGTAATAATTACCTTACAAACTCTTGATCACCTGTAGTCATATCTAGCATATACGTTAATGTAGATTTGATGCTGTCATGAGTCATCTGTTTATGAATTCGTAAACTTATCTAATTTGGTATTCGCATGTGTAGAAGCTCGGTGGAGGCACATCCCTTCCTTTTAGATCCGCTCTGCTTGATAATATTAAATCTTAAATTCTACGACTCAATCGTGCCCAAGAAATCTACAACTGATGACTATGAGACTCGTAAATAAGTACCTAGGCAGACATAGACGCCCAATCTCCATCTCTAATCAAACTTGGGTCGATTAAAAGCCTGTTTATTACATCATAAAAATCTCAAGCTGCCGACTCGCAATTATATTTAACAGTCTATCTTGATTAGACTACAAATGTCAGTGATACACGCTCTTCCTGGTAGACATGATTCAGAAGTTGTAGAAATAGGAGTTAACGCTTTCACACTTCGTTTCTACTTAATAACATATATATAATAAAGATGTGACTAACGTACAACGTTGAGAAGTATTTTTGGCAGAAAAAATTTTCAAAATTATTAACTAATTTATACAATAATACTTCAACTCTACTAGTTCTAACCACAGTATAAAAAGACAGTAGTTTATCTGCGTTTCATGTTTACTTTGAAAGGTGTAATTTTTTTTTTCATTTCGTTAATTTTTTTTCATTATGATTTCTATTTTTGTCAAAACTGTCATCAAATATACGTCATATGCATTTGAATCATGCATTCCTTAGAGACTACGAATAACGAAGTGTTTTGACGCGTCTAACTAATAATATAATATAGGAACTGTGACACACCTCTTGTCTGACTCGTCATTTATATCTTTGTTTATTTATGCGTGGTCTCAGTTCGGTTTTAATAACGCAAGTGTTACGCTAAGAATTTTAGGTATAATTATTTCAATTGTACTTGTACTACACAAAATATGTTGATCAACAAATTTAGCGGCTTTCAATTATTGTTCGAGAGATGAGAGAGTTCTTCGCTGAAGTTGCACTTTAAATGTATAAAGTTGCATTGATGAAACAATTTTGATCAGAGTGTCTTGGCTATATTATATCGCCTAACACACCTAACAGCTGGATAACCTGTAAATCTACTTTATCAGATATTATCCAAAACTAAGCCTAAACAAATCTATTATTATCTATCTTTAATACTTTGTAATATTAAATTAAATATTATATAACAGTCCTAGTTCGTATTATTCTCGAAATAAGTACTTCTGGTACTAAAGTGCACACAATGAAACTGCTGAAATAGAAGTTGCACGTGGCATAATCAGACCGCCTAAATTTAGACATCTAATCAAAGACAACTGGGTCTGTATTCTTAGACGATTATTTCTGTCAAATCTTAAGGTATAATAGTGGCACTGGACTAGAAATATCAATTTGATTAAAAAGAAACAATTTTTTACCGGATTGAAGTTATGTATTTAAGTATTATAAATTTACAATTATTTTACATAATTAAAAAAAAAATTGATAATAGAGGACAGCTGTGATACTTTTTGACATTCAACAACTTTTGTCTTCAGTCACCGTGACCACGCAAGCTGTAAAGCACGCGAAACGTCGGTTAAATTTTAAATTACGTAAAATAATTGAAGCATTGGGTGCAACAAGGGCGTATGTTGTAAAATAGAGTTTCGAGAAAATTGATATTGAAAGTTTTAATGTCTTATATTATTTTAATACTTATAATTTGACTTACATTAACTTTATTATTTGTTAGTCGTATGATTTAGCAAAAATATTAAGGTATTATAACTATTTTAAAGCAATCAGAAACATCGTAATATCATCGTTTTTTTTATTGCGTTATCCGCCCTTGTTGCACCCAACTGGTAAAACACATAGGACGTTAATTTCACCATTGATTTTTAGGGAAAATAAATAACAATTTGAATACTTATGTAATTATTTTAAATTAAAATATAAGTTATTCATGTGTATTTATTACAATCACCGTTTAAATATTCAACTTTCTTAATTTTTTTTCTGGCTTTCGTGTGATTAATCAGATTTATCAAAATATTCACTAGACTGAAGGGAATCAGCTGCAACTGGCCTTTTCCAGGAGGAAAAAGTATTTCCATTGATTATCTCGTTTTAACTTGTCAGGCCCAACATTCTCTCTCAACTTTAACACTTCTTCTAACCACGACATTAAGAGGGATTATTAACTTCTTGCTGCGCTTTTTCACCTATTTTCCAAAAATCACATAAAAATCTCTATGTATTTTAATCGAGGTTAATACAACATTTTATGGAACAACACGTGGTAAATTGTTTAACCACCTTTTTAGGTACCTTCTTTCCTCGAGCTGATGTGTATTCCTCACCAAAACTTATCTTTAACTTTCGAACATTTCTTTTCCACAAGTTTACATTCATCACCTTCTTTTTTCCCTTTTTTTTGGGGGGCAAATGTTCACTCTGGCCAGCATCTGAACTTAAGTCACTTGAATCACTCGTTTCAGTCATTTTTTATATTAATAAGTTTTTACATGTTCGAATTTAAACGCACTTTTGTTATCTACGCAACAAGGGCGTAGCGCCACCTTCGAAATTAATGATTCCTACTCCATCTGGAAGCGGCTGATCGTAACGAGTTTTTGGGATACGAAACTTGATGGCTCTGTGCATGTTTTAATGTAATAACATCAAAACGGGCTTTAGGTACCGAACGCCCTTGTTGCACCCAATGCTTCAATTGTAAATTTATAATACATAAATACATAACTTAAATCCGGTAAAAAATTGTTTCCTTTAAATGTGTAAAAGTTATGTCAATAAAAGAAAATATTATCAATTTGATTACATTATTTCTTAAAGTACTTTTTCGTTGTCGTATAATAATAACACTTATTTTACATCAAAATAATGCAAAACAGGAGAAAAATAAATGTAATTGGGCGGTTTTATTGCTAAAACTGTTTCTTCCAAACTCGCGTATTTAATTTACTAATGATTCAGTATTTATTTATTTTACATTTTATTTCACTAACTTGTCGTAATGTTTCTGAATTTTTTTAAGTAGTTATTGCCCGCGATCTTTCTTTCGAAATAAGAAAGCGATTTTAAAATACTTAAAGAGGTGAAAAAAATTGTTTTATATTGTGTAGATATCTGTAATGTTTATGAAAACCTGCAAATAGCGCAAACGCCGCAAATATATTTTTTTTATCCAAGCGATAACGTACCGGACCTAATAAATAGGCTTAAAAGGCGACAAATACTAAGTCTTGATAAACACGGTTGAAAGAGAGGAGCAGTCTCGATGGAGATTTTGCTTTGAACGCCTAACAGCTCTCAACACATCTGCTCATAGTCTAGCTGACTGATTGCAAGATAAAGACTTATATAAAAAAAATATTAAAAAAATCCAAGCCATAAGCGTGTCCCAATTTTTCAAAGTCCAAAATTGCCCAAAAACACTCAACAAAGATTTTGTCCTTTGTTCATGCAAATTTAAACGCATTTGTTCAAACACAATCGCGTGAATTACGAGTGCATTATACGTTTATGACAGTTGAAATGAACATTTAACATAATGATTTATTGCACTTGATTATGAATAATGGCGACACTGACCAATTCGTATTCAATATTAGGACTGTCTTTTGTCAACACAATTGTAGAAATATAATACTGTTTGATTAATGTAATTGATTAAATTGGATTTATAGGGCATTCGGATTTTCTGTGCTCAAATTGACGGCTATTTGGAATTTGACGATTAGTACCCCTGACTGCGAATCCATGGGTCCCGGGTTCGATCCCCGGTTGAGACATCGATGTGATGAGCATTTGGTGTTGTGCTTAGGTCTTGGGTGTTTAAATATGTATTTAGGTATATGTCTATCTATCTATAATATGTATGTATATCCGTTGCCTAGTACCCATAACACAAGCTTCACCAGCTTAGCATGGGACTAGGTCAATTGGTGTGAATTGTCCAATGAAAAAAAATCCAGAGGGTAAAATTTCCTTATTTCTTTAGTTGTACGCTAATATGTACTTGTAGATTATTATAAATGTTCCTACATAATTACATCACTTGTAAGGCTACAAATGTTTTCTTTATAAATAAAGAATCGTAATTTGATAGTAGATGTAATGCACACTTAAAAAGTCATAAAACAACTCATTATAAGTTGTCTAAGTAATAAATAATACAAATCGTCTTTGTTAGCGGTGGTTATGTTTGATCGTGAGTTTGGAAGAGTGCCAAAATTAATTATTATTCATCATATTATACGCAAAGCTTTAAGTTGGTTAAATGTATTTGGTGAAAGTATTTACATATGAGCAATTGATATGATATACTAGATTAGGTTATTGTTTCGAATGGGTGTCATAAGGTCTCGGGTTCGAATCCCGGATAGGGCCGAAATGTTATTGCAAATTTTATGATAAAAATTTCTAAGGTTTCTTTTTCTAAATTTCTAAGTTATAAAGTTTGCTGTTTTTGTTAGCTGAACGTTACCTTATATCACGGATGTCGTGATTTATTCTTTGATTCATATTACAATAATTTATTATTATTGTCCTTTTCCATCAGTTTGATGAGCAGCTAATATAGGAAGCGATCGACTCGTGAGCAGTAGTCACGTTCCGCAATTAAGACGCCATTTTGACTCTATGATGACTTTGTATGACATTCACATGATGTGAAGCTATGTTCAGAAGTTGTACTATGACTTTGACAAAGTTATAAATGTTAACGTATCAAAGTCACTTATAAACGACCGCTCTATCGTTTTATATTCACGGATCAAAATCCTAGTTTTTCCATACAATTTAAACACAGTTTTTGTTACTTTCAATGTAATAAGAACTTCTTTATTCAAAAATCTTTATATACAGTGAGTGACACCGATGATTCACATTATTTATGTGAATTGTGATTGGAAATAATAAAATAACTTACACACATTACTTATTGAGTATTAATACGTACGTATTTTGTTTATTGTATATTGTTTTTTGTCAGTTCTAAAATGTGCATTCTAATATTTCAGGTATGTCAAGGAGAGGCAAGCCACGTGGTCTTCCCGGCTCAAAGAGCTTTGTGACAGCCCTAAAGGGGTGCCAGGACAAATATTTTATCGATTTTATTAGAAGGTAAGTTATTTGAATCAAATTTTATACACTTAAAATACGTTATAATTTTTATCAAAATTTATTTGTAATGTTAAAGTATATTCTTAAATGACTCACTTACAAACGGCAATATGGCAACTTAAACGTAACATAGAAATGTAATTAGATCTCAATTTTGACCCAATTTCCTATCGAAGTATAACTACTATTAAATTCTTTGTGAGTTTATTATATTTATTCAATATAACGCTACTTATATCTTATCCTTCTAATACTTGAACAATTTGTTTTGCTTTGTTTTAGTCCAATCTAATAATTAATTTAACTTTCCAGGTGTTTAGAATGGGAACCAGAGAAGCGTCTGTCACCTGCGCAGGCGTTGCGACACGCGTGGTTACGCCGGCGTTTGCCCCGCCCACCTCACGACGAAGAACCAAACCACGTTAGTATAGGCCACGCGCGACGCGTAGCCTGCACTGATAAATAGGTTTGTTTTGTTGCGCTTTTTTGTTGTGGCCAGAGAAGTAACTATATTAACCAAAGGTAATTTACTCTTTTAAAAATCCCACCTAAAAAAGGCTTTTTAACTTTGAATAGGAAATTTAACTAACTCTTACACACTCTTCGGAGCGTTTTCAGTCAATTAATCTTGACTTGTTTTCCTTTAATACACAGAAATACCTACGTATCAAATTGTAGACCTCCTCCTTGAAACTTTTGTTTTTTTTTTTGAAGTCGTTTGATTGATCTGTAAGTCATATTCAAATATTTCATACTTTGTTAATGATGTTACGTACGTTAACAGTATATTTAACAAATAGTCGTATATTTTCTGTTATACTTATTCAAATGATTTGTTCAAAATCAACCAACCCCTCTAGGCTCTGGCTACAACGTTTTTTATTTGATTATAGTTTTTATTTATTTGATGACGAATATTGTTTTCGCTTTATTTATTTTTTATTATTCTGAGTGGCAACTTTGTTTAGTACAATAATTGGAATACGTAAGTGAAAGCATAATTATTTATATGTACTTATATTTAGATATGTGAAATTAAGTTAAGTTTAAGTTCATAGAATTTATATTGAATAAAACCAATTAAATTAGACTGAAGTTTTCTAGGAAAACAAGTATTTCACCGTTTTAGGCATTTCTAAATTTTACTTATTTCTTAGCGACCATTAAAAACGAAACAAAATAAAAGTGGCCCACCCCACTGCCCATTGTAAGTCCATTTCACTATAACACGAATACGGAATTTTGAATTTACTGAATTGTTCCAGTCAACTAGCGTATCAGGCGGGGCGGGCGGGACGAGCGTAGCGGGCGGAGCGGGGGCGGGCGGCGCGCGAGGCGGTTCCCTTAGGACGCCGCTCGCGCGCACGCCCGTCACTTTCAATGCCTCGCAAGTCGCCAGTGAGTACACCGCCATATTTACACGCGGTAAATAATTGTTTATTTATGTATTAATATTATTATTGTATAAACGAATTTAGATTATTATAGCATTATGATTGTTAAAGGTAACTAATAAAAACATTATTTTATAAATCATAAATTTGTGGATGCAGCAGAAAGTTAATTTTATTAGATTAATTAGAGAGATACTATAGAGACAATATGCGGTGTTACAAAACCATAGATTGCATTTGTTTATTGAGCTTTCCTTAACACGATTTTTTGCCTTATAAGACATGTCGGTTTTTTCACGATGTTTTTCTTGAAGCAAGTAAGTAAATTCATCGTAAGTCGGATCAAACACAGGGTCCATTTACTTAAGTTTGATGGACGTTAAAGTAGTGTTATATTTACATTGTCATAGATGCATATATGAGCTAATTATAAATACAATGTTAGTGTATCTTCTTTAGATTAAATCTGTATTAGTTGGGGAACTAGATATTATATTTTTATATACACATAAAGAGGCGGGTATCAACATTATACACATCCAGCTATACCCTGCGTTTTTAAGTAAATAAATGAAATACTATCTAACACAAAAACAATGTCTTACTTCCAATATAAGTATTTCCTCAAATTGGCGCGTTCAAGCAAACTCTTTATAATATGAGTATAAATAAATACACCAGTTTCTTAGTATCTGCATCTTTGTAGTTGTGCCTTATATAACTCGTGATTGCAGAAGCGAAGCTCCAAGCGGCCTTATCGGAAGAGGGCAGCGGCGTGAGCGCGGGCAGCGGCGCGGGCAATGCGCGGTACTGGGCAAGCAAGCTGCCCCACTTACCCGCACCTTCCTAGCGCCCGCCCGCGCAACGCCGCCTCGCTAAGGTGAGGAAAGCTGCTTATGAATTTAGCCTATTACGCCTATTATAATTAGAATGGATAGTCTTTTAAGATAATAATAATATTATTATATTATATAAGTTATTGCCGACATAACAAGTTATACGAATATATATCCCATACTCCTGATGCAGTGGCAGCAGTATATCAGGAGCCTCAGACTTCCCAGCTTATACAATAAATTAAATTTAATAAAAATTAAATCTCTCAAAAGAAGGAGTATGGAGGTAGAAAGGGAGTTAGAGATAGAGTCTATGGCTTTAATTTATACAGCGTACTTAGACGTCGTCACAAATATATATATATATATATTAATTTGTTATATATAATATATAACAAATTAAAATATGAACATTTCTAAATTTATTTCGAAGTTCTGTGCATGGTAAGCCAGAGAAAATTCTTATGTTTCTATTCGATCGTTAGATAAGTATACTAATTTGACTAATCTAAGAACGTTTTAAAAATTACAGCTTAAGTCTTAGTCATCCGAATTGTTTTTGGATCTGTAAATATAAATCTCTTTCTAAAGTATTGTTGCAAACAAACAAAAATTCGGTATTCATATTGGAAGAATTTATACAATATATATGATGAACAGTTTGGAATTTGTTTTTCAAAATCAATTATTTCTAAAGGAAATGTATCAACATAGCTCAGGAAAACGGTATGGTATAAAATATTTGTCTAATTATCCTATCGGTTTTACTTCTTATATATAATATACCTTGCTTTAATTACTTTTCTAATTCAATCTCTTATATTCGAAGCCTAGCATGATACTGTTATTGGGATTTTTAAGGCAATATTGAAACCCCAAGACTTTTAGCTCTTAATACCGTTTGTATTAGTGAAAAATTGTATGTTTCCCTACATATTCATGAAAACTAAATCAGTGTAATCGCACAATTTTAACTAATACTACTCTAACGTATCATTCTTTAAAATTGTATTTACGGTTTGATAAAAAGTGACAAATGACACTTAAAACGGTGCAATTGGACTGATTTATGTTTAATGAAAAAAAGCAATGCCACAATTACATTAATTAGAATTACAAATAATATTTACTACCCTTTTGTAGGATCGTCTTAGTAAACAAAATATATTAAAGTAACGTTCTTCACACATGAACAATAAATACAAATTTTTACACTAATTAGTTAACTCAAAATATTTATATTTGTACTCGTGGTTTCACGATTAAACCTCGTTTGGCTGTGATTGATCGAGAGACGTTTACCAATCACAATCAAGCGACGCGATCCTTCGTTTCATTTCTCAAACGTGTAATCTGTTGGTGAGATTGTAAAAGTAAAGATTTATTGTATGAGATCAGTCGGCAATAGTTTCGTCCTTCCTTTTCACATATTTCTTTCGGTGTTTTAAACTTACTTATTACCTAACGCATGTCTACCCATATTTACGGGTATTTTTTTCCTTTATATGTGTGTTCGCATGTCAACGGCATCTAAACGACTCATAACAGTTGGTGTGTTTCAGGTGTCGTCGCTAGAAGCGCCGCGGCGCGCGGTCCCGGGCCCCACCCGGCTTGACCTTGAGCGTCGGAGCCTTGACCTCGAGCGGGAGTTGCGCGTGGATAGGGACTCTGACGCCTCGCTCGACGACCGGGACCATCTCGTCTGAAACGCTCGACTTCAGCGCCAGCTAGTGTCGGTGAACAGTGACTGGTTGCTGACCATACTTAGAGATAAGAGATACTTTGATAATAGTGATAATTTTCGATACAAATTCGTTAGCAAGAATTATATTAGTCGCTATTCATACTCCCTATAATTTGGGAAACCGATTCGTATGGAATATATTCACGTTTTACGTGACATTTTCCGATACAAATTATTCTCGAAAGACTTTTACTAGGTGTCAATCTTGTGTATGTGTTAAGTATTGAAAAGTAAAGCTCAAATATGTGTAACTAAGTTGGTCAGTAACTGGTTTGAGAGTGCGTGCTATTAAAGTAGTTGACTGCCAAATATCCGACAGCTACTTATGATTTATAGCACTTTTTAGTTAAGTATTAACGGTTTTATTTACTTCTGTATTTTTTTTACATATTGACCAAGTTTTATATGTGACCTAATTGGTTTTAACAGTGCTATGTATATATTCGTAATAGCACGCTCTCTAATGTGGTGTAAAGTGACCAAAAATAGTGAAGTGACAGTGACATTAGCTATTTAAAAACGCGCCATCTATTGTTCACAGACAGTGATTTAGTAGTGAAGTTAGTCACCATTGCCGTTACGGTGATTTCCAACGTGTAGTTTTATTTGGGATAAGGAATTTCAGCGGGCATTGGATTGATATCAAAGTATTAAAGTGCCTCAATTTATATCGGTCCTTAGTGACAGCCCCAGTATTAGGAATTCATAAGAAAACCGAACATCGAAAGTTTTGTTGTTTCAATTGATCGTAGTAATATTGTGCCTCTCTATGTATACTCAGTTACATGTTCCTATTTATAATTAATTTAGGAAGTAGACTGCACTGTAAATAGATGGCGCCAAACCTGTAGCTGATTTAGTATTTGCGCACGGTACAGTTAGCAAAAGCATAGCTAAATTTTGATGATGTTTTGGGCTTACAGTGGAGTTTATTTTTTAACTTGAGGCAATGGTGACTCTGCTAGACATCGCTCGGCGTTTAACCTAGTGCGTAGTGGCAAAATTGATCTCAATAATAAAATAAAGACTACGAACGTAAATAAATACGAAAATTTTAGTGGAATTGTGCGAATAACCTAACGTGTTTTACGTGTTTTCTATATTGTATATGTACCGTAAGGACAATGTTAGTGCCTACTAAGTCTGGTTTAGTGTTAGAAACCTCGACCACTGTTTAAGGATACTCTTTAAACAAACCGAACGACTTTATTCGAGAGATGAATTTTTCACGCGCTCGGCAATAATTCGTCAAATCTCAAATGCCACTTACTTTTCGCAATGCAATTAACTTTTAATGTCAAATAAAAATTTTACTAACCATTTTAATACTCCGTGAGCTATTTTCAGTATATATTTCACCTATTTTAATCCACAGACACTTTATTTAATTTAAAAAAAAGACAGTGGCATAACGAGATTTCGATGGAATTAATCTTTGTTAGCGAATAAGAGTCAAATGAAAAAGTCTCTCGCTAGTATTAGCGATTTGTTGTGTGTGACTAAACAATTTTCTACTGAATCAAATTTTTATTTTATAAGTCTTGTAGTTTTTTCCGAGTGATATAATTCGCTGTATTTCATAGTGAAACGGTGACCTTATTATTGGAATTCTTGGACGTAAGGGTAGATAGATACAAGGCCTTCTAATTAAGATAAGCTATGCGATTTTGTTTGTATAGTATAGTTGTGATGTATACAGTGAACAGTTGTAGTATTTTTAATGTATCGGCCAATCTATCGAATTGTCGCAGGTTTAGATTATTTTTACTATTACATTTTCTGTTTGATGAACCTTTCTGTCTTAGAAAAGATTTGACAATGTTATTTAATCGGGATGTATCAAATTAGTATGAAATAATCTACACCACGCTAACTTAGTACATAAACTGCATTTTATTTACAAAATATGGTTCCTTTATTTACGAATGGTCAAATATATCAGTGCTCGAACAAGGATTAGTGAACATATTATTTTCAAATTTGTTTTTTTATAATTTCTCACTTAAAGATAAATGATTTATTTATTGCATTTATTTTGTTCTCTAACTTGAACCATGGTTTTAAATTATATTTTACAGTTTGACACTATTTGACTGTGAAGTATAGATTTTCGTATTACATATTGAAAAAAAAAATACATAAGATTTAGTCAGTTTCACTGTCGATATGTATATAGGGTGTACTTATTAATTTTAAATAGATGGTCGTAGTATAAGAAACGAACTGATAAGAACGTATTCATTATAAGTAAATGATGATTTCTAAGTACACCCCCACCCGTGCAATATGTTTGACAGTTTTTTAATCGCTTGTTTGTCTTCCTATGTACCGATAAAGGCCTATTTAATTATTTGTATACACATATGCATTTTCGTTTAGTTTTAATTTTTTTTCTTTGTTTACGTGATACGTAAGTGTAATGTTTTATACATTGTGATTGTGAGCTTGCCAGTGGTGAAAATTGGAAGTGCAATTTAGTTTTGGGTTCGCTAGTTGCGCGATTAGTAAACAATAAAATATGTCTGTCTTTTGTTTACAATTTCGCCAGTAGCGACATCTGTGATTCAAAATTGTTGTATAAATGCGTTTTTTGTGTGGTGTTATGGTATTTGTACAAATAATGAATTAAACATTAAACGCACAATCAGTTAATAATGAAATTTACTAAAAATCGTTAAACTAGGCGTAAAATATGCATAGCTAGAATTAGTAACTAAATTGAATACTGTGATGAATTTAAGTTTTCATCACTGGCAAGCTTTATGTATGAATTTAATATTTTGCATATAGGCGGTCACTCAGACGATGAAGATTTATTTTCTGCTTTGATCATGAATAAGCAACATGCGAAAAATAACAATGGGTTATCCTGTTTTATTTTAATAATGGAGTCCGAAATTGCCGCTCTTTCTCTCAGTGACACTATACTCAATGTAGCATTCGATTAAGTTGACTGCCTTTTATTTTACTATGCTCAATAGATCGTAGTGGTCGTTAAGTACAGTCAGGTGGCGATACTAGTTTTATTTTTTACCCAATAGCTGTTTAAGGTATATAGTCAATTACTATAGATTATTTTTTACTGAATGTTGGCTAGTGTGGCTCAGTACGGCCAATCGATGAACGTCGATAGCTTATTTTAACCAGCGCCATCTGTTGTGATAAAAAAATTCAATTTAAGCAATAATTTTAACTCAAATTACTCGATTAAGATGTGTTTCTCGTAAAAGTCAAAGAGGCTGATGTCGGTATAAGTTTTGTGATCTACAGTTTTAGATATAATGTTCCATAATCTACTTACAAATTCCGTCCAAATGTTGGTTTTTATGTCGTTTCAATAGCTTAAATTATCCAGTGTGTAAATACCTTTTGGTTCCACTTGTCTAACACAGATGGCGCTGTAAGCTATCCGCAACATTGATCAGTATTAAACATTTTTCGTTGGAAGTCTCGCATCGCTACTGCCAAGTACATTTAATTAATTATAAGTTTTTGCTATATCACAATTTACATATAGCAATTGTCTAGTGACTATATACAGAGAGTCACGGGTATGTTAAGCCCTAAAGCGTATAAAACGTTCTTCGAATTTTGTAGCAAAAAACGTTGATGGCTAACTATATTTCGAAACACTCTGTATAGCTTTCGTTCGACCGCTGCATTTGACCCTAGTTACGTTGTAAAGTTGTGTTCTCATTTTGTATGTTACGCTGCTGTTTCATCTTGAAACTTGTAGCGACAATGTGAATACTATACAATTTAAATAAATGAATTATATAATGAATATTTTGTATTTCTTTCTTAAAACCTTAGTTACATAAACAGTATCACATTATCTTAACTGACACATTTTTGTGATAAATTTTTGCCAATAACCCAAAATAAATCTGAACATCAGCAAACTCCAAATATTGTTTAGTAATGAAACTAAATATACACGTTGCAAATACAGAACCCTTCAGGAATATCGGTTCTGACTTGTATTTGTAAATAAAATTTGTGATATGCTTTCTAACAAAGATAATACAATCCAGATAATAAATTATTGTTGTGTCATTCATTTGATAAAGAAGATTTTTCGTAACCAGTTCGAGTCCCAGGTAAGTGCTCAATAAATAATCTAATAAAACAGTGGCGCTACAACTAGTGAATGCAATCTCGAGTCGAGATCTCGTGGTAGTTTTCGAAAACCATTTGTTTAAATCGAACAACTAAAACAATAAAAAGTACTAAGATGTGTTTATGACGTTAATTAATACGACACTATTTAAGATAAATATTATAGTTACTCATATTTATTATAACTGGTCCTATTATTTATTAACTAATTGTTTATAAATTACGAAACATATGTATTAATTAGTTAGTTTAATACTGTGGTGCATAAATAATGATTTCCAGAATTACTTCTATCCTAGATATTTAGGAGTATTTTTGGAAATAACTTCTTAAAAAGCAAAGAGTATGGAGAGTTCTGTCGGATAAGCGGCATCTTATGTTAGTCGCTATGTTTCAGGCAGCTGAAAATACCCTCTCAGGATCAATACTGGTTTGCACCAGAGTGAGTAAGCTAATTATAAGGGAACTGTAAAAAATTACCCCTTGCTCCAACACACTCATATAGATTCATCTCTTTTTTATGAGGGACTCTAATCTATCTAATCTTGCAGAAACACATGAACATTTAGCTGCTCTTAGAGTTTCTTCTAATTCCTCTTAAAGAGTCGTGTTGTTCTTTTTATAGCAGCAGCACGAAAATTCTAATCCTCTACAATCATTGAAAGAGGTATTTCATCTTAGTTTTCTGTTGCGGTGTTAATCTCATTACCAGCAGTGGAGGCGTTTAAAAGGGAATCTGATAATATAATAATAATTATAAGCCTTTATTCGTCCACATCTTATTGACATACTTTTAACAAAAATAGATATAAAATACCTACTCTAAGATGCGACCCCTGTCCGGGAGAAGGCCACCTCCAACTTGGAGTGGAAACACTTTAATTTCTTTTTTGCCACCGTCATCCAATTTCATCCAGCTACCCTCTCAATCCCGTCCTTTGATTTTATTTTTAATTTCTTTCCGCAGGAGATCTCGCGGGATCGGAATTGCAGTCCCTAGCTACAACCTTTTAGGTCAAGGCCTCAACTTTGTGTATCTCTTTTTTTAATAGACAAATTGGTGATGGTGGTGGTTGATGAATTTTGAATCTAAGGCATGTCAGTTTCCTCGCGATATTTTCCTTCACCGTACGAGCTAGTCTGCGACAGAAAGTCCATTGGTACGCACAGCCACGGATTGAACCTACGACCTCAGGGAGCCACACGCGTTTCAGTAAATAATGTGTTTTACTGTACTAAGGCACTTGGTACCTTCTACTTCTCATTAATTATATAAAAACTTATGTAATCAATGTTACTAAACTTTTTAAGTTGTGTTAAAAATTCCACCCAGTATAATAACATTAATTTTTTTTTATGTATCCTTTATCAGTTTGTTTGTTTTTTGTTCCTGTTTAGTTTCTTTTTCTTAACAACTATATGTAATATGTACATGCAAAAATGTTGCACTTCTTGCCTACCTTATGTAATTTGATAAAAAAAAAATTCTTTTCTTACATTGTTGCCTTTTTTGGCAATATTAAATAAATTATGTTAAATATTTATATTATAAAGCAACAAAGTGTGAATAAATAAAAAATAAAATAAAAATGTCATGTTAAAAACATTGTAAAACAATAATTATACGTAACGCTTAATCACACGCTTATTTCATGTTGTAAATTGCTGCAATCGTAATTAACTGATAATAGCAATGGTATTTACTGCGAAAGATTCTTACATATTATAAAATGAAGTCCCCCGGCCGCGTCAGTTTGTATGAATATGATCTTAAAAACTTTTAAACTGTTTTTTTTACGGTGTGTACCTTTTCACCAGAAGGTATTGTGGTCCTTGACGTAGGTTTGGGTGTATAATTCATGATATTTTTATGTAAATTCATCGTAAATTTAAATTATTTTGACCCGAGCTTTTTTGAAGTAATAAAAATATCCCGTTTCAAATCCCATTAAAATAAAACTAAAATACTACGACTTATATTCATTACGATTAACGGATCATTAAAAGAGGATCGGTTTGACTTTGAACAATCCCAAAAACATAAGTCAAAAACAATATAAAAACACTCCAATATTGTATACTAATTGGCACTCGGGCGCATATTAATAAATTTTATTCAACAAGAAACTGTAAAGCCATTTCATTCAAAGGTAACATTCAGTTGCAAACTGGTTGCTATCTGTGTCGCATGTGTTAGTGTTCAAGTGAAAATGTATAAGTTATCGTAAATTAAGGAAAATTAAGGTATGAAATACAATTAACATTAGTTTTATTGACAGATTAGTACTCAAAACTAAAATATGTGCTCAATTATAACGCTTCCACCAACTTACAAGTATATATCATATTTGTCTGTTATTCTAATGAAAATACAACTGTAAATTTACTATATATACAGTGTTTTCACTGTAAATACACAGGTACTTATTTAGTTTTTTTATTCGTTTTGAATGCAACAGAAGCCACGATACCTTTTGAATTTGAATGCGCTGTTAATTAATAAAATATATTGATACAATAGTATAGATAGCTACTTACGTAAGGAGCTAAATTTCATCCCATAATCGGGCTGTAGAAAAAGTACATTTTATCATTATTATATATTTGAGAAGGCCAACGTAGTTCCGTGTATGTGTGTTGGAAACATGGTCAAAAAAAACTACACACAGCCGTATTTGAGCTGTTCTTTTGTTATTTAAGGCAACAATTTTGAACAAAACAACACAGAGCGTCGTAGGTAAATGACATTCGAATTCTTGAACTTTTAAACTCAGTTTGCAAACGATTTTAATAATTTGCTGTTATGTTTTAGACACCATTTTGTTTACTGCTAACTCAAAATAATACTAAAAAGTTCTAGATAAATTGTATTTTTTTGCCATTCTATATATTAATAGTATAAAAAGGTAAGTAGAATAAACTCAATACTGGTCCTATTTTACGTTAAATATTTTTATTAGGTACATAATCCCTGAGTAGGCTATAATTATTTCCTATATATAAAAATAATTTAGCCATCCGTAGCCGGGCCTCGTCTATAATTATTAAGGTCATTAAAAACGTATGAACTGCACGGTATACGATCGTTTAAAAGTGTCAATACGTAAAATGCAATAATGTTATAGATAAGGAAAGGAAGAAGGATATGTTTGCCGATTTGCTATTTCGTGAAATTAATGAATTTAAAGAAGGTCGTACTACAACAAGTATAATATAAAAGTTAATTTAACACATTTAAAATATTTAATGTACAGTGTAACCTACTTAATGTAATTAATTTAGAAAACACCACTCTATTTAACCATGCTAATAATTATCGAACATAAATTATTGTATGTTCATAAATAATATATTTCTGTTAATTTAATTAGAATGTTACCTGAATTGAACACCAAAAATTTTTGGACGTTTCCTTTAACCAATTGACGTTTCTATATAGCCTATTTTCTATCCCCGTATTCGCATGCACATCGAATTAAGATACGTGTTAAACCTGTATTTGTACTGTACAATTATCAGAAGACATTGTGTCGTTATCTGTTGTGAAATTGTAATGGTATTTTTATGAGGTGTTCCAAAATAGTAAATTGTATCTCGTTAAATATTACCTCAATAGTAAAAAACTATGAGTTGTTAAAATGCTATGGTTCCTGGCATAAACAAGGTTTAGTGTATTTTTTCTTAAGCTTCTTTGATAACATTATTAATAATATATATTCAGGCATACGGCGAATGCAGATAATTCTCCTAGAGAAGTGTTTCCCAACCTTTTTAGTGCTTAGCCTTTCTAAAATTCTTTTGCCCCCGTAGGTATGTCACATACACAATTTTAATATTAAAATGTTGAATTGTTCACTTAAGAAACTTAAACGAAAGGTTTTAGGAAGTAATAGCTAGGAAATTATTACGAAACACAGTAAGCACATTTTCAAAAGATATAATGAAACGCTAAAATTCATATTCTAAATAATTTTCCAATAGCCCCTTAACAATTAAATTGCCACTCTGTGGGGTGTGGGCCCTACATTGGATATATGTACCTATATATGGAGCACGTTATAAAAGGAAATGACTACGCAGGGTCCAATAAAATTAAACATTTATTATAATATAACAACTAACAAGACTTTAGTTGATGGACAAGAAAGGAATTTGAATCGATTCAATAATTTGTTATTTTTCTTTTCTATCATTTTCTCCTTATGTTTAACTATTACGAAATTATAATAGATAAATATTGTAATAGATGTAGGAATTTTCTAAAAATAAGATACGATCATATCTCAAGCGTGTTTTTGAGTGTTAGATAATTATTGCTTGATAAATGTAGTTTACACAAAGACCTTGGCAGCAACTATTATGATTTGTCTCAACACGTTCCCACGTCATTTAATGTGTTCAATATCCATTGTATTTGGTAAACAGTACATATTTTAAATTGTGTTTTGTTCTTGAACTTCCGATTAACATACTTCATTCTGCAATTATTAAATTCCGATGTAACCAACAATAAAGGAACGTTGACAATAAAAGTTAAATAAATAAAGCCAAATTTTCTTCTTCATTTTCTTAAACATTTTTCTAATATTAGAAGCAGTCTAGTAGCTGACGCATGCGACTCTAAGCTCTTAGGTCGTGTGAATCACGGCTGTGCACTATTTTGCTCGCAATTGTAAGTTGCTTCTACAGTAAGGACAAATGGCAAGGTAGGATGAACTCATACTTGTCCGTAAAAAAAATGAAAATGATCAAGGAAAAATATGCAATCTGCGGCATACACCCATATAGGGTTGTGACGCTACATCGCAACAAGGACCAACTAAAACCTTAGGTGTCCGAAATAGGACGCAAGAAGGTAGGCGGAAAAAAAATATAGTTTATGGCTCATTAGAGCTAATGTTTAGTGCCATCATTTCATTAAAACTTCATTTAATGACAGTTTAAAGGAGATTATCATTAAATTCTTTACTACTCTTTATCATGTGAGCTATCATATTTCAAGGCTTATATTTTAACGCATGGATTGTAACACATTCTTTTCCTCGAATTAAATAAGAATGGTACCTTTATTCTAAAAAAAATTAGTTTAAAAAACAAAAAACGTGATGAAACCAACATGTTAGACCCGGAAATCGAAGATGTGTGTTGGCACAGAAATTATTAGTTTGCTTATAAAAAATTGTAATCATATTCAGAATTTTAAGACCAAAACTTTCAAAACAAACTGGGCGCTTGTCTTTGTTACTTTTGTGTTATCGAGTTGCTGTTTCACTGTAAAATATGGCACAAGTCTTATGCCCGTATACAAATACGCGATGGTTTTTTTACGTTAAATATTTTTGTAATCTGTACAGTTACTAACCTTAAGTGTAATATAAACAGATGAATAAGTATTTAAACAAAGATAAAAGTAGTCATCACTAACAAATTCCTTCTATATAAAAGGTTTTGTAAATACGATGTTCTTAGTTTATCATTACTCACTTTATGACATATATTAAGAATTTTTTTAATATGTTTGTGTTAATCGAAACAATAATTGCATAATTTATGTTAAAAAAAGAACTGGTCTTACTATGGCGTTAAGGAAGAAATGTCTTCAAGACGCATCTTGTACCAAATACTAATTACGTATACAAAATAATTGACGTACGCTCATTTCTTTTCGAAAATGCCTTATCTCCATAATTTCATCCAATCCACCATGGTTACATCGGAATGACACGCACTTAGCTTTTATGCATTGAAAGCAATATCCAATGTTTTAAAGCGATTAGTTGATCAGACTTCAATGCCTTTTAATACAAGACATGTATCCGGATCTCAAGCCCAGATTACGGATGATGAAGAAAAAACTTTAAAATGTTACATAACATTCCTGTTATTCTTATTATTATTTAATAAGTATGTCGTAATTTGTTTACTGCCAGTGGTCATCAAGCCTTTCACTTTCATACATTATCCTAATAAAATGGCTAAAGTTTGTTATAAAAAGATTTTGTATAGAGGTTTTTACTAGAGTTTGAAAATAAGATTGGTGAATTACAGAATCCTTAAAAAGAAAAAATCTTGATACTTTTTTTTTACCTCTCAATGGGGGTAGAGGACATATCGTCCCCGTAGAGCGAAAATTCATTTAGTCCAAAAAACCTGTTTCGAGATAATGAGGGTTAAAGTTTTGAAATATATAAATTGCCATAAATTTAGCATGTCATGACATATTTTCATGTTTTTCGTTTCATTTTGAAGGAAATCAAATTAAGATTAAATGATATTAGCTACCCAAAGTGATGATTAAGTTATTACTGAGAAAACCTAAAAAAAAACAATTATATTTTACTTGTTCTCTGTAGAATATCCGATGTACCTAGTTATGAATTAGTTAATATTCGCCTCTAGTTAGTGATTTTTCACTCAGATCGTGTTTATTTTTATGATAATTGACTTGAGTTGGGTAATTTACTACTAACTGGTAGTAAATTACCCAACTAAAAAAAAACTTAAGAGGTAAAAGACATTTTGTTTTATAATAGTATAAAATCTAACTACTTTTATATAAAAAAATCTTCTACACTTCCTATGGATTAAAATGTTAATAGATACATATAAAAGTAACTAAATCTTTTATTTTTATAAGCTATGTAAGTTTTTGATAAATAAAAAATAGTTAACATGATTTAGTTATTTCTCTTATTTTCTATTAGGACCAAAGAATAGATTTATTTGATTTTCACTTTTTGTGAATCGGAAACTAGGATACCTACAAAATTGACGGTTAGACAGTTAAAAAGAGAAAAAAAATATAGCATTGGCATTGTTAACTCGATTTGGCCATTTTTCGACTTAATGAGTTTTCGCTCTACGGGGACGATATTTTTATGTCTTGTGTTTCAACGGTTAGCCTTCTCAGCCTTCTTTATCTAATACAAGGTCGATATTCGGGCCTAGGTATTCCTATAACGTACTAGCTGTTAAATGCGTACATTGACAGACAGATCCATTAGTACACAGCCAGGGTTCGTACCCACGACCTTGGCCTTGAACTTGGGTTGAGAATAGCACACCTAACACTACACTACTACTAACACTGTCAAATCCTAACTGTATAATTCTAGTATATATGTTTTTATAAAATAATATTGATATGAACTTGAAATAATATTTGGCTGGATTATTTGATTCTGTACCTATTCGAGATCTTTTGTCCTTTTTTACTTATACAAAATACCTTTTCGAGTTTTTTTATTAAAAACCTGCTTTTTTGGCCTCGTTTGCTTTGCACTCTTGTCTTTTTCTCACAATTTATTAGTCATAAGCATTTTGTGAAAAGTACAGTAATTTATTCAAGATGTCTGTATCAGCCTTGTGAAAAGGCTTACACGGCATATAACCTTTCTTTATATTGTATTTGACACGAGTAACGGTTATTTCCGAAATTAATGTTCACACAAACACAACACACCACTGGATGTTAAGTCTCAGTTTCGGATTAAAACTCGTTTAGATATTTTACAAATCGACGTCATTTATTATTTAAAAGCGAAACATGATCTATTTTTTGTTCTAGTATTCCGTAGTTTTTTTGCAGAGTATGTTAGATCGTCTATGAATAGTAAAAATCACATCAGAAAGATAGACTGTCCTCGTGGTTCTGTCTCTGTTATTCTATGCTTAAAATTCCGAGACCCGAATTTAGTTTCGTCAAAATAAAATTTAGTTTCCAGAGTTAAAACCATTATCTTTATGGAGTTGTCTACATACGAAAATACATTCAATATTTTAATTTCCAGAGCCCAATTAGAAGAATAACCCTTTATATAACGTGAACCGACATTATATAACTTCTTTCTACTACGCAATGTTGAAATATATATCTATCAGTATAAGGTGTACAATAATATATTCTATGCGCAAACGACACCAAATCTGTGTCATAAATTTATCCTCTGGGTCAGACAGGTTTACGTCACAAATAGGAGGGGGACTATAACCTTGTGCCCCCTCGACATAGTAGCATATCGCTATATTATTTGTGTTGCTAACCCAGCTAGTTCCCATAGTTTTTTAATAAACAGTCCGAGATAACGGATAAAAGTTAGTAAATACGCCTTCTATGAATTCTAGGCGGTAGTTGAAAAGTAGAGTGTGAGAGAAAATAAAAGAGCTGTTTATTTGGGTTGCTATCAAGGCGGTCATTTTAAAGGTTTTGAACTGGATAAAATAAAAATAAAGACTATGTTTCAATATCCCAACAGCATTGTAAAATAATTTCGCTTCAAATGTAGACTGTGTGTGAGCTGTGTAAAAAAAACTATCAAATTGTAAATACAGTCAAAACCGGTTATAACGACATTGAAGGGACCGTATAGTTGCCGACGTTATATCCGATAGTCGTTATAAGCAATGTCATATATTATATATACACAAGTATAGTTCATATGTATGTACAATACATACAAGTTATATTATCATAGTTATCTATCTAGAGTTAATATTATAATATGTAAACGAGTCAAAGAGGAAACAAAAATATTTATTACGAAATAATTAGGTACAAAAGTAATCAGTCATTATGGTCTGTTTTTTTTTAGCCCAGTCTCAAATATTTTTTGCATTTTACGTTTCATACTCCTCAAGGTATGAGTATCACCAGTATCAAACTGTTCGTTAAAGGCAACAAATTTTTGCGAAATCGTTACAGCGTTAAGAGCCTCCGAAATCGTTGTTGGCTGAAACTGTTCGTTGGGAGAAAGTGCGTAGATAATAATATGCCTAAATATTCATTCAACGTCTCTAAATAAGATTTAAAATCGTTTGTATTGTTTTGTTTTGCTGAGACAAGAAGCGGTTGGTCGTTATAGCCGATGAATATCGATAAAATTTGGTCGTTGTAAGCGATATGTCGCTGTATCCGATGTTGTTATAAGCGGTTTGTTTACTGAATAGTTTACTAGGGATTCGGACGGGACCGTACAATCTGGTTGTAATAACCGATAGGTCGTTGTAAACGATGTCGTTATAACCGGTTTTGACTGTAGTATGTATATTACAACCGATTAGTAGGTCATTACCTATGGATGAGGATTGCGGGACTTAACTAAGGAACTCGGGGTTTTTTAAAAACACAAAGTGATTAATATAATTTATGACGAATTGACTGCATTGTCTTGAGTACCTTCAATTACCTCTTGGAAAAAGTAGATTCGATGTTTAAAGAACATCGTAAACCCTAATCTATATTAAGTGACACTTACGAAATGCTTTTGTGAAATGTGTAATTACTCTCAAGATAAGGATAATAAATACTGTTAGACCTTGGGTAATCCATAGTATTGTACATGCAACTTTACTTAAATAAAATTTATTTCCAATTTACGTTATTTCGTATCCATAGATACGTCAATTTTTAATATACGTTTATATTTTGTTCTCTTGTATTAGTTGAATTTGAATTTGAGATACGTCAATGGACGTAGGAGGCTAAATCAAATCCTATTTGCCAAGGAAACTCTGATTTCCTTATCGTAGGGAACGTACCTTAGTGTCTGCCAATACGAATTGAACCTACAGCCTTCAAGCAATAACTTCTAGGCCGACGCGATCAAGGTACAGTACTATATAGCGTTATGCATATTCAGTACTCTCTTAAAGGATTATGATTATACTATTCTGAGTTCAGATGGTACAATACAAGCTTAATTGTATCGTAAATACGTAAATAATACCAGATAACATTAAAGATTTCAAGGTGTGTTCGTCACGGTAGTTTAGTACGGATAATATAATATAACCTTCACTAATTCGACTATTGGGCCAGCTGCAGTCTGTCGTTTCAAATCAATCTTATTATGTACGTAAGCCGAAAGGTATGTATAAGTATGTCCTACATACAAATATACACTTGTGTTATACTTATAAAGGATTGGTTACTGTTTCTTTGGATCATAAAACATACCCAACAGGTCTATGATGGGATGAGGTATCTTATATTGTACGTACCTATACAAATTAAATAATACTGACTTCAAAAAGAGTACCTACACTTTGCAAGTATTTCATATGTGAAAAAAAAAAGAAGAAGAAACGATAAAAACTTTATTTTCTTTTAAAAACATATTTTTCTTCGGAGTGGATGTTTTTTGCTAAATGAGAATGTTCGTCTAATAATGTTGCCACATCCGAACAACTTTCATTTTGCATATCAAATTTGACTGTTAAGACGGCAGATAATGTTTTTACCGAAAGTTTTAAGAAGAAAGAATTCTCACTGCTTATTCTCTAGTGAAAATACCCTTTCAGCAACAACATTAGTGCCTGAACAACATAAGAAAATTTCTATTAAAACTTATAAATTTTCTTGTAGGATGTTGTACTCTAAAATGCCGAAAGATTTCTTTTACACATCTTTTGTCGAGTTCTATTTTCTCATCGTTCCGTTTCTTCATTTAAATATAAATTTACTCTTCGAATTTATATAATACAATTGAGTACTTAGAGTACAAGATTTGAAAAGAGTACGGTTTGCGAAAAAAGAATACGAAACTCAGTAAATGAGTATAGTTTACCTTTATATTTTTTAAAAGCCATGCAACACCCGCGACCCTTGTCCGTTTCTTGTAGGTACCTACCTGAAAAGTGACCTCATTCTTTTCAACAACTACTTTGAACTAATGTGTAACTAATTTAAAACTAATCGTTTGTTTCACCTTAAACGTCGATGCTTTAAGAGCAAGTCACGACTCAAGTAAAACTACTTTTATCTATAATTGTTATTAATATTATTTTGCAACCTGTATTCTCAATTAACATATTATTATTTATTCCAAAAGGTTACTTTCAACGGCGTTTACATACGTATATATATTGTATTTATAGATATTTTTATTACTAATTTATATTCGTTTTCGTAGTAGTAATAGTCTCTGTAAAAATTAACAAAGCAACATATAGTATGATACAATGTGTAGAGAGCAAGCAACAGGCACTGTCCTTAATGCGAGGCACGCATTTTAAAATATGTAATACAATTTTGTCAGAGTCTTCATATAATATATACTTACCTATATAGCGTTTAATTTTCTAGTTTTAAAACTTTTAATAATAGTAATCTACAAAACACTATCATTTTGGTCAGTATCTTTCCGAAATCGTTTTAGTAATTATACTGACATTATATATAAAATAGATTGAACTACAACACACGCATATTGTATTTGCCACCATCGTGTAATTTATGTATATTTAATTATTGCAAAACAGTTGTGGTAATGTTATGTGGTTACCAGAGGTGAACAACCTAGGTTGCAACTCAGATTATTCTTGAAGGTACTTTGTTATTCACGTTTGCCCACTTATTTTTTATGTCCAAGCTTTTACAACTGCGGAAATTTGTGTCAATGGTACCAATTAACTAAAGACAATTACTTATGTGTTTTGTTAATTTTTAATTATTATTTTTGGAGCCTTAAGGTATAATTCAAAAATTTTTGAAAAAAAGAAACAAAACGAGTGACTGATATACATAAATTCCATATAAAATTTAAGATAACGGTAATATCAAGTTTAGGCATACCCTATGCATGACAAACGTTATATTAAAGCTCGAATATAAATATTGAAAAAACATTTGATACTTATTTAGATATGTTAAAAGCAGTAAAATAAAAGAAAACGTAAAGTTTTAGAATTTATTTAAAATAACATATCTTATAGTATACAGATTTCTTAGGAAATAGCTTATAAATAGCTCCCCACAAATTATTTCTCTAGAGGGGCGTAGTTAAGAAGTTTCTCAATTAAATCCACGTGCCCCAGTAACATCCTTCTGCAGCAATACCGCTTTAGACCAAGGGCGTCCAACGCGTCACTGTAATAAAGATTAAAAATTATACAATTACAAAACAACTGAACTGCTTCCTAGAATTATTAACAATAGAAAAAAACTAAGTGTTTAAATGATAGTTAAAATTAAAATAATTATATATTGCATATTCGAGGAAAAAATGAAATATTTCACAAAAAAGGTAAAACAAAGTATGTCCCGAAATAGATGTGATTTTTTTTTGTGTAAAATCCAACAAAGAATTGTTGAAACCTGTTTCTGGCTAAGGGTATATGTATAATACCAGTTTTCGAAATTATAAAATCAGTGTTTTCAAATGGCAATATGTGATACATATGGATGATGCTTTAATGGTACAAACAAACAGAAACATTAACCAAAATAGTTTCATGTATATTATTTATATATGAGACAAAGTATATTTAAAACTACTTACTATATTGTCACTTAACATTATTTCTTATAAAAGACATCTCTTAATTGCCACAAAGGAGTATAATTTAAAACTGGAATATTCATATTATCATTTACAATAGGCCATTAAGTGATTTTCTAGGTTTACATTTTTGATATTATAAGATTATCTCGACTTTAAATTTTCATTAAATCCGTCAGTGGCTAAGTAAGCTAGTGGTTTTCAGTTTAAGAAACTAAAAATATATATAGTCAAAGTTCAAAATACTATTATTAAAACAAACTTTTTACTCTTCTTTGAGTACAGCGAATACTGTTTGTTCTACAAAGAGCCAACAAAAACGTGGTAGTTGTATATTTCAAATATTATTTCATAAATTTATCTAATAATTTTAAATGTCTGTCAACAATGATTGTTTCATATCAAATCCTCAATTAATGTAAAAATTTCATGATTGGATCACTAGCGTTAGACCATACTCATATAAATCGTAAGTAACATTATTATTAATCATTTAAAAAAATGTCAGACTTTTCATGTTATAAAATTGAAGAATCGTCCAGCCTGTTTTACATCATCCTACAATATACAATAGACCACATGTGAGTCTAAGTGCGGAAACTGAGTCTATACTACATGATCCTCAGTGGCGGATTTACATATTTTCAAGGTAGTGAAGGTGAATTTTTGCCGCCATTGCCTCTACAACTGTCATGTCCTAGAATATTTTTACAATCCAACATGCAGAAAAAAATTTTTTGGGTCTGATTTTTTGAGTACAAAACAATACATAAACCATCCAGTTCCCAGCCTCCAACCAGTAGTATGTACGTGTTGATAGGGGAAGAGGGAAATACATTTTCTGCAATTTCGTTCTGTTTCTGTTTTCATATGTCGTAAGCATAAGTAGTAGCTGATGGCGCAGAGGTCGACTGCTGGTTGAGAGGAGGCGAACTAGCTTTTTACTCTAGAATATTGAAGTTTGCTACACCAAATGTACTCGTACAATGACAAGTGAGAGGTGAAATTCATCAGCAAAATTTGTTGCAGACTTTTATGAGAGACTGTGAAACATCAGAAAACCGTCATGCAGAATTGATTTGATGCTCCAGCCTACTCAGCCTGCTGGTAAATCCGCCACTGATGATCCCACTGTCTAGCAATGTAACTGTGTTAATATTAATAGTGTAAAATCTAACAATACCCTTCAGTATATTCAGCTTGTAATAAACCTAAGTAAGCCTCCCACTTATTGCCAATAACTTTGCCACAGGTGAAGCAACGCACAGGAATGATCATTGTCAATTAAATCTGAAACAATAATTACTGTTAATATTTTTTGCTAACTGAACTTCTTGGAATACAAAAATACTTTTAATAAGAACAAGAGGAAAAGCTTGAAAAGTTCTATTCACATCACATTAGAAAGTCATCTGTCGTGTTTCAAAAAATATTATTAAAAATAATGAAATGTGTTTCAATGTCTGCTTCAAAATTTTATTTATAAAAAAAACTATACATATTACGCACATATTGATGATTTTGAAATAAGGAAAACATAGTCAGAATATGTAACATAGTTTTAAGTACTCAAAATATATAATTTATTACATCTTGTTCAATCTACAATTGTTTTTGACGTACCTCTTTCTATTAAGGTTATGTATCTAAAAACAAAGGAATGTAGTTTATATTTTGAAACCGCAAGATCTTCGCAGCTCTCTTCTTTTTATTTACACAAACCATCCACCTATTACCTAAAAACACAATTGGGAAGTAATTTAAATTTTAATGCAAATTGCGAAATTCTAATGCGTTTTGTTTAATGTTTTGCAACTGTCAACTGTCAAGAGAAAGAGAATCACAAAGTGAACAGCGAACGAGACTTAAATACTGTGTGCACAGACTAGAAATACTATATGTATGATGACCTGTGAAGTACACCGCGCCGCTGCGTAACCATTGTACTATGTAGATTAAACTGTCAACGCTATGTAGTTATTTTGTGGTAATAATGGCCTCAGAACAATATTATTATACCCACACCGTAATTAATGAATATAAGTACCTTACTAAAATATTAATTCAATTAATATTAGGTAAAGTTAAGTTCATGATTTCTATTAATAAGTAGGTACAGATACCGGCAAACATCTTGAACAAATGTCCTTGCCTGCGCAGAAGCGATTTTTAGATATCACTGGGAGGGGGGTTGCGGGAGAATGACGTGTCGATCGCGTGATTGGTATATCAGTGGGCGTTTGTGTCCCGCGCTGCGCAAACTTTCCCCTACTCCCTTGTTTAATGTTCAAGATGGTTGCCGGTATCTGTACCTTGTTAATTGAGCACACAATTCAGTAGTATTTTTGTAACACTCAGCATAATAATTTACTACTGGCTTGCTGGCGACACACAGTGCGGACGCTGACATGACGACGACGCTCGGAAGACGCTGGTGTGGGGGTCTCTATTTCTTGATAACCAGGAACTAAAACTCCCTTATGTCAAAATTATACATTTTGAATTACCGAAAAAATACCAGTAAGCAGTTTTAAGTGTCAATTAGCGATAGTTTGTAATATTTTTCAATTATGTTTCAGACATATGCGGTCTTGAAATGCAAATTAAAATGACTTTAAGTATGGAACAATACTTAAATTACGACGACAGTCAAATGGTATGTATAGAAATAAATCCCATCTCGCAATGCGGCTCCTAAACTGTTACAACGATCGATATTTTAATAGAAAGTGATGAAAATGTACCCTTAGCCTTACACTTCTGGGTCAACAAATCTACTGCGTAACATTAGGGAGGTAGTAATACTCTAAAATATAGTTAGATACCTAATAAATACCTAACTATTTTTACATTTTTGACAAAAATACCCATTGAGAAGGCAAGAACAATAATTGTAAAATAATAGGCTGTTTGACAATTTGCAAAGGAAAGTGTTATTAGTGAGAGTTTTTATTAAAAACATTGCTTTAAAAAAGCGTTATGCAATAAAATAATCATTAATTTATCCAAGAAATCTACATATAATACGATCAGGACTAGTCGTATCCAATCGATGACTTAGCATGATAATAAGAAGAATAATACGTATATCAAAGCCTGTCTATTCCTACTACTGTCGTGGTCCTTAAAAACTTTACCTTTTTACAACCACGGTATAAGTAGCGGCACGAAACTCTAGCGCTGACCGTTATTGCGCAGAAGTAAAAAATAAGGTACCTGAGGGGGGCTAGCGGAATGAAGAGCGTCGATTGGCTCTCCAGTCGCATTTTGTCCCCCGCGCGACAGTACACATGCACAGCAATCCCCTCCACGTATCGGCCAGCGCTAGACTTACGTGCCGCTGGTTATACAGGGACTGGTGCCTAGAGAAACATTTTGGCGGGTTCTTAAAGTTATGATTTTTGTATTCGAATTATTAAACCGAATTAACAATGTCTACATTCCTTATTTGATTTGTATTTTATGGCCTGTATATAGTCGCTAATACATAATTTGAAATGGTTTTTTAAATCTTGTCAACTAACCTATTATATTTTAGCTATAGAAAACATTCAGTCTATAAGATTGACAGTTGACAATCTTCAATCATTTTCATACAATGAGTTGTGAACAGTGAACGAATGATACAATTTTGAAATAGTAATGTTATTTGAAAATTTGTTACTGTAGTCTGTATTAATTGTTATGATGTTTCATATCAATTATAATTTATAAAGTACATATTGTCAACTCTATGTGGATTGTGGAATGTTTGTGTTTTTAGTGATAAGTGGTATCAGAAAGTTTGATTTTAAGCTATTTAATTAATTAGATATACTATGATGTACCTTGCATCATAACTTAATGGCCGTGAGTTATAGTGATTGTTTTCATGTAACATTTGTTTTATTTTACTTTAGAATTCTCATTATGGGATTTCAAAACAAAGACCACAAACAACAACAATTATCTTATAACATTCTTAAAAAGGTTTAACTGGTAAACCAATTGATTAGAAAAACAGTTAAGTTTTAATTTATAACACAATGTTATAATTGGTTCTTAAATATCATTCAAGTGATAATTAGTCATGAATATTAATTGGATGACAATATTCTAAGGCTTCTAAATAATGCTGTCGGAACATAGGTGAACAAACCTTAAGCCAATTAAAATTCAATAAAAGAGCAGAAACATGTACTGAGAATAGACATAGTTTTATGTAATTAACAAAATTCACTATGACACCTGATGACACTCAACCTATAGTTCAATATGGATCAATTGAAAGAAGAGATTTCTTCTTTGAGCATAATAAACAAAGGTTAAATGTAGATCCTGATTTTGAACAGGTAATAATAATATTAAGTTTTTATAATACTAATTCTCAAGTTGGGTTTATGGTGAATTTTTAAATATTGTTGTACTGATAAAAAAAATGAAGTATAAACACATTATAAATCTGAGAAATTTAGTTTCAATTTATTGAACATATTGTAAGTAATTAAATATCAAACACCATAAATGTCAGATTTTTAAAATGCAGGATGTACTAATCTGATACACAATTTATTTTTAAAGTTGTTTCTGATACAATGAATATAATTTTCTTTTGTGTGATACAATGTTAACAGGTATAATTTTATACATTCCAATCACAAAACGCACCATCCCACTATTATTATAAACACAATTTTACTATGGATAGATATACTTTCATGCAAAAACTAACAAAACAGATTTTAATGAAAGTTTATAATAAAGTAGCTCATACATTAGATTAACACAAAGCTATAATTTATAAAGATATTGTGTAAATTGGTCAAAATAAGTGTCACAAGTCTTATTCTTTTAATTTTCTCCATTTCGCATTTTGGTTTCCTGCAGAAATCATGTGTACCATTATCGCTAAAAAGTAATTGAAAATACAACCCAAAATGCAGATATTTGTAGAGAGAAAATATGCTACTTGACTTTTTATTATTTATTTACACTTTGTAACAATAAACATAAAATATAAAGGTCTTATCACAAACAAGCTATTTCTCCCAGGCAACCATAGTATGGAAGAATAAAAATGTAGAAGTAAACAAAGTGCATAAATAATTAACAATCAAATATAAAATTTCATGTAGCAATAAAAATATACTAAGTAAACTAAATATAATATTTTTATTTAAAAATTAGGAGACAGAAGAGAAATGCTCAAAAAGATTCTTAAATAAATTTAAAAACTGAGTTTGAAGAACTAATCTTGTGCAGATGAAGTCACAGGCAATAGCTAGTTACATAATAATGGAATTTTAATTTAATAGAAAAAAATATTTTAATATTAATTATAGTTTTTATGGTTAAAACCATATTGATGTGTTGCTATACTTCGTCAGCGATAAGACAAACAATTATTGTAATACATCCCCTTTATCATGCAAATTGCCTGCCTTATCTCTTCGGTAATGACAAATGGTCCATTGAATGTAATAACATAAAAATATATTGTTTTAAAATAAAACTCGTATTTAATATTTTATTTATTTTGAAAAACATTTTATAATTAAGAATTAAATTAAATTAATTAAATTAACATTTAAGTATTTGGGCAGATACAGGCAATCAATTGTTGTCAGAAGAATTCATTTAACAACAAAAAATGTGGTTATTAATTAATCTTCCAACAGGAAATTGTTTTACGGTAACAATATCAATAAATTAAAACAATAAATTTTCTGTCTCATTATAGTTAGTATATGGCTACAGAACAACAAGATGGAGGACTTTTGTAACATATCTTTTCTCAATTCTAACTTGTGGTATACCATTTTTGGTATTTCATTGGGTACCCAGATTGAAGCTATATGCAACATCTGTTTGCAGCAACTTCCAGGAGGCTGATCAAGTTTTAGTTATTGTAAGTTTCTTAAAATCTTATTAACCTTGATAAGATGATTTATTCACTTTTTTTCTCACTTTTAACTTTTGATTGATTAATTACAGTTGCTTACATATACCTAATTTACAAAAAATATACATTTCAGCAATTACAAAAACATTGTTACCAAGTGGTACTACGATTCCATATATAATTATGTATTATATATTATACGATACAACCACACATATATTTGTGATTTTTTTAAATATTATCATATAACTTAATGCAATTGTTTAGCGATTTTCTCTTGTTCTAACTTCTACTTTTCACTAAGACTTTCTTTTTACAGGAAACATACCAAAAGAAATGTAAAAGTCATTATATTCACAGAATATTAATAAAAAATATAAATGACCCTAGGTAAGCAAATATATATTAAAATAAAAAAAGGGTAAGATCTGATAATTTTGAATCTTGTTAAAGTTATGCTATAAACTTGTAGTGGGACGTTAAATGCAGGATTCGAAGAGGAATATGGAAGTGAGAAAAGTCCTATTGAGATTGAAGACTCGTTACATACACCTATACATTTAGATGATGGGAGTACAATGAGTAAGTATTTAAAATATAAATTAATCCTTAAGGCAATTTGAGTATATTTAACAATTGAGTAACTTTTGTTTTGTTGTGTAAAAGAAATTACTGTAGCTTTTACTTGTCCTTCAATCCGATCTTTGACCTTTACAACATCAACAAGCATGGATCTATAATTATTAGTTTTAGGCGTTGGTCTATTGATAGTTATTATTATATACTTTTTTCAGTATTTTTGACCATAAATCTTGTAACATGCGCACTTTTTTTAAGCGAATGTTCAGCTTGTGTCTTTATTATATGTCATAGCCTCACAGCTGTATAAAAATAAGAATTTGCCAATAATAACCTCAGATTAATAAAACTATTTTTAACCAACTCCAAAAATAATCAAAGGAGGTTATCAATTCCACATGTAATTTATCAAATAAGTATTTGCCAATAAAAACTTTAGAATAATAAAACTAAATAGACTCCAAAAAGAATCGAAGGATGTTATTATTCACCAGTAATTTTTTTTAAAATTTTAGATGTACAACAATACAACTACTTTAATCACAAAAAGCAGTGTCTAATATGGGAGCCAATACGAGCGCAGTGGATTAGGTTAGCTGGTCTGGAACGAGGTACTACTTGTTCCCAAATTCATGCCATGGCATCGAGACCACCTTGCTCTGAACGTAGACTACGAATGTGGGTATCAAATATTTAACTATTACAAAATTTGTTTATAAGTTCTATCTTAGCTACTTAAATTCATAATCTATAGTTAATAAATACAATATTTAAAGCTTGATTACTTATATCAAAAGAAACATTCTGATGAATCAATGCATAGATCTTAATTAAAAATGATTGGATAATTTATAGCTTTTTAATTTTCATAACAAAAGTCAGTGGCGTAACTATACTATCTGGGGCCCGTGGCAATTCTTTTGATGGGGCCCTATCAGTAAAAATCGTGTCTACTCAGTTTAATTTTAATAAACTTAGAGATTTTCAGCGTACTCAATTACACGTTGTATATGTCCCACTAATAAGGCCATAGGCCTCCTCTCTTAAAGCGGCCACTGACGATACGTCCATTAATCCGAATGGAGTAGTCGTCGTCCAAAATCGTCCCATGAATGGTAAAAAAGTATTCCATTTGGATGGACGTCAGCCAGCTCTGGATTTCCAAAAGGATTGAAATCCATGCGTCCAGGCCAAATGGACGTCATCCGTGGCCGTCCGTCAATGGCAGAAACGTGCGCCACGCCATATGGAAGCAGTCCGAATTGTCCGTGAATGGGCGAAACGGCGTCCATTTTTTTGAAGTTTTTGTTTCAGTTTATGTTTTGATGTCGATGGTGGTGCATGTGCTGTGTATTTGTCAAGCGTTATAAATTTTTTTTTTATTATGTCTTTGTCCGCGCGTGACTTTGTGTTGGAAGTAATAGAAAAATATAAAAGTATTTCTATTTTTAAATAAATATATTTATATTATTAAATAAATAAAAGTATTTCTTTGTTTCAACCAATCCTTCATTCACCTTCTCTTAGGTTTCTTTTTGTCTTTTTAATTAAATACACACAACTGCTGCCACCAGTAAAGTATTGTTATCCATAGTATTATTTATTTCCGTTCCGTACGATTGCAAAGTTCGAAGTGACGCCATGCATCCAAATGGAAGTATTGTGAATGGTACCGTATCTCGATAAATTTCCATTTGGAGTGCATCCAAAAGGAAGTCTACTAAATGGACGTATCGTCAGTGGCCGCTTTTAGACGAGAGGGAATGGTCTGTAGTCCCCACGCTAGCCCAATGCGTATTGGAGACTTCACATTGATCCATAAAACATAATATCTCTTGGGCAGGGGCCCTCTTGGGTCGGGGGCCCGTGGCATTTTGCCAGCCCTGCCACCCTATTGTTACGCCACTGACAAGTTTTAATACATAGGGTATTTAAAATATATTGTATTTCTTAATTCCTTTTTTAGTACATATACAACGGTAGTGAATTTATTATGTATTTTGTGTTACTTTTTAAGTTAAAAATTCGAAAATCGAATTATCATAATCATTTCAGGTTAAATACCTATGGGCTTAACGAAATAAAAGTTCCCGTACAATCAATTCTGACTCTCATCCTCCTGGAAGTGTTCAATCCGTTCTATGTCTTTCAATTATTCACGATTGCCGTCTGGTTGGCTGAACCATACTACTACTACTGCCTTGCTATAGTGCTAATGTCTACTTTTGGCGTTGCCACTTCTGTTATACAGACTAAAAAGGTTGGTAACATTCTATATTATTTATAACAAATATAAAACAAGAATATTTGATGTGGATATAAATAAATATATTTTATTCCAGAATCAACAAAGCCTCCGTGCCACAGTAGAAGCTCACGATACAGTAGAATTATGGGGCGGGCGTCGCGTGGACAGTAAGGCTTTAGTACCAGGTGATGTGGTCATACTGTCGGCACACGGCTGTATGTTGCACTGTGACTTGGCTTTGCTTACCGGGTCTGCTATAGTCAATGAGAGCATGTTAACTGGTAAGTAACTGACTTATATTAACCGACTTCAAAAAACATGAAGGATTTTTACAATTTAAGTGTATTCTTTTTTATTGGTAGGATTCTGAAGTACAATTAAGTTTATTTTTACGTTTAAACTATTTATTTAATGTAAGTAGTATATTTTATGCCATTAGTTTCGTGACCAGAAATTAAAATAGCGTCCTGTTATTATTATTGTCCCTTGTTTCCGTACCAACATATAAAAAAAGCGATGGGCATAATTAACGCTTCTCATACGAAAAACCGCTTAACATGTATACCGCATGTAAAATCAAAAAGATGAGGTCAATTCAGGCAATTACGATTTTTTTAAAGAAACTTATTAAAAAATTAAAATATTTATTATTACGGTTAAACAATCCGATGTTAGGAATTTAAATGCGAAGGTTTAAGATAAAATGAGGTTCCACGTAATAAATGCTGACTCAACGTGACGCACGTGTAATTACAGTTATGTTACGAAATGGTCGCTCGGCTGCAGATTCCATGATATACGGCTACGTAACAACGTTATATTTATAGAAAAACAAATAATAAAAATACTGGCAGTACTTATACTGTGTTTAAAAAAAATGATTTCCATGTTTTTAGGTGAATCCGTCCCTGTAACTAAAACAGCTTTACAACACTTAGACAAAGAGTTTGATGTCAAAGAGCACAGTTCTAGCCTTCTATTTTGTGGAACTAAAGTTGAGCAGACGCGGTATTATAACAATGAACCCGTTAAGTAAGTTCTGCTTTTTTAAGTGTTTTATAAAAGCATTCCTTTGTTACAACTTACATATATCTTTTATCAGTATATCCTAATAGGAAAAAGATAGACTTATATTAGTGTATACAAATATTAAAATAAAATTTCTTTAAACGCAAATCTCTTATATTGTTTAGATAACTTGACATTTCGTTGATGCAACGTCAAGTTGACAGATAACTATTTGACATTTGACAAAAAAGTCTATTAAAATGTTGCTTAAATAACGCCACCTATTACTGTAGTACCTATGTAAATAATGTAATAGTCGCTTGTAATATATGAACTACTCGATAAATCATAGACAATATTGTATACGAGTTTTACGAGCAATTTAAACCAGTGAGTAAACGATTACGACTGTAAGATTTCGATATATTTTCCAATGTACAGGTTGTATAGTAACCCGAGTATTTCAGAGCCCTGGTCCTTCGAACCGGATACAATACAAGTAAGGGTCAGCTAGTTCGCAGTATTTTATACCCTGTACCAGCTGACTTCAAATTCGACCGAGATTCTTACAAGTTTATATTTATTTTGGCCTGCATTGCTGTTTTGGGGCTCGCTTATACCGTTGGGTTGAAGGTACGAATTAATGTTGCCATTAGACATGATATTCACAAATTCATTCAAAAGCTTTATTCTATTATTTATGGAATACATTTCAGGCTTACAGGTCGCTAACAATCCGCGACATAGTGATAAAGGCGCTTGATATTATAACAATAGTTGTACCCCCGGCGTTACCTGCTGCAATGACTGTAGGCAGATTATACGCTGTGTCAAGATTGAAACGCGCGCGTATATCGTGCCTTAATACAAGGGCTGTTAACGTCAGTGGATCGTTGGATTGTATTTGTTTTGATAAGGTATGAATAAATGAAAAAAAAGGGTGCGTGTACTTATGTAGAAGTTATACTTCTTTGGCATTATTAAAAATAGTTTTTGATTGCATGCAAAGAATTAATTACAATTAAATAATCAAAGACTGAAAAAGGAGTCATTATTGTCAATAAAGTTCAGTTTACATTTGAAAAATTATATAAATAAATATTTATTATTACTCTGTTACATTAAGTGTAACATACATTCTATTATTATTCGAATATTGTTTTTAAATTATGTCCGATGCCGTAGCATCTTCCGTGGGCAACTTCATTCTGTTAATTTTGTGTCACGGTGCGCGCGCATCGTAACATTTCACTCTCATAAATTTTTCATAACGCGCCTAAAGAAGTATAACTTCAAAAATGTTGTTTTTATAATAATTTCGATAGGCCCTGGTTTTATGACTCATAAAACCTTCATGTCCATTTTTTTATTCCCAGACAGGAACACTAACAGAAGAAGGCCTAGATATGTGGGGGGTGGTAGCTGTGAGTTCAGCGACGTCCCCCCCACTCTTGGGAAGGGCACAAAGGGAGCCCAAAAAATTAAACGATATACACGAATTAAAGATTGGTATGGCGTCCTGTCATAGCTTGACGTTGTTGCATGGTGAGCTGGCTGGAGATCCCTTGGATCTGAAGGTTTGTTGCTCTGTGTTTATACGTGTTAAGCTGTAAAAATCTTTATAAACCGATATAATCACGAATTGTTAAGCTTCTTCAAATCCTTATGTTTTTTTTAAATAAAAATCTGCGTTAGAGACAATAATATCGGGTCTATGAAGGCGAAATACCTTCATATAAAAGCCATTTAAGGCACCTCACTTATATACACATAAAAGCAATACTGTTTCATTAAACTGTGCAATGTAATAACATCCTTATTCCTTTGTATTAAGGTGCATTTTAAATTGATCTTAATATAAATAATATCAAATTAATCTCATGTATATTCTTAAAATTTCTAGATGTTCGAATCAACCGGTTGGTTACTAGAAGAGCCAGATGTACCAGAGCTGTCTAACTATGAAGTTTTGACACCCACTATTGTCAAACCGAAAGGTTCTGCAAATATCAATGTTGACGATTTACATGTAAGTGTTTATGATGTTTTTATGTCGTTTAATGGTGCTTGACAAGACTTGAAATAGCCTTTCCGTTCCTTCTATGTTCTAAGTAAGCCTCTTAGGAATGTCTTTCTAAATACGAAAGTGATTAACCGAGATATGAAATATTTTTATCTAAAATACATTTTAGACACACTTTCAGACATTAAAAAAAAGTTTGCTTTTCAAATTAACGTTTGCACTTGAAAATTAGCTTCCTTCACGCACAACGGACCAAATGAGCGTGCGGAAACTGACTCCACACTAGTCCTTAAAAAAATGGAGTACCAATTCTAATAGGTCGGCAACGCACTTCGCAGTATGAGTGTCCAAAGGGCGGCCGTATCACTTAGCGTAAGGTGAGCCTCCTGCCCATTTGCCTCATGTTCTTTTAAAAGAAGCAACTTTTGCAATTGCATATTAGACAGTTACGTGATTTGAAGACAAGAGGGATAATTAAAGAAGATGCATTCATGAAAATCCTTTAAAGTTCATTTCTCATTTTTCGAAAAAACTTATAAATTTTCTCGTCTAAATTTTCAGATGCCTCTAGAAGTGGGTATAGTACAACAATATCAGTTTGTATCGTCCCTACAACGGTCTTCAGTAGTGGTTCGACTCCTGGGGGAAGACGTACTCAGGGTGTATTGCAAGGGTGCGCCAGAAATGTTAAGAACCCTGTGCAGACCTGAGACTGGTGAGATTTTTTTTAAATATTAAACTTTTTTTTTATGGCTCTCGCACGGTTTGTGCATTAGCCAGCGTCAAGTATAAGATTTTTATAATTCGTGCTTTTTGCCTTAGAAATTCGACCATGTCCTCCATGTACGGTTTAGGCACTCGCCCGGTACCGCACAACCCTCCCAAAGTCCGAGAAAAAAATTTAAATTAAATTAAAACTTGCCCTTGAACCGGGAATCGAACCCGGTACCCCTCACCTAGCTAATATTAAACTTAAGAATTATATTTATAATAAAATGTATATTTACGTTAAATAAATTCAGTTCCAGGGAATCTTAATGAAGTTTTGAGTTCCTATGCGGAGAAAGGGTATCGCGTGATTGCAATGTCGACACGTTTACTTGAAGTCACTCACAAACAACTGCAGAAAATGGATAGGCACGAGGTTAGCTTTTAATTAAATTAATTTATAATCTAAAAAAATTCGAACCGATTTTAGGTTCCCTCAAGAAAAGAGCGTACTAATTCTTAAAAGGCCACGCACTCTGCTCTCAAAGCCCACTGGAATTAAGAGTGTCCATGGGCGGTCTCATGCCCTTATGCATGATGATCACTGAACTGTGAGCCTCCTGATCGTTTGCTGTTTTGTAAAAAAAAAATCTATCTGTTGCCTTCTAAGTATATCGTCGTACTCCCCCAGAGTGGAAATTTAAAACAAAAGACAAACGCTGGATTGGTCAATTACAAACGATCGTGGCTTTTGTCTTTTGTTTTAAACTGTCATCTTCCTCGAGATGTTCCTGACTATTATTAGTCTTTATACGAGTTCTTTTAATTGGACATAATAATTTTGATAGTATTATTATTAGAAAATCACTTTTTTAACGAATTTGAAGTTATGTTTTATTATAAATTTACAATTATTTTACATAATTTTCAATTTAACCGACGTTTCGCGTGCTCTACAGCGTCACGGTGACTGAAGACAAAAGGTGTTGAATGTCAAAAAGTATCACAGCTGTTAAAAAAATGTAAAAAAATGTTAAAAAAATGTTATGTCAATAAAAGACAATAGTATTATTATTTTTATTTGTATTACCATAAGATTACACCTTATTACTTTTTAGGTGGAATGTGAGTTAGAGTTTCTAGGTCTAGTCATAATGGAGAATCGTCTCAAACCGGCAACGACGGGTATAATACGAGAACTCAAAGACGCCAATATTCATGTTGTCATGATCACAGGTAATAATTATAATGTACAGGGTATAATTACTTGTTTCATCTATTATATAAATTATAATAGATGAAACAAGTAATTTTCAGAAGATCCAAAATTTATTAGTAATTAAGAAGTTTATAAACTGAAAACGGCGAAGATTTTAAATATTAATTAAAAATTAATTATTAATTAATATTACTAACTATGTAATTGAAATTTATTTCCTACCATCACAATTTAAATTTTTAGCTGTCACTGCTATGAATAAATTTGTCTGCTTGTAGTGGAATCTCCTTGCGGTTTTACCCACCTAATTTTGAGACAGAGAGACAATATATTAATACATGAAAGAGCTTGCTCGTTTAGATTAAAAACCACCAAAAATACTTTACTAATTCGAATCAATAGTTTCTGAGATTAGCGCGTTCAAACAAATTGAACTTCAACATAGCTTTATCTATATACGAGGGCGGCACTGAAAATTTCGGGAATCAAGGAAGTGACACAACATTACTATTTAAAAATGTATTTATTGCTTTTCGAAGTATTCTCCGCGAAATTTGACACATTTTTCCATACGATGGAACCAATCATTGAAGCAACCATTCCATTCGGAAGTTGAGGTCTTCAAAATGGCTAGTATTTGTATAAATCGTTTAAAATTGGGACTTTTAGATTATTCTATGATATTTCAGGTGATAATATCCACACAGCAGTAAGCGTAGCAAAGGAATGTGGTATACTTGAGAGTGCGGAACGAGTCGTCCATCTCACTGTACTTCAGTCGGGTGGACAACCAGCTTTATACTGCCAGAGTAGTTTGCAAGGGGTAAATATTAGTCTAACCTAACCATAAGGAATAAATTAATGTTAAAAACTAATGTTATGGTCACCCTGCAGGTCCCAATTGGAGCTTTGATCCCATTTGAAGGCTCGTACAAAATGGATGATAGCGGGGTGGGATCATGGGGTGAAAGTAGTAGGAGTGGGAGAAGGAAGAGGAGAGATGTTGAAGAGCCACAAGGTGTCAGCTACAAGTTGGTGATGACCGGAGATGCTTGGAGGGTAAGGTTAAACTACCAGTAAACTGTTTTATTCATTCTTTTTCTATCAAAGTAAATTTAGAACATTTTTGAAGTTATACTTCTTTAGGCGCGTTATGAAAAATTTATGAGAGTGAAATTTTACGATGCGCGCGCACCGTTACACAAAATTAACAGTTGCCCACTAACGAATTCTTCTTAAACCAGCCGAGCGCGGAGCGTGCGCGAGCGAGAATATGCGTGAAGTTAGCAGCTATGCCAAGAATTTTGAATGACCATAATGTCCTTTGTTACAATTTTAAACAAATAAAGGAGTTGAAATTATTTTTTGAAAGAAATTTAGCAATGCTTTTTCGCAAAGACCTATTGTTACTTATTTAAAAAATTATGAAACATACCTAGTTATTAAATAAAATGAATAATATAATAAAATAATAATTATTAATATTAATTAATATTAATTAAAAATGAATAATATACTAAATATTATTAAATTATTAACGTTAAATATTTATTATTAATTATTTAATATTAAAAAAAAATAAAGAAAGCCAAAGAAGTATAACTTCTTACGCGCGTACATAAGTACACGCACCCTTTTTTTTATTGACACTGTTACATGAATAAATGATGACCTTTAAGAGATTTTTTTTTGTTAAATGCGTCTTTTTTGCTTTTTTAGAGCGTAGCGTGGTACGTAGGTATATGATTTGTTTTTCTTTACAGACCCTCCGCGCTCTTCACCCGGAAAGCGTTGGTCCAGTGGTGGAACGAGGTGCAGTATTTGCCCGCATGTCTCCCGAACAGAAACAGCAGTTAATCACAGACTATCAAGCCTTAGGATATTACGTTGGTGAGAACATTAAAATATTTCTAAAAAATATTTTCATAAAACATTCCTTCAATAGATATTTATAATAGATATTTTCAACAAAATTTTTGACTGATTTTATGCTATTCAGTCGCCTCGATTGTTTTCGTATGTGGTAATTTTATATGTGGTCAAACTCCTTATTTACATTTACTACCAGTGCGCAAGTCAAGGGCGTAGAGCGGGTAAGAAGAACTGGCAAGAAACTTTCCGCCACTCTTTTTAAGTCTTGTATACGTCCACCATCATATTACCATATCATACCATCATGTTTTGTGTAAAAGCCAAGTGTAAATAATTGTGTACTGTATGATTATTTAAAAATATGAATTGATTCTCACAGTATTAAAAATTTCAGGCATGTGCGGAGATGGAGCAAACGATTGTGGCGCCCTCCGCGCTGCGCATACTGGCATTTCCCTTTCTGAACTAGAATCCAGTGTCGCTGCACCCTTTACTTCCCAACATCCAGACATTGTCTGCGTTTCCAGGGTTTTACGCGAAGGACGAGCAGCCCTAACCACAAGCTTCGGCGTTTTCAAATTCATGATCGCATACTCCCTTACCGAGTTCCTGTCGGTTGCCTTTCTCTACTATTTCGACGCGAATCTCACAGATTTCCAGTTTCTATACATAGATGTCGCTCTAATCGTGAACTTTGCTTTCTTCTTCGGCATGACCGAAGCGTACACGGGCAAACTTAGTAAGTTGCCACCTCTAACGTCTCTATTGGGAATAGTTCCGTTAGTGAGCTTGATTGGCCAAATGTTATTGATTATGGTAGCACAATATTTGAGTTATTTGACGTTAACGTACTTCCCCTGGTACGTGAGGCATACGTACGAAGGGGAAGAAGCGAACAAGTGTTGGGAGAATTATGCGGTTTTCACGATATCAATGTTTCAGTATATAATTCTAGCGATTGTATTCAGTCACGGCGCGCCTTATAGGCGATCGGTGGTAACTAATAAACTGTTAATGATTAGCATTCTTTTAATGACGGGTATAGGCATTTATATAACGGTTGCGCCTGCGCAGTGGTTGTCTAACTTTTTAGAACTTCAAATGCCTAAAGATTTGTTAATGGCGTATGTTGTCTTGGCCCTCGCTGCGATTAACCTTGTATTAGCGTTGTTCTTTGAGCGAATTATAGTTCAATACTTAATGGAGAGGAGGCGAATAATACCGAAGTGTATAAAAGAAAGACAAGTGAGAAAAACGCCACATCTAATGATCAAGAGGCATTTGTCTGAAATGGATTATTTAGAAGGTCATACATCTATTAATTATGACGTAGAAGGAATAAATTCAGGGGAGGGTAGATGAAAAATATTCATGTCGTGTTTGAGGACACGCTCAGCATTAAACCGCCGACTTTGGTCGCGGTGGAAATTAATAATACATTCCGTTATTGTATTTTTATTAGTTTACTATTTATTTTATTATTTTTTTTGATATTATTTGACTATATTGAACCGTAGTTATAAAAGCATTTTTATTATTTTGATTAATTTGTGTATTTTAAAACGGTGCATATTTTATAGGTTTTTTTCAATTTCAATAGGAATTGAGGAAGTGTTCAAAGTAGTACAAAACTGTCGTCTTTCCGGTCTTATTGATCTTTTTTTAATTTAATAATAACCCCCTTACCGATAAACTCCTCTCAACTGAAACCGTATTTAAAATTCACTAAGCAACCGAATTTAGAGTTCCGATGGCTTTGAATATTAAAATCTAAACAATTGTTGAAACCAGTGTTTCCCAACGTGAGGCCCACGCCCAACAGGGGGGCATGGCATTTGATTGTTAAGGGGGGCTTTTCAAAAATAATTATTTAAAAAAATAATTATTTTTTATTTCATTATACATATGTTTTAAAATCTACTACTGTGTTTCGTTAACAATTTCCAAGTAGTTTCTTTCTTAAACCTATAATTTAAGTTTCTTAAATTAATTTTCTTAGCAATTCAAGTTTAGATATTAAAAATTATGTATTTTCCATTTGTCACAAGAATTTAAGGAAGGCAAAGTTGGGGCATGGCACGAAATAGGTTGGGAAACACTAGTAAAAACCAATTATATAGAGACAAGATTATGTTCTTATGTTAAACCGAGATATAGATGACTATCTGATACATTTATTGTATTTATGATACAGAATGTTGCCATAACAAATGTGTTAATTGAGGTCACCTATACGATTTTATGAGTAAGATTTTTTAAATATTATATAGAGGTTCTATTGAGATGTTACTAGTTGAATATTTTCATCGGTAAGGATGTTTGTATAGTTTAACCGTAGGTATTCAATCTAATATATGTGCGTTTTATCTTTATTATAAAGCACAGTGTGATAATTAACATAATTAAGTGCCTTGATAGTTTTAACATATACAATGGGGATTATGTTATTTTCTTAAGTGTGGTTATAAATCCTACCCAAAGATTAGTTATTTTTTATCAAATCTAAAGCCATTGGTTGTGGCGTCTTTGGCTAATAATAGTGAATTCAGATTAGAAATTATTGGTAACCATGGTAACAAACGCGGTATCAAACTATCTTTAGACTACGTTTTAAACGTCTGACTCCGCTGTGACACGAATATATACAATATAAATACATGTTATATTGGGCTTTTATCACTTTTTGTTCTAAAGTGTCGTTGCGGTCCTTTTTTCTTTTGACATCCTTTTATTACAAGTCTAAATGTCCTTAATCCGGCGGCATTGCGAAAATAAATTAATGAGACAAATTCGTTTTATCTCATCTTTTTTCTTATCTCAAGCAACACCGAAATGTGATTGAAGTGTGAGTTTTGTCAAAAATAGTTAATGAAATACATATTCACTTAAAATAATTTAAAGTGATAAAATCATGAATCGTAATTTAGTATACCTCTCCTAGTAATATAGTATGCCTATTTCCTCTGTCATGTGAAATATAAATAAGCAAAAGTAGTAATTAAGAAGAAATTTTACATGGAAAAAAGCTATGTTTTGTAATAATCTTGCTATTCTGTGACTGCTTTTGAAATGTGTGTGGGAAGATTTGAAAATAAAAAAAAATGGTTTCTATACAACTTTATTGTTTCTTCAATTTTGAACATAGTGTGAAAATCATGGATTGATTTCAAGTTTAGTGCAGAGAATTCGAATCTATTTTCTTAACTTCCTACAGCTGCTTATTGTGTTGCTTCTAAACCTGTCAATTATTAGATGCTTGTAATATTCATAGTAATAATTACTTAGAAGTATTTCTGAAAATGTTACCCATTTATTGTGATTGCATTATTAATCTTAAATGTTATATTTCAAATGTATAGTGGGTATTGAAATTGTATTGCATTAAAACAAATTGCCTAAATTGAAATTATTAATTTATAAGTGTTGTTTTATTTGCCCTATAACTTTACTGTCTTATTTATGAAAATTATAAGAGAAGATAATAAGAAGCAATAAGATGTGTGTTTATAAATGATAACTTAGAGGAACTAAAACTAAAAACAAAACTTTAGAAAACAAAATATTTATTTTAAATAAATCAGTCTCAAAAATCACTGTTGTAAACCAAATTACAAATTTATGGGAGAATTACATTACTGAAATAAAGTGACATTCTCTATTCTTTTTTCCCATTCACTTCCTTTGCTTCCTCCTTTGAATTATCCTTGATTTCCTTTTTCACTGGACCGGTTTGTTGTATTGGGACATGTCTCTCATTCTTTGTAATATCCTGAACCCTGGGTGCGGTGACGGTTAATACGCCATCAGATGAGAGACGAGATTCCACAGACTCAGGTCGGCATCCATCAGGTAAGGCATATCGGCGAAGGAATTGCCTGGAAATGTATCCATGTTCATCCTTCTTTTCCTCATGTTTACCTTCCACCACGATGAAACCATCGGCCGTCTTGACGGTTATTTCGTCAGGGGAGAAATGCTGGACGTCTAGGCTGACTTGGAACTTTTCTTTATCGGCCTTGATGCTAGAGCCAACGTCTCGTGCTGCAGCGGCAAGCTGTCTCCAAGGGCGGTAGTAGTCTCGAGATACCAGCGGAGCAGCCACAACCGTTAACATATCGTCTGGTGTTAGAGCAAGGCCGAAATCCTGGTCCAACAATCTGCTTGGACGGCGGGGCCAGTCGTAACCGAATACATGTGGAAGAAGCGACATCTTGTAATTTGAATAAAATTAATCACTTGAATAAAACTTCGGAAAGCGCACTGAAAACCGCGTTTGTTCGCAGGACCGTTCACTTCGATCGCTTTTTCAATTTGACTTAAGTTGCTTCGCTCAACTGCCGCTTATATATAATTCTCGCCGCCATCTAGCGTCGAGTAGAATATTCGAGAAACTTTTATTTACTGTCTCTTTCTATCTAGTATTAAATTGCTATCGGACATCGCATGAGTCATGCAAGTACGCGAAAATTCTTGAATTTTATCCAACAGCTGACGCGTTCAGCATTTTATTTGTAAACATTGTACAATTCTAGATACATAGATAAATAGGTAACATTTGTCTATGATAATATGTATGATAGCAATGTCAAAAATAATATAATTTAGAAAAGTCTAAACGATATTAAATATATATATTTTTGGAATATGAGTAGACAATAAAAAATTTTATGAGAATAAAAGGTTTGTTGGTCTAATAGAATTCTAAATTCTTTTTAAGCTTTATATTGATTTATTTCTTTAATCATAAATAAAATTGTTTTTAGTTAGGTATAGATATTTATTTTTATTTTGGGACTGTTGGTGTGGCTTCGTACTTTTTTAATTCTGAATGTTGCTATCCATTATTATAAAATTTTAAAAATACTTTCAATATACTTAGCCATTGTACCTGAATCATTGACTTACAGGCATCGATTTTTAACCGACTACAAAAAGGATGTTGCTCACCAATTTCTTTAGGTAATGCAAACCAAACCACGAGTTCTAAATTTTATTGTATTTACGTTCGAGCTCTAAATTTTATTGTTTTATTTATTGTATGTACGTTCGTCTACAATCTTCCTGAATACTAAAAAAATCTCGTGATTGTTAGGGAACAGTGAAACAGACAAATTCTTTTAAATCTGTTAATTAGTTTTTAGAAAGATATATATTTATATTTTATATATTATTATATCCACGCATTTATATGGCAGGTAAGTTATATTTTTTTTGATTACAGCAAATCAACCAATATCACCTAAATTAAAACGCAAAAACAAAAAAATCATTTTAAGTATAAGTAAATTATACAACAGCTGAGTTTAAGTATATCTGAAGATTCGCGAAAATTCTCGAATCGTAGTGTTCTTTCACGTCCTCGGTACTCTATTGCAGCAGGCGTACATTGACCTACACTTGAGTAGCGTCAGGGCTTCTAAACCTTTAATTATCTAAATTTATAATTGGATGAATTTAGAAGGAAGGTTCTATCATTACCGATGACCTGTTTTCCGTCAAGTATTACGTATTTTAAGTTAATTATTTAAGTTAAAAAAAATTTAATGATGTAACTGACACTGAAGCCAGTTAATTTATTAAATTATTTTATGAGCATTTCTTCAACTTATTTCTAACTTTATAATCTAAATACACACTTCTAGAACACGCTTTAAAATATCAAATATGATTGTTTTACATAGAATAATATTAATATTGTTTTTTACAACCAGAGGTGTTACACCTCTGACAAACCTTTTTTCTACTCGACACAAGCTGGCGCTATAGCTTTTTATTTAATCAACGTTTTAAAAATAAATATATTACGTATGATCTACAAGACTCAAGTACGACCTCATGTGGAATACTGCTGACATCTCTGGGCTGGTGTTCACAAATACCAGCTTCTTCATTTTGACCAAATTCAGCGAAGGGCTTGTTGAATTGTCAATCTCAAATCTATTACTGATCGGTTTGATTTTCTCTCTCTACGCAGAGACATTGCGTCTCTTTGCGTTTTCTACAAAGTGTACTATGGTGAGTGTTCTGAAGAATTGTTTGGTGAGATCCCAACCGGTACGAGCCGTATCAATTCAAAATTTCATCAACATCAGCTTGCTGGCTGGAAATCTTCTACAGTCCGTTTCACAAGGCATTTTATTTTGCGAACTAGCGAACTGTGGAATCTACTCCCGGTGGGTGTCTTCCCTGAGAGATACGACCTCCTATATTTCATTTTCTGATTTAAAAAAAAGGGTGCGTGTACTTATTTACGCGCGTAAGAAGCTATACTTCTTTGGCATTATTAAAAATAGTTTTTGATTGCATGCAAATAATTAATTACAATTAAATAATCAAAGACTGGAAAAGGAGTCATTATAGTCAATAAAGTTTAGTTAACATTTGAAAAATTAAATAAATAAATATTTATTATTATTCTCTTACATTAAGTGTAACATAAATTCTATAATTATTCGAATGTTGTTTTTAAATTATGTCCAATGCCGTAGCATCTTCCGTGGGCAACTTCATTCTGTTAATTTTGTGTCACGGTGCGCGCGCATCGTAAAATGTCACTCTCATCAATTTTTCATAACGCGCCTAAAGAAGTATAATTTCAAATAGGAATTATGTATACTGAGACGTTGTTCCATTTTTACTAATCAATAAAACACGATTATATACGAATCACTTTATTAGCTACAACAAAACGACAGAACCGCCTTCGGGCACAGTGGATAAATATTAAATAATATAATAGTGTACATAGAAAACAATATTATTTCTTAGAAGCTCAGTTACGCATATCACTACAGTGCTGTGTATTCACAATTGATTTATTTACTCATTAATGTCGATTAGGGATTAAATTAAATACAAATTTCCTAAAGATGAAAAATTATAGTAGACAAATTTAAAGAAAAATCAAATATTTCCATCACATACGTTCTATTTTAAACACAGAAACCATACGTAATGTTACAGTAAATTTTGAGTTATGAAAAGACGATAAATCCCATATCGATATTAAATCTAATCTATAAATTACTATACATTGAACTAGTTGTCAACATCAAAATCTAACACACAACATGTATTCTTAACAGAACTATTATTAACATAAGCGTACAAACAAGATAATAGAAAGAAAAAATGGCGGCTAAACATTTATAAAGTCAATTATTTCATATACGACGAAACATTCTAAACGTTTATTACTAGTATAAATAGTGATTCAAAAGAATATTGCAGTTAAAATAAGAAAATTACTTAATATAAAATACTTATTTCTTATAACGATTTCGAAATATTGATATGTATGTTGATAAATAACATTTTATATTGTATAAATATTTATGCAGGTGCAGTGCAATGTAAATAATTATTTTGAAAATTAAATATTTTAGAAAATATTTATCGTATATTGCTTTATTTACATGAGCTGTGCTCGTTTATTTATTCGGGTTTGTATTTTGTAAAGGGTGGGAAAGTCAATTTGTAACGAACATAGTATTACTATTACAAGAGTTGTTAGCGCAGTAGTTGTTATTAGGTCCTTATGTACCTACTAGAAGTATAAGCAGTACTTTTCCCGCCACCCAAAATCGTAAGGGAACAGTACCGGGAACTATACTGATTTAAAATAGTTCGTTGACCCTAACGATTTCATATATTCATTTCGTGCGCCAAATATTTTTAAATTAAAACAGGTTGAAAGCTGTTTTTGGGAGGAATTCTTGGATTCACTTTTGTGAAATTTTATCACGTTTGTTTCAAACCTTTAATTTTAACAATTGTTAGTGAAAAAGAACAGATGTTATATTACTTAATCTAAGAACTCCCTAATTTACTTATAACTTAACCTATTTGAAATGTACAGGCGTTTCTTGGATGTCGAGGAAAAGATAGTGCGTAGCTTAATTCTAGTACTAGAATGATATCCTAAATGTTGCACTTCAAATAGATTAAGGTCCGAAATCTAGGAAATAAAAATAGTAACTGAGGGCTTGGATATAGTGTGTAACTTGTAAAGTACATGTAGGAAAGCTGTTCTACGTAAATGTCAAATTTTCATTCAGAAAAATTTAATTTTCACACTTCTCCCGGCGTCAGCCATATACATCGTGTTAAGAATGTATACAACTTATTTTGTGCTTTAGATATGTTTTATTGAAGTTTATTAATTTTTTAATCATTGAGTGGTCGTATAAATAATTTGAAGTACACTCAGCATCAGCAGACTTGTCATCGAATGAATTTTGCCTAGAAATCCAGGCCCTCCAAAACAATAAGCACATATTTATCTAAAGTTTTATATCTAATATAATTCTCTATAATCTAATCTACATGATATGCCTCAGTTTCGTCTATACTATAAGTATAAAATTGAGCTTTCTTGATATGTTTCGTTTTCGCTAAAACTAAGCGATTTTAATAATTTTGTTAGTTTGTACCATGTACCCTTGAGATGTACATAGTTCCGTTCTTAGCAAATATATTGGCAAGACATGCGCATGATCTTTTGCACATAATCTTACGAAGTTGCGTATATAACAATATTATGTAAAACAATATAATGTTAATATTCAAATTATTATTATATAATTTTAATATTTGTGCTAAAATTAATTTAAATATAAACATAACAGCTTAAATTTAAGCTATAAAAGATTAATCTATTTGTAAAAGATATTTACGTAATAAATCGTAAGTTCATATTAAAAAAAACGTCAAATATATCGGGAACTCTTAGAGAATACACAGGTTATATAAGGCCGAAGATATTTTTTTACACTTCCAAGAAAATCTCTAATAATCAAGTCAAATCTAGGGTTTTTCGTTTAGATTTAGATTGTTCTATCATGAGTCTATGTAGCCTTGATATTATTGGTTTACCGATGACTACTCTAAGAGTAATTTAAAAAAGGTAATACAAATCTTAAAACTATAGTGTCCATAGGTTTAATAAAACAAAATACGCATTTAAAAAGACTTTCATACTTCTCACGATTGAATTTTTTTTACGTGTTTGGTTAAGTAATGTCGAGTGAACTTTAATGACACCTATAGACTCGCCTACAATAAAGCAAAGAAATTACATAGACGGTACATCAAAGACTAACGGTTAGTTTAGAACACAAGAATCTATATCTACTCCAAATTAAAGCTTCCTTCTTTACCATTTCGCTTCTGAAATATATCTAGGTGACCTAACATTATAAACGTTATTTAGCAACTTCCAATTGACAAGAAATAACGTATAGATAAAATATGAAAAAATAATAATATAAATATTCAATCCTAGTTCTTTTTCATTGTTAGTATATCTAGTTATTTCTCTTCATTTCCTTAATAACAATATTTTAAATAATATTTAAGAAACACCATTATATATATTTGCGATATCAACATATTTATTTCATAAATTAACTGATTGATGCCGTGTTAGAATAATAAGAAACTGTTCAGGCTCACTCCGTATCTCCAATAGCGTATCCGTATCTTTACAGCAGTTTCACGTCGGTTAGGATACGCCGTTTGATGACGTCAGTAGATTGGTGGCTAGACACTTGGTGAATTGAGTCAATAATAACAAGTCACTATTGATTTTAGACAGTTGCAAGGTTTTGTATGAGAGTTGCTAAACACACGCGTTCTATCGTGCATACATTGACAACTCCTAACTAACGGAAAGGCGCATGTAACATTCTACCCTTATTATACGATGGTGGATTTTGATACAAGTGAATTATAATCATATTAATAACAGCTAAATCATAATCATTAATCAATCGTATTAGGATGGTTTTAGTTAGGTAGGTCTCGACTTCTGATATAAATTAAGGAAATTTGTGAATTAAACTTAACTATTTTCAAATATTATTACTGAGTCGCCCGTAGACGTTTAATACGAAAGACAACAAGAATATGATGCAGTGAATTAATGTAAAGTAAACTAAACGTAGCGGAATAGTGAATAAGTATTCAGATGTATCAAAAAACATCAGTCACTATCAGAGCTGGAACAGAATTCTAATAGTGTAAAAGGCGTAGTATATTATTTACAAAACCCAGCCTTAAGATCCACCTACAAGCACCAGTTCTAGTCGAAAATAAACATAATACACTTAACTATAAAGATATGTTTAGTTCATCTCAGTCTTCATACTACTACTAGAGTTAGCTAAACTAACGGATTTCACAATCCCATAAGAAAAGGACGCGATATTTTCAAAAAAGAACTCACCGAAAAGCATCGAAATAACACCAATATACACATCTCTAGAAAAATATTTAGGTTTCATTGCTTCTGCAACAAGTTTACAAGTATATATTGTTTTCACAGCTTTTACGATATGTTTCGTTATCTTAACGCTATATACATCTATATAACTTATAAATATATTTGTGATTTGTGCTTTGTCTAAAGCGAGTGCATCGTGCGAGAATTCATTTTCTACATCGATAAATTCTTTATAACATTTCAAAATAGATAAAAAATCTTTATATATCTTTGAAAGAACGCGAGAAATTCGTCCCCTAAATCTAGTGTTGTGTAAATTCGACAAACAATTGACGGTATTTTTAAAAAATATATAAAAATTAAAGTTGCGTAGGAAAGTGATTAATATAAAGAGTGTGTATAAAACTTTGCTTGGCGTGAGGTGGGGGGATGAGGAGGCGGGGGGTGCGGGGTACACAACGTCTACTTCAGCTATCTTGAAGATGGAAAGCAGCAGGTGCGAGGAGATGTCTTCGTGCTGGGTGTTGATGCGAGCCTTGATTATCTTTAGGACATCGATGCAGGCCTCCTGAAATATTAAGTATTATATTAATAATAATATTTATAAAATATTCAATTCCAAAAATTTGAACTATTATAGTCTCTAAAGAGCTTTGAGCTGTATGTCTCATGTATATTTTATAGAAAATTGTGAACTGAAACCTTAAACTATAAATACTACGAAATACAAGATTTAAAAGAATTAACAAGCTATTGTCTTTTATTGACATAGCTTTCACACATTTGATAATAAAACAATTTTTTACCGGATTGAAGTTATGTATTTACAATTATTTTTCATAATTTTAAATTTAACCGACGTTACGCGTGCTTTACAGCGTGCGTAGTCACGGTGACGGAAGATAAAAGGTGATGAATGTCAAAAAGTATCACAGCTGTAGAAAAAGTTGTATTATCTGTATTTGTTTCCCCGGAGTTGGTATCGAGTAAAAACCATTTTTTATTTAGGGTTTTGGCAGAAATGGCTCACGGTGTCCTCTATTTTCGGGGATTGTTAATTCGGTTAAATTTAAAATTATGAAAAATAATTGTAAATACATAACTTCAATCCGGTAAAAAGTTGTTTTATTATCAAATTAACAAGCTTTCAAATTTACTTAAGAAAACTAAAATTTTACCTTTTCTTTATCAAGTAAGGGTTCACCAGCCTCTTTAAGAGTTTCTTGCTCCTTCTGAGGAACACTGGCGGATATGATTACGTTTTCGTTACTTATGTTGAATAGAGTCAAAGTGCAGTTAGTCTGAAATTAATTACAGAATTTTATTTATGCTAATGAAAAAATTTGTTCACAGTACACACATACACAAATAATTTATTTATAGAAAAATAAGAATGGTTATTACTAGAAAATAAATAAAATTACGGTTCTATTAGACAACATCTTGAGATGAAATGAATAAAACATATGTTTAACCTGATCCCTAGTGACGTGATGCATATACTGTTGCAGCAGCCTCACAGCATCTTCAGCCCCAAGACCCGTGTGCGGTCGCAGCAATGACTCATCTACTGAACTGAAGCCTAGTAAAAGGTATACGCCTTCTGGAAGCCGGTATTCGCCTGTAAAATTAGGTACTTGCCATAATTATAGACTGAAGGATTTAAGAAAATCAAGCTTAATTGATTGATATTGATAAATTAAAGACTATTGACTCTAAGATATTCATTGTCAGCTTTAAAAATGGAACGATTTTGGGAAGACTATAGGACGTTGAAATTCACCTTTAAAAAACTTTATATTGTTGCGTACCAAGGGGGGTGGGAGGTGGGGGTCCTTTTGTAAAACGTTACGATGCGGGGCGGGGATTAAATTACGCGTTATTGTTAATATTTTTTTCGACTTACACCACATAATAGTAACTAAAGAGGCACTAGGTGGTCACGAAACGTTTTACTATACTTGGGTACTGAAAAACGTTACGGCGAGTTACATGGGGGGGGGGGGGGGTCAATAATCTCCAAAAATTGCGTTACGTAATACTTGAACGCTCCCCAAGTCAAATGTAGTTATAAAATAATAAATAAATTTTCTAAAATATAACGTATTAAAATGAAACTGTTTTACCTGGATTAGGCCGCATACAGATAAAAGATCCTGAGTAGCAGTAACATCGCCCTCGGTAGGCCTGATAGGCTGGCGCGGCGTGCGAGTAATGTGCCAGGCGGGAGGAACATGGAGCACGGGGGACGCAAGCCACCTTACACGATACTTGGAGAGAAGCCTCGCAGATGCACAGGTCAGTACACTCCGCCAGCTCTGCTGACCGGTACAGCTGGGAACGATATATATAAAATTAGTTAATAACGGTAAATGTAACAAAACCACCTCAACGTCACTGTAGTGTGGCCATAGACGGATCGCATGGCTTCTGAAGAAATAACGTTGGAGTAATTTTAAAGTGATCACAAACTGGCTAGTAAAATAATTTATTGTAATAATGATGTTCCAAAAATGTTTTTGATTTCTTTATGTAATTATCACTTAATTAATTCTTTCTCACAAAGCGTGAGTCCTTTTTAAAGACATTTTACATTTCTTAATTGTTCCAGATTTTGTGAGAGGACTGGAGTGAACCCTTTCTTTTAAAATTAATCACATAAAGTCCTGACGAACCAAGGGAAGCATGCGATAGTTACAAAACACACTTTCATCTCGTACGTCAGAATCTAGTCTATCTCTTTTCTTAATACAAACCATGTAAACAATTGAAATATATTGAATGATTATTGTATAATGTTAATGTTTATTTCATACTTTTGTATACTCACCCGTCTAGTTTCACCCATACGAATAATTTGTTCTTTATCATCACTCTCTGGTTTCTTAACAACGCAATATTTCGCCGGCTCCAGCGTTGTTGGTTTTGGAGTTGTTGTGGTTGTTGTTGTTGTGGTTGTAGTCGTTGTTGTTGTAGTAGTACTAGTTGTTGTGGAGGTCGTAGATGTTGCGGCAGGTTCGGAGATCTGAGATATTTCGTTTGGACCAACAGTTTGCTCTGACATTGTTGTAATTGGGCTTGGCTCTTCGCGGGATTTCTAAAAAAATTATAAGTATTATTGTACAATAATTATACATACGTATATATTGTCGATTGGGTTAAGTATAATATGTACTTAAATATTTATTTCAGTTTCTGGAAGTATGATTAATGCAACGAGTATAATAATATGTTTTAAACAAAGCGCAATTTTTTGTATTAAGTATGTTTTAATCTTATTAAACAGATAAAACTATAGATTTGATATGTTCTCGATTCCCTGTTTATCTTTCATTCTATTTACCTCTACTATTACTTATAAAAGAATGTCAAATCAAATCAATCAAATCAAATCAAAATACGTTTATTCAATTTAGATGCTTCTTAGAGCATTCTTATGAATGTCAACAACGTTTACAAAATTCACGAAAGAGCAGGACTACGCCATCTCGCCATAAATGTTGTTGTCCGTTCCAATACACATAAAATCTTCTTTAAAAACTCAACGAATTTATTACATTATTACCAAAAATCCATGTTTCGAGCGCAACCATCGTTAGCAAGAGAAATAAATTGTAGAAACTATACTACGTATTTTTATAAAATATTATTGAATAACAATTACTTGTAGTACTTCAGGCTTCGGTACATGTTCCGAAGTCCCATGCTGGGTCGTGTGACGATGGTGGTGGGTTGTTGTGCGGTGGTGAATCGCAGGTTCCGGTGCAACCGTTATGTATCGGATTCCATTGTCATAGGGAGTTGTTGTTAGCAGAGGGCCATAGGTTTTTACGTGGTAGTCGCTTTGAGATTCAACTGTAATATATTGATTAATTACTGCATAGTGTTAATTAATCAATGCTTGTGGTAAAGGAAACTCGTGCGGAAACTGATATATATATATATATATATATATATATATATATATTGTATATATCGGTTAACAATAACAAACAAAATGAATTTGTTAACAATTGTTAACATGAAGTTTTAGGTCATAGAAGTTGATTAAAATAAAAGGTAATTACGTCACGTAATATCATTTACATAATCGTTACTTAATTGCTTTTGTTGGTATGTTCTAGAAAAGGGAAATGTTTGTAGCAACAAAAATAAGCTTTAGCTACAAATCACTGCGATGACGTCCTTTCTCCACCCTGGTGACCTTGCCTAAGAATACCCTACTTTTGAAGACTAGGAAGTATGACGTCATCACTCCTTCCTTCTTCAATCAACAGCAGTAGGAAGTCACAGCTAGCCACTAGATAGTCCACTAGCATGCAGCGAGCACGCATGTCTAGTCAGCATCCTCAACCACGATCAGAACAAAATACTGAAGTAACATGCACTTTATCGCGCACAGCTCCGACCCACTACAGCAAATTACGCGATATCCGGTTCAAATTCACTGGTATCTCAGACAACATGTCACTGGAAAGTAACACCCTCTTTCAAACAGCTCCGGACTTCATGGAGGAGTACTGTATAGTGTGTATGTAGGTGTCGATCTACTATCTATGGCTACGAATCACTGCGATGAAGGCATATCCTGAAACGCACTAACGAATTTATTCACTGGAGTCTTCGGGGAGAGGCCAGTCATAGGTTTGACTGGTTGAGAATCCCCCTTTTATGTTGGGGGAAATGTTCAGCAACCTTTATTGTAACGGATAACAACATAGTCCTTCTATCCGCACTTACCAACACAGGGATTAAGCCACAGCAGTCTCTGCCAACCGAGACAGTCATACAGTTGTGCGAAATCAGTCCCACGACATGCGCAGGCGGCTCTTAGCTGAGTACCGAGAACAGCTACCACGGCAGCGCGGCAAGCGGCTGGAGATCCGGCGCATCCCTGAGTTACGGCATCCACAGCACACCATTGTTCGTAGTTCTCCAGACGCATTCTGGATGGAATCAAAGTAAATTATTATTTGTCTAAATATATGAATACTGAAATACAACTTCAATATAAATAAAGATAGATCGACTCGAATAGACTGCGACTGTCAATCTAGGTAATGCGTTGGAATCACGGTTAGGCATGAATTAATGTTTATTTCCATGTGCGCCATTAGTACTTGCTCCTACAGTTAAGGCAAACACGGACAGAAAACCGGCATGTTCTAAAAAAATTAAAAAAAGGAATCGGTTATGTAACATGCTTTATAGGTAATCTTCAGGTATTTTTTTCTGTGAATAATTGACGATTTGTGGTGTTTTTTTTGAAGTTATACTTCTTTAGGCGCGTTATGAAAAATTTATGAGACTGAAATTTTACAATGCACCTGTGACACAAAATTAGGAGAGTGATTATAGCGTGCGCGAGCGAGATAGGAATAAGACAATCTACAAGTAAAAAGAAATAGAATATGCGTGAAGTTCGTATGCCAAGAATTTTGAATGACCATAATGACATTTGTCATTTACCTTTTAAACAAATAAAGGAGTTTTAATTATTTTTTCAAAGAAATTTAGCAATGCTTTTTGAATTATAATCAGAAGTGATTTAAATTGAATATTTAAACCAATACTAATTAATATTTGTGAAAAAAATACAATTGAGGTTAACTATCCGTATGTATTATTATTATCGAGTAATGTTTTGATTAAAAAAATGACCACATTGTTTAATCAAAACATGTAATTTTTCTGATTTAATCTAGCAAATATAAGGACAAGAGACAAAAAACAATTGATTAATCAGTGTAAGTGCACTAAATTGAATACAAAAAAAGAGTTGTCATCTTATCGCTGTGAAACATCAAAAACTGGAGGTGGAACAAAGCCAAACTATTTTTAATAATGCCAAAGAAGTATAACTTCTTACGCGCGTACAAAAGTACACGCACCCTTTTTTTTTATGTATGGTAACACAAACGAAATATTACTACGCTTATAAGGTACAATCGTTGTATTACAAAAATCACCCAGAAATTAAAGATTCTAAACATACGTTACCTATTTACCTAAAATATATACAATATGCTAAATACAACTCCACTCCACTCCACTACCACATAAAATTGTTAATATAAAAACAAAGCTCCACTTCCAATTTAATTATCAAAACAAATTACGATGATTAAAACAAACAAAATGTAACGAATAAATAACAGAGATCGTATCTGTACGGAAATTCAGCATTCATTTTCGCAGTGAATGTTTGAATTCAAATTGCTTTATTGCTCGATTACGTAATTATATACTGATGCCTACAACTTTAATGTTAGCAAAGATACTATTTATCTAGTATTGGATTACTTCAGTTTTTTTTTAAACTGACAAATGTGCAATATTCCAAATACACTTTACACTTTTCTCAGGCTAACTTTAAATGACTGAGAGACACTATGTCTCTGATGCATTTAACGTTTATGTTAGTGATAGGCATACGTTCTTACATATGTTCAATACTGGGACTTACAAACGTTGTGTAAAAAAAATGGCAATTAAAAAGAGTGGCGGAGAGTTTATTGCCCGTTCTTCTCTTCCGTTCTACGCCCTTGATTTGAGAACTGGCTGTAAATGTAAAATTAGAAGCATTAATATGTATTTCTTTACTGACGAGTCATAAGTATACGTTACGTTACGTATATGATTAAATGATTTTTTACTTTACTTTTAGGTAGCCTGAATTGAAAGCAGAGTGAATCCGATAGTACTTTAAATTAATATAAAACAATTTTTTATTATTACCTACATTCGGAATAGCTTCAATGTGCTACCATAATAATCTTCAATATATCAGAAGATATCCGACTAACTTTAAATTACTATCAGATTGGCGTCAGTACTATCGGATAAGTGTAGGTTTAGGCTTGATTTGTATTCACAAATTCTGTAGGAGTAGTCGTTATCGAGAAAGATGCGAAGACAATTCCTAAACCCTTAAAATTCTTAGTTATGAATCGGCAATTTGTGTAACGTACCGAAAATCCCCTGCAGCCAGATAAATGCTGGAATAATGTCGTACAACCTTTTTATCCTCGCTTAAGTCGCGGCTTAGTCCTAGTACACATAAGATGTTTTGGGGCGTAAAATCCTGTTATGGTTTAAACATGCTTTAAGGCAAAAGATGTAATGATGCAACTTTTTTTACTTACAGATTACGTTTGGATTTCTGTAACCTTCGAACAGATAGTAAAAGCAATTGTACATTTATCTCATTGATAAGATATTTCGATTTACCAATTCCACAAAAAAAATTATACCTTCATTAATCGAATTTTGACTAAAGTCACCGAATTAATCATTATGGCCAATAAAGGTAACATAATCTCGTAGAAGTGGCTTATTTTTATAACCTTGATTCCTTGTATGTGAGTAATAAGAACCAACACATTTGAGACTTAGCTTATTGTAAGTGTTAAGGCCTGAGATTACAAGTGAAAAAACCAAGCCTTTAAAAGGAAAGTTTTTATTATTATATCGTTCCTCGACGTGATAATCTTGGAAAGCTTTATATCAAATTGTTGGTTGGTGTTGCAGGTTTGATATTTCAAAGGACAAATATTATGCAAAATTTATTACATATGATTGTTTAATCACGCGAGAGGCTTCATACTCTCACTACATAGTATAAAACAAAGTCGCTTTCTCTGTCCCTATATCCGTATGTATCTTTAAAACTACGCAACGAATTTTGATGCGGTTTTTAATAGATAGAGTGATTGAAGAGGAAGGTTTATTTGTATAATAACATCCATTAAATAGTGGAGAAATACTGTTATTTTTGAGGTTTCTAATGTGATGTCGTTAATAATTACATTTTTTCCGCTTACATTCCAAACGCAGGCTGATCCCTACGAGATTTATCAAAATATCCAAATTTAACGCGTACGGGTCACGGGCAGTAATGAATAAATCAAAACTACTGGATCGATTTTGATCATTTTTTCAGTAAGTGACATAGGCTATATATTTTATACCCGTGCGAAGCCGGAGCAGGTTGCTAGTTCTTTATAAATATTTCGTGGTTATCAAACGTTTCTTTGAGTGTCAAGTGTGTAGTATGCCTATAGGCATACCTATAGGTAATTAATGAACTTTTGTTTATTTAAATGACTTTAGTTTTTGAAAAACTTCATAATGGACGCGTTTTGGCAAACACCAGTCAACTTAAATTACCTAATGTTTTTATATGATTTTTTTTTCATTTTATTACAACAAATCTTTACAGGTCAGTTTGAGAGGCTTCCAAGGTAGTCAAAGGATACTTGTCTTGAAACCTCGCTCTTCCGATGTTAATGATGATTTTTTTGTTGCTGAATGTGTGCGTGTACATATACACACACACACATACCTATATGTGTTTATAGATATAAATTTATAGATATTTTAACTAACACCCTTAAATGTTATTTCCAAAGCCATACCACTATAATAAAAAGAAAATACAATAAGAATTAAAAAATAAAACTATAAAGTAATTATATCTACAAAGTAATACGCGATTACCAAAGTCTAATATAATTACACAATATAGTGTAAAAATTACATTATACTGTGTAATTTTGGTTTCGCGCGTTACAAAACCTCAACATTGAAGTTGGGGTCGTGATTACGCTACTCAAAGTTACTGAGCACGTGTGTATTATCACAATTTACGCAGTTTACATGTAGCACAACTTCATAATTAGCTATTCTAAAATGCATCTAAGATAGAAAGCCGTTGAGAGAGCAAAATAAAATTCCAGTATTTGTACAAATCAAACCGTTCACGTATTGCAACAGTATTGGATTATCCTTTGGCAAATTGTCAAGAGACGTCCTAATGAAACGTAGCAAATTGGCTTAAAAACGTATTCACCGTTATTCAACTACGTGATATAAACGCAGTGTTGATCACGATTAGGGATGACCATCTGCAATTTGAACTGCTATACTGTGATTTTTGAATGCAACAAACTGTGAAATACTGCTATATATATCCATCCGTGTAAGTATGTATGTATTATTTCATACAAAAAACTTATTTTTTTTTGGATCACAAAATTAGGACAAACGCATGATACAACAAACAAATTGACGTACGTACAAAAATATGAAAATAGGTGCCGTCCCTACAATACGCGGAAAATCAAGTACAAAAACAGTGATTAATATAAACAACATTTGAAATTTTAAAACACTATTGGTTAAAACAGATTGGTATTAAACTGAATTAAATTATCGGTACTGTGTCCTAATTCTTCTTTTAGCCGAGGCCAAGGAACTATGAAACACGTCAAAACTTTTAAGAGCTTTTAGTCATTTTATCAGAGAAAAACATTCACCGATGTCCAGATTGAGCATACTGTTAAACGAGCTGGATCTGGATATCCATAGTTGCTCTCCTCACACTTTAAGAGCGATCTAATGTTTATTTAAATTATGTTATTGTTTTGCTTAATTTCATTTTATTATTTCTTATATGCTATATTTGCCTGTAAGTGCTTGACACATTAAAAATTGTATTTTATTTTTCTTTTATCAATGTATCAGTGCGCCGAGCGTTGGCAAGCTTTTATAAATAAAATAAATAGATTGGCTGACCAAAATACTAAGCACCGAGTATAAATTATTACAATTAAGTAATTATAATAATATCTAATTTCTGTGCAAGTAATATTCTGGCCAAAGCAGAGATAACCTAGCGTATGAATGCCAAGTAGAAATGATAGGCCATACACTCATATGCCCTAGCCGTCACTTGATTGGAACCCGCAAGGAAAGCGAAAGAGTGGACGGTCCAAGCAAACCTGGCGTTGTACAGTTGCAGAAGAGGCAAAGAGAGCCGGTAAGAGTAGGGGCGAAGTTTAATACGAGGCTCAAGACTGCGATCAAGACCGAACGCGATAAAGACTCACCGTGGACGCCTAGTCATCTATTGGTTAAAGAACATTAAGTCAAAGTAAATAAGTCATTCATTCTTAAAATACCTGCTATTTCTGTTTATTTCTAGTTTTCACAGTGATGGACTCTGCGTCCTATTCAATTTGGTAAATTCGCACGGTCAATCGATTCGGTTAACATGCCTATTGGATATAGCTTTCAGAATATATCCCATTACCGCTGATTGCATTCGTGCCAGCTGTGTGACAAATCTATTTGGAATACTCGTCTATTTCCGATCGCTAAACGAAATTAACTAGAGTTTTGTTTTGGTGTAAATGTGTTAAAAAATTATTAAAACTATTGGTATTGTTTTTTATCTCTTAAAAAGACATTTTGAACTCGAAATTTGAAAATCGAATGGAAAAACGATTACTTTCCTGCTAAGTGTTAGGTGTAACTGTAGTCCCTTAGCCCTAAATGGGGCAGACACATTTTCAAGCCTGTTTCTTTGTTATTTTTTAGCTCAAGGATGTAATATAATATGTATAGTACTTTCTCATACATATATGCATTACCAATATAGCGATGATGTTAGCTAATGCAGGTGCATTAGGCTCTTAAAAATCTTTAGTATACATCGAGACTGTCATAATTTTGCTAGATTTATAGACGATATTAGCCCCTATAACTCAGCCGTTGTGATTTAGAGACCTAAATTTAGTGACCTAGAAAATTCGAACCTAGAATAGCGTAAGCCTATGCCGTAAGCACTAATATCGAATTACATTACGTCATTCACTAGCGTTCCCAGGGTATCGTATCGTAATACGTGTACTATGTAAATAATCTTTTAAATTAGATTTTTTAGCAATGGTAATATTTATTATGATTCTCTTAAGTCATTATGAATTTCGAACTACTCTATATAAATAAATATTTTTTTTATCCGTACTCGATGCGATTGAAAATCTATAACTAAATAGAATTTTATGGCTGACCATATAATACAGTAAAATCATAAAACCTTCAATGTTTAAGAATTAAAATATTAAATAAGCCTCAAAGTAAAATCTCGTTTTAATATTTTACATGTAACATTTATAGGTTACGAGATTAATCTCCTCTTGTTTTAACACTGCCTAAAATACTAAATCATCGAATGTAACATGTACAATAAGAGTACAGGCTCTCTCGTCACTTCAATTACTATCCTTATAATTAAGCTTTTAATATGCGTAATTTGAGGTACCTTTGCATCATATAACAAACAGTTCCTTGAGATGACACTTTGTATAGTTGCAATAGAATTAGATAGTAGTTCTTACCTGCATTCAGGGTCCTCGCGACAGGTATGGGCAAGAGTATGGCAGGCGGGTAGCGGAGATCCGACTGGGGGCCGCTGGGCACACGATGGATGAAGCCGCTCTTGGGCGTTCATGCAAGAGTCCTCTTTGTTGTCCGTTTTCCTATAAAATAAAAAAATATGTGAAAGAATGAAAATTAAGGAAGAAAACACTTTATTTTAATTAAAAAGGATGTTTCGTTAAAAAAGAAAGTGCACTAGCCCCCACACTAGGATTTCCTGTAGACAGCTAATCTCTTCCATTTCTCATATTAACCATACTTGACATATTATTTTTACATAACACTTACAATTATATAGTAAATTAAACAACTGTTGCACACTAAGAATATTTTCCGTTTTAGCATAGAACAGGTTGAGAAGATGTTGTTTAAGATTTTTAGTGAATGTATAAAGTTTTGTATCGTTAGTGAAAATTTTGTTTGTTAGTGAAAGTGAATTTTGTTAGTGAAAGTGGTAAGTGAAGGAGCGTTGGGCGAAAAAAGTGCGTTTTTTAGGTAGCTTAGCCACGCTACCGCAGCTTATATGAAGGCTTGCGTTGTGTATGTTGTGGTGTAGTCGTTGTTTGTTTCCAATAAAGTCTGCATATTTCCATTAAGTATACTTGTAGTTGTCTAACCGTTAAAAAATGTTGTTTTACTGAACAATTTTGAAGTTGAGTACCGAAAATTACAGTATCAAATCGATTTTCCAGTAATATTTATCATAAAAATTTTCGATAATAGGATAACACTATGTCAGAGGGGACAATGTCATCAAGTTTGCTGAGAGCTTGCGAAACATCGGTCAAGTTGTGTAAAGTTTCACATACTTTGCTGTAACCAAATTTAAAGCTTTCGCCATAATTTTATTTATTAAGTTATCCAAAATATGAATTGTGAAATACGGGGCCACACAGTGTTTCATTGGCAGTCATATACTTGAACCTTTTCGTGTTAAGTTAAAGATTCTAGAATATCAGAAAAAGTAAGATTGTTCGGTTTAGAAAAAAATATTTGCTCAACACCCCCGCACAAATGTATCTTTACTGTTCGAATTTCATTCAATGAGTTTAGAATCTAATAATTATAAAGTACGTAAGTTTTTCTCTCTCTTCTAGACAAAGTTATGGCCTGCGTTATCTGCAGTCTAACGAAAAGCTAAGTCTCAAGACGAAAGGTAAAACTTAGTAAGCTTTCCCCGTAAGTCAATACAGATTCAATAATATTAATCAAAAAGTTATTCAATCACATTGTTTGACCACTTACTTCGCCAATAACATACAAACTTCTACCAACTTCTTAAGGGTAAATATCAGTTCGATTTAATTAGTTTTCGCAAGAAAATCTTGAACTTAGTACATAGACTCGTATGTGAAACTTTGATATTGATTGACGCATATCGTTTAGTGTTTAACTGTCGCACTTAAGTTACCATTGTGTGTTACGACTATAGTATATCTAGAGAACGGTGCAAGTATATGTATTGCCTTAATTGTTTTTTGAAGTAGGTGTGGAAACCTAATATAAAATATAAACTAACACAACAATTCAAACTAATAGGGGCCATACATAGAGGCTCTTAAAAATAAAAATTAAATGTTGTCTTTTTTGTAGCCTTAGTTCATTTTATAGGAACTTTTTGTCACGTTAAGTATTAAAAATTAAAGTAGTAGTAAAGTGTAGTCAACTACACTAACATGAATAAGATTTTACTTTAGTTAAAATACTATCAGTTGTAGTAAACTACTATTCTAATTAGATAAGATGAACCGTACCACTATTTTCGCATTAATATGACATAGGCTGACGAAATGTATAAAAACTTACTTGCACAAACAAAATGCAATTTCGGTATTCCAATGCACTCCAGGCTTGCGGTAGAAGTGCCTTAAAGCTCCCATGCACCCTTCCCGATCACAATCGGTTGAATGGCACTTCTGCAGTACCGGCGTTAGGGCTGCCACACACTCGGTGTCCTTAATACAAGTGTCCAGGGCTGTGTGACATGTTGATTGGAGGGCCGCCTTATCATCACCTGCTTTACCGTTTTCCTTCCCAATTCGCTCTGTAGGTGTATTACATGGTTTAGTATGCACAACGTCTTGTGTCGTTGCTTTTACCACTTATTTTATCTTACGCTAGGCTTTCTTATTTTAATTTATATTTAGTGTTTATTACCTATATTTATCTATTATCCGTAATAGTGTGTGATTAAATATTTTGTGTGCTGTGCCATACATGTTGATATTTGGGAGAAATTATAATGTCGTCAAAATAATTACTTATAGTAACGAAAATACGGTAAAAATAAAATCAATATTTGGATCAGGTGATATAAATAATATAAATATAATATAGTGTTCAAACATTACTACATGCGATAGGTAATATTGTTTAAAATTTATAAATTGGTGGAATCATGAAATCGTGTTATATGATTTGCTCATGATCATGTGAAAAATCTTTTGATTGCAAGCAAAACTCGATATACCATGCTAATGTGTTTCCGTCAATCATTTTAATACCTTTAACTTACCGGATTTATATTTAAAGGGGAAGAATCTTTATCCATGAGTAGCTAGGATTGTTGCAAAGCTTCGCGGAGTTGTTTAAGAAGCACTTGTATACAGTCGTACTTGGTCTGACTTGCTCTATGGTTTTAGTTCTACGCAAAGCTTTACCCTTTCTACCTTACATCTACAAGACTAATCAGGTTCAGGAATGGTGGTAATGACATGAGTTCCTGTGCCAGTCCGTGTTGATGATGTTCTAACTGTACAAACTTCGCTAAATGTTGTTACGATATCTATGGTTAAGTATTTGTAAGTGTACCTCATTGTAATCATAACAATACCGTCGGCTACTCTCCTTATACTAGTCTAGTTCTCTATCAGTGAACGTAATACATACGGTTTTCATCAATATATCCTGGTCCGTAGACAGTCTTGGTTGCGTAAAGTGGGTCTTCGCTCCCCCCTGGCTCATGGGTCCACCGATGGTAATGCCCATGCGGTTTGTAGTGCGGGCTCGCGTATCGGTGTACGTGACTCATAATTTTGTCCGGGGCGATTAGGTTGCCATCTTGGGTAATCGACATACCGCCAATCCATGACGTCACGCCTGTTGCGTTCCGATTTGCGTTTCGTCCGTCCGACATCAGCTTTACTGGAATTGAACCCGACTCGCTTAGCTGGGGTAAGCGTTGACCGAGCCATACCGCGAGACTCTAATGACTAAGGCGATCGCGTAGGGCCGGTCTGACATATAACAAAACCCTACTAAATCAAAAACGACAAACAAACAACGATATCCAAAACGTATGATACAAAGGACAAAAATTAAAACCACGAACGTTCAAATTTTGGATATATTAGCAAAGCTCTTTACGACTTTATAGAACTGTCGTCAAAGCAAATCTATGCCGCGCAGTAACCATAGAGATCGTAGAAATAGGAGATGCAGACATGCAACATGCTGATACTAAAGTCTGGAAACACAAATTAGACTCTCAAAGCGGACGCGTTAATTGGATTAATTGGCTCATTCCATCCAGTTGAGAGTCTAAAGTGGTTTAAAAATTAAGGAATAAAGGAAAGTAGCAGTACCGAAAGCATGCGGGCATAAAGTAGGAGCGGATTGATTTTTCTTGAGAGCAGAAACATTTCACTACATTTGTCTTTTATTTAAATGTATCAGACTAACTGGATTTTATATTGGGTACAATGTTTTAAACTCATTCCGTTTTTAAATACCTATTCTATATAACAATAGTTCTCATAATTACCTACTACTAAACTTCACGAAACAATATTTGTGACAACTTAATCTATATGATGTGTCGATTACGATGATTAAGGAAAATTACTCTTTAGACGAAGTTTTTGTGAATTCATACTCTACCCGCCTCGTATACACCTAGACTTTGTAAAAGCGATATTGCACAATGATTCGACGAATGGACTGCAGTGGTTCACTTGCGCTCCTACCTTACGAAGCATAGCGAAGCGTGCAGTGCAAGAGGCGACGGAATCCGATAGACACATAGAGAGAGGTGCGGCGGCGGATTACCGTGACGGGGCCGAGGGGGGCGCGGGGAGAGGAGGGCAGCGCGAAGCAGGCTTGCAGCGGCGGCACGTGTCATCAGCCTCGTGCCGTTCTCGGTGAGAAGCAGGATGGTACCGTCAGGAGCTGCGTACCGCGTCAGCGGAGGCGCTCTTGCCGCAGGCTTCCTCGGTTCGAACAGCGCCCTCACCGCCGGTGGACAATCGCCCCCAGCCGCCGCTGCCCCATAACCACGTTACCAACAACCACTGACCGCCCCCGTGCCGAGCCGCACTCAGAATACACTTAACGGATCGTGTGCTTGAATTATTGTTTCATTAATCTCCCTTAAGAGTATTCTTGTGAAAGGTTAGATAAGAGTAAGGATATTATACGCCGCCCCGACAATGCTCTATCAGTAGCAGGCGCAGACCATCACCGAAGGCCGAAGGTGTGAAGCCAAGAGTTGAGGTAACTGCGGGCATTTGTACGGTGTGTAAGGTCAGGAGTACACTAAAAAGAAGCTCAGTGTCCGTGAAACAAAAAGGTTTACAGCCTTGTGTGGTAAATTAGTGATCTAACTTTATTCCTAGGCCTAGGCATCTAACAGTGTGGAAATTAATAGGCAGACAAAGTAATGTAAACATGAACAGAACAAAAGGGTACAAAACAAAACTAATATAACACGTTGACAACTATTTTGTTTGAGTCTAGAACTCTTGAAGCTTTTGGTGAAGTGTTTATGTTTGTGGTTTGTTCTTAGTTTCATTAGTTGTAATGTTATGAATTAAATATACAAAATAAAGGCACACAGTAATGCACTTAAATAATTCATATCATGTTTTGTTTAAACAGTGTAGGGAGACTATGTTGGGGATCCCACAAGGCATTCGTCTTGGTCACGTTTTATTCACAACGAGTGAAACTGGTAAACCATTAATTGTTTATGTACATTTAGTCACAAGTGTAGGTACCTAAGCATTGCCATTATGTTAACACTTAAAGCTATATATCATAACTTTCTATTTTGAGTGAGATAATATTGTCGGGAGATTTATCAACCATTGAAATCCTTTCATAACAAAAATCGAGCGCGATGACATGCGATTCGCAGATTTTCAAGCAAATATTTGCACGATAAAAATACCTTTCTATCAAATATTTTATTTGGTATAGTCGTTGTACTTGACAAGCATAACATTAAAGTTATATCAAATAGAAATTGTGTTTATTTCATGCTTAACTTATGATATAGATTAAGATAAATTTTGTTATAACTCTTCGAACTACTGTATTTAATTTAATTACGTTAAATAAATGTTCTTAGAATACATTTTATCACACAAATACCATTGAAGTTTGTTTATTACGCCATATATTACTTGTAATATCATTTGAGACATTTTTCAATTCCAAGTTCTGAAGTATAGGAGAATTATTATCTAACAGTTGTGTACGTTCCCACGTACAAAACAACACGGACAATACTCAATACTCATTGTTTTCCAGACGTTGTGACTTATAAGCCGTATCAAGAGTTCAAAGTGTCCCTTATGAGCTTAATAATAAGGTTAAAGCCAGTTAAACAAATCGCTTATTTTTATATTCATATGTTCTTTAAATTCTCATTAATTATTTCTAAATATTATATTCCTAAAAAGTTTACTGCTTCTATTTTTTCATGCAATCAATCTTCCTAATGAAGGGGCACTTCATAGAGATGAAAACATAATATATATAGAAAAATAGAGAAATTCGAAAGTGGAATCAAAAATTATTACTGAAAACAGATTACGAGTACGCAACTGAAACTAGTCTTATGAGACTGATTATTATTGATGATATTATTTAAGTCCCTTTATTTCGATCCAAAACAATTACCGGGAATCGTACAATCAGTTAATTACGACACATTATTTGTAGACCAGCTTAATTTTTGTATTACCCTAATACTGAATATTGAGTATTGAACCCCTGTAACCCCAATCAGGGGGCGAAAAATCGGTGTCAAAGTATTCTTCAAAAGGTTTACTTCTGTAGACCGAGCTCAAAGTGCCCTTAACACAAAGGAGGGCTGAATGGATTTCCGTCCCATTGTTTCTTTTGTATTGCTTTTTGATTTTTAGATTATTCGATTGATGTTATTGGTAGAGAATAATTGATTAATCAAATTGAAAATCGAATCGTACATCGATTTTATGACATACAGCTGAAGAAATTAGGAATAGTTTAGTTATTTTCAAGGCAACACAGCTAAAAAACTATATAACCTCCGATTTCTTTAATTATTTTTTCTTCACACGTAAATGATCAGTTTTTTTTTTATTTTGATTTAGGGTTGAGGCGCGCTGAGTGTAATAATCTTGTAGAAATAATTGTTATTGGTAAAATTTGCCTGTTGAACATTTTTATGTACTTCTTACAAATTTTTGATAAGGGTTGAAATTAAAAAAAATCTTTTGACAGATTTCATAATATTTTTTTTTACACCTCGTTGCCTCTAGGGCTTCAGGGATAACAAAGTTAAAGATAAAATTTGAAGGAAAGTTTATGTAAAGTATTGTGGTATTTTTATATTCACTTTATCAATTATATTTACCATGTATTTAGTAATACTTTTGATAATATACTTGTATACACCGTGTACAAATATTTCATTTTGAAACCAAAGATATTTTGGGTATTTTGGTAGGTCTCAGCCATGTTCTTCAGACACATGCGTCAAGTATTGAGACTGAAGGTAATAAATTTTCAAAGTTGAAACTTAACGTGAACTAAGACTTCCGTGAGTCGACTTACGGGAGTACTGCGGTACACTTAGCGCAGTCTTTTGTATGAATATAATATGACAGTTAATAACGGACATGGAAAAGAAAATGGTTTAGATATTTAAATATTTTTTAATGTCTCGTATTACTTCTTTAGAGATAACAATGATATTTTAAAATAAAACCTTATAATAAATAAACAAATAACTTGTTCACTTCTGTGTACAAAAAGTACGCATTGTATTTCTCTTACCTCGAGAGCAAATTCCGTTTTCAATTTTAAAGATTACTGCGGATTTAAATTACGGTTCCTATTTATATTTGAGGTAAGCCAACTAATCCTTCCCTCGGATTTCAAACTTTCTCAAATAACGCCCTGCTTCAGTAATATTGCTTACTTCTGTGTGGATTTAAGATTACCTTCGAGGTTAATATTGTAATTACGTTATAATATATGAATATGTGTTATATTTTTTATTACCTATCGTAATTGTTATATTACAATTTCTTACCATTACATTATTTACATTACACAAAAAACAACGTGGGCCCCTGTCACTGTCATCCCCGAGGTAGGTTTGACCCCCGGTTGTGCGCTAATGAACGATCTCTCTATGTTCTCGATTAACACTAGCTCTTACGCTAAAGGAAAACGTTAAGAAATCGGCATGTCTTAGGCTTAAAAAGTCCACGACGTGTGTCAGACACAGAACGCTATTCACCTACTTCTTTATTAGAAAAAACAAATGATCCCGGGACATATAAACAGAAATCTGAGGTCCCGACCAAAAAGGTTGTAGTGGGGTGTTTTAATTTAAATCAAGTACGATTTATGTATTCGAAATTATGTATACAAATACTATAAATCTTAAATAGTTATATAATACACAATTAATTTATGTATAATTCATATATACTTAGAACGTATATGAAGTCCTTACATAAAATTATATTTATTAATACATATACTTCATAATACATATTCGTGTTAAATGGATCGAGTACGGCATGTCAGACTACTACGTTTACACTAGTACTCAGCGTCATTAATTAAATTATCGCTTATTAATATCATTAACTTACGTAAATAATTAAAACTCAGAAACAATAAACGGCAAATAGTAGTGATTTTATGTACCATAGATACAAACAGAGCAGATATTGTACATAGAATATATATCGGTTCATATGAGACCACACATTTACTCATTGAAGTTGAAATTCAATTTCATTTCCTATAAGAACAAACAAAGGCGAGCCATCGATTTATGGAGTTAAACGACTCGATCTAGATTGAAAGTAGAAGCCGCTGGCGAGAAATCGACCACTTCGGATTAATACTTCCCTCGGGCGCACTTTGGGTTGACATTTTAAAGTTTTTCTATATTTAAACGGTTTTTAATAGTCACCTTGTTCAAGAAGCATTTGGTGTTGTCTTTTCTTAAGAACCAAATAGTCTAGACGCTTAAGACTTTTTCTTACTTTCCAAGATATTGTTAATTCACTTTAAAAGTCGATGGCGTAACTCTTGTTGAATAATTGTTTTGTATCATAAACTACTTTAAAGGGACTTTAGACCTCTTAACATATTAATTAGTATACCCCGTCACGAGTTATGGCAAGAAATCAATAATTTGAATGTTTCCATCACTTGATAAACAGTATAATTCTGTAGTTATTTTAGGAAGGTCAATTCGAAGTGGAACGACACATTTTCATACAAATCTTGATTCACTGTTCAGCCAAAAATCTATTGTTTAAAAACTATTTCACATAAATATTAATTATATAATAAACATTATTGGAAAAGGTTTTTTTTTTAATAACTTATGTATAAATAGTTGCCATATTAATAAATATTTCGATTACGATCCTTACTCTGAGAATGAAATGATTCCAGAAGTAAAAACGTGTTGTAAAAAGTTTAAATAGTTTTAGCCGCGTCTATTAATCAAAGTAACAGTATGAAGCAGTAACTCAAGTGAGACAGAAATATGACGTATAATGATTGCCATTAAAATAATTTCTTTTAACGTGACGTCATGCGCAAATTTGAGTTAATTTAAGCACAAATGACTGCGTCGATCGACAACACTTTACCCGGTATTTAGTAGTGACCAGTATCATGCTAACTTACATGTTTTGTTGCTGACTAAGAAATAAAACGTCTTGTTGTCACGCGACAAAAACCATTTTAATTGGTACTTTATTCTTGACTATGGAGAGGCATGCAAGGCCCGAATTGATTTATATAAGGACTTCATATTTGCTTTTTTATATTACAGTACATAGGTAAGTTTAGTTGAATCAGTTTGGTCTTAAGAATTATAATGCAACAACTACTACACGACTTACATATGACCAAAAGTTTAGCCTTAATTCGAAGAATTGTATAATTGACATTGGAAAATTAACATGTGTTGTAATAGTAATGTCCTTCTTTTCCTTAAACATGAAAGTAAATTACAAAATAAGGACTACTGCCTTGCGATTCTATAACTCTTTTTGAACTCTCACAGCGGTTTTCGCAGCGGCGGTCGCGCTCAAATCAGTCGTGAAGCAGTCATTTTACGATTTGGCATTCTGCTAAGGAGGGAGTTTGTAGTTCATTGTTACAGAAAAGTGAGTTACAGAATCGCAAGGCTGGTTTTATTTGTAGAAAATTGTTGCATTATAAATTAACAATAGATGGATGGATAGTAAAAAAAATGCAGGGAAAATAACTTCTACAGAGCAAAAGCTCCGTAAAGATACATGTTTCTGTAATAAGGATATGAGAAGAAAGTCTTCTATAAATAAAGTATATCAGACCTAAAATAACTGAAGACTTTTTTTTTATTTATAGGGGCAAATAGGCAGGAGGCTCATCTGATGTTAAATGACAAAATCTATGCTCTATAACCCTGCGGCGATTAACCCGTAATAATTAGACGACTATAATATTCACACCTCGCAACAACCTATCGATCTTAATCACGATAATGTACGCATTAGCCATAATTTATCACGTTTAAAATATTTGTATGGGTTCCGAAATATTATCTCACTCATCACATTGCGGAAAGCTAAGGGTGCGTACTCACCAACACACGGGTTGTGGTTTACAACAGCAAAGATGCGATCACAACGTTTCTTCATGTGGGTGTTGGGGCAGATGCAGCCGAAGAGAGGGGATAGACGTAAACCTGCCCAGGCTTCGCGGCATGATTCCCTGGAATTTAATGATTCAGCTTTGCATAGGAATTATTATTGATATTTAGTTTTCACTTTCTAGCTTAATCCAATGACGGGAATGAAATGACGGGGCCAGTCAAAATGGCGTTGATGGCATGTTGTGAGTGGTAAACGCGGTCTATCCGTTCGAGCACAAAAACACACGTGTTTCGTCTTTTGTTTTTTTTAACATACATTAACGTCATTAGTGTTAGGTATAAATATATATAATAGCACTGAAAACTAAATTAGCTTTTATGAGACATTTGAGTAATTATCTTAAAACCATATTCTGATCTAATCTGACCTCATATAATCCACTTCGTGTCTGAGAAATCATCTCTCAATCACCTTGATTAAGATGTCGAAGATAATCCATTTGTACTGGACAAACGGAGAAGTTAAGAGTGAAAATAGAAATTGACCACCTCCTACGGGTATTTAGAAGTCTGTGAGAATTATTAGGCAAAAGATCAGTAAATAAAAACAAATTGCACCTTCCTTTTTAGTATATATAAGTGCTAACGAGAACACTATAAATTTGCAATAGTGCTATTATACTAACTACATCGCGTTCAACCGACAGTCATAAATCGTTATTACGTCTTTTATTATGGGCATACACATACTGTGTGCTTGTAAAGGGGGTAGTTATGAGTTCAAGATATAAATAATCTGTGCTCGTTACTGGCTGATATTGATAAACAAAACACGAGCGGTCTTTTTACGCGGGGTAAAGTGCCGTGTTTGTTACCATAGTAACGATGTTCATTCCACGTCAAAAAATTGGTAACTATAGTAACAGACTCAGATCTTTAGTGAAGAACTTGGAAGCGTAAATAGATCATCGTGCTCAAATGTTATCCAATTCCAACGATAGCACATACAGGTTAATCTGATAACTTCACTTTTTTGAAAATGGTTTAACTTTACCTATTCGAAAGAATGTTTAACTCGGTTTAGTAGTTACTAAGATCACTTTCAAGAAACAAATTCACAAACTTTACCTCTTTATATAATTTACGTATTTAAATTCAATAAAACGATACTTAGAAAGGTCTTCCTTTAAAAGACTTTTTTTGTATAAACGTTGCGAAGATTTGAAATCGTTAATTCATACTTGAGTTCGTCCATTTTCATAACTATTTCAGGAAGACTTGATGAGTACTTAAAGTGGAAGATAAGTACCATAATATAGGTCTTTAGTTATTTATAAAGACCATGGTCAACAATCACCCATTAACCGATAAAATTGCTTAACGTTATTAAACACCTCTTAACCTAAATAAAATTGTCTAACATCAGACATTCAGGACATTTGAAGTCGATTACTACATTTAGCAGTCATTTTCAGTAGCGGATTTACCAGCAGACTGAGTAGGCTGGAGCCTAGGGCGGCAGATTTTTGGGGCGGTAAATTTTTTTTGCTACCTCATAGAAATCAAACACATTTTGACGTTTTCTGTTTATTTACAGATAGAAGTCTGCAACAAATTTTTGCCGATGACATTTTGTTCATTGTACTTTTGGTGTAGCAAACTTCCATATTCTAGAGTAAAATAGCTAGATCGCCGCCCCCAACCAATAATCCACCTCTGCGCCCTAAGCTCACACTTATAAGTGAATATATTTCCTTCTTCCCTCTTCCCCCTATCAAATTATAGTCCTACAACTAGTTGGAGGCTGCGAACTGGATGGTTTGTTTATAATTTTGTGCTTAAAAATCAAACCCAATAATTATTTTACGTGTAACTGCAACGAAATTGTTGGATTGTAAAAATAATCTAGGACATGACAATCGTAGAGACGAGGATGGCACAAACTTCACAGCCTCTACCTTGAAAATTTGTTAATCTTAATTTAACAAATGAATACTACACAGCTGATCATAAGCATCCGCCATCTTGTGAAACTTAACGCTGAATTTGAATTTTAAAAAAATATGTAATCGTTGTCTATTGGCTTACTGTTTAGAAACGTGGTATCGCTAAGGGGAATACACTTAAATAATTCTTACGCGACCTAAGTAACTACTATAATGTGTTTTGTTTTCCATAATTTCTTTCTTAGCAACGAATTTCGGGCTTAGACACTAAGATAAGAGAACTTTTACTAGGTTATTGTTGTTTTTCTAAATTGAAGTAGAAAATTCTTTTTGTTATTTTCAATTGCACCTCTAATATTATTAAAGTGGTAATTAATATTATTGAAAAATTCATCTTTTGTAACCATAAATATTTTGTGCATTAACTAAAATACTAATTTGTACGTATCAATAAGATTTTAAGGTTATGTAAAAAGATAAATCTTAGACTAACAAGGTTATTTTGGCCTTCGGCGTTTGTTCTAAATATTAAAAATACGGTGAATTTGTGTAGACCAAAAGCAGAAATTACTGAATGGCCACTTCAGGCTTTAAACTATATTGCGACTGCATTAAAATATAAATAAGATAAATAAAATTTCATGGATGTACTCTGGAACGTACTTTAAATATCTTTTACTTTCATTAGGAAAATATATTGGGTCAGAGTAATATTGTTTCGGTTTGAATAATTGATACAGATCAAGTTATAAGATAAAACTTCTAAGAAATCTAGAGAGGTTTGGCAATTCTTTGAAAGTTACATTAACATATGATTGATCGAATATAAATCATAACGTAGGCGTCTAAGTTTGAAATTCAAAAAACCTTTGGCATTTGCCGCCTTATTGGCTACGAAAAATTATGTGGGAGTTCGAACTGTGAAAGTTATTCGAAATGTCAGCGGTTTTGCAAGTTTAATGATAAATTTAACATAACAAGATTTCATTACCTCAATATGTACTTAAAAAGATTTATACTATTTGAATTAATTTATTAAATTCATTGAAAATGATCTGTAAATTTTGGTAAATGTTTATGTTTTTGGACTCTCAAAAAGAAACGCGAATATATAGTCCTACAGGACTAGTGTAGGTGGAACATAATGCTTTGATAGTATTTGGAAAAATTACAATCATTTTTTGTATGTTATTGAGATTAATATGTTATATCGTTCAAAAATTTTCACGTTTTCACTTACTAAAGGAATTTTATACATACATAGTAATATACATAATTTTTTTTCTTATAAGCAAAACTTGATCAGTACATAAGTAAATAAGACTGGCTACTATTCTAGAATAAGAGTGGATACCTATCCTCCATACGGCATTCACCATCCCTGGCCTTGCAAGCGTTCTTGAACCGGTCAAAGAGAACAGAGCAGGCTTTTTCATTGTGGCAGACACTCAGCGCATACGTGCAGGTTGGTAAAGTTTCTACTGGATACGGGTCTTTCTCTGAAACAATTAGATGAATTATCTTTATAAGTAGTTGTACTTTTAGGATATCGGGAAAAACTATAAAACCCACACACAATAATTTAATTTAGTAATTTTACTTACTCCAAGATCACTAAACTATGTGATATGATTATTTACTTTGCTATTCGAGTTAGAAGTTAAATTGTAGATAAACAACACTTTTTATACGGCTGAAATTTGTCGAAAGTTAATTTTTTAATATATTATTTATCTAATATATAAAATTCTCGTGTCGCGGTGTTTGTGGTTAAACTCCTCCGAAACGTCTCGACCGATTCTCATGAAATTTTGTGTGCATATTGGGTATGTCTGAGAATCGGACAACATCTATTTTTCATCCCCCTAAATGTTAAGGGTAGTCCACCCCAAAATTATTATTTTTTTGATAATTTTTTTAATACAATCCCTAATTTTCACCCCTCTACGATCAACCCCTATTTTTTTATTATAAATGATATACATGGCAAAACGACGTTTGCCAGGTCAGCTAGTATTTTATAAATATCTAACATTGAATGTTTTGCGTATATATTCCCTTAGTTTATTTTAAATCTTACCCTTCTTCATCACAAAAACGCAGGGATGGTCAAACAGAAAGTCGCGGAAAGAGTTACATTCAGGGTCAACGTTTGGTTCTCGACAGAGGCAGGTCGGCTTGAAGAACGGAAAGGCTTGCAGAGTCCTCAGCGCAGCTTGGCATTTCGTCACGGTAACAGTAGAGCAGGCAACTGGAAGAAATTATTTATATAAACTTACTTAGAAATTTCATTAAATTTACGCAACTCGACGTTTCGAGTGCTTTCACCGCTTGAAAATTCTTTTGAAACGTGACTCGCCTCAAAAATGCTGGATAATAAAATTAAAACCCAATAAGGGACATAACTGCACTCTACAAATCATTGGCTTTTGTAAAATTTCAGTCTTCAGCCTTGCGATTCTGTAACTCACTTTTCGAACTCTCACAGCGGTTTTCGCAGCGGCGGTCGCGCTCAAATCAGTCGTAAAGCAGTCACTTTACGATTTGGCATTCTGATAAACAATAAACTACAAGCTCCCTCCCATGAAAATTTTCGAAAAGTGAGTTACAGAATCGCAAGGCTGTTTCTACCAAAACTTTTCACAACCAGCAAATGGGAAATTACAAAAAATTATATAATTACGATTATTATTAAATTATTATTTACATGGGAATTTCGAGCTATACGCAATGTATGTATGCCACAGAAACCTACATAGTTTTTAGTAAAGTAAACCATTTTTACCAAACCAAAAGCTAATCAAAATTATTAGAATTAATCCTTATGACTAGAAGTAAGTTGAGTAGAAATCGAACATAATTTCCCAGTCACGACGAACTTGGTCATTACATTGTGTTTTTGTTAGAACTCGTTACAGAATGTCAGATGACGAATTTTTTCCTTTTCCCTTTCTGACCCTTGAAATTAGGAAATGTATTCGAACAAAGATTCCATTGATTTTCCTTAATGCCTTGTAACCTTTTAGGGGTAGATAGAAAATAAAATTGTCTTAGATTTAAACACGTAGGTATGATGCTAGTGATAAAAATATTTGAATACCCACTAATTTACTAGCTTCCCCAATAGATTTGTGAATCATAAGTGTGTTTCAATAATCCTTATTATGCAAAAATTACTAAATCTCAATCGGTATATAATATATAGCCGAATGAGGTATTACTTAGTTAAATGTATTTAATATTTTTTTTCCTTTCGTAAATGATAAAACCCTTTTCTATATGTTATGTATTTCATCTTTGGCTATTAGTATAATTGTTTTTTGTTATATGTATTTTATTTAAGTTAAGCTAACTTAAAAAGAACATTTAAACGCAACAACACCAGTACAACAGTTTAGTGTAGTTGTATTAAAATAAAACGAATCTCTGTAATGTAGAAGTATTGTTTTAGATAGTTATGTGCATGACACTGATTGTTTTTACTGGTAAATATAACATAGTATACTTTTGTTTGCTATAAAGGTGTATACAGATTATTAATAATTGTTTTATATTATTCTAGATTAAGAGCAATAATAATAATATTTACCCCTACTTTTTATATTCAGATTTTTTAATGTACATATATAGGTATTAGGTATCTTATTATACTGTTATAACTAACGGTTCTTTTTTGGTTTACCCTAAACTTCATGTAACTGAAGGAGGTAAACGGGTATTATAGTCGATTTTCAATAACCAAAATAAATAACTTAAATAGATTTGGAAAGTTCGTAATGTCATTACTTATTCTCACTTATGTACTCAAATTAGCTTAGGTACCCGAGTAGACCTTCTTGTCACTTATATTTACCCTTTCCTTAGTAAGACCGACATTTATTTTGGCGAAATTTAAAAATATATCTGTGATAAACTAGTAATACTAACGAATACTTCTTTATTAAATTTAACAACCTGTTTTCGTACGAATAATGAACAGTTTTCATTACAGTCTTGTTAGCGTAAAAATGTATTTTTTATTATTTTTCAAATAAAATCTGTTATATATAAAGCATTATTGCTTAGTTACTATAATTCATTTAACGAGATGACATAACTGAAGTGTTAACTGCAACCTAAATTGTGAGTTTGAACACACGACCTTAAGCTTGAAAATCACAATTATCTCCCCCCTCTACTCACTTCCCTCCCCAGGTAGCAATAATTCCATAAAAAGCCATCCCTATATTATATAAGAGACTAAACAGCTTTCTCCAAGAAATAAAGCATAAAAAATGAGCGAGAGTCAAATTGCTTTAAAAATGGGCAACTAAATCCATCTATTCTTGCCATAATGGGCTTCAATGACCCGTCGCGAGTCTCTGTCATATTGACAAGGGTTGTACATTATCGATGTTAATGCTCAAAAATTCCCTCTGAGTAACCCTAATTTGCCTCTTGCGGTCACTAAAATTTACCTATTCATACATAATAGGTGAAAATATACTTGGTAACCATAAAGGTTTTACGGTGTTTTGGTATGCAAATATTGTATATTTACACTATATTGCACAATACAATTACAGGAAAATAATATATTGACGAAAAACTTAAGAAAACGTGGTGCAACGGCCTTACTGCTAAGCCATCTCTTCCAGGCCAAAGTAAAAAGTAAAAAAATATTGTGAAGGCGTGCAAGAAGTGAAATTAATTAAAAATTCAAAAATAATAATATTAATATAAAAAAATGAATGAAAAAAGACAAATTATTTCTAAAGTATTTTTTTAGCTATGTTTTAGCTACATAATTTACCACTAAATAATAATTAATTCGGCTTTATATATCCTCGACAAATTTTAATATTCCTTTTGTGTATTAATTATATGGAAACTTTACCTAATTTAAAATTATTTAAAAATCTATTCAAATTTCGAATGTCTTTTTAACCTAAAAACGATTTGAAGAACGTTACTCGATACTATTTAAAGTCGTGTATTTTACATCCTACAATTTAAGATCCACTTAGCCGGTACATATTCTTGAATGCCATAATTCTATAAGCGTGATGAAATGGCATACACGCAACACGGCCAACTTTAAATGGAACACCTACAAACAGTTTGAAACGTGCATTTTAATATTTTTCAAGTGAGTACGGTACATTAACTTTTACCGGTTTTTAACGACTACAGTTATTCAAACAGTTTTGTCTTTCCTGTGTTATGTAGGGCATGTGGAGATATAATAACTAATATAACAAGTCTCCAGAGCAGCCTCTATCCAGTCATAGATTGGTCAGTAGGGTCAAAATCGTGTATTAGGCGAACCGACCAAAATAAGAATACACTATATCATCTGCCTAATACATAATAATTGATAATTCGGACAGTCAATAATACTGAGGTTGGATGAAGTCCAGCTGCAGACGTCTGCCGAAGCTCAACTTTTGTGGAGTCATTTTTTGTAGTTTTTAAACTTACTAACAAAATTTTGTCTTTATGTATACTGAACATAAGTCTACGTAGCTATTTAGCGCTACGCCGTAGCGTTTGTTACGTAGCACACCAACGAAACACATATTAATTTAAATTATATAGCGTTTTCAAATTAAGAATTTATTATTCATTTATATGTTATGGAAATATAAAAAAACATCAACGCTACAAATGATAATTAAGATGGCCTCAAGAGAGCTTGACACTGAAATATACTCACTTTTAAATTATTAGAAATTATAATTAACTTTTTACAATTATTAGTATGTAAATTATATCACTTTGTAACACAGGCTTGATAAAGTTTATTTATTGGGTAACATATCATGATCTTTCTCGGGTACCACCCTACCAAGTAATAAAAGTCGATACATTTCATTAACGTAGTATTTTATACGGTGTAGTCTCTCTGGGGAGATGGTTTTTTATTTCCGCGGAAGGTTCATTACATTAGTTACAATTTGTAATAGTCTATGTCATGCCTCATGGAAATAGTTTAGTAATTATAAAATAAAGGTTGCAGAACTATTTACTCTTCTGTTGTATGCTTAGTTTATATATTTATTAAGGTATTAAGATTATGTCATTAGCACACTAATGTCTACCTTCTAAGACCATAAATCAAGTAAAATTACTACACTTTTACATAATCATTTGTGATTGTAGTCAAAATTACGTTCTGAAGCCTAAATAGCACACTCAAAAGCGAAAGTATTTTTAGCTATCCGATAAACTTGTTAAGGAATTCGAATATAAGTAAATGAGTGAATAAAACAAATGACTAAATTATATTTATAAATAGAACTACAAAAAAGTCCAACAAACTAAAACAATACAATAACTCAAATACAACTAAACTAAATAATAAAATTAACTTAAATGAATAATTTATGGGCGCCAGGAGAATTTTTGGATATATACCAACTCGTTTTAATGTGGTGATTTTTACCATATAAATAAATTGTTTTTCTAATAACCTAATTGGACATCTTATTTCAGAGCATTTCCCAAAGCTAAAAAAAATAACTTAAAAAAATTTAAAACAAAAAATAATAATTAAAGAAAACTCACCCCTTACGAAGTTACAAAATAAAACCAAAATTTGATATAATACAAGAATACAATTTATAAATCAATAACGTCCAATACACGGCATTCGCCGTTTGTGTCTATCTTATTCCACTGTTTTTATTATAAAATAAACTTTTTGAACTTAATAAAATCTCTTTTATATACTAAATAAGTCTGAATCGTGTTAAAAGAATTGCTTATAAAGCATTGCAAACATTTTAAAGTCAGTTTCCAGCTCCGTCTCTCTTTTTGTACCTATTAGCTCAAAGCTTTCAAAACTCGAATGTCGAACACATTATTTGCAAACAATACTTGACCATACAGAAACTAGAATAAACTAGCTAACAACACAATAATAATTCAAAATTCAAATAGTTTTCGAGTTGAGGCAGAATCCTGCCTTCACAATGGCGTTGTTCCATTGTTATATCAAGTTCATGGCCGTAGTTATAATTCTTTCGACATTCGAGAAAATTCTGTGAAATCCATTATTTTTTGCGTAATTGGGCACCTTGTGGATATGGGCACATGTTGAAGTATTTGTATTGTTGTTTCAAGGGTTATCGTAAATTTTGTTTAACGAGTCGACACTTTTAAACTACTTAGAAGGCGTTTGGAAATTAGTAATAAAACAATAAAGTAGTTACATATAAAAATATAACTATGCATTTTAAATGAAGTAGAAATTTAAAACATTAAGTATTTTTAAAGTACGAGTGTTTAACATAATGGTGTTATCATCACACGACAAAGCCGTCCACGTAAGTGTCGATCCTCACATTATTTGGCTCAAACATCTAGAGAAGGAGAACAAATAGCAAATGACATAATTGCTCTAACCGGAAATCAAACCTGATATCTCCAGCGTCATAGTTACATCGTTTTATACTCGTATAATAAATATACGAGGTTTGGTAGTAGAAGTACCAAAATACCAGACACGTTCGTAATATTTCAGTTTAATGTAAAAGAAAATATTATATTTAAGATTAAAAAATTGGGGATTTGAATCAAAGTGCTCGTATAACATTAATTAATGATGTTTCTCTGGAGAATTTTCTTTTCTAATTGTAGAAATATTTTAACGAGCGAGTCTTTTGAGGGCAGAATTATTTACTGAATAACTTAAAACCTTTGTTAATGGTACAAATTTTTGTCGATAATTCTTTTAGTATAAAAGAAAACAAGAATACATGTTTCTTTAGGATTTTAGCAGGCATACAAAAACATTAAATATATGGTTTAAACAGAAGAATCGTATAAATCAGTATGTACATTAAATTTTAGCAACCAATTTTTTACATATAACTTTAATATTAAATGTTTTATTACTATTTTAAATATTATATATTACTGGCCATCCATTCATTCGCCCAACGGTACACCTGTTTCTGACGCCATCTTTTTGTTAACCACTTTCTTACAAACAAAAATATATAAACAAAGTTCTCTTAGCTCTCATATTTTTACCGAAAAACAGCTCAAGACACGGGAATATTATTGCATCAAACATTTTACTATATATATTATTATGTGAAATAAAATAAACAAATGTAAATTTTCTTTCTTTCTTGAAATTATTTATTAATATAATTACTGTTGTTAAGCCATCGTGCTTGGTGATAGGCGATAAGGAGCTTTCTAAATTTTAAACTAAAACTGTGTATCTGTAAAATAAAATTTGCAATACAAATGGTTGAGATTGCGGTTACAAATAAGTACGAATCTTGGAACATTTACCTTTATTACTAATTTAATATTATCCTAAAAAAGTAACGTAATAAATTTTCAGCAATTTAGACTGCAATATTTACTTACTTGATTACTATCAAATAAGTAACAAATTATCATACATTTACTGTAATATATACAGCTTAGTATATTTTGGCAATTATTTTTGAGATAGAACACATACTGTAAGGAATCTTGTTTGTCAACAAGTGAGAGCTTTTGTTAAGCCAAAACTATTATGCATGAGCCCACATTCTGGATACAACCACGAACCCCTTTCAAAATAGTTCCGGCTGCCTATTACACTGTAGTTCAAGTATTCCTATAACACAGGTTAACAATTAAATATCTAGTGGAAATTTTGAATGCATATTAAAAAGGAATCTGTATTTTATTTCATATTGTCTTTGGTTACCTTTTCAATAAAACTTATAATATTATGAAATTAATTTAATAATGCCGCGTTTATATTCGTTTATTTTATGTGTTATTATTAAAAAAAGAACAAAAGGTAGATACAAAATATAACTTTTTTGTTCAATATTTATTCATATTAATAATGGTTGTTAAGTATAAACAAGAGTGTACGTGTTAGTATGATTACATAATAATACGATTCTTACTCTTAGTTAGATAAGATTTATTTATTTATTATTTACGCACTTTTGTCTATATGATATACCATATCTAAGAGTTAAAATACAGCGAACAGTTTGTACTTTCTATTTAAACGCTTTTAAGACTGCAAAGTGAAATCGTTCTTATGTAGACAAGTTATGTATTTGAAAAACCATGTTTATATGCGTTCAAGGACTGTTATTTAAACGTGTAGTGTTCACGTGAACTAAAAACTTCACAATATTAATTTATATTGTCTTCACTTCGGTGAAATTGCGTCCATCGAGAGATTCATCCCATGTATAAAGATAATATAGCAGAACACTGTCTGAGGATCTCGTAAAATATAGAGGTAGGGAGACGAATGCCCAACCGTCGACAGTCTTTTAAGCTTAGACATTGTATACAATAAACGCTTGTGAGAAACAAAGATGCAATTTTTTATGTCCTAATATATAAAATTCTCGTGTCACAATGTTCGTTCCCATACTCCTCCGAAACGACTCGACCGATTCTTATGAAGGTTTTTTTGCATATTCAATAAGTCTGAGAATCGGCTACTATCTATATTTCAAACCCCTAAGTGATAAGGGGTGTCCACCCAAAATAAAACAATTTATTAGTATTGTAGAAAATTAAGTCAATATGATATTACTTATTAACCATAATTATTGTATAGGCTAGATTGTAATTCATGTAAAGTCGCACTCTTTTTTGTGAACTTTATAATTTAAAAAAAAGAAAATTTTATATAAAAATATAGTATGTAAACAAGGTGGTCATTGTGAGATTTTCTCAAAATATACAAGTTGATAAAGTTCTAGTGACTTTAACTGAAGTAATAAATAAATTGAGAACAACAACCTCATAAACCACATAAATCACAGTAAAACTCACAAAGTCGATCATTCTTTTAATTTGGGTGACTAAGCTTGCCCTCCTGACCTCCTTACGGCCTATTGTTACATTTCCTTGACCGCTTCAACCTTATTACAGAGCAATAAGGTCGAAAAAACTAACCATTGTTAAACCTCTTTTGTTATACGTTGTATTAATATTTTCACACCTGTATTGTTCTTTAGAATATGTTAAAAAATATAACAGCTTATTCTGAATGTTTCTGTTCGTATAAAGCTCCGTTTTTGTGATTGTGCTAATTAGTGTGCTTCAAAAAGCTTGCATTTAAATTTGATTTTAGCCTCTTGGGATCAATGAACTATATAAGATTTCATTATCTGAAGGATATATATCTATAGGGGGGTATGTAACATATGAAATATACTTCACAGACACAACTACTTATTTTAATATAATAATCTGGTTATTGTATTGATCAGTAGTTGAAGTAGTCTTTCTGAAAAATACTTAAAAATACAGTATATAATATAGTTTTTTTTAAAGACAATTCACACCAATTGACCTAGTCCCATGCTAAGCTGGTGAAGCATGTGTTATGGGTACAAGGCAACGGATATACATACATATGATAGATAGATAGACATATAAATACATATTTAAACACCCAAGACCTAAGCACAACAGCAAATGCTCATCACATCGATGTTCGTCTCAGCCGGGGATCGAACCCGGGACCCGGATTCGCAGTCAGGGGTACTAACCACTAGACCAATGAGTCGTCACAGTAAATAGGTAATAGGTGAAGAAGAAAGCAATCTTCACGGACATTATTAGGTAAACTGCCGAATTTAGTCATCTGCTTGTCAATTTCTATATGTCCAATATATATGTCCTTTTAGATACGTAATTGTCGAGGTTTTATTACTATATGTTTCCTATTACGACGTCGCCACAATAACGCGTATTTCTATGTAGATGCTGCATTTAATTATAGAACAGAGAAGTGTTCGTTGTTTTGATATGATCATGTAGTAACTTCTTTATTAATATAGAAATTTACCCGAGAGATAGAATATATATTTTTTTCTCCATAAAATCCTTCCTCAGAGTTCAAGAAATAAACATAAGAAAACACTCGAATTGGTCCAGGCGTATTCGAGTTTTGCACTTAGAAACATTTGTTGCGATTCATTTTTATTTATTACGTAACACATTCATTCTTTCCTCAATAGAAATATTAGGTGAAGATCTTTTCACAAAAACCTAGGTTATAAATCGAGGTTGGTAGATATTATCTCAGGATCCCCTGAGCTTGAAAGCTCAAATACAATAACGCGACCGACACATCCATTTAGTGTTCTTTAATGTCTTGTAAGAATAAAGCATTTTCTATGACCCTTTTGGAATCCTAAGATCTACGGGTGTTGCTTAAGAAAAGGACAAAAATGTACTTCATTATTGTAATTGGTGTCAGTAGACCAACTGTAAATAAAGTTGGGCGAAAATAAAGTCGTTAGTATACATTGGTATTAAAAATATAAAAAATATGAGATATTAATTAATAAGTTACCAGCATTTGTAGTAATAATTACGTGACAACTCCAACAATTAAGTACTTCTGTGGCTCCAAAGAAAAGATCGTTTACCCACATTGGATAAAACGTGAAAATTTCACTCACGGTTATATTATCAAACAGTGAAATTACAATAACTAATGATAGAACAACAATAGCGTTCCGTAAAGCTAATTTAAGCGATCGATCAACGAAGCTTATTCCTGTCGCCTTTGCCTAATTTTATTTGTGTTATTCGTCACGATTAGTCTGAAGATTGATGTCCACTTAAAGACACCGATTTCAAAGAGCAAGTTGGTTAACACTTAACAGCCTCATTGAACTAATGGCGGTAACGGGTCCGAATGTGAGAATAAATAAGAATAAAGGTGGAAACACATTATTAAAACGCCACGCGACTCGACGCAACGCGACGCGTGTTGGGTCGAATCAAATTGTACTATTTTCTAAGGCTAGAATCACACTATGAACATCCGACGCGACCCCATGCGCGCCACGCCACGCGTCAGTCGTTCGAATTTTTCGCAGGAATGTCACATACACACACATAATGACATCCGAAGAAGAAAATACAGGAGTAGAAGTAGAAGCTAAACAGTCGCAGAATGAAAAGTACAGTTTGAAAGCATTTTATGACAATTTTGGTCATCTTCTTCAGAGTCGTTATTTATTAAATCCATAGCACAATTAGCACACTTACACACCTTCATTATGCTCAGCTAAATCAATTCTGAATTTGCAAGCGTCGCGTGTTGGTAATGTGCACGATGCACATCGGGTGTCGACACGTTGCGTCGCGTGGCGTTTTAATTGTGTGTTTCCGCCTTAAGAGACTTACCGCTGAGTATGACTACTGTCTGTAAAATCTATATGTTTTTGATAGAAAGCTTTTTGATGGTAAAGCTGTCGGTCTTGCGATACCTGACATCCCTCTTTTAAATATTATGGAAAATATTTGTTCTACTTGTGTTCATTATCTTGTGCATCATCCAGCGTCAATGGCCAGTATCAATTTTAAATTAAAACTATAGTTAAACTAATTTTGTTCCGGTGGCAGATATAGGTCTTTGAAAAATTTATTCTTTACAATAAAATTTAATTTTTTTAATTTAAAAACAAAGCAAAGGTTATCAACTTTTCTTTCGCATAGATTAAATAATTTAAGGTTAAACGCCCCGTTATTCCGTGGTTATTTTTACTGACTGTAATAATATTTGTTATAAACTATACACGTAATTAGTGGAAAAAACTACATACCAAGTTCGGATCCACAGACTCGCGGTATGATTTCCAAAATGGCGGAGCAGGACGCATCTTCGAAGCAGAGTTGTCGCGCCAGTAAACAGTTGAGTATCGCCATGGTACCTTTTATACCCGGCCCTGAAAAAATACAATTTTATAATTTTCTTACATAAACATAATATTATTAAATCCATTCATATTTGTATGTTTTAAGATTGAAACTTCCGACTGAACCGAGAGAATTCGGAATAAAAATGAATAAGTTTCAGTCAGTAAAAAGATTTTTATTAAAAAAATATTTACCAAAAACATTACGAAGTGATAATAAATAGGTGTTCTGACCGCTATTAATCAAATTTGACAGCCGTTTATGGAAAGATAAATGTTTACGCGTCGTAGAAGCTACTACTGGTAATGGAATACATAAGTCACCACACGTAGTATAAAATTAAAAATTAATGTTAATTAAAAATTAAAAATGAGTTTCTAAATACATATAATAGTGCTTAGAACAAACTTTACGGTTGTTTTAACTCACCACCGTACTCAGAGTTATTCGTAAAGAGATCAATAATAAAAAATACTGAAACTTATAAGACGCAAACTCAAATTTCCTTAACTAATTGGGCATTCGATTTCGGAAATGCGTTGCATGTAACGCATCTCCAATCGTTATAGACAATTTAATAGACAGGTCTAACAGTCTATCAAAGAATGACATAATAATTAGAATAAAAATTAACTGACAAATTATCGTCTATTATCTATGTACTTGTATCGTGTATCAATAGGTTCAATTACAATAATGTGTGTTTCAAGGATAATAAGGTCAGACGGGCGATTAGACGTAGCAAAGGTAATTAAGGTATACTTGAATAAGTAACATACGTGAGCCCAATAAGAAACTATTGATTAATATTGATTTCAGTGTTTGGTAATTGTGTTATAACTTAGATTAACGTAACGTGATACTTCTAATAAAGCCTTTTGATCCAATTATTGGAAAGATACGTACAGACATGCAATAAACACTTCATTATCGAATAATAAAATGAATTCATAAATAAAACGTTGGAAGTATATTTGTGTTTATTAAATAATGATATTTTTATGTGTTTTGCTACCAAAAAACTTATATTATATATTCATACTTATTTATATGTGAACACAGCTTGATACAATATGGTTAAGCTTTAAACCTTCAAACACTGAACTGTTAGACAAAAACTACTTAATCCTTCCTTAGTTCTCCGTTTTGATTCTAAATTTTAATAACATGTCATTGTAGATGTATGTATCATATTATGTGATTGACATATCAATCCATTTATAACAATTTCAGTTTGATTTTATTTTTATCAATGTGAATACATCTATATAAATCAAAATCAAGATATGTTGCTAAGATCAAAACTCGAAGATGGTTGACCAATTTGAGTATTTTTTTTATGTATTCCTTGAATTCTGAGGAAGATTTTTAGCATAGCAAAATTATATATGAAGGTAGGCTAAGTAAACAATCATGCTAGTTAGCTAGTTTTAAATATATATTTGATCCTCAAAATAAATTCCTACTCATAAGCTAGCTTTAACAATATTACCGTGAACTGAAAATAGCGGGCTTGACTAATTCACGAAAGGATCAATAGTCGTAGGCTTGTTTCTATTTTGATAAATTTATTTCTGGTAACAGGTTTTCCTGGATTTCGAGACACGTTCGATCGAAACTCGCCCGAATCGAAATGTTTATAAGTAATTCAATATGATTAAGAAAAATGATTACAAATATTTTTGTATGTATTCAAAGGAACTTTCGTTACTATAATTAAGATATAATTCCTAAAAAAATAAAATTAAGCTTTTCATTAGCATTCCCTTAAAGTGTAAATGATTTGTTCATTGCGTAGTTATTAACTTACACGATGAAAAACACGTGGTGCGGTAATAGGCAAGATCAAACATACAGAGACAGCGATATGTATGACTCAGGAATCTTAAAAACAAAGTATTGTAAGTATTGAATAATTAATATTCATCTCTAGACTTTACTACTTGGACCTAAGGCGACAGAACGTGTGTCTGGCACAAAAAGAAGGATCCAATTGCATAATCAAAAAATAAAAAACAAATACAGTAATTTAAGTCATAAATCAAATGTGATGCTTGTTTTTTTATCTCACCCATTACGATCTTACCACCTCTACGAAAAATGTATACGCGTGCAGCGCAGTGAAATACGAAGTTCCAAATTAACAAAACAATGTTAAGTCAAGCGAATGTAAAGACCTTGCGGATGGCAGTTAACAAGGGTTGTGTACAGGTACTGGCATTCGAAATTTGAATTTGTTCTAAAGAACTTAAATTAACTTGGTACATGCAGGTTCAATAGGTACTTATACTTTTTAACTGACTCAAAGGAGGATCTAGGTTGAGTTGAGTTTATATTCTACTAGTGTTATAATATTTTGTGCATGGTTTAAAGTATCAATTACTTCAATAGAGCGGCAGAAACATTCCTTCTATAACTCACTTTTCGAACTCTCACAGCGGTCGGCTCAAGTCGCAAAGCAGTTATTCTATGATTTGGCATTCCGATAAACAATAAACTACAAGCTCCTTCCTTACTAGAGTGCCAAAGGTGAGTTACAGAATCGCAAGGCTGTTCTTGAAGGAATGTTGATGAAGTTTCTCTAACTTCCAAGTTAAAAAAAAATTGTTAAATTTACAGAAAATTTAATAAAGTTATTTCCACGGCAATGTTTGAATCTATTCGTAACAAATGTTAAGTTCTTAACATACATGTTTTTCATGACACACATAAAACATGTAAAATTACCTCCTTAAAACGCTTTTAAAACCTATTTAATTTTAACCAGCCTTCTTCATCTTCGTCTTTCGTGTCAAAATTTACTAATTCAGAACCTATTTTACTTTGACGTCTAGTATTTTCTTATACATATCTATTTTGTTTTACATAGTAAATTTTGATTTTTGCTACAGTTCAGAGTTTGTAGTTCAAAATCTCATCAACAGTCAGTATATAGGCTAAGCCTGACACTGTTATGTGGGATTATAGAATTATCACGTCTGGCTGCGTCTGTCAGGTCACGATTGGATCACAGTTTCTACAACCACACTTACTAAAACCTGCAACTTTTTCAAATTGACCATGTCCATTCAAAGATTCAGATCAAAATTTCCTCGTTAATTAACCTGGTTCTGATTTTAGTTCGTAACTGTTATCTGAATTATTTATAAAAAATACATAAACGCTAATGATGTCTTATTCAATTCAATTCTAACTCAGAAATCATTTAATCATATATATATGTAACACTGGAGGAAGGAACTGTATATGCAATGTTTCTAGATTTACATTTAGTGCCAGTTCTCAATTCAAGGGAACGGAAGAGAAGAACTGAAAATAAACTCTCCGCCACCCTTTTTAATCGCCATGTTTTTTTAACACAACGGTTGAAAGGAGCTGCAACCATTACACCATGTTCCACGAGACATCTTAAGTAATTAATAATAATCAGCAGGAGGCATGGTAAAATAGGAGCACGCACTTACATTCTCGTGGGAACAACACGCAAACACATAGTCGAAATAACTAATATCACCGCATACACGAATTCAAGTACGACCAGTCACCACAAGTAGCACCCGTTCACGAGTATGACGCATGGCCAGCCATGGGCCCCCTTGCCATATTTTAGGGAGAGAGACAACCCGACGCATGGACGCCGCCACACTTAAATTTCCACTTCGTTAAGATATGGGTACAAAATATAAGACTTTGATATAAAAAACCACAAGCTAACTGACGAATCACAAGATTCGATAACCAATTTAAATAAATAGGTCGCAAATAATATATTTTTTATTCACTACACCATCTATAGACTGTTTTATAAAGCCTATTTTGAAACTATGAACGTATGTAGTTATTTGTCTCACTGATTACTACTGCGAGCTCCAAGCTAGCTTATCGTCACATTCTAAACTATACTGCATAAATCTGTAAGAACATTAGTTTCACGCTCGTCAAGCCTATTTAAGGAATTTATTATATTACGGACTTCAGTGCCCTATTATTTATCTATGATAACACACTAAATTTACCAGATTAAAATCAATCAATCAAAATTAAAATACGTTTATTCAATTTAGATGCGTCTTAGCGCATGCTAATGAATGTCAAAAACGTTTACAAAATTCGCGACAGAGCAAGACTACGCCATCCGTTCGCAATACTACCAGGAGGCCTTGTTCTGAGAAGAACGGGCAAGAAACTCAGCAAGTTTTTTATATAATATTATAGTATAACTCTTCAATTCCAATGTAGCTATTACTTACTTAGTTTTTTTTCTCACTTTACTAAAAGCTATTAAGAATCACGAGTACATTCGTATGTGAAAAATGAAAAATTATTTAAATCTTTTTAATAAGAAATACAAAATCTAACACTTATCGCTAAATTAAGTAAGGTTGTAGGCTGGGCCAATTTAAAATCGGTTTCAGCTATTCGTTCATAATTGTATGAAAGGTTTCTGAGAATTTTCCATCTTTTATGCAAGAATTGTAGATTGGAGTTCTGAATATACAAGTACATACGGGCTGCTTTTAATTGAGTATTGAGAATTCAGTTTGACGAACTGTTGGTATGTTATTTCGGTATGAATATCCAAGTACTTTAGTACAATTATTGATAATATAATTCGAATATCCAATATTTTAAAATGATGACTTAGGCCCATTTTAAAACATACACACATAGTGTATGTTGTAATGTCATCCAGTTGTCACGTCGCAACATGCGCGCATCTACATACGTATCCACAGACTAAAGGCCGATTTACATTATCTTAGTGTTTAGGAGAGTGCTTTAGGATAGTACTTTAGTTGAAACATGTAAACGCTACTTTCTTTAGTAAACGCTACGCTAAAGAACTTGCCTTTCAAGTTGTACTAAAGCACTCTCCTAAACACTAAGATAATGTAAATCGGCCCTTATAATGAGTCAGGAAAAAATCATGTTGACAAAAGAAACCCGTTCGTGCTTAGCCTAAGACGCGTATATAGAAATTCAATTCTTGCACAGCCGGGGATCGAACCCAAGACCTTAGGGATGAGAGCCGCACGATGAGGCTACTGGGCCAACACTGCACGTATTTTAAAGCACCTATTAAAATCGTACAATTCCCGTAGATTGTTCTCTAGTTCTATTGTAATTTAAGAATCATTGTAATTGTGATGGCACAAAGTAATGAAAAGAAAACACGAAATCACAAATCGACGAGTCATTAAAATTTAGCCGCCCCATTGCTTAAAATAAGTAGATTGTAAAAAATAGTAATAAAAAAAATTTGAAAGGCAAATATTGAAATATTTTAATAAAATAAATCGATAAAAGAATCTTAGAACAGTCTAGTCTCCTTCATCTCCACCCTCCTCTTCTTCATCAAATTCGCCTTCTTCCTCAGCAGTAGCGTCTTGGTATTGCTGATATTCAGACACTAGATCATTCATGTTACTCTCCGCTTCAGTAAACTCCATTTCATCCATACCTTCACCAGTATACCAATGTAGAAAAGCTTTACGTCTGAACATAGCAGTAAACTGCTCAGAAATACGCTTAAACAGCTCCTGGATAGCCGTGGAATTTCCAATGAACGTTGCCGACATTTTCAAACCTCGAGGCGGAATGTCACACACGGCTGTCTTAACATTATTCGGAATCCATTCCACGAAGTAAGAAGAGTTCTTATTTTGAATGTTCATCATCTGTTCATCCACCTCTTTCATTGACATACGTCCTCTGAATATAGCAGCAACCGTCAAATACCTTCCATGCCGTGGATCACAAGCTGCCATCATGTTCTTCGCGTCAAACATTTGCTGTGTCAATTCGGGAACAGTCAAAGCTCTATACTGTTGACTGCCTCTGGATGTTAGAGGAGCAAACCCAGGAATAAAGAAGTGGAGACGAGGAAAAGGTACCATGTTTACAGCTAATTTCCTCAAATCAGCATTTAATTGACCAGGAAATCTGAGACACGTGGTTACACCTGACATTGTTGCAGATACAAGGTGATTCAAGTCACCATACGTGGGGGTCGTTAGTTTTAGAGTTCTGAAACAAATATCATAGAGCGCCTCATTGTCAATACAGTAGGACTCATCAGTATTTTCTACCAGCTGATGCACAGATAGAGTTGCGTTGTAAGGTTCGACTACTGTATCGGATACTTTTGGTGACGGTACTACACTGAAAGTATTCATGATACGGTCAGGATATTCTTCACGAATCTTTGAAATGAGTAGCGTTCCTAAACCAGCGCCGGTCCCACCACCAAGTGAATGTGTTAGCTGGAAGCCTTGTAGGCAATCACAGCCCTCCGCTTCTTTTCTTACAACATCTAAAACCGAATCAACCAATTCTGCGCCCTCTGTATAGTGTCCCTTGGCCCAGTTATTGCCTGCACCAGACTGTCCGAAGACGAAGTTATCTGGCCGGAAAATTTGCCCAAATGGTCCAGAGCGGACGGAGTCCATAGTGCCAGGTTCCAGATCGACCAAGATAGCCCTGGGCACATATTTGCCTCCGGTTGCCTCGTTGTAGTACACATTAATACGCTCTAACTGAAGGTCGGAATCGCCGTGGTATGTGCCAGTTGGATCAATGCCATGCTCGTCCGATATCACCTCCCAGAACTGGAAACCAACGATTTATGTTACTGCACGGTATTATATTAGGTAGGTGAAATTATGTTGCTTTTAAAGTTTATAAGGGGCATGAAAACTATTGTCTTTTCGTTTTAAAAATATACATACCTTAGCTCCAATCTGATTACCGCACTGGCCAGCCTGTATATGTACGATTTCCCTCATCTTATTTTATATTACAACTTAAATAATCTTTCCTTGAAAAAATATAGACCAACTTCACGTCCTCAACCAACTAGACAGACGAAACAAATGCACCAAATTCAAAGATTTCATCTCGCATTCCATATAATTTCAAATAGAGAAAAAGTTAATCTAGCCAACATTGGCATATAAAAACTTTTTCAATAATCTAAATCAAATAAATTTCACATGAATTCTTCAAATTTATTCATTTGGTATGGTTAAATAAAAATAAATATTTAAATGCTTCTCAATTTCTATGAAGAAGTGTTGACATCTCATCCCGTAGGTTCGATCCCCGGCTGTGCACCTTTAACACTCGTGAGGCTGGCCTTATGTCATATGGCATAGAGGAGTTATCAGCTATCACCTACCTGCTTAAGAAAATTAAATAGTTACGAAACAGATACAGAAACGTTAAGTCCAGACCTTGAAATGTTGTAGCGATACTGATTCTTTTCATAATTTCTACATTGTCTCAAAACCTTATTTTACTACTATTGCATGATATATATCATATCCAACCCGAATCAGCGTCTTAATATTTAACAGACACGGCGAAAAACCCAAAGTTCTTCGTTCAGGTGAAGAAATAAAACAGACAATTTTTTGCAGGAGGGCCACTATTAGCAATTTACTAATAATAAGCTATTTTGCGTTGCGTTGAATAAAGTTACGAAAATGGGGGTTAGTGCTGTATTCGTAAGTGCAAACTCGTCGAAATAAATTGTCGATCAGTTGAGCCGTTCATTTGCACTCTTGCGTTAAACGGCGGGCTCCAATCAGAATTTTGGTGAAGGAATTTCACATTTACTCGACCGAATACGCCTGATTTGTTAATGCTGATTGCGAATCTGATATACCTAAACACTATTATAAAAAGAGAAATTTAAAATGTCTTTTTAGCTTACAGCTGGAATAAAAATTGTGTCTGTATTAGTATTTTACGATTCTTAAGTGACTAAAATATTTTTTTTAACATTATCAAATACGTCTATGGTTCTATGCTTGATTTTTATATGTATAATGAAGTTAAATATACTGATATACAGTACTTTTAGATGTATTAAACAACGCTTTATCAATAGAGTAATTGAAAAGGTTTATATGTAATTACTGGCTAGTTTAAAGACGTTTCCCACAATATTAAATACGCCACCTTATAAACGTCATTATAATAATAATTTATTTGGTGGTGTACAATAATGTTGTTACAAGAGTTTCTTATTTAAAAAAGCAGATGGTGTTTATGTCATTTAAATAATATTATAAAGAAAAACGCTTCTAGTCAATATTAATAACTACATAGATAGTTGTTATGTTACCTATGATGGTAGAATGCTGAAGCAATCCAACTTCTTGATATAACAGGAAGAAAACGCCTAAAGAGAACTCAACCTTTTGAGTTAATAAACCTAGAGTAGTGGATATAAGTGTAAATGCGGTATCTAGGATACCTACACGAACATAGTGTAACATTATAGAACACTAAGACTGTTAATGAACATTACCTTAGTTTAAGCTATTTACTAGTATTTTAGAAAATTAAGTAAATTTAATATTATTTATAAGACAGAATTATTGTATATGCTAGATTGTTATTAATGTAAAGTAGTACTCTCTTTTGTGTGTTTCTAGGAACCAAAATGTTAACTATATCGCACTACACTGGACTATATTGCTATTTATTAACTTGATTTTGTTGATTATAGTTTAATAAAGTTATTACGATTTAAACTATCCCTAGTGAACCATTAATCCGTTCACTATGTGTGAAGTGTCTAATTACCTGAAAGGTAATGTACCTGCTCCTGAATATTGTATGAGTGTCCGAGGGATAAGAGCAAAAAGATCAAAGATCCGAAATTTTATAGAGCTGTTGTCACCGCCAAATAAACAATTAAAACTTTCGCATGTTTCGTGTTTACATACATTTTTAGATATAAATTATTAATCTTTAAAAGGCATCGTATAGTAAAATATAACCTAAAATAATTCCTCATTTTATATAATGTGTTAGAGTAATAGTATTTAAGAGGTTTAATATAATTAACAACTCTGTATAATTCATCAATTAGCTGAATGGACAAGTTTCAAGTCAAAGGATCTCGCAAAAGCATCTGATGTGTAAATGATCTCTGTCCCTTTCTAACTTATAATAACATCATACGTTTATCTCGCTTAGTGAGCCCTTTGCCCTTCTAATTCAACATAATACGTTGGTCAAAAATTCATTTTCCTACAATTTTATTTCTTTAAAACAAACATTTCATTCAGTTTCATAAAATGCATTTTATATAAGGCTTTGACTTGTAAATTATTCCTAGTTTCCAAGCTATGAGTGGAATCTGAAAACATTTTTCATAGTTTATTGAAGTAACGCGTTATTAATTTAAATGTTCACTATATTTCTAATAATAATACCAAAGGCACTACAACCTTTTAGGTCTGGGCCTCCAATTGTTGTATCTGTTCCGTGATCATTTCTAATAGGCGAGTAGGTGATCAATCTTCTGTACCTGACACACACTGTCAACTTTTTGGGTCTAGGGCATGCCGGTTTCCTTACGATGTTTTACTCCACTGTACGAACGAGCCAGGGATCGAACCTACGACCACCCACCACCAGGGTTGAGAGTCACACGTTGAAACCATTAGGCCAACATTGCTCTACCATGTCTTATTAATATAAACAAATGGCTTACTCATCCAATAACTGCTAGGTTTTTTCACAATATTTGTCTTAAACATACATAGAAAAATCTATTGCACAGCAGGGATTTAAACGCATGACCTTAGGGTTGAGAGGCGCCCTCAAGCCACTACACAACATTACTGATAAAGCCACCTAGGTATATGTAACAAATATAACTTTTATAGCAGCCAATACTATGATATGTAACATATAAATAAGTATTCATTCAGACTTCAAGAGAAATGCACTAAAGATATTCCGCTTCAGCGAGGTATTAGAATCTTATATCACCAAACTGTCTTCAAACCAATTCTTAAAAGGCCAGCAACGCACTCGCGAGCTCTCTCTCCCAACATCAGATGAGTCTTCTGCCCGTTTGCCCCCTGTTCTATTAAAAAAAAACGCCTCGAATGGCGCGACCGAGGCTTTAATATCAATGGCGAGTTCTCGCGAGCCCTCTGGCATGTCTGATGTCCATGGGCGGTTCAGTTGTTTTGCCACGGTTAAACGATACAGGCACTTCTGCCAGGTTTAAAATGAACGTAAATACAATTGATCATGTCTCATATATTCGAATATATGCGGAATCGACCAACGTTATCCGATTAATTAATCTAATGGATCGGAGTGCTGCCAAAAACCAGTGTTTGTTGCACGTGTTCATGGACTCCGCAAGGCACTAACATTAATGACCAAATAAGATTAAAAAACATTTCCCAGGAAAGGATTAACTTTAGAAGTAACTAATTTTAAAATGCTCCGAATAATTTAATAAAAGAGCTTTTGAATGGATATCCTAGTCTATTAGTTAAATTATTTCTTTATTTACAAATGTGTATTGGTTTAATTATTAATTTAAATTTATTTAATCATATTGGTGATCACTTATGAATGTTAATCTTATATGAATGAAAATTAATCGCAAAATATGTTGCTAAGCGTTGCTATTATTTATTCCTGGAACTCTGAGGAAGGTTTTTATGGAGAGAAAAACTGGATAATTTTTATTCCGGAGAAGCGAACAGGCTTTATGGGGTAGCATAGTGAAATGTACCATTGCTGCAGAAGGAGGCTGCTGAGTGATTGAGGGAGAGATCTGGGGTTGACGGTAGACAGGCAGGTGGTTCAAGGCTGGGGTCTCGGTCTCGAGTGGCCCGGAACCGCAGGTCGTGATTGAGCTCTATATGACGGATATAAGCCCGGGTCCCTTGGGTAGAATGCCTGGTGAACCCCATCTTAAGGGCGCGTGGTGGGTTGAGGTGTTTTTAGTGGGTGGGGTCTCGCTATCCCTTTGAATAGCAGAGGGTTTTGAGTGTAGACCTAGCCCCACAACCCCGCGTCAAGCTCGACTAATTAAAAAATAGTAGAATGTAGCATATGTTGGTATATATAGATACTACAGAGGTAGGCTAAGTAAAACTATCATAATAAGGCGAATCGAAGTTCGCGGGGGCAGTTTTAAACAAAAGGAAGATTTAGATATACATTTACTACCAGTTCCCAAATTGCGTAGCTAGAAGAACTGGAAAATAATATAATATTTTAAACCTTTAATTAACTAAATAATTTACTACTTAAGATTCATCATCGTCGATGTAATACGGGCGGAATTTCGTATTCTGCGACTGAGCGTTATTAAGGGCAGTAAAAATGCCCAATTTTGTAAAGCCCGACAAGGCACTCGCGAGCCTGTCCATGGGCGGTGGGTTCACTTAACATTAGGTGAGCCTCCTGCCAGTTTGTAGAGTTTGCGTTAGCCTCTATAAAAAACAAAATTTTCTCCAGAAAAATTACACATTGAATATGAATTATGTTTAAATACAACTTCTATAATTGCAATAAACTGAATATATTAACATAATTCGACGTAGCCATTGCGTTACAGCAATCGTGGTCAGCGAGTTGTATTTAAATTAATATTGAATAACTAATATTATATACGGATACCGTATACTAGTATAGACCGTTCACTTAGTTGGAATATTAAATTCAACCAGTGGCACTACGAGTATAACCTCCAGGCCTTGGCTTCCAGATTCTGTCTATGTTATGTAATACTTTAATAGGCATGTTAGACTTATGTGCCTGACACACTCCATCGATTTTTGGGGCATGCCTCATGATGTCATCTTGTACCGTACGAGTGGTAGTCAATGTGCCTCTTTTTTCGTGACCGCGTTAATTATCACGGTTATATCACAAAATGATTTTTAGTTTGTAAGAGGTTTTTAAATATTAAAAAATCAGTGGCGCTACAACCTCATAGGTCTTGGCCTCAGATTTCTGAATCTGTTTCATAATCATTTTAAAATATAATAGGAAAGTAGGTGATGGGCCTGAAACACGCCGTCGACTTTTTGGGTTTAAGACATGTCGGTTTCCTCACGATGTTATTCTTTTGTTCGAGCAAATGTTAAATGCGCACATAGAAAGAATTTTCATTGGTGCACAGCCGGGGTTCGAACCTATGACCTCAGGTATGAGAGTCGCAAGCTGAATCCACTAGGCCAACACTGCTCTACGTTTGTGAAGAAATGTCGAATTGAATTTAGCACGTGTGCTAGTCTAAGATATAGTCCCAACTATATCACAAACGAGACAAACAGATAACCTCCTTTTCCGAAGTCGGTTAAAAAAGCTTTGTTAGAAGTGTAATTTATTTCCAAATCAAAAACAAATATTATAGTAGGTATTAATATTATATATTATAGTATATATATAGTATTTAAAGCGTTGCTGTTTAAATTGACAAAATGTGTATCCGTTATATAGTAACATGTCGCACACAATCCAACCCTTTCTTCGCTAAATTCAGGAACATAATCAACTTTTTCATTCAAATACAATGTTTACCGAACAAACTATTGTGTATTCGACGTGTTTACAAACCTCGAAAGTTCGAGAAATCATTTTACTGTTTACCGTAAAATTGTGTTGACTTTAAGATATGTATCAAATATGTAATATTATAATATTTGCCTTTATATAACTCTATAACTTTATCCTGAAAACCTTCACTAGGGCAGTGTAATGTAAAAAGTATCCCCCTGGCTTTGTTCACAACCTGAAGCTATCATACTAGGACCGTAAAAATCTCAATATCAAATAGTCATAAGACATCCTAGAGAGCGGTATTAGGACTCTGTTGGCACTGGTGTTCTCGTTCTTATTGGTTGGTGACCTCAACAGCATGCACAGGGACTGGAAGTTGCTAAGCTAAACCCTAATCAGAGAGAATCAACAGGCTAAAAGACTGAATTTGAATTTGGTCCTCCTAATACCTAAGATGTGCAAATCCATACCGAATGCCAGAAGTTAGACGAGGCCTCAAAGTCTGTCGAAACTTTGACCTCATGTCTTCGCGCATTGTGCCCGTTCCCATATCCACCGACTACAGGTTCTCCACGACCTGGAGTTTCCAAGTTGGCGTCCACACTCCACGTCGACAAGGCTAAACACCAACCCAACCCGTTGGTATTAAGCATCAATTATTAATAGTTTTCGGGTAGGGTTAAGCCTACTCGTAGAAGACGCCGACCGCTTAACGGATCCGGGTGATCCAATCACGGAAGCTAATGCCAACGGGAACGACAAAGCAAAATCAGATTAGGGTAAGTAAGGGTTTCGTAGGAGACGCTCTTGTGCTAATCGCAGGAAAAAGCCTATTCCGTCCCTTCAGGCCAATAGCGAGGTTTTATGTAAAAAAAATGGGTTTGCAGTCGCTATCGCTATTGCGATTTGCTGAGCCAAAAAGTTTTCCATGTCAAAACGTGTGTCCCCAAGTAACAATTCTTAATCTAAATACGCATTTGAACCTAAAGAACGTACCTGCTAAAGAACGTACTCGTACGTACGTTGAATAAACAAAAACTTGTTACAGGTCGTTATTTGATTTTATGTACCTTTAGTACGAACAACACGTTACATTTTACGACTTGTATAGTCTATAATTGTATAGAAAATTTGACAGTTCAAGCTGTCAAAAACCGACATTATCCTAGTATAGAACTATTTAATGATAGCAAAATAAAGTTCGTGTGTATATAAAGTTTTCGTTCAGTAAATAGAATCGCTACCCAAAAAACCGTGTTAAAATATTTATCAGTATAAACATAAAGCATCCAATTCATTAATATCTGGTCTCGCAGATGAAAATCCATTGTATTATGATTTTATAATTAATTTTTAATCCCACCATTTAAACAAGTATTTGATTTGGATTATGGTTGATGAAATTTTGTGGTACTTTTGTTTATTAACAGATTTCAATTTTATTTTATTTGCGTGTGAATTAATAAAACAATTGTTTGTTAGACATTTATAATATGTTAACATAGAAATATTATAAGCATACATATATAATATAAGAATTATATTCAAAGCAATAATTGGGTTGGGTGTTAAATACCACCTCACGTTTTTGACGATACTAATTATCTAGGAGTGTCCGGGGGACCTTCATTGGAACACCTCCAAGTGAGTTTTGCTCCGGAAACGCGTCTTAATATTTTTATAAAAAATTTAAAGTTTTGTGTAATGTATTAAAATTTGTAAACAATCCGCCATTTTCTACTTTTCTATTGGTTATAAGTGATGTGACGTTCACTTAAAAAAATCGTGTTTTTAATTTATCGATTGTTAATAATCGTTTTATTTATTTATCGATTATTTCCTCATTTTTGAAATTTAAAGTTATAGAATAATCAACATTGAAATTAACCTAATTTCGTGTTGATAGATTATAGGGTTCCGAATTTTTTTGAAATGATCGATACCTACTCGTCTGTATTTTCTAATTAGTACTTGTATTTCATTGTTTGCAACTTTCTATATTATTTAATTTTTACTAGAATAAAGTGTTTACTTTAATATCCAAAAAGTACCCAAAACCGAATCAGAGCACCCCACTATCCACGTGGTCTTGTCTGTCTTACCCCTAGAGTGTATATAAATAATCGGAGGCGCGGAGGAAGAGCAGCCCCCACCCGCTGTAACAAAGCACAGGCATTATGAAAGCTGTAGCGGCTGAGGCTGGTCGCCGAAGGCGACCAAAAAGCCGAGGTTGCGGAGGCTTGAATAAAATGCCTGTGCTTTGGTACGCAAGGGTGGAGGGGCTGCATTTCCCGTAGCGCCGGAGCTGTCCACAAAAACAAATATTATTTAGATTGGTTAGGTTAGAGTTAGTATATGAATATTTGGTCGCCGAAGGCGACCAGGACGCCGAGAAGCCGAGGCTTGAATAAACAATTACTATTTAGATCGGAGCTGTCCACAAAAACAAATATTATTTAGATTGGTTAGGTTAGAGTTAGTATATGAATATTTGGTCGCCGAATTTTCAATTATTTTTAATATTAAAATCGAATACAAAAATCGATTTTCACTTTAAAAAAAATCGATTATTTTTCACATCCCTATTAATTTTATAAACTTAATCAGCCATTTTGAATGTGGTTTATGCTAGACTAGCGGTAATTAGTTTTACAGTGCAAAGTTTACTTTATAAATCCGTTTCTTTTTTATTTTCACGTGAAAGTGCGTTATTTTATTTGCATTTTTTGAAACTTGGCTTTACATACATAATCAACACTGATTTCTCGCGATCATTTTCAGATTTATAGTGATGGCGTCTACAAGTTTTACTCGTGAAAATGATTTTGAGGACGATGGGTCCGTTGTGAATCGTGACTCGAATAGTGAGGAAGTGATCACATTTTCCGGAGCAAAACTCACTTGGAGGTGTTCCAATGAAGGTCCTCCGAGACTCCTAAATAATTAGTATCGTCAAAAAAGTGCGATGGTATTCAAAACTGTTACCCAATAATTGAAAATTTAAACTTAAATCTTCGGTCTAATAAATAGAATAGACTTTCTTACTTACTTACTACTTACTTACTTTAGAATTACTTACATTGATTTACGATGCTTATTTATAGTCATATTCATTTTAAAGTAATAAGATTATTATATGCAGTAATAATTTAAAAAAAAATGTTGTTTAATATAAAGAGCTAAAAATTCATATAAATCGGGTAGTCGAATGTACAATAAAACCTATTAAAATCATTTTACATACAAATGACAAAAGCATTAAAATGCATAGAAATAGATTCGGTTGTATAAAATTTTACTCTCGACTCTACAATGATTTTTATACAGCTTTTTTAGTTTGTTCTGTGTTTTTAGCATTGAAGTAGCATTCTGTATCTACCAGCTCTATATATATGAATTTAAAGAATAGTCTTATTGCTTATCACATTTGCTTTCACCTATACCAAAGATACGGATAATAGTTAAGCCGCTTAAACATGAAAGACAACCTAAGATACTAAAAATATTATCAGATTTGCACTTTTTATTTAGTGACGTATTAGAGGGTCTTTGCCTTGAGGTGTTTTTTACTTAGCCTGCCTTTTTAGTAGCAACATACAAACATATGGAACGTTTTGCTATGCTGGCCATAGAGACTTGTCGCTTTGCTTCCTACTTAGGAAGGACTACTTACTAAATAAAACGAAAACTTTCAACTTTTATATATTTTAACATTCATGAAAACCATCCAAAATGTTCAAGGAATAAATAAAAGAAAATTACTCTAAGTGGTCCAGCCGTCTACGAATTTTGCGCTTAGCAACATATTTTGCGATTCCATTCTATTTATATATAAATATTAATATACCTTATTTACCGTAATGAGTTGCTTTGTGTATAAAAGATGCGATTTTTCGCAAAATTAACCTTACTACACGATTTAGATTGTACACTGTGAGAAACCTCTATTTTCTTATTTAATTAAACTAGTTCTCTGACCAGGAATCGAACCCGGTGTCTTGTCAGCTTTCAAGACCATTAGGCCACAAGAACCGTAGTGTATTCTAGGACACGAATGTAATCTTTGTTATATTATTTATTTCAGAAAATAACAAGAAAATCACTGATTTGCGGCTTCAAACTGTTTGCAAGGATCACCGAAGTTGCATCATTACGTGCCACTAATTTAATTATTTTTTAATTTGAATCCCTTTTTATAACTGTTTGGTAACGACTCTGGCAGCAAATGAACAAATGTTGGGATTAATTAATTTATTTTATTTACAAAATCTTGCCAACGCACATTTTATGTACCAATGTAACGGTACACCGATACATTGGTACATAAAATACAAGAAGACAGAAAAATATATACATCGATTCATCAATTATAAAAACTAGGAAGGATAATTGATTTCAAAGTGTTAGCAGCAACTATGGATATCCAGACCTAGCTCGTTTATCAGAATGCTCAATCTGTAATAAGCATTCGCCATATTGCTTGCTTATATCTGAAGCTAGTATTTATTATTTTCTATATTTAGCAACAGAGGCAATACGGAACTGTGAACCGCGTGTGTATTAATCTCGATTATTATCATTTAATTTTTGGTTTCTTACTCAGTCATACTTTCTAATAGCTCTGCATTGCGGTTTATTCTTGTTACCCGATAATAGCCCTTAGAACCTCTTTAATAAGGCTGTGTACTTTCTCAAGTCCTCAAAAACAAAAAAGGTCAAGTCACGCACGATTTCGTGACGTGCCTAAGACGTTAGGGTGTTTGCACACGATGCGATTTGATTAAGCGATTATAATCAGGGTAATGGGCGCATGAATTATATTCATAAGGTGGATGCCAATTGTGTATGTCATTAGCTTTGTCGTTTTTATATGACAAATTACATATTTGGTGAGTGTACAGTGTAAACTAGCAATATAAATGATTAAATTAATAAAAAATACTTTATCAGATTAAGACTTACGCCATAATAATAAACTTAAATTAAAATAAACAGTAAATCATTTGGTTAATTCGATAAATTCAAATTTGAAATAAATAGTTGCAAATGATTAAACGTATTTCATTCCGTAAAGGGAATTTTAATGTGAAATTATGATAAAGTATTTGGAGCGAAATTTAAATCAAAGCATGATTAAGTATACTCGGTCTATAGTTAAATGTTTCTAATTTCATGTACCTTAGTGAATTGTCAAGATAATGTTCATTAAATTAATATTCCTTTTATAAGAACAATGCTAATCAAAGTTCCATAAATAATCGAGGTTATGTGATTGGAAAAACATGAAATACATAATTAAACATGAACAATTTGGGGCCATCAAGCGAGTGTTCAACTTAGATGTTTATCAGCGGACGTCATAAATCAAATAGGTCATAGCCTGGCCAAAAATATTGACTTTTAATGAAAAGGGTTTAAAGAGTCTGCACTGTAATAAAAGTTAACATGAGGTCTACATGAAGAGGATTAAATAGGAGAATATACACTTTTATGTACATTAGAATCGAGGTAGCTTTCTGTCAAAATAGCCAACTTAAAATCAATGTTATTGGTTACAATAACATAAAGATTTACCCCAATTTCTATTTAAATAATTGTATCAAATGTTTATTTTTCTTTGTATAGTAAACTATAGCTGTAAAATATATAAGGTAAAATTAGCAGTAATAAAAACAGAAGCGTTGGCCTAGTGGTATCAACGGGCGACTCTCATACCTGGGGTCGTAGGTTCGATCCATGGCTGTGTACCAGTGTACTACTGTCTATGTGCGCATTTTACACTTGCTCGTAGGGTGAAGAAAACATCGTGAGGAAATCGGGAGAGCGTTAGACCCAAAAAGTTGACTGCATGTGTCAGGCAAAGAAGGTTGGTTCTTTTAGAAATGATCACGGAATTAATACAGAAATCTGAGGCCTAGGCCTAACAGATTGTAGTGCCATTGGTAAAAAAAACAGTATCATTAAGAAAATTTGTTAGTTTTGAAAAATTTACAAAAAAATAAATTTAAATGGCCATATATTCAAACATACTAGAAAGTAATATGAGATTCGTACTTTTAAGAGAAAATATTCGTCCTTCGATTTTAAAGTTTAAAATTTCCTTTCAAATCGCGACATCTCTAGAAACGACACACCTGTGATCTTGTAAGTTATCGTATTTCCAACTTTTATTTATATCTTGAATTTTCTCATTTCAAATTGAAATAACAAGCACCTATAGGTTTTGTGGTTTAATGCCATATCGTAATAGAATAGCTATTCCAACAAAAGCGTGTTAAAGTAATTAATTAATTTTAATTATACGTAGATTAATTGCTATCGTTTCAACATTTATTAATTTTATTAATAACATTAATAGTTTCTACTAATAATTCAAGTTCAAAAAACTATTCAAAATACACTTTGAAATATAAAAATAATCCTAAACCACAATTAAATAATTTTATACGCTTTTACTCTAAAAAACCCGCAACCTTGCAAAATTCAAAATATAATGAATTTCTCAAATAATAGAAACGCAAAACGGAGCAATTAGCATTTAAACCACTAAGCAGACGTTGTGCTAATATTTGAATGAACTTATAACTAGCTCAAATATATTAAATTATATTAATGTACTAACGATTTTCAATATTATATAAATAAAACAATAAACACGAAGCATGATACACTTTTATTAATACCACATATCTGTAAAATTTGTTTGCTATATTTATCAAAACCATATAAAAACCCCAAAGCTAAATTCCACAAATGTATAGTTCATACAATCTAGTTTAAACAAACAGTAGTGTGGCACTTCAGCACGTAGCTGCAGGCGTCTAATGCAGTAATTCCCGCGGAGGGTTGTTCAAACCACGAGAGTCCTGCGCGTAGCAAGGATAATTGTAGAGGCCGTACATTGCATGCGTGTAGATATTTAAATTTAGAATTTAGATGCGTTGTAGAAATGAATATTTTAGTTGTAATGGCGCTTCTAAACGGGCCATGTTTTGCTGCAATTGATGGCTGCACTGTTGGCAACTAATTGCCCGGCCATTACAAAAATATTTTAATGCAGCTGATGGCCGAACAATCTATAGCTGGGCAATGTGTTGCAATATGTCTGCAATAGTATGGCCCATGATGCAGACTCCTAAACGGGCTACACAAACCGGCAACAATGGCTGACGAAATCACACTTGTCGCAGCAGCTTATATTGTTTTAAAAAAGAAACAGAAAAAGAAGAGATTGTGGATTCGACCTTACTTAAAAAGGCGTGAAGCTGTAGACAATTTGAGTCTAGAAATAAGCCTTTATAATAAATCTCTACTAGTATTTAAGATCTCTACTAGTATGTCAAAAGCAGTCATTTTTATGTAGTAACCTAAAAAAATAATTTAATAATTTTGAACGTCAAAATGCAGCTGATCGCAAAACACAGAATATAGCAACAGGCACACTTCACTCATAGCAAACTTCATGTCGCGTAGAAAAGGGTACACTGTGCCATAGCAAAGAGAGTGACTGAAACAACAATAGAACTGGCTGTGTAATATTGCAGTTGAATTCGATAGCCTAGCGATCGTCCGGCAACCCATCGGGGCAACATCGGCCATATATGGCTATACAAAACATGTTTGGCTATATGGCCGGGACATTACTGCAATATTGCATAGTGTGGCTGCTATTGTTTGCAATGTTGCCGGGCCACAGTGTTGCAGCCATCAATTGCAGCAAAACATGGCCCGTTTAGAAGCGCCATAAGAATAACAATACGATCTACTACAGAGATAGTAGAAAATACGAAATTGCATGTACATATTAGAAGTATGCATGTACAGAGATGGAATAAAAGAGATAGCGAAGAAGGTTTGTATATTGGTGGCGAGGATGAGAGACAAGGTCAATTTGGAGGAGGCCTTCACTCCGTCGAAGGTCGTGTACTATTAAACATAATGACATGGACTTAATGTAATTCTGATTATGTAGTACTAATACAGGCTATTTTTATTTGTAATGTATTATATAGAATTTTTAGAATTGTATAGGCAGGAAAAATCGAACAGGGTATTAATCTAACAATTACAATTTTCTTTAATATGTTTTTTTTGTATGAAACATTGTTATTGTTTTCGAAACAATGGCTCTTTTTGTATTTCCTGTGTTCTTTAATCTAATAAACACAGAGCTTTGGCTATCTATTCGATAAAAATCAGGTTCTCAGTTGTATGTAGTTTCATAAATATTTCATTTCATAAATACAATGCGAAATTCAACCCGTTCGATCTAGACGTCTTCGGTCCATGAGCGCTTTTTAAGTCTTTTCTTGCAGCCCTCCGCCACTTTTTTAATCAGTTGCCAACACATCATGTATGTGTTTGTTCGGAAACCATAACGTAAGTACAATTGCTTAAAGGCCACCAACGCACTTGCAGGCATCCTGGGGTTAGTGTCCATGGGCGGCGGTAAGCACTTAACTAAGTGACCCTGTCAGCGTTAGCGTCATGTCCCATATTAAGTATTGTTTTCCCAGAATTCCCTACAAATCCAGGTACGGGTTATATACAGTCCTGAGATATATTTGGTATTATTGAGGATTACGCCTATTATTAATAATGTTTTTAATAAAGCCTCCAAGGCTCTCATTTCACGTTACAATGTTCTGGAGTTATTCTCAGTCATAAATATCCACGGAATCCAGATCGATTAATTCTCTTAAATATCAATAACAGAAATGTTCACATCAGGGAAATGAGATATGTCTTGTATGATCAATAAAATGGATATGGTCATCGGGATTGGCCCGTTCCCAGTTTATGTAATGTATGGGACATCAACCTCCTGGAACAAGTCCAAAAGCACGATTAGTTTACTGCAAAAACAGTTTTTTCAATACAGAAAAGCGCATCTTTTTGTGTACCCTGATTTATACATCTTTGAATCTCTGATTGTATTTGACAGCTTACCATTACGGTTAGATATGATTCGTGACTCAGATATGTCAAAAGCGTATTTGATTTGACATATGTTATGATTAGCACTAAGACTCGACTCTGAATTAAGCTCATATAACTGAAAAACACAAGAAACGTTGCGTAATGTAAATTATAAATTCGGATTTATGAATGAAGTTTTAATTTTATATTATGGCGTATACCATAGACTATAACATACTTTTGTAATTTGTAATGTAATTACTTTGATATTTCAGAAGCTTACAATACATAGACTATAAGTATCTTTATTTAATATAAATATTTGGGTTTCCCGTTTCCGCGAACGAAACCACCAATGGACTTTATTTTTATGTGCGCATTTAACATTCGCTCGAACGGTGAAGGAAAACATCGCGAGGAAACAGGCTTACCTTAGACTCAAAAAGCCGGTGTGTGTCAGGCACAGGAGGCTGATAACCTACTTGCTTAATAGATTGACAAATGATCATGAAACATATACGGAAATCTGAGGCTCAGATCTCAAAAAGGTTGTAGCGCCATTAATTTATTTTATACTTATTTAATGTTTTATCGTCATAATGTAACATAATAATTTAATTTTTAAACAGAATCGTTGGTAATCTTGATACAAAAATACAATTATGAAGTACAGGCCGAAACCGATCGCGCATACACGATTGTGACCGTGTTTCGATTTAGGTCACTGACGTCATCACAGTGGATACAATTTACAGTGATCTGATATTTGAGTTATGTCACAAAATTTAGCCGAGATAAAACCTTTTTGGATTGGTGTAAATAAAGTTTTATGTTATCGATTCATTAACTTGTCAATGAACTATGGTTCATATATCAGAATGAATTAGTTAAACCTAAACCCAGGTTAAAGTAGGATTAATAGTTAAAATATTGTTCTTATCAGGGTTAATATTATTAAAACAGTGCTCGTCGACTCTCAATATTTATTTCATAATAGTTATGTTTGTAAAAATGGTAATCTTGGTGATGTTATATACTAATGTATTTCTGCAGGTTATTTAAGTCTAAAGTTAAAATATGAGTTGTGATTGCACGTGCAGTGAATTAGGCGGCACCAGTTTTATTGGTACCGTTTCTAAAGCTACAATGTATGATAATGAAAGTTTCAATCAATTTACTAACTTTCAGTTTTCTTGATTTTAGTCTACATAACCTCTTATAACATCTAACCTCCAAAATTTTTGCACTATTTTATAACTATAAATATGTAAGTCAACTGTGACAAATAATGTTTGCATGCGTTACCGTTCCCACAGTAGTATGTATATTTATAAAATACATAATGATATGCGTAATAAAGTTTGGGCCATTACTGTATTAAGTTATATCGTTATCGTTTCGATTTATTTGAAAAAAACATTTCAATGTATCAAGTGGCAACTATCCTCCACCACATCAGATGATAGATGACAGCTGACAGATGAATTGCCAGCTGTCATCTTTCAATACATGTTTTTTTTCACATCTTGGCCTGCACGGCTTGTGCGTCAGCCATAATCACGTCTTTATAGTTTAGTCCTTTTATTTCTTTCGTATTTCAAGGCAATATTTCATCTTGAGCGCTGTCAAACTTCAAATAGAAAATGGATTGACAGCTATTGAAATTATATTATTTGTTAGATTGACGTTCAAGAATACGGATGTCTTGTTACTTTCATAAATTACATTATGTCATCTGTTATATGTTATCTACTGTCTGCTGTTTAGTTTCAAACATAAATAACAAACTGCCATTTTTGAATAAGTAACTGGCGCGTAGCCTGATTTGTTGAGTAATAGTAAAATTTTGCAATATTTTATTAAAATTTTAATCGCGTTATGAAATCTCTGTCACACAAAATCTTAGGAGAAGCACGAATTGTAACAAATACTAAGCGAGTTCATATGAAGTGTGTGCATTACTTTATTTGCTGAAGACAAATCTGTGTGAGACTTACCCCTCTTCCACCCCGACCCCGCATAAATTCTGGATTTGTATGGATAAGCGAGCACCCCTATTAGCGGACTTAGAAGATTTATGTTTCGCGTTTGAAAGTGGATTTTTGAAATCGTCTAGAAAGAATTCTTTTCGAATACGAAATTCGCTTTGCTTTTCAACAATTTTAGGATAATATTTACGCGTATTTATTTTGTTGTATGGTTCTATTTAGTTTGAATTCTGTTTTAATTGTTGACTATTTCTTTAGTAGTAATACAAATGTCAACTTCTTAATGTTATAGTTTAAAATCAGTTATATAATATAGGAATTCAAATGCTTCATTATTTACAGATAAACTAAAAGGAAGAAATTAGGCCTAATGAAGATTTTTACTGAAATTTGAAGAAATGAACATCAAATATGTGCGCAGTGTTGGCCTAGTGACGTCAGCGTAGGACTCTCATCCTGGAGATTGTAGGTTCGATCCCTGGCTGTACACTAATGGACTTTTTGCCTATGTGCCCAATTAACATTCGTTGGACCCATAAAGTCGACGGCGTATGTCAATCACATGAGGTTGATCATCTACTTGCCTATTAGAGTGAGAAGTGATCATGAAACAGATAATGTGGCCATAGGTCAGAATATGATAAATGCAATTACATTACTTTGTACTTATCATTGTCTGTCTCATCTATGACCACAGAAATATATCTGTGGCCCAGAACTAAAAAGGTTTTTTTTAGTTTTGAACATTAAATATCGTCGCTAACTATTTATATGTAAATAGATATATCTATCTATAGCTGGGACAAATCAAAGTAAGACTACATTGTATAGGATTTAAACGATGTGACCGCTCATGAGCATTAGACATTATAAGTCGAAGGCAGATTATATATAAAGGAAACAAAAATCAAGTACCAGAGAGATATAAAATTGTAAGAGCGTAAGTTACCTGTAAACTTGTGTTACGTTTCAGTGCGATTGGAACAAGTTTTAGATTTACGAGTATCGAGAAACTCGAAGATTCATTCAGCGATACCGATACTGAACATCATTTATCTTGGCTCTTGAACTTTCTCGTAGCTAATCAGAGAAATACTTGTTTTGTATTTCATGTGGGGAATTTAACTTTGTCAATGGGTAGCTTAATGACGTTATTAGATAATGGCATGTATACAAAAGTTTTAGCCTATATATAAGTTCTTTTATATAATATTTAGAACCATAAATCTAGCTTTTTATCAAAGTAGACTCTATAGATCTCTAAAAGTTTTTTCTCGAAACAACAAGGAAGAAATACCCCTTAATCATTAAACATATTGATATATTAGACTGATGTCTAATTGCACCATTTGACTAAAGCACTCTGACTCTTTTCATAACAGCATAAACATAATTTGACAGACGGAGACGCAAGTGTACTTTAGATAGACTTAGGTTTTATATTCATAAGAGGGTTTATTTTTAAGTGATTTTAAATTTATTGCATTATAATCTACGCCGCTAACACTACGAAAACTTATTCTTTCTCTACGCTTAACTTGACTTTAAAGATAAATTTTTGTCTGTACATAAATTCCTAAATAATTATACTCGATTTTGTATTCTTAAGCCGTTCTAACAAAGCTTATCTCTAGTCACGTACCTAAAGGAGTATTTAAAGAGCTTTCCAAAAATTTAACTCACCCTTTCTAACTTCAACGAGCCCTAAGGGATATCCGAAGATTTCTTTTCTCAGGGTTTAATGACAGGACTGACTTTGACGACCCATTATCATTTTTCTTTTGTTATAATTTTAAATATGAAAAATCATCACTAATTAAATACTTGGAATATTATGTCTAAATAGATGCTTTGTTATATTTTGATTGTTATTTTTTTTTTCTATTAATAGTAGTAGTATGCATAATATCGGCTTTCGTGTGATGTTACCTTTCCCTATAAACGGACTGTCTAAGATGAAAACAATTTCAAATCAAACCAGTAGATCCTTACATATAGCAGAGTTGGCCTAGTAGCTTAAGCGACCCTGAATCCAAAGATTTGTGCGTTCGAATCACCTGGCTGTGCACCAATGGAATTTTTCTTCTTTACTTACACTGCAAATTTTTCTACTAAGTATTATTATTATTACATTATTTTTCTTTTTTTGCGACTGAGGCGCAAACTAGCTGTTGTGGTCTCTGGCAGAATGACCTGTGGGATGACTGTGGAATAGTCTGCTGTATTCTTCTATTGAATAGTCAGCATAATGCTGAGCCAGTTACAATCACAACACACACGCTCACTTAAAACGTACCTTGTTCTTTAAAATAATAAAAAAATGTTATTTTTATTATTTTTTTTAATTATTGTTATTTTGTGTATTTCTGTACGCGTGTTTCGTTAGTAATAAATGTTGTCTATCGCAAATAGATTACATACGGTATGAATATTATGTTGTTATTTTTTTTTGTGGTTGCTTGTTTAATTTTTTTTTGCTAGATTGCTTATGTTCTAATATAATTGGTGTGTATATGTGTAAAATTTGTGATTTCATATTTCTTGTATAATTTTATGCATACACGTTGTTTTAGAACTTATAAATAAATAAATAAATATGTGCCCTTATTCCAATGTGTTTTAATAGAAACAATTGTTCAGAACTGAAGTCAGGCTGTATACAGTCATACAAAAATAGACCCAGGTCCAATTCAGCGAGATACGTCACATTCGTGAATGGTTCAATAAAATTGCCGGTAACGAGATCAAACGAACCGTCCCTACTTGCTGAAACGTCCAGTGAATTCAAGTCTCTGTAATGTACTTATTTTCCTGCAGAAAATATAAAAATATTATAAGGTAAGAGTTATAAAATTACAAAATCTAAAGAAAGATAAACTAATCAGGATGCCTTTGTCCGAATGGGCAAATTACAATAGTTACGATGTTTTTTTGTTTTACGACAGTATTTTACACATTTTAGAAATCTATATATAATATAGGTCATTTTAATATAGATTAAGGATCAAGAAGGCCTGATGTTAAATGATATCACCACCCATGGACACTTGCACTGCCTCGCGAGTGTGTTGGCGGCCGACCATAAGAGCTCGTTCCCACTATGTCGGCACGATTTTTTGTCGTGTGTCGTAGCGGCAGAACATTTTATATGAAGCTATTCACACTTGTCCGACAACGATTTGGTGTCGGATCCGATCATGTGTTTCGTCAGACCTCCCGTTCGGAAAATAAACGTGTCGAATCAACGCTCGCATTTGATCGCAAATGGCGCTGTTCACATTTGTCGTATGTCGGGCTGTCCACGACCGCGCCGCACCTCCTGTGCCGCCCGCGCGTCGCTGCCGCTCGCATCGCGCATACACATTTTTCGTAATAATGGCTGTACTAAATATAAATTATGAAGGTTAAATATAACTTAAAATAAAAAACCAAACGTAAAATAAAACGTGAAATATTCCAAAATATAATCTTTACCTCAAAATTGGGTGCACCCAATGTCTTCTATTTTTAGCTGTCTATATATATATATATATATATGGATAGGATAGGATAGGATAGGATATGATATGATAAGATAGGATAGGATAGGATAGAATAGGATAGGATAGAAGAGAATAGAATAGAATAGATTAGAAGAGAATAGAATAGAATAGAATAGAATAGAATAGAATAGAATAGAATAGAATAGAATAGAATAGAATAGAATAGAATAGAATAGAATAGAATAGAATAGGATAGGATAGGATAGGATAGGATAGGATAGGATAGGATAGGATAGGATAGGATAGGATAGGATAGGATAGGATAGGATAGGATAGGATAGGATAGGATAGGATAGGATAGGATAGGATAGGATATGATAGGATAGGATAGGATAGGATAGGATAGGATAGGATAGGATAGGATAGGATAGGATAGGATAGGATAGGATAGGATAGGATAGGATAGGATAGGATAGGATAGGATAGGATAGGATAGGATAGGATAGGATAGGATAGGATAGGATAGGATAGGATAGGATAGGATAGGATAGGATAGGATAGGATAGGATAGGATAGGATAGGATAGGATAGGATAGGATAGGATAGGATAGGATAGGATAGGATAGGATAGGATAGGATAGGATAGGATAGGATAGGATAGGATAGGATAGGAAAGGATAGGATAGGATATGATATGATAGGATAGGATAGGATAGAATAGAATAGGATAGGATAGGATAGGATAGAATAGAATAGAGGTGGAATTTCGTATTCTGCCTCGACGTCCGATGATGAAACATAGCTGGAGGAAATTAATCCCTACAACTCATCCCGGAGCTGCGGAAGAAGATGCAGAGAGAAGATGAGGTCGCAGTTAATCGTTAATAATTCATTAGAAAATTGTGTAGGTATATACTGTGTATAAACATACAACACAACATAATCTGACTTTGTTGGTCACAACTAGTTAGGTACAATAAATACGGATAAATAACACTTAACTATATGATTCTAAATTTAACTTCTTACCAGAATCACTACATTAAAAACTAACAAACAAAAAAGATCAAACTATAAAAGGTAATCTACATCTTTCTTTCTTTATTTGTTTCTTTTATTTTATATTTACCTACTTGTACAAACTTAAAATCAACGACACCTTGTTTTCCACCGCCACATAAATTTTCATATTTTTTAAAATAAATAACTAATCTCTGAAACGTATTATGAAAGCTTTCTCTCTCATTCCTGACATAGGCTATATTTATGTGCATAATAAAATTGATCACAGGAATATTTGACGCTAGTATTTACGACTGAATATATCTCACGTCAAACTCACAAAGTAAAACTTTAAAAGCTTCTCAAATTGGTTGTTTTATTATTAATCTGTTAACGTTGCTTCGTAATTGACAGGTCACTATACTTTCAATTTATTTTTATTTCTTTGACACATAATATAAGAAGTATCGTGAAAAAGTTTTTAAAGAACGTGCATTTTACAAGACACACAATTTTGTTTTTAAGTCACCGTCTTACTAGATTGTTTTTAACTGAGAGAAATCTCATTGGTGACTATACACCTTGGCTGACCAGGGTTTGAATGGATGACCATCGCTCTCAGTACTCTGTGACTAGCTACTTCAATGCGCGCTAAGAATATTGAACTATAACGAAATTGCACACAAAAACGACGGGATCGCGGATTGTAGTGTAGGTTTGTGAGGCGAGTGCCTAATCAGTAGGAAAACACTGTTCAATCTTATCTAGCTGCACATTATAATCTCAGTTATTTCTATAACCACATATAGTTTCAAATATTCAAAAGATCCGGGAAAATGGTTTTCCAATATACAATGAAACAGGAAAATCAATCTGACAAACTCCGTAAAAGCTTACTTTTCTCCAAATTTTCTCCCAGAAATTATGTTCGACTTTGAAAACTCTATTCAATAAAGAAATTCTTTTCCCCGTGCAAAGCATAAACAAACAAACAATAAAACAAAAAAGAAAGTAAAAAGTACCAGTCGCTCTGCTTTGTATTCATGACTTTCAATAAATAACTGTTTCTGTTCCGTGAGAGAAGCCCTAACATCTGTTCTCCAGTGAGATGCTATCGAGATTTGATGTAGCACGCTAATAAGCTCAGAAATTTATATGCTATGGCGCTCGGTACTGAGGCTACACTATTAAAGATTATTGTTATGGTACGATTCCAAATTTTTGAGGCCTCTGTGCTATTTCAAAATATTATAATATAGTTGTTATGTGAAAGCATTAAAAACACGTAAATAATGTAATAATTTAATCCATTAAGGAACAAAGAATGGAATAAATAATAATGCAAACTACTAATTTTAAATAGGCACTTCTTAAAGTATCTGCAATAGTCTCACACACCTCATGCATATGTTTTTATGTCACGTTATATGAGAAGCAATAGTAGGGGAGATGCGAATGAAAAATTCGAAATAATATGTAAAATTGTGTAATGTTGAGTTTGTTCTCGATCAAAGGTACAAATATCTAGATTACTTCGTGAAGTGTATGTTATTTTAATAGTACATTTAATCTTGACGGATGATAGTTGTTTTTATGGAGTCATTCTCCTAAGAAAAATAAATAAATTATACAATATAACACTTAATTTACATCATGATAACGCAAAAAAGAATAAAACTATACAAAATATGTACGTGTAAGTTTAAGTTGTTTAAAATATGTAAAGATTGCGCGGCAGCTCATGGTCTCCTATACAAAACCGATAAAAGTAACCGGAATAACCAATACCAACTAAAACTACATAATATTTAGCAAATTACAAGAATACATTTTCCAAACTGTATTTAATTTATATTTCGAGTATCACTTGGTCTCTATGGTTATATGCGTTTAAGCTCTGCCAACGGTTTTTATCTACGTTTCGCTTCAATAAAACATGATATTGGCATGTCTTACAACTAAAAGTTAGCAGACATCACGCCAGACCTTATCTATAAAACCAATAAAACAGTTGCAGAAATCTGATCCCGAGACCCACAATTGAAGTGCCAATTAAATTATTAATTTGTATTAAACGTAATCAGTTGAAATAAGACATAAAAATAATTTCTTCTTGCCTATGCAATTGTAAATTATGTCATACTCGCACTTCTGTGTTTTTAGGTCAACGGGATTAAGCAGGGTTCGGGAAAAGAAAATATTATGATATTGTATACAGCACGCAACCTACGCTGTTTTGAATTGTTAATTAATAAGGCATTTCTTGCGGAACAACACTCTGATTGTTGTATCAAGGAGGTAATTCAGTGTTAATTCTATTCACATGGAATTCCTAGGCTCAAACTTAAAAATAGTGCAGAATATCTTTGAATAGTCTTAATTAAACCAAACCTGTATTTGACAAGAGTTTTTTCACCAGTAAAAGTGTTAATATAGACAGAAACAACGACAGGCATGAGAGTAGCACGCTGAAACTACTAGGCCAACATTCATATAAATTAATGCGTGTATGCAAAAAACGAGTCGAAGCAATAACGGGTAGTACTAGTAGATATAGGAATCTAGAATGGTTAGAGTATTTGGTTTATTACAGCCTAAGGTCCATTATAAACGTATAAGTGATAATATTGAGCAATAAATCAAGATATCTGGGTAATATCAAGTAGAAATTGGACGTCTTTGGTCTGTGGCAATACGCATACAAATGAGATTCTATCGAGTTAATAGTCTGTCACAAGTCTACACGTGACTATAGTTAAGTACGAGTACATACTATATTAGCTTAAATATAGTTAAAGTGTATTTTAATAATTAATTAAGTATTTAAAAAAAAAATTGTCGAGTTTGTTGTTTACGGTAATAAATATGTTCCTTGTTCTAATTGAATTCAAGAAATATATTTGTGAAAAGTATGGCCCCTTGAATAGGCCATGGGGCAGACACATTTATGCGTTTGCCTCTGTCTTTAAGCATCTAACGTTGCCGATAAATCACCGTTATATAAAGGCACATCTAAGAAAACTATATTTAGTGTATAGGGAGAAAATGTGAATAACGCATTCAAAACTATACTACAATTTTATAATTCTAATTTAGATTTAAGAGAAAAAGTTTTCGTTTTCGATATATTTTTTAAAATTAAAGTTAGGCGTAAATCTTTGCCATACAATCACATCTAAGACTTTTTACTAAATCTGTTTAAAAAACAAAATAGTTTGTGCGATTGCTGCAAGATACCAACTGTTTAAATTTATTTTAGTGTTATATTTATTTAAATAATGTGTTTACAACACTTTGTGAAGTGTGGATGTGCCGATTATATATAACATATACATTATACAATGTATATGAAATATTTAATATGGCAAAATGTTTCTAATATCTTATGGCATACATGTATTATAGAGCAAGATCCCAGGGCCGCCAGACGTCACGTATTTTCTGACGGATGAAATGTGGACGATTGGGTAGTGTTAGTATGTACTATGATCGTATGCCTACCTGCTAGCTTGGTCAAACGGCCAATTTCCAGGTATCAGGTAATCAAGGTACACAAAAACATTACTTACTTCACGTAAATTCTCATGGCTGATTTTTATATATGTTTTCGAGTGTATAGTTAGATATAAATTGTCAATACTCCCAGACACTTTCCGTCGGCCATATTGCTTAACAGACGCTTTAAGGGTCTCAAAATAATTAGTCAACTTCACGTAAATTCTGACGCTCCATTTTTATATATGTTCATCCGACAACTATTATAAAAGCTTTGACAAGAAGACAGACCGATCCAAGGGGCCAATCATCCCCTAAACTAAATTTTAATATCTCTATGAGTGGGAGAGCATTATCTACGCGCATGAGACTGAGTGAGACCGACTGCGCTGTTAAAGCCATGAAAATTACTTGAACAGATATTTTATAATTTTTAGAACTTTTGTTGACAAGTAAATTATAGCAACAAAAATAAGAAAAAAATTGACACATAATAAATAATACTAAAGTTAGCCGACATTTTTTTTTTGTCAATTTATTAATTAGAACTAAAAAATATTTTTTTAAAATACCACTTATATTTAAATAGCAGCAATTTTTTTAATTAATTATTTATTGGAAATTTGGAAACAAAGTGGAAAAATATTAATTCTTCAATATTTCTTAACAGTGGCTTTTAATCTTCATTATCATCATCATCAAATATCAATCTTGAAATTGAATATCTAAATCGTGATCGTCATCATCAGCATTATCCTTATTTTCTTCCTCTGTAAAAAACAAGTTGAACAATGAAGGTCTGAAAAAACTAAAAAGATACAAATAATATGAGAAACGAAAATAATTTACCTGATTGTTCTTCCAGCGACTCACTGACAAAACCCGGTAATTGATCTCCATCGAACCAATGAAAATCATATTTACCATCTTGTAGTGTCCAGCCATTGTTTTCGGGGTTGAAAATATTTATCATCTTCATACTTGCATTGTTCCAAAGCTAGCCCGTCGAAACTGTTGCCAAAGCTCACTTTTACAAGGTGGTAAGTTACTGGCATCGAAGTTTCTTAAATTCTTTCGATTGAATTCTTCATTAATATCAGATACCATGTATGTAAATGATAAACAACTGTAGTCTGGCAGCATCTACATCAATTATTCCAGGAACGTTGTGAACATCTCAGATAAATTTTTGTATTATGTTGAATACACGTTCTTCTTCATCTACATCACCAACAAAATCCAACGTACCAAAAGGGTGAAATGCTTGTTGGTACTCTTCATTTTTCTTCAAAATATTAAAAGGCTTTTGCTTGCCCTTTTTGAATAATAATAATTTTTCAAGTAATTTTCATGGCTATAACAGCGCAGTCGGTCTCGCTCAGTCTCATGCGCGTAGATAATGCTCTCCCACTCATAGAGATATTAAAATTTAGTTTAGGGGACGATTGGCCCCTTGGATCGGTCTGTCTTCTTGTCAAAGCTTTTATAATAGTTGTCGGATGAACATATATAAAAATGGAGCGTCAGAATTTACGTGAAGTTGACTAATTATTTTGAGACCCTTAAAGCGTCTGTTAAGCAATATGGCCGACGGAAAGTGTCTGGGAGTATTGACAATTTATATCTAACTATACACTCGAAAACATATATAAAAATCAGCCATGAGAATTTACGTGAAGTAAGTAATGTTTTTGTGTACCTTGATTACCTGATACCTGGAAATTGGCCGTTTGACCAAGCTAGCAGGTAGGCATACGATCATAGTACATACTAACACTACCCAATCGTCCACATTTCATCCGTCAGAAAATACGTGACGTCTGGCGGCCCTGGGATCTTGGACCATTACAAAACAAACAAAATTTAGATACGAAGGAAATGTCACATCTGTCATGACAAATGAAAAAAATAATTACATTATTACGTTCCCTGTTTTTCACAATATTATTATGAGTGTATTACTAAGAAGGGAAATAATGTCTTACGTATATGTATACTTTTTAACTATGTATTATCTATCTCTTATAATATGTTAAGTAATTCATATAGTAAATGAATATTAAGTAAATCACCCTTATATTAAATAACCTTATAATTGTCAACTAGGTTTTCTAATAAAATAATAATCCAGGAAATCATCTGAGATTTTGATAAGATGAGTTAAACTTTGATTTAATGGCTTCAGTACTCGTTGACCGTTAATAGACATCTGTATGTGTTATGATTATGCGATTAGCAATTCAGGAATTATCGAATCGATACAAATCGAATAACTATCATGTGCGCCATTGAACTTTTAAAAACGATTAAAAGCAAATTATTTCCGTGAAAGAAATTATTGAATGATGATTTCGTATGAAAGTTTATTTTTATTGCCTAATGGTTTTTAAATAGCTTTCGTAGAAATATTTTAATCGACTAGCGATTCGTTGAAGCAAAAATGCGAATGTTACCTTTCCATGTTTTTAATTATGCCCTTATTTTTACATTCTTACATAAGCTGTATAATTACTATTCGATTTAAATATATTAATTTAATGCCACTTTTAGAACATACTCTAAATGAATGACATCGTAGACTTACCTGGAACAAAAATTGGAATTATTAGCAAATCTTAATAATAAAACAATGACACAACTCCCCAAATTATACAATATTTCAAATCTTTGAAATTAGTGTTGGCCTAGTGGCCTCATCGTGTGGCTTTTATACCTCAGGTCGTAGGTTCGATCTCTAGGTGCAGTACACCAATAGACCTTGTATATATGCGCATTTAACTCCCTCGTTCGGTGAAGGAAAACATTGTGAAGTTAACGCAATTAGAATCAAAAAGTCTAGGGCGCGTGTCAATCTCAGAACGCTGATCACCTACTTGCCTATTTTTCTAATATAGAAAAATAATGATCAAGAAACAGAAACAGAAAGTTCAGGCCCCGACGAAAATGTTAGTACTGCCACTGGTTTTTTCTTAGAAACTTGATTCTCGTTGATAATAAATTCTCGTTTAGTGTTGTCCTTTTTTTAGTCCTTTCGTTGGTACAACCACTAGACCAATGAGCCGTCAAAATTTGCATACTTATATTGTACACAAAATATATAACTCGTATTATCTCTTATATATCTCCTTGGCATACAGGAATGTACATAAAGAAAATAAAGGAGACAGAAACAATCAAAATGGGGTAAAGTTACGACAGTACATAAGATTGTTCGAGAGATTTAGTGCACCTGTGTAGTGGGGATCTTAAATTTCGCTTTTTATGGAGTTTCATCAGTCCTTATCTTGTTTATAATACATATGAATATATAAATGAAGCCACATCTAAAAATGAGGTGAGGAAAGCTTGAAATTAAGGTTTGTACTATAAAAAAATAAGTTATAAGGCAACGGGCGGCCTTATCGCTAACAAGCGATTTCTTCCAGGCAACCCTAATGTGGTACAATAACAAAGAAACACCCACAGGGAGTAGAGTACAAAAAGTGCATAAATAATTAACCAAAAAAAAAACTTCAAATTGCACGTAACTAAAACTAAAATAAAAAAAATAAAAATCTAAAGAAAAATTAACAAATATATTTAAACAAAAATGAAAAAGGTTAACTGAGTCAGAATAATTAATTTATATAAGTAGAGCTCATAACGAGGCAGAAAGAGAATGATCAAAAATAAGCTTTTTAAATAAATTTAAAGACTGAGCTCGTCTAATATCTATTGGTAGAGAATTCCATAGCAGGATACGTTACACAGTAAAGGAGGAGTGATAGAATTCAGTTTTATGAATACGAGTTTCAAGAATTAGATTGTCTATGGAACGCAAGTCGAAACTACCACCAGAGCGGAACATAAAATTTTGCTTTAAATAACTAGGAGTGTAACTAACTATACATAATAACACTTTAATGTCATTATGTGAACAACTACTACTCAAATTAGTATTAATTTAGTTTTATGAGGTTTAAGATGAAAAGATTATTAAGAAAGTTACATTGTATAAACAACTTATAAAAGTTATAAGGTTTTTACTTATAGTTTTGGACTTTCGTGTCTAATTAATATATTATTGTAATTATTTTTTTCAATCAAACTTAGGTGTAAATCTTGAAAATTATGTCATACATAGTTTGTAGGATTGGCACAAACAAAAATCATTAATTCATGTAGGTAACACAATGTACACTTATCAACGTCAAAAAAAAGAAATATACATTAGATGCTTCTAATTTTACTGCCACAGGAACTAAACACTTTAAGTTAATTTTAGCGTTAGATATCTATTTAATTTTAATTATTACAAGATTGGCCGGTTCTTCATGAAATTTCCCTTCACCTTGCTCATAAATAAGAGTATTTGTGCACATAGTGAAATCCATTGGTGTATAAATAGAGTTTGAACACATGACCTCATTTTTAACAGAAGATTCGTAATAAGAAGATAAAAACTTTCTAAATATCAGAAGTTTCCTTAATATCCAATGAACTGGCAACTAAGCCCGCAACAATCGCAATAATTTCACTTTGTGTAATCTTTCAGCATTTTCCAAGTTTTCTTTATAACAAAATCATTTCCTTGCTTAGACCTATATTTTTAATAATAATTAGTTTTCGTAGAGGCACTGTGTATATGCGCACGGCGTATAACAAAAGTCATGGGTTCGCTTCTCCGCGTAACATTTATAACCTATACGAGGCATACTCGTAGGTAGTATGGTATGGTTGGTGGACTCAGCACTTAGACTCGCACTCGGTCCGTTGTGCATAAAGTCCTGGCTAACTAAGCCAGCCTTTCAGAAGCACAGAAGTGTCCTGGACACTTCGCAGGCTACACTACAGACCTCTCTGCTCCGAAAATTTCTGCACTCGTAGGTAGTATGATGATGCCTAATAGTAATGAACGGTAAATTTGTGAAGATGCAGCCTGATGATGTTGCGCAAACAGTTTGCAGCATTAATTCTACTCAACCTCTAAGTAGACTAGTTAGCTATTGTTAAATAAATGTATGGTCAGATATTATGGTATTATGTATTTTTGTGGAACATATTTAATTATTAACACTATGTTGCATATTACATATATAATTAGCTAACATAAATTATTTAGGACGAAACGGACGGCCTTATCGCTAACAAGCGATCTTTTCTAGGCAACTCTAACCCTGACTGTGCGTAAAGACTAAAAGAACGTAAAATTTAAAAATTATCCACTTAAAATTTGGTTGCTGTATTTGTAAGCCAAGAACTATTTCTATATATTTTAACTTTACATCGGTGATTTTCGATTAAAGTATTAGATCGAAAAAGTAAATCGAGCGATCAACACTTAATTTGGGTACATGTAATCACCCTAAGAGCTGGTTCTTAATAAGCAATTTGTGCAATGACAAGATTAATATAAGTCGAACTAAGTATATCTGTTATGAAATTGTAAGAGATCAAACTTGTATTCATTTTGTTTTAACACGGCGGACTCAGTCCTAGTTTATTGATAGTTTTTAGGCAAGGCGATACAACCTTCTGTGTCTGTTAGGCATTCAAAACAAATTTTGTATCACTGGAAATGGTATCCAGGACATTCGCCTTCAAGAAGAGTTTAAGACATACAAGGATCAAAGAAGAGTTTAAGACATAATACATAGCTTTTATAAATAAGCAAAAAAATAAAATAAAAAAAATATACAAAAAGTGCTAACCCCCAAGTCGGGGTCTTAAATATCTGTTTCATGATTTTTTCCTCCGTGCGTGACGTGCGTAGACCGTTGGTGCATGCCGGTTTCCTGACGATCTCTTTCCATCACCGTACGAGCAGTAGTGTTAAATGCAAACAAAGACAGAGAGTCCATTGCATAGATGTGATTTGATACTAGCAATATCAAGAAATAATATAGATTTTACAACTAGTAAAGGTAAAATAGTTTATGTTAATAGAAAACTTGTTTCGAGCGGATCAGCGGAATTGTGAGTCAGTTGATTTTTAAGAAGTTTATTGGTGCTATATAATTTCATTAGTATATCATTTAATCATGATACAAATAGGATGTCTTACTTATATAATAAAAAAGCAAATTTAAACGACTTCCCGTTAATTCGAGAGTCTTGAAGAAATCTCGCTAATACTCCGGATGTGACGTAACCGTGACGTAACAAGTAAACAAGGGTCGGATCATCAAATATTGATGGCCAGGAAACAGGTCAGCAAACGATTCCACCTCATATTTTCTGGATTTCTTTCCTCATTCTAAGTGCTCTTCATAATCACTTTGTATTTTTTATGAGTGGTTGATATTTTTATCAACTTTGTAATGCGTAAAGAGTTTATACAGAAAGAAGCGACTAAAGTTGATAATTATAGTACGAAAAGAAGTTTTGTAGTTTGGGAAAGTTATATTTAGATATAGTAAAGTACAACTGAATAATAAATACATGACAGGAATCTCACCATAATATCTGAAAGGAATACATACATACAGCTGCACGAAACTTTCATAAATAAATGCGTCATTTAGCTATTTATTATATTAATAAAAGGCGATTAAATTACTAAGCATATTCCAAAGAATACTACAATTATTAATACTGCTACGAATCTCCCTTCAGGGCCTCATTTCAGTTCAAAAAAGCCATAATGTGTGATGTAGATGAACCAGTTATTAAAAATCAAGTGTCTACACTTGAAGCTACACCTCGTTGAGACCGCTAAATTATACAGTGATCATCTGGGTCAAAGTCTACGACCTTGACTGGGTTGATTTTTCCAAGGCATTGTGATTTCAGAAGCATGACTTTGTTGGCTTAGGTTTTTTTTAATCGGCTTTTAGCCTTAAGACCTGACCTTCGACAATTGAAAGAGTTCGTAATAGAATTTCTTCTGGTTATTCTACCATTATACTAACTACTATGTTAGTAATTTAGTTAGTTAGTTAGTTAAATAAGATATTTATTGATATTTTACTGTTATTCTATTGTACTACTAGTACAGGTTTAACAAGTTATGTTACACTAACTATTAAACAAGACCTACCTCAATAAATTAATTATTAATTACTTTTCTAACTAATTAATTATTTTTTTAAAACTTGTAACTCCTATGTCGTGGGAGTATATGATATGGCAGGTAAAACTGTTTCACACAAAAAATATATTAGTAATTAAAAAATAATTTTCAAAAATAACGTAAAACTAGGAAAATATTGATACAGACTGGATATAATTCAATTGTTTTTCATTTTATTTTGCGTGATTTGAAATAGCTGATAGTGCAGTTCGTTTTAATTCATCCATCTTACGTAACGCTTTGATGGCAAATACAGAATTCATTATTTTTGCAAACTTTAATAAATACTGTATTTGCATCTAAACCCTATTTGAAACCTTATTTCTAAAATGTATACAATTTTATTGCAATGCAATAGGTTTTAAAATAAATCCATGTAACACGTAAAGGATTCTGTGCTTGGAACGACCTAAGTTTCAGAATCCAATTCTACTTTAAGAGATGTTTTACGACAGTCGACAGACCCTTCTGACTATGTATCAAACATCACAGACCGCGTTTACAAGCTGACAATTTTCTTGTTAAATAAAATGATAAATGTTTATAATATTTATTTCCATCCATAGATATTTTTTTGTAAACAAAAGCTATGTTAGGACATGGCCAGTGTTCTAACGGCGTAAAATGATGAGCTATATAATTTAATTTATATATTTAAATATGTTTCTTGTCCTCGTTGCAATGCACAGTAGACCGTCAGCTAAATAATAATTTCCCTGATACTTTGACAGCGTACAGACGATGTGGTATGAACCATGATTACGACGAAAAAAAGGGACAAATACGAAAATAAGCTTATTTAGTTTTGTATTATGTATTATATTTCGTTATTTTAGTTCTTTTCTACCGACGAGTCGCGAGAGCCAAGGCCTTTGTAATTTTTTCATTTAATTACGTAAATGGACTTCACACAAAAAGCAGATGCAGCTAAATATTTACATTATGAACGCAAATAAGATTACCGAGTCGAAACAATCAAATTACATGAGAGCTTACATAACATAAAGGCGACAATTTAATTCCGTTAAGTGTCCATTGCTGTGTGAACACTATGCAGATGGAATGCGGATGGAAAATGAAATGCATTGGTTCTTGAATTCGTCCTTCCGACTGCAAAGTCGATATTTATTACGTTGCTATGCCGACACGAAAATCAGACAGATTCATGTTTTACCAAAAACTGTAAGCAAAACCTATGACTCTAAATATATATTTCTTGAGTCAGATATTATATAAACTTTCTATATATATAGATATTTCTAACTATATATATCTTTCTTTAATGTATTTCGCTATATTCAGTAAGCGTAAGAATGGATAATATGAGTTTCTTTTCACGTAGGTAGATGATACCGCGTTGCTTGTGAATACCAGCACAGAAGTTCTTAGAAGTTTCATAAAACTTCAGTAAAACATATAATATTGCTTCTTATAAAATTCTTGATTAAGCCACGGCGGCTAACTTCTTTTAACACTGGCGATGTACATAGGAAATATTATAGTGCGCATGCACAATGACACAAGTGTACTTGCATGCTATTACGCAATTCTAATATACCGGACAATAATAATAAATGTCAGGAATCGGTATATGTACGAGAATTTCATACACCACCAACATCCAAGACACCATTAATAAATTTTTATAAAATCGTATTTTTATTATCGGTTCCATCTGGGATTTGAACCCGTGACTTCGCAATCTCAAGCAGAACATACAACTAGACCTAAGTCAATTAATAATACAGAAATAAACTTAAGATATTTAATTCATTTAAATGAGGCCATTTTTATTTCGACAGGTAGTATTTTCGATAGTAGTTGTCCGTAGGTAGTATTGGTGTACGGGCATTATATTGTACGACAGAAAGTGAGTCTTGGCCTGCGAGACAAGAGAACACCACCTACAATGTTCTTGCACTGCTGCTTGTTAATCGGCCACTAGGGATTCACTTGCGTAAGGGCTTTCTTGACACTCTGATCATTCTCTCCCATTCTCTCTAGGTTGGCAGTCCAGCGGAGTCTATTGGATTCTCCCGTGATTTTGGGTTGGGGAACCTTCTCCTCAATCTCCTCATTTATTCTGATCCACAAACCTCTTTCTTTTCAGTTTAGGCCAAGAATTTGCCTCAGTATTTTGCTTTCGGCTACCAATAACGAACTCTTATTTGATCGTCAGCGTCCAAGTCACACACCTATTTAATAGGATGGTAAATGTTTTGTAGATCCTGAGTTTGGTACACTTGGTTAATAGTTTCGACGTAAGAACCTTGTGAATGACTACAACTCCCTACACTACAACTCCCCTTAAAATACCCTCCGTATTTTGGATTCCGGATATCAATTTCCTCTTCCCGTTTATTCGTATCCGTTATAGTACTTCTAAGGTACTTGAATTTACTGATGTCCAGAAACGATACTCGCTTAACTATTCGCGCCTTTGATCTTTGTAGCATTTCATATGAAGATATCCCGTTTTGTCGTCAAGCCAATCATGGACCCGGATACTAGAGTTTGTGCACATCTTTCTACCTTTTTTGCTGTCCGTAAAGCCTTATAACAACATCAAGATTCTTAATGTTCCCATCTTTATTGATTAACAACTTCTAATACCTATTGTTAGGGCTAGTTGATCTGGTTCTTAGGGTAGGAAATTAAACACTCCAATGATGACTTGATTTACTATATTTCACACACTGACCCTACGTAAAATGTATAAACACCAACTTGAACAAAGGAATTGCCTGTGCGCATGTGCTACAAGCTGTTTTATCCTTTAGTCCCCACTCTGACTCGACCTTCCCACTTCGGGCAGTTATTCGAGTCAATTCGTAACAATTCGTAAATAACCGAACGAGTCAAATGAGTAATTATTGCACATGCGCACTTGTAGCAAAAGAATATGTTTCATAAATTATTTAGAATATTATTAAATAAATAATAAAAGCTAACAGTCGGCCTTTCCTGACAATGTTTGCGTCTCGCAAAAAAAAGAAAAACAAAAACAATGCTTTGTAAATTACAACTCAAAACAGAAACAAAATTAATTCTATGTATCTTTTAACTTTCATTCTTGAATTACATCTCTTTAGTTAAATTGAACCTAAATTTAATTTATGTTTATTTATAATGGAATAAAAGATACAGGTATCACCTATTTCACGTCATTAAATATGTATCGGTAGAAATCCCTATTCATCGGCAAAGAAGACATGGGGTGTAGGCCGAGAGAAAAAGCCGGCGTAAAAAACTCTCGGTACTCTTTTAAAATATCAAGTCATCAATAATTAACAATAGTCTTATCATATCATATCTACTGTGACCTCTTCATATTCACAATAGTCTACTGTGACCTCTTTACATTCACAATAGTCTTACATAATATCTAAAATCTACTGTGACCTCTTCACATTCACAATAGTCTTATTACTTATATATCCAATCTACTGTGACCTCTTTACATTCACAATAGTCGGACACATCCAAATCTACTGTGACCTCTTTACATTCACAATAGTCTTACATACATACATAACTAAATCTTTTGAGATCTTTTTATGTTCACAATATAGTTTACATGACTAAATCTTTTGAGATCTCTTTATATTTACAATATATTTTACATTAAAGTTCACATCACTAAATGCATTGTGGTCTCTTTAAATTCACCATAAAGTTTACATAACTGAATCTGTTTTGTGATCTCTTTTTATTCACAATAAAGTTTACATAAATAAATCTGTTTTATCTCTTTACATTTAAAATAAAGTTAACATAACTAAATGCATTGTGATCTTTTTAAATTCACAATAAAGTTTACATAAGTAAATCTGTTTTATCTCTTTGCATTTAAAATAAAGTTTATATTACTAAATGTATTATGATCTCTTTATATTCACAATAAAGTTTACATAACTAAATGCATTGTGATCTCATTAAATTCACAATAAAGTTTACATAAGTAAATCTGTTTTATCTATTTACATTTAAAATAAAGTTTACGTAACTAAATGTATTGTGATCTCATTAAATTCACAATAAAGTTTACATAAGTAAATCAGTTTTATCTCTTTACATTTAAAATAAAGTATACATAACTAAATGCATTGTGATCTCATTAAATTCACAATAAAGTTTACATAAGTAAATCTGTTTTATCTCTTTACATTTAAAATAAAGTTTACGTAACTAAATGTATTGTGATCTTTTTATGCATTGTGATCTTTAAAATTCACAATAAAGTTAACATAACTAAATGCATTGTGATCTCATTAAATTCACAATAAAGTTTACATAAGTAAATCTGTTTTATCTATTTACATTTAAAATAAAGTTTACGTAACTAAATGTATTGTGATCTCATTAAATTCACAATAAAGTTTACATAAGTAAATCAGTTTTATCTCTTTACATTTAAAATAAAGTTTATGTAACTAAATGTATTGTGATCTCATTAAATTCACAATAAAGTTTACATAAGTAAATCTGTTTTATCTCTTTACATTTAAAATAAAGTTTACGTAACTAAATGTATTGTGATCTTTTTATGCATTGTGATCTTTAAAATTCACAATAAAGTTAACATAACTAAATCTGTTTTATATCTTTATATTTAAAATAAAGTTAACATAACTAAATGCATTGTGATCTCTTAATATTCACAATAAAGTTTATATGACTAAATCTATTGTGATCTCTTTATATTTACAATAAAGTTTACATTACTATATATATTGTGATCTCTTAATATTCACAATAAAGTTTATATAACTATATCTATTGTGATCTCTTAATATTCACAATAAAGTTTATATAACTATATCTATTGTGATATTTTTATTTTCAAAATAAAGTTTACATAACTAAATGCATTGTGATATTAGATTTAGTTATGTAAACTACCCATATTCACAATAAAGTTTATATAACTATATCTATTGTGATCTCTTAATATTCACAATATAGTTTACATAACTAAATCCTTTGAGATATCTTTATATTCACAATAAAGTCCTACATAACTGAAACTACTGTGATCTTTTAAGATCACAATAAAGTTTTACCAAACTAAGTCCATTATGATCTCTTTATATTCACAATAGTGAATTTATCATGTGAAATTGATATTCGTATATGTTTTAATTGTACTTTATAATTTATATATTTTTTGTAAAACTTATGTTTACATTAATTGTCACACATTTAAGATGTAAGATTTTGTAAAATAATTAGTAGATTTAGTACTGTGTGTGATGTCGTAAGCTTATTAACTAAATAAATAAATAAATATTCTAGTCTATGTCAATTATACGAATAAATAGTGCGTAAGTACAAGGTACACATGTCAAAAGTGAAACTTCTTTGTAAATTAATTATTGAGTAATTAAGCTGACCAAATCCCATAATTTAATTTTCCCAGTCTTTCTATATTATTAAATGATACCAAGGCTAATTAAAAACCAGAGCTACAATTAGTTAAATTAGTTCAATAATATAAGAAATTACTATCATAATTGCTAACTAATGTCCACATTTTGTAAAATAGCCAACTGGGTCTTAGCAAAAGGTCCAAACCAACAAAAAAAAAATGGTAATTTTTTCCCATAATAAAATAATAATGATATTGATATGTATTAAAAACACCATCGGTGTTCAAGTCTCAATCGCTCTCTCCCTCTTTTCTTTGACAAAAACGCTGCAGATTTTCGTGCAGACTTCAGAAAAAATACTTATCGAAAGCACAACAAATACTTGAACTATTACTACTACAACCCTACTTCTTTAGAGTATTATTTTTCATCAACATATTTCAACGCACTCAAAACTTACTTATTATATTAAGCCATCACTTTTATTAGGATACTATCACTTCTGGAGATGAATTAAATGTGAAATTACTTTATCAAATAATTTGACATTACTTTGTCAAATACAACCTCATTGGTAACCGATCAAGATGATACAATAATTTTCTTACATTATTAAATTTCATTACAACACTTAATCAATTCTGTTTTAAGATATTTTATCATCAGACATAATGAAAGTATTTCATATCCATTATTAAGACCAATAACAAAAATAAAATAAAAAAAAACTAACCAAGTATTGATTGGTTTGTAGGGAATACATAATATGTTAAAAGGTCATATGTAATTTTGAATTTCTAAGCACATAGCCACAGTACACAAAAAGAACAACAGCCTTAGCAAGCAAGTTAAATTGTCGACATGACGTGACATCGAAGTTTCAGATTTGTTAATGAAATTGAGACTTATGTCTGTTTGATGCTGTATCAAAAAGCAACCCTTTGTAATATACCCAAAGTCAATTACCGCAAAAGAAATGTCATGAAAGACTAGGCTCTGCAGTATGTTAACATTCAGCAGAGTCTTACTCATTTGAAGTAAATCAAACTTCTTTATCAGCAATGCCAACTTTGAATGCTCCCATTTAACATGGTGCATGTAAAATTGACTACGGGAGGATTACTAATTCCTCCTTAAAACCTAAACTTGCGAATGCTTGCTTCTTATATATTTTAAATCTCTAAGCAGCAAAAAAAATATAATAATATTAATACCTCATAATATACAGTCTTACTGTGTCGTTGTCCTATAGAGTCATCTTACCAGGTCATCTTTTTCATCTTTGCTACCCTTGCTCTCACTTAAAACCAGAAATACCATCAGCTTTCTAATAGTACCCTGATGCGAGGCCCTGTGTAATACAACACCCATGACTGAAATATTATCCAATTGATTATTATCGATTCGCGGTAGAGGGCTCGTTTGTTGTTCTCATGTTAAGATCTAGAAAAATCAAAGCAAAATCAATTCTATTTTAACGGGCAAAATGCACAGCCTAGGACAGTGCACAAATTACCAGTCCTTCAGTTCTGGTTTTTTATTTTTCCGTTCCCAGTTTGATACTCTGTAAGGCCGTATTACGGGTAATATAATTGTCGCTTAGCTTTATCTTAATTTCTGTACAAGTTTTAAAACCAATCCCTAAAAATTATTTGAAGAATCCCTCAACAAATAATTATCTATAGTTTCATTCCATTTCCTTATTAACGTTAATCATGAATATATTAACAAATTAACGACTATTCAACAGTAATAGCGCTTTTACTGTTATCATTCTTATTAAATTCATTTCACCATGTCAAAGCGCCAAATGGCGCCAATGTCGGCTGCCATTATCACAATATCGCATTAAGCAATCAACATCAAATTCATAACTATTAATACCTGCGGTATAAACGAAAGGTAGAGGTAAGAAAAAATAGACCGAAGCATTTTATTACTACTTCAATACCTATGAAACTGAAAAACAATCAATGTTAAACTCATCATTTGACACTCAAAACATTTTCGTTTCCTCTTGAGATTCTAGACATCAAATTTGTTCTGAATCTTTCTTTGAAGTAACGCTACATTTGTCCAATCGATTTTAAGAAATATCTTCTATGTTTGGACTAACGATCTACTAATTGTCTCGCCACGGAAACAACCATAAGGTTCGACTTCTATATGCCTCGTCCCTAAAACGACTTCGTAACTCAGGACTAAAACCCTGGATTCTTATTGGGTCTAGTCATACTGGAAACAATCGTTACACAAAAGAAAAACATTGTACATTATTACTCCAGCCATCTTAATCTATAAGGATTGGCGTCGATTCTAAGTAACAAAGACACTCTATAAAATCAAATAATTTTTTTATTAATACATATATTTAAGATAGTTTAGAATATTATTCAACGTAGTAATAAAAAAAAAAAATTGTTTGTATTGATTATATATATAAAACATTTAAGCTTTAATTACCAATAAAATATACTTCAAACAATACGCTTCAATTGAATTTTCGTATAACAAAGTCATAATATGATATTAAACTAACCTTCTACGATAAATGGCGAAAATTATTGTAAAATTTATTACTTTTGTAAATACCTTAATATTAAACTTACTGAACTTCTAAAAATGAATAATTATTTTAAAGTATAAATTATATATGTAAAAACCTTATTATAATAACAGTCACTAAATAATTTCTAAAAATGGTATAAAATATATATAAAAAAAAAAAAAAAATTGAAATAATTAGTTCTGTAAAAATATTATAATATTAAACAGACTTGAAACTTCTAAAAATAATAAATTAATTAAATGTAACTTATTATAATATTCAACTTGCCAAATAATTTCAAAAATGGTAAAACATTTATAATAAAGTAGTCTGTAAAAATAAAACTTTATTAAAATATTCAACTCACCAAAGAACCTCTAAAAAAAATGGTAAAATTATTATTATAAAAAAAATAAATTAGTTCTGTAAGAAACTTATTATAGTATTAAATCGGCTTGGAACTTCTAAAAATAATAAATTAATTAAATGTATCTTATTATAATATTCAAGTTGCCTAATAATTTCAAAAATGGTAAAACATTTATAATAAAGTAGTCTGTAAAAATAAAACTTTATTAAAATATTCAACTCACCAAAGAACCTCTAAAAAAAATGGTAAAATTAAAATAAATTAGTTCTGTAAGAAACTTATTATAATATTAAATCAGCTTGGAACATCTAAAAATAATAAATTAATTAAATGTATCTTATTTTAATATTCAAGTTGCCTAATAATTAAAAAAAAAAATGGTAAAACATTTATAATAAAGTAGTCTGTAAAAATAAAACTTTATTAAAATATTCAACTCACCAAATAACCTCTAAAAAAAAAAATTTTTTAAATATGAGACAAAATTAAACTAATTACTTGTGTAATCTGTCGTAAATCTTAATATATAAATTACGTGTCACGTTGTTTGTCCACTATCGACTCCTGACTACCGAACCGATATCAAATATTTTGCACACCGTGTGCAGTTTGATCTAACTTAAAAGATAGGATAGCTTACATTTCAATTTATATTATTTTATTGCAAAATATTTGTTTATTATTGAACAGTCACAATTCTAACAGATGGCGCTGTGTTGAAAGTACCAACGTTTCACATAAGCTACAATTCAACGGCATAACAACCAATAAAGCATGGTGGTCCCCATGACTAGTGTTCTCCTACCGTCTCCCTTGAATAGTTTACTACTATGTAATATAAGAAAAACCTTAGCCACAGCAACGCGCTTGGCCGGTCTGCTAGTATCTTATAATAATGATTCAATTTATTTCAACTAAACCGACGGTAAGTATTATAAAAATATGTAATGTAACAGCTTTAAAATAAATATCGTTATATGTTTTACAGGACAGGTTCGGTGGCCGTCGATGCATAACTCATAGCAAAATCCCGAGTACATACCTCGCCATAATGTCTCCCTACCAGAACGTTTCTTAAACACGCACTAAACACTCACTATAAAATTCTAATTAGTGGACGTAACTACATATTATCAATTATAATTATCAAAAACTATATATACATCTAACGTAACTCGAGTAAATCTCAACAAAGACTAATAAAAACATATGAGGATCGGCCGAGTAAAAATATTTGGGATCACCCTCATCAAATATTATAAAATTATGTATTTCGAACACTCGTATAGGATTCATTTTCTTCCATTTATGTTAGGTAGGTATGAAGGACTTCAGCTGGGAAGTTTTGATTTTCATCGATATAAGACGACAAGACAGGGCCGACGGGTTATAGTTGGTAAAAAATTTAGATAACCTAAAACAGCACAGTCCCACACTTCCTACGCAATAGCACAGTCTTCCGTTAGTAAAAATACAAAACTTCATAATCGTAAGCTAGGTTTCATAACAAATGTAACTAATTTACCTTCAAAGGTGTAATAAAAATAAAAAAAAAAAAAAGAGTACCTACATCTTTAGGTTACAAAATGTAGAAAGGAAAAAAAATCGCATACCTCGTGGGCGTTAATCCTTTACACCAAGGATATGATATACCATATCAGTTTACCTCGATGGCATCCCGCTCTTCTGATTTGTTAGGGCTAGTTGATCTGGTTCTTAGGGTAGGAAATTAAACACTCCAATGATGACTTGATTTACTATATTTCACACACTGACCCTACGTAAAATGTATAAACACCAACTTGAACAAAGGAATTGCCTGTGCGCATGTGCTACAAGCTGTTTTATCCTTTAGTCCCCACTCTGACTCGACCTTCCCACTTCGGGCAGTTATTCGAGTCAATTCGTAACAATTCGTAAATAACCGAACGAGTCAAATGAGTAATTATTGCACATGCGCACTTGTAGCAAAAGAATATGTTTCATAAATTATTTAGAATATTATTAAATAAATAATAAAAGCTAACACTATATTATAATTTAATAAGTACGTGAGGGTTGCGGGTTACGCAGGCAGCCAGGCCTCTTATATCCGATAATATTCTTTATAATTTAAGTTAAATATTAACGACTATACCTGATTAAGGTATCAGAGTGCTTTGATAAATATTTGTATAGATACTTCTGCTCTAGTAGTTAGTAATAATAATAAATAGCTTTCTTTTTCATAGAGTACTATTGTCATCACAATGTCATCAGAAATACTTGGCAAACGGGTCAAAGTACACAGTACAATCAATGCTTAATTAATGTTTACCTGACTCTTATAGCAATCACTTCATTAGCCTTGATTGTAGAATCTCATTAACATTATTGAATTGTTACTTGACGGATCAATTTAAAAAACAAGTGATTTTGAATAAACGTTGTAACCAACACTTTTTACCTTGAAATCATAAGCAAATACTTTGATATTCTTGTTGTAAAATGTAGAATTATTGTAGTAACTTGATGAAAGATTATACCAATGATTAATATAATAGGTTATCGTATAGTACGGATTCCCTTTTTAATTTATGTCCAGTATATCGAAAGTTGAAATTTAACCTGACTCCTGTCAAATGATTTTTGTCAGAATCAGTGTTCAATATTGGAGCAAGATTAGAAAGAGTTCTGAATACGCGGATATGATATAAATAAATTAAATTATGGTCTACCGCGAATTTAGTTAGTTTACCTAAAACGTATACAGTTACATAACATAACATGCAAACTGAAAAATGATCTATGAATTTTCTCAATGCAAAGGGAAGAATCGCTGTTCTCATTTTTTGGGCTACGAATTCGTCTACGAGCACAGGTTACGCCTTTTCGATGCTACACAAAACTGCTACGCGATCAGCATGTCGCTGCGCCAGAATTGTGCAGCCTCTTCCTATGCTAAGGGCGTGTCGAGCTAATATTTTATATAAAAATAAATTAAACTATTTATTTAGTAAGTAAGGTAGATTTCAATTCTCAAATATAAAGTAATCAAAGAATATCTCTAAGCTATGCCTAATGGCATATCCCTATTACCCCCTTAAGTTCTTACTTAAGTAAGGGGGCATTAAGGTTGGCGTTATTATCTATAAATAAAATAAGTGTAATTAATAAATTTTCTTACATATTTTTCAGCAATAGTTATTTTTACTAACAAAAATAGTTTTTACACATTTGGCAAAATATGAATTTTAAAGAAATTTAGCTATAATAAGGAGTTCAACAACCTATCATGATTGATACAACAATATTTTAAAACAGCACAAAATGCCAAAAGTCTTTATCACAACGTTTGAAAGTAAACTCTATTGCCATACAAATAAAATTCAAAATGGTTAAGCATTACAATCGAGATTAAATTATTGATTATAACTTCAGCTTTTATTCGACAGCAATCTGCAGTATTAAGAGAAAAACCTACCGTCAGTACTTGTTATATTCATTGTGGACCACTTCAGGAAGTAATTAACGGTTCAAGTCCCAAGTTCACACACTACGTACGCGTACGAGGAAGTAGCTCGCACTAAGATTTTCCGCGCGAACGATTCTGCGGTCTGCCGTATTGCAGATAAATCGGCAGTAAAACGCCCAATAATATTATCCTTCCACTTCACACTTCTAGAGTTTATGTACTTCACCACGAACTTTTAAGTCACTGGACGTCAAGCGCAAAGGCGCGAAACGGTGTTTGACAGATCACTGATTGATTACGACCAACCACGACGCGTTCTTTTTTCGAACATGCTCTTAAGTAGTGTACGATATCCGGTAGATATCGGAAGATGCTACTTTGCGAGCAATCCAAAGCTTTTTGATAGTGTAACGACAAAACAAATAGTCCAGAATGAGTGAATTTCGAGCATGCGCACTGAGTTCTACCGTATGCGTATATTGTTAAGCTGCGGTTATCCTTTGATAACGTTTTCACGATGTTTTTATGATCTGGCACAATTGTGTGACGAATTGTTTTTACTGTGCCGGCAAATGTCAGAGAATTTTTCTGCTATTTTGCAGGCAATTGAGTAGATTGCTAGTTTGTATTTGGGACAATATTTATGTTTTATCTATAACTTGTTTTGTTTTATTCGTTAATGGTTTTTTTGTTTTGTTTGGGCTTGAGTTCACATTCAGGCATGCCTCTATCAAAGAACGAAAGTAATAACAATAGTGTCAATTCAACAGGTTATTACTGTAACGGTTAACAATAAAACAAAACATCATATTTATTTTTTAGTATCAATGAGGTCAAGCATAGAACAGCTTTTAAAAATTCTATGATTTAATATTAAATCCCGATCATATTATACAACCGTTAGTATTTAAAGTTTCGCACTATATATTTTAATCTGGCTTGAACAGGAAACCGAATGTAAAGTCACAGATACCGGACGAAAAATAAGAAAATTGAGTATTTAATGAATTCTATTTTTAAAACTACTCCCTGTGGACGTCACCTTATTGCAGTACGACAGAGTAGGCACGTATAGGGCTACTCTTAAGATATTTATCCGCGTGACAGGATAGATGTAGATATACCACGTTTTATACAACTTCTACAGAATTTACACTCCTGAGCGCCTGGGATTCAGGCGAAAATTCCATGTAACAAGAACAAGAGTTCCTTTCAAGAAAATTAAGGTTCTACCCTGTAGCAATAGGGTTTAAATTTGTATAAATACGTTTGTTACGATTGATGTATGGATCAATTATATAGGTTATTAGATCTCAGATAATCAATTTAACCCAGCTTTTTGTAAAAATGCAACCAGGCGCTCAAATTATTTTTTGAAGCTAACTCTATATTTTAATTAATAAATTTTATTAAATACTAGGTAGCTCAGTAGAGTAAAACTTATCTTTTGTTTATGTAGTTAGATAATAAAATAAAATCAGTGGCGCTACCTCCTCTTTAGGTCTTGGCCTTTGATTGCTGAATTTGTTTCATGATCATTTTTAAATATAATAGGCAAGTAGGTGATCAGCCTCCAGTAACACACGCCGTCTAAGACATATCGGTTTCCTCAAGATGTTTTCCTTCACCGTTCGAGCAAAATGTTAAATGCGCACATAGAAAGAAAGTCCATTGGTGCAAAGCCGTTGATCAAACCTACGACCTCATATATGAGAGTCGCACGCTGAAGCCACTAGGCCAACACTGCTCTCGTTAAAGAAACCACAGTCCTCAGATTTAATTATAGTGTCTGTATTTTGATCACCTACTAAATAGAAATATTGAATCACACGAAAACAATGTGAACGAACCATTATCATGACATATGAATTTATTATTTTCCTCGTTACGTATGTCTGACGTCCAAAAAAATAAAATTACTTGATAGCAAAGATATAATGAAATGATTAGTGAAACGAACGAGACACTTCAGTTTTAATGGACTTCCCTCATTCGGGGCTCAGAAAGTTCCTAATTAATTCTTATGAGATATTGAGGAAGCCTGTAATGTGCCAATCAGTATTAACGTTTTACCAAGCTCAAGTAAGCTTGCGTTGATCCAACGGACCCATAGATGGCGTTGATCGAAGTTGTAACTCGCAGTGCCTATTGAGTTAAGAATAGGCAAGAAGCAAACAGAACATCTACATACAGGCCATATATACTACCAAAATAAAGATCGTTATTTATTTTCATTATTAGAACTTTATAATAAAAATAAATATGGATTAGTTTAATTAACCTTAATAATAGTATGAGTGAAGGAATAATGTAGACACTACAAGAGTCGACATCACGTGATACTTCGTAGATTTTGTATGAAAAGGTGGCTGGCAAAGTAGCGATGACTGACGTATAATTACTTTAAATTTCTTTCAATATTTTTTGAGAAAAGTATTATGTACCGTGTGTAATTACATTTGTATAGACCCTTTATTTTCCAAATGCTTGATTAATTCTGTACAAAAGGGCACTTAAGCAAACCGTAGCTTTTCTTTTTATGATTGGAAAATTCACACCAATTGACCTAGTCCCATGCTAAGCTGGTGAAGCTTGTGTTATGGGTACTAGGCAACGGATATACAAACAAATTATAGATAGATAGACATATAAATACATATTTAAACATCCAAGACCTAAGCACAACACCAAATGCTCATCACATCGATGTTTGTCTCAGTCGGGGATCGCACCCGGGACCCATGGATTCACAGTCAGGGGTACTAACCACTCGACCAATGAGCCGTCAAGCTTAGTGTCCTCATAACTCTGTATAGCTTTAATACAATTGTATCAAAGCAGGCTGTAATCATCCCATACCTAATTGGAACTTCTGAGACATCATCTAGGCAGGTCTTGTAATACCTCATCCATTATTTAAACGACGAAATAGTTGGTGCTGTAACTAAAACATCAACCTCTAAAACTTTCATCATAACGTCTAACTGCGGTTTCGTGTTTCACAAAGTTTTATTCCTTCATTAGCCTTCAAAACTTACTAATGTATGTTTGCTATGATACATCTTGCTCTATTTTCCCCAATCACTATTCGAACTTAAAGGAAAATTTTTACAAAATGAATTGCATCTTGGTTCCAACAAATCGTTAATTAGTTTACGACTATAGGGTAATAATAATCTGTTACTAACATCTCTCCTTTAGAACGGGTTGCCTGGCTAGCTATCGCTAAAGCCGCCTGTTGCACTCAGTGTTTAGATATTACAGAGTTTTAAGTAGTGGCACTCGTGTACACTTGAAGTTGTAAATATATAATATATGAGAATATTGTCCAATAACATAATCTATTTAAAGACTGCCGCACTATCTTCCTTATTCTTCTCTAAGAATATTCAAATGCTTAGCAATTTAACTATGACAATGTGGAAAATATACTAAATTATATTGTATATGTTAAATAAAATAAGTACATTTATAACCTTATCATAAATAATTTTTTATATTGCTTAACATTACCTGTAATAAAAGGCTCCTCAATACAGTTCTAACCACATTCTAGGATACATGTTTGTTTTGTAATCTAAGTTTATGGCAATAAATTATTGCTATTCACAAAAACTATATCGGTTCAATTACATCGTTTTAACAGAAGTACCTATTTTTCTTCATCGTGGCGTGAGAACAGCAATGATACAATAACTCAAACGGTTTTTCATTTTAATTCTTACTAGACCCGAAAGTCTAGTCAATCATCATCTTTCTACTTAACAGTGGTATAAATGTAAATATGAGAAAATACTTTTAAAGTCTGACTATTGCCTCCACATTATCGTGGAAACAGAAAAAGCGTAATGTAAAAGATCAAAGCGAGACACTTCGCTAAGTGGCATAGTTTTATACTATTTAGAGATGAAATATAATTTCAGTTTTACTTAAATTTAACTATATGTTTTAATGTCTAAATTCATACAAATTATTACCAAAAAAATATTGGTTGTTTGTAAAGTAGGTTTACGATCGAGATGTTTACGTGATAACGTCTTATTGGTGATATAAGTTTTTGGGAAGTAAGGAATTAATGAAGATAACAATTTTTTCAAATTTTAAATTACATCTATCGTTTTATTCACACTTTTGATGATAAATTTCGGGTGTAAAATGACAAGTTTACTTATTCGACTATGATATACATTTTTCTTCATACATTCACGGAATGACTGGCAGCGCTCGAGATGAGACGGGAGATCGGTCCGTCTCTCTCTCGTTATACCTGGGATCACGCTCGTGAGGTTTTGGTGTGACATAAGTTTCTGAACATGTCACCCGACTAAAACGATTTTAAAGACGTTATCACGTCAAAAACTATAAGTTTTTAAAGTAATCTGTTTAGTATGGAAGCGCATGACTTTGTACAATTGAAATAATGCTCACGTTTCAAATTAAGATTATAATTTTAATAAGCCTCAACAAAGTTTATTATTAAGCCTTCATTTAAACCTAAGTTTAGGCAGTAACTCATTTCCCTAGAGTGTAAGTAGACTTACTAAAGATCTTTCGAGATAATCATAATCGTAAATACGTGTTCTGAAAACTTTACGCGCTACGCTGTCAATCAAAGTTTGCTTAGAAGTTTAAATGGTTCGGTTTGATTTATTGAATTATGATAGAAGTTGTATTGCAATTGAAGCAAACTTTATTAGTTAGATATAATAGATTGTAGATACACAACAAGAAAAATACTAACCCTTATAACCTCGCAGAGTAAATATACGTTTAAGAAACAATTAACAATATTGTATCGATAAACCCATTTATTATTGTTACCTTTTCATGTTTTGCATTAGAAAAAGACAAGAAGAAAATAAAACACTTTATTATCATATCAACTCAAATATCTTTTTCATGTAGGTAAACAAGTACACTTATGAATTGTCAGAAAGAAGTTAAATTCATTGTAAATTTACATTTACTACCAGTTAGCAAGTTAAGGGCGTAGAGCGGGTAAGAAGAACTGGCAAGAAACTTTCCGCCACTCTTTTTCATCGCCAAGTATTTTCATACAAATTGTTTATACATCATGTATACACAATATACAACATATTTAGGTAAAGTAAAGTGCGCTGGCCCCCACACTAGGATTCCCTGTGTTGTGGGCAGCCAGTCTCTTCCTTTTGACATGTTAACTATACTTTACTTTATGATTTCTACATCACAAATTTACTATTAAACTATTTTTGCACAATAAGAATAGTTTCTGCATCAGCATAGGATAGGTTTTTTTTTTTTTATAATATATCACTTTTCTACTCCCCTGCCATTGTGTCCAGGGACCTTTGCACATCACACGTCTCGCGAAAGACGCCCCGGCTACATCTGTAATATTTTTGTTAACAATATTCATGGGCGAGCCGGGACGCAATTCCTCGCGAGACCCGTCCTTGGGGTTTTGTTTGCCGCCTTTACATATTCCACAATTTTTTCGCAGAACCGTTCCAGGCACGATCTGTGCTTTATTAACATGTCCTGTAGGCCGTTACGGTCTACAGTCATCTGCATTTGTTGCTCCAGGTCGTGCCTGGACGATGCGAAAATAGGGCAATGTATGAGCACATGTTCTACTGTTTGTTCTTCATCGCCGCAGTCACATGCTGGGCTTGTCCTAATTTTAAACCTATGAAGGTAATGTGCAAAGGCTCCGTGCCCTGTAAGAATTTGCGCCATCTGGGGTGTGAAACGCTTCTCTTTTATTAATTTGTACGCAGTTCTAACATTTGCGATAAATAATTTTGTAGTTCCAGCTGTTTCACCCCCCAGGTAGCGTTCATTCCATACATCTAGAGTCTTTTGCCTTATCTGATGTTTTACATATGACAGGGGGTATGCGGCGTATTCAGGTTTTGACCTCAGTCTTTCCGCCGCTTCTTTTGCTAACGTGTCCGCCCTCTCGTTCCCTGGCGTACCAACGTGCGCCTTTACCCAGAAGAGGCTTATATGAGTTCCTCTTTTGCGGCACTCTTCCAGGCTCCGGCGGATCTCGGCTACCTGGGGATCGAGAGATCGTCCACTCACAATAGCATCTAATGCTGACCTAGAATCACTGTATATTTTAGCGTCACGCTTATTTTTATTTATGTGGCTAGTCGCGTTTCGTAGTGCCGTCAATTCAGCTTGAAAAACTGTGCAGTGGGGCGCCATCTTAATCATCTTGCTATTTATTTCCATTCCATCTTTCCATTCCGTCCAAGCGGCACCCACTCCTATACTTGTTTTGCTGCCGTCCGTATAGATTTGTGTGCCGCCGTGTCCTTCGATTTCTTCCGGATTGGTGAGCATCTTGTAGTCCAGTTTTGTTTGTTTCGCCGGGTGTGGGAGATCTACGTATTTCACTCTCCTCTCTAATTCTTCGCCCTCCAGTATTTCCGTGCTGACCCCCCTTCTTATCTCGTATAAGGCAGCGGCTTCTTGAATACGGAGGTCTAGTGGAAGTATCCCGGCCAGTAGGGTTGCTGCGTGTAATGATGTCGTCCTATAAGTTTTTGCTACTTTTTGGGCAAAGCCCCTTTGAAGATGATTTAGTTTTCTGCGTACACAGATTTTATTTGTCGCGGGAGCCCACACCGCGGCCGCATACACTACGATTGGTTCAATAACGGCAGTGTACGCGGTCGCGATAACTTGCTGGTTTAGTCCCCATTCGATCTTCGCGGCTTAGGATAGGTTAACAAGATATTGTTTGAGATTTTTAGTAAGTGTATGTAATGTGAGTTTTGAAATATTAGTGATAATTTTGTTTTTAAGGAAGTGGTTACCGATGAAAGGGCCTCGAAAGGAGAAAAGGCGTTGGGCGAAGAAAGTGCGTTTTTGGGTTGGTTATATAGGTTTGCGTTGTGTTTGATGTGGTGTGGCGGTTGTTTGTTTCCAAATTAGTTATGTTTTTAAGCTTAAGTTCTGTATTCATTTTTATGTTTGTATTTTTGACGTCTGGGTTGTCTGGAAGAAAATGCTGTTAGCAGTAAGACCAACCATTTATATTTTGGCTTATTTCATTTTTCCTCCCGTTTTTATTTATGTATATGTGTGTATGGGTTTGAAGAGAGCCTGCGATATCTTGTTTATAATAAAAGTGTTAAATAAAGGTAAGTTCGTCCACAAGATCCATATATCGAAGGCTATGCTTATCCAAAAAGCCAGCCTTTGCATAACGTAATTATTAACGTTCATTTTTTTTAATAACTAAGTTTTTTTAAGGTTTAGATGTAAATTATATGCAAATAAATTAGATAAAATGTTATAAAAAGCTGAGCTGGAATTGTGATGCCATTTTACGTGACGACTTCGATAAAACTAAACAATACCAATAAGTAAACACATAACTCAATAAAACCAAAAAGTAATAAAATGAAATGAAACTTTCTCAATCATTGACACTATGGCTGTAGAAAATTGGAAATCTTGGGTGCTCGAACCAAAACTCAATTCGACACGATAAAGGACGCCGAGCCAATTAATCTATGTGAATTAATTTGACTCATAAAACGATTTATTTCATCGTATTTCAAATAAATTATTGTTACTCAGAGATTAGACTTCTTTATACTATTGTATGGTCAAACATCAGAAAAGAGAAACAATTGTCAAATTGTCAAAAAAGGCTAAAGGTAAATTTATTAAAACATATTCATTAAAAAATATATAACTGACTTCAAAATTCACTATAAGTATTAAATAACAGTATTTATTTGCTGTTTTGATTGGCCTTAAAGGAGAGTTAAAAGTATTTATAAAAAAACAGTATAAATTATAAGGCAACGGGCGGTCTTATCTATTTAAGACAACCTTTGAAGAAAAAATAAGGTTAGCGTAATAGTGTCATATTATATTAGATATACAATAATTTAAATATAGTTTGAAGATAAACATTTAAATAATTAAAAGAGATCCTAAACACATGAATCACAATTTCTAAATTAGGTAATTAATATAAAAAGGGTATCAAGATCTTTTCAGCAAAAAAAAAAACAAGTCTGACTACAAAAAAAACCTCCTTCTTTGGGGTATAATATAAAGATTCATCTGGTAACTATAAAAATAAATTTGTCATTATATGATGACTCTGTATGATTTGACCTACAATCTACTGATTTAAATAGAATTTCTATGACTACAGAAAACGAATAAAACATACAGTTTAATAATATAAGTTTTAGTTATACTGTAATGCTCTAAAAATCATTAGAAACGTCGATTAACAAATGTCTAAATCCATTAAAGAAGCTTTTATTAAAAGACTAGACAATAAAGAAAACCTCCTATAAAATAATAAAACCATGTACTGTATTATCTATATTGACAAAATAGACACAGCAAACCCCTTTGGAACCCTAAAGATCCCCGATTCACCTCTAGACTGCCCTTATTCACTTTTCATTTCAAAGCCAGGAGTCGGCTGAATGTGAATAAAACATAAGGAATTATGTTAACACGCGTCCTGCAAACGGTGCTCGCATCTTCATTAATTCATACAGCCAAACAGGACCTTAGGGTAACACCACACTGGTTAGCGTAAAATCATAGAAATATTGAATTGTGTCTAGGTTTTTGAAGTTATACTTCTTTTGGCACGTTAGGAAAAAATGATGAGAGTAAATTTTTAACACAAAAAACCGACACCCTGAATAACTGTTTAAACGTCGGTAAATCTGTATGGGCCGCTAGTTGGCGCTTCCTTTGTTTTACAAGTTGCATTGTCTGTCATGGCGTAGTGTTTTTCAGAATCGTGTTTATTTAAACCAAAATAATGATTTCTATACAGAAAACCCGTTCCAATGTGATAAAAAACATAGTGTTTATTGTTAAATATCATGATTAGTAATACACATTTCTCTTTATGAATTAAAGCTGCTTTTTTATGCAATACCATTCTGATTCTTCCCTTTTCCGAGTAAATAGTAGAGGTTTTTCCGAGTCACGTTTTAATCTCAAGACTCATATCATTGTAAGTAACCATATTTTCAATTATATTCAGATGTTGTAATTCTGAAATCACCACAAAGTAGTTTGGTGAGTGAGGAAGATTTTTTAAATTTTTATTTCAAGATGATTTTAAAACTATAATATATTTTTGAATACCTAATTGATTATTATTTGGTACTAGATGAGAAAATGTCTTAACTAGTGTGTAGCCGTCCTTATTACTCAAATGTACTATCAAAGGTCGCTGATTTGAATGTACGAACACCTACAAAAAAGGTTTACAATATTTTGAATCCACATTAAGTCGTGGATTTAGGTGGGATTATATGAATAAATTTTCTAATTAACAGAATTCGATTTCCGATCTCAACATAATTATATGTTACACCAAAAAAATCAATAAAAACGTAATCAAATTTGTGGGTTTTGTATACTTCAGGTAGGTCACAAAATGTAAAGGTAGGCTTTATAAAAAAACGCAACAGTTTTTAAAACCAGCCTTGCGATTCTGTAATAAACAAGAAACTACAAACTCCCTCCTTATCAGAATGCCAAATCGTAAAATGACTGCTTTACGACTGATTTGAGCGCGACCGCCGCTGTGAAAACCGCAGTGTGAGTTCGAAAAGTGAGTTACAGAATCGCACGGCAGTTATCTGAACACTGTCACGCATGTTTTTTCATTTAAGACTATGAGATAATTCAGTGTTTGTTTCCCTCGACTTAGTCCAAATAGTATGCGACGTTTTGATTTATAAACCGAATTTTTGCTGGAATTGATGTCAGGATTTTATTAACAATGGGCGTGAATGAGGTCCGGAATGCTTTATCCGTTTTATTGATATTTTTTAGGCAAATATTTTATTAGCTTGTTAGTTGTTGTGCTCGATGTCTCCTTTGTGCTAAAAAGTGTTAATTGCTCCCATACAAAGGAAAGTCTATTTGAGTTCAGCCAGTGTTAGAACCTACGATATCACAGTTGAATTTTTCAATTAAAATTCTTTCGAATTGCACGCTAAGCCAAACTAGCACTGCTCCCTAGGCGTGTGACCTTTAATAAATTGGAATAATAACATCAAATTAAAACCTTTTGATCTTAGTTCGCGTGTTTTGAATTGGGTTCACGTCACGCACTTCCTAATTTGACCAAAATTAACGCTTAGTGACAAATGGGCATAAACTATGCCTGATTGTAGATCTATTTCAAATATAACATGAGGTCACCCATGTCAAAATGGAAAACGTAGTATTACTTTATAGGGTGAGGTGGGTTTTTTAAATTAATTATTAGCTTCATCAGGTGTCACTATATTAAGTACCGGCTCATTGGTCTAGTGGTTAGTACCCCTGACTGCGAATCCATGGGTCCCGGGTTCGATCCCTGGCTGAGACAAGACATCGATGTGATGAGCATTTGGTGTTGTGCTTAGGTCTTGGGTGTTTAAATATGTATTTATATGTCTATCTATCTATAATATGTATATATATCCGTTGCCTAGTACCCATAACACAAGCTTCACCGCTTAGCATGGGACTAGGTCAATTGGTGTGAATTGTCCAATCAAAAAAAAAAAAATTACTAAAGGTTGGCTGTTAACAACATGAATTGGTTATATTGCCCTAGTCTAGACCGCGGATGTGATGCCGGTCCACTTACGTACGTTCCGCAAGCACTTCTTCCTTCTACCAGTCTTTTGCCTGGAATTTCGCGCATCAATATAAACTGTATCAAGTCCTATCGATGACACAAAATGTATCTGAGATATGCGAGTTTCCGTATTTTAACAGTCTAGAGAACTTTCGTGCCTTCCCTATTCATTGAAGGACTTTTTCATTCGTCACTCTTTGGGTCCAGCTGATCTCCGCAGGACCGAAGACGATGATAACACCACATCTAAAAAGTTTCGAGGCGCCTTCTTGTGTCTTCTTAAACGGTCCATGCCTTACAGCCGTATTGTGCGACTGGCAAGATGTAACGTAACAGTGTAAAAGTCAAACCCTTCATTTGATACTTACATAAATACATTGACTGTATAGTGTAAATTAATAAACAACATCTTTTAAATTCAAGGTTTAAACTAGAAGAACCTTTAGAAGCCATAGGTCGGGACAGGGGTTCAACACGCAGCCGTTCTCGAGACTCAAAACTTTTAATGTATTAGATCACCAGCCACGGTTAGACTGATTGTTATTTCTCATAGACAGACGTCGCCATATGGAAATGAAGAATCAATACATGCGCTGAAATATTTTTGACAATTGCGACTACTATTGCTTAGAGCGAGCCTTATCGCTAAACAATCTCTTCCAATAAATTTAAGTTTAGCGTATATGAATTTAACACCACAGGAAATTGGCCATTTATTTCATAGTCTTTATAAGCCCATAAAACTGCTATAGCCTAAAAAAAAACCATGAACCTTGACCCAGGAAATAAAGATAAAAACCTGCTATATTAAAGGAAAAACGCTTTTCGGATTAACGAAGTTTTGAATTAATTGGCAATGGATAAGGATCAAATGTCGACGTCACACGTCTCAAGTCAGAAGTTTCTTTGGCAAGCTCGGATTATTTGAGTGGGGAAACAAAACATTTGGGAGATTTTGTTATACTCGAACGCTTTTACCTTTTGTTAGGGATTAATAAGTTTAATTTGTAATAAATATATGTAGATAATCTGTGTATTTAACTTATGACATCACTCTATGTACACCATTATAAAGCAACTGTTTGGTCGACGTCTGTTTAAGTAAAAGCTTCTATTGAATCAAAGAAGAATAACGGATGGCTATAGTTGTTAAGAGATATCTTACAGATAACCTTAATAAAATAAAGATATTATGTATTAATATTGATGCTGTTTTTTATGTACGTAAATTCATAGGGTTAAATCACGATTCATGACACTTCACTAATCACCATGATTGTTTTATTAAAACATTTAATTCTCGTGCATTTAATGCGTCATTGAATTTTTATGTAGTAGGTTATGTAGTTATGTAATAGGAAGCAAACGGGCAGGAGGCTCACCTGATGTTAAGTGATACCGCATGGAAGGCTCGCAAGTGCGTTGGAGGCCTTTTAGGAATTGGTACGCTCTTTAAGTAATAAGTTTATCCTATATCAGGTCTGATAATGGCTTTGATCACCATGTAACGCCATTATTGACAGGTTTATGGTTTTCATACTCGATAGTATAGGAGCAGTGTTGGATATAAGGGTCGACTCTCATCCCTGAGGGTTCGAACTCCGGCTGTGCAACAATGTCTGTGCGCATTTAGCTCGCGCTCGTACCGTGAGGAAACCGGCATGCCTTAGATCCATAAAGTCGACGGCATGTGCCAAGCACAGAAGGCTGATCACCTACTTGCTTATTAGAAATTATGATCGAAACAGATACCCATTTCTGGCCCCCCGTACCTAAAAGGTTGTAGCGAAACTGGTTGATGTTGTAATACTCAGTAATATAGGGACTGTACAGTTTCCTTAACGATGTATTTATTTGAACAGATTTTAAAGATGATATACATAAAAACAATACTTACAAACATTTCACATTTCGAAAGACGCAAAGTATTACATAATATTTTAATGGCGTTTTATTAAAATAACCAATATTATACGTTAACACAAACTACTGATTGCTTCAATTAAATACATCGATTGCTACGGGTATATAGTACCCATGGAATCCCGTGTAAAATTGAGGTCTTACTTTGCACGTGCTTGGAAAGCGAAATCGTCGGTCGTTATATAGAGCCCCATCCTTTAGTGACAAATCGCTACGATTGCTTTAATTTGTTACCAATTTTAGACACATAAGTTACAATGCATGAGCTAACAGTATTGAATATATCAGAATATCATTGTCGCTGATAATTCATATACAAGTATTTTCGAACTATAAAATTTTATATGAATTTAGGATATTGATAATTGAATGCGCTGACATGAGAAGTGAGACAAAAATTAAAACCCGAAACTATAGTGGTTTAATTGTAGTGGAAAGAAACGAGTAACAGAGATCGTTTCGCAGACCGGGTTGACTTTTATTATCATTTAAAAATACAGAAATTTATATGACGGTGGAACATAAATTGGTTACCATCCAACGAAGCACCGACATTCTAATACTTAAAAACAAAATTGACGACTTGACTTAAAATAATTACTTTTAAAATTCAAGCAAGGCAAAGTGTAACTAATATTAGTATTTCACTTCCGACTATACAAGGCAGAGAAAAAAAAGAAAAAGACAAAAATATTCATTTAGAAAACATATTAGTATAATAAATGGTCCTTTATATTAATTACTAAACACCTTAATAATATTTAGTATAAAAATAATAAAACCAACAAAAAGACTGATCCAATTATATTTTTCGATTCCAGTAATCCCCAAACAACGACAATACTACTTAGTAATTACAATCATGATCGAGTCTTCGGAAGGGAAGACTTATATTAATATTAATAAGAGTGCGTAGACATAATGTTATCATGAAATGGTCTGCGGAATAGAGCCTTCTACGTGCTTTGGGCTGTAAAAGGCTGGATAGGAGTCTGATAACATAATCTATATATGTACAAGTTGAAGAACCTCCATGGTTGGACGATCGTTATTTCAACTGGAGATCTTGAATCCCAGTAGAGCAGTTATGGAGTGGAATACACGGCGTATCACTTGCGTACATAGAAAAATCGTCAATAGACGCAAAATTATCTATATCATTCGTTGACAGGTAAACAGGATATATATATATTATAGAGAAATTTTGATGTAGAAATTATAGGGATTACTTTCCAATATTTCGCCCAATATATTTACTGAAGGCAAATAAATATTTTTATTTTTTATTCCATTAATGAGTGCAATAATCGAGTAAATCATCGATTTTGTAATGGTTAAAAACCACACTACAGAAGCGAAGAAAAAGGGAAATCTTGTTATACAATAAAAAATTCAAAAATTATTGAATGCTAATACGATTAGTGTTAGCTTAGCGGTTAAGTGTGCGTGTGTGTTATTAAGTCTGACCGTAACGTCGAACTTCAGCTGTGTATCAGTCTCCCTTCAATGCGCGAATAACTCTTAATTGTACATTTAGAAACAGTGACAAAACAAACCGACTTACATCAAAATATTTGCAATATTTCACATTTTCACATCAATGTAACAAATGCAGCCATCTGAGTTGTAACCTCCGAGGCAATTTTGACTGAAGTTTGCCAATTAGCGGAGAATGTATGCCAGTTCTATTCTATTCCACGACCAGCATTTCAAAACTGGCAGTAAATGTTTACAGAATTTAACTTGTTTTTATTGTCGTATAGAGACATTGTTAAAATTGTTTTAGTAATCTTACCAATGCATATAAAAACTTCTTTCCCTAAAGAGTAGTTTGTCTAAGATCGAACTAAAATTTGTTCAAGGGCATAAACTTGAAGACAGTCAAGTGAATGTGTTATCACTTAACATCTGACGTTATTCCCATCTCGAGTACCTTTTCAATCTCAAAGTTACTTATGAAGTTCGTGGTGCGGTTTTCTTGTTGTTCTAGTTAAATTAATTAGATTATTATGTTACACTTGGTAGTGTAATTAATTCCCGCATATCAGTTTTAAGTTTACATGCTCTATTATTAGGTTTTCCCAAAGGATTATTATAACGGTGTATAGTGTGGTTTAGCTTTGTTAGGATAATGTTTACGTGATAATTACGATTACTACGAAGGCTTCACATGTTCGTTGAGGATTTTTTATAAATGAGAAAATGTCACCTGGCCTCATGTACATTTATTAATTTAATGGTTATAAGTACAGTATGTAATACCAAGCTGATTTTGAAACTTATTCCACAAGGACAACTGAATGTCATCATGATTTTGTTACTGTGAGTTTTTCTTGAAATTATTGTATAATTTACTGGGCAATTTACAAATAACTCCTGACAGAACGGTACAGAACAAAACAATACTATGTTTTTAAATTTTCCAGGCAAGTCGAAACAATTAGCGTAGGTAGGTAGGCAGCTTGATATTTACGAAATTTAAGTGTATCAGAGGGTTCGAATTTAAGTTTTTCAAACCACTGGTACCAAATTATGAATAACGCTCTTGAAATGGACTCTGATAAATCGGAATTCTTCAGAAATGTGCTCGATATGTCTTACAACGACATCTATTGAATTATCCATAAAACTGAGACATCAAGCTCATAATTTCTAGTAGTTTACCTAACAAAGTCAACAATCACTTAATGCCAGAGGTAGGTCAAATGCCAACTCGGCAAATATAGGCTAGACGGAGGCCTCATTGATCTAAGATATAGAATTAATATATATTAAAAACAGTTGTATTGAAAACAGGTAGTGAATCAGTGTGTTATGTAGACTGCAGACTGAATTCAGATTTGATTCCCTGGTACAAATATTTTAGTTACAAGACACAATTATATTATGTTGATTTTGTTACACATTTATTTATAGTATGCGTTATATTATAAACAAATATCAAAACTCTGATTTTTTTATAAATGCATAAGGCAATAATTATCGTTATATTATAGTGTGTGTTTGAAACACACAATCAGTATGTCTAACTATCCTTATTTCAAACCCACAAAATGTTGCATGTAAATACAATTATCTAAAGCTAGTACCCTTTAGAAAAGCGTATAATTACCTAATACAATTTAATTATATGTTTCAATTACATTATTAAAATTGGTTGACCATCAAAAAACTAAGGCACGCAAAACGCCAGGACAGAGGGTAATTTCAGATTAAAAATAAATACGTAAAAGTGATTTAATTTATATTCAAGAAAATAATGTACTTATTCTTAAAAGGTCAGCAACGTACTCGGGCGGCGATATCACTTGACAACATGTGAGCCTCCTGCCTATTTGTTCTATAAAAGAAAAGAACTTTAACCATTGTTTTCAAATAAAATCAATCAAAACACGATTAATCATGGCATGACTGCTCCAGCGAGTTTATAAAACTTTTGCTTTTGCTTTTTATTTAATAAACAAACTATTTCAACATATCGTCAAAGCCAGGTCGAGTTACATAAAAATTACAGTCTAATCATTAGACTCTAATGTAATATATGCTGTTAATTTTAGTATTATTTTAAGATGTAATTAACTGGATATTAAAACGAAATTGCACTTGTATTTCGTGTAGCGTTTTAAGGGATTTAATTGATTAAACTATAAAAATGGCGTTGTAAATACTAATTTCAGTTTATAAACTTTTTTTAATCAAGAGCTGTACAATTATACCCGACACGTAACCTAAGCAATAAAAGTGAAACTGTGTATACAAAATTTATTTTAATAGACAGTCTCCCCGATCTACATACATCTGTATGTAGATCGGGGAGACACAATGATAGATACTATCATTGATCACAGTTTGTGAGACACTATGTTATTCCTCACGATTTTACTCCCCAGTACGAACAAGTAATAATGCTCATGGAAGAATAATCTAATGTCTTTTAACTCGAGACTGGCATGAGCATCCCGGGCTGGCCTATCTGACATGTTGCTCGAGCACAGATCGCAACTGGGAAAATTCTGCCACAGAATTATCAATTATGTCAGCAAGATGAAGAGTCTAATAATAATAATAATAGTAATGTAATAATCATGTAGCATGTAATAATAATAGTGACTCGGGTCTCGCCGGCCACTCATGATGGTATTTCCGGAGCAGTCGTCGCCCGGAGCTGGCAACTGCTTAAGTAAGTAAAGTTTTTAGGAGAGGGAGAAGGAAAGACACTCCTCTGCTGTTTCTCTTCTCGGCCACAGATCTCGTGGTAGGTTATAATATATAGGTCATGTATATTTAATAAAAATAGGTAAAAAAACTTTTTAAGTTAAACGGTTTTATGTTAAACATACATTGCAATGTTTAAGATAAATGTACTAAAAACCAAAAAATAATAAAATAGATACAGTCGTGGGAATTATAAACATATGCATAGACTAGACTAAAATAAAACCGTGGGGCACGTCAATAAGAAAATAGTAAGTAATTTCCTGACCGTCTGCGGGCCAACTGCCTATTTTAACGACGAATTAAACGATTCTTCTATCGCACATTAAGTCGATAATTTGTAGACAATTGACGTGCCCTACGGTTTTATTTTAGTCTAGTCTATGCATATGTTTATAATTCCCACGACTGTATCTATTTTATTATTTTTTGGTTTTTAGTACATTTATCTTAAACATTGCAATGTATGTTTAACATAAAACCGTTTAACTTAAAAAGTTTTTTTACCTATTTTTATTTTCTAGTTTTTAGTTTTTATTTCGCGTTCTGTTTAATTCATTTAGTGCTTCGTTATTGCAAGGTTCCTTGCTCGTTAGTTTATATAAATAAATCAATTCTATAATATAAATATAATATATATTTAATTAATAAAATAGATACAGTTTTTAATATAATGTTATATATATAATATATATATATTTATATATTATATAATATTTATTTATTTTTATTTTATTTATTTAGTTTATTGTATTGTCACGAAAATCCAAAGTGTATACAAAATTTCAGATTAATCGGTTGACAGGAAGAGGGTGAAATTTGAATTACTAAATTTGACCCAAGAATAAATAAAACAAACGGGGTGAGCTAAATAAAACCATTTAAAAACAAAACACTGCTTTAAATAAAAAATAAAGCTTCAAAAACTTAAAAGACTTAAACACCATATTTGGTATCCAACGTCACTTCAACTTCATTGATTAGAACCTGACGAAAGAAAATACAAATGAGTCAGCATAAAAAATGTAATCCTTGTTTTTAAAATCGCATTTGTGTGCGATAATGATCTATTAAAGGTCATAACAATGTATCAATCTTTAAATAGTTAAAAGTTGAAAACAAAACCATTTTATAAATACCATGAAAATACATTCTGCTACTGAAACAGCGACCACAACCGCAATGGAAATGTTTCAAACAACGAATATGGCTCGCAGGGCTGTCCAAAACTGATAATACACTTTGACATAATCTAACTTTAGAGACTGTTCTAAACATTTAAAAAAATGTCTATCGCTTAGAATAATTTTGATTAAAATACAGTCGTTCAATGATCGTTTGAAATGTTTACTTTCACATTAAATTATGCATATTTTGGAATTTGATCGAATTATATAATTAGACAGATTCAGTTGAATAAAGAACGTTAGGTTAAAACTAACATTGTTAGATCTTTAAATTACATTTTGTCTTATTTATAAAATCTCTAGTAAGGCATAATAGATTATTTCTAAAAAAAAAAATTCTAATAAAAAAAATATAAAATACGTATGCAACCGTAATTTGCTGTAATAATAAAAAATCCATTTTAGATCTTAATGTGTATGGTAAGTTATTTCGTATCAAAAGTTGGATTTATAAAATAATATAACAATAATTTAAATAAATGTAATTGTGTAATCTTATGTCTTCTGTTTCTTGCCTAGTGCCTACCATAAATATTTTTTTTCTTTTTTTAATAAGTGTAATATACAATTTGTGTACAAGCTAGCCTAGCGTATAGTATTTCTAGTTAGTATATTTTCTCATGTACTTAAGTGAATTTTGAAAATATTCTTAATCTCTTCTTATTTTAGAAATCAATATCTTACATATTTATTATAATTTCTATTTTTATAAAGCTATGTATCAGCCCTGGATTACAGTCTCATCGTAAGTACTTTTAGACATAAACCGGTGTGTTTATTTTAAATTAACCAATAAAAAAGTTACAAGCAATATAAGCGACGTTAACTGACAGAAATATCGAATTTTTATGTAGGTCGCGGTGAAGCGAAATTTATTAAAATATTTTTTTGAAATCTTTACAAAAATATGCTGATTAAATTGTAATAAAATGTTAGTTCTCGTTAATAATATCCTGTGACTATTAATAAATTTTTAAGCGAGGCAACACCTTCTTTTTATTTGCCATCTCCTTGCGAAGGTTGGTGATTATCATGGCTAGTTTAATTTTCGATGCCGCGCTTCTAAACAATGACTTGGTGCTTTGACACAACCATTGTCTTCAGCTTTTCAACCAAGACGTACGTCTGCGGCCAGGTCTCCTGCTATCTACCACTTTGCCTTGAATGATTAGTTGAAGGAGCTCGTAATTTTTTGGTGTACCTAACGTAAAACGTGTCCGAAATACTAGTTTATTTTTTTCTGCATTCTGTCCAGCATGTTTGTATTTCGTATGCGGTCCGTCGAAGATATTTTAAGCATACGTCGATAAACCCAGACCTCAAACGCTTCCAGTTTTTTGAACATAGTATCTGCCAGCGTCCAAGATTCTACGCCTTAGAGCCGCACAGAGAAGACGTAACATCGCGCAATGCGAGTTCTAAGCTGAAAATTTAGGCGCTTGTCTCAAAGTACTCTTTTTAGTTTTGAAAAGGCGTTCAGCGCTTGTTCAATTCTGCAGCGGATTTCGATGCTATTTTCACCCTTTTCATTCATTTACCTAATCCAAGGTATCTAGAGCGGAAAATCTGTTTCCATAGGTTTATTTTCAGCGCCTCTATTATAACAGTGTATAGTTTTGAAGACGATGAGGACGGACTAAACTAAAACTTACACGTGCAAAAAATTGTCTATCGGTAATTTGAGTAAGTGCCTTATAGTGAAGGTTTAGAACATGTGGTTCTTAGGGTGCGTACAGACTATGTAACATATTATATAACTTGTGTTTTATAACACGTCCACATTATGTAACCTTGTTATTCAACATTATAACATAAAACAATACTGTACACATTAGAATAACAATGCAATATAACAATGTTATATAACCATTTTAAATAACAAAAAAAAAACATAAAAACGTAGATGCTGGATGGTTCTTCCTAGCATACATATCAATAACATGTTTTATAACATTCAGTGTCCACATTATCTGAAACATGTTGTATAGCAATGTTTTATAACATGTTATGTTATTCGACGGCTCATTGGTCTAGTGGTTAGTACCCCTGACTGCGAATCCATGGGTCCCGGGTTCGATCCCCGGCTGAGACAAACATCGATGTGATGAGCATTTGGTGTTGTGCTTAGGTCTTGGGTGTTTAAATATGTATTTATATGTCTATCTATCTATAATATGTATGTATATCCGTTGCCTAGTACCCATAACACAAGCTTCACCAGCTTAGCATGGGACTAGGTCAATTGGTGTGAATTGTCCAATCAAAAAAAAAAAAAAATAGTCTGTACGCACCTTTAGGTTCGTTTTCCGAAGTAATAAGTAGTATCTGTTGATAGCCCTATGAGCTTACGATTATTATTTCAATATTGAAATTTCGTAGATCGCAATTTCAAATTTGCAACATCGGTGTTAGGAATAATGAAAGGTAGATTGGCTCTGTCGTTAGATGAGATTAGAGTTCTTTATAATATCAATGCTAGTTTATTATTAACTAATTATTGAATCAATTATTATAATCGGTATTAGCTCTACAGAGTAGCCCTAAAGAGTTGGTCGTCGTTTTTGACGTGAAATAACGATACATAAACGCAAATTAGGTCTGGACCTCAGATTTCTGTATCTGTTTCATGATCATTTGTAAATCTAATAGGCAAGTAGGTGATCAGCCTCCTGTGCTTTTTGGGTCTAAGGACTAAGGCAAGCCGGTTTCCTCAAGATGTTTCCTTCACCGTTCGAACGAATGTAAGATGCGAACATAGACAGAAATTAAAGCCGGGGATCGAACCTACGACCTCAAGGATGAGAGTCGAACGCTGAAGCCACTAGGCCAACACTGGACTGTCCTACAATGCGCCGTAGACCAAATTGTTTGTCCAAATAATTTAGTGTTTTTTTTTTCTAGAACAGGGGGCAAACGGGCAGGAGGCTCATCTGATGTTAATTATAACTTAACCATAGACACTCTCAATGCCAGAGGGCTCGCGAGTGCGTTGCCGGTCTTTTAAGAATTGGTACGCTCATTTCTTGAAGGACCCTCAGTCGAATTGGTTCGGAAATACTTCAGTGGGCAGCTGGTTCCACAAAGTGGTGGTGCGCGGCACCGATGCACCCATATGTATTTGCATATTATTTTGAATTAAAATACCGAGAATTTATAATTTCAACGTAACGCATAAATTTGCCATATTAATAAAAAATCATCAAAATCCTAAATACTGTGAGAGAGAATAAAATGTCCCATTTTCCATAATATTCCAGAATCTTCTGAGAGACAACCCTACTCCATTTTTAATTTTAATCAATTGAAAGTCCGGTACATTATAAGCAATTTCATTGCGAAGGACCCTCGGGTCGGTCTAATCGCTATTATAGCTTGAATCGAACGATTTAACTGAAATATGGGGATATTGAGGATTTAATTGCTTGTAATATCTCAATTATTATAGCAATTAATTAGACGCTTTATGTAGGGAGCTTGCTTTTAAGTTTTTGGATTATGCAAAACATTTTAAATTATTTTGTTTTATAAAAAATCTATGCAGTGTCGGTCTAGTGACTTTAAGGTGCGACTTTCATCCCTGAGGTCGTAGGTTTGAGCCCGAGCTGGCCACCAATGAACCTTATTTCTATGTCCGCGTTTTGATTGCATTTAACATTAACTCGAACAGTGAAGGAAAATATCGTGAGGAAACTTGGCTTACCTTAGACACAAAAAGTCGACGGCGTGTGTCAGGCACAGAAGGCTGATCACCTTGCCTATTAGATTATTTTATGAAAACCTATGACTGATGGAGAAATCAAGAAAATTAAGAAATTTTGTAATCAACATTATTAAAATAATCAAATTTCTATGTAATTCCTAAACCAAGCCATTTGTTTAACATTTAATATTTACACAAGCATCTTTGACTGAAAATTCAAATTTCGAATCGAAATTAAAATCCTTAACTGTTCAACATAATTCAAAGGAAACCTAAGCCTTACAGCAAAATAAATATACAAAGTAATCACTTTAGAGTTCTTGCATAAATTTGACGTAAATTAAATGAAGATAAGCCGGGTGAACGGACTAGGTGTCTCGGAGACAATCCAGTGGACTCAGACAAATGAAACCTAGGCCGCCCCCTTGAGCACACTTTAGTTGATAGTGATGTGACTAAATATCGATAAAAACGTACCATTTTAAACATAAACATAAATAGTTGTCTTTTTTATCGAGAATAATAATTTTGTTTACCTATTCCTAGTTAACCTGTTTGGATTATTAACATAATTTAAAAGGTCATTTGTTACAACAAATGACTTTTTAGATATATTTGTTCAACTTTTTGGTTTACTAATATATACCTTTCGTACGTACATAATCATAGCAAAATATAGTTCTGAGAAAAGGTTTTCAGAACTTTTTTATTAAATAAATCAACAATTTATTTACTTCATAATATATTTTGGCATGAGTTGGCGTATTCTGTCCAACTGCTAGTCAAATATTTCACGAGATCATGTGACCTTGACGTTACAATCACTGTAATAAAAATAAGTTTCTATCTGTTGAAAATTTAACAATATTACAATTTATACATACCTACGCTAATTCTCACACAGGAACACCGTGTGTTGACCTCCTCTTCTACATGTTAATAACCGTTTATTTATACGCAAAGAAACCTTAAAAAGGTAATTTGAATTTCAACAAACATTAAAAATTCGTTTAAGAGCTCCAATTTATTAATCACTGTGTGTGCACTTTGTCTAGATTGGATATGTCCATATTATGAGCCAAGAAACAAATTTCCGGTGCACAATTACGGCATGAATGCTTTTTGGATTGGCTAATCACTAAACAAAATAAGTTACCTAAAGTTGTATATTTCAGATTACATTTTTATAACTAACAGACTTCACGTCAATTTAAATGTAAATAATAGTACTTTAATGACAATTATTGTGAAGTACAATTATAGCTGCAATCTGTAGTCTCCAGACTTCTATTTATGCAAACAGTGTTAACATAGACTCGCCATTAAAACTTTTCAACGGCTTGCAATTAGTAGCTACGAATTAATAATGAAGCTTAAAAACAGTCTGAGGAAATGTAGCAAATAGTCTTAAGCAAGAATACTCTTATGAGACAGAGATTTGGGTTAAGGTCTTAGTTACAATGTGATGTCATTAACGCAATTTAACTAATTTAATACAGCTTTAGTAAATGTAGCAACGCCAATAATCTTCGGCTACAAGTCAGTAGGAGGCCGTTCAACGTAATAATTACGTAATCGTAAGATTTACTGCAATTTATCCCCCCCCCCCCCTCCTCTTATCAGCAAAAGTAAGCAAAGCTCTCAAAAATAATACATGTCATATTGAAGAAGAGTCAAAAAAAAGTAAAAAATTACTGTTGACGTAATCACCAAATAAGAAAATCAAAGACCACCCCCCCCCCCCCTTCCCTATAGTACTTACGTAATACTTTAACAGCCCCTAGGATGACGTTTTAAGAAGGTAAAGGATATATGTATGCAACTTCTAGAGTACTGGGGCCCTCGGGCCAGTCAGTGATAAGACTGGTCGAGGATCCTCCATTTAGGTCGGAGGAAGAGCAGAACCGTCCTTCTTCCACGTTAATAATAGTATACGGAGAGTGATATGAAATTGTGCAAATTATTGCAAGGGTTATGTTCATGTTAACCTTCTCCGCGTACGAAGACGATATAGTGCTTATACACTATTCGGTAGCTCTCATTCTCTGATGATCTGTCCATAACGACCGGAGTATCACAATATCAGCGTAGCACCACCAAACCAGGCACCGCCAGTTTCCTAACTCAAAAATTTGTAAAATCATAATAGCATTATTTATTTGAAATTTTGATAGATGTTGTATTTGTAAGACGGGAATTTTTTAAAATAATGTATATTAATAATGTATTTGTAGTTTACATTTCCCTTAAGTATGATTAATCTAAAGCTCATGAGAGATGTTTTTATTCATACATTCAAATGCATTAACACACATCCCAGCACTATTGAGCACAATGCACTGAGGCGTACCGTACACAACTTCATATAAGTAAGGCTATATTAGGTAAGTCTCATTTTGTTACGAAGTTTTATATCGAATAACTAAGTTGTCTCAATTTATGGGAATGTATTTTCTTTTACCTGTTTTGTTTTGGTTTATACGTAGATTATGAAAGGCTGGTATGAAATAGGCGCCATGTAGGTATCTAATAACTGTTAACCTTTTTTTTTAATGCGCGATTTGAATATTTATTTCATAAATAGGAACGTTTCTATATACATAAAAAACAACAACTGTCTTCAATCATGCAAATTAATTGTTCTCCTTTCGTTTGTTTTTTTAACAAAACAATAATTGCCCAGACGTTTTACAATTCAATAATTAATCAATTATACATATATTATGATTATATGTCATTACATACATTTTTAGGCCACTGGATCGAACATACTTTTCCTAATAAAAATTAAGTCTATCTTATAGTTATATCATTGGAAATGTTCAAAAAAAAGTAAAGCACAAAGCTTCATCAACGAATTATTATTCGCTTAAATAGAATAAATTCGTATACATTAGACGAGATTTTTCATTAAAACACGTTCTTTCAGAGCGTAATCGGTCATTAATTTTCTCCAAAATATCAATTTTCATTGTTCGAAGAGATTTGTGTAATTAAATAATACAATAGAGCAATTTGAATATTTCTTTTCATTCTTATAATATTGATTATATTCTATGTTATTGTTATATATGTTTAGTAATAGCCTCTAATAGTTGATGGGATAGATGCCTTTCTGCTTATGCTTTGTTAATTCTTACTAATCCAAAACAATGATTATTACTTCACTTTGGTCCTAGGTTGATATTGTTTTTATTTTAGTGTAGTTTCAACTAACGGTACAATGAATTCCTCCATTTAATTGTCTATATTTATTCATATTCTATGAATTACGTTATCTTTAAAATTACGTGAACGTTTTGTTAACCGAGAGGGGAAATCTGAAGCACATTGCAAACATACGGAGCTCACATTCGGTCTGCAAGTACTTTCAAGATGCTTTCTTAACGAGGATTTGATACACAGACCTCTAAAATAGAACATTTCTACTATCGATGCTTTAAGATATGTAGCGTAGATTTGTATTGTGATACTAAAAATATAAATATGGTATTTATCTTTGTGTAAATTCAGAAAAGCTACAACTCTTGGTCTTGACTTCAGACTTTTTTTTATAATAGGCAAGTAGGGATCAGCGATCTGGGCCTGATATGGTTTCCTAACGATATTTTCCTTCACCGTACGAACGAGTGTTGCACACATAATCAGAAAGTCCATTGGTATACGGCTGGGGTTTGAACTTACGACCTCTGGAATGAGAGCCCGCACGCTGTACCCACTAGGCTAACACTTCTCAGAATATTAGAAATTATTAAAAAAAAAAAATATTGGTTGTTTGTAAAGTAGGTTTACGATCGAGATGTTTACGTGATAACGTCTTATTGGTGATATAAGTTTTTGGGAAGTAAGGAATTAATGAAAATAACAATTTTTTCAAATTTTAAATTACATCTATCGTTTTATTCACACTTTTGATGATAAATTTCGGGTGTAAAATGACTTATTCGACTATGATATACATTTTTCTTCATACATTCACGGAATGACTGGCAGCGCTCGAGATGAGACGGGAGATCGGTCCGTCTCTCTCTCGTTATACCTGCGATCGCGCTCGTGAGGTTTTGGTGTGACACAAGTTTCTGAACATGTCACCCGACTAAAACGATTTTAAAGACGTTATCACGTCAATATTTAACTTACACACTATTATCAACAATAATAATAATAATATATGTTACTGTTTCAGGTAAAATTTGTTATCAAAACACAGATAAAGTACCCATGAATATGACGAATTGATAGTAACATATACTTATTTTAAATGTATAATAAAATTATGGCATATGTCTGAATATTGGACAATACATTCCAAAGTCTAGACTCTTTTATTTATAACCAAATCTCGATCCAAAATCGGTCCATAAATATAAAAGTTTTGCGGACAGATACAGAAATATTCACGTCAAATTGCTCCTCGCATTTTCAAACCAAAAAGTTAAATACCAATCAGTTCTTACTCAAATACCAAGTACTAGATGCACTATTACATAATTTCATCGATTTATTTCAAAGTCTTTCATTTAACATCGTTAAAACTTTTAATAGCCAATAACGAACGGAAGTGGCTAATTCAAATGATTTATTAAAACTTAATTTCAAACCAACTTGGCTCGAATAATATAAATGCGATAGTGAGACTTCTCCTTTGTAATGTTTAGATAATGTTGAATAATATGCGTTTTTTTTTTCTTTGCTTTTTTTAAATGTGGAGTTCGCTTCACGGAAGAAAAACATTACTCCGTGCTGGTAGGTAGGTACCTACAAAGTACGTAGAAGTTGTCTAAAATTACCACGCTGATATGATCTTCAATTCCAATTCAAAATTCAAAAATCATTTAATCATATAGGTAACGCATTGTACACTTATGACTTGTCAGTAAAGAAATACACATTAATGCTTCTAATTTTACATTTAGTGCCAGTTCTCAAATCAAGGGCGTAGAACGGAAGACAAGAACTGGCAATAAACTCTCCGCCACTCTTTTTAATCGCCATGTTTTTTTTTTTACACAACGTTTGTAAGGAGCTGCAACCATTACACCATGTTCCACATGACATCTTAAGTAATTAATAATATTAACATAAATGTGTATTTTAAGTAAATATGTATCGATGTAATTGCATTTTGATAATAACTTTAGGGGACTTGAAATTTAGTATATGTGCAAGTGCTAAGTGTATAACTGAGTCATACTTTTGTAAATAATGAGTCAATCAAATGGCCTCAGCCAATTACAGCTATATACAAACCATTATAGAGGTGGCTGTTAAGAAGTTTTTTGTGCCTTTAAATTCTAATTTTTATAAATGTGTGAATACTTTTTAATCTGCCGAATACCATACGTTTTTTTGCGTCATCGCCAACTTGAATGCTATAACTGAAACAAATTGTAATTCACTCGTGAAACCAAAATAACACATTGCTTTGACACTTGCCACGTCAAAGGGTGGCCGAGGTCGGGTTAATGGCTGAACTCGTCATTTTAAAACTTCAAAAATTTTGCAAATACGAATGCATATTTCATACTATTTCTAAACAAAAATACTTTAGAACATGTACAACATTGTACTGTTAAATTTAATATTCACCTAAAAATCTTCATCGTAGCTTAAAGCTCCTCTCTTAGTTTGCTTTGCAACACTGTTTAATATCTGGAGTGTTCTAAGTTTGAGTTTTGGGAATAGAAATCTTTTTATTTATAACACACACACCTACTTGTATTATAATTCAGTAAAAGAATAGGCGCTTCTTAAACGTTGGCGCCTGGTAGATAGTACCGGTGACCCCAGAGCTGGTGCTTTCCTGGCTCAACGAATAAGTATCACAATACAGCGAGGAAATGCTACCAGCGTTAAAGGTACACTGCCACAGACAGGGACCAAACTTTTAAAATTTGTTTCAATTTTCTTTTTAATTATTTTTATTATTACATTGTAGGTTAGGAAAATTGTAAATACAAATTATACGAATGAAGCATGATTAAATTATATAATTCAGTAAAACAACCCAAAAATGGACCTTTAAATCGCTAATCCAATTTTATCCTTAAATCAAACCGGTAGTCAGAGCATAATCCATTATTTAAAAAAAATAAGCAGAAAATTATTCAAGTTACAACAGCTTACAGAATGTTTATTTATTCACTGACAAAAGTGTGCGCAGAAAATGAGGTTTCTTTGTAAAGATTTAAAATTGTCAGTGTCGTTATACTAATTGGTTCGGTCTTGGGGAAAACATACGGCATATATAAACACCTGTAGGGAATCTTTTTATAAATTCCATTAACACGTAGGCAGGGAATATACATTTGTGCTTGGTAAATAGCAGTTGCAACAAAGTTTTGTCTACATCATTGGTATTCCGTCAAATATATTAATACTAAAAACGATAGGTGTTCGCATAAACGAGTCGCGTGATTTTTATACATCAAAGTAGGGTTATAAATTTATTATTAAAAATATTAAACTAAACGTTTGAGAACAAAAATGAATGATTTAAAAAAAATCTATTTTAATTATAAAATATTATATACAGCGCCATCTATTGACCCGAGTTAATTATCACTGTAACTAGACGTATATTTTACCGGCTTTACTTAAAATATCTGAAAGTTATTGAATAAATCAGATAAATAGAGATCTCTGTTGTAAACAATATATAAATATATCAGAAATAACTAATTAAAATGCATTGTTGCATGCGCAAAAGCATGGTATTGATAGTTTGCTCTCACCAAGTTGCGCGCGCGATTTGCTTAAAGTGCGCAAAAATAGAAGTGTCACCATTTTGAGAGTTGCGTAGGCACAGATGATTTTGGAATGTCAATAGAAAATCTAACAATCAAAGAATAAAAGCAATAGACATCACAATATAATGATAATAATTGTTTGCGTATTGCAAACAAGTGTTTATTAATTAAGAAACGGTATTTCTTTTATATATGGACGTAGTTATGTTATATTATGTGAGTCTTAAAATATATGATTTACAATTACCTATATCATAGAACGTTAGTGCAGCCAAAAATAACTCAATTTATGGATGAGCAATATAGGTAAATATTTGCAGAATATCAATTGAATTGTTTCATTTATAGGGAGTGACTGACCCGTGTTTTTAAATTTAAGTTATTCACATTCAGAAATAAAATATCTGTAAAAGTACCTCGGGGCAGACTTTAAACTAACCAATTATTAACGTTACTGATATTTATTAAAGATAAATAGTGTACAGAGTGGTCGTTCGTTTGTTTTAGCCTGTTGACGTCCACTTCTGGATATAGGCCTCTCCCTTAAATTTCCAGTACAGCCGGTTCCCCGCGCTTTGCATACAACGCTTTCCCTCCACCCTCACCAGATCATCTGTCCACCTTATGGGAGGACGTCCAACGATGGCCATATAATGGCTCGATAAAAGAGTAGTCAAAAGTAGGTCTGTGCCTGCATCTCAATATATTCTTAAATTTTATACATAATGAAAGCTTAGAAGTCATGCCTGTAAAATAACTAACTCATACTCGATAGTAAACGCGCCCCTTGTGCCACTAGACAATACAAAATACAATTATAGAACGAATCATATAAAGTATTTTACAAAAACGTAAAGGTATGTTAATCTGTAGAAACGTATATGATATTAAGCTTGACAACTGCACTTTAATTCCATAAGCCGATTAACCTAAGGTCAATTCTATATTTAAACACAACTGCAGCTATTTCAAAGAAACTCATTCAATCTAATGGAAGTTCGCGTGAACATGTGAACTTTACAACGTAATGTCGATATTATCGTAACAGGTTTTACCCAATGGAAACTCGGAAATCTTATAAAAACGAACCCCCTTATAAAACCTAAATCAATATAAGTGCATTTGCTAAAGTACTCTTTCGTCTCTTTCTGTCTTTACGCTGAAAGATTACTTCAGTTAAGACTTTTTAAAAATGAGGAGGTAAGAAAAGTTCAATGATTTAATATTTTTAGATTTTTCAATATTGAAGAATTAGGAACTACAGAAAAATCTAGTAATTACTTTTGTCACGGCCCTACTCAGTGCAGTACATTTTTTTTAATATGCAGGGGGCATAGTAGCCTATCAAGCACGCGATCAGGCAAATCTGTTGCCGAGAAGCTAGGGGAGCGTCAAATCTCCCATTTTCTAAAAAGCGACTTTATTTGCTTAAACTTGGGTCTGCGTGTGGGCTTGGCGTCTCCCCCGGGCACGGGTGAGAACTACTCCGGAAATATCCTCATCATTTTTATTCCTCGTGCAAGGACATTTAATTCCCGAATAGATAAATAATTTCATAAATAATAAAAAATATTGTCTAAAGATCGAGCAACTCAGCTACAAAGTTTGCAATTAACTATTATTTACTTCCGATTAGATAGTAAACTGATTTAAATATTTACTAAACGGCATTTATAACAATTAACTCTTTATACGATAGTAATTCTTAAGACGCGAGTTATGTAACCTAACATTACTTAGGTTACAAATATATATTATTTATATATTATTTATGATATTTTAAATATTACTAGATTTTAGTTAATATTTTAAAGCGTAAACAAAATGTAAACAATCATCGCACACTTGAAGCCAATATGAGGCCTGTAGTTTTTACCACACTCTTAAATTGTAATTTAACATTCTCGTTTCCGATGATGTCCAATAACTAAGCGTTACTTGGATTTACGAACTATCAAGCAGTCAAGTTAGTTTTTTTAGGGTCGTAATGTCATATAAAAAAAATAAACACTTAACTTTTGCGCCAGTATAACTAAACATATCCATACAACAACCACCACCGAACTTAATTCGCGGTATTAGAATAAATTTAGACTTATAGTAATTTCGCATAGAAAACGATTATATTCTTAGTTCGATACAGAACCTCAATTTCCAGATCAAAAACCAATTATCAAGTGTTTAAAGCATTAACTAATTTGCTAAAAATATATTTTCTGTTCGGCGTAAAACATGTAAGATTATTTAAATGTAGTGTGACTCACAATCACATTAGGTTTGCAAAACCCGTCAGAGTTGTTAACGACATGCAAAAGGTCGGTCTGGAAAATTCTACGCATATGAATGCCTGTATGTTGTTTAAATTATAGATTGAAGCAAATTCGTATAAAAATAATAAAGAATTTAACTAAATATTAATTATTATAACTGTTTCACTTAGCGAGGAAATGATGCCAGCATTAAATGTGCACTATCTCAGATTATTTATTATGATTTACTCAGTGTGTCATTATCGTCGGTAATATTACAGTTAAAAATATTGTGTTACCCATGCATTGAAATGAGTCATAAATGTCCTGCATTTTTACGAAATGCTAATTCGTACTTAATACTTATAAAATATCTGCTTAAATTTAATCAAAAACCACATTAGAACATCTTTGGTACCACTATCGAATAAAATTAATGGAACATTTAATAAAACTTATACAAAAATAATTTTTTAAAAGTAACAAATAAATATTAAATGCTAAATTAATAAATAAATAAGTAACCTTAACATATATTAACTAAAATATATTATTAAAAGGAGTCCCTTTAGGCAAGGTTCCGAAGACACGTTCCCCCTTTGAATAGCTAGCTGCCAGATCTTTGGTCTCCTGTGATGTCGACTAACCTTTTTGGTATTTCTTTAAAAAGCCTTAAAGCGACTATATTATTGACATATAATATTTGTGACGGGTAGCATATTCGTAAGTAAGACAATAGACATGTCATCAATATAAAGACTTACTGTAAAAATTAAATCACTATCTTAAATGTTGTCTCATCTAAGTTAATATTACAACTACGATCATTTTCTTTCTTTGACGTTGAAAATGTACTTAGAAGCTCTCAATTCAGACTTACTTGTTAATTTGTATAGAATCTTGGAAGACTTAAGTCGAACAAGTTTGTTTGTAGATTTAAATGTAAGTCTTGGCAAGAAATTTAACTTATAGTTATACGCTCCGTAATTACTAAAAGACGATTGTATGTCTGTTTAAATTTAATCTCTTAGAGTTCCTCCTTCCAGCCATCCATTGGCTTATATACTTGGGTACAACTTGTTGTTTTTAAGTGGAAATAAATACAATAAATTATTAAACAAACCACTCATCTACCTCATCATCTATCTAGATTTATTAATCACATACAGCGCAAAGGTTCGATTTGGTTTGAATCTTACTTTAAAATGATAAATGAAATAGAAGCCTAAAAAAATAATAAACAGAAATATCACTTGATCCATTTGGGGTAGCTGCCTTTAAGCCCATCAAAAAATCTATCCATTAAAAGCTTATACCCCTTTCCATATACAGCAAAGTATTTTAGTTCCATTTTTGAACTAAGTTTCAACAAAAACAGGAAATTTAATTGGGGAATTTCCTAGAACATTCCCCTAATTTAGGGCCATAAAAGGGGCCTAGAAAATTACGTTTGTCGCAAACAATATAAACCGGACAAGAAGGTAATTACTCTATGATCGATAAGCTTTCGGCGCCAGTGAGTCGAGCTTACCATAATAGAAATCTATTTCTTTTGACGCAATATTGCAATAATTGTTATAGAATTTTAATAATAAAAATTGTATTTAGATGATTTTAGTTGTAATTACAGTGACATAACCGCATAAATTCTTCCCCCATTGGGTTGCTCTAAGGAGTTTGGAGATTTTTTTTTCAGATAGTTCCAAATTTGAGCTATACTTTGTTTGAACAATAAAACAATACTTCAATGCATAAACATAAACTCACTACTCTATTTAATCTACTATATTTTATCATTTTATCGTATAACAAAAATAAACATCATTAAATTATTATATTTTACCAACATTCATAAGTACATTATGTAACTAAAGGAATAAATGATATTTTGATTTGAATCAATAGCTATTAAAGGCTTAAAGTAGGATTACTCAGGCTTTCTTTAATGCTCTGCCGAAGATTGTATAGAGAGATTTATACTGTTAAAAAATAAGCAGTTCTAATCCCAAATTTCACTTTTAATAACCATCGACCATGGAGGTCGAATATTAAAAAGTTTTTAAGAATAACGAAATAAAACAGCAAAGGGCCTAATAGCCTAGCGGTCTTATTAAGTGGCAGGTAGGTGAGGGGTACCCGGTTCGATTCCCGGTTCGAGTGCAAGTTGTAATTTAATTTAAATTTGTTCTCGGCCTTTGGGAGGGCTGTGCGGTACCGGGCGAGTGCTTAAACCGTACATGGAGGGCACGGTCGTATTTCTAAGGCAAGCAGTGAGTGTGCTACCTAAGAAAGGAGACTGTGAAGGTTTAGAACGTAGCAATACGTTCTAGGCCGAGGATGGCAATTACAAGTGCGAATTATAAAAAATCTTATAATTGACGCTGGCTAATGCACAAACCGTGCCAGAGCCATAAAAAAAAACAGTATCTAACAAAATCTAAAACAAACATAAGCTTTGATATAATGTTGAATGTATTAACATATTGAACACACGCTATTTCATTATAAAAAATGTACGTCTAATATTCTTTTAACGACTTTAGAAAGGGTTTCATCGTTAAGAAATATTACTCTAATTTTCTAAATCGTAAAAATTTATTATTCCCTCCCGGTTATGGAAAAGGTTTTCTGATAATCGCGATGGGACTGACGTTATCTAATATATAAAATTCTCGTGTCACAGTTTTCGTTGCCATACTCCTCCGAAACGGCTTGACCGATTTTGATGAAATTTTTTGTGCTTATCCGGTATCTATGAGAATCGGCCAACATCTATTTTTCATCCCCCTAAATGTTAGGGGTAGTCCACCCCTAAATTTTTTATTTTATTTTTTAGACAAAATTTTTAATTTCTATTTTTTTATGATACAGCATTAAAAATACATACAATCCCTAACTTTCACCCCTCTACAATCAACCCCTATTTTTTATTATAAATGATATACATGGCGAAACGACGTTTGCCGGATCAGCTAGTACTTATTTAAAAACTTCGTCAAATTAAGAAAGACAACGTATTTTTTATTCACTCACTACGTATCACAATAGTTTAGTCAACCAAATCAATTAAAAAATCAGATAAAACAAAGAAATTCTTGCTTTCCTTACCTACGCAAAGTTTAATAACCTAAATATTAATTAGTTAATACATTACAAAACATTTTCAAGACAAACTAGCACAATATTGTTCATAGGTCAATACGTATGTTTGAGTGTTTGAGATGCATTAGCTCCGGGATACTAAAGCACTGTGCAAACAAACTAATTTCACGTAGTAATTACTTCGTTAATATGCAAATAATTAAAATAATACACCTCTAGCTTCTACCGGAAGCTTCATTACCATGCGAGAAAAATTTCTATCCTCAAAGGCCTGTTACACACCGATTAAAATGAGACACGGGGAGGTCATTAAAATGACGTTGTATAAAATGTTACAAAGTCAAAATGAAAAAAAAATACCAACATGTAAATCGCGACATTAAAAACGTTTCTACCATTAAAAAGAAGTGGATGAAAGCTATTAAATCAATATTTTTTTAGAAAAAGAGTTACAAAAAAGCCCGTATTTTACTAATCTCCAGGTCAAAGGATAATATTCAGAGTCGAGTCACAATAGCCCTTGTCACTAACGTATGTCAAAAATGCATTTTGACATGGAATTTGACAAACGATTTTGTTCGCGCTAAGTCTCAAGACTAAGTCTAAAGGCCGATTTACATTATCTTAGTGTTTAGGAGTGTGCTTTAGGATAGTACTTTAGTTGAAACATGTAAACGCTACTTGCTTTAGTAAACGCTACACTAAAGAACTTGCCTTTCAAGTTGTACTAAAGCACTCTCCTAAACACTAAGATAATGTAAATCGGCCTTAACCCTTAAACTGAATTAAATCTTAAAAACAAAACCAAACCATGAATCAATACTTTATGTTTTAGCTATGTCTGATTTTAATAACACTTATACATACTCAAACAATATTACAATTATATATGTATGATAATAATGATTAATGGTAGCGATAGATAAATAGGTAAACGCTTGATTTCATCAATAACATAAGGCTGTAGTGACATTAAATTGTGATTAATATATGTTTTTTTACTGTGTTACCGTTTCCACGCGAACGAAGCTAGTCGTATACAAAATGTTATGACAACTTGCGTCTTCGTATAAACCGCCAATAAACATGAAATATTCTTTAATATTTTGTTCTTTTCACTTGTGTTTCGTCACAAATAAATGTGACAAAATAACTCTCTCTCTCTCTCTAACTTGTGGCTTATAGTATCCCTATGAATGAGACGATTAACTAAAATAATCTTCTAATTAATTTTGTATCCGTAACATTTGAATTACGAATGTCAAATCGATTTTCTGTTGATGTACTTAAACATAGAAACACGAAATTTAGGGTCTGTTTCACAATCTATGGATATAGTGCCAAATAGCTATGCAACACAAATTATTTGGAAGATAAATTGTGCTATTTGACATTTCATCGGACTCATAACTTATGATGGACTTTATGTGACGAATAGCGCTATTTGATAGTCGTGAAACGCAACAATAGTGTTTATCCTACCAATAAGTAATAAATAGCTAACTTATATAGAACTTATCCGTACATTGTGAAACAGACCCTTAAAATAGTTTGCAGGTATATATACGAGAGCAATATATAAGTTATTGATCAAATTATTATATTTAAATATTAAAACACAAAACAAACAAACAGGACAGGCACCTCTGCTGTTAAGTAACACAACAGGCCACAGATAGTCACAGTCAGTCACACTACACGCGAATGCGTTGCCGGCATTTAATATCATTAATCTTGTCAAATTCCGTATCTGCTTCACCTCATCACTCAATCTACTCTAATCGACAAATCCTAATCGTTAAGATAAAATTCCTCTCTAAATTGTAAAATAGTAATTCCGTTAAACTTTGCCCGGCAATTTGTAACCATTAGATCTGCGTTGTTAACCCCCCACTAAGGGGGTCTCGGTAAATAGAATCAGCCTGAAAGCCATTGAAGGGTTACTCTTGTTCGTATTGATTGCACGTATATGGGCTGAATTGGTTGCTTATCTCTTATAATTTTCGCGTCAACGCGCACGGAAATTTTGTACGTTCTAATACCAAGGGTCAAAACTAGTCCGTTGCACAGATCCTCTTTAACAATGACGTGGCGCTTACTGTTACAATTATTCATATTTTTATTTTATTTACTACTAGCTGGCATGGCGAACATCGTACCGCCTAGCAGTCGATTCTTTATTTTTTTTTAATACTTATTCTGCTATTCGGGACACTGGTCTAGCTAGTAAGATAAAAAAAAGAAAGTTGATAATACAACAAATACATTATGCCAAAAAATAAAAATTTACCTTTCCGGCACCCCTCCACTTGAACTTTATTATATGGTATTAAAGTTCAAATTGCCTTTAAATATTATTACGAATATTTTGTATGGGAATATAGAAAAGTGTTGTTTTTAGACTTTATCACTAAATTTTTTTTATTTTTTTCTCTCCGTAAGAACCATCCTCGTACTTCAAGGAATATTATAAAAAAAGAATCAGACAAATCGGTCAAGCCGTTTTCATGTTATGTCGTGAGATAGATATACTTTTACACAAGACTTCATTACTTACACTGCTAACTTTTAAAAAAAAAAATTTCTACTAAGTATTATTATTTTTCTTTTTTTGCGACTGAGGCGCAGCTAGTTTGCTGCGGTCTCAGAATGACCAGCGCTGTGGAACAGTCTGATCCTCAGCATAATGATGAGCCAGGGCCAATTACAACCACAACACACACGCATTACACACTTAAAACGTACCTTGTTCTTTAAAAGAAAAAAAAATTGTTGACTTTCATTCTTTTTCTTTTTTTGATTATTGATATTTTGTGTGTTTCTGCTTTGTTAGTAATAAATGTTATGTCTATGTGTACTGAATGCTTTCTCCGACACTATCGCAGGATCAGTTCACAGTTATTCTATATCTTATGTATTTAAGATTATATATTTATTTATGTTTTTTTTTGTTTTCGACATTATTATATCGTTTTAGTTTAAGTATAGTGTGTGTATGATTTGTGGATAAATAAATGTAACATAAAGAGGAGAGCGAATCCAGCTCTTATAAGTTTGTGGTCACTCGTACTCAAGTGCGAGGTATGCACGTAATTGACAATTGACAAAGTCACTTAATGTTTGCCTATTGCAGACATTTACACAGAGTATAACTCAACTGGATGGGTCTTAATAATGGCGAAACAAGATTTGCGCTGTCCACGAACCACGTCTGATGCGTGTAGTCATCTAGTGCTGTACAACTTTGGAACAATATTTTTATTCCTTGCGTGTTTTCCCATCATTAAGTATCAATTGTGATCTAAATACAAAAGTACGACAAAGAAAAGTAATTCTATTTTCAAAATGTATCGAAGCGCGTAATAAAGACATGTGAATTGAAAAAAAGCATTAACATAGATACAGGGTAGGGCTGTGTCTTAATCTTTCAGAATCTCTTCAAAAATTGTCGGTTTATTACTAGATTTAATATATAAATTGGCGTCATTTATTAATAAATTACTGTAATTTTATCAATTCCTTTCAGCTCAGTATTAAAGTCATTAACTGTTTGCATAGATTTATGTGTTATTGTTAGATTTTATATTTTTTTCTTTAAACATTAAGCTATATAAATTCTTATTACTATTTAGTTACGACTACCCGTGACTGTTAAGATAGAGAGAGAGATAGTAATGTTTACTGTTAAGCACAGATAAACGTTTATTTTTCATCTAAATGTAAATGCTTAAACAAAAGACTTACTAACATAAAAAAACTTGTAAGTATAAACGAAGTGGCAAGCAATAGTAAATTAATCGTAACAGTTTTCCTCTATTTAAAAAAATCGGTTGTCTGTAAAGTCGGTTTACTGACGATAGTTGAACGTGACAACGTCATAAAAAAATATTGATGGGATGGTCGCATTTAAAAAAAAAATTTATTTGTTTGATAGGTATTTTGTATGGATATAGAGAAAGAGGTAAATGGAAATCACAATTGAATTGATCAAGTTACATTTATTTGTACGCATAAATACAATTATGTAAATTTTAAATGGAACGCCTCAGAGCGAGGTAACGCCGCATGCGTCATGTTTTTTCGTGCGTGCAGCCGGCTCGAATTATAAGACGTTGTCACGTCAAAAACTGAGTATTTCGATAAACATACACATTTAGCAAATATTATTATTCCAAAGCCGGCAACCCTATCATGACCCGTATATTTGGCATATCGGGAACTCTCGGGGAAAGTCAGGGGCAAATGAATTGGTCGGTAACGGCTCGGAGGCACGCGAGCGGTATGACATTGAACTGACACAATCGTCGGACTATTATCTGACTCAGCGTTTTAGGGTTAACTTAATTTGACCTAATGATGGTGAACGCCATTCCCTTATTACGTGCAGATTTTATTGAGAAATTCAAAGAACCATCCACTCATAGTAATTACGTAAAGTACAAGGGAAACGTTTATGCGTTGGTGGTGTTAACATATTTGAAAGTCCTAACAAAAGTCATTTAGATAAATTAAACCGGCCCATTGATGAGTGTAGTAACTACTTAATAGATTTTGATGAAACTTATACAGAGCCCTTGGTTGATATATACCTGATACCTAATTGAATGAAAAAAATTGTCGACAAAATTATAAAATTTAGCAATCGCTTGATAACCTATGTACTATGTAGATCACCATACTCAAATATTATTCAATTCCAATAATATCAATATCAAAATGATAATCTTCTTTTTTATGGTCAGTTAAAAATATACCCAATAACATTGTAATCCCAACAGTATCTTACAAATATAAACATATTCAAATAATATTTAAAAAAAAAACTCTCTAAAAACACTGTTATGTTAAATTTATTAATTCAAACACGGTAATCATGCAGGACGCAAAACCTTAAAATAATTTAATAGTTTCAATAATAAATCATTCAAAACCCGAGTTAACTGAAGTCTATTTTAATATATATATAATTTATTTATTAATAAATTTATATGTAATATCGCAATGTTGTTCAGAAGCGTCCATAATTAACTTTGATCCATATATGTTATGCACCATAGGAATAATATTAAGACCCTATTAGTAAATTCCATTTCATACAAAGACCTCCAAGGGGAATAATAATATAAGTGCTGGTTATTCGTAAGGTATTTTACCGACTGGTAAAACATTTTTTCAACTATTCTAGAGAGTTTAGAGGATGCGTTGTAGCAAAAGAATTACAAAAAATGAGAACCGTCACATAATTTAAGACTGAAACGATCAAGTCAGCCAAACTAGTCTCAAAGACTTTCTTTTGCGGAGTCCCAAAAGTCTATCGTCAACACGACAAAATGAGACACGTAACTCAAGCGCAGATACATTTGCAAATTAGCTTAGACTTAAATTACTTATTAGTCTTAAGTTAGGCAAGATCGCAATGTTCCACGAGATCTCAGTGAAGACGCAATGTATTTCAAAAAATGGAGAGTCTAAAACAGCGTAAAGGCGTTTCTGCCTTGATTTTTAATTTTTAATATTTGTAACTACCATGTTGTCTTGTTATAACGCATGCTAGATAAAAGAGACTTCCCAGACAGAACGCATGATTGATAAGAGAGACAGAGAAGGTTCCAAGCGCTTTGTGAAAAACACTTAGACAACAACTCTAAGTTGTAAGAGTTGATGGGACATTTAAAAAAATATATATTAGATTTATAAAGATTTCTCGTTAAAGCTTAGAACAAATCTATTCAGTATAATATAATGTCTATAGAACCTTTGTGGGAAAGTCTGGTAATCGGTTTTGGGGACCGTGCCTTTGTAATCGAATAGGTGTCAATTCCAACCTGATCACATAATAGACTTTGTTATATTTGAATACCTTTGGGTAATAATGCCAATATTGGAGAGATGTTTAGTTTAGACTTTATAATCTTGACTGTTTGAATATTTACGAACGTATTGTTTTGTACATATATGACACAATATGTCTAATAGTTTGATTTTTTATTTATTATCCGTTGCCATTATATTTTCTTTTTCTTTAAAGACAATTCACACCAATTGACCTAGTCCCATGCTAAGCTGGTGAAGCTTGTGTTATGGGTAGGCAACGGATTCACATACATATTATAGATAGATAGACATATTTAAACACCCAAGACCTAAGCACAACACCAAATGCTCATCACATCGATGTTCGTCTCAGCCGGGGATCGAACCCGGGACCCATGGATTCGCAGTCAGTACTAACCACTAGACCAATGAGTCTCAAACATATTCCGTGACAAACATTAGTCTCCGGTGACCAGAATTATTTAATTGAGTCTGCGCTTCGACAGTATTGGGTGACATGCCCTGAATATAATTCTTGCAGTTTGAGGATTTATTTAATATTATTATTTAAATACTAAGTAAGAATTTCTATGCCAAAGGATGATACTGATGGGTAGACTTCTGCTAACCCAGTTCCAGTACAAATAATAAGAAATCGGAGGAATCTTTATATTATCTTCTATAATATAAAAATGAATCGCAAAATGTGTTGGTAAGCGCATAACTCAACAACGCCTGGACCAATTTGGCCAATTCTTTTTTATAATATTCCTTGAAGTACGAGGATGGTTCTTACAGAGAAAAAATATTAAAAAAATTGAGTGAAAAAGTCTAAAAACAACACTTTTCTATATTCCCATACAAAATATTCGTAATACTTTAAAGTCAATTTGAACTTTAATACCATAACATTATATATAAATTAACTACCTAACATTAATGGTTAATAGTTTAAAACCATTTAAAAAATATATCAAATGGAACAAAATATCTCTTTCGTTAACTTTATTCAACTTCTCTTTTGAGAATTCGGTTCTTACAAAGCGAGGAAGCTAAAAACGGAACTAAATCTTGAGAAAATATTCCCGACGTCATTCGTTCAGCAAAATAGCTTCGTGAAATTTTAATATCTTTGAAGATGTAGTTCAAATAAATAATATTTGATACCTTGTTGCAAAATGAAGCAATTATTTTTACTTTACCTTAAGTATTAATAAGCTTACAATAACTTTCCTTATGCTAATGTACCAACGCTTTAATAATACTTTGGCTATAATTGTCGCTACGCCCATGACCAAGTCTTACAGCAGATAGAATTCTAGCTTGTCACAGGTTCTTATCTAATCTGAGCATAGACTTGAAACGTCTTATCAAAGCTATTTCCTTTCTCAATTGCATGTTTCTTTATATTGAGGTAACTATTGCTGAAACTCGAAGAGAGCGTAGTTTCTAGCACGAGTTGGAACGGTTTGGCATCGAATTTTTGCTTTCCTTCGAAGCATTCATATCAAATAAATCCTCTTACTGCACTAACCAAGTTCTGAGCATATCTACCCAGTACCTCTGTAGAAACAGACCCAAGCGCCATGTTTGAAAATTTTGAAACAAGATCACTGCCGACCAAGCTGTACCACTGCTTGATTCATTGATATTATTTGGGTACTTCTTGGCTTGGCTGCATATTACCTCTAAAGGAGGTCATCATGTTCATTCTTTAGCGAAGTGACTAGGCTGCTTAAATAAAGATCTTATATTTTGACGTTGTTGTAGCCTAAATGGGAGAAGTGGCGTCACACTAAAAATAGCCCCTAATGCATGATATGTGCAATGAAGCAACACTGAGCGGACCAAAATACAGATTGTACTGTAACTTATTACGTTTTTACTCATTAAACGACAATACCCTTTGTTGGGATCATTGTTTAGTACTATAACAATGAATAATATGTTTGATAATTATGGTTATTAAAACACAAACACGTTACAGAAGTCATTGAATAATGAATGAAAAAATTGAGTTCATACTTCATTCATCATTGTAATGATCACAAAGCAGGCGGGACCACAGATTAGTAGAGAATAGAGATATACCACAGAGTAGACTAGAAATTGCGGACCTCACAGTAAAAATAACTACAGAAAGTCCGTGGCGAACGTCTTGGAATTCATGTTCTATATGTATTCTATTAAATGATTAATGAATTCATAAATTAGTTTTAGTAATCATGTTATAATATTTTTTTATATTGAGTGAATAAATTACGTCGTAATATTGTAGAAGTTCTTAATTCAAACAGTTTTATCAATTCAGTAAAATCTTATTTATTCTTTGAAACAACTATACACTATGTGTCAAATTAAAACTATAATTTTCTTCTCGTACCGTCTCTACTTTTCCTTTCATTTTCCTAAAAGATGACCTCTCTTTATTTTTCCTTGACAGCTTTCAATAGTTGTTATTATATATGTTTAATATTTATGCAATTCTATATCAACATGTTAATCTTAAAACAATTACATATAATGAATAACTCAATCATTTTAACTACCAAAAAGCGTTGGCACTGACAGTAATAAAATAATTACAATTTCGTATTTAATTAAAACTTTGAGGCGGAAACGGTCAGAAATATTAGTACAATGCAATGTTGACTAAAAGTTGCCCTAAGCTGTAATGAAGTAGGTCAAACGTTCAGTCACTTGACTAAATTAATTCTGCTCTCAATAGAGGGCGCTATTTCAACTTATTCATTATATTTTCTATACAAACCTGTTTTTTGTATTATAAATATCTGAATACAACATGCAAAATACAGATGACCTAATATGTACATTATTAGACTAGTCATAAAACAATATATTTTTGTCTACATCTGTAGGGGCACACAATCTTTATATGTAGGGGCAGCATTGGGGCGATTTAAAAAAAAATAAAAACTCAGAATTATTTTACACGTTTACGGGGATAGTGTTTGGCGATGTGCCAAGGGCTCCCGGCAAAATTAATTTAACGTAACACGCTCTTAGTGTAAGTGGCTGTAATGAAACTATTCTAAGTTTTTTACGTTTTAATTTGTCCAGAAGTTTCTGAGATACGCGAATATACTTCTTTTATTATGTATTTTTGAAATTATGGAATATTTAGCGTGTTGTGTATTAACTAAACTATACAACTGTATTGGTCTAGTGGCTTCAGCGTGCGACTCTCATACCTAGGGTCGTAGGTTCGATCCCCGGCCTTGCACAAATGGACTCTCTGACTATATGCGCATTTAATATTCGTTCGAAAGGTGAAGGAAAACACCGTGAGGTAACCATCACTTGCCTATTCGATTGACAAACGATCATGAAACAGATGCAGAAATCTTAGGCCCAGACCTACAAACGATGTTGCGTCACTGTATTATTATGTGTATTATTATATTACTATATATATTTTAGTTTTATACTTAAAACAAAGTAATTTCCTGCAGTTTTTACACTCTTTTCAAGTACGTAATGCATTATATGCGGTTTTTAATCGTGAACAATGCGAGAAGACTGCTTTTTGCCTGTATATGTTAATTGATTCTCTTCTACTGGGAAAGAATAGAAAAGTTGCGCAGCTTTTAAATTCTGAATATAGACACATCATAAGTATAAAAAAAGCTTAATCACTACTAACTATAAACAATGAATAAACGACTACATTTATTAAGGAGGTAATTATTAATACAATTTTTAATTTTTATTTCAAAATTTGTACGTTTATCAAAATTGATTTATATGGTTCGCATGTAAAATGTTAATAACTTGCATGCGTCTTATTCATAAATAAACTACCCTTTTCAATATGTCACAAACCCCAATAAAAATACACTCTGTAATATTACTTTATTTTTATTTCTATACTCACCCCTTTTGTTCAAAATGGGTCATTTTTTATACCTTACATGAGCTTTCATGTGTGAAAATAACTTTTTTATGTTTTAATAACTTTAATATTCATAATCAGTGTTTGAAGTGCCATGACCCTACTGCTATAGGGCATAGTAATTTTATACAACTCCTGTAATGATTATAGTGAACATAAGGCCGCCTTTTATGTAGATATTATTATATTCGATTCTGTTTAGAAAAATACATAAACTATAAATATATTTTTAAATAATTGTTTAATATATATATATATATATATATATATACTAGTGGACCCGACAGACGTTGTCCTGCATGATATTTCAAGCCATTAGTAAAGCAAAGTATGAAAGTACCGACTGCAGCGCCATCTGGCGGGCTGATTTGTGAATCTAAACCATTCCCAGATCCCCTTGAACACACACAAAAAATTTCATCAAAATCGGTCCAGTCGTTTGATAGAAGTTCAGTGACATACTCACTCACAGAAGAATTATATATATAAAGATATATGCTGTGTACTATACACAACTTGATTGTTTTTAAAATGTCTTTGGTAAAATTTGTGCCAGACTCGCTGCCAATTTTGTATGCCAAATATATGAAATGTCGCTACCCGCATAGTATGTAGAATAGATTAGGTTGATAACAAAAGTAAAGTTTTCGATTTGCCACTGACTTATCTCTGCTTTTGACTCTCAACTGGGCTGCAATGGAGAGTTCGGTAGACCGATGATGAGTTGGTAGAATGAAGCTGCATTTAGACCAATTGAGTCCAAAATGCAAGAGACCCAAAGTATATTACATATAATAAATAGAATTTCTGTTAAGGTAGACCTATTTGTTTGTACACTGACTGAGTTCACAAGAGTTGCTTCCTATATTATTAGTGATAAGATTTAGGTATATAAATATATATTTTTTAATGTTTTTTATCTAGGTTAATAGGTGTGGGTATAATATTGTGTCGTTCTATCGAATTAGTAATTACTGTAAAGATAGAATAATGATATGGAAAAAAAAAAGTTGAAAATACTAAATAATACTAAGGAATTCGCCTAACAAGGGGAGAATGATACCATAATGAGTTAACTTAAATTAGACACAAAAATTATAAAATTCCTAGATACTAAAATATTTAGTGGTAAATACTTCGTCTATATTACTTAAATCATGCAAAATTCAGAATCTCCATTATTTTCTAGATATAAAACGTCTAGACTGTGTAACTCATGCAAATATTACACTGAAGGCTTCGTTTGAAGGTTTTAGCATTCAAATATCATGTATATTGAGGTTCTTGGTTTCAAATTTCATGTTACACTTTGTAGTCACTCGGATTTAGTTTCAAAAGATTTGTGGACATTTTTATTACAATTAACCTTTCAAATAATGTAAACTTTAATAGGTTGGGTAAGAAGTAGGGTAGAGTGGAGTGGAAGGCACGAGACTCCGAGGCCAATCCCCTAATCGCTGGACCGACCAAGGTAAGGCCCTCACAGGCACTCCTTTAGTATTACACAGGCGCTTAGGTTTTCCGAATGGAGGAAGATATGCAACAATAATCAACAGTCACACTGCAGTGTATTTCGATTAAAATTCTCCCCTGGCACTAACATCATATTTTCACTGCTTTCATTAAATTTTTAATTAAACCATTACCTTATGCATGGTGCAGCCAAAGGCGGCTATTTCTTGTAACAAAGCACAGTCTTGAAAGTTGAACCACTACGAATGGCATGTAGCTAGCAATAGCACCAGATAACAATTTACCACAAGCCTGGAATTCTCGGAAAGATCTCTATAGGGAAGAGCCGATAAGGAAACAGTTACTATTTTAATTATTATAATATATTAGAAGTTTGAATATTTGCACAATATAAACAACGCGAATCGAATGTTGGAACATTCCTTTATCTTAAACCATAAGTTTAAAAATAATAAGTTGCCCTACAACCTTTTTAGGTCTGGGCCTCAGATTTCTGTATGTGTTTCCATATATCAAAAATCTTTTGAAATACACCCAGTCGCTAGTAGTATGGATTCCCGGGCACTGCCTCACCCACTGCTTCGGTAAAAAAAGCTGTTTCGGAGGCAGCGCCCGCCTAAAAAAAAAAAAAAAAAAAAAAAAGTTTGTACTCTAACCCCACTAAACAGGACGTGCGGAGTCGAATGCACTCACTCCTGAACTGATAGCTCTAACCGTTCCAGAGATAGCTTTCCCAAAACCTTGCTAATTACTTACTAATCACCACCTTATCAGTTACTATTTCCTGCACGAAATCCCCACTCATTATCTAATTACTTAATGACTCAGTACGAATGCATCGTTATCTACTTTCCTACATTCACTAACCCGATCTATGGCTCTAAAAGAAAAATAGAATAATATAATATAATAAACTATATCTAACCTAACCTAACCTACGGGTCTAAGCAAACAACAATAAATATACCTACATTAACACCATTATCTATAATAAAATTAGATGTAAGGGTTACATATTTAAATAAAACATTTTTATTCCAGGTATTATTCTTTTATTTATATGTCCATTATATTTCTATACAAATTTACTAGCACCGTATCATTGTTCTCTGAGTCACACGTAAAATTTCTAAGGAAGTCTTCTAATCTCATCCCCCTGAACTTGTAATATATGTATACCAAACAGTACTCTCCGCACACCGCCGATAGGTAATCCTGAACCGTAAGGTTATTGTATCTCCACATGCAACAATTCCTCCTTAAAAATCCTTCTATTGCTTCAATAGGTTTACGTCCAAACGAATCAAAGTATTCCCCAACTCTTTCGACGTTTATATGAATAGCCACCCAATGAGCCCCCGGCTGTGAATCAGGGTCAAGATTGCATATGATAAGTGCTGGCACCTGAGCATACATCGGCAATCGATTTGAAGGATATACGTTGCTCTGGAGGCTGGGATGTATTCTACGAAGACTCATTTGCACTTCTAGTGTGTTCATACTTTAATACGCGTTTACTCCCCTACTCTTTCACTCTTTTACTGACTACATTTATTACTATCAATTCATATTTATACCAATGTATTTAAACACACATAATATGATCTCAACATAAGTAATGAGTCTCTTTGTAAAAAAAGTAATGAAGGTAAATAAAAACCATGTCATATTCGATTACATTATATTTTATTATTCTTAATATCATAATAATTACATAAGTGATTGCTTAACTACTATAATCCACACATACATTTCTGTTCTTATCTATTTCTATAATATTTGAAAACTCTGCGTAAACTACACAGTTAATTGTTTCAGTCAATGCGCTCTCGAATCTTACTTCCATTCTTACACTACCATGGCGTACAAGATTCCAATGCACATTAGAGTTAGCCGACAAGTCAGGTGTTAAATCAAAAGCTAGTAAACAGTATCCATTTGAATATTGTTCCCTCGATATTCCATTACCTTCGTTAAGAAAATGTATACCGGTGCCTGAGTACAGGGTGTGGTATGCGCTAGTAAATACATCGTTTGGAAATGATGGTTGTAACGATTTTGAAGGTATCTGTTGACCATCTATATATAGGCTAAATGAGCAAATACCAAAATTTTCAAAGTTGAAAGGATTTTTAACATAACTACCGTTGAATGCTGTATTATTCACAAAACCTATAATACATCTCTTAGGAACCTTTCCTATAATATACTTCAAAAGTAATGAAGGTTAATAAAAACCTGATAAGGTTATTCGTTTATATTTTCATATTCGTAAATATATTTTATTGTTCTTAATATTATAATAATTATACGTATATGTGGTTGCTAAACTACTAGATACACACATTTCTGTTATTATCTATTTCAAAAATATTTAAAAAATGCAATGACTATTAAGATTGCAAAGGGTATTTAGAGTGCCCTTTGTATTTCTTATCCACATTTTACTGATAGGTATGGATACTTGTTCAAACATGCAGTCGAGTTGAATATCGTAACTAGATAATGATATCCATTACCAGTCTATATAACCCGATACTTGTAGAAAGATTTAGTATTGTGCTCTAAGTTCGACAAAAGTGAAGTGGTTGAAAGTTTGAAATAATAAACAACAATGGAGGTAAGTTATTTAAATTTTATAAATTTGGTTTCAGTAAATTCTTTAATAATTCCTATTTATTTTTTGAAACGCATTTTGATTTGTTTATGTTATATTTCAGTCTTCATACAACCTGAAAGATGTGGATAAATGTTTCAGACCATATAATTATTATAATTTATCTGATGATGAAGAAGAGGTTTTAAACATAACAGAAAATAAAAATAAGAAGACCAATCGTTTAGATGACTTTTTTCTTCAAGAACCTGAACGGAAGAAGAAAAAAACTAAACTTTCTTCAAGTGTTGGCCGTGCAGGGAAGGAGGGAAGCATTTCATATATATCGACTGATAAAGACGATGGAATGGACGCTGACATACTTGTTAAAATGGAATTATATAGTTTAAAAAAGTTGAAAGAAATCCCAGTGGCACAACATTGGAAAAATGCAGATATTCGTGTTAAATATTATATGAAAAACGATTCCAACATTGATGTTCAGATAAAGGATATTGTATACAACATAACAAAGGGGATATCCGAGGAAGATAGTGTAAAACGTTACAGTTTTAAAAATTAGTTTCATTTAGTTTCTTCATGCTTCAGATTTTAATACCATATGTTTATATAATTAAGTAATGTTTCAGTTTTCCATTAGTATAAATACTATGTTGCATTGTACAAAGTCAATCATTGTGCTTTTTGTTGAAGACCTTTGCGCATTAAGGTTAAAAGTGTGAGACAAAAAACAGTTGTGAAACAAATACATATATACAATGTCTCAAGAATGTGTTAGTGTTTTTTTTGATGAAATGGATCATGAATTTGAAAGCTTATCCATTGATACAATTGAACTTTTCAACGTTTGTGATGAAATAGAAAGAAATGATTTAAATCACCCATTTTATGATCAAAGAATGATGGTGCTATGTGATGAATTCGATGGGAAACTGTGAGTATATTTAATAATCATATTTTCTATATATATTTAATTTTTTTTTTTATTTCTCTATTCGCATTTCTAACAGTTAAATATAATAAAATTTTATTCGACAGGGTTGATCAAATGGGTCGTGGAACTAAAAGGAAAGCAGCTGTTGATATTAACTCTGCTGACATCAAAAGAATAAAATCTGGATCGAACATGGATCTTTCACGGTCTTCACAAGAGCAATCAACATCGAATGAAGGTAATAATTTTAACATGAAATTTTGCTGTATTTGTAATAGAAATGTTTCCAAAAAATATTTCACTAATCATCTAAGGAGCAATGCACATAAAAATAATGTAAATAAAAAACAACATTCAATAAAACCCAATGTTAAGATAATTGAGACTGCGTTCGGTAATAGAATAATAACCTATAGAGTAACTTCAGAAAATCAAAATGATTTACAGTTTGAGACACCAGAGTTATTTCTTGCATCTGTCAAAGATACAATATTTACAATAATAAATAAATCTATAGAAGATCATACAATTTTAAAAATAAATTTCATTTTATATGGTGACTTTGTTCAGGAGACAAAAAACATTAACAACACTTTTGATTTCCAATCAATGAATTTTATTGTTTGTATTGGTGATGATTTAAATATATTTTATACAACTCTCACGAAATCTCTAATAAACTATATAAATTCATTCGAGAGAAAGGATAGTGGGTGGAGTCTGAAAAAATTTTTACATTTGGATATGAATTTAAATCAATTTAACCCTTTAAGAGGAAAATCCTTTATTGAGTTACCACATGATATAAAAATAAAAAAAGCTGTGATAAATGTTAAAAACACTGATGACGCCTGTTTTAAGTGGGCACTGTTATCTGCTTTATTTCCAATTCATAAAAATTCGGATAGAGTATCATCATACACCAAATACAGTCATAAATTAAAGTTCGGTAATATTAAATTTCCAGTCAAATTAAAGGATATACACAAAATTGAAAGTCTTAATAATATAAGCATTAATGTTTTTGGGTTAGAATATAATGAACAAAGAAAAAAGCATTGTATTGTTGGGCCATTGTATTTTACAAAGAATAAAATGCAGACTCATATAAATTTACTATATTTGACACAGGGTAAAATCGGTCATTATTGTTATATAAAAAATATGTCACGATTAATAAGTAGTCAAGTTTCGAAATCCAAGGAAGCTATATATCTATGTGACTTTTGTTTACAATATTTTTCAACATCTGAACGTTTAAATAACCATCAAAAAAATGATTGCAGACATATTTGTACACAAATACCAAGCGTAGATAAAAATAAAAAAAATTGGTGGGGCGATATTGTATCTGAAAATAAATTAAGTTTTGATAAATTTCAACGTAAATTGATGTTACCTTTTGTTATATATGCGGATTTTGAGGCTTTTTTAAGTCCCTTAGCATCATGTTCAAACGATCCTTCAAAATCACATACAATAAATGTACAAAAACATAATGTGTATAGTTTTGGATACTACATTAAATGCTCATACGATGATAAATTGTCTAAATATGTAACATATACTGGTGAAAACTGTGCTTTAAAATTTATGGAAACCCTGAAAGATAATTTGACAACAATTGTTAAAAAAATTGGTTTCCAAAAAGTTGCTAATAAAATATCACCAATTCAGCAAGATATAGTTAGCAAATCTATTCATTGTTATATTTGTAATAAAACTTTGTGTGGGAATTCAATGATTTACCACGATTGGTTTACTGGGGAATTTGTTGGGGTCATACATAAAGTTTGTTCAGAAAAATTTAGAGTACCTTACACTATACCAGTCTTCTTGCACAATTTAAGCCATTATGATGCACATTTTATCGTACATGCCTTAAACTTTGATGAAGGTCAGGTAGAAGTTCTCCCACAAAACAAAGAAAAATACATATCATTTTCAAAGGTTCTTAAAATCAATAACAGTAATGTAACTTTACGTTTTGTGGATTCCCTAAAATTTTTACCCAGTAGCTTAGATACTTTAGCAAAAAATTTAACAAAAAATAATTTTAATGAATTATCAAAATGCTTTCCCAATTCAGAAGACTTTAAACGGCTGACTAAAAAAGGTGTATTTCCATATGAATTTATTAAAGATTTTGATACATTAAACTACAATCAACTTCCAGATCTTCCACACTTTTACAGTAGTCTCACAGATTCCATTATTTCTAATGAAGATTACAACCATGCCAAAGATGTTTGGAATCATTTCAATTGTAAAAATATGTTGGATTATTCAAATCTTTATTTAAAAACTGATGTTTTATTGTTAGCAGATATTTTTGAAAATTTTAGGCGTGTTTGCATTAAAACGTACGATTTAGACCCGGCTCATTACTATACAGCACCTGGATTAAGTTGGGATGCTATGTTAAAACATACTAAAACAGAGATTGAATTACTTTCTGATATAGATATGATTGCTTTTATTAAATCAGGAATTCGTGGTGGTGTTTCGCAATGTAGCACTCGCTATGCAAAAGCAAATAATGTTTACATGTCTGACTATAATGCGAAAGATAAAGAGTCATTCTTAATGTATTTCGATGCCAATAATCTATATGGTTGGGCAATGTCACAATATCTACCTACAGGTGGTTTTGAGTGGGTTAGTGCTGATACAGATTTTAATGTTAGTTGTTCATCAGATATAGGTTTTATCTTAGAAGTAGATCTGGAGTATCCGGTGGATTTACATGATAAACATTCAGATTTACCTCTTTGTCCAGAAAATATACCAGTTGGGGACGCTAAGGAAATTAGATTGATTCCAAACTTAAAAAATAAATCCAAATATATTATTCATTATCGAAATTTAATTCAATGTTTGAAAATGGGTTTAAAATTATTAAAAGTTTATAGAATATTAAAATTTAAGCAGAGTCCATGGTTAAAGAACTATATAGACCTTAATACACAATTAAGAACTCGAGCTAATTCTGATTTTGAGAAAGATTTCTATAAACTCATGAACAACGCAGTTTTTGGTAAGACTATGGAAAATATTGAGAAACGAGTTAACGTTAAACTGTTAACCCACTGGGAAAATAGGGGCAAAGTATTGGGGGCTGGGGATCTAATTGCTCAACCACATTTTCACAGTGTTTCAATATTTTCTGATAGTCTTGTTGCAATTCAATTAAACAAAATGAAATTAATTTATAATAAACCTATTTATCTCGGATTTTGTATATTAGATATATCTAAAACGCTGATGTATGATTTCCACTATAATTACATGAAAGAGAAATTTACTTCAAATCTGAAACTACTGTATACTGATACTGACAGTCTCATTTATCAAATATTTACTAGTAACTTTTATAATGATATAAAGCCAGACATTTGTACACATTTCGATACATCAGATTATAATCCAAACAATGTTTTTAATTTTCCTCAAGTAAATAAGAAAAAATTAGGTTATTTCAAAGATGAAAATTGTGGTAAAATCTTTACAGAATTTGTGGGTTTGCGATCAAAAATGTATGCATTACAGGTAGATGATAAAATTATTACTAAGGCGAAGGGTGTTAACAAATGTGTCACTAAAAAATTAACGTTGGATAATTATAAGTCATGTTTGTTTAATAAAAACGTACAGCATTGTAAAATGTATCGGTTTAGATCATTAAAACATAAAATTTTTACACAGGAAATAAATAAGGTGTGTTTATCTTTTAATGACACAAAGCGGTACATTTTACCAAACAAAATCGATACGTTACCTATAGGTCATTACCAAATCAATAGTATGTAATTAAGTATTGTAAATATAACAAATTGTAAATTTTTATGTAAAATAAATTTGTTTTGTACATGTATAATGTATAAACGTGTACTGTACATTAATATTGTGATATAACACTTACATTTTTTGTATATTTCATATAAATAAATTGTTTTTAAAATATCAACTTAGTTTTATTCCTTTCCCTGAAGAAGACAGAAGTCAAAAAATAATGATTCATTTTATTCATCCCTTTGCTGCCATCGTAGCAGGACCTAGTGGATGTGGAAAATCTAACTTTGTTGCAAATTTCATTAAGCATAAAAGTAGTATATGTAATGAGATTTTTTTAGAAATAACATGGTGTTATGATGAAATGCAGCCGCTATATAATATACCTGGAGTAAATTACCACCAAGGACTACCGGAATTGCATATGTTTGATGGTAAAAATCCACATTTGATTATAATAGATGACTTAATGAGGGAATCTGATGGTCGAGTTGTTGATATATTTACAAAAGGTAGTCACCATAGAAATTTGAGTGTTTTTTACATAACCCAAAACTTATTTCATCAAGGAAGAGGACAGCGCGACATTTCACTTAATTCAAGTTATATTATTTATTTTAAAAATCCCCGTGACAAAACTCAAATACGATTTCTAGCTAGACAAGTTTCACCGGAAGACACGAAGTTTATTGAAGATTCATATACCGATGCTACTAAAGAAGCTCATGGTTATTTAATGATTGATTTGAAACAAAACACTGATGATGCTCGCCGCATAAAATCTAAAATATTTGAATCTAGTAATTTTTGTACAATATATGTTCCTATGAAAAGGTATAAGTATCTTTGTAATCAGCCACTCTAAGTCAGTAATGAACCATGTATCAACGAATAACAACGCATAAGGAATTGTTATCAGCTTTACATAAATTAAAACCCAAACATCGTAGGATATTACTGAAGTCTTGTAATAATCAAGAAATTAACTGTATATGTGAATGTATTCACAATGTTTTACAAGGAAAAGTACCTTTAAAAGAGAATACAAAAACAAAATTAAAAAAAATTAAAAATCTCTTACGTAATCTGATCAGTAAAGGAAAAAGTTTTGAATACAGGAAAAATATATTAATACAAAAAGGAGGGTCCTTTCTTCCCATAATTTTGGGTACAATTCTAAGTACCCTTGTAAGTTGTTTTAATAAATCACAATGAACACAAAAAAAATGCTTCTTGTTGAGCAAGACTTTATTGATAAACTTAAACATCAGAATGAAAATAAAGCAACACCGCAAAGTAGATTGGATTTAGAAATGGAAAAAATTATATCAAGTAAATTGGATGATCGCGAAAAATGGGCGCTTTATCTACAAATTTTACAAAGATACTTACATTACTCCATGGAAGAACGTCAACCTCAAGAAATAACAATAACTGAAAAGGTAATAAATGATAATACTAATGAAAACCGGAACATCAATAATATAACTACTAGTGAAAATGAAAAAATGCTAAATGTTAAACAACTCCCAACGGGTGAAGACATCGCATATGGGTTACAACCAAAAGAAATATTAAAATTAATTCCTAAAACTTATATGAGGAGGGGTGAATTATTGATGGATACAATAGTAAATAAAACAGATCAATTGCAATGGAATAAAAATGGAACAGTTTTCATTAGTGGACAAGAAATACCAGGGAGTAATATTATAGATTTAGTGAATGACATCTTACGACCCTCGAAGAGATCTGATCCAATCGGTTGGGAAATATTCGCCAAGTTTTTAAATGATATAAATACACCGCTAACATACATTGGTAATCTGAAAAGAATCAAATATATATCTGACCTTAATAGTAAAGATAAAACATTGATTCAAGAATCACAAACTGAGGTTTCCCCAACTCCAACACAATCTAAACACATCAATAAATTGAGAAACAAAAGTGATTGGGAGAAATGGACCCCGTATTAGAGTTACATCGCATCTATTATGATATTTCACATCCAGCTGGTTACAGCAGTGTCAATAAGTTAACAAAGGCAATGAATGGAAAAATCTCAAAAAGTGACGTTTCAAAATGGTTGCAGTCTCAAGAAACATATACATTACATAAACCGGTTATAAAAAAATTCCCACGTAATAAATATATTTTATCAAATATTAATGAATTGTGGCAAGCTGATTTAAGTGATTTAAGAACTTACATAGAATATAATGATGGATATAAATATATTTTGTGTGTTATTGACGCCTTTAGTAAGTATGCTTATGTTAGAGCAATGAAAAAGAAGGATTCATGCACAATAAAAACGTGTTTTACTAGCATCTTTGATGAAGCTAAAACTGTTCCTAGACATATTCAATCAGACAAGGGTACGGAATTTGTATCTAAGGATGTCCAAACTTATTTAAAACGTAAAAATATAAATTATTACACTACAAATAATCCAGATATAAAGGCAAGTATAGTAGAACGATTTCAGAGAACATTGAAAATGAAAATGTGGCGTTATTTTACACATAAGAATACTTATCGCTATATAGATATTTTACAAGATTTGGTTAGTTCTTATAATCACAGTGTGCACTCTAGTATCAAGATGAGACCATGTGATGTTAAAATGGAAAACATTATGGAAGTTTGGCGGAATTTATATTATGATGAAAAGACTTATATTTCAAGTTTAAACAAAGTACCTAAGTTTAACGTTGGTGACTATGTAAGAATTACAAAATACAAACATGTTTTTCAAAAAGGTTATGAAAGTAATTGGAGTAATGAAATTTTTATCATTACTTCGATTATAGATCGTTCCCCGTGGGTTGTATACACTTTAAACGACTTAGAAAATGAATCAATAACAGGAACTTTTTATGAAAAAGAATTACAAAAAATAACTTTTTCCCCCACTTCCGAATATAAAATTGATAAAATCATCAGATCACGTAAAAGCGGTATTAGAAAGGAAGTATTAGTTAAATGGAAAGGATATCCTAACAAATTTAATTCTTGGGTCTTGCTGTCGAATATTAAAAATCTACAATGAAGGAAAGTTTCTATTTAACTTTACTCAGCAATAGTTCCACACAATATTTCCCGGGAAATATGACATCAAATTTTTCTACAAAACTACCTAAAGCCATTACATTAGAAGGAGAATGGATGGTAGGTATAGTTGAGTTTCAATATCCCTCTACTATGTTCTCCGTGCAAGAACATGAAAATATCATATACATAAGTAAAAAAACTACCATCAATAATGAAGAGACCACACTAATGTATAAGAACCATATACCAGCCACCAACTATGATAATATACAAAATATTCTTATTGCTTTAAATTCGAAAGAGAAAGTTAGTTTTCGTCAGGACACCGTGTCAAAGTTTGTCTCTGTTGCAGTAAAGGATCCATCAATAATTTCACTATCTCTATCACCTAATTTGAGCTTTCAACTTGGATTTGAGCCAGATACCAATTTAGTAAATCATAATATCGGTAAACGCCCTGCTAATCTACATTTGGGGTTACCATCACAATTATTTGTGTATTGCGATATTATAGAACCACAAATTGTTGGTGATGTCATGACACCCCTATTGAGAATTATACCCTTAGATCCTGCTAAATACATATATGGTTCAAATAAAATGCATATATTTTCACCACCACATTATTTACCGGTAATGAGAAGAGAATTTGATGTTATTGAGATAGATATAAGAACAACCACGGGAAATGCGGTACCATTTCAATACGGTACATCGTGTGTGAAACTTCATTTTAAAAAAATATAATCTATATTTCCTTTTTAAAATGTATACACCTCAAGAAACTTTTATATGTCCTTATGAACATTATTATTCGCAACAAGCTGGGTCTGGTATAAATGTAATCTACAAAGGAGCCTTACATCAACGTGGTCATGGTATCGGAAGTTTTCTTGGGGGGTTATTTCGAAGTGTGCTACCTTTACTCACTAGTGGTGCTAAGGTGATTGGAAAAGAAGCACTTAACAGCGGTATTGGGCTTTTGTCAGATGTTGTAGCTAGTCGTCCTATTAAAGAATCCATTAAAAATCGATTGAAAGAGGCTAGTTCTAACCTTAAACGCAAAGTTGATACCAAAATTGATAAACTTATGACTGGATCGGGTGTTAATAAGAGACGAAAATATTGTAATGAGCTCATTCGAGTTTCACCCCTCAAAGTGAAAGGCGCTTCAAAGAAAACAAGGAACAAAAATATTAATATTTCCAAGGATATATTTTCAAACTAATCATAATGTCATTTATTCATAATCATTCATGTGAGTGCGTTAAATCTGAATTGGATCTGTTTGCTCTTCCTTCCACACAAACAAGTATCGAATATGGACACTGGATACATTACAAACCAATTTCTTCATTAAGTGATGATGGACCTATCGAATTCCAAGTACCTGGTACAGGAGATGACTACATAGACCTTTCGCATACACTACTCCATCTCAAGGCTCAAATTAAAAATCAAGACGGTTCTGCAGTTAATGCAGCTAATGTAGTGGCACCAGTCAATAATTGGTTACATTCTTTATTTAACCAATTGGATGTTTACCTAAACCAAAAACTTGTGTCACCCCCAAATAATACTTATGCATATCGCGCTTTCATAGAAACTCTATTAAATTATTCATCATCCGCCAAACAATCACATTTGACATGTGGTTTGTGGTACGAGGATACAGCTGGTAAAATGAATGAAACTAATGAGGCAAACAAGGGCTTTTACAAAAGACAACAACTTTCAAAGGATGGAAAGGATGTTGAAATGATTGGGCATTTACATGGGGATATATTCAATCAAGATAAATTCCTCATGAACGGGGTCGAATTATCTATAAAATTAGTTAGATCGAGAGAAACATTTAACCTCATGTCACAGAATGCAGATAATAAGTACAAAGTCTGTATAACAGATGCAACTTTAATAATACGCAGAGCAAAAATTAATCCATCAATACTAATAGCTCATCAAAAGGTTCTTGCCACTACTACGGCTAAATATCCTATTACAAGAGGTGAAGTGAAAGTTCTGACCATACCAGCTGGTGTGCAGGGTAAAACACTGGACAATATATTTTTAGGACAGGTTCCTAAGAGATGTATTATAGGTTTTGTGAATAATACAGCATTCAACGGTAGTTATGTTAAAAATCCTTTCAACTTTGAAAATTTTGGTATTTGCTCATTTAGCCTATATATAGATGGTCAACAGATACCTTCAAAATCGTTACAACCATCATTTCCAAACGATGTATTTACTAGCGCATACCACACCCTGTACTCAGGCACCGGTATACATTTTCTTAACGAAGGTAATGGAATATCGAGGGAACAATATTCAAATGGATACTGTTTACTAGCTTTTGATTTAACACCTGACTTGTCGGCTAACTCTAATGTGCATTGGAATCTTGTACGCCATGGTAGTGTAAGAATGGAAGTAAGATTCGAGAGCGCATTGACTGAAACAATTAACTGTGTAGTTTACGCAGAGTTTTCAAATATTATAGAAATAGATAAGAACAGAAATGTATGTGTGGATTATAGTAGTTAAGCAATCACTTATGTAATTATTATGATATTAAGAATAATAAAATATAATGTAATCGAATATGACATGGTTTTTATTTACCTTCATTACTTTTTTTACAAAGAGACTCATTACTTATGTTGAGATCATATTATGTGTGTTTAAATACATTGGTATAAATATGAATTGATAGTAATAAATGTAGTCAGTAAAAGAGTGAAAGAGTAGGGGAGTAAACGCGTATTAAAGTATGAACACACTAGAAGTGCAAATGAGTCTTCGTAGAATACATCCCAGCCTCCAGAGCAACGTATATCCTTCAAATCGATTGCCGATGTATGCTCAGGTGCCAGCACTTATCATATGCAATCTTGACCCTGATTCACAGCCGGGGTCTCATTGGGTGGCTATTCATATAAACGTCGAAAGAGTTGGGGAATACTTTGATTCGTTTGGACGTAAACCTATTGAAGCAATAGAAGGATTTTTAAGGAGGAATTGTTGCATGTGGAGATACAATAACCTTACGGTTCAGGATTACCTATCGGCGGTGTGCGGAGAGTACTGTTTGGTATACATATATTACAAGTTCAGGGGGATGAGATTAGAAGACTTCCTTAGAAATTTTACGTGTGACTCAGAGAACAATGATACGGTGCTAGTAAATTTGTATAGAAATATAATGGACATATAAATAAAAGAATAATACCTGGAATAAAAATGTTTTATTTAAATATGTAACCCTTACATCTAATTTTATTATAGATAATGGTGTTAATGTAGGTATATTTATTGTTGTTTGCTTAGACCCGTAGGTTAGGTTAGGTTAGATATAGTTTATTATATTATATTATTCTATTTTTCTTTTAGAGCCATAGATCGGGTTAGTGAATGTAGGAAAGTAGATAACGATGCATTCGTACTGAGTCATTAAGTAATTAGATAATGAGTGGGGATTTCGTGCAGGAAATAGTAACTGATAAGGTGGTGATTAGTAAGTAATTAGCAAGGTTTTGGGAAAGCTATCTCTGGAACGGTTAGAGCTATCAGTTCAGGAGTGAGTGCATTCGACTCCGCACGTCCTGTTTAGTGGGGTTAGAGTACAAACTTTTTTTTTTTTTTTTTTTTTTTTTTTTTTTTAGGCGGGCGCTGCCTCCGAAACAGCTTTTTTTACCGAAGCAGTGGGTGAGGCAGTGCCCGGGAATCCATACTACTGTCGCTTAAAACTACTTGTTAATTTATATTTGTTAAAAGAATTACCATATTATAACGATTAATGTTAAGAAAATCCCAATACGTTGTTATTGAGGTCCAAATTGAAATTCAGAATTTAATAGGCAATAAATATATACAAGTACATGATTATCGTTTTCAAACGAACCTAAGTGGCGCTTTGTCGTCGTTATGAATATAAAGTGACGTATCAACCTTGTCATGAACGGTTATTTTAGGAATAATTATTAGGGACTTTTATAAAGCTGTTTAAGAAAATATAAAAAGCTGTATAAAAAAATGTTTAAGGACAAATCTGCTGCTATGACTGTCAAATTAAGGCTGTTGTTCCTCAAGATTATAATGAATAGTTGCTTATCACTGTGTGTAGCTTAGTCAGGCATTGGCTTGCTTAAAGTAAGAACTAAATTCTCATTTCGAAGACTAGTAACTACAAAAAAATCCTTATAATTTCAACAGAAAATGTCTTATTTAATAGTATTAATTTATATGTAGGTATTAAAGTTATTTCTTTCTCAGAATACATATAAAATTCTTTTTAACAAGAGACCATCATAAATCATAACCAAAACACTAAAATATTTGGTTTTGATCGTGGTTTATTAGAATGATGTTTATTTTGTTTATTTATTTAAAAATATATACAAAGACCTATATCTAAGTATTTCACGACAATAAGGCCAGATTTCGCTTAATATCGGGGTAAGCTACTAGTATAGAATGCATCGATAAACAAATTTGGAGATTCATTTATATTCATATCGCTACGTGCTGAATACATTCAGTAGGCGTGGTGCTAGTGACAGCGGATCTCTATATTATTTTATTAAAATACGCCTCATAAACCAGAAAGGAAATGACAAAATATCTATTGATGTGGTGATGAATTTGACATGTGCCAGGGTAACCGCCAACCAGATTCGTCATATTAGCTCTACAGCAGAAAAAGTTTTAATGAAAATCCCGATTATTGCATTGTCGCAATTTCTCCGTCCACCTAAGCGTCAACATTCATAATAATTATATTATAATAGCTAAAAATTCAATTTAAATTTAAAAAAAAATATTATGTGTTTAAATTGTTTACAGTGTCAAAATTTGATATAGAAGGAAATTGAACTTCACTAACATATATAATGTTCTTGTGATTCAATATAAAATATTTTTCATTTTCTTTCATTACACGAGTCTTACACGTTGAAAAGAAAATCTTAGTTTTAAAAATTACATCTGAAGCAAATATATTTTCCACGTGTAAATAGTATTTGAATTAAAATCAAGATATGTAGCGCGGCACAATTATCCTTTTTTTAGTGGGCTTAATCCTGCAATGCAACCACATACCTACTATTGATAGGCGAAACAACCATTTAATGATGGTATTTCCTATAGATATATGCAAGACAAATTGCATTTCAAATAGCAATCGATGCACGCGGTATCGGCAATAAGCAGCCTATTAACAGATTAGTAATTTACCATTGTGAAGATACTCTTGTACTAAAGCTAAATAAAAATGTTATATGATCTCATGAAGTAAAGTATAAACAATAATACACAAAATATACCTTAGTAATTCATCCACATTTATTTGATCAACTTCAAAATCGCTAACGAATATTGCAATCAAATTTTAGCTTCGGTTAAATCTTCATCACGGCTCAACCACCTTTTATCGTTTTGTACCACTCATAAGACGTGTTTACTCTCTGTAATTCCTCTGTAACGTCTTATTAAGGGACTCCAAACACGAAATTCTATTGGCGATGCAGAGTTAAAGACAAACTGTTCGATGTTTTTGTCCATTATAAAATTCGTATATATCGTATTATCGTTTCGTAATAACAGCAACGCAAACTCAGCGCCAAAGTGGAAAAATATTATCGATATTTATTGAATACTTTTTTTTATATGGAATCGCAGACTTTTTAGTAGATTGATGTCTTCTATAAAACTGTAGTACATCAGATTGCTATATGGACAATAGCTTTCGCAACGTCTTTTTAAAACCTTGGATTATATAATGGTAATTTCATACAGATAATTAGCTTTTTAAAAAATATTCTATAGTCTATGCTCATCAAGAATAACGTAGGGTTCCAATGGTGACAACCATTGGAACCGGAACAAACTACGTGGAATTGTGCAAATCAGTTCCATAGTTTTAGAGCCTATCCAATGCAAACAAACAATCAAATCTTTCCTCTTTGTAATATTAGTATAGATAAATTACTATCAGAATATTGCAATATCTAGACTAGGTCACTAATTGGACCGCGAAAGGTCAAGAAACGTCAATTAATCTCCGCATAATGAGGAACAAGAGAAAAAATTTGGCGAACAGTTCACAATTTTAAATTAATAAAATCTACACTAGAAAATATTTTAAAATTATATCAAGTCAGAGGTGTTAAAAAGTTTATTTCGTCGTGCACTAGTTTAACTTAGTTATTTTTAAAGATAAAATTTTACTGCTGTACTTATTTTAGGAAAACTTTTTATTTTATTTAAACATGCTATTGTAAGATGTATTAATTTTTTTAATATTTCAAAAGCTATCGAGACGAGATTATCATGTTTTCTAATTTTAATTAGATTTAAAAAAAGTAGTTGAAACCTTTAAATGAGTGTAGCAAATAATATTTGTTTTTGTTTTTGAAGTGAAAACTTCTTTAGCGGCGCTGAGCACTTTTTGTATGGGTAAAAACTTTCAAACTTGCGTCAGGGTCACGTGATGCTGATCGAAAAAGCGTAAGATCGAGGGGAAGGGAGAGGAACTAGTATCTCCCACTCTTTCTACCGTGCCTGAGGGTGAGATCTATAGTGCGCACTTGGACTTTGCTCAGACTTTACTTACGAAAAACACTAAGGTTAAACTATGATTTAGTATATTTATAGACATTTTAACGGTGAGATTAAGCTAAGCTCAAGCTAAGACAGAAATTGATGTTTCATTTCATGCAATACCTTCTTTATTATCCTTTAAAAAAGTAAAGAATGGTTGTAGTTAAGTCTGAGCAAAGTCTAAGTGCGCACTATAGATCTCACCCTGAGTGTGCTGCTCTGTTTAGGCGGCACAGGGCGCTTGCGCGAATGACCGTGTGTGTTTATGTACAGCGTCCCACGCGTATCCAAGGATGGTGACAGCTGATTGCTTGACTGTTGTGTAGTAAATACACTGTTGTGTATTCGTAAATGTGAATTGTTTAAATTATGGGAGTCTTTGCGTGTTATACGAGACTTCTTGTACGAAAATTTATTTATTTATTCTCATGACGCATCTGCATTGCTTCAAAAAAAATTGGGAAAAGCTTTGATAAAGTGCCAATGATTTTAAGTGGAGATTTCAATATAAACTTTGCAGACGATAAAAATCAATCATTAATTGAATTTTTAAATAATGAATTTGGTTTAACTATGTCAAATGATCGCAATTTTAGCACAACGAAATACAAAACTACTATTGATGCGGTCTTTATTAGACACTTAAATAGGTTCGAATCAAAACTGTTTGTTTCTTACTTCAGTTATCATAAACCAATTGTATCAGTTGTAAAAATTTGCGATGATGATTCTGATAATAACGATGGTGTAAAAGTCGCCGAAATTATGGATGGAAGTTGATTTTTCTGAGAGATAAAATTTAATGTAATATATAAATAACGATATAATATTATAAATAACAACATATAAATTGTCATATTTGTGTACGATAGCGCAATAAATAAACATTGTATTCTACCTCATAAATGATAGTACTTTTATACTTATAATTAAACACAACGTTAATATTGAAGTTTTCACTTCTGCCGGCACTCCCGGAGTGCTATTTTTTTTTTTTAAGACAATTCACACCAATTGACCTAGTCCCATGCTAAGCTGGTGAAGCTTGTGTTATGCGTACTAGGCAACGGATATACATACATGTTATAGATAGATAGACATATAAATACATATTTAAACACCCAAGACCTAAGCACAACACCAAATGCTCATCACATCGATGTTCGTCTCAGCCGGGGATCGAACGCGGGACCCATGGATTCGCAGTCAGGGGTGCGAACCACTAGACCAATGAGTCTATTCAAAACAATTATTAATTATTTTATCCCTATTGACCTGGAGGTCAATTTAAACAACTTTTTCGTAGTATCACAAAGCTTAACACTTTACGTTCAAATAATCATAAATACTACGGGTACAATAATATATCTGCCCCATAGTCCACTATATAAACAACAAGTCTGTCTGTGTAACAACTCTTAAATAAATAAGAAGAAACGGTTTTTAGCAGTAAGACCGCCCATTTACATCCTTTACTTCTTTTGTTTTATTTTTCTCCTGTTTTGTGTTATAGTGATATTAATAACGTGTTATAATTATAAAGGTATTGTAAAAGATTTTCCATTATTACAGCCTTGACAACTCAAGAAATATTACCTCGTAACACAACTAATGCCTACATAAGTTTCGGTGTGTAGTTTAAAAGATTAGCCTCCATTAGGTAATGAGGTTGGTAAATGGGAGGTGCTAAGGTTTATGTGAAAATGGCTCCCGAGTGAAGGGTTAAAAGTTAATGACCCTTGAATTTTTCTCACCTATAACAGTAAAAATAAACCGCTATTGTTTAAAATTAAAGGAAAGCTAAAAGCCATGCTTTTGAATTGGTAATAGGTAATCGTATACTTTATAATGGGGTAGACACAATTCTACGATCTGTTTTGTATAGGTCATTTAATTTGCCGTCTTTCTTGAATATATATTTCTGTTTTGAATATGGGGCAATCTAAGCTATGCGTTCACCTGTATCAAAACGTCAATACAAAATCCCGCAGTACAAATACAACATGCAGTTGTTTATAAAGCAAGTCATATTATTAATTTAATCGCATAGTTATTTAATGATATCAAAACAATTGCATGTAGCATTTTAATGTAAATATGAAATACAATTATTTACATATTAAATAAACACAAACAGTTTAGAACACGTTTATCACAGTTACTTTAAATTAATAAAATTTTCTCGAGGTATTTACTATTTATTTAGTCTTTCCTAAACATTGCGTACTGAAATTTTCGTAGAAAAAGACGTTAATAAAATAATTCTATCGATATCGATACTAATACAAATGACGAGTAAGCCTAAGGTCCTGGATTGGTTGTGAATCTAATTGTAACGGATTTGTAGCATTAAACAAAGACTTATAAAACACATTCAAAAATGTGTGTATGTCACGGTCTCTAAACAGCTAACTCTATTCTATAATTAGCTCTTAATGCGTTTTTGACTTGTCTTTATAACCAATGTTTATGACAAAGAGTCAAAAATAAAAGCGTAATAAATTGCTAAGTCAAAAATTAACCCCAAATTACAATTCGTTTTCACTTTAATTGTATTGCATAATGTAAATTAATTATAGCTGCGCGAGGGCAACAAAACTTGTGAGAATAATAGCCGTGACTTGACCTAGTTTTTCACAATAATAGAAGCAAGCCTTTCAACTTGCAATTCATCATTGGCGACGTGTGTTGTTACCACAGTTAATAGAAATGTAGTGGTTAATTTGTCGTATCAAAGCTACAGTTTTACGATTCGATGTTTCGTACTATGGTGGTGTTTCTAGTAGATTTAAATATAAAGCTTACAAAATAGACAGCCTTTTAGGAAGAATATAATACATTTAACCTACAAATGTATGCCAAATGTATACCGTCTAATCAGTAATTTAGCACAGCGGTAATACAATTTGACAGAAAGAGACCATTGAGTACTACCGTAACACGGTGTATTTGACTTATCAATTAATACTTTATTGAAATTGTAACTTTATTTTTAATTAAAGAGCAAATAGGCTTATCGTTAATTTATAACGTCTATACATCACTCGTTGCATCCAAATGTGTCAATAAAACCTTTATCCTGTATCGAGTAAAGAAAAATCTAATATATAAAATTCTCGTGTCACAGTTTTCGTTGCCATACTCCTCCGAAACGGCTTGACCGATTTTGATGAAATTTTTTGTGTTTATCCGGTATCTATGAGAATCGGCCAACATCTATTTTTCATCCCCCTAAATGTTAGGGGTAGTCCACCCCTAAATTTAATTTTTATTTTTTAGACAAAATTTTTAATTTCTAATTTAATTTTTTTATGATACAGCATTAAAAAATACATACAACCCCTAATTTTCACCCTTCTACGATCAACCCCTATTTTTTATTATAAATGATATACAAAACGACGTTTGCCTGGTCAGCTAGTGTATTATAAAATACTAACAGAATTCGCATACATTTATCACGCACTGCTTTAAAAATAGAATTTAAATGTTGTGATAGACACCGATTTCGTAAACAATGAACTCAGTATTTCACAACTGACAGTAAGTAAACATTGGATATCCGTAGCGTGACATTATTAATTACGCCTGGTGACAGTTTATTACTGACGGTGACAACACTGATAGTTAGTGACGTGGTATTTTTAAGTTTTTCAACGTTCAATGACAATTTATCTCAAAAATCGTTTCATAATTTTTTTAAATTTTTAATTCTGATGACCTGTAACACAGGTACTTACCTTTAGCAGGCATCAGTCTCACACAAACTAGCTTTTTCCCTAAACAGAAATAAGACTATTATTTATTTATAAGAGTATACAACTGTCACTTCTTTATGTCCTAAGTTTTTGTGAGAAATAAATAAAGATTATTAATATTATTAATAATCTAAAACAGTTGCGCATTCAGTCGACGGCATAAGGTTATTCTTTACAATACGTATATAGAAGTGATGAACATTGATGATGATGATAATAAGCATGTAAGAGGCAAATTAATAAATCTGAGGCCAGTCCTAAGTGTTTGTAGAGCTACTGGCTTTTATTAAAATCAGCTTAAAAAAGTTTTTGCGGTTGTAGTAGTGTAATGTACAACAAAACTTCAAGTGATAATACATTAAAGTATACAAAAGGTAAATATAAAATTATTTAACTAAATCACTCTACATAGAGAAATTTCAATTTAATTAGTATTTCATACAGGGCATCATTTTACAATATTGTTACGAAGACGGGTCGACTGCAATGTTTTTAGACTTTTCCACTACTTAGAGAACCTTTCAGCAGACTGAAATGTGATTTCTGACCGTTTCAGGGGAGAGAAAATCGTCATTTACAGAATGTTATCCTAGTTTTCAGGAGACTGAAACATTTTTTCAGGCCGTTTCAGAGCAAGTGTAGTCGAGTGGTACGCTTTTCAGGAAACCCAGGTAACAATATCATACGGCTGATTTGTTGAGACCATTTCACAGCATTTGACCCTTGCTTCATTGGTTCACAAAAGGTACGCGTATGTAAACAAACAGTTATACGTGGAATTGTTACACACTACAGGTTTTTAATTCGGTTACCTGCTGATACATTCTACTGTTATAATGGTAGGGGAGCCCACGATGCTAAATGGGGATTTACTCGAGCGTCGTAGAGACCTATTGGGATGCAAAGCTTAGATAAAAAGAAGAAAAAAATGTTATATGATAAATTCCTTTTCATCGGTGGGGGAAGCGGCTATAGATAGTTAAATATGTAAAAAAAAACTGTTGCATGGACATCCTCGAGCGCGTCAGATATTGATAGCATCTATGCCCTACGTATTTTTAATAATGTACGTATGTTAATCTGATCGTTTGCATGATGCGGGTGGTTGTATTTAAGGGTTGAAAATTAAAAAAAAAATTTTTTTATCGAGCGCGTCAGATTTTCAAAGGGAGTGTTAAGTGCACCAAAAAAAAGCTCTCATTCACTAATCTGACGATTTCGATGGGACGCAAACTCACAGCCATTTTCTTAATTTGCAAAAAAAAATCGCAATTTTGAAATACTCAAGCGCGTCAGATTAAGATATATGTGGTTCATCTTTATGTTCTAAACGTACTGTCTCATAATCTGACGATTACCTAGAGGGATTCGCCTGATCTGCCAAAAAAAATATAGAAAAACGGTTCACCTAAAGGGCCATCTCTGCAACTTCCCGCTAATTCCATTCCTGGGCGCTTAAAATTGATATTTTGAGCTCGCTGAGTTCAAAGAAATAACATTTCTATGCATTTGAGCTCTCCCAGCTCGAACGTCTGATAGAAGTTTCATAGAACACTATTTTTGGAATTTTCAAACCGCAATAACTTTTGAATGGATCAAGCAATTTTCACGCGGTTGGCGGCATTCGACGCAGTTTTATCATCCTCATAAATAATTTTGCAATTTTAATTGATCGAACCACAAATTTCGGAGTAATCCCGAAAAAACACTTTTTCGGGTTTCTTTCGTGTACGATATCTCTCGAACGAATCAACCGCTTTTGACCAGCTTGGTGGCGATCGACGTGGTTTTTCAAGCTCAAAGGATTAGTTTTTGAAGTTGATCGATAAAGAAACCACTTTAAAAAAAAATATTTCTTATTTTTTTAAGATTTTTCAAAATTTCTCAAAACCTATCGGTCCGAATCGGTTCAAATTCACAGGAAATGTAATTTTGAGGGAAATATTTAGAACGCCGTTTAGTAGATTCCGATCGGTTTAAGGAAATGTAGGCATCACGCAGCTGCACGCATTTAACTTTATCGACGAATTTTTGTTATTTCGGCTTGCGGAAATCGTCAGATTATATATTTTCCTAGTGGGAGTGCCATGCTGTTGCCTTCGGGCTTCAGCCAAATGGGCAGGCACGACCGGGGCAGTACCACTGTCTCTCAGAAAACCGGCGTGAAGTGATGCAATAAGTTTGCCTTATTGTACTCGCGTTTCGTGCGGTGAGAGAGACTCCCGGAGCCCATTTCCCCCCCCCCCTCTACAAGAAATATGAAGGTGCAGAAAAAAAGACAGAATCTACCCCAGGGGGGTACCACACGCGCTCGCGGTGGAGAATCCCCCTCTGGGCGTCCAACACCGGGACACTCTGCGCCCGGTGGTGGACGCACAGGCTGCCCTTCGTATTCTGGGGGGGGCAATTCTGCGCTCGGAAAAAATAACATAATTCGTTCTCGGGGCAAACGGAGCAAACCTACAAAGGCACCCCCGTCCACACTCGCCGTGGACTTCACAAATGTTAGGGGGCTCAATACCAATATCAACGCAGTCCACTACCATTTAGAAACTGCGAAGCCGGCCTTGCTCTTTCTTACCGAGACTCAGATTTCCTCCCCGGCTGATACTTCCTACCTCTCCTACCCGGGGTACAAATTGGAACATTCATTTGTGCCGCGGGCGGGAGTTTGCGTGTACGTCAGAGAGGATATCTGTTCTCGTCGCCTCGGGACGCTTGAAGGAAGGGACCTATCTAACCTCTGGCTGCGCGTAGACTGCGATGACCATCCGCGATTCTACGCATGCCTGTATAGGTCCCATAGCGGAAATATCGAAACTGACCGACTCATTGAGCACATCCAAATGGCTACAGATTCCCTGCTCGAAAGGGTTCCTACCGCTGAAATCGTGATACTTGGCGATTTTAACGCCCACCATGCCGATTGGCTCGGCTCTGAAACTACCGATCACGCGGGAAGATCCTTTCACGACTTTGCTTTAGCCTACGACCTGACACAAATGGTCCCTGCGATTACGCGAATACCAGATGTGGATGGTCATAAACCCTCTTTGTTGGACCTTCTGCTGACTTCACATCCGGAGAACTATCAAGTCTCTGTTGACCCGCCATTGGGTTCATCAGATCATTGTGTGGTCCGGAGTACTGTGCCATCTACGCGCCCTTCACGGCCCCGCTTTATGGGTTGTCGCCGTATTTGGCACTATAAGTCAGCAGATTGGGACGGGATGCGGTCTTTCTTTGCGTCCTACCCTTGGGGGCCTATGTGCTTTTCGCCGGAAGCTCCAGATTCCGTCGCCGCCTCTGTCGCCGAAGTGGTTCTGCAGGGCATGGAACTCTTTATTCCATTTTCTGCGGTGCCGATCGGTGGCAAGTCTCAGCCCTGGTTTAAACGTTCTTGCAAGGCGGCCTCGCGTCGAAAGCGAGAATGCTTTAAGGCATGGGCGGAAGCGGCGAAATCTCGTGATGCCAATACCAGCGAACTTAAAACAGCATATAACTCAGCCTCCAGGTCCTTCAAACGAGAAATCACTAAGGCAAAGTCAGAGCACATTGCCAGATTTGGCGAGAGATTGGCCCAACTCCCTTCAGGGACTCGAGCCTTCTGGTCTCTCGCCAAAGCTGTCCAGGGGAATTTTTGTCAGCCCTCCATTCCGCCACTGCACAGGGAGGATGACTCTCTGGCCCACACTGCGAAGGAGAAGGCCGACCTTTTGGGCTGTCTCTTCGCGTCCAACTCGACTTTGGATGACCGAGGGAGATCACCACCGACCATTTCGCGGTGTGATTCCTCGATGCCGGAAATCACATTCCGGCAACGTGCTGTCCGCAAAGCACTATCTTCCTTGGACATTCATAAGTCGAGCGGGCCGGATGGTATCCCCCCAATTGTGCTGCGTACTTGTGCTCCTGAGTTGGCTCCGGTCTTAACGCGCCTTTTCCGGTACCTGTACTCGCTCGGCACTGTCCCGAAGTGCTGGAAGACCGCTTCGATACATCCGATCCCAAAAAAAGGCGATCGCTCTGATCCGTCCAACTATCGCCCAATAGCTATAACCTCCTTGTTCTCCAAAATAATGGAAACCATTATTAATTGCCAGCTCTTGAGTTATCTAGAAGATCACCAGTTGATTAGCGATTCTCAGTACGGCTTTCGTCGTGGTCGCTCAGCTGGTGACCTCCTTGTATACCTTACTCATAGGTGGGCGGAAGCAATTGAGTCCAAGGGGGAGGCGCTGGCGGTAAGTTTGGACATAGCGAAAGCCTTCGATCGGGTGTGGCACAGAGCACTGCTCTCGAAGCTTCCAGCCTATGGGCTTCCCGAGAAATTATGCGATTGGATCTCCAGCTTTCTGGCCGATCGGAGCATCAAGGTCGTCATCGACGGAGCATGTTCCGACCTTAAACCCGTGAACGCTGGGGTCCCACAAGGCTGTGTTCTATCCCCGACCCTATTTCTTCTGCATATCAATGATATGTTGCAACTTAGCAACATTCACTGCTATGCGGATGACAGCACTGGGGATATTCTTTACACTGGCCGGGCAGGTATTTCTCGGGCAGTTGTTGATGAGTACCGGAACAAACTTGTGTCTGAAGTCGAAACTCTACTACGTGGAGTCTCAGACTGGGGCAGACAAAACCTAGTCCAATTTAACCCCAAGAAGACACAAGTTTGCGCGTTTTCCGCTAAAAAAACACCCTTTGTCGCTACTCCTCTTTTCGAAAACACTCTTCTTAAAGCCACAGCCAGCATTGGAATACTTGGCGTTGACATATCGAACGACGTTCAGTTTCGCGGTCACTTGGAGGGAAAGGCTAAATTAGCCTCCAAAAAGCTTGGTGTGCTCAGCAAGGCGAGGCGGTACTTCACTCCGGGCCACCGCATGCAACTATATAAAGCGCAAATTCGGCCCCACATGGAGTACTGCTCTCACCTCTGGGCGGGGGCTCCCCAGTACCAGCTCCTTCCACTTGACCGTATACAACGCAGAGCGGTTCGAATCGTCGACGACCAATCCCTCTCCGAGCGGCTTGATCCTTTGGCGTTGCGTAGAGATGTGGGGTCACTCTGCATCTTCTACCGCATTTACCATGGAGAGTGTTCAGAGGAGTTGTTCGGATTAATACCTGCAGCTGAATTTCATCATCGGACGTCGAGACAGAATACGAAATTCCACCCGTATCACCTCGACGTCCGCCGTTCCACAACTGAGCGTTTTTCAAGGCAGTTTTTGCCGCGCACAACCACTATGTGGAACCAGCTGCCCACTGAAGTATTTCCGAACCAATTCGACTTAGGGTCCTTCAAGAAAAGAGCGTACCTTTTCTTAAAAGGCCGGCAACGCACTCGCGAGCCCTCTGGCATTGAGAGTGTCCATGGGCGGCGGTATCACTTAACATCAGGTGAGCCTCCTGCCCGTTTGCCCCCCGTTCTATAAAAAAAAAAAAAAAAAAAAATTATTCTTGAATTATTTCCTTCAAAATAAAAAAAAAATTAGCTACGCTCGAGAATGTCGAGATGACGTTTTTTTTTTACAACTTTGTTGCCCTCCCCTTTTTTTCCGTCACTCTCAAATTGTCAGATTAGTTGAATATACACTTTTTAGGATGTAATTAACTCACCCTACCTTAATCTGACGCGCTCGGGAATTTCTGATGGTCAATTTTTTTTTACTAAACTGATCCTGTCTCCTTCACGTGCGGCTTTATATATGGGCCTCATATTTTGTGGAGGTACTTAACCGGGTACAAGGTATCCCCCTATATATTAATCTGCCGCGCTTTAGTAAATCCCGAAATCCCCTCTTGGGCTCCCCTACCATAAATATATTAGTCAGTAATATTAAGAATATCATGAATATTTTATAGTGTAGAAAAGGAGAAAGGCTGTGTATGTTATGGGTGCTTACGCATGACAGTGAGCCTCTTAACCGGAAACCAGAACCTATGGAAATGAGAGACTGTTGTGGAAATCCGTCGTTCCTAGTTCTCACGGAGTTTCAAGAATTATGCATTCTACCTCAATAAATAAATAAATAAAAAATATTTACCACATCTTAATTTATTAACGCGTGATAACTTAATGAAATTGAAAAAGAAAGCATGTTTCTTTGGAAAGGTAAAGGTAAAATATATGTAAGTATACTTATATGATACGAGTAGATGAACACAACACAACGGCGATACACGAAACAAATACTGGTTTTACAGAAGTTACAGAGTTACACAGTTATATGAAACATTTTCATTCTAAAATAATAATCATAACTTAAGGACCGACATGGTCGCCTAACTCCAAAAAAGTACATTGTTTCTTTCCATTGTTCGTCATCATTTCTTGAAGTAGGGAGAATGGAAAAAATATATGGTGGAGTTAAGTAGTTTATGTATCCATTTTGAAAGATCGATATACGATTTAAATAACTTCGCTTGATAGAAAAAAATCCAAACATAGCCAAATTTTGACAATTTGAGTTCATTTTATGACTAAAATATATATGGAACATGATTTTGAAATTTACACGATATATTTTATCGCAAGCCAAGTAATCCCTTTCAGAAAAAAAATGATAAAATACATTACTTTAATGTTTTACATGACTAATTGGTATTACAGGCTGGTGCGCCTCAGTGCTCCAGCTCTCCACTGCGCCCCGCAGTCCACCCCGAGACACTGACACAGCAATTCGTGCTGGGATAGGGCCTTAACTACAAATTTAACTTACCTGAAATCTTTCCGACAGGATGGGTGACAGGAGGCGATGACGTAGTCACCGTGACTGGAGGGTATACTGGATCGCAGCATTCTCTTTCAGGAAACTCACTTGCGCCAACACTTGTAATCCCCACCAGAACACACAACCACATACACATTGTCACTAACCCCCGTCCATTATACGCCGACCCCCCCTTAGTAACCAACATCCAAAGGAGCCTACCATTTTCAAAAATTCCCCTGTTGTGATAGCTTAGCCCCCTTTTATGATAACAATCCCCCCGCTTAGAAACCCCCGTAATTCTAGTGCCATATCGTTGATTCATCTGTCACTTTATCATTACTTCACCTTACATATTTTGATTGACTGCGTTTGTGACGATTGCGTTTATGTTTAAATCTGGAAGGAAATAAAAATATTTTATTTTATATAATTAAATATAAAAATTGATACAACAAACGTATAGAGATAAGAAATCTGTGCCTTGGAGGATATTGTGTGGTCCAGATCAATATAATTATTATTTATTAAGAATAGTATATTTATTTTGATTCCAACTGAACCTACTTGATATAGTTAAATAATATTCGAAAAGCGTTACATTAAAAATATTTGTATGTTTTAATTTTTGTGCCGGGCATTATGAATTCTTAATATGCTATTAAACTTGAGAACTGCGCGCTTATTGCTTTTCTTTCAAACTTTTAAAGAAAGATTTGATTATGTCGTACGCAATTTTGAAGTTTTTCATCTTACAAAAATGACCATTGTGTAATATTAACTTTGCTGCGATTTTATTACTCTTAGTGTGTAGTTTACGACTATTATATCAAATGTTTATATATTTTTTCGAAATATTGACACTGGAATGCGAGAAAATTTACGAAAATTTAACACTATTTATTAAGTTAATATTTATTTTTTATCAAGGGAAAAAGCTATTTAAAACAGGTCCCACAATCACATTATAACCGATAAACTTGTAATGAGCTTTTCACCGAAACGGCATATTTTAAAGATCACCGACACAAAAAATATTATATTTATACTTTTGTATGTTTAAGATAGTTAATACTATATTTAATTAATTATCCATAAACAATTCGTAATACCAAATTTGACGCTAAGTAGCGGGAAATTACTACTTAATATCGCTTTATATTAATTTAATCAACATTTCTCTCTTGGTATATCTTACAATTTGATATTTTTTATAAATAGCCACTACCAACCTGCAAAGCAGCCTTTATAAATAAAAATCGATAGCCGTAAAACTGTTATTTTCCGTATCACGTGTATAAATAACAAATGGCGACTTGCCGGTCATGGTACTAATTAAAACTTCGTTTAGTTTATAAGAACTTTAAGTGCGATGTATATGCCACAATTGAATGTTATCAAATAAAATATAATAAATTATTGTTTTTTTTTTTTCAAAAATAATATTATTATTTTTGATTTCATTTAATGAAACTAAAACAATATATTTAATTCAAAGCAAAAATATCGTTAGGTAATTTTTTTTCCTTTTTTTGATAATGTTGTGCTCTTTTATTTCTGGACAGTTTCTAAATAACATTTAACAATTGTTCAAGTTACACAAACTAATTAAAAACAGCCTGCGAGTAACATTTATGGGTTACAATGGTCTACGTCGTAGCACCGTCTACGTGGCGCCGTAGCCCTCATTTACTAGCATGGTACTCTACAAAGTTAAACGTATTTATAAACGTACTATTAGCCACAATTAGGAAAGTTTTGTAATTTTATTTTTGTACAAGAGAACGAAAACGAAAGTATTTTAATAAGGACCACCCATGCGGTCTGCAACTAACATGGTTGATCATATCATCACAATCTCCTTTTAAAAAACATTTGCCACCTATGTAGTCCTGTTTCAGCAAAAATCTGATCATAGCCTAAGCTTTCTTACTCGCAACAAGGTATAAGAGGACACTTTGACCGATTGAGAGGGATGGAAAGTTCAGACTAGGTCTTATTAAGGGCAATCTCCATTATTGATTATTTCTTTTAAACTCTTTTATTCCTACATGATATTTCATATAAAAGGGCAAATGTAAAGGTCAGTTCAACACTTCAATTTAAACTTTGCGTTGCAAATAATTTTACAAAATATAACTCATATAACTACTAAACATGTAATTATTAAACAACTATTATATATGATACTTGTAATGTGTTTATTCAGATTTGTCATTAGATAATAGTAAGAATATGAAACGTTGCATTATTTTATTATATTGAGTAGTGTTAGCCTAGTGGCTTCAGCGTGCGACTTTCATCCCTAAGCTCGTAAGTTCCATCCCCGGCTGTGCACCAATGGTCTTTCGTTATATCTGCGCATTTAATATTCGCTCGAACAGTAAAGAAAAACATCGTGAGGAAATTGGCTTGCCCTGCCGGCGTGGGACACTGGAGACTGATCACCTACTTGCCTATTAGATTAACAAATGATCACGAAACAGATACAGAAATCTGAGGCCCAGACCTAAAAAAGTTGTAGCGCCACTGATTTATTTTATATTTACATTCTTTTATTATTATAGTTTAAAGCAAGTGCGGAACTGAATACATCTTTAATCATGATATGAGAAGGAACATCGTATGTATCAACAAATCGCTTACAACTTTGTAACGAATGCTAGGTATCAGGGGAAAAACTGAATATACCCAGTTCCCGCCATTTACAGCTCGTGATTCGCGCGCTTTTACAGTCGATCAAGATATATTCTATTTTTAAATATGAGTGGCCCTCACTTCGGCCGGCTCTAAATCTACCTCTTTGCAAATTAAAAGAAAATTACATAATCAATCTCATACAGCGTCAATTTCGTTTTAAAGATATTCATAAATCTGATACTATGTATCAATACGTTGTTCTATACAATTAAGCCTAAATTACCTTTAGTGGCTTGGAAGGCAAACTAAGCTTCACGTTACATAATATTGAGTCAGCGCATATCGATAAGTATACGTCATAATTCGTTATCTAACTAATTTCATTATATATTTAAGTTAATTTAAATATTCGGTAAGTTTAAATTTAAGCACGTTCAATCTTTATAACTAGGTCATACGTTCGACGGGATGAATCCCAGGCTTTGTCTACAAAATTCCATCCAAGGCACAGACTATTCACAACACTATAAAAAGGAGGTTATACAATTAAACAAATGAATTACGTTTAAAAAAAATCGAAAATGTACGCGTGTTTCATAACGCGCCGTGCGACCACCGCAACAGCCAAGATTCTACTAACGTAGTAGACGATCGGGTCACCCCTCACCCCGATAAACCCCTTTGAGCCCTCGACCGTGGCTACCTTTCGACCTCCGAAATGATGTAAACACAACTTTTAAATAAAACAATGTTGAGCTCTAATTTCATCTGTGTTAAGTTGAAAGTTGCCTGTTAATACATCTGATTTTCTAACACTAATGTGTGCCGGAAAAGCGAATGTGCCCCACAGTCTCACAAGTCACTACAAGAGGACAACGCAAGATAAAATTGGAACTTTAAGCTTTGTACTTAAGGTTCATTTTTCATTAAACTCATCTGAAACGTGAGTAAAAATTGTAAATGTACGGGTCGAACTGAACACGAATGTCCGAATTCGATTATGTTATAATTGTAACAATGGTCTGTATGAACATAATTATAAAGTGTATATTTGTAAATCAACGTGAGCTTTCCTGAATGCTTTTGGCTTTCCACGGTTCATATTAGCTATTTGAAAACTTTAGTGTGGTGTGTAATTATGAACCTTAAACAGCAGGTGAAAGAGTTGACATTTTGACATTTTCTTTTGAATATGAAAAATCGAAATTTAACACCAAGAGACGTTTATGAATGCGAGCGTAGATTTTGTCAAATGAGAACAATAAGATGTGCATTTACTTGACAAAGTGGTTGCATTCTATCTTCAAGAAAAATGTCTTAATAATTCAAGAATTTTCCTCTTCATTTGCGAGTTGCGGTCGGAACTTAGAACTACTTTATCGTAGTAAAAAGTAGAGTTTCCATTTTGTGTGGTTATGGTGATATTCATTTCATCTAATTCCATTTTGAAAGTTATAATAGTTTGTAAATGAGCAGTGTTGGCCTAGTGGCTTCAGCGTGCGACTCTCATACCTAAGGTCGTAGGTTCGATCCCCGGCTGCACCAATGGGCTTTCTTTCTATGTGCGCATTTAACATTTGCTCGAACGGTGAAGGACAACATCGTGAGAAAACCGACATGTCTTAGACCCAAAAAGTCGACGGCGTGTGACAGGCACTGAAGGCTGATCACCTACTTGCCTATTAGATTTAAAAATGATCATGAAACAGATTCAGAAATCTGAGGCCTAGACCTAAAGAAGTCGTAGCGCCACTGATTTATTTTTTAATAGTTTGAATACCCTCGATACAGATTATTAATTTGGTCATTATTAAAGCTCGTGATTATTTTTATTAATCTCTACATAGCATGGAATCCACGGACATATCACATCCCGCTGCTTTTACGCTTTCCAGCTTTCATGCACACGGAGCTCACGAAATCAAACATTAAATATTTAAATTAACTAATTTATTGTTCTCTCAAAATTGTTCGGTTGTCCTTTTCCCAATATTTGAGATTCAACTCGAGTATTTGCAAACCAATTCAAAAGATAGAACGAACATTGAAGTATTAAGTCCGGTATTGTAACTCAGTTTACTAATAAAAATATACGATCTTGAGCGTTTATTTATAAATATCTCTGATTATATCTGCTTTTTCTGTAAATTACAGAATTACGTAATTTTGTTTTTAGTACCGCAATATTATAAAGTTATGTAATAATTAAAATTAATCTAATTAAATAACTAATTCTATTTAAATTACATAGATTCTATTTCTTACTTCTTTTGTTGTTATTGTTCAGCATGGACCCCGTACTCAGAAAACGCCTCCTCCAATGCTCAGAAGAACTAAACCCTCAATAAACGAAAAGCTAAAATAACTAGTTGAAATCAAATACTCGATAATAATGCAACCTTGGTGAGTGGTTTATTTAATATATCACCTGGTTTGGTCTTAGGGCTAGAAACAGGTCAGGTAGCTGTCTGGGTCGAATAGGTTGACTATAAGTTAAGTCTGTTATAAGTTTATTTGTATTACCTTGACATTGGCAAATATTTCAGGATGAAACTCGCGTTACAATTTTGAAATAACACTTCATTAAAACAATGAATTATGATGTACTTTAGAACATCGAAACTCATTGTTCAACAGTATTATACAACATAAATATTGAACCAGCCCAGCCTCTACTATATTAATGACGAAGAAATAAGTTCTTCATATGGCAAACTTTTCAAACAATAATGATAAATTATAAGTAAATATTTATCAGAAACTTAATTAAAAAAAGGAGAGTTTCCCTTCAAGAAGATACTAATTTTAACAGATTTAAACTACTGAAACAAATTAAGGATAAACGAAAACGAAATTTTAACAATTGTTACATATGTGTGGAACAAAGCTAAACCATAAAGCATAGTTGCCCTATTCACTGTATCGCACGCAAACCACAGTTCGATTGGTCTTTAACAAATTTTGATAACATGACCCCGTTATTTTTTTATTTGTTTCATAAAGTGATTTATTGAACGGATAGTTGAAACTGTTGCAAAGATTGCCTTAAATAAATTATGTAATATTTATGCGATTCATAGATAAGGTAAGCTAAGTGAGATGATTGAATTAATTTCAAAAATTGTCATATAAATCACTTATCTTCGGTAAAATATACGTTAAAATAAAGTATGCAAATGCATGAGTGTAATGTATCGAAGTGATTATATGAAGCTTTAAGAGCCTCTTATCAGTTACCATCTATTAATAATAAGGTAAGTTAAAATAATGAAAATTTATTAAACCCCTGACCACACAATATGTATGTCAAATACAATACAAAAAAAAAACTATTTGGTCTACAGTGTGTCCTGGGACACGATGGTCCCTTCTGGCTTTCTTAACTTGTCCCTATCTCGGGAAACTCTAGGACACACAGCTTCTATGGTTTCCATATCATCCCTCCATCGCTATACCGGTCTACCTCTTTTTCATTTCCCATCTCGTGGCTGCTATTCGGTTATGACTATCGTAAACTTCTCACGATTTTCTCTTGTCATGTGCCCCAATCATCGCCATTTTAGCTGTAACACATCTTTCACATTTGTAATAACTCTGACTTGGTCCTTCCTAACTTGAACTTTTAGAGTGACACTGAGTAAATAAAAATTCACAGTCATAGTTAAATAACGCATCCATTGTTTTTTCGCTAACAATTGTGACAGAAACAAATGTTACATAATTATACTTTCACTAAAAGTAATCAACTCACAATTTCCCTTAAAACAATAACTTTAAAGTCAAGAAACCGCTCCTTTGCAAACGAAGACTCCTGCCGTTTTAAAATTGCAATATTTCCTTTGAACAAGTTATAACTACGCCAAGATACAGTAATATTTAACTGTGGTTTTAAAGTGCTCATTGTTCGTGACGTTTCGTGATTAAATCAAGATTCAAACTACACTGCAGTTGTTTTAGACGTAGAACTACGATGATATTTTAAACGTTATGATGTTATGTACCTAGAACCAATTAGAATTCTGTGCAACTGCTAATTTTAGACTAAAATATATTTTGGTAGTATACGCCAGATATTTCTTAAGTATATATTTGTGATAACAAAATATTGTAAACCTAATTTAAAAGAGTAAGTGTGGAGTTTCTTGCTCATTCTTCTCCACACGAAACTACCTTTTGGAAGGGGCAACTAGAATCTTCTTTATATTTTTTTTTGACGTTCAAATAGTACGGGAGGTAGCAACGTTTGAAAAGAAAGAATTTTAGGTCAGCTGATTTTGTGATATGTCTTCCTTCTTGCACTTTCGGTTAGAGTCTGGGCAATCTGGCTGGTGGTAGCGGTTGCGTTCATTAGTGCGCATCCTATCTGTCCGGTAAAAATCCTGGAATTTAAAAGCATTTTAAGAAGCGTAATTTTTAATTTTTCCTTTTTAAATAAGTCTATCTGACATACTTTTTTTATTGCCAGACATTTTTCACATTGCTAACTATGTGCCAGACGCGATTTTAAGTTTTTTTTTATAAAAATTTCAAAGTATTTTAGAATGTCTGTAATTTTAATATTATGTTATTTAAATATAAGAAAAACTAAAAATGAATTTGCCAGACATTAATTCGATTGTTAAGTCTTGAATTAAAATGAAAAAGTATTGCAGTATGATGCCTTTCATTGGTATCATAAAATACTTTAAAATTATTATAAAAAAAAACTTAAAATCGCGTCTGGCACATAGTTAGCAATGTGAAAAATGTCTGGCCATAAAAAATGTCAGGTAGACTTATTTAAAAAGGAAAAATTAAAAATTACGCTTCTTAAAATGCTTTTCAAATCCAGGATTATTACCGGACAGATAGGATGCGCACTAATGAACGCAACCGCTACCGCCAGCCAGATTGCCCAGACTCTAACCGGTAGTGCAAGAAGGAAGACATATCACAAAATCAGCTGGCCTGAAATTCTTTCTCGAAAACTTGCTACCTCCCGTACTAAAAAGTGCCACTTTAGATGGTCTAATTGAAATAAATTACTTATTTGACTTTGACTTTGATATTCTTAAATATTTTTACCGTGCATCATTTATGTATTAATTATCAGCATAAATTTAAATTTCTTAATTGTTATAAAACTCAACATGTCACTCTAACTTGCTAACACTTAACTCTGATATCCAAAAGGCTAAATAAAGCTTATATTTGCGACTTCGTAGACCGACCATGGCCTTTTTAGCAATATGTTCACGCGTACAAAAGATTGTGCCAGAATGTTTATATATTATCCACTTGGCTTGACAAGCGAGTTGTCGCAGTTTACAAATCGTTAGTAGGCCACGGATTTATATATCTAGATCGGGTTCAAAAATATGACCACGTTCGTGGGTCAGTAATTGATAGTCAGTTTACCCGTTTGCTTTATTGTTTTTTTATTTTTTTTCTGTAAGTAGGTTTTTACAAACACTTTTACACGTCAAACATATATTTTTTTTAAACTAGATGAGATCGACGTTTCCTATCTGACTACTCTGAGAAGAAACGCCGAAACAAACTCAGAGGTCACGTTCTCTTTTAAAGTCCAGACATAACAAGATTATGTGAAGACCATGTAGATTGCAGTCTGAAATGGTCTTTTGAGGAAAGAGCCACACAGATTGAGTGGACCTGTCAAGTCCAAAGAAGACGAAGAAGAAGTTTAGTTTTAAAATACCAAGAAACCAATGCCGCTACAACCTTTTAAAGTCTGCGGCTCAGATTTCTATTATTTTTCATGTCTTCATGAATCATTAACATCAATTCTAATAGGCAAGTTCATAATCATCCTTCTGTGCCTGACACACGCCGTTCACTTTTTGAGCCTAAAGCATTCCGATTTCCTCACAATGTTTTCATTCAACGTACGAGTTAAATGCGCACATAGACAGAAAGTTCATTGTTGCTCAAAAAAATTTCTAAGTAATTCGCAACATTAATATAACTTAAACCATACGACCTTTTTAAATACTTAATTAAATAATATTTTTTCATTAATTTTAAAGTGCTACGAGGATAAAAATAGCAAAACAGTAAATACCGTTTTAAGGCTACGTATTAATATAAGGGTCTGTTTATATTTTGAAACTAAGTTAGAAATACCAGAAGACGCTCAATTTAAACAGGCTAGCTTAATTGGCATAATATATATATTATATAGTCTATTAAATAACGGTAGGATAACTTAGATATAAAATTAAATGCATTATCATTTATTAAAGCAGTGTTCGCGTAGTAGCTTCAACGTGCTACTTTCTGAGGTCGTAAGTCCGATCCCGGCTCACACCAATGGACTATGGCACATCTAACACTCGCTCGAACGGTGAAGGCCATCATCGTGTGGAAAGCGGCATGTCTCAAATCCAAAAATCAACGACATTTGCACCTGAAAAAGAACCTGAAAAAGAAAATTGGTAGTATTTGTCGATGAAATAAAAATTTTAAAAAACCGCAAAAAATCCTTTTAAAATTACTTAATATCAATATTTTCTGTGTTCCGTTAATTTTTTATATATGTATATATTACATGATATGATAGCTACGACCTATAAGAGCCATGGCCTCCTCCAATTGTCACGAGGCTTGGTGACCTCCAGCTCGTGAACTTTGCCATTGTTCTTAGTTCATCAAAATTTACGTTTCGTATAAAAATGTTTACAAGCTTGTAGTTTCAATACAAATATTACATATATTAACAAGCGCCCTCTAGTTCTATACAAATACACTACTGTAAGTGCATGTTTCTGTAGTTCATAACGTGTTGACTGGTCGACTACAGCTGTCGCTAATGCGACCTTGCGAAATTAATATCATTATATTATTGTTATCACATCACTTAATAATTTTCTGGAAAATAAATCTTCTAATAAAATATTGGGTTGTTTTGTCACTTTCTACTCGCGTTGGTTGTAGAGACATCTATTAGGGTATAATGCAAATGTTTAAAAAAAAAAAGCTTCAACACAAATGCTCTAACACAAACTTACAACAATTCGATCAAATTAAATATTTATTTAGTAGCCACAATAGGATCATGAATTAACTTTTAAAACAATACGTACTAGCTGTGTAAGTGAAACTTCCACTTTTTTCCATTCACGACTATTTTGTCAATATTGAAGATCCCTCATGATCTTCGGTTATAATCACTTTTCATATCTATATATATAAAAGAAAGTCGTGTTTGTTATAACACTTATAACCCGAGAACGGCTGGACCGATTGCCATGGTTTTTGATTTGTTGGATTTATTTCCGTCCCGAATAGCAGAATAAGCAATAAAATATCGGATAAGTTATCGAATAACAATAAATTAATTAATTAATTTTACGAATGCAAAAACCATATGGTGCCATCTGTTGACAAAACTACGCATCATTTTACGTCGAATTCGTGTCAGTTCAAGAAATTCCGATCTTGAGGTGAATGAGGAGATGCATAACCATGCTTTGATCCTGATCAAAAGATGTTGGATATCAGAAAGTGCTTAACATGCAGTATCGCCATATTGACGCTAGAGAGAAGATGCCTAATGTGTAAAACTGCCATTCTTCTTTCGCAATGGCAAGCAATAAAACATTTCTGTATTTGCAAAAGAGTTGTATTAATGTAATACTTAACATTAATGAAATCCTAAAATAAGTTAAATTAAAGTAACAACGATATTATAAGGTTGTAGGGCGGAACGAAGTTAGCCAGGTCAGCTAGTTGTCTAATAAAATAAGGTATTCGATTTTCATACTTTCTATCAAAACCAGATATTAACAAATACATTTAAAGAAATGTCCAATTGTGTGCAGCCGTTCGTTATGCTCTTATTCATTTCGCAATCAATTTCTATTCATAAAGTTGTTTATTCTTCTGAAATTATATCATATTTTAGTTGTAACGAATTATATTTCATAACTTTAAAGGCTCCATGAATCCATTCGTAATATCGTATACGATACATTTCGGAAGTCTATATAATTATATGTATGTGCAAGTATTAAGTATTATTCATATTTTAATCTGTTTAGCCTTTTCACCTACACCACCTAAAAAATTATAAAGCATTGTGTCAGCTCGATATCAAAAATTATTCTCCTTACAAAAGTCTAGAAAGATTGATACCGTAGCGTACGAGTATATATTCGCCATACATTATAAGCGGTTACTCAACCATCTAGGAAGGAACTGGAGGTTTTTTAGGTGATGTCACATTATGTAAATCCGATTATTCACACACTATTTGCCTGCACAATGGCAATACATAAGCCGTGTTGTTTGTCTTAATGTAATATGCATTGGATTACATAATAACTTATCTATTGATTTACATTTTATAAAAAACATATGGTTTTTTTATTGGTTAGATATTGTAGTACTTTTTAGTTACTTTCAAAAATTGTTCAGCGGAACAGGAATCTTTTGATATACGTTTAAATTAGTTCAATAAAGGATAACATTATAGTAAATGGTACGGTAAGGATGTCGATGTAAGCGTATTTGTCTTATATCTTCCAAACTTATCGTCGTATGTTAATATTTTAAAGATCAATACAATATCCATTTTAACTCTTCACATTGGTTACAACTATGTTCAGTTATCAACCGCTATTTATACAGATTAACTTCATTAGTTTTCCTCCGTTCAGATAATAGCTTTTTTACCATCCCATTTTAATTAATAGCTTTAGAGCTGTTTATAATTGAATAACGTAGGTAATTTAATGTTCACTTATGAACGACATAAAACAAATGAATGATGCTATATTTTCATTAACTGTCAGTTTTCAAATCAAGAGCGTAGATCGGACGATAAAAATATAACGGGTATAAACACCATCACTCTATTAAATCGCCAAGGTATTATTAAGGCGAACGGTAGATATGCCATCTTAAATAGACATTTTATCCCAGATATACAGATGTATATAAAAAGTCGTGGAAAATAGTACTAGCGACAATTAAAGACTATTGGGATACGTGGTTGTAAGTTGCGGAATGTTATCAGTATCAATTTGACCCATAACACTACCGACCGGGGCAGAGTGTTGACGCTTATCTTCTAAGTTTAGTTAAGTGTTTATTTATTATAATGAAATTTTTAATTGTGATATTTGTGCTGTGTGTTATACAAAAGTTTTCTTTCGGTAAGTACAGATTTCGTAGTTTAAAGAAGTGTTTTTATTGTAAAAAATCTGAATATCCTTCTTTCATGTTCTTTCTTCTTAAGCTTTTTCTTAAAGCGCTTAATTGATTTAATAAATATTATATTGACAACTTTGTTTATTTCTTAAAAAAATATTCATGAAAATAGTATTTTTACGTTAGAGAAGTATTACTTTCATATTTCACTAATAAGTAAATGAGTTTTAAAATATAATTGTTAAGAAATGTTGATTGGTAAAAATAATTCAGCAACTAACTATTATCTAATTATAGACAATAACAACTTATCATGTTTCTTATCTTCAAAGATGATTCTTAGAAGGAATTATTTATTGTGAAACAGCTTCCGAAACAAGATTTTGACTTGTTTTCCATTGCTACTTTAGGTACGACATATGCAGTCAAAATCTGTTATCATCGAAGGGACTACTCATATATGGTCGTAAAAACCGATAGTCGTAACAGCCGATGACGTTGTTATTAAGTACCTAATACAATAGAATTCAGCCGGGACCTTTGATGTTAGTCAATATAACCGGTATATTGTTTTAAACGATGTCGTCGTAAACGATTTTGACTGGAAACCACCTGCATAAAACTCTAACTAAAACTAAAACTCCTGGAGAAAAAAAGTAGACCTTAAAATTATCAATAAAACCGGTAGGCTGGCACAATGGTCCCTTTGGAAGGTAAGGGTAGTTCAAACACTGTAACCGAATAGTTTTAGTCCCTAGAATTTTAATTAAACCTACTTTTGATAAAGGCTGTTTTTTTATTTAAATCTAATATCATTGAATAGTGTTAACCTAGAGACCTTTTAAGACTTCAATCTGTGTATACATCTTTTTGACCTTCTGTTGAGCGAATTACATTAATACTATGTTTAAACAGATGCACATACATGCCAAGTCTGATTGTAAAGACCTTATTAATTTGACGTAAGATGTATTAATTATTTAAAAAATTATGAACGGTTTAAAACAGTAATCCCATGAACACGCAATAATTGTATTCAAAACATTTTGAATACAACTCAGCGTTTTAATAAATTTAAGAAATGTATTAAAGAAAAGGTGTGTAAAAAGGCTTACTATAAAGTTAACGATTATTTAGTTGATAAAACTGCCTGGGATTAGTGCTAGGCAGGCTACTTCTAATTAATTTGCGATATTTGTTTTAAAATAAGTTGTTTGCCATACTAATTTTTTACGATGATTTGCTATTTTAAAAGAGTACTGAGAGTTTTACGCCGGCTTTTCTCTCGGCCTAAACTCTCTGTCTTCTTTGCTGATGAGTCGGGATGTCTACCGATTCAAATTTAAAACGTGGAATAGGTGATACCTGTATCTTATATTCCATAATAAACATATTTTATTTTTACTTAATACTTAATTCATTGATTGTATGTATGTATGTTTTGTCTTAATATATTTTTATAATGTACTAGTTTAATGTTTGTCACCTTACAACCTGTTACAAATTTAACCGGTATTATTGAGTCGTAATTTAATTTTTTGACATTCTTGTAGAATGTAGCTGTAAAAAATATCAGCTTACAAAAAGTATTTTCCTGTAAGTAAATTAATCGGCCAATAGCTTAATGGATTAATTAATTGGAATAAACGCTGACCCAGCTATCGCTTCATAATAACACACGTCTACAAGGCCGTCTTCGACTACGCTGAGGCCCTGGATCCTTTTGATGCCCTTTATAAAAACAATTATAGGATGTTACCTATGTGATGTGATGTTAATCACATAATCAGTATTTTATTCATATTAAACAGAAGGCCTAGCCAATTATTATTTATTTACGTTGGAAGACACAGAAGGTTGTACTATTACTTGACTTAAAGGAATAATTATTATTACTAACTTGCTTAAAAATATTGTAATAAAATTAATTATAGGGTTTAGTTAGTTAAAACGACAAAAAAAGTTAATCTTCGGATCCTTGCCTGAAAGGACTCCTTTTAATAGTATATTTTAGTTATTATATGTTAAGGTTAGTTATTTATTTCAATATATTTATTTAAGTTTTTTTAACAAAATAAACATATATTTCTGTTAAAACGAACATCACTTAATGTTCAGGAGGTTGAGGAATTTGAGACCCTAAAGCATTTTGAAAGTATATTAAAATTCTAAAGAAATATCCAAATTGCCAAATATCAATGGTTAAAAATTAAGGAACATAAAGTGTAAGGTTAGTTTTTGTTTTGGGGCTCTATCATATTATGTCCTTTTAAAAGGCCCAAAGACCTGTATGATGTTACATGGATATCATGTGTCTAATCCTGTGGATTTGCCCGATATTTTCTTGACAACAGCAATAATTAATAGGATACAGAGGAACTAGTTCAAATATTGTACCTTGTAATACATAATTGTATATGGGTTTAGAAAATATAGTTTTTAGGTTATTTGCTACTTCAGTAGATTTTGTCAGGGACCATAGTTTCACTATAGTTGTAATATTAATATATAAATATTATTCACTAATATAAGATAGTGTTGTTTGTTTAAAACGAATTAACTAATAGTGGTAAATCTATATATAAATAAGGAATCTTAGCTAAATTTAGTTGATTTAAATAATACATGTTATTTTGATTGCTTCGTGTCCTGCAGTAGTCCAGTAGCAAGGGTAAAAGCGCCTTCCTGTATTTTCAGGTAGGAAAGGGAATGGAAAGTATTGACTTTATTATAAGAAAATATTGTCAATTTGTAATCCTTTACGCCTTTACGAATTTATTACGTTTTTTACATTGACCTTTCGAGTGTTTACATCAGCCTTGCGATTCTATATCTAGTATGATTAGTCAGTCGTTGGCATTCTGATAAACAATAAAGTACAAGCTCCTTATCAGAATGCCAAATCGTAAAATGACTGCTTCACGACTGATTTGAGCGTGACCGCCGCTGCGAAAACCGCCGTGAGAGTTCGAAAAGTGAGTTACAGAATCGGAAGGCAGTTGTAAGCGAGAGATGAAAGTCAATGTATAGGAATTCAGACGCGAAGAAGCTGCAAACCGCAGCACACGTTCCACCATGCTTACAAGTTGTCTTTGACCAATCATAATAGATTAGTAAAAATATGAATCGGTGCGTAGTTAGGAGCTCAGAAGTACCTATTATTAGTACGACGGGTGCATCTCTGAGGTCAACAAAGATTATCGCATCGCAAACTAAAACAAATACATGATATGGTCATGTTTAGAAATGTTTTTCCCGGTATCATGGAGAAGCAATAATATATTGCGGAGAAAAGTTCAACTCGAAGAAAAAACATAGATATTACGATCGAGACTTTCACTTATTTTCTGACATCACAGACCATGATTACCATTTCTTTGGTGGCTTTGTGAGCTATATTAGTATATTTGTCTTTAATTAGATATATTAATAATAATCTGTTTCTTTAAAATTTCGTTAAATTTATTCTTCTTTATAGATATAAAATTTTCAATTTAATTTTTTAATCGCTTAGAATCTACTTCAAAAATATTCATATATCTTTCAATTGAAAGCCCATTTAGCGAACGAATTATATGTTATAGAATTCCTGTTCTTCAAATTCACCATCTAAAATGCATCATCCTCATCTCCGTAGCAATTTACTTGTTGCTTTGACGCGTTTATCACTACTTGACATTGTTCTACATTTATAAAGACGTAGGCGGGTCGTAGGTCACTAAATATGTTGAAAAGTTTCATACAAGAATATATTACGATACAATATTCTTTATTTTGTATCCTAAAAATCTTACCCCTCTATAAAAGGTTAGGTTATAAACCTTATTCATATAACTAAATCAATATTATTGCACTCATTGCAATATTATTGAACTATCTACATTTCTCTTACTGACAAAATTTGTTTACGTTGTGTTGTAAAGATACTAATGACTACTTAAGTTTAAATAGTGCTATACTGACATATTTTTAGGAAGGTTATTTTTAGAAGCAAAGCCACCTGTGAATGGATTATCATTGTCGACTCCTGTCACTATGCAATATAATGACACAAAGCAATATTTAATTATGATATATACAGGGTGACCAAAAAGTCGTGGATCAAACGCAAATAGGGGATAGATAAGGTCATCAGCGGCAAAAAATTGTTCTACGGGAGGTCTCTAAGGTCAACCCCTGCAGAGTTATGATTTATTTTGGTTTTTATATGAAAATTGACTTTTTTTACTAATTCTTCTTAAAATTCGAAAATATCTACATCCTGTATCTTTCTCATAATATCCACTAGGTTGGTACTGATGAGTTCTTGCGTTAGACATACTATTTATAGTTGTTTTTTGAGTGTATTCAAGATAATATTAAGTGATACGATATAAAATTTTTTCAAATCATAAATTTTTGTTTATTTCGGACTCCACTGTGAAAAAAAATTACTCCACCGAAAAGTGTCCCTGTACTGCAAGTTTTGGCGCATTTAATAGGGATTCTGAAAAGGTATTACACATGGCCATGAGTCGCTCTAATATCTTTCTAGGAAGAATTACAAACAACGATTGTGAAATAATAATTGTATTAAAACAATTATTTCTCAATGGTTGTTTTTTTTTTTTTTTTTTTATAGAACGGGGGGCAAACGGGCAGGAGGCTCACCTGATGTTAAGTGATACCGCCGCCCATGGACACTCTTAATGCCAGAGGGCTCGCGAGTGCGTTGCCGGCCTTTTAAGAATAGGTACGCTCTTTTCTTGAAGGACCCTAAGTCGAATTGGTTCGGAAATACTTCAGTGGGCAGCTGGTTCCACATAGTGGTTGTGCGCGGCAAAAACTGCCTTGAAAAACGCTCAGTTGTGGAACGGCGGACGTCGAGGTGATACGGGTGGAATTTCGTATTCTGTCTCGACGTCCGATGATGAAATTCAGCTGCAGGTATTAATCCGAACAACTCCTCTGAACACTCTCCATGGTAAATGCGGTAGAAGATGCAGAGTGACCCCACATCTCTACGCAACGCCAAAGGATCAAGCCGCTCGGAGAGGGATTGGTCGTCGACGATTCGAACCGCTCTGCGTTGTATACGGTCAAGTGGAAGGAGCTGGTACTGGGGAGCCCCCGCCCAGAGGTGAGAGCAGTACTCCATGTGGGGCCGAATTTGGGCTTTATATAGTTGCAAGCGGTGGCCCGGAGTGAAGTACCGCCTCGCCTTGCTGAGCACACCAAGCTTTTTGGAGGCTAATTTAGCCTTTCCCTCCAAGTGACCGCGAAACTGAACGTCGTTCGATATGTCAACGCCAAGTATTCCAATGCTGGCTGTGGCTTTAAGAAGAGTGTTTTCGAAAAGAGGAGTAGCGACAAAGGGTGTTTTTTTAACGGAAAACGCGCAAACTTGTGTCTTCTTGGGGTTAAATTGGACTAGGTTTTGTCTGCCCCAGTCTGAGACTCCACGTAGTAGAGTTTCGACTTCAGACACAAGTTTGTTCCGATACTCATCAACAACTGCCCGAGAAATACCTGCCCGGCCAGTGTAAAGAATATCCCCAGTGCTGTCATCCGCATAGCAGTGAATGTTGCTAAGTTGCAACATATCATTGATATGCAGAAGAAATAGGGTCGGGGATAGAACACAGCCTTGTGGGACCCCAGCGTTCACGGGTTTAAGGTCGGAACATGCTCCGTCAATGACGACCTTGATGCTCCGATCGGCCAGAAAGCTGGAGATCCAATCGCATAATTTCTCGGGAAGCCCATAGGCTGGAAGCTTCGAGAGCAGTGCTCTGTGCCACACCCGATCGAAGGCTTTCGCTATGTCCAAACTTACCGCCAGCGCCTCCCCCTTGGACTCAATTGCTTCTGCCCACCTATGGGTAAGGTATACAAGGAGGTCACCAGCTGAGCGACCACGACGAAAGCCGTACTGAGAATCGCTAATCAACTGGTGACCCTCTAGATAACTCAAGAGCTGGCAATTAATAATGGTTTCCATTATTTTGGAGAACAAGGAGGTTATAGCTATTGGGCGATAGTTGGACGGATCAGAGCGATCGCCTTTTTTTGGGATCGGATGTATCGAAGCGGTCTTCCAGCACTTTGGGACAGTGCCGAGCGAGTACAGGTACCGGAAAAGGCGCGTTAAGACCGGAGCCAACTCAGGAGCATAAGTACGCAGCACAATTGGGGGGATACCATCCGGCCCGCTCGACTTATGAATGTCCAAGGAAGATAGTGCTTTGCGGACAGCACGTTGCCGGAATGTGATTTCCGGCATCGAGGAATCACACCGCGAAATGGTCGGTGGTGATCTCCCTCGGTCATCCAAAGTCGAGTTGGACGCGAAGAGACAGCCCAAAAGGTCGGCCTACTCCTTCGCAGTGTGGGCCAGAGAGTCATCCTCCCTGTGCAGTGGCGGAATGGAGGGCTGACAAAAATTCCCCTGGACAGCTTTGGCGAGAGACCAGAAGGCTCGAGTCCCTGAAGGGAGTTGGGCCAATCTCTCGCCAAATCTGGCAATGTGCTCTGACTTTGCCTTAGTGATTTCTCGTTTGAAGGACCTGGAGGCTGAGTTATATGCTGTTTTAAGTTCGCTGGTATTGGCATCACGAGATTTCGCCGCTTCCGCCCATGCCTTAAAGCATTCTCGCTTTCGACGCGAGGCCGCCTTGCAAGAACGTTTAAACCAGGGCTGAGACTTGCCACCGATCGGCACCGCAGAAAATGGAATTAAGAGTTCCATGCCCTGCAGAACCACCTTCCGGCGAAAAGCACATAGGCCCCCAAGGGTAGGACGCAAAGAAAGACCGCATCCCGTCCCAATCTGCTGACTTATAGTGCCAAATACGGCGACAACCCATAAAGCGGGGCCAGGAAGGGCGCGTAGATGGCACAGTACTCCGGACCACACAATGATCTGATGAACCCAATGGCGGGTCAACAGAGACTTGATAGTTCTCCGGATGTGAAGTCAGCAGAAGGTCCAACAAAGAGGGTTTATGACCATCCACATCTGGTATTCGCGTAATCGCAGGGACCATTTGTGTCAGGTCGTAGGCTAAAGCAAAGTCGTGAAAGGATCTTCCCGCGTGATCGGTAGTTTCAGAGCCGAGCCAATCGGCATGGTGGGCGTTAAAATCGCCAAGTATCATTCAGCGGTAGGAACCCTTTCGAGCAGGGAATCTGTAGCCATTTGGATGTGCTCAATGAGTCGGTCAGTTTCGATATTTCCGCTATGGGACCTATACAGGCATGCATAGAATCGCGGATGGTCATCGCAGTCTACGCGCAGCCAGAGGTTAGATAGGTCCCTTCCTTCAAGCGTCCCGAGGCGACGAGAACAGATATCCTCTCTGACGTACACGCAAACTCCCGCCCGCGGCACAAATGAATGTTCCAATTTGTACCCCGGGTAGGAGAGGTAGGAAGTATCAGCCGGGGAGGAAATCTGAGTCTCGGTAAGAAAGAGCAAGGCCGGCTTCGCAGTCTCTAAATGGTAGTGGACTGCGTTGATATTGGAATTGAGCCCCCTAACATTTGTGAAGTCCACGGCGAGTGTGGACGGGGGTGCCTTTGTAGGATTGCTCCGTTTGCCCCGAGAACGATTAATGATAACTTATTGCATCACTTCACGCCGGTTTTCTGAGAGACAGTGGTACTGCCCCGGTCGTGCCTGCCCATTTGGCTGAAGCCCGAAGGCAACAGCATGGCACTCCCACTAGGCAAAAGGTTGTTTGTAGGAAACAAAATTTTTTACAATAAAATATGCTCAAAATTCTGACTCAGACCATAATACTTAATCTGCACCGTCTAATCAAATTCCTACGTAACCCTCCAGCCATCTGTCCAATTTTTTGAATCTAGTCCGGTTCACACAGTACTGATCACAGGTAGGTAAAAAATCTATCATAAGTCCGAATCGTTGTTGTTTTTTCGTCCTAGAATGATATTAGAGCGACTCATGGCCATATGTAATACCTTTTCAGAATCCATATTAAATGCGCCAAAATTTGTAATACAGGGTCACTTTTCGGTAGAGTAATTTTTTTTCACAGTGGGGTCCGAAATAAACAAAAAGTTTTGATTTGAAAAAATTTTATCTTTCCGTATATTTTAGAGGGAGAGATACGCTTTTTTAACACTCTGCTCTTATTCACAGCACTAACATCAGAAGAAATACTCGACGTCACCGACGCATGCTGTACACACGGACAATCATACGCTCAAAATGCAGAAACATGCGCAGGCGCACGTCCGCCAGATGACATAGAAGATGAGGAAAAAGAAATTTGTATTAGTGCTTTAAAGAGTTGCTGCGAAGACCAGTTGCAGTAAGACTTAAAGTTTTATTATTTAAATTTTGTATTCAGGAATGTAATGTACCAAATATGGATAGCTACTCAAGTTACGGTCAAGGCAGAATAGGAATTGCCCGTATCACCTCGACGTCCTTCGATCAACAACTCAGCGTTTTTTAAGGCAGTTTTTGCCGCGCACCACCACTATGTGGAACCCATTGAAGTATTTCCGTACCAATTCCACTTAGGGTTCTTTAAGAAAAGAGCGTAGCTATTCTCAAAAGGCCGGCAACGCGTTTGCACGAGCCTTCTGGCAATAAGTCCATAGGCGATTTCACTTAACATCAGGTGAGTGAGACTCCTGTCCATTTGCCTCTTGTTATATAAAAAATAATTTATTTGTTTTCTTTAAAATTTACTATAATATTTTCAATTTTTACTCTTTTGACAATAATCGGCATATGTTGTCTTCAATTGATAACTAAATAAATATGGAAATCCTCATGCTTATCATGTTCATCATCATTCTTCATATCTATCTTGCTGGTGACTTGAGATATGGTAACTCAGTTAACGATACTTCTTTGTTAACAGGCAAAAAAAGGAATGCGCTCTTGGAATGAAATTGGCAGAATCAAAACAATGCAACAGCCCAAACAGTGATATAGGAAAAGTAAGTTTATCTACTTCGCACAAAGAGATTTCACTTGCATAACATAGGGTCCAGCCTTTCCGAATACTAGAACTTAGGGTCCAGTCCATAGAGAAATTAATAGACCTCTCCACACCTAACACTACACTACATAACACACTCCTACACTACTCCACCGTGACAATATGCGGTCGCTACTTAACACATGACACGTAAAACAATACGTTCATGTCACGAAAAAAAAAAAAAAAAACAAATCAGTGGCGCCGCAATCCTTTTAGGACTGGACCTTAGATTTCTGTATCTGTGTCATGATCATTTGTCAATCTAATAGGTAAGTAGGTGATTAGCTTCCTGTGCATACACGCGGTTGACTTTTTGGTTCTTACAAGCCGGTTTCCTCACGATGTTTTTCTTCACCATTCGAGCGAATGTTGAATGCCCACATAGAAAGAATGTCCATTGGCCACAGCCGGGGATTGAACCTACGACCTCAGGGATGAGAGTCACACGCTGAAGCCACTAGGCCAACCCTGCTCATTTATCACGATAACGATAATTAATTAATTAAAATTCGACAGATGTGTTGCAACGAATGCTCCTTCGGCCAGCTCTCAGGAGAGTCCCAAGGGAAGCTTGGCTGTGGTGAGCCCTCAGAAGACTTTTATAGTCCTACGGCGACTTTAAGAAAGAACGCTTACTACCAATGTTGTATGGTACGTATAGGCATTAGATTAAAAATACAAGGGAATGAAGCGAGTAAAATCAACCAATAGTTTTAGAAAAACTAGCCAAGCGTTCACGTTTAAAATATTCACACAGTAAAGGCCTTTAGCCGGTGGGAATTAATTAACACCACCACATCATCAACACGTAGATGAGTATTATTATTTTAGTTTTGTTTATTACAAAAATAGGGTAGAAGTGTTGTTTAATCTTAATATATATAAATTCCGTGTCACGTTGTTTGTCCGCGATGGACTCCTAAACCACTTAACCGATTTCAATCAAGTTTGCACACCTTGTGTAGTTTGATATAACTTAAAAGATAGGATAGGTTACATCTTAATTTATACCCGCAATAATATTTTATTGCAAATTATTTGTTTATAATCTGATGGTCACAATTCTAATAGATGACGCTGTGTTGAAAGTACCAACGTTTCACAGAAGCTACAATTTAATGGCATAACCACCAAAAAAGCATGGTGGTCCCCGTGACTGGTGTTCTTCTACCGTTTCCCTTGAATAGTTTGCTACTATGTAATATAACAAAAACCTTAGCCACAGCAACGCTTGGCCAAGTCTGCTAGTATTCTATATTTAAATTAAAGGCGGCAGCTGACGAACCAGAAACAACCACAAAGGCTAAAACAACAACACTAAAACCTGATGTCAAAGAGGCATGTAAAACAAACTCTTGTGAGCATATTTGTAAGGAAGACCGCGGTCGAATACACTGCGAATGTCGACAAGGATTCAGGCTTCAACCAGATAATAAGTCTTGTAAAGGTACCTAAATTTATTGCACAAATATAATAGTCTGTTGTCTAATTGATTTCTTTATTAAAGACTTAAATAAAAATAGCTTTTCTAACTCCTGGGGGATTAAAACTGATTTAAATTTGGAATGTTACAATACACACGTTCCAAATTCAAATCAGTAAGCGTTTCAATCACCAAAGAGATTAATCATGTACATTGTATGGAATTGTTACTGGCTGTAAAAAAAATATACGTACGAACAATTTAAAAAAAGTTTCTGAAAGAGTAAAAAGCCGCGAAACGAATTCTTTCTTTTCTGAAATATACAAACATTAGCATCAATTTATACCTGTTTCTTGTTTCTAACGGTATGTATAATCATAATGCTACTACGTAAAATGTAAAAGCAAGTACTATAAAAGTAGTAAAATATAAAAAGTTAGTGCAACTACATTACTTTTTTGTCTTAGTCGATAAAAATTTAAGCGTATTATAATAGAACGACGCAGTTTGAATTCCTTACTGCTAAAGATTATGTTTAAGCATGCCTCGCCTTATATGTGTTTGTTCCCTTGATCAATCTATCTATCACTAACCCTTAAAAAATATGAAATATATTATAATACCTACTCTAATTATAATAATTTTAATTCGATTGTCAGACATCAATGAGTGCGCTGAAGCAGAGGATGATCTATGTCTTGCGGCTGACACTGTGTGTCATAATACAGAGGGCTCATTTAGATGTGTGCCCTTAAACAAGAGAGAGGTTGGTCTTAGCTGTCCTCCTGGCTTCAAGAGAAATGTTGTCAACCAAGTGTGTGATGGTAAGACTTCTTTTACCATAAATTGTAAAACAGTTACCATTAGTTTGAGAACGTATAATTTGGTAAGTATATTAATTATTATCCTAAGTTACGACTAAAGAACGAGTAAAGGTGGGAACTGACCAACGTTACGAGGTGTAATGTAACATGTAATGTAATGTTACACAGCGAACATTCGTGCAGTCAGTACGTCGTGTTACGTCGTGTTTCCCCGTAACACGACGTACTGACTGCACGAATGTTCGCTGTGTAACATTAAGGTGGGAACTGACCAACGTTACGAGGTGTAATGTAACATGTAATGTAATGTTACACAGCGAGTATTCCGTGCAGTCAGTACGTCGTGTTACGGGGAAAAACAACGTAACACGACGTACTGACTGCACGAATGCTCGCTGTACAACATTACATTACATGTTACATTACACTTCGTAACATTGGTCAGTTCCCACCTTTACATTACATGTTACATTACACCTCGTAACGTTGGTCAGTTCCCACCTTAAAGAAAAAGTGCGTCCGTACAAAGTACACATGTCAGAAGTGAAACTTCATTGGCAAACTAATTTTTAAGTCTTGTTCATATTTATACAAAACTAAAACTTTAGATTTCTGAAACTTAGAGGAAGAGCAAAAGGAAGATATGTTAGGAATTTAATGAATTTATTTGTCATTAAAATATTAAGTGTCGAAAATTAAAACAAATTATAAATTTAATTTTATTTATTTATTTCTATAATAAAAACATGGCATTTCAATTTACAATTCGTCATTTGAGATTTCAATAAATTATTTTGCATAAAATATAAATTTCATAAATTCTCTTTACGAAATTTTAATTTCAATAAATAATAGTTTAAAAAACTAAAAAACACGCTTTTAGCCCGGTCATTTTAGACAATTGAAATAAAGAAAATTCCGATAAAGCCAAATCTTCGTAGAGACCTTAGGTTTACCACAAGGAATAAAGTGTCAAAAGTCCCCATCAGTCCCATGTGAGGTTAGGGACTTATTCGGGGTCCAAGGTCAAAATTTTAGGTTTTTTGGATTTTTCTCGAAAATGGTAAGTTTTATCGAAAAGTACCTCACAGCAAAGTTGTAGATCTTAAAATTGTCTATAAAAATTGTCTCAATGTTTTTCTCTCTAAGACCCACTATTTCCCAGATATTGCGCTTGTAAGAATCACGTTCTACATAATATGCACACATTTCCTCACCACCTGTGAGGTAGTGTACTCGGCGCGTTTTTTTTTAACGTGGTATCCCCGGTAGGCCTATTCCACGAACCTTTCTGACGTTATTTTCAGGAACAATAATTATTTAATAGTATGAAGATTATTGATATGGGTTACTGAGTTTAACTGTCGTTCAAACTTTTTTTTATTACTTTAATCTGACTCATTCTCTTCATATTATTCAACTTCAACAATCATGTTTTCTTCGATTTCTTTTTGTTCTTCTTCTTCTCCTTCCTGTTGATAAGCGCTTAGAAATTGTTCAAATGAAGATGAATCAGTTGTCTCTTCATCAAAATCACATGAATCTTCCTCTCTTTTATTTAATTGAACATTTGAGCAAGAGACACCTTGGCAATTGGTATACGCTGGAGTGTTCTCCAGCGACTGCAACCCTACTTTTTTACAGCCACATTTGGCACTACAACCTTTCTTGCAATTGCAAAAAATACTAGTGTTAAGAAGTTTTTCTGGAGCAGGGGGCAGTAAAGTTCGAATCGGTTCCAAAGTATTATTTATCAATTTCCAACCCCAGACTTCAGGGTTTAGTTCATTGCCTTACCATGTCTGAACTTGATAGTATACTCGAAACAAATGTTGACTAGCAGATGCCGATGTTGGAGGAAAACATGATAGCTGTACTTGCTTTTTGTTTCGTGTATTTTTTACAAATGTTAAATATCTGTACGTATCTATGCAATCAATTTTTTTTGGAGCTCCATAAACCGCAAGAAGAAACCGAATTCCTTCAGTAATTAGTATTTGAAGTGAAGAATTAATTTCTGTAAATACTTTTGCGCAGTCAATCAAATCATTTTTTTTTTCAAATAATTTTAATACTGAATTTTTTCCCCTTCTAAACATTTCTGACGTATTACTAGTTTGACGACGTATAGTATCGCATCCGGTCATCGCATGTAAAAATTAAATAAAGTTTTGGCATTTTGGATAAGCTGATAAACTTTTAGAGGAATATATTTCTGTCCGTTGCTGCGCCTTCCCAGGTTATACTAATAATGTATACATAAAAGAGACACGAGTAGGCATTTTTGCTTGCTTGAGTACCTAAATATGTATATACGTGGCATATGTGTGCATACTATGTAGAACATGATTCTTACAAGCGCAATATCTGGGAAATAGTGAGTCTTAGAGAAAAAATCATAGAGACCATTTTTATAGAAAATTTTAAGATCTACAACTTGCCCTGACGTACTTTTCGATAAAACTTACCGTTTTCGAGAAAAATACAAAAAACCTAAAAATTGACCTTTGACCCCGAATAAGTCCCTAAGCTCACATGGGACTGATGGGGACTTTTGACACTTTATTCCTTGTGGTAAACCTAAGGTCTCTACGAAAATTTGGCTTTGTCGGAATTTTCTTTATTTGATCACTATTTTTATGTCTAAAATGACCGGGCTATTTTAAAGCACATCAAACTAAAAAGTGAAAAATAATTCCTAATTTAGGCTGAAAATGGTAATGAAAAAAAAATACTATTATTTATTTTTTATTTTTTAGTTAAAATTTTTTTATTTTTTTATTTTTCGGATTATTGCATTGTCATCGATCTTTGACAGGTGCGCAAAGCTTGAATTTAATCTTTCCGTTAAAAGTGGGTCAAAATCTAGTCTGAAGGAGTCGGTTACATACATACAGGTGAAGCTAATATAAAGCGTGTAAAAATAGAATTTTCTATATGTTAATTCCTTCTCACTCTCTCTCAATCGCTCTCTCTTTTCTTCTACAAAAACGCTGCACATCTTCGTGACGTTAATATTATTAATATTGCATTTCATCTGTGATCTTTACCCTCATGCGCCTAAAGAAGTTTCACTTCAAAAATATTTTTTATACAATAAATTGACGAATATTTCGTTGAATACTTTATAGACCACAAGCCCATGAACAAAAAATACCTGTGAAATGACCCAACCTGAATTACGCTTAGAAGGCTGTTACTATATCTGAAAATAGCTCTCAGCACTATGCCGTCATTTCTGAGCGGTACATGTGAGTACGTGAGTGAATGGACTTTCTTAGGTACAATTTGTGTGATTCCTTTTGGACACATATACAGATACTTTACCCGTAAACGCCGTACATATTCCCAGCGGAGCGGTCGAAAGCGAAGGGTCGCAACATATGTCTGATTAGCATATAGGTGATGATGATATGAAACAACATAAAATTAAATGATCTTGAGAGTACTTCACAAATAGATAACATTTTCCAGCATGCCGTACATTTTTTGTGGAACACATAGGTGTATGGGGTAAATTACTTTCCTCAGAAAAGAGTCATTTTCCGGTGACTTTTATCTGTACGGCAATAACACAGGTTATTAATACTTTAGACAATCTTCAATAAAAGATAAAGGCCGTACACTTTCGATAGTCCGCTACCACCGCCTACCAATACAGGGCGTCCCAAAGTTATGGGAAATGAAGGGAAAGTACCTTAAATATCGTAGATAGGGTATTTTACTAAAAGAAGACTTTATGTTATTTTTAAAAGTTATTAATTCTGCATTCAAAGATTTTTTTAAAATTACTTGCCTCGTCTGGGAATCGAACCGACTTAAATGTAAAAAAAAACACCCCTACTTTTATGATGCCAATCGAAAGAATGGCCAAAAACTAATAACTCTTCTTAATTAATATACTTTACAGCCTTATGGTAGTATACTCAGATATGTACAGTTATTAATGACCTTAAGGGACACCTCAAACGTCGTCGAAGTTTTTATCAGCTGTAAAGAATAATCTGGAGAAAAATGTACGGCCTCTGGTTTTTTTTGTTTATTTATATTTGTTACATATAAAATAACAATAATCTTTGAAAATATTACTCCCCATTTACTCTAGGAGCATTTGAAAAGTCATCTAAATTTCGGAAATTTCATTTATTTTTTATCATAATATTTTTATTTGTTACCATTTATAATGAACGGCTATAATGTACAACGGTAATATTTAGTAACATTATGTAAAAAAACAAATTGCCGTACATTATTCTCTGATCTTACAGCAGTAAGAACTTGGTAAATCCAGAAATTTCGATAAATATTTAATTACACAAATATTAACTATAATATTTGGACGGCATAATTATAAAACATTATTGTCCGTGTTAAATAATATTTTGAACATGTTGCCGTACATTTTACAATGACCTTAGGGTATATGGGTGTAGGGGTAGGGTTCCGACCCTTGGCTTTTGACCGCTCCGCTGGGAATATGTACGGCGTTTACGGGTAAAGTATCTGTATATGTGTCCAAAAGGAATCACACAAATGCCGTACAGTAATAAATGACCTATATTGCTTCTGCAACTGTCGTCGAATTAAAAATTTGCACCGACTTCCGGCACCATCACTTTTGTACGGCACTAGGTTTTTCGACATTTATTTTTAATCATCTATACACTTATAACAAAGCCGTACATTAATAATTAGTCGAAATTCCCCCATTGTACCTGAGAAAGTCCATTCACTCACGTACTCACATGTACCGCTCAGAAATGACGGCATAGTGCTGAGAGCTATTTTCAGATATAGTAACAGCCTTCTAAGCGTAATTCAGGATGGGTCATTTCACAGGTACTTTTTGTTCATGGGCTTGTGGTCTATTATCAGACTGAGAGAACATAGCAGTACCAATACTGTTCAAGCAAATGTTTATGTATTCAACCTTTTCGAAAACATACAATCCAATATGTTTATTACCCATTTTCGGAAACAATGGAATTTTTACAGGTGAAAGAAGTATCAAAATTAGTTCAGTAATTCCTACAAACCGACTCACAAACGTTACCAAACATTATATCATAGTCTTATGTGAATTTATTCCAATTAGAAATATGTAGATATAAACAATATTTATCTAGATATCAACGAATGCCAAATGCCGCGACCGCCATGTCCGAAATACCTTTGCGTAAACACAATTGGTGGCTACAAGTGTTCCGGAAAACCTGGAAAACCCTTCGTAGAAGAAGTACCAGGTGTGACAACAGAGGCTGTAGTCACTCCAGCTCTGAGGAATGATATCTGCCCTCCTGGTTTCAGGGCCGGTGATGATGATGAGTGTTTGGGTAAGATTTTTGATTTATGTCTTTAATTTCCAAAGCCGTGACCGTACACAAATATATAATCTCATTAATTTTAAAATAATAATTATAAATAGTGGAAGTAGGCTAGGAAACAATGGACGACTTGTTAACACTTAATTATTGGCTTTTTATATCGTATGATTATGTTAGATGGTACTTTAATACTTACAATAAAACTGTATTGAAAAATGTCTCGTTGGACATTTTCAGCCACTCCATAAAGACCTTTCGGCGAGTCGTTTTAGCAACCTTGCATTGTTAGTTGTCATTTTCTTTTGCGTTCTACCTAATAACTATTTATGAAGTTATGTTGTTTTTTGCATATTTTATAACAACCGACGGACCCATGCGTAGGTGGCTGACCTACCACGACCGACCACATACGTGCCTGACACAATTTTGTGTACAGTTGTGATTCGAACGCACGACCTCAGGGTTAAGAGGTGCGCGCTCACTCACACTGTTCATGTTACAATTACCTTAAAATTATTTTTCAGATATTGACGAGTGCGGGGAAAGATTAGACGACTGTCAACATCTTTCCCAACATTGTATTAACACACATGGCAGCTACTTCTGTCAGGACCACGTCTCTAAGCGATGCGCTCCGGGGTTCAAAGTTAACCCTTCTTCTGGTATTTGTGAAGGTATTGCTTTTTAAATGTTGAGCATTACTAAAATATCCCTCCTTATGTATCAACGCACATACACTTTAAATATTATATTTTTAATGGTTATGTATTGGTTTATTTTGTTACTAGTCAAAAGTTTGTGATTATGTTTGGTTTATTCGTCAAAATTTATTTGGTTTATAGGGATACTACTGAGGAAGTCATAGAGCACATACAGTCGTCATACTCGGCATTAACGTTTTGAAGATAAGATTAACACCATATATATTAACATTTACAATTTTCTTAACCTGCATAGTAATAATAATAATAATTAAAAAGAAAATTAAAACAAATTGAAAAGTTTGGTCTTTGTGGCAGTTTACCTTTAAAGCTGATGGCATTTTCTCGCTATTGTGATACTTATATGTTGAGCGAGGAATGCACCGGCTCTGAGGTCACCGGTACTGTCTTACAGGCGCCAACTTAAATCTTTAATTAGTACCTGCGTACTTGAACCTCGAACCCAAGAGTCATGTTTGATTGTTATGAATACTAATAAATTAATTTTAATAAAGTAATATTATTATTATATATTTTATTACGGAATATACGAGGTTGCGATAATGAGTAGACCTAATAATTGGTAGACCTCTTAGCCTAGTTTAGCTAAAATCTTCCACAGATTCAGATTTATAAATCATTGAAAAATCTTGGAATTGGTACAGATATTTTTGACAAACGTAAAGAAATCGTTTCTTTATAACATAGATTGTATATCAAAAGCTTGATGAAATCAAAAATAATATAATACAAATTATATAATAATTTATAATAATTTATATATACTTCTATTAATAATAATAACTTTTTGTACTTACATTCTAAAGGTTGTAAACGTACAATAGGCAACAAATCATTTTAGTTAACCTTATACATAAATGTACTTCTATTAGCACTAGTGTTTAAACTAGGCCTAGCCATTATCTTAAACGCTAGTTCCTTCCAGTGTCATTATATTAGATTTTTTCATGTTTACTGTTATCTGAAGTTAGAATCTATATAAAATGTTGCAATTGGTGTAATTGTTGAAATATCATTATTTAAGTATTTAGGTGGCAGGTAATTGAATGAAATTTGTAGTTTTATTGAAAAAAAGAGCTAAACTCAAATGCTTCACCCCTCAACCCCCTCATAGTATCTTTAAGGTATTTCGGTAGAAATTATTCAAATAAAATGTTTATTCCACCATTCAGCCTATACATTTATATTACAGACATAGACGAGTGCGAAGAAAGCCTGGAGGTGTGCAAGCGCAGCGAGGTGTGCGTCAATCTACCTGGAGCTTACAATTGCAAATCTAAGATTTCTACGTTGCCCAAGTAATGTTTGCCTTTAACATACGTGTACTATTTCTTTCATACATTCTGAAAATTTAACTTTAAATTAAAAACTGTTAGAAGTAAAATATTTTATGGATAGAGATAGATAGAGTTTGTCGAAAATCTATCTATCTTTTTTTTTTTTTTTTTTTAAATTTCTTTATTTTACAAAAAAAATATAATACAATCATAACAAGTTACATTAGCAAACCGCTGTGGTTTATATTCATGTAACCATAACAATCTTGTTTAGGAGCGCGACAAATGCATATAAAAGTAGTTTTTTAGTTTGCTGTTTATATTGGTTGGCGTTAGGCAATCTAATATGTGATTTGGTAGACCATTTATTAGCCGCGGTAGCAAATACCTCAACGTTCTCTCGCCGTATACGTTGTTTGCTCTTGATGTACAGAGCCGGACTTGCGTTACCGCTCGGGTCTGTACGTCATGCTCTACTCGTTTTTTTAAGTCATCTCGAAAAAAGTGCTCGACTAGAAGACATTTATTAACTTTTTCTGATACGGGCAATATTTTACAGTGTTTGAAAACTCCTTTTTCTTCATTTTTGTATGAGTCGAGCACATTTCTCGAGACAACGTGTTTGAGGATTCGCATTTGGAGGTTATGTATTCGGCTGAGATACGTTGGATAAGTTCTCCCGTAGCTACTTAGACCGTAATTGATGACTGATTCGCAAAGCGCGTTGTAAAGTGAAAGTTTGGTTTTAAATGGGATACGCTTTTTGAGTATTGTTATTTGTGCCAAAAACTGTCGAAGTTTATCGCAGACGTATTCTATGTGTTGATTCCAATGCATATTTTTGTCTATAATTAATCCGAGATATTTTTGTTTATCGACTATTTGTATAGAAGGGCACTTGCACATTGTTGTTTTGTGGAGACAAGCGTGATCGTGAGCCACCAATGCTATACCAGTAGCTTCTTTTATGGAATTGGATTGTATGATAAGAAGTTTTGTCTTTTCAATATTAAGTACTAGTTTAGCATCATGGCACCACTTTAGTATGTTGTTAAAATCTGATTGTAACCTTTCAATAGCTATATGAGGGTCCCTATCTCCAACTAACAAACACGTATCATCTGCGAACTGGTAGCAAGTGGAGTGTTCTACTTGATTATGCATTTGGTTTACGTAAGTCAAAAAATGGAGAGGACCGAGGACCGAGCCTTGGGCGGTGCCTTCTGATACTGAAACAACCTCGCTGTGTGTATTGTTTATTTTCACTACATAAGTACGATTTTTTAAATAATTTGAACACCAAGTGCCTAGTGGCCCCTGAATTCCTACATGATTAAATCTATTCTCAAGTTGTTTATGATCCAAGGTGTCAAAAGCGCGGGAAAAATCTATGAACAAAGCGAGAGTATATTTTTTGAGGTCAAGGTTATTATTTACTTCGTCCGTGAAACGCGATAGCAGCCCCGAGGTATTTTTGCCTGCTTGAAACCCGAATTGGTTCTTATATATTATGTCATGTCTGTTAAAAAAAGATTTAATTTGTTCCCCAATATATTTCTCTACTATCTTGTTTATAGAAGATAGTATCGTTATAGGACGGTAGTTGGCATAATCATCTTTCTTTCCTTTTTTAAAGACAGGTCTTACACACCCTTGTTTTAAATCGTTAGGATAAAGCCCGTATTTAAGACTTTGGTTAATTAAATTTTTTATTGCAGGAGAAACTTCGTTTTTTATTAACTTTAGGTCAGATACTTTTATGCTATCAAGGCCCGGAGTTTTCCGAGTATTTAGAGTTTCTATAATTTTATTAATTTGTTCTTCGGTCGCGTATTTGAATCGTATGCTTTGTTTCGTATGGTCACACATAATGTCCGTGATTGCTAATTTTGTATCACAGTCAACAACACTTTTTCCAACAGCAGTGCTGAAATGTAGGGCAAAGTTATCAGCTAGTTGTTTAACCGAGATACCTTGCGAGTCGAAAGCTTTCATGATAGCCTCATCGATAGACAGCGTCCTTCGTCCTAGCATTTGATTCAATATTTGATAAACTTTTCTTGAGTTCCTAAAGTGTTCTGATAATTGATTGTTATAGTAATTGTTTCGTTTTACTTCTATAATTTTGTGTATTTTATTTCTGATACTATTATATTGAAGCCTAATTTCGGGATCCTGTGAGGACTTCCATTGTTGAAATAATTTATTACGTTTGTCGCAGAGGCTATTAACTTTGTCATCTATCCAAGATATCTTAATCTTTTTGGAATAGCTTTGGTATTTTTTTGAGATTTCACATGTCGCTTTTTTGTTAGCGTTTTCGAAGGAAAGGCGAATAAAATTATATATTTCTCTGGGAGAATTCATTGTGTTTGTTTCGAACCAATTAACCTTTTTTAATTCGTTATGTAATGTTTTGTAATTAATTTGTTTGCAAGTACGTCCCTGTGTGGGCGTAATAGGCACGGGCATGTAGCTTAAGCAGGCAAAAATAATAACACGGTGGTCGGCCAGTACGGTGTTTAACGCCGCCGAGTACGGACCTAATGAGGGAACGCGGAAGAAAATATGATCTATGCAAGATTGAGTAATTAAATTACTTTTTGTTTCTATTCTAGTAAAGTCAGATATTCCACACGACAGTCCATGCTCGCTGAGCATCTCTAAGTATGTATCTTTGTAGGTGGAATTCTTTTTTAGGTCAATATTAATATCACCAACCAAAAGCAAATTTGTTACTGTGTTAAAATTCGATATGCAGTTGTCGAGCTCCCTTACAAACAGGTTTTGGGTACATGGCCTTGGTGGCCTGTAAATAGCACATACAACTATATGTTGGTTTGACCCAATTTTACATGAACCTATTATATTTTCAAATGTGGTAGCGTTAAAACTGTGAAAAGTTAATTTTAAATGATTTTTTACATACATTATAATCCCACCCCCTTTTTGATTAGTTCTTAGTTGAGTGTGCATATTATATGTGGGAATATTGAATAAATGAGAGATTTCACTTTTTATGCCTACTTCAGTTAATACAATAATATCCATAGGGAGATGGCTATTATTGATCATTTGAAGCAATTTAGGAAAGTTCTTTATAATAGATCTAATATTAATATGTATGCATGAAATATTTACATGACATTTTGTAGGAAGTGATTTTAAAAAATCATTAATAGAACTACAATTAAAAATTTCATTACCTGAACTAGTTGCCATAATTAATTTGCAAGATGTATGTATAAGAGTGTATCTCCTATTACAAGTTATGACAAACACTTAAAATTAGTATATTTTTTTTTATATAGGTGTAGAAAAGACAGGTGTTTTTTCTAGTCTGAGGATGTCATCTAGAGATCTAACCTGATGAATTTTACTGTCCTCTGTTTTCCTCACAAAGACCTTGCCATCTTTACACCATATAAACTTATATGACATGTTGAGTCTGGATTTAGTTTTGTATAAAATAGTTTTAATATGTTTTGTTAAGGCTTCTCTCACATAGATCCTATTATTGCTGATCTCTTTTGGGGCCTCTGGTATTATGTGACCTATTGTTATACACTTAGCTTTACTTGCAGTGATCCATTGTTGCTGCATAGTTCTGGAGTTCAACTTTATCAGTAGAAGTCCAGGTCTTTCATTAGTTCCTTTTGTCCACTGGGTTGACTTAATATCAACATTGTCAACCTCAAGCTTGCCTGTTAACACTTCCAAAACGTTTTTCAACTGTCCTGGCGTAGTATCCGGGAGACCTGCCACCTCCAGCATATCACCAAGTTTTCCTTGCTCCAATGACCTCAGTTGCTGCTCCACAGCACAAACCCTCAGTTCTAAATTTTTGTTTTTGTTTAGGAGATCGTAATTTTTGTTCTCAAGTTTTGTAATAGCTTCTTTCTGGGTCTTTATGGACTGTTCCATTGACGTCATCTGGTCCGATAAGAAGTTTAGAGAGGACTCGATGTGACCCATCTCTTCTTTAAAAGTTTTCTTAAGCTCTCTGCTTATGTCAGCAACAAGTTGTTTCACATTCAGATTTGATATATTACCTTGCTCCTTCGGTTCCGATTCTTCATCATCCTCGTCATCAGTATCATCATTGGGAGTGATGAAGGATGATCTGCGCGACACATTCTTCTGGCATTCATCACAGCTCCATTCGATGCTTGATGAGTTTCGAAGGGTGTTAAGCTGCTTGTTAGATAGCTTCGTGCAAACAGGATCAGCATGGACAATGCGATTGCATCTACTGCAGTCAATCCCCGGCGTCTTTTTTGTTATATTTTTCTTGCACTTATAACACTTTTTAACCACCATTGCTATACAATAACAATATTCTTATTATTGGGTAAAACAATTTTGTTTTTTATTTTTATTTTTTTTTTGTTTTTTATTTTTATTCTAAAAACTTCGTAGTAGGTATCACATCTATGTGATATATTTCTGATTATTTATAAAACTAATTAAAATTATGATTAGTGTTTATTTGTGTGATTAAAATTGAAAGTTTACGGTAACAATACAGATAAATATTATAATGCTTTGATATTTTTTTATTATCTAATTCAGCAGCTATACCATTTTTGTTATGTAATTTCCAGGTTAGCAACAAAGAAATGCCGAGAAGGAACGCGAGTGAGACCTGGGGGCACAATTTGCGAAGGTAACTCTCTCAAACCATCAGTAGCATATATGGTCATATTCCTTATATGTGGGACGCGAAATTTTTGGAAGAAAATCATTTTTTGTGTTATAACATAGATACCGTTGGGGTTTTAGTTGGTTCTAGCTCTTTTAAATCCAACATCAAGGAAGGTTAAAATCAGTTTGACCGGTTTGTTTGTGATATTGGAATAATAATTGATATTATACTGGTGACAGTTATTTGACTAAAAGTAATTAAAGACTCCAACGAGAACACTCCAAGTTTCATCAGTCTGTTCTGCAACTTACTGAAGAGAAATTTGTATAATGTAATAGGGGAATAATAAGATACCATTTGACAAGTACTTGAACAATAAGTACTTGGCTTAATTTTTCTTTATTTAATTTTTTTACAGATATAGACGAGTGCAGAGAAGGAACACATCTTTGTGACCAGTTTCAGAATTGCATCAATACATTTGGAGGCCACGAATGTCGCTGCAAGAATGGTTTTGAACTAGATTCTTCCTCGGGATCTTGTATTGGTTAGTACCTATTCAAGTTCGTGAAATAATACGATATATACATTTCCTAAATTACTCCAACTGCCATTATCTAAAACCACCAATAAATGTCTGTGTTTATCGCAACACAGCCTAAACGAATTATATGCGGTTTATATTTTGTTTTAATTATGTATTGATTTATTTTATACACAATTGAAACTATATATAACTATAAGATGGTGAGATGGCGTGAGTTAGGTTTAAGACTTTATTTCTCAAAAAAGAAAAAATGTCACTTACATGAGAATAATACTCTAGATAACATAACATTGTAGTCGTTCTTAAAATAATCACAATAAAATATAGCCGTACATGCAATAAATTTAAAAAATAAAAGTAAACAAAGAAATATGAATTAAAAGTAATTAATAAGTAAGTAATAAGAAATGAATTTAAAAGTAATTTTGTTTAACATATTCACTTAGCTTCGATTTGAATGAATTGATAGAAGTAATATTTTTTATATCTGTGGGTAGTTTATTATACAGTTGACTTGCATAAGTGTACAAATTGTACCTAAATGATTAAATGACTTTTTGTTTGTTTGTTTTGTTATAAACTAGACAGTTATTAAAGTACCTATTTTATCTACACTAATATTTTGAGAACGGTCTGAAATTAAGACAGCCACCCGGTATCGATCAGGATGGTTTTCTAAGCTGGACGCTCTCTGCTCCACTTGGACTTTAAGTAATAATATTACAAAGAAGAAAGATTTGATTATTTTTTTCTTTACATTGAATAGGCTCCAAAACTACAGAACTGATTGAAAAAAATGTTTTACCATTAGAACCCTACGTCATCTCTTATGAATATTCTCATGAAGAAAGAAGTTAGTTTCCTATATGATATGGAAACGCAAGGTGTGAAAAAGACCAATAAAAATCCCAAAATTACGTACTCTCCGGAAGCTATTGGCAATAGAGAAAAGTCATGTACTACAGTTTTATAGAAGCTATTAATATCTACTAAAAATTCATCAATACCGATAGACTAACAAAGAAATATAAAAAAAGAAAGGCACAGCAGCAGTATATAACTAACAAGATGATTGACAATAGAATTTAAACATTTTCAGATATAGATGAATGTGCTCTGAAATTGGACAATTGCGAAAGAGGCATGACGTGTCTCAATGTGCAGGGTTCTTTCACATGCAGTCGTCGTGGTATCACAACTACGAGCACCAATGCACCTCCAATTTATGAATACGAATATTATGATTCGGAGTACGTGTTATTCATCTATACTATTTTTGTTTTTAATTTAATTACAACAATTGGTTTATTTTCATACGCGGCATAATACTCTATGTTATTACATCCTTTTTAAACACAATCAGTCGGAAGTTTCGTCTTGCATCTTTTGCTTTTCCACAAAAATGGTGTTCATGGGCTTCTAGGCTTTTTTTGCTCCTCCTCCCACCCGATAAAAAAAACACCCTCACCCTGTCAGACAAAATAATATAAAAACACAGTTTCCAACCATTTTTAATAGTGATTATTTTTATTTAAGGGAGGAAGAAAATATCACTGAACCCAAACCAGAAACCACTTCGTCAACTACAACTTCTACAACAACCACACCCCGTCCAACAACGACCACAACAACAACAACACCGCGTCCAATAACAACATCTACAACAACCACACCCCGTCCAACAACGACCACAACAACAACAACACCGCGTCCAACAACAACGTCTTCAACCACAACTCGCAGACCGTACCAAAATTCCAGGCGCTATCCATATTATCCCCGAACAACGTCAACTCGTCAACCTCAAAGAAGGCCATATTATCCTAGAACTACAAGTACCACAGAAATTCCAGATGAAACTAATACAGAAATCCCTTCAAAGCCAGACAACCCTGATGATAAATACCCGTATATCCCTAACCCTAATAATAATAGAAGACCAGATGATTCCAACAAACCTACCACGGTACCAGTTGAAAGAAACCCATACGATAGAGAACCCGAGAATAGACTTCCAAACAGAAGACCGCGGCCAAATCCTGAAACAACAGAAATACCAAGACCAACAGCACGAAGACCCGATGAAAGACCGCACTTCTACCCGCGCAGACCTACAACCCTCACAGAAGTTACTGTAACAGCTCCTAAAGATATTAATACGATAGAAAGAGACAGAACACCTGAGGGAGCTTATGATATAGATACCGGTAATATTCCAAAAGATAAATGGACAAATGTCATAGGAAAGGATCCTGTGGAACCCGAGTTTGATCCCGTACTTGTTCATTGTTTAAACGGATTTGAAAGAAATGAGAGAGGAGAATGTATAGGTAAGATTTATAGTATTTGATTAAATAAATTAAAAGTAAAAAAAAAGTTCAATAACTAAACGTAAGTCAATGAAAATAATATCATATCTATAGATTCCTGTTGACATTTTGCATGCTTAACCATGTCTATAAAAATCTAAAATCTTTATACTGGTTATATCATTTTGCTGTTGGAATATTATTGGTATATAATATGAAATATATATATGTTCCAGAAATTCATGTCTAACTTTTAAATATACATATTATAATTTAAATCCGATTTACAGACATAGAAATATATATTTCCTCAGATATCAACGAATGTGAAGAAGGCCGCCATATTTGTAGTACACTGGAAATTTGCAAGAACAGACCCGGTGGTTACCAATGTGACTGTATATCTGGTTTTACCAGGGACGGTTCAGGGTGGTGTGCACCCATCACTACCGCTCGGACCACTAGCACCACTCCTCGTAGTACTAGTACAAGTAGTACAACTAGTACTACTAGTACAACAACATCTACCACTCCAAGGACCACGGTTTATGACACTGAGGTTACGACAGGTAAGTTTCATACAAATCTCTGGATTTATTTTAAATCGTTTTGGTAATTCATGAAGCTATAAACATTTCCTTTATAGTATAACAATCTAAAACTGTAAAGGTACACTGCCACACTCCAATAGGTCATGGTATTTTTATTGGATCAAGTACTGTACTTGACTCATGTTGATTTCTGGGTCTAAATCGAGACTGATACAAATATTATTTTTTAATTATTATTACTACTTATGTAGGTAAAGAAATTTTTTTTTCTGTATGTTTATTTTATTAAGATAAAATATTTAGTAATAAAACTTAATCTATAATAATGTGCTTAGAATATTTAGACTAGCAAACTTGGTTTCGCCTAGATATGATTTCTTAGTCTACGAAAAACCAAACTGGTTTTTAGGTTTCCCGTGGAATTTTTCTTTCCATAAAACCTTCCTCAGAGTTCAAGGAATAATAGAAGATTACTCAAATTAGTCCAGCCGTCTTCAAGTTTTGCGCTTAGCTACATATTTTGCGAATCATTTTTATATAGATTTTGTCGGTCTGTTTGCGCGATCTTTACCTAACAAGTTTTATTTCGTTAAATTCAGACATCAGCTCAGTCATCTAGAATTTTTTTTTAGCGTCAACAACACCTGTATGGCATTATCAGCCAAACGAAGGCGATAGGCCACGAGCGTCATGCAACCAAGGTTTCTATTATAGTTTCACTGAGAGAAGATGTGTGGGTAAGAAATATAACAATTTAATTCAATGTACTTAATAAAGTACCTAGTCCCATGCTAAGCTGGTGAAGCTTGTGTTATGGGTACTAGGCAACGGATATAAATACATATTATAGATAGATAAACATATAAATACATAGTTAAACACCCAGGACCTAAGGACAACACCAAATGCTCATCACATTGATGTTTGTCTCAGCCGGGGAACGAACCCGGGACCCATGGATTTGCAGTCAGGGGTACTAACCACTAGACCAATGAGCCGCCAAATGTGTATATGTACTAAGAATAAAGTTCAAATTAAATTAATGTATTTGGTAATTTTCATTGACAACGATCAGCTTTCTGTGTTTGACACAAGTTGATTTCTGGTTTAAAGTCGAGACTGAGACATTTATTGATGTAAACAAGAGTTAGCGCTATGCAATCGAAAATAAGTTACTAGAAAAAGGAAAATAGGAAGACTGAGCAAAAGCTGGGTAGACGATATAAAGAGAATAGAAGACACAACTTGGACTAACATTAGAAAAGAATCGAATCAGCGGAAGAGGCCCATGTGTCACAGGACACGCTGATCACCAAAACCGGCACATCAGCCCTGCGATTCTGTAACTCACTTTTCGAACTCACACAGCGGTTTTCGCATCGGCGGTCGCTCTGAAATCAGTTGTGAGCAGTCATTTTATGATTTGGCACTCTGAAAAGGTGGGAGCTTGTAGTTTATTGTTTATCAGAATGCCAAATCATAAAATAACTGCTTCACAACTGATTTCAGAGCGACCGCCGATGCGAAAACCGCTGTGTGAGTTCGAAAAGTGAGTTACAGAATCGCAGGGCTGATATATTAGATTAAGTTAGGTTTTGTAACTAAAACAATGTTTATATATATTACACAGTCAGCAGTAAAGTCTTAATAATAATAATAATAATAAAAATAAAATGTATATAAAAATCCAATACATTTTCGACGTACGAAAGTTAAACATTTACATATAGCTTCTGTGTTTAGAATCGCACACGCTATTGGATCAATACTGGTTTCAGCTGGTACTAAGTAAAAATATTATTCTATTCTAGACATTGATGAATGTTCGACAAGCAGAGCAAATTGTTTACCAAAGGAGGATTGTATCAACACAGATGGAGGATATCGGTGCGAATGCGGCCGACATTGTAGGGGAGACTTTACACCTAGTTATGGTATATACCTTAATATATATAAATTCTGTGTCACGTTGTTTGTCCGCTATGGACTCCTAAACTACCGAACCGATATCAATCAAATTTTCGCACCGTGTGCAGTTTGATCCAAATTAAAAGAGAGGATAGCTTACATCTCAATTTATACCCGCAATATTATTTTATTGCAAATATTTGTTTATTATTTGATACAATTCTAAGAGATGGCGCTGTGTTAAAAGTACCAACGTTTCACATAAGCTATCTACCTTTCACATAAGTTCTCCTACCGTTTCCCTTGAATAGTTTAGATACTACTATGTAATATAACCAAAACCTTAGCCACAGCAACGCTTGGCTGGTCTGCTAGGTATATCTTTTAGGTCTGAGCCACGGATTTGTGTATCTGTTACTTAATCATTTGCTTTAATAGGCAAGCAAGTGTTTCTCACACACGCCGTCGACTTTTTGGGTGTAAGGGATGTAAGTTTCCTTACGTTGTTTTTCTTTAACATTCGAGCGAGTGTTGCACAAAGTAAGTTTGGTGCACAGCTGGGGTTCGAACCTGGGGTTCGTTAGGTTTATGTGAATTCGCGTCTATTTATAAAATTGTTTCAAATGAGATTATAATTTTCCCTTTAAAAACTATTAGGTTTTTTTTGCTTAATATTTAACAAATTAATAACAATATCTCGTAATATTTCACACGTCAATAAAGTTTATTGGTAATTTTTAGTTCCCCGCGACCCAGAACCAATGCCGGAGACCAATATTATAACAGTCGGTGCTCAATACGGAAGACGAGGCTCTCGGTACATGAGACCTACTTACACTCGTCTACCAGACACAGGATCTATAGTAGCAACTTGCTTGTGGGGGTACAAGCTGACTCCAGAGAAGCATTGTATCGGTAGGCGCTCCAATATCTTTAAAACGTGAAATTGCTAATGAAATTTTATATTAAGAACATAAGAAGGTTATTCTTTACTAATTCGATTAAAAGAGATAATATTCATTCTTATGCGCAAATTTTAGTAAATTCTATCATAAATGCTATCAGTACTTTGCTTCAAGTATTGTATGTGTTTCTTTATTTATAAGAACACATACCGTATGGCTTTCACCCGAAATTCTTGATAAGTAAATATGATAGGTCTAACGTACACTGACAGTATGGTTTTAATACCTATCTTTGAATACCCACAATGAAAAAGATATTATACTAATATTACAAGGAGGAAAGTTTTTAACGAAAACTACTCAATTTTCTGCTCAAAAACTACTGGAACGATTTCAAAAATTCTTTCACCTATAGAATGCTACAAACAAGTAATATTTATTAAATCGCACTAAAACTTCATACATAGAGCAGAAAATAAACAAGTATTAATTTTTAAAACGCTATTATATCTATTTCCTAAAATGAGAGGCCCAATAGTGTGAAGGAATTGTTCGCCATATAAACTATAAATTTCTTTACAGATATTGACGAATGCGAACGTAAGGTCTCAGATTGCGGTCCGGAACAAAAGTGTGAAAACTTCTACGGCGGTTACTCGTGTCAGTGTCCGGGCGGACATCGCTTAGTCGGGAAACGATGTGAGGATGTCGATGAATGTAAATTTGGAAATGTAAGTTTATTTTCTAAAAAAAACTAATTTAATTTTTATGATCAGATGTAATTCAGCCTTTAACGCAGTCCGAATTAAAAAAAAAATCCTTTAAGATTTTTGAGGTCCGTTTAAAATAAACTCGTCGTTTGTTAGCTTATAAGGTAAAAATCAAGCAAGGCTGTAGAGGTGTAATTATAGTCTATATAGAAATGGTGACCAATACGATTTTGACAAACAGGATAATTAGCGCTAATAATAATAATTGCGGTTTATTTTAGATACTTTTACACTTAAATACATTTATATTTCTATGATCTCATTATTTTTAAATATCTCTATGCCCTTTTGCCTCCTCAAAATTCTGCCATTCTTGTCCGCACTGTGCCATACCATCTGCTGTTTCATTAATCTGGTCTATCCACCTTCTAAATTGTACTTAGAGAGTGTAGGACTTTATAGCTCCACTTTTCTGTTCCTCTTGCCATGTGCCCTGCCCATTTCTAAGATTATTTACTTTTATTGTAAAATCTGCTACCTTATTCTGTCAACCAACATTGAATGATAAAAAACTGACTACCGAAACCGTTATCAATTATAACTTAGCACTGTATCGATCTAACATTAGATCTTTTAAACTATTGTGATGACGGCTCGTGAGCGCAAACTTTCCTCGCAACGTCACTGAGTCACAAGATTGACTTAATCTCAATCGTCATTCACAATCTATCTATCTATATAAAAATACGTCGGGTTTTCCTTCCTGACGCTATAACTCCAGAACGCACGAACCGATTTCCACGTATTTGCATTCGTTGGAAAGGTCTCGGGCTCCGTGAGGTTTATAAAATTCAGGAAAAATTTCAACAGAAAAGCGGAAAAATCTTAAAAAAAAGAAAATTTCTTCATCTTTTAATCACCAAACGAATTGTTCATAAAACGAAGCCATCTGGTGGCGAAACGGAGTTCGCCGGGTTTGCTAGTATAGTAATAAAATAAAAACAGATTCTTGACTCTGCTACCTATTTTTAGGTAGGAAAAAGGTGTTTATTAAAAAATATATTTTAGCTGAAAAATATTTAAAATGTGAGTTGTGCAATATACTACGGTGAATTACATTACAGCCGTGTTCCTACAACTCGCGATGCATAAACACAGTGGGTTCCTACCGGTGCGAGTGTGGTGAGGGATTCCGCAACGCTCCTTCTAATGAGAAGGTGTGCGTTGACGTAGATGAATGTGCGGAGTCATCGTCCCTATGTGAGCACTCCTGCGCAAACGCATGGGGTGGTTACCGCTGCTATTGTAATAGGGGATTCCGACTTAGGAGTGATAATAGGTATGTATTTGTCAGTTCATAATTATACTATTACAATACTAAAAAAGATTTTTATTCCTACTTTAAAATTCTGTTGTATCACAATTAAAAAAAATATTACTGATAGTATTTAAAATGTGTATTGCAGTAAAATATGCTAAGGAGAATAAGTATTTAAGTCGTAGTATTCAAAACAAACATTCAAAATGTGCCAGAGCAGATGAAACACAATGAAACCTAAACTAAACGGTATTCCGCATCAAGATGCATAGAATAAAAGGTATAAAGAATATAGAGCAGTGCTGCCCTGCGATTCTGTAACTCACTTTTCGAACTCACACAGCGGTTTTCGCATCGGTAGTCGCTCTCAAATCAGTCGTGAAGCAGTCATTTTATGATTTGGCTTTCTGAAAAGGTGGGAGCTTCTAGTTTATTGTTTATTAGAATGCCAAATCATAAAATGACTGCTTCACGACTGATTTCAGAGCGACCGCCGATGCGAAAACCGCTGTGTGAGTTCGAAAAGTGAGTTACAGAATCGCAGGGCAGGTCACGTGGCTACAGTGTAGCGTCTGACTATCATCCTTGAGGTTCGATCCCCGGCTGGCCAATGGACTATTTTTCTATGCGCGCATTTAACATTCGCTCGTACGGTGAAGGAAAACATCGTGAAGGAACCGGCTTGTTTTAGGCTCAGGCAAATTGCAAAATGATCATGAAACAGATATAGAAATATGCCCAGAACTGAAAAGGTTGTAGCTCGACTGATTTATTTTTATCTTATTTTAAAGAATATACTGCTAACTTTAGTCCCCGGGTAAGAATTGGCCTGAGACAAAGTGAAAAAACTAAAATTATTTAAACTTATCCAGGACTTGTGAAGATATTGACGAGTGTACTGAAGGAGGCAGCGCCATCAGTCGTCGTCTATGCGGAGGACGATGTGTCAACACTCCGGGAAGCTATAAATGTGCCTGCCCGTCCGGATACCGGCTCGCTGATGATGCAAGGAGCTGTATAGGTATTTGTATATGCGGAAATAGCTCATGAAAGGTGATAGCCGCCCATACTCATACTCTCTATGCCAGAGGCCTCGCGAGTGCGTTGTCGCCCTCATATGAATTGGTTCGCTCTTTTCTTGAAGGACCCTAAGTCGAAAAAGGTTCAGAAATACTTCAGTGGACAGCTGGTTCCAACTATTCAATTCCCGCTAAGATCTTCCCGTATCTCCTTTTATTGTTTATCAAAGCAATTTAATTCTTCTCAAAAATATTATGCCTTAGCCAATTTTTACTATAGTCTTTAGTACAATAATAGACTATATCTAATAAACTTAACGAATGCTTTCCTAATAAAGAATTAGCATTTGTGAGGTTTTGATGAGACTTATGAGAGCTATGCATAATGAAATCAATTATTCAATTTAATTCTAATTAATCAATTAAATTTTAAATATTACAGATGTTGACGAGTGTGAAAATGGATTAGCTCAATGTGGTCGCGAGCCTGGCTCAGTGTGTCAAAATACGCGAGGTGGATATCATTGCCATAACATACGATGCCCACCAGGATACAAACTTGAGGGAAAACAGTGAGAAAATATTTTATTAATAATATAACTTGGTTACAGATATTATTTTAGCCGTGTACTAGCACCGCATGTTAATAATTTCATAGTAGCGTTTGTATAATATATGGAAACAAAACAGATACATAACGAAATATAGACATAAAAGAATAAAAACAAGCTATCAGCCTTGCGATTCTGTAACTCACTTTTCGAACTCACACAGTTAACAATAAACAATAAACTACAAGCTTCCCTCCTTATCAGAATGCCAAATCGTAAAATGACTGCAATTTGAGCGCCACCGCCGCGGCCGCTGCGAAAACCGCTGTGTGAGTTCGAAAAGTGAGTTACAGAATCGCAAGGCTGTATAAATGCGTCCCAAGAACGTACAGAAGTGGTTTAAGGTTAAGCCAGCACAGCCGCAAACATTCACGGAAAAATAGGTTTTCACAAATAAAATATTTAATACATATACAGTTAACTGAATAACAAACAAAACACAATTTATATTAGATAGTAATTTTACCTTCCTCTTAAATTAATATGTTAAAACCGCAATTGTTTTGATGCTTAAAATATGTATTTGAAATGGAATCGAAAAATAGAACACTAGCCTATTAGTATCATTAAATAATAATACTAAAAACATCCTGTTCCCGTACTGAGTTCAAACGCAAATAAATTAAAATCTCTGTTGTGATTATTATGTCTTATGAGTATCGCTGTTTTTTTAACAATTTAAGGACAGTTCTTTATTTATAACTTGTATATATTTTTTTCATATCTTGTATTTGTGATTATCATGTACCCTTATTGATAAATAAATAAAATATCTTTGCTTTAGTTTAAGTAAATTTTCCTTTTAACGCACCCTGCGTTAGGGTGTTTCACTCACAACAAATGCTGATAGCGGCCAAAACGTCGAGTTGAATAAAAAATGTGATCAATTTGGGTTTATGTCCCTTTAAGAAATTTTATTTAATCCCATATTTTCGTTTATTAGCAAATGCAGCCGAATACAACGCTCGTGTCTCATTTCTGACTGGGATTGTTTGCAACGGCCTAGTACATACAGTTACAACTTCATCACTTTTGTATCTAACATCTTTTTACCGTTGGGAAGGGTATGTACATTTCTACATTCATATTACATTAGAAACCCTTTATAGGATTCTACATCTGTTTCTAGGTCAAAATGGTTTCATGACAATGTTTTCATTCTACATACGTATAATTTAATGCGCATATAAAAATATTTGGCAAACAGTTTAAACCCATCGTGGGTTAGGTTAGAAGATGCCGTCTTATGATCATTTTGTACCTAACAGTAAAGCTTCTGTAATTCCCATTTATTTTTTTGTTTGGCGGCAATTCTGGCGCCTAGTTAAAAAATAAAATAATTCAGTGGCGCTACAACCTTTTTAGGTCTGGGCCTCAGATTTATGTATCTGTTTCATGCTCATTTGTCAATATAATAGGCAAGTAGGTGATCAGCCTCATGTGACACACGCTGTCGATTTTTTGGGTCTAAGGCAAGGCGGTTTCCTCACGATTTCACCGTTCGAGCGTATCTTAAATGCGCACATAGAAAGGTCATTGGTGCACAGCCGGAGATCGAACCTACGATCTCAGAGATGAGAGTCTTACGCTAAAGCCACTAGATTTCTGTTGCATATTCTTATTATTTATTCTATGTCCGTGAGTAAATTCACGGTGGCAAAGTGTACGCATAAAAAGACATTAAAAGAATAGAAAACTTATTACTTTCAACTTTATACTATACATTGTTTTTTTGTGATGCATAGATACGTAATAATTATTAATAATATAACTACGTGTGTCTGTTTAGGTGGACTTATTCACAATGCACGGCCCAGCATGGCGGGATTCTGTGGTCAGTTTTGAGATGCGCATGATTGACGTCCAAGCCTCGCCCGGAGTCAAACCCACTGATCTGTCTTGTTTCGAGTAAGTAATTTTGATGCAAGAAGTATCTATTACATCATTACATTATCTTGATTTTTTTCGCTATTTAATAAAGAAAAATCTGTTGTCTGTAAAGTCGTTTTTTGATGATAGTGACAACGCTTTAAGAAAATACTGATGGAATGGTTGCATTTTTCAAAAGAAAAATTTAATTTTATTTGTTTGATAGATATTTTTAATGGATATAGAGAAGGAGGTAAATGTAAATCACAATTAAATTGATCAAGTTACATTTATTTGTACGCATAAATACAATTATGTCATTTTTTTTAACGAACGAACGCTGCCGAACGCGGAGGCCAATTGTGCCTCTTTGTTGCTCGTTCCGCGCTCTCGCTTACACTTCAAGCCTTAAATGGAACGCCTCAGCGAGGTAACACCGCATGCGTCATGTTTTTTCGTGCGTGCTGACGGCTCCATCGAATTATAAGACGTTGTCACGTCAAAATTAAAAACCATGGGTAGGATAGCATGTGTGTATTAATTTAAAACAAAAAACCTGAAACAGATAGATCTCATAATATTAACAGTATACATTATATGTATTACTTAACGTGCTTTTTCAGAATGCGTCCGACCGGAAATACGTGCGTCGTATCCCTCCTTTGCTCACTTGCGGGACCTCAAGTTGCGGAACTGGAGCTCACAATGTCGCTTTATCAACGCGCACAGTTCGCGGGAAGCGCCGTAGCCAGACTTGTTGTTATAGTTTCTGAATATGAATTTTAAATAAATTTTATGCATTAGTATGTATTTTATTAAGAAAAGATTGATTACGTTCGTAGCACAAAATAGGTAAGGATTGTGGCTCAAGCGAACAATTTAATGGGACAGGAGGCAACAGAGTCGGCTCGTCACTTTGAATAAACTGCAGCCGCTGCCCATAGTCTCCTGACTTGCGATTCTGTAACTCACTTTTCGAACTCACACAGCGGTTTGGTATCAGAATGCCAAATCGTAAAATGACTGCTTTACGACTGATTTGAGCGCGACCGCCGCTGTGAAAACCGCTGTGTGAGTTCGAAAACTGAGTTTCAGAATCGCAAGGCTGCATCGCTTGGGCTTACAGTTGTGTTGACGACCATGCCGTGTGGTTTAACAATCATACTTCATCGCCATCGACATTATGAATGAGTGACGAAAACGGCGACACTGGCTGTACAATCTGAAGTTTTCTTCAACTTGATTACTATGTTGGATTAAGGTTTAAATAGTTAAATGAAAATAATAGGTATATTAATAAAGTTTTCTATTTTATTAAATCGTAACCTTACTTATGTGTGATATAATACAATCATATCTCTACAACCCCATAGGTCACTATAACTATAAACAAACATTCGAATTCAAAATCATAACGATAACATCATTTTACGAGTATTTGTGTCTCAATCGTAACTGAACCATATTTCTTTATATCTTTGCGAAATGAAAATTTTTACACTCTTTATTTTTGGCGCTTTCCTAGGATTATGTGTATCTGGTATATTTATAAAACTATTTATAAGTAATTTGTAATTAAATATTTTTAATTAACACATCAGAGGCTATATACATAGTTAGCCGCATTAATTTTTAATTCGTCAATGAATTTTAATTTCTTTATTGGATTCAGTACGAAATAACTTTCAGAACCTCCTCAAATAGATACAAGATATGCATGTGAAGGAAAAACACTAAACATTGAATGTAACAACGGCTCAGTTATACGTCTTATTCGAGCAAACTATGGACGATTTTTAATAACAATTTGTAATAAAACCGGGAACACCAAATGGAATACCAACTGTTTCTCAACCCAATCTATGCGCGTTGCACATAATAGGTAAGTATACTTCTTTTATAACAATAGTCTATTTTTGTCCTTCCCCAGTCAGCTGTCCGTCCATCAGGTGCCCCTGCCTTGATGATGCAGCGTCCAAACACTTCTTTGACCACATTCAAACAAGTCTTGGTGCCGGTTTTTAGTAGAAAGTCTGTTGAGCTGTAGATGCCCTTCAGGCAACCAGCAAGATTAATAAATTAGTGATACCATGAACATGATACTACTCATACGAAAATGCTGGTTAAAAATCAAATGAACGCAAAAACTTTTCATGATTTCAATTACGAATGTTTTTTTAGATGTCACATGAAACAGTCTTGTAGTTTACTAGCGAATGCTGATGAATTTGGAGATCCTTGTCCAGGCACGGACAAATATTTAGAAATACACTATCAATGTGTACAAGGTAAGATAAAAACATTGATATACAAAAAACCCAAGATGCACACTCAACGTCTAAAAAACGTCCTCAAAAAATGAGCGCAACATTCTAAATTGTGCGCTCATTTCAAATAGTCTCGCGTCTAATAAGTGGAGTCGATGTTATTTATTTGTGTTTTTTTTTGACGTGACACCAATAAGACGTTATCACGTAAACATCTCGATCGTAAACCTACTTTACAAACAACCAATATTTTTTTATAAATAAATGTATGTACTTTTGAACTTTTTTGTGTGTAGTTTTTGACAAATATATTTACGCTATATACAGTGTAGGTCAGGAGGTAGCCAATTTAACATTTTTTTTTAATTTAAAGAAAAAACCGGATTAAAGCTATGTATTATTATAAATTTACAACTATTTAACATCCAACACCTTTTGTCTTCAGTCACCGTGACCACGCACGCTGTAAAGTACCCGAAAAGTCGGATAAATTTAAAATTATGTTAAATAGTTGTAAATAAAAGTCATGTTCGACTCCACTCAATACCTTGTCCTACCGACCACGGTCGGTCGTAAAATTTTATTGCTTTAAGTACGTATACACTGCGTTGTAATAACAACTTTAAGAAATTCGCGTAAGGTTGATTTTGCAATAATATATGCTTGTAACATATACTGTTATAGACATACTGTTATAGAAAGGGACAGAAATAGTGTTTCGGGACACTTTCGAGCGTTACTTTTATTCGAAACTGTGCATCTTGGGTTTATCCATTGAGGATAAAAACTACTAATGACTATACGATACTGTACGTCCGCTGTATGTATAGCCATAAAGATTTATGGATGTGTGAGCTTACGTTTAGATGAACTTATTTATTCCACTCTTAATTATTAATTATTATATTTCCAGCTCCAACTACTACTACTACTGAGTATTCGGCACCACCAGCTTGGTTCGTCACAGTTCCTACAAACTGAACTATACAGACAAGTTATAAATTGACTTAATATAATCAACATGTCCTTGAGGTTAGGTCAATAAAACAACCAAGTAAATAGTAATATATCTTTTATTAAGCAAGATTATTCACCATACGGTGTTACTCGAATACACATACTATGTAACGGTGCATTAGTAACTGATTAGATTGATCACAACATATATAAAATTAAATTATCTATACATATTGGGTTAATCTGGTCCCGAATCCATGTATAACATTCCTAGTATGCCTTTCAGACACAGGCTTTTGTTATCAATATATAGAAGAATTTTCGCAAAAAATTGTAATCAACCTCAGATCTATCCCGCGATATGTAAACGGTCGTAAAATTATTATTCGAAACCTGCACGATTTAATAGTAATGCGTTATCTTATACGATTAATTATAATCCATCGAAAACCGCGATAATAGAATGAGTGATGACAGGGTTGATTGATGTGTGATAGGCAATTCCGTGACACTTCAAATAATTATATAAAATACATCTGTGAATATAAAGGAATATTTTTTTTTTTTAAATGGCGTAAGAATTTAACTGTGGATGAATTAAAGTATTAAACGCTATGCGTCAAATATTTGTATGAACACACTAATGAAATCATGTCGACTTGATATGTATTTATTTTAGCGTGCAATACTTTAGGATAAGGTATATATTAAGGGATTTCCTTAACGTAATAGCGAATACCTAACATTGAATTTTTATATTTCCAAGTTTGAAATAAACATATTGCGAGAAATATATCAAAGTAGCATTCAAAGTACTTTCGTCACCTGTGTCTGAATGGCACTTATGGCAAGATCTCATAATCGTTATCTTTCCATAACATGTCTAGAATGAACGATTAAAAAATCAGCCTTACATTCTTTACTATCCCCATTGTCATTAACTAGGCCGAATTTCAATGGAAACAACTTAAGCTAAGTAAGGAAATTCAAATTCAAAGCTTTATGATAATGTACGATTACTAATGCAAAATTATTTTCAAAGTTCGTCATACAAGCCACAATAGCACAAATAAAGTATGAAATTCAGCCCAGTTTGATTGTAAAAACAATTATCTATAAATGTAAATCATGATCATAAAATGTCAAATTAAAATACCCATATCTACAAAAATCAAAAGCAATGAAAATCTATGACATAATCGCGCACCATTTTGTGAGTATAACAATTGACTTTTATTGACAACATGACGCAAGGCAAACATTCATATTACAAATCCGAAATTATACCTTTTTTACGAAATCAGTATTGTTAACTAAATCACTTTTAATTTTACTAAAATTTTTAATTCATAGTTCTACACAACCGTTTAATATTTTATAAAACTCGGTACAGATTACTGCACGGGTATTTCTCACTTTAATTGTTCTATATATGTAAATAAATGTTGTACTTTAATTAATTCATTGCCGTCAACCGTCACTTCCAAAGCGCTATCAATTTTAGCTGCCTGCTGTTTCGTAATAAGCATTTTCTTTGACTTGCATTAAAATTATTCCTCAAAACATGTGACTCCATATAATCAGTCAATTGTTATACTAGATTTTAAATACACAACCAACATTGACAGAAAAACGACAAGTTAGACCCAAATGTATACAGTACGTTTAAAACGGCTCACCAGCTGGCTAAATACTAACAGTCCGGGCTGTACTTACAATATTATCTAAAAACTTTTAAAAAATCCGTACCGAAGGACCAATTCCTGCAATATTTAGTAGGATGGACAGAGCATGTTATTAATAAAAAAAATATTATGTTTTAAGCCAACACCGTATAGTTGAATGTTTTCTAATATTGTAAGTACCACACACTAGATAAAGTATTAAAAATGGCATAAACAACAGTCTTATATTACAACACAACTAATATAAATTTTGTTTACATTATCTTGTAAAGTTTCACTACAATTAGTTTGGGACACTTTATACTTATCTTACCTATTGAAAATAAATATTGACGTCATATGCAGTTATCTTAATATCTTGTGGTTGCTGTTGATATTGGAAAGTTTTTACGAACAATTAAAATCATTTCTTTTGATATAAAATACGTTTTTAACTCCTTTTGAGAGAGTACAAATAAAATCGGGTTATTTAAATAATTAGGAAGACAACCCTAGTACGTAGTTAAATAAACAAAAATAAAATGACAAGTACCTATAGAGAATATTTTCTTTCAATTTTACTGATTTGACTTTTTGATAATAACACTGCTTCTAACCTCAACATATCATTTTCGAAACAAAATCCGGGATGATATAACGAAAAATATAGTGAAATACATTTTGTGATATGACTTTAAATTCGACTGTATTTTATATATTATATAATTCAATGACTCTATTAATTTTAAATCAACATAATGGGATTACTTAGTAACATACTCAATGTAAGTTAACTATTAAATAACTATTAACTCGTGCAAAATATTGCAAAAACTAAGATACAATAAATCATGTTAAGTATAACAAGGAAGCCTTGAAAAGCTTAAATGGCATTTATAAACTAACAATAAAAATAATTATATTACAAAAATATGTCATCTTAACAACTAACTTGAAATTCCAATAACTCTTTACGTTTTTATATATAAAATAAAAATAAAATACAAAGCATTTTCAAAATAAAATAAAATTTTATAATAAATTTAGGTAATAACAAAATGATGCTCTTTTAGAACAAAAAATATAAATCTTTTTTTTAATTGAATTATGTATTAATTGAAACGCAACAATATACTGTAAATATGTATAAATTGTTTTAAATGAAAATAATTAAAAAAAAAGAATATAGATAAAGGTGGGTAAAAATATAGAATGCAAAAACAGTTTTGAAACTTAACACAACTAATTATTGGACATTCAACCACTTATGTCTATATAATATGAAATATAATAAACATTTAGGCATTTTACTAAAATACGTAATCGCGGGCGCTTCTCACGATATATGTAACTTTTTAATATCAACCTCATGAATTTCCCAATAATATACGTTTAAAATATACATCTGTTTACAAATGCAAAATTAAATATTAGTTAGTCCGAATATATAAAAACCATTAAATTAAAAAAAAAAACGCCCACGGATCTTCGTATTTTAGCAATTATTGGGGTCTATAAAGCGATTACTTAATTGATAAATTTGTTTAGAAAACCTTTTTATTAGGGAACAAACGTGATATGGGTTAACGAGTCAGTCGGCACGAATCTAAACAAACCTACCAATCCGGCTCGAAGGATCATTTTTGATAACATAATTGTAATAGAAATTCATTGTCCAATCGATGTCAGCGAAATCGTTTTCATAGATAAATGTTGTAAATGCATTTGATTCCAATAGATTATCAAAAAAGTCCTTCGAGTTGCCTAAAACAAATACAACATGTGCTATGCACAACTATAACTAACTCGCTACGCTAAGTAGAGATCATTTCTTCTTAACGGTTGAACCGCTAGCGCAACTACTCGATCTGGTTTGGACACCCTCTTTCTTCAATAAGCTCACACCGAATGAAGGACATTTTTTTCGTAATGCCTTAATTTTATACAACTTATTCCCTTGAGAATTATTTGTCTCCTCGTAGTTTTCTGGAGTCACATCAGCCGTTATAACCGAGTTAGATAAGGTGTCCATCGGTTCGGGACTTTTAGATTTATCCCGTTTTCGTCTGAACCTGAAGGGTGTGTCCAGGGAATCGACAGAGATGTTGGTTATATTGGTATCGCTCGATGATAGCTCTTGGCTCGCTTCGAGATTACTTTTGGGGACACTTTTAGGAAGCTTTTTACGAGAACTGGAATTTGATCGAACAATCATTTTCTTCCTGGCACTGTTTATTACGGGAGTTTTTGGTGTAGCTTTGAGATTCGGCTCTGATGGAAGACGGTTTTTGCCATTCAAATGACAATTTTCCGTCAGCGTTGTCAAAGTTGTGGTAACATTGCTGACGGTCGTGACGGCGTTTGTATCGTTTGACGTCATTTTTGTGACACTCATGGCTTTTCTGGTAAATGTCTTGATGGGGCTTGCGCCGTGAGTGTAGTTTGCCGGTCGCGCAAGATTGGCACGGCCGTGGAAGCTGTTTTTGCCCGTAAATTGAGCTTTGACCCCAGTTAATTTGGCTTGGGAGTTGGCACCTCTCGTAGGGGGGAAAGTGGATGTTTTGGCCGCGTAGTGAGATTTAATCGTTGAGTTTATTAATCTCGGCTGTGGTTTGAGGTTGGTGTTATTGGCGTTCTTTACATTGTTTGTGGGAAGCATATAGTTCATTTTTGGTGTGAACACCTTAACTGGTAACATCGGGGAGGCGGTAGTCTTGTACTTGCCAATGACTGGCGTTATATTGTTTTCTCGATCTGTCTCGTTCCCGTTAAGTGCATTGGCATTGTCCAGCTGGAATATAGTAAAAAGTAAAATCATTTTAAGTGACATAGTCGATGTCATTATGTTCAGCTTTCCCTGTAATATAGAGGAAGGATGTTTCACTTATTACTTAATAATAATCGTATCTCTAAAAAAAATATTTATTTGGGTTTAGCACTTTAATATGAAATCAGTTATCGTCATAAAAAACCTACCTTATTGGTATTAGCGTTCTTGGCGTGTAATATGGTCTGCAACGAAACTGGTTTGTCTTGTATTGGCACCGGCTCCGGGGCCAAGTCGCTGTATATCCCTCGTGCAAACACGGGTAGGCACGTGATGTTGTGTCTTCGACGGTGTGCATCTCCTTCTGCATGCATCCGAGGTTGAATGCTGAAAAAGATTTTGGCTTTATAATGCACTTTTATTATAAATAGGCCAAGTAAAATTGATAGTATGCAATTGTAAAACACATGGTTTTAAATGGTTCGGGAGAGGCAACTTGAAAAACAGTCGTTATTAATGTATAAAAGCAGGAATCCAATCTAAGAGGGCGTTCAAGTATTACGTAACGAATTTTGGGAGGGGGGGACAGTTGTCGCAGTTGAACGCTCCGTAACGCAATGCATATAATATATGCACAACTTTAAAACTGTAAAAATGGTCATATACCACTTGAGCTTACGTAGAAAATTAAGTATCAAAATGACATTAATATGCATCCTCTCTTATTTGTATCGTACTCACTTCTCAAGGAACCACTGCTGGTGTCCAATAACAGATCCAGGTCTGCAGATCCGCAGCCAGGCGATAGCCTCTCGAGCTGTGAAGGCATGGTGCTTCATCATGTAGCATGCTATCAGAGTTCCTGTACGGCCAAGACCAGCTGGAAAAAAAAACAATATTTTTATCATCAAACGTTTTGTGCACTACGGTTTTACCCGGGTTAAGCGTGATATAAGTATTTAAAATAAATCTCTTCTATTTGTCCTGTATAATAAAGTATACAAAAAAATTATCAAATTTGGTGCAGTAGTTAGGGAGTTATATATACTCGTATAATAGGCGCATACATACAATTCGCTGACAAATTTTTATGTATTTCGAATAAACCTAATTTATCACTCGAGTGTTTTAACATCTGTAATTATTTTCTATCTTAATTAAAATAAATTAAGACTTCTATTATATTTGCATTTTCCATTGTTCAAGAGCATTTATGGTACAATTTTTGAAGTTATACTTCTTTAGGCGCGTTATGAAAAATTGATGAGAGTGAAATTTTACGATGCGCGTGCACCGTGACACAAAATTAACAGAATGAAGTTGCCCAAGGAAGATGCTACGGCATTGGACATAATTTAAAAACAACATTCGAATAATAATAGAATTTATGTTACACTTAATGTAAGAGAATAATAATAATTTATTTAATTTTTCAAATGTAAACTGAACTTTATTGACTATAATGACTCCTTTTCCAGTCTTTGATTATTTAATTGTAATTAATTATTTGCATGAAATCAAAAACTATTTTAATAATGCCAAAGAAGTATAACTTACGCACGTACATAAGTACACGCACCCTTTTTTTAGAAACAACTGTGTGTTCCAAACAGAATGTTTACGAGAACCCATCCCAAATAAATGTTAAATTAGGCACAGATAACATTAACAGAATTACCTTTACAATGTACAGCAACAGCGCCTTTCGCCACCTCCGAGATCCTTATGAACCTGTTGACTATCAGATCCGAAGGCACGGAACCATCCACAAAGAACAATTCCCTATGCTCAAATCCATGCGCGGTAAACTGCCTTGCATCATATGATTTCTTGTTTAGCCGGACGATGGTGGTCACGTGGTGCTTCTTGAAATATTCGTGGTAGTGTTCCGGGCTATGTAGGGGGTAACCCCGGTCCAAACGCGAGCGATGGTGGGGACCGGAAAACGCCAGCATTTTCCCGGGTATTATCCAGTTGAGATCACCGTTTTCTACTTTCTGCAATTTTATGGTCACAAATACAATCTTTATATATATAATTCTTCTGTGAGTGTGTATGTCACTGAACTTCTCTCAAACGACTGGACCGATTTTGATGAAATTTTTTGTGTGTGTTCAAGGGGATCTGGGAATGGTTTAGATTCACAAATCAGCCCGCCAGATGGCGCTGCAGTCGGTACTTTCATACTTTGCTTTACTAATTGCTTGAAATATCATGCAGGACAACGTCTGTCGGGTTCACTAGTATTATATATTCTCAATTCCGTATATCGTGATAAAGTTTCAAATTAATCCAATTAAGAAGGTAGATAGGACCACCGTTGCAGGTTTGCGATAAAAATAAATTAATATCTTGAAAAAACTAATGTAGAACCAGATTGTATTACCTACTTGTCTTAAAATATCAATGAAACTCAGAATTGTTTTGTATGGATTAGAAGATGTCAACAATTAACCATTAATTAAAAAAATAAATGTGAAGACTCTTAAGTGTACAATGAAACTAATACTGACTTAATAAATCCTTCTAAAAAATTTTGTATTGAGAAGGTCTTTAACATTTCGTACCTCATAAAACAAATACTGTTCCGTATCAAAGTGCTCGAAGTCGAAGAATTTCGCATCATGAGCCACTTTGATGCCCTGCAGCACATCTAGAAGCGATATGTCGAAGAGCGCTGGTCCGCCAGACGCATCACGGAAGTTTAATAAGGACCAAGTGCCTTCTGTTAGCTGCTTGTAGACCGTACCAGGGGAGGAGCCCAGATATATTATCTGGAATTTAAAAAAAAATGTTTTGTTACTTAACCGTTGTTAATAAAACGCGCTTAAGGCTGTTAGTCGCAAATGAAATAAAAAATTCGGTGTCAAAAAATAATTATAAACTATTTCACATAATTATATAACTACTAGCTGGCCTGGCGAACATCGTACCGCCTAACAGTCGATTCTTTATTTTTTATAAATATTTATTCTGCTATTCGGGACACCGGTCTGGCTAGTAAGATAAAAAAAGAAAGTTGATAAGACAACAAATACATTATGTCAAAAAGTAAAAATTTACCTTCCCGGAACCCCTCCACTAACACTTGAACTTTATGATATGGTATTAAAGTTCAAATTGCCTTTAAATATTATTACGAATATTTTGTATGGGAATATAGAAAAGTGTTGTTTTTAGACTTTTTCACTCAATTTTTTTAATTTTTCTCTCCGTAAGAACCATACTCGTACTTCAAGGAATATTATAAAAAAAGAATCAGACAAATCGGTCAAGCCGTTTTCATGTTATGTCGTGACAACGGAAAACGGGTTTCATTTTTATATATATAGATGACACGGAAAATTATTTGCAAAATAACTGTTAAGGTAATAACAAAATGAAAGCATCAACAAAACAAATATCTCAATATTCAAAGAGCCAAGGTTTAATCCACATTCAGATTAAGTGAATTCGGTATATTGCTGACGTTTCGTTGCCGTAATCTATATTAAAGGTTCTCTTAACTAGAACGCTTCATATATTCTGTAGTTATCGCGAACGCTTTCAACAAACATAGTAGAATAATTACAAATAAATACTGTCTGATACCAATGATAGTGAACTTTCATGATTAGTGAATGGTGCTTTTAGTGATAATTCTAAAGGCTAGAATTTGATAACTAGTGATTTGACTCATATGAAATCAATAATTGACTAATGCTCTTCTAGCGTAAAATACGTTAATCAAATATATGTATATATAATATAAATAACTATTTTGATATTTTCCTCGATCCTTTCATTAATTATTGTGAATAAGGCTCTTCCGTTCTCTCAAGTGTTCGGGGCTAAAATATGCTCTTACATATTCCACAACTATTTCTAGTAATATATTAGTACATAATACCTTTCGAATTAGACAAATAACATCTAAGCCAATACAATCAAACTGTAATTTTGCTAAAGTAGATACGATACATCGTCCCACGCGAGTCGATTATCCAATAAAACGTTAATCTAAAACACTGATGACCGACGTAAGCTCTGATACCTACGCAATTTATTGTATAAAAAAATATTTTTTACGTTACTAGCTACTGTACGGAAGCATTTGTTTTTTCAATTTTCCAGACACGTAGCAGTTAAAATAAAACCAAAATTTAATTTATTACGGATTTAAAATTTTAGATCAAAATGAATTACTTCGATAGGTAGATATAGTCTAGTCGACAAGTTGAAAATGGAACAAAATAGAGATACTGCTCTTAAAATTATGTGCGATAGCTCATTGGATCCGGAATGACGTCTAGAAAAATGTGCTAAAAGCGTGTATTAGCACATAAAAAATTGCAAAAGTTATAGACCATTAAAGATGAAAAAAAAAATGGCATTTAGTTTTTTGCCAATATTTAATAAACTATTAATATTTAAGAAATTTCAAATAAAGATACTGAAAGAGGAGGAAATTTCCAATAAAAAACTCCTGACTCCCAGAACTCTATCTCCATTATTTATAATGTTAATTTAACGCTGAAAATAGGTCTGCAGTGACATTTTTAGGATACGCGCGTGGCGTCAAAAGCGACTACGGCACATTAATTCATTTATTTAAGGTATTGAATATTTTTTTTTAAATTTGAAAAAATTATGGTGTGTTCTGAACACTATAATTAATTTATTCCCGTTGAAAATTTTACTTAAAGTTAATTTTTCAACAAGTTAAATAATTGTTAACTAACGAAATTTTCTCGAACGACCGTCTTAATTGTAAGTGAAAAAAAATGTTTAAATAATGGTCGTAAAAATATTTCGCTTCGTAGAGCCTTTCTTACATACATACTTAACAAGATCGTGCCATAAAAGTTAAAAAAATATTTATACTTTGTTTATAACAATTTTTTTACTTAAACAAAAACTTAAAAATCCATGTAATGATGTTAAAAAAAATTTTTTTTTTCTAAATCATCATATAATCGTTTTTTTATTAGTACAAGATATTTATTGAATTGCAAAAAAAAAATTCCCGCCATTTGTTGATAATTTTTTTTAAACAAATTGATTAAATCAATATTTAAAAAAAAAAATTTAACAACTTTATTACATTAAAACTTTTATGATTTTTAAAAAAAATTTTGTTCCTTAATAACAATTTTTAATTGTTTATAACCGTTTTTTTTAATTTTCTATTGTTTAAATAATTAGTTAAGAATTTTTTTTTTTCTAAAAATCATAATTGACAGTCTTCTATAAAGTAAAAGAAAAAAAATTTTTTTTAATCAACAATTCTATTGTTTATTAACTTACCAATTTGTTATAAACAAATATTCAACTTTTGTTTATTTTTTTCTAAAACTTCTAAAATTAACAAAAACAACCATATATAACAAAGTATAGAAAAAAAAATTAATTTTAAATAAAAGTAATATTCATAATAATCAAAAAATTTACAAAATGTTTATAACAAATTGGTAAGTTAATAAACAATAGAATTGTTGATTAAAAAAAAAATTCTGTTACTTTATAGAGGACTGTCAATTATGATTTTTAGAAAAAAAAATATTGGTTGTTTGTAAAGTAGGTTTACGATCGAGATGTTTACGTGATAACGTCTTATTGGTGATATAAGTTTTTGGGAAGTAAGGAATTAATGAAGATAACAATTTTTTCAAATTTTAAATTACATCTATTCACACTTTTGGTGTAAAATGACAAGTTTACTTATTCGACTATGATATACATTTTTCTTCATACATTCACGGAATGACTGGCAGCGCTCGAGATGAGACGGGAGATCGGTCCGTCTCTCTCTCGTTATACCTGCGATCGCGCTCGTGAGGTTTAGGTGTGACACAAGTTTCTGAACATGTCACCCGACTAAAACGATTTTAAAGACGTTATCACGTCAAAAAATTTCTTAACTAATTATTTAAACAATAGAAAATTAAAAAAAACGATTATAAACAATTAAAAATTGTTATAAAGGAACAAAAATTTTTTTGAAAATCATAAAATTTTTAATGTAATAAAGTTGTGTTAAATTTTGTTTTTAAATATTGATTTAATCAATTTGTTTAAAAAAAAATTATCAACAAATGGCGGGAATTTTTTTTTTGCAAATCAATAAATATCTTGTATTAATAAAAAAACGATTATATGATGATTTAGAAGAAAAAAAAATTTTTAACATCATTACATGGATTTTTAAGTTTTTGTTTAAGTAAAAAAATTGTTATAAACAAAGTATAAATATTTTTTTAACTTTTATGGCACGATCTTGTTAAGTATGTATGTAAGAAAGGCTCTACGAAGCGAAATATTTTTACGACCATTATTTAAACATTTTTTTTCACTTACAATTAAGACGGTCGTTCGAGAAAATTTGGTTAGTTAACAATTATTTAACTTGTTGAAAAATTAACTTTAAGTAAAATTTTCAACGGGAGTAAATTAATTATAGTGTTCAGAACACACCATAATTTTTTCAAATTTAAAAAAAAATATTCAATACCTTAAATAAATGAATTAATGTGCCGTAGTCGCTTTTGACGCCACGCGCGAATCCTAAAAATGTCACCCGCAGACCTATTTTCAGCGTTAAATTAACATTATAAATAATGGAGGTAGAGTTCTGGGAGTCAGGAGTTTTTTATTGGAAATTTCCTCCTCTTTCAGTATCTTTATTTGAAATTTCTTAAATATTAATAGTTTATTAAATATTGGCAAAAAACTAAATGCCATTTTTTTGTCATCTTTAATGGTCTATAACTTTTGCAATTTTTTATGTGCTAATACACGCTTTTAGCACATTTTTCTAGACGTCATTCCGGATCCAATGAGCTATCGCACATAATTTTAAGAGCAGTATCTCTTATTTGTTCCATTTTCAACTTGTCGACTAGACTAATATTTATATACATCTAAACCCCTCAGTGTATTCGCACACTTCTAAGAGATTATTGACACACATTCACCGTCCCCCCCCCCCCCATTTAACGCACCGTAATGTTTTTCTGTACAGTACTGTACCTATGTATAGTAAATCGTTTCGACCACCTTGCCAACGTTGTATGTCAAATTGTGTGGCATTTACAGTTTAAGGTTTTATACATAAGGTTTTATCTAATAAGTTAAATTATAAAGACGAGCAATGAGCCTGACCTGCTAATAAAACAATAAATATTCATCTTTTATAGGCACAAGTACCATAATATCTAACCTGATAACTCCCAATAAGATAGGCCGCGTTAAGCCTAAGAGTTTCACTATTGCTGGTGTAGAAGACGATCTTTTTCTTCGGATTCTTCTCCAATTCTTCATTAAGCTTGTTGCAAAATTGATACAAATGGCACAGATGATAAGGTCCAAAATCATAGTAGAAGTTTTCATATACAATCTCATCTTCAATGTGGAAGTATTTACTATTGCGGGTAGGCTTTGGTTTGTAACCGGTTTTGAGTGTTGCGAAATATAATCTATCTGAAAAAAAATATAACCATATGTATTACCTAAGAGCAACATTATCTAATCTAATACATATATAAAATTCTCGTGTCACAGTTTTCGTTGCCATACTCCTCCGAAACGGCTTGACCGATTTTGATGAAATTTTTTGTGCTTATCCGGTATCTATGAGAATCGGCCAACATCTATGTTAGGGGTAGTCCACCCCAAAAATTTTATTTTTATTTTTTAGACAAATTTTTTAATTTCTATTTTTTTATGATACAACATACAAAAATACATACAATCCTCAATTTTCACCCTTCTACGATCACCCGCTATTTTTTTATTATAAATGATATACATGGGAAAACGACGTTTGCCCGGTCAGCTAGTATTATTATAGTTTTAAGTTGATTTTGTTCGGATTTTCTTTCGCTTTGGCCTTTTTTATATTTCTTTATCATGATACATATCAGGCAAAGCAACTGAATTCTAGTAGCCAATACACGACAAACCTTTTTCTAAATTGATTTGAAAGCTTTACCAGGTTTTCTTTTAAATTCAATCAGACTTTGAATTGCTTACGAAATGAAATACTCTTTCAATTCGCAAAACTGAACTATCGCATGCTTCTAAGTAATTCTGTCTAACTCCACCTAAAGAAATAAAATTTAATAGTTTTCAGACTTAGATTTGTAAAAGTCTGCACTTATATTCATAAAAAAGCGGCAAAGGGCAAATTTTTCGTATTAGCAAACTGTAAAATGTATATAATATATACAAAATATGACAGTAAACATAATTTTAGCAAATAAAACATAATATAAAGAGCATTTTGAGGATTAGACATATGATCCTGACTGACTGAGGTCGTACGTTTGAATCCTGGCTATGTACTTATGTACTTTCTTAGTGCTCAGTTGACAATGTATGTATTAATTTACAAATGTGCCTATGGTATTAATAAAAATCGTACTCCAATTTAGGCAATGACACCTCACGTATATTGACACAACTTTTAATTGAAGTCATCTCTGCTCGAATGTCATTAATATTCGCTGACCACGTTAATTGGTACATGCATAAAAAATACACGGAATTGGCTCCGTAATTATTAAATTACCAATTACGACGCCGCGCTGTGTTGATTTTGTTACATGCATTTCAAATGTTTGCATTATATCTTGAATATTTAAATACAATGCACAGTTTGTTGAATAGATAGATGAAGTCAAAAGAACAAATGATTCTATTTGTAAAATTGTTAGTAGATTAGTGTCCATGGGCGGCGCGGGCGGGGCGGTATCATTTAACACTTAGCCTGTCCGTTTGCCTCCTGTTCTACGAAAAATAAGAGTCTAACTTTCTAGCTACGGTCAACAACGAATCTTATTATGATACGTGTATATATATATATTTGTTATATTCGAGAAAACTAACAATAAATCGACCAAGTACTATACGGTAATTCGTAAAATATTTGCACAAAAAAATACTTTTACAGAGATACATAAGTTTTGACAAACAAATATTTTATGTGTTACGTTTCATACTTAGTAAACTCATTAGAGATTATATTTCTTTGAAATTGCTTCAACTTTATAGGTGTAAGTCGGTAGCAAAGTAGTAAAACTTTTTCGTCTTTACACCAACTTACAAACCTTGAAAAAGAATCGATGCCAAAATCAGCACACTAGCCCACATTTCAAGGAGAACGATGAAATTGATCAAATTCTAATTAACGCTAGAATGGCGTTTCAACTCTTGACAGGTAACCCAACCCTGCACCAGTTAAGAGGTAATTTCGCATACTATTATTTACATGCAACGTAACAAGGAAAATTGATAAGACCTAGACCATAGAATAATGACTTAAGCGATTTCATATAACACGATGTAGTTTTTTTCAACGAGAACAAACTCGGTTATTATCAGGATAATAATAACAACTTGAACTATCGTGAACATTAGTGATAATGTGTTTATAATGCCTGATTCATTAAGTCTATTACAACATTGATGTATTAGAGTGAATCGTGAGATGTTAACACTCGAAGAAAAAATAGCATCTGTATTTCCCTTTTGAAGGCACGAAACAATAACAATAGACGCATGCTTGATTTCCGAATTTAACCAAAATTTTTATATTGTTTATTGCGAATTCTATTCCGAAAAATCACGAGATACAGCTCATTAGATATTCATAGATAACCAAATGCAAATATTTTTTCCGCCTGTCCTTGGGCCATACGTTACATAACTTCAAGGGCACTCCAACACTTGCACCCTACATCATTGCATGTGTAGGGTAGGAAGCGATGCCTATTTTTGAATTTAGAACTTGCGGAGGCTTGATTTAAATTGTAAATATGCTGGTCACTTGGAATATTTAAATATTAAAAAAGCATAGGTCAAAGTCAAGTTTTTGACCTTATAACTAATCAGGTGTGAAGTCAATTTTTAAATTAATAAATTTTTATCTTACCGGATAGTCTGATAGTTAAAGGGTTGTATATAAAAATTTTAGAGATTTCAATATAAGCCGGCATTTTTTTACTATGTTTTTGTTTATTATTTCATTATAATATTAAATCGAAAATAGTTTTACTAGAAATCGAAGTTTGTACTTCCGGCGTAAAATCTACCAAGTACTTTGCTCAATCATGAAGCCGGTATTTATTTGTAAACCTAGGCTTACATTAAAATATGTTACGGTATAAAACAGTGAATAACATGATTGTTCAGCAATTTGCCGTGCTTAAAGCAACCTTTGATATGGTTAAGGTAATTTAAAACCTGAATAAATCATATTGTTCCTGATATTTACGTTTGTTTTATAAAATATAAAAAGAAATCACAGATTTTCGGGTTATGGGCCTAATTAATATCTCTCTCTGAAATTAGTGCTAAATATAGGTCAAAAAGTAAATATGTACTTATTTTTCTTTATTGAAGAACTTTAACAGAACCTAGAATGAAAAAGAAAGAAAGTTCATAGATCTTTTTAATGTTTCTATTTTCTTATCTTTCAAAAACACCATGCATAATGTATGCAAATTACCGGTAAGACGGCGCTGCAACGTAATGGCAAATGCTATGTGGTTTGCATAATTTATATACATAAAAAGTTATGGACTTAGAACATGCCCATGTAGTTAAAACGCACAAGAGTGGATGTCTTATACATGCTTGAGTACACAATCACAACTCTTTCTTACAGATAATGGTACAGAGTAAAACAGTAATTGGATCTAGTTTGTAGGCTGTGAAATCTGATCGCTTATTGAATTTAATTGAACAAGGAGACATAGAAATATGCCTGAGACATCGGTTTGGTACAAATCATTTGTTTCTATTTTCTTTATATGCACGTAGGTCAGTATATTCTGTTGTATGACACGTCGTTGATTTTTGTTAATTAGTGTTGGAACAAACGACCTCAGTATGAGGATAGCACGAAACCACTTGGCAATATATATATATCTCGAAACCGACAAAGCAGATTAGCTTAAAGGTGAAATATAAAATAAAACATAGGTTGCAGTTGCGTGTGAACTTAAAATTATGAGAACGCGATATTATAGGAAAAAGTTTAATAATAAAAGATTGAAAACTTTATAAATTATATTTCAGAAGATATTTAAAGTAAGTTATGTTATCAAGCATAATAAGTATTCCACTGATAATTTCATATAAAAAACATGTTAAATGGATAATCTTCTTCGAATTTTTTGAAGTTGATTGACTATCCTTAGGGTGATTATTGAATGCATATATATTTCAGGTTTATTTTATAGCGAAATTGAAATAGATGTACTTTTAACGGATATCACCATCTTTATTGATATTATTTATATTAAGTTATATTATTATAACTATTCTATGTATGGCATAAATTTTCACTCAAACAACATCTTGTTATATGTATATTGTAGATACTTTCAATGCAACAGTTGAAGTACGAGTACTGCCTTAAAAAGTCATAAAAGTGAAAACTATTATAACCTGTTATGAAGTAATCGGAGAAAAAGCAAGTTTACTATCTTTAGGAAAAACTCTATATTTAGTATTAATTTACTAAAAATGACATGATCTTCTGTGTTGCAAAATAATTGTTACATCTGGAGAATAAAATTTCATAAATTGTTTTAACACTCAGCCATTTACAGTCAAATATTATAAATTAAACTACTTGTGTTGTCTTAGTTAAAAATTAAATCGAACGTCCCCAAATTTGTCTAGCCTGTTTTCCAAGAAGAATTTACATGTCTTTATATTTAAATAGAAAACTAGATTCATACCAAAACTAATTGGTAGACACAATTTTAAAGGAACTAATATCATTGCCAATACTCAGAGGAACCTTGACAAACAATTTGTAATGGATTACATAAAACCTGAAGGTCACTTAGAAGCTTTGTAACTGTCATCTGATGTAATTCCCTTTGTTGATGTTGATGTCATTGTGTTACTTTAACAGTTTATGACTCCCACATATTTAAAATTATATTTAATAACTAACCAATAACTCAAATATTTATAGATAACTAGCTGATCCGGCAATCATCGTTTTGCCATGTAAATAGGGGTTGATCGTAGAGGGGTGAAAATTAGGGGTTGTATGTATTATTTAATACTGTATCATAAAAAAAATATCTAAAAATTAATAAATAATAATTTAGGGGTAGACTACTTCTTCTACATTTGGGGGGATGAAAAATAGATGTTGTCAAATTCTGAGACATACCCAACATGCACACAAAATTTCATGAGAATCGGTACAGCCGTTCTGGAGGAGTTTAACTACAAACACCGCGACACGAGAATTTTATATATTAGATAAATAGGCTGTTATATTTTTAAAATATCAAAAGTTAATTGCTGTTCCTTGATCAACATTGTGGTAGTAAAAAGTTATGTATTTTTTTCCATATTAGAAGGATTGCAAGTTATCAAAAGTGTTCATTAAATTGAATAAAATTTACAACTATAATTAATTTTAAAACGTATACTTATATATTAAACATGAATTATCATATTATAACAATTATGTATTAGGAGTGAGCAGCTATTAGTAATTTAATTTGATATATATTCCTTCGCAATAAAGAGGACACCAATTAAGTAATATTTTTACTGATACATGATTGTAAAAAACAAAAAATAGAAGTTACAATTAGTTACCTTTAATTATCTCCGTAGAAGAAATTATGATATCATTTTCATCCATTCTCACTTTGTAACATAACAGATTGGTTGATTTCTTTATTTTAGGTCTACAACACTAAGTAGGATGTCCAAACCCACTTTCATATTAATCATTATCTGCAAAAAAAATTGTTACATAAAAGATATCATATAGATAGATCACCATAATGAACTCAGTTCAAATGGATGTGATTTCTTCTTTAACACTATCATCTTATTAGATAAGTACTGTGTTAAAGGATATAGATTTAGAATAATCTAATTAAAAGAAGGTTGTAGAATAGTAATTAACTACAATTTATGCCATCTGTTCCAATAATGAGAAGCTTATTCCTTAAAAGTGTATTTTAACCTTGACAACTTTATAAAATCAGTAGTTACTCCACAAATAATGCTATTACCATCATACAACACTTCAATCTGTAAATAATATCACTTGTTGTCCATAATATAACGTATATTATTAACACACTGAAATTACTGAAAAGTTACTCTAGAAATCCACTAGTTTTGTTAACATTCTGTCGTTTTTTAGTTACAAGACACTTATTTCTTGGTGGCGCGTAGGAGTTTTATTACGCGGCGTGGGTCGCGAATTCTTACTTAAAACTAAGGTCAGATGCTACCAAATAGGAACATTGAGAACTTTCAACGGATTAAATTGATAAAATCATATATTAAGTCTTCCGATAACATTGTACAGCACCGCTCAGCAACTTGTTCAACACTTGACTAGCAAAAAACCGGGCGTAACAACAAATCACAATAGTAGACGTAGCATCACAATTCACAAGGTCGCAAACCGCCGTTCTGCCTGATTTGAGCTCTAACTCAAGTAGTTTACCTGGTTCGTAATGTAACAAAAAAGATCGGCATTTGCCGGAAGTAAATTATTCAGATGAATGGTTTTAATTCAAAGATCCCCATTTACGTTTAAAACACTGACTGAAGAGATGGGTAACACTGCGCGGCACAATTGCACAGTGCACTACAGATAACATTCCAGATTAATGTATTTACCGATACCGTATAATAATTGCGCTATACTGCGCGTGTGTCAAGTCTACACCAAGTCTGTCAAGTGTCAACATATATAGATTAAATTTCGTAAGTAAATACCGTAGACGGACTATGGTATAGAACAGGCATCAGCGTACAGCGTGTGAGATAGCGAATGATCGACATATGTCGTATTTACAGTTTTAATTCATTGAAGATTGCTTATTATTGACCAAAATACACATTCGAATGAATAATTCTTGAACAAAGTTACTGAGTCGTGACAAAATAAGCTACTTACCGATGAAAGGTTATGTTTGGTTCTTTACGTTCACTATAGCTTTTACAGTCAATTATGCAACAATTCACAATTACTGACACTTTAAATACACCTCTTATAAGGATAAAGTCTTAAAATATGGGTTTGACTTGGGTTTCACAGATTTATCAGTAAGCGGTGAAAACTTGTTTACCACCAAGGGTTCGGTGGTAAACAAATAAAACCCGATACGCAAATAGAGACAGAAAAACTGATACTCTGTTTCACTCGCACTTAAGTATTTCACGTTAATGCCTTCTCTCTTTAGTTAATATTGTTATTTTAGAAGCTCATCTAGTTCTATACTCTATCTACGGTAATACGTGACTATAGTCCTTTTCATGAAAGAAGTCCCCCAGACGCGGCGCTGCAATCGCATGACGTAATGTTGCCATTTATGAGTAAAAAATTTACCTATTTTATTTACATTTAGCAGATGTAATTTTTCAAATAATATTATTTTCTGCATACTTCGATGAAACAATATTTCTGTTATGTAAAAAGTATATTTTATTTATTTATATTAGCGGTGTTCTACCTACTTACAGGGAAAAGATGAGAAAATAGGGTAAAGAAAAGCAATACAATTTTTTATTCAGAATTTTATTGCATAATTGTCGGGTTACAATTTTTTCCGAAGTACACGCCGCTGTTATACCTTCGTTTGTAATTCTCGTTACAGTTTTCTCTTACACACCTGCAATTAAATTATGAACAATTAAAAATATTAATAACTTTAAGTTTATAATGCTTATGTAATATATGTTTTAATTTCAGTTACCTAGTTTCATCACGTTATGTATTTATTCAATTTTGTCGCAAAAACGAATTTATATCATAAAAGTCCCACCAATACAGCAAAAAAATATTAAATGGCAACTCTAAAAAGTACCTGTTATGGCGGCAACTCTCTTCCGAACATTGTTTAGTGGTATTAAAACACCTTGATTCTTATGTTCCGCTTCACAGAACTCTTTCACCTTTAATATCATTTCTCGAGCCGAACTTTTTACAACTTTTGGCATTGTAATCAATCTTTAAAATGCACTAAGCTAGTTAAAAATTCACAAAAATCTACCACAACAAACCAACTTGATAACATCGACGAATGACAACTTTGCCGACCTGTCAAATTTAGTTCCAAAAATCACCGCGGGACTTCTTTCATGAAAAGCACTATATATAGTTAAATAGTTAAACGGAATTCATTCAATATACATATACCCTATCTCTTTAGGCGACCGAGTACCCGGTGGTAACGATGCAACCTACTGCAGTTTTTTTACAAATAAAGTTTGAAATATAAAATACACAATTTGAGATTACACTGCAGTTCATTTACATCTCATTATATTCAAATAGTCAATTTCTTTTAATTGTAAATATTTAACTTTTAATGTTGCCAGTTTTGCTAGTTCATTTTCCCTACCATTGCTTGTTCTTAGAAGGCAGACATAAAATAATTAGCATTCAAAACATGTACAAAACAGCATGTAGCATTATAAATGATAAAAAATAAAATGTTATGAATATAAAATATATAAATATGACATATTTCCATTACCAGCTGTTGGCTCCTTCTGGTTTGGAATTATAAGTATTATAGTTCTTATTCTAAATAATTATAGTGCCTTGACAAATTTTTACCAATTAAACATTTTAAGAAGTAGAGATTTTTTTTAAAATAGGTTTCTTAAAAAAGTTCTTAGGCCAATGTGGATATTAAAATGAAAGTCTGAATGAATTGATAATTTTATTTTGGTTTTATTTTAAACTTGTTTGTAGGATGATATTAGATGTACTGTAAGATATTTTTATTGATTTTCTATAAAAAGTAGGTATAGCAAAGGTGGTATATTGCTAATACGGGATAAATTATTTTAACGGAAATCTTGCAAGTACAAATAATCAACGTAAGGAATTTACTTAACGTATCTACCACAGGTTGTTCACTTGTTCAATGTTTCATTTACCACCTTGCAACGATTAGATGCTGCCATTACTGCTCCAATAACCGCAGAGCGGAAACCTAAAATAGAATAGATATTTTAGATTAATTATCATCATAAATTGTATATTTTCAGGAACATTACTCTAAAGTATTGCTGTTTAAGTACAAAACCAAATAAGGCAGCTGAAAAAAAATTATAATATTTAACAGAATATTTTATATTTAACAATAGAATATTACCATTTTGTTCTAAATGATAAGTTCCTTCTGCAGTAGAACCGCCAGGTGAAGTCACATTATCTTTCATAGCAGCTGGATGGCCTCCGTTCTTAAGCATTGATGCGGACCCTAAGGTCGTCTGTGTTGCAAGACGAAGAGCCAAATCCCTGGGTAGCCCACATCTGACACCTCCGTCAGCTAGGGATTCTATCAGCATATACACCTGCACAAGATGGTAACATTATATGGTATACTGTGTTACTTTCGAGCTATGTTGGTTCAGTGGAACTGGTAACACTGGTGTTCTTCAAACTCAAACTCAAACTCAAAATATCTTTATTCAAGTAGGTAACCAAGTACACTTTTGAATAGTCAAGTTAAATTAATCGTAAATTTACATTTACTACCAGTTCGCAAGTCAAGGGCGTAGAGCGGGTAAGAAGAACTGGCAAGAAACTTTCCGCCACTCTTTTTAATCGCCAAGTATTGTCATACAAATTGTTTGAACTGGAGCAATTCAATCCCAAGGATTAGGATCATTTAAGTAGTCCTCAAATTTATAAAAAGCTTTGTTGATTAATTTTCGTTTAACGAGGACTTTGAATTTATTTAGTGATAATTCTCTAATTGCGCTTGGGAGTTTGTTGTAAAAACGAATACAATTTCCATATAAGGAGTGGTTTATCTTTTGGAGCCTGGTTGGTCGTACACTCAAATTAGTTCTATTTCGCGTATTATACTGGTGAAAGTCACCATTTGTTTTAAAATCGTTTATATTTTTTTGGACATACAACAAGGCTTCAAGAATATATTGACCAGATAGTGTCATAATATTTAATTCCTTAAACTTATTCCGTACCGACTCCCTCGGAGAAACACAACAAATACCCCGAACAGCCCGCTTCTGCAGCACAAATATGGATTGAACCTCTGCAGCAGCACCCCACAATAAAATGCCGTACGACATAACGCTATGAAAGTAGCTATGATACACAATTTTAGCCGTGTCCTCATCAGTAAACTGTCGGATTTTCTTTACTGCATATGCTGCAGAGCTCAGCCTATTCGAAAGAGTCTCTATGTGTGGGCCCCATTGGAGTTTACTATCTATTGTTATGCCTAGAAAAACAGTTTTGTCAACAAAGTTTAGTTCACTGTCCTTAATTTTCAGGTTACCAATATCTCGCTTTACGCTAGTAGTTGTAAATCTAATACATTTTGTTTTATTCTCATTAAGCAATAAGTTATTTACATTAAACCAGTTAACTATACGAGAGATAGAATTGTTTACATCGTCCAATAATACGTTATTCCTATTCACTTTAAATAGAAGTGAAGTGTCATCAGCAAACAATACCATCTCATGAACTTCGTTGACAAAGAATGGGAGGTCATTTATGTAAATCAGAAATAAGAAAGGCCCGAGAATCGATCCTTGGGGGACGCCCATTGATACCTGCGAACCCGGAGAGGTGACTCCATTGACATGAACTCTTTGGATCCTTCCCTTTAAATATGAATTCATCAGGCTGGAAGCTTTGCCATCAACGCCATAGTGTTGAAGCTTTCCAACGAGTATATCAGGATGAACACAGTCAAAGGCCTTTGACAGGTCACAAAAGACGCCGACTCCATCATATGATTCTTCCCAGGCGTTAAATATGTCCGAAATCAACTTCACACCGGCATCGATTGTGGAGCGACCCTTAGTGAAACCATACTGTTTATTATGTAAGAGTTTATTTTTATTAAAATGTAAAGAAAGCTGGTCTAGCATTATCTTTTCAAAAACTTTGCTCAACGCAGGGAGCACGGGAACAGGTCTGAAGTTTGACGGATCAGACTCACTACCTGCCTTGAACAACGGTGTAATCTTACTTAATTTCATTTCGTCCGGAAAGACTCCACAATCGATACAGCTGTTAAAAATTATAGACAATTCAGAGCTTATTACATTAATAACGGAATTTAAAATGACTGTTGACATACCCCATATATCTTTACTTTTTTTTAAATTAATAAGCTTAAAAGTTTTAACGATATCATTACAAGTTATATGTTTAAACTGAAATTTAATATTACATTCAGGTACACATTTTTCTAGCAATGAGATCGCAGCAGCAGGTGAAGAATCTAGGGACTTGGTCGTATTTAGTGGTACATTTGTAAAGAACTCTTCAAAAGAAGAAGCCACCTCTGGGTCAGATTTTATTAACTTCCCTTTAACTTTTAACATATAATCAGTTCGTTTGTCAGACGTTTTACCTGATTCTTCATTTATTATTTTCCAGGTAGCTTTTACTTTATCCATGCTATTTTTTATTTTTGAACTTAAATATTGAGACTTTGCAGTTTTGCAATCTTTTTTGAAATTATTTGAATACAACCTAACATATTCCCTAAATTCCACACTAGTGTTATATTGCATTTCGTCATAGATTTCATATAATTTTAACCTTTTCCTATGTAGCTCCTCATTTGCCCAGTCACAGAAACTTGTTTTCTCAGAGACCAATAAAGTCTTTTGAGTAAATACTTTCTTGAATTCATCAATAAATGATCCAAAAAAAGTATTGTATAAATTATTAGGGGATGAGTTGCCACACAGAAATGGCATTCTATAGACCAATGCTTCTCTAAATCTGTCCAAACGGTCATTTGTAATAGGAGTTATCACAATTTTCTTCTTTTTACATGTTTTTTGTTTCCTTAATTGGAATTCAAACCATTGACCAGTGTGATCAGATTTAAATCTATTGAAAATACAAACATTCAAAGGGGCTATGTCACTATATATGTTATCTATACAAGTTGCGGTGCTAGCTGTTATTCTTGTGGGTGAATGAAATTGATTTATTAAATTGTATGAACGAAAAAGACTAAGTATGCGTACACTTGAATTAGAATGACAAAGTAAATTGACATTAAAGTCCCCACACACAATTAGCCCTTTATTACACTTTACTAATTTACACAATATCTCCTCTAATACATTTTCAACATTATTATAGACAGCTGATGGAGGACAATATAGACATACAACAATGAATTGCTCCAGTTCCACACAGGAGATTTCAATAGTTAGTTCTACAGAGAGGCTGATAATATCCTTTCTTTCTTTGCATTTAAGTTTTTTACTTATTAGGATTAATGAGCCACCATGAATTGCATTTTCTCTGCAAAACACACTACCAACCCTGTGGTTACAAAAATTAAACAAAACTTCATATTTTTTTAGCCAGTGCTCTGTTATGCACAAAAAGTCTATTTTTTGACTATTCAAGAATAGTTCAATTACTAATTCTTTATTTTTCATCCCCTGTATATTTTGATGAACCACAATAATTTTTTGGGAATGAATTTTATCACATAATATACTTACCTTATTATTGCAAGAGTGGTGCTCTGTTGTCCTATTATCTAATTTAAATAAATATTATTTGGAATTTCTTCCAAGGTCTTATAATCTAATGCTTGCTCAATAGAAGCAAGGGGTCTAGCCAAATTCTTGGCTGTCATCTCTATAAAATATGATAGCGAAACAGCTATCTGTCTTTTTAAGAAAGCAGGTAGGTAATAATATCTACCCTTTGTAATAAAAAACTTTTTTGTATACCTATTGGTATCTATGACACAAAATTTATCATTATACATTGCCAATGTATGCAATGTTTGATTAAGAATATATCTTGTGTCATTTTCTTCCTTAGGAAAGCTTTGGCTATAGGGAAATGTAAACATAACAATCCTCTTAGAGTCTAAACAACAAAGTTTTTCATATATATATTCAATCCTTAATGTAGGTATTTACATTGTCTGTACTGTCTGTAAGTATTGTGGAGAGTCTGTGCGGAAACGAACCAGCGTGGAACCAACTAATATATTTCTTATTTTTTTAATATTATTCTATATAATTCTTTCATTTCATTTATTTATAAAATAATTAATTTTTAATTTTTTCATATTTTCTGTTTAATACCTATCGAACTATAATAACTGTTTCGTCAACATAATGAAAAAGGTATCTTTCTGTAGCGACCTCAAATCGCACTCTGTCCCCCTAGATTATTTTATAACACTCGGCAAGATTAATATCGCGTATCTGTGGCAGAAGGTCAGAAAAAATCACTCCTATGTTGCCAACAATGTTAAACAATAGAATAACTTTACTCTGGATTCATTTCGTGCTCTTGTCTAATTTTTGACTAAATTTTGTCCAAATAAATGGAATAACTTCCTAAACTAACTAACAAAACCAACTGCAACATTTGATATATTTTGATATCACAATATTTTAACTCACATAAGCAGGTCCACTTCCACTTAAAGCTGTAACAGCGTCCATTTGGTACTCAGGCACTTCATCACAGGTGCCAACAGCTTTGAATAGCTCTGTTGTAACTTTAGCGTCTTCTGCTGTAGCTCTGGAGCCCCTACTGAAAGCTGCAGCACCTTGCATTACAAGTGCTGGTGTGTTTGGCATTACTCTTATTACTCTTGCTTCTGGTGGGAGAACCTGTAATTTTGATTACGGGACGCTTGTATGAATAGGAATAGATATTAAATGCTAACGATACTATGCGGGTAAACGTCAATGTATATGGTATTTTAATATTACTTTGTAAAATTGTTAAAAAGCGAAACATAATGAAATCGATTACGAATCGATTAAGCCCCTTGTTTTTTGGCTTCAGAGATTTTTATTATTAAGCCCTGTAACTTATCATCCTAAATTATCATATGATTTAGTAACCATACATATTCTATATACTATTATGGAAATATAATTCTATTTAAGAGCTTTCTTTTGAGCCACCTAAGTTATTTTATTTTATTAATTGAGAAAGATTTACAGCTTATAACTAACTTACTCGCTAAATATAAAGTTCTATTTACGCCATTAAAAAATCTTTACATATAATAAATGCATGCATGCATTATATTGCAGATTACCTTCTCTATGCTCGTTATGGAAACTCCCATTGCGACAGATATAAACAATTTGTTTTTAGACGCCTGGAGATCTTTAATTTCCCGCAATGCTGGTCCAACAACATCAGGCTTCACTGACACAATGACTACCTCAGATCTCTCCACCACTGACTTGTTTTCAAAAATGGCGGTTGCTCCTAAAGACTGAAATTTTCAAATATCTTATTTACTATGATAAAATGTAATACTAAATCTCATATTTAAGCAGCAGAAAGCAGTGTTGGCTTAGTGGCTTCAGCTTGCGACTCTCATCCCTCAGGTCTTTGGTTCGATCCCCATTTGGCTGTGCACCAATGGATTTTCTGTCTATGTAAGCATTTAACATTCGCTCAAACGGTGATGGAAAACATCGTGAGGAAACCGGCTTGCCTTAGACACAAACAGTCGAAGGCGTGTGTCAGGCACAGGATGCTGATCACCTACTTGCCTTTTGGATTGACAAATGATCATGAAAGAGATACAGAAATCTGAGACCCAGACCTAAAACGGTTGTAGCGCGACTGGTTTCTCCTATTTAACTTGGTAATCAGTAAATACAGTTCCTTTTCTTGGAAATTAAAATTATAATGTGTTCACTGATTGAACAAAGTAGAATTAAAACGTCTATAATTACCCTAAAGGATATTATTCTTTTTTAAGTCAATTATAATCCATATATCCCTTAATGGTGTAAGTTATTATTGCCATAACTATACCAAAATTGTAATGTTTTTATTGTATTAATATATTTTATTTAATTAGGTTACCTTAAAAGCCTCAGCGCTGGCTACATCTGCAGGATGGACACTGGCTGTGATTTCATCAGGTTTTGCTAATCCTAAAAATATAAATATGTATTTATATACTTCGACTAAAGTCACAAAATACTATGATTACAGATATAATACATACATTTTACAACTTAAATTGAAGCTTGTTAAGAAACATATTCGGAACAAGAATAGATAACAAATTGATCATTAATTTTATTTTTACAACATTACATTTTATGATTTACGAAGAATTAACTGTATTAATATTACTTTGTTTTTTTGGTGGTGTACAAAAAACACGTATTTTACACGCACTAGGTTTGCAATGTTTTAAATGCATGCAGCGCCATCTAGTTTATTTATGTATAACTACATTTCGTTATACAGTATTTTACCATGATATTTTAAGCATTCCTTGCCGATGCCCTAATTATGGCTTAATCAAATGTATATATGTATAGACTATGAATATCAACGTGTACGTTAAATAAACAGCCAAACACCAAAAATATGAAGAATGATCTACGCCCGCAATATTTCACCAATAATGTTACAAAATTCATTTATTAAATTGCATGGATCGCAACGTGTTGGTATAATATTAGCATCTTTACAAAATCGTATAATTATATTTTGAATTAAAGCGGCTTATATGACGCCGACGAAAGATAACCAGCGACAATAAACTTGATTCAGTCAACATACATATTATTTATCTAACAGTATAAGTAAATATCAGAGATAACGTTCAGCAGGGCTACTCTGTAAACCCGACACCCCTTCTCCATAATTAACGCTCACGAATTCGCACACTTACGAAGTACCGATTACAATATGACGTCAATAAAAATGAGGCCCGAATTATGTAGGATTACACCGTATTAAAAGTCATCATCAATAAAAAGTCGATATAAAAATTCATCATCATTCAAAAGTCGGTATGAAAAGTCATCATCGGAATTGAAGTCACCACTGAACTTCCTGTAAGTTCAATGGTGACTTAAGCCCTCTGTTATGTAATTGGAAATACTAACCAGCGGAAATAAATCCATTTGCCAATGCAAAGGCCAACCTGCCGCCACCAATAAACCCGATCTTCATGGCTTCTTGAAGTGATACTGAAAATAGTTATTTGGATAATTAAAATACATACGAGATCGATAATTCTAAAGGAGCCAGACTTCCAAAAACGTAAACGTAACGTAACGTAAACGTATGGTATAGACGATCCGTAATTCGAGCTACGTGTCGTTTCTGTATTGAGCTCTATCAGGTACGATAGGAATACTTAAAAATTACTAGAAGAGGCATTCTCATGAACTTCACAAAAATTTCTAATGATTTCTAATGATGATAATTTTTACTCAATTGGAAGGAAGTGCTTCATCATCTTAGGAATTAAGATAGATAGTGATTAAAACCATATAAATATAGTTGATAATAGCTTTATCTGGCGGAATTTCTTACGGTTTCTATTATACCTACAGGCTACACATTTTATCGCTATTAAAACGACGCAAATGCAAAATTAAATTTAACATAAATTCCCCTTTTAACTCAAAACTCAATAAAAATTAAGTGCATCTCCGAAATTCAGTAAGTTTCTACCTCATCGAGGCAGGTTTTAAAATGCTACAAAATGGCTTTCTTGCCATTTTCACTTATTTAAATGTATTTTCTGTTTGTGTTATTATATATATATATATAGAAAAAAATCTTGGTAAAAACTCCATGATATTTATATATTTAGTAGTACAGCTAACACAAACAAGACAATAATTATACAAAAAATAGAGTCAAAGATGATACACAAAACGGTTTATACATTTGAACAAAATATATTATATGTTATAGGTAATAATGGCAACCTTTTCGTTAGAATCTTATGGAATTTAACGAAACAAATGAGTGACGCAACATTTTTAAAATATGTTAAATAACTCACACAAAAATCAATTATATTTTTTGGCAGCTGACGAGTTTCCCAAAGTATCTGTACTTGGCGACTGAGAGCTCTTCACGAGGTTATCAGCTTATCAGTGACACAATTGACAATACGTAATTAATGTACAGTAAAAAGAAAATAAGATGCTTTAAATTATAAACATCTTAATTATTCTAAATTTAATATTTGTGACATGCAAATAATATCCATGTTGTGTTAATCATTTTTTAAGTCCAACCCTTTTGTGCCTAATATTGTTAGGCCGCGATCGATCGTAGGGTTTTTGCTGTACTACTACAATACTTAAATATTACGTACATAAAGCCTCATTTGCATCGGTTTATTTTGTAAAGCAGAACGAACCGTGAAGTGCAATGAGGTGTGATAAAAAGCTACAATTTAAAAAATTGGTATCGAATAAGTTTTTTATGAATATATGTATATGTTGAGATAATACATTTTGTTTTATATAAATATATTTTTTGTGGTAGACCACTCGTTCGTTCAGTTGAAACTTCGCTTTCTAAAAACGCGGGAAATGAACTATTCAAATTGATAACGTATACGTCGTCCTGTCAATGTCATCTTCATATATTAGATAATTTAGAAATTCGTCACTTGTGTTGAATAAATTCTGCACTTAAAATAGTAATTTTTTTACTTAGTGTATTTTATTATTAAAATTGCGATGGCTTACTTATAATACAAGTCATGCTATTTTGACATAATTTCAGTCTTGAATATCTAATCTTGATCATAGAGGCTTAGTTAATATTAACAATATTCGTTTTCTGTTTAAAGTACTTGTTTAAAATGACTGTATCAAATTTTCAGTTTTACAGTATTGTTATATAAATAATTGTGGAGCAAGTTGTTGTCTGCTAGTTAATGTTAATTGATATATTATTGCAACCTTGCGGTCAATTTATATCATGTTACATAGAAGCTGGACACAATCTAGGCATTCATAAAAATCTATCCACATGTAATATTTTAGGAAACCATGTTATTGTGACTATATACGACAAGTAATGAGAACATAGATTATATGAGTAACAAATCTGCGGTAGGTTCATTTAGGTAGCAAGAGTAAACGAATGGACATTGCAATTCTTAAAAGGCCGCCAACGCACTCGCGAGCCCTCTGGCATTGAGAGTGTCCATAGGCGGCGGTATCACTTAACATCAAATGAACCTCCTGCGTTTGCCCCCTGTTCTACAGAAAAAAAAATAGACAAGAGTAAGCATATGTAAAAACGTTGAGGAAATTCATGAACTATTTAGAAAAAGCCGCAAAGAATGTTAGCAATAGGAGGAAGATTGTGGTGTAACCCAAGGGTTGCAATGAAAATGTCATGCTCATGGCGTATTACATTGCCCACTAAGGGTCGTTATTACGTATAGCCAACTGGCAACTACTATTAACTTTGCTAATTGTAAGCAATAATATTGTCGTATTCAAGGACGACAAGTTGATCAGGACTGACATAATATTTATCTTTGCATATATAAATACACTGTACAAAGTGCATTATTTATTCATGCACCTACATAACGCAAAGTCCGCTCGTAATAAGGTATCTTACAAACAACAAAGAACAAAGCGATTTTTCGTAATATAATAAAATTGTTTAAAAAGATCACTTTCAACTTAATTAAGATGATAAAATATTTTTTAATTTAGGGCGTTATAAAAAAATTTCATGTATTTGAAGCGAGATTTCATGTATTTTAATATATTTGCAATAATTTTGTTTAGTTTATTGAGAATGTAAAATTGAAATATTCACAAATCTACTATTTCGTTTTAAATTATTTTTATGGATAAAAAGCCCTTAAAGGCTGTCAAATTCTTGGTCCTTTTGATAAGTTTTTAGATAAATAATTAGTTAAATTTACTTACATTTCAGCATTTTGTATTATTTAAAAAATTCGCAATTTGAAACCAACAAATTCACCAAAAAAGCACCAAACCAACACTTTTCCAGACACTTATAAAAGTTAAGTTTTAAACTCCATAAATTTGGTTTTTTTCTGATTGTATATAAAATCTATAGAAATAGTAATATGGGCGATACATGCATTGTAATTGTACGTGCGCGATGATAACTAGAATGCGTTAGAGTCCAGTTTCCTCCCATAAGTACTTATATTAGTAGCGTCGGAAAAACACTCATTTAAGGAAAATTAAATATAACTATTTTCGCTCACCGCATGACGCTCTAGGTTTTTGAACATGGATTGTTTGGAAGTTTGTGAAACAAATTATGAAAAAAGGAAAAAGTTTGGTGCTTTATTTATGAAAAAGGAATCTTAAAGTATACATTTATTATGAATAAACTTCTATCCATAACTCTGCCTTTAGTCGCATAGTCGTTTGATCAGAACTTTTTATAAGTATTCTTATTTTTTTTTAAATCTGATTAAATGAACACTAATGGTTTAGAATTAATATTTATTATAAACATCGCGTTCAACTACTTGTCTGTCAGTACATGGTTTAATAATATTTGTTACAAGTCACTCATAATGTTATCAATTTAATATGTGGAGTGGACATTGAGATTTGAACTCCATAATGAGTCTGCTCGTTAGCCGTAATGAATAATCAAACATAATTTTTTTAGTCCTTAACACGTTTTACGGCTATGACGTGCTTTTGTGGGAAACATTTTCCTCTATCTTCAAATAAAATACTATAGCTTGAACGAATTTAGTTTTGTTAGTACCTATATTAATAATTCTATTTAAAAATACTTTAAAAAAGAATTACTAATTATATATTCAACTTATTTTTACATAAAATAAGTTATATACTTCATTAGTCAAGTAATTATATATATCTCAGGTTCAAGGAATGGGTATTTTAGAAAAATTATAACGTTACTTTCATGCAACTTGTACATGGGGTTTGTTTTACAAATCTTTGGACAAATATTTTTTAACAGATAGGTAATTGATAAGGACAAAATGAGTAACTGAACGATTCCATTTATGATGTTATATTGATAAGGTGCGTGTTGTCGAAAAAATACCTCTCCAACTCTTAAAAAGATGGTAATTTCTTAATTACTGAGATAAAATCACTTCTGGACATATTTTTAAATAACACACAATTAATTAATACTTTATCAAGTCAAAAAGCAAACAAAAATAAAACAATAAAACAAATTAATATGACAGAAAAAATTATATTTTATAATGCTGGTAATTAGCTGATCTACTTCTTAATTAAAATCTTCTTCACGTCGTCTTCAATCTTTTAAATACATAACCCAAAAGCCCCATTGCACGTTGTATTCGTAAAAAAGACCGTATGTGTGGAAATTGCTTCTTATAAAAGGTCATATTAATCATATCAGTATTGATTTTTCGTTATTCTACTATTTATGATAGAGTATGACAGAAGTTGCTTGACACATCGAATCTCAAATTGAATTGCTGGCAACACTTTGATTATGTCATGACAATGTCAGTTGCCATATGGTAAATGTCAGTTGTCATTTCAAAATTCCTATTTTGAAATTCTTCATTCGCGCTCTATGCGTCGATTAACTTGGTGTGTTATGTTGTGTTAATAAATTTTCGCCTGGGAGTGTGCTATCGATACAAATTTTTATGTAGCGCAGTGAGTTTGTAAAAATAAAAATTAACCGCGCATGGTAGTGAATAAATTTTTCTTTTGATCATGGCGTTGGAGGGTGTAAAAAGTGAAAAAAGTGAGGAAAGTAATGCGAATGTGCAAGATGGGAAGGCGAACGGTGTCGACAACAGGAGTAAACAGGTAAATTTTTAAATTTTTGTTAAGCATGAAAGGATAGCTACCAAAATCTTATAAGACAGGTCTTATGCAACACATATAGTCTTCGTTGCTCGCATTTGTTAAGTGTAACAAATCGCAGTATAATATGAAATATCGTGATTGCAAAAGGAGTATTTTTGCGCAGCCGTCGTTGCTGTATTGCGGGGTTCGACCGTACTTTAGCATAGGTGTCATTAAGAACTAGTATGACCCAATTCATCACTTCTGGACCACAAAGATAGGACATTGTCCTTTTCTTATGTATATACAACTTTTAGTATTAATATTAATACCTTATATAAAAGTATAAATAATCTCTATAAAATACAATATCTTATACAAATATTAAAATTCGATATGTATTTAACATCTAAAATCTAGGCTCTATACGAGTATGTATTATTATACCAAATTTTATATAATATTTTAAATAAGAGTTTTAAAATTATGAGATTTGCTTTATTTTTGTTTTGTTGTACATTTGTACTACTACAGTTTTTATTGCTATCAATCACTACCTTAGCTTTTAAAGCAAGTGTCAATTGAAGCGACCTAATTGACTTGAACTAGTGCTCTAATTAGACTCATCATGTCTTTAAGTGCTCTCTGTCTCTATCATAAAATTATGTAATGTCTTGTTATAGTCTTACAAGAACTTCTCACCAGATGTGTTATCCTAAACTTATGTTTTCTGGACGCTGTATCAACAAACAACTGACTTGGTACTAATATGAAAAATACACATTTATTTAAATAAATGAATTCAAAATGGTAAATAATGTTTGTCTATACTGATCACATATAACAAATACCAGTATTGTTAAGCGGTTTATTTATGGTTATGTAAATTTCATTCTAAGAGACTGAAAATTTAATAAGTAATCCTCATCTCAACATTTGGCTTGACTGTTGTTCGACCAGGATACAACCAGGTCATTGGACTTCTAGACTGTTTGTCACTAAAAATTATATTTTAACACTTATATATTTTTATTTAAGAGTATGTCAATCATTTTTTTTGGTACCAATAAATGGTAAATATAAATTTGGTATCTGTAGTTCTATTGGATTGTTGGAGCTTTAGAAATTATAGTTTTGTTGAATTACTATCACATCTTGATTATTACACGATTTGTTATTACGTCAGATTATTTAGGGCGCTTAACAGCTGCCGCATTGTTGCACAAAACTACAATAGGACTATTGAAAAAGTACCGTTATGCAGTCCCTATGGGAATATCTATGAATTAATTTGAATCTCAGTAATGCTCTGTTTTAATAAATGTATGTTATTTATATTAATTTAGAATTTTCTGATTAAGATTCGTTTAATTATCGCAATTGTGATAGTTGAATTTTAATCTCTGCTTTGACCTCCGAAACAAAGAACTCTTACGCCAATTAAGTCAAACAATAATTTAAAAGTACCCAGTAAACACCATATTTTTTAACATTTACAACAAGCATTATAAATAACCAATGAAGTCAATCATAATCAATCGCAAATACCTCAGACATCGGAGACCAAGACATTTAATACTCAAGGGCAACTCGCTGATTTATTATTTATAACTAGTGTGTATTAAATAATACATAATACAAATTTTATATGTAATACTTATTTGCTAAAATAACCTTTTCTGAGCTTTCTTTTGTCAATAAAAAAATCTGCCTGTAAGAGTCTAAAAACGAGCGTAATTTGAATCCAACCACCGTTCTGTAATTCAGTTTACGCGAATTCTTAACGACTTCAAAAACTACGTGCTATGCTGGGACCCAAATTAAGAGGCTCAAATCAAAAATACTCCAAAACAAAGCATCTTCAGGAAAGAACCTGGTCCAAATTCTAAATCAAAATAATAATACAGACGGTATTTGGAATAGATATTATCTATTTAACATACATCAAAGTAATCAGTCCAATAGTGCCCACGAGTTTAAATCGCCAGTTCTTATGTTGAAAACCATTTTTGGTTTAAATTAAATTCCAGACACCTATCTTGTACTCGTACATAAAAATAATTCCAATTTATACTTTATATATATTTGCTGATGTGCTACATAACGTACTATATATCCACACAAAAAGTTCTTTCCCGGAGGGTGAAATGTTAACATCGTCACGCTTACGTCACGACCTTTCTTAATTTATCTTCTCTTATAGATTCCTTCATATTTTTTAATTTACCTCTTTTAGAAACCATTGCTGTTACTCATAATCTTACTAAGTTAAGACATTCTCTACCTTATCTTTTAAAAGATAAGTCTATTGAGTGAGAGTCTCTCGGCTCTCACTACGTATCATAGCACATGTTATTAGTTGTGAAATCCTTAAGAATATATTTTGACGGGCTCATAGTTTTTGTCGAAAATAATATGCCATACGCAAGATGCGTTATATAGTAATTACTTAAGGAAAGTTTAAAATATAAAAAGAACTGTCCCTTAATAAGTTGTTGTTATTGTTCACAAGCATAAATGTTTATTTATCCTGCAACGGTAAATAAACCCTCCCTTTTAACCCTAGCCATATGACAGGTACTCGAGGGCTCGAAAAAGTCGGAATTTTGTTCAGACAGCACTGCAGTGGCTTCAAATTAATTGGATGGCTCGACTTACAGGGAGCATGTTACACACAATATGCCATGGGATTTGTTATTTACAAAAATAGGAAGGAAAATAAAGAACAATTTTAATCCAAAATGTTTTAACATCTTCCTAAGAGTAATTGACATAGGCAGAGGTATTATGTACCTACTGTCTTATGGGTAATGTATTGTTATTTAAATTTTATTTGTATATTTCATAGTTTTAACGCTGTAATAAAAATAGATAAATCCAGCTAGTTTTTGAGAAATAACGGGGCGATTTGTTGCCTTAATTTTATGTTTATTAATTGCAATACAAATATTAGATATATATACAGTACTACCTAAAAGCCGTAAGATATACGATACTAAACAGATTGAATTAAATTAGGTTTTACGTGCGGTTTTCTTTAAAATCAAATTAAAGTTGGACAACTTTTGCTTGGAACAGGTCTTAGGATATTCTAAGCGGTCTTTACTATATAAAAGGATTTGCCGTCTAAAAGGTTTCATTAGAGATTAATACAATCCTATTTAATCGTTGTGAGGGCCGGACCCTCTTCGTTGACGTCATTAGTAAGGACTTCGGAGGCTAAAGGCTATACATATTATAGTTGTTTTCAGTCTGTAATTTTTGTATCCTTTTTGCCTCTTGTTAATACAATTTTTACGGAAATAAATGAATAGTTGGTATACCTACTTAAATTAATATATTTTTACTCTTCCGTTACATAACAAGTACGTAGTATATATTACTAATAATACATTTATTACTTAACATTAAAAATTGATGGGTCTAAAGTGCCTGGCACTAGTAGGCAACTATAATAATGTATTTAGTAGAAAAACAAAAGACAACGATTTAACAAAGATGGAGGAGCAAATGTGGTTTTCAGACCTACTTTGTAAGTCATATAATAGTTAATACGTACACTTAATTTGGATCTTGCACCTGGAAATATTTTCTTAATGCTTTTGATTTTTGAACTTCAATTATCAACATCGATAGCAGAAGCTTATGACCCTTATGGGGCTTGGGAAACACGGTGAAGTAGATCATATTAATGCTAATATAATGTAAGCCTTTATTAACAAGTCAAAGGTCCTCTAATCGGCTCCACTCCGTTCTGATTCTGCAAACCCGGATTCAACGTTCAACCCGCTACTGATGTAACCATCTTCTTGATGGCCTAGTCACGGACGCCAGCCTACTTCGGTTTATTTTTTTGTTGGCTCATGAACCGGTTCTCTATCAATATTGCAGTAGTTTCAAGGAGAATAACCTACCGCAAAATCCAAATAGAATTTTTTCTGTATGCATTAACAATATTTTATAATCGTCGTGTTTTAAAAACGTCGGCATCGCAAGTGTGTACACTAGTCTATCATATACGTGTTATCTATAAAAAGTTTGATCAAGGTGTGGCCCCACCTCCATAATTACAAACGACCTTCACCTTGTATCAGCCCACTGCAAATTATATCGGGAAATGGCCAAATCAACGTTCACCCTCCAGGCCCCGATAATAAATACAATTTGTGTAAGATTTTGTTTAGTAATAGCGAGTACACATCCACGTCTCTGCTTCTGTACTAAAAAAAAACAGCCCCATTACTCTGTTAAATCAATATCAATGATTGATATAATTAGTTAATTGTCTGGTATTGGCAGTAACAAAAAATCTCAAATGACCATCTGAGAACGTACACGTTCTCCATCTCTTATATTTCATCCTGTTCAACCGCAAAACTCTTCTCAAACACGATTTAAAATTTTGGGAGCCCATAGCTATCTATAGCTTACGCTCTTCCGAAAACTATATCCTTGAAATTCCATCTCATAACTCTTACTTATTTGGCGAATCCTTTAATGTCTCTCTACAGTGAGGCAATGCAATTCACTTCCCGTCCTTATACGCTTATACGCTTCTCTATCTTTCTTTAAATCTCTTCTGTACAAGGATTACCTGTCCACATCGTATCCCTAACTTTCGTACTAACTGATCTGAAATTATCATATTTCCTTTTGATGTGTACTCTTTTCGATTATTGTCTCTTCCACTGTTTACCATATGTATTTTAATTGCTTTATTCCATTAGTTTTGTGTAAATTATTTTATGTCTTGTGTAGTTTCGCACTTCTTGCCATTTAATTTTTTGTCTCACAGTGGTTCCCTGGCTGAGATTGCTCGAAAGCGTAAGGCCGCCACTTGCTCTTCATTTCATTTAATCATTTTAATTGTACATACTGTATTTCTGTGTTACTGCAACGAAGTGTAAATAAATAAACGTACGATATTGTAGAGCGCGATTGTCGCTAAATTTCATGTTACGAAGACTAAATATTGTTATAAAGTTTTGTGGTGGCTTTATTGTCCTGTCCGGCCCAGATAATGATCCTTATCAAATAGGATAAGTCTTTCTGGAGGATATTGAAAACACTGTAGAGTGCTTGAAAAATTTGTTGGTGAAAAATCTGCGTGTTTTACTTAAGTCAACCCAATATTGTGTATATATTTGCTTAGAACGCTTTCCTTTTCACGAAGATTATATTTTAGAAAAAACATCTTAACTAAGCATAGCTGAAGGTTTTTGCTATGTAAGGAATTCAATTTTAGTTTTTGTTTGACATAATATAATTTCTATCATAACATTATTTAGATATATCCACGTTACTAAAATTATATGACTTTTATATTAACTGAATAAACTCTCGTTACATAAGCGTAAAGAACTGCGTCTGTTTCATTTTTAGTATAAGCAAGTACGCAGTTGAATCCAGGAACAGCTTTACGCCGTATCCCAACTAATAATTCAAAAATTCACATGTGAAATGCGCTTTTTAATGTTCCACCATCAACATGCGTTTTTATCATGTTATTATGAAAGGTAATTTTAGTGCCCTAGGGAAACAATTACATTCCCATTTAGTAACTTGGAATTGCAGTTTATAGATAAGTATAAACGCGTTTTAATAATATGTAGTTATGAATTAATGACCGGTAATTGTCTATTTTGTTCTTTTTTTATGTTTTCCAAGTAATTATTACTTTAATATACGTATGCCACCACAGTAATCGTTTGTTAGTAGGTGAGATATTTCTGTCATACAACGATAGTGAAGCGACTTTGATGTCTTCTACTTATCTTCCCAGACCTTTAATTTTGGAACCCGCGCTTCTGAACAATGACGCTTTGACCAAACCAAACTTGTATATAATGTAATAATGTATCTAAAGTAATATTAAAAGAGAGGTAAATTTGGGTTGGACGGGATAATCTCTGGATCTACTCAATCCATTTCGAAAATTCTTTTAACAAAAGAAAGCCACGTTAAGGATGAGTGATATATCATTAAGTTCTAGATAAAAGCTTTTCCAACTCGTTAAGAACCTTCTCGTTAGAGACCTACTGGATCCAGCTTATACGAAGCTTGCGACGATAGCACCACATATTAAATGCTTCTAAGCGCCGACAATAAAGATAGGAAATTAATCTTAATGAAATACAAATAAAATTGTGGCATCTGATAGTCGTTTAAGTTGATTTTTCTCATGTTTTTTAGACCAGAAATAATCAAACTTAAATGAGCTGGCGACCTTGAAATTAAAATCAATGAAAAGCATACAAATAGAGGAGCAATCATATCAATTGGTGGCCACGAGATTGTACAAGCAAAGTAATCAATTGTAGGGCCATTGTTGAATAACAATCTTTACTGATGTTCAATTGATAGAAACGTGGGAATTTAGTTTGCGCCTACAGTGATATTGTGCGTTTTCTCCCATATACCATATTATGCTAACCATTTTCTAATAGTATGATTATTTATTTTAATTTTAATTAATTATTGCATTGTATTTCACCAGATTTTTCCTATGACTACCTTTATTTCGTATCTCTTGTGCTCTCCTCTTCTACGCCGCCTATCATATATCCATATTTGTATATAAGTCCTTTTTTTCGTGTACCCTAAAAAAGGTTAAAGTTGTATTTCTGCAACTATTAGTCCCTTAGTTACAATTAAAGCTAATAACTAAACAATATCTCGCGTCTTAGTGTAAATACTTTGATATAGCAACGCTAAACGCCTATTATATAGAGTTTTTGAGGGTTCTCTTTATATGGAAAGATAACTTACAATGTATGGACAAGTAAATCCAACCAAAATCTAGTACTATAGGCGTTTTGGGGTGGATATAATCCATGATCCTTCGTGTGCTTGATTTGACTTACTCAATTAGCTTCGAAATGATCAGCTTATAGTTTTAAAGTATTATTAGATAGAAAGTGCAAATTTTAATTTTTATCACCTCACAACTGCACTGCTAAAACCAGTGAACCATGTAACAGCATCAATAAAATGGTATAAAAAGGTTAAGTGTCACTTTCACAGTAAAGATTAACCTTTTCAATATGGATATTTTTATTTCATATTTTTTTTCGTTTAAAATCCAAATTAAAATATCTTTTGTTTAAGTAAACATCAGAATATTTTTTTTATAGGAATAAAATTAGTTTAATTACATATATATATATATCACTTACAATTATTTCTCCGTATCGACCTATTCACGTGCGTGCAACAAAAGGTATTTTATGTGTAAAAATTCTGACATTTAAAATTATTTTATTATATTTAAAATGTATAAAGTATTTTATGTTAATTTTGGAACTTAAATTACACGTGGTATCTAATTAAAATACGCTAAATAAACTTTGCTCCATTTAAATTTCGAACAATGTAATTCTAAGGTTTCGCCGAAATTCCTTTCATTGTATTTTCAGTACTTTAATGTTATTGGAAAGCCAGAATTATGGACTAATAATTTTCTTTTAACTTGGTCTTTGCGGGTTTTCGTAATTTATTTGTTAATTACAAAATACTAGTCAAGATAATTAGCTTTTGGCTTAGGGACATGAACCCCAGCTTTAAGACTTTATTTGAAGCCAAAATGAATATTTTTGGATACAAAATTCACGGATGCAAAACTGTACAAATTGTATCGCAATTATAGTGTTTTTTAATTTAACTCAGCTATAAATATTTACGATTATTATATTGATGTCTGAGTGGTGATATATGTCAACAAATTGAGGAGTTTCATAATGCAGACCGAATAGAGAAATGTCACTTTATAAATGATCACGATCCTCGCAGGATATATTACAGTACATTTTCTAAAGAAAGTCGAAACGAATAGACGCCGGACGTCGACACGTTTTGCAATCATTAAAATCTACTTAACGCTTATGTTAACTTTTACGAATGAAACGAACTTTTACACATCTTAGTAGATTCTCGATATAACGCCATAATATCCCTTATATGTATCCTATTTTTTTTGTCATGAATAATGATTATGTTTTTACGTAGGTACCATATGCAATCTTTTGCCAAGTGTTTTTATCAGTGTATATTGTCATTCTGCTATTTTAGAAATGGAATAGAAAGAAAATTAAACATTCTGAGGCATGCAAACCCAAATAAGACAACGCGACACAAAAGGCTGATCACCTACTTGTCTATTAGAAAATAACAATCATTTGTTTTTTTTTTTTCAATTTTCCATTGTATCAAGCAATAGATACAGAAATCTGTTTTTTTATCATAGAAATTATTACCAAATTAGGTAGATAATTTTTACAACAATAATCTTGTAAAGTTTCACTTTTGATCTCGTAGTCATATGGATATAAAGTTAATGCATTTTGTTTATTCGACTCAGAGCTTTCATGGCCCAATGAAGTAATACTCATTATACCTTTTAATTAAACTTATTCAAAAAGGTAATACTTACATTTAGACAAGACCCTGCTGCGTAACAAATGCGTGCTCTTTTCCAATGACCTTGGCACAAATTAATTAAAAATACCTCGAAAAAACCGTGTGTCCATTACAACTGTGTTTGAATTGAAACTTAGTGAATTGAATTAGTCTAAAGAAAGTATGGGGGAATTTTATCTAATCAATTTAGGTAAAAACCTAAGCATTGTTTTGAAATTAATATTAATAAAATATAATGTTTTTTTGTAAACAAAAACATACCGTTCACCTTGACGTTTTATTTATATTCAATATATTTAATTCGTTTTGCTAATGTAATGTCAGATTTGTTTATTTTATCCCAAACAGACTGGAGGTAATATCCATTTGGGAAAGTAAAATCAAGTCTGAATTGTAATGGAAATAAATTTATGTTATTTTCAAAGAAATCGCGAAGTAATATTTTCTTAGATAATATCCCTAATGTTTTTGTAGTGATTTTATTATTTTGTTTTTTGTTGTTGTTATTGTTTTGTAAAATACCAAGTATTTTATTATTATTATTTGGAATATTTGAATGTAATTTTTTATGATAATAAACAGAAAAGAAGAAATGGAAAACTTAGCTTAAATACTCAAATTTCAAAGCCCTTAAGATCTAAGACTGATATTTTCGCTGTTTATATATTCTTTCAACTGGTCAAATTATTTCAAGTTTTTCGCCAATATATTAAGAATATTTTAAGAATGTATGATATAGTCTATCTAAATGTTTAATACATCATCTATACATAATATGTATAAACTAGTATACGGTTGAAGTGTTCGTATAGTCTTTACTATCAACTCGATTGTTGTATTTTGTATGGGTGTTATGTATGTATGTATGTATGTTACAAGGATAACATGTTTGTATTTCGTAGTTTATAGGTTTAAAAGCCTTCTACAATGGCCTTTCTCGCTCGCCACACGTTACTAAATGTCACACAAACGTTAATTTATTAAATGCGTGACCAAAACACGGGCGCAACGCCCTGCGTGACAAAATGGTTACATATTACTCTGTCTACGCAAATATTTTTTGTTTTCGCTTCACGTTGACCTAGTTGGCTCGCCTCCGTATTAAAATTAGTTCCTGTCTTCTATTATGAATCCGATCTAGCATTGAATGTAGTTTGGATCGAGTTTTGAAATGGATTTTGCAAGGCTACTAACTAAGATTTGACTTTTAAAGCGAATATTAGAATGAATTTTTATTGCTTTATATTTCAAAAAATCTTCCATGCTCGTTACTAGCAGATGGGCAGTTTTTAAATATTTTTCATTTAGATTGGTAAATAGATACGTTAATGCATTGTCCATTGAAAATAATTAATGCACATTAAAATTTGTTAGAACACATCAGTCTATCACGTCAGTACTACGCTGAAGTAAGAGCTGATTTACACAGGGTCAGTAACTGACTACAAATTCGAGGCAAGTCAGTGCTGACCCGAAAAAAACCCTGTGTAAACTGATTTGAAGTCAGTACAGTGGCTTGAAGTCAGTGCTGACTTGAATATTCGGACACGAATATTTTAAAGTCAGTTGGCGCCCCCCGCCACCCGCGCACCCCCGCGCCAGCCAAATAGACCCCGTGTAAACAGACAAGTCAGTGCGTGGTTAGTCACTGCCGCTGCGTTGTAGAGTGACCACGTTTTTTTCGCTGGCGATAAAATGAAGCTTAGCGAAGACGAAACCTTAAAATTGGTGCAATTATATGGCGAAAACGAGTGCCTTTGGGATATTAAATCCCTAAATTACCGCAATAAAGAAATGCGGTCAACAGCGTTGCAAAATATGGCTCAATTTTAATTTAGTTATCTCATTTTCTACCATTTCTATTAACTCATTCAACAGCAAAATTGATAAATTTTTCAACAAATAATTAAATCGTCGTTTCAGTTGTTTTCGCGAATTCATTTTTCCCACTGACTTCACACACGTGTGGTCATCGTGAGAAACGCACCACTACTACTTACTTCATGTAAACAGTTAAAGTCAGTCGCGGCGCCGACATTGGCGCTGCGACTGACTTTTCTACTTACCCTGTGTAAATCAGCCATAAGACCAAAAAGTCAGTGTTGCTACTCGATCGCGGTCTCTATCATTACGATGACTTTTAACACATCACATTGGTTTATTTGTGATAATTAAACGCGTCTTATTATTTTATTGGAAAACTAACAAATAATAGAAACAGCAACAACATCAATTAATCCGGTGTAAATGTGTTGTATAAACTACAATATTATTTAATCTTGTATTCCTCAGATATACGCACGGATACACACGGGCAAAGCTAAAATAAGTATTTTCCTGTTGACTTTTCTATTCTTATTTTACGATTCTAAGAACTGATTGGATTAGCGTTTTATGGCTGTTCACATTTTTATTGCGATATAGAGCTGACCTATAAAGCATCCGGCTGTTATGTGTTTTATGTAATCAATTAGAAATTCCTATTCATATACCACTTCAAAATACTATATAATATGTATAGTGTATATACACTGTAATTTATAACCATTACAAATATAACGCAGAAAATTATGATACATACCAAGAGGTTTGATGAGTTGTTGAAGAAAAAAAGTAGTTTTTTATCTTGTAGTAGCGATCGAACGGAAAACGTATAGTTCCATGCAATAAGTGTTTTTTACTATAAAATATTTTATTTTATTTTTACATTTAAGGTATTGAAACAGACATCAGATTGGTTAAATACATACAGTTATTACACACTAAGCATTATTTGTAAACCTGAAGTCCAATTAGATCTGTATACAGCATTTTCGTGGAATCTGTAGAAGTCTTATTGATGTATGGGGTACACATTTGACGTCTCTCATGCTGTAAAAACTAAAATACATCAATTGTTTAAAAACTAATTTTAATAATTTATTTCCAAGAGTAGAAAGACAGCCAATAACTCGTGCGTGAACCGAATTTTACAGAATAAAACTTGTTGAAACTGTTCGTAATCTAAAATTAGTTTGCTCTAATTTTGTAAAAAATGCCCTAATAACACGGGTTACATGTAACAGATGCAGCCAAAACATTACAAGGGGAATGTAAACAAACAGTTAAATTGTATTACAAAAGCCAGCTGACTGGATTGGGAACGTTTAATTTTGACTGACTGAACTGAAGCTTATAGCTTTTCTGTCTTATACCTTTTTGCAAAATTAAGTGTATGGCAAAAAAGAATAAACAAAATTTCGTATCATTAGTGGTATACAAGTTTGTATCGATTTATGACTTTTAAACATAAATTTGCATTATATTATAATTATTAATTATTATTAGTGGTATATAAGGTAGGTTTAACCACTTCGGAAATTGGTAGAGTGATGAACACAATTAGATGTTTTTAAACTCAATTACTATTACTAGGTCTGGTCCAATAATAATATTGAGATTTACATATAATAAAATTTAAATTTGAGTCGGTGGGACTAATACAGATGTGTCTATCTTAAACGTCGTTTTATTTTAAATAAAAATTATGTTGCAAATATAAAAGTAATTAAAAACATTATCAGCTCCAGTACTTAAATAGCTTCCGCTCTTAAGAATTTTAAAGGATAAACTTGAATACGATTGGTTAAATCGATAAAATAAGAGTCTTGTTTTTATACTCATAAGGTCATTAACCTTCGCCAAACTGAAATATTTTATGTAACAGCGGAGATATTGAGTCTTAAGTTTGCGACGATAAACAGTTGTACTGTGTTAAACTTATATAATTTCATAAAAGGTCTTATTTTAATTCCAGCATCCAACCAGTTTAGTACCTGTAGTTCTTCTATTATAAATCATAACGTCTTTTGTTTGACAGCACTGGATTGTGTGTTGTGTTGTTAATATGATAAATCATTAGTTTTGTCATTGCTTGTTTCGGCGTCGAATTCAAGAAGTTGATATTGGCGATGTTTGTATGAATGCCGATCGCTTTAATGTCGGCGAAACGTATCATAAAGAAATGTTTTGTACGTTTTCACAGTCAGTAAAGCTTCATGTAGACTCGTTGTTTAATGCTAAAACAATCGTAAAACAAACAGCTTATCCAGTAAACAGATAGTCACGATCCAAGTATTAAGAAGTAATTTTCCCCTTCGTTGAGCATATAGTGGGGATTCAGTTGGTAAGTGCCGACGCGTGACGTCATGTGGTCAACCAGGTGGAAATATGGGGCCCTGCGGGCTACCAATGGTTTAAATTCTAGGGTTTACTTCGATGGATTATATAGGTGTTGCTTAAGTCCACAGTATGTGGATATGACAGGTTGCTATTTTATTTTCAATATGTATCAGCGTATTTCGGTATATTTTTTTAATCTTATATTCGTTTCGTTTTTAATTCTAACGTAGGACAAGCCAAGGCTGGCTTTCTTTTTAATTTTTTAACCGCAAGTTCGAGGCACTAGACAGCGATATTTTGGTCCTACGAGATATCCGGATTTCGTAAATTGGGTAAAAAAATAAACACCTAAAAATATTTTCTTAACCAAACGGTGTTGTAAAGAAAATTTGCACCTACGTTAGGCGTGATACTAAAAACAAAAGCTACACATAAAGGGAGTATTATAAACGGTAAGTTCTATTAGCGTTGCCGGAAGGCATTAAGGCCCATTCAGCCTCTCCATGTTGCATTACGCACTTGAATGCGTGCACTGCACAATTATTGCAATGTTATGCCATAGTTCCTACTTTTACGAATAACGGATTGATACGTATAAAATTCTGATGTAGATGGTAAGGTAGATTATGTTGCTAGGTCTATGAACAGGAGGTTCTTAAAAAATTATGTTAGCATATACTTTTTCAAGAACGTCCAGAAGCCATTACGACGAGCATGATGTTGAATATTGTGAAAGATCAAAATAGGTAAATAAATCTCTTTGGTAGGGAAAGAAAATAAAAATAAGAGAGAGTGTAAATACTAGGCAATAATACGAAGAAGGCAGTAAAGTGTAGTGTCAAGATTAATTGGCTTTATCTTAAGATAATACATAAGTAATGCAAATATATATAATGTTGACATTGTAAATTAGGAAAGCACTTATAATATACATATATAATACCATTGTTATTCATTACACATTATGTAACTTTAACCGCAAAACGTTACTGAAATGAATCTTCATAATCTTTGACGACTCATTGGTCTAGTGGTTAGTACCCCTGACTGCGAATCCATGGGTCCCTGGTTCGATCCCCGGCTGAGACGAACATCGATGTGATGAGCATTTGGTGTTGTGCTTAGGTCCCAAGACCTAAGTCATGTTTAATGTCTATCTATCTATAATATGTATGTATATCCGTTGCCTAGTACCCATAACACAAGCTTCACCAGCTTAGCATGAGACTAGGTGAATTGGTGTGAATTGTCAAAAAAAAAAAACTGTTATTTGTATACTTTATGACATCTTTACAGGTAACAAAATCTTTTAAAGTGCCATAATTTTGTTAATATTTTAGCTGTTGCAATGCCAGTGTTAATAAATGGCACTACCCTTCGTGTAGACTAGCGTTTAATGCATTAAATTAATTAAAAGCTAATTTTATAGGTCAACGTAATTAAGTCGTTAATGTTTTAAAGGAAATACTAAAGCTTTTATTAATGCCCTAAGTGCCTGTTATTATGTTTTGAGTATTGGTATAAATGCTTATCATTAAAATATTTAAAACTACTTTACGATTCAGTTATATCAATATTACAACTACAATTTTATTAATATTTTTTAAAATAAGAATTTCGTAAAGAACAAAGGTCACCGAAGTAACCCTCCTATCTACTGAACGCAAACATTTATTTACTTAAGTGTACTACTACTTCCATATCCTAATTCGTAGGAAACGTTTTGTTCCAGTATTTTGATAAAAGTATCGCCATATCATTGATTCGTAGATTTTAACCGAATACTATTCAAGTTTTACATAAAAACCTATAACCCTTTTCTTACTATAATAATTTAATCAGTTTATAATAGACTGATCTTGACTGTTATTGAGATATAATTAATTCGTTAGACAAATTTTATTCTTGTTATCGAAATATGTAATTATCTGGTTGAAAAATTGACAAGTAACGATTTTTGTGTTAATCTGACCTTTTTTGTAAACAAAATTAACTTTTTTATATTTTATTTATATAGAAATTAGAAATATTTTTTACCATCAATTTAGCAGATGGAGTATTTTTAAGCTAGTTATAATCAACATTTACGCAAGACAGTTTGCAAGAATTCATTCATTTCGGATTTGACCTTATTTTTTGAATGACTCTTTGTCTTAGTTATATCACTTTTATCTAATGAGCTGAGGATGAGATAATTTAAAGTTTTGTAATCTTATTGTAAGATATATAACGTCGTCATTAACTGTGAGAATGAATGTCGTTAGGGTTTTATGTTTATTGAATCTTCAAATTAACTTTTAATAATGTTTTGTTTCAATTATGTTCTATGAGATTTTCGTCAATTATGAAATTTTAAGGTTATTATTCTTATAATTATATCGATCAAAGCAAATACAGTGGAATTTCGATAACTCGAATGTCAATGGTACGGGAATGTCGAGTTTTCGACTTAACAAGTACTTCGAGATACATATGATTTAACTGCTGAAATTTCGACATACAGAGGCGCGATTTCTAAGTGTATTTTTCGATTCGTAGAGTCGAATTTGAATAACAATTCAATTTAAGTTTTGTAGTATGTACAAATATATAGCGTAAAAGACAAGACAAAACAAAAACAAGACAATGTATAACAAGCCCCGAACCCGAACATTCACTTTGGATTTTATAGCTATTATTTCGGGGATTTCTAATTAAGATATCATTATATTTTACTAATTACAACTTACAGAGTATCCTTTTTGAAATTCGAGTAAATAAATATGTATTATCAATACTTCGTAGGGAAATAACATTTTGTTCCAGTTACAAAGTCTAAATAACTCGACAATTTTCAAGCAATTTTTTTCGACTTACAGAGGATTTCGACTTAACGAGGTTCGAGTTATCGAGATTCCACTATAGTAAAATTTGCAACTTTTAGAGCTGAATCTAATAAATCATAAAGTTTTCTCTATTTCTATCGCTAATTTATCAAGCCGTTTTTGAGGCTTTATAACTCTTCCTTTTAAAATAATTTGTGAGTAACCAGAGGCTATAACATAGGCTAGAATTAAATAACTTTATTACAAACGGAAACATATTGGTAATAATTTTGTTTTTCTGTGTCGTTAATGAGTACAACCTTTTAATAACAGCCTGACTGGGTGGCTATAAGGCGCTTTTAATCAAAATTCCCGATTACCCAGCTTTTTAATAAACATTTGCCCAACAATGGACGCATTCACGTCGAAACTGGCATGAGGTAATGAATTGATATGAACGAACGGAAATTGACCAAAAATGTGGGCGAACAAACACCGCGTCCAGTATTGAAGTTATAACATCCTCAGTCATTTGTGAAACGATTTTCTAATTTATTTATGCTTTCGTTAGATTTAGCAATGAAATATAGGATATATTCACTTTTAAGCGCGTATGAAATATGCACTAATAATATTGTTGAATGTTGGTGGACGGACGCCTTGTTAATTGTTTACTCTAAAATCTTAACAAAAGTTAAGGATCATAATTATATTATAATTGCAAGGATTCCCTTAAAAATCTGGACAGCCTGATTGCTAGTCTCCATAAATGTATGATATTTGTATATATGTATTACGATAAATAAATTGTTTTCTTTGTTTGTTGAATCTTTTTTATGTACTTAACTGGAGTTGATGATGAGATGAGAATTCACCTGATGTTCAGTCTTACCGCCGCCCATAGACATTCACTTTGCCAGAAGGCTCGCAAGTGCGTTGCCGGCAATTTTGGCACCAAGGTATATACCGTAGTGGGAGTGTGTGTAAGGTCACACAACTTAGCTGACATCCAGGAAAGATTCAAACCTCATGACATTTGAAATTGAAATGATGAAGATTGATTCACTTTTCATTTACGTATTTCGTAGCGTGCACTCGTAATGGTGATGTGATGGAAGATTCGTCGCTTCAATCAAATAACGGATATTGTGTTGAACTTGATGTAGGTCGGGCTTCACCTTGTTTTGTGTGGTTTCTGATGGGTTTATGGCCTTTGGTTGACGTTGGAACATACATGTAAAGGAAAATCCCTCTGTTCCATGTCTTTTTGTCAGAGAAAAAATGCTATTTGCGCATTCACCGCGATTTCTTGGCTAATGATTCTGCTATACGTTTCTGTGGTATCATACAATATACATATCTGCTACTCTGATAGTCGGAAGATGAGTCGGAGAATCAATGTGCTTGTAATCCACTTTGGGTTACTTGGGTATATGAATATGTATTTGATAATGAGTATCGGACAGAGGATGTCATTATGTACATTACACTGCAGGGTAGCGTTTATTAAGTAGGTGCTTCGAAATAAACTCATGCCTGCTAAAGAAGCGAATATATAAAAAAGAGTTAAAAATACCGAATAGCAAGGACATGATTACAAAACACTTATATACCATTTATGTTACTGCGAGGCCACAACATTCGTGTCGTAGTGATGTCATTGCAGTCCGAAGCTGTGACTTCGAAAGTCCGCAAATAAACATATGATTCAATATATTTTGTATGGAATCATGATGGAAGCGCAAAATATATGAAAATTATAAAAGCTGACACGCGATGCAAAGCTTAACCTTGTAGGCAAACTGATTGACATTGAGTGTTTAATGCATAAATTTTCTATTAAAAACTTTGTATTCATTTAATGAAGCTTCATTTTGTGTACAGTGTTAGCCAGCACATGTTATATTAATACCGATAAAATGAGATCAGACGCTAATCTTATTAAAGTTTCAAATTGTTGTCTTAAATAACGAAAATGCGAGATTTCTTATTGCAGTGGCCAAATCGAAAACCTCAATTAGGAGACATAAAATTCATTAAAAACTACAAACAATTCTATCAAATGCTTCAATTAAAAGTTGGAAAATTTACTAAATTCTAGCGATTTCCCGTTTTTTATCTGTAACACAATACCGCAGGGATATTACTATTCCTGGAGTATTGTTATTCTTAACAACTACAGTTTATCTACAATTCAAATGAATGGGAACGCGTTTTTGTAGACATGATGATTTGAATACATTAAGATAAAATCACAAGGTCGCATGATATGTGCACCTATTGGCGGTTTTTTCCTTATTCTAAAGGCAAAGAAGGCTGATCATCTACTTGCCTGTTAGATATAAATACAAATTCAAAACATATAGATATCTGACGCCAAAACCAAGGCGCCACTATTTTTTTTTTAAAGTTAGTTTTATTAGTGATATCTTAGTAGCTAAGTGTAGCTATCAATCTGAGGTCCTGCGTTCGGGCCCTGACTGTGCATTTTTTTTCTATGTGCGCAATTAACACGCTCAAACAGTGTAAGAAAATGACGTGAAGCACATACACCTCGCCTCAAACCATAAGGCTCACCATCTTGCCTGAAAATTTAAGTAGTCATCAAACTGTTATATGTACAATACACAAAAATTATGATGATTTAATTGTCATCACAGTGACACCAATTGCGCTTTCTCGAACAGCAAGTGTAGATATACAAATGAAAAGCAGTTAATTCCACAAATACAAACATTTTCGTACTACGTAATCAAAACCAGCTACTGTAGGGTATTTTGGGTCGCTGATGTAAGGCAGAACCGGTTGTTCGCGGTCACTGCCATAGTGCCGGTCGCATTTAGCACTAGCTGTAAAGGTTACATTAATTGCGAATGACAGTATCTGCTCTATCGGCCTTAATAAATTAGCCTGTGAGCTTTTCGACACACTAGACTCGAAGTATTTAGACCTTTATTACAAAGAGCTTTTCTAATGAAATTAGCAAACCGAATTATTTCGTCGTGTGTGATATTTAAAGTGATTATGTACGGTCAGGAACTTATATGTAAATAGTTGAATGAAAAGCGACTCCGAAGTGAATAGGTATATTCGATACGCTTGTAGACAGTAGATCTCATTCCATTTTATTTATTTATTCTTATCAAAAGCATTAATTATAACTAATTAATAGGGGTGTATATTTCTGTCTTTCACAAGCTTCTGACTACAATTATGGAGGTTACTTAAATCGCTACTTACCGTATGATATTTCAAATAACATGCAAGTTCAAGGCAATAAAGATGTAGATAAATAATCAAATCACAGGTATAATTGTTGAGAGCGTAGAAACGGGCGTGGGAACGTATTGTTTGAGCTACGCGCATGCGCAAGTATACCGAGCTAGTTTAACCTACTTTTAGTTGCCTTTTTTTCGATGTACTCGAAGTAGCTTATTTCTTTAATCTCCGTACAATGAACCCAACGTCCCAGTACTGGTACTTTTGCCAAATTGCCTTATTATTTGAGCATTTTCAACTTGAGTTTCCGCGCGGTTATGGAATAAGTTTCTTTTGACTACCTCAATTAATGTAAGGTATTTTTACTATGTTTTAAGCGTAGAGATTTAGATAGATATCGACTATATAATTTATATGATACAATATGATACTATTGAAACCAATACACATATTTTCTAATTAACGCAAAGCATAAAGTACTCTTTAATTCCGATAAAATGGCTGTGCATGTTCCATTTTTTAAATAATTGCTCAAATTACTTATTCTACTAAAATGTTTAAAAATCATAATGTTCTTAGTATTAATATATATTATATGATAAAGTGAAAATATATGTGCTTGTAGAATCACATAAGTCATATATGTTGACTAGAAGTATGAACTAGACTTTAATTCATTTGAAAATTTTCAATGGAAGAGGAAATACGGGAGTTATAATAGCTTTACTTTATAACTAGCTTCATGTTTGTTTTATCTAGTCCTAGCACAACGTTCGACATAGAAAGCTTTACTTTCTATGATTAAAGGGACCTATAGGAAACTAGTGAGTAGCTTTGCCATACAAAGAAATATTTTTATGACTGAATAGACTTCTTATGACAATTCATAGAATTGGAACAAAAGCCTTATTTTTTCACCAAGGCCTCATCTGATAACTTCTTGCAGTGGCTGTCTCTTCAATTACTGACGGTCGGAAGTCAATTTTAAAAATCTCTCCTTATTGCTAAATCTCATAATGCAGTGTTAAACTTGCGATTGGTGGTGTTTACACGACCCTTACTGTTGAAGGATCAACATGCGTTTGAACCCATGATACTACGAGTATGTTAATATTTGCTCATGGAAAACATTGTTAGGAAACCAGCTCGTCCAACACTCGAAAATCGATAGTCTGTGCTAGTAGAGGGTCGATCACCTCAATAAAAAAAATACAGTAAATTTAGTTACATTATTTTAGGTAATGTAACCATCTCCGAAATTTAGATACATAATCGTAGCGTGCACACATATCAATTACTAGCACAAAAGGATTCTATTCATATACAAGAAATTCTAATATTGATTTTTTAAAACGGTTGACAAAACTGTTTCACAGTAATCAATAACTATTTTGTGCATATTTGTCGCAACTATCAGCCAGACCATAAAACCGCTCTGATGAAAAGCTACAAAGGGAAACGTTAAAAAGAATCGTAAAACAAATGAAGCCCGGTATCGTTAACCTACATAGCATGACTAGTATTCAGTATCTTTTGTATATTTTAGTTTGTTAGAATTTCAATCCTCAAAGCAAAAATTTCTTACACGACTCCGCGGCCGTGATTTTGGTTTTACCTTTTATTGCTGTTATCAATATTAGGTCACATCTGTCCAAACATACAGTTTATTTAAATAAACTTCAGAAGTCCGAGTGTCAATTGCTAAGGTAATCCAACTTCTTGACACAAAAGGGAAAATACGCCTAAAGAGAATTAAACCGTTCGAGCTAATAAACCTAGTGTAGCAGTGAATATAAGTGCAAATGCGGTATCTCGGACACACGAATAGTGGAACATTATATAATACTAAGACATGTTAATGAACATTACCTTAGAGTAAGCTATTCACTAGTATTATAGAAAGTTAAGTCAACATAATATTAGTTATTAGCCATTTGTATAGGTTAGAATGTAATTCATGTAAAGTCGCACTCTCTTTTGTGAGCTTTATTGTAGATTTAAAAGTGTAGACCAAAGACAATATTATACCATGTATCGGTAAACGAGTGTTTTATTATATTATTCTATACATTTACCTTAATGATGAAGAAGATATGTATTTTATATTGTTAAAAGATTATAAAAATGTTTTCGCGTTGTAATGAACCCCAATGCGAACGAAACGAAAACAATAGTATAATAATCATTTTATTTTCTTAATTCAAACATTTAAATTTGGAACAGGAAGTTTTACTAACTTTTTAAATGTCAAATTAAAATCCATAACACGCTTGATAAGTAAATTATTTTATAGTACATAAAAAGTAAATTGAAAAATTTTGTATATTCAGAATAAAGATATTATAAATCAATAAATGATGCTGTGCCTCTCAATAAACAATAGCGATGCATCAGCGCTTTCTGAAAAGCAATTGACACGCCTTCACTTTATTGGAGCGTTTTGAAGCTTCACTGCTCTAAGAGATATAATACAATAGAATTTTGTATTTTATCACATAAAACCTTACATATAAATGAACATTTCTATTTAAAAATCTTGCACGTTCCTCAGTTATTTGTTTGATTAATTTCTATCTGACAGCCTATGTAGGCGAAGGGAACTGAACTGTACTTAAAATATACTAAACAGATTAAAAATTAATCTGATAAGGTAAAGTTCGTGAAATTATTTGCGATTTATTTTTAAAGTAGAAAGCTAAGTAGGTATAGCTATTAAAAATCGCAAATAATTTCACAAACTATTTCATAAGTTTAATTTAACTTTTTACTTAGAAGTCATTAAATATTTTTTGTGACGTTTAACGTCATTATTATTTATGACCTCATTTGATTAAAATACTTATGACAGTTAATATTTTTTGTTTCAGGTAATTTACTGCAACCCAAGTAAAAACATGTTTGAATTTTGTGAGTACACTACTGAGTATTGTCCTAAGCTGTGACTACGACCCATTAAAATCAGTACAACTTTGTGATACTATCTGAAGGAATTGTATTTATAGGAAAACTATTGCAATTTGAGCGAAAGGAATGAATCATCTTGAACTCATTGAACTGAATACCCTTGACTTTATTATATAAAAGCTGAAAATTGTATGTTAAAAATAAGCTGTTATTATACCCTCTTACCACTTGTGACATATACGTAGTTATTTGGCTTAGATTTCCTTTCTTATAGACAATAAAAACATATAATAATAATAAGAAAAGATGCTATTCTTGTTGTAGTCGTAACTAGTTCATTATTTTAACGGATTCTATTGTATTCTATTCCTAAGTCATTACTCAGAGCATCGGTTTTGAGCGAAAGTGTTTGACAGCGAAAGTTTTTACGCTAATAAACGTTTGGATACACGCACGTCTTGAAAGGTCGAGATTTTGCCCCCAAATTGGTGTAATTTGGTGAAGGGATTGCGGTTATGGGAAGTGGCTTGGAAATATATGTATATGTCACCGTAAAATAGTAAACACCGTTAGATTGTAATCTATCTCGCGAGATTATAAACTGTCGAAAGATTGTGAACCTCAACGAACTGCTTACAATTTAACGTATTATTATTCGGTAGTTATATGAAATTGTTGGAAAGTAAAATTAATCTGTAATTGACCAAAGAAGTTTGAATGATAACTAAGTTAGTGTAGTACAATCTACCGAATAATAATACGCTAAATTGTAAGCAGTAAGCTGAGGTTCACAATCTTTCGACAGTTTATAATCTCGCGAGATAGATTACAATCTAACTGTTTTTACAATTTTACGTTAACATATACAAGGCATGGATATAATATACACGAATTAATTAAATCATCCACATATCGACGTTACGTGTGATTTTCGACAATTATGATTAGTAAGAGGTATTTCGCGTATATAACCGTTGTTTTCCAATTTGATTTGATTTTATTTTTTATGATTAAAAATATGACGTTTCAATTTTTTACAGACTTACATATTAGAACATAATAGGTAATAATAGCACAAAAATCTTAGTTGAACTCGCGTAACCTAAAGTCTATATTAGGTGACATGTCTTAATATATATCGACGGCTCCGGAGAACAAAATGATAGCCGCTATTATCATAGTTTTATTATTATTGCAAATTTGAGATCCTGAGGTGCTAATACATCTTACCATTTTTTTTCAGATTTTTCTTTTGTTTATTTAAAAAGTTAGAAAAAGATATTATTTTATTCAACGATTTTTTTGGATGAAACAATATACGATAACATTGCTTTAGCAAAATATTTTTCATAATCACGCACAATATCAGCTTTTATCTTAATATTCTAGTAAATAATACCTACCGCGTCTATGACAAACGCACTTATGTGAAGAAAATGCGAAGAAAAATTTACATTGAGCCAGAGAGAAGACATTATGCAGCAGTATTATAAATTAGGAGATCATGAGCCGCAATGGCAACAGTTGAGAAGGTCAAAAGAATCAAGTTAGATCGAAAGAATAATCGCACCCAAACAGTCAAATACTATTTTGATTTACAGAAAGAGAAAGTTCAAGTATGTAGGACCTTTTTTGCAAGCACTTTGTGTATATCAAATCAGACAGTTCATACGGCACTGATATGACTGGTCATGGCCAGAGTGAGGGCGATTCGATGCATTCAACTATACGTAGAACGTAAGCTGATAAAACCAAGTTGTGTATACTCCAGATCAAATGTACGCAATAATTACCCTTTGCCAAAGTAAATGGCGAGAAATACATTATTAAAGAAATGTTACAAAGTGACTTCTACGACATAATAATAATAATAATAATTTTATTCATCAGACAAATACAGTCCATTGATTGATTAGTGAGTTAGTAGCAATAGTTTCTTATGTGTTAGTAACACTGGGGTAAAGATGATGAAGGTAAGAAAATAAAGTGGTCTAAAATAATGGAAATCAATGTAACCAGTTCAGAACCATTCATCTTGCGGTTTAAATATGATTTTGACGCTGAGTATTCTAAGCTCAACGTGGAACGCCAACAGAGATCCAAACGGGGTGACACAGACATGCTTCCAATATACCCAAATTACCCAATATTTAATGACAGTCCTGAATTAAAAATTGTATACACGGAGACTCTGCCAATACGTAAAGCCCTACATTCTGATCTCATAAGTCTTTGTAAAACAAATGACATACCAAGCTACTATCATGGTTTCTATGAAACTCTTAAATTTAATGATGAGGCAGAAGCACCAACTGACAACTGTGCTGATGAAGACTATTTTTTTTAAATATTGAGCAACTAATAAGAAGACTTTTTTTTAATTATAATATACTTTTGGATAGAAATTACTTAGATTTCGCTTATATTTTATTAGGAATATTAGGTTTTGTGATTTTGAATGTTTACTCGAAGATGCCACTTAATTATGAAGATTTGAGTATGGAGATAGATAGATTGATTATAGACTGATTTATTTGAGAGTGACTTTATGTTATGTTTGTTTGGTTATGTTTTGTTTTCTTGAAAAGTATTATTTTTGTCATCATCTTTGTTGGCTTTAAATGTTTGTCCCAATATAAATAACAGTTGATTATAATTAAGTAGTTTAATTTAAATACGTCTAATTTACTCAAATCGTAAATTCATTATGTGAATAATAACGCGAATAAGATGATAATATTAGATTATCGACATTGCTGGAGAGTTCGTATATCGTAGAATAGCATGACAGGACTATATTACAATATTCGTATGAATGAAGTTTTATTGAGAAAAAAATGATAAGTGCATGTTAGCAACACATGTTATTGTTAAATTTAGTCTAATGTTTTATTTCCTAAATATCTCAAGTTCAGTGGAATCTTTTAAAATTTCAACTGAGTATAGAGATAACACTAAAAATTAGGTATCATTTAAGCTAACTCCCAAGTTCCTACCTAGGACCCAAAAGAAGTAATCTTATTAAAACGGTTATTTAATTTTCCTGTAAAGTTGTGATTTTGCATTTATCATTTTATTCTCCGGAGCCGGCGATATATATATCAACTTTATAAAATTGTAGGAACCTATAGCTTTTGGCCTAGTGGTTTCAGCGTGCGCCTTTCAACCCTGAGGTCTTGCATTAAGTGCACATTTAACAGTCGCTCGGCGGCTTTTCACCTGCTTGCATAATAAGAAAAATAAATGATACGAAATAGAAATCTGAGACCTAGACCTAAAAAAGTTTTCTCTAGCTTTACTCCTAGGTTAGGTTACGATTCTGACTTGTAATTGTAATGTAATTACGATTTACCTTTTACCTTTGAAATATATTTGACGTATCTTTCAGAATAAACCGACCGTTATAAACTATTTAATTGCGTTCTTTTACAAAAACAGCTGCAGTTCTAGGATTGCCTTCGATGTGAGTCATACATTCGCAGATAAATAAATCATTAGATATCTGTAGATAATTGCAGATAATCAAGTGCAAATTGCGAAATTATACAGCAATCTAACCTTGTAAGTAACAAGCAAAGTAAAAGCGATCATTTACAGTTAGGTGCTAAAGGGACAGGCGATGACAGCTAACCGTAGGGTGCCCTGGATCAATTGACACGTCTGAAGCATTTCCTCTTCAATATTTATTTAATGGCAACACTCTTTATACCAATCACAAATCAAGGCGAAGGTTATGGGGAAATGTATTTACTGCAATAATTTATCGTAGCGTTTGTAAAGGTGGTTAGAAAAATGTATAAATCTTTTAAACAGATTTATGGAACATTGATTAAGTCTCACTTTTTATTAGAATTAAATCTTTAAGTACTAGATTTACAATAGAAAGTTATACCCACACTTAAATAAAAGATTTATTAGGTGCCAGCTGTCGCATGTGAACTTACTCGTAATGTTTTATTTCTTTATCCAGACTTACGTAATGGTAACATGTGGTTTTCTAGTTTGACAATAAGATGACGTTGGTTTTTGTAAGTTCATTGACCCTAGTAAAACGTGTCCTATAGAATCTAACCCTTGAAATATACAGATAATTTTATTAAAAAATTGCAATACCGATTTTGATACTTAGTACTGGTCGATAAGTGATTTTGAACAAACTAATGCTTATTCAACTGAAACCCTAGTGAAAAATACGTTAAGGCCAATAGTTAACGTAATATAAAACAGCTCTATTGGCGTATTCGTAAATACATATAGCACAAATGTTATTAGTATATTGTTGGAAAAAAGTGATTTTTAGCTTTTTTTACTAAAAGTGCCTACGTGAGTCTTCCCACACCATGTTATGTCCAATTTTCGTACAGATACTAAACAATGCTTTACAAAGCTTGAATAGTTTGTACTTATATAATTTAAATTTCATACATATTGCTATGTAAATAACATGTGTAACTGTTATTATAAAGATTCTACAACAATGTTTTGTTCATAAAAGCTGTCATAATAGGAATAATTATTCTTGTAAGGTATTCCTGAGTATCTATTATAATGTTAATATTCAAGTCGCGACTCCTACAGTACTGTTAAAACTGTTTTGACATGTGTTCAAATTAGTTTTATAATAAGCCTGTCAGGCTTTTGTTATATAAATGAATACAGAAATTAAGGCCACGAGAAAGTTTAAGCTTTGTACCTTTATTATGTCTGTACTTTTATTTTTGTTCAAGAATTAAACTGTATATTATAGTAATTACTAGCTGACCGGGCAAACGTCGTTTTGCCATATCATTTATAATAAAACAATAGGGGTTGATCATAGAAGGGTGAAAATTGAGGATTGTATGTATTTTTGTATGTTGTATCATAAAAAAATAGAAATTAAAAATTTTGTCTAAAAAAATACAAAAATTTTTTTAGGGGTGGACTACCCCTAACATTTAGGGGGATGAAAAATAGATGTTGGCCGATTCTCATAGATACCGGATAAGCACAAAAAATTTCATCAAAATCGGTCAAGCCGTTTCGGAGGAGTATGGCAACGAAAACTGTGACACGAGAATTTTATATATTAGATTAAGAAATTATTTCGTTTATAATGGACATGACAAGCGGAGTTTTATAATAACGTACTGAGCGTTCGGGGTTAAATTCGGGAAACAATAGATGATTCACAAGTGGGCAAGTAGGCTCAAAAAAAACAATAATAGGCCCTCGGCCATCGAGAGGTGACCAGGCTCACCAAATCAGCTATCTTATATGCCTATGATTTCCAGGCACAATCTATGTGATCTTTACACAGATAAACACGTAGGTTTCCTATTTCTTCGATATGCTGTACTTATCTATCTTACATATCTGTTACTATCTTTTAAAATCTATATCTATATTAACGCAGAGGCCATAGGAGTAAGTTCTTAAATTTTGTAAATTATTATTCATTTTATGAATAAGATTTTCTAGAAAGCAAGTTAAGACACGAAGGCGAAGAACGATCTTTCACATTTATAATTCTAGTCTATATTATGTTGTTATAGTACACGCTTGTTTTGTTTAAGATACTATGTAGGTACTACACTATTTATTTAGTACTACTACTACTACATAATTTAGAATCTGGTTAAAACGTGATTTTAACCAGATTCGAGAGAGAGAGATTAGATAAATGACAATAATGTTTAATGGAAAATAATCCCGTCCTTTCATATCGTATATATTAAACTCTGAAAAAATTTCAGTAGATAATGTAAATTTTCATAACATACTAAATATTGTTTTTCACTAGTTTACCATCTAGCGTTTTTTGATAAATTAATTGCGATATAAGCAAAATAAATAATTTATGCTTCTAAGTAATTATGCTACGTTACCCGGAGGTTTCGGATCCTGTTGCCAATGAAGCAATTATAATTGTCTGGGGTAGGCATAGATATCGGGTAGACTTGTGTTACAATAAATATCGATATTAGAGCAGTGATGGCCTAGTGGCTTCAGCGTGCGACTCTCATACCTGAGGTCGTAGGTTCGATCCCCGGCTGTGGACTTTCTTTCTATGTGCGCATTAAACATTTGCTCGAACCGTGAAGAAAAACATCGTGAGGAAACCGACGTGTCTTAGACCCAAAAAGTCGACGGCGTGTGTCAGGCACTAGAGGCTGATCACCTACTTGCCTATTAGATTTATAAAATGATCATGAAACAGATTCTTAATCTGAGGCCAAGACCTGACAAGGTTGTAGCGCCACTGATTTATTAATTTATTTTAATAGGGACTCGGAACATTTCAACAATTTCAACACAAGTTTGTAAAGGGAGTTTTTTCGTTGTACTGATAGCTTTTTCTTAGCATCTGAGGCCAGATTATGCTCCGAAGAGTTTGCTTCAAATAAGCGCATTATTAATCATGCAGCCAGGGATGATGAGCCTTTTTTACATACGATGTTAGAATAATTTTATGGTAGGAATTATATTCAACACGCGTACCTAATGAATAAAGCGTGAGTCATATTAATACAAATGACGCCTTAAATGGGCCAAGGTTAATTTAATTTCATCATAAACCTGACATAATAGGCCATTTACGATACTGTGTTGTAACGCTATTTCGCTTTTTAAAGCTATTGTGTACTTATTATCAGACAGATTTACTTTACTTAACTTTGAATAGGTATTGTTTATACTGGAAATTATTATTGAGCTAGAAAAATTATTATTTCCTAACGCTAATATGTGACTCTTAATATTTGAAGAAGTTATAAACAAATAAATGTAGTTTTGGTACAGTATTTCATCGAAACTTTGCGCTTAAAGCGAAGGAAAGTACTGTCAAACTTTTCATTCAATTTCAGTGTGTACTTCAGTGAATACTTAAACACGCGATCTATGTTACGAAAAATCGATGTAGTTGAAACTTTGTCTGAAATTCAGCGAAAACTAAATTATATAGTTTGAAGTGAACCTGAAATCTGAAAGAATTTGGTAAGATAATCAAATAAAAATTATTTATCGATATTGTTCTGGCTGGAAAACACTAGATTAATGTTATAAATTCGCGTATTTATCCATAAAATAATTTAGTATTAGTCTAAACCAAAGACAATTGTATATTTTCTTATTTCTTTACATATTAAACAGCAAAAAAAGCACGTTTTTAAATTTAAATGTATTGTCTCGGTAACTGATCCGAACGCATTAAAGACCCCAGGGTGCATTCTTTTGTTAAAACGCTTAGCCCACGCTCCGTGGGCGCTACAATTATGACGTGAAATTTTACCCTTTAGAAAAATAGCTTGTTCAGAGCAAAGGTCATTGTGACTCGGTTTAAACCAAGCAATTAAGTTAAGCACTGTGATTTTGGTTACGTTTTAATGTTACGTGGAAATTATGACTCCAAAGCCGCGAAAGCTTAGCGCGCAAGCAAATTGCAAAATAGCTTTAACAACGTAAGAATAACTAAAAGTAATGGTCATCCAAATGAACAGCGTCGCCACCAACGATCTGATTCTGCTGAATCCTGTAAATTATTTCAACTTTCTTATTTGGTTTTGTATTTATCGATGTTCGAGTTGTAGAGTTGTCTAAATAATATAACGATTGTCAAATGCGCACGTACGTAATAAATCCTTTTTCTTAAATATATATTTTTGATTAATATTGGTTGGCCTTGCATGGCTAATATTTAATGTATTTAGATATTTACTATCATATTTAATTGACCATCTTTTAAACGTTCTAAAATATTCAATTGTCTATTGATACCTCTATCATCCAGATACAAAAAAAATACACATAGAAATTGATAACCTCGGTGTTTTTGAAGTTGGTTTAATATCTGACAATTTACTTTGGTTCTGTTGAAGAACGAAGTTTTTGTTTGAGCGCTTCAATGGGCTGTTTTGCGAAATGGAAGCTCGGCATTGTCCTTCCTACTTGTAAGTCAAGAGATTGCGACTGATGTAACAGTGAAAGATCAACGAACGAAGACAAAAACGTCACGTGCCGTCGCACAAACGTTAATCACAGGGACGCTAAATGTAATGTTTTGGTCCAAGTCAACGACTACTACAATAGTATAAACTATTTAGAAAGAAACATATATGTTAGGCGTTTTCGTTACAATATATATTGTAAATTCTAATTCATATAATTATATGTTTAAATTTAGGTACTTGATTAAGGGTCTGTTTCACAATGTACGGATAAGTTCCACATAAGTTCCAAATTAGCTATTTATTACTTATTTGTAGGATAAACACTATTGTTGCGTTTCACGACTGTCAGATAGCGCTATTCGTCACATAAAGTCCATCAAAAGTTATGAGTCCGTTGAATGTCAAATAGAACAATTTATCGTCAAAATAATTTATGTGTTGCATAGCTATTTGGTACTTTATCCATACATTGTGAAACAGACCCTTAATATGTCAAATGGAAGTTGCCTACGACACAGGGAATCATAGGGTGTAGGCTAGTGCACTTTCTCTTTTAAATATACATATTTTTTTTATTATGTGTAATAAAGTTTTTTTTTCTTTAATCCATCATATTTTCGACTTCTTTAAGAAAAGTGCGTAACAATTCTTAAAAGGTTGGCATTGCACTTGCGAGCTCTCTGGCATTGGGTGTCCAATGTCCATAGGCGGCGGTATCACTTGATTGAGCATCGGATGAGCGTCCTGCACGTTTGCCCTCTGTTCTATACAAAAATAAATCCCTTTTCATCTATTTTTTTCAGATAGATTGACATGGTCACATCACATGGATCAGACATTGATTTGGTCTTATATAAAACTTGGACGAAAGACCGTATTACCATGTTACCATGGTTACCGTTATTTGTTTTCGTGGAATAAACTTCGTACTTATTCCACGCTTATAATTTTCATGTGGCACTAGTCCGTTGTCTCTCCCCACTTATCCCACAGGCTACAATCAGTGCTCACCCAGGGACCGGTTCCCGCTCAACCCGTTCTACTCACAGCTATGACTGATTTATTGATGTGTTGATGCATCAGTTCCGTTTTGAAGGTCAGGGGTAACGTATTGTTATAGAATATCTAGGTTTCATCGCTATGTAGATAGATAAGCATATGATAGGTTTGAGTTGAATATCCAAAACTCCAATAATAATTCTTCATATTAAATAAAAAAATTTTTTTACCTTTACCCCTGTGAGTACAGTTATTAAAAAACTAACGTTTATTCTAGTTAAAGTATTGTGCGACTCTCTTCTTAATTTGGACAATCTTATTGCTGAGTTTTTACTCTGTCTCTTTTCATCACAGCGTAAACACAATTTGACAGAAAGAGACTGATTTTGTTTTGTGATTTGGCTTTTTATTATCTTCATAATTAATACAGTTAGACTCCAGACATAATGTTTATAGCAAGAGTTAGACCAAGACAAACAACAATTGGCACTGGAGTCTCAATGCCTGAATTGACCTCTGCTAGACTATGAGTCATGTTTGAGCGGTCCTCCCACGCGTAATTTTGATATGTAAACTTTTTTTATCATGTTAAGTATAAAGCATTTATTAAAGATTGTTTTGATAGCACCTTGATTATATTGTGACTACTTTGTTATATTAGCTGGTAATTTTTAACTTCATATTGTCGTATGCTTTAGATATAATTTTGATTGGTCATAAAAATCATAGTACCTATAGTTTCTGTTGGATTTTAAAATATATTATAAATTGGGTCCTGATGTTACTGCAATACATAATATTAGTTCTGCAATGTCCAATGTCCATATTGATGCCGCTGTGAAGTTCTGTTTCCTTCTAGAGGAGTCACAATTCCGTGCTTTTATAAGGCAAGACATGAGCATATCGTGGCCTCCAATTCGAATCAAATGTCTTCTGGGAAATCTAAACTCTCAATTATTGGTACATACCTATATCAAAAATATTTGAAGCATTATTTTGCCAAAGTTAACAGTGGCGTTCTAACGTTTAATACCTTAGCTGTTTTAAATAAAATAAGTTTTATTGCGAACATTTTGATTTTTGGCCTTAAATTTTGTCTTCAATTTCGCATCGCTTGTTTCGCAAAGCGTTTATCTCTTTGTTTGCGAAGTACTTGTGATATTTTTAAGCCACATTTCTAGACCTATTCTACCTATACCTCAAAAATCTAATTTCATGAAAGCGCAGCTTCTCGGTGTATCAAAGGAAAGCTAATGACGTTATGCACCGTTGGAGATGTATTATTGTACAATATGTAAATTAATGATTACACTTTTGTTACTCAATGCTTCTTAAAGATCTATTGTTTATTTACTAAAGGAACAAATACATAACTTGGCAAGAAGTAGGTTAAATTGCACGAATGAAATAATAATTATAATTCCATAAATTATTAAAACTCTCATAAGAAACAAGATTAATTTCCCCCTCTAACTTTCGATCAGAAAGATCATTATCGATGCGAATTCTGAAATCACGATTGATTCATTAATACATATTAGCAAAGCTTTAATATATCGAAAACGGGTTACATACATAGTTTAGGGCATGTCCAGGTGAATTCCAGAATTCGGAAATGACATAACTCGTTCGGTAATTGATTCTAACTGATGTCCGAGTGAAAAGTATTACTCATGCCACTAGTTAACACGGTATTTGCATGCACACTAATTTGTGCTTACATAATTAATATTTGGTCTCGACAAATTTAACTGCACTTAGTTTGTTAACATGGACTTTATTTACATATGGAATGTATTTTATTAGTAACAAGAATTTCATAATAAATTTGTATCATATCAAACTTCGCAAAGAATTTATTTTAAAATAAAATAGTTTCAATTTTTTTACTTTTTATTTTAATTACCTCTAGTTAATAATAAAAATAAATTATTCCATAGTTCACTTGTAACTATACAATGACTAGTGTACTTGTATATTCTATCTACATTAGTGCTAAAAAGAAGAATGTTAAGGAACTTTGGTAATTCGATGGTCACCAACTCGTATAGCATTTAAGTTTCATCATTTATAAAACGGGAATAAAGAGTATTATTACGTGTATAAGAAGAGATATACCAAACCGCTAATTAAAGCGTGCATAAGAATGCGTCGAAGATTGCATAGCATGAATTATGCATGCAACTCTCCATTGAATGTTTCCGATTGATTTTATTAAAATTGTTATGTTAATTCGAAGTTTTCTTAGTTTAATTGGTTATAATTCTAAGCTCTTAAACGGATTTTTGTATCATATGAAGAAGATATTCACAGGATTTCAGTAGTAAAATTTTCTGTTATTTTTTTAAAAATTCACCTAAACTACAAAATCTGTTGTGAGTCTAACAATCTCCTCCATACATTTCGATTTCTAGTACCTAAATACAGTTTTTCATAGGTTTTAATACCTATGGTTAAATCAAAAACTTATTAAAATAACCTTACCCAAGTTGATATTCAACAGTTTTTAATCGTACTTTAAATGTAAAAAATGTATGATATTTTGCATATTAATCAATTTCTCTAACTAATGAGAAATATTTTTTTATACAAAAATTGTTGTTAGTTAACATATTATATTTAAGCGTATGTTTTTCTGCTCTTTATTATTTATCTTCTATTATATAGACAAAGACAATCTCCATACTCTTAAAAAATATTGGTATTATAGCGAATAACAATATAAAAACAATATCAGTGCGTAATTGATTACAAGATATTTCACTGTCAAGGCCTGTTTGCGGAAACAATGAATACATAATGTTACATCACTTGTCAATAATAATTATGTCGTTACTACAGCGTAGTATATAATTGCGGTCACGGTAAATTGCGGTATGGAAATGTATAGAAAATTTAATAATTTGAATACACTTGAGGCTTAAAAATTCGATTTGGCTATCTTCATTGATTTAGCAGTCTTTTCGTTATTGGACTGTCACTTCGATATTCGTGCAAATTAAATTATTATGCAGTTTCACGGTTTACTTTATACTTCCTGTAAAAGCTCTTACGTCTTTATTTGGAAACATAAACTTTATAACTTATTCCGAGTTCAATCATAAACCCATAAAAGTTCAAGTACCTATAAAAATAACTAAACAGCCACTTAAAGCCGCTATTATATGCATATAACAAAATAGTTACGGAGTGATGTTCGTGCATATATTCTGAACTTTTTAAGAGTTGAAAGCGGTAAGAGTCATACATTTTTTTCAACTGTAATATCCGAGAAATACTTAGAGAGAATAAGAATAAAAAGAGATATCAAATCTACTATTATCATTTTTAAAAATTTTACGTACTTTCAATTTAACCTTTAAATTAATAAAATGTTTCAATTAATTAAAAACCTTGTGTTCAAATAAATTTAATTTTGTTGCGAGTTTGAAACGTTAGGTATTTTGAAATTAGAAATCCTGGTTTTACTCTATGGTATTCTTCAGTTATTCTGTATTCATTTATGGCAGATAAACATTTAAAAAGTAATACTTTTTAAAACTAGCGACGCTAGAGCTGTTTGCTAGTAGCCAATAGAATGTATTAGTACGAGGAACCCAGGACTACCGTTCTTGGTTAAGCCAAGTTTTTGTAGTAGTTGGCGCCTTGTTGATTTATTAACTGTCTATAAAATACCGGTGTTGTTTTTCCTGCTCTAAGTCTATGGCTTAATTCTATGAAGCTTTTCAAGAACATTTTGTTTTAAAGTAAATTATGATAGATTTTAAATACTAAGGATATATAAAAAAGCGGTTGGTTTACTTTAAGAATTATTTAATTTCATGCAAAAGATAATTATTTTATAGAACATAGAAATTATGAAAACGACATACATGCGGCAGCTACCCCAACAGAACTAAGCTATAGTTTATAGCTAAATCACAATTTTTTATCATATCAAAAATAATTTCTACACATACATTTAGCTGAAATAATCCAAAATTGTAATTGAAACACACATGGATTTAATAAAAAAAAGCATAATAGTCTGAACCAATAAATTGTTAAGGGTTTAAAACAACTGACCTAAACCGATTAACTTTATTTTCTAAAACGCATTATAATTTAAATTCCTAAAATGAAAACCATCATAAATCCAATAGCAATAAATCAGGATCGGCCGTGCATTGAATATTGAAAAAAGGATTAATTTTGGACTCCTGCCCTCGAATGAGTATAAAGTATTAGTTGATTTTATATTCCCAATTACGTCTTGGATTAAAACCACGGGAATACAGGAGTGTTGGCCTAGTGGTTTCTACATGCGACGTTTTTCCTTGGTGGTAGGTTCGATCCCCTATCGATCGACCAATGGACTTTCTGTCTATGTGCGTGCGCATATAACACTCGTACGGTGTAGGAAAACACCGTGAGGAAACCGGACACGAATTTAACCCAAAAGGTATACGGCGTGTGTCAGGCACTGAAGGTTGATCACCTACTTGCCTATTAGAAATGATCACGGAACAGATACAGAAATCTGAGGCCCAGACCTAAAAGATTGTAGCGCCATTGGTCACTTGTTGTTTTAGGAAGTAATTTCAATTTTGCTTTAATTTAGTATGTATTTAAATTGTAAGTCAAGGGTATAATTTTTTTATGTCCTTTGTAGTAAATAGTAAAAATGGTTACACAAGTCCATTTGATATACATTTGCTGATAAAGTCGACTTTAGTATCTCATATATCTTGCAAGTAACGTCGTTTCAGTAAATTATCACTTATTGATCCGCATCTAGCTCTAGTAAGCATTACATCAATTGCAGAGCTGTATTGCAACAAAATCATATTATTTCTCAAAATATTTATGTACGCTTAATTTAAATGAATAACATAATAAAAATGTTCTCCAACTCGGTTGCTTATCTGTATTGAGACGTGCAATGTATAGTGCTTTTCATGAAAGAAGTCCCGCGGTGATTTTTGGAACTAAATTTGACAGGTCGGCAATGTTGTCATTCGTCGATGTTATCAAGTTCGTTTGTTGTGGTAGATTTTTGTGAATTTTTAACTAGCTTAGTGCATTTTTAAGATTGATTACAACGCCAAAAGTTGTAAAAAGTTCGGCTCGAGAAATGATATTAAAGGTGAAAGAGTTCTGTGAAGCGGAACATAAGAATCAAGGTGTTTTAATACCACTAAACAATGTTCGGAAGAGAGTTGCCGCCATAACAGGTACTTTTTAGAGTTGCCATTTAATATTTTTTTGCTGTATTGATGGGACTTTTATGATTTAAATTCGTTTTTGCGACAATATTGAATAAATACATAACGTGATGAAACTAGGTCACTGAAATTAAAACATATATTACATATTACATAAGCATTATAAACTTAAAGTTACTATTATTTTTAATTGTTCATAATTTAATTGCAGGTGTGTCAGAGAAAACTGTAACAAGAATTACAAACGAAGGTATAATAGTGGCGTGTACTTCGAAAAAAATTGTAACCCAACAATTATTATGCAATAAAACTCTGAATAAAAAATTGTATTGCTTTTCTTTACCCTATTTTCTTATCTGTTCCCTGTAAGTAGGTAGAACACCGCTAATATAAGTAAATAAAAATATACTTTTTACATAACAGAAATGCAAACTTTTTACATGCGGAAAATAATATTATTTGATAAATTACATCTGCTAAATGTAAATAAAATAGGTAAATTTTTTACTTATAAATGGCTACATTACGTTATGCGATTGCAGCGCCGCGTCTGGGGGACTTCTTTAATGAAAAGGACTATATGCTGGGTATTTGATAGTGCACAAGTGTGTGCCTGGAGAGATGTAAGTGCACTCTCCATTCCATATTTCAATAAGTAATATAGACACTAATGTTATTTATTATATGTTTATTATACTAATAGCGTTTTAACTTCAACTGATAAAACTCCCAACGATTTTGGCAGATGCCACGTTTTTAAAATTATGAAAAGCCTGGCTGAGCTAACGTCCACAACCTTGGCTCATATACTAAGATGGAATTTTAAATAAGCATATGCTAGTATTCTATTTAAATTTTTAGCGCAATGTTAAATATATTTTGTATTGGAATATGAGATCAGTGACTGATTAGATTAAAATCTTATCCATTTTTATCATGTTCGCGTGATCTTGCTATCAGTTATAGCAATAAAAATTATGCTAAATAAACTTATCGAAACGGCTTTACATAATAGTATGATGTGAGATATATTTTTTATACTCCAAACGTCCTATTGTTAGTAAATTTCTAAAAGATTTTTAAAATAAGTTATTTAAAACTTTATTAGTACAAAGTTTATTAAAATACCCTGCATACTACAACATAAGTTTAGCGCCGTCGAAAATTGCATAAGCAAAGGTGCTTGTAGAAGGTTCTGCAGCAACTCTAAAATATACGAACGAAAGATATTTGCTCCTTATTTATCATAAGGAACTTTATAAAGACAATTAATTTGATGGTAATAAAAAAATATTTTTTAAAAACTTGAATAAAAAAAATCTAATTCCATTAATCAACTTCTTGTTCGTTGAAGGTCTTAAAAATAATATGGTTAACTATTATTATTACTTTTAATTATGTCTATGATAAAGTTTTTGTATTTGCATCAAATGAAACACATTTACACTCTTTCTGTTTCTTCGTTCTACGTTTAGTTGCAAACAATTAAAAACTTTTTAATTAAATATTCGTATTGAATCAATTAATAGCATGGTCGATTATATTACTATAAGTTGTTTCAAACAAAATAAGGAAGTTTTTTTTAACTGCGTTGAAATGTTGAACAGTTTACACTTCATATTTTTCGTACCTAGCCCTGTCTAAAATGTCGACCAAGAAAGCTTTTTGTAATTCCGCAAACAGTTTTATTATTAAATTAAATCTATTCTCAATACATTGATACTCTTTCCGCTGCACAGTAGTTACCGTTTGGCAAACCTAATAATATATACTAGAGTGCAAGTGTCATCGGATCTTCGCAGGTGACAATCGATACCCATGAGACATCGCGCGGTCAGTATAGCGGTTCCCAACCTGACCGGAAGTTAATATTCATTGTATACAGAATTCTATTATACAATATTACGAAATGGCTCTGAAAAGCTCTCAATTGCTTTGTTTTCCAACACAACGCTCGCTATCTGGGTGTTTTTGTGTCTGTATTCTAAATCCTTCTTCAAAGGATTCAAGTATAAAGAAGGCACAAAACAGAAATACCTACATTGTAGGACCGTAATAAATTGAGGTAGTCCCCGTCTGTTTCGGAAGTCCATATCCAAGGATACAGGACATGATTCTACCTGATATGTACTAGATTTGCTATCGTCGCGTGTTCAATTGCTAACACCTTGAACTATGTACTTTTTACGTACGTTTGAATGTGGGCTGGATCTAATTATAGCTTTAATTGAAATCATTCATTGATCATGACTCGAATCTTACGGCAATAATACTATTGACATTTGTTAACCATTTGTACTTTGAATACATTTTAAGGTTTTGATTTAAAGAATATATATTTGTATTATCATTATTATTATTACATGAAGATGTGAGCGATTATAGGCGTTCCAATTAAAAAAATGATGTTCAATATTTTTCACTACTTTACAATTCTGTACTATGATATATATAAATACTATTTTTTTTTCTTCACATGGCGTAATGAATGCTCCAACATTTTCATTATTAAAAGTTTATCGCATCTTATTAAAGAGCTTTAAGCTATTGCGAGTAAAAAGTGTGAGAGATGTAAGTATAAAGAGAAATGTCTATCAAATAAACTATCCCTTCAAAAATAAGTCGTAGATAGTATCGTAATAACTTTCACGACCGTGACGAAGCATTCTACACGCACAGTATTCACAGTAGGGCATTTTATAATAAAAATCCTACCAAATTGTCGTGATAAACTAATACTTTAATTTTTTTAATACACATTTTCGCTGCAATAAGTGATAGCGGCTCCATTGTTCTCATGCATCTTAACAAATTGTAGCTTTTTCTTGTATCCAAATCGTGTGCATTGTGTACTGATTTTCCTGTTCTGTGGATCTATCTTGCCCTACAAAGGGAATTTTGGAGTAACGGTTTTCGATTAATTGTTCGTACAGATTTGATACTATTTAAGATGAATTGTTATTTCAACTATTTTAGACAAACCAGTGGCGCTACAACTGTATAGGTTTGAGCCTTAAATTTCTGTAACTGTTTAGTGATCATTTGCTTTTTCTACTAAACAAGTATTTGTTGAGCCTTCTGTCTAACCTAACCTGACACACGCCGTCCCCTTTTTGGACATAAGGTATTCCGGTTTCCACACAATGGTTTCCTTCACGAGCTAGTGCTAAATGCGTACATACATAGTACATTGGTGCAGATCCCGCGACTGAACCTACGACTTCCAGAGAGTCTTTCGCTAAAGCTACTAGGCCAACACTGCTCGCACCCGTATAGCATGCAATATAACGATTACTAAACAGTGTCAATATTGGTAGTAGAACAACTATGTTAGCAATTACTTTGCAGATTTAATATTTAAAAAAATATCATTATAAAAAGAACTTTGTATTTTTTATTTATTCGTTTTTATAAGTCCCGAGTTATAGTCACGCCGGCCACAATTTACGAGCAAAATCGTAAGTAATTAATTCACTAAATCTAATAGAAAACATAGAAGAGATGAAAAATATATTGCCATTAAGTGAAAGTTATCTTCTATTCAAAAAGTGATTGATCCACAAAGTGCAATAACAGATCAAGGCGTGATAAAGAAGGCACGACTGCAATAGACAACTAATTTCACTGTTATTATAGATTATCGAAATGATTGTGTTTTTTAGGTCTAGAATTTTTTGGATCATATTTCATGGGTTAGAAATTGTAAAGAATTCTAGTTTATCTGTAACAAAACAATTTAGTTGATCGACCAAAAAATACGAACAAAGTAGAATTTTGAATATGGAACGTTTGAGAATTTGTTTTTTTCTTTTGGATTTAAAAAAGAAAATTGGATTTAAATGATTTTTTTTATTGTCCTTGACGATAGAAAAAGAATCATCGATTAAAGTGATTTTCAAGGCTTTTGCAAATATCGTCACCTTTTTTGTTTTTTTATTTATGTTTCCATATGACAACAAACTGTATTATTTTAAGTAAATGTTAGTGTGAGATTAACCTGAATATGTCATGTAATGAAGCCCTATTTCCGTAATATATCTCCTTTCTAACGGTGTTTAATATCTGTACATAATGATACTCGCTTTTTGTCCGTCATACTATTAATTTCCTATAATGAGGTAGGAAACTAGACAAGAAATTTTTTAAGCGTAATCCACCGCAAATCATAAATTGCAATGTTTTTTTGCCTTGTCTCCCGTACATTTTTGTCTATTACACTCATAATTTTTTTTATAGTCAAATAGGTTACTTTGCACCACTTGATAAACTCTCAGACCTCTAATACTTTACCATTTTTCTTTTAATTCATAACCCAGTATATTTCTCTAGGAGTTTATATTGAATTATATTGCATGACACAATTGCAATAATGGCTGGTTTTTATACAGGCAAAGTGTAATCTGGAAGCTAGGATTTATTTTCTCAGTGACGAATGTTCCTTCACGGCTTAGCATACCGATGGGCACCTCTTTGATGCGAGAATAATCGGTCATCGATCACGGCTAAGGAATGCGTTTAATTCATATTACCCGAATCACAATGATACGCTAAAGGTGTGATTAACAAATAATTTCTTTTATTTTTAATTGCTTGTGGTAGCCATTAAAACTAATTACAGGAAGGTAAACAACGGCCAAACCCTAAAAAGATTGAGATTTTTGACAATTAATCATTAATAATTTACATTTAAATACTAGTAAAATATTGCTTAGCAATGTAGCAAACACATATTGGAGTTAATTATATGATTGTAATTACTTACAAGCCTGTGTCCTTTTAATGGATTAAAAGAGATGAACATGTCTGGATGCCTGAAAAACTGAACTCGTACACAACAAAAATTTTTTTTTATAGAACGGGGGTCAAACGGGCAGGAGGCTCACCTGATGTTAAGTGATACCGCCGCCCATGGACACTCTCAATGCCAGAGGGCTCGCGAGTGCGTTGCCGGCCTTTTAAGAATTGGTACGCTCTTTTCTTGAAGGACCCTAAGTCGAATTGGTTCGGAAATACTTAAATATATGTGGTAAAGAAACTTTTGCTCAATCCGATTGTTCTTATCACTGTATTTATGACTTTGAAAGTGAAACAAGTCATTACAGCAAACCCATAATGCATTTAAACAATTGTAATAAGGTTGTGGGACCTTTTTGTGTATTTGCGACTCTGGAACAATTTTCGATTATCTCAACACCTAGGATAGTTTAATTTTTTTTTATCCGCTCCCTGATGGGTTTTTCTACCATAGGGTGTAGGGGTACCTTAAAATATATTGAATACCATAGACGAAGTTTTTTCGCCTGTGTGTACATGGATTTGTATCATTTCGGGTGCAAATTCTAAGTAATGATTAGACCTCCGGCGATTACTGTAGCGGGACGGCTGCGCCGGCGCAGTGCCGCTATGTCTGTGTGGTGCGGTGCGCGCATTTTGCCGCTCGATAGGCGGGTGTACTCCATCACACTTGTGGTTTGTTGTTTTACGTATAAAAAATAGTTTGGTATAAAAATAATGTTATAAGTGTTGGTGCAGTTGTAAAAATGTATTGAAAGTGTTCGAAAGTTTTAGGTACAATTCATGTCAAGGAATTTGAGAATGTTTTGTTGAGTGTGAGAAGAGCCTGTTTCCTAGAAATAACAATAATGAAAAATAAATCAAAATGATTAAACGTAATTTCTATGATCTACCATAAATATTGTCTGACTAGTTTAAATGTGAATTACTTCTCCAATTGTAAATTGTCAATTTTTTAATAAATCTTTTGAACGAAATAAGAACTATAAATATTAAAAATAAATTAACTAGTGTTATCAGTTTAAATCTAGTTTTGTAATTCAATTATTTGGTTAGTTTTAAATTTGTTCGCGTAGAAACAGCAGGATTTTTATATTTTATTAATATAAATAAGAATAATTTCTTCTGTTACGAAATTTTTTATTTACGCATTCCTGGTCAAATAGTTAAAACCTAAGTTTCTAGTGCTAATGAAATCTAAGCTTCCACCTTTCTCCAACCTGTCAACTCTAACTAATTGGACAAGTACTATCTATCAGATAAGTGAGGATGGAATTGCTTTCGGACTTATGAATAGATTTATCTTGTTATAAATCTCATTATACTTAACGCGATATCTATGTTTAATCGAAGCTGATTTACGAAACTATAGTGAATCAACCTGTGCAGTTAATTTTGAAAAACAATAGCAGAAAAGTATTATTTCAAATATGAAATGTTGTCTTATATATTTCAACCAGCAGTCCGGCCAAGCGTTGCTAAGGCTAAGGTTTTTGTTATATTACATAGTAGCAAACTATTCAAGGGTAACGGTAGGAGAACACCAGTCATGGGGACCACCGTGCTTTTTTGGTAGTTATGCGATTAAATTGTAGCTTATGTGAAACGTTGGTACTTTCAACGCGCCATCTGTTAGAATTGTATCTATCAAATAATAAACAAATATTTTGCAATAAAATAATATTGCGGGTATAAATTGAGATGTTAGCTATCCTATCTTTTAAGTTGGATCAAACTACACACGGTGTGCAAAAGGTGATTGATATCGGTTCAGTAGTTTAGGAGTCCATAGCGGGCAAACAACGTGACACGTAATTTAGGTATATTAAGATAAAACATATACAAGCGCAAGACTGCGCCTGCCCAAGAAGATGTTCTTTTTATGTCTGAGGTAGAAATTAAAAACTCCCCCGCACCGCCAGAAGTCACTGGAACATGTAGGACTCGACCCACTCCAGGCTCAGTCAGGGGTGGGTAATACCCAGTAAAATTACCTCTAGTACTTCGCAACCAGGCCTACTTGGACCACTTCCGCATTCTACCGTGCTACCGGCTATGTGATAGATGAGATTTAACTCTTTTTGTACTAGTTGGACTGCATAAGGCATAAGGCTGAAATGTGATCTAATTTTTTTACCAAAGTATATCTAACGCTAAAACTCAATTTACCTGTAAGTTTTTCAATTAATTTAAATCAGGAAGTAACTTTTAATGTAGGCACGGTCTCTTGAGAATTTTCTTTCGTATCGCATTCACAATGCAGCGTAAAGATACGATTATACTTCGATAAAGGTTTTATAACGTAATGTAGAACAGGTAGGTTTGAGTATTTCCCGCGAATATTATTATATTAAACTTTGCTAATATAACTTAACTCTATATTATTATATTACCTAAGTATTTTTAATAAACCCTTATTCATAATTGGAGTGGCCAGTCTCTTTATGATATAACAAATAAAATACATAATATAATAATTATGTGCATTTTATTTGTTATATAAAATTTCGAATGAAGTTTTAAATGTGAACAAGACAATTTTTTCATAATGTATTTTAAGTTTAGTTTATAAAAAAGCTTCAAATTTCAAGGTTTGCATTTCTTATAAGCACAAAAGCTATCGTAACTAAATCACTTAGTTCTGTCAAGTTCGTGAGCAAAAAAGTTTTAGAACGACCGTGAAAATTCCGAACACGATCGCAGTGCGAATGAACTTCCCTTGAGTGCCACTGCGCAAATTTTAAGTTTATTTGCTAGTTTGGTTTATTTGTAATCCTTAAACATATTTATTGATAGTAACTTTGATTATTGCATCTGAGAATTGAATCTTTCTCTATAAAGATTCTCTTGCGAGTATCATCTTGACTTTATTTAGCAAGTAAAGATATTATAGCAGTAATGAAAAGATATGTTACTTGTATAGCTTCCATAGATACTAGGTAATGTTCGTAAAGCCCTTCCGGTTAAAAAGCCTAGTAGTTTGCAGTGATGAGCATGGATATGGAGAAATTATCGATTTAAATACCGAAAAGTATCCCAGTATTTATAATTTGACCGTTGGATCTTGTAAGGAGTCCTTATAAAAAATGAACAAACAGATAAAATGGCACTAACGTTTTTTTTAATTTGTCCACAGATAGATCCAAACACAGCATTTCTTCGAGCAGCAAGAGCCGGGCAGTTAGATTCAGTCATCGATTTATTGGACTCTGGCGCAGTTAATGATATTAACACATGCAATTCAGTAAGTCCTTTAAAATTATTTTATATCTAAAATCCATCTTTGCAGTTTATTCCTAAAATAAATTTATATGTGAATTTCCAGCCCCAGTAAGGCTTTGCTCCACAACCAGCCCCTGGTGCGGTTGAATGCGTTTTTCTCAGAACTCTTTTATTTATGTCTGATCGTTCGGTACAAACAAAATATTAATTTAAATACTAAATAGTTACTTAAGTAATAAATTAAAAAATATATACCATTTAACAGTGGCGTTACAACTGGCAGTTTGCCTCATATTTTTATATCTGTTTCGTGATATTGTTTTTTTTTAAATGGGAAAGTAGGTTACATCTACCTGCTGTGCCTGACGCCGACGAATTTTTGGGTCTATAGCATGCAAGGTTTTCTGAGATGTTTACCTTCACCATACGAGCGAGTGTTATTGTGCAGACATAGACCGAAAGTCTGTTTGTGCACAGCCGGTGATTCAACCTACGACCTCAGGAATGTGGTATTTTTCAAAGGCTATAAGTATTTCGTCGCCTAATGATTTGTTAAAAGACGCTTAAAATGCACTCCAAAAAGTTCGTATAGTGGCCCAAAGGTTGAAGCAATAAATTGAATTTCTATCAGTTTTATATTATGTCAGGCTTTTCCGGGTTCAAAGTACAATATTAATGCATGACGACCTAATAAGTGGGTCACCGTACCATCCCCCTGACGTCATGTTAACATTACGGAAGTATGGTTGTAATTGCTTGTTTTTCTATTGTATTTCTTAATAGTCAAGTCAATAATAATCAATAGCCTTCAATATTTACGCTTTTATATCTTTAAGCTGTATATGTATAAATATGTGTACTGCTAAATTAATTAAAAATTCTGCTGTCTGAGGTCACTGGTTCGATCCCCGGATGTGCACCAATGGACTTTCTATGTGCGCATTTAACGCTCGCTCGGGTGATAAAACATCGTGAGATTGACGGTGAATGTCAGGCACAGAAGCTGACAACCTACTTGCATATTAAAACAAATGATCATAAAATAGAGTATAGTCAAATTAAACTTCACCCATTTTTAATAACACATAGGCGGGTACATGAGTTTGAATAATACATCTGTTGACAAGCTTTGCCCTAGGGTAATTCAAGTCTCGACTTAGCATAAAGTTTTCACGAAGAGATAATACTCCGGTTCTTCTGTGTTGTCTTACCCAAAGTGTTAATAAAATGTATTTTAAAGCTATTATGTAAGTCACATTCAGAACTCGGAGCTAGACAAAAACAGCTTCAAATTATTACCCCTCTAGTATGCAGTGAGTGCTGTTACATTGGATGACCACATGATTATTAGATGAATTCAGCTGATAGAACTTCCGTAGCGTGCACTTTGGTTCCGATGTTATCGTATTGCGTTTAATGTAGTTTGAATAGATTATTATTTAAATACGTTTTTTCTTTCATATTTAAAAAAAAACATTTTTCATTCTTGCGGTGTTTTGCTTACCATCGGTTACATTTTTTTCAGTCTAATTATAAAATTCAAATGTGTCATGTTTAATATGATAAAACATTTATTATAATAGGACATTTTACACCTTGAAATAAAAAAATATATATATATTTTAGAATAAAGTGGTTATTTATAAAACTACGGTTTTCAATATAATTGCGGATAACTTTTAAATCAAAGAAATTAAATATAACATACATTTAAAAATCAAATCACAGCGTGTCTCTGAGCGAGTACATTCATTTCGGAGAAGTTCAAATCAATTGTTTTAACTCAATAACCCTTTGTTTATTAATAAAATTCTTGTCAATGAGCGTTGAGCAATACGAGCGTGATTCTTGTTATATAAATGTGTGAACTTAAAATAAAAACAAATTGTTTTTTTACTGTCTACAATATTTTATGATAAAAGATATTTAATTTAAAAGCTATAATATTTTATTATATTATAAGTTTTAAAGTAAATAGTCTAACTTCCCACTACAAACATTTATATGTAAAACATTGCCAAAAGAGAACATTGTCAAAAAGTTGATGTCAGATTGAATTTCAAGTCCAGAGCTGAGTTATTTCCGTATCTCAAAAACGTATTGGCTTTGTCAAACGAGTGTCTTTATTTTGAATCGAAAAATTCCCAACTGTTCACATAAAAATACACCTTAAAAATATCTGGTTTTGCCATATCGTTACATTGAGAACAACAATAATAACTAACTAACTGTTCATTACTTTTCTATTATACAATAGTTCTTAAAACGAATGTTATCATGTAAATATCTCATTTATAACATGGATTAGTACGACACGTCCTTGACTGAAACGTTTTCTTCCGTCCTATCGCGTTAAGCGTTAGATCCTCTTACGATCGCTTGCCGGTGTTATGCGAATCTAAAAATAACTAGCGTTTTTAAATATAAACGGAGATTAAAGGGATTTGCTGTTTTAAAAGAGTACCGAGAGTTTTTTACGCCGGCTTTTTCTCTCGGCCTACACCCTCTGTCTTCTTTGCCGATGAGTAGGGATGCCGACAAATTCAAATTTAATGACGTGGAATAAGTGATACATGTATCTTATGTTCCATAATAAACATATTTTATTTTATGTTATTTAAAGGGTTTTCGTTAATTTTCTGTATCTTTATATATATAATTCTACTGTACGTGTGTGTGTCACGGAACTCCTCTGAAACAGCTGGACCGATTTGAATGAATTTTTTGTATGCGTTTGGGTGACACCCTGGATGGTTAAGATTCACAAATCAGCCCAGCAGATGGCGGTGCAGTCGGTGATTAGTATATTTAACAAAGTATGATAGTACATCATACTTTGTTAAATATACTAATCGCTTGAAATATAATGCAGGACAACATCTGTCGGGTCCGCTAGTTACGTATTAAATTTAAAATCAAAACATATATCTTAGGGACCTAATCCAGTGGAGTGTGGTAAGAGATCTCTGATTTTTCTCTTTTCGTTTTTGTAATAAAGCTTTCAGTAGCGACATATGTATTATGAACCACAAATCGGTCGTCAGAGGTATGTTGTTATAATACGTAGCTGTGGTATTAAAGTGTTATAATTAACATCAAAGGACTTAAAACGTAATTTCATAATATGTAGAGTGTTTGATTAAATGAACAATTTTTAGAATGGATTGAACGCGCTTCACTTAGCCGCCAAAGACGGCCACATTTCAGTCGTAGAGGAGCTTTTGAAGCGCGGTGCTACTGTCGACGCGTCTACAAAGAAAGGTAAACTCATATGCACATCTCACAATATTATTTGGTGGCTTTATTCACGAAAATGTCTTCCCATGCTTAATTATGGTATGGAATTCATCAATCAGCACCTGGAAATTAGAAAGAGAATATACCGATTCTGGAAGTTTATTTAATTAAAGGAAATAAAAATAGATCATTGGATCAGAAAAATTCCCTAACTAATGATAGGCTTAACTCAACTATTTATTTAACCTATTTCAGGAAACACAGCACTACACATAGCATGTCTCGCCGGGCAGGAATCGGTTGCGCGGGCGCTGCTAGCGGCCGGCGCAAGAGCAGATGCGCAATCAGCGGCAGGATTCACGCCATTGTATATGGCTGCACAGGAAAACCACGCTGGCTGCGTGAAAATGCTGCTAGCCGCTGGGGCTAGCCAGACACTGGCAACGGAGGTAAGCCTGAATTTATATAGTAGATATTTAGGTACATTTTTCCGGATACTTTTAAAGTATCGAAAACATTTATTTGTTTTGTATAATTTTAGTAGATTTAGGCGCGTATATTTTAATGACGCTTGTTCATTATTAAAATATTTGTTTTTTATTAAAATAGTTTATTATTAAAATAGTCGTTGCCTTCCTATATAAGTTTTCTTATTGCACATAATATGTTTATGCAACGAATTGGTCAATAAATACAATATTAAACATGTTTTTTTTTAAAGAATCGATAAAATTTCACAAACATATTATTGTAATTTTTATTTTTACCCTAAAAGACTTTACTTTAATTTCAGGATGGATTCACACCATTAGCCGTGGCAATGCAACAAGGCCATGACAGAGTTGTGGCGGAATTACTAGAGTCTGACACGCGGGGTAAGGTGCGACTACCGGCACTGCACATCGCCGCTAAGAAGAATGACGTGAAAGCTGCTACGCTTTTATTAGAGGTACCTATGGGGTTTTACTGGTATTAGATTTAATAACCACCGTAATTAATTCATATATATGAATAGAATAATTTACTTACAAATTACACTTTCTGCTTATTTATTTCGTAATCCTACGGCTAACATTATTTATAACAATAAAACAATTATACAATAAATAATGGAATACATAATATTATGTAGATACAAAAAAATTTTTTTTTTTTTGATTGGACAATTCACACCAATTGACCTAGTCCCATGCTAAGCTGGTAAAGATTGTGTTATGGGTACTAGTCAACGGATATACATACATATTATACATAGATAGACCTAACACATATAAATATCATCACATCGATGTTTGTCTCATCCGGGGATCGAACCCGGGACCCATGGATTCGCAGTCAGGGGTACTAACCACTAGACCAATGAGCCGTATTTATACCGTTACATTTAACTAAGTAATACCTAATTCGACTGTGTTGTGTGATGTGTGTATATGGGGGGTGCTCATGATGTAGGTTATTGAGCGCTATGGATATTCTTAAAACTATATTATTATTATAACCAGGTTGGTCGCATAATGACTTCCAACTCCGAAGTTCCAGACAGGTCATCTTATAGTCTGAGATAGAGAACTACGATCTTCTCATCAGTTACTTTGTCTCTTTTGGTCGTCAAATTCTGGAATACCCTCTCTTCTACACCATTTTTTATATGAAAAATACACTAGATCACATACTCACGCAGTCATAACATAGGTTCTAAATTCTTTTACAGTAGAAAATATCAAAATAGTTTTACTATCGAATTCCTTCACATCATAGTAGGCCTCTGAACTTATTAATAATATTTATTTATAGAAACCTTCCACTATACGTCTAAATTCATCATTATAAACCATGTTTTGATGGTTTACATTCTTGGTATTTAAAGTTCATAAAAAAAACCGTAAATTTCAGAACGAACACAATCCCGACGCTTGCTCGAAATCTGGCTTCACTCCACTCCACATAGCTGCGCACTATGGGAACGTGGGAGTGGCCAAGGCTCTATTGGTGGCTGGGGCGGACTCGGGCAGAGCGGCTAAACATAACATCACACCACTTCATGTGGCCAGCAAGTGGGGCCAGCTGGCTATGGTCGATTTGCTTGTTGAGAATGGTGAGTTAATCGAAAATCAACAACATCAATGGCGCTACAACTATTTTAGGTCTGGGCCTCAGATTTCTGTATCTGTTTCATGATCATTTGGCATGTAGGTGATCAGCCTTCTATGCCACACGCCGTCGATATTTGGATCTAAGGCATGCCGGTTTCCTCACGATGTTTTCCTTCACCGTTCGAGCGAATGTTAAATGCGTACATAGACAGAAAGTCCATTGGTGCACAGCCGGGGATCGAACCTACGACCTCAGGGGTGAGAATCGCACGCTAAAGTCACTAGGCCTACTCAAATTGAAAAAACGGAATTGAAAATAATAAGTTATAACAATTCTACAATACCATTTAAAAATATTCAGAACGTTAATATTATATAAAGTTAATATATTAGGTTGGGGAAAAAGTCTTTTCGCATTATAGTATGTATGAACTTGTAATAAAATCTCTTTGGCTATACTATATGTATCTGGCTGGTTTTGTTATCAAGGAAAGTTGAGATTTTAAAGAAGGTAATTCCAAAATCAAATTAGGATAATGACTGTTTTTTATTTATTTTTCGTATCGTCAAGATGAGTGAATCGAATGAAGAAATTCGATACATTTTAAAATTTTACTACAAAAAAGGTCAAAATGCAACACTAGCCGCGAAATTTTTTTGCGATCTTTGCGACCTAGTGCAGTGTCTGTGAGAGTAGCACAAATTTGGTTTAAGCGTTTTCAATCCGGAAATTTTGATGTCAAAGATCCAAGTCGCTCTGGTCGCCCTATGACAGATAAAATGGATGCAATTTTTGAAAAAGTGGAGCAACATCGGCATATCAGTAGTTACGACGTAGCTGAAGAACGGGGAATTGACCACAAAACAGTTTTGGCGCATTTGAAAAAAACTGGGTACACAAAAAAGCTCAATACTTGGGTACCTCACGAGCTCACTGTAAGAAACCTAATGAACTGTGTACTCATTTTTGATTCTTTATTACGACTTAATGAAACCGAACCATTTTTGAAGAAGCTGATAACTGATGATGAAAAGTGAATCACGTACGACAAGAACGTGCGAAAAAGGTCGTGGTCAAAGGCCGGTCAGGCTTCACAGACTGTGGCGAAACCCGGGAAAACTCGCAACAAGGTGATGCTGTGTGTGTGGTGGGATTCGAAGGGCATTATTCATTATGAGCTGTTACCACCAGGCAAGACCATCGATTCTGAACTCTACTGCTAACAACTGATGAGATTAAAGCAAGAAATTGAGAGAAAGCGGCCGGAATTAATCACCAGAAGGGGTGTGGTTTTTCATCATGATAAAGCTAGACCTCACACATCTTTGGCCACTCAGCAAAAACTAAGAGAGCTTGGCTGGGAGGTGATAATGCATCCGACGTATAGTCCTGACCTTGCACCTTCAGATTTCCACCTGTTTCGGTCTCTTCAGAATTATTTCGGCAGTGTCAGGTTATCATCACGAGAGGACTGCCAAAACCAATTATCGCGGTATTTTGATCAGAAGCCCCAAAATTTCTATAGCAATGGGATCATGTCCCTACCTAAATAATGGCAAAAAGTTATCGAACAAAATGGTACCTACATACTTTAGTTAAATGTAAATAAACTATATTAAAAAATGTTTTGAATTTTCTTAAAAAATGCGAAGAAACTTTTTCCCCAACCTATTATTTCAAATATCCGTACTAAAAAGTATAACTTTTTTGGGATTAGAATTAAAATTATTATTAATAATTTTTAATAAAATATTTAAATTTACTATCGTAACAGTTGAACTTATCTTACAGTGTCATTAACGTTTATTTAAATAGATTTTATGAAATAAAATTATCTATATTTGAATAAATAAATATGCTATTATACATTTTGTGGTTAAGTCTCCTGGGAAGTCAAATTTCGTATGAAAATCTCTCATGCTACTGTAGACGATAAGCGCCCAAACCATACCTCATAAAACAATACTTTTATGGATTGTAAAATGCACCGTAATACCCAGTAATAAAGCGCTATTTCAATTGACATATTAAATCAGTAATTTCATGGGTGATAAATTTCTGAGTATTTTTTTCTTATAGGTGCAAACATAGCAGCAGTGACTCGTGATGGACTGACGCCGTTACACTGTGCGGCACGGTCAGGTCACAGTAATGTGGTATCCAGGTTGCTACAACATGGTGCCCCTATCACCAGTAAGACTAAAGTAAGTGGGGCTAATTACAAATTGAACGTCTTAATCTAATTTGTAACACTATGTCGTCGACGACCAGTCACTTTCCGTGCGGCTTGATCCCTTGGCGTTGCGTAGAGATGTGGGATCTCTCTGCATCTTCTACCGCATTTACCATGGAGAGTGTTCGGAGGAGTTGTTCGGTCTAATACCTGCAGCTGAGGATCATCATCGGACGTCAAGGCAAAATACAAAATACCATCCGTATCACCTCGACGTCCGTCGTTCCACAACAGAGCGTTTTCTAAGGCAGTTTTTGCCGCGCACCACCACTATGTGGCCAGCTGCCCCCAGAAGTATTTCCGAACCAATTCGACTTAGGGTCCTTCAAGAAAAGAGCGTACCAATTTTTCGCACTTGCGAGCCTTCTGGCATTGTGAGTGTCCATGGGCGGCGGTATCATTTAACATCAGGTGAGCCTCCTGCCCGTTTGCCTCCTATTACATAAAAAAAAAATGACGTCAATACTCAGACTATCTATCAAAACATAGACTGGAAAAGTCATAGCTTAGAAAGGTGTCCTAATTTTTATATTAATCGACTGTTAAAAACCCGAAGGAGGTAATCTATTCGACGTGTAATTTGATATAAGTGTTTTGAATACTGGTTGTCTGAAAATTCTTAACGAAAAAGTTACGGATGATTTATTTACAATTAAATAATAATTCTACACTCCATATGAGAGAAAGAAGTTCACTTTTCTTTAACTATTCGGATTCGTTAATATTTCATTAAAATATTTGATTTAAAAAAAAGTTGTTTAAATTTAGGAATGGGTTTAATTAATTTATAGTGTTCATTTTTGTGCGTTAAATATACATCAAACATACATCTTTTAAAACTCTTCTGTATAATCATTTCTTAACCTTATCCTATCCTCATCAATCGTGACTTGTATAATTCTTATGATTCCTTTTACATCACTATGTGCTGTTCATGTATTTGTAAGATTAGCTTTTAAGTTTTTAGTCTGTTATTAATTTTTTTTTTGTATTACTTTAGATTAAGGATTCTGCACTTCTCGCACGCATCATGTTTCTTTTTTTTTAAGTTTTTCTCTAGGGTTGCCTGGAAGAGATCGCTTATTAGCGATAAGGCCGCCCGTTGCATCCCTTATAATTTTTATGTATTGTGTTTCTTCTATTTGCAACGAAGTGTAAATAAATAAAATAAATAAATAATTATGTCGAATATCCCTTCTAGAATGGTCTAACCCCCCTCCATATGTCGGTACAAGGCGAACACGTGGAGACGGCAAAAGTCCTACTTTCGGAAGGCGCACCTATAGATGACGTCACGGTTGATTACCTCACGGCTCTACACGTAGCCGCACATTGCGGACATGTCAAGGTAACGAAATTTTGTCCCCTTAAAACTACTATTCTTTCCATAGTTCCCTAATCCTACATCTTTTATTTTACACCTAATATGTACTTAAGTAAGATCTTGATGGAGATTCATGCTGGATTCTATCACTCATTTTCGTTTGGAATAGGAGGAAATTGGAAGTTTATATTTTTGCACCTTTATGACGCTATATTATAGTGTAAGAGAAGATATAAAATTATGCGGCGAAAATATTATCTAAATTTGACAACTCGACCATGTTGTTCCGTGGTGCCGGGGTTTCCCCCCCAATTCAGGGGGAATTATGATGTCCAGGAGGACTGCAGGGGGTACTTTATTCAATTTTTAAAATGCACGACTCTACAATTTATATTAAGCCTCGAACCCGACCAACAAACTAATCCACATATAAACTCTATGTGTCTGGCTATAACTGAAATATCAAAATACTCTATGCTCAATGCTTAAATAATACAGATATAATAAGTGACACCTATTTAATACTACTTGAATGTTACTATTATTGAATTATTATACTACATAATATAATATTTGAGAAAATTATTATTTATCAAATTCAAATTTTCAAATTCAAAAATCATTTATTCACGTAGGTAACACAATGTACACTTGTGATTCGTCATTAAAGAAATACATATTAATGCTTCTAATTTTACATTTACTGTCAGTTCTCAAATCAAGGGCGTATAACGGAAGAGAAGAACTGGCAATAAACTCTCCGCCACTCTTTTTAATCGCCATGTTTTTTTTTTTTTACACAACGTTTGTAAGGAGCTGCAACCATTACACCATGTTCCACATGACATCTTAAGTAATTAATAATAATAACATAAATTAAAAACAAAGACTTGTCCCCTATCAGCAGGAGGCATGGTGAAATAGGAGCACGCACTTACATTCTCGTGGGAATCACATGGGTATATCAATGGGTATCACCACTCATACTCGAGAACGAAGATTTTAATTTCTTGTAAACCTCTGATGGGTAGACAGTTGAAGAGAATTATGTTGCCATCATTTTGCTATACGCTGAAAGCGCCGTGTCTACGGGACTTCTTTGGCTGCACAGACTCTATAAGTATCAATACATTTCTTGAGGACATAATTTATGTAAATGGGAACCTAGGTATTAAGAAAATAATGTTGACAAATATTCGAAATTGATTTATTTATTTTAATTACTTTTATATAGCACAAATTCAACAAGTAAAGATAATGATAAATGAAAACTTAATATAATTAAAAATACTAATTATAACATTACAAACTTACAGGTTGCCAAACTTCTGCTAGATAGAAATGCAGACGCAAACGCACGCGCACTCAACGGATTCACGCCTCTACATATCGCCTGCAAGAAAAACAGGCTCAAAGTTGTTGAACTGTTGCTCAAATATGGTGCTAGTAAGTGTATTAAAATGTTCTATCTCTGTCTCTTTCAATCGAATTGTGTTTACGCTGTGTTGAAAAGAGAACTACCCATAGTAATATTTTAGTGGAATATGTGTATATTAGCTGTTGGGCTCATTTTTTGATAGTCTATTGGAACTGCAAACCATAATTTGCCTTAAAAGTTCCTTTGAGTGATTTGCATGAGTGATAGAGGAATTCGCATTTTATTGTATATAACAATAATTTTAATTTATCTACACTAATATTATAAAGAGAAAAGATTTAAGATACAATACTAGATCAATACTAGATTGTCTGTGTTCGTCCTAGTGAATCTTTGGTTGTAACTTCAATAACAAAACTTCATTCAACCAACTTAAATTTACTTTTCTTCAGTCTAGTAAATAAAAAAAAACTACATATAGTCTTCTAATTTCAGGTAAATCAGCAACAACTGAGTCAGGTCTGACTCCACTCCACGTGGCTTCATTCATGGGTTGCATGAATATTGCGTTGGTGCTGGTTGGCGCTGGTGCTGATGCAGATGCTGCTACCGCGAGAGGAGAGACCCCACTGCATCTCGCTGCTAGAGCGCACCAGACGGATTTAGTTAGAGTGCTGTTGAGGAATAATGCTAAGGTTGGTTGTCCTGGTTTCTAAGGTTGAATGAATAATGGTGGTGTTTGTCTATTATACCTATTAAATATGTTTAAATTTCTATACCTATAGGGTAATATATTATGAGATAACAAATTATATACATATTTGAATTATACAGGAAGAGGCAGACATAGGTAGGACAATCAAGAGATTCTTTAATAATTAAATCGCATTTAAGACAAAAAAAAACGATATTTCCTTCTTACTTATTTATCACTATATATCATACATATATGTATCTGTATTTTTTAAATTTTGCTTCCAATTACGAAAATCCTATCAAAATTACGATCACATCACCTAGTGTGTTACCTATAGGGTAATGTTTTTTGAAACAACAAAAGCATATATTTGAATTACACAGGAAGAGACAGACATATAGTAGAGCAATCAAGAGTTTGTTATATAAAATTAAACCGCATTTTTTTTACGAAAAAAAAAACAGTATTCCCTTTTTACTTAAAATTAACACTTTGTATTTAAATCAGTGTTTTTTTTTAATTTTGCTTCCAATTACGAAAATGCTATCGAAATTACGATCACCTAGTGTGTTACGGAATGGTCATAATAAATTATATTGATATTATACACATACATTTTGACAATTTTAACATTTAAAAAATTCTTTGATTCGCTACAGGTTGAAGCCCGTGCCCGCGAGGAACAAACACCACTTCACGTTGCGGCCAGACTGGGACACGCGGACATAGCAGCGCTGTTATTGCAGCACGGGGCTGATGTTGCTGCAACCACTAAGGACAAATACACACCGTTACACATTGCTGCTAAAGAGGGTGAGATAATAATTATTAATCGCGTCAGTGGTAATTAACTTCGGGTGATATAATTACATTATTGTCAGATTTAGTATTAGAAATGAGTTTACTATACGAACCAGCCTCCGTTATTCAGGACCCAAAAATAGTCTAAGTCAGTTTTAACGAAAGGGAATATAGGGTCTATAAAACGTAAATATTGTATTTGTTCTCAAATAATTTCAAAATAAACTTTGACAAATCAATCCATTTTTTTTTCAAAATAAGGATATGTGTTGTCTTTAAGTTAACACTGATTGGACTTGATATTGAAAAAATAAAAATTACCTAAAGCATATTAAAATACTAAAACAAAATAATAGGTAAAGAAGAAGTAGCAGCTATCCTAATTGACAACCAAGCGCCAATAGAAGCAGAGACACGAAAAGGTTTTACTCCGCTCCATCTAGCGGCGAAATATGGAGACATCGGTGTTGCCAGGTTGCTACTCGCTAGGGGTGCACAACCGGACGCTCCCGGGAAAAGCCATATTACACCTTTACATATGGCAACATACTATGGGCATCCCGATATAGCATTGTTACTTTTGGACAAAGGTTTGTTTTATTTTAATCAGTCTTAATTTGATGTAAATATGCTAATACGTACTCAGTCATCCATTGAGTTAATGATTCATTAATTATTATAATTAACAAAATCGAAATACAATTTTTCACATAGTCCTTCTATAAAAAAATTGAACTAGTTCATGTTCAGGTTTAAATGTATTATTTTCTCACTATCCGACTTATAATAAAAAAAAATCCACATTCCTAACCATATCAGCGTTAAATGATTTTTTTAAACCACTTATTTAAGTGCAAGTGTAGCTTTAGTACGAAATTGAATCCTAGAACAATATAAGTGATTCTAAAGTATCAGAAATTTTAAGCTTCGGATTGGTTTTCTAAAAATTTTATTGTTCTAAAAAGTCTACTTCAAAATGTTTGATACAGTATGAATAAATTATAATTATTATTTACACTCTTTACTTATACGCAAATATACGAATGTTTTGGTAACAATACCAACTGGTACAATCGTTATTTCTCCATTCAATTTCCAGATGCTATAGTATTCATTGCTAGATCCCATTTGCCACATTTAGCCCCACTCTTTCTAGTCCCATTTGTGAACAGGTGCCTCCCCCCACTCGCTAGCTAAGAACGGCCACTCTGCCCTCCACATCGCGTGTAGGCACAACCATCCAGACATCGCATTTGCGCTCCTCGAACATGGTACGTATTGCAATAGTGTTTAGTGTCAGTTTTCTGTACACATTTCACCTTTTGTAATCACAATTCACATGTTTTCTGTAGTGCATACAAAAAGACATTTAGTGAACTTCTATACACAACCTACCTAACATGTTTTGTTAGAAAAGCAGCGTTTAAAGCTGAAAATGTTATCCAGTTATTTTAAAAACTATACATGTAGTTTAATAAACTATATTATGATTATAACGCACCCAAGTTCGTATTTTAAGGCATACGTACGTGTTTGCCTATAACTTATTCCAAATATTTCAAAAAAACTTTACTGGGATAAAAACTAATTTATTACTTTATTTGCTATCGTAGTCAGCGAGACGCTGCCACAAGTTGACAGATTATTTGATATTATTAGTTTTTTTAAATTTTGCCATTAACGCCATCTATTGCCACGAAGTTGGTATTTGCAAAACTCCACGATATTTTAAATATTAATGTTCCCGCGCTTTTATGTAGGATTTCAATTTATTTACACTGAATTCCAGAAGCTGAAAAGTTATATATTATGCTTAAAAGATAAAGTAATACATTATTATTTCTAATTCTATGATATATAGATGCAGACCCAAGTGTAAAGTCGAAGGCTGGTTTCACACCACTTCATATGGCTGCGCAGGAGGGCCATGACGATTGTGTAGAAATGCTTATTGAGAGAGGCGCTGATGTCAACGTACCAGCTAGTAATGGTAAGTTCTTTAAAACTAGAACACATAATAATCAGTGTATCGTCACGGTAAAATATTTATCTATATTGTTGATAAATATTTTTAAAACTTTCATCCATTTTGCTATATATATGTAGACTCAGGAGGGCCTTCATTATAACTCATCTGGTGTGATGTATGTGGATAGGTAGGTAGGCAGGTGTGCGGGAGCAGAAATATCACAAGTCCTTGTTACAATAACAGTTGTTTAATCAGCACAGGGTTTAATAATCGAAATACACAGTCAAATGAGCAATGTACAGTCTAAGCAACACTACATCAACTTAATTATAACACCAGATTAAACTATCACTCTGATGCAAAGCGATTCGTCACAAGCGTGGTGTGCGAGCGCCGTCTCGAACAACAGCGTACCAAGATGGCCGCTCTCACAACCATCGACAATGACGCTTCGCTAGGCTGACTTTGACAGCTAAAAGTCAACCTGATGTCTGACGTCGACAGATGCGCCGTCATATATATATTTATATTTTATACAGTTTTGGTATGAGCCTGCAGTGGTTGCTATTTGTATGTAGCTCACTGGCTTGAAGAGTTACCGTCTGCGAAGCGCATATCCGACCCTTGTAATCTTCAGACAAATGAATAAGCATTGATAATAATAATAACACTTTATTGAAATCACAATAACACAAAACAGGAGAAAACAATTAAATAAATGAAAGCAAAGGATGCAAATGTGGGGTATTACTTCTAAAAGCAGTTATTTCCAGACAATACCGTATTTTAATGCAGTATGCTTTTTACCGAAGAATGTTCGGTGCTGGTTTTCAGATTTTATTAATTTACTATTTATGGCACTATATAAAAACAATTTATAAAATATAAAAAAATATTAAATCATTACATAGTGCAACGGGCGGCGTTATTGCTATAAAGCGATCACTCCCAGGCAACCCTAATAACAGCAAACAGAATTGTGAGGAAGAGCAAAAGTGCGAAACTTATAATTTAAAACAAGACGAATAATAATAATGATTAATCACTTAAAAGTATTATAACCGATACTCTTATCAAAAAATAGAAACAAAAAAAGCAAATATAAAAAAAATGTTTTACATTTCCTAATCAATCATTGTCATCAGGTCTTACTCCAGTACATTTAGCAGCATCCGAAGGCAGGACGGCTGTACTCAAGTCACTGCTGGCAGCTGGAGGGCGCTGTGCTGCAAGAACACGAGATGGGTAGGTTTTTATAGGTTTTGCCTTTATCCATAAGTTTTCTGATATTTCCGTTTGCTACTTTTTTCAACTTCTTGCAAAGATATATATAACTACATTACTGTAGTTAGTAAGTTTAATAAGTTTTTAATTCTTCTTATCGAAATTGTACGCACGTATGTATAGATTTATTATATTTCTTTATTATAAATAATAAATAATTAGATAATTACCCATTTTAATTTAAATGTATGTGTTCAGATATACGCCTTTACATGCGGCTGCGCACCACGGACACCACGCCGCTGCTAAGACTCTTCTTGAAGGCGGTGCTGATGTCACTGCCACGGCTGCTCACGGGTAACGATTTAGTTATATTTGTTCATATGAAAAGACAATTTACAAAATCCATATTAACTCAAGAATACCTATATTTGTTACATTGTTAGTGATAGCTATTGTTTCATGTTTAAATAAAACTATTAAACGAATTTATTACATTTGCCCTCGTATTATTTCCAGGAAACATTTATTTAGTTCAATAAAAATAACTATATATTTAATAACTATCTATATATATAATAATAAAAAATAGAGGTTGATTGTAGAGGGGTGATAATTGGGTAGTTGTATGTATTTTTGTCTGACCGCCGCGTGCGTCACAGTCACGTCGTACTCCGCTATAATAAATCATTAAAAATACAACAAACGAATATTCGCGAATTCGGAGTACAAAAAACTATAAAGTAGTGCTTATAGTATCAGTGCAAGTGATTGTGAAGGATTTATTAGACTAATTTCCGATATAAATCTAGTAACACATACAAACATTTCAAAAGTGTAGCAAATGTTTAAAACTTGTAAATAGCATTAAAACGATTAAATAGTGCAATCCTGAAGAAAACTTTCAATAGTTCAAATATCGGATCGGTAATAAAGTGATAAATTGACTGTCTAAAAGAACAAAAATTCGTTATCGTTTTAAAGTGAAAGTGCCGTCAACAAGTGATTCATTATTCGAACAAAGAAGACAATGACTCATACCGGATCGATCTAACGAAACGGAGAATACGTACAGAGTATTCGCGAGTTACGACATGTGCACAGTTGCGCACTGAACAGAACGCTGCCCGAAAAAAGGAAAGAAATAAAAAGTAAAAAACAAATTTGATAGACAATCTTCACATTAACATTACACCCTTATCAAAAACAAGTGTGACTGTGTGGCACTAAAACCTAATCATCGCGTTATCCTCTGGCTTTTCACAGAGGACTGTAGGAAAAAAATAAAATTGGCAAAACACATAGTTAATTGCGCTTTATTATACACAAAATTCGTCCGGCTGTCTAGACGTAAATACATAGTGTAACGAAGCTCCGTATTTCTACGAATAAACTGTGAATATACTGTGAACTCCGGTGTAAAAACATTTAAATTTCATACATATTGTGATAAACTATACTGCAACTAAAACATCCAAGTGCAAACTGTGTTATCAAGATAATTATTCAGTGGTTAAAAAGTGGAAAAAACTTTTGAGGTTACCTGCCAAACAAACCGAGTATAGACTATAGACACAATTTCAACAAAACTAAGGCGGGTCAGTACTACCAACATAATAGTCCTATTAAGCTGCGTTCACAATAATACGTTTCATTTCACGTAAGCGACAGCGGCAAAAATGGATAACCTTCAATCTTTTTTTGAACAAATGAAAATAGAAATGTCAAAACAAACCGATGACATTATGGCACGGATTGATGAAAAACTAGTTCCTTTTAGACTTGAAATGCAGGAATTAAAATCAGAAAATGAGAAATTAAAGGAAAAAATAAACAATCTTGAAAAATATAGAAGATACAACAACCTAATTTTATATGGAGTAAAAGAAACCGAAACATCGACTATCGACCTAATCGAAATAATCAAAAAGAAATTTGAACATGATTTAAACATTACTTTTGAAGATAGGGATGTGAACACGATCTATAGAATTGGCAAAAATAACACAAAAAACGGAAAAGAAAGGCCTATCCTCCTAACATTCGTGAACGCCTGGAAGAAAAACGAGATAGTGGTAAATAAAAAGAAATTGAAAAACTTGTATTTATCTGAAGACTACCCGAAAGAAATATTGGACATGAGAAAGAAACTACAACCAAAAGTGGAAGAGGAAAGGAAGAAGGGCAATTACGCATACATAAACTACGACAAGCTAATTATTAAACAGGGCAAACCAGGTAACGAAAAACGCAAAAGGGAAACATCAACCTCGCCTAACGCAATAGAGCACCCTCACAAACAACAACTGTCAACAAAAACAGCTCGGTTAAATGCATTCGACATAATGAGGAATAGAAGTAATTCCTTACCTTCTGCCAATGTGCCAACCGTTCAGAATCTATAGGAGATTGCCATCAGCCACCGGAACAAAACATTAAACAGACGAGAACTAATAGATAAAAGAAACAAAACATTCCCCAATCCGACTTGTCATCGTGGGGAATCAGACTACAACCCTCCACCAAATAGAGAAATAGATCATGGTATGAAACAAACACTCAAAATCTGCAATTATAATGTAAAATCGCTAGGATCAATAGAACGATTCCTTGAATTGACTAATGCTCTAAAAAATATTAACTGGGACATTATAGGCCTTGCAGAAGTCCGAAAAATGGGATGTAAGATAGAAGAGCACAGCGACCTTATATTTTGCTATATTGGCGAAACTAAAGGACTATATGGAGTGGGATTCCTTATCAAGAAAATGTATAAAAATAACATCATCAACTTTATAGGAATCTCTGAAAGAGTAGCACTTCTACAAATGAAGTTTGATTGCTTCTCTTTTTCAATAATCCAAGCATATGCACCGACAGAGAGATCAACAGAAGAAGAAATTGAAAATTTTTACAAAGACATTGAATTTGCTCACACAAAGACAGAAGGGAAGGTCATTGTCATGGGAGATTTCAACGCGAAAATAGGATGTCCAAAAACAAACTACTATCCAGTAATGGGTAAATTTGGTTACGGAGTGCGGAATGATAGAGGGGAACGGCTCTTAATTTATGCTCATCAATACAAACTATCCATAATGAACTCATTTTTCAAAAAGAAAGCAAGCTCTAGATGGACATGGTTATCACCCGACCACAAAACTAAAAATGAAATAGATTTTATTATGATAACCCACAACAAACTTATAACTAATATTGAGGTACTTAACAAAGTTGAATTCTCTTCCGATCATAGATTAGTGAGAGCAACATTACTTTTGAGTAGTCCAGTAAAGAGCAGAAAAACCTATACAACACCAGCTAATATCCCCAAGACAGAAACAGAAATAAAGTGCTACATCGGAAATCTACAAAAACATACAGAAAATATAAAAACAGACAGCATTGATATCCAAACATACTACAATATCCTGGAAAAAGGCATAACAGAGAGCTTAAAATACAAAACCAATATGTATCCCCACCAACACAATATCTTCTCAAAAGACACAATGGAACTTTTAAAAAGGCGCACGGAACTACTACACACAAAGAACAAAACTAAAGATATGAAAACAGAACTAAGCAGAATATACAAAGAGACTAATAGATCAATCCGTAAGGACTACAACAACCACAGATACGAGATTATTACAAGGAACATTAAACATTTTAGAAGTGCCAAAAAAGCATACAAAGAACTAACTACACACAAGTCCTGGATTCAAAAACTTGAAAATAACTCACTAAAAACAAAATCCAGAAAAGATGTAATAAATCACGCTACTAACTTCTACAAAAACTTATATAGTAAACAAAATAACCCCGAAATCATATCGCAAACAACCCATACGAACACGACAGATCACATCAGACAAATTGAATACTCCGAAGTTTATGATCATATGAAAAAGCTGAAAGCCGAGAAGAGTCCCGGACCAGGCGGAATATGCAATGAGGCACTTAAAATAGGAGCACCCATTTTAACATATCATTTTACGCGATTGTTCAATAAGATACTAGATGAAGAAAAGGTACCAAAACAGTGGTGTACATCGGATATAATCCTTCTCTTCAAGAAAGGAAATCCCTTAGATATAGGGAATTACAGGCCCATAAGTCTGCTGGCAAGTATTTATAAACTATTTTCATCCATAATCTTAAAGAGAATATCTGACGATATTGATAAGCAGCAACCAAAAGAACAGGCAGGATTCAGATCAAGCTTCAGCACAATGGACCACATACAGACATTAGAACAAGTCATAGAAAAATACAGAGAATACAATAGACCTCTGTATGTGGCGTTCATTGACTATAGCAAAGCTTTTGATAGCATTAGTCACTGTGCAATCTGGAACGCTTTACAATATTCAAATATCAACCAGAAATACATCAATGTTTTGAAATATATCTATACAAAAAGCACGAGCAGAGTTAAATTAGAAACTAGAGGTGACGAAATAAACATAGAACGCGGAGTTAGACAAGGTGATCCTCTTTCCCCGAAGCTGTTTATAGCAGTCCTTGAAACTATCTTCCAAAAACTAGACTGGAAGAACAGCGGAGTGTACATAAACGGACAATACTTAAACAATCTGAGGTTCGCAGATGATATTGCTGTTATTGCTGAGACTGCAAAAGACTTAGACGAAATGATGAGATCACTGGACTGCGAAAGTTCCAAAATCGGCCTTGAAATGAATGTAAATAAAACGAAGATACTAACGAACAATCGGGAGCGCCAGATAGTGATAAAAGGTAATAATATAGAATACGTCAGGCAATACATATACTTGGGCAAACAAATTTCCTTCAAAACTTCAAATAATGAAGAAGAAGTGACAAGGAGAATCAACACAACTTGGAAGAAATTCTGGGCATTAAAAGAAATCTTAAAAGGCAATTACAGCTCACACATGAAAAGGACAATATTTGATACATGCCTGTTACCTTGCTTGCTGTATGGCTGCCAAACTTGGACCTTTACAAATAAAATAAAACAAAAAATTAAAAGTAACCAAACAGCAATGGAAAGGAGTATGCTGAAAATTAGGAGAATACACAAAATTAGGAGCGAAGAAATTCGTCAAAAAACCAAATTAACTGATGCTCTCAGGCACGCACTCTTACTCAAATGGAGATGGGCTGGACACATCTCACGATACCGAGACAGAAGATGGACCATTGAAACCACACGATGGAAAGGACCCATGGGGAAGAGAAATGTTGGTCGACAATTAAGACGGTGGGCTGATGATATAACACACGTCGCAGGAAACGACTGGATACAAATAGGCAGAGACAGGGAGTCATGGAAAAGGATGGAGGAGGCCTTTACCCAACAGGGATCCAAACCTTGTACATAAATAATAATACTAACGGTAATTATAAGTAACCATTTTAAATTTAAGCAATTAAGTACTAACAACATTGTAAAACATAAGCAAGTTTTGGAATAAATGGCTTTATTATTATTATTATTATTATTATTATTATGTATTTTTGTATGCTGTATCATTAAAAAGAACAACAATTTTTTTTTCTAAAAAATACCAAAAATTTTTTTGGAGTGGCCACTCCTTGTCACTTAGGGGTTTAAAAGATAGATAGTAGCCGATTCTCAGACTTACTAAATATGCATAAAAGAAATTATAAGTATTGGTCGAGCCGTTTCGGAGGAGTATGAAAACGAACATTCTGACACGAGAATTTAATATATTAGATTTACATAACCTTTGGAATGATTTTCAGTCAGTGGTCGGCGATAGACCGGATGGTGTCTAGTCATTTTAATTCGATGTTGAGTTATAAATGTAGAAGTTATGGAAGTATTAAATGGCATCAAATTGTATTAATTAATATATTTTTTCCTTCAACAGTTTCACACCTTTACACCAGGCGGCGCAACAAGGCCATACTCTTATCATTCAACTTCTACTTAAGAACAACGCTGATCCCAACGCACTGTCTGCGGTAAGCTTCTGTTTAGTGTTTCTTGGGTGTTATAATAGATGGCGTTGTACGACATTAAGGATAATGAATTGAAATACTCTTTATTTTTATGCATTAGATAAAGTATTTGTTGGTTATGAGTACAAATACCTCTAAATGTACTTACAATACCTCCGAGAAGTTTAATGTAATAAAAAAATTAAAAAGTTTGTAAACGGTTACTGGGTCATTGGGGTGCTTTAAATAATAGAGGATTTTATTTTTTACTCTATATTAACCACTCGGGTACAACAATAGAATATAAACGAAATAATGAAATTCCTATGTAACAGTTGAAGAGACCTACGTCTGGCAATACTCTCGGAGCGTAACTCCGACGATTCATCGAACCGCTTTTAAAACTAAGAAAGCCTTGAGTGAGCAAAATGTACAGCCTTGGCGCGTACAGTTTGTACGGATCTAATATTGTTAGTTGGTAGTTGGGACAATTTCCACGAATTTCTGGATACAAATATGATCCTTGATATAAAGCAGGCATTTTCCAACCTAGGCGAAAATCGATTAAGTAGTTCTTAATATATGCTCGTTTTTTGGAAGAAATAATATCGGTGAAAATTTTATTATGTATTTTTTTTCATTAATGATATTATGTTAATAGGCTTTTATTATCTTTTTGAACAGAATGGCCAGACAGCATGCGCAATAGCAGATCGTTTGGGATATATTAGCGCTGTAGAAGCTTTGCGGCCACTCACCGAAAACACTCTAAGCCAAACTGTAGGTGACAACGGTAAGTACATAGAATAATATAATCTTTCTTTCCTGAACTCTCCTAGTTTTTCTTGTGTAGGTTTGAAAAGTTGTAAAATATTACGTATGTAAAACATTGCGATGCCGCTAGGTGAGGGGTACCGGGTTCGATTCCCGGTTCGAGGGCAAGTTTTAATTTAATTTAAATTTGTTCTCGGCCTTTTGGAGGGTTGTGCGGTACCGGGCGAGTGCCTAAACCGCACATTTAGGACACGGTCGAATTTCTAAAGACGCACGAATTATAAAAAATCCTATATTTGACGCTGGGTAATGCACGAATCGTGCCAGAGCCATAAAAAAAAATATTGCGTTTGTCACATGTTTTTACTAATGAGTGCATATTTATTATTCGTGGCAGTTTAATTTTAAAGCAGAGCCCTCTAACTTGCCCAATTATGAACTAAACCATTTAGATGTCTTCAATGGCACTCAAACAGTTTTAAAGGAATTTTAAATATTATTAAAGACTGTATGTACTCAACATGTTGTTGATTTATTAACATATGCCCGTCAAAATTCATATTCTGGTGAAAAACAACAGCCTGAGGTATTGCGTCTGCGCATATCTTTGATCTAAATAAAGCTCAACTAAATTTAATAGTATCCGCCAACCGTGCATAAATTGAAAACTGGATACTGGCCAACTAGGTACAACTGACCGAATAATCGATCATGTTTTACGAGATTTTTATGGGAAAATAAACTTTATTATAAGTCTATTAGTTCGAATGTGCGTTGAAGATGTTTTGAAGTAGTCGATCTCTTCAATATATGGGATAATTGTATTGCAGTAATGGTTAATGGATATAGAGAACTATCAAGGTACTGCTTAAAGTTTTTATAGACAATGTACCGTTTAGAATGCATTTATATGTTTATGCGTTCTAAATTTAATTTTTATGACAATTTACACCCGGAATGAGGTGGACGGAAATTTACATGCCATTCTTCAAAAAAAATACGTATCAACAAAATCGATCTCCCTAGTGGCGAATGATGACATAAAACCTGGTGTAGTTGTGAATACTTTGTCTTCTATATAATCCTTCTTCTATTTCTAGTATCTACTCATACAATAGTTTATTTAGAATCCTCCTGTTCAGCTCTGGTAATAAAACTGAAGTGAATAACAGCTGCAATAAATTATTACTCACAGACCATCAATGAATTTTCTTTCTATGCGCAAGGACACTTGCTTGTATGGAGGTGGAAAATATCGTGGATATCTTAGACCTATCGACGCGTCTGCACTAAAGAGCTAATCTACTTGCCTATATAGAAAAATATGGGTCTGCCCTATTCCTCATGGGCTTACTATACTATACTAAGCGTTTTTCAAGGCAGTTCTTGCCGCGCACAACCACTATGTGGAACCAGCTGCCCACTGAAGTATTTCCGAACCAATTCGACTTAGGGTCCTTCAAGAAAAGAGCGTACCTATTCTTGAAAGGCCGGCAACGCACTCGCGAGCCCTCTGGCATTGAGAGTGTCCATGGGCGGCGATATCACTTAACATCAGGTGAGCCTCCTGCCCGTTTGCCCCCCGTTCTATAAAAAAAAAAAAAAATACTAATGCTTAATTTCATAATATAGCAAAGTTGCAAATAATGATATTTAAAATTGAATGGGAAGCTTCTTACGTAAAACAAAAAACTTGATAATTTTAAGAGTGACGGATTATCATTCATTTGAGAACTGGCAGTAAAGTTAAATTTAGAAATATTTTCTTCACGTGAAGTTCATAAATATACACGTTACCGACATGATATATTTTGATTTTATATCAGATTACGTCATATTTTTAATTAAGTTAACATGACAATGCCCACAAGCAGATTGTGCATTGTAAGCAAATGATCGGCCCCCAACAATGCATCATTACTTACATAATTCATAAATGTATGACAATACCACGTATTCGTTCGTAACATGTAAACTACGAATTATTGTTTTCCATATGGGCCGTAAGATGACGATAGATTAAGCTGTATTGGTTAAAATTATCATTTTTGCTCCTAATTAAAATATTCTTATAAATGGTATACAACAAATTTCACAATTCTATAGTATTATCATTCTTATAATTATAACGAATAATTTTTTAAACTTTTATAGGTAAACCTTGTAACAAAACAGAGTGAATAGAAAGGTATATAATAATATTGTTTTTATAATTAATACATATAAATGGGAAAATTTAATTTTTAAAACAATTATACAACCGTCAGAATCAATCGCCTCTCGATTTTATAAAAAACTAGCTGGCCTGGCGAACATCGTACCGCCTAACAGTCGATTCTTTATTTTTAAAAAAAATAATTAAGAATCGACTGTTTTTCTGCTATTCGGGACACCGGTCTAGCTAGTAAGATAAAAAAAAGAAAGTTGATAAGACAACAAATACATTATGTCAAAACATATAAATTTTCCCTCCCCGGAACCCCTCCACTAACACTTGAACTTTATGATACGGTATTAAAGTTCAAATTGACTTTTAAGTATTATTGCGAATATTTTGTATATAGAAAAGTGTTGTTTTTTGACTTTTTCACTCATTTTTTTAAATTTTTCCCTGCGTAAGAACCATCCTCGTACTTCAAGGAATATTATAAAAAAAGAATTGGACAAATTGGTCCAGGCGTTGTTGAGTTATGCGCTTACCAACACATTTTGCGATTCATTTTTATATTATAGATTAACAGGTAAAAATAGCAGTTGCTTGAACATAATAATAATAAAATACAAGAAGTATTTAATAAATTTTTACATTTTACGGTCTGGGCCTCAAATTTCTGTATCTGTTTCGTTGGTTAGTTTTTTTCTAATAGGCAAGTAGGTCAGCATTATGTTTTCCTTCACCGTGCCTGCGAGTGTTAATAACACATAGACAAAAAGTCAATTGGTGCACAGTCAGGGTTCGAACATACGACATCAGCGATGAGAGTCGCACTCTGAAGCTACTAGGCCAACACTGCTTGTGTTATTAATATTATTGTTTTCTAGAAATTATGGTCACTACCACAATTTCATCGAGTACTTTTCATTACATGTTCGATGTATGGTCATTATCTAATCTTATTTGATTACATCAGATGCTACATTGTCTGGAGCTTTTTATAAGAACAACATCCAATATTTATGTTACAATTATGTCCTACTTTAGGATAAAAGTCACACAAAAGAAACAAGACAAAATATTATTTTCTAAGCTTGATAAGATGATACACTAACAAATTGTTCGTTTTCTAAAAAGGGGGTTTTATTTTTTTATATCTACGACTATTAATACGGCCAAAATTCTTAAAAAAACAATCGTTTTAACAAGGTTTCTGATTAAAAAAACTCAAGTTCATTTTATATATGTTTTATTTTCTAATTCGGATATTGATTATTTCCATTCTAATGCTTTCTAAGTAAATTAAATAATTATATGTTGGAAACAACGATCGTGAAATCGAATACACCACACCCTTTATTAAACACTTGACACTCTGAAATTTTACGACTTCCTTGGTCCGATGATGACACTTGATAGTTATACTTTATAATCTACGCCTTAAATAATTCGAGCTTTTTAATGTTTTGCGTTGTCATGGGTAACGGTTTTAAATATTAATGTTTCTGTATTATATTTTATTACGTCATAGCTCCTTCAACTTTATTCTTAATTTGAATTTTGATGGCGTGTTTATAAATAAAAGCCTTTACCTGGTAGGCGATGACGTCATCCCTAGATATAGCCATTACAAACTCGTAATGACTATTTGCATATATAATATCCATAGAGTCTCAAATTTATTAGAGTGTTTTAAAATAGTTTTATTTAGATAATTTAAATATGAATAAAACAGTTTTTAATGTAATACATTGTGCGTTTTCTATTGCTGTATAGAAAATAAACGTTGATTTGGTTACACATTTTATTTCTAAACATATATTATATGGACTGTGAAGCGTTAATAATAATAGATTTCTAATAAATATAATTCTATTCAACCGAATCCAAGGTCTGAGACTAGTTTTTAAAGGTTAACTCTCTGGTTGTTATTTATGACTGAGTTTCTATAATTATCGTGTTATTCTACGAAATGTTTTGAACATAAAACAATGAGAGTTTAAACTAATTATTTTGTTTGTTTAATGACTTAATTACGTATATATAGACGGTCGTAGTTCGCTGTTTAAATTGATTTACGCAACGCAACGATTTATATATTTTTTTAAGTACATTTAATAGTTCAAAATATTTTTATTTAATTTATTTATTTAGGTAGCGAATCGCTTGTATAACAAATACAAATCATAAACAAGATTACAGGTAGAGCGATTAGTAGCTATATTCTAAAAATAAAAATATGTCTAATACTTGAATGACATATACAAGGTTAAAAATGCGAATTAGTATCCTTATCTATGTACTTATTGATAAGGCGCGTGAAGTACAAATTAATTACTTAGATATACTTAATTGAAATTTTTCAAAAAAAGGTCAAGGTTATCTTAATGATCGTGAAAATTATATTTTACAGTTGTCTTTTAACTTTTAAAATTCGTTTTGAAGAATTATCTTACCTTCATATCGAAGAACTCCGAATTGTTTAGGCATTCATGGAAAATGTCATACTAATAAATACATAAAACAAATGATAATTGCATTAAAACAAATGCCACATGTTTCTGAATCATCATTGAAAATATATATATTCATTTGTTATGAACTCAGTTTAAACTTTTTGCAACCAAACCGGCTGATATCCAGTCGCGAATCAACCGCTCACGGCGTTTCACGTATTCATCAAATCCAGTGTTGCCATAACAGGTTTAAAAAGTTCTTATTGGTATGTGATAATTCGTGAAAATTTTGTGATGTGAATTGGTGAAACGGAAAGTTGTACGGAAAATAATTATTGTTGTAAGGTAAGATTATTATTATACAAAATAGAGACCTTGGTTTCTCACAAACTCAGGCTTACGGTACGAATATTCGGCATTTTGTTTAAATTTATTAACGTGAAGTAATATGACATGATATATGATGACGATAGAAAATATAGACTTAAAGTTAATTCAAAGCCTTATTAGTCAACATTACATATAGGTTTTGATAGCATGACAATGACATTCATGTAATTTATCTATGGTTATTATATAGTATATGTAAACATAGTAAAACTTAAGCACTTTTCCTGAAAAGTTAAACAGTACAGAAAATATTCACCGAGTATAAACACTATTGTCTATAGTGTATAAAAGATATTTTATTCAGCGAAAATTTTCAGAATGTTTTGTCTAATGGCATTCCGCCAAACTTTATAACTGGATTTAAAATCGCGTATACTATACGTTTAAAGCTATTTTTGCGAAACTTGTTTCACCAGTGAGATGCGAAGTTGTGATCTATTGATACAACCAGTCTTGCCTCTTCTACAAAGCTTAATCTACAGTTACCGAGGTTTCTTTAACGGCCCGTTTAGAAACCAGAGATTTTGAATAACTCGAATCAGTTCTGTTTATGAAATCGTCAAGATACAGCCTTATTGCGTCTAATTTCGAACATATATTGTTTCGGTCCTTGCCAACTCTATTCCACTAAATATACTTTAAAATGTACTTCTGTGAAATAGTTTTATGTTTAAATAGAATTTGAAACAAAGAGAGAGGAAGTATGGGCCTCAACGATTGCTAATACTGGACAAAAGTTGCAATATTAATAGTAATAAGATTAGTAGTAGCATAGTATCAAAAACTATACGTACTGTATCTGTATATTACACGAACAAATATTTACGACTTCTATTATAGTACTCGGTATAATAATATTGTAACTGAATTCCAGTTTTAATAGTAACTAGAATTGTAATGGTAAGCGGAAAAGGATAGGCTTTTATTTAAACGGACCGAACTGATTACATATTCAACAAAGTGTACTTAAATGTTTTAAAATAAACGACCTTTATAATATTGATTTATAAAACTGGGACTAAGCTGAAAATAACTGTCTATAACCTATAAGCAAAAATATATTTTACATATTTTGGTCTGCATAATAAAATTCTATGAAGCAAGAAATTAATATTAATACGTTTATAAGCAGTGCTAACCTAGTGGTTAAGTGATTCACAGGTTTTGCGTTCAAACCCTGGCTGTACACTTATGAAATTCACTTGTATAGTCAAGGAAACCAGCACGTCTTCAACAATCGACATGACGTCTACACTTCTTCATATATCATTTTCTGATCATGACCACGATAAATGAAACAGAAGCATAAATGTGAGTCGATAGTTTATAAATAGTATAGATTTGTCACTTATCTTTTCTGTACATGTATGACCGAATATTTAGTTCATTGCCAAAGTTTTCAATTTTGTAACCGCTGATACGATAACGAGAACAATACATAGCGGACACTTCCATTCAAACTATAATGTATTCATTGTATGGAATTCCGCTGTCGTAAAACATGTGATATACACACCCGTTGAATTTTAATTTGTAGTGAAAATTAGTTTCTACTATTGTAAGGGAAGCCCTTGAAAAACGCGCCATCGTGATAATGAGCTGAAACAGTTTTCAATTACAGTAGCTCTACCGTCTATGACTTTTACATATGCTTAAAACATTACAAAGCGCTTTTAGCGGTGGTATGCATAATTAAGATTAAATAAAATTTTATGAATAAATAATGAAAGGATTTGATACTTTTACAGTAATTTACGATTAATTTTCCGTCAAAATAAATGCAAAGATTGGTAAAGTGAATTTTGAAACCTTGTCAAATTACAGTGCCTAATCATAATTGTATGACTACTACAAAACGAATGTACTTGTTCGAGTACAGTGCCTTTATAGTAGGAGAGTTCTTCGGTCCTTATTAATCTATTTTATAGTAACAATGTCAATATAGGACATAAATATGTCAACGAAGTCGATGGCTTTAACTTGTACTTATTAGTATCGCGTTTACTTAAGACTGAGCTTAGTATGAAGCAAAAATCTATTTTCGCTTAATGATATGTTTGCTACAACCTACATTGAAACAGGTTCCTGTGTCAACAGATAACAAAACGACCTCACGATTAGAATTAACAACGCAAATAATATTTATTGATAGTAATATAAGTGCTAGAGTTGTTGGAACATTTTTATCGTGTATAGGCAGTTATGGGTGAAAAGTTTATCAAAAATTAATTTCAGTTGATAAAAGGTTACAGAAAACACGTGTCAATAGCGAGAATACTATGATATTTTTGATTTATAAACGTTTCAAAGGGTTTCGAATCCTTAAAATATAAATGCATAAGTTTGTTATTATGTAACCTAACTAAAAAATATTTGCGGGCATTATTTTTTTTCACAATTGACTTCATACACATTGTCTGTTAGTTTATTACTACATCATTTTGTGTAAGCTCAAGCAAGAAAAAAGACACTACCATTATTGTTCCATTGAAAATTGTAACAGCGTTTTCATTGCGTTGAATTCTCGAGAATTGTAATGGAGTCTTAATTGTTTTGTATTAAAGTATTAATGCAGAAAAAAATGAATTATTTTGCTTGAGGGTCCTAAGAAATAAGTGTTATGCGAGTACGTACTTAAACACACTTAATTACAAAAGAAAAATCTCATCAGTAGTGATTTTGTAATCAAAATATAACTATACGATAAAATTTGCTATCTGACACATAAATAAGACTAGTTGCCGTATTTAACTAAAAATTTAAACAGGAGCTGATGATTCAAATCACCTCAAGGCTACGGAACTGTGAACAATATTAACCTAATAAATAATCGTTCGGAAATGTTCAATTATAACGATGATTTAATATAAATGACGCGTGAACGTGAAGGTCGTTATTAAAGAGTTTAGGTTGCTCTTTTAAGAGCTATTAGCTATGTTTCCTAAATAGGAAGTCACGCTTTTTGAACACTCAGGGTTTTTGAATGTTTCATATCGTCGTCTTGATAGACACTAATTTATGCATTTGCTGTTAGATATTAAGTTATAGATTATTAAGACCGTTTAGAAGCAGTATTGGCCTAGACTTCAGCGTGCTACTCTCATCCCTAAGGTTGTAGGTTCGATTTCCGGCAGTGCAGTGACTTTCTGTCTCACAACACTCGCTCGTATGGCGAAGGAAAACATTGTGAGGAATGTCTCAAATCCATAAATAGATGACGTGTCAGAAGGCTGATCACCAACTTGTCTATAATAGAAACTAAAACGGAGACAATCTGAGGCCCAGACCTATATAGTGTGCCATATATATAGCGCCACTGTATTATTGTTATTTGTTTGGACAGTTTGGACAATTGTTTTAATATTATCAATCTAGAATCACAATTTACGTTCAAATGATATATACATTAATGAATGAGTCCAGGTTGCTGTAACCTCTCGAAATGACGGGACAGTAAGTATACTTAATATTAAAATCTCGATTAATAAGCAACTTGATAAATATATATATAATATATTTGTTTTATAAATATGACCAAATTGTATTATTAGAAGAACGTTAACGTACTGAGAAATATCTATTTTCCCACAGATCTCAGATGTAATTGATGCTCATTGCATCAGAATGATAACAAGAGAGTTACTTGAGCTGTACTAAATTATGTTATTACACAAATGTCACTAAGATATTGTTGAAAGTATGATCGTGCCTTATCGATGTATGGTACTTCCTGATGGATTTTTTTAGACATAGAAAACAAATCATTTAGTGTCGGGAACTAGCTAACTTTAAAAAAAACTGTATACTCCTCCCTCAAAGGCCATCAACGCACCCATTTAAATGGGCGACCATGGGCTGCGATGACGGCCCTTTTTGAGCGTTTCGTAGGCTCGTTTCCCCTCTACGCTATAAAAAAACATTAAAGGAATAGTCCACAGTTAAAGAAAATCAAATGAGGATTATTAAGTCTAATTACGTATTTTCTCTAGTCTTAATCGTAAAATAGCGTATTTATCACTTTATAATTGTTATATGATGTTTGTTTTAGTATTGACCTAGTGAATTTGAAACCTAACTAAGCAAAATAAAACAGTTAAATAAGCATTTACTTAGTGTCATTGCTTACGACATTTTCTTACAATAATTATCTTACTTGTTAAATGGAATTTTAATTTATTATTAAATTCGTTTAAACAAAGATCGCTTTTTGCGTGTTTTTAAAGAATATTATCAAAATTAATTTGAAAATAGTGGTGCACACCGGATTGAAATTACATACATCATTCATTAAATTCTTTTAAAAATAATAAAATATTTATATACAAATCTTCTGTTCGTAATTCAACTCAAAAACGGCTGGACCAATTTTTATGAAATTATTTGTGTATGTTCAAGGTTTGTCGGGTCCGCTAGTATTTTTTAAAAGAAAGGATTTATACTTAAATACACATGAATCAGAACTTATTATTAAATAATCAAAATCACAAAGTGAAATTTATAAAACAATAGATACACATTATTTATTAAATTCCCCACCTACCTAGTTCAAATTCGATAACCTATTAGTGACTAACACGATTACTATTCATCCTATTTAGACCATTGATCAATTCAAGTACTAATTACTACGAATTGATGTGGAATGTTTATTGATGATTAATCTTAGTCTAAGTCCCTTAGCTCCCAGGGGAAGCTGGTTATTTCTAAATCAGTATAATTTGTTTTTCTTTATAAGAAGCCGTCAGTGTCCGAAAAGATTTCTATTATCCAAGAGTTCTGGGTTATGAAGTGTTTTGCTATTTTGACATTTAATAGGCCCAATCTGTAGTACCCAAACATATTTGTGTCAAGACCTCATACTCGTAATACATACTTATATGAAACAAATTTCTGAAGGAATCTATAATTATCAACAACCAAGAGACATTCTTTTATTTCTAATATTTTACCTATTATGTATTTATGTTTCCCACCGATAAAACCTTCGCTGAACTTCAAGATCATAATTAGCCAAACCGGTCCAGCCATTGTCGAGTTTTAGCGAGACAAACGAACAGCAATTCATATTTATATATACATATGTTTAATTATATATACATCTAAAATATTTCGACATATATAACATGCTTACGTAATATATTTTATATTCCAAATCATAAAATCGAATGAAGTCATCCCACTTATAAAATTGATTGATTCAATTATAGATAACTCAGGTTTGAGCTGCCATTAATACATAATGTCGTCTTTAGTCACGACATAAAGTAAACATTAAAGGCGAGAGTTATATATGTATTATATTAATGATTGTATGAACATATGGTTCCGGTCATGGTTGCTTTTAATGATAAGTGAATAATAAAACTATGCTACATAAAATATTAAAATTGTTTGTTGGAAAATAAAGTACATACCAATTATGCTTGTTAGACTTCTGCGAGAACCTGAACAGATCTTCATAAATTGTAGCCAAGAACCATCTCGATTCAGCTTTCGAAAGGAAACTCGTACACGGTCTCGTGTAGAAGTTACGACGCCACAGTAAAAACAAACACTTTTTTGCGTCGAGGGTTAAAAATAGCCTTATATCTTCATATCCTTATATAAACTAATTAACTCGTTAATATACAGGTTATTGGGAATTCGACGTTGGGTGACTTTTTTTAGGGTTCTGATGTCGCATTTTTGACTTAGTTTTAAAAAAGCTAACAAAACATGATAACTCATAAATGGTTCACTTGCTTATGGAGTTAAACTTATCGCATCGAATTACCAATAACCCTGTATAAAAAACTGTTTTAAAAACCGATTGAAATAAGATAAACTATTTTATAGGTTTGCTTGTTGGACACGATTGCTGAAAAGCACTTAAAATAATGCAATAAATACGCGTTTATAGTCTAATGAAACTTTAATATATATATTAATACATAATATTATGAATTTAGTAATTAGTCTCGCCAAATTACCCTGAATCGTGAATCTTATCTCATTTCAGCAGTGTAATATAGTATTCATATTAGTTGTATTAATATACTAGTTTCAGCATTATTAAGATACCAAATACTTATTTAAAAGTAGGTTTGAAAGTTTAAAACGGTATTCTACTTAGCATATTATTGTTATTCTAATGTGTATATATATACATGTGTACATATGTTTAGTTTTCAAAGGCACGTTTGATTGATAACTCTTGAATCATTGAGTATGTTTATTATTTATAACATAGTTCATAACAGTTCTATAGTTCTCTTGAAAACCTTAATGAAGATTAGGTGGGAAAAGTAATTTAATGTAATATTTAGGCGTCCTGGGAACTGGTTACATTAGTATCTCCTTTGTACTTTGTACTGTAAAGTTACTCGGATAATTTTTGTATCTTAATGTAATTATTTACTAAACGTGTTTTTAAAACAGTATAAAACAATTATGTTATTGATTTTATAGATTTAGAATAATATCAGATGAAAATTATTTAAGAGTAAATTCTAGTTCACATACAGAGTACATACTGAGATAAGAGCAGGAAAATTAGAAATAGTAAATACCTAAGCTAATTTACCATTAATGCGTAGCTAATCTCATTTGCATTGCATTCTTGATTCAAAAGTTGATATTTGGATTTTCGTGTATGTAGACCGTTTCTTTAGATTTATGTACAATGTATTAAATTATTTTTGGTGCATTGTCTTGCTTTTTTAACTTGCCATCTTTAATATAGTAAAAATTAAAAAATAAATATTTTAGTGTCCAGTTTAGCAATTTCTCAATCTAAAAACAATTTGTGTTTTAATGTAAAGCTTATTTGTACCGATATTGTACAATGGATGACTGTTCTGAAGGAAGCCGTTTTTGTAGCAAGAGGATGTGTCTTGCCATAAGGAAACCGCAGTAAGGATATCTTTGTGGTTTTAAGGAAGGGGCAATGAATATACTTGTTGTATTATATGTATTTGTGAGTTTTAGTGTCGATATGAATGAATCCATGGAAGAAGCATAAGTTGTTAATGCGCCATCTGTGGCACATCATGGAACCTATATCAGCAAGTTGTCTTTCGAAGAAGTACGTGCTTGTTCTCATAGATGGCGCCTGCTTGGAAATGTATATTAATTAATTTCTCACATTCTATTTTTAAATTTGTTGTGATTTTGTTATGACAACTAAATGTAGAATTAAGACAATTATAGTCTGTCTTTATTTATGTACGAGTATAATTCACAAAATAATATTTTGCTTAATTTTCGAGATTCGTAAAAAAATTATTGATAAATCGTTTGCGTAAAATATTAATTAAGAATCAGGTTCATTGCCCCAACTTTTTAAGTAAATTTAAATTCCGTGTACTCTCTAGATACCACAGGCATTCTGGCCAAAACTCACCGATCACTCACCATCCAGATTCAATCTGGATATCCACAGTTACTCTCTCACACTTTAAATAAATTCGATGTATTTTTTGTATCTTCGCGTTTGTTACGTTTGTGCTATTAAATATTTTATTTGCTTATGGACCAGTGTGCCAAGCGTTGGCAAGCTTTTGTATATAAATAAATAAATAGAAAATTCCATGCGTCTTGTGATGCAATCATGCAATAAATAAGTTATAATTTTAGACATGTCAGACATTCTCAGACCCGCCTTCAAACTATTATGGTAAGTCGCCGTGCCGTAACTGATATGCATACTTATGCTTACTTGGAACTTGTGGAAGTTATGTACTTGTTACTCCTTATTTAACTTAGCTTTCGAGATGGCTATGGTAGTGCTTGAAATACTTTGTAAACGTTATGTGAAGATTTTGAACGACTTCAAAAAATAAAGACGTAAAAACAAAGACAAGACAAATAGCCAAATCTTTGTTATTACTTAATGTTTTGATTAATTAATTACTTATAACTTTTAATATAGGCTGTTTTCTTGCCCTTCATATTTTGTGGTAAATTATGTATGAATTTTGATATTTCTTCAGCCTTCATATGGGTAAAGTGTTTGTATACTAAGATTATGCTTTGGTTGTGGTTCAAAAAATATCCTTTGAATGAGTATTATACCTAATGCGAGACTTCCGTCTAGACAGGATAATCTGCCAAATTATAATAACTTACAAGTCTTTTATGCAAATAAAACACAAAAAATATTATATTACGAACGTTGTATTCTTCTTATGACAGTAATGGAAAAAAATATTATATCATACAACACAAGATACGTAAACGAGGTCTCAAAATGTTCTCTTGGAAGTAGGTTTTTCCCTCCCTCCCACTTGTAAATATGAATATAGTTTTTTATTAATTTCATTAATTGAGGGATCTATTTTATAAAACAAGGGGAAACGGGCAGAAGATTAACCTAATTTCGAGTGATACCGCTCATGGACACTCATTTTAAGAATTGTTACGCTCTTTCCTTGAAGGACCCTAAGTCGAATTGGTGAGGAAACCGGCATGCTTCCCAAAAAATCGATGACGTGTGTCGGAGAAGGCACAGAACAAATGGGTCACGAAAAAAATACAGAAACCTGATACCAAGGTGTTACTCTATTGGTTTGTTATTTGGAAAATATGACTCATGTTACTTCTATTACAAAATACATGACAATATAAAAAAAGTATCGAGAATTTTCGTGAGGAATTCTATAATAATAATATTAAAAACTTTATTTATGACAAAATTCATGTATAGCTAGTACCCACATTAAAGAGTCCTTGTGTTGTGGGTAACTAGACAACAATTATTCCGTGCTACATCTTTAAAAAAATAAAAAGTAATTTTAGTGTTACAGTTGTCTTATTAGACATTAAGTTCGAGTGAATGTGTGAGTGTGTGAATGGGTGTGTATGCGCATGTATTTGAGAGCGTAGTTGTTATGATACGTAGTAAGGCCTCTAGATTCTAAATCCAATTTGGCTAGTGTAATTTTTATGTGATTTGCAAGTTTGTATCTGGATATTTTAACTATCTCTCTTAAATCTTTTCTATAGTTTTGATTTATCCAAAATATTATTATATAATTGATGGAGCCTGTCGTTTACCACTGCCCTTGAGAATTACTGGTTAAAATCGACCGTAATAAGATCAAAACGTCACATCAACGCAGCATATGTTTATAAAGTTCAAATCTGCTTATAATACGGTGTAAGTAGTTTTAATAGCGTTGATGCTATTTTAAAAGTCGGAAACCTCATAACGTCCGCATTATTGCTTAGCCTTCGTGTTCATCTAGGTCGTGGACATGAGCGCCTGACCCCCTGTAAGAGTGATTCCTACAATATGACTTGCGTTTTAGTTTCCGGTTGAAATTTAGGTTTATTGCAACTAAAAGGGTTATTTGTGCCCCACAGGTCATATTTTCAATATTTATAGTATTTTTTTAAAAATGTGTGTTTTATTAAGACTATTTTTGTTGAGGATAAAAATATTTATTACCCAGACAATCGAAAAGATTTCAAATCACAACTCTAAACATACAATATTCTTTAAAAGGCCGGCAACGCACTCGCGAGCTCTCTGACATGGAGAGTGTCCATGGTGGATCACTTGACATCAGTTAAGCCTCCTGCCCGTTTGCCCTTATTCCATAAAAATAAATATCTAAAGTAAATTGATTATTTAAAAAAATATATATATTAATACCTATTTACAAGAAATAGAGAACGAAAAACCTAATTCCAAGAGAAAATTTTGAGGCCCCGTTTAAGTATGTTGTGTTGTTCGACATAATTACTTTTTAAATTACCGTCACAAGAAGAATACAACGTTCGTAATACAATAGTTTTGTGTTGTATTTGCAGAATAGACTTGTATAATATTATAATTTGGCAGATTATCTTGTCTAGACGGAAGTCTCGCATTAGGTATTATACTCATTCAAAGGATATTTTTTGAACCACGGCCAAAAAATGAATTGAGTATACAAATACTTTACCTATATGAAATTCAAAAATCATTTAATCACCTAGGTAACACAATGTACGCTTATCATCGTCAAAAAAAAAAGAAATTAATATCAAGTGCTTCTAACTTTACATTTAGTGCCAGTTCTCAAATCAAGGGCGTAGAACGGAAGAGAAGAACTGGCAATAAACTCTCCGCCATTTTTTTTCGGGAGGAAGAAGAATCAAAGACTAAATATTAAAATTAATATGTAATTTGCCACAAATTGTAATAAAGGGCCACAAAACAGCACATATAAATGTTACTTTCCATTATTGTTGGTCAAAACATCTTAAGACAATTAAATTCAAATCAATTCAGTATTTAAGAACAAACATTTGTCTTAACTATTTTTGTCTTTGTGTCTTCAGAAGTTGTTTAAAATCTTCACAAAATATTTACTTAAAGACAACGCTTCATATAATTTGTATTTTAATACTTTTCAGAAATTGCTTATAACTTTAATTGTAGTAATAAAATAGCGCGTGATAAACTACGAAATTATTTTTTATTTATTTATTTAAAAGGACTATAACAATAAAATCTTACATTGGTAACACACGAAAATTATTAAACAAATGCACGCCTTTAAGAGGCAAACAAATACTGAAAAATTAGAAATTGTAGCATTAACGGTAAGCAAAATATAAATGAGAACAAGGTCATTGCATTTTTTGGCAATTATTAAGTAAATGAAACTACTAGTAACTACTTAGAAATATTCACTCAAGATATAGAAAAGTTTTTGTTCACGATATAACATCATATTAAAGAAATCATTTATAACAGAAATTCTATGTATTTTTCCAACGTTTTTTATATGTTTGTCCTACATAAAGACTATAATAATTAACTATACCTAATAGAATCGAAGATAAATGAACCAAAGTCACGCTTTCCCTTGACTTTTATTCCCGTAATACATTGGTCCGTCCTTGAATCGATAGTGATAATGTGTTCCAAATAAAACTTTAGCTATCACGGAAAACGGTGTTCGAAAGTTTCATAGAACTTGTTCTATTGACTTCAAGTAACTTTGTTTTCATTGTATTATTAAAATTCGAGGTTTAAGGTTTTACTGTCGAGAATATTGAAATGTCTTTATAGAAGACTATGATAAAAATATTCTCCTGCAACTTGTCACTTACGCGTAGACACGTTCGTAACCTGAATTGGTGGAGAGGCCCTTTGCCGCACAAGTTGTCAAGTTACGCGTGTGATGTCCCGTAAACAAACAGTATATGTACTTTATATGTATAATATAAAGTAGCCTAGTCAAGCATATGTAATAAAAATATTTATATGAATCAATTAATAATAAATATGTAATATAATGTTTGTCGTTAAAACGAAGTTTTCTAATGAGAATTTTTGATATTGACTCTAACGTTCCCATTTGTTGTAAATATTTACTTTAAAGTATCCAAAACACAAAGCTATGATTAATTTCAAAACGCATATAATTTTTTTCTGTGCAAATTATCGTCCACTTACCACTTAGATTAACTTGAGTCTAAACTGGCTCTAATCAATAACAAGTTCACACACAAAGAAATACAAATGTAAACATAAATCTTGTGATAATCCGCCGTATATGATTTGGTATATATAACGCAGTGCAGTGTTGGCGTAGTGACTTCAACGTGCGACTCTCATCCCTGAGGTCGTAGGTTCGATCCCCGGCCGTGGACCATAGACTTTCTGGAAAACATCGTGAGAAAACCGGCTTGTGTTAGACCCAAAAACTCGAAGGCATCTGTCAGGCGCGTTTAACATTTCAAAACTTTATAAGATAATAACGCGAATTCATTACATTATCAAAAATTCAAATTGCATTAACTGTTATACGGCTTTTGGTCAAGTAACATAAATAAATGTACGCATGTTACAAAGTATATCGATCATCCAGATATAGCTTCGGTCGAACCACTTCAAATATAAATGGACTAATATGTATCTGCGTTACTTAAATATTTTAATAACCGTTTTGCTACTGTCCCTATCAGATATGGGTTTATTGATTTTCGTTTAACATACACATGACTTGTGTTGAGTGTGACAATAACTTATGAAATATATCTACAGTACGTCATGATCGTAGAACAATGTCGGATTTGAATAAATCCAAAATCCACTTTTTATCATATTTGGATACTACATTGACTAAATATTACAGCTACATCAAAAAAAAATCCATGTGTTTTAAATTTCGAACTAATCAGTCGGTAAAGTGACGGATTTGTATGAAGCATGTGATTTTTTTAGAAAACTGTGTACTTTAATGTTATTATTTTTATTTTGTTTCAAAACAAACCTTTTTGTTTGCGTGTACGCCAATTTTCATAATAACAGAATATGAAATATGAATTAAAATAGTTATAACAATAACTAACATGATTATATTATTTTGAAATGTAAAGTTTATTATTTGTCAGATCCCTCACTATTCTACGACTATGACGAGTAGAAAGTTTTGTTATAATATTGCTATTAAAACTTCATATATAAACGAAAAGGCGAAATTCAAAGCGCGAATATATTAAACGCCTAAATAGAGAAAGGGTGACCCATAAAACCATCCAACTCCTTCCCAAGACAGCATCGCATATAACTGTGTACATAATTTCACAGAACAACTTCCCGAAATAATAATTAGGAGAAATTAACATTATATTTAGGAAGTAGTTGCTGACGGAATATTAATCCGTGGTATGGCCTTCATTCCCAAACTGGCGTCCCGCTTTGGTGGAGTGAGCTCACGCGCCGCGCCTCATAGTACATACATCATTGTTGGCATCCTTCAGCCAACGCTAGTCCGGCACTAGTTTCCGAACGTACGTCCGAAGCACGCGCCTTCGCCGCGGAAAACTTCCCGCGCTTTATCTGTCAAAACAAAATGGGTGTTGTGAAAAGGAATAGTAAAAAAACAAAAGGCGACGCAGTGAATGATTTGAACGGGAAAGTTAAAAAGGATGAGGGGAAGAAAAAAAAGAAAAAAGTGTCGTGTTTGCAGTGCTTCAAGTCGCCCGATGATGGTAATATTATTTTGTAGGCTTTCTGTACACGCGATAGTGTCATCGGAAATGAAGTTCCATTATGTTCAGGTTCCCGTTAGCGGAACACGCTTTTTGTTCACAAGGAAATTAGTTCGGTTGTGTACTTTATAGTTCAATAATTATTATAAAACACTCAGAATTATAGTGCATTCATTGAGATTGAAATTTGATGTGCGAGAGATGATTAAAATTAAAATTATCGCCAGAAATTTTAATCATTCTATAATATATCATTAAGCATTATCTACTATATATTAACTACTTAAGCTAAAAAATATAAAATATGGACATAATAAAAAATAACTATCATAATATGATTTTAATAATATTAGATCAGTTTTATTTTCAAATAAAACTATTGTTATTGGTACATGAGATCTAATTAATAAACGATAATTAAACGGCAAAAATATTAAGCTGGTCTTAATTATACTTCTCAATCAAAAAGGGATTTACAAATTTAATTTTAATTGCTTCTTTTGTGTTTACACGTGTTTTCGTTGCTATAGAATATAGATCAATCAAACTTTGTTCTATGTTGACACTTCATTTCTGAAAGTATCGTCTCTGCACGTGCCCCGTTTTCCCTTTTGTAGCAATGCCATAAAGAGATTATTTTGATACGTGATTTTTTCGTGACTTCGGCGAAAAACTAACGAATATCGAAAATTTATTGACTTCTGCGTGTGATAATTATTTTTAAGACATATTTTTAACAGCCATTCATGCTCTTCAATCAGAATAATAATTTCCTGGGGAGGTTCATAAAACCAGGAATGTTCAACTGACCTATAACGTCACGGACATACCTATGGAGCGATTACACCTGCCTTAAAAGAATGCTTTGATAGCATTCTGGATATATTTCCTCTTCTACATTATATTGAAAATACTAGTTTTTAATTTCTTATTTCGTTTTTTCTAAGAATACACAACTAAATTTCATATATGGAATATGAGTTATTCAATATTTCAAATACGGCATGACATCGTGTGAAACTCATTATAATATAACTATGTGTATTCAAAAGAATAATAAACATTGTGTTGTTTTGTTTGAAGCCCGGTAACCCCGATAGCAGTTTCGATCCAGCCTAAAACAATGATTGTTTCACCGGGAATGGAACGCAGTACCTCCATGTCATAAGCGTTAAATACTGACGTTAAGTCTTAATTAAATATACTAAAAATATTTTCTTAATCGTAATTCCATAGAAAAAATGTCCCAGCCGTGACGAACCAAAATAGTCTTATAACATCCCATTGCATGTTTTTATATAAAAGTTTATCCCGAACATCGACCTATATCCCATGTTTATGTCCCGAATAGCGTTCGGTTTCGTAATTCCGCGGTATTATGATAAATGACGCACGCAAGTCAAGGTCAGCTATGTTTGATTTGCATCATCATTACCGCATTTGGACACTGTGACCTGACGGAGAACAAAGATTTGTGGACAAAAACACTGTGGCTTGATTCGATTCACAGCGCACTTGAATCAAAACCGCTTATCAGATGTACTGTACAAGTATAAGATCGATAGTTCGTAAGATTTATGCTTAAAATTAGGATTTTTAAAGACGATATGAGCTCAGTAAAAATGGCTCTTACATATATTATACAGCTTAGATAGGTTTTAAACAAAGAAAGCAGTACTAGTATAATGACATTTAAAAATAAATATTCTAATGTATAATGAATATAATAAAAACAATGAAATATCGCAAGAGAATTCGTCTACTAAGTCACGCCGTGTTTCCGAATTCATTATAGAGATTATGACGACCTAAAATAAACATACACATGAAATTTGACTTACTTCCGTTTATGGATTAACCTGTGGCAAATTTAGATAAATAGCACATGTTATTAATTAATTACAACGGATAATTTTGTTAGTGAAATGTGTGAAACTGAACTAATCACAAGTGTGTATAATTTTAAGTTACAATTAATATATATGTATCACGCAACCCATCTCTCTCATTTGTCAAATGTCTGCGAAAACTAATTGAATGAATAATATTAGTTTTTCGCGTTAAACTTTACACACAAATTCGTAATTGATAGTGTTGAATTGTCAAACCCTATGCTATGGCTATTGTACTAATTGCAACTATATCAATATAGGTCTTGCTTTTTCTAGGCATTCTATAGTTCGCGAAGTTTTATAAATTCCCTAGCAGTTTTGCATAGTATGCATACATATTACCAAACATAGCTTGTCCTGTAAAGATCCCTCAATATCAAGTGACTTCAAAAAACCTCAAGGTTAAGCATTTTATTCTTAACACATGTAATTTCCATTTAAATGCTGTTATTTTGTAAACAATACAATATTGTATTTTAATTATTGTGTTATAAATGTTTCTCACTTGTAGTTAAAAGTATCTCCATTTAAACGAATTATTGTTTTTCCTTTTACGCGAATATCACAAAGCCAAATAAATTAGCAATAAATTGTAGTTGCTAATTTTGTTTTTAAGTACATATTATTGTAATGAATGTCGACGCAGGACGGAGAAATTGTCACCAATTTGAGTTCGTTCGTCACATAAATTACTGAATTCTATAAAAATAAATAAAGACGAACTTGAAAGACTAAGTGTCCCGAAGTCTCGCGTATTTAATTTTGCTATTATTATTATCTTAACTCGTATTGACTAAATGTATTACTCAATGAAGATCCGTAGATAGGATGCGCAATTTAGTACCAATTTACATGCGTACTAGGTATGAGATCATGCCCCATACAATAACATCGTTGTCTTGTGTCAATAAATACGGCCTTTGGGCACCTGACCTCCCATCAAGAATCACTTGAGTCTTATAAAACATTAGATTCGCGTTATCTAAAGATCGATTGATGAAGTTAAGATTACTTGAAAAATTGGTTTAAAAAATTCCTCATTCTGTTTACATTATTCCGAATATTTATATTATGTATATGTTGTATTGTATCAGCGTCTAACGAAGCATTTTAATTAGGACAACAAGCTTTTAGGCCTGTCAAAACAATCCTTATTTCCCGGGCAACGAAATATAGATAATATTAAAACGGCTTATACACCTGCATTTAAACTCAGCTCTGTCTACCACGTGGTTTATTTTTTTTATTAACGAATTTATTCTCGATTTAATTGATGAAAAATAAACCATTGATGCATTGTAGGCACTATAACTGATATCGTAAGAGCCCAGGACTGCCAGACCTTCGTCATTTTATAAAAGCCGAAAGTTCTTCTGTGCGTGTCCCCTATACAGGTAAGAACGACCAGGGACTATAGAGTTTGGGTAGTGGTTACTTTGACAGGTAACAGGTAGTAAAGATGTATAAAATAGTACCTTAAATTCGTTAAAGTATAAAGCTCAATTTTTTTATATTTTATTTGGGATAACTTAAGCAATCTCGTCATCCATTGCCAGACACTTATGACAGTTGCTACCCCCTGCGAGACACCCCTAAACTTTAATAAATTATAATTATACTTTCGTTAGAGTATAAAAGCTAAATTTGATATATATGTTACTTGGGGACGTATGAAAAAATGTTACCTCAATAGCCTTACCAACAATTGAAATACGGCTTTTCTATGTATAGGCGTAGCTAACTTAAGTTTCCTATTTCTTTTATATTGGATGTAATAAATCTATCGGGGAAAACCCATAGGGATTTCTATTAATAGTGTTGAAAAAGGAAAAACTTCCGTTACAAAAATCGTTTCATTATAAGCTTAGAATTAGTCATTTTTGTATGTGGGCCACTTTTTGGCTATGATCTGTGTAAGATTGTTCAAGTTTACTAATTTTGTGTAGTCAGTCTACGAAGTTGATCCACAGTTATTCTATGTATGTAATGAGCTTTGCTGCTTTGTTCGAATCGTCCTTATATCTATGCAAACAGTTTTAGAGACTGCCTATTTAATTAACCCTATGACGTCGTTGGTAAGGCACCAACCTGAATATACTGGTTCCGTAATCTCTATTGTCTAGCTGTTAACAGCGAACCAAAGATTTCGGGAGCATCAGAAGGCGTGACGTATACTATCTTAGAGTGGACTACCACCTTCTATCAAGTTGAATGCAGAATAATGCCTGATAATTATTATAAAAATCTTAATATTAATTCTTCGCCTTAGATTTTGACTTGCCTCTTTGGTTTCTGACAATAGATATATATGAACCTATAAACTAGTAAGGTAAAAAATGTTCCCTTAACATTACATAGATTTATCTAGCTGGCTTTTGTATAATGTAATTATTTTATGATCGGCTTATTAATGTTAGGTAATTGAACAAGTAAACTGCATACCGTGTCACGAATGAGTGGATAGGTATTCACTAATCATATTATAATTAAATAATATCATTATCTCATTAATAAACTATTTACCTAATAAGATTTGTTGTAAGCCTGAAGAACACTTTTAACTCAAAGAATGCATCTATTCAATTGTTTTAAAAGGTTTTTTCTCAGAAATATGTTCGTTAATTCTTATTTGATTTGAATAGTATTATGAGTAAAATGCTTGGAAAATGTTGTATTCACTTCTTAAAGAAAATACACTGCTCTTGATTTAATTAAAAGGCCATTTTTTTTATATAAAACTATCGCGTCGTATCGCGTGTTTTCTGTCCTAAAATCAAACCCCAAATCTCTCTCTCTCTTCCTTAGCTCATATGTGAGCGTCGTGGTCAGCAAGGAAACATCTGAAGCGGACTATCTATTTCCACCGGTTTTTGTCCAGCGCCTCTCTTATTACGGTGTATGGTTTTGAGTATGAGTCTTTCACTTGATCGGTCTATCTGGTTGGTGAACGGTCACGTGACACTTTGCCTTCTGGGTTACACCAACCATGATCAGTATGGCCGAGTTCTCATCGCCTCTGCGCAGGGTCCGTCCAAAAATCAAAACTCATTTAAATCTGATATAAATGTGCTATTAAAAGACTTTTCCAAAGAAAATTCCTTTAATCCGTTTTACAATGGCCATTTAAATAACATCAATCGTCAATAGAATCGTTAGATTGTACTAAATGAGAACAAATGATAGCGTTAAAGCATTATATGATCTAATATCGGAAGCAATTCATAACAAATCGTATAAACTTGACAACCAAAGGCTAAATGCTTTGACCTTGCCTACCGTAATGTTAACTTTGTGTCAATAGTATTACAAGTATTGTATGCTTAATACAAATGGTAAATTGAACTAGTTAAGTTAACATAGAAACTAATTAACATAAACTCACGACATATTATGAAGGTGACTTGGAAGTGAGAAGGCGAGAAAGCTTTTCTTTTTAAATTACGCTCTTCCATAAGTCGATATGGTCTAGTACCATTTTTGTGAAGATTGCACAATATTATCCATGAATGAATTTATTTATAGTCACCATGGTCTTTGATACCCACTACGTTTTTTTTAACTTCATGATATGCCTATAAAAAGCACAGGAAATACGTTGTGGGAATTTCACGCTTGGCTAAATACATAATATGTGAATACATAAAATTAATATAACCATGCACATTTCAAGGGCAAAATGACGTATGCATGGAATAGTACGTGATTACATGCAAGCCTGTCACCTGCCACATGTGAATGTTAACATTCTATTTACAAAATAGAGAGTGATAAGAACATTGTTATTGTCTAAATCATTGTTTGTATATGTCTTACTTTGATTCCATTTCATTTTCTTTCTGAAATCTGCTTGATAGCATTTTTTAAATCAGAAGGTAGTGAACCGTGATCAAGTGTCTTTGCCTACCAAACTTAAATGATTACTGTTTGCGGGAATAGGCTCAAATACCTTTAAGCTAATACACTTGAATTATACAAAATAAAAAAGAAATCAAATACATATTTCGAAGAAGTAACAAAAATATTTGCATAATTATCTAATTGCCACAATTACAAAATTTCTAAAATCTCCGAGCTTCATATGAAATAGGTTTTTAAATTTAAGCACATTGGAAACTTTGTAAACCAGCTAATTCCAAATATAGAAGCTAATAGAACCTTAATTCAATCTTAGGCAATAAATCCGTTCGTGATATGAGCCATTGATAAGAGATATGCGTAAATTGAAGTCGAGGTGAGCTAATGGGTCTATTTGGGTTAAAGGATATATTAATTAAGACTTTTAGACAAGCGTTGTTCAACATGGAATAGGTCATACACAGTTATTGTTTTGTTTCTGAAGGCTGTATCCGGAATGATAAATTGCTAGTATACCTATTAACATGTGTAGTTGGCATTTGTTTTGCCTACTACTTGAGTAATTAATTCTATCTTCTGCCATTCCTGTGTCGAGTGAGTGTCCGTGAGCGTCGGGCCCATGGTCGCTCACACAACCAAAAGCTCAAGTACGTTCCTTCATTCTTAGCTATCGCTATCAGCAGGACTATAAAAATACTTAAAGTATTTTTAACATTTTATCACTGACGTTAAATAACAGTCTATTATTTAAGTCTGTTAGTACAAGTATTTATGACACAAAATTTAAAATAAAATTCTCGTTTTTCTATATATTCTTTTCTTTTCTAATTTGTATGACTTGAATTTGTATGACAATACTTGGCGATCAAAAAGAGTGGCGGAAAATTTCTTGCCAGTTCTTCTTACCCGCTCTACGCATTTGACTTGCGAACCTGTAGTATATGTAAATTTACAATTAATTTAACTTCTTTTGACGTTCATAAATATATTTGTTTACCTATATGAATAAGGATATTTTGAGTATGAGTTTGAGTTTATAGTTGTACATTAAATGTATGCATTTATGCAAAAGGATTAAAATGCAAAGTAAGTACTATGTGCAATGGTGATGTCAGCCATTATGTGGGTGTTTGTTCAAAGATGTAATAACCATTTAAAATTGAGGGAATTCAGGTTATCATATAACATTGAGCACAAATTTAAAAAAAAAATAACTAGCTTCATCTCTTCTGATTTTTTGTCCCTAAGAAAATGAAAATTCCATTGACAAGGCCAAATTTAAGAAAATATTTGTGTTTGATGTTTTTGTCCGTTTTAAATGGACACACTGGATATGATCTAACTAAAGACTTAACTCAAACTTCGCACCAAAATGAAAATAGTTGTGCCCTGTTCGACTTAACAAAAACCAAAAATAAAGAATTGGTACCCTTTCCAATTCTTGGCAGAATGTATGATGGATTAAGCACGCCCAAATCTTGACACTTACAATTTCGCTTACTCTGATTCCAACCTCATTTCACCGAGAACTGATAATGAATTGTAAATGTGAAACTGTACTGAATTTTTAAACGTTTTTGTAAAGTTGAAGAAGTTTCCTTAGCAATAGAAAACTAAAAACAATGTTTTAGTTCTGTTATTGTCACTCTCGTAAATATCTATTCTGTACTTTTTCAGGATTTAATAATACCAGTATTGATCTTAAATTTGTAATGATATTTAAAAAAAATAATGTTATTCGTTCTCTTTATAATTGGTTCGATATAAAATGTCAATCTTGTGATCTTGTCACCCGCATTGATACCAGATTACTATTCGCACAGACAGACGCATGCGTCAAATGTAATGGCGGGAAAAAAACCGGCGACACTTGTTCTAGTATAAAATTCCATCAAAGATCTACCGTATTATATTATTATATTATACCTACCCAAAATTCAAAAAATGTTTTATGCAGATGTGAAAAGTTAAACACATTTATTCCACTGTAGCTCAAATAATTAGTGAGATTGCGCCAAAATTATTCATTCAAACCGAAATAACAATGACTAAACCAACGTAAATATAACAATGCTTACAATAAAGTGTAGATATTATTCTTAAAAGAATTTATTTAAACTGTTTCTGGCAACTCAACCGGCTTGCAAATGAATAGGATTTAGAACTGACTTCATTTAAGAAAAAACAAGTTATTACTTATATTTACGCATTACCTTTCGTTATCGTCATTCACTATCTGATTTAAAAAATAAATATTGAAGTATTTTTTTTTGACAATTCACACCAATTGACCGAGTCCCATGCTAAGCTGGTGAAGCTTTTGTTATTTTATTTGTTATAGTAGCAAATCTAACGAATGCTAATAAATACTTTTAGCAATTTTATTTTAAATCATTCCTTTATCCCTTCTCGGGTTGCAAATATGCTTCAGGTGTACTGTTTTCTTATTGTGTGTATAGGGTAAATTCCGAAAATAAAAATAACCTTGTTACCTAAATCCGTAACATAATATTAACTAAAGTATTCATTCGTCCCTATACACAATTTATCTCACTCTGATGGAAAGAGTATTTTTGTTGAATGTTCTTAGTACTATCATGCCGCTTCACATTTTGCACAGCCTGAAGGTAAAATTAAGAGCCTAGGTACTTAGTGCTAAGTCTCGACTCTTACCCTAAATGTAAGATGATGATGTTATGTATGTATGTTTATTTCCTGAGAAGAAACTAAGATTAACCTATAAACTGACTTATTACATTGTACGTATTTAAATGTAGAATAGCCAATGTTATCGCTAAAAGCCCATAACTATAACAAATTATCACAAGGTTTTTCAAATCAATTGCAGAGAGAAATCTATTTTCGACGCTGATTCATATCTTGTAATGCGTAGTAAATACATTGAATGTATGTAAAATTGCTTGATTAAATGTATGCACTGCACATAAATAACATTTTTATTATTTCGTATGCAGCGAACTATGTGTAAGCGTGCCTGCTTGGAATTTGTCTAATGAAAAAAGCTAAAATAAGATTACTTAGGGACCTGTCTTGCGATTCTGTAACTCACTTTTCGAACTCACACAGCGGTTTTCACAGCGGCGGTCAGGCTCAAATCAGTCGTAAAGCAGTCATTTTACGATTTGCCATTCTGATAAGGAGGGAGTTTGTAGTTTATTGTTTATCATTTATTTTACCGCTGTGTGAGTTCGAAAAGTGAGTTATAGAATCGCAAGGCTGGTGTTACCGTTCTCTAACCAAAGCTTATCTAAAGATCTGAAACTCAAGGAGTAACAAAATTAATTTATATCAGTAAAGATTCATGTTAGCAATTTTTATTGCCAAGTGAAATTGCGATTTTCCATTTATTCTCCAAAGTCTATTGAGATCTCATTTCCTTAGCGAAGACTAAAATTTTCGTCATATTGAACTCCCAAGGCTCCCACTTGATTTTGAGATGATTGGGAAGCGTGCTTATTTCCGATAGGAAAATGACAGTTTCATGATGACGTGTAATGACCTTGTTAATTTTTCCTTGACATTCATTTTTAAAGACGACCTTGCTGATACGAGTGGGTGACTGCACCTTCATGAATGTTTTTGCCAATTTTGTTTGTTTTTGTAGTTGAAAGCTTTAAATACATAAGGCACTTCTGTATACGACGATAATTATAATTCAGTTAATTAAATAACTAAATAATAATAGTGGGTAATAATAATAGGGGGGGGGGGTCAATAATCTCCAAAAATTGCTTTACGTAATACTTGAACGCTCCCTAAGATAGTTCAAAGCGAAGCTGAAAAAATTAAATATACCTACTAAATAAGTATAATACGTACGTTAAACATGCTCAATTTACTAATACTAATAATAAGTCAGCGTATATATACTCAAAATCGTCTTTAAACAATAGGTGTCTGCTATTGGAGAAAAACCTCTGTATTAGATTTCTCTTCACACTGTATACAAGAATGAAAGACTATGTACAACACATTCATATAATGCAAATTACAAATCCCAACTTAAATTAACATCGCCATTTCAGTTGTTTTCCCTGTTTCACTTTGTTAAACAAACTTCTCAAACACGTCACAAAGAAGTCTTTGATAAACCACTGCCTTTATAAACATCCTATTTCGTAATGAGGACATAATTATGTCGCTTGTGCATTGTAAGTAGATTTGCAGATGCAAACATTGATACTTAATTAGGTAAATCTAAATTATCGAATATTGCTATATAATTTGTTAGTATGACCAGTCAAATAATCTAATAAATTCTCGTGTTACTATGTTCGTTCGGAGTCTTATGAAATTTTTTATGCATATTCAGTAAGTCTGAGAATCGGACAACAACAATTTTTCGTCTCCCTTAATGTTTATTTATTTATTTTATTTATTAACACTTCGTTGCATTAAACAATAAATCAAACACAATACAAAAAAAAATTATAAGGGATGCAACGGCCAACGGGCGGCCTTATCGCTAATAAGCGATCTCTTCCAGGCAATGTTAAGGGTGGTCCCACCCCTATATTTTTATTTTTTAGACAAATTTTTTTGTTTTTATTTTTTATGATACAGCATACAAAAATACATACAACCCTTCATTTTCACCCCTCTACGATCAACCCTTATTTTTTATTTGTATATTAAAAACTATTTACTTAAACTCTGAGATTTATATGTATAGAAAAATACACTGAACAACCAAAAAAATTTTCATTCCGGAAAACCGAACAGTCTCTGGGATAGCATAGCAACATGTTCCATGTTGGTATGTACTAAAAAGGTAGGCTAAGTAAAATTACATTAAGGAGAAATGAAGTTAGCGGGGGCAGCTAGTATTCTTATATAATATTATTTGGTATGGTTCTGCTTTTGAGAGTTGGAATGGGAGGGGAGAGAAGAAGGTTCGCTCGTCCATACTTTGTTGACGCCCTATAATAATCAATCACGATAATCCCGGTAGAATGCAAAAGTAACATCAAAGACCTCTTTCATGCGGTCGTCTTTGTACTACCCGAGATGGTTTTTATGGGTTATCTGAGTAAGTAAGTTAGTCTCTTTAACGTAAAAACTACTGAATGGATTGTATTGAAACTTTACAATAATGTAGCTTATACATAATAATAACACATAGGCTACAATTTATAAACATATTGTGTGAATTGTCCGAAATAACGAGTAAGTAGGAAAAATCTGCCATCGAGCTATTCTGGCGTGCGCTGCCAAAACCGCTAGAGTTACAATGTATGATGGAAAAGTTTATCTTTAATAGTCAATATCTTAGAAATTTGTCTAAACGCTAATATAAGATACTCGAAATACTAAATTTTATAAGCGAAAGTTTGGAAACATTAATAGGTTAAGGTTTTCGGTATAAGGGATAATTTTGAATATGCGACTAAAGAAATAATGATGAAACGAAATCCACTAACTGCCCATCTACAATTGATAAAAAAGTGTCAAAGGGTAAATTTTTTAGTCAATTAACGCCTACACGATGACCTCATTGTTATGTAAGTCAATCTTATACGTAATAATTGTTCGTTAGTCACACGTGGCCTGCATCGTGGAGCACGCTACATTAATTAGACATTGATAATGATTAATGATTACATCATTAAATTAATTCTAACGCAAGTGTAATTGCGTATATATTCTTTGTCATAGCCAAGCAAGTGAAAACTTTTTGCGGTAATAGCTTTTTAAGGATAACGTAATGTATTTCTATAATAAGGTGTGAATTGAATAATATTTTAATCAAAATATTTTAGTTCCATTGAACTTAACTGTTTCGAAGGACAATGCAAATTAGTTGCATTAATTTCAAGTATGCACGAAAGAGTAAAACATAGCTTGTCTCTTTTCTATATTGTCTTCTGTGTACGTTTGTATGCAAGTAACGATATATAAACTGTTATTCACTTCCCATGATTGATTGATGGATTGATTTAAAAAGTATTGAAATATTTTGTCACGTTTGCACATTTTTGAAATGATATTTCAGTGATAAGAACAAAAAATATCTGTAAAGTACATTTTATTAAGAAGTTATATTTTATTTCGTCTTTATAATAACTAGAAGGCCCTAAAAGCAGGTCTAAACCGAAATCATAGGATATGTACATGATTAAAATTTATGTTCCGTTGTTACAGGTGGTATGGAAGGAAAATATAGAGTAGCTGCGCCCGAGTTGATGCAAGATACATTCATGAGCGATTCAGAAGACGAAGGAGGTGCGTCTCATGATTTATACTAATATTAATATATATAAATTACGTGTCACGTTGTTTGTCCGCTATGGACTCCTAAACTACTGAACCGATTTCAATCAAATTTGCACATCGTGTGCAGTTAGATCTAACTTAAAATATAGGATAGCTTACATCTCAATTTATATCCGCCATATTATTTTATTGCAAATATTTGTTTATTATTTGATACAATTCTAACAGATGGCGCTGTGTAGAGAGTACCAACGTTTCACATAAGCTACAATTTAATGGCATAACCACCAAAAAAGCATGGTGGTCCCCATGACTGGTGTTCTCCTGCCGTTCCCTTGAATAGGTTACTACTATGTAATATAACTAAAACCTTAGCCACAGCAACGCTTGGCTGGTCTGCTAGTATTATATTAGAAGATTTTTCCACTAATTAATATAACAAAAGCTCCCACATTTCTTTTATACAATTTCTATAAACGTAATCTTTTAAATGACCTTCATCTGATAGTAAAAATTAGTTTTCTATATTTAAAAAATATAGAAAACTAATTTGTTTGTTTGTTTGTAAAGTTTGCTGGTTTCCATCTTTGAAATTAATATATAATTATGTTAATAGGTGAAGTGGAGTGTCCAATACAACAGCAGCAACAATACCGCTACATGAATAGCGAAGCGGGAACCTTGAACCGGGCGAAGCCGCTCGAAGATAGTGTCACAGATGGACACCTCTGGCCAAGCAACAATGACAGCAGGGTTGCTACCATTGAACGACAGCCCCTTGATATCGGGTAAGCTTACATTCTACCTTCTTTGATCCGTTGGTCCTCAATCCATAACACGTAATAAAAGGCGAATGATAACCAAATTTTGTCGTATCTCACTATGTTACTTGACTTTGACAGCGCTTAAGACAAGATTTCGGCAATATTAAGAAGAGTCAAGACTGAAGATACATTTTGGAATACGTGCACAAGCATTTGTGTAATCCAAACTTTCTGGGTTACCGATTTTAAAGCACATATAAAACAGCAGCATTTAAAATATTGATATAATATGTACATTTACTTGATGTTCTTGTGTGATAAAAGTATATATCAAGCTATTAGATAAAGTATGTTCTTGCAGACTGATTAGTTTCTCCCAAGTTTTCCGGTTCTATCGTAATTATTGTATAATAAAAACCTAATTCAATATTATAAGTAAGTATACATATTATTCCAGAAAAATTCAATGAAGAGTTTATTTAATTTCATTTATTTATTAAAGTACATTATACATCCTAAGGCATAAGTTAAAATCTCTCCATTCAAAAATATATGACAATTGTCATAAAATTTACAAAAAATAATAGAAATAGAACACTTCCAGAATAGAGAAGAAGAAAATGTGTGTACAAATTTTAGTTTTTAGTTTTTACTTAGTAATTATTAATAATTACTAATGGTGATATAGACTATTACACAAGACAATATTATATTTGGCAATTTCAGTTTCTTGGTGTCATTCGTGGTTGATGCTCGGGGCGGCGCCATGAAAGCGAAGCGACGTGGTGGTGTCAGAATTATCGTCCCACCAGCGGCCTGTGCAGCACCCACCAGAGTAACATGCAGGTAAATAGCCACAGAATTGCATACAGATCTTAGTGTAGCTTCCAAGAAAAACATACTAAGGGTCTGATTCACAATGTTGAATGTACGGATAAGTTCTACATAAGTTCCAAATTAGCTATTCATTACTTATTGGTAGGATAAACACTATTGTTGCGTTTCACGACTGTCAGATAGCGCTATTCGTTACATAAAGTCCATCATAAGTTATGAGTCCGATGAATGTCAAATAGCACAATTTATCTTCCAAATAATTTATGTGTAGCATAGCTATTTGGTACTTTATCCATACATTGTGAAAAAGGTATCATATTTACATTAATAGTTAAATAGATGCCTTATACTTAGATTACGTAACACGTGTCCTAGGCTGATGTATTCGGATAAAATTGTAGGAAAAAAGATAAGCATTTACATTATTTTAAGCTAATTGACTATTTAGTATGAAATTCCATACACACATTACACGTTAAGTTATTTCGAAGAAAGTCCATTATCAAATTTGCATACTAAAACGAAAAAACAATATTTTCTAAATATAGCGTTGCCATTTCCGTTTAAGGTTATTTAATATGAGATTTATAATGAAATGCGCTACGACGTAGACAGCGGGTTAATAGGGAAATGTATCCTACGCGAAATTATCTTATCTGTACACATGAAGGTCGCTAGCTATACAATAGGGCTGTCAACCTCTTTATAAATATAAAAAATGAATAAAACCGCTGCCAGGCCTTAGTGGCTACCGCATATAATGTAAAACTTTTTTGTTTAGTTGATTATTTACTTTCCTTAAAAAAGACAAAACAGGCGCATTCACGTCCCATTAAATTTCGGGACATCGAAAAGCTTCGATCATCAGTCGAAAGCCAATCGTTTAAAAAAAAGGTTGCGTTCTTAAAGAACGCGTTGACAGCTATTAAAGTATATAGAAAAAGTCTACACCTCATAGTAATATCGACTGGTAGTATGAATAACACCGGGGGCTATTTTAAAAACAGATTATCCACATCCCTAGAATCATGTAATATGACTCGTATTGTTTGCCCGGCTAAGGTTTGTTCGTTACGTCGCTGACTTGACCTTGCTGTTATTACGTGAATCAACAAGATGTAATTGATTTTCTTAATGAACAGCAAATTTATCAAAAAGATCCTTTCAAAAATCATCTCTTATTTCTCATTATAACTCTAATGAAGAATAAAATAGTTCTAGAGCAAACAATTATACAGAAAATGCTAAAGGATCGCCTTGATGACAGTAATATGTATTTGGTGCGTTTCCCAAGAAAGCACAACTTACCTTCATAAAAGTGCCGTTCTTACCCATTGTTCGTATCGGACTTAAAATATTTTTTTAAAGTTATTAGGCGATAAATAGAATATTATTTCAATTAATTCAATTATTAAAACAGTCCAATCAGAGGCTTTAAAAGTATCAAGATAAGACTTAAATGTTGTCAACATACTAAAATTTCACTATCACTTAGTACTTTCTTACACTGACTCATTGACTCATATCATGCCATAAATAAGATTAACAGCTCGTGCCAAAAATTTATTAATGTAAACAATATGATAACGTGACCTTCATTCAATACAAGGGCTTTGTGATGTTGTCTGTGTACGGAGTTAAATCTTAGGGATATTTATTGGTAAAAATATAAATAGAAATTGACGTTGCTATCGACGATAGTTACATAAAAAGTTGCATTATATACTGTCCAATACTTAAAACTCCAATCTTCGTTCTATCATAGGTTTATATCGTCTAAATCAAATATTTTAAATGGATATATACATAACACGGGATTTCGAGTCGTTTAAAGCCGTTGTTGGAACGGAAGTTTTATGTATGGTACTCTCGTAATACTTAAAACTCCAAATATTTTATTAACTACAGTAAGGGAAATGCGCCATGTACTCTATCAATATACCTTCAGACTTATATATGATATATTATATATATAGCACCTTGATTTATGCATTGAGGTAATATTTTTGTCTAGTGGTACTAGGTCCAAAAATATTTCGCGGGAAAAATGACCCGTTATTGTAATAGTAAGCAATGTAACTTTAATACAAATTTGACTATTGTAAAATTTTAATATGACAGACGAGAATAAATTAAAAAAAATTGAAAATGGAGTATCTACCACTAATATTCAAATAATTGTTGATGCTCGTTAATGTTGATGAAATTGATATTCGTACTTACGTATGCAATGTATACGTGAGTGACTTTCTGTCCTAAAATAAGAAAGAACAGATGACTCAAGACCATAAATCTTTTAAATCTATGTGAGACTCAAATCAGCAGGTGACCTCATCTTTGGGTCATTCATATTTTCATCCATGAGCTGATTCTTTGTTGCATTATTATGTCTGCTTGTGTCACCTCAATTGTGAAAATATAATTCTTTGTTCTGTAATAGGATTGGGCGATTAATGAAATTAAAGTATATTGCACTTATGTTAGTCGCATAGAGTTTGTTAATTATTTTATGAAAACGAATTAAGTTTTATATATAGACTTAATCGAAATATCTACATTATGTATTATCTTGTTATACATAGCGTATTCGAGAAGCCTTACAGATTATAAAAGGTTTTCCATACATATTTTATAGGCAAATCAATAAAAACCTTTATTCCTCCGGCTATACATACACCTACTCGTATATTATACGTCTGCGAGATTTAATTGTCCACACAATTCTAAAATTACCTTTATTTTCATAATACGATGAAGTTTATAAATACACTCAATGAGTGGTGGCATATCGATCTAGCGAATGGTACCTTAAAAATCCTCCATTTTTTATTCTGGAAGCCTCCCTGGCATCCATTGACGAGTAAACTAATTTTGAATAGCCTAACGACTTCTAATGAAATAATTACGGGATATTTGCAACAAGACAGATAGGTCTAAGATGGTGGGATTTTTCCAATGCTATCGAACAGGCGATAATTAAAGGCTTGAAGGAGCCTTCGCTACTGTGAGAGGAAGAATGAATACGACAATGCAACATCTGATTTATTGTATATAAATAACACTTAACTACTTTCATATATTCACACTTTCACAATATTCTTCTGAGTCGGTCGGCACACCGTCTGCTATAAAAAATTGGTTTATCTGCGTCATCCGTGTTGAGCACTGTTCAAATGAAATCTGAACAGGCTTAGATGTATAGTTATATCGATATATGTTATTACCTATGTTACATTGGAATAAAAATACATCATTAATTTTACAGAGCAGCGACACGGCGAGCACCAGCGGCGGCTCCCCCACCACTTATGGAAGGCGAAGCTTTAGCCTCCAGACTTCTAGAACTGCAGCCACAAGGAGCCAAATTTTTAGCGTAAGTTACTAATCGTATAATTTATCCATCTATTTATACTTTTTGGTAAAATTCTTGGTATATGTACGAGTATAACACTTTATACCTAATATATTTGCTTTAAAATTAAAAAATAAAATATTAGTTCGTGGTCCGGTCAAATTAGGTCAAAAACAAGAGCGACAAGTTACAAGTTTACTCACTTTCAGCTTGATGGTAATTCTGGTAGCTTGCAATGTATAGATTGACCGGACTATCGGTAAGGTTTGTTAATAATGAATATGAATGTAATAAATGAATAAAAAATATACCTCTCCTGTGCCTAAAATAAATACTCGTCAGGACAAAAAGTGCTCAATGACTTTACACATCTTTTAATAATTTAGTACGTAAAGCTAAGGTTCATCTCCCTCGCTTCCGAGGGATAATCTTCATTATCTCAATTATTTTAAATACGTCATTTATTTCAGGCCCGTTATCCTCGAAGTCCCAATATTCACGGCATCCTGTCCCGAACGAGAAATTGTAATCCTTCGCTCAGACACGGGAGAGACATGGCAGGACCACTACTTGCATAACAACGACAATGCTATGGTGCAGGTAAGGATTAGTGGGGTTAAGAGCTTAAGTAATTGTATAGAAAAATATTAGTACTAACGAAGATAAATGATTCAAGTAATTTGGAATGCTTCTGAATATTATATCTTTTACGTTAATTTATAGAGACTGTCCCAACAATATATCTCTCAGACAGAATTTGCTGGGTTGGATATATTATCGATAGGGTTTTATATATTATCGATATCGTGGGAGTTGCTACCCAAAATGAAAACGTCATCGCTGGAAGGTTCTTTGGCGCTAATTGAATTTTACTTACATTTGTCCTTTTTTCTAAAACCTGCAGCTCACTTAGTAAACATGCAATATATTTCTACATACCATGCATTTCCCTACAATTGTTTTACTGGAAATAAATATATAATTACATAAAACATCTTTATTTTTTTGTTCCAGGAGGCATTGACAAGGGAGAGACAAGAGCACGGCAACAGTGGAGAGACATTAGGAGAGAACGGAGAGAGAGTGACACGTATCATCACTTGTGACTTCCCTCACTACTTGGCTGTGGTCTCCAGGGTCAGACAAGAGGTCCATATCATTGGGCCTGAGGGAGGCACTGTCTCCTCTGCGCATATACCCCAGGTGACTTCTTGTTCTATTTACATCAACGTGCCTGCCATATGTTAACATGCTGCAATTCCAAACCAACTATACTAAAACTTTTAATTCGATTCCAGATTTGAAAATTTCAGTGTTGCAAGGTTATAACAAGTACTAAATAGTGACGTTGCGAAATTATTCGATACGGAAATGGAATATTTCCGGATCGATTCCTCTGTTTTATAGTAGTACTAGCAAACTCAGCGAACTCCGTTTCGCCACCAGATAGATGGCTTCGGTTTATGTAACATTTCGTTTGGTGATCCCGCTTTTCTGTTGAATTTTTTCCTGAATTTTTCTTTGCTATAAACCTCACGGAGCCCGAGACCTTTCCAACGAATGCAAAACCGTGGAAATCGGTTCGTGCGTTCTGGAGTTATAGCGTCAGGAAGGAAAACCCGACTTATTTTTATATAGTAGATATCTAAACAAGTACTACTTTAATAGAAACTAAATATATCAGGAAATTAAATTTCTGAACGGATAATTTAGTCATGGCGATTAATTTTATTAAGGATTTGAGAGTTTTCTTTAATAATTGTGTATGAAATGAATAAAACTATGTGATCATGAAGGAACATGAAAAATATTAACTTTTTATAAAATAAAGCAGCGGTTACCAATTAATAAATAACTATGTATTTATTTAAATAAAAATCAATAATTTAGTCTTTAATTGGCACACTAATATTAAGATCAGATAAACATAAATCGCGATTGTTTATCAATTTTTGTGTTCATCACTACACTATTATATGTGCTATCATTATTTTTACAATATGACAGTAGCTAATGTCAAATGTGGAATCGTAGAATAAGTCATGGTATAGCGTTGCCGATGTGTATACGCCTCAAATGCTATTTCTGTTTTTTTTTATTGTTTCAGTAGAATTAATTTTAATTCAATAACATTATGTGTACGTACAAAATATTTATGTAAAGATAATGTCAATCGAAGTAAACTTGTTAAATCTTGTTACTTCAGAATATAAAAAACGCCAAACTTTCTAGTAACGAGTAGGTATTTTAACTATACCTGCACTATACTATTTTACATAATATTGTAATTGTAATAGCATCTTACACAATAAAGGTTTATTTTATAATATGTACACAAAATTTAAAAGATTTGTTGGTTATGGTAACCTAGGTCCAAGCGCTATTCCCCCCACAAGCGCTCACAAAGCGTATACGCGTCGGTCTCCAAGCGCACGGAGCGAACAGTGGAGTGACCCGCAGAGTCCTACCCCGTCACGCGGCTGTTTCTCCAGTACTGACAGTGGAGCCCCGAAGAAGGAAATTCCATAGGAGTATTACACTCACTGTGCCTCTGCCACACCCGGCTGATCAGAAGGTGAGTTAAATCCTTTATATTATTTATTCAACACTTAAGTAATTAAAACAGCATCGGGCGGCCTTATCGCTTTTAGCGATGTCTTACAAGAAGGAAGGAAAGAAGCTAAATTGAAAGGCAACATAGACGAAACTAAATAACTCTTTTGTTTTTCTCCTTCGAATGAAATTTACGCCGAACGGAAATATACGGATCAATACTTATGTTAAAACTATGTAATTTGAGTGGTTTAGTGAGTACTTTTATTTAAAAAGACCGTCTAACAGTTACCGTGAAATACGTAACAAAATATTGTAAAGACTGACTCGTGGCGCTATAATTTGTCCAACCGTTTCTTTTATGCTTTAAAGTGACCAACCAGCCTTCGGTTTGCCTTTCACTTCTATCTAGTGTAAAACTAATGTACTGACTTAGGATATTTTCTTATACCGTAAATACTAACTATGCACGTAAAAAAATGATAGATCATAGCTTATTACTCTATACATAGTAAAGGTTACACTAAATAAATTCAAAGCCCTCGTTAAACGTAAATTAATCAATAAAGCTTTTTATAAATTTGACGATTATTTAAATGATCCTAATCCTTGGGATTGATTTGCTCCAGTTCAAACAATTTGTATGACTCAATACTTGGCGAGTAAAAAGAGTGGCGGAAAGTTTCTTGCCAGTTCTTCTTACTCGCTCTACTCCCTTCACTTGCGAACTGGTAGTAAATGTAAATTTACAATTAGTTAACTTCTTTTTGACGTTCATAAGTGTACTTGGTTACCTATATGAATAAAGATGTTTTGAGTTTGAGTTTACTCCATTTCCAGTAATAAATTTATCCATTTTCCAGCCAGGTGAAAAACCATCTACAGCAAATCTTCGACTCCTATGCTCCATAATGGGTGGGCAGGCAAGAGCCGTGTGGGAAGACGTTACTGGTTCTACTCCGCTTACCATCACAGATGACTGCGCTTCCTTTACTACAACTGTATCTGCCAGGTAAATTTACTATTAGTTTAAATGAAATTGTGTATGTATATATAAATATTTTGTAGGAAACTTTATGCAACGTTATGCAATGGCTACAGCTGTTCAGTGAAAATACCATTTAGGTTAGCGTTATGTTTGAATTAGTATTATAAGTAAGGGATGCGACTGGCGCATTTTAGTATAGTTTTATATAATGGGGATAATAACCTGCATATATCTATTACTAGCTGGCCTGGCGAACATCGTACCGCCTAACAGTCGATTCTTTTTTTTCTAATACTTATTCTGCTATTCGGGACACCGGTCTAGCTAGTAAGATAAAAAACAAGAAAGTTGGTAAGACAACAAATACATTATGTCAAAAAATAAAAATTTACTTTCCCGGAACCCCTCTAAACACTTGAACTTTATGATATGGTATTAAAGTTCAAATTACGAATATTATGTATGGGACTATAGAAAAGTATTGTTTTTAGACTTTTTCACTCCATTTTTTTAATTTCTCTCCGTAAGAACCATCCTCGTACTTCAAAGAATATTATAAAAAAAGAATTGGCCAAATTGGTCCAAGCATTGTTGAGTTATGCGCTTACCAACACATTTTGCGATTCATTTTATATTATAGATATGTTTTGTAAATGTATAACGAACAGTTGACAGAACTAATAAAGAATTATTTCTTTACAAAATTATATTATTGCATATCTTGTTTATTTATGCTGAAAGGTGCAAATCCTTCACAGATTCTGGCTCATGAACTGTCAAAATGTCAGCGACGCTACAAAGATGGCTACAGAACTTTACAGGTACAATTTTATATTTTGCTTAGCATTCTTAACTCCTTTATTCGATTAGATTCCCTTATTCATTTTATCTAGTATCTATTCGACTAACTAAAAAACTGGTCAAAGTGTGTTAAAATCGAGTTTACGTAATAAAGATTTTTTTGTATATTAGGCTTAAGGACCTGTCCTATCGCTAAACTCCAAAAAAGTACATTGTTTCTTTCCATTGTTCGTCATCATTTCTTGAAGTAGGGCGAATGGAAAAATATATGGTGGAGTTAAGTAGTTTATGTATCCATTTTGAAAGATCGATACACGATTTAAATAACTTCGCTCGATAGAAAAAAAATCCAAACATAGCCAATTTTTAACACTTTGAATTCATTTTAAGACGAACATGTATATAGAACATAATTTTGAAATTTACAGGAAATATTTAATCGCAAGCCAAGTAATCCATTTCAGAAAAAAAAATGATAAAATTACATTAATTTAATGTTTTACATAACTAATTGTTATTACGGGCCGACGCGACGCGCCTCTCTGCGCACCGCAGTCCACCCCGAGACACTGACACAGCAATTCGTGCTGGGATAGGGCCTTAAAGCGATGAACAATTTTACAGACAAATGCTGGTGGTGCCATTTGAAGTACGCATCGTGGTCTTGGGCAAACGTTTGGATGCGCTTGAGGGACGCTTGCTGGTTCTATACATCACCGATAGATACGCCTATGAAACTCTTTTGCAACAGGTAATTAAGAAATTTCTATTTATAAGCATTATATATGGACTACTACTGTAATATTATTGTAATCATACACATTATTCTGTCCATTTTTATTAAAATTTAGGTCCTGTGCTAGTCTTTGAATATATTTTCAATTCACTGGCATTAAATTTTGAATCAACTTGCGAGGTATAAAAAAATAGGGAAACTGAAAGCCCATCGTATCTTTTTATTTGTTTCCTTTACCTCCAAGTAATTTGATTTTAACTTTTATTTTATTATTAGGTTAATTTATCGTTGACATTCTAACCTTAACTTTGTAATCGCTTACAAGAAGATTTAATTAAGATAAAATATAGATTGTGTGATTATATTGGCATACGTAAGATTCAATATAGCTTAATAAGAGCGAACCAATTCTTAAAAGCCGGCAACGCACTTGCAAACCTTCTAGCAGTGTAAGTGCCAATATCACTTAGGATGAGATGAGCCTCCTGCCCATTTTATGTTTTGACAGTTGACAGCTGACATTCGACTCAAATGAATATCCAGTTTATAGTACACCTCACTTTCTATGTATGAGTGAGTATACTATTGCCACAATGGTAACTGACATAAAAGTTAAATGATTTTAAAAATTTCAGGAGCATTACACAGAGATAGCCCACTCGACGTCCGTCCGATTCTTGGATGGTAAAGAAGTATTTCTGGAATTTTCTGGCAACCTCATTCCAGTTACGAAATCCGGCAGCCAACCATTATTTACCTTTGAGGTAACAATATATCATTATAATAGTTCTAGGTATGCTTTAGCTAGTCTACCATTATAATATGGTTACTCTACAGTAGGCTTACCCTGTAAATTAAGAGCGGATTTGACTATAATTCTGATTAGTTTAGTTTAGATTCAATTTTCATACTACGTATTCCAAGTTCGCGAAGTTGAAGTTTTACGTTAGACTACATATTTACTTTTATTTACTGCTACATTAGGCTAGATAGTGTCAATTTAGTAATTAGCGTATTAGACTCATACTCCTATTTGATATTAGATAAAATAAATCAGTACAACCTCTTTTAGGTCTAGGCCTCAGATTTTTGAATCTGTTTCATGGTCATTTTTCAATCTAATTGGCAAGTAGGTGATCAGCCTGCTGTGCCTGATACACGCGGTCGACTTTTTGGGTCATGAGGGTTTCTTCATGTTTATCTTCAACGTTCGCACGAATGTTAAATGCGCACATACTAAGAAAGTCCATCGGTGCACTGCCGGGGATCGAAACTACGACCTCAGGGATGGGAGTCGCACGCTGAAGCCGCAAGGCCAACACTGCTCTTATTTAGTTACACATTTCCAAAATACTATTGCTTCATCTATACATTACAGGCATTCAAGGACAATCGTGTAGAATTCACCGTACGCGTAAAGCATCACGAAGAAAGCCCCTCTGGCAGAATTTACTTCATGAACGAGCCTAAAGTAAGTATTATAATTGTCTATTAATCAGATTTCGAAAGATTAAAACTTGTTCGTTACAAAGCTGCGATATATTTATAACAAAAAGCTCGATCTGACGGAATGATGAGGTTATGTTCTTTGGAGCAGTCACGGCTTTCAAACTACTGTTACAAGAAAAACACGACTTAGTTATAGAAACTTGATTAATATTGCTTCAAACTTAGCTTATTTCATACTTACTCAGGTGGCAAAAGGAGAACAGTCGCAGACACCAGCGTGCGTACTTGACGTGGAACTACCCGAACGTATTGCGCCGCGCGCCGCTAAGAGTCAGATGGACTATTTGAACCTTGATCAATCAGGTAATTTACTTTTGTTTTACATCGAAAAAGTGAATTCTGTTTTTTTTTTATATAATATGTAAAGGAAGTTGGAAAGACTAACTTGTCACATTTTTGATTTCAGGTTTTGATGCATTAAAAGATGAATTGAGCTTCCACTGGAATGACCACAACCACAGCATTGGACCGCCATCTCTTCCTACTCATCATGAAACTTCTCCAAAACTCAACGGACACGTGAGTCTCCATATACATACATACATTATTATATATGCAAGGGTAATGCCAGTATTCAACACTCTAGTACCCCATTATATTTTCTAGATTGTCAAACCATGCTTGCTCTGTAGTAATAGAAAATATCGACTAGAATGCCCCCTCTAAGTCATTGACCATACAACATGGGTAATGTTCACGAGCTTGCAATCATTCCTCATCAAATGCATTAAAAACCTTCATTTTCTAGGACAAAACCATTGCAAATGGTAATGTGAAATTGCCTTCCCAGGATACTGATGATGTGAAGCCTAAACCACAAGGTAAATTTATATTTTTGAAGAAATTTTTTCGATTCTACAATCAAATACTTATCACCATTTAAATGTTTCAGTCAACGGTGATTCAATACATGTTGACTCCAACAAGGTTAAAGCAACATTTGATTCTGACGAAGATAAGACACCTATGAACACGCTGGAGAAAGGCAAAAAGAAACAAGATGGTGGTTTCTTCGGTGGCCTGGCTGGCAAAGTGAAGAACGTGTTTGGAGGTAGTGAAGAAAAAGAAGATAGTAAAGAATCTTCGCCTAAGCCGCAGCCTAAGCCTCGCGAGTCTAAAGACAAATCGCCGCCTAAACCCGCACCAAGAATTATAAACGAGGACTTGTTAGAAAAAGTTGATGATATGTTCAAAGATCTTAAAGTAAAACCACATGTAAAGATAGATGACGATGCGAACAATCGAGTGTACTTGACAAAATTAATTGTTGATGAAGAACAACCAAGCCTCAAGGAAAAAACTGAAGATATGTACCATCAGTATGAGCATATGCAACCTGTGGAGACGCCATTGCACTGTCAAAAATCTGATCCATTCCAATTCTACACTGGTTGCTGCGAGGGTACGTACAAGCATGGCGAAAAACATCGCCATGATGAAACCTCAAATTTAGCAGACAGGATAGAACAAGTTAACTTTACCGTTCACGAAACTATTCAAGAAATAGCAGATCGGGCTGATAATGAATCTAAAGATGTTTTAGATAAACTTGACACAGAAAAAGATAACTTAAGGAATGATGCTTCACAAATTAGTGAAAATGCAAAGAAAAATATTCAAAACTATAAAAATGATCTTGTAATTGTTGAAGAAACTTTAAAGAACAATGTTCAGAATGGAGTTAACCAATTAGAAAATTCCCTTTCAGGAAAAGTTGATTATATTTCAGAAGAATCTCTAAAAACAAAATCTGATTTCGATAACTTAAACACTGAAGTAAGAACTAAAGCAGAGGCTGAGGTTGAAAATATTCAGACAGCAGCACAAGATATTGTTAATAACATTCTAAATCAAGCAAGCCCTGCAAAATCTGATCACAAAACTTTTGTAATGGATTTCTTAGCTGCCGAACAACTAGAAGCATCTAAACACCTAGAAGAAATCAATCAGAAAAAGCACTATAATGAAATTTCTCTCAAAGATAAAGCACATGAAAGCGTAAATAAAATAAAAGAAACGGCACATGATGTTAAGAATGACATAAGCCAAAAAACTGAAGACCTGAAAAATAATATTAAAGACAAAGCCGGAAGTGCTAAAGATGCGACTAAAGAAAACATAACCGACTTAAAAGAAAACATGGATAAAAAGACAAATAGCTTTAAAAAAGGAACTAAAAACAAGATTGAAGATATTAAAAATGCTACCAACGAGAAATTAAGTGACTTAGGGGATGCAATTGATTCGGCTAAAGATAAGACGGAAAAAGGCGCCGAAAACGTGAAAAATAAGGCTAAGGAAGCTAAAGAAAACGCCAAAGCCGAAGGTAAGAAAAAATCAAAAGAGGGAAAGAATTTCTTTACTGGTCTCGTCCATAACATCTTTGGTGAAAAAGATAAAGTTGAAGAAGATGTGAAAGCAAAGGTTTCCGAAGGTAAAAAATCTGCTACTAAGTTATCGAAACAAGCTTCTCAGATGAAAGAAGACGCTGAGGAGACAGTGGCCAAGAAACAAGAACAGTGTACAGATTTTCTTAACAATGAAACTCAAATTATTAATAGTCGTCAAGAAGAGATAATAAACAATGGTAATGACTTGATTGAAAAGATAGAAAATAAAACTGAAGAACTCAAGGATATAGTTCAAGATACAAAAAGTGCCGGAGCTGTAACTGTACAGCAGGTTGTAAACGATGCCACAAATTCTAAAGATAAAATTGTTCAAGATGCGAAAAATCAGATGACACCTTTGTTAGATAATGTTGAAGAAAAGAAGAACGAAGTCAGTCAAGAATTAGAAAACGTTAAGAATAACGCAATACACTGTGTACAAGAAACTGCAAACAATGCTATTAAGGAAATTGAAAGCAAAAAAGAACAAGTTACCAAAAATGCTCATAACCAAGCTGAGGAATTAATTAAAAATGTTCAAGGCCAAGCTGAAGAAAAAGCTGTAAAAATTAAGGAAACACAAGAAAAAGTAGTCCACTTTGTAGAGGATAAAACTAGTGATATGTTGGATGTAATTCAACTGAAAAAAGAGGATCTCACGCTAAGCGAAAATAATCTAATAGAAAATATTCAAAGTACAAAAAATAATTTATTACAGAATACAGAAGAAGCAACAGATCATGCAATGAAAGATTTGCATAACAAAACTAGTCAAATTGTTCAAAATATAAACGAGGAAAGAGAAAAGGCTATAAATAACGCACAATCAAAAAGTGATGAGATAGTTAAGAGCGTAAAAATTAAAGAAGATGAATTCACAACGGCTATCCAAGATAAAACACATGCAGCCACGGAAGCCCTTACTAATACTAAGGCAGTGGTAGAACAGGTAGTTCAAAAAAAGAAGGGTGATTTACGAGACACCGAGGCCTTTGTACAAAACGCGGCAACCGAGCATATGGACAGGATACGTAAAGAGGCGGAAAATACTACAGAGGATATTAAACGAACAGCTGAAGAAACGTTAAATGCGGCTACAAACAAAAAATCGGAAATTGAAGCTAATTTTATCAATGAAGTTACTGAAATAAAAGATTCTGGCAAAAGCCACATAGATGAAGCTAAGCAAACAGCACATTCTAAGGCAGATGAAGTGAAAGAATCAGCGGAACAAGCGTTCGATTACGTTAAAGACTCGTCCTTGGGCGCTTTCGATATGATCGAAGCCGCAGCAAAGGACAAAGTAACCGACGCCACAGACACATGGGAAGATATTCAGAGCAGCACGCGGGATACGTATGCAGATATAAAGGACGATTTCCATGGATTAGAGAGTTCCGCACAAGACACGTTACACAGTTTGCAAAGCTCAGCTGGAAACACGTTCGACAGTTTGGATGATTCCACTCGGGAAGTCATTGGCGACGTACAAATATCCGCTCGTAAAGCGGAAGAGACTTCTAAAGAGCTATTCGGGTCTGCTAAAGATTCTTTTGAAGGTTTTACTGTCACGGCGGGTAATAAATTAGAGGATGCTAAAGGCGCGGCGAATGATAGAATAGATGAGGCTGGGCAAAGGCTAGACAAGGCTGAGAATGTAGTTGTGGAAGAGGTCAAAGCTGCTGGGGCTAATGTAGCAGAGAGTGTGACGTCGGAAGCGGATAAATTCGCGAGTAATCTTAATGACTTGGGCAACTCCGTCTTTGGAATGTCTGGTAAAGGTATGTACCTGTAAAATATGAAAAGTTTTAAATGTTTTTACAACTGTTAAAACTGTTTAAATTTTTCTACAGGTTTCATGAAAGATTCAAGTAAAAAATTACTTGCTTCGGAAAAATCACAGTCTTCGCCACACAAAAAGACCTCAGGGTAAGTTTATTTTTATGTGAAATAAGTTGTATGAAAACCATTAAATGTATTATATAGCATAAATTATTGAAGGCACAACTAATTCACATGATTTCATATATATACGTGGAAATCTATTATTGCATTATTTTATTAAAATACAATTCCCGAAACATTTTAGATCTATTATTTGTTATAAATAATATAACATTAACTTTTTTACGTTTAATTAAAATACGGTGTGCATACGTATAGTCCTTTTCATGAAAGTCCCCCAGACGCGGCGCTGCAATCGCATGACGGAATGTTGCCATTTATGAGTAAAAAATTTACCTATTTTATTTACAATTAGCAGATGTAATTTATCAAATAATATTATTTTCTGCATACTTCGATGAAACAATATTTCTGTTATGTAGAAAGTATATTTTTATTTACTTATATTAGCTGTAGGTAGAACACCTACTTACAGGGAAAAGATGAGAAAATAGAAAAGCCATACAATTTTTTATTCAGAGTTTTATTGCATAATTGTTGGGTTAAAAATTTTTTTCGAAGTACACGCCGCTGTTATACCTTCGTTTGTAATTCTTGTTACAGTTCTCTCTGACACACCTGCAATTAAATTATGAACAATTAAAAATAATAGTAACTTTAAGTTTATAATGCTTATGTAGTATATGTACAATGTAATATATGTTTTAATTTCAGTTACCTAATTTCATCACGTTATGTATTTATTAGATTTTGTCGCAAAAACGAATTTATATCATAAAAGTCCCATCAATACAGCAAAAATTTATTAAATGGCAACTCTAAAAAGTACCTGTTATGGCGGCAACTCTCTTCCGAACATTGTTTAGTGGTATTAAAACACCTTGATTCTTATGTTCCGCTTCACAGAACTCTTTCACCTTTAATATCATTTCTCCAGCCGAACTTTTAACAACTTTTGGCATTGTAATTAATCTTTAAAATGCACTAAGCTCGTTAAAAATTCAAAAAACTCTACCACAACAAACGAACTTGATGACATCGACGAATGACAACATTGCCGACCTGTCAAATTTAGTTCCAAAAATCACCGCGGGACTTCTTTCATGAAAAGCACTATACTTGTAATATTTGATAGTTCATTCTTGTAAAATAAAATGAACTTTATTTCAAGCGCTTGAAGTATATTAAACTTTAAAAAGTTCCTTTAACTGCGTGACGCGTCATTTTATACGCAATATTGTTTCCGGTCGTCGTTTGGCGACAATAATACAAATTCTTTGAACCAGTTCACTGAACTGTAACAGATGTTATTTCGAGAATTGTATTGTAATCTTTGATACACATTGCCTGCTAACACATGCACCGCCTTGCAGAATACCGAAGCTCAAGAAAAAGAAGAAATAAGCTACGATCGACCGAGGGCCACCGAACGAATGTATGATTATAACTTAGTTGTAATATTTATTGTTGTTATTTTATACGATACGCTTGTTTTAACTTACGAGTGTAATAAGTTGTTAAAACAAATGTATCGTGATTTTATGTCAATTTTGTGGCACTTGAGAATGTGTTAGACATTTAAAAATTCTATTAGATTTCATTAAATTATCTCTTTAAATTAATAAAAATCGAGTTTGGAATATTACTATAAATATACTTGAGTCACAAAATAGACATAGTGCACTGACGACTCTTAGAGTTGTATTTATTTAAAATATTTTATCGTTTTCTATTATTAAGGAGATTCTTATTAAGCCATTTCGAATGTACAAACAAGTACAACCAATGTCAAGATCGAAGATTTCAAAGAAATCATATTTTCACGTTTAATACTTTAAAATTTTATTAATTTATACAAACCTTTAAAATCATGTATTTTATCTTGCCTGCATTGTTTAATCAATTGACGAATTTTATTCAATTTATAATTAATTTATATTGACAAATATTATTTACTTTGCAATATTTTTAATAGAGATTTTATGTTGCGTAATTTATTTTACTTTATCTGTGTTCTTTTTAAAAAAAGTCTACGTTGCTTGTACAGTATTTAATCAGGAATTGTGTATTTTCACTTTGACACTTTAACTTAGTGGAAAGTGATGTGTATGGATGTAGCTATAGCTTTTGTCTAGATCTGCTAGGTTATTTATTTTTTATACCGTATTTTGACCTTCTCTTGATAGATGTATGTATATTAAATGTCACAAAATGTGCTAAAATATTTCAGAATAAATATTAAGAAATCTTTTTATGTTGTTTTTCTAGCCTAGATTCTTAATTTGCGATGCAATAATGCTTTTAATAAGTGTATATTGATGTTTTTATTTTAATAGCATAGACCCACTGCAATTACTATGCCTAAGGTATGATTACAGGTAAAAATTCTCCAATTTCACAAACACAGATACACTCACAAACACATTGTGTCACGTCACCATATTATTTACTAACGTCACATACTTGGCTATTCTTTAATAATTTTTCCATTGAATTATGAATCAAAGATAAACTATATGCCTTTTCAATGGCCAATAGAGTGACGTTTGTAAATCCGTCATGTGTCACAAATGTCAATCTCACTTTCGCGATGTCAAGGATGCCACATTTTCACTGCATTGCACTCGCTTCGGTAAGTTGGTTTGCGCATTTTCCCTAAGTATTGCTAATTGTTTAATAAAATCGTTTCTTTAACAGATTTTTGGTATGTATTATAAAACAGTTCGCAAGTAAAGTACTATTTTGCATAATTATGCATTATTGAATTAGAAAACTTTTTGCAATTGCATATTTTTATTATAAATTTCTGAATAGTAAAAAAACTAATAAAAATTCTATCAAGATTATTTCTTAATTTGATTAAAAATTTTCAGGTTTTTCTCAAAACTGCGTCGCAACCACTGAGCAACGGTGATCGTAATCAGTTGATAAAATCCACCTAGCTATTAATAATTAATTAAATCTTCCAATATTAATACGAGTAAGGGGCTTTATAATCGAAATGTTTAATGTAATTCAGTGCTATGCCCCATAAAATTATGATAGTAATAAAAATATTAAATTTTTGTAAATACATTTAATTTTATATTTTGATTTTGCTACTATGGTTATAATCTAGATTTAGTTATACTTAGAGAACGAAAATATATTGCAGCTGTATTAAATTATTATTTAAATAAATTAAGGATTTTCATTTGTTATGTATTACATAGAAATAACTAGACGTTTCTAGAGTGTGACTGTCGATATAAAGCTATGTTGTTCGAAGGAACTTTTAAAATGTAGTACTGTCTATTATACTTTACAATATCTTATCATTTATCACATACAAAAATCACAAAGCTATTTTATTCTAGCACAAGCGTAGTATACGTTAATATGCTTTGTTTATAAGTTGAATAATACGTATTGGTGTGGTACAAAGTGGTGATTGTCAAAGATAATCTTAAATATTCATAGAGCGTTAAATAATAAAATCGTAGTACATACGATACGTAATTTGTATAATTGGCAAAATTCAATTATTTCATAGACAACTTACCTAAGTGTATTAGAAGAACTAAAGAAAGCAAGGAGTTGTCAACTGAATTCGTGTATTACAAATTGTATGGACAAAAATGTAATATTCGTGCTAGTAGGGTTACAGATCTTGTAAACAAACTAAACAAATATATTAATACAACATAACGATAGAACGACCCACTCATATATTCCCTCTTTGGTAGTTTATAGTGGTATGTAGGAATGAAGACAAAAAAATGAGAATTTGATTCTGTTTTCCGGGGTACTAAACTATTTTATACCAATTATGAGTACAGACAAAATAACTATGTACTTCGTTTCCCCTCAATGAGAATTTAAAAAAAATATTGTAAAAATTTTCACGTTTACTAAAAAGTTTTTCTATGTTCGAATGTTTATAAATTAAATTTGACTTATTATAAATCATCACAGGTTTAAAACCTATAATTTTTTTATGGTGCACGTTTCCTATTTATATCTAACGATTAACAGTCCGTTAATTGTGTCATAAACGTGAAAATACAATTGGACACTCGTTAGAATAAAATAGGAACCGGCTTATTGAGGTGAAATTATTGTGTCTTATAGTGTAATTTGTGTGTTTAGAATTTTATGTAAATTAAAGTACCTAACAAAGAATTGATTAATAATTATTCTGAATGTACTGTGATGCCAAAAATTTGAGAAAATATCTTTTGTTATTATTAATAGAGTTTATTGTCACCCTATTTAATGCTTTTAGTAATAAATGATTATGATTATATTTAATTTCTATTTTATTTATCCTTATATCTTTATCTACTATCTATATCCTTATCTATCCTAATACAAATATCTACTAAACAAAATAGTAGGAACATCATTATAACGGAGTTCCCTTAGTTCTTTAATTTATGTACCTAATACTACTTGGACGACGACGCCATCACCGTCCAATTCATAAAATGCAACAGACACAAGTGGTTGGCACCGAATGGCGGACGACAGAACCCCAAGGTCCTTACTGCACTCACAAACTGGTGGCAAGAGAATATCCTGTACACCGACTGCGTTGGTGGGAACTCCATCCCTCCAACGCAGTCGGTCTACCAATTAAATCAAGGACCTCGAAACTATAGGGCTTCGAAGTTGGATGGCGAAATATACTTGAGGAGGCTAAGGGCCACAAGAGGTTGATGATAAGGACTTTACAACTGGAGATCTACTATAATAGTTATGTGTTGTCATAATATAAAATGATGGTTTCGTTGTAAAAGTTAGTTTTGTTTATTTTACTTTGATCGTTAAATTTGTGCATTATTTTGATAGTCTGGTATATCGCGCTACACACAACTACTTGATAGATTTTCTACACTGATCCATAAACCTAATCAAATCAAATTCAAAAAAATTTAAATGGTAGACAAATTAAACTTTTACCCTTACCTATCTGTGGCTCAACCATAGCTGTGACTAGCTGTTGCATAAAATTTTCTTTGAAAAATCTCACAGGAACAGCTAGGGCTATTTTGTGAGCAGAGTTGGCCTTGTGGCTTGAGCATGCGCTTCTAAAACTGAGGCCATGCCTTGGAATCATAGCTGACCACAATTGGACTTTTATTTCGATTTCGTGCGCACTCTCTCTGCGCGATTAGCACTCTCGCTCTTACGGTCAAGTGAGATACCTGAAACACAAAAACCTATGTCCTAGGTCTAGTACAGAAGGCTGATCACCTACGTTCATATTAAGAAAAAAATTCTCACGAAACAGATACAGAAATCTTAGACTAGAGGTTGTAGAATCACTGGTTTTTAATCTCACAGCGCGTCGCCTCTAGAGGAAAGTGAATGCTAAAATTTTTCATCCAAACTTCTTGTTATACATAAAAATCTATAACAATTCGTGGTAGTGTCATAGACAGCGTCCTTACATAATTATTCGATTCAGACGTCACGCTCATCTTCTTCAACTTCTATACTCAATTCTTTTCAATCCGAAAACCCTTTCTTATCTCAAAAATCACTTCAAATTCTTAGGTCCTTCTAACTATATGTTACGCTCTTCTAATAGATGTTTATTGGAAATTCCATCCCACACTTCATCCTTCTTAGGCAATTCATTTACGATCTCCGCCATTAAGTTGTGGAATACGCTGCCTGACTCCGTACGATTGGCTACCTCTCTGTCATCTTTTAAAACTCTTCTGTATAATCATTTCTTAACCTTATCCTATCCTCATCAATCGTGACTTGTATAATTCTAATGTTTCCTTTTACATCACTATTCGCTGTTCATGTATTTGTAAGATTAGCTTTTAAGTTTTTAGTTTGTTATTAATATTTTTTTTTGTATTACTTTAGATTAAGGATTCTGCACTTCTCGCTCGCATGTTTCTTTTTTATTTTTTTTAAGTTTTTCTCTTAACTAGGGTTGCCTGGAAGAGATCGCTTATTAGCGATAAGGCCGCCCGTTGCATCCCTTATAATTTTTTATGTATTGTGTTTCTTTCATTTGCAACGAAGGTTAAATAAATAAATAAATAATTCTGACAAGAATTTTGCTATATCCTGGCTCCTCCAATCCTTGAATGCGTCTTAAAATAGTGTTTTAAAAGTATTAGTACTTGGCCTCGTTAGGTCAGAAAGCTCTTATTGATAAACATAAAATCAATCGAGATATGTAATAAAAGGAAGTGTGTTTGCAACCTTTTAAATTGCATTTCCGTGTTCGATCAATGTGTTACCGATGATTTATTTCATTCACTGTTTCCAACAATTTGCGATAACATATGTACTATATCACTTTACTTCACTTGTTACTCAAATATTTTACTGACTCACAATAAAGTTGGCAGTTTTGAGAAAGAGCTTTACCTTTAAGGCGAAAGATACCACCTTCATATGATAAACATTCCATCTCGTTTGCCTGTCATAATTTAAGGTACTAAAGCTATTTTTTATTTTTATTTATTTCACACTTCGTTGCAAAATAAAAAGAATGAAACACAATACAAAAAAATTATAAGAGATGCAACGGGCGGCCTTATATATAATAAGCGATCTCTTCCAGGCAACCCTAGTTAAAGAGAAAAACTAAAAAGAAAAAAAAAAGAAACACGAGAAGTGCAGAACCAAATGTTATATAAAAAAATATATATATAGTACCTTAATCTAAAGTAATACAAAAAAAATATTAATAATAGACTCAAAACTTAAAAGCTAATCTTACAAATACATGAACAGCGAATAGTGATGTAAAAGGAAACATAAGATTTATACAAGTCACGATTGATCAGGATAGGATAAGGTTAAGAAATGATTATACAGAAGAGTTTTAAAAGATGACAGAGAGGTAGCCAATCGTACGGAGTCGGGCAGCGTATTCCACAAGTTTTGTTGAAAATCGAAATTAGAAACACCAAGGGTTTTCACTTCGACGTGCTTGTTCAAGCATAGCTCCTCCGCCCATGGATCGATCTGGATGATTCGAATTGACATTTAGTCAAATATTTATTATTTTCCGGATATTAACTGAATGTCCCATGAAATATCTAAAAATCGCGCCCCCGCGTTCATATTAATTTACATTTTGATGATTTGTCAGAGAAAAACGTTATCGGCATTTAGAGAAATTTGGCGCGAAACAGCTTTTCATTATAAAAAACTAAATATTTAGGTTATGGGCACAAATATATACCTACCTTAAATAATAGTATTGAAGATTGCATTATTATCTGCATCAAAATATTTCGAGCACATTTCCGCATGCCACTTGATTAAAAAAACAGCTGCTCTATCGAGTCATGAGCGATGTAACACAAAGATTGACGGCATTCAACAGACATAGTTACTGTACGTTACTTCAAAGACATCTTACTAGAAGTTCTATGTAAAAATAAAGTTCTACGGTAATGTTGGTCTCATTTACTTCAGTTTAAGATGCATGTTAAACGCAAAGGAAATTCAAAATATGTATTAATAACGTATTTTAAACCAATACAACTTGAATTTTAGAAGTTCCAATTGATTCATTTATTACATATAACATATTCAATTAACTTCAAATTCTTACTATACTTATTCAACGAATGATTATCGTAATACAGCGAGGAAATGCTGCCAGCGTTAAAGGTCTTTTAATTATTTTTTAATTAGTTTTAATAGTACTATGTAGATTAATGTGTAAGATAAGGAAGGGATCTTAGACATTAATTCACAATATATATTACAATTAAACAAAATCATAGAAAATTAATTAAGTAGTTATAGCGCATGTAAACAATAACCTTTTTTTTACTACCCGACGCCCTTAAATTAATAATTTCTCCGAATATATGATTCACTTTTCAATTAAGTCATGAAATATGATGACTATTGACTAATTGAAAAATTTTATGAACAAAAAATAGTCAGTGCCAACTTTGCCATCCCTACTGCAATCCAATCAACAAAGGTTAATTTTAGCCAGTCGAAATTGCGATCTGTAAGATACTGGCGGCCTGGAGGGATTTCCAGATGTTTTGTTAATAAGTGAAAAGTTTGTGGTTAAGAAAGCTGTGGTCGAACTTGTATTATAAGTAATCGTTCTCGTATTCCTGTGTTGTTTTAAGTGAAACTTGTGTCGGATTAAATGCAACGTTGCTCTTATTGTGAGTATTAGATTTTTGATTTATTTCGTTTTCTACAGATATATGGAGGCGCTTTGGATATTTACTTTTTATGGTAGAGTAGACTAAAGCAGTTACATACTAGAAAAAAAAAACTATTGTCTTTGTTTCTCTTTTATATGTTTTGTGTGACAATTGTACCATATATTATATTTATTTCAAGTGAATTTATATTGTAAAATTACATCGATTTCGTGAATTTTCCCTTCAGGTATGTTAAATAAAATTAGTAATAAAATCAACCTGCCTTTGAAAAAGTTCTCATAATAAAATTTTATGACTTAATTCAATTTTATTATTTTAACGACATAGTAATAGCGCATAGTTTATATGAACTTATAAAAACATTGTAAAAAATAGTGACGTAGTTGATACAAATGTAAGATATTTCGCAGACTGTGGATAGTTAAAATGTCAAAAGGTGTAAACATGAACTAGTTGATGAGAAAAGACAGACTTGCGCATAATACATGAAGGTTCCTAACCCACTATACAATTTATAATAGCTACAATTATTATCACTGAATTAAGGTATCATAAAAAAATTGCCGATAAGACGGAAATATAAAAACTACTATACTCCTCCTGTGACACGTTCTAGAGGCTTTTTAGATATTTTTTTACTAAAATAATTTTGATAATCGTTATATAATTATCATAATATAATAATTTCTTGAGAGATAGATAAGCGTTACGTTGAGAACCAAGAACAATTTTAAATTAAACGCTACTTATTTATAAAGCTTTAATAAATATAATAATCATCATGAAAATAGTTTGTACCATAAAATATACTAGATTAAAATCAGTTTGTATCATGGTAATAATAATAAATAATCCTCTAAATTTGATGTAGTGGTACTGTAAATCAAATTTGTAACGATTATGAATCACGAGATTGCAGTTCAAATTATTGATGATGCTGACTCATTCATTGTTTCGTTTTCTTAAACCCGAAGCAACCTAATTTTAAATGATACATCGGTTAATATTTCTTAGTGAAAGTGAAGTTAAACCCAAGCAAATATCTTCAAAGGGAGGCATTACCTACGCTACAGAGCATATTATGATAGAAAATAATACTATACATAAAATGAAGTAAATTTATTGAACGATCAGCTATTTTGTTTGTCTATTGTTTTCTGTGAAATGTAGGAATATGTATAGTGTATACATTTTGACACGGTACTACTACAAGCTGGTTTTTGTACAGATGACCCAAGTTGCTTCAGCGCTACTCTCACTCGTGAGGTCGTAATTCGAGCCCGGCTGTGCGCCAATGGACTTTCTGTCTATGTGCGCATTTATCACTTGCTCCTACTGTGAAGAAAAGCGCTGTAAAGAAAGCGGCATGCCCTAGACTCAACAAATCGACAGCGTGTTCACTAGGCTTATCACCTACCTATCTATTAGATAAAAACAAATGAACACAAAAGTGATACAAAAATCTGAGACCTATAAAAGTTGTCAAAAGGGGTAACATCACCGACACCTCTAAAATCGGACCTTCCGGTGTCACACTAGGCGTTATAAAAGTCAAAATCATTTAGGTAACACAGTGTACACTTAAGAAAGTCAATAAAGAAATACATATTAAATGCTAAATGCTTCAAATTTTACATCTACTCCCAGGCCGTAGAACGGACTAGCAGAACTGGCAATAAACTCACCGCCACTCTTTTTAATCGCCAAGTTTTTGTTTTACACAATGTTTGTAAGGAGCTGCAACCAAAACACCATGTTCCACATGACATCTAAAGTAATTAATAGTTAATTAAGGGTGTATGTATTACTCATATAGGTTTCATACCTACACTTTTGTACTGTATTTAGTCCGCGTTTTATAAGACCTAAATCACCCTTATACCGATTATCGTTCTTCGGACGGATCTAAGATAAAAACTTTATTTAGTACAATTTCATAATTAGGGCGAATCAGCAATATAGTATAGATTTTTACTCGTAACTTGAATGCTAATTGTTCTATTAGCACCATTACACATGAAGAGAATAGTATTATTGTTTCCTTAACGTTGCTTCATTAATTATTTTAAATGCAGAAACAGTTATTATACCTACTTTGTACTATGCGGTAGGGAATTGTAAGTAATTGTGATCTGTAGATCTTAAAGAGTTAAAGAAAGTTTTGCACCGTTCATTTACATTCAAAGTGACAAGAGGTGAAAACAAATCTTTTAATAGGTGTTATGAATAACACTATGGCCAATGGCCAAACCATAGATTTCAATTTAAATTTAAAAAAAATGTTTTATTATTAAGTAAAAAAAAGTTTTCTCAATTTTAATTTAATACTTAATATGAGTTCTTAATTATTTTCTGACAAACAATTCAACTTGCACTATTGTAGAGTAGTGACGTCAGAATATTAAACTGATTTTATTGTCATTTCATTGCGCACGCGTCTGTTAGTGCGGGTTCAATGCCATTACATACAATATAATATATGACTTATATGTATTGTATCTAAAAACTCTAACTGTCGGTGATAAAATACAAAATTTATTTCGAAAGATAAGACTTTTGAAGCATATTTCATTACGAGCTAATTGATTTTCCCAACGAAATGTTCCTATTGCTACTTACGTCAATAATTTGCTTTGTAAATATTTTTTTGCTTAAATTAATAAATATATTAACGTTTTTAAGTGAGTTGTCATTGCAAGTAACGGTAATAATTTATAAAAACATACATTTACAAACAAACAATATTTATTCCATAATAAATCATTTAGTATTCAGTTCTATTTTTCTTTACAAAATTTTCCCTTCCATTTGATGAATATTCATAATACTATAAATTTTTTATACTCCCGAATGTTTTGCTATAAAATTAATCTAAATTTTCCTTCATGTAAGATCAAAGTCGGTAATCAAGGTCGGAATATAAAATGCCTACATAATCTAAATAAGCATTTAGTTATAAATATAGCTTTTTTATGAAGGCATTCTATTTTTTACAGATATATATATTACAGAAACCAATGATATTAATAACATGCCAATATATAATTCCAATCTTGGTTTCCATCTTATATTTAAACTTAAATTTATGTTGTTGAATATATAGGAGAATACTTAACTTAAAAAAAAGGCTTTCGTTTTCCTTATTTACATAGGGTTATACGACACTACTCGCGCCCAGGTTATAATTTACGCCAGATAATATATGGGGTATATATGTGCATGGCTATGGCTCTTTGTTAGTATATATGTCGTTAGCAAGATGATGTTTAAGCGACTATACGAAAGCTACTTGCTAAAGTAATTAATTATTATTTAAGCCATATTATACGGATAAATAAATGCGTTATTTTTTAAATATTCTGGACTGCGACATATACAGATACCGGCAAACATCTTGAACAAATGTTCTTGCCCGCGCCGAAGCGATTTTTAGGTATCGACGTGTCGATCGCGTGATTGATGTCCCAGATGCGCAATCTTTCCCCCACTCCCTTGTTTAATGCTCAAGAAGTTTCCCGGTATCTGTACTCAAGCTTCATTTTTCAAAAAAAATGTGAATAACGTTAACTGGCTCGTGGCTAAAAAACACACAAATTCTATAAAAAAAAAAACAACATAAAAAGTTAAAATGATACACAATGCTCTCTGAAATTGAGACACGAATTGGCAAATTTACAAATCGCGTTTAAATCCAGAAATAAAGAATTTATGTCATAATTATCACTGACAACGTACCATTTTACGCATAATTCCACGCCGCAGACATAAGCCGTGGGCTTTGACAGCTGAGTGCTATGAATGTCAGCGCGCACGAAAAATGTTGAGAAAATTTTCCTATTCGTGCGCACGAGAATTGTAACGGTAATATGACGAATTATATATTGCTTAAAGTTTTTAATGTTTTCTAAGGTACTTCTTGTATTTTATCGTAACCATTATAATTGAAATTTGAAAAAAAATATATTTTACCCTTTTCAGCCTCAATGAAACTTTTTTTTTATGTAATAGAAGGCTCACCTGTTGTTAAGTGATACCGCCCATGAACACTCACATTGTCAGAAGGCTCGCAAGTGCGTTGCCGGCCTTTCAAGAATTAGTACGTTCTTTTCTTGACGGTTATTAAGGTATTCCGTTACATAACATAGTTATATACGTTATAAGTATCTAGTTTATAATATTATCATGTTCACAAAGATACAATTAAATGCATTGTAGTGCTAGTATTATACTTTTTATATTTGACAAAACTGGCTGAAAATTGCTTATATATTATTGAGTAATACTGCTCTAAAGCAGTATTTCATAACCTTTTTTGTGCCATATGATATGGCCCATATCCAACCTTAGCCATTATGTAATACCTACATATACCACAATACATAATAATTTTTAATATAAAAAAATTGAATTGTTCACTTCAGAAACTTAAATGATAGGTTTGAGGAAATTGTTAACGAGACACAGTAAGTAAATTTTCAAAACGTATTATGAAAAACTGAAATTCAAATTCAAAATAATTTCAATAAAAATTTCGAATTCCCTAACAACAAATTTGCGGCCCCGGCGTGGGGGCCCATATTGGGGAACACTGGCTTAAAGTAAAATATTTAAACTCTCCGATGACTAATTTTGAAGTGTTAAACTATACGCATTCACTTTGATTCTACTATAAATATTTACATAAAAATAAAAGCATTATTTATCGCCAAAGCTACATATAAAAACCATTTAAAATCCATTTAAACGTCACTCATATCAGCGACGCACTTCCGTTAATAATATTATGTAAGCTAATGAGAAGTACAATTTTTACATCTACACATTGAATTTTTAGAGCTATCAATGTCAAGACGTTGGACGTATGGACATTTTGACATGACGTTCTATCGCCAAGTGTTCTTCGTTGTTGTTAATATGTATTCCATAATTGTCCGTTTCCAATATGTGATATGTAGCATTAGAAATTTAATTGAAAGGAAGCTTTTTGCAAAAACATTTTTTTTTAATTTCTTTATTTTACAAAATAATATAATATAATCACAATATGTTACACTAGAAAACCGAAACAATGGGCTTTGGATGGAAATTGATAACACCGAGAAGAGTTGGTAACGTTTATAATAAAAATATAACATATTATTGGTCAAATGGTATTCTCTAATCCATCATTTCTCAACCATTTTTATATCGCTATCCACGACAAAGCCAAAAAGTAAAACAGTCTTGCGGCGCCGTCACTGTAGAATCGAACTCGAAACTCAAACTCAAAATAACTTTATCCATACAGGTAAACAAGTACACTTATGAACGTCAGAAAAGAAGTTAAATTAATTCTAAATTTACATTTACTACCAGTTCGCAAGTCAAGGGCGTGGAGCGGGCAAGAAGAACTGGCAAGAAACTTTCCGCCACTAATAATCGCAAAGTTTTGAGTCATATAAATTGTTTGAACTGGAGAAAATCAATCCTTGGGATTGATTTTCTCCAGTTCAGATTAGGATCCGTTAATTATTCGTCAAATTTATAAAAAGCTTTATAATCAATAAAGCTTTTTATAAATTTGATTAAAGTAATTATTGATTTACTATATGTACAATTAAATAATATGTACGAGTACATACCGCGCTAACGTATTTGTAGTTTGTATTTATTATTTTTCAACAAACTCGACCCCACCAAGGGTAGCGCCCATCGCTTGTGAAACGATGCTATAAATCTAAATCTGATGAATTTATAAAAAATAAATTAAACTCAACACTTTCTCATTGAGCAACGAAGCTTTGGTGTACAATGTGACGGATAAATTTGTACTTTTATTTCCAAGGCTTACTTGGCATTATAAATAGCAGATATCCGCTATCAGACTAGCGAATAAACATTGGTCCTGCCACGGATGTCTACCATCACCATTCAATTCGACCTATCATCGGAACTAAATTACCGAGAACCATCGTTCCACACATGACGCCATTATATAAACCGAATAGAACATTTGAAATGTCTAAATAAAAGCGATTTCAATCTCAACGAGCAGCAACAGGAAACCGTTTTGAGAAATTAAATAAACAAATTGTTATCGTAAACAGGGTATCTGCGAGGCAGCCTTGGCACATCGCTAGTTTCATCACACACTTTATACAAGTATAAATTATTCAAAGTTTATATTCAACAAAAATAGGTCAAGTTCTTAGGGCGGTTAGTTTTAAAGAAACTCCCGCGCAGATTCCTTTAAATACACGTGTAACAGTAAGATATTGGTTTATTGAAAATTATAATCGGTTTTGCAAAATATAAGTTCAACTGTTCAGGAAACGATCAATTAAACGGTGAACCGTTTCGATACAATCAAATAGATTTAGAAAATATTTTCTTTAGACTTTTATACCTACTAATTCTACGCAGACGACGTGTGAGAAAGACTAAGCTAATGAACGAGAGGATACTTTCCTTTGTTACAGTAAGTTTTACTTGCGAATAAAGAGAAAAATATTATTAAAGGTTGCCACTTGCTTCTGTCCTGACATACCTTTCTCGTCATCCACTTTTAGCTCCGGGATTTGGTCCAGGTATGTACGTCAAGACCTTCCCAACCCAACTTTACCATCCATGGTGGCCCCTCAGCATTTCCTTTCGTATTCTTGTCCACTTTTAACCCACACTGCTGACGTATCTCGCTATAACTTATTCTATCACCCAATGTTTCACCACACATACTTCTAAACGCTCTCATTTCCACGGCATTCCACAACCAATATGCACTATGGGATAAGCACTCCCTTGTGTACAGTGGAGCTACGTTTGAGATTTCTTGGCTATTAAGGAATGCAACGCTTCATGAACTCTACTCCTAGCATTCACTCGTCTTTCTATATCATCTGTATACTTTCCATCCGGAGTAAACATACAGCCAAAGCACACAAACTTATCCACTCGATTCACTTTTTCTTCATATACCAGAATATCGCGTACAGTCCTATTGACACCTCTTTCTATTACATATACATATAGAGAAAAAATCCTAGATACAACATCGGGGTGCGAAGGACTTCGCGGTTACGAATCTTTTGTTTTACCACTATGCTTACGTACAATTCAATAATTACCACTGCTTTAAACAAAAACGTGTAGCGAGAAACATATGAACAAATGATACAGTTATTTAGACGTTTTGTTGTGAAACTTAAAATCAATGAATAACTCTATAAGACAGGTGTACCTACTACAAATATGCAAAGAATTCCGAAAATGCATTCGTAGATCGACTGTTTATAAAACGGTTTGATTCACCAAGCCATTACTTCGTAAATAAATCAAATTTCTCACAATATTTCACTTCGAGTTTCTATTTTCAACCTGTTTGTGGTTTTTTTCAATCGTATGGTAATTTCGTATCGATTAACATAAACAAAATCTAATAATAGCAAACCGCGTTTGCAAACATTTAAATCTAAATAAGTGGCTCGGCAATTACGTTCTCGAGAAATCAAATAAGTGTTATACAAATCATCAACTACATACATTTAAACAAGAGTAACTTCTAAGAAGTTTGCCGGCTTCTTGCAGTTCACTCTGAGCCGATGGTTTGTAATAAAAATTGTATATAAATAATAAATATATATCTATGCTCTTTAATCTTTTGCGTGACACATTGTAAATTCCAATTTCAAACGAAAAGCGAAAAAAATAAACGAAACTAATTTTTCTAAGCAAATATATTAAAAACTATTTCAGCTTCGATTAATTAAACATTAAAGAAAATTGTGCGTAAAAAATTAAATCTATACGGAATCATCGGAAAAATATATGGTCAGGAAAGTATAGCTCACAAATAATCATAATTAAATTATAAAGTCTCCCTTTAGATGTAGCTTTTGTAATAAATATCTATTGATTATAAAACGATCAGTAAAGTAAAAAGTTTTTTAAAACATCGTCAATTTACAGCGATGTCTTTTAAGACTTTTTTTATTATGCATAATACTTTCCACATTTAGCAGATGTAAGTAGTTTAAACCCGCTTCCTATTTTAGTGGAATAGCTTTAGTATGCTGTATTATCGGTTTTCAGAAGTCAACAGACTGACTATAAATCCCCTACAAGCCACTTAACCGACTTTACACACTCGTAAAATTGCCTTGGTTTAATTCATAAGTGTTCTGTTTCAGGTAACAGTAAAGAAATAAAGTATATATTGTCAAAAATAAATATTAATAATATTATAATGGTTTCATCTAATAGTAGATATATTGGTCTCAGTTTAAAAAAATCTCTCGTAAGAGTATCTAGTACCATAAAGTAATACTGTATCTTTATTACATAGATTTCTCATAAATGATGTCTTCTTTGATTTGATTAAGTCACCTTCTTGGTAGCGATATTGAATAGTTATATCATAAAATAAAAATTAAAAACGTAAAACTTTCTTTACGTTCCGCCATAATCAGCGTTCGAAGCAGTGATTTTAAGCAAGAATATTTTGTGATATTCAGTGCTGCTAAACGTATAAATGGCGCCAAAACTCACATATCACCGCGCATGCGGTTATACGGGCACTGCCACAGATAAATACAATACAGTTGAATATACCATAGAGTAGCCACACATTTTACTTACGAAAACTAAATCAAGGACCGATATAAACTAATTATAAAGAAAATATTCTCATAATAATAAAATTATAGTATATTCATATAATATTATAAGCAAGAGATTCAACTGTAGGCTTAGATATAAAAAAAAAACATTTAATGCCGGAATGAACCTGGTGGCGATTAAAAAAAAACACAACTCTAATTTTAAGACAAGGCAACTACTAATTTTTATAAATTCTAATTTAAATTGCACCGAACTTTAATAAATTGTATAAACGATTATTATTGTTATAATTACAGTTCAAATAATCATTCCAATCATTCTAAAAAAAAAATTTTTCGCACCTTCATAGTAGCACTAGTAATTATTTGTAATAGGAGTCATCTACCCATAGAGACAAAGCTTTGGCGCTTTCATTATTCAGGGCTTCCTTATTGAAATCGGGCTTTGAGCCCTGTAAAATTGGGGTCAATCTTCATCAATAGATTTGCGGTGAGACGAGCACAATAGCTGTTCAGTTTAGTAGTTTTATTGCGCATAAAAACCAAACTTTATGACGACATTGTATTTAATCGCTTTGCTAAGTGGTACCGTAAAATATATGAATACTTGACGTTTTAACTGATTTGCATAATAGGCATACAATATGTATTGTTCTATATTGTAATCTAGGCCCTGAACTATACTAGAACGGTAGTATAGTATTGTTTACAGGTAATTAACATAAAATTCCTTCCAAACCAATTCCTAATAAATCCTGAAACAATTGTTCCTAGATATTGCATTTAATAGTAATTTTACAAAAAACACTCTATGGGGGCATATCTAATCATTGCCAAACTTTCAATCTTGTCTAAAGCAAAACCAATTAGTTTTTACTGTCTTTGACAAAAGCTTTATGTTTTTAAATTTGGTTGTAGACGACTTTATAAAAAAATTCGATATTTTCGAAGGCGACTTGTATGTATATAGGATTGTATGTACTTGTTTGTATATAGGATTAGCAGTAAATAATTAAATAATTTAAAAATGTTTTTTACATAGCCTTTTAGCCCATAGCCCTTTTACATAGTTCTCTTAACTCCAAATAAATCACATACATCATAAAAATCTCAACATATTTTCAGTATTTTATTGAGTGTGAACTATTAATAAAACATAATAGCATCGTAAAAATACTATTAATAGCGGTTGAAAAGTTGCCCTACTTGTGGTTGGATGCATTCGCGTTTGAAATAGCTTCGTCTGTTAGACTGTTACCATTTCTTAAAGGGCATTGTCATGTAAACGATTTGCAGACATTATGATGGATTATAATCTTTGTAAGAGTAATCTTTAAGCATGCGCATCAATGCCTTTTTCTTTACATTTGCACAGATAACACATGCTTGTACGCTTTAGACAAATTGCCTAAGAAACCTAGTGTTAGATCCCAAAAATCTATGTATGGTACGGAAGACTAAACACCTGTCTATAACCAAAAACAATCAATGAAAATGCATACAGATTACAGAAATGTGTCTCCTAGGTAGCTGTCTATATACCATATTCTTAGTGTTTAACATATAGTAAAACATTATAAGTTTGGAAAGGTTTCTATTGGGAATTGCGTCTGGAATATATCACCGCTAGTTCATCACACGGTACATTGTATATCTACAGTGCTTACAGTACCATTTAATGTCAATGCAAAATAATCATATTATCTAGTTTTTGTACAATGTACAATTCTCATGTTTAATTGTCAATAATTTCTATTTAGTACGAACAAAACTGAATCGCTCACGGATATTAAGATCTTATGATCTCTGTATTTCTTATCTCAAAATGTAGACAACAACAACAAAGAAAAAAATATACTAATTAATATTATTTATCTTGGCACGGTTTTCTTATGTCGACGTTTTTTAAGCTATATTATACAGATAACTTTTTATGCAACGGCAATTTAGAGTTTTATGGGTAATTTCACAAATATTATCTTGCCGATAATAAAATTTGTATATTTTGTTATTTTGCCAGAGAACCTTTGTAGGTAGGTCACACATAAACGTAATGAAAATTCAGGTTTGGTACGCCATTACGCTTAACAGTTTATTTACAAAATATATACAGCATATTTTTGCTACAATTTTTATTTTTTTATAAACGAAAGCTTGCCAACGCTCAGCACACTGATACTACATACAGAAAAATACAATACAAAATTTAATGTTTAAAGAGTATGTATCGATTCATAAATTATAAAAACTAATATGATGTTAAAACTTTTAACTTTCATTTAGGTACCTACATCAAAAAGCTAAATAAAATACTTATTTATTATTGACTGAATTGTTTAGTAGTCCATAGAAATTTAAAGACCGTCGTTAAATTAGATAATAATACTTTTACAGTTATCTACGATATACCGAATACCTATGTCTTTCATCGCACGTGTATAATAGCGCACCCGAACTTAGCCAAATCGTTTTATAAACAAATCGTGCATGCTACGAAACTGCTACTAACATTATCAAGCCATAATACTCATATCGTACATGTAGTATGAGGTTTACTGTTTTACATGAATCTTCGCAACAATCACCTAATAATTACAGTGCCATATACTTTTCTTGGCCGGTAAGAGCGTCGCGACGCTGTCATGGATATTAGTATTGCCAGTAAATAAAAATTAACCATTATAAGGGGAGTAATTTGAAGTCATGCAGGCTAACTTAATAATTTATTGAAATGGCTTAATAAAACAATGTATACTAGTATCTAGAAAATACAGTTCTAGGCTTAATTAAATCAATGTGACACAAAGTTAGGAACAACTGATATGATAGGTTTTTTTACCTGTACTAATAATATGATATTTTTTTAAGATACCTAGCAATCAGAACCGTTCGCAAGGAATAAAAATTAATATATTTTATTAATATATTAATATATTTGTATTTCTAAAAGCATGTGGCACTGTCAGTACTCTTTGTGATCATGCTACAGGTGTCAAAATGCTAATCTAATTATTATTCTTAAAACAATACAGCCAGTGTTAAATATGTATAACACTGGCTGTATAAAACATCATAGGGAACTTTAACACAAATTTATTAGAACCTTAAGATCAAATTAGTAAAGTGTTTTTTTATAAATCCTGGATTCTTCAAAAAGTATTTAATGATAAACAAAAGGCTCTTAACTAAAGCTTAGTTTAACCGAAGACTAAAAGTTGAATCTGGGCCAAGAGCGTGGATGTAAAACAATCAATTGTATGAATTGTGCACGCGCAAAATACAGTTTCACTGTGGCCCTAATTGAGGAGGTTTTATTACCGATTGCATAGCTCATTGCTATCACTCACTACTTGGAGGTTTGCGCATTAAAAATATTCAATGATCATTTACTCGACACCTTGCATTGATTAGCAAAGGCACCCGTACCGTCAGCGACTTTAAATCGAAATTAAAATGATGTAAAATTTATGTTCACCGTAATTGAATTTAGAATATATAGATTGTAGCTTATACTATAGAAAATGCATTGTACTACATAATGTGGTACGCCACTCTTTGACGACACATAATACGAAATTTTTTCCCTGTCAAGGACGACCATAGTATAAATTGTGCTCATTTATGCAAGAATATGCGCGGGCGCAAATTTATTGCAGAACGAAGTATGGCGAAATTATCCGGTGATGGTAGTAGAATATACGGCCTTACTTGCAAATAAATAAGCATTTAACGTTCACCAACTTCCTAACTTAGGGCAACCATTAAAATTTATCTTCAAATGCTCTTTCTTATGAATAAGTCCTGTGGTGAAAGTCAACTCGAGTAAAGACTGCAAATTTGACTTTGTCTCTGAACGACATTTAATTTGTTTTGGCAGGAATTTTTTATTTCCAAGTTACGGAAGCCTGCCCCAATTTAGTGTTCCGAATAAGACGTATTGGGAATATGAACAATACATCAATATTGATTGTTTTGATGCTTATACTCGGTTATGCACTGGACGTAGGGTTGTCATTATTTTTCATATTATTCAAAAATTATTTCAAGATACTTTCGTAAGGGATAGTTTTGTTGACTAAATATTTTTATATTATATAGATATTGATTGCCGTATGGCAATCGAGCTCTGAGTATTTACAGAGTCTGACTCTTTGAACGTTCAAACTATAAGTACAATTTTTGCGTAATATTAAATAAGACAATAATATTTTAAAAGTAAAACCACTATTAAACACTATTAAGAAGAAATCGGAGAAGTAAATTATATGCATTATCATATTTGCGTACCAAAATACCTACCTCTACGTTACCAAAAAAATTTCAATAACCTTGGCAGCCATTTGTTTCACACAAATCTTCGACAAAAAGGTTTTATGAATGGGAATTTTTAGGTATGTAGTACGGTTAAATTAATACCAAAGATACTCCATTACTCTCTACCACATAAGCAATAAATATACAACACTAATCTTATTTCTTATAGTTTTAAATTTATTTTTATTGCGTGGCAACCCTATTTGAGTTTGCTTTACGGTTTCTAATTGAGGAATGACCGAGAAAAGCTTTGATGTCGTAATAAAGAAGATTTATAGGGTTGTCATAAGTGAAAATTATGTTACTCCTCTGTAGTTTGTATACATTCACGTACGTTCAAGGTCTAACTAAAACACTAATTACTTAACCAAGGTCCGGTAAATTCAATTCATAGTTTAATCGTTTTTAATATAAATCATAAATACCTCCATTAATACTATGCGTTTGCCGCATTATTTATTTAAAATTAATTAAAATATCCCAAAGTTATTACTGTTCACAGTCTGTGACTGGTGCTAGGTGAGATTGCTAAATAAAATATTCGTAGACAATCGAACTTTATATAGGCACCTGAAAAACACTGTATGGTAGCAACTTGCTATATAATAATTGGCTAATTCTACAAAACTATTTGATATTTCCTTTTTACAAAAGATATACGTAACTATGTTTCATTTATGTTATTTATAATTGACTTTTCACATTCTAGTCACTTCCATCAAATTTTGACATACTAAGCAACTAGGTACTTAGGGTAAGGCTCGGACTATATAAAAACGTGTAAAGTTATAACATACGGGATTCATTGTTCGTAATGGGGATTTGGATTTACGTCAAATAGATGTACATATAACGAAAATAAAAATCAATTGAATAGTTGAACACTTTAATTATAACGTATTTTGAATTTGGAATGCTCACAGATATTTTAACGTTATTTAAATGTATGTTTAATCATTATAAGTATTTACTACGAGTTATAATTATATTGATTATTATGATGATAGCGTCGTCCAATTATATATTTCATGAAAATATACTTGTTTCACAATTGAGTGTTTAACTTAAGGCGCGCTATAGATTACAAACGAAGTAATTTTAAGCATCACAACTTTTAAAGCATTTTACAAATACATTTTTTACTGATAATTAATAAAGCGTTGAGATTGAGAAACGAGACAAAGTCCAATACATTTGTGACGTACGGCAGTTAGACTAGACGTTGTCTCTTTCTAAATCTTTCTCTAGTCTACACTTATCTCAAGAGGAAGTTTTTTAGGATTCATAGTAATTCTATGCTATAAATTTACTGAGAGCATGCTAATACTGCAGGCAATTTCTTACGTTTCTAATCACATCAATCAACTAACTCGTAAGAAAGCGTAAGCTGTGCAGTACGATGTATTAACCTAAATGTTACTCCTATAACATAGGTATTGCATTTCGTGTTCTGGTTGAATGATATTTAATTTAATCTTAATAAACAACTTAAGTTATTATTATTGTGCAAGTCTTACTTATGTAAACCACATAAATTAAATATAAATTTAAAAAATATATCAATTTTTTTAACGAAATATTGTTACATTTACAACTATTATATCACTACACATAATAAATTATGTTTAAGCTAAGCTAATTTAGTACAATTAAACGATTTGCGATTACAAAAAGTATAACCAAATATCGCGGGAGTGGGATTGTAAAACAAAAGAAGAAACGACGTCATCGTTTCGTTTGATTGTGATTCGTCAACCGTAGTCCAATTACCGTTAGCTCCATCAAACAAAACACGTATTTCGTTTAATAATCTCACCGACCATATTATGATTGGTCTAAACATCACAGATGCCCTAGACCGAAAATATTTACAATGTGAAGCTATGTTTCGCTATTAAATTTAATTCTAACCCTCTAGAACTCTTCTCTCTGTAGAAGTGTTTCCCACAACCTTCTTGGTGCCATGTGCCACGTTAGTCTTTCTAAAATTCTTATGGTATGTAACATACATAATTTTTGTATTAAAAAAGGTGAATTGTTCACTTAAGAAACTTAAATGATAGGATTTAGGAAGAAATAACTAACTAATTGTTAATCACTGTTCTATAGGCACTATATGGACTTATACCTAGCCTTATGATAATAATGATTATTAGTTGATTGGTTTTGCTAATTATGGTTGATTAAAACCAAGATTTTTAATCATAAAAATGTTCATACATATGCCTGGATCGGGCTTGGCAACAGTTTATATTTACGTTGTGGAGTGGAAATATACACGATAGTTGCCACTCGAAATAATAAAGGAGATATTAAAAGCGTAAGCCCGACACAGTTTTTTTTATATTTTTTAGTTAAACTCAACCGCATATAACGTATTCTAGGTGTTGTAAACTGTATTATAAACTAACTCTTGTATTTTCATTCTTAGCATTAATTTCTTAGCCGGCCCAAGCTTCTTCACATGTGGCAAGAGACTGTTAAAGAAACCTATATCTTCATCCTTGGCAACTTCCGTCGTTTCACCACACTTCTGTATTTCCTCATCATCGTCATAAAAGTCAGTTTCCATTATAATAGGTTTGGTATCAAATTCGTCGAATTCATCATCTCTTGCTGGGGTATCATGGGCTACTTCTTCACCAACGGCCGCTGTTTCAGGTTCAGCATTGGTGTAGTAATCGCTTGGTTGCTCCGCATCGAAGTCTTGACTATAGGAATCATCAGCGAATTCAGCGTCATCGTTGTCAAAGAATTGGTTCTCAAGAAACTGAAGTTTAGGTAGCAGCACCCAGTCAGAATCTTGTTTCCGCATTTCCTTTCGCGCTTGGTCACGTAGATACTTCCATTTTAGCCTCGCTTCGTCACCTGTAAAATTTAGTTTATTGTTTAGTAACATAACCTTTCATGAACTTCTATAGAAGAAGTCAATATGGGCATCTATTTCACACCTTATTCCGGTATTTTTTTAATAGGGTGGTAAAACTTCTGCCCCATCTAAAACATTTGTTTCGGAATTCGTATCTTGGTCGTTTGGCTTGAAGCATTGAATAAATCAAGCAATGATTAATTTTTTAACTTAAAATAGTATTTTCTACAAAAAAAACTGCAATTAACGGATAACGTAGGACTAATAGCACAAATTTAGAATAGAACAAGATTAAAGGGCCTATAAATTATTTTTGTAAAATATTGAAATAAGAAAGTATATTGTCCCTGGTATTATTAATTTTTAAATGAAATGAAATGAAATGAAATGAAATAGTTTATTCTTGCAAGTAGGACCATATAAATCACTTTTACAATGTCTTCCTAAACTAGATGAAGTCGACATTTCCTAACTGACTGCCCTGAGAAGAAATGTCGAAACAAACTCGGGGGTCTTAGTCTCTTTTATAGTCCAGATAATACAATAATAAATTAATAAATTGGTGTAAACAAATGCAGAGTATTTACTGGACTGGTCTTTGGAAGAAAGAACCAGATCGATCTGAGCAAGCCTGTGCCAGCAGACGGCTAGCATGCCCCGAATAGCTCATGCAGCTCAACCATTTTTGAGGGAGCTGCACAACCCGGTACACAACAATACCGCCAGTGGCACCATAAAAATATGTGGGGCAACAACTCACTCAGATCGCCAGCCCAAAATAACTATAGACTAAAATGTATCAAATTATAAATCAAGCAAAAGAGTTTATGATATACCCGCATAATGTTTACACTTACAATGGATACAAAATGTATTTTTAAGGTGTACCTTAAAGCAAGGAAAAAATAATGAAATTGAAAAATATAATCGAAATATAAACATTATTCACTTGGCATGTCAAAGTGTAAAATATTGTATGCAAAAGCACAAAACATGTCAGTATTGTAGAAAAAGAAAAAAATGAATATGCACTAAGCACAAAACATGTCAGTAATATAGAAAAAAAAAATGTAAAAAAATGAATATGCACTAAGCACAAACATGTCAATAGAATAAAATAAAATGCATATGCAAAAGCAAAAGACATGTCAGATTGTAAATATGTACAACATGCAAAAAAAAAAAAAAGAAGTGAAAGACAGCTTAAAAAAAACACAAGCGATAGCTGTATAAGCGAGAAGCTCAATCCCAGGCGTTTCTATCATTTAAATAATCGGATATCCTGTAATATCCTTTAGTTAATAATTTTGATTTAATAAAAAATTTAAATTTCTTAAGGGGAAGTTTACGAACATCCATAGGAAGTTTATTGTAAAAGCGTATACATTGACCCATGAACGAGTTGCTTATTCTATGAAGGCGAGTAGCATGAACTGTTAAATTATTTTTGTTCCTAGTATTTCGGGAGTGAAGATCAGACAATTTGACAAAATCCGGTTCGTTTTTGTAAACATAAAGTAAATTTTCAAAAATATATTGTGAAGTTACAGTCAGAATGTTTATCTCTTTGAATTTCTCTCGGAGAGAAACTCTAGGACCTAAGTTATATATAGCGCGGACAGCCCTTTTTTGTAATAAGAAGATTGTATTAATATCCGCACAGTTTCCCCAAAGGAGAATGCCGTACGTCATCAAGCTATGAAAATAACTGAAATAAACAATTCTGGCAGTATCCACATCAGTAATTTGTCTAATTTTCCTTACAGCATAAGCAGCTGAACTGAGCCTTCCAGACAATTTGCTTAAAATGCTTTAGCATTTGCTTTAAAATTATTTTCTCAAAAATTTTGCTCAGTGTAGGCAAAATTGAGATAGGGCGAAAATTCGTAGCATCGGTTGTACTACCAGATTTGAAGAGTGGAATCACCTTGCTTAACTTCATTAAGTCCGGAAACACACCAGATGCGACACAAGAGTTGAACACAATTGCCAGACATTCAATTATTGAGATATTATTTGAACTGACAACCCCCAAAGATCGGTGGACTTTTTTACTTCCAAATCTTTAAATGCATCTAGAATGTCCTTAGCACTAACAACTGTAAATTCAAAACTTGTCCCACATTCTGCGACACAGTCTTTAAGTATGTTGTATGCGGAGCCGGAAGACGACAACAAAGTTTGAGTTGTTAATACAGGAATATTAGTGAAAAAAGATTCAAACTCGGTTGCCACCTCCAAATCCGCCCTAACATCTATATCATTAATTTTAAGATGAAAATCATTATTCTTAACTGTGGTTCTTCCTATTTCAGAATTAATAATATTCCAAGTAGTTTTAATTTTGTTTGCAGAAGATCGTATTTTGTTTTTAATGTGTAAAGATTTTGCGGCAGCGCAGGCTCTCTTAAAAGTCTTAGAGTAATTTTTAACATACTCCCTAAACCTTTCACTATGATCATGGTTCCTTTCATTATATAATTCAAATAATCTTATTCTGCTTTTAAAAATACCTGGTGTTGCCCAGTCACTAAACAAAACTCGATCACTAACAGAAACTGATCTAGATGTAAAAACCTTCTTAAACTGAGAATTAATCATGTTAAATAATGAAGAGTAAGCTTGGTCAGGGTTATTGTGATAAGGCAAACCAGGCAGTTTTTCATTTAAATTATTTTTAAAAAGTTCTAAACGATAACTGGTTACTGGAACAAAATTAACATTTTTTCGATTTGCTTTAACAATGTCTTTAGTAAATGAAACCAACTGGCCACAGTGATCTGAATCTAACAGATTAATAATTGAATAGAAAGTTGGCTTCACATTTGTAAAAACATTGTCAATACAAGTGGCACTGGTGGCAGTTATTCTAGTTGGCTCAAGGAAAATATTATATAAATTATATGATTTCAATAAGATTAAAAATCTATTAACAATACTAGATTTATCTAATAAGTTAATATTAAAGTCTCCACAGACGGCAACTGTTTTATTAGTATTAGATATTTTTATTAATACATCTTCTAGGATTTTTTCAAAAGTATCGTATAAAGTACTAGGGGGCCTGTATACACTCAATACAATGAACTGCTCAAGCTCAATACATGCTATCTCAGCAACTCGCTCAACAGACAGGCTCACTATGTCGGTACGTTCTTTAAATTTAAGATTATTCCGAGCAATAATTAAAGAGCCTCCACGTATTAAATTAACTCTGCTGAACGAGCTGGCTACCAGATGATTGTTGAAGCTAAACATGAACTGGTGGTCCTTTAACCAATGTTCAGTAATACATAAGATATCAATGTTATTACAGTTCATGAACAACTCCAACTCCAATTCTTTACCCATCAAACCCTGAATATTCTGATGTACTAAATTTAAAATATGCTTATTATTGATTTTATTATTGACATTTAAGGAGTTTGATGGATCTCCTAATAAACAACTATGACTAGAACTATTGCCAGAGATCACCTCTTTTGTCTTAAAATCTAATTTAAATAATTACTTGGAACAAATTCCAAGGTATCTTGAGAAAAGGTACTATTATCTATCTGCTCAATAGGAGCAGATTGGTTAGCCAAACATTTGGCTTCGTTCAAAATACAATATGATAGCGAATTTGCTACTTGTCCAATATAATAATTACAAAGATAATAGTTATCTTTTGTCAAAAAGTAATTATAACTAATGATGACATTAGTGTCAATAAATTCAAATTGTTTATTATACAGTGTCATTGTATGAATTTTATTATTGCATCTGTACCTAGCATTGTTTTCGGTCTGTGACATACCTTTTCCATAAGGAAAAGCAAATAAGACAACTTTATTTACATTAAGTTTTGATAACTTTTCAAAATAACTGATTAACATATTTACTGTTACATTACCTCTTCTCCCAATTAAAAGTACAATAGTTGTGGATGGGCAATAACTATTACTTACTATTTTATCTAATATTTGTTTATAGGAAGCTCCAGGCATACAACAATTTATGACCTGAGAACCTAAATTTTGGTATAACTTATGAGATATGTTTTTGCCCATTTCATCGCTAAATATCATTATTTGATTTTTGTTTATTACATTAGATTTTAATGAATCAACATCCTTAACCAAGTCTCCCTAAATGTTCTGTTACAGTGTGGTCACGCCTACCGCAAAATACTTTTTGTCTTCTGAATAAGAACTGTCACATTTGACAGCGAAATGAGCGGGATACAAACCTTTAGTTGAAAAAGAAGTTAAAAATACGTAAGGAATTTTTTTTGCATAAGCACTTACGTGTAACTCCCAAATCAGCGGCAATTTCCTTCCAAGCTTCATCTAGTTTGTACCAATTATGATGACCCTTCAGCTGCCTGTTCCATATAATCTCTCTCGTCCTCACTAGCTCGATTAATTTATCCATATCAACATCTATTATTCTTCGTTTATTCATAAGCAGCTTTTTACGCATTGTGTAACCGAGTTTCGGTGTTTTTATTGATTCATCTAAAGAATTGAACACTTCTTCAGCGGTATCCTCTGCTTCTTCTTCATCTACTACAAACTGATTGTGAATAAATTTCAATTTCTCGAAATGTGGCCAGTCTGACTCTTCTTGATTCTTTTTTATCTCTTTCCGACATTGATCTTTGAGATTCTTCCATTTTTTCCTACAGTTTAGACCTGGAAAGAAATTAAGAAACTATGAAAAATTGCATTTTATGTTTTAGAGTTTGTTTAAAATTTTAAAGACTAAAAATTTGAGACCGTGTCTTTTATATTTATTATCATTGCAATCTAACTACGCAATAATTAAGAACAATATTAATAACTCGGTAATAAAGCTTAAGTAGACGTATACATAATCTTTACTGATTAATTTAATCATTCATATATCTAAAGAACGGCAAGTCAGGTAGGATTTTTTAATGAATAGACGTTTGCGGGAAGCTTATATCGGGTTTTCTTTAGATTAGATATATAGTGAACATATTTGAATCGTTTCCAAATTAAAATAACTGTAATTATAGGGCATAGAATACAGAAAGACTAGTAGAAGACACTATAGATATCGAATTTATTAAAATAAAAAATAATTACAATTGCAGTATGTGTAATAGTTTTAAATATAGTTCTCACGATGGACAGAGCCGGGTCATTTAAAAAAAAACCCGTGACGGATATATTATCCGGAATAACCAATCGTGATCCCAAAAATTAAGGTACTCTACCTATCTAGGCCCTACCCTACAACACGATTAACGGATAAAAGCTTCTAAAACTATGTAGCTGTACCATGAGTTTCACAAAATATTTTACGCTAACATAATTCGTATACCCTTGTGTCAAAATGTATTTGTATGAAAATTACAAATTTTCAAAACATTACACATGTACAACATTTCTATCTGAAATAGGTAAATGTTTTAATAAAGGTTTAAAACCCCATGTTAGAGCTTGTGAAATGTGAATCTTTAGTAAATTCAATTTTAAGATATAAGCATTAGGTAGTCAATGAAAAAAGCGCCATCTATACAAAATACACAACACTACGGCGGGAACGCTTGGTAAACATGTCTTACGGCGCTGGCATAACCACAGCATCGATTTTTTAAAGCGACGAAAAGTTGACGCCCCGCAATATTCATGGCCGGACGGTGTACTCGCTCGGGCGTTCACCTATACTCACTTGTTGTTCCGACTTCTGCTGCCACTTCATTCCAGTATCTCTCCAATTTAAATCGATTTCTGTGGCCCCTATAACTTTTATCCCACAAACACTCCCTCGCCTGCACGGCAGCTATAAGTTTGTCCATGTTTTTGGTTTTTGCACCTTTGGTTTTGCCTTTGCCTTTCATAGCGGAGCGGGTTATACGGCGATAGCGACTTAAGTAACGCGCGGATGCGGACTGGGGCTTGCCGCGTGACGCGTCGCTCGCCGCGTCGCTTCCCCTCTCACGGCCCGCTCCCGCCCCCGCCAGCAATCCTATTCGCTTGTCGCCATACTGTCGCGACGCGTACTTTTAATCCACCTTATTATCGACTCACTAATATGAAGAAAATAGTAACAATAACCGCTTTTATGGCCTTTAAACCTGGCAACTATTATCTTGTTTCTTTATTTTACTTTAATTAGTTGTTAATAATTTGATTATTTAACATTTTTCAAAACGAGTTTTTTATATTAATACGCGCGATTTTTGCGTGTGCAACAAGCGGATTATTATCAAAATCGTATAGGTAACTACCGAATATTTATTCGGTACCTATACGATTTTTTGACGAAACTTTTCTGGTTAGTAACTACACAGTTAAGTAAGTATTAGTTGTTAACTGATACTTAAACAACAGTTCCTTAATTTTAATAATAAACAAATATAATACGAATAACAATAACAACAATTCGATACAATTTTTTTAAGTGGCTACGTTTCTCCACATTTTGCTTATGTTCAAAATACGATATAATATATAATAGATAACAAGATATCGGGGCATGAGGCAGATATATTTCTGCATAGTATTTTCTTGAGGTTTTTTTAAGGAAGGGGCTCGGTGCCTACAAGCCCCAAATGATTGTTACTTTATAGCTCGGAGGGAGTTATTATTATGTACGTTGTTTTGTTCATTTTATTTTATTCAATTGTAAGCAATCTTTGCTTTGTAAACTTTGGCATAAAAGACTTTGGTAAAAAAAAAATACTGTTGAAACTGTTTCTTTAGATATACAATAAAAAATGTTGAATTACCACATTATGCGTTATAAAATAGCGCAATAAGTAATCCAATTAAAAACAGCGTTAATTATTGCAACTGATTATACGGTTAATTACTGTCGCATTTAAATCGATATCAAAATAATCATTAGCAAAAACTTATGAACCCTCTCGATAGAACATAATCGTGTTTAGTTACCTTGAGAAGTATCTCGGTCAAGTCGGCAATGCGCATGAGCGAAGTCAAGAGCGGCCAAGTGTCATCAGCCAGTATACACCAAGACGCCAAGTCAGCTACCACGCAGAGCGAACACGTTGCAAGCACGAGTGTCATTAAGGTTAGTCGAAATTCGAGTGTTTTTACTCTGTGGCTATTCCGTTTCCGAATTCATTAATAGCGTAGTCTGTGGTATAGTGAAATTGGAGCGAAAATTATTATTGTCAAAATAATTTTTTGAGTTAGTTTCATTAACAACATAATATGGTTAATGGTTTGCTGAATGCTGATTGAGTGTGCTTTATAGGATTTTTGTGTTGCGTGTAATTATGAAGGTAAATGTAGTTTTATAAACCAAGTATAATTTCAGTCAATTGGCATAAACAAACAACAATAAAGAGTCAGCGGGATTTTATATTAAAATTTGAAAATAATGTTTGATTATTTGTTATGTACAATAATTATTTTATTAGTTTGGAAATGTGAGGTTCGGGTCATCTTGGATAACATATATATTAACTTATTATTACATAAGTTGAATTATGTTGATTTATGAAAATCTTATTTTCCGTACTGATATATTTTTTAATTAACTAAATGTTATACAGGGTTATTAAAATACTTCTTAAAACTTCTATCCTTTTTTCTAATTGGTATCTTCCGTAAAATTAGTGTCCTTATTAAGGATATTCGTAAATAAATTACCTACTGTTGTATTGATTATAACAAGAAATAATTTAAAATATCACCATTGTATTTCTAATAACCCTGTTTTATTTTGGGTCGAAGTTTAAAATTTTCTTAATATTATAGTGTTTCTGGAGCAACTGATGTTCAAAGTAAGTACGCTATGAGATAGTTTTCCTGTAAATTTGTGCTAGACACATGCAACGTTTATCATGTGTGTAAGCATCCCGAATTCCTGTAGTGATAAGGTACTTTAATTGTAGGGTAATTGTGTGGGCTTAAACGTGACGGTAGAATTTTTAATACAAAATAAAAACAATATCCTTAAATGCTTAATGTCCTTCCGGTTACGTTCGGTTTCCGCAAGAATGTTGATCTCCTTAGTATGTATTATATCACATTTTAATTTTAAAAGTTTAATATAATTATGATAAAAATATATAATCATTTTTATTATAATTTCATAATATTTGTTGTTGGAGTGTACTTTTTCGCAGTGATAAATGTGTGTGCATATTGTTCGTTTCTTTATCTTAAAAACGTTTGCCATAGAAACGTGAATCTTATTTATTCGGAATGATTAAGACGTACCTAACGCACTTCCTTACACACAAATAAAAACACTTCCATACTTCCGCCTAAAACCTTTGGATCATCTAAAAGAATATAACCAATTTAAGATAATAAATTAGTTTTTTAGAAACGATGGTTTTGTATAGTTTTGTTAGTGAAAACAATACAAAATCAAAATCCGAAAACAAATAAAAACTTGGCCATGAAAACAATGTCTGACCTGATTTAATCTGAACACTTAAAATTCACAAACAATACTTGATTAAAGCATTTTGTTGTAAAATTTGAGATAAGTTATTGTTGACACTCTGTACTAAACCTTGAATTATTTCCAACTTTTTAACCATTTTTTCTATTAAGTTTATCGCCATTTTTTAAAAAAGCTTCCAATAATAATCAGTATGGAGGTTCTGTAGATTTTTGCACAAAAATATATAAATATTGCGATTTAGGCGCTAATTAAAGATTTAAGTTGGCGCCTGGTAGATGGTATGTACTGGTAACCCAGCTGGTGCTTTCCTCGCTCAACGAATAAGTATCGCAATATAGCAAATATATTATGCTACGCGTTAAAGGTACACTGCTACAAGGACCTAACTTTTTAATTTATTTTTGTGTTCTATTTATCTATTTTCAATAATTATTAAATTTAATTATTTTCGAAGCATTGAGTTAAACAGCTCGGTAGCTTTATTTATAGCTAGTTATCGATGAAATAAATATCTAGTTACGGGTAACATAGGTCGACAAGTGTAATATTTCAGTTGAATAAGTTAAATATGTATCGTTAACACAATAAATAATAAGGGAATACATTTTAAAAGGAAGCCGCTCAGCTGTTGTTCGTGTCCACTTCAAACACCCGACACTGATATGATACGGTCCTTTGACTGCTGTTCGCTATTGTCTACTAGATAGATATAAAAAAAGGCGTGTGTACTTATGAACACGCGTTAGAAGTTAACTTCTTTGGTGTAACAAGATCTTTTCAAAAATGTTATTCTTCGTTTGTTGAAAATACGACACTAACAATAGAAAAAACTAAAATGTTGACTATAGCTAACTTCAGGGTGTCGGTTTTTTATGACGGTGTGCGCATCGTAAAAATTTACTGTCATCATTTTTGAACAAACAAAATAAGTATAACTTCAAGAATAACCAAAAGTTATGTCATATTATAATGTAAATTTAATCAAGCATCTCTTCATACAAAAAATTATGCATAAACTGCTTTATGCCCTCAAAATAGTCATATTGTGTAAGAAAAGCCACTAGTGCAATCGTGCCGGAACAAGGCCAGAAACTCGAGTTTCCACGATACAGCTCACGACAGCGTTTCCTTTCATACAAGTGCTATTGTCGTTAACTACTTCACTATTTCATTAACATACCATATTTCTTGCAATTCTTTTGTTTTGTGAAATATTAATTGTGTCGCTTATTACTTTGTATAATACAAAGGTAACACACGTGGTACCTTGATTGAAGCCTCAAGTAATGAGGCTGGTTTAAGATGGCTGATTGGCCGAAATGTGTTTTTAACACAAACCAAAGATTCCAAAACAAAACCGTCCGAAGGAATTTTTTTCCGATAGTTATATCAATGAGCAGTGTTGGGCTAGTAGCTTCAGCGTGTGACTCTCATCCCTGAAGTCGTACGTTCGATATCGGCTATCCACAATTGGTGGACTTCCTTTCTATGTGCGCATTTAACATTCGCTCGAACGGTGAAGGAAAACATCGTGAGGAAACCGGCTTGCCTTACAAAAAGTTGACGGCGTGCGTCATGCATAGGTGGCTGATCAGCTACTTGCCTATTCGATTTACAAATAATCATGCAACAGATACAGAAATCTGAGGCCCAGACCTAAAAAAAAGTTGTAGCGCCACTGACTTATTTTTAAGTTATATCAATATCGCAACCATAAAATTGCAAAACAGTATTAACCACATCACACTATTTCGGCTCTAATTTTAAATAACGTTATTGTGGTTCACGATTATTTGTGATGTTATGTCAGGAATACTACAAGGAGTATGAAAATTAAAACTATATTTTGTGACTATTTCTATAATGCTCATGAATTAATTAATTATGTAAACATTAATTTATGTTCAGTGAACTTTTATTTTTCACATTAACACTTCGATAAATACGAATAAAGTAAAGATTAATCTTGACTCCATGTATGGTTTCATTTAAATATATACTGGTTAGTCATGGTCGCGTAAGAACGCAGTGCTAATGCTGAAGTGACGTATAGGGTTGTTTTTAACCGACTTTTAAAAAAATAACTTTTTAAGACCATGATTAATTCCGATTATGATATTTTGTTGTTCGTGGTCTTATTCTTCTGTTAATATCTTTGTTTTCTCTACCAGATACATCGACAATAACAAATCAGCACTAATTACCTAATGAACTTATTGAAAGAGTACCATTGATATGTATATATATGATAGCATTAATATGTATTTTGATCTTATCTGTTATTTGAGCCATTCAAATGAAAGCAAAAATTTTATTTTTTTCAAAGGGGTAGACAGAGACCACGGATCTTCTGCTACAGTCCTGACATCTCTACTTCATTCACTTTCATGACAGTCATCATGCATGCAGCATGCTCGTCGGTCATGGGAACGTTTAACTTTTATTTGTCATAAAAACGACACCAGTATGACTTAAAGAATTTATTAAATGTTATTATATTATAAATATTAAAGTATTTTATTACATTATATTATATTTTTTACAATAAATATCTTGTTTTGCGTATATTTGAAACCATAACCAATATTGCGTAAGAAAAATAGAAAAGTTCTCTGTTCTCATTTTTTAAATTAAAACTGAAATAATGAAGAATTGCTAATTGGGTCGCAGCACAGCATGTCGGTCAAATGGACAAGTGCTTGTCACAAAAAGAGCGTTCAAGCAAAAGTTTAAGTGTGCGAATCGCAGCCAGGTTGACCTGGTGATAAAAATCTAGGAAATACGAGCTTTTGAATTTTTACTAAAACGAACTTTAAGGCAAACTTCTTCAGTGGCTCATTTAATCAAGTTTAGGATAAAATAGACATAAAGTGCGAACTATTTCATAAGCAAAAGCATATCGAACGCATTTTTTTTAGTTCCGTGTACTAATAGGTAACGTTTTTTACATTTTAAAAAGTTTCCTCTTAATCTATTTACCCGGTGACACAGTTCTCCAAAAGTATTGGTAATATCGAGGCCACGACGGCCAAGGCTATGCTACTTCACGTTTGTAACGAAATCCGTTTCACTCATTGTATCGTTTACATTATACAGCAACAGCTATTAGTAATATGTTAAAGAGTTATGGTAGGGGAGCCCAAGAGGGGATTTCGGGATTTACTAAAGCGCGGCAGATTAATATATAGGGGGATACCTTGTACCCGGTTAAGTACCTCCACAAAATATGAGGCCCATATATAAGGCCGCACGTGAAGGAGACAGGATCAGTTTAGTAAAAAAAAATTGACCATCAGAAATTCCCGAGCGCGTCAGATTAAGGTAGGGTGAGTTAATTACATCCTAAAAAGTGTATATTCCACTAATCTGACAATTTGAGAGTGACGGAAAAAAAGGGGAGGGCAACAAAGTTGTAAAAAAAAAACGTCATCTCGACATTCTCGAGCGTAGCTAATTTTTTTTTTATTTTGAAGGAAATAATTCAAGAATAATGAAAAATATATAATCTGACGATTTCCGCAAGCCGAAATAACAAAAATTCGTCGATAAAGTTAAATGCGTGCAGCTGCGTGATGCCTACATTTCCTTAAACCGATCGGAATCTACTAAACGGCGTTCTAAATATTTCCCTCAAAATTACATTTCCTGTGAATTTGAACCGATTCGGACCGATAGATTTTGAGAAATTTTGAAAAATCTTAAAAAAATAAGAAATATTTTTTTTTAAAGTGGTTTCTTTATCGATCAATTTCAAAAACTAATCCGCCTTTGAGCTTGAAAAACCACGTCGATCGCCACCAAGCTGGTCAAAAGCGGTTGATTCGTTCGAGAGATATCGTACACGAAAGAAACCCGAAAAAGTGTTTTTTCGGGATTACTCCGAAATTTGTGGTTCGATCAATTAAAATTGAAAAATTATTTATGAGGATGATAAAACTGCGTCGAATGCCGCCAACCGCGTGAAAATTGCTTGATCCATTCAAAAGTTATTGCGGTTTGAAAATTCCAAAAATAGTGTTCTTTGAAACTTCTATCAGACTTTCGAGCTGGGAGAGCTCAAATGCATAGAAATGTTATTTCTTTGAACTCAGCGAGCTCAAAATATCAATTTTTAGCGCCCAGGAATGGAATTAGCGGGAAGTTGCAGGGATGGCCCTTTAGGTGAACCGTTTTTCTATTTTTTTTTGTCAGATCAGGCGAATCCCTCTAGATAATCGTCAGATTATGAGACAGTACGTTTAGAACATAAAGATGAACCACATATATCTTAATCTGACGCGCTTGAGTATTTCAAAATTGCGATTTTTTTTTGCAAATTAAGAAAATGGCTGTGGGTTTGCGTCCCATCGAAATCGTCAGATTAGTGAATGAGAGCTTTTTTTTGGTTCACTTAACACTCCCTTAGAAAATCTGACGCGCTCGATAAATTTTTTTTTTTTTAATTTTCAACCCTTAAATACAACCACCCGCATCATGCAAACGATCAGATTAACATACGTACATTATTAAAAATACGTAGGGCATAGATGCTATCAATATCTGACGCGCTCGAGGATGTCCATGCAACAGTTTTTTTTTACATATTTAACTATCTATAGCCGCTTCCCCCACCGATGAAAAGGAATTTATCATATAACATTTTTTTCTTCTTTTTATCTAAGCTTTGCATCCCAATAGGTCTCTACGACGCTCGAGTAAATCCCCATTTAGCATCGTGGGCTCCCCTACCATTAATAGAAGTTCGAGAACATATATGGACCGAATACTCATTGGCTAAATAATTTCAAAAAGTTTGGCAGTGTAAGAATAGCTAGATGTGAAACTCTCAACCCAAAAATCGTGACTTTCTTCTTTAAAGATTCAGATTCAGAAACACTTTTCACACACACACATTTCCAATCTGCCAAATATTCATAGAATTTGCGGCAGACATGTCTTTAAATCTTCGACACATATATAGAAATACATTAAAAAAAATATTTAATTAAAGTTTACATACCCTTAAAAAGAAATACAAAAACACAATCACATTAATCAATGGGGCTAACTCAGCTTTAAGTTGCCCATACTAACTTGGACTGACAGCGTCACGAGATAAGATAGCATACAATCTTTAGTCCTAATCTATTTATCTCCCACCCGATGATACTGTTCACACTTGAAACTTATACTTTGAGCGGTGTTTGAACAAGCTAGGCTTAAAATGAGTTTTTGACTTTACTTATTGCTCTGACCCATATAACATTGTATTTTAAAATCTGGAAATATTTTATTTGACCTGCGAACAGAATATTTACGGATATCTATCACACCTTTGTTTAGTCATTATATAGAGGCAGATACACTGCCCCTATATTGTTTAGTTATACTGCTAGCGGATGTAGCAATGGGAAATTTATTATGTAATAAGATACTTATAAAATAAAGTCTATTGACGCTCATAAGATTACATAAAAGACTAGACATGTTTCTAGATAGTCGTGAATTCATACTTTTAAATCAATGATATAAATTACATTTAAAGTATGTAGCGTATTTTAACTAGCTGGTTCCTGTGAATTCGTTTACGTCCATTACTAAATGTTGATAACTTCATTCAAAAAATGTCGTTATTCAGAAGAGAAATAAAACAATTAATAATAATTTAAAAAGCTTGGCTATATCAATTCGATGGACTCTCAGTCTTAGTTTTGGATCATGGGGATAAATTTATAGAAAATTGGCTAATAATAATAATTATACAAAGTCATTTAATTACGTAGCAAAAGTATGCGTCTCTATTTTGTTACGTACTTACTACGACACAGACTGCGCATTTCGCTACGTTGCACAAGATGCGTAGACAAATGCATAAAAAACTTGTCTTGTTATATCTATAACTATATATGAATCCATTCCTAAATAGCCTTAACTAATGAAAAACATTGGCTGCAATCCAAACTAAAGATAAGTCAATTTAATAAAGAATTTCGTTCTCTATTGAGTACGTTTACTTTGATACTCGGAGCGGTACAAAACAGTAAACAAGATTACAATATTAATTCCATTGTGTCATGATTAACTCTCATATAGAGGATTATCGAGACACGTGTTAAAAATATCAACGTCGTCCTTTTAGAGTGACGTCACCTTTCTGTCCTTCATGTGTTTAGGCCGACGCGTATAATTTAACGAATTAAAAAATAGCTTAAATTTAAAAGGAGAATCAGCCCTGCGATGCTGTAACTCACTTTTCAATTAAAATATAATTTTCAATATAAACAATAAACTACAAGCTCCCACCTTTTCAGAATGCCAAATCATAAAATGACTGCTTCACGACTGATTTGAGAGCGACCGCCGATGCGAAAACCGCTGTGTTAGTTTGAAAAGTGAGTTACAGAATCGCAGGGCTGTTAACCAAGACAACGGTTTAAATTTGTACTAGAACCAGTGTACCTGCTATTAATTTCAAACTCTACTATCTTTAGATATTCATCTATTTCGCCCCGTGCAGGTAATAGCAGGAATGGAGCACTTTAAGTTAACTTCTTACGAATATTATACCCGTTTTAATAAAGTGGTTTATTTACTGATGACGTCCTTTTTAGCGTACGTCCTTTAACCGGAAGTTTAATTTACCTATAAAACAATGATTGGACAAATTGATTGTTTGATGTAAATCATGGTTTATTAATCATTGTTCCTACTTGTACTATTTATTGAATTTATACGAGAGATATTTTTATTAGGTCGATGCCGGATTATTTGGTTTCTACGAAATATACAATTATTGTACGTAATTCTCATACAGAATGATACCGTGGTTCCTGATTATGTGTATTCAATAAAGTGTTGTTATTAATTATTATAATTTGTAATATTGCTTAACTTTCAATATTTAAATGTTTTATGACGAAACCCATAAAACTATTTACGACATTAAATTTTTAGGGTGTACTGCAGTATGTTGCAAGTTTAATAAACTTTAACCCAAGAAATAGTGCTTTCTTTGATCGATATCTCCAAGGAATCCCCTTAGACCAAGCATATTTGATTTAAAAAGTTTCACATAAGCTTAGACGTACTTCTAAATTTGCCGCAACACGCTAACATTTATTTGTAGAATTTTTTTATTTTAAATATATACACATAGTTTAATTATAATTAAATTAGATTTTTATTTTTCTTTACTATTGATTGTGTTAGCTTAGTTAATGGATCAGGAATACAGCCGCTGAGGTCGTGAGTTTGTACCTTTGCTGAGCACCAATGGTTTTTTTCTCTATGTACGCATTTGGCACTTGCTTGTAGAGAAACATCGTAAGTAAAAATGACTTAGACCGAAAAACTGTGTTTGTCAGATGGTTAATCATCTTCTTAGCTATAAAGGAAAATTATAAATGAGGCGGAAGCAGAAATATATTTTTTTGGGGTACGGAATTTACTAAATGGGTCAACAAATTATTTTGTTCAGTACTCCCGCTAATTGAAACTGAATATGGAGTGTTGTGTTTCCCCGTGATTCACTAGTTCCATTAAATTCTGTCATTTAGTATTCCATTTCTCATCTCCAGGTATTAGTTGACGCATGGCGAGAAAACAGCACCATGTCGGGCATGACGGGAGCGAGCATGCTGCGTACGCGCCGAAAGGATGTCAACGTCAAGCCGAATCGGAAGTAAGTTATACTGGAGCCATGCTTTTAAGGTTGTTTTAAAATTTGGAACATTTCATTGAAGGCTATTCTTAGAGCATGTCTGTTTGTTTTGGACTCTTTTGGCTGATAAAAGGCTTATTTTTCCCTTGCTACAGATATTGAGCGTGGCTCTGGTATTAGTAGCGTCACTATACACACTAGTAATTATCAGTTAAAATTGACTCAATGAAATACTCCAGTGTTGCATGCTATTCCTAAAATTTTAAATTTTAAATAGTAAGGTATTTTAGCTGACTTAAAATAAATATTATTAACGCGCTCACTCAACATTAATAATGAAACATAAAAAAAAAGTGTAATGCGCAGTGTTAATTTGGCCTCACTCGGTACGCTCAAAATGGATACTCAGGCAAGCTTTGTGACCACAGAACTGATATTCGATAAGGCCATTAAGGATATATGGATAGGAACAGATAGAGGAGGAATATAGGTTTATAGGGTATTAATAAAATTTCAGATTGGACCGCAAGTCGTCTCGGGGTATGCTCTACGAGAACGAAGAGCTACGGTTACGGACAATCAATATCAATGCAGAAATTGAAAGAGGTCAGTTGATTAAAAATATTCTTTCTGGACTGTCCTAGAAAAGCTTATATTGTAGAGATGTCTATATAGAAATATATTATAGCAGAACGGTATATACACAGTGAAATAGCCGCCTCCGTTACGGTAACGTTATACTCCGTTATGACTCTGCTCTCTTAATATATAGAAGAAGGCTATGACCCTAAAGTACCCAAGGCATTTAAGGCCTAGATCGCTCAGCTGGAGATCGTTTAGCTAACCGCACACACCGTTGGGTAGAGGCTGTAGAATCCACCGGCGGTCAGTTTGGACATTGCGAAAGCCTTCGATCGGGTTTGGCACACGCTTACCTCAAAACTTCCGGACTTACCCGTGAAATTATGCGAATGGATCTTTAGTTTTAACTGATCGAAACATCAAGGTCGTTATTGACGGTGCGTGTTCTGATTTAAAACCCATAAATGTAGGAGTTTTCCAAGGTGGTATTCTTTCTCCATTATAGTTTCTCCTGCATATCAATGATAAGTTGCATTCAAACAACGTTCAAATTATATTTAAAAGCTTATTTGCTACTGATTCTATGTTACAGTATAAGTGAATTAACTTAGATAGGTCACGTTACAGTCAAAATAAACTAAAAACTTACAGAACCGGCACCGCATTTGCAAGTCGAAGGATCTATTGCGTTCTTTAAACTGAGAAATCAAATTCCCCTTACATATATCATAATAATTCTCATTTATGCTCAGGTCAGTCAGATATAAAGAAGCTGAAGCGAGAGAATGAGCAACTGAAGAGGGAGATATCGGCACTCCGCTACGAGTATGACCGGCTGGACCGGATGCTGCGCGAGCGGCGTTCATCACCAGAACACTCGGACGTACGTTATTGTTTTCTATTGATATAATCCATTGGCTCTATGATTGGGCTTGTTATAAAACGTTTACATAAGGTCGTAACTGCCGTGATTTTTATACGCTGATGTATTATACTTGTCAAACGATGTCAAAAACTGGTAGATCTGAAGGAGTCAAGTAGCGAGAGCCATATTTTATATGGTTTAAATAAATCTTACTTTTTTATGCAAACGCGACATTGGCAAACACAATTTTATAGTCCCACCAACTTATCTGTGAACTGAGTGGTAGCGCCACCGTCGCTTTAGTGTTGCAAATTAATAAAAGTTACCCATGATTGGGTATGTCAGATAAGAAACTAGGTAAACATATAAACATAATTTTATTATTTTAAACAATACCTAACATTGTTTTATATTAATAAAATGGTAATAAAAGTACTAAATAGTCTTCAAAAATAAGAAAATTTATGTAGGTAGATACATACATTAGCTTTTTCTCTGGCATTCAATTGATATAATGTAGGTACCCCACTTACAAACTAAATGTTTAGCAATATATGCAAATGAAATGTAATAACTTGCAAATAAACTTCTTCTTGCCCTTTTCCCACTCTAGGAAGTTTTATTAAAACAAAGTGGAGTGGAGCGAATTTACGCTAAGCCAAACGTACCTATGCGGGAGAGCCCCTCAGATTACTCCAGCGTTATTTTTACGTGAAGAGAACTATATGTAGTTGGATCACTCAGCTTTATATTTTTTAAGTTACAATTACGTTAAAAAGTAATCAATGAAAAAAATATCGGGTAATTTACAAAAAGAAAGTAGCTGCCGAAATTCAACATGGCGGCCGTAGTTCCCATTTTCTCCATTTCACAGATAAGTTGGTGGGTCTGTACCGTCTCACTCGGCTCTGAACTTGTCCAAGTCCGATAGATGAGATACTAAGCACTTTTTTAGCTTTGTATACTTAATACGACTTAAATGAGCCAATATTATGTAAGTAAGTGACAGTATGGTGTGGCAGGACAGCGCGTCGATGTGCGGCGCGTGCGCAGAATGCAGCGACCCGCGTGTCGCCTTCCACGACCTCACTGTTGTACCCGAGGAGGGCGAACAGGAGAACAAGGTGATACACATTATAATTTACTTAATTAAATAAGGTTAATTTAAGTTTACTAACGACTACCTACTTTTTAAGTAAAAGTGTTACTTTTATAGTATTTTAATAACACTATGCAAATGTTATATAGGATTAATCGCGATAATTTGTTTGATAAAGTTTGTGTGGCTCTGAAATATGTTAAATTACGTAGTCCTTCAAGAAAAGAGTGTACCAAGTCTTAAAAGGCCGGCAACGTACTCCCAACCCCTTTGGTATTTATTAGGAGTGTACATGGGCAGCGGTATCACTTAACATCAGGTGAGCCTCTTGCCCGTTTTCCCCCTGTTCTATATAAAAAAAATCGTATAAAATTTTAAAGAAAATATATTTTTATAAGATATTTAAGATTGGATTTTAGGTAAATAACTTCTTTAATATTATATATTATATATAACGACACAAACGTAAATGAAATCGCAACAATTGTTTGAACTCGTAACTAAGCCATCAACAAACACAAACGTTTCAAGTTATCTTGTTTTGAGCATTCAAAATTTAAATTTTCTTAAACATTATTAAATAATGGAATTGAATAATTGACCACGGGTTCTGATGGTTGAAAGAAACTCGAGATATGAAATAAATACATTTATACATCCGATCAAAAAAGAATGTTTCAGTGTGTAGCAGGAGAAAATTTAATTTACTTGCCTATAAATGGATCTGTATATGGGACACTTATATTTGAGACTTTAAAGCACCATATCAAAATATTATTTCGTTATACTATATAATATGCGATAGTAGCGTTTTAATCCTAAATTTGATTATCAATTATGAAATAAGTATAAATGAACGATACTAATACAATCTTACATTTAACAGCCAAAAACAAAATCGGTGAAACTAAAAAAGAAAAAGAGCAAGGTATAATAATTATTTCTATTTCGCATGAAGCAAGTTTTCAGTGTTTTGGAGTGTCTAGAAATCATTTTTTACTCGTTCAAGTCCAAACATTCTTAGTAATTTGAACATCTATAGATTAAATCTTAAGTTTTTTTATGGTATTAAAACATCAAAATAATAAAATATGTTAAATTAATTGTCTAAAAACATTTTACGGTACTTTGACAACCGAATCTAGAAATAGATACATCAGTCCGAATGTGATTATTACTATAATACCTCGAGATCATGTTTTATCGCCTCTCTGTGCTCTCGATATAGTTATTTCAAATTAAATTAAGAAATCATATAGTCTATGGTATTTATAAAAAGTTGTAAATCAAATAAATAAATAGAAAACAAAATGCCAATCTCTACTACGTAAATTTACAACCTCTAATATCAATAAAACGTCTTCTAATACGAGATAAGAATAAACGATAATAAAAGTCGTATAAAGCCCACAAAATTCAGCTCCGTAGCCATAAAAATATAAATGCGAGTTTAGAAAAATATAGTATGTTATGCTTTACTACGATAGTACGGTACGGGTTAAGAATTTCTATATGATTTTTGTTCCCGTGTTTCCAAAATATCTATGCTAATGAAAACCTATAGTTGATTCTCCTAATCAGCGGTTTCATAATTGACAGATAAAATTTAAAAGTATGAGGCTATGTATATAAAACTTTATTATAATCATATATAATTGTGAAATCTCAATAAATATTATTTTATTACTATGATTTTGTTAACGCATTTTATGAGAACTGTCTTATGATTCAAAGTCGTCAAATCGTCTTGATTCATACTTCTATTTTGCGTTAAGAAGCTTGAAATCGGCTAATTATATGTATTTAGCGAATTCAAAGTACTCTAATTTGATAACAGAGAAAAGATTTAGCTTTGGAAATAAGTCAAGGTCGGGCAAGAGTTATAAGAAAACTCCACTAGGGCTGCATCGTTGGGGAATTCAATAAAACACAATTATAATTTTTTACTCGCGTAATTGCTTCGGTAATCAATAACCATATCATATTTTAGTAAAATATTTTAGGTAGTTTGCATGTTTAAGGTTTCTTTAAAATTAGAATAGTTTGAATATGAATTTAAGTAGCGATTTATTCTAATTTTAAATTGTATTTTTTACTACTGTTGTCTTGTCTAGGAAGATCTACAAATTATAACTCTGAAAATACAAATTTATAACTTAAACGTTTGTTAATAAAAGGACAGGTACAGGTGGGTTTTAATGTGAGGCACCTTTGCTAAACGATTTGTTGCTGGCTCTTCCAGCTTTTGGTGTAACATTTGTAGACTAGATATTGACAACCCTATAGTGCCTAATGTGGAGGATTTATAAATAAACTCAGTTGTGTGGTGAACCGACGTTGTGACGGACGTACGTGCCAATGGTTTTCGGATATAATGGTGGTTGGTTCTTTATTACGTTTTTTGCATGTTATAAGATCGCTCTAACAAATGTGTCAATAATTCAAAGGTGAAACGTAAAAAATATTCGATAACAACCCATTTATAATTCTAATAGTAAAACACGGTTTGTTGTTTTATTACTTTCGGGGGAAATATTATTTTAATTTAAGAAGTGGTCTAATTGTTGGTGTTCCTTTTAATTAAACACACACACTTCAATCATAAATTGATGAACGAATGTTCGATGTTCGATGTCCCTTCTCTCGCTTTAACAAGATTTTAGTTATATTATTTGTGAGGACTGATTGGCAAACATTAATGCGTTGGGTGGCGAGTTAATTTAATGAACAGTCCGTATATAAAACTATTTAATATTCACACTGATTACTTTCGGAAGTGTGACGCATTTGTCGTCCTCACATCACAATAAACTGTCTACGTGACATTACGAGGTGAGTTCACCTTTTATTTCTGAAGACCATGGAACAGCTGCTTCGACCACATTAGTATCAAACCACGTCGGTGTAACGACATAATGCCCATTTCAAACATAATAGGTTCAAAACTGTTTAAGCGACAAAATTCTATTGAAAATATTACTTATATTTTGTCGTGATTCTAGAATGATAAATTATGATAAGTATTAATAAAAATGTTCTAATCAAATAATATAAGTTCGTCTACACTCCATTCAAACAATTATAAATTTCATCCAAGAATACAATGGGTAAAATATAATGACCAATTAAAAGTCCTCGAAAACAATAAAACTTCAAACATCGGACGTGATTTCTATGATCTAACTCGTGTAGCACCTAATAATATTAGCACATTATGAACGTGTGCATATTTCAAACAAACATCTCATTTTAAATACCACATTCCACTCAAATGCGCAATCAGCACTATTTCTATTATTTATGAGCACTTGACTGTAAATAGCTTTAAACGTAACCGATTTTGTCTACATTTTATTCAATATTCTGTCAAATGTTTCAGAGCGGCAGTGCGACCCCGTGCATCTGTGAAGAATGCCAAAATGAATCGAAAAGAAAATCCGACGAGGAGAAAAAATCTGATAAAACAGAAGAGAAGAGCAACGAGCTGAAAGAGCCAAGTGATGACGCTCCGGTCACGAAACAACCGACGCAATCTCAGAACAATGTGCTCGCTCAACCAAATACAGATGACAATGAAAACGAGCGAACAGTCGATGTACTAGTTCACGACGCACCGAATGTGCCGAGCTTCTTCCAATCAGTGACGTCACATCCCTGCCACATTACCGGCCCACCGCCTCCCGGTTTCGTCACCACCCCATATCAAGCGCCCCGATTCCCCACGGGAGGGAACGTGGAGGACTTGTTAGGGGACGTTCAACATTCGCAAACCACCATACATACCACGTACATCCAACAAAATTCGGTGTTCATGTGTAACACGCAGAGAATTCTACAGAACCACTGCTGCTGCCAGAGTCGCGATGAAGCCGCTAAACCGGAAGTGTGCCAAGAGCAACCTAAGTGCTACGTAACTGAAAAGAATATTGAGCTCACGTACGATTACCCGAGAACAACGCCTATTCCGAGCACGCCCAGTCCCAAATCTAGCGACGATTTACAAACAACGACCACGGAAGTGGCCAGCACTGTCGTCTTTGTAGAAAGACGGATTCCTGTAAAGCCTAAAAAATTTGATTTCTTTTTCCGATCGCGGTCAGCGCCGGTCGGCGAGAACGAGGAACCGATTTACGCGACCGTCAACAAACTACCCAAGAGGTTACGGAGGATGGAACTAGCTAATTTAGAAAAAGAAGTCGCGTACAAAACCGGAGAGGGTGAGTCCTCTTCTAGAACGGAGGTGACGCAGAAAACAGATTCAGAATCTCAAGCACAACCGCCGGACGACGACACGAGTCGCTCAGAACGGGAGAAATCGACCGTTCAGCCGCGGCCCGAATCGCCAAAAGCGAAAAAACGGAAGCGGTTCTCGCTAACGTTCAAAAAGAGGGATAGAAAGAGGCGGGAGAAGAAAAAAGAAGTGAAGAACGGGACAAAGAACGGAGGACCCGTTCAGGTGGAGAGCGACAACGAGAGACTGATAGAAGAGCAGGAGCAGAAGCACAAGCATTGCGCGCGGCATCGCCCGCGGAATACCATGTCGTCGTCGAGCTCGTGCCCGCGGTACAAGCGGGACAGCTATCAGGTACTGTACGTAGCCGGGCACTCACACGGTAGACACACGCTACATTCGCACTGGGCTTGCTTAGTGCCTAAATTACACTTGCAATTCTTTATAAGGGTCCATATCACAAGGTCTATAATACGTGGCATCTTATCCGGTAGATAAACAAAATCAGTTCATTAATCAAGGCTTTGAGTGCATTTAAATTTTTGGAATGAGCAAGCCCGATAGTGCGGAGGCCTTAGTGAGTACACTTTTGGTGTAATGAGGTCGATGGCAGCGGACCTGTATTAGACCACGTTTTGTGTTGTATTGTAATTTATGTATTTATTATATCAGCTTTTGACACACAGATCTTTTATTGTTACACCCCTCCTTTTCCCGTCCTTTGGGCAACGTGTGATTGCCCGGTAGTTTGCCGGTTAGTGTAGTTCTGCTAGACAAATACGGTAGAATTATGCACCTCGGTAGCTAATATGCACCTCGTACATATTAACAAAAGCACTACAAATAAAAAAAACACAATTTGCAGTTTCTAAGTTGAAGATATCCATTAAAGTACTTAAAAGAAATGCACTGTGTCCCGACCTGAGCTAATTTTTTTTTTTTTCAGGAAATGACAACCTCGCACTCGGAGCACGAGCGTACAAACAGCATGTGTTCGTCGATGAACTCGCTGGGCTCAGCGTGCACGCACAAGTCAAGAAAGCTGTCAGCCGTGCCTCAGACCGACTCGATTCCTTGGTGCGGCTGTTGGGGGGCTGGTTGTGTGTGAACAGACAAACAACAGACGATTAGTGCTAATCTTCGAGGTCTTCTGACCTCCCCTTGGGAACCGCGTTCCCGTCTTCGGAGGTTTCTTGGAGTTGGAGATACCAGGGTTAATGTTCTTGCGGTGCATTTAGTAGCTTAGTTTCTAGAATGTGGGTAGTTTCGTTTTCCTACTTTCGAATTTGTCATAGAAATGTTGTATGAATAGTTGAATAGTTGTATATAGTCTGCGATTTGAAGTACAGAAGTGTAAATGGAAGATGTGTAATAAATTATTTCGTTTTTATACTTTGTTTTAATTCCCAATTATCGGAACTAATTATGAGGATAAATAAAAACCAAGTTAATTACATAGATGGTTATTTATTATAAAATATGACACATTCTTTTGAACTGTGTGAACAGTTGATTGAAACGCACATAGCAAAATGGTTTTCCGGCTCAGCTTACAAGTCACAAATGATTAAAAAATTATCAGCCTCAACAAAACATTTAAATAAAATATTAGCAATTCATTTTCAAAAATAACTTCATTAAAATGTAAAAAGTTGTTTAAAATATTCAGTAACCAGTTAAGCATGAGCCGGCGAAGCGTACATTGATTCTACTATAGAACATTCGAGAACCTACAAAGAATTTTGGACGTAAACAAACATCGCTAAAACCTCAATGGCACATTAAGCCTTGCGCTGATAAAAAATAAATAAAAAATATTTCATCAATTAACAAAAACATGGCTCTTACGTTGCTCTTACGCCAAAGATTTCAAAATATCTTCACTTTTATTGTGAATAGATTTAGTCAACTCCAGCGGAAGAGCACCGTTTCGATCAAAAAATAAATAAATTACGCAAAAAAATAAATGAATGTACAATATTTACATCGCATATTTATATAGGATAGCTTAAGAAAATGGGATTATTTTTTGAGATCCAAGAAGCGAAATTTGAACTTCAAACAATAGTAGGCTATATGTCTTTCCGATTCATAGTAAAATATAAAAAAATCCCTCACATCGTTTCCCCCTATTGGACATGATATATGCGTCCCTTTCGCACACACGTTTTACAATACACAAAAGCGAACGTGCGACAAGGACCGATAATATATTACGATAATTATTAAAAACTTATATGAATATGCCTTAACTTAGCTTAATGGAGACATCTATATAATATCTTAATGATAGTTACATTGATTTGTTTAGAGATTATATTTTATAATATATAAAAAATAAAAGCGTTAAAAGATAGCTACTCAAATATAATTTAAAATAAAAAAATAGAACTCCAATTCATTGCACGAGCTAATTCGTATAAAAAAAGTAATTCATCCACAAAGGTTTTAAAGACTACAAAACTGAATCTTCTTTAGATTATGTTTCAAGATAATTTTCTTCACATTAACTGCCATTCAATAGGTATTGCAAATGACGGAATTTTAAAAATTTAGAATTGCAATTTTACATATCAGGATAGAATTTGAGTTTCCTTCACTATCAAAGTTTTTTAAAGTCAAGTGGTAAATAATTGATGCGTGCTATTTGCAATACCTCACATACAAACAGCTGAAAAAAAAAACAGCTATAACAGTTGCCATGAACTAATCTCAACATATTCAGTCTACAAAAATACCTTAGGCCATGTTTAAAATAAAATAAGTTTCAATCAATATAAATTTTGATTCTCTTTGGTGAACGTTGCCTTTTGAGGCCACCATAAAAAAATAAAAGCATAATTTTTGACTCGTAAAGGTTTGAGCTAGCAACTCTAATACTATATTACAGGTTACTGTGATGTAAATTGTGATAAAGGGTCAAATTACTTACTAACAATGCCGATTAGATTTATAATTAATTCCCTTATTAAATAGGGCAAGATTTAACAAAATGTGGCAAAATTGTAAGGAACCATAGTAAAATTTTTCAATCAGGCAAACCCATAAATATTTGAGTATGTTCACTAAAATTAGAAAAAAATAAATAAAATTTATTTAAATAATATACAAAAGATGCAAAAGCAACGAATATCGATCAGACCATTTCGTGATTATATACTAGATCATATAAACTACTACTTTTGCCGTATGTATAAAAACTAAAGGTAACGTATACGCGTATACCTTCCGTTTGTTACGTACACGAACTCGGTAATAACGCCTGTAGGAAAAGTCGTCATATAAATATGAGAAATTTTCAATACAAACTCGTACTTCGAGACAATAATTTAATTATACCTAAACCTGTTCTCTAAAGAGACAGACAATCACTCATTACACTTAATTTGTCTCAAAGCACGGCTCCTTTCCTATATTTAACTCACGGATAACAATCAATCGATAGCCAACGCAACGTAAACTTATATTGTAAGATCTGTTAGTTAAATATAGGAACCTTATATTATTTCGACTGAACGGAATGTGCTTAAGTGATGTTACGTCGATTACACGAATAAATACGATACAAAAATCCCATTAAATACATATTTTGTGCAATTCTTAATACAAATGCTTTAAAATACTGTAACCAGTCCGTTCTCATATAAAACGTTTCGTTAAAAAAGCGCTGACATCAACAAGCCGCCTACAAAGCCGATATCACAGCATAACTATTACATAATTATGAGAAATACCCGAAAAATTGTCATAAGTCATCCGCGATTTTAAAACGCGTTGTTTAACAAGTTAAAACTTTCCAGTATTAATAACATATTTTTGTGAAACAATACTGGTTAAATGATTATCTATTTTAGAACAAAAATCAGCTACAAATTATTAGAAGAAAAGATAACACTTATATCGTTGTAACAAAATCTATACCATTCCCGTGTTATACAATAGTTATACCGTGTAATGATATGAGACTTGTAAAAAATATCGCGTACACAAATATTACTAGGCTAGCATGGAACGATATAAAACTGTCCACTGAACCCACGTGTTTCAAACGACTTTTACGCTTATAACGCACGGGTAATGTCGAAAGTCACGTGACGATGACGTCACACGTCGTCCATCACAAATGCAACCTGCATTGTGGGTTCCTGGAAATGTTTTATATATTTTTTATTGCATTATAAAAGTTAATATACATAAGTATAGGAATTTAAGTTGGATAATTCCTAAAAAGAACCAAAATTTAAATAAATTTAAGAATTATCGCGTTTTCTTTCGATGCACCTTTATTCTTGTTCGATATTAATAAAGATGTACTCACACACGTTCCTCAGACCATAACAAAGGCCTCTTGCCCCCTGAAGAGGAAGGGGTGCTGATCAATCATAGTCTGAACAATGTCTTCGAGGTAAGGCCGGGTCATCTCGAACCGGCCCATGTCACTGAACTGAACCGGAAGAAGGGTCGGCCACCAGCATATCGCCAAGTTCTTGCTGTCCATTGAGTTGAGCTTCGAGTTATCTGCCACTCTGGAATATTAAAATATTATTTACTCTAGATGCAGGATTATACATTCATATTGGACTTTTTTGTCTTATAATAATAACGGCTGCACGTACGAAAAAACAAGACACATGTTCCGCCTGAGCCGAGAGTGCAAGCGAGAGCGCGGAACAAGCGATAGAGACGCACGATTGGCCTAAGCGTTTGGTTTGTGACGCATGTATCTCTCTATCGGCCGATGCGTCCGAGTAAAAGAGAGACAGCGGCAGCACAAAACCTATACGTGAACTGTTTTGTCAACTGTTTATAAAGTGAAGTGAAAAGCTAATATGAATTCGATTGTTTATTACAATAGCAATTTCAGCAAAAAGGGTAATTTATTCTTGCCTTTTAAGATTTGATTAGCGTTATAATCTCATGTATTTGTTCTTTCATTATAAAATATAAAGTATATGTATAGTGTACAAAAGAATGATAATTTAGTGATAATAATTCGATTCATAAAAGTGTGCAATTTTTCATCAATGTTTTGTAATGTCGTTATCACGTAACATAATTGTCCGTAAGTAGACTTTAAACAACCAAATTTAAAAAAAATATAAATAAAACAATTTTTTTTAAACAAGTAAAATTACAAACTAAAAGTAAAATTAAAAACACAAACCTTTTTTAAACTTTTTTAAACGAAAGTTAAAATAACAATGAAATCACGGATAGAGTTAAATGCTAACAAACGCTATTTCAATATTTTGTTTATATAAAGTTGAAAGTTAAAAAACATACCTGGCAAAGTGATTTAGCAGATAATCCAAAGTGGCCCTGGCTGGCGCAGTAAGTGCCGAGTTGAGTAGCGCCCGCAAAGCCAACAAACGCCAACTGCGGTCCTTTAGTTCTACCCCACCCGCGATACAACCTCGCATAGCTGAAATTGAAACATTAAATAGTAGATAGTTAAATCTATCTATACAGTCAAACCTGGGTAATTGAGAACTGGATAAGTGAAAAAACTCTACAAGTGAGAGTAATAACCGGGAACCGTCATTTTAAGCTCCCAAAATCTCTATAAGCGAGAAACAGAAACCTCTGTAAGAGATAGTCGTTTTTCCCTCATGCACCTCCGTAAGTGAGACTGCTACTTATCTTTGCCTCTATAAGCGACAGTCGGGCTTTATTTATTTATTTATATTATGTACTTTAAATGCGTTGGAGACGGTCCTCATCCGTACTTTGAAAACGCGGCGCGGCGGTTGTTGATCAAGCAATATTCGACAAAATTTATCAGTTAGAGATAAACATTCAAAATACAAAAACAGAAACCCAAACGAAATTCACGGTTTTTTTAAGTGTAAATTAGTTCTAAATAAAATATATATGAACATAATATGTTGTGCACATTATGCACATAATTTTATCATATTACATATTTACTACATTCGTACTTGCTCCTCCTTACCTCTATAAGAGAGAAACGCTATCCATGTACCTGCATTAGCGAGAAACTCGGGTTAGTGAGAAACCTTCATAAGCGAGAATGAGATTGTGCTCCCTTGAACTCGCTTATCCAGGTTTGACTGTATATATATATAGTCAAGACTTAGCGCAAGGTAGACTCTAAATTCATTTTAAGTTTAGGGCTTGACATACTCAATGAGGTATTTTAACAAATTTAACCCTTTATACAGGATAGATAAATAATATTGAACAGGCTTTTTACTAAAATTGTAGCCATATCATCATCATTCAAGACACGTAAGAGACACATTTAAGGCCTTAAATGTCCAATTTATATTTAAGGCACCAAAGAAATTAAATATTGTATGAGGCATGACTTGAAACGACCCTATTCATTCAAATAAAATAATTATAATTGTATTCCCTGAAATGAAGTTCTCTTTCGTCTTTTTCTATCAAATTGTGTTCTCACTGTGATGAAAAGAGACTACTTTAGTCAAAATGATGCAATGAGACTGTTTTTTTTATAAATAAGAAGGTTTAATTATAATTGGTGATCATTCTTCTCCTCACGAAACTACCTTTTGGAAGGGGCAACTAGAATCATCTTTATATATATTTTTTTTTTACGTTCAAAAGTGCCATTTTAGATGGTCTAATTGAAATAAACGATTTGACTTTGACTTTGAAGCGAATATTTGACTAAATTATAAATATATGTACTAATAAAAGAGGAAATTAATATAAAAAGGTTCTTTTACAAATTAGTTTAGTTCTTAAATCTAAGACTTTCTTATTAACGAAAATTGTTAGCTGCCTTGTGAATATTTAATCGTTGTAATTAATAATGACATACAATTGATATGAAACATGCCAATTTTGGTTTTCCTAGTTATAAACATAAAATTATAGAAAAACTTTCTTACCAGCAATATCCTCTAACTGCGCCATACTAGCTTCGTCTAAAAGAGGCGGCAGTTTCTTAGAGAAGAAGTCTTTGAGAGCCGTAGCGACCGCATTCACCGGAATGTCTAGAGCATCTAAATCTAAGTTCGGATCTGAAAATTTACATTACTTGCTTTAGTTCAAAAGTTTGAGACCACTAAGGGCTAAGCAAAATTGTCTAATATTTGGGAAATCAATTAAATCATCAGTCACGCAATTATAGATTTTAGAGTTAACTTATTTTAAACTATACAAAAAATATGTTTATTACAGATTATGATACAGGTATCACTTATTACACGACATTAAATTAGAATCGGTAGACATCCCCCACTCATCGGCAAAGAAGACAGAGTGTAGGCCGAGAAAAAAAGCGGGCGTAAAAAACTCTAGGTACTCTTTTAAAGTAGCAAATCATCAAACAACACTTATTTTAAATCAAATATCGAAAAATAATTAGAAGTAGCCTGTCTAGCACTAGTCCCAGGCCCTTTAATAAACTAAATAATTGTTAACTTTAAAGTAAGTCTTTTTACACATATTTTCTTGAATGCATTTCTTAAATTTATTAAAAGGCAGAGATAAAAGAGCCTCTGAGATTTTATTGAAGAAAAGTAATTTTTCCCAAAAAATAATTACTAAATTTAAATAGTCTAGTACTAGGTAGTAACGGATTGAATTATTAATCTATACATATTATTTATTAAAAAGCATACCCTCTCGGAATTTATTGAACAGCATATCTACGTGTGCGCGATTTCCAGGAACTCGATATAATCCTTCGGACGCGAGACCTTCTCTCTCTATGAACTGCACGCATTTCTCTACAAAGAGAGGTACGCCGTGTGGACCCTGAAAAACATTTCTTTATATACTAGCTGACCCGGCAATCGTTGTTTTGCCATGTATATTATTTCTAGGATTTTTTTTTAGTTCAATGAGGGGTGAAAATTAAGGGTTGTATGTATTTTTGTAAACAAAAAAATTGTCTAAATAATTATCCATTTTGGCGTGGACACCCCTTATCACTTAGGGGTTTGAAAGATCGATAGTAGCTGATTCTCAGACTTACAGAATGTGCATAAAATTTAATTTTTTTAAAAATTTCATAAGAATCGGTCGAGCCGTTTCGGAGTAGTATGGGAACGAACATTGTGACACGAGAATTTTATATATTAGATTTTGTTGTGTAGTATCCAGTAACTTGTAAGTTATCTCGGTATATTAAGGCCCATATTCTAGAATATCGATTAAACTTAGATCTAGTTTTAAGAGCTTTCAAACATTTCTGAAGATTTACATATTTGACAGCGCTCAATACGTGACGTTTGTGTATGAAATAAAAAAAAGATAGAAAAAAAATAGATAGATAGATTTAAAAATACCAATTTTTTTTCTTTAAACTGGATTATTATAGAAAAAAAATCACTCACTTGTGGACCCCAATTTAGTGCGGACACCGTACTGGCTGCTTGCGCTGCATTCTTTTTATCCTTCTTTGATAGCTCCTATATACAATAAGTATGTATTTATATGTAATTATTAAGAGTATACATAACTCATAAATGTATCAGTCAACTTAAAGAAAAACTTCGAGAAAAAAAATATTTTTTAAATTTGAAAATTATTATAATAACTTGACACCGTTTATTTTAATATTATTGTCGTCATAAAGCGCAGTTAAAAGGCAAGTCTTACTGATTTGTTAAGAAAATTATTTTTGACATTGACTTAAAATTATTAAAATATTTTTGACATTTTGTTAGTTAAAAAGTCCACCTTATGTCTCCTATCATGTTTGTTGAAGGCTGTTGGCCTCCTTCGTGAGTCCGCCGCACTTGACGATGAGTTATCTTGCGCAGACGACGGATATTCACCGGCTAATATCTATACAAAAATCATTTAAATAAAGCCTGAATAAATTTAATTTCCATACAAATAAGGGGAATGAAGATATGCTAGATTTTTTTTTCTAATAAATTATATTACAAAGCATCATGAAAAGTTCAGGATGTCTATTTATTTATAGGTCTATTATGAAAAGTGAGCAGTGTTGGCCTAGTGGCTTCAGCAAGCGACTCTCATCCCTGAGGTCGTAGGTTCGATTCCCGGCTGTGCACCAATGCACTTTCCTTCTATGTGCGCATTTAACATTTGCTCGAACGGTGAAGGAAAACATAGTGAGGAAACCGACATGTCTTAAAAAGTCGACGGCGTGTGTCAGGCACTGGAGGCTGATCACCTACTTGCCTATTTGATTGAAAAATGATGATGAAACAGATTCAGAAATCTGAGGCCCAGACCGAAAGAGGTTGTAGCGCCACTGATTATTTTTATTATTATTATTATGAAATTGTTAGGCACCTGGTACTTAGAATCTAGTTTTAAGCCTTGTCATAACTATATATGGTTTGGGTATAAATGTTTTAATATGAATAATAATTACCGTTTTATTGGTAAAGGGAATCTTAAAGATTACCTTATGCGTTGGCTCATGGTGCGGGGGTGGAGGCAAAGGTCGAGGCCTTCGAGACTCACCGTCAGAACTACCCTCACTCGACTCACTCGCTGGAAAAATCAATATAAATTTACATTTCAAAGTAATTAATAATATCAATGTGAATCATCGACTAAAATGTTTAACTTATATTTTTACGTAATATTTACCACTCATTTTGGTGGTTAAGTTTATTTACCTTTATATAATACTAGCGGCCCGTCCCGGCTTCGCACGGGTGGTCATTTATTTTTAATCATTTTTTGTAGATATTGATATGTTCTTTAATATTGTGGAACATTCTTTTATTCTATCAACAATAGTTTTAGCAGCGCATGCGATGAAAGATATTTTGTAGTTTAGAAGGGATCCCAATTTTTTGCAATTAAAATAGCCTATATTAATCAGTGATAATGTAGCATTCAAATGGTGAAATGATTTTTAAAATCGGTCCAGTACTTTTTGAGCCAATTCGTTATAAACATATTTACATACAAATCTTTCCTCTTTATAATATTAGTATAGATAAATATGATTTTCAAGACTTCATATAAGCGTTTTTCAAAATACACGCATACAAACCAATTTTTTTTAAAGAACAAGGTGCAAACGGGCCTGAGGCACCTGATGTTAAGTAATATCGCCGCTCATGGACATTCTCAATATTCAAGAGCTCGCGCGTGCCTTGACGGCCTTTGAAGAATTCTTCATTTCTTAAAGCACCCTAAGTCTTATTGGTTCAGAAATACTACAATAAACCGCTGGTTCCACACTGGTGGTGCGCAGCAAAAACTGCCTTAAAAACGCTCAGTTGTGAAACGATGAACGTTGAGGTGATAGGGGTGATGAAACAATAAACAAAAATAATAACGTGTTAGACCTACCTTTATCCTCTTGCGTTCTCGCACGATAGCCGGTGGGAAGTTCTGGCGGTCCCACGAACATACCTAACTTTGGTACACGAGGACTTTGAACCGCTACTAAATTGCCTAGAGACCTAAAATTTATAATAACGTCGGTTATAAATGATTAATATCAAAAAGGAATGTATATTTTCAAATTAAATTTAAGTTTTTTTTTTTTAATTTATACGATCCGTATAAGAAAGATGATTCTATAGAAAGCTTAAAAGCGTTAGTAAAAAATTAAAAACCAAATACCATGCCTCCTGCTGATAGAGGACAAGTCTTTGTGTTTTTTTTAATTTATGTTATTACTATTAATTACTTAAGATGTCATGTGGAACATGGTGTAATGTTTGCAGCTCCTTACAAACGTTGCGTAAAAAAATGGCGATTAAAAAAAGTGGCGGAGAGTTTATTGCCAGTTCTTCTCTTCCGTTCTACGCCCTTGATTTGAGAACAGGCAGTAAATGTAAAATTAGAAGCATTAATATGTATTTTTTATTGACGTTCATAAGTGTACACTGTGTTACCTATATGATTAAATGATTTTTAACTTGTGAATTTTGGATTAAGAAGAAAGTGAATAAGGTAAATAATTACCGTTTCTTATAGTGGCGAGGTGCATGGTGTGCGTTGTGACGTCTACGTGCATGTACGCGTGCAGCCCCACCCGATGCCTCGCTTGATCCCGAACTGTCTGTTTCTGAAAATGCTGGAAAGAAAGCAAAACAAATAGATTATATTTAATACCTCAACACGAGTAAGATAATGATAAAGACGTAACGTAAAGTTTTATTTTACAAATATAAGTTATTGCATTATATACTGCATAAAATCATTTAAATCAACTAGTATAGAGACAATTAATTGTATCTTTTTTACTAAGACCTAGACAAAAGTATTTACGTGTGTACCACACAGACTACTATAATGTGTTAATGCATTATGTATGCATATAACAATTTTATTATCATACTAGCTGACCCGGCAAACGTCGTGTTGCCATGAATAATATTTCTAGGAAACACTTTTAGTTCAATAAAAATAACTATAATACAAAATAGGGGTTGATCGTAGAGGGGTGACAATTAAGGGTTATATGTATTTTTGTATGTTGTATCATAAATAAATAAAAACAATAAGTTTTGTCTAAAAAATAAAAATAAAAATAAAGTGTTATGGGTGGACAACCCTTATCACTTAGGGGTATGAAAAATAGATAGTAGCCGATTCTCAGACCTACTGAATATGCATATAAAATTTGATAAAAATCGGTCAAGCCGTTTCGGAGAAGCATGGTAACTAACATTGTGACACGAGAATTTTATATATAAGATTAAGGATAAATTATAGATTTTCAGAATTACTTGCCTATAAAATTTATACATTTAATCTGCGCCTGCTTTTTCATATTTTGAAATGTAATACAAAAGAACTTACATGGTTGATGCATAGGAACCTTTTCGTGTCTTCTGTGCCTCCTTAACCGGGTCATAGATGGAGCTTCCATATATTCATTGGTTTCTTTTATCTGTAATTAATAAAGATGATATATCTTTACTTTACATTCTGTTATTATTAACTGTAATACAATGAAAAATCATGTAAGCTGTGTATGAAAAACGTAGATACATTTCTGTCTCAACATTCTATGAAGCCCGTATTGTTAACGCAAAAAACGACCGCCTAAACTGAGCCTAAAGCCATGTTAAAAAGTAAAGACGGCCGTTATTAACAACCGTAAATGACGGCCGTTAGTTAACGGCACCGCTTTTCTAGGCTAAGCTTTAGACAGTAAAAATGTCTACCTGTGCATATTGAGCATCAAGTTCAGTCTCGGAGCTGACACCTGACGGGTGATGGTGATGCGCTGATTGTTGACCGTGAGACCATCCTGATCTCTGAGACTAGAGAAATACACATTTCACAAAACCACAGACAGAAAACAAAATTTAAAAAAATGTATGGCAGTATTAAAGTGCTGGAACAATTACAAGAGATTTATTGAAGCTAATATAAAGTCAGGTGCATGAACTAAAAACTTTACATTTTTTAACTGAACTTCCAAGATATTAGTGAAGTTCATACTAACTAGAGTAGACTGTATAATTATCAGAAATAAAATCTTATTTCAACATTAAATTTTATTTTCTTTTGGAGGAGTTCCTCGCAGAGTAAAGCGTGATGAAGTGAATAATATATTTCAAAATTTTATGTTAAGTTACTCACCTTTCTACTCTCTCTAACTGGTGCAGGGCCGATTGTAATGTGCTGCAACGCGTCACTAACCATTGTGTAGTTGTTCATATCTAATTTACCCGGTTGCTGAAATTATTAATAAATAAATCGAACTTGTAGAACATCTAAACTTTCAACTTTATAAAATAATGAAAAAATAACTCGCGTATTATAAACATACATATTTTTATGTCTTTTTGGCCAATTACAACAGCTAAGGTTTAAACATTAATAATCAATGCTTAATACCTGGACTTCAGAATTACCACACAGCAAGATTACATTCCAGCCATCTTCAGAAGGTTAAACGAAATTAATTAATATTTTAATCACACAAGTGTTTTGATACCTTTAAAGTTTGTGAATGTCTGGGTCTATGCGGCGGTGGGTGTGGTCGCGCCCTTCCCGTAGTAAATGCACGCGGCCCGTAACCAGCTGGCTGCCATAAACCTCCTCCATCTATGAAAATTAAATTACCTCACACATTTTTGCATGTAATTGTGCAATTAATAACTATGAAAATAATAGAATATACGCTGGGAACGGTATAGCGCTTCTTATGTTCTAGAGTTTCGGTACCACGCACTACTAAGAGCGCGCCATCACGATGCGGTAACGGTGCGGTGCGGTGCCGCACCGCCGTTACTGTAGGGTGCCACACGGACGCTGCGGTGTGGCAATATATTTTACACCTCCCCGCCTCGTCTCGCAGGTCACAAGTCCGGCGCGCTTGCGGTGCGACGCCGCGCGGCGTCCCGCGTCACCGCACCATTACCGCATCGTGTGGCCGCGGTCTTAGATTTCGTATTTGGATTTCTAAGGATTTGTGACGAAGCTTATAAATTTAAAGAACAATTGTTGAAGATATTTTCAGTAACGGATCAATGGTCTAAACTCGCACGCGTTAACGTGTTTGCTTAAAGGTTGTTCATTAATCATGTAATTATTAAGTAAAGCTTCTTTAGTTGAATCTTGGTTAAGTTAAAGAAAAATCCCTTAACTAGTCAAAGTGGCTTGAATTTTTGAATACTATCTGTAGATAATATTATGGTATGTATGAATTCACCGAACCTTTAATTGATGAATGGACCATCCATAATACGATTTGGAATATGCTAAATCATGTTTGGCAACTATTTCCTAAATAAATTAACAAATTGTGATTTCTATAATATTAAAATCATAGTATTGTAAAAATAACTATTATCTACTAAAAATCTGTGCTCTACTTAAAAATCATGCAAACTATAATTTTACTGTAGCACTTCAAAGATTATCAATTACTTAAAAAAAACCTATCTAATAATATACCTAATTCATAATTATTTCCTCTAACAATTTAAATCTATAAATAATTCATGCATCGCTTTTAAATGTGCAATAAATACTGCGTGAAGATATAAAATTACCAACAGCGCTATACCATGACATGGTTAACAGTTTTGTTTTATTACTATGAATTTAAATTGTTTTTCATTTCTATTAAACTGTATTATAGAAATATTACAGTATATTGTATAACTCTTGTTTTAAGAATCATGGTACCGAAATGAGGTGCAAATAAACCTAAGACAAAACGGACTATCTACACAATAATGAACCTTCCCCTCATACAAATAAAGTAAACAATTGCGTCATGCAATCACCTGACTCGTGGGTGCTGAGAGAATCCTCCGAACAGTTGAGATCCGCTGCGTTATAACAATTCTTTTAGTTATACAACTCCGTAATTGTCAAACTTTTAAACCCAGCGAAATAAGATATAATATGTTTGATAACTTTAATATATGGGCTTATTTGTAATCACATTGGATAAAACTCAATTAAATTTGTTAAGAATTACAAAAAAAAGGTTTTTTTTTTATATATACAAAAGTCGATACCCTCCCTATTAATACCATCTTTAAAAGACACTATTAATCCCAAATATTAATTAAGGACTTACGTGATAGATCGCCATGCATTCTATGGTCTGGAGGAGCTGGTTCCGGAGGAGTACTTGGAGGAGGATATACGCTGAAACCTGACCAGACAATATATTATTTATAATATTTGAGTGCGTAACGCATTTAAATATAATTAACATTTTATTTTTATGTTTTATTGCTACTAATATCACAAACCAACACAAAAATCCAGTATCTCATCTCTGATGAGGAAGCTGAACCCGAACAAAGACCACACCCTGATTGGTCTAGTCATAAGGTAATAACCAACTATAGAAGTATATTCAATTTCAATTTTGATTAAAAAAAAGGGTGCGTGTACGCGCGTAAGAAGCTATACTTCTTTGGCATTATTAAAAATAGTTTTTGATTGCATGCAAATAATTAATTACAATTAAATAATCAAAGACTGGAAAAGGAGTCCTTATAGTCAATAAAGTTCAGTTTACATTTGAAAAATTAAATAAATAAATATTTATTATTATTCTCTTACATTAAGGGTGAGATCTATAGTGCGCACTTGGACTTTGCTCAGACTTACCTTACGAAAAACTTTGCTTAGTGTACACTAAGGTTAAACTATGATTTCGTATTTATAGACATTTTAACGGTGAGATTAAGCTAAGCCCAAGCTAAGACAGAAAATGTCAAAATACAAATTGATGTTTCATTTCATGCAATACTCTGTTTATTATCCTGTATTAATTATTTAAAGATGACGATCATTTTATTACGTAGAACGGATCGCAATGTTTTGACAACAGCAACAGAGCACTTGTAATTTGTATCAACTATCAACAATTGAAAATTTTAAACCACTTTTTCTCTTTTCTGTTTCTGTTTGTATGAGCTTATAAGTGTTGTATATGTTCGGAACTAATAAAACCAAAATCCTTCCATCCTGTACGGTGAGAATGAATTCAAAAGAAGGAACCGTATTTTGAAACACACGGTATTAAATGTGATCCTGACGCTGATCATTACAAACTTGCAACCTTATAAAAACAGAGGTTCGCCAAACCTACCGCAATTGCAAATACTTATTGCATTAAGGCATAAAAATGCAACTGGATGTTTTCAGGTAATATTGTGTTCATAAATAATATGTATGGTTTTTCAATTTGATATATTATACCTCTTCTCAAATGATTTTAAATACATATGTTGAAGACTTTTGTCTTCTGACTTTCAGAAACATAACATATATGTGACTAATAATAATTTATTGACATTACAGATGGTGTGTGGTGATCTGAACAGCATAAGCCAATCTACAGTCTGTTTAATTATAAATAAAGTCTTTGCAGAGTTGAGTAAATTACTTCCTAGATTTGTAAATTTTCCAAGAAATATGAACATAGCCAAAACGAAGTTTGAAGAATTAGGAAGATCTATATATCTATATATAATACTCACCATGGCCTAAACAGTATAATCTGAGCTATTGACTGCACCCATATAAAAATTAATAGACCCAAAGGTATCGCTCACTCTGAAGCATACAGAAATAAAAAAGGGTATTTTTCTGTAAATGTGCAAGCAATAATAGGGCCTGATATGGAAATATTTGCTATAGTGACTAGGTGGCCTGGCAGTTCACACAACAGCAGGATATTTAGAAAATGCCTGTTTTAGTAGGTGACAGCGGTTATCCAGCACTTAACTTCATGTCAACAACACTTTTAAATCCAATGACAAGAGCTGACAATATTTATAATTATTCTCAAATAAGAACTAGGCATATTTTTTTAAGGTTTTTCGGAGTGTGAAAAAGGAAATTTCTATGTTTACAGCTAGGACTACAGTCAAAATTGACAAATACTAGTTATATATAATTATAGCTTGTGCTGTATTGCATAATATAGGCATACAGAGAGGGGATGCTTATGATGATGGTGATCTTGCTGACAGCAGAAGTTGAGTAACACAGAAACAATGAAAGATCTCCTACAGGTCTAGCATTCCGGCAATCTGTGATTGCACAATTTAACTAGGTAATTTGTTTGGTAATAAAGAATATCAAAACAAAACTTGTTTCATTTTAATCATTTATTTTCTGATTCTTTTTTTAAGTGTAATACATATTTCTAATACTAATTTATATTTTTGTTGAAGAAATTCTATTTCTAACAGATTTTTTAATTTCATATGTTCCACTCCTATCTCAAATTTTTTAGGGTAGTCAGGTAATAAATGGTAGAAGATTCAGGGAAACGAAAATAACAGATGTGAAGCGAGAGACATCGGTTAGGTTATAGTTTGAATTTCGTTGTCACTATAATATGCCAGGGCTGCCAGGTGACAAACAAAATCACACCAGTTATTTTTAAGATTTCTCAAAAATGGGGTTTGAACAATTACATAAATAATATAAATAAACAACAATAAATACCATAATAATGTGTAATTATTTTAATTCATGCATTTCATAGGTATTTATCAAGATCATTTATAATTTCTTTGAATTCAAATTCTATTTTTCCCAAAGTCTATGGAACTCCGATACAAAATGGCAACACCGTTCATTAAAAACCGACAAAAATAAAAAGTCCAGTAAAAGATATGATGGTAAAGCAAATTTTAGGCCATTATTTTTGTTAGGCTTATAGTCAAAGTTTTTGGTAAGTCGTCGATTTCGTGGACTTGGGATTAAGCTAAGCCAACACTCGGAGAGATTCGCAGTTTGCTCTATAAATACCGACTGTGTCTTAGCTCGATAGTTAAGTCAGAGCAAAGTCTAAGTGCGCACTATAGATCTCACCCTAAGTGTAACATAAATTCTATTATTATTCGAATGTTGTTTTTAAATTATGTCCAATGCCGTAGCATCTTTCGTGGGCAACTTTATTCTGTTAATTTTGTGTCACGGCGCGCGCATTGTAAAATTTCACTCTCATCACATTTTCATAACGCGCCTAAAGAAGTATAACTTCAAAAATTTAATGAATAACTGCATTTACATAATTTACTATGAATAAAAATTAGACATTGTTCCATGAGCATTTTATAATATACAGTCTAAGTGAATTCAAAAGAATTTGTTTCTTTTCTATTCTGAAAGTAATTTAGATGCTTGTTACAAGATACAATTATTATAAAACAATATATATCTGAGGAAATTACCTTTGAGGAAACTTCTGTTCTTGGAATTATTCATAGTGTCACTGTACTCCGAATCCATATCGGCGCGTGAATCTGGTCCAATGAGCAGGTCCAACGAGTTTGTTAATTTGTGCTCCATTCTATATAAATAATAGATATATTTTTAGTCTTATATTACTAAACACTATTACATACATTTAATGTTCTTAATGTATATTTTCGTCTACAATATGGAAAGAATCGGGTTTTGTAAGTAAAAAAAACAGTTAAATAAAATATTTTTTGGTTACATTGATATTGTTACTATGTCTTTTCCATGTGAAAAACGATGACCATGACAACAAACACGATACTGGAAGCAGACCAAGACAATGTAATCAAATAACTAATACTTGGTCACTAAAACTACAGGACATACAGATTTTCTCAAATAATTCCGGCTCGAAGGACTAAAAACTTACGGATGGTCAAGATGATAACCGTGATCTCTGGGCGGTCTCGCCGCTGCCACATCGGGTAAATTATGTGCGTGTGGACCAGCCGGTCGCTCCATACGAAAGGCGCGCTCGATCTCGCCTTTACGCTCCCATACTTCTTTAAAGAACGGCGTGTAGAAGGCGGCTATAAAACATAAATAATATTAGATTCTCGTAGATCTCCCTGACCAACTTTTGAAACTGTATTAATTTCACAGAGAGCAGTGTTGGCCTAGTGGCTTCAGCGTGCGACTCTCATACCTGAGGTCGTAGGTTCGATCCCCGGCTGTGCACCAATGGACTTTCTATGTGCGCATTTAACATTTGCTCGAACGGTGAAGGAAAACATCATGGGAAAGCGACATGTTTTGGACCCAAAAAGTCGACGTCGTGTGTCAGGCACTGGAGGCTGATCACCTACTTGCCTATTTAAAAATGATCATGAAACAGATTCAGAAATCTGAGGCCAAGACCTAAAAAAGTTGTAGCCCCACTGATTTATCTATTTATTAATTTCACTGACTGTGACATAATTATCTTAGTTTGGCAGGGCAGGTGAACTACTAAGCACACAGGACTATCTATAATTGTATACTACAACTAAAGTAATACACTCATTACTTTAAAACATTTATCCAAATAGCGACTATAGCCTAGACACAAAAACACTGTTACTTTTAGAAGATAAAACCGAAGTAATAGTGAAAACCAACCTTTAGTTTCAGCAGTATTGCTATACGTGTACGTAGTGAAGTGGGCCGCAAGACGATCTGCAGTTGCATTTCCGTCCGTAATAAGGGCGTGTCCTAAATCCGTGCCAAAGAAGGTATTCGCTGCCGAACCCCCTCCATCCGTTACAGCCACCATTTGTATTGGCAGATTAGGAATGTTCATTGAAAATGCGCTGAAGATTTAATCGTTTTCATTTACTTTATTGTATTAAGTATTTTTTTCATGTTTACTATCATCACCAACTTATATATACAGCAAAGAATAAATGTGTATCTGTCTCAGACCGGATCCTCATAAGGAGAATTCCAATATAGATAAACAGTGAGAATTAAACGTGAATGACATAATTCTTCTATTTATAAAATAAGTCCCTTTTTTACCGAATTGAAGTTATGTATTATTATAAATTTACACGTGACTGAAGACAAAAAGTGTTAAATGTCAAAAAGTATCACGGCTGTAGAAGATGTTGTATTATCTGTATTTATTTCCCCGGAGTTGGTATCGACTAAAAGATGGAGGGTTTTGGCAGAAATGGCTCACGGTGTCCTCTATTTTCGTGGATTGTTTATCTTGAGATAACTTCAATCCGGTAAAAAAGGATTTTATTTAAATGTGTAAAAGTTATGTCAATAAAAGACAATACAAAGTAAGTCCCGTTTAATAGGACAAAGGCAAAACGCGCCTACAGAATTGACAAGATATTTTAAGCCTTTAAAGATTTATTGTAATTTATTTAAAAGTAGGTAGGTACGTACTTCAAAGTTGCCAAGCTCGCTTTTCGTTTCGCAGAGTAAATTAATATAAAACCATGTATGAGTTCTTCTCTAAACTGACTAGCGCCGTGGAAACTTGATATAATAACCTGTAATAATGCGGAACTTTAAACTGCGCAATTAAAAAAAAAACCTTTAGAAACAAATTGTCACAATACGACAAATCGTTCAAGAAAATTTAGGACGTATTAAACAAAAAAAAAACTTTAGTTATGATAAATATAAAAAGCCAAACAAAGGGTTTCATCATCCCTAAGTACTAAAAAAATTAGATTTGTTGTCAAATATAAAGGGATTTTTCCCTTTATATTTGACAAGTTTGACAGTTTTCTTTTAAGAAAGAGGTACTTACCTCGACTTTACGCTTCGAGTCTCCGAGAAATGTTTCTATGACAATCGATCTGTCTCCCGTAAGAAAGCACGCTCGATGTAAAAGTAGCGGACTTAATACGCGATCCGGCGAATACGGATCATCACAAAACATGCAAACCATTATTCTGAAAATATTATTTACAATATTAATTTAGGTATTAAAAAAAAATGTGTGCGTGTCCTAGGTGTACACACGTAAGAAGTAAAACTTCTTTATGACCTTATTTTTCGAAAAATGATCTACTATATGCAACTTTACAGAAATTGGTTAAGTTAAATTAGATAAATTTTAACAAAAGGCTTCTATCATCATAGACATGAATAGGTACAAATACAATTATTTTATTTTACCTTATTACTACTAAGATTATTACAGAATGTCATTAATTGTAATAGAATTATTACTATCATTGTTATCGTTATTATATATTTTTGTTATTAATGGCTTCGAATCTCTTCGGATCAACCGTGGTAGGGACAAGAAAAAGATGGCGCGTAACCGAAAAATATGACGGTAATTTTTTTCCAACACCGATAAAGAAGTTTAACTTCAAAAAGCAACATGGTGCGTAACCGAAAAACGTGACGATTTGCTACAAAATTTCTGACATACGTCGATAAAGAAGTTTCACTTCAAAAAAAACTCTGAATTTAATTATTTGCGAAGTTCTTGGTTGGAATTTCTCTATCCCTATAAGTATTACTTAACTAAAATTAGGTTCTTTTTAATTCACTGGCGTTAATAACTCACCGTATATCAGCGTCATAGCACACAATAAGGTCTCTATACAAATGAGCATAACTGGCTTTTTCGCGATTAGCCCTAATCAACTCTTGCACTGCGTCAGCCGTTAACGCTTCAGTTCCCAATTCGTTGACTGATGCTTCCATATAGGAACAGTGTAGACTGAAAACAAAAATGACGAACAAATTAGATATATCCAAAAAATACTTACGGAATTCATATTTTTATGAAAACATCGTTACATTAACATCTTCGAATAAAAACAAATACATTAGTAATCAAACTGTAATATACATGATATTGCTAATATACTGAATTGCATTATAGGTTCTCTAATTATAAACTATGTTTATATTAATATGGCTATATAGATCACATTAACAATGACTAAATACTTATAATAATAAAATAATATACATTGAAATAAATAACTAAACTTAACATAAACTAAAATATATCATTAAAAGGAGTCCCTTTAGGCAAGGTTCCGAAGATACTGGCAGCGTTCCCCCTTTGAATTGCTAGACTAATTCTTTGTCCGAGGTATCTGCCAGATCTTCGGTCTCCTGTGATGTCGACTAACCTTTTCGAAATTTCTTTAAAAAGCCTTAAAGCGCTAGGACCCCACGGACCAAGGGTCCCGACACCGAATGGGACAAAATAATAAGTAAATAATAAATAATAAAAAAATAATAATAATAATTTATAATAATAAATATCATTGTTTATATTAATTAGGAGAGATTTAGACTAAGGCCTCAAACTAAGAACATTATGGGAGATAAAATACGAAGAACTTACTTATCAGCAAGATTTTGTCCTTCTTCCTGTAACCGAGCCAACTCTTTTTTATCCATACCATCGTCTTGAACAAATATCACTACTAATGGAAGACCCTAGAACAAAAATAATTATCTTTAAAAAATATAAAATCCAACTTGATACGTAGAAGGTCAATTAAACTTAAATCTACTTTCAAGAGCTATTAAACATATTTTACACCGCAATTTTAGTTACATCTAAAATTATTCATGACGTCACTTGAACAAAATTAAACGGATTTTGGCAATTCTACCAAGAATATATCTTAACTACGTACTACGCCATATAAATTAAAATATCAAAAAGAACAAACCTGAAAAGGCAATTTATCTTCTTGCTCTAGACTGGACAGGAGTGTCTTCTCAGCGCAATTTCTGATGTATTCAAACGATTCTTGGTCTTGGTATACACAGAAGTAACCTATAAAGTTAAATTTTCTATATACAACTGCTATTAAAAATGTTCACGCATCTAATATTAGAGATAAACTTTTAATTTAAACTGACATTAAGGACTACAGATTTGCCATACTACTTTGTTTTACAGAACTAACTATATCAATAGTGAAGAGACAAATATAGTTTCAAAAAGTATGTTATTAATTTATTTTTGATAAACTTCTTTTGACAGTGAATAAAATAATTTTCTTCACTTTAAAGCAAAATTTACAAAAGTAAATACTTTTTACCGCTACAACATTCACTATAAAATACAAACAAAAATGGCAATATTGGTACACAAAATTTATCAAATTTTCATTTACTATATTTTATTTATTTATCAACACTTTCTTGCATTCTATATTTGGTACATCTACAGATAACATAAATTAAAAAGGCAACGGGCGGGTTTTTCACTTGATTTCTTCCAGGCAACACTATTAATGAATACTGAAGGGAAAATGCAAAAAGTGCATAAATAAATTTAAAAAAAAATTGTAGATAATAATGTACACTTATATATTACCATTAGGGGCAAAATCTCTAGGAGTCTCAGTAATCTCTCGACAGGCAAGTTTTTGTTCGACTCTCCATAATTGAGAAGCAACATTCACTCGTTTATCGCCATCACAACCCGCTATTAGCCGCTTACCGAACTCACACGCTATATCTTCGACCTGAAAAATACTTCATAAAAATCTTGTAACATGCGAATATATATAGTTTTGGAAACACAAAGTTTTCAAAAATATAACATTTAATTATTTTTGTTTGTATAGAATTTTTAATGTTTTTTTTTTCAATTATTCTGATTAATTATATCCAGTTTTTTAATAATTAATTTTTAAAAATCATGGTTAAGTTCACTCTGCGATCACTACAGATTTGTAATGAACGTTTATTATCTGTTATACTAAAATATCTAATATATAAAATTATCGTGTCACAATGTTCGTTCCCATACTCCTCCGAAACGGCTCGACCGATTCTTACGAAATTTTTTAGGCATAGTCTGAGAATCGGCTACTATCTTTCAAACCCCTAAATGTTAAGGGTGGACGCCTAAATATTTATTTTTAGATACAAATTTTAGTTTTTATTTTTTTTATGATACAGCATACAAAAATACATACAACCCTTAATTTTATTGAACTAAAAAAATTGTTTCCTAGAAATAATATAAATGGCATAACAACGTTTGTCGGGTCAGATAGTATATATATATATATATTGATACTATCAAGGATCATTAAAATGTGAACATACCCCTAATATGATGACATTAATTTGGTTGGTATCAGTGGTGAGTGCCCACGGGGCAGCTGGCGGTCCCGCCTGACATTGAGACTCGCCCGTTGACGTCAGCGAACTGAAATTTATTAAATATTAACTTAATAAAAAAAAGCTGCCTTAAAAATAACGTAAACAGTATAAGAAAAGGAAAACAAATTCTTTGTTACTCATATAGTACTTATCAAGGGATCAATAAACTAATGGCTGATACGATTTATGATATCACGATGTCAAACGAAATCATTATATAATGCTGTTTGTGCATATCACTGTATCCATACAAGTCGTAATCAGAAAAAAATATTATTCTTAAAAAATTATTTCATTCGTTCTAGAGAAAAACTTAGTACTGGAGAGAATCAGTTATAATTAATTCTACATACCCAACTCTAGTATTCAATATAACCGGCAATGTCGCATCGAGACAGTTCGCTCCAGCAGGGCAATGTTCCCTCATCGGGCAATGAACGAAACCCAAATGCTGGAATAACATCAACTTGCGATCTTGTTCCATGCGATCGAGCATTTTATATCTAGAAATATAATACCAGTATTAAAGGAGAACAAAAAAAACAAATAGTTAATTAAATAAATTACGAGCAACTTGCTCTAAATAAATATGGATATTTGGAAACCGGAAATTACCGGAAATTACTTGGAATTCTTAGGAATCAACTGTTGAAAAAAAATAAAGACGTATTTATATGAAACGATAACATGAATAAGACGTAGTTAAATATTTTGGCAACAATTTTTTAAATGACTCAAAAAAAGAGATCTTATACCTAAAGTCATCTTGCAGTACATCTGTGATCTCTTTAATGTCTTCTTGTGTTATGGTCCCCGTTGGAGATATTCTTTTGAAGTGATAGAATAAGTCCGCGTGTTCCAAAAGTAACTCCTGCGAGATAAACATATGTAACATATAATTGCAATTTTTTTAACCGACTGATAAAAACGGATGTTTACAATTTCACGAGTAATTTTCTGAAACTGTGCTAAAAGAAATCATATACCACGAAAGGTCGTTTTTTTCATACATGAAGATTATTTTGTTACATCGTTATTTTCGTAGGTAGGTAGCATGTTTTAAAATATTTGGGTATGATTTATTCCAAATACGAATTTTATTAGCATTGTGATTTAAATTTTCCATTTTAAATACTCCAAATTATTCATCAACAAAAACACTATCTTTAATGCAATTTTATTTACTAATTCATTCCAGGAGATTTAGCAAGATTTGAATTTTTTGATACCTGAAAGTTATGCTTCGCCCGTCTTTGTATCTCTCTCTGATGGTCATCATAGACGCGCTGTTGCTGATCTTCTGAGAGTGCCTCATAGCACTCTCTCCCCATTAACAGCACCCTCACTTCAGATAACTGCTTACCAGGTGTAACATAACCTGTCTCTTCTAGAAGTCGCTTGAATTGCTGGCACCATCTATAATTTTTTAATATTTAGAAACTAAGACAAGCGAATTCTGATACTAGTAAAGCAAAATGGGGGTTAATATTGCGTTTTTCTGTCATAATTTTAATCATAATATTTGCAGGAAAGTCAGTCCACATTTAAAATGTTTGAAAAGAGTGCCGACCGTCTCTATCACTATTAGTCTATATCTCTCTATCACTCTGTGATATAATCATATAACAAAGTGAAATCATTAATCAACTAGATAGATTATTATAAGGGCGACATAAATTTTTGGAAAACCTTAAAATTTTGGGTGAAACAACGGTAGAAATGTCGATGTCCCAAAGAGGGTTCGGTTAGAGAGAGAGAGAGCAACAAAAACAAACTTTACAGGAAAGAAAGTCTTACTCCATATTTCTATGCTTCTCTTGCGCTTCGTGAAGGTAAGCCTTGAAAACAGAGGCTGCCTCATTCGTTTCTAAAATCTCATACGGGATCTTCTGCGACTGTCCCAAAGTCTATAAGGGAAAAGATTTAGTAAATATGGATATACATTAACGACCGAACCCAATAACCTATCTCAATCCATAATCCGCCATCTGAGATAGTAATCTTAACCCAGATGTTGTAACAAGTGTGCCAATAACCAATCGATGGACAGATAGCCATCTGTCGATACAAGCTACCCATGGGAGGTCGTATCGGTGTCTTTGGAATAGACCTTTGTATGAAAATGACAGATGACGAAAGCTCGATTTCAACAGTTAATTATTTTAACAGATTTTAACTTACTCCAGTTTTTTAAATAAGTTAAAAAACTGTTTGTTATGTTTTAAACATACACACGTATATTTTGTTATTTGTACGGTTTTAATTATTTTATTTACTTTACATTGATTATCAAATATGAGTGAAAACAAAGTGCATTTTATCCGTCGCCAAAAATGGATTGTCTTCGTAGGGTTTGGTTATTGGGGTGCAGATAGGAGATCGATCGACTGTCACGGTCTGTATGGATTGTGGATTGATTATTAGGTTCGGGCGTAAGTCGTAATATATTTTGAAGAAAACAAAATATTTAAAATACTTTTTTCTACCTGATATCGAGCTTTTTCTCCAACCCGTAGCGTAGTGTCAGTTGGTAAAGGACTCTCTTCAGAGCCGGAGCCGGAACCTGAAGAATGGCGAAGCCCCTCACTGAAGTACACCGTGAAATCGCGATGGGTCCTGATCTGGCGAACTGCGACGCCCCATTCACTAAAAAGCATCAAATATTTTCATTATGCTGGAACGAAACGCCAAAGTTTATCTATCTATGAGAAAGTAAGATACACAATATTTTTGACTTAGGCGACTAACGGCCGCTTTCTATACTCAATCGCAATACTACTAGAGATTGATATTTCAATCCATTTCTCATAAAATACTTTTCAATAAACGATCGATGGATCGTTCTTGTAAAATATCTTTGAATTCGACAGATTGAAAATTGACATTTATCAATCATAATTTGATTGATTGGAAATAATTTTAGATTATAATCTATTTTGCAATAAAATACTAAATCATATATAACACAGATTTAATCACATCAAACGAGAATTTTGCAATGACCATTTTAGCTGTCCCGACATTTCACTGTATACTTTTAAGCCAAATCGATCGAATGAATTTTAATTTCATCGATTATTAAATTAATTATAAAAATACTTACTTTTCTTGCAAATCGTCAGTCGGCAACTGCATCCGAGCCAGGACTTGCGGCAATTTCGCTAACTGCTTGCGTAATTTCTTTGCTGACCGTTCCTCCTTCAACCGACGTATATGTCTCCGGAAGACGACTTGAGTACCATCGTTGCCAAATTGCTGAACAAATTTGGTCCATTCCGGGTAAATGCATAGTCTTTTGCTTGCCGCCGACCATATTTCTCTGAAAATAACCCCTTTATAAGTATCGTGCGCTTTCAGTCGCAGTAAATATACGTTCAAATCTATCCAGCCTTTAAAGAAGAATGGCAGGCCATACAAGTTTTCTACAGCATTGAAAGGTGAATAAACTATATATAGATGCTGTGCTTTTCTATTTCTAGATTAGGACTTAAGTTTTCATACTAGTATATGAAATAGTAGTATATACTTATACTATCAACCAACATAAATTAGAACATTGGTCTCTTATACATAAATTACAATTTAATGGTCAAAGCACATAAGCGAAGCCTATACTACTGATTCTGCGATCCTGGTTTGGATTACTGACGAAAGCTATTTTAAAAAGTATCAATTAAACAGATCCCAATTCTCAAACACAAAAATATATTAACTCTATAAGAATTAAATATTTTTTCGAAGTTCCTATCTTCATATTAAAACTTACTTATGATCCTGTACGTGTATTCGTATAAGTTGAGTGAAGGCTTCAGTCACAAAGTCGAGTTGTTCTCTTCTTATCCGTAACGCTTCAGCGTAGTTTGCAACCTTGAGTTAACAATATTTATAATCAAAAATCTTAGTAAGCAATCAATGAAGTTAATTAAAACGCATAAATATCTGCTAGGATTTCAAAATAATAAAAACTTAAATAGTGACACATTTACGCCTGAAAACCTGTGTTTTTAGAAAAATCTATTAATCTTTATATATATAATTCTTCTGTGAGTGTGTATGTCACTGAACTTCTCTCAAACGACTGGACCGATTTTGATGAAATTTTTTGTGTGTGTTCAAGGGGATCTGGAAATGGATTAGATTCACAAATCAGCCCGGCAGGTGGCGCTGCAGTCGGTACTTTCATACTTTAATATCCTAATAGCTTGAAATATCATGCAGGACAACGTCTGTGGGGTCCACTAGTAGTATATATTAAATCGAAAATACACATAAATTAAGAATTTTAGGGATTATTTCTGTAATCTTAATTTAGAAAAAAGTATAATAGGCAATCAAGTATGTTCATTAAAAATACCTTAATCCTGGCCTTTGACTTGTCAATCATTTGTGCCAATAGGAAAAAAGCCTGGTCGATGTTAACATTATCATGACTCGACGTTTCCACGATTGGAATGGAACCCTTGAACTCCTTCCTCTGAACTAGTCTTTCCGCCTCTCTGACTCCCTGTTCGCAGGACTCATCGTTTTTTGATGTCACTAGGACCACTGGCTTCTTCAATTTGATGATGTTTTGGAGTATCGCTGCCGTTATTTCATTCTAGAGGATTTATTAATTCATTAACACATGACAATAATAACTTTAAAATGTTAAAAATTCATCAGACTTTTTTATTAATAACTAGCTGACCCGGCTAACTTCGTTCCGCCTTTATAATAATATCGATGTTACTTTAGTTAAACTTATTTTAGGATTTCATTAAGGTGATAACTTTTTTTGCAAATAGAGAAATGTTTTATTGCTTGCCATTGCAAAAGAAGAATGCCAGTTTTACACATTAGGCCTCTTCTCTCTATCGCCAATATTGCGATACTGCATGTTAAAGCACTTTCTGCTTTACAACATTTTTTGATGAGGTAACACATGTTTTCGATCAAGATCAAAGCCTGGTTATGCATCTCCTCATTTACCTCAAGTTCGGAATTTCTTGAAGTGACACGAATTCGACGTAAAATGATATGCGTAGTTTTGTCAACAAATGTCACCACATGCCGTGTGCATTCGTAAAATTAATTTATTTATTTATTGTTATTCGATAACTTATCCGATATTTTATTGCTTATTCTGCTATTCGGAGTGGAGAAAAATCCATCAAAAAAGACATAACTAACATCGGTCCAGCCGATCTCGAGTTATAAGTGTTGTAAGTAACACGACTTTCTTTTATATATATAGATGTCAGGCACTGTTCAGTAGCTCTATCGTGAATTTGACAAGTGTTAAAAGCTACATTGAAAGCATTCAAATATCATTTACTCCACACCTTGCATTCATTAGTACAGGATTTTCTCATAGGCACCCGTACCATCAGCGACTTAAGAAATTTAAAATTATGTCACTGTACGATCTGAGATCTATAACCAGTGTTACGTTCCGTTTAAATACAGAACAGTAACCTCTTACAGAATATTAACAATGTAGTCCCTTATTCCTAAGGTTCAAATTAGCAGAATTTTCATAATTCCGTATATAAAAACCTAGAAGTTTAGGCACTTCTAATTCGATTAAAATTGAAATTGGAAGTGTAATATTTTTAAAAATATATATACCGTAACTGTCATGTATTTTATACTAAATCAATAAATAAAGCAAACGTAAACTAGTTTGTATTTAACTTTCTCTAAGTATTGAACCAAGGATTGAAGCTAAGAGGAGCCACGCAAGATATTTAATGATTCGTCTTAAGTATTAGATAAATGCGGTATAAACTAGTTCATACATACAACATAGCAATATTATGCTCGTAAGTTTAACTAAGATACCTTTATATTACGTACCAGATATAGACATTCTATGACACATACTATATCATTATGTGCATAGAGTAAGGTCATGAATAAAGTTGTTTACAAACATTAGCGATTGTGTGGTCTTTGTTAGCAATCAATTATATCTATCAATCGTTAATTGATACTCAATAAACTTAAGGTGTGAAATATCAATGAATGTATTAATTGTCTACTTAGGAAAACTTCACGTGTGTATTTAAACCACGAGCTCAAACAATGGTGTTTTTCGCTACCAGAGCCCTTAATCTGTGACATCCAAAGTTGTAGTTATCTCAATATCTATGGCGCTAATGTCCCAACCTTTGAATCGCGAGTTTAAACTCATTATTGAGATGGGGATCGCTATTGGAAGTTACAGTTAAGGGCCCAGGAATTGAATGGGTATTGAAACCTTTTGATTGTGATTGATAAGTTTTGATTATTAAAAATACATTCTAAACCGCCAACCGACACTGACTGAATTAATTAAATAAAAAATAAACCAAATTAAAAAAAAATTCTCTTATAAATGTCTACTAGGAATCTTTCAGTTTCAACAGCAAACTCGCTATCAAGTATGATATAAGAATAAACAATAATAAATTAAATTAAGATAGTAATCAAGGACGGAAGTAGAGTCCATAAAAATTACATTCTTTACTCTCTCTCTCTGGGTCGGTAACTCACGAGTATCGTGGTAAACTTAATCTCAAACTCAAAATAACTTTATTCATATAGGTAACCAAGTACACCTATGAACGTCAACAGAAAAGATGTGAAATTGATTCTAAATTTACATTTACTACCAGCTCGCAAGTCAAGGGCGTAGAGCGGGCAAGAATTTCTCCGCAACTCTTTTTAATCGCCAAGTTTTGAGGGTATAGTAAGATCTGGCGCAGATCCTGCACTTCTTCTACAACGGTTTAAAATTCTGAGGACAACCAGTCTTTGACTTGATAAGTCCATCGATAAGCTTCTATAGGTTCTCGTCGCTCCTACGCATTGTGACCAAAGTACGAAATGATTTCTGACTGTCTAGCTAATATATAAAGTTCTCGTGTCGCGGTGTTTGTGGTTAAACTCCTCTGAAACGGCTCGACCGATTCTCATGAAATTTTGTGTGCTTATTGGGTATGTCTGAGAATCGGACAACATCTATTTTTCATCCCCCTAAATGTTAAGGGTAGTCCACCCCTAAATAATTTTTTTATATTTTTTTCTGTTTTTATTTTTTTATGATACAGCATTAAAAAAATACATACAACCCCTAACTTTCACCCTTCTACGATCAACCCCTATTTTTTTTATTATAAATGATATACATGGCAAAACGACGTTTGCCCGGTCAGCTAGTATCGATATAAAATGTCGTAAAGCTAGTGCAAGCCGGGTTCCTAATTTTAAAATACCAGTGGCGATTGCTACGTGTCGTAGATATTATAGTACTGATGTCAAATACGCTCTCATATTTCGACTAGTATAGTGTCCAGGCTTTACTGCTGTTCTAGATAGTAAAAAAATACCAAAATACCTGTTTCTCCCAAGTCCTGCCAGGCACCAGACTGACGTCGTACACACAAAGGAACCCGTCGACGGAGAGCTTTCCATCTGGCATCAGCTTCTGCTCGTATTCTTTCTCGATACCAAGCTGATTTTTGCATACATACATCAATTTCTCAGCGGACTGCAGTTTTGTTGCTACGCATCGCTTTACGTATGCCTCAGTTTTACCAACCGCTGTAAAAGATTATTGTTGGAGTAACTTATTTAATAATAGTACGACCATATATTGTATTAAGATAGCAGTGTTGGCCTAGTGTCTTCAGCGCGCGACACTCATCCTTGAGGTTGTAGATTCGAGGTGAATGAAAACATCGTGAGGAAACCGGCTTGCCTTAGACCTACGTCGACGCCGGGTGTCAAGCACAGGAGGCTGATCACCTATTTGCTTATTATATTGACAAATGATCATGAAACAGACACAGAAGTCTGAGGCCCAGACTTAAAAAGGCTGTAGGGCTACTGGGATTTTTTATATTTTTTATACCGCTTTAAAAATATGACTATTTTCAAAAAGATAGTGTGTTCAATGTAGATCTGCACCGCCAAGATTGGAAATCTTTATACGGATATTTGTCAAAGAACAAGTTCTAAAACAATAATAACCGTTAGTTAATAATGAGATTTAAGACTGTTAATACTATATTACTCTAGGCATATTTACATTATATGAAGCATGTAAGTTAAGCAACATTAAAAGCTTTTACTATTTATTGCCTTAATAATAACATAAGTACCTAAGGTAACAAAACACAAATGAATATCAAAATAAGATTAACGATATATAAAGGAGATTGCAGAAGCATGCGGTTAGCACTTAAGCCTAATCAAACCGCTTGCTTAGTTGCCTTCTATAAAATCATAAGGGGATTATAGCCAATCAGTACCTACTTAAATACATATTTCCTCATTAAAATTTATTACTACAATTAATTAGAAATAAACCTTTAAACGGTTGAAAGCATGCGTCATCAACGAACTCCGTCTGCTCGAGCACTTCAAATCGATATTCCTGATCATCATTATCCTTTTGAACACCACCCCAGTACAGAAAGTGATCGTTATTCACTACCCTGCCGCTGAAGTCAGACTGAAAACAAATATTATTGTCACATATGGTGTACTTGTTGAACAATTTTCGACTGTACATCGACCTCTCGACGGAGTTACACAGTAAAATATTCAGAAGTGTACAAATTTAACAAAATATATAAGATTATGGTGCCGCAGCTAAATCTTTACTCGTTACGATTTGAGAAATTTACGGAGACGAGAAAACAATTCACACACATACTGTATAAAATTCAACAATGTAAATCGTTTATTTAATCAAGTGTTTTCTTATTTAATTTGCAGTCAAAACTATTTACGACGACATCGCCTCGTTTAGAACAACATAGCGATTATATTAAAAAAATCTAAAATCAAAGGTCCCGATTCTATTGTATTAGGTACTTAATAACAACGTCATCGGCTGTTAGGACTATCGGTTTTTACGACCAAATATGTGTAGTTATAACAGATTTTGACTATACATTAATATGATTAAGGGAAACGATAGTAAACCAAAAGTTATTAGTACAAATAATTGCTATAGATTACAAGTGTTTACAGTCAGGTTAGAAAAACTTGCAAGTAACTGTTCATACAAGCGCAATCGTGCAAATATGTCACTTGTCCGTTTTTGGTCTAGAGCAGTACACTAGTGTTTATCAAGGAATTATCAATATTTTAAACGAAAATCTAGCGTTACAAATGTGATGTAACTTAAAAACAGACAACCTGACTTGAAATTGTAATGTAATGCTTACACAAAATTTTTAGTACATTTTAATGGGGGTTTTAATTAGATTTTATTGGCACTCGACTCGCACTTATTGGCGGAAGCCATTTTTCAAATGGGCAAGTCAATTAAAGTGGAAGAAATTATTGACTGCTCCCGGCGATTTAATTCGCGTAAAATTCCATACCGCCGGTCTATGGTAAATTACACATTTAATCTATCGTCATTCTAGATATAGCATGATATTTATCTCTTTTGGTAGCATTATACGAAAAATACGAAACTTATGAGTAGAAAATTCTTATGTAGAATTTTTTTAAGGGCAAGTTCCATAACTACAGCGGAGTTTCTAAGAAGGTTCGAAAAAGCGACTTAAAAAAAGGAAGAGCTGTGTACTGTTTACAGAATGTAACGTTCAGAGAAGCGTAATTGGTAGATCTACGAAGGGAAGACGTCTAAATTAAAGGATACTATACTAAAAGTAACAATATATATAGTAGAGATACGTATACAGTATAGCTGTTATCATCAAAAGAATAATTATACTTTGAGACCCGAAAACGTGTATAAAAATACCGGTTGGAGCATATATTTTTTATCCTGTCTGCTGACCTAGATAATAAATGCTAATTTTAGCGATTTAGGTAAACTCAATGACCTGTAATATTAAATCGTAATTCGATACATATTATCATGAAACCTAGTATTTAGCCTTTTTCGCTTCGTAAACCGCATAGTGACAATATATAACCATTTTTTATTTATTACTAGCTGATCCGGCAAACGTCGTTTATTTCTAGGAAACATTTTTTTAGTTCAATAAAAATAACTATTTACTGTGACAATTAAGGGTTGTGTATATTTTTGTATGTTGTATCATAAAAAAATAAAAACAATAAGTTTTGGCTAAAAAATAAAAATAAATATTTAGGGGTGGACCACACTTAACATTTAGGGGGATGAAAAATAGATGTCCGATTCTCAGACTTACTGAATATGCATAAAGCCGTTTCGTAGGAGTATGGGAACGAACATAGTGACACGAGAATATTATATTAGATGTACAGTACAAGAAAAATAATGAAAAGATAACAATCGTAACCATTTCGGTATTTTTTTTCGTTTTACCAAACTATCAGTGTAAATTTCAAGTCGGAGTAGTTAATCCGATATTTTAAACAATCATTAACCTAACCAATTCCCATCAAATATGAATAAATTCCAAATATTTTCGTCCTGTTTAAACCATGTAACATTACAAACAAATGCCTCAATCACTTTACATAACATAGTTTATGATTAATAACTATCATTAGTGCTAATGTTTACAGATTTCATTGTTAATTTTTCTTTATGAGTAGGTGAGTCAGTCTTTATTGTCTGACGACAGTCTTCTTAGACGAAGATTTACAGTAAGATAAAGTATAAATTACGAGTATAGAAAGAAAAACCGTTGATCTGTCTTTGTCTGGTAATATCAAACGCGCAACCTGAGAATTGAGAAATATTACCTACTGCTGCACTATTTCTTTATTGTTCGTATATTAGCACAAAATATTTCAAATGAGAATTCAACTAAAGCTATAAGCTTCAATCTAGGGATACAGCTCATCTCGTGTGTGCATTCTTGAACATGTATAATAAATTACATTGTTAGCTTCCGCAAGTAATATTCGTTGCACGGTATTACATCCATTTTTGAGATTAAAATGGTTTCGAATAGCTTTTTATTACAATTTACGACAAATTAGGACGTTGTTGTAGATTTCGTAGATATTTCATAAATAAATTTAACAATTAATTTGATAAGTTTTTATTTTTTATTAATACTACCCCTGGCATCATATTTTTTATACCGACCGGTTTTAGCTGTATATTACTTAATATAGTATTTAAATGTGCGTCAAACTTGCATGTTTTGCTTTAAAAAGACTCTGGCAATCCATGTATATAGTTTTTTGTAATCGAACATTCTACGCCTATCCAGTACAATGTTGCAGATTTAAAATTTTGTGTAAATTTTACACTTAACCATCTATATAAATTCTATAGTCTACTCACTACTATTTTGAATTTAGAAAAATTAGCAACCTTGGCATATTTTTCTCCATATGTTTTTATGCTTTCTTCCGCACGCGGGATGCTGCGGCTCACATCCGCTTCCGGGTCGTGTGAAAAATACAGAGGTATGAAAAGAAAGCCTACATTTTTCGAAAAATAAATTATTCTTTAAAAACTCATATGCCTGACCTCTGGTCATGTCTTACTAATTTAAGAAATGATTTAAAAAAAGATCGTTGACTTTGTTTTTATTACGTAATATACGAGTGTATACTACTAAAATTTCTTTATTATTATTGTTATCTCGATATTATTCATAATTTGTAACCAACGAACCTACTTTCTTACGCACCGGTGAGTTATTTTTTGGGTTAATAGTCTTGCATAATCAAGCCTGTTCTTACTGCGATCTACGAAATAGTTTTATTATGTCATTCGACAATTCAATTACCATCATAGTCAAATTTTTTCACCATACATAAGATAAACATCTTCCATTTCAGGCATTTCATACGAGTACATGTATTCAACGTCTCAACGGACGCACATTCAAAATTATTTATTCAATAACAAGGCGAAGTTTATAGACGCTCGCCAAATACCTGACGCTATTTTATTTCGCAAACTACATTTTTACCGAGACAGCCTCTGGGTCTTGTACATGGATAAATTAATAATATATTTTACCGAATAACAGTTAGCCGGTTAAATTTCGGTATAAGACAGTCCTGAATATTGCCAGTTTGCCAGACTACAAATAAATCAATAAGATGTGGACAATAATTTATTTCATATTTAAAGGTACCAATCACACAATTGCTTATTTTTGTATAACGAAACCGAAATAAGAAAAGGAATGCAGATTAGAGTTATTACACAAGAAAGACAAATTTAATATACACTTGTAAATAAAATTTCTAAAACAATTAATCAACTGGATGTCCAGTCATGTAACAATTCAGTATAGTTTAAGGTGAACATATATGTTTGTGTTTCACAGATGTGACAAGTATATTATAGAACAATTTTTGTTTTTCTAGGAATTGAATCTAGAATCACTGCATTACATATACACAACACAGAAATTATATATAAGTTGACAATGTAAGCTGCAGAATAATCTTATATATAAAATTCTCGTGTCACAATGTTAGTTACCATACTCTGCGAAACGGCTTGACCAATATTTATCAAATTTTATATGCATATTCAGTAGGTCTGAGAATCGGCTACTATTTATTTTTCATACCCCTAAGTGATAAGGGTACCCACCACTAACATTTTATTTTTTAGACAATTTATTTTGTTTTTATATGTTTATGATACAGCATACAAAAACATACACAACCCCTAATTTTCACCCCTCTACGTTCAACCCCTATTTTTATTATATAGTTAGTAACGCTCTTTTATTAAACTAAAAAATGTTTCCTAGAAATAATATACATGGCAAAACGTTTTCCGGGTCAGCTAGTAGATATATAATATGGTAAATATGTAATTAGATAAGAAACACAAAGCTTAACCAAAAATAAATTGTTATGATAAACAAATAATCCGAAAGAGTAAGATGAGAGTGGCTTGTAAAAAATTAACCCATAGTCCATGCTCATTTGTCCGTAGATGTTTGATAGTGTGTATACTAACCTGACTCAAGACAGAGATGTGATCAACATTGTAATCGTCAGCATCAGTTCTAACAAATCTATTGCACAGACAAGATTTTCCGATACCCAGCTGCCCCTTCTCTTTTTCTGTACCTGAAAACAAATTAATTATGATGTAACAATATATTATACATCAAAAAAAATTATGCTAGTAATAGTTTCTAAAAAAATTGTTTCTTATATATTTAAGAATGTCCTAAGATTTGACTATTACAACTGTGAGAATCAATAGCGGATGGCTATGTTACCAAAAAATTTATAAGCCAAGTTTTTACTTAGCATACCTGAGCAAAGGCCGCTTATATACTTTCCCTCTTGATAATGATGAATGATGTTGTGATACACAATTAATTCAATTAATCATTATAACTATTACTGTCTTCTCAATAAAATGTTAGTGTTTATTGAAAATAAATAAATTCAGTTAACATTGTTGATATTTTTAAAGCAGCTAAGGTTTGGATTAAATATTGGAAATTATTACACATACACATTTTTATACTGTTAATATAAACTTTTTGCATAATCCCTCTTTAATATTAGTATTAACTGAATTGTTTAAAGAAATCACACCGACATGGGTGTTTGACATTGAAAGAGGATTTAAGATGATTGCAGTGATATGAATCACTGACATAATAAGACACTTTATCATACTGATAATGAAGCTTAGAATGAGAACACCAAGCCAATTCTATTTTAAAGCAATGTACATAAATTCATATTGAAATATAATACTATATGTATCATATATTATATATATATATATATATATATATATATGTGTGTTTATAAATTTTTATATATGTTATAATCTCTTAGTTTTAAACAAAAGATAATATATAAGCATTGTTTTAGATCAAACTGAAATTTATACAGATTTAAGATATTATTGATTAATTATTGTCTTTCAGGCCCCGATGTAACCAAGCATTTCTAAAGAAAAAATAACTTAGACTTATCAAATAATTATGCTCTTGACTGGTGAAGTTTATTTCAAATGGTTTTCCAGTATAAAGTGATGGGGATCTCTAAGTCTATTTAAAACTTTATTTCAAAAAGTCTTAAGAAATATATTTTAAATGACACCACTTAAGATAAGACAGGAAATATATAAAACACAGGAAGCTCAAACTGTGAGATGTGCTGATAACAATAGTGGATGTTGGTGGCAATTGGGTGATAATAGGCATGACAGCCACCAAAATAAAATGGTTTAGAAATGGTAGGGGATCTAAATTTATACAAGGAAATTGAAAGTTACCAACTTTAAAACATCTTAAAGAATTGTCTGTCACATTTAAACATATATCTATTCAAACAATATTTTTTATGTATTGAAATTTTAATTGTTCCTTGTTCACAAGGAACAACTAAATCTATATAATTATGCAGTCTATAAAACATGAATAAAATATTAGGTTGAGGTTATTTAATATATTCAACAATATTTGTATAAACTTTTGGTGTAATTTATAAATTGTATTACAAATTTAAAAAAAAGGTAACTTACCAGATAATCCAATAACAGAGATGGTGACAAGCTTGCCACCAGTGTTATCCAATTTTTTTGCCATTTTTAAATCACTTTGGTATTAAAGCCCAAATCACTTCACTTGGTACATACATAACACCACACCTGCACATAACAAACATAAAATCATGTTTCACTATACATTCACTTCACATTGCTTTTGGTACAAAGCTATAAAACTGATAATAAAATATAGAACAATCTAAATAGGAAATTGGTCTCATTTTGTTTTCTGTTATGTTCTTTAGTTTACAAATATAAAGATATTAAAGAATCTCTTAACAGATGTACGAAAATATTACGGAAAAATCTACATAATTGATTTACATTCATGCAAGCATTATACTTATTGTTATTGATCAGGCTCAATAGTAATAATTAATCTGTTTTGCTGTTGTTTAACCAGTTAAGCTAAAATAGAACTAAAGTCCTGAATTCTCATTCTATACGGGCACAGTGTCACAATCAATTTTATGAAGACCAACTTGAATCTAATTAAGTAAAAAACAGAAAAACTACATAATATTACATATTAATTTACCGTCAAACCTAAATGAACACTAAATGTTGTGTAAATTACATATTTTAAATTGCTAAAAGGATTTTCTTTGAGAAAAACGCAATAATTCTGAAATGACACTCGCGATGCTTTGTACACAGTGTGGCCATTGGTAATTTAAAAAATGGTATCTAAAGTTCAAGTCTTAACATGTCAGAACATATTTATCAGCCTATAAAAGGTACAACATTAGAACTAAAAAGGCACTTCAAACATGACATAATAAATAAAATAATAATATACATGGAGCTGCACAAGAAAAATCGATCAAAAGTTTTAAAACATGTAATAAAAATACATGTTCCCTTTAATAATATACATACCAATAAATCAAACATTTAAAATTAATACTATCTGCTAGCATATATAGTTAGTATATATAGTTATATGAAAATTTAAAAAGTAAAGTATCCCTTTTATGTTTTTTTGCTATAACGTTGTTAAGGCTTTGTAAGTGGCCACCCCGATTCTAAGCTTAATGTTGCCATGAACAAAGAACAGTCAGTCTAAAAAATTTATTAATTATTTTGCGTTTACTTGTGATGAGTACGGGTCAGATTCTATTATACATTAAAAAAACGTTTCGAAAACGAATTCAATACTTTTAATTGTATAATATGTTTTACAATTATATTGAAAAGTAATTTTTAGATCTCGCTGTGGGCCTGAAGATCCAATTACAGCTAGATTGAGTGAGCTACAGCTCAACTAGGCTCGAACGCAAATGGTCTTATTCCCGCAACTAGTGCATGTTATGCACTAGTCCTATCGTTATGTTAACACATACGTCAAAATCTTATAGAAAATAATATAGTACATTTTTAGTGCGTATCTACGATTCGCTACACATTACTGAGTTTTTAGTGTTGGTAATACACAACATACATTTTAATGTTGAGTCAAGTTTTGACAGCACCATTACGAAAACACAAGCGCATAAATGTCTCGCCGCGATATTTTCTTGAGAAATGACTTCTACAAATGACGGAAAAGAAGTGATAAGTAATCAAACGAATAGCCAAAAAGGAAAATCATATTATATTGCACTTTACAAGGTGAGTGCTTTTATTATTTACTCATAACTGCCGATTTATAATGTGACGCCGTTGTGGTTAAAGTTCTTTGCCGACGCCATATTTGTCTCCATTGATACCTTGTTTTCATAAATTACTATTTATATTGTCGCTTATCTTTCAAAATTAGTGACTAAGTGTATCTTGGAAGACCTATAAATAAGAACTCTTAATTCACTAAGATCAGCGCTTTTTTATTATAATACAAACACGGATTATTTAAACGTCGCGTGAAAAATTATGGTTGTGAAGTATTAATAATAAATTATTATTTTAAGCATACTATGTGTTAAACGGACAATATTTAGCCAATGGTAAGTGATAAAAGTGGTTAATGTTAAGAACTCTATAGTATTTTGATTTAATCACGACAGAGTAATATTTGACAGCCATATCAAAATCTCTCTAAGTCACGTACATATCTACCTATAGCATGCACTATTCAAACTCTAGTAACTCATCTATTACAAAAAATAAAAGCTAATGAAAATGAAGACTGTCTGAAAAACAAACTTAAATTGATAATACGAAGTTATTGTACCACAATTTTTTTAAACATAGGAACGGCATAGTGCATTATCATTATTGTGTTTTGAACATATATGAAATTTAAGATATAAATGCCTGTTATAAACAAAGACACATTTTCATTGTTAAATGTTGGTACTATAAAGAAACAGTTATTTGTTTTGTCAAAAACTCTCTTGTAGCTGTTAGTACAACTGAGATGTATATAAAATAACAATAACAGTTTTGAAATTGTAAAATAATATCTATTAAATAAAGTTATTAACAATTCTTAATATTTAAAAGTAAAGAACTACTATTTGTTTAAGTCGCCAATTGTTATTGTAATACAACCCTTGTATGTACTTTCATAATGATGAGTCCATATTTGATCAAATTACAAATACTGTAAATGATAACAATGCCAGTTATACTTTTCACACTTCACTTAAGAAATTCTAGAGTTCTATGAAATTACAGTTTTAATTTGGATGCAGTGTAAATATTCTAATATGTATGACTTGGTTTATATTTATTAGAGTGTTATGAATTTTAGGATACTAAGACAGCTTAAAGTCAGTGATAAGTTATCTTAAGTGTTTAAGCTATCTTAGTAGAGCTAATAACATCTCAAACAGGGAAATATTATAATTTTATTTTTTATATAATTAATTTTGTATATTACTATTAAGTTTAATTAAATCCCCTACACAAAATTAATCATTCTATCTATTAGAGTTAGGGTCTGTTTCACAATGTATGAATAAAGTAACAAATAGCTATGCAACACATAAATTATTTGGAAGATAAATTGTGCTTTTTGACATTCATCGGACTCATAACTTATGATGGACTTTATGTGACAAATAGTGCTATCTGACAGTCGTGAAACGCAACAATAGTGTTTATCCTACCAATAAGTAATAAATAGCTAATTCGGAACTTATGTAGAACTTATCCGTACATTGTGAATCAGACCCTTAAAGTATTGTTTTGTCCCTTTTAAAATTGTTTTTACCAATCAATGTACTATAGTTAAAAGGGGCATTTGTAAAATAAACCCTTAATTTTTATGACAAAAGGGGATAACAAGCAGCTAACGTAATATTTTGATTGAGTTAAAGTATCAACTAATCAACAAATATTTTGTAAATTATGCTAATTAAGTAATTTTACCACTAAAAATACAGTTTTGTATTTTAATTGGGTACTTTGTCTAAGGTGGATAATCAGCAACAAGACTTAGCTTTAAATGGACATATGGGAGTCATTGTTTGTCTTAAGTCAGAACACTTTGAATTGTAAGATGAAAATCATAATCCATGTCATAAATAATGTGTTTATTAAATATAATAATTGAATCCCAGCCCCGAGTTTTGATGGAATTGTGCATTTGAGGCTATGTGCTAATGCATGCCTTTAAAAATACAATGGTAGGACCCTATTGGGTAGGTATGAGTAGTAGGTAGGATATTATACAAATAAAAAAATGTTTTGAGCAGTCGCTGGACTCGCGCCTCTGCGGCGATTGCACGGGCGTTGCGCGGACGCAATGTGTTTGCGAGGCCTGGCGGCGTATTCACAGCCTATGCAGCCACTGTGCACCAGCAACACACCCCCACTTGCTGTCATGGCTTCAGCGGCACACTGCTTCTACTGTCCTACAGGTACAATATATTTTATGAACCCCAGACACAATTTGCAATTCATTCTACATTTAAAAATTCATTGACATAGCTGTTTCTGTTGTTATTTTAAAGTGATTTATTTTTTCAACAGACGGAATGGACAAAATGCGAAGAGCAGCATGCACTATTAGCAAAAGCAATAGATGCCTTTTTAGAAGACTGCTCCACGGCCATATCTAAGCGTAATGGGGTGGCAAAGTATTGGGAGCAACAGCTCCAAACTCGTGCTCACTGGTTTAAATCAATTTTGCCAAATCCTTGGGGACATCCAGTTCTGAAGGCATTGCTAGATAGTGAGCAGTCACCAAGTGATGAACAAAGTTAGTCTAATTTTTGTCTCTTATTTTAATTTAAATTTTGCTTGAATAATGGTAACTGCTAAAAAGTTTAATATTTTTTTTTTATAATTATATGTGATGAAGACATACAGATCACATGTAATAATATGTGATATAAGATACCAATTTTTATAATAATATAATAAATAATAATTATTATTAATATTAATTAATAATTGAATAATATACTAAATATTAAATATCATTAAATTATTAACGATAAATATTTATTATTAATTTTTTAATATTTAAAAAAAATAAGAAATAAATTGAATAAATAATAAATATTAAAAAAATGATAAATATTATTGATTTCCTCCAAAATGACTTGAATCTAGCCATGAATAATAATCCTCTGATTTCGACAACACGACACGGCACTACCATAGATGCTGTATTTTCACGATATCTAAACGGCGTTAATAGAAAAATTTTCATATCGTACTTTAGTTATCATAGGCCACTGATAACTAAAGTGCCAATTCAGACATTACCGGAAGATGCTACGGAATTGGACATAATTTAAAAACAACATTCGAATAATAATAGAATTTATGTTGCACTTAATGTAAGAGATAATTAATATTTAATTATTTAATTTTTCAAATGTAGACTGAACTTTATTGACTATAATGACTCCTTTTCCAGTCTTTGATTATTTAATTGTAATTAATTATTTGCATGCAATCAAAAGCTATTATTAATAATGCCAAAGAAGTATAACTTCTTACGCGCGTACATAAGTACACGCACCCTTTTTTTTATAATATAGCAACAATAAGATTCAAGTTCATTGTACAAGTGAGAAATTTCATCTCAATTGTCTTTTTAGGTTTAAACTATTTCATAGAATCTCTCCAGTCTGAGATTTTTGTCAAAACATAATTTCGAATTATTATTTTCAGTTCTAGAATGGCTAAAAGAAGAGCGGGGTGTGATGTTTGTGACGCGGCTGCGTCAGATGGCCGCGTTAAAATCTTGTGTCGATCTCGCGTTACGTCTTGCAACTGCTGTTATGCAGCGCACGCGTCTTTGCATACGACGAATTCCTGATATTGAACAAATTGAGTCGCAAAAGGGTATGTTGATATAATAATTAATTATTATATTTCTGTTTTTTTATGCAGTGAACTTATATAAATGCTTTTGTGTTTAAATTGTATTTAATGAAATGATTGTTAAACATAATGTTTGTTATACAATCTGTAGCGTATTTAATCTCGTGGCCATCATAATGCTCGGCTCAACGATCGTAAATGATTTGCAAAATTTGAATTAAATCTGTTAAGCTGTTTGGTCACATTAATGTTTATTCGTTTTACAAACAACGTATTGTATGTAGTAAAAATACAATAGATAGTTCCCATTGAGAATTTTTACAAGAGACGTTGCCGTTTTGTGTTACGCTTTTTTTGTGCGAAAAGAAGTGGAGTATCGTTATAGTAGGCAAAAGAGCCCGCGCGGGCTATCCCCTTACCTTTTGACCTCTCATTCGGATTTTCGCTGTGGCCGATTATGCACGCGTATTAATCCTAAGGCCCAGCACACATGGTGAAACGCAAGTGCAACGAAACTGCAACTACTAGTTACTTTTAAGTTTCATTTGAGTTTATGCCATAGATACCTTTGAGAGACAACACACGTCGCAACTAGTTTGAAACCGGTTTGAAACGCGTTGCAGATCAGTTGCTTTGAAACCAGCGTGCAGGAAACTCGTGTCGGATTTGGTTCTGTCTGGTCTCAAAATCGGAATGATTGTGACTAATTTCATCATATTTAGGTTGCGGCGTGTGTGGAAAACGTTTGAAACTGGTTTCAAACCTATAATTTCAAAAGGGTTTCGTTGCACTTGCGTTTCACCATGTGTGCTGGGCCTTAGTCTTACTAGTAAAGAAATTGTGATTTGTAAAAACCCAATAAAAATTAATAACTGATGTGATAATAATGGTAGTAGCCAGGGATAGAGACAACTAAAAGTTAATCGTTATAGTAAAGTGCCGCAAAAAGGATTTAATAAAATCTTAGATCTGTCTTTGCTGATTTTTTTTATTATTTCGACACATGTGAACTTAGCGATAATATTTACGTCCCGGTCGTAGGTATTCTTTTAATCCTACCGAACTACGGCAATAAGCGGCGTTGCCGTTTTTTACTGTCGTCTAGTATGAATTAATTTGCAAATGTGTTAAATTTGTCAACCAATTATATCTAAATTTTTTTGTATGAGAAAATAGTGTTTTAAGTTAATTCCATTTTCCTTGTACTGTTTCCATAATATGGATATTACACCTATACATTTGCACAGTAAAAAAAATACCATAAAGGTTTTTCTACGTATATCAAAGAAAACGTATCGCCTAAATTTGTCATGTTTTCAATGTTGCAGAACCTGCAGAGCAAGCTTCTGAAGACTCATTTGCGGGGATCCTAAACAATGAGGCCGGCTTCACACCTGAAATCTGGGAATTTATTACTGATTTAGAGTTTGTCCTATTGCACAAAGCCACACAGCGGTCTACTTGTATTGACTTGGTAAGTTTGAATACATTTTAGCACTCACTTCATCATGTGTTGGTTTTTGTAGGATGTTAATCCATTTGTCGTGTTGTGATCATATATATGGAGCTGTTATTGTCTATATTGTATATGAAGAAAAAATTAGAATATCTTCAATATTATGTTGGAAATTTTGTGTGAACTCTAAATTTATATTGTAATTTTTTTTTGGAATGAAAAATGGTGATTTCAGGCAAAACAAGTGCCATTTCGTAACGCTTGCCAGTTGGTGGAGCGGCTTCAAAATCGTTCGAATATTTCACCTACAGAGAAAAAACTATGGAAGAATGCCAAAGAAGTAGCGTTGCTTATTGCACAGGTAAGATGCTGAAAACATTATCATAGAAAAAAAAATCGAATAATTTTTTGATGTATTGCATAGTTTTATGCAACACGAGCTCTTATATTAAAATATAGTCTGAAGAGACCGTTTTTCGTTACCATTTTTTACATGAAAACTCATCGTAATAAATACAGTGTTACGCGGGTAACACTGAAAATGTTTAGAACTGGCCAGTTAGAAACATTGCTAATGGAAACTTTTTTGAATTTCAATTTTAGAACTCTTTGCTATCCTCGTGTAGTATATTGCATTCATTTGTCATTTGTTTTTGTGAATTGGCGGCAAATCAAAAAGTCTTGTTACACGTGAACCTAACGCGAGAAAATTTTTGGTCAATGATTTAATATGACTTTCGTTGTGGGCTTACTCAACAACAAAGCTATGATAGGCTGCGATTAACATTTCTTAATGAAGCCCCATCTCGTGCCACTATTTACAATTGGTTTAACGAGTTTAAGCATGGACGTAACAATCTCAATGATTATCCGCGTGAGGGACGTCCTTTAACATCGACTACTGAAGATAACATCAGTGCTGTACGACGGATGATAGAGGAAGATAAGAGAGTGACCTATAGCAGATACGGGCAAGCCTAGGCATTGGTATGAGTCAAGTTCAAAAAATATTACACGAACATTTAGGCGTCAGGAAGCTTTGTACCAGATGGATTCCCCATACTTTTACCGACGACCAGAAACCTTCGCATGAACTGGTGTCGCCAAATGTTAGATAAGTTCAACGGCGGTGATTCAAATTCTGTATTTGACATCGTCACAGGTGATGAAAGCTGCATATTTTGCTACGAACCCGAAACCAAAAGACAATCAGCTCAGTGGGTGTTTCCTTTCGAGGATCGGCCAACTAAGGTAAAGAAAGGAAGAAGTTAAGGAAAAAAGATGATTGCCTCATTCTTTGGTCGGAAAGGTCATTTCGGCGACAGTTGTGCTAGAAGATGGAAGGACAGTTACTGTAGACTGGTATGTCAATCGCTGTTTGCCTGTTGTCTTGGAAAATATCGACAGCAGCGCCCTCGAAGCAGGATCCTCCTTCACCACGACAATGCACTCAGCAAAACGGACTGTTGAATATTTGCCTATGGCAAATATTCAACAGTCGAGTGTCGAGATAATGAGTGATCCGCCATACAGTCCTGACCTGGCGCCCTGCGACTTTCATTTATTCCCAAGAACTATAGATAAAATTTGAGGTATTCGCTTTACGAGCCCTGAAGATGCGGTGAAAGCATACGAAAATGCCATAGAAGGGACCCCTAAGGAAGAATGGGTCCACTGCTTTTCTCAGTGGTTCCATCGAATGCGACGATGTGTAGAGAGGAACGGAGATTACTTCGAAAAACAATACAAGTATTCTCAACTTTCTTTTCTAAACATTTTCAGTGTTACCTAGGTATATTTTCCCTTTTGGAATAACATAGGAATATTCAAATTTAAAAACTTCGTTATTTGATGATTGGTTTTTTTGGTTTAAGAATAACTTTATTTTTCATAAGAATTGCATACAAAATTCACTTACTGAGAAACACATATTTAAAACTAAGATTAAAAATTAGAAATTAGAGCGCACAGATGTAAGTACATATATAAAATAACAAAACAGAACAGCACCAAAAATGTGGGTAGACATAATAAACTTGATCAGTCAACCAAGCAAAACACGGATGTTCGAATTTGATTTTTACTAGATGTGGCATTGATGGCATAGTCTGATATAACAAGTTTATATTGATTATTTTAATTTTTTTCATAACACTATTTTATTTTTAGTTTATTCCTATATTTATATATTTAGGGTATGTACAAGGTTTATAAAACATTTTTACAAACTAAAATCACTTATGGGCAGATTTTGGTCAATATCAAATATCATGTTATCATCAAGATACTAAAAACAATTAAAAAAAATTGATTTCATTTTAGAATTTTATATTCCTTTCAGGTGGTAATAACACGTTGTATGGTTGTACCTACATGTCGCGGGGCGGTTTTGCTGGCCCTATACGGATGTTCGCGCTCTATAGTACGACTGATGACAGAAGATCAGCTAGGCGCAGCAAGCGTCGCTCTAGCAGCACCGGCTGCCACAGCTCACCATTTACATACTATGGCCGCGGCTGTACACAAACAGGTATATATGTTTTAATTTAAAGTCTAATTAGTGTTTATTAATTAAAAATAAACAAATTAGTGTCGCTAAAACCTTTTTAGGTCTGGGCCTCAAACTTCTGAATCTGTTTCATGATCATATGTCAATCTAATAAGCAAGTAGGTGATCAGCCTCCTGTGCCTGACACAAGCCTAAGACTTTTTGGGTGTAAGGCAAGTTTCTTCACGACGTTTTCCTTCTCTGTTCGAGCGAATGTTTAATGCGCTCTTAGAAAGAAAGTCCATTGGTGCACAGCCGAGAATCGAACCTACGACCTCAGGGATGAGAATCGCACGCTGACGCCACTAGGCCAACACATTATTTACTTTAAATAGTAAATATTTATACACATTTTTTTAGAATTTCTAAATAATATTGTAGTAATTTCTCCTTTTACTATTTACTATAAATATTGTAATGTATATTCTAAATGCAGAGTTCCAAACGTATTAAAAATCTACATGATAAAAAAAATACTCTCCATAAGAGGCTAATGTAAAGTGTAAGCTACAATTCAAGTACAAAATTTCACACATAACAAGAAGTAAATATTAACCTTGAAACTAATAAGTTAATTCCAATTTCAGTTACAAGGTGAAAGGACCCAGTTCACGTGTCAGCTTTACGTTCGCGCCATCACCGCCGGCATGAATGAGCTGGAAAAACTTAAACTTGACAAAAATAAGGTGATTTACTCTCAAAGAACCCTAATGATGTCATAGCAATTGTTTGGAATTTGATACTTTAAAGATATACAACAAAATCAAATATAGAAAAATTTTAAGTTTTTGAAGTTTTGTTTTACTATACATTTATAATTATTTTACATAATTTTAAATTTAACCGACGTTTCGCGTGCTTTACAGCGTGCGTGGTGACTCAAGACAAAAGGTGTTGAATGTCAAAAAGTATCACAGCTGTAGAGAAAGTTGCCTTATCTGTATTTATTTCCCCGGAGTTGGTATCGACTAAAAGATGGAGGGTTTTGACAAAAATGGCTCACGGTGTCCTCTATTTCTATGACATAGACGACAACAAAAATCAGCAGTCTGTGAACACATACTAGATAGGCCTAATCACTACATACGCTTTGACCAACCGAATGTACTTGCGAAAGAAAAAAGATTGTGTGCTGTGATACTTTTTGACATCCAACATCTTTTGTCTTCAGTCACCGTGACCACGCACGCTGTAAAGCACGCGCAACGTCGGATAAATTGAAAATTATGTTAAATATTTGTACATTTATAATAATACATAACTTCAATCCGGTTAAAAAGTTTTTTTTTAATTGTATATACATACGTGCATCTTGATATATAGATAACTTCAAGTGTTTTTCTGTCTAAAAGTTATCTCAATAAAAGACAATACTAAATTCTCTTTACAGTCTGCTGAGGCGAGGTTTACGGAAAAGACTCTCTCAACTTGGTTCAAGAATCTCGGGACGCTGGTGTCCCAGAGCAGCCGGCTTAAGTATGAATGCGTATTGACCGCGTTCTCAGTACACCCCTCGCCTGGAATGTATGAGGAGGTCAAGAATGCCCCTCATTTGGAACCTATCAAGGTAAGAATTAGGTTTTGGTGTGGACATATGTTTATTTCTTATTGGTCATCTTTTACTATTGCAAAGTGATTAGCCCAAACAGTGATGTGCCAACTTTATAAATTTTACTGTGAAATTACATACAGTACTTCATTGAAAGAGGTTACAAGTTAATAATTGACATTCTTAAAAAATCCTTTAGTTAGGATTGTTCTTCTCATACCTCACTATTGGATACAATAAAAGTAATTCTTGAAAGGCCGGCAACGCACTTGCGGGCCTTCTGGCATTGTGAGTGTCCATGGGCGACGGTATCACTTAACATCAGGTGAGCCTCCTGCCCGTTGGCCTCCTATTACATTTAAAAAAAAATAATCTCTCGAAAATTAGGAAATATTTCCTTAATGGCTTAAGGCAAGATACTGCGATTAGGCTTTTTGCTTTTAAGGAATATCTTACCTCTACCTTAAATTCACTTGTTACTTAATAAGGGCCCGGCATATAAAAAATATATTTTAGATAATAAATCGTTTTCAGGACCTACAAGAACCAAATCGTGAGTCCACATCAGAGTTTGGGAGCTGGGCAACTGACAGTCGGACACAGACCAACTTTGTCAAGACCTCTGAGACCTTAAACATCAAGAAGACACAGAAACAAGCAAATGTGCTTTCAACTGCCATATTCTCTGAGGGAGAATCATTAGGGTTGGGATCAGAATTGTGCAACGATTTGGCAGTGCTACTCTCTGGGCCAAGAGTAAAAACTCTCACTTGGGACATGGAACGGTAGGCTCTGACCCTCTTACATAATTTGTATGATATCAAATATTTAACAAAATATTAGAAGTACATGTCATACGGTGGCCATTATATATCAATATATGTTTCAGGGAGGCACTTTTAGATAACTGCAGAACTTACATGAAGAAGACTGACTTTGGTACCCGGGCGCTGTCAACTGAACTCAAGTATCTCAACCTTGATCCACGTTCGTTCCAGCATCTGCCTGAAGAGGACGAAAATGAAGATGATATATATTACGGCATCGAAAAAGGTTTTCATAAGATAACTTAATTAACTATTATAAAGATATACATAATACTTTATTAAACATATTTTGATAGTTAATTGGTTATAATCAATTAAATTACAATCTTTACGGTAGTAATCAACAGTATTAATTGTTTCACAGGCTATGAGCACTTGGTTGAGTTACAAGATCCAATCACCGATACCATGCCACCTGAAATTTGGCAAAATGTATTTTATGAAAGTCCTTCGCAAAGTAGTGACGATTCTATTACAAAACGACCAAAAAAGGAAAGAAAAAAGAAGAAAAAAAAGATTGTGTCTAATTTAGCTGAAGATCCTCTTAAACTTGATAGTCATATTGATGCTATTACCTGCACGGAGACTCTTGACTTAAAGATAAGTCAAGAAGATAAAGACTGCAACGAAGATACTAATAAAGATTATAATGATGTCAAAGTAGAGCCAGAGATAACAACTAAAAGAGGCAAAAGAAGCGGAAAAAGGGAGAAGAAGTTAAAAGATACAGAAAATGATTTCTCAAATGACACAAGCAGGCATGAATCTAAAAAAGATATTGTCAAAAAAACTGCTTTACGAAAATTTCTGTCCATGAAGGTAGCTAGCAAAAATAGTGATCTCCGAAGACTAATTGCAAACACAGAAAGAATGATGTTTCCAACGCGAACTGCTGAAAGCAGAGATAAAATGTTGACTAGTAACACATCAGAGAAAGCTGATGTTGTAAGTAATATTCCTGAGAAATCTGAAGTTGTATTTGATGGCGTGTATTCTTTAGACGACATGAGTTTCCAAGAAACTCAAAACCAAGGAATAAGGTTGAAGGAAGAAACTATGAAAACTAACAGATTGTTAACGCAACCGATTACCACTGAAGATACAAAAGCAAAACAAAATGTAGCGTGTGAGGATTTGAAAAATGATATTAAAAAACTTCTAAGTTTTAGACGCAATAACATAAAAACGAATGCAGATCAAAAAGTATCTAGTATTAAACCAACAAGTGTAATAAAGTGTCCATCTGGACAAAACATCGGAAATGTAACGCGCTCGTCTAACGACAAAATCAATAACAATCTTCAAAACTGTAGCATGCCAATCTCTAATGCCCATACCGTCTCTAAATTACTCAATCCGCCTCTTAAAACCAACACAGCGACAAGTATTTACAAAACACCAGGCCAACAAGCCTATGAAGAATTTGTGAAGTCTTATGAAACAAATTTACGAAACACATCTCGGCCATCACAGTCATTTTCTTCTACGGGTGAGCGTCAGTTTCAAGAATTTCTTAAGAGATACAACACTGATTATTCATCTGCAAGTGAACCTATGCAATCCTTAAAATATAATAATCCATCGCATCATATTTTTGAAGAGAGTGGTTTAAAATATCAAATAACGGATAACATCTCCAACCGTGGTGTATCTCAATCTAACACTCCCTCTGCATCGAGAGACTTACATTCAACGATTGTGAATGAGCCTACGCAAAGACATTTTCAAGAATTCTTAAAAGAACTACAAGATACTATAAATCCAGCAACAACATCGAAACAAAAATTTGACATTAAACAAGCTAATGCAAGTGTTTGTCCCAAAATTATCAAGGTGCCTAAAAAGGCAGAAAATGTACCAAATACCTTTTCCCGTCTGAGTTATCTTCATAAAAGCAAGAATTTCGAAAGTAAGTTAAAACCTGAAGGAGAGAATAAGACACAAATAATACCTAATGTCGGTTGTAATCTAAACTCAATGTTACCACTTCACCTTCAACATAAAGGGCAAATACAATTAAGTAAAATTAGGAAAAAAAGCAATGTAACGGATTTGATTCTTCAAGGAAATGAAAAGGTAACAGATACATCAGTACCTCAGAACCACACAAACTTACTTCAGGCAGATGATTCGAATCTTATTAAAACTGGGTATAATGATAAGAGTTTTCTGAATGTTACGAAAGCGCAAACATCAGCCTCTACAATGTTGTCCGAGAAAGATCATACTGATCTATTACAGTTACTTAGGCAAAAAAGTAAACTTAATTGGTCGAATGCTGTATTAAATGCTTTACCGAAATCTTGCGTTGCCGATACAGTGGCACAACCAACGTCATGGGTGAATACTTCCAATATTAGCGCCATTCAAACAGCCAAAATGGAATCGGCTGTAGCACAAAACAAAAATGTTTACTGTCAAAACAATTATACAAAAAAAATAGGGTCATTGGTCGTTCAAAACCAGAACGTTCAAAATTCAGATCTTTCTGGTGAACCTAGAAAAAATAATGTAATAATAAAAACACCATACTCTGCAACAACCACCTATCAGTCAGTTCAATTAAAAAACAATGAACAAGAAATATGTAAATTACCAAATACGAGTTTGAATCATAATGGTGTTGAAACCAAATTGAACAATTTAGGTCAGAAAGCCCATAATGCGAAATCAAACTCATGTGGTGTAGTTGATTTATCTTTAGAGAAACCAAAAACTGATAACAAGTCAATCCAATTAATGAAAAATCAGAACAACAAGGCTCTAGATGTTAAAACAGATTACGGCTTACTAGTAAATGCTAAACCTCAACCTTGTGTAAAAGTAAATTCTGTGCCGAAGAAAAAATGTACAAGTTCTCGCAAAAGAAGCAAATCAAACCAAAATAAAAAATTCGATAAACCGGGTACAAGAAGCTGGGAAAGTGTTTTTAATGATCTTTTTAAACACAAAACTCCAAATCGCGGGCCTAATGCGCTTGAAATAGCACTTCAGAGAAACAATGTAGGTAAGGAGATTATGCCACAATTGACACAAAATAACACAGTTAAAGCAAATCGACTTATTGATTCACACATTAATAGTGATCCTAATCAAGGAAACCAAGTTAATAGCATAGACTTTAGTGCAGAAGTATGTAACACTTCAAAGGCACAGGAAAAATTTGAAAATAAGAACTTTGTAGAAATACATCCCGTAGAAAATGATCCATTTATATCTGGAATTCCGAATTCTGATTACGATTTATTGGATGAACTTATGGATGACGATTTACGTCAGGAAATTGGTGAATTATCTGACGATGACACGTATGGTCCTAATAGACCTTATACACAAACGGAGAAAGTTAATATTGGAACTTCAGGAAATTTAATGCAGAAACATGCTCCATCCCAAACAACTCAATTAAAATCCGAAACCATTGGAAAACAAAAGATAAATACTTTTAATAAATCAAAAAGCGTGACTCAAACGGAGAAAATTACTGTAGAAGAAAAACCAGTTTCGTCGCAAACATCTCACTTAAGAACAGAAACAGTTGAAAAACAAAAGATGTTTACCTTAACTAACCCAAAAGGCGTTACACAAACAGAGAATGTTAATATAGGAAATTCAACTACTTTAATAGAAAATCCCATTTTATCACCAACATCTCAATTAAAAGCTGAAACGATTGGAAAACAAAGAAAGATTCCTTTGAATATACCAAAAAGCGTGATTATTAATAGCAAACCAAAGTCAACTACAAACGCACTAAATAATCAACCCTGTATTATTTCAAATGACTTGATTACTACATCAAAAATTAACAAAGTTATAATTAAAAAAGAACATACAAATAACGAAAACTTAACTAACGTTAATTCGCAGTTAAAGACGGAATTTAACGATAGAGTTGTAACACATACTGATAAATGTAAAAAAATTACTACATCGACAACGGTGAAATCAAATAAACTTACATCATTATCACATAAAACTACTAGTTCAGCTGATTTATCCAAGGCTGATGCCTTGCAGTTAAAAACTTCGTCAATGGAGACGCCTCCGCCAATTTTGTCGACTTCTCACTCTTTAGATCAACCAACATATAAATCAACAAAATCTCATACAAACAGCTTGTTACAAGTTCCATCACCAGTTCTACAAGCAAATAATTTAAAAGATATGATTTGTAAACCAAATGTAATTACTGCCACGACTGAGAGTCATAATTCAGTACTGAAAAGTTCGGATTTCCTGTCAAAAACTCTTAAAACACTGCCTAGGATAGTTACAGCATCAGTTGAAGTACCAAAAAAATTGACTAATCCAAAGAATACAACCCTAATCGCCAAAAACACAGTAATTGTAACGACGACTACTGAAGTCCCAATATCACAAGACTTGGCATCACTAAAAGGAAATTTCGCACATCACCAGCCTCCTCCACTTCCAAAACAACCCTATTCTACAAATTCCTGTAAGCTTACTTATCCGACCGTATTAGGATCTACTGTCATCAAACCGGTCATTCCTAAGGAATTGAGCGTAGAAACGAGACTTGAAAAAAAAGAGGATTCGACGGTGAAACAAAATCAACTACTATTAAATAAAAGTGTAATTGTATCGCAGGCACAAGCTAAATCTACAAATGCGAATGTTAAAGGCAGCCGAGACAATCACTGTGGTAATATTTCACCATTAAATAACTGCTTAATCAATACTAGTCCAAAAGACAACTCGAACTTGATGACTATTAAGAAATTGTATAGACCTAATGACCAAGAAATATGTGAGGTGAACCAAAAATTATCCACAACTACAAAGGAAAACTGTGAAACATCTAATGTTTGTCACTTTACAAATCGTTTAAAATCTCAAAATGAAATTGAACGAATAATAAGAAAGCGATTGTTATTACTGAATAGACCAATTGAACAGTTCTCAGCCTTATCGCCAATTCCATTGCCCTACAAATCGTTGAATGATATAAAAACAGCGGAGACAAAAACACAAGAAAAAGAAATTAAAATCCAGGAGTTTGAAACGTCTTTAGATAATAATGCTGTAAGCGAATTGACATCTCCGTTTGTTATAAAAACTGTGGAAGAGGTAAAGAAAGGCGAAACTAAAACACAAATATTGAAACCTGAAGTTGCCGATACTTTTAGTGACGCGATTACATCATTAATCGAAAATACAACAGAACAAAAACCAATAATTGAAACGTCGACTATAAAATCAACTTTAGTTAAAGATTGTGTGAGTGATGTAAAAACACCGTGCGTCGAAAATAATAATTATCCCGAAACAAAATCAATCACAGTCAAAGATACTATTGGTGACGGTACCAAACAATTGGATGGAAATAACATAGACAGTTCAGTAACAAGTTTACAAAAATTGTCTAGTGGAAGTATATTTAAGGATATTGATAATAAAGAAACTACTTTAACATCTAGAACACCTGTAGATAGCACGACTTGTTGTAAAGAAAGAGTATGCAAAAATGAAAACGATACAACACTTTCAACGATATTAAAACCTTCAAATAATTTGGTTTCCAGAGATGAAGATTCTATTAGTTTTGTCGAATTGCCAAGAAAACCAAATGATGATCCTACAAAGCGTAAAATTAGAATAAAAGCTAATGGAACAACGCTAACAGCTACCATATGTGGTCATTTAGATGTTAACATCGATTCAATGTTTTCCGAGCCAGACATAAGAAATCTTGTGCTTCGAAATAGCATTACTAAAACGCCATGTACAATTAATGTTAAGCAGAGAACAATTACTGAGAATACAAAATCAGAAAAGAAAACTATTGTAAATACGATTTTATATCCACCTGATGTTACATCCGTGAAACCAGAGGTAATCGATCTTGTTTCTGAAGATGAATCTGAAGAAATAGATGAAGTGGTTTTTAAAACTGAATTTGGTGATTTTACGTCGAAATTTAGGGAAAATGACACATTTCTAAAACATCAAACCAAATTATCTCAAAAATGTACAGTTAATATTACAAGATGTGAATATTTGGAAAAAGTCATAGCTGATAAATCTTTTGGTCACTCTTTATCAAAAATATCAGATAAAGGCTATCAAAGAAACCAAAATGATACAGATGTTTTAGAAATAAATGATAGCTCAAATGATTCAATCATCGAAATTAGTAAACCCCGCTCTGAAGAGAGTATTTTAAAATCTAACTTAATTACTGATTTTGAAGTATTGAGAAGCTCAATTATAAAAGGCCTTAAGAACAATGAGTTAATTTTTTTAAATAAGAATGATATTATTAACGAAATCAATAAAATTAATAGTAAACAATCAAAACACGCTACTTGTAGTCGTAGTAGAAAAAAATGTAATGTACGAACACGCAGTATTATTAAGACAAAAAAAATTGAATTAAAGAAATGCTTTGTTCGGCTCATTAGATGTGATCATAATCACCAAAATTCGAACTTTGTACAATCCAAACACGACGAAGTAACAGCCTCATGTAAAACTGATTTGTCCAACCCTGTCAATAGCTGTACCCGAAGTAAAGAATTACAAGTGCCCTGTGACACAACAAGCATGTCACATAATAAGATAGAGCAGGAGAGCATTTTTAATGAAAAGAGCATTGGCAATTATGAACAAGAATTGTTAAATAAGAAATCAAATACTAACGGATCGAATGATAACATTTGTACAGATTTGATTGAAACACAAAGTATTTGTAATCATAACAGTTCTCTAACAATTGACCCTAATAGTTCTTTTCTGTCTAACAATTATAAAATGGCATCTAGCCAAATTGGGAAGACAATAAGAGAAACAGATAAACAACAACTTATTGATGAATCATGTGTCAGTGATGTCAAAGGTATTAACCCAAAGTGTTCTTCTGTTGAATCATTATTTACCAATGAATTACCTTCTGCTACATGTGATTTAAAGTTACTTTTAAATGTATCGAGTGCGAAACCTACCCAAAAAGGAGTAACTAATTTACCAAAGGAGTATGAGCTAAAAACTAATGAAACTACACATTGTTTTATAAAAGATTTGGTAGCTGAAAGTAAAGAAGCCCAAAAAGAAAACCCTGAAGTGGAAGCACAACCTATTATACTAAATAAAAAAGATCAAATCACTTCTAGTCCTATAATTTTTAGTGTTGTATCATCCCTAAACGAAGAGAAGTATCAGAAAGTGGAAAAGGAAATCACTGAATCTAAAAAAGTCTGTAAAGACACGCCAAATACTGTTACTACGTATGAGAAGGCTTTGAATTTTGACCTTAGTCTCAAAGAACAAAATTTTACCAATACCATAACGAACCAGGAATCGCTAATCGACGTCGAAAATAGACTAATACTTAATGAACCCAACATAAAAGACGATAAAAACATTGAAATACATTCAACCATTAAAGAACAATTTTTAAGTGACGAGTATTTGAGCAACAATGAAGAGCTAAATATCAATTTGAAACAAGAAAGGCTTTCGTTGCACACGGAATTACCTGTCTATGATATTGAGACGTTAAGTGACAATATTTCGACTTCAACGGAGTTAGACATAGATGAAAAAGACTATTTTGTTACACAAGTCCGATCCAGTGTTGCGCCAAAAATTTTAGTTGAAGAAAATCAATGGTTTCCATCCATTTCGGAATATCGTAGTCCATTTTCAGTTATTAAAGATCATACTGTGAATTTTGAACTGCTGCTTCCGCAGACTGGCTGCTGTGCAGAATGGTGCAAAACAAAACGATCTCTTAATATACAACACTGTGATTTTAATGTCGGTTATACAAATAATTTAATCAAACACAAGATAAATAATTACAACGGTTTAGTTGCAAGTGAAGATTTTAAAACTAACTTAAACAATTCTAGCCAAACCAGCATTACCGTTTGTGACACAGACTGGTTTCTAACAAAATCTTTGATTCATGATTATTCAAAACCTAATTCAATGTCACAAAGTTCGAGTACCTCTTACACTGAAAAAGCCTTACAAAAACAATGTAACAATACTCCTGTACTTAGTTTGGTAACGATAATGACAAATTACCTTGTCAATTCCGCCGTTATTGATATTTTGAGCCCAGTTATACCCAAATTATACAAATGTAACAGAAAAAGAAGAATGATTAATACAGATTCCACATCCGATAATATTTTGAAACATAAATTAGTATTAAAGAAATCAAAACTCATAAAACCCATGCAAAATTGCCCTATTTTTAAAAGCCGTGATATTGGCAAGATAAACCTGGAACATGTTAAATCTATGTCTGATACATCTGTTACTATAAACTCGAATATTATAGAGAACAAGCAACCTATAAAATGTGTTATAAATAATACTCCAATATTTGATAAGCTAAGTATAGAAGAGTTTATTCATAATGAGAAAATGATCTGTTCTAAATTTGACGCCAGCAATAGCGATTATGCTCACGAAAATGATCGTAATAAGGAATCACAAAAGAAATTAAATAAAATTGACAAAGCAAAACAAGGGTGCTATGTTAAAATGGAATATTTACCTCAAAGAAAAGAAATATCTTTCAAGTCAAATAACGATAGCGGCTTCAACCTTAAAAAATACAACGAAGTTAAGGTAGAAAAGCCAACGCTTTTAAACTTAAATGGGAAGTGCGCTAATGAGCCTTCTGATTTACCTAAAAAAAATATAACTTTATTATATAAACGGGATGATTCTGATCTCATTTTAGAGGGATCCGTATATAGAGACCCTGTAATTGGAACGTGTTATTTATTCCCCATACAGCCATCAATAAAGAATGATATTTCTGAAATTAAATCGATTGATAAAGAAATGAATGAGAGCAATTTCAATGTGTTGAAACCAAAAGTAACATACAGTAAACAAGGATTAATTACAAATCTATATTTAAAGACAAAAAGGAATCTTAAACGGAAAAATGACACATTAGATTACAAATATTCAAGCGTAAAGCGCTACCGAAAGGGAAAAAACATCAATGATCCAAAAACTCATCCATCTGCTATCAACAATTTTGCCTATGTTAAGGAGTTTAGGGAATTATTCAAATATTGGGAATCTATAAAATTTTCATTCTCACGGCCATTTCATAAAGAAAATTTGAACGTTAATGAGTTACACAAATGTTGGCCTGTTCCTTGTGCATTAAATTTATATACTGATGCGTCTGAAGATGATAATGCTGTATTTATTTATCACGATGAACCTCACTCTGAATATGACCCTCTGCGCCAATCATTAGCAGAAGAAATAGCTTCTGAAGGTTTTGTAAACGAATATAAATCAATTGAGATCAATGAAACTAATTTTAGTATGGGTTTTGGTGAGAGGTCCGACAGAGTCATTCAACAGTATGGAGATCAAAATACTCTTCAAGAAACTTCGGCTGCGGCTCTGTCGGACGTAAAACCTCAGCCGTTTTCAGGATCCGAGTATTCTAATATTAAATTAATGAATAGTGTGAAGTTTCAAACACATGAAGACGATATTGAAGTAACTAATCGTTTTCTTAATTATATAAAACAAAAAAACAAGGTACGATCATTTTTTAAACAAACTAATGTTGAATTAAATCTTGAATGGATGTCAAGTAACATCAAAGAAAATGGCAAAGGGTGCAAGCAATATTCTGATGGTTTAAATCTCTTAGAGGTTCATAATTTTGATTTTTTCACAGTACCTTCTATTGAAACCATTGTGCAAGTTGTTCAAGTTGGACAGTTACCTGTCAGCGCTGCAGCACAAAATCCAGTTACTTGTGATCCTCGGGTTACTCAAGTAACTGATGCGAGTCCGCCTCAGTGTTCAGGTGAAAACAGCCCGCGAGACGGCTCGCAACCATCTGTGAAAACTGAATATACTGAATTAACTACTGCTGATTTAAGTATACCCCTAGTTAAAGAATATGAAAGGCAAAATAATCAGGCGATAAGTTTACTTTCTCAAGCCGAAAACAATAAATTAACGTTTTCAGACGAAAATATACCAATAGAAAAAGAAGTCAATTCCATCGTGAAAATTGAAATTGCAGAGGAAAGTTTAGAGAATGAAGAAGAAATTGACAATGAAGATAGTGAACTCCAAGAGATAATTAGCCAACACACTAATAACAGAGAGTTTTGTTTTACAAACAATTCCAGTACGGTCACCGAATCAGATGTTTTATCTTTTCAGAATTTAAATGACACCGAACCATTCTTGCAAAATGAGGAGCGCAATGAAAAGACTAATCAAATTGCACATGCTATGTCTGCGGCAGGTATAACAACAAGCTCTGAACAATTGCTTAGAAATGAATCCCAAGCAATAGATAGTGCGAGACGCGAAAAGATAAATGAAGAAACATCGAGCATTTCTTTGACTTCAAGTACTAATTACTCTAAAGCAACTTCAATTAATGCTATATCTTTGCAACAAGCATTAGCTCAAATATTACCTCCTCCATTGAATAGAACAAATACTTCTGATAATAGCCAACCAACTTCCAATCAAGTTCTTCATTTAGTTCAAGGAAAAAATTCTAATTCAGTGAATCAACTAACATTAATGGATAATACCCAACAATCTGTTCTAAATGCATCCAATTCCACACCGGTATTGCATTTAGTTCAAAATAAAGGACAAGCTAATAGTAATAATAACACGGGACATCCGACGAATTCATTTAATGGCTTACCCTTAGTGGATAGCAACAATATACAACAAGGTAGCAGTCAACTTCTTCACATTGTGAATACCAGTGGTCAGAAAACAAATAACACGGGCCAACTTCTTAAAAGAGTTAACCTTTTGACTAATTTAGGCAATGTTCAAAGTGGTAATGAACAAAAAATGGTTCAATTTGTTTGTAAATCAGCAGATGGTAAATCGATACAGCTAAATGCGCCTCATCAAAGAAGTATGGTTTTACGAATTCAACCCATCGAGTCGCCTAATGTTCAAAATACAAAGCCAGTAGAAAGCCATAATGATGTAAATTCGAATGGAAATGCAACAAACGTCAATGAAAATACAAATAGCCAACAAGAAATTAAGTCTAGATCTGTTTATGAAGAAAATTATGCTAAGTTCATACAAAACTCCGGCAAATCAACTGTAACTGAAAAGAGTACAAGTCTACCCAAGTTTAATCAAGCCTTTGGAAAACAAGTATTTCAAGATGAAAACCAAAAAGTATCTAATACTGAAAATCACTCACATTTGGCTGCAGTTAATTCTTCTAACGAAGTGCAGGAATGTCAAAATGAAAACTCCATAAGCTTAGACCAGATAGGGCATTTAAGTAATCCACCTTTATTGCTACGGAAGGCCACCCCCCAATCGACAACGCAAACGCAATCAACTCAAAGCTTGGTCACGCAATTGAAACAAACCATTACGCCCATGAACTTACAAACAATGCACGGTGGTGTAATTTACACGAGACAAATCCCTGTAAATATCGGAGGTGGACAAACGATTAACTTAATTACAGTTCCTAGCACAGAACTTTTAGATGATTCTAATCAAAAACAGCATAACAATTCGTCAGATGTTGAGCCTTCTATTATAAAAATAGTGTCCCAAAATTCGACTCCGAATTCCGAAGTGACACCAGATGAAAGTAGGAATCAAGCAACTAATGATACTTCTAATCACCAACCCCAGCCTGTTTTAACACAGATGCGAATAAAATTGCCGATGCTAAGCAAACCATCACAAATGGTTTCAGGTGCAAGAGTGGTCCGCCCTTCTTTCTTCCAAATTCAGCGTAATGTCATAGGAGGTGCAAACCAGCCTGTATATCAACAATTAGTTTTAACGGCAGCTCCTCAACTAGGACAGCAAACAATAAGACTACCTCAATCTCAAACCAACAGGCTTATTAAAATTCCAGCTGAGAATCAAACCACGTCAGAGTCACAAATGAGTTCTTCCACCTTGGAACAACTTCGGGAATTTGATATGGTTCTTGAACAAGTTAAAGAAAGAAGTACGGTTCAGCCCAACCAACCGAGTAGTAGTAACGCCTTTAATAAGGTACACACATCTTCTACTGAAACAAAAGACACTTCCTCACATAGTACATCTTCTACAGAGTCTACCCATCAAGTTCTTTATACTATTGGCAATAATTCATCTTTTAACGTTGCCTACGTTAATCGCAAAGCTACAGCTAACCCGCCTACCGTGACTACGTATGTGAGATCGCCCGATTCTTCAAATGCTAACGACTCTCCTTCGTCATCCACGCCGACTCAAGTATCACATACTGTAACTACTGAATCACAGCAATCTAATGAACTATCGTCATCGCAGAATCAACTCAAAGTTTCGAAGATAAGTTCTAAATCTAAATCCAGACCTAAACCTACCCCGAATCCATCAAGTTCTGTTAAAATTAATACAGTTCCGCCTAAACCTTCAACTCAAAAGCCATTTGAAGATGAACAAACGACACAAAGGATTCTGTATATTTTAGCAGAATACAAAGAGCAAGTTGAAAATTCACCTGATAAAGATAAACCGGCACCGCGACGACGATCGAATCCGCCATCGAACCCCGGTTCTTCAAAGAGGAAGAAAAGTTCAAGTAGTTCTCGTCGTCCAGGTACACGTGACATGAGTCCTGTTCACGGAGAAGACACATGTAGAACTATGGGGTCAGAAGATAGCAGCTGTGGTACTTCGCAGGGTGACTGTACTGAAAATTGCCTTGATAGTCATTCTCCTCAGGACAGCCCTCGAAAAGTGGTTAGGAAATTGTCCTTTGAGCCAGAAACTCCTGCAGCGCAGCCGCGTCCCCAACCACAACGTAATGTCATAGTAGCCGACGGCCAGACAATTACTGTTGCACGTAATAACACCGGTAAACCTACAACAGCAGTGTTAATGCCAGCAAATTACATATTACCCGTTTCAATGGTTAAAAGTGGTCAGCAGATTGCCATTGTTACCAATCGTGGACCTAAAATACTTACTGTCGGTGGAGGAGAGGGGGGTGGAAATACTGTTTTACTACAACGTCTTATCGGGCCGGGATTGAAGCCGGTGTTAACTAGGCCTGGAGTCCGCCACGTACGTTTACCTGCAGCCGCTCTTCAAAATCTACAAGCCTTTACCCTCGGCTCTACGGCCGGTCAGCAGGCCGACGGCTCCGCTTCGGTAGTACATCCTAATCCACCTGAGTTAATCGACACTAGGGCCACGTCTTCTCCATGGGCGGAACGAGAAAGCCAAGATCCAAAACCAGAGAAACAATCGAGTCCGGGAAGTACAGAACCGTGGAATCTGGCATCTCATGACTACTCGTACGAGGAAATCGTGAGATCCGACAACATGGATAGAACAGTTCTTGTAAGTATTTTCATTTATATTAATATTTATAGCAGTAATTGCGACAAATAAAATTTTTGAGTGTGACCGACATTTTGCAACTTCAGGACGCGATCCCAGACAGATACAGCCCCGAAATGGAGGCGCAAAGGATATTTGATAAGATGTTCGACATTGACTCCAAAAAGTCTTATATTTCTCAAGACGATTCACCTCGGTGCGGTTACGATATCGATGCGTCCGATTGCGACGATAAGCCATTTCACCAGGTGAACGTATCGTAGTCCTGACGCAGTCCCTTCAACAATTAGAAGCCTCTAGTAGACCTGCACGCCTCAATTTATTTTGTCAGCTTCTCTCGTTGCGTGTATGGTTTAACCGATTTATATGGATGCGACATTTCTGCTAATCCTAAACGAACGTCATCAAAAATGCTCTCTTTGCTTTGAAATACATATAAATCTACTTAAGAATTATTATTATTAAATAAATAAGGTATTTTTTTCTGCAGGCCATCTTAATCCTTCAACGTAATCATACGTATTTTACATAGTAATTTTGACTACCATAAGCATATTTAACTCTAAGCAATGACTTTTAAATAAAAACGATAATCTTTCAAACGCTTTACTTAGTCTAATAAGGCATATAGCAGAATTGTCGCTCCCACTTAATATGGTATAACTACGCAGAATAAACCCATTTTGTAAGTTGTTGGTGTTGCCTTTCATCATTGTCTTTGTCTTTTACTTTTCTATACGTTGACTTTTGTTAGGACAATATACTTGCTTCCTTTCAATTATCTCGTTCATTAGTTAGTCGAAATTAATTTTGCATGGACTACGTTCGTCGAGTACCATTTTTGAACCCGCATGTCATTCTTCATGAGATCTTCATTACTTTGAATGGCAATTTGTTAATTTACAGTCTTGATAGGTGTTAAATTCGTGTCATAAAAGCTTATAAATGTCTAT